>NC_090938.1:836502724-839093974 GCF_040938575.1 Ambystoma mexicanum | reverse complement strand
GTCGATGCTGCACACAGGAAATCGAAACATTAAAACATTTGGTGCTATTCTGCAGTAATCTACGAACGGAAAGAACTCGACTTCTGGGGCCCTGGAGTGAGTCCCACCCGTCTCTTAACGCTGAGGAGTGGTGGCAACAAATGTTTAATGGAAGAGACATGAAACTGGTACTGCCTTTAACACACTTTCTGGCGATAATCGAAAATCGGCTGCTAGTCCCAAGTGTACTTGGACCGATGTGAAGGGACAGAAAAAGTCTTTCGAAGTATGAGACTACGAGAAAGTTTAAACACACAGAACAAAAGGAGAGAGTTGGACTTGGTAAAGAGAAAGATTGTAAAGTAAGGTAATGAACTGTAAAGAAATGTTTATTTTTATTTGAAAGGTTTGTATGTAAACCAATAAAATGATTTATTTTTAAAAATTACTGTTTTACATACATTGTCATAGTAAGTGTGACATTGGAGAAAAATGTAATATTGTGACACAGAATGGGTATACAAAGGCAGAAAGTATTGTAGTATTGTGAATTGTATCATCTGTAACGCAAAACGCATAAGGTGGGGGAGAAGGTGTTGGGGACAGAATGGGTGCAGAAACACTGTTAGCCAACATCTGCCAAAGTTTGCCAGGTTATGCAGAAAGAATCACTAAATACCATGATCAATGGGTCACTGAGTTAAAAGGGGAAGGCCTACCTCAGGTATGGCCCAAAGGAGGATCGTTTGACAAAAATATCCTAGACATGGTAGCCATGTGTCTATATGAAATATATGGGCAAACAGTAACACAATAGAAGAGAGATATTAGATATGTGGAGGCTTTTTGAGGAAGTACCTCAAATTAAGGGAAAAGAACCAATAAAAGAACAGAACTCATCTCCCCTGGCAGTAGGTAACGGTGGGAGGGATGGGGAAGAAAAGGAAGGTTAAATAGAGATTACACAACTATATTCCCTCCTGCAAAAACCGGTACCAGCTGAAGGCTACAGTGACCCAGTGTACGTGTCAAAACCTACACCCCCGCCCGCGCCCCAACCCACAACACATCCCCCATACGAGTGTCCAAGACCAGGTGGACAGGTGAGTACCCCAGCCATAGATCGAGATATTCACACGATCTAGACACACGATTAACAATGGCCGGAACTGAACTATCCCGATTGAGCGATATATGCTAACAAGGGGGGTCTGGCACCTCTAGAATAGAACAGACAAATGTCACAGTCGCTTGACAGGTCCACAGAAGAAGGGTAGAAAAAGGGGAAAATACTGTTCCGGATAAATGACACACCAACGAGAATAATAGAGATAGGTCAGGAAACAAACGGGGGGGGGTAGAAGTAGAGGGCATGGCATCAGACAGAGGAGTAATGTTGGTGCGACATAGAGCAAGAACAAGAAGAAAGGAGGCTGGGGATCACAGCAGGTGGGGCACCAGCGGCGATAGAACAGACTCCTTTGGGAAGGGCGATGGAGGAAGAGTGGAACGGGAGGTGGAGAAACAGAATGGAGCAAATGGCAATATTGGGGAAAAAGGGAACAAAGGTAGTACCGGGAAGATAGCCAAAAGCAAGTTGCAATTGCCGCCAATACACAGGGGGGGGGAGAGAAGAGGTTGAAGACCCAATTACATACCCTGGGCCCAAATGGATAAGGCAAATTTACTAAAATTGTTGCCCCCGCTTTCAGGAGGGGCAAGTAAATGGATATACGCATTTGAGAAAAACACTGCCGGGGTTCCCTTGACAATAGGCAATGTTAAAAGTTTGTTAGTATCCGCAGTAGGTGACCAAGCTGGTTTCCCTGGGATAACACTAGACTGTGACTGCCATGATGAAGCATCCTTTAAAACAGTACAATCGAGAGTATGGGATGCACTAAGAGACACTCCCACCGACACACCAGACCTACAGTGTGTAATGCAGTGCACAATGGGTGAGGAGGAGGATACAATGACCTTCATTTTACGGGTGCAGGAGATGTGGAGGGCAGAGGCAGCAGAGGTAGCTTGGGACCAATCCACTTCCCTGTTCTACTTCATAATCAAACGGGGCCTCCCGAAGGAAGTTCAGAAGGCTCTTGATAAAATAGTTGGGATAGAAGCCAAAGGCTGGCCAGAAATACAGAGCATTACAATACATCATTGCAAAAGAATCAAAGAACGAGAGAAAGAGATAGTACAGAAGAGACTGGCAGACGAGGCTAAATTAATTCAGACAAAACTAGTGAAGGACACAGCAGCAGTAGCTGCCCTCCCCACGGACAGAGACAGAGGAGGAGGAAGGGTCGATAGCAATACAAGCCAGGATGGCAGCAAACTGGGAAGGAAATGGACAGGAGCAGTGGAATGGTGAGGAACAATATGGAGGGCCACAATGGCAAGCAAGGAGCGCCTGTGGAGGAAGAGGTGGGTACAGAGGATCAAGAGGTGGTGGATACGGGTGTGGAGGTCATGGTCCCAGAGGAGGACAAGGGAATTGCTGGAAATGTGTGAGGTGGGGGCATTTCTCAAGGGAGTATTGAAGCCGCCCCATGAACAGTTATCAAAATGACCAACAGTATGACCCACCCAGGGTCCCGCATGGGCTGCCAACGTGTGGTGGAAGGAGAGAAGAGCAACCTGATCAGAGGTACAAAGATGATCGCTGAGCACCCCCACAAAATGTACAACACCCACAGTCCTGAGAACATATGGCCCCGGTTCGAGGTAACCCCTTCGTCACAACAGAAAATGGTGCCCCCCATGCCCTTCGGAGGAGCGGCAGTGGAATCAGGCAATGTTTTTGATAATGAGGGAAACACAAGATATTCAGCATAGGACAGCCCAGAGATAGCACTTGCGTGCCCAGTACTATCAACGACCATCAACGCAGCTGAGGAACCACTGGTGGGTGCGGGGATCGGAAACAAACAGTTCATTTTTATGGTAGATTCGGGAGCAGAAAAATCATGCCTACGAGAAGGCAGGTTTCCGTTATATAATCTTAAAATGGAGACGCAGGGGTTCTCTGGGGCACTGATCGAGGTTCCATAAACAGAAGAATTAGATGAAACAGTGGGTGGAAAAACAGCGTGATTACCCCTATTGTGTTACAAAGAACCACCCATAAATTTGCTGCGTAGGGACCTCCTTAGTAAACTCAATATGACCATTTCCTTTACAGAAAGAGGGATAGTGTGTTCTACCCCGGGGATCTGTGCAATGCAAGCAATGCAAGTAATACACACACGAGCCACGGCACCGGAGGTGCGTGGAATACAGATTGACCCAGACATGTTCATTCAAGGGCTAAAGACACTAGCGCGGGTTGTACCTGAAATTAAACACCAAGAATGGAGAGTGCCAGCAGAATTTGTGTTCCGTCCTGTAGCACGCCCAGAGATAATTCCAGGAACAGTGATGTCCCTAGATTTGCATGGGGTGCAGGTATCCGCACAAAGAATAGCAGTGATCGGAGTAGACATACATGGATGTGAACGGCGAACAGTGTTGTGTATCAATGCCAACATACCCCTGCAATATTTGTCTGATGAGGAGCTCTTCACTGACTCAGACAGTGACAGAGAAATAGTAAAGAAGATGGCAATTCCCTGTGACATAATGATTCAGAAAAGATAAGAGCCCGTACATCTTGTGGCGGTGGTGGGCGCACCACCTACATTTTTTAATGACATGCAACTGGTGCCACAGGAATTATGGACAACAGGCCCACATGATGTGGGATTGCTGCGTGAAGTGACACCAGTAAAAATAAAACTCACTGTTGCCCCGGGTAAAACAGTACCCCCTTTCACGAGAAGCAGAAGGGATAAAAGAAACAATATATGCCCTATTGCAGCAAGGGATCATAGTGCCTTCAAATTCACCATGTAACACATGTATTTACCCCATTAAAAAAGCAAAGGGGGGCATGGAGGATGATATAGGACCTATGCCCCCTCAATGACCTACAAAAGGGATTTCTGCTTGTCCAGAACCCAGCATCAATTTTGTGCAGCATACCCAAAGATGCATCATGTTTCACAGTGGTAGATCTGAAGAACGTATTCTTCTCAGTGCCACTGGACCCTGAGTCACAGTATTTGATAGCATTCACCCTGGGGGGAAAAAAGATATGAGCATTGTAGATTGCCCCAGGGATACTGTGTGAGCCCAAGCATATTCAACAGGATCTTACATGAAGATCTTGGAAACATTGACACAAAGATCACAATCATTCAATATGTAGACAACCTCTTGATTTGTGGAAAGAATGAGGATGAATGCAGACAGGACTCTGTAACACTATTGACATTGTTGGCACACAAAGGCTACAAAGTGGACAGAGAAAAATTACAATACTGCTTGACGGAAGTGTTGTATTTGTGTCAGCTAATATCAAAAGATGGAAAAGGAATAATACCCGATAGGGCAGCTGCAGTGTGAGCTGTTAATGAGCCAAAAACAGTGAAGGAAATGCAGAAATTTCACTGTTCACAATACTCCAAGAGGACCTTGACAACACAGAGCCACAGCATGTGAGAATACTATCAAGTGCAAACAAACATAGTGAGGTGTAAAACAGTGAACTCCGCCACAGAGGCATGCACAGTGGAAGATATGCAGACACGCGATTGTGCCACATACAGAGGGGAAGATGATGGTACACCCACGGCTAGTGAGGATGCATTGACTGAAGGAGAAGTCTATTTCATAGATGGGTCCGCATCAATTAATTCTGAGACAGGAGAAAAACATGTGGGGATGGGGGGTAGTGGTACGATTAGAAGTAGGTGAATATGAAGTAATAGTGCAAAAAAAGATTGGCCGCCCATTTTTCAGCACAAGCAGCCGAATTCGTGGCACTAATTGAAGCATTACATACAGCAAAGGGATGTGCAGTAACAATATACACTGATTCTGCATACATGACTACAACAGTACACAGAGGATTGGCACAATGGGGAAGGAGGGGATTTCGAAGATCAGATGGATCCCCAGTGCAACATGCCGAATTATTAGCTGAACTAATAGAAGCTCTAAAAGAGCCAACGGTTGTGCCATTAGTGAAATGCCAGGCCTATACAAACAAGGATGACGTCATTTCATTAGGTAACGCGGCAGAAGACGCTGCCGCCAAATAAGCATCCTATCTATCTAAGGAAACAGGTGAGTACATCTTACAAAAGCATGTAGAGGAAGAGCAGAAGGAGAGATACAACTCCATGCCAGTCTCTCAAATATTAGAGTTACAGCAAGAAGCACCAACCGAGGAAAAAGAGTTATGGGAAAAAAGGGTTGCCAGTCATTTGGTCGAAAACAATTGGTCGACTGGACAACTGGTCGAATCAATTTGGTCGAAAACCAAATGGTCGAATTTTTTATTTTTTTTATTTTTACCCCTTTTTTTTTGGGGGGGGCCCAACCCCCTTTTTTTCTCTTTTTTTTTTTCTACACGAAAACCCACAAAACACATATATAAATAAAAAAAAAAAAAATTCGACCATTTGGTTTTCGACCAAATGACGTCGACCAAATTGCAGTCGACCAGTTTGTAGTCGACCAAATGACTGGACACCGAAAAAAGAGGGTGTAGCCAGTCATCCACTGATATTCTTTGGCGACAAAACACAGGCAAGGTAGTAATGACCCTTTTTTTTTTTAAAACCTTTTCTTTATTAGCATGGCGAGAGAACAGACAATCAACACAGTGCACAAGATATATATGGTAGCAGGTACATGGGTGATTATATAGTGCATGGGACATACAGCTGAGGGCGGACATACAGTTTTACAATTTAGTGAATCTCCGTAATGGTCTAGTTCACTTCATCTGGAGGAGGGGATGACAGTAGTTCCAAGTCATCTTTGCTGTTCAGATAGCTGCAAAATTCAGTCCATACATTCTTGGGGCGAGAGGTCAGTGGGAGGGTGTTGATGTAGTCCTCCTCGCACGTTTGAGTCCAGGTGAGGTCCTTTAGCCACATCTCAAATGAAGGGGGGGAACGGCGTTTCCAATATTGTAATATGCATTTTTTGGCAACCATGGTGGCGACATTCAGAAACTTGGACACTTTTCTTAATTCGGGGTTATCCCACAGGCCGAATAGTACAGCTAATGGTTCTGAAGAGATGCTGTAATTTCTGAGAGAGCGTCTATTATAGATTTCCAGTATGGGCCCAGTGCATCACAGGACCAGAACATGTGTACGTGATCTGCGTCTGTAGATTTTCATCTGGGGCAGGTGTGTGCAAATCTGTCCAACCTGTGTGGCGCGTAATATAATCGATTCAGGAGCTTGTATTGTATACACCTATATCTGGCATTTAAGGAGGTGGTACGGGTGTGTATGCACATTTTCCTCCACATTGCGTCAATGATGGGAAGATCCAGCTCACCGCTCCACATGTCGCGTGCCGTTTGTGGCACATCCTTAGGGTTGGCCATGAGCATTTTGTACAGCGAGGACACTATACCTTTGGCCCCGGCCGAGTTGGTTATATAGTGGATCTCCGGCGAGTGTGGGGGTTCTTCGGGGTATGAGGGCCACCAGGCTCGGACCACTGCTCTCAACCTGAAGTATTGCAGCAGTTCCAGCGCAGTGCCAGAATGACCTGGATGCCATGTCTGCGGGGTGATAAACTTCCCTTCAGCGTATAAGTCAGTCAGGGCCCGATAACCCAAGTCGCACTAATGTTCCATAAGGGGTTTGTCGTGTGTAGAGCTGAGGCCTGGAAACTGCCAGATGGGCAGCCATTTGTACTACGGGTGGTGGCCGGGTTGTGCATGTAATATTCGTTTCCAAGCCATGGTCGTGGCCGCTATGGGGTCGGCCGGGGCATCGGTATGAAATGCGTGGTGGAGTATATGAGAGGGGGTGTTAACGCCTTCACTTGCTAGTTTCTCGAGCTTTACCTGTGGGGGAGGATCAGTGAACGTGTACCAGTGTGGGGCATGTTGGGCTTGTGCGGCTGTCCAGTATTTAGCAAAGTCAGGGGCAGTGAAGCCCCCATTCTCATATGGGAGAGTCATATGCTGCCATTTCTTGTGAACCGCGCCGGAGTGCAACAGAAATTGAGTGCATGCATTGTGTAAATCCTTGAAGTATCACTTTCTGGGCCAGATCGGCACATTAACGAAGACAGAGCAGTTTAGGGACAGTTATTTTGATTAGGGACAGTCTGCCCGACAAGGAGAGCGGGAGGTTGCGCCATTTCGACATTTGGGCCTCTGCAAGCTGCACCACAGCCACATAGTTGTCAGCCGATAGTGAAGCTTTAGTGAGGGATACCTGCACCCCGAGGTAACTGATGCCCTTTGGTGACCAGCGGAGGGGGAATTCACATGCTGGTTGTGTAGTAGTCAGCGTGAGCGGGCAGATTTAGTATAATTTATGGAGAAGCCCGAAAATGTGCCAATTTTTGTTATGTCCCGTATGATCGGGTCCAGGTGGGCGGCCGGGTCTCGAATATAAAGAAGCACATCATCTGCATATAGTGAGATGATCTCCGGGGTGTCACATAGACGTATACCTTTGCATGTGTGTTTGTCTCTGACGCGGTCAGCCATGGGCTCGATTGCAAGCGCAAAGAGTAGCGGGGAAAACGGACAGCCTTGGCGGGTGCCTCTATGGAGGGCGAAGGGGGCCCAGGCCCTGGAATTGACTAGGACTCTGGCTACGGGGCTTGTGTAGAGCAGTTTGATGTATGATATCATGCGTGGGCCAATTCCCATTTTGTGAAGTACAGCCCACATATATTGCCACAACACCATGTCGAATGCCTTTTGGGCATCCAGGGTGACCGCCACGGCGCTTGCGTTGGGGTCAATTCTGGACAAGACATTAAATAAGTGGCGGATATTGAGGGCTGTGGATCTGCCGGGTACGAAACCACTCTGGTCGGGGTGAACTAAGTGGGTCATAATAGGGAGGAATCTGTTTGCAATAATGTTAGCAAATATTTTCATGCCTGTGTTAATTAGGGAAAGGGGTCTGTAGGAGCCACATTCGTCCAGCGGTTTGGCCGGCTTGGGTAGCACAGTTATAAGCGCTTCGCGCATGGTTGGGGTAGGGTGTTCAACCTAAGTGACTCATTCCACACCTCTAGGAGTCTGGGTGCCAGAACGGCTACATGCTCCCGATAAAACTTGGAGGTGAGACCGTCTGGGCCTGGTGCCTTGCCCTTAGGACAGTTCGAGATGACTGTGGTTATCTCGTCGAGGGTGAATGGAGCCTCAAGCTGGTCGCTTATCGCGCGGGAGAGGAGGGTCATGGGGATGATTTGGTCTAATAGGGTGTCCGTGTCTTGTAAGCTGTGTTCCTGCTGGGGCCCGTATAGGGTTGTGTAGAACACAGTGAATGTCTCGAGGATGTCTTGGTCAGACCAGCACAGGGCGCCACCTGCGTCTTTGATGCAGTCAATGCGAGTCCTGCCCCCCTCAGCGCGGACCAGTCTGGACAGTGTCCTCCCCGGTCTGTCCCCCTCCCCGTATTTCCTAGCGGCTACGGGACAGACATGGTACTGAATCTCCCTCTGAGCATGGGTCTCAAACGCTTCCAATTCCGCTCTGATCTGTGCTAGTGTGGTCGGGGAAGGGGCAGAGGTGTACTCCCTCTCAAGTTCTTTTAACTTCGCTTCCGACCTCTGCATGCTTTTTTTTATGCTTTTGAGGACCCCGGCTTCTCTAGAGATACACATCCCTCTGATGAAGACCTTGAATGCTTCCCTATCGCACCCCATCGGAAGTATCTTGTCTTTTATTACAGTCAAAGAAGGTGTTAATGTCAGCCAGGATTTCAGCTCTGAAAACTATATCTTGGAGGGCCTCTGACTTAAAATCTCCAGGGGGAGCGGGGAGGTTGGTTCTGTCCTAGTGTTATGCAAAGTGTTACCGGAGAGTGATCCGATAATGTGCGCGGCAATATTTTAGTCTGTGACCTTGCCCACCATGCATCCTGATATGAGAAACAGGTCTATCCTAGATAGACTATCATGTACCAATGAGTAAAAGGTATACTCTCTCGCCTGTTGGTAGAGAGCTCTCCATACCCAGTGTGTCCATGTGTGCAAGTAATCTATGGGCCGCGCGTGATGAGGCTCTACGGGCGGTCCCGGATCTGTCCAGCTCATTGTCTAGAATTAAGTTCATGTCTCCCCCCCATATGATGGGAAGGAACAAGTTACTTACCTGTAACTGTTGTTCTCCAGCATGGGTCTGGCATGGATTCACATGCTCATGAATATTCCCTGTCGTTAGGCCGGGAATCCACGGTATAGAAAAAATCAGTATCACTTTCGTTTCTGATCTGTCTTTCTCAGTAGTAACCAATCACTGGTCTCTGGGTCATACTGCCCCCAGCCAATGACTGCCCTCTCCCTAAGCCCGCCCCTGGCAGCCATCCTCAGATTTGGTAGCACGTGAAGTGGCAGTATGACCAAGTGAAGAGCCGCAGAGGGGTAGGCGGGAGGGTTCGCATGTGAATCCATGCCAGACCCATGCTGGAGAACAACAGTTAGAGGTAAGTAACTTGTTCCTTCTCCAGCATGGGGTCTGGCATGGATTCACATGCTCATGAATATAAGAATACATAGCAGTATACACATGCACAACCACGGGAGGTGGCAAAAGGCTCAATATCAAGCAATACAACAACTCAACATTAAGCAACTCTTACCTCATCACCAGGCTCACCTTAGGCGAACAGGTTGCATAGCACTGCCTGGCTGACTCTGGACTCCTCCCTGGAATCCCTGTCGACGCAGTAGAATCTCGTGAAGGTGTGCGTTGACCTCCACGTAGCAGCCCTGCAAATGTCGAGCAGGGGCACACCAGACAGGAACGCCGTAGTAGCAGCGATCGCTCTGGTCAATTGGGCCCTCGGAGGGCCTGGCAACGGTCGGTTTGCCAACCGGTGACAATGCATGATGCAGCCGGAGAGCCATCTGGAAATGGAAGTCTTCGAGAGAGCCTTCCCTTGATTCACAGGTCCAAAGTTCACAAACAGCTGTGATGTCTTCCGAAAAGTCTTTGTGCGGTCCACGTAGAACTTCAGCGCTCTAGCTACATCCAGCGAGTGCAAAGTCCTCTCGGCCGGCGACGAAGGCGACGGGAAGAAAACTGGCAACACCAAGGTCTCGTTGAGGTGGAAGTCCGACGGCACCTTGGGCATGAAGGAGGGGTGCGTCCTCAGCACCACCCTCGTGTCGTGAAAAGTCAAGTATGGAGGCTTGCAAGACAGGGCCTGGATCTCTTCCACTCGTCGTGCAGAGGTGATGGCCACGAGGAATGCTACCTTCTACGATAGAAACTTCAACGGCACTGAATGCATAGGCTCGAATGGGGCCCCCCATGAGCCTAGTTAGCACCACGTTGAGCTCCCACGCGGGGGCAGGGGGCCTTCACCGGCAGGAATGATCGGAACAGTCCTTTCATAAATTCCTTCACCAGACGATGAGACCGCAAGGACGCCCGTCCTGTAGTTCTGGTGTAACGTGACGCAGCCAGATGTACCTTGATGGAAGCGTGGGATAGGCCAGCCTTGGCCAAAGACAGTAGGTACAGCAATACTTGAGGGGCCGTAATCCGCAGAGGGTTAATCTTCTGTGCACGGCACCAGACAGAGAACCTCTTCCATTCATGTTCGTAGCACTTGAGGGTTGAGGATGCCCTGGCCTTTTCAAGAACCTCTCTGCAGTCGGCCGGGATGTCGTATCCTCCAAACTCTAGTGCTGCAGGAGCCAGGCCTGCAAGTTCAGCGACTCTGGTTCGTGATGAAGAATGGCGCCTCCTTCTCTGGAGAGAAGATCCGCGTCTGTCGGCAGCTTGACTGGTGTAGACGCTGACAAGTCCAGAAGGTCCGGGAACCAGATCTGCCTCGGCCACCGCGGTGCGACGAGGATCATCCTGCACCGGGACCTCTTGAGCTGGTTGACGAGCCGGAGTAGCAACGGCGGGAATGCATAAAGGAACAGGCCGTCCCAGGGGAACCAGAAAGCATCGCCCATGCTCCTTGTTTGGGGAAACCTGCTGGCGAACCTCCGGCACTTGGAGTTCGCCGCCGTCGCAAAGAGATCGATCTGGGGTTTGCCTCATCGTCGGAAGAGTCGGTCCACTTGATCCTGGCGCAGTTCCCACTCGTGGCACGAGCGCAGCTCTCTGCTGAGTGAGTCGGCGATGGTGTTTTTTATCCCTGCCAGATGAAAGGGTACCAGAAACATCCCTTGGGCGACGGCCCAATGCCACAGATGCTGGGCTTCCTTGGACAGGGCAGGGGATCTGGTTCCGCCCTGCTTCCGAATGCAAAACATCATGGTGGTGTTGTCGGTGAAGATCCTCACCACCTTGCCCTTGAGGGACGGAAGGAAGGACCTGAGGGCCCAGAACACTGCGCGGAGCTCCAAGATGTTGATGTGGAGAGTCTTCTCCTCCGAGCACCAAAGGCCTCTCGCGTGGAGACCCCCGGTGTGCGCTCCCCAACCTTCCATGGAGGCATCCGTCGTCACCGTCACCTGGTGGCCCGGGGCTAGGAAACCTGTTCCCGCTGTCAGATGAGCGCGGACACCCCCACCATCGTATCGCCTGACGGAATGCTTCGTCGAGCGCGATCCTGTCCTCGAAGCTGCCCGTCGTCTGGATCCAGTGGGCGTCAAGGAATTCTTGCAAGGGCCGCATCCAAAGTCTGCAGTGGGGCACTAGATAAATGCAGGAGGACATCATTACGAGGAGGGACTTGATAGACCTCACTCTGGCCACGTTCGTGGCCAGTAGACGTTGCACCTTTCCTAAGATGGTGCTTATCCTTTCCTCTGACGGTGAGGCCCGCCGCGCCACTTTGTAGAGCTGTGCTCCCAGAAACAGGGTGACTTGCGACGGGACCAGGTGTGATTTTGGAAAGTTGGAGAACCCCAGGTCCGTGAGCAGCTGGACGGTCTTCGCAGTGTGTTCCACGGCGAGCTCCCTTGTGCTAGGCTTGGTGAACACCCTGGGCGCCGATTTCAATCCGAACGGGAGGGCCTTGAACTGGTAGTGCCGCCCTTTGACCACGAACCTGAGGAACTTTCGGTGCCTCTTTAGAATAGGGATGTGGAAGTAAGCATCCTCCAAGTCCAACGACGACAGGAAATCGCCCTCCTCCAGCTGTCCCAGCACATGCTGGAGGGTGACCATTCGGAACTTCTTCTTCTTCACGAGGAAGTATCATGAGTAAACTCCGGAGCCCCGAAGCCTCGTCGGGACGAGCTCAATGGCACCTTTCCTGAGCATCGTTCGTACTTCCAACAGCAGTTGAGGGACGTGATTTTCCTTCCTGGCCACGGGAGGAATGCAGGGGCACCTCTTCTGGAACTCGAGGGCGTGCCCTAGGGCTAGGGCGTCCAGCACCCAACGGTCAGTGGAGATGGACTCCCACACGCCGACGAACTTAGTCAGCCGGCCTCCCACCAGGGTGCTTCGGCGGGGGCCCGACCCGACGGTCGGTTCAATCTTGCTTGGAGGCCGCTTTGCCTCCTTGACCACCTTGGCGACGACGGCGGGATCCACCTGACTTGCCGCATCCCCTGTAGGCCTCCTGCGACAAAGGCCTTGCCGCTTGACGGTACGTAGAGGAGCTGCTGCCGGCTCCCTTGGAGGCACCCTGTCTGCCTCCGGAGCTCCGAAAGGACGGCCGTCGCTGTTGGAGCACACCCAGTACACGGGCCGTCTCCGTGTCCGTCTTGATCGCCTGAAGGGATTCATCAACCGCCTTGCCAAAAAGGTTGTTCCCATCGAAGGGCATGTCCAAAACCTTGGTCTGAACGTCCTGGTGGAAATCCGGCGCCTTGAGCCATCCTCGTCGTCTCAGGCAAACTCTGTTGCCCAACTGACGGAAACCGGTGTTGGCGATGTCCGTAGCCACCGAGGCAATCTCACCTTCCTGCAAGATTTCCAGGGCCTCAGCCCTTTTGGCATCCGGAAGGAAGTCCAACAGAGGGGCGATCTTGAACCACAACTCCCTGTCGTAGCGGGCTACGATGGCCAGGGCGTTGGCCGCCTTGATGGTCGTCGCTGCAGACGAGATGACCCGTCGTCCCACCGCATCCAGTTCCTACCCTCGCCGTCAGGAGGGGAGGTTGAAGTCGAGGCCGATGCCCCCCCGCTTTCTTCTTGGCCGCCGCCGAAATGACTGAGTCCGGGGTAGGTTGCGCCCTAAGGCACAAGGGGGCAGCGTCGGGGACCCGGTACTACTTCTCGTACCGGTCCCTCTTCGCAGGAGCCGTGGCAGGGTTCTTGAGGAGGGCGAGCCCCCCATCCCAGATGTCATCAAGAAGTGGTACGGCGAGGACCGTCTTCCTTTTAGCCTCGCGCCGCTGGTAAAGGAACCCCTCCTTTTCCTCGGGGCAGAGCTGGAAGAGCTTGGATGCCCTGGAGATCATTGCATGGAAGGATCCAATCTCGTTGGGCGGGGACGCCCGGGCAGGGGGCGACGGGGGACACGTCCCGTCGTAGTCTCCGTCGTCATCCGTACCCGTCGTAGTCGTGTCCATGCCTGTATCATCCCCGTGGGTAGTGGACCGGGGGGAAGGCAGAGAAGGCCGCAGAGGCGGGAGAGGAAGCATAGGATGCGTCGTCGTCCTCTTAAGTGGTGGGCTCCCCGAAGGTCCTGGCTCAGGTTCCTCCGTCGGGTCTGGCTCAGGCACCTCCGTTGGGGGAAGGAGCAACCTAGTCCTTATCTCCAAGCATAAGGACTGGATGTCTGACAAAATGGCCGCCGAGGTGTCCTGCGGCGCCGGAAACGACGGGAGCGAGGGCTCTTGAGGAGCCTCGTCTGCGTCACCGTCGCCCTTGTCGGGATCCCTCCCGATGGGCTGGGCCTCCTCCACGACTTGGATGAGCTCCTCTTCAGAGGCCGTGTCCGTATCCAGGACGGCCACCAACCCCCCCCCTTTCCAATGAGGACTTCGTGGGAGTCTTCTCGATGGGCCTGAAAGACTACTCCCTCCGCGGTGGCAGGGAGACACTGGTACCCGAGGGCGCCTCCACTGGCGTAGCCTCCACAGGCTGAGCCAGGGCCGCGGCATAATCCTCAATCGAGGTTTTAGCAGGGTAAATTAAGGCCAACTTCACCTTCTGTACGCCTGGGGCTTTCACCTTGGGGGGAGGGTCCGAGCCTCGCTCCCCCTCTGCCGGAATCTTCGAGATCGACCGGGGCCCCTCCAGAAGCTTCGCCGGGTTCTCGGACTTCCGCTTACCCGAGCCAGAGCGTTGGCTCGTGGTCGATGGCGCCGGGGAGGGTGCACCACGCCTGGCAACCAAGGAGCCCGACCGTTCGGTGCGCCCGGACTTGCGGTGCTTAGCATTTTGTTGGGCCCCCGTCGCCGGAGCACCCTCACAGGACTTAGAAGACCGCTCAGACTACTTCTTCTTCTCGCCTGGCGGGCTCTTACCTTCCAGCCAGTTGGCGAGATGGAGGTGGCGATCCTTCATGGTCAGCTCCGACATGTTCCCACAAAACGCGCAGTCCTTTTCCTTGTGCGTCTTGTCCTCATGGAGACAGTAGAGGCATAACGAATGCTTGTCCTCCTTGAAAACATTCTGAAGCTGGCATCCAGGGCAGGTCCTGAATAGCTTCCCGGGCCTCAAGCTCCCTTTCTCCTGGGCCATGTCCGGGGTAGGCCTCGGAACTTCTGGAATCCTCCAAAAGCGTAACTCGACGATATCTTCACCCTTGAGGGGCATAGAAAACTCTGAAACGGATCCCCGTTGATCGGAAGTAGAAACGGTGGAGCTTGAGGCTCTATTTAACCGAAAAAATGAGAAAATCTCCTGAAAAAGCGTCAAAACGCAGCAAAAGCTCGAGAGCTAAGCACGAGGACTCCCAACACTTGAACGTGCGGTAAAAAACTGAGGATGGCTGCCAGGGGCGGGTTTTATGGAGAGGGCAGTCATTGGCTGGGGGCAGTATGACCCAGAGACCAGTGATTGGTTACTACTGAGAAAGAGATCAGAAACTAAACTGATACTGATTTTTTCTATACCGAGGATTCCCGGCCCGACGACTGGGAATATTCATGAGCATGTGAATCCATGCCAGACCCCATGCTGGAGAATAAATACACTTCAAAAGCATGGTGGTGATTGCGTTAAGGAAATCTGGAGCATCAACATTAGGGGCATATGTATTAACAAGGAGGTATTCCATATTGGTGAGTGAGCAGTGAAGTATTACATACCTGCCCTCAGGGTCGATGTGACTGGTGCGCAATGAGAATTGGACTGATTTATGAATTAGAGTCAGTACCCCCCTGGACTGGGTTGAATATTTTGTATAGTACCTATTGTTGCCCCATGTCGGGGCGAGGTATGTCGCTAGGCGCCCCAGGGCATGGGTTTCTTGAAGAAAGAGAATCTTAATTCCATGCCTTTGGGCATAGGTGGTTATCCTGCGGACTTTAGTGAAGTTACTCAGACCACAAATGTTCCATGTTATGATGTTGAGTGACAGTGTCGCATTATGGCACATCCCTGCAGTAGTAGTCATTTTTTTTTTTAAAAAAAACAATTTTTATTATTTTAACAACACACCAAACATTACAAAACTTGGGACATCAGCACATAGTTCGACGACATAATGTCATAAAACAGCTTTCTTCAGTCCCGCACCCTCCCACTCCCCCAACTTGAGCCAATTTGTCTATATTATCACCCTGTGATTCTTCAGGCGGGTTTGCCATTTCATTATCCGTCTCAACATCACTTAGATCACACTGAGGTGGGCCTTTCATAGTGGCCACCAGCTGTCTCCATTCAATTAGGGGTCCTACCTCCTCCTCCCCTTCATATCATGTCAAACCAAACAGACGTTTCTGTCTCTGCCCATTTCAGGTGGTCAGCCCACCACAGTTCTATCCTTGGTCTCTGGGCCGCTTTCCAGCCCATTGCTATCCTTCGTTTAGCCAGGATATATGCCAGGACCTTCATTTTGCTTATATGCCTTAAATTACGTGGTCTAGGGAAACCCCCAACATGCATGCCCAAGCCGACTCCACCTCTGTAGCTATACCGCATCCTGCCAAACGTGTCTTTAATTCCTACCAAAACATTCCCACCTCCGGGAAGGCCCAGAGCATGTGCAGTAGCCTGGCCTCCACCTCCCCGCACCTAGGGCATTTCTGGACCACCTGGCCACCAAACCTGGCGATCTTAATGGGGGTGAGATATGCCCTATGCGTGACGTACAGCTGAATTTGCTGAAGCCTTGCGTTCCGAGACACCTTTTTGTGATATCTGGACTCTTTCCCAGAGCTCCCCCATCTCTTCTTCCCATAGTTGTCTCAGTTGAGTCAATTCTTTCCCCACCTTGGTCCCTAGCAGCTCATATATACGAGAAACCTCATGCCCACCCTCCGAGACATCATATATCATCTCCATAGTGGCGTCCGGTTGCGCAGTGAGCACCGCCGGTGGCCACCTTGCTCGCACCCTTTTCAGTATTCTAGTGCCAGTTATATACTGCCCCTTATGCAACCCTGTATCCTCTATCAGTTTTGGGAACTCCAATGCCTCCCCCTCTAACCATATGTCTCCCAAGGTGGCCAGGCCCACTGGTTCCCAGTACCTGCGGACCCCTTGTATCAGCTGGGCGTCCTCTCCGCATAGCGCCACTACCGGCACCTGCGTGGAGTACGGGATCGGGTGTCCCGATATCTGCCATGCTGTATGCCACAGCTCCCAGCCCAGCACTAGAAGCCCCGCCATCTCCCGGACCCTGGATTTGGACAGCCACACCACTTCTCTGAGGAAAAAGGTGGCCGGTTCCCTGCACAGCAGTCTAGATTCCGCCGTCTCATCATCAGGCAGCCAGAACATGATAATTACACCATCCTGAGACAAGACCGACCCAACTCTAGAGGAGGTGGTGTCGCCATTATCCATAAGTGCAGTCTTACCATGAGACTAGCCACCTCTATAGATGCCCCCTCCTGTGAAACCTTAGCAGTAAAAATACCTCTCAAACCATTAACATCTACTTGATCTACCGCCCGCCAGGCCCCATTGGCACCTTCGATGAAGACCTTAATTCCATCCTGTCCAGCAACCTTAAAAGTTCCACTCAAGCACTCACCCTAGGAGACTTCAACTTGGGTTACAATGACACGGAAGACCATCCCGCCAGCACTATAGCCAACACTATCTGAATTAGGCTTCATGCAAACATGCACATCACCAACACACTCGAAAGGCAGAACTCTCGACTGGGTGGCCGACCATAACTGCCTAGCGAATATTACAAACATCTCACCTTTAGCCTGGACTGACCACCATCTGATTTCATTCATGTTTTCCACTGATAGACCAACACCCCCGCCTATCATTAAGGCCCCACCCACCCTTACCAGAAACAAGAAAAACATTACAGTAGAAAGACATATCCCTAATCTACTTCCCACTCTCAACACATTGCCAGACGACCTGAACCCTGAGTCCTTGGTCGAAGAATATAACAAGGTTATGGCCACCGCGATGGACCACATCGCCCCACTCAAACTCCGATCAAGCAAACCAAAAACACACCTCAACAAATGGTATACACCATTCCTCAAAAACTTAAGGCAGCAAAAAAGAAGTTGTGAGGCCATTTGGGAAAAAAACCCTTCAGACTCAAACAAACTCAAACTCTCCAAATTAGCAGCACTGTACAAGAAAGAAATCTACCTGGCCAAACAAACCTCATTTGACTCCCGTATATCCAAAGCCAAATCGAACATGAAAGGACTCTTTACAATCCTTAAAGAAATAGAAACCCCCATAGCACCCCCTGACACCTGTACCAAAGATAAAAACGGGTGCTCAGATATTCAAAATGCCCTAGCTAATAAGATTGTGACTCTTCAAAGTAAAATTTCCAGTAAAAGAGCCTCCCTGAATAACACACTCAACTTAAAAACTCACGACAAACCTATGCTTACCTACCTAGCCCGCTTCCAGTTCGCCAAAGTCAATACTCTGGAAGTGGAAAAAATCAACCTATCTTTGAAACCGTCCAACTGCCAGGGAGACCTGTGCCCTGCTCAGCTCATCAAAGATGCTGCCCGGGACCTCTCCCCTTTCATCACAAAATTGATCAATGCCTCCTTCGCCACTGGATCTATCCCCACTAATTTAAAACAATCTTCGGTACTCCCATTACTGAAAAAACCTACTCTCGACCCTGCCATACCCACCAACTACCGACCCATAACGACCGTTCCCTTTCTCCTAAAAATTCTGGACAAGGTGGCCTATGTTCAAATACAGAAGCACCTGGAAGAACACAACCTCCTAGGATCTAGACAGTCTGGGTTCCGGCCCCAACACGGGACGGAAACCGCTCTCATTGACCTAAAAGCCCAGATTGATTCGATCAGAGACAACGGGCAAGCTGCCTTACTCCTTCTCCTTGACCTATCTGCAGCTTTCGACCTGGTCGATCATTCTGTCCTATGTTCACATCTCCATACTGCAGCTCACTTCTCAACAGAGGCCATCACTTGGATCACATCCTTCCTCAACGGTAGGATCATGAGGGTCTTCTCTCCCATGGCCGCAGCAGACCCCATTCCTATCACCTGCGGTGTTCCCCAGGGTTCGTGTGTCTCCCCCACACTGTACAACATATTTACCAAGCCCCTTTTCGATGATTTGGATCATCTCGGTGTCACCTACACTAATTATGCAGATGATACCCAGATCCTCCTTCCGCTTTCTGGAGATTATGGAAAGGATTTGTCCTTGTTAAATAGGGTGTACATCATCATCCAGGCATGGATGGCCACTCATGGACTATGCCTGAATGATGATAAAACAGAACTCATTATCCTAGGTACTACACTTAATATAAAGAAACTTGGCCCAGCTTACAATTCCTTCACGATTGACGGAAACAACATCAAAGTTGGACAGGAGGTCAAAACACTGGGATTCTACCTAGATTCCAATTTTTCCTTCAAAAGACAACTGAGCTCCCTTGCATCCTCCACGGCCTACACATGCAAATTAATCCGCGCAGCCAAACCCTTCCTGTCGGATTCTAGTTGCCTGACACTCGCCAGAGCTCTTATTTTGTCTCATCTGGACTACTATAATGCCCTTTATCTGGGATCCACCAAGGCTACCACCAGCAAACTGCAAACCCTTCAGAACAATGCTTTAAGAGCAGCTCTGGGCATTTCCAGAAGGGAACACATTACAAATCTCAGCCAACAGAACAATTGGCTAGCCACTAAAGATAAAATCCTTTTAAAAACGGCATCACTCATTCATAAGTCTTTGAACAATGCCGCCCCAACTTACCTGATCAACAGATTCAACCGACAGTCTTCTTTAAGACCCACCAGAACCGCATACAGAAATTGTCTATCTGTTCCCTATTACAAACGGGCCACCATAGGGGGCAACAGCTTCCCAGTAAAAGCTGCTTTGTTGTGGAACTCCTTGCCTCCAAACCTTAGAATTGACATGCCCTACCAGAATTTCCTCTCACTGGGAATCGCATGGTTGAAACGTGAGACCCATTAAATTTGAAGCGCCTACTGCATATGGAAACCACTTGTGCCCTCTTGCTTACCTGCCTGTGTGCCTCCTATTTACCTGTATATAATCACCTGTATATAACGGCCTGCTGGCCTACTACTAATTTGTATATAACATTGGTGTACTTTATTCTTGTATTATGTATTTTCTGTGTACTGTAACTACGTTTCGAATATTCTTGTAAAGGCTGCGCCTTGATTCCCCCGGGTAAGCTCGCACATTATAAATAATAAAAACAAACCTCGCCACATATTGCAGCTGCCCCGCCAGGTAATACAGTTCAAAGTTCGGCAAGTTTATCCCCCCCCCCTGTAGCACGAGTTTTGCAGTTTCCAGAGGGCCACACCATTCCTGGAGTTGTTCCAAATAAAGCCTCAGCACAAGCTGTGGAGCCCAGTGAAAAAGCGCTTCGGGATCACGTGCGGAATGTTAAAGAAATGCAGCAATCTAGGCAACACCACCATTTTGAGCAGAGCGGCTCTCCCCACCATAGCCAGGGGTAGTTTGGACCAAAATCCCATGCTATTCTTAATTCCTGCCACCGCCTTTACTGTGTTATGCGCATGTTCTTCTCCTGCTGATATATGTCTATATCGAGGTATCGGAACGACTTAGTGCACCAGGGTATTGGCAAGTTCTCAGGTCGGGGGTGCCTATACCTCCCCAGGGGGAACACGCTAGATTTTTTGGGGTTAACTGCTATACCGGAGAGGACAGCAAATTGCTCCATCACATCCAGAATGTACTGCATGTTCTCCTCTGGGTAACGCAGATACAGCAATACATCATCAGCATATAGGGAAACAAGATTCATGCCTCCCGCGGTGCGGATGCCCATCTCCCCGTATTGCTGCCAGTATATATAACATGGGTGACCATGGGCAGCCCTGTCTGGTCCCCCTGCTTAGCTGCCATTTATCTGAAATTACAGAACCCGTTTTAACTCTAGCAATCGGGGAGCTGTATAACATTTTCACCTACCTAAGGTATCCTGGTCCTACCCATAGCCCTTCAAGGCTGCGGTCAGCCAGGGCCATCTAACTGAATCAAAGGCCTTAACCGTGTCCAATGAGGCAATGGCTAGTTCCTCTGAGTCTTCTTGTGTTTGATCGATGACATGGTGCAACCTCCTAAGGTTATCAGTTATGTTCCTGCCTGGACATAGCCCATTTGATCGGTGTGTATCAGTTTACTAATAACAGCCTTCAGCCTATTTGCTAACGGCAGTGAGGATCTTACTATCCTGGTTAAACATTGAAAGGGGTCTGTACGACCCGCAGTTCGTGCTAGGCTTACCTGGCTTCAGAAGCAGAATGATCACTGCGTCCCGCAAGGACTCTGGTAGTCCGCCTTGCTCGTACGACTCATTCAACATGGCCAGCAGCAGGGGAAGTAGCTCCTGTTTATATGCTTTGTAAAATTCGCTCGGAAGCCCATCCGACCCTGAAGCTTTACAGGTGGGCAGGTGCTGTACTACCTGCAGTAGTATTCATTACCATTCCACAGTTTGCATTCGCCATTTGTACATGTACACTGAGTTGCAGTCAAGTAACTTCTCGCCATGTCATTTTCTTTTAATCCAACCCCAACTGTGCCTCCCCCCACCCTCACTGCCCAACCCCAACATGCAGTGCAGCCTCCCACCCCAAAACACAAGTGCCGCCAATTGGGCTGACTCCCACCGGAAGGTGAAGGTCGGAGGGCAGGATCCAACGTGGATATGCCCACATCCCAGCCCAACGGGGGCCAAACATTAGGAATAACCAAATGAAATTAAACATTCCAACTGCAGCGGGGAGCGCTGATGCCGTGCGGCCAGCATTTTAAGCATAATACAGGGCAGCAAGACCTGTCCCGGTTTTGTTGCTGTGGTAAACGGATTTTGCGATCGGCCCCTGGAGCCAGAGAGTGCAGTCTAGCTGGTCAAAACTGCAAGAGAGGGTAGGACACAAGGCTAGCTCCAGGCACCAAGAGGGGGGGAGGAGGGGGAGAAGAGGCCAGTGTATACGATCTAGGAGCCAGCCTGCGACCCAGATACATGTAGTAGGAGGCCGTGTTTGCTGAGTAGACAAAATCGGGTTACCATCGACACATCATAAGTCAAGGATCAGTGGGCATGATACATCAGCCTGGGCCATTCAGTTTGTGATTAGTTGTCATCGGCGCGGTCGTCTCTCGCACCATGGAGCGTTATTTGTAACTCAATGAACTTCACCTCTTCGTCAGGGACAGTGAAGAAATACAGTTTGCCATTGTGGGTGATTTTGAGTTGCGCCAGGAATAGGATGGCATAAGGGATATTGCGCTCCCTGAGCAACTTTTTAACACCAAGGAATTGACCCCTCTCCTGCTGTACCGCCAATGAGAAGTCTGAAGATTCTGATGGTGTGGGCCTCAAACCATAGGTCACCCTTCTCCCGAGACAGGCAGAGAATGAGGTCTCTGTCGCGGTATTTAAGTATCTTAGCGATGATGGGCCTGGGGATGTCGCCTGGTCGAGACGTAGTGATAGGGCCCGGCGAGCTCGCTCCATTGTAAAGTATGGTGAGAGGTCAGGGTTATCCAGCAGGTCTTAGAGTAGTTTTTCTACTGCGTCTTCCAGCCGCCGCTTGAGGGCATTCTCGGGGACTCTGATAATGCGCAGGTTGTTTCTGCTGGAGCGAGACTCCTTTGCCTTAACACTCTTCATGTCACGCAATAGGGAGGCCACAGTGTCTTGGAGCGCGTGACTTCCATCCTCATTGACCGAGATTCTGTTTTCGGCCTCAGTGATCCTTGATCCCGCCTGGTCCACTCTGGTTTTTAGCGAGGCAACATTTGCGTTAATGTCGTCTAGTTTTTCGTGGAAGAGCTTCCCTTGTCCTGGGCCATGTCCGTTGAGGTAGGCCGCAGATCTTCCGGAATCCTCCAAGAAGTGTAAACTCGACGAAAACTTCTCCCTTGGGGGGCATAGAAGAATTCCGAAATGGGTCCCCGTTATAGGAAGTAGAAACGGTGGAGCTTGAGGCTCGATTAAACCGAAAAAATGAGAAAATCTCCTGAAAAAGCGTGAAAACGCAGTAAAAACTCAAGAGCTAAACACGAGGACTCCCAACACTTGAGCGTGCGGTAAAAATCTGAGGATGGCTGCCAGAGGCGGGGCTTAGGGAGAAGGCAGTCATTGGCTGGGGGCAATATGACCCAGAGATCAGTGATTGGTTACTACTAAGAAAGACAAATCAGAAACGAAACTGATACTGATTTATTCTTACCGAGGATTCCCAGCCTGACGACGGGGAATAGTCATGAGCATGTGAATCCATGCCAGACCCCATGCTGGAGAACCGACGTTACAACCTCATGGTGAGAGTCCAGGTCAGGTTCATCCTGTGAAGATGAAGCATGGGCCGGCTCAGCCCGGAGAACCGCTTTAGTAAACTTGTCCATGGTGCCCCCCTGGGCAGCTCCCCTGGATCTGCTAGGTATTACAGCTAGAATAGGCCTGGGTGCGGTGCGGTGCAGGCACGCTGGTGGAGAGGATGGTGATGTAGTGGGGGGGCGTAGTCCTTGGTGGGGCCGGAGGTCTCCCGCCAATATCTCAGCGTCAGTGGAGTGTGCAGGCCGCAGCAGAGGCAGTCAGCTGCAGTATGACTTGTCGTGCGAGACGCCCCCAGATGCCTCAGAGGATCGTGAAATGCTGCTACTGAAGCGACAGGACTGCGATGGCTAGGGCGCACTGTATGTACATGCGCCCAAACTGTTTGCGTATGATCAGGCAGGGACCGCAACCAGCCGCACCGAAAGTCTTGTGGGCGGAGGGGGTGGGGGTGGGTGGAAGCCGCTCACCCTCAGTATGTGCTGGCCAGGTGATGAGGATTTGTTGAGGTGGGGGTCACAGCGAGGAGCGGGGCCTCGAGGAACACACAGCCAGTGTGCTCAGTGCAGGTTGGATAAGCTCGCGTGGGTTTGTGCTCCAATCCGAGGGAGCCCACCCAGGGGAATCACCGGAGTCGGCAGGTCTAGCCCCAGGAGGGGGCTCCTTGTATAGTCAATGCTGGTGCCATAGGGTGTGACGATGAGCTGGCGGGTCAGTGGAGCCGGCGGTGTACATGGGCACACGCGGCAGTGGGCGACAACAGGGGAGAACCACCGTGCTCACGTCCCCCCACTCGCCCCACTCCTCACCTGGACCGCCGCGCAGCAGCACGGGCCCCCGTTTCCTCCAAGCCGGGCGGGAGCAGTCTGTAGCAGCAAACACGGTGCTGCCGGTAGCAAAGAGTGGGGCTCCCAGAGCGGAGGGGGGCAAGGGTGTGGATGCGCTCCAGCGCAGGCCCCAGCCGCGCCTCACCCCTCTCAAGACCCCCGCATCCAACGGTGTCAGGCCCCCGCCTACCCAGAAACTACTTGAATTAGCTTTTCAAAAGCTTCATTTCCCGGCCCACAATGCCAAACAACACAACGCAGCAGAAATTCCAGAAAACTGGTTTGTACCAGGTTTGCAAAAGCAAATATACAAACTCTTTCTGGCCTCAACTACTGCAGAGGACCCAGAGCACTGTTTATCAGCTTAATAGTGCACTGCATGTTCTGTTCTTGTTATGCCTTTGCAGAGTGACAGCAGAGTGTCAGCAGTTACTGGCAGTTCACAGCAGGGCCGAGGGGGCCATGCCGAGGTATTTATTCACCATCGGTGATCAAGCTCAAGAAAAAGAAAAAGAGCAAGATCAAATACTGGACCCGGACCGGAGGCAGGAGGGCGGTAAGAGCCTGATCGTGGAAGGGGGTGGTGTGGCTCGACCCGCTCGCAAGCACAATCAGATTGGGCTTTGGCACTGACTAAGGACTTGCAGCTAAGCCCAATGAGTGACCCAACTGGAACAGAGTTGGCGAGAGGTGGCTTGGTATCCCCCCGCCCCCCGTGGCTTGTGTGGCAGAGTTATCAGTCACTGCCTCCACAGCAGCATACCTTTTAAAACACAGGCCTCCGGAATATAACACTCTTAGCTCACCCTCGCCACTGCAAGCTCTTCAATATTCAGCTGCAAACTCTGTTGGAGTTGAGAGTGAGAGGAGACAGGTCTCGCACTGCAGGAGGTCCCTGTCGAAATGTGGACTTAAATTGAAACCTGACTTCCAGTGTGACACCAATCAGAAGGACCGGGGTGGGGGTCCAACTGTCCCAAAGTAACGACTTGCATGGTCTGGCCTCAACTAACACATTGGGAGGTTGCACAGTAGACACCACCTTCAGATGAGCTCAGTGCAGAGCGACAAAACACCTTTGACGGTTGCAACGACTAACCACTCGCCCCAGTAATTATTGGACCCCTGGAAACCAAAGGGCTTGGGAATAAATCTGAGGGAGGGGGCAAGATTTCATTATAAACTAAAAACGGACAGGACTTCTGCCCCAAAAGGCCCGGGACTGGGTGACCTTGACGACGCAGATCTGCTTGCAAATTGGCCTGGACTTGAAGGGTCTTTGCCTGATAACGAGGGTCAAAGTTGCCCTAATCGTAACATGTCCGATAAGGTGGGTGGGGAGGTGGAATAAGGTGACAAAGACAAAGTGCACCGTGAAGCTTTAGGCTGACAAACGTCTTTCGAATCTTTCCATCCTGACTCCAATCAGGTGGGAACAAAAAAAGCACAGACTGGACACAGCCCAGCAAAAACCTTCAGAGAACTGGTCTACCCTCATTCCCTCTCCTCTGCATCTGACAACAGGATAGGGGATGATCTAAGAGTTACTGATAGAAAGTGAACACTGAGTTTGGGCTGTACAGCAATGACGACTCCATTCACCAAATTATATGAGACAATCAATGAACAACTACAAGATCACACTAGAATGCTTCACTCAAAAAGCTATTTGTTGAAGGTTTTGTAACGGCGGCTACCAAACCCCTCCAACGAAAATAAAGGGAGCGGTGGTAAGAAACTGCAATTTAAGAAAGAAAAACCACGAGAAAGTTGTGGAAACCTCACAAACCAGTCTCCCGAGTTAATCAAAACCAACGTAATGACAGAAGTCTCAATTGATGACCTAATGGGACTGTCAGTTTACTCAGTGGAAGAAGAAAGGGAAGAACTCCAGGAACCAGAATCCAGAGAGCCAGGTGACGAATTGGAGGATGTCACAATGTATCAACAAAGAGAGCTTATAAACCTTATAAATCTCAACGTGTTCCGCATGCTACAAACTGCTTTAAAACACTGGAGCAAGGAGATAGAATTCTAAAACTGATAATGGTTGTACGTCTACGTGTATGGATCCTAGTCTTACGGGGTCCTCATCAAATGTAAAGACCGACACAGGGGAATGTTTTAGGATGCAAGTTGGAGAATCTGCTCCACAGAAGAGAGTGGGTGGACTGGACTTGAGAACTCACCCTTGAAAGAGTTAAAACATTAGGGAACGGTTTAACATTAAAAAGACGCAATGCACTTAGAACATTTCATCGAGTCCCAAGATTAAGGTGGCTTACAATTTATGATATTGCGCGGGTGGCGTTTCCTACTGAGCAAGGCTGGACAAAGTTATTGTTTATTTTGAAAACATGCTAGTCAAGAAAGCCATCTTAGAGGAATCATCGGCAATCCTAGATGCAGGCTTCTCTTTGTACGGCGAAAATGCCCCCAAGAGCCTTGCGCTGACAACGGAGGGGAACCAAAAGTCCACTGAGAAGTAGAACAAAGTCACCAACTCAATCACGAAAAGAGAACAACTTCATAGCAAGAGGGAACAAAACAAAAGCAGAGTGGGAATTAGTTCTGCTTCAGATAATTGTCAGTAACTCCGTTAATGCTAAAAGACAAGTATCGCTTTGTGACAATCGTGAAAGTGAGAAGCTACAAGACAAATCAAGGCATTGGCTGGCAGATGCCTTGGCGGATAACAAGAAAAGACCTTAACCATCACAGGAACAAGGTCCAGACAAGTGGTCGCTAGCTAGTTGGAAAACCAGGGGCTTTAAGCACTTGTTTGGAGAAGATGGGATTATCTGGAATAACCATGAAATCGTATGCTTGCAGGAAACAGACGGATTCAGTGACCTTCTTAACCCAGCTATTAAGGGAGTTGAAGGAAGGCCAGCTTCAGGGCTTTGGACATTAAGATCGGTTTCTGGTTTGAAATTGTGGAATGATGGAACATAACCCCCTATATACAAATGACAAAGCTGAGATGTAATGGACAAAGGGCCAATAAACTTGAGTGGTTGATACTCTAACATTTACTAGAACTCGGCTGGCATTGAGTCCGCCACTTTTATCAGTACCATTTTGGGAAAACTTGACAAGCTGCGAGATGATTTGGACAATCCTATTGTCACCATTTGTGGGGATTTCAATATGTCAGTTACATCATAAGGGGAGTGTAATCATCTACACCTAAAAGACCAGTCACACAGAAAAAAACCCAAAGGAGCTTGGTGGATGAGAGAATCCATGCACCTAGATCTGCATCTGTTAAATGGACAAACCATGGGGGGATGTGCCTGTGGATTCCATATTTGCTTCTGGAACTCTCTTACCTTGGATATCCTCGCTGAAAGTCACTATTTAACAGTGACCATAACACACTTAATTTAATAGCTAGAAGTTCATCTCTTCCACTAAATAACCATGCCTTTTAACAATTAATCAAGCACACAATCACCTAAAAATGGATGCAGGAAAAATTGAAGTATTGATGCAACAGCTGCAATTGCGAATTGCACCCAAAAAGGGAAAAGAGAGTAACATCAGGGAGTACTGCAAACGCCTAAAAGCATGATTTGGCTGCAAAGTATCTTTCAAGCACAAACACTGCTATGATCATGGCTAGTCTGGGAAAAACTACTATTGAGGCTTGATTTGAAGCAACTAAAAGTTTAAAAGCCTGAACATCATGGAGCTAATTAAAAGTAGAAGGCAACATTATAAGAACTGGGTCAGGGGAAGGAAAACAAGAATGTTCCAGGAGGACTCGGAATTGATGATGAGGAGCATATCTAACCAGCAAATTGGTGAATTCTAGAAACACCTTAACTTCCTCGACACCTCATTGGGTGCCATAATGGAAAACACAGTTGATGAGCTTGCATGGATCAGCCGTTATGGAAGGGCGTTTAATCCGATTGACGATAAGCCAACTACTAGGGGAAGCATGTGGGGCCAGGAATGGACGTTCAAAATGGAGGAAGAAGATATTGTGATAATGACCAGCAGCTCAAGAGCTCCAGACCCAGAGGGAATGAAACGCCCATTTGAAGGAGGAACCAGCCCTATGGGCTACATTATTGTCAATCTCATTTGATACAGAAGCAAAAGAAAGCTCCTTTATCATGAAAGTCACCCATCATTGTCCCGATATTTAAAAACGGAGATGGAAAAGATCCAAGCCACCATCACCAAATTGCACTGCTGGATGTTGGAGGTAAAGTCTTCGCCAAACTGCTCCTGGAGGGCCTGGACACATGGATTAAAACTCCTGGAAGGATGGATCACTGGCCGACGAGATTCATTAAAGGAATGAATACATCCTTCAACCTTTTCGTGATTAATTTCTTGAAGGCCTGACTAAGATGCTCTAACAACTAACTTTTTCTAGCATTTATAGATCTGGTGCAGGCCTTTGATTCAGTGGACAAACACATTGCGGGATAAACTGTCAGGGTGTGGCTGTCCGGGAGATCTTGTTGAGGCTATAAAGGACCTTCATATGAACACAGACGTACAAATTAAGCTGGACAAATTGGGGTCATTTTCAGAAGCAATACCAACATCTCTAGTTTTGAAGCAGGGGTGCCAGTTGGCCATGGCCATTTTCAACCTGTTTCTATGAGACCTCCCGGATGCATTGGGTAAAATATGTAGCTTCCCACCAAACATCAATGGGGTGAAATTGGATCACCTATTATATGCAGATGACTTGGTCCTTATAGACCAAACTTACATGGTCTTACAAAGACAACTAAAAGCATTGGAAGAATAGATGCTTGAAAATGGGTTGAAAGTCAACCTGAACAAATGCAAGATTGTAACTTTGAGCTAACGTGTGGTGGAGCGACCGAGAGCAAAAGCGTGGCATCTGGAAAACGAAAAACTATCAGAAGTGCCGTCTATGGTGTACTTGGGTGGATGTGTAAACAGTACACTTCGAAACCTCCCGCAAGAAATTATGCTAAGAAGCAAAGTTAAATCGTTGACACCACAGGGAAGGATGATCCAATGGAAATATGGACAATTATCTGTCATCCCTGCTTGGATATTTTATAAATCAAAAGTTGTACTTATAGTAACATATGGAACTGAAGCATTCCTGACCCTTCCAGAGAGAGTTTGGGAGTCTCTGGAAAGCAGTATCTGGAAAAACTTGCTGAAACTACCAAAATGTCTTCTGATGGCAGTAATAAGGCAAGACCTGGGCCTAATTTCAATCCAAGCACATTTAACTTGGAAAAAACATGCAATGCATCAGAAAATAATAGCAATAGACCCGATAAGAGGCTATGGGACACTAAAAAAAAGCTCTAAAGGGCGATGGTGAAGGAGGGCTCCAGGAATGGGAAAGAGATTGCAGGAGTATACTGGGTCTTGTAACAACAGAAGACCAACTTTCCTCTAACCCCGATTCAGTGAAAACAAAAATCTGGCGTAATGACTGGTATTTGATCTTGACCCAAGAAAAAGCAAGCAAAGCTAAAATATGAATACAAGAGGGAGTAATAAGGGGACCTTACAATGTTCTCCCGAACTATCTTCAAGATCTCCTAGTCACGTCTTAAGATTTTGTCTGAACTTCTACCATACCCAGGAGGTTTTGGCTTCAAGAGATAAAGGGCCCAAGAGACATTCCGGGTGCAGACTATGTAAGATGAAGAAGGAAAAGGGGCTGTAAAACACCTGGTTCTCTTCTGTAAGTTGCTTACTCACCCAAGAACAAGATTACTGGGAGGCTTCGTTGAAGAATTGGAAACATACTTACCAGATGATTGGTGGTCTTCACGTCCAACGGGAGAGAGAGAACTTCGCTAACTATTGCTTTAGTGAACTTTTTGGACTTAGGTGTCTAACGGGACCATTTCCCATGCTTCTAGGTTTCACTACTCCATTTACCCCAGATCTTTTCTAATTTCCCTGGGCAACCTCTCACATTGTATATCCTCTTCTCTAGGGCCATACAGCAGTCCATATCAGTGACCCATTTTGCTATCCTTGGGCGAGTTGGTGCCCCCCACAATGTCACAATAGTGTACTTCATCGATCCTACAGCGGTGGACACAAAAGGTTCATCTAAACACAAAGCCTGTATCCCCCCCCCAGAGCCCCCAAACCCCTAAGTGCAGCAATTTCGGGTCCCCTGCTATCCCCAAGCCGGTAACAGATTGGATCTTTCCCAAGCATTTCCGCCAAAACAGACCCACCCGTGGACATTCCCAGAGTGTGAGGAAAAAAGTGCCCTCTGTCCTTCCACATCTGAGACATTCCGGACAGAACACCCTCCCCCCTCTAAATAGGGCGGTATGAGAGAAGTAAAGCCCATGTAGGAGATTTAGCTGCATCAACCTCATTCAGGCCGAAATACCAATCTCTCTGGGGAACATTAGGGCCTCCACCCAGTCTTCTGGCTGTAACAGGCCCAGATCACCCTCCCAACTTGTCCTGAGGGAGACTAGATCAACCGTGGCAAATGCCATAAGGACCTGGTACAATGTAGAGATGACCTTTGATCTTATACGATCAGGAAGTAGATTTGCCTCAATCGGAGAGCTAGCCAGGTCTTGAAAAGCCTGGAACTGGGCCGAAAAAGCATGCAACAGCTGTAAGAAGGGATAGCGTTCAGTTTCCGGGAGTCCAAACCTACTGCACAGCTCAGAAACTGGAATCAATGCCCCCTCCCTCACCACGTCTCCCAATCTAAATATCTGCATTCTCTCCCAAGCGACCATTCTACCAATTTTCCCCACCTCTGGGACCAGGGCATTCTCCCAAAGAGGCTGCGCAAGGGTGGGTCTATTCCTCCACCCGATGTGACAATGGGCATTCGCAATATCCGCCTGGTGTGCTGCATCATGGGTGAAGTGTCCACACTGTACAGAATCTGAGGGGGGAATCGCCCTCATACACCCTCTCTTGGCTCCAACATGCGGCAGCGAGCCATCGACATGCAGACAGTCGTTCACGACTACCAATTCACTAGCCAAATAGTACCTGCGCATGCTTGGGAGCCCGATGCCCTCCTCCTAGACCCAGCGTTGTAGTGTAGCGAGGGCAATATGAGGTTGACCACCACCCCAGAGGAGCGTCCAGAGCGTGACATACGCCCGATTGAACTCAGCCTTGGGAATTTGCAGGGGGGCATTTTGAAGGGCGTACATGTATCTCAGGAGGGCCAACATCTTAGACAAGGCCACTTTTCTGAGTAGCGTCAGCAGGAGGGACCTCCAGTGTGGGAAGTCCCACAAAAACCTTTCAGTGGGATATAAGTTGGAGCACATAATCTTTTAGGTCAGGACCCACCCATATTCCCAGATATATGAAACCTTCCGCTGATGGCTGATATGGGGCGTCTTGGGGAAGGTCAGACTCCACCCCTCAGAAGGGAAAGATGATCAATTTCTCCCAGTTCACGTTCAAACCACTGACACCCTGAAACTCCTGCAGCATGTGCATGATACGGCACATGCCAACCGCGGCTTGCTAAGATAAATTAGGCCGTCTGTGTATAATGACACTGTCCTCCCCCGTGCTTCCAGTGGAAGCCGGACCAAGTCTGATCCATCCTCATTCAAATGGTCAGTGGCTCCATTGCCAGCGTAAACAAAAGGGGACAAAGGACAGCCCTGTCTCATCCCCCTCTTTAGGGAGAATGTTCGGGCGGTCCTCCCATTCACCCTGACCTCCGCACAGGGAAGTGCATACAGCAGGCACACCCACACCATGAAGCTATCCCCAAATGCCAAAGCGACATCACCTTCCACAGGGACCCCCATTCCACCGAGTCAAAAGCCTTTTCCAGGTCTATCGAGTGAAGGGCTGTGGGTTCCTCCAATGTGTCTGCTTGTGACACGGTCAGGAACAGTCTGCAGATGTTCATTCTGGTGGATTTGCAGAGCACAAAGCCACACTGGTCTGGATGAACCAGTGAAGTGATCACCCTATTGAGACGCTCTGCTAATACCCTTGCCAGGATCTTAACTTCAGCGTTGATAAGGGAGATGGGTCTGTAAAAGCGCAGGAATCTGCACGCCTACCCACCTTTGGAATGACCACTATACGAGCCCTTGTGAGGTCCGGGGAAAGAGTGCCTGCAGATTTCCAGTGGGTGAATGAGTTATATATGTGCGGCAACGTCAAGTCTCCCAGTTTTTTCCAGACCTCGACCGGGAACCCGTAAGGCCCGGGGGTCTTCCCGGACTGGAGGTGTGATACAGCCTCCATCTCCTTCTCCATAATGTCCGCCACCAGGTCGTCCCTCTGGGTGAAGATCAGCTGTGGGAGAGTGATCTCTCCCAAGAAGTAGAACTCGGATGACTCTGCGGTCTGTCGGGAGAACTAGAGCTCATCATAATAAGTGGCAAATGTCTCTGCAATCTCAGCATCTTCCCTCACCAGTGTCCCATCCGGGCCGGTCAACTCCCTGCCCTGCCTGCACCCCTCTTCTCTCCAACCAAGCAGGCAGTTTATGCGCCCAATCCCCCGGCTCCTAGTGTTCCTCCTTCCCGCCTGGGGTGCTGTGCATCAAGTATGCCACCTCCGCCGCCAGTTCCTGTTCCTCCACCTCCTCAACCGCCCGCCTGTGCACGGCCCTATGAACCATGACCAAAGAAATCAACTCCCCCCCCACAGGACTGCTTTATATCCCATAACACTGTTGAGCTGCTTACCGTTCGCTCATTTATCTCAAAATATTCCTCAGTTTTGGACACCATCCCTTTCAGAAATTCAGGAAACCCCAGATAAAAGCTGTTAAAGCACCACAGGGGCCCAAACCTACCAAGTATCACATACAAGGCGGCGTGATCAGAGAGGCCCCTAGCCAAGAAATTAGCTGACCTAAACCTGTGTGAGTCTCCGATCTGAACCAAGATATAATCAAACCTGGATAGAGACCCATGCACCCCCGACAAAATGGAGAAGCCCCTATCCCCCAGATGCCCCGTCCTCCAAGCATCCACCAACCCAATGGCATGGGTGAATGTATTCAGCTTCATTGGGGAACCCACTCATCTGCCCCCATTGTGAGTGCAATCCTGCAGGAGATCCATGACATCGTTAAAATCTCCTCCAAAGACCCATCTTTCTATTTGGCCACTCAGCAATGGTGTCTGTAGTTCATTCAGATCTATCGCCTGGGAAGGTGGTGCATAAACACACAGCAGGCCCCAGGTCTCAGCCCACAAGTTGCTATTACATAGCACTCCTCAGGTGCACGGTCACTCGACAGAGCCGGAAGGGGATCCGCTTATGTACCAATATCAGAGCATCCCTCGTCTCCATAGAGAAACCGGCATGAATTGCCATGCGTTAATTCGTTTGTTTGAAAAAATGATATTCTGACCCCACCAGGTGGGTTTTGGTTAGTAGGGCCACATCAGGTGAGTGACGATTAAGAAATTGCAGTACCAGTTTCCTTTTAACACTTGACCCCAACCCATTTATGTTCCAAGTTAAAAAGAAGTGTCCTAGGCCTTACCTCCCCTGCCATACATGAACAACAGACATGTCACTGACCAATGACGCGGTTACTGCCCCTGCTATCGGACCAAGAAGTAGTACATTCCTCAGAGAAGCGCTAATTTCAGTGTTCCAAACCTCAAACCATCTCCCCCACTCCCACCAACACCCTTCAACATCCGTAAACTAAACCCCCACCCCGTACTCCCCCCCTCCCCCAAAACAAGAATCACCTGTAACCCAAACCCCCAACATATATGAACCACTAAAACATATTCTGGGTAATCTGTGAGCACAAGCCACGCCCTTCCAACATCCCCACCCGAGGCGCTATGTGTAGGATTCCAACCGGCAGCAAACATCTTGCACAATTGTTCCAGTGGCCATGGTATGGCAACGGTCAGCCATATCAAGGCCTAACGAAGATCTGGAGCACCACCTCTCAGCTATCCTGGACAACGGTATTAAAGCCCTACCTCATGACTCCCACTCACAGATTATTCTCAGCCGCTTCAGACACCAGTGTCAAGAGGCCAAAAGAGAATTTGGCCAAGACACAGCGACTGCATCTTAAGGCAAGGCTTTTTGATGTGGCTAGCTTGCGCCCCCAGGAATCCTGCCTCTTGCTCTTCCCGTTGGGGCAAGGAGGGGAAGCAAGTAATTTCTAGATTGGCTGTCCCAGCCTACGCCATCAAGCTCTCTGGGGAGGCATGGGTGGTGATACAGGCCATTTGAAGAAGCAGGACAATGCTTCTTCTCCAAGTCATGGTTTGCCCAAGGACTGAGCTGGCTCCTCCCAGGCCTCTGACACTACGGCATCCACTTCTGGGTTAAATGGTATTAGGGTCTCTCTTTGTGGGACTGTTGGACAACTGAAACAGAACCCATGGCCTAATGGGCGCTAACAAACCCATTGTTTCCACCACCTTAGCCATCATCTTTTTGGATCAAGTACGAGGCTTCCCCTGAATTGGGTCCCAAAATATGACGCGGCTATTGGCCATTCTGTAGGATGGAGGCCCTTATCAGATCTTCCCCTTCATAGTAAGATTCCACAGGTAAGCCTGTCACCTCACTGGAATATTGCGGTTCAAACCCAAATGGGATGCCATAGCCCTCCTTGTCAAACACTTGGATCAGGTTTGACATGATCTTGCCCATTCAATGCGGTGCATATTCTTGAGGTGCGCAGTGGCGAAGGGGGCCAGCGCCAGGTGTTTGATGCTCGAAGGCAGAGCAGCCCGGTGTCCGTCTGGCTCCAAGGTTCTGCCTTAATGCCAGTAAGACGGAGATCCTTCTCCTTGGGACCACAACTCCCTCCTACCCTCCGGCCACCCTCTATGGGTCCCCTCACCTCCACCTCTTGTGAGGCAAAAAAACGTTGGTGTCATCTTTGACTCCGCTCTCTGCTCTTTCACATTACAGACCTTGCCAAGAAGGCCCACCATCAGCTGCACTTTCCCTTTGCTCACCGTCCCCCATAAACAATGTCTCCTGCACTCTGGTCCTCTCTAGGCTGAACTACTGCAACAGCCTCTTCTCAATCTTCGTTTATCCTCCCTTCGCACCCTTCAACTAATCTAGAATAGGACTGCAAGACTTATACTTGGCTTCAAGCCCAGGCACAGCATCTCTCCAGCCCTAAAATATCTCCACTGGCTCCGATTTGCTGCTAGGATCAAGTTCAAGGCTACATACAACTCTCTCTTCCTTAATACCTCCCTGCTAGAGCCCTTCAGTCTTCTAGCTCCACTAGTCGTGCGGAGGTGATGGCAACAATAAAAGCTGTTTTCCATGACAAAAATGTCAGTGGCGCCGAATCCATAGGCTCGAATGGAGGACCCATGAGCCTAGTCAGCACCACATTGAGCTCCCACCGCGGGACCTTCACCGGCGGGAACGAGCGAAATAGTGCTTTGACGAACTCCTTGACCAATCGATGCGACCATAAGGATGATCGTCCTGGAGATCTGGTGTAGCGGGAGATAGCCGCCAGATGAACTTTGATGGAAGCGTGGGCCAAACCTGCCTTGGCCAACGACAACAAATATGAAAGCACCTGCGGTACAATGACTCGTAGAGGGTCGATTTTCTGAGTACGGCACCAAACTGCGAATCTCTTCCACTTGTGCCCGTTGCATTTGAGAGTAGACAAAGTTCTGGCCTTGGCAAGCACCTCCTTACAATCTGCTAGGAGATCCTAGCCCCCAAACTCTAGTGCTGCAGGAGCCAGGCCTTCATGTTCAGCGATCCTGGGTTGTGGTGCAGAATTGCACAGCCTTCCCTGGCGAGATCATCTGCGACCACCGGAAGGTAGAAGCTAGACTGGAGGGGACGCTGACATGTCCAGAAGGTCCGGGTACCATATCTGCCTCGGCCACACTAGTGCGATGAGGATCATCCTGCACCGGGACCATCTGAGTTGATTGACTAATCGAAGAAGCAACAGAGGGAACGCATACAGAAACAGGCTGTCCCAGGGGAAAAAGAATGCGTCCCCCATGCTCCCCGGCTGGCGAAACCAGCTGGCGTATCTCCAGCACTTGGTGTTTGTTGGTGTTTGTTGCCGTCGCAAACGGATTGATCTGGGGATTGCCCCATCTGCGGAACAGGAGATCCACTTGGTCCTGCCGAAGTTCCCACTCATGGCAAGAGCGCAGCTCCCGGCTGAGAGAGTCAGCAACGGTGTTCTTCACTCCTGTCAGATGAAACGGGATGAGGAACATCCCCTGGGCTACGGCTCAGTGCCAAAGGTCCAGCGCCCCTTTGAAGAGCGCCAGGGATCTGGTTCCCCCCGGCTACCTGATGTAGAACATCGTGGTGGTGTTGTCCATGAAGACCCGTACCACCTTGCCCCTGAGGGACGGAAGGAAGGACTTGAGGGCCCAAAACACTGCCCGCAGCTCGAACACATTGATGTGCAAAGTCTTCTCCTATGGTAGCCACAGGCCTCTTGTATGAAGACTTCCGGTGTGCGCTCCCCAGCCTTCCAGGGAGGCGTCCGTCGTGACTGTGTCCTGATGAGGCGGGGTCTGGAAATCCACGCCTGCGTTCAGATGTGCGTGCACTCCCCACCACTGAATGACTCGACGAAAACTCTTGTCAAGTGTGACCTTGTCCTCAAAGCTTCCCGACACTTGTATCCAATAGGCGTCGAGGAACTCCTGCAGTGGACGCATCCATAGCCTGCACAGCCGAATGAGGTATATGCATGACCACATCATGCCGAGCAGGGACTTGATGGACCTCACCCTTGCGATCTTCAGGGCCAACAGCCGTTGTACCTTGCCCAAGATGGCCGCTATCCTCTCCTCCGACAGAGATGCCAGACAACACTGCGTTGAGTCGGGCTCCCAGAAACCGCACATCCTGCAATGGAATCAAGCAGGACTTTGCATAGTTCAAGAGAACCCCAGATTCGTCACGAGTTGGACAGTCCTCGCTGTGTGTTCGACTGCAATGTCCTTTGAGCTTGCTTGGATGAGCCAGTCGTCCAGGTAAGGGTAAACTTGGATCCCTCGTAGATGCAGCTGAGCCCCTACCGGCGCCAGGCACTTGGTGAAAACCCTTCGCGCCAACTACAATCCGAAGGGAAGGGCCTTGAACTGGTAATGTTGCCCATGAACCACGAAGCGTAGGAACTTGCGGTGGCCTTTGTGTATGGGGATGTGAAAATAGGCATCTTCCAAATCCAGCGACGATAGAAAATCCCCCTCTTCCAGCTGTCCTAGCACGTGCTGAAGAGTCACCATCCGAAACTTTTGAGACTTGATGTACTTGTTCAGACATTGGAGGTCCAGCATGGGCCTCGCACCGCCGGTCTTTTTGACAAGGAAGTAACAAGAGTACACTCCGTAGCCTCTTAGGGACGAGCTCTATCGCACCCTTTTTTAGCATGGCCCGCACCTCCAGCAGAAGCTGAGGGATGTGGTTTTCCTGCCGGGCCACTGGTGGTGTACAGGGACACTTCCGTTGGAACTCTAGGGTGTGTCCGTGAGCGAGAGCATCCAGCACCAAACGGTCGGTGGAGATGGTCTTCCACACACTGATGAAGTTCGCCAGCCGGCCTCCCACCAAGGTGCTCAACGCCATGGCCGGTTCAATCCTGTTTTGACATCTAAGCGCCGCCTTGGCGACGATGTCCTCCTCCAGATTTGGCACGCCACCTGTAGGTCTCCTGGGTCGGCGAGCGAGAGGGTTGATGGTAGGACGAAGCACCTCCCCCAAATCCTTTGGAAGAACCCTGGGATTTTCCTCTGGAAGTCTGAAAGGACGGCTGCCGTTGCTGAAGCGTGCCCAAGGCACGATCTGTCTCAGTGTCTGCCTTGATGGCCTGAAGAGACTCGTCCACAGTCTTCCCAAACAAATTGTCCCCATCAAAGGGCATGTCCAACACCTTCGACTGAACATTTTGGCGGAAATGAGTGGCCCTAAGCCAGCCCCGCCGACGAAGGCAAACGCTGTTGCCCATTTGATGGAAACCCGTGTCGGCGATGTCCGTGGCCACCGTAATGCGTGGTCCAATGCCACCTCGCCTTACTGTAGGATCGCCAAAGCTTCCGCCCTCTTGAAGGAAGTTTAGGAGGGGAGTGATCTTGAACCAGAGCTCCCTGTCGCAACGTGCCACAATGGCGAGGGCGTTGGCGGCCTTGATGATAGTCGCTGCTGACATTATAACTCTTCGCCCCATGGCATCCAACTTCTTCCCCTCATTGTCTGGGAGGGGGGTCGAGGGGGGGAAGGAGGCCGCCAACGACAAGGAGGAGCCTGAACATTTCTTCTTGGTCACCGCCGAAACACAGAGACCGGAGACGGCTGGGAATGTAAGCACTTGGGCATCCACCAATGTTTTCTCTACCCCTGCCAGATAAACTACCGAGATTTAGTTCTCTCGCAACCAGAACCACAGCTGAATTGCCTCTTTGCAGACTGGGCAGGAGTGCACACCACCCTGCTTGTTGAGGTGGAGCATGGCCATTGTGTTGTCTGTCCGGACGGACAAGGACATGCTTCCCTCAGAAACGGGGCAAAGACCCTCAGGGCTAACCTGATGGCCCACAACTCCAGCCTGTTGATGTCCAACCTGGCTTCTGATGGATACAGAGGCCGCTCACCAGCAAATCCTCATGGTGAGCATCCCAACCCTTCAAGGATGCATCCGTGACCACTGGGGCCTGGGTCCAAGGAGGCCAGAGGGTTCCACCACAAAGAGATTGCTGCGCGTGTACCACCAGCAGAGTTTGCAGACTACCTGGCTGGACACTGAAAGGCGATCCACAAGCTTTCCCCGATACTGAGCCCATTGGTCCCTCAGGAGTCACTGGAGGAATCTAATACACAGCCTGGCCTCTGGCACTAGAAAAATACAAGCGGCCAAGAGGCAGAGGAATGAAGCCGCTGGAAGGGTGGCATGGTTCTGAAACAAATGCACCATCTGGGCTATGTTGCTGACTCTCTCTCCGGGAGGAAAAGCCTTCCCTATCCGGGTGTCTAGGACTGCTCTGACGAACTGGGGCCGGTGAACTGGTGTCAAACGGGACTTCGTCAAGTTGAGGGAGAAGCCCAGCCTGTGTAGTAAAAAGCGGGTGTCCTCTAGATGAGAAACCTGCCCCACCAACTTCCCTCAGATCAGCCAATCAACCAGGTATGGAAATCTGTGGACCCCGGATCTCCTGAGGTGAGCCGCATCTACCGCCATGAGCTTGAAGACCCCTGGTGTGGAGGTCAACCAAAAGGGAAGCACTTTGAACTGATGGTGCTTGTCCTGTATGAGGAACCTTAATAACTTCCTGTGCTTTTGGTGTATCGGCACATGGAAAGAAGCGTCCTGTAGGTCTATTGACACTAGCCAGTCCTGAAGTTCAAGAACGTGGAGAATCTCTTTCAACATCACCATCCTGAATTTGTCCTTCCTCAGGAACTTGTTCATGGCCCTGAGGTCCAGGATGGGACAGAGACCTCCTCCCTTCTTGGGCACCAGAATATATTGGGAATACCAACACAACCCTCTCTGATCTGGAGATCTCTCTTCCACGGCACCCTTCCAACACCAGGGCTCTGTTCTTCCTGGAGCTCCTGTCCCGGTTGAATTGGGGGAGGCGGTGTTCTGTCTGGGGGCCTCTTTAGAAAAGGCAAACAATAACCCCACTGAACCAACTGCAGGGCCCAAGCATCAGAAGTTATTTCCTGCCACTGGGGCCAATGCCCTGCCAACCGTCCAACTGGTGCATCATGGGAGGGGAAAATTCAAAGCAGCTTAAGGGGCACGGCTGCCACTGTTGCTGCTTGCTGGCCTCTAGAGGCCACTCTGCTCCTTCCGGGACGCGAGAAGCACCTCTGCCTTTGCCTGGCTTGCAGGAGCTGCGACTTCCTGACATATGGTATGCAACATCTATAGCCTCTGCACCTGGAGGTGAAGCTTAAGGCAGGCTTGGCCAGCTGCGCCCCTAGGCCCAATGATTTAGCAGCCAACTTGGATTCCTTGAACTTCTCCAAGAATTCCTCTTTCTGACCGGAAAGCATGTCACCTTCAAAGGGCATATCCAGCAGCAGCCTGTTCTAAACATTCGGAGAGAAGCCAAAGGTTTTAAGATATGCTTGGCGTCTCAGTACTACTTCTGAACCCATTGCTCTGCCAACACAGTCTGCTACGTCCAGGACTGGATTGCAATGACTGCTTGGTTACCTCCTTCCCATCCTCCACCAGCTGTAAATATCCGTTTCGCATGGCACCCTCATGGACGTATTCAGCAGCATGTTCTATAGCCTTCCAGAAGCCAAAGGAGTCCTTGGCGAATCCAGAGGCTGGGTGTGTGGCTTTGAGCGCCATGCTGCCAGAGGTGAACACCTTTCTGGCCAATGCATCAGATTTCTTTGCTTCTCGTCCGTAGGCAGATTGAAGTGGATGCCGCAGGTCAGGTGGAAATAGTGGCAGCCTGTATAACCAACCCTTCCTGGGAAGAGTGTGTGGCAAGGAAATAAGGGTCTCCTCTTGCCGGCCTATACTTCCCTGGAATATTTGGCAATCACTGGGGGAATAGGATAAGGGTGCTGCCATAAGGAGGCTAAAGGGACAGCAATGGCTGGGTTGAATGGGCATGTTATGCTCAACTGTGGGACCCTTGTCCAATAGGTCAGTGAGCTCATACTCCTTAAGAGGTGTGGTGGATGCCTTCAACCCAAGGGCATAAACAATCCTGTGAACCAGATCCCTGAACTTGATGGTAGCATGGGAATAGGGCTGATTTTGTTGTAACTCAAGGTCTGGAGAAGTATCCAGATCACTGGCATCTTGGAGACTCGGAGCTAAGGCCAATAAATTAGCATGGTCGTCGAAATAAATCAGCGCCGCCGGCTCCCGTGTTAATGGGGTCGACTGGATCATCAGGGTCATACATGCCAAATATGGATTGCATTGAGTCGAAGAAACCCAATCTCGCCTGCGGCACATGAGCTGTCAGCGCTGAGGGCTTGAAAATAGGTTTAGAAGCTGACTCTTCTTTCAGTGTTGAAGGACGCTCGGATACCCAATAAGATTTGTGGGCCTTGGCCTTACGGCCCTCCGGCAACTTATGCCTGGTAGGAGTGACGCCCAAAGGCGTTTGACATCGACGGAATGGCTGGCTTGGGATCGGGAGCAATGAGTTCCCCTTTTGCCACCAAAGCTGGTTTGTCAGGGCTGGAGCCGCACCTAGAGCAGCTTGTTGCCTAAACATGTCAAGCATGGAAGTTTTGAAACGTTCCCACTCTTTGAATGGTCGGCCCCGCCGAGGGCTTACCTCGTTCTGATGACCAGCTGGACTTGCGTCGATGGCGGTGGTGCCACTTATTCCGTGAGGAAGATGAGGAATGGCTCCTGGAGTGGGAACATTTCTTAGTCTTCTTGAAATGTCGTTCCTTTCTCTTGTCAGGGGTGGGCTCCTCAGTCTCCGTCTCCAAAGACCAGACGATGGATTGCACCAGAGATTTGCCGACCAGTTGGCCCAAAGCCAGGTTTCCGGTCCTCTTACATAGGGACTTGAGCTGCATCTTTGCGCAGGCCTCCATCGTGATCAACACACAGGCACCACAGACATACGTCATGGGGGTCGGTTATGGGCATTTTGGCCTCGCAATCGTGGCATTGCATCAAGATTTTGAGAAAACGTACAAATAGGTTAAAAGAAAATATTGAGTCGATTCGTGTTCCTGGTGCAAGTGCGTGGAAAAAAGGAACTGAAGTATGGGGCGTAGTGATGTGCTATATATACGATGCCTGACGTCCCTTCCAGAGCCGACGATCGTGAGCCGGACAAGATGCATCGACGACTGAGTCGAAGTCCACTGTGCCCCCTGCCAAAATGATTCTGAACAGCAGAGCTGGATGATGGATATCTATCAAGATTAGGAATCTGCAGCCATTATCTTTCTCCCTTGTCCCCCCCCTTTGTCTTGTGGCGCCATGAACACCATTGTTTGCATAGGCGTCTTAAAAATATCCAATAAATGAATAAGTCCAGCAGAGCATGTAGGATTGCAGTTTTTTCACAAAGGGTCCCCACCATCTCTTCCAAGTGCAGAGAGTACTGCCAACACCACTGAGGCTTTAGCAAAGATGTCTAGCATTTGAACCAGAATTCTTCTCATTCCTCTGGAGTAGAGAATTGTGTTAGAAATGGTACCCGTGGTGCGGAATGAATTCAAACAAGATTCCCTGGATTGGTGGTTCCTCTTGACGATGAGGGAGAATGGGGTTTTGAAGAACCGGTAGAGAACATGACCTCTTGCGCCGCTTCTTCTTGTCAATCAGGATTGGGGCTCAAGTCTTTTGCGAAGGAGTCCTTTTATTATTGCAGTGGCAAAAGGTAAACAGTTTTGCTGCATGTTCCTGTAAGGCCTTAGGATGCATGGATTGGTACAACCCACAATCCTGCTGTTCATGTTCCTACCCCAGGCAGTATAAAACGGATACTGTGGGGTGTTTGGAGACAGGATGCGCTGGGATTGAAGCCTGAGGTCTTACCGATATTAGGCATGAAATGGTAAGAAAAGTTATTGAGACAGTGTTCCTTAAGCGTACAGAGTGCACAGAAAAAAGAAAATTAAATCATTGGGGGCAGCAGCTCTATATAGACTCGCCCCAACATCACATTCAGCAAGGAGGTGGAGGGGTGTGGCAAGTATTGGGGGGAGGGTGGTGCACTGTGGTTGTACGGTCATGCAGAACCTCAAATTTGCTAACACGTTTTTGAAAGCAGCCATGCTGGAGATAGAATATCATAGATGACGCATCATGGGAGGAAGTAATCCATTTAAAAGAAAAAAAAGTCTCTTCACTTCCCCCTCAAGAAATAGGTCAACGCAGCAAGTAAAACACCACATCGCAGACATTAGACAGAAACATAACACATGCCCGTGCAGCTGTGAAAAATATTTTAATACCTCATTAAAACAGACATTCCTTGTTACATTTTATGGTTTTTATTCACTGCTTCTTTTAATACTTGACATGATGGAAATCGAAACTCAGCGTTAATGGAGTTGCTGGCCACCTCACAGCTTTATCGATGCCCTGAAACGTCCAATGCAGCGCCACAGAGTCAGATATAAAACGCTTTATAAATATAGATTTACCTGCCCTTTGCTTATTTCATTGCAGAATTAGGTTAAAAATAAACCTGTGTTGCTCCCCCACCCAGCTCTGTGAATGCAGCAGGCGATGGAGCACTGGCTGCAGAGCAGCTCGGATGTCCGCTTGTTGGTTGGGTGCACTTGGTTCTCTTCGCCCCCGCAGGAGGCAACCCTTGCACCACTCATCTCTGCAAGTCTACACACGGAGGCTGGTCACTCCCGTGGCTTGTTGATAATCACTTCTCCGAGTGATTCCAGCACCTCCCGTTTGTAGTCTTCAAAGTCACCCTCAATCTGGTTTGCAGACTGTTCCTCCACCACCCAGAGGTTGCAGTTGGTCTCTGTGATCAGTCGGGCATCGTGGCTCACCACAATCACCGCTGGAAAGAAGGGCACAAGACATGAGCAGATTACAAATGTTTGCAGAGCAATCTATGTTCGCATAAAATAAAGCAGCAGCAGGGAGAGAAAAGAATACATGAAGAACACTACATTATGAGCTCCACTATTACCAACTTGTCCGGCAGCTGATTGGGTCATTAGAAAGCAAAGAACTCTGCACAACCCCGGCGGATACCAGGCCATTTTAACCAATGCACAGTCCACACCAATCAGCATAGAAAGGGCAGCACCTAAGCTGGGTAAGGCTCTGCTGATTGAAGAGGAATTGATTTATTAAGAGGACCACTGCTAGCCTAACCTATGTCCATCCCCTCAAAGCCATACGCTGCAGGAAGAAAACGTCAAAGTCAGAACAGAAAGGATCTTTGCCAGCTTTGTCCACATCACGACTTTCAGAAATGTGCCACCTTTGCACAAGTGCATGTGCCCTCAAAACCACTCCCGATTAGGCCAGGGAATATGCACAAGCCAATGTGATGAGGCAAAGTTCAGCAAGTTGGTGGAACTGACAAACAGGATCCTGCAAATCAGCCAGTGTGGTTTAGGATTCTCCCTCCACATCCCCAAATCATAATCCTGAATAACAGAGCAGAGACAGTGCCAAGGATTGTATTCCTGCTAATGTTACAACATCTGGGTAAGGGAGATCTCCAGGGAAAGAAAACATCTGTCTAGAGACAACTGCTAAGGTAGGCTTAAGGTGGTAGCCCTGCCTCCCGTACTGTAGATACCAGGGAGCACAAGGGAAAGGAGGCAGCAGACCCATCTCCCTTCGGTTACCCCTTTACATCATTGAGGAGCTCTCCAGCAATTGTTTACATTGAAGTGGCTACCACTTAGGCAAAATGAAGCCTTTAATACTTATATTTTATTTAATTGTTCATTTATAACACACTTAATACCAACAAGTGGTTTCTAAGCGCAGGATCGGGATTCGACAAACACGTTGCTCCCGAGCTATCCTTCCTTACAGTGTCAATTTAGTGAAGGGTCCTTTGTGAGAATGCTTACATAGGCCATGCCCCTGTCCCTGAAGCTAATTATATAAAACAATTGAATTGAAAAAAATAAAAATGAAAAAGTCGCTACGTGTTAAGAATGGCCTTTTAGCATTTTCACTCCATAGATTATGATGGGGACTGTTAGAAAAGGTATTTATTTTTGCTACTTTCCCTCCGTATATATCAACAGGACACCCTGTCTTTTACTTCTGAAGACAATGGAAGCCTTTTCACTTCAATTGCCTTGTTCAAGGGGCACTGATCCGTGCGCCTCTGGCTCTCCATGCAGGAGAACTGTTATCCAAAGTAGAATTCCGTTTATTTTACACTGCGATCTTCACCTTCCAGTGAAGTGCGTTAGGACCACTGTGTCCTTGTACCTTTCATACTTGCAGCTTTGTGGTTGCTAACTCAATGTGTCCAAGACTGGCTGGCTGCAGACGATACTTTTCTACCGTTTTAGTTTTCATTGTCTTGTGCACTTTCCATTTTACTACTGAATACCAAATAGAGTACCATATACTCTAGAATGGCAGTGCCATGAGATCTTTGCCTGTCATTTGGGCATCTTGTTGGCCGTCTTCCTCCAAATGGCGGAATTTCCATACATTCAAAGCCCTTGGTAGGCTGTTTGTGGCCGGATAAAAGGGCTGTGAGTGTTTGTTCCCCATCCACATCCATGCCAAAGTGTGTCTGCTGTTGGGCAAAGGCTGTTCAGGATTGGACAGCCCAGGCCAGTTTGAGCAGTGAAGATAGTTACCATTGGTGGGCCCGGGCAACTCCAGCTTGATCCCTGGAAAAAAGGTAGAATCCTGCAGTCATTCAGCAGATCGTTGTTGGAGTGAAGAACCCTACGAAGCGAAGCACCCTGCTGAAGACCCGGAAGCCAGACAGCAGCACTTTCTTCAAGCGTCCTTGAGATGCCCAGCTCCTCTGCAGATCTCCAGAATGCCTTATTGATGCTTTGTTCCCTGAGAACACCAGTCTTGACCCCTGCTTGAGGACCCAGCCTTTGGAAGTGTCCCTGAGCAATCCTGTGTGCTGACCAGATTCCTCCTGGGCTACCTCATTACACCAGTGTTAAGACGGACTTCTAGAATCTGGCCTGGTGGACTGATTTTAGGAGGCCACCCTAGTTCTAGTGAACAGGGGACCTCCGAGAGGTTAGCCAAAACCCAATCAAGGTAGCAGAGGAGAGCAGTCAAGGCTATTCTCAGGCGCGTGCGAGTGCAATTTAGACTTAAGTACACCAATACTACATTTATTCGAGGCCCAAAAAACACACTAGGAAATAAAATAAGCAGGTTATAATATTGCACAACACTCAATTATAAACATATATACAGTCACCATAGGTTCTTAGAAATGCTTTCAATAACTAATCAACTAAAGAAGGTAAGTGATGCAGTAAGATGCAACAGAGTCACACGAAATGTGCCCTAACTTCAAAAGTCCAATCCCTATGAAAAGTGGAGCCTTGTCACAAAGGTCACAATGCTTCTCCCCAGAAAGTGTCTGGAGGTAAGGAACAAGTTACTTACCTGTAACTGTTCTCCAGCATGGGTCTGGCATGGATTCACCTGCTCATGAATATTCCCTGTAATCAGGCTGGGAATCCTTGGTAAAGAAAAAATCAGTTTCAGTTTAATTTCTGAACTGTCTTTCTCCTAACAACCAATCACTGGTCTCTGGGTCATACCACCCCAGCCAATGACTGCCGTCTACCTAAGCCCCTCCACTGGCAGCCATCTTCAGATTTGGTAGAACGTAAAGTGGCAGTAGGACCAAGAGAAAGAACGCAGAGGGGTAGGAGGGAGGGTTCGCATATGAATCCATGCCAGACCCATGCTGGAGAACAACAGTTACAGGTAAGTAACTTGTTCCTTCTCCAGCATGGGGTCTGGCATTGATTCACATGCTCATAAATAAAGAATACATAGCAGTACACATGCACAACCATGGGAGGTGGCAAGGCTCAACATTAAGCCCATCAACATCTCAACATTAAGCATCTCTTACCTCCTCACCAGGATCACCTTCAAGAGAACAGGTTGCGCAGCACTGCTTGGTCGACTCTGGACTCCTCCCTGGAATCCCGGTCGACACAGTAGAATTTTGTGAAGGTGTGCGTCGACCTCCACGTAGTAGCCCTGCAGATGTCCAGCAGGGGCACACCAGACAAGAACGCCGTAGTTGCAGCGATCGCTGTGGTCGAATGGGCCCTCGGACGGCCAGGCAACAGTCAGTTTGCCAACCAGTGACAATGGGTGTTAGGGAGAATTCTCATAAATGGCTGATTTCCCTTACCTAAAGAGTCTCCCAGCAGCTTTGCTGGATTTCTAGGATTTATTTTTTTCACCTGGTAAGAGCGTGAGCCTTTTTCCCCACTCTTACATGTGTTTTGCTGTGTGTATTTTCACTGTTTGTGTGACTCACTCAGCAGGAAGCTGCGCTCTTGCCACGAGTGGGAGCTTCGGCAGGATCAGGTGGACCTACTGTTTCGACGATGGGGCAATTCCCAGTTCGATCTGTGTGCAACAGCGACGAACACCAAGTGCCGGAGGTTCGCCAGCAGGTTTCCCCAGCCGGGGAGCATGGGGGATGCATTCTCCTTCCCCTGGGACGGCCTGTTCCTCTATGCGTTTCCCCCGTTCCCGTTGCTTCTGCGACTCATCAGTCAACTCAGACGGCCCCGGTGCAGGATGATCCTCGTCGCACCGGCGTGGTAGAGGCAGATATGGTACCCGGACCTTCTGGACATGTCAAGTCCCCTCCAGTCAAGCTTCCGGTGGACGCAGATCTCCTCTCCAGAGAAGGAGGCGCGATTATGCACCACGACCCAGGGTCGCTGAACTTGCAGGCTTGGCTCCTGCAGCGCTAGAGTTTGGTGGGTACGATCTCCCGGCGGACTGCAAGGAGGTGCTTGCCAAGGCGTCATCAACTCTCAAGTGCTAGGGACACAAGTGGAAGAGGTTTTCTGTCTGGTGCCGGGCACAGAAGATTAACCCTCTACGGATTATGACCCCTCAAGTGCTGCCGAACTTGCTATCGCTGGCCAAGGCGGGGCTGGCCCATGCCTCCATCAAGATCCATCTGGCGGCTATCTCCCATCGCCTGGTGAAGGAGTTCATGAAGGGAATGTTCCGTTAGTTCCTGCCGGTGAAGGCTCCGGGCCCCGGCATGGGAGCACAACGTGGTGCTGACCAGGCTCATGGGCCCGCCATTCGAGCCTCTGCATTCGCACCGTTGAAGTTCCTGTCGTGGATAACAGTGTTTCTTGTGGCCATCAACTCCACACGAGTGGGAGATATCCAGGCCCTCTCCTGCAAGCTCCTATACCTGACTTTCCACGAGACGAGGGTGGTGCTGAGGACGCACCCCTCCTTCATGCCCAAGGTGCCGTCGGACTCCCATCTCAACGAGACTTTGGTGTTACCCGTTTTCTTCCCGTCGCCTTCGTCGCCGGCCAAGAGGACGTTGCACTCGCTGGATGTAGCTAGAGCGCTGAAGTTCTACTTGGACCGCACAAAGAGTTTTCGGAAGACATCACAGCTGTTTGTTAACTTTGGACCTGTGAACCAAGGGAAGGCCCTCTCGAAGGCTTCCATTTCCAGATGGCTCCCCGGCTGCATCATGCACTGTCACTGGTTGGCAAACCGACCGTTGCCCGGCCGTCCGAGAGCCCATTCGACCAGAGCGATCGCTGCTACCACAGCGTTCCTATCTGGTGTGCCCCTGCTGGACATCTGCAGGGCTGCTACGTGGAGGTCGACGCACACCTTCACGAGATTTTACTGCGTCAACCAGGATTCCAGGGAGTAGTCCAGAGTCGGCCAGGCAGTGCTGCGCAACCTGTTCGCCTGAAGGTGGGCCTGGTGATGAGGTAAGAGATGCTTAATGTTGAGTTGATGAAATGCTTAATGTTGTGCCTTGCCATCTCCCGTGGTTACTGTGTACTGCTATGTATTCTTGTATTCATGAGCATGTGAATCCATGCCAGACCCCATGCTGGAGAAGGAACAAGTTACTTACCTGTAACTGTTGTTCTCCAGCATGGGTCTGGCATGGATTCACATGCGAACCCTCCCGCCTACCCCTCTGCAGCTCTTCACTTGGTCCTACTGCCACTTTACGTGCTACCAAATCCGAAGATGGCTGCCAGAGGAGGGGGGCCTAGGCAGAGGGCAGTCATTGGCTGGGAGCAGTATGACCCAGAGACCTGTGATTGGTTATTAGGAGAAAGACAGTTCATAAACAAAACTTAAACTAATTTATTTTCTTTACCGAGGATTCCCAGCCTGACGGGGAATATTCATGAGTATGTGAATCCATGCCAGACCCATGCTGGAGAACAACAGTTACAGGTAAGTAACTTGTTCCCTTTTCCCCCATTCATACAGCCTGGCCGTCAATCACACAGCAGGGTGGCTGGCCTGGCAAGGCCAGTCCCCTTAGCCAATCGGACAAGAGTGCAACTTGGGTTACTAAGGCAACCCATGGCAGGGGTCCGAAGAACCCTCCCTCACATCCTGCCCATCTAGACTATCAGGCGCCTTAAGGAGGGCTTTTGTGCAGAAGCCTGCGAAAAGACAGTGAACAAAAGGAGTGTTCACCGGTTTGGCGCGCAGAGTAAAACACGAGAAAGACTAACAAAAAGAATAAAAATCTATTTGGTCAAGCGGGTTTATGTCCGACGCTAATATAATAGCCTGGAACAATACCATGTTTATATAATATAATCGTGGTAGGAAAGTTAGGGTAGATCCCACTGCCACCAAGTCTTAGTGTTAAGGGAGCGAAACAAGGCTCCAAGAGGCACAGAAAAAAAGGGATAAGAATTAACCCTTTCCAGTACTCCATGTAAGATGGGGTGTACAGGGTCTGCAGTTTAAAGTGCCCTGCCTGCCAGTAGGGAGTCCTCTTTTTGGAGAATTCCAGAATCTTCTTCAAGGCCTACACTGTGTGGACATGGCGGATGAGAAGGACTCGGCACCCCTGTTCAAGATTTGCCCTGGCTGCGGCTTGCGGAACATCTTTTCGGACGACGGACATTCTCTGTGTCTCTACTGCCTGCCCTCTGACCCGACGCACGTGGAGGATGACTGTGCGTTTTGTCAGGACATGGTGCTGCGCACGCCGAATGACCACCGCAGGCGTCTCAGTGAGTGGCTGCAGGCCAATGCCCCTGCTTTGGGTGAGTCCCGGCAGAATACCTCCCCTGCCCGGAAGAAGGTTGAGTGGTCTTCTAAGACTTTTGAGGGCGCTCCTCCTACAGGGGCACAACATAAGGCTAAGCACTGCAAGTCCGTTGTCACCGGGAGTGCCGTTGCGATGGGCTCCTCGGTGGCCAGGGCTAGTACAGCATCTCCGACGGCTTCGACCACGAGCCAACGCTCAGGATCTTCGAAGAAGAGGAAGTCGGACTATACGGGCAAGCTCTTGGCGAAGACCCAGACAGGCCCTCTGGAAAAGGCGACCAAGGCTGTGAAGCTCCAGGTACATCTGACGAAGGCCCAACCTTCCATCGAAGGAGTGGTGGTGTCCCTCACGAAGACCGCTGTGGCGGATCCGCAGGGCAAGGCCCTAAAGGCAAGAGTATCCCTGCCTGCCAGTAGGGAGTCCTCTTTTCAGCCCATCGAAAAGAGGGCAGCCAGCAGTGGTTCAATCAGGGACCACTGTGGGTTTCACTCTTGCCACACACTTAGACTTTCAGGCACCACGAATGTGGAATGGGACAGACAGTTGCACACACTTTCTGGGTGCCCAATACACCCACAGGTCATCCTCCCAAGTTAAGCTTTGGGACTCTGCAGATCGTGGACATACAGAACAAGAGCCACCCCCTGCAGTTGCAGCTCTTCACCACGAAGAGGGGCCCGGCAGGACCAGTTTGAGAAATTACTTACCGTAATGTTCTTTCTATGGATTCTTCTCCCCCAGATTCCTCATCTGATATCCTCATCCAGCTCTGCTGCTTGTAAACATTTGACAGGGGGAGTAGTGGACCTCGACTCAGTCGTATGGGATACCTTACTCACCGTAATCGTATTTCTGATGCTTGTTTCTGCTTTGTTTCACATACTGTGTATAGGCCGACATCTAGTAGAAGCTGCAGAGTATTACAGTTGTTGATTTCGAAACTCAAAAAAGGACGTCGACAGGGCGTGCAAGTAATACGATCCCTAGTGTGACGTCCACTGTACTCATGATCCCTCACGCGTCGAGGTACCTCAGATTGTTATTTTTCTGACATGAAGTAGCATGAGGTGTAGTGTGAGTACAATTGTATCCAAGCAGATACGTATCAGACAAGCTCATATGCATCCATGCGCCTTCTCTCCGAGGGGAGGAAGGGTGGACGCATGTGAATCTAATTAGATACAGGCAACTAGTGATATTTCTATGGACCGTGGTCCTGTCCTCTTGGACACAGGGTGAGAAGCTGGTCTGGTGCGGGGTGAAAGTGAGGACAACCAGCACAAATATGCAAAAGTGCGAGAGGGGAATTCAATCTTGCATTTTTAAATCTAGGCAGCTGGCAATCAAAACTGCAAAGATTGAGGCAATGGAATAGTCATGTAACTTTATTTTAACACTAATGACTAGAGAGTTCCTTGCAAAAGGGTGGTTGTCCAAGAGGCTGATTACCAAAGTACCGAATAATCGCTAAAAAAAAGTTAGGGGAGGTGTATGTCTACTACCGTGCTGTATTGGTTTTCCCATCCCACGCCAAGTGGGACAGTGCATTTTTTTAGCGATTATTCGGTACTTTGGTAATCACCCTCTTGGACAACCACCCTTTTGCAAGGAACTCTCTAGTCATTAGTGTTAAAATAAAGTTACATGACTATTCCATTGCCTCAATTTTTGCAGTTTTGATTGCCAGCTGCCTAGATTTAAAAATGCAAGATTGAATTCCCCTCTCGCACTTTTGCATATTTGTGCTGGTTGTCCTCACTTTCACCCCGCACCAGACCAGCTTCTCACCCTGTGTCCAAGAGGACAGGACCACGGTCCATAGAAATATCACTAGTTGTTTGGTCTTGCCCTTACCGGCTAGTTGATGAAATTTTTTTCCCTAGCATACCGTTCCCTGTGTACCAGTTATTCCCTACGGTTTGGGAAGGCAGTTGCCATCCTGGCTCTTTGAGCCATAATTTACCCTGTTGTCTTTTTCTAATTAGATACAAGCATCAGAAATACGATTACGGTGAGTAATGTATCCCTTCTGAGGCTTGTGGAATCTGCTTGGATCACATGCTGTGCATAGATTAGCGAGTACTGTTATAAGAAAGTGGTGGGATGTGAGAAGGTTCATGGGCGAACACATGTCTTAGAACTGCTTGTCCCACTTGTGTATCTGTCTTGGAATGAGTGTCAATGCAGTAGTGCTGAGTGAAAGTGTATTGAACTCCATGTAGCTGCTTTGCAAATGCTGTCTAGAGGGACATTTTGCAATGAAAGCCAGAGTGACTCCTGTGCTCCTTGTGGTGTGAGCTCTGGGCGTAAAAGGCAGTGTCTTGTCTGATAGGGAATAGCACAATCGTATACATCTGACTATCCACCTAGAGATGGTATTCTTTGAAATGCGGTCACCTTCTCTGCCTGGCGCTATGGAGACAGTTGATCTGTCTTGCTTAGCGGTCTGGTCTTGTATACATAGTAGAGGACTGCTCCCCTCACATCTTGTGTGTTGAGTATTACCTCAGCTAAACTGGTGGGTTCCTGGAAGAAAGCCAGTAGCTCAATAGACTGTTTTACGTGAAACTTAAGAGATGACTTTAGGGGAGAACCTAGGGTGAGTACATAAAACCAGCTTGTTTTTGTGTACAACAAAGAAAGGATCTGTTCGGGAGAATTCTCAGAAATGTGCCAATTCCCTCCACCTTAGTGACCCCCAACAAATTTGCTGGATTTTGAGGACTTAATTTTTTTAACCTGGAGAGAGTGTGACCCTTTTTCCCACTCTCTCATGTTATTTTTTTTTATTTGGTTTTTATTAGGTTTTAACACATAACAGTTCTCTCAATGGAAAAGAAACAAAAGAAAAAGTTACATATGGATTCATAGACGTTAAACAGGTGGAAATACAACCAGAGTACATTGCACAATTTCGTAACCATAAACCAAACTGAATAACTGAAAATGTTCTACTTAGATTTCCCGTTTTCTTAATTCTCTTATACTTTCCCCCCACCCCCCATGGACTGGGAAGTCACGTTACCAAGGAGTCGTGCTTGTATGGTCATGTGGTCTTTGTCACAGATTGAAACTTTTTCGATGTAATGTGTTCAGGGGCTCTCCATAGGGAGGGCTTCTTATCTTAACTTGATTTTGATGTTGTCTTGTCGACAGTATAGGAACAGGATCAAAGCGGAGGGCGGTACATTTTGGATAGTCTATAGGGGTCATACTGCCAGCGATGCAAAAGTTTGATGGAATGGAGCTTGTATTGGCACGATATGGATGTGCGCGTTGCCATGCGGCACATATTATCCCATATGTCATCATCGATTTCCAGCCCCATGTCTTTCTCCCAACGCGTCCTGAGATTAAGTGTGTTCCCTCCACCCGCTTCTACGAGTAATTTATACATGGCGGAAATCAGGCCTTTCCTGTCAGTCTTGGAGTCCAAGAGCTTTTCGAAAGGGGTAAGTTCTCTACTTAGTTTTGCCTTCCATGCTGCCTTCGTTGGGACCCCTTTGATCTGTAGGTAATGGAAGGTGGATAGCACGCCTATATTAAGGGCCTCTGTTAGTTCTGGGAGAGTGATAAAGAAATCACATCGGAGGAGCTGGCCTACCCTCTCTAGCCCCGCCTCATACCACGCCTAGAATCTTTCAACATTGGGGATGTGGTTATTAATGCCCGGGGACCACAGGTGACTCAAGGGGGACGGCCATGTCGTGATTTCGCTCATCTCTGGACCCTCTCTCCATATTTCCCATAAGGTGGCAAAGAGCGGATGCTCCCTCGTCTTCCTCAACACTCTTTTTCGTGGGGACCATAGCCACTCCGAGTGTGTCGCTGGGTCTAAATAGTGGTTGTCCATCGCTATCCACTGTGGCTCTTTATGGTTGCGTAAGTGAGGGATGAGCACTCGGAGTTGAGCCGCAACATAGTACTTCTTGAGATCTGGAAGGCCTACCCCTCCTTTGTCTTTGGGCAATGTCAATATGTGGTAGGCGATTCTAGCTTTTTTCCCCCTTCCACAAAAACTTAAGGGTTGCTTTTCGGACCTCGGCGAAGTATCGTTCCGGAATTTTAATGGGGAGCATCTGAAAGGGATAGAGGAACCTCGGGAGACATGTCATTTTTATAGCATTAAGTCTGCCAAGCCACGAGATGGTTAATTTGTCCCACCTGGCTAGGTCCACATGGAATCTCGCAAGGAGTTTTGGGAAATTTGCCTCGTATAGGGTGTCTATTCGTTTCGTAATTTGAATCCCCAAATATTGCATAGCGTCATGTTCTAACGTCAGTCCAAATGAGGAATATTTCGTTTCATTCGCCTCTGGTGTGCCCTGGAGGGGGAACAATATGGATTTAGATCGATTGACCTTAAACCCTGATTACTGGCCATATTCTTCAAGGAGAGATAACTCGTGGGATGGATCTAGTGGGATTGACCACATGGAGTATGTCGTCAGCATATAATGCCAGTTTGTGTTCAATGTGACCCGGTGCATCCCTTCTATGCTGGAGTCCGATCGTATTTTATGCGCCAGGGGTTCAAGCGATAAGGCAAACAAGATGGCCGATAGTGGACATCCCTGTCGGGTTCCTCGCTTCAATCGGAACCACCTAGAATATGTCCCATTTACGAATACCGAAGCTGTGGGCCTCGAGTAGTCTTCCTGGATTCCTTTCCTAAATTTAGGGCCCATACCAATCTTACGAAGGACTCCCATCAGGAAGTCCCAGTCAACCCTATCGAACGCTTTTTCTGCGTCGATGGAAAATAATGAGGGATCAGTATCCAAGTTGTGGGAGGCATGTATCAGGTGCAGGGTCTTACTCATGGTGTCTGCACCCTGGCGGCCCAATATAAAGCCAACTTGGTCGCAGTGGATGAGGCGGGGCATGAATGACTCAATTCTAGCAGCCAGGACCCTTGTGTATATCTTCGCGTCTAGATTGATCAGGGAAATGGAGCGATATGATCCACATTTTTTGGGGTCTCTCCCTTCTTTCGGGATGACAGTTATGAGTGCTTTAACGAATGAGTCTGGAGGGTTCCCGGTCTCTAGGATTTCATTAAATAATTTGGCTAGGAAGGGCGTAAGCTGTGTGGCAAATGTCTTGTAAAAACCTGCAGTGTACCCATCCTCGCCCGGGGATTTACCTAGTGTTAATCGTTTTATGGCCTCCTGGATCTCCTCCTCAGTTACGGGGGCGTCCAGGGACTCTGACTCAATGGACGACAGTTTGGGCATATCGATGTCAGACAAGTAGGAGCGAATGCCGGACGAATCCGGTTCCGTCTCTGGGGTGTACAGGGCTTCATAAAAGTCTGCAAAGGCTTTGGGAATGGTGGTACTACTTATCGGTGTGCTGGGGCCTCCATCAAATATTTATTTCCTGCACTCTGCGTTCTGCCTGTTGTGCTCGCAGCCTGGCCACCAGCAACGCATCCGCCTTGTCTCCTTTCTCATAAAACTTTTGTTTGAGGAAGAGGAGTTTGCGAGTTATTTGATCATGTTCCAGGAGACAGAGTTCCTCTCTTTTTGTCCGTGCTTGGCAGGCTTTTTCACGGTTTAGCACATCTCCGTTCCTCGCCTCATTTTCTAGTTGGGTGATTTCCCTGTGGAGTCTGTTTTCGATCAGAGCCCTACCTCTTTTCTTTTTGGCTCCCCCCCTTATAAGGATTCCCCTCCAGGTCGCCTTGCCCGCATCCCAGACCCCCCTGCTTAGAAACCTCCCCAGTATCATTTAATCGAAAGTATTTGGTGATCTCAGTTTCCATTTCCAGTTTAAAGACGGGGTATTTCCATAAGTTTTCATTGCATCTCCATTTCCCACCTCTAACTGGCAAGGACTCCCATTCCATGTCAGCGATCACCATGTCGTGATCAGACCATGTGATTGGTGCAATTTCTGTGTGTGAGGTCATACCGGATAAGTCCCTTGAGAAATAGAGGTGGTCAATGCGGGTGAGGGTGTTGTGTGGGGCTGAAAAAAAGGTGTAAGCTTTCTTTGTAGGGTGCATTTGTCTCCACACATCAGTCAGTCCATACAGTTCCATCATTGACCTGAATTGAGAGTGATCTCCTCCAAGTTTTTTGCGCGTTTCTGGATTACCAGGTTTCCAATCCAGCGTGGGATCTGCCCATGTATTAAAATCTCCCCCAAGGATGACATGACCTGTTGACTCTAGCATAATCTTGGGAATTGTTTTGGAGAGAAATCTAACTTGCCCTACATTGGGGGGGGGTAAATCGTGGCAAACGTGGCGGACACATTCCTAATGGTCCCCAAAACCAGCAGGGCACAGCCCTCAACATCTGACCAGACCTTTGTGATCTTGAAATTCAACCCCTTCCTAATGAGGATTCCCACTCCCCCCCCCACCCCCTCAACGGTCCCGAACCCCAAAACTCCATCCCGGAACCCCTCCCCAGGACCACCCTCTCCTCTCCTTTCATATATTTAGTCTCCTGCAATAGAAGGATGTCAATTTTTGATCTGCGAAATTCTCTATAGATAAGTGATCTTTTTGTTGGTGAATTAAGACCTTTGACATTCAACGTCCCCACCCTTATGGCACCCCTGCAATATGATTAAGCAGTCATAACAACGGGATCTAGGACCATCCATATTTTCTGACCGTTGTAACTCACTTCCTTGGTATCGAAACAACCACATGACCGTTGCACTGCTCATAGTTCTTAAATGTACATTTGATTCAACACGCGCCCTAGTTCCCCGACCCCACCCCCTCTTCCCTCCCACTACCTGAGTTCGGCGGCATCCGATCGGGCCGAGTTAGCTTCACTCGCCCTGGACCGAACCACCCGTGGAGACCGTTACCTCATGGTCCCCTCGTAGAGTACACATCAAAATAACTAATGAGCCCCCAAGAACCTCCCCCCAGAGTGAGCTCAATACTGCAAGATGAGTGGAAGTCTCAATCACATTTCACCCAAAAAAAAAAAAGCAACCATGTTGTCCCTATATCAAATGTCAATTCAAGCAAAGAGTACTATACTTATCGAGGCTTAACTGCCCCCCTCCGGAGAACCGTTCCCTCTGCGGTATTTCCTCGAACCTTTCACCTTCCTCCTCTTTGGGCCCTGTGTCTGCCATTCCGACCCATCCCTGGGAGGACGGTCACTGGATTCCTTGCAATCCTGCGGGCCTAGTAAGTCAGCGATGCAATCCTTGATCTGCTATTTGGAGCTCAACCTGATCTTTGTGCCTTCATGTTCGAAGGAGAGAGAAAAGGGATATCCCCACCGGTAGCGCGTGTCCCGAGATTTGAGCCACGTCGTGAGTGGTTTGCACATTTTCCTCAGGGCTAGTGTCAGGGCGGAGAGGTCTGATATATTGTTATTTGGGCTCCACTTAGGGTAAAGGTGCCCCCACTCCTTGCCTTTTCCAGCACTCTCATCCTATCTTGATACCGGTGGAATCTTGCTAGCACAGACCTCGGGCCTCCAGGTGGGCCTCCCGCTGTGTGAATGCGTTCCGTTTTGGGTTCATCAATGTTGTCGTCCGCAACGAGTAGCTTGATGTCGTGAAGGGTCGTTTTTAGGTCCTCCTCTGTTTCTCCTTCCTTCTCAGGAATCCCAAAAAAGCGTAAATTGTTTCGTCTTTCGCGATTCTCCAAATTGTCCATCTTAAGTTTAAATTCTTGCTCCCTCCGTTCTAATTCAGTTATTCTGTGGGAGAGCTGCGTTTCTAGGACATCAATTGAGGCCTGATTGTTCTCAACGCACTCAACCCTGTCCTCTATGTTGTCAAGGCGCTGTGTGAGTTTATCGATTTTTCCTCCTATGTTGGCACCCATATTTCTTATTTCCGCCAGTAAATCCGCAATATCTCCTTTTGTTGCGGCGGTTTCTGCGCCAACAATTGATGATGTGGCCATTGTGGGCTCGACGTCAATTCGGGGTACTGATCCGTATGCGTATATGGCAAGTTTCTGGCGAGCGTTCATGCGCCTGGTGTTGCAGATTCAACGTGTCGTAAGTGCAGAAGCTCAAGTACTTGGTACCACAGAGGAGGCACACGTCCCTAGACCAATTTTCCCCTTCTATTGTTTTGGTTTCTGGCCGAGACGGACCGTTTTAAGGGTGTCTCCGGGGGCCTTACCCTCTGTGGGGGAGATGCGTTTATTGTTACAGTCTGTTACACCCCGACCTTCGCCTCATCACACTCCCCGGTGTCTGCCCCGTGCCTCTTCAGTCTCCTGCGTTAACAAGGACAGTTGGGGAGCTCTATGTAAGGCCAGAAATAGGGATAAGAAAGTGGTTGCTCTTCATAAGGGGCTACGGCGCCGTTATGCACCTTTTTTCTCACGGTGGTAGCTGCCATGGAGAATAGCTGCAACAAACTACATTTCCCAGAAAACCTGCAATGGGTTGTAGTTCCCGGCATTAATACGGGAGCCTCGTTTTCAATTATGTTCCGCCTCCTTGTTGTATTTAAACCACAGCGGTTTTCAGAACGCCGCTTCTCTTTATAGTTACAACCGGCATTTTCTGAAGTGCTACTTTCTGTACCTTAATTCCGGAAGTCTCCTGTTTTCTCCGTGTACCGACCTGGCCTGCACACAGACTACTACATCTAGATTCTACTTTGGTAGTGTTTGCTGTCCGCCCGCGTACCAACCTTGCCTGCACACAGACTTCTAATTCCTGATCCTGTCTTGGTTTTGTTTGCTGACCGTCCGTGTACCAGACCTCTTGCCTGCTCCTGGACTCCTGGAATGTGATTTTGTTGTGTTTGCTGACCGCCCGTGTACCAGACCTTTTGCCTGCTCCTGGACCCCTGGTTTAAGACTTTGCTACTGCTACTTCCTGTATGAATACCATCTCTCACTTGGCCATGGACTCTTGAACCCATTCCTCACAGTGCTTGCCTTCTTCTGGGGAATAACACTGGTAAGAACAATTCTTCATTTTGGAATCCTGTCTTCATCGAACTGTTACCTCATCTTTGGATAACATTGCTTCATTTCTAAAGTGCATTTTGGAACGCTTTGCTGTGGTGCACCATCCCGAAACCAGTGCGACCCTCGTTCCGTCCGGGGATAGCTACCCTACTAACCTTCCTTTTTTTTTGTTTTATACTTTCGTTGCTGCCCAGGATTCTTTGGCACTATTCTTACCTCCACCAGTGGTAAAGTATATTTCCTTGATTACCATCATTGGGCAGTTTTCTCATTTAGCTAGTTTCTAAAAGTCTCTTCTACCTTACAGGTTGCTCCAGGTCCTTTTTTGTGGCTTAAGGGGAACTCACTCAGGTACTCTATTAAGGGTAATAGTCTTGGGGAAAGCCAGGGTTGAATCCGATAGAATATTCATCTCTTGTCTTTTCTTTACAGCTGGGTCCGTGGCGGTGTGTTCTGCCTGCTCTTTTGATTGATCGGTCCCCTTGTCTGTATAGTTCAGCAGGTGGTCATATCAGTTTAAAGAGTTCATTCCCTCACAGAGAGGAGGCTCGGGTGGAGGCTCCAACCTAAGCTCTTCAAGCAAATCCCCAGCACAAGAGGACCGGTCTGTTTTTAACACACTCCCCATACCGGTGAGTAACACAGTCCGAGCAAGGACCTTATCGTCTTGAGAAGGACAGGAGCGGGGTTGTTCGTAGTCTCTCAACGTCCCTCGGACACCTCCACGTGGGGGCCCGCGGATCAGACGCAAAGTGCACCCATTGTGTGCCCACTTCTTCGTTATCGCTTTAGAGAGGATCGGGTTCTCCCTGTAGGGCTCGATAGTGTCGATTGGGGCACCACGCGTCTGGAAGGTAGCGCGTTGCCTATATTCGGTTTCGCAGGTTCCCTCAGGGCGTAGGGCACCGGCAAGGCCGCAATCAGTAGTGTCGCAGTTTCGAGCTGAAGGCTCTGCGCTACGCCCAAGCGATGGAGCGGCCAGCGGGAATCACTTACTTCTCTTGGTTCGCGCTCCTTGTAGAAGGAGGCGAATTAATCCTTCCGCGGGAGTACGACTCAGCAGAAGAGGGAGCACAGGGCCCGTGCCTCTGTCGTCTTCGCGGGGTGTCCGGCTTCGCACCGTCTAGCTGGTTTCTGACCCTTTCTCCGCTACTGCATCCCATTGACTGTTCCGCGTGGTCCTCGCTTCCAGGAGTGGTGTCGCGTAGATGTAGGGGCTCAACCTCCGGTGCGCGCTCCTCTTGATGCCAGCGCAGTAATCGCTCCCGGCAGGGTAGAAGTCCCGGGCCGCATCAAGGCCACCTCCAGTTTCGTTTTCGCCGCCACGGGTTCTTGGCAATATTTACTGGAAGCCTGGGCCGTTTTCACCCGGGATTTCTCCTGTGTATGGTCGGTACCTTCATAAACCTTCGTCTCGAGTTTTAACCCCGGGGGCTGGTCCAAAAGTGGGGGCTCATTCCACTTTTCGGGACCTCGGGACGGGAGCTCACGCAGGAGAGGAATTCATCCGCGCCTCCTGGTGGCCACCTCTCATGTATTTTAATGTGATTTTGTACACCGTTTCTTTTGGTTGTGGAGTCTGACAAACTCCACAGGCATCTTTTACACTGTCACACAGCACCTTCCGTGCAGTGGCACAGGGAAGTCTTCAGATTTCCTAAAGGTTTAATACCTTCTCTTGGATAAACTACTGTTTCCCAGAGCAGTAAAGTGAAATTGACTTTACTTACCATTGTAACTTTCTAGACCCAGCACACCCTATTTTACAAGTGAGTGCTGGAGGGGTTACCCAGTATCCCCTTTGTCTAGTTCCTCATGTAACATTTTTTATGTTACCCTTTTCGCACTGAATGGCTGGTGGCAGTTTCGTTTGAACTACCATGGTGTGCCTTTACCGCAGGCTGCGTTCACAGCTACAGTAAAGCACCCAAGGGAGCCATCTTTGTCAAATGGCCCCGGTCTTTTTACGCCATTTCTTTGTGGCAAGGTCCTTCTTGAGATTTGCTCGGCGCACCTTGGTCTCTTTGATCATTTCGCCTTTGACGGGATTCAAGAGTGAAGCCCGCCTCTGGCTCCAGAGTGTCTGGGGTAGGCAGGAAGTGAGGGAGGTGCCCAAAACCTGTGCTTATGTCTCCTAGGAGACTCAAATGCACTCTGTATTGATTGGTCGGCTGACTGTCCGGCAAGGACAGCCACCCTGCTGGGTGACCGAGAGCTAGGCTGGAATGAATGGGAGAGAACTGAATAAAAGACAAGTCTTTAGGCTTGGAAGGCAGAGCCGACCACTGGACTAAGGAACCGAAGAAGAGCTTGAAGAGGACGCCTGCTGCAACTCCTGGACCATTGGTTTGCCCGGTGAAGCCCTGCTGCAGTGGCAAAACACCAAGGTAGCATCGACAGAGAAGCCCCTGCAAGTACGACTTGGGACCAATCAACTCTGAAATAAGCCACCTGGACATCCATCTCGGAGCTGTTTGAATTTCCACAGAGTTGCTGCTGGAAACTGTATAGCCAGGGAGATGAACACCAGATTGTGTGTGTTGCTTTTAAGCTGGCCTACAGCTTTTGGACGATCCTCTGGACTCCCAAGAAGCAGGACTGACCGAGCATGAGCACCCTCCGCAGAGTATGGGACCCCAGAAGCAAGGAAAGTCCATCTCAATAGCCAGGAAACGTGGTGTTGCTATTTGCACTAGACGCAAGGAGCTGAAACACTGAACAGCCAGTGAAAGTGAAGTTTGCCGGTTGCAAGTTTTGACCGTCCCAGTGCATTGCAGGAGTCCCCTGACATCATCTCTTGTCCCCACGACTGAGACCCAGGAACAGCGAGATCTGCAGAGCTGCATAGGAACAGAGGTCATCAGCTGCATCTTTCATTTCTAAGGTACTATAAAAAGTCAGAGAACTTACCTCTTACTGTAGAGTGCTTGCAACTTCTACAACTCACAAGTCTAATCAGCTTGTGGTCATACATTTGATTCTTCTTTTCATGAAAGACTCCTAAGAACTTGTGCAAAGACTTTTCCATAAGTGCTTAATGCTATACAAGACTTTTGCCTATTGACTTTAGCTTAGCCTATTGAATTGTATGACTCTTCTTGGAAGATCTCAAAGTATTTGCCTGCTTAAGAATATTTGTGGTCTCTTGCTGTTCTAACAATCTTTGCCTTATACCAACTTCTAAAAGTATTCTAAATGTCAACAGTATGATATTAATGTCCCCAGCACCTGAGTTATTGAAGTCATCTGTGGGTATAGGTTTTGTCTGTGGGCCATCCCAAAAGGGTCTTTACTGATTTAGAAACTAAGAGTGCACAGTATTGAAGTGTATTTGTGTGTTACTATTATATTGCCCCCTTCTGAAGAAGGTTTATTCTAACTGACTGATACATTAATAATTGTTTATGCAAGAAACCTTGAGTGTAAGAGTTAATTAGAATACCTGCAACTGTAAATCTCTGTGTACCTCCACTACAGCTCACATTGACCCCTCTTGAGATCGGCCTGGCTGCTCAACACGCTACCAAAACTGTGTAGTACAAGCTTATACCAAAGGTTGGGTTTCCTATACCTGTAGTCTGAGTTGTGTGTAGTGGTCCCAGAGGGTACTGCATACCAACTTTGCCTAACAGGATCATGCACTGACAATGCTTGTATTTCACTAACTCTTCTTATGGAAGTGATGGCCACTAAGAAGGCAGTTTTATAAGTCAGGTGTTTGAGACTAGACTTAAGCATCGGCTCGAAAGGGGGACCCATGAGCTTAGCGAGTACCACATTGAGATCCCATCCTGGCGGCAGGTTTGAAATTGGAGGGTGGAGTCCCTTTACTCCCACCATGAATGCTTTGATGACAGGCAGCTTCCACCATGATACCTTATTGTGGGAAGTGGTATAGGCTGACAAAGCCGCCAGGTGGACCTTTAAGGAGTTGAATACTAACCACGCATCTAGCAAGTGGAGCATGTAGGCTACTGTTAGGCAGAATCCTGTGCAGTGCCCTTAGGGACCACTACACACAATTAAGACTACAGGTGGCAATACAAGTTTTACCTTTGGTACAAGCCTATACCGCTATGTCAGAGTGGTAGCAGTGACAGAGCAGCCAGGCTTATCTCAAGAGTATATGAGCAGTAGCAGAGATTACACAAAGGGACCACAATTACTGTGACTCAAGCAAACACTGACTCAAGGTTTCAGGTAGAAAAATATAAGTACATTTATTTTTAAACCATTCGTTATAAACACAACACTTCTATTAAACTTGAACAAAAACCACACGTTAAATAAACTACAACTAACCAATTCACTTTTTACAGTAAGTCTCAAGGTAAGTACCCTGTGTTTGAATGAACCGTTGTTACGAACAAAACACGTTACCGCAAATACGACTGCAATCACTTTTTGACAGTTTGGTATAAACACGTATCCATGACATGCATTACTTACCGTAAAAGCATTTCTGATGATTGTATCTGCTTAGATTCACATGCTGTGCATATGGTCCGACATCCAGTGGTAACCGCAGAGTATTGCATCTTGTCTTTCGGGGGACCGAAAGGGGACGTCGGCATAGGTGTGTCTGAAACACTATCCCTATCGTGACGTGTGTAGTACCCAAAATCCCTCACGCGCCGAGATCCCTCCGATTGTATTTCTTCCTGCCATGGGGGAGCCCAAGGCTATAGTGAGTGAGTACATGAAGAGAGAAAGTAGTAAGAAGTCTATGTTCCTTCCACCCCGAGCGGGGAGGGCGCATGTGAATCTAAGCAGATACAATCATCAGAATTGCTTTTACGGTAAGTAATGCATGTCCTCTGATGCTTGTTAATCAGCTTAGAATCACATGCTGTGCATAGACTAGCGAGCAGTACCCGGAGTTGTAGGTGGGTTGTGAGAAGGAACAGTAGAGAAGAACAAGTTACTTTCTTACCTGGTAACGTTCTTTCGATGGGATGGTCCGACGATGTATTCCATATCTATGACATGTAATCACCACAGCTGTGCTGCTTCGGAAACTTTTTCGGCGTCTGCGTCCTGCGTCGATGCGCCGTCGTCGAGGACCTCGTCCGACGTCATCCGATGTGATAAGTAGGACGCACGACGCCCATAGCCTCAGTTGTAGTTTTTTCCCCCAGAACGTGTGACAGAAGTCAACTGCCAGTCAGACACAAATCCTTGCGGAACGTAAGCTGCAATCGCAAAAGAAATTCTGTAGCGGGGAAGGCAGGGCGGGAGCGATATGGAATACGTCGTCGGACCATCCCATCGAAAGAACGTTACCAGGTAAGAAAGTAACTTGTTCTTCGAGGGGATTGGGTCCTCCGACGTATTCCATATCTATGACAGACTCCCAAAGCAGTACCAAAGCAAGGAGGAGGGAAAGAATTTAGAATCAAAATGTAGAATAGCCAATCAAATAGCAGAGCAAAGGACCGCCTTGCCAAAGGCCAGATCCTGCGCTCGGATGGAATCAAGGGAATAGTGACGTACAAATGTATGAACTGAAGCCCAGGTGGCTGCATCACAGATGTTGCGAATAGGAACACCCCTCTGCAGGGCAGTAGACGCAGCCATACCCCTGGTAGAATGGGCCCGCAAGCCAGCCGGTGGGTCCTTACCCGCCAAACGGTAGCACTCCGAGATGGCCAAAACAATCCAGCGAGACAAAGTCTGTTTCGTCACAGTTTGCCCCAAACGCTTTCCAGCGTAACCAATAAAGAGTTGATCATCCACTCTGACCCGGGACATGCGTGAAACATAAAAGCTTAAAGCTCTCCTAGGATCAAGCCTATGGAGCCTCTCCTCTTCCTTACCAGGATGCGGAGGAGGATAGAATGCCGGAAGAACAACCTTCTGGGCCAAATGAAATTCCGTCACTACCTTCGGAAGAAAAGAAGGACTAACTCTAAGGACAACCCTGTCCTTGTGAAATACAGTGAAGGGAGGCTTAACTGAAAGTGCCTGTAACTCACTCACTCTGCGAGCGGAAGTAACCGCAACTAAAAACACAGTTTTCAGAGTTAACAGCCTCAAAGGGCAAGAATGTAAAGGCTCAAACGGAGCACCCATAAGAAACTTAAGAACCAGGTTTAAATCCCAACCGGGCACCAGGAAAGGTGACGGAGGGAACACATTAGTGAGCCCTTTCAGGAACTGTGAAATCAAAGGGATTTTAAAGTAAGAACACTCTTCAGATGAGCGCTTAAAGATGGACAGCGCCGCCAGGTAACCCTTAACGGTACCCACTTGCAAGCCCCTGTGGGCCAAAGAAAGTAAAAAGGACAGAACCATGGGGATGTCACATGCAAAAGGATCCACATTCTGAACCCTGCACCAGTCGCAGAACTTACGCCAACGGCAACGGTACAGAGACTTTGTTGCCGGTCTTCGGGCCGAAAGCAACACCTCCATCACGTCCTCGGGGAGGTCCCAATCCTTATACCTCAACCTTTCAGAAGCCAAGCGTGAAGGTTGAGGGACCTGACCTCTGGATGGAGAACCTGACCCCCTCCCGTGAGAGCAGATCGTCTCGGTAGGGAAGACGACGTGGAGGGCAGATGGATAAGTCGAGAAGGTCCGGGTACCACGTCCTCCGAGCCCACGCCGGGGCAATGAGGATCATCCGGGAACCGAACTTCCGTAACCTCCGCAGCACTTGCGGGATGACGGGGACTGGAGGAAACGCGTACAGCAGCGGGAATGACCACTCCACCACGAACGCGTCTCCTAAGGCTCCTTCTGGAGGAAATTCCCGCGAGCAAAACCTTTAGCAATTCCGGTTGACACTGGAGGCGAAGAGATCCACTTGAGGGGTCCCCCAAAGGGCGAAGATCTCCAGGAGAATCTCCTGAGCCAACTCCCACTCGTGAGAGATCGCGCTCTGCCTGCTCAGAGCGTCCGCCGACACGTTTTCGGCTCCGGCCAGATGAACTGCCGAGATCGAAACTTCCTGCTGGATGGCCCAGAACTCGAGCTGCATCGCCTCTCTGCACAGAGGAAGTGACCCTGCCCCCCCCCTTTTTGTTGAGGTAGTGCATGGCCACTGTGTTGTCCGTCAGGATCAGGACATTCTTCCCTCGCACAGACGGCAGAAAAGCCTTCAGGGCTAGCCTGACGGCCCTCAGCTCCAACAGATTGATATGGAGTCTGGACTCCGACGGAGACCAACGACCGCTGACTGTCAGCCCGTTGGCATGAGCTCCCCATCCCGTGAGGGATGCATCCGTCACGATCGTCACCTCCGGCCAGGGAAGCCAAAATGGAGCCCCCTTCATCAAGTTGCCTTCGACGGCCCACCACAGAAGGTCCCGGGCGACCGAGGACGGCACCTGAATCGAGTCAGACATCCTGCCGGAGGACTGCGACCATTGCGTCTTGAGTGCCCACTGCAAAGCTCTAATCTGCAGGCGAGCCTCTGGCACCAGAAGAATGCAGGATGCCATGAGGCCGAGCAACCTCAAGAACTCGAACGCTGGGAGCGTCTGGGCATGCTGAAACTTGTGCACCATCTGCTGAATGTGAAGAGCCCTCACCTGGGGAGGAAAACACTGCCCCAGGGAAGTGTCGAGCACTGCTCCGATGTACTGGAGCCGCTGTGTTGGCGTCAAATGGGACTTCTTTAAATTGAGGGAGAAGCCCAGCCTGTGAAGGGAGCGACAGGTGATCGATAGATGATCCAGGACTTGCTCGGGAGAGCTCCCCCTGATCAACCAATCGTCCAGGTAGGGGTAGACGTGAATCCCCCCTTGCCTGAGATGCGCTGCCACCACCACCATGAGCTTGGTGAAAACCCTCGGGGCGGAGGTCAATCCGAACGGCAGGACCCGAAACTGAAAGTGCGAGTCGCCAACCGCGAACCTCAGGTACTTCTTGTGCTTGGGATGGATCGGCACATGGAAGTAAGCATCCTTGAGGTCGAGTGACACCAAACAGTCCTGAAGCTGAAGGGCCTGGAGGACTTGAGAGAGAGTAACCATCTTGAACTTGTCCTTCCTGAGGAGTTTGTTCAAACCGCGCAAGTCCATGATGGGTCTCAATCCCCCGTCTTTCTTCGAAATCAAAAAATAAGGGGAATACCATCCCTTGTTCCTCTCCGCTACAGGCACCAGTTCTATGGCGCCTTTCTCCAGCAGGGATTGAATTTCCTGCGCAAGGAGCGGATCCGGACTCTGCAAAGAGAGGTTCCCCGGTGGATTGTCGCGAGGCCTGTGCCGAAAAGGAAGACAGTAGCCGTGGGTTATGATCTCCAGAACCCACACATCTGAAGTAATGGCTTGCCACTCTACAAGATGCTGCGCCAGCCTTCCCCCAACCGGCGAACCATGGGACATGGCCTCACGACTGAGTGGGAGCGGCTGCGGGGTTACCTGAGGGCAAAGAGGCAACTGCCCGAGCGGCCTTGGCACCACGGGTACCCTGTCGTCCACCTCTGGTACCCCTGCGATGGCCTCTTTGACTGCCAGCTCCTCTCGCTTTACTGAAGGAGGAGTAATAACGAAAGGAACCACCCCTCCACTGCTGTCCCCTAGGACGAAAAGGCGGAGGTTGGCGAACTGCAGCACCCAACGACTTCGCTGCAGCTTTTGAGGTCTGCAACCTCTCAAGGCTCTCGTCAGCCTTGCTGCCAAAAAGGTGTTCACCATCAAAGGGCATGTTGAGGAGCCGGGACTGCACATCAGGCGCAAACCCCGACTTCCGCAACCACGCAAACCTGCGTATCACGGTGCTCGCCGCCATGGACCTACTGACGCATTCAGCTAAGTCCAAACCCGACTGAACGGACTCACACATGGCATCCTTACCATCCTGGACCAAAGCAAGGAAACCATCCCGTTCATCCCCTTCGGGAACATGTTCAGCCGCTAACGCAACACAGTTCCACAGAGTGTGCGTGAAACGCGACAAGGCACAAATGGAGTTGGCCGCCTGAAGCGCCATACCACCAGAAGAAAACACTTTCTTCGCCCAGCCATCAAAACGTTTGTCGTCCCTATCAGGAGGGATGGTAGGGTACGACGCCTGCTTTGCCGGGGCCGTGGCCGCCTGCACCACCAAACTCTCCGAAGTGGGGTGCCTGGTCAAGTAGCAGGGGTCGCCACTGGCTGGACGGTATTTTCGCGACAAGGATCTGCCCACCGCCGGGAGACTCTCCGGAGCAGTCCAAGCCGCCGCCACCCTTCTCTGTAAAGCCATATGGAACGGCAGAACCGGGTCAGTTGGGGGACCAACATCAAGGATGTCTGTCAGATCATCCTGCACAAACTGCCCTGGGGGAGTAGACCATCCCAAGTACTCAGAAACCCTAGCCATAAGGCGCCGGTACGAGGAATCAGCAGGAGAGCCAGGCTCAGGCCTACAAAACTCCACCTCCGGAGAGGTGTCCAGTCCACTGGCATCATGCAGTGACTGTCTCAACTCGTCAAACTGACTATGGCCCGAGACAATGTCATCCGGAACCTGACTAGGAACCAGGCCATCAGAATCCTCATCCGCCTCTGAAATATAGTCCAGGAGGCGAAAAGAAGGCACTCGAGAGTGCTTGCTCTTAACCAGAGCCTTCCTAGGGGGTCCACCCGTGCCCTGTGGTACCTCCGACACGAAAGGCGTCGATGGCGTCGAGCGAATCGGCGCCAGCGTCGAGAGAACCGGCATCGGCGCCGAGAGGATCGGCGTCGACGAAGTCGACGTCAGATGCAGCGCCTCCAGAATCGGCGGCGTCGACACAGCCCTCGAGGCCCGAGCGTGTCCCTCGATGACCTGAGCGTCGACGGCATCAACGACTTCCTCGGAGCCAGAGCCTCGAGAAAGCCCATCGACGCCACAGACGTCGATGCCTTCTTTGAAGACCTCACAGGTGCACACGGTCTCGAACGCGTCGAGGACCGGGACCTGGAACGGGTACGTCGAGAACAAGTCCCCTTGTCCGAACGGGACCTCTCCCGTGACTCGTGCCGACCACTCCTGCGAGCGGTGTCTCTCGACCTCACACGACCGACCCCACTCGGGGGCGCGGATGGCTGAGTACCCTGCGACTCAAGAATCGCCAACATCTTCTTCCCGAAGGAAGCCCATTCCTCCAGCGTCGCACGGCCAGAGGGGTAAGCGACGTGCCGGGCAGAGCCCTCCGAAGAGGACCTGGAAGACGACCGGTGTCGACGCTTCCGAGAATGCCTCGAAGAGGCTGAGGAGTGGCGAGACCGACTCCTAGAAGGAGACCCACGAGACTTCCGACGATGACACGGAGAGTCACCCCTCGAATCATCCGTCGAAAGCCCCGCAGACTTCGACTTCCGGGGCTTGGACACCCGCCCTACCGACAACAACTTCTTACGTTCGCGTAAGGCTTTGGACGTGAGCGACTGGCAGTCGATACAGTCATCCGTGTCATGGGCCTCCCCGAGGCACCAGAGGCAGGCGTTGTGCGAGTCCGTCACCGACATCTTGGACCCACACTCCCCAAACTTCTTGAAACCCGGACGCGGGGTCGAAGACGAAGTAGACATCTTCAGAAGGAATTACACAAACGAACAGGTTCGAAGAACCGAGAAGAACAGAACTCCAAAGAGTCGAGGCGTTTGAACCGAGAAACACGAAGCAACACGTTCGCGGAAAAAACAGAACTGAGGCTATGGGCGTCGTGCGTCCTACTTATCACATCGGATGACGTCGGAGGAGGTCCTCGACGACGGCGCATCGACGTCATCGACGCAGGACGCAGACGCCGAAAAAGTTTCCGAAGCAGCACAGCTGTGGTGATTACATGTCATAGATATGGAATACGTCGGAGGACCCAATCCCCTCGAAAAGGTGTCCTAGTACTGCTTGTCCCACCTGAGAATCAGACCTAGAATGAGTGTCTAGGCAATAGTGTTTTGTAAAGGTGTGTACAGAACTCCAAGTTGCCACTTTGCAAATGGACTCTAGGGGAACATTTGCAATGAATGCTATGGATGCCCCAGTGCCTCAGGTAGAATGTGCTCTAGGCTTGAAGGGCAGTTCTCTCTTTGCAAGAGTGTAACATAGTGTGATGCATTTGACAATCCACCTTGATATTGCCGATTTAGAGACAGGGTCCCCTTCTCTACCAGCTGCCACTGAAACAAAAAATTGTTTTGCTTTCCTCAGTGGTTTAGTTCTATCCATGTAGAACATGACTGCCCTGCGCACATCTAGTGTGTGTAGGCTTCTTTCAGCCATGTTAGTAGGTCTCTGGAAGAACGTGGGTAGTTCGATTGACTGGTTCACACGGAACTTCAAAATAAATTTCGGCGCAAATCTGGGATGAGTGCGCAGAACTACTTTATCTTTGTGGACTGTAATAAAGGGGTCCAAGACCGAGAGGGCCTGTAGTTCGCTAACTCTTCTGATAGAAGAACAAGTTACTTCTTACCGTGTAACGTTCTTTCGACGGGATGTTCCTCCGACGTATTCCTCATCTTAGATATCTCCTTCCAGCTCTGCTGGCCTCGGAACATTTTTTCTCTAGAGGGCGCTGCGCGTCGACGTCCTCCGAGTCGATGTCCTTCGACAGCCGCCGTATCGACGTCATCCTGCCTATAAAGGCCGCGCGCAGCGTCCGTTGCTCAGTTCCGTTTTGTAGCCCACAATAATACTTTCTGGACTAACTAATCACCCTGAAGGAGCGTAAGCTGCAACAACAAGGGAAGTAGAACTGCGGGGATGGATGGGAGGGTCGATGAGGAATACGTCGGAGGAACATCCCGTCGAAAGAACGTTACAAGGTAAGAAGTAACTTGTTCTTCGAAGGGATTGTGTCCTCCGACGTATTCCTCATCTTAGATAGGCTCCCATAGCAGTATTCTATTATCGGAGGAGGGAGTACTGACTTCACGCTGTCTACTATTGATGAATAGAATGCAGTACAGCCCTTCCAAACCTAGTCTCTTGACTGGAGGAGGAATCCAGATTGTAAAAACGTGTAAAGGTATGGACAGACGACCATGTAGCGGCCGCACATATGTCTTTAACCGGCACGCCTCTTTTGAGGGCCGATGAAGCTGCAATACCTCTGGTCGAGTGAGCCCTAAGGTTTTGAGGGGGCTCCTTCCCTGCCAGTTTATAACATTCCAGAATGGCTAGAATGATCCATCTGGAAATGGTCTGTTTAGTTATTGGTAACCCCAGCTTGTGACCTGCGTAACCTACAAACAGCTGGTCTGCCTGTCTTATCGTGGCTAGTCTAATGTAAAAACTTAAAGCCCTCCTAGGGTCTAGCCTGTGTAGCCTCTCTTCCTCTTTCCCCGGGTGAGGAGGAGGATAGAAAGATGGTAGGGTAATCTTCTGAGTGATATGGAATTCAGAAACCACCTTTGGGAGGAAATTAGGCTTCACTTGCAGGACAACTTTGTCTTTGTGAAATATAGTATGAGGGGGTTTACAAGAAAGAGCTTGTAATTCGCTCACCCTTCTAGCAGATGTAAGTGCTATTAATAAAACAGTTTTAAGGAATCTTAACGAACAAGAATGGAGAGGTTCGAAAGGTGTACCCATCAGGAATGTTAGTACCAAGTTTAAATCCCATAGGGGAACTTGGAATGGTCTTGGGGGGTAAACATTGGTTAACCCCTTTAGAAACTGTATTACCAAGGGTAACTTGAAATAGGATGGTTCTTCCGCAGTACGCATAAAGATGGATAGCGCTGCGAGATAGCCCTTAATGGTGCCAACTTGAAGGCCTGAATTTGCCAAATATAGTAGGAAGGACAAAACCATTGGTGTACCACATGAAAAAGGATCGATATTCTGTTCTCTACACCAGCTGCAAAATCTGTTCCAACGGCAGCGGTATAAAGACTTTGTTGCTGGCCTCCTTGCCGAAAGCAACACCTCCATAACATCATCAGGGAGGTCCCAATCCTTGTACCTCAGCCTTTCAGAAGCCAAGCGTGAAGGTTGAGGGTTTTGATGTCTGGATGGAGAACCTGACCTCCCTTCTGTGAGAGTAGGTTCTCTCTGAGTGGAAGTCGAATTGGAGGGCAGATGGACAAGTCTAGAAGGTCCGGGTACCACGTTCTCCTGGCCCAATCCGGGGCAATTAGGATCATGGTTCGCCGGAATCTTCTCAACCTCCTGATCATTTGAGGAATGACAGGGACCGGTGGGAACGCGTACAGAAGCGGAAACTCCCAGTCCACTATGAACGCGTCTCCCAGAGCTCCTCTCGGGGGAAATTCCCTTGAGCAGAACAGGTTGCATTTCCTGTTTAGGCTGGTGGCGAACAGATCTACCTGAGGGGTTCCCCAAAGGGCGAAGATCTCTTGAAGGACTTCCTGAGCTAGCTCCCACTCGTGGGAGACTGTGTTCTGCCTGCTCAGAGCATCCGCTGTCAAGTTCTTCTCTCCGGCTAGGTGAACTGCCGATAGAGAATTTCCTTCTTGGATTGCCCAAAACCAGAGCTGCATCGCCTCTCTGCACAGGGGTAGTGATCCTACGCCTCCTCTTTTGTTGAGGTAATGCATGGCCACCGTGTTGTCCGTCATTATCAGGACGTTCTTCCCTTGTACAGCTGGCAGGAACGCCTTCAGCGCAAGTCTGATGGCTCGCAGCTCTAACAGGTTGATGTGTAGTCTGGACTCCGATGGAGACCAACGACCGCTGATGGTCAAGTCGTTGGCGTGGGCTCCCCACCCCGTGAGTGAGGCATCCGTGACTACTGTTATCTCCGGCCAGGGTTGCCAAAACTGTTCTCCTTTCAGAATGTTCTCCTGACAGGCCCACCACTGAAGGTCTCGAGCCACCCTGCCGGGAACCTGAAGAAGATCTGTCAGTCCTCAGTGCCCACTGGAGGGATCTCATTCTCAGGCGAGCCTCTGGCACTAGGAAAATGCAGGATGCCATGAGGCCTAGCAACCTCAAAAAGTCAAAGGCTGGGAGACGTTGGGCATGCTGGAACTTGGTAACCATCTGTAGAATATCTTGAGCCCTCACCTCTGGTGGCGAGGCTTTTCCCAGGGAAGTATCCAGGATCGCTCCTATGAACTGGAGTCTCTGCGATGGTATCATTTGTGACTTCTTTAAATTGAGGGAGAAGCCCAGTCTGTGAAGGAAGTGGCACACGTGATTTAGCTGGATCTGAGCTTGTTCCGGAGAAACAGCCCTGATCAACCAATCTTCCAGGTAGGGGTAGACGTGAATCCCTTCCCTCCTTAGACTTGCAGCCACTACCGACATTAACTTGGTGAAGACCCTCGGGGCGGAGGTCAGCCCAAATGGCAGCACTCGAAATTGATAGTGAGAGTTGCCAATTGCGAACCTCAGGTATTTCCTGTGTTTGAGATGGATAGGCACATGGAAATAAGCGTCCTGAAGGTCCAGAGATACCAACCAGTCCTGGAACTGAAGGGCCTGGAGGATCTGAGAAAGAGTGACCATCTTGAATTTGTCTTTTCTGAGGAATTTGTTCAATTCTCGCAAGTCCAAGATGGGTCTCATTCCTCCGTCTTTCTTTGGAATGAGAACGTAAGGGGAGTACCAGCCCTTGTTCCTCTCCGCTACAGGCACCGGTTCTATGGCACCTTTCTCTAGCAGGTCCCAAATTTCCTGCAAGAGGAGCGGATCTGGAGCTTTCTGAGAGCTGATCCCCGGTGGATGACTCTGAGGTATACGTAGGAAAAGCAGGCAGTAACCTTGGGCAACTGTTTCCAATGCCCAAGCATCTGACGTGATAGCCTGCCATACCGCCAGATGTTGAGTCAACCTGCCTCCTACAGGTGTCCTGTGAGGGAAGTCCTCAGAGTGGTTTTGGGGCGGCTGATGCAGATGCCGATGGTAAAGAGGCACCTGCTGTTGCTGCGGCTTTTGAATATCTACCCCGTCCACCTCGGGTAGTTCTTCTTTGACCCCTTTGAGCCGGTCGTCCTCTACCTCTTCCGAATGCGGAGTAGAAGCGAAAGGACTTGCCCCTCGCAGAGGTTCCTGTGGGACGAAAAGGAGTCTGACGGATTGCAGCTCCTAGGGATTTTGCTGCTGCTGCTTTTGAAGTTTGCAGTTTCTCTAAACTGTCATCCGCCTTTTTCCCGAACAAAGAAGAGCCATCGAATGGCATGTTCAAGAGCCTGGCTTGCACATCTGGGGCAAAACCCGACTTTCTCAACCAAGCGAATCTCCTGGTTGATGTACTTGCCGCCATTCCTCTGCTGATACTGTCAGCCGAATCAATGCCCGTCTGGAGGGATTCGCACACAGCGTCTTTACCGTCCTGTATAATATTCAGGAACGCATCCCTTTCTTCTCCCTCCGGGATGCAGTCAGCCGCTGTAGAAGCACACTCCCAAAGTGTATGGCTGAACCTAGCAAGGGTGCAAGTAGCATTAACAGATTTTAACGCCATGCTACATGCTGAAAAGACTTTCTTTGCCATAGCATCATATTTTTTATCGTCCCTGTCCTGTGGGACGGTAGGATAAGCCGTCTTGACATCGGTAGAGGATGCTGCCTGTACCACCAGACTTTCTGGGGATGGGTGTTTAGACAAAAACTCTGGGTCTGTAGAAGATACCCTGTACTTTGTAGACAGTTTTTTATTTACTGCTGGTACTACATCTGGGGTTTCCCAGTTTGTCATGATCTTTCTCTGAAGAGCTTTATGAAAAGGCACCACAGGATCCTCCTGTGGGCCTTTGTCAAGAATATCCGTGAGGTCATCTTGTTGGAAAGATTGTGAAGGTGCAGACCACCCCATGAACTCTGTAATCCTGGCCATTAAGGCTCTGTAGGGGGTTTCAGCATGCTCCCCCGGGTCTGGCTTAGCAAACTCCTCCTCAGGGGAAGTGTCTAACCCACTTGCCTCATGTAAAGAATCATGAAGATCCTTTAATCTGCGCTCTTCAGAGGAAAATTCCTCTCTAACTGGGGTTACAGGTCCCTGTAACTCAAATATGTCTTCCTGTTCAGACAAATCACCCTCTTCTAAAATTGAGGATACAGTTCTCAATTGTTCTGAACTCATAAAGGGAGTAAATCCCATTTCCAAGGCAGAGGGTGCCGAACTTGTCATTATTGGCCTCGAAAACGTCGATGTCGTCGACGCCGAAGGCTTCGAGCGTGGCGTCGAAAACAGAGGCGGAGGCCTCGAAGACCTCGACAGAATTGGAATTCTACTCGACAATATCGAAGCCATCGACGTCGAGGGCCTGGGGATAGTCACTGGATGTGTGGTAACCGTGACTTTTCTTGGCGTCGACGCCGGTGTCGAAGCCGGCGTCGAGTCGACAGACCCGTGTGTCGAAGGTCCCCTCGACAACGGCGTCGAAGACATCGACCTCGACGGAACCTTCGTCGACGGAACCTTCGAGGAAGGTTTGGAGGTCATAGTCCTGCTCGAGGGTTCGAGACGCGCTCGAGAGGTTTCTTTCGCCGGGTACTGCGACTCGCGGCGTTTTTGACCTTCGGGTCTTTCAACCAGAGCATCGCTCTCGGCAGTCTTCGAGGGGGTCGAGGCCGCTTTCTCGAAGACGCTCATATTTTTGCAGAATTCCTCCCATTCAGCCCGGGAACTATGTTTCGTGGGGCAAGGGATTCTTTTTGGCGAAACAGAGGAAGAGGAAGACTGAGAAGGGGATCTTCGACGTCTCCTCTTCGAGTGCTTCGATCTCGAGGAGTGATGAGACCCACTCCGAGACCTGGAGCGCGAATGGTGACGAGGAGACGAATGTCTCCACTTCGTCGACGAAGACGAAGCTTTAAAAGTCTTACCTTTCTCCAGCTTCCCCCTACGCTCCTTCAGGGCCTTAGCTGTCCTGGACATACAGTCCTCGCACTCCGAACAATGGTGTTCAGCTCCCAAACACCACAGACAAATTCTGTGAGGATCGGTCAACAACATCTTTTCCCCACAATCTCGACATTTCTTGAAGCCGGATCGAGGAGTTGTCGGTTCCGACGAGGAAGCCATCGAGTACGGATCGAATAACTCGAGGTAAATAGGATTAATCTAACTAAGAACTGAGCAACGGTATTCCGAGGCACTGAGTAAGCGCGGAAAAACGGAACTTAGCAACGGACGCTGCGCGCGGCCTTTATAGGAAGGATGACGTTGACGTCGATACGGCGGCTGTCGAAGGACATCGACTCGGAGGACGTCGACGCACAGCGCCCTCTAGAGAAAAAAATTTCCAAGGCCAGCAGAGCTGGAAGGAGATATCTAAGATGAGGAATATGTCGGAGGACACAATCCCTTCGAAGTGATAGCTACTAGAAAGGCTGTCTTGTAAGTCAGGTCTTTCAGACTAGCTTTATGCATAGGCTCAAAAGGGGGTCCCATGAGCCTAGTTAATACCACATTCAGATCCCATCCAGGGGCTGGGTGAGTGATGGGGGGATACATTCTTTTAACCCCTTCAATAAAGGCTTTAATCACAGGTATTTTCCACCACAACACCTTCTGCTGTGACGTGGTGTAGGCTGACAACACTGCTAGGTGAACCTTTAAGGAATTGAAGACTAACCCAGAGTCCAACAGATGGGTTAGATATAACACAATGTGTGAAGGCGAACAATCAGTGGGATTGACGCCTTTGGAACTGCACCAAATGACAAAACGTTTCCATTTGCTGGCATAGCAATAACGTGTGTTAGGCTTTCTTGCCTCCCTCAGTATGTCCATGCATCTTTGAGGGAGTTGCAGATGTCCAAACTCTATGACTTCAGGAGCCAGGCTGCTAAGTTCAGGGTTTGTGGGCATGGATGCAGAGTCTCCCCCCTGTCCTGAGACAACATGTTGTACGGGCAGGGCAGCTTGACTGGTGGGGAGAGGGACATTTCCATCAGGGGCGCGAACCAGGGTTGGCGGGCCCACATGGGAGCCACAAGAATCATGGTGACTGGTTCCTGGTGCATCTTGTGCACTATCTTGTTCAGAAGGTGAGTCGGGGGGGGGGGGGGAGAAAGCGTAAACACATTTCCCTGACCAAGTTATCCAGAGACCGTTCCCCTTGGATCGGTTCTGGGGGTACCTGGAGGCGTAATCTGGGCATTGGGTGTTCTCCTGAGTAGCGAACAAGTCGATCCCTGGAAACCCCCATTCTGCGAAGACGCTGGATACAATGTCTTTGTGCAGACGCCATTCGTATTCTTCTGGCAGAAAAAAATCTCTGCTGAGTACGTCTGCCAGAAGATTGAGTTCCCCTGGAACATGTTGGGATATCAGGAACATCTTGTGTTTGAGAGCCCATAGCCAGATGTTTTGGGACAGCTTGGATAACCCTGGAGAGTGAGTTCCCCCCTGCTTGTTCAGATAATACATTGCTGTTGTGCTGTCGGTTAGGACCAGCATTGTCTTCCCTTGCAGTTGCTCCTGAAAGGTTTTCAATGCTTTGAACACTGCTAGTAGCTCCAGTAGGTTTATATGGTTGGATGCTACCTCACTCCGTGCGCTGTCTGTTGAAGCAGGTGAGCCCCCCCACCCCGTGAGAGATGCGTCTGTCGTGAGAGTGGCTTCCACTGCAGGGGTGGTGAAGGTTTTCCCCTTCAAGAGGTTCTCCCTCGACCACCACTGCAGAGAGAGAACGAGGGCTGGCAAGGCAACTAACAGATCTTCCCATTGTCCGCTGGCCTGACACCACTGGCTTTTGAGCCACTCCTGCATGGGACGCATGCGCAGCCGCGTGTGGGGGACCAAGTATATGCATGACGCCATCATCCCTAGCAAACGCATAGCTTTGCGTACCGTCACCTTCCGACTGGCTACATACTGAGGAACTTGAGAGAGCATGTTCTGAACCCTCTCGCTGGAAGGGAAGACTAGACCGTCTTACGTGCGAATTAGAGCCCCCAGGAACTGTTTTACTTGGCTGGGGACTAAGCTGGATTTCTTTTCGTTGATAGAAAATCCTAGGCTGAACAGTAGGTCTACTGTCTTTTGGGTGTTTGAAAAACAAACGTCGAACGAGTCCCCCGTGATGAGCCAATCGTCGAGGTAAGGGTAAACGAACAAAGTCTGCGCAGGTGTGCGGCTGCCACTGCCAGGACCTGGGTAAACACCCGTGTCGCCGAGGCTATGCCGAAGGGGAGTACCTTGAACTGGTAGTGTTTGTTCTGAATCACGAACCTTAGGAATTTTCTGTGCGCTGGCAGCATTGAAATATGAAAGTATGCATCTTTCATATCCAATGTTGTCATGAAGTCCCCCTGTTTTAGCAATGGGATCACCTCTTGCAGTGTTACCATGCAAAACTTCTGGGGCTTTATGAACTTGTTCGCTGGGCGCAGGTCTAGAACAGGACGCATGGTGAGATCCTTTTTGGGTACAAGGAAGTATATTGAATAAATACTCTAGTTTACCTGAAGAATCGGGACGGCTTCTATGGCGTCCTTTCCCAGCAGCGCCTCCACCTCTTGGACCAGGATCTGCAGATGTTCCGATGAAAGGCGTCGATGTTTGGGCTGTCTGAACTGTGGGGGTCGGGCGAATTCCATGCAATAACCGTGGGCGACCATCTTTAATACCCACTGGTCTGAAGTTATCCCCTCCCATGCCTTGAGAAAAGAGGTTAATCGCTCCCCCCCCGACCGGGGAGACATGGGAGGGGACCTGAACTTGGTGGTCATTTCTGACCCGAGGTTGTCGCACCTCTGGAATTGGAGCCTCTGCCTCTATTCTTTCCGCGCTTCTGACCCCTCTGGGGGTAATAAGTCGGGCTTGCAGCCGGTTGACTTGTGTTGAAGTTGCCTGTGCCGAAATTATTTTGAGCGGCGCGGGCTTGTCCTCGAAAGGACCGCCGAGAATTGCTGCCTCTCTGTGAAGAGGGTTTTTGGGAAATGGTATTCTTTACAACATTTTGATTGCCAAGTTTACCCTCCGAGACAATAGCGAGAAGCTTGGCTCTGGTTGGTTCCGGGACCTCCTGGAGGCCTTCCTGGAGTAGGTTCAATTGGGCGTCGACGTAGCTTGCCAGTAACGTTGTGTTATTGGCAATCCGGACGGTATAAGCAGCCGCCGACGTGACCCGTTTGCCTAAAGCGTACAACCTTTTGGACTCCTTGTCCGGGGGTGACTCTCCCGTGGCAAGGGGAACCCCTGCTCTCTTGCGAGAGTTGGTCACCACCAGCGAGTCTGGGATTGCGTGCCCTTTGATGTAAAGCAGGTTGGTGGGGGAGGGCCGAAAGAGTTATTCGACCCTTGGGTTCACAGCCCTCGTCTGAGCGGGTGTGAGTAAAGGGGCCAGCCGTCTCTTTACAGAGCTCAAGAGAGGGATAGACTGGCTAGCCGGAGACTTGTCAATGTTTTCCGCGAAATCCTGTTCAGGCAATGCCTCAATCGTGGCAATTTTTAAGAATTCTGCTGCTTTTTTCAACGTGTTGTTGGAAGCCATTTGATCATCCACCGGGGGAGCCTGTCTAACCAGTGTGGATGGGGGCGCTCTAGGCAAACGATATCAGAATTGTGATCGTCCTGCTGGGTGTCCTCCCAGTTGTCCATTGCGCCTTGATCTTCCCCATAATTGTCCAGAAAAGAAGTCTCCTCTTCTTCTGTATAGATGTCTCTATACGTGTCCTTATGGACATCTTCTTGATAATCAACAGTGCTGAACATCTAGGAGTTGGGCAAATTGTGTATGAGATTTAGGGTCTACCCGAGCTTTTTTCGGCGGAGGTTGATCAGAAGCACCGAAAACCTGCTGCAGCCGATCCATATACCCCTCAAATTGCTCCGTGGTCCACTTGGATGACCCAAATGGGCCCAGCTGAGCAGGAACCGGGTCCTCCGCCCAACGGCGTTCAGAGGATCTCCCCAGGGTGCTTGAGAGGGGTACCTGGCTCTCTTCGTAAAAGTCCTCAGGATCGTCTTCCAAAACCGTGGAAAACCTTTTGGCGGATTGGCCCATAACTGTGGGCGAAACCGGTACTAGGCCCACCGCCGTAGCAATCCTGTTGATGCTCTTACTGATAGTTACCGAATCTTCGGGGGACAAAGCCTCCGATGATGGCTTCCCGGGTAGAGGCCTACTCGTAGTTTTCGGGCCTGCACGGGCCTTGGAAAGCTTGAAAGTCGTCGAAGTTTCTTGTTCGGAAACTTCGGCGTGTGTAGTTTGGGGAGTAGCGCCTTTAAGTTTATAAAGCCCAGTCATGCGCTGCTGCGGATGTGGGGAAGGCTTCGGATCAGATCGATCCGATGGCGCTTGCGCCTTCTTCGACGTCGTCGAGGAGGGCGCTTGGGTTGTGTGTTTTGTGTGGTGCGATTGTACGCCCCTGTCACCGGGTGTGGTCCCTGTAGCAAGACCAGAGCCGAGCCTGGAAGGGTCGGGGACGGGCGTGGCGGCTCTTGAATCGTCCGCCTCAAGGTCTACAACGTCCGCGTTGGACGTTTGGTCATCCGATGTACCCCCGTCACTCTCGGCTGGTGTCGCGGCAGGGGAGGGAGGCTCCACGCGTGACATAACGTATGCGGCCCACCGCTTCAACCGGCGCTCCTTAAGGGTTTAGGAGTTTATACGCCGAACACCGCTTTAGTGCTCTAGGGGGGAGACCAGCGTACACGAAGTGTGCTCGTCTTTCCATGGATATCTGACCCTTCACAGAGGGCAGAATCTAATTGGAGTCCTTTCCATAGCAGAAGGGAAGGGTGACCAGACCAAAAAGGAAAGAAGTGGAAAAGAGGAAAGACATCATAGCAGTATGGCAAACCCCGAGCCCACTCTCCCTACTGTGTAGGCCGGCCAGAAGGCCCGACCACGTGGAGGTCCGAACACCGGATCTTAGGTGCCTGAATCCACAGCCGTAGACGGTTCCCCCGTAGTCTTCGTTGAAGATGTTCTTGATAGACGAAGTGACTTAACGGGGAATAAACCGACAATTTGGTAAGATAAACAATGTCTTTGAAGAGCTCCGCTACAGGGCGACCAGTTATCTGGGCTGAAAAAACAATCTGAGGGACCTCGGAACATGAGGGATTTTGGGTACTACACACGCCACGATAGGGATAGTGTTTCAGACACGCCTATGCCGACGTCCCCTTCCGGTCCCCCGAAAGACGAGATGCAATACTCCGCGGTTACCACTGGATGTCGGACCATATGCACAGCATGTGATTCTAAGCAGATTAACAAGCATCAGAAGAAATGTTACCGGGGCAAAAACACACTTAGCACCTGAGATACCCACAGGGAGTTGGAGGCAAAAATCACAGGCAATATTTTGGTTAGGCAGACAGAATCGAGAAACACTCAGACAGGAGTTCAAAAGTCAAAGGGCCGGAGCCAGGGTCAAGTGACACCGGGGGCCTGTTGCCGAAGATCACAGAGTCAGACAGTTAACGATTCAACGTAGCCAAGAGTACTTCGATATTGTCAATGTTCGGAAGCAAAAGTTATAAGAAGGAGGGAAGACAAGGGCAAGCCTTGGAGATGAAGAAAAGGGGTTCACCCAGTTTCCTCAAGCAGAACATAGTACCTTATTCCAATGGTGCAGCTGGAGCCCTGGTAGTAGTTCCTGTTGGTTTCCCGCAGACCCACGGTTCCTGAAGCTTTGTTGCAAAGGAGTGCGTCTGAAGGGGGTCTGCACCACAAAGGGATGAGGCTAACAACAGCGACAACAAATAAAAGGTGTGCTCCTTAAAAACAGGAGAGGCTCTTCAGATGGCTATCTGGAACACTACAGCAGCGTGCAGCGATTTCGACCAAGGAAGAGGATCCTCTGGCTGTAGAAGATGAGCTGGTTATCTCCACCAAGCTCAAGGGAAGAAGACTCCGTACCGGATCTTCTCTTAGTCGTTGAAGGGTAGATAGCTCAGGACTGCAGCAGGGCTTCACCGGGACGGGCTAGTTGCAGCAGCCGTTTTTCTCTCTGCTTCTCTTCAGTTCCTTGTAGTTCCAGTGGCGACACTCTGACTTCTAGCCCAAGAGACCTGTCTTTTATGCGCAAAACCCCCATTCACACAGCCTGGCTGTCAATCCCCCAGCAGGGGGGTTGTCCAGCCTGGACAACCACCTCAGCCAATCGTGACAAAGTGCGACTTGGGTTTCCTAGGATACCCTGTGCACGGGGTGACTACACCTCTCCCTCACATTCAGCTCACCTAGACACCCAGGCGCCAGGTGGAGGGCTTCTGAGCAGAAGCCCGCAAAAAGACGGTGAACAAAGAAGGCAAACCTAGTTTGCCGCGAAAAGTAAAACACAAGAAGGGCTTTAACAAAAAGAAATGGCGAATAAACCCAACCGGAGCCAAAAGAAAGACAATTTGGTCAAGCAGGTTTATGTTCGAGGCTAATATAATAGCAAAGAACAATACCACGTTTATCTAATATAATCGCGGTAGAAAAGTTAGGGTAGATACCACTGCCACCAGCCAAGTCGAAATGTTAAAAGAGCGAAACAATGCTCTAGGAGGTACAGATAAAAATGGATACAAATTAACCCTTTCCAGTACTCCATGGAAGATGGGGTGTACTGGATCTGTGGTAGATTGACTAAGTAAATTTAATGGTAACTTTACCCTTTTCTGGGGGACGGTAGTCGCATCAGAAATGGAGTCGGGGGGGGGGGGGGGGAAGGGGGGGGAGTCTGAACGACAACCCTGTGCCACTGCACAGAAGGTGCTGGGTGACACACAAACAAGTGGGCTACTGAAGTGGTGTACCCCAGAGCCCACAATCACAAAGAAACAGGTAGAAACACATAGCATTACAGAGTACATTCTATGGGGTTAATTTGTTTAGACTGGGACCAAATTACAAATCTTCTCCACTTGTCAAAATAACAGTGCCTTGATTCTCTTAAGATATCCATAAATCTTTGCGGCCAATAAAGATGTCCAAACTCTATGACCTCGGGAGCCATGATGCCAAGTTCATTGAGCGCGGCTGCGGGTGCACCGTTAGTCTGTCCCCCGTGCTGGGTGAGCAGATTGCACAGGCACAGGGGTTTGATGGGATCACACATTGCGCAGATGTGAATACCAGGGTTGTCTTGCCCACATAGGAGCAACTAGGATGAGCGTCACCTGTTCCTTGTGGATCTTGTTCACCACCTTCCTCATTAGCGGTGTTGGGGGGAAAAGTGTAAGCAAATTTCCCTGACCAGTTCATCCAAAGGGCGTTCCCCTTGGAGCCTGGTTGGGAGAAACTGGATGCGAAGTCTGGGCACTGTCTGTTTTGGCTTGTAGCGAATAAGTCTATTGTGGGTAAACCCGAGAGAAGAGGTGTTCTACTACCCCTGCGTGTAGTTGCCACCCGTGTTCTTCTGGTAGGGGATCTCTGCTCAGTGAGTCTGCGAGAGAGTCGAGTTCCCCTGGAACGTGCTGTGACGATAGGAATATTTTCCGTTTCAGTGCTCATTTCCAAATTTGTTGCGCAAGCCTGGACTGATTTGGAGAACGTGTGACCCCCGTTTGTTGATGTAAAACCTCACTGTAGTGCTGTCAGTCAGGATTTGCACAGATTGGTTCGCTAGGTGAGATTTGAACACCTGAAGGGCTTTGAACACTGCCAGTAGTTCCAGCAGATTGATGTGGTTCTGTGCTGCCGCGTGAGACCACAGACCCTGAGCTGTGGGGTGAAGGTAGTGAGCCTCACACCTAGCGAGCGAGGCGTCCGTCGTGACAATCGCTTGTACTTCCGGATCGTAGACGGTTTCCCCTTCAGCAGATTTTCTCTTCTCCACTAGTGTTGGCGAAACAACCACTCGCCTAAGACCACTGTTTCGCCAACCACTCCTGCATGGGTCGCAGTCGAGCGTGAGGAACAAGGTAAATGCAAGATGCCATCATGCCTAGCAAACGCATAGCTTTGCGCACCCTTATATGGCGGCCGGCCTGATGTGGTATTTGCAGTAACATATTTTGAACTTTTTCCTCTGATGGAAAGACCAACCTCTCTTGTGTGTCTATGACAGCTCCTAGGAACTATTTGGTTGTGCTTGGCACTAGGCTTGATTTTGTATCGTTGATGGAAAAGCCCAATTGGAAGAGTAGGTTGATAGCTCTCTGAATGTTATGCCTGCAAAATTACGGGGGACTCCGCTGTAATCAGCCAGTCGTCCAGGTGAGGGTACACTGGGATTGCCTCCGTGTGCAGGTGTGCTGCAAACACCGCCAGTACCTTCGTGAATACGATGCTATTCCGAAAGGTAGCACTTTGAATTGGTAGTGCTTGTTCGCTATTTTGAAATGCAAGAATCTTCTGTGCGCTGGGAACTAGGAAAAAAGAAAATAGGCACATTTTATATCCAGTGTTGCAATGTAATCCCCCTTTTTTAGTAGAGATTACCTCTTGTAGCGTAGTCATGCAGAAATGTTGTGGCTTGACATTTGTTTCCGGGGGCACAAATCTAATACTGGGCACACTGTTAGATTTTTCTTTGGCACAAGGAATTAAGTTGAATAAATACCCTTGTTTACCTGGTTGGCCAGGATAACTTCGATGGTGTCCTTTAGAATAAGCGCAGAGACTTCCGAGGACGATACGATGTTGTTCCTTAGAATGGGTCTTTTGTCGTGGGGGGTAGTTCCGGGGTTGCTCGAGGAGCTCTATACAATATCCGCCTGTTACAGTGGACAGCACCCATATGTCTGTGGTGATTGCCTCCCACCCATGCGTGGGTGAAGGTAGATGAACAAGTTACTTTCTTACCTGGTAACGTTCTTTCGATGGGATGGTCCGACGACGTATTCCATATCTATGACATGTAATCACCACAGCTGTGCTGCTTCGGAAACTTTTTCGGCGTCTGCGTCCTGCGTCGATGACGTCACTGCGCCGTCGTCGAGGACCTCCTCCGACGTCATCCGATGTGATAAGTAGGACGCACGACGCCCATAGCCTCAGTTGTAGTTTTTTCCCCCAGAACGTGTGACATAAGTCAACTGCCAGTCAGACACAAAGCCTTGCGGAACGTAAGCTGCAATCGCAAAAGAAATTCTGCAGCGGGGAAGGCAGGGCGGGAGCGATATGGAATACGTCGTCGGACCATCCCATCGAAAGAACGTTACCAGGTAAGAAAGTAACTTGTTCTTCGAGGGGATTGGGTCCTCCGACGTATTCCATATCTATGACAGACTCCCAAAGCAGTACCAAAGCAAGGAGGAGGGAAAGAATTTAGAATCAAAATGTAGAATAGCCAATCAAATAGCAGAGCAAAGGACCGCCTTGCCAAAGGCCAGATCCTGTGCTCGGATGGAATCGAGGGAATAGTGACGTACAAATGTATGTACTGAAGCCCAGGTGGCTGCATCACAGATGTTGCGAATAGGAACACCCCTCTGCAGGGCAGTAGACGCAGCCATATCCCTGGTAGAATGGGCCCGCAAGCCAGCCGGTGGGGCCTTACCCGCCAAGCGGTAGCACTCCGAGATGGCCAAAATAATCCAGCGAGACAAAGTCTGTTTCGTCACAGCTTGCCCCAAACGCTTTCCAGCGTACCCAATAAAGAGTTGATCATCCACTCGGACCCGGGACATGCGTGAAACATAAAAGCTTAAAGCTCTCCTAGGATCAAGCCTATGGAGCCTCTCCTCTTCCTTACCAGGATGCGGAGGAGGATAGAATGCCGGAAGAACAACCTTCTGGGCCAAATGAAATTCCGTCACTACCTTCGGAAGAAAAGAAGGACGAACTCTAAGGACAACCCTGTCCTTGTGAAATACAGTGAAGGGAGGCTTAACTGAAAGTGCCTGTAACTCACTCACTCTGCGAGCGGAAGTAACCGCAACTAAAAACACAGTTTTCAGAGTTAACAGCCTCAAAGGACAAGAATGTAAAGGCTCAAACGGAGCACCCATAAGAAACTTAAGAACAAGGTTTAAATCCCAACCGGGCACCAGGAAAGGTGACGGAGGGAACACATTAGTGAGCCCTTTCAGGAACTGTGAAATCAAAGGGAATTTAAAGTAAGAACACTCTTCAGACGAGCGCTTAAAGATGGACAGCGCCGCCAGGTAACCCTTAACGGTACCCACTTGCAAGCCCCTGTGGGCCAAAGAAAGTAAAAAGGACAGAACCATGGGGATGTCACATGCAAAAGGATCCACATTCTGAACTCTGCACCAGTCGCAGAACTTACGCCAACGGCAACGGTACAGAGACTTTGTTGCTGGCCTTCGGGCCGAAAGCAACACCTCCATCACGTCCTCAGGGAGGTCCCAATCCTTATACCTCAACCTTTCAGAAGCCAAGCGTGAAGGTTGAGGGATCTGACCTCTGGATGGAGAACCTGACCCCCCTCCCGTGAGAGCAGATCGTCTCGGTAGGGAAGACGACGTGGAGGGCAGATGGATAAGTCGAGAAGGTCCGGGTACCACGTCCTCCGAGCCCACGCCGGGGCAATGAGGATCATCCGGGAACCGAACTTCCGTAACCTCCGCAGCACTTGCGGGATGACGGGGACTGGAGGAAACGCGTACAGCAGCGGGAATGACCACTCCACCACGAACGCGTCTCCTAAGGCTCCTTTTGGAGGAAATTCCCGCGAGCAAAACCTTTCGCACTTCCGGTTGACACTGGAGGCGAAGAGATCCACTTGAGGGGTCCCCCAAAGGGCGAAGATCTCCAGGAGAATCTCCTGAGCCAACTCCCACCCGTGAGAGATTGCGCTCTGCCTGCTCAGAGCGTCCGCCGTCACGTTTTCGGCTCCGGCCAGATGAACTGCCGAGATCAAAACTTCCTGCTGGATGGCCCAGAAACTTCCTGCTGGATGGCCCAGAACTCGAGCTGCATCGCCTCCCTGCACAGAGGAAGTGACCCTGCCCCCCCCTTTTTGTTGAGGTAGTGCATGGCCACTGTGTTGTCCGTCAGGATCAGGACATTCTTCCCTCGCACAGACGGCAGAAAAGCCTTCAGGGCTAGCCTGACGGCCCTCAGCTCCAACAGATTGATATGGAGTCTGGACTCCGACGGAGACCAACGACCGCTGACTGTCAGCCCGTTGGCATGAGCTCCCCATCCCGTGAGGGATGCATCCGTCACGATCGTCACCTCCGGCCAGGGAAGCCAAAATGGAGCCCCCTTCATCAAGTTGCCTTCGACGGCCCACCACAGAAGGTCCCGGGCGACCGAGGACGGCACCTGAATCGAGTCAGACATCCTGCCGGAGGACTGCGACCATTGCATCTTGAGTGCCCACTGCAAAGATCTCATCCGCAGGCGAGCCTCTGGCACCAGAAGAATGCAGGATGCCATGAGACCGAGCAACCTCAAGAACTCGAACGCTGGGAGCGTCTGGGCATGCTGAAACTTGTGCACCATCTGCTGAATGTGAAGAGCCCTCACCTGGGGAGGAAAACACTGCCCCAGGGAAGTGTCGAGCACTGCTCCGATGTACTGGAGCCGCTGTGTTGGCGTCAAATGGGACTTCTGTAAATTGAGGGAGAAGCCCAGCCTGTGAAGGGAGCGACAGGTGACCGATAGATGATCCAGGACTTGCTCGGGAGAGCTCCCCCTGATCAACCAATCGTCCAGGTAGGGGTAGACGTGAATCCCCCCTTGCCTGAGATGCGCTGCCACCACCACCATGAGCTTGGTGAAAACCCTCGGGGCGGAGGTCAATCCGAACGGCAGGACCCGAAACTGAAAGTGCGAGTCGCCAACCGCGAACCTCAGGTACTTCTTGTGCTTGGGATGGATCGGCACATGGAAGTAAGCATCCTTGAGGTCGAGTGACACCAACCAGTCCTGAAGCTGAAGGGCCTGGAGGACTTGAGAGAGAGTAACCATCTTGAACTTGTCCTTCCGGAGGAGTTTGTTCAAACTGCGCAAGTCCATGATGGGTCTCAATCCCCCGTCTTTCTTCGAAATCAAAAAATAAGGGGAATACCATCCCTTGTTCCTCTCCGCTACAGGCACCAGTTCTATGGCGCCTTTCTCCAGCAGGGCTTGAATTTCCTGCGCAAGGAGCGGATCCGGACTCTGCAAAGAGAGGTTCCCCGGTGGATTGTCGCGAGGCCTGTGCCGAAAGGGAAGACAGTAGCCGTGGGTTATGATCTCCAGAACCCGAAGAAGGCATGCAACGGCGCATCGACGTCATCGACGCAGGACGCAGACGCCGAAAAAGATTCCGAAGCAGCACAGCTGTGGTGATTACATGTCATAGATATGGAATATGTCGGAGGACCCAATCCCCTCGAAATGTGCCCTACTACTGGAGAGGCATGGGAGGGCACTTGGATTGGATAGCCACTGCTTTTTAGGCGGAGTGCCACCTTGGGAGGAGTTGCCTCTACCGAGTCTGCGGCATCTGCACGCTCCTCTTGGGTAATTCTGGGAAGACGGACCCTGATTGGTTCCCCAGGTAGTACCTTGACTTTGGGTATAAGTGGAACACCTCTTAATTTTGGCCACGTGAGCGATGAAAATTCTTGTTCCCCCCTCTGGCAGTAGGTTTATTGGTCAGTTGGCTCAATGACTTGAGTATCGTATTGTTCTTTGGCTGTCTTTAAGGCGTCCTTGACAGCCTTGCCAAAGAGCACATTGGGCTCAACGGGCATGTTGATAAGGGTAGCTTGCGTCTCTGGATTAAAACGTGATTGGCGCAACCAAGCGTGACACTTGTTAATAGTCCCATCTGCTATTATCCTGCCTGCGTTGTCCGCGGCGGCAAGATTGGTTTTTAATAAGCAGCTTGACACGGCTCTGCTTTATGCGGCCACCTGGGCAAGCTGAGACTTAAGGGGTTCCGGGGCCGAAGACAGTAATGCTGAGACCTCATCCCATTTGTGGCAGTTGTGACTGGCCGATAGGGTAGAATTGTGAGCAATCCTAGTCTTGAATACTGCGGAGGAGGCCACCTTTCTGCCCATCGTGTAAACTATCTTGCTTTCCTTGTCAGGCGGGGCTTCAGAGGAAGCTAGGGGAGTACCAGACCTCTTCCTTGTTGTAGTGACAACTAATGAATCAGGCTTCAGTCGCCCTCTGATATACAGCGCGTCAGACGGGGCAGGTCTAAAAATTTTCCTATGTGGGGGGTTCACTGCCCGCGTAAGATTAGGGGTCTCCAGCGATGGCTGTATTTTTCGGTGAATGGACTGGAGGAGAGGGATACACTGCGTAACAGCCTTCTTATCTCCTCGGATTTCTTCTACAAAATCCTTATCTTCTTGTACTTCTTGAGTTTCTATCTGAAAATGCTCTGCCGCACTGACAAGCAATACATTTAGTAGGGGCTGGTTGTCAATGGGTGAATACATGACCCGGGGATCCTGATCAACAGGTGAGTCCATGGGATACATATTTGTCTCGGGGTCAATCTCATGGTCTTCATCATCCCCGTAATAAGAGTCTGCTGCATCATTCCCGTAATAAGAGTCTGCTGCCTCTTGAATAGAGGGGAGAGGTCTTCATGGTCGGAGTCCAGGTCATAAAGATCAACGACTGTGCCTTGCACTGGAATTTCGGGGTGAGACCTCTTAGCAGGAGGTTGAGCAGGGATCTGCGACCCAGAGGGTGCTGTAGTGGGGGGGAGGGGTGCAGTGGAAACTTTTGAAATAGGCAGGGTCCTTTTCATAGAAGTTGGCCATGAAGAACATCCTCATTACCCTGTCTACATCTTCAGCGACCATTGTAATGAACTAGGGATGACCAATGGCTGGGAAGGGAGCCCAAAATCTTCCTCTGTTGGAGGAAGTAATACAAGTTCTTTGGGCCTAGCCTCCTGAGATTTCTCCCTATGAGGAGTGGGCTAGCCTCCTGAGATTTCTCCCTATGAGGGGTTTTATACCCCTATGAGGGATTTTATCCCTGTATGAGGGGTCTTAGAAGACTTTTTCTTGGACTCTTTCTCCCTACCCTGGCCCCCTGAAGCGTGTTTCCCCGACTGTTTGGGACCTAGTATCTGATTTGACCCAGAACATCCAATTCCAGCCTCGTCCGCAGACAATCGGCCCTCAGAGTTTTTTGCGTGACGTCCGTACCGTCCTTCGACGCCCGGTACTTGTCATGCAGTGATCTCCAATGAGAGTGCCAGAGGACAGATATTCCATAGACCTTTCCCTGGACGTCGTACGTTGCTGTCTGCTCGACACGTGTCGAGACTCGGCCTTGGGTTGTGTGCTTAGTGGTGGATGAAGTGATGGCGCTTCCGGTGCTGGGTGTTGTCCCTATAACAAGGCCGCCGGCTTGTCTTCTGGGGTCAGGGGACTGCGTTTGGGTAACTAAAGCCACCCATTCTCCTTTGCCGTCAGAAACCGCGGCGTTGCTGAAAGCACCTTTTACTTCCAGGGCCTCAAGCTGCCTGGCGTAGTGGGCCCAGCGGTTGGTAGATCGGTCCTTTAAAGTCTTGAATTTTAAGAGCCCACACGCTCGACAAGAACTCTCGACATGGTCTCTCGGGAGACTGGTTACAGACTAGGTGTTTATCGACCCATGGAAATGTCCTATTGCACTTGGGACAAAATTTAAAGGGTGTCTTTTCCATAACGGAATGATACGGCAGCTATGCAAATGAAGTATAAGAAAAGGGGCATATACATTCTAAAATGACCTCCCCCCCTCTCTCCCTATTGTGTGGGCCGAAGCCCGTAGCGGCCTTCCAAGGCCGAAACGGATCCGTCGCGGGAGTCGTCCGACAGTTGATTTTTTTGTCTTCACCAGCGTCTGAAGTCAGAGATATAAAGGATAGTAAGAATAAACTATTGGTAATTGAAAAATAGTAAATGGCTATAAGCCGAAAAAGGCTCAGCTCCCTCCAACTATCAAAGGGTTAGACACTTCTCTAGGCAGAGTTGGGGGTAGAGCTCTCTCCTCTGCAGGTGCCTCTCTCTGGAATGGCCTCACTGCCCCTCTCAAGTTTGAGGCGGACCACCCGAAGTTCCGGAAGCAGCTCAGAATTTTCCTCTTCTCCTCTGCCTACTCTCTCCCTCCCCTGCAGGCCTACCTGTCTGCTGTAACAACGGGTTACTTGGCTACCCTCAGAGTCTCACTGGGTAACATGCTCTTTCTTGATCAGCCACCTTTGCACTGCCTCTGGGCCTACCACGCACTTGGGGACTGTAAATGCAACCCTACCGTCCCCTTTTCTCCTCGCACTAACCAGAGCCGAGCTGCCCCGGCCACACTTACTTAGCATTGCTGCCCTGTTTTTCCCTCCCCTCTCCCTTGCACCTCCCTTCCCCCTTGCACTTCTCGTTCTCGCACGATCTGAATGACACAAGGCCTAGTAAGATCGTTTGTGTTGTCCTCCCTCTGTTTTGTCACGGGTAGGAACACTTTTGTACAGGCATGTTATAAATGACATGACATATACAATGATTGCGATGGAAACAAAAATCACAGCTATCCTTACTGACTCCTACCGAACTTTATATGTGGCCTGGCTCCCTGCTATTGAATCCTTGGGTTCTAAAGACTAACACCCACAAACTGCAGACCCTTCGATACTTCGAGTTGCTATGAAACTCATGTTTTACTGGTACCTTATGTACTGCACTGGCGGCACTTTGTTAGTCATTGTTTGATGACATTGTTGGTTATGATTCAATGTTCTTCTGATTGAAACCAGAATATGCTCTAAATTGTGATTATTGGAAAAAATGATAAAGCTCTGAGAAAAAAAAATGTCAGCCTAGATGCTGGCTACACACTGTACAGCGATTTGCTGCTCTCGAGCCAGGTTCGCATTTTAAACAATAAACTAAAAATATAACGTTAGGCTGGTTGGGCAAAATCAGCAACTCATCAAGACCCCAACCCTATTTCTCCTTTCCCCCATGCTTCCTTCAGAACCCCCACACCACCCTCCCAATAGGGCCCCGATGCTCGTGCCCACCTGAATTCATCTTTCTCTCGCTATCCTATCATGACACTAAAGGTAGAGGTGCTAAAGGGCTGCCTAATGACAGCATGCTGTGTTGGAATTAGATGGTGGAGTCTTAATCAAAGCTCCAGTCCTTAAGGAGTAGACTGATAGGTTGCCCTTTGAACTGCAGGAACACTCACCTCCTTTGTATTCATTTACAGCCTCTGCCAAGGCATCTATGGACTCGATGTCCAGGTTGTTGGTAGGTTCATCCTGTGGAGTGGGAGAAAAAAAAGAGGAAATGTACTAGGGGAAAAAAATGTCAACATTTTTAGGGCAATTTCATATGCCTTACCCTTGAAGTCTTATTGCAGGGCCAAGCAGTACTTTCTTTTCAGGTCAGGAGGTATGAAAAGAAATTAGGAGAGACGCCAATAGCAAAAGAGCTCTGACACACAGGTAGCGTCTGCAGTTGCCGCTTGTGAAGTAACTGACAGCCATTTCTACATCGCCTCTAACGTCTATGCATGCAAATTGGGAAGACAACACAATGACTAGAAGGATGAACAGAGTGGCAGCGATTTTACCTATATAGCACAAAATACTGGGGTTTTGGTTGATTAGTGCAAGTTATCCAAGATCATGGACGTCATTTAAGGAGATGGTCAGGGGTAGCAGTTGCTACGCTAGCTACCTCTTTGCTATCCCCTGGCACTGGTCTTGCAAACCCTAGGTCAGAGTTCACAAGACACATGTCAGGGAGAGAATGCAAACTATTTCAAAGGATTCTTTGCCCTATGCGCCCCACTGCGTCCTGGAAAAGTACACTAAAATGAAGTAATGATTGTGGCAAATTGCACCCTCCAGGGCCTCCCAGGTTTTGTGCACTCCTACTTTAGCAAGCCTATCCCAAGATGAAGAAGTCGCAAATATGAGAAGAGCAAGTTACTTACCAACTGGTAACATTCTTTTGAATGCATGTTCCACCAAAGTATTTCTCATCTTTGAGATGTTGTCCAGCTTCTGCTGCTTCGGGAAACATTTTCGGCAGAGGGCGCCCAATGTCAAGTCCATGTCCCTCGAAGGCCTCCGCCGAGGGCAACGTCCTTAGATGTTATATATAGAACGCACAGCGCCCGTTGGCCTCAGTTCTGCCCCCCCCCCCCGTTTGCTCATGAAGCACAGATGCCCATAACGACTGCATGGACAGTACTCCGCCTTGATGGAACGAAAGCTGTAATAACATGGGAAATTCTACAGAGGGGTAGGTTGGGAGAGTGATGAGGAATACGTTGGAGGAACATCCAGTCGAACGAATGTTACCAGTTGGTAAGCAACTTGTTCTTCAAATTGATTACGCCCCTCCCCACCCCAACCTATTCCTCATCTTTGACAGACTCCCAAAGCAGTATCCGTGAGTGGCGAAGGGAGTAGAATCAAATAATGCTTTGTAAACGTGTGTATAGATAACCACGTAGCAGCATTGCAAATGTTCTTTATAGGGACACCCCTTTGAAGGGCTGTCGATGTAGCCATGTCCCTGGTGGAATGAGCATGTAAACCCTCAGAAGGGTAATTGCCTGCCAGTCTGTAGCATTCACAGATGACTAAAATGATCCACTGAGACAAAGTCGGTTTACTAACAGCCAGCCCCAATGTGTGCCCTGTATACCCTACAAAGAGCTGCTTGTCCCCTCTCAATTTAGCCATTCTGGCTATGTAAAAGGTTAATGCTCTCCGAGGGTCTAACCTATGCAGTCGTTGCTATTCCTTACTAGGATGAAAAGGAGGATAAAAAGCCAGCAGCACAATCTTCTGACTTAAATGGAAGACAGACTACCTTAGGTAAGAAGGAGGGTTTCACCCTTAACACAACCCTGTCCTTGTGGAATATAGTAAAAGGTGGCTTGGAAGAAAGTGCCTGCAATTCGCTCACTCTACGGGCTGATGTTATAACAACCAATAGGATTGTAGTAAAGGTTAAAAACCTCAAAGGACATGAGTGCAAAGGTTCAAATGGGGCACACAGACATTTTAAAACCAAGTTGAGGTCCAAAACCAGAACCTGAAAAGGAGATGGAGGGAACACATTAGTGAGCCCTTTCAGAAATTGCATCACAAGCGGAAAATTGAAATAGGAGCATTCCTCTGACAAACGCTTAAAGAGGGATAGCGCTGCCAAGCAGCCCTTAATGGTGCCAACCTGAAGACCTTTATGGGCTAATGAAAGCAAAAAGGACAAAATATCCTGAGTAGCACACTGAAAAGGATCAACATTCTATTCTCTGTACCAGTCGCAAAACTTACTCCAACAGCAACGGTACATAGATTTTGTTGCTGGCCTTCTGGCCGAAAGCAACACCTCCATAATGTCATCTGGGAGGTCCCAATCCTTATATCTCACCTTTCAGAAACGAAGCGTGAAGGTTGAGATTCATGACCTCTGGATGGAGAACCCAACCCTCCTCTTGTGAGAGAAGGTTCTCTCTTTGTGGAAGACGCATCGGAGGACAGATAGACATATCCAGAAGGTCTGGGTACCACGTCCTCCTGGCCCCATCCGGGGCAATTAGGATCATGTGTTTCCCAAACCTTTGCAAGCTCTTGACTACATGAGGCATGACGGGGACTGGAGGAAATGCATACAGCAGTGGAAACTCCCAATCCACCACAAACGCGTCTCCTAGAGCTCCTCTTGGAGGAAATTCCCTTGAGCAGTACAGCTCGCACTTCCGGTTGACACTGGTCACGAACAGATGCACTCGAGGGGTTCCCCAAAGGGTGAAGATCTCTTGAAGGACTTCCTGAGCTAGCTCCCACTCGTGGGAGACACTGCTCTGCCTGCTCGGAGCATCCGCTGCTGTGTTCTCCTCTCCGGCCAGGTGAACCGCCTAGAGGTAGATTCCTTCTTTAAGAGCCCAGTGCCAGAGCTGCATTGCCCCTCTGCACAGAGATAGTGACCCAGCGCCTCCTCTCTTGTTGAGGTAGTGCATGGCCACTGTGTTGTCCGTCATTATCAGGACATTCTTTCCTCTGACAGATGACAGAAAAACTTCAGCGCTAGTCTGATTGCTCTCAGCTCCAAAATATTTATGTGTGGTTGGACTGAGGGTCAGATTGTTGGCATGAGCTCCCCACCCAGTGAGTCACTACAGTTATCTCCGGCCATGGTTGCCAAAAAGGATCTCCCTTCAGAATATTTTTCTCGCAGGCCCACCACAGAAGATCATGTGAGACACTGGTCGGAATCTGAAGACGGTCCGACATCTTTCCTGAGAAAAGGGACCATTGAAGGGATCTCATCCTCAGGGGTGCCTCTGCCACCGGAAAAATGCAGGATGCCATGAGTCTGAGCAACCTTAAGAAGTTGAAGGCCGGAAGACTCTGGGCACTCTGAAATGTTGTTACCATTTCATCCGTCGGCAGCTTGACTGGTGTGGACGTTGACAAGTCCAGAAGGTCCGGGAACCAGATCTGTCTCGGCCACGCCGGTGCGACGAGGATCATCCTGCACCGGGAGCTCTTGAGCTGGTTGATGAGCCGGAGCAGCAATGGCAGCGGAGGGAACGCATAAAGAAATAGGCCGTCCCAGGGGAACGAGAAAGCATCGCCCATGCTCCTCGGCTGGGGGAACCTGCTGGCGAACCTCCGGCACTTTGAATTTGTCGCCGTCGCGAAGAGATCGATTTGGGATTCGCCCCATCGTCGGAAGAGTCGATCCACTTGATCCTGGCGTAGTTCCGACTCATGGCACGCACGCAGCTCTCTGCTGAGTGAGTCGGCGATCGTGTTTTTTATTCCTGCCAGATGAAAAGGCACCAGAAACATCCCTGGGCGACGGCCCAATGCCACAGATCCTGGGCTTCCTTGGATAGGGCAGGGGATCTGGTTCCGCCCTGCTTCCGGATGTAGAACATCGTCGTGGTGTTGTCGGTGAAGATCCTCACCACCTTGCCCTTGAGGCACGGAAGAAAAGACCTGAGGGCCCAGAACACTGCGCGGAGCTCCAAGATGTTGATGTGGAGTGACTTCTCTTCCGGGATCCAAAGGCCTCTCGCGTGAAGATCTCTGAAGTGCGCTCCCCAACCTTCCAGGGAGGCATCCGTTGTCACCGTCACCTGGTGAGCTGGGGTCTGAAAGTCTGTGCCCGCCGACAGATGAGAGCGGGTACCCCACCACCGGATCGCCTGACGGAACATCTCGTTGAGAGGGATCCTGTCCTCGAAGCTGCCCGTCGACTGGACCCAGCGGGCGTCGAGGAACTCTTGTAAGGGGCGCATCCGAAGCCTGCAAAGGCACACCAGATAAATGCAGGACGACATCATCCCGAGGAGGGACTTGATAGATCTTACCCTGGCCATGTCCGTGGCCAGCAGACGCTGCACCTTGCCCAGAATGTTCCTGGTCCTTTCCTCCGACGGCGAGGCCAGCCGCGCCACTGTGTCGAGCTTGGCTCCCAGAAACAGGGCGACTTGCGACGGAACCAGGTGGGATTTTGGAAAGTTGATGGAGAATCCCAGGTCCGTGAGCAGCTGGACGGTCTTCGCAGTGTGCTCCACGGCGAGCTCCCTTGTCCTTGCCCTGATGAGCCAGTCGTCCAGGTAGGGGTAAGATGTGGATCCCCTGTAGGGGCAGCCGCGCCGCCACCGGTGCGAGGCACTTGGTGAACACCCTGGGTGCCGACTTCAATCCGAACGGGAGGGCCTTGAACTGGTAGTGCCGCCCTTGGACCACGAACCTGAGGAACTTTCGGTGTCTTTTTAGAATGGGGATGTGGAAGTACGCATCCTCCAAGTCCAACGACGACAGGAAATCGCCCTCCTCCAGCTGTCCCAGCATGTGCTGGAGGGTGACCATCCGGAACTTCTGTGCCTTGATGTACTTGTTCAATCGTCGCAGGTCCAGGATGGGGCACCATCCTCCGGTCTTCTTTTTTACGAGGAAGTACCTTGAGTAAACTCCGGAGCCCCGAAGCCTCTTTGGGACGACCTCGATGGCACCCTTCTTGAGCAACGCCCTTACTTCCAACAGTAGTTGAGGGACGTGATTTTCCTTCCTGGCCACACGTGGAACGCGAGGGCACTTCTTCTGAAACTCGAGGGCGTGCCCTTGGGCCAGGGCGTCCAGCACCAAACGGTCAGTGGAGATGGACTCCCACACGCTGACGAACCTCGCCAGCCGGCCTCCCGGCGGGGGCCCGACCCCACGGTCGGTTCAATCTTCTTTGGAGGCCGCCTTGCCTCCTTGTCGACGGGCACCACCTGACTTGCTGCGTCCCCTGTAGGCTTCCTGGGACGAAGATCTTGCCGCTTGGCGATACGTGGAGGAGCCACTGCCGGATCCCTTGGAGGCACCTTGTCTGCCTCCGGAGCTCCGAAAGGACTGCCGTTGTTGTTGGAGCACTCCCAGTGCCCGGGAAGTCTCTGTGTCTGTCTTGATGGCCTGAAGGGACTCATCAACCGCCTTCCCAAACAGGTTGTTCCCGTCGAAGGGCATGTCCAAAACCTTGGTTTGTACGTCCTGGTGGAAATCAGTCGCCTTGAGCCATCCTCGTCGTCTCAGGCAAACGCCGTTGGCCAACTGACGGAAACCGGTGTCGGCGATGTCCGTTGCCACCGTGATGGCGTGGTTCGAAGCAATCTCACCTTCCTGTAGGAGTTCAAGGGCCTCAGCCCTTTTGGCGTCCGGAAGGAAGTCCAACAGAGGGGCGATTTTGAACCACAACTCCCAGTCGTAGCGGGCTACGATAGCCAGGGCGTTGGCCGCCTTGATAGTCGTTGCTGCGGATGAGATGACCCGTCGTCCCATCGTGTCCAGCTTCCTGCCCTTGCCGTCCGGCGGGTAAGTTGATGTCGAGGCCAATGCCCTCCAGCTTTCTTCTTTGCCGCCGCCGAGACGACCGAATCCGGGGTAGGTTGCGCCCGAAGGCACAAGGGGGCAGCGTTGGGGACCCGGTGCTTCTTCTCGTACCGGTCCCTCTTTGCCGGCGCCGTGGCATCGTTCTTGAGGAGGGCGAGCCCCTCATCCCAGATGTCATCAAGAAGTGGTACGGCGAGGACCGTCTTCCTTTTAGCCTTGCGCCGTTGGTAAAGGAACCCTTCCTTCTCTTCTGGGCAGAGCTGGAAGAGCTCGGATGCCCTGGAAATCATGGCATGAAAGGATCCAATCTCGTCAGGCGGGGACGCCCGAGCAGGGGGCGACGAGGGACACGTCCCGTCGTCGCCTCCACCCGTCATAGCCGTGTCCGTGCCTCTATCATCCCCGTGGGTAGTAGACTGGGGGGAAGGCAGAGCAGGCCGCAGAGGTGGGAGAGGTGGCGTAGGATGCGTCGTCCTCCTCTTATGGGGTGGACTTTCCGAGGGTCCCGGCTCCGGTTCCCCCGTCGGGTCTGGCACAGGTACCTCCGTCGGGGGGAGGGGCAACCTTGTCCTCATCTCCGAGCAAAAGGACCGAATCGCTGACAAAATGGCCGCCAAAGTGTCCGGCGGCACCGGAAACGACGGGAGCGAGGGCTCTTGAGGAACCTCGTCGGCGACCTCGTCGGGATCCCTCCCGATGGGCTGGGCCTCTTCCACGACTTCGATGAGCTCTTCTTCAGAGGTCGTGTCCGTATCCACGAAGGACACCTGCCCCTCCCCCACCTTTTCCAACGAGGACTTCGTGGGGGTCTTCTCAATGGGACTGAAAGACGACTCCCTCCGCGGTGGCAGGGAGACTCTGGGTCCTGAGGTTGCCTCCACTGGCGTAGCCTCCACAGGCTGAGCCAGGGCCGCTGCAACATCCTCAATCGAGGTGTTAGCAGGGTGAATTAAGGCCATCGTCACCTTCTGTACGCCTGGGGCCTTCACCTTGTGGGGAGGGTCCGAGCCTCGTTCCCCCTCTGCCGGAATCTTCGAGATCGACCGGGGCCTCTGCAGAAGGTTCGCCGGGTTCTCGGACTTCCTCTTACCCGAGCTAGAGCGTTGGCTCGTGGTTGATGGCGCCAGGGAGGATGCACCCTGCCTGGCAGCCAAGGAGCCCGACCGTTCAGCGCTCCCGGTGCGCGCTGACTCGCGGTGCTTGGCCTTTTGTTGGGCCCCCGTCGCCGGGGCGCCCTCACAGGACTTCGAAGACCGCTCAGACTTCTTTTTCTTCTTCTCGCCTGACGGGTTCTTCGAGGTGGCGATCCTTCATGGTCCGCTCCGACATGTTCCCACAAAACGCACAGTCCTTCTCCGTGTGCGTCTTGTCCTCATGGAGACAGTAGAGGCATAACGAATGCTTGTCCTCCTTGAAAACATTCTGAAGCTGGCATCCAGGGCAGGTCCTGAACAGCTTCCCGGGCGTCGAGCTTCCTTTCTCCTGGGCCATGTCCGGGGTAGGCCTCGGAACTTCTGGAATCCTCCAAAAGCGTAACTCGAAGAAATCTTCACCCTTGAGGGGCGTAGGAAACTCTGAAACGGATCCCCGTTGATCGGATGTAGAAACGGTGGAGCTTGAGGCTCTATTTAACCGAAAAATGAGAAAAATCTCCTGAAAAAGCGTGAAAAACGCAGCAAAAGCTCGAGAGCTACAGCACGAGGACTCCCAACACTTGAACGTGCGGTAAAAATCTGAGGATGGCTGACAGAGGCGGGGCTTAGGGAGAGGGCAGTCATTGGCTGGGGGCAGTATGACCCAGAGACCAGTGATTGGTTATTACTAAGAAAGACAGATCAGAAACGAAACTGATACTGATTTTTTTTCTATACCGAGGATTCCCGGCCTGACGGGGAATATTCATGAGCATGTGAATCCATGCAAGACCCCATGCTGGAGAACTTTGTCCAACAGCAACGGTACAGGAACTTTGTTGCCGGCCGTCTGGCTAAAAGCAACACCTCCATCACGTCTTCAGGGAGGTCCTAATCCTTATACCTCAACCTTTCAGAAGCCAAGTGTGAAGTTTGAGGGATCTGACCTCTGGATGGAGAACCTGACCCCCCTCCCGTGAGAGCAGATTGGCGACGTGGAGGGCAGATGGACAAGTCTAGAAGGTCCGGGTACCATGTCCTCCGGGCCCAAGCCAGAGCAATGAGGATCATCTGGGAACTGAACCGCCGTAACCTCCGCAGCACTTGCGGGATGACGGGGACTGGAGGAAACACGTACAGCAGTGGGAAGGACCACTCCACCACGAACGCGTCTCCTAAGGCTCCTTTTGGAGGAAATTCCAGCGAGCAGAACCTTTCGCACTTCTGGTTGACACGGGAGGCGAAGAAATCCCCTTGAGGGGTCCCCCAAAGGGCGAAAATTTCCAGGAGAATCTCCTGAGCCAGCTCCCACTCTTGAGAGATCACTCCCTGGCCTGCTCAGAGCATCTGCCGTCTCGTTTTCGTCTCCGGCCAGATGAACCGCCGAGATCGAAACATCCTGCTGGATGGCCCAGAACCAGAGCTGCATCGCCTCCCTGCACAGAGGAAGTGACCCTGCCCCCCTGCCCCCTTTTTGTTGAGGTAGTGCATGGCCACTGTGTTGTCCATCAGAATCAAGACATTCTTCCCTCGCACCATCGGCAGAAAAGCCTTCAGGGCAAGCCTGACGGCCCTCAGCTCCAACAGATTGAGATTGATATGGAGTCTGGACTCCGACAGAGACCGACCGCTGACTGTCAACTCGTTGGCATGCGCTCCCCATCCCGCAAGGGATCGTCCGTCACAATCGTTACTTCCGGCCAGGGTAGCCACAATGGAGCCCTCTTCATCAGATTGCCTTTGACGGCCCACCACAGAAGGTCCTGGACGACCGAGGGTGGCACCTGAACGGGGTCCGACATCCTGCCGGAGGACTGTGACCACTGCATCTTGAGGGCCCATTGCAGAGATCTCATCCGCAACCTGGCCTCTGACACCAGAAGAATGCAGGATGCCATGAGGCCGAGCAACCTCAAGAACTCGAACGCTGGGAGACTCTGGCCGTGTTGAAACTTGTGCACCATCTGCTGAATGTGATGAGCCCTTAATTGGGGAGGAAACCACTGCCCCAGGGGTGTGTCGAGCACTGCTCCGATGTACTGGAGACGCTGGGTTGGCATCAAATGGGACGACTTTAAGTTGAGGGAGAAGCCCAGCTTGTAAAGGGAGTGGCAGGTGACGGACAGATGATCCTGGACTTGCCCGGGAGAGCACACCCTGATCAACCAATCGACCAGGTATGAGTAGACGTGAATCCCCCCTTTCCTGAGATACGCTGCCACCACCACCATGAGTTTGGTGAAGACCCTCGGGGCGGAGGTCAATCCGAACGGCAGGACCCGAAACCAAGTGCGAGTCTCCAACTGCAAACCTCAGGTACTTCTTGTGCTTGGGATGGATCGGCACATAGTCCTGAAGTTGAAGGGCCTGGAGGACTTGAGAAAGAGTAACCATCTTGAACTTGTCCTTCCTGAGGAGCTTGTTCAAACCGTGCAAGTCCATGATGGGTCTCAATCCCCCGTCTTTCTTTGAAATAAAAAAAATAAGGGGAATACCATCCCTTGTTCCTCTTCGCTACAGGCACCAGTTCTATGGTGCCTTCCTCCAGCAGAGACTATTTCCTGCGCAAGGAGCGGATCCGGACACTTCAAAGAGAGATTCCCTGGTTGATTGCCACAAGGCCTCTGCCGGAAAGGAAGACAGTAGCCGTGGGCTATGATCTCTAGAACCCACACATCTGAAGTAATGGCACGCCACTCTACAAGATGCTGCGCCAGCCTTCCCCTAACTGGCGAACCATGGGACATGGCCTCATGACTGAGCTGAAGCGGCTGCAGCAGTGCCTGAGGGCAAAGAGGCAGCTGCCCGAGCAGCCTTGGCACCTCGAGTACCCTGTTTTCCACCTCTGGCACTCCTACGGTGGCCCCTTTGACTTGCAGCTCCCCTCGATTTACTAAAGGATGAGTAATAACGAAAGGAACCTCCCCTCCATTGCTGTCCCCTAGGATGAAAAGGCGGAGGTTGGCGAACTGCAGCGCTCAATGACTTCCCTGCAGATTTTGAGATCTGCAACCTCTCAAGGATCTCGTCAGCCTTGCTGCCAAAAAGATGTTCACTAGCAAAGGGCATGTTGAGGAGCCGGGCTTGCACATCAGGAGCAAACCCTGACTTCCGCAACCACGCAAACCTGCGTATTACGGTGCTCTCCGTCATGGACCGGCTGACACAATCTGCCATGTCCAGACCCGACTGAACAGACTCACACATAGCATCCTTGCCATCCTGTACAATAGCAAGAAAACCATCCCGTTCCTCCCCTTCGGGAATATGTTCAGCCGCCAATGAAATACAGTTCCGAAGAGTGTGCATGAAACGTGACAAGGCACACACGGAGTTGGCTGCCTGTAAAGCCATACCCCCTGAAGAAAACACTTCCTTCGCCCAGCCATCAAAACGCTTGTCGTCCCCATCAGGAGGGATGGTAGGGTAGGACGCCTGCTTTGCTGGGGCCGTAGCCGCCTGCACCACCAAACTCTCCGGAGTGGGGCGCGTGGTCAAGTAACAGGGTTGGCTACTGGCTGGTCGGTATTTTCGCTGCAAAGATTTGCTCACTGCTGGGAGACTCTCCGGAGCAGTCCAAGCCGCCGCCACCCTTCTTTGCAAAGCCATATGGAAAGGCAGTACCGGGTCACTTGGAGGACCTTGGTCGAGATGTCCGTCAGGTCATCCTGCAGAAAATCCACAGGTGGCGCAGACCACCCCAAGTATTCCGTGACCCTCGACATAAGGCACCGGTACGAGGACTCGGCATGGGTGCCAGGCTCAGGCCTACAGAACTCCACCTCCAGAGAGGTGTCCAGACCACTGGCGTCATGCAGCGACTGACGCAGGTCTTCAATCTGGCTATGACCAGACAAAATCTCATCAGGCACCTCCTCAGGCACCATACCTTCCTCAGACCCCTCATCCCCCTCAGAAATATAATCCAGAGGTTGGCACAGAAAAAAGGACAGACATTTTTTGCCTTGGCCAGAGCCTTTCTGGGGGGCTCCATCGTGCGACGGAGTACCTCTGACAAAGCAGCCTCGAAAGGCGTCGGGGGCGTCAACGGAATCCGCGTCGAGCGTGGTGCCGACAACTTCGACGGCGTCGACACAGTCCTCGAGGGCGGATCCCTGAGCGTGTCCTTTGACAGCCTGGACGCCGACGGCTTCCTTGGAAGCGGAGCCTCGAGAGAGTCCGTCGACGACCTCGGCGTCGATGTCTTCCTCGAAGACTTCACAGGCTCTGACGGTCTCGAGGGCGTCGAGGACCGGGACGTGGAACGGGCATGCCCAGAGCGACAGCCTTTTCCGACCGGGACCTCGAAGGCACCCGGTGGTGGCGATGACCTGTCGAGCCCGAAGGCGTACGAGTGGCTTCTCTAGCACGCTCACGGCTGGCGTCTTTCGACGGTGCGGAAGGAACGGAGCCCTGCGACTGACAAATCGCCATCATCTCCTGCCGGAACGAATCCCATTCCGCAGGAGTGGAATGCTTGTTGGGACAAGCAACCCGCAGACGGGCGGAGTCCTCGGATGAGGACTGGGAAGGCAACCTGTGACGGCTCTTCCGTGAGTGCCTCGAAGAGGCAGAGGACTGGCGAGACCGACTCCTGGACCGAGACTCCCCAGACTCACGATGACGATGCGGAGAGTCGACCCTCGAATCGTCCGTCGAAAGTCCAGTGGATCGTGACTTCCGGGGCTTGGCCACCTTACCCACTGACAGCTTCTTCTTACGCTCCCTCAAGGCCTTCGATGTAAGCGACTAGCAGTCGACACAATAATCCATATCGTGGTCCTCCCAGAGGCAAGCGTTGTGCGTGTCCGTCAACATCTTGGACCCGCAACACCGACACTTCTTAAAACCCGACCGCGGGGTGGAAGAAGCCGAAGACATCATTGTAATACACAAATGAACAGGTTCGAAAAACCGAAAGAACAGGATTCAGTAGAATCGAGGCACGCCGAGATCTCCAAAGCGAACACGTTCGCGGAAAAAACGGAACTGAGGCTACGGGCGTCCTACTTATAACATCCGGTGACGTCAGCTCGACGGAGGCCCTCGTGGACAGCGTATCGACGTCATCGACACAGGACGCAGACGCCGAATATTTTCCGAAGCAGCACAGCTGTGGTGATTACTGTCAGATATGGAATACGTCGGAGGACCCAATCCCCTCGAAATAAGCATTCTGAAGGTCCAATGACACCAACCAATCATGGAGTTGGAGGGCCTAAAGGATCTGAGAAAGTGTGACCATTTTGAACTTGTCCTTCCTGAGGAACTTGTTCAAGTATCTCAAGTCCAAGATGGGTCTCAGTCCTTCGTCCTTTTTGGGAATAAAAGAATATGGGGAATACCAACCCATGTTCCTCTCCGCTACAGGTACTGGTTCAATAGTGCCCATCTCTTTCAGGGTTAAAAATTCCTGCACAAGGAGCGGATCTGGAACCTTCAAAGAGTGTTTCCCCAGTGGATTGTCCTGGGGCCGTAAATGGAAGACCGTAACCATGGGCTATTGTTTCCAGAGCCCAAGCATCGGAAGTAATGCTTCGCCAATCTTCCAAATGCTGAGACAGCCTCACCACCACCCCCCGCAACTGGTGATGAGTGATTCAAGCACCGAGAGTGGTTTTGAAGCGGCAATGGCAACGGCCGACGGAACAGAGGCGCCGTCGCGTGAGCTGGTTTGGCACTTCGACCACATCCACCACGAGGACCTCTCCTTTGGCTTCTGAGTGGCCATTCCTCTCACCCTTCCAAATGAGGAGTAGAAACGAAAAGATCTACCCCTACACGGTTGTCCGCTAGCACGAAAAGGCTGAGGTTGCCTAACAGCGGCGACTAAAGATTTGGTGGCCGTCTTCGAGGTCTGCAACTTCTCAAGGCTCTCATCAGCCCTGTTTCCAAAAAGATGAGATCCGTCAAAAGGCATGTTGAGAAGTAGAGCCTGCACATTGGGTGCAAAACCAGACTTCCGCAACCACGCAAACCTGCGCATCACAGTGCTTTTAGCCACGGACCTGCTGATGCTATCCGCTGAGTCTAACCCATGGCTTCCTTAGCTGTCCCTTTCCACCTGTTGGGGAATATGCTCTGCCGCCATAGAAATACACTCCCACAGAGTGTATGAAAATTTTGCAAGTGCACACGTGGAGTTGGCACATTTCAAAGCCATGCTCCCTGCAGAGAATACTTTTCGCGCCCATCCATCCATGTGCTTATCGTCCCTATCAGGAGGGATGGTAGGGTAAGCCGTCTGTTACGAGGTAGCCGTAGCTGCCTCTACCAGCAGGTTCTCAGGAGTGGGGTGCTTGGACAGGTAGCCGGCGTCGCTATAGGATTGGCAGTATTTCTTTGCAAGACTTGTCAACAGCTGGATTTGATTCCGGAGAATCCCAATTCCTTGCCACCCTTTTCTGAAGTACCACATGGAAGGCCAACACTGGATCAGTGGCTGGACCCTTGTCCAGAATGTCCGTAAGATGGTACTGGAGGTCTTGACCAACCTAAGAATTCCGCAACTTTAGAAATCAGTTGTTTAAATGAGTCTGTATGCTCCCCGGGTTCAGGCCTGCCGAATTCCAATTCAGGAGAGGTGTTGATGCCACTGGCATTGTGCAAAGACTCACACAGGTCCTGAATCCGACTCTCCTCAAAATGAGGTACTCTGGCACATGCGGGGTACCATACTGTAGCTGAAACGGGGCATCCTCCTCATCCGTATGCTCATCTTCAAAAATGGAAGTCATAGCCTTGAAGAATTCCTTCTCCGGAAGAGGGGTAGATAATTTATCTGGTCTGAAACCCAGAGGCTTCAATGGCGTCTGTTTTGTCTTAGCCAGTGCCTTTTTTGGAGGAACACTGGTCTCCAGCGGCTGAAAAAGAGGCACAGCCTCCGTCAACAATGTCGGCGATGATGTCGACTCTGGCGTCAAAGGCATTGGTGGTCTAAGGGTAGTCACCAACAGCGTAGATTCCTTCGAGGGCTTCCAAAGGGGTCTACTACCTCGACCTCTCACCCCGTCTCGAGTGATCCTTAGACTTTTTCTCTGAGAACTTGAGGACTCTCGACTAGGATCACGCCATTCACCTGGGCTCGAGGGCGTGCAAGTTTTTTCGGCCGGGAGCTCTCCTTCCCAGCTTCCACAGAAGGCACAGTAGGACGACAACCCTGCTTCTCAAAAATGTTGAGCATTTCCACTCGGAAAGGTTCCCACCCAGCAGGAGTCCATTTCTTTGACGGGCATGCCACCCGTGCGGGCGAGTCGCCTGACGAAGACATCAGGGAAGGCAACCGGCGGTGTCTACGCTGCGACCTCCTCGAAGAGGAATGGCGGGAACCGCTTCTAGACCGAGACCGCTTGGCCTTCTTCCTCCAAGGAGAGTCATCTCACGACTCATCGGTCAAAAGACCAGCAAGCCGGGACTTCAGGGGTTTGGAAACTCTGTCTACCTGAAGTTTCCCCTTTTGTTCCCTCAAGGCTTTTCACGTCATGGCCTGGCACTTGGAACACAGTTGTATCGTGGCCCTCTCCGAGGCACCACAGTCAGATCCAATGCGGGTCGTGATGGACATTTTCAAACCGCAGTCCTTATATTTTTTTAAACCGGACCGAGGAGTAGAAGACGACATCTCAGAAGGTTTTTTCAAAAAACAAAGAAATATACGAAGTACGAGGCGTGCCGAGTTTCACACAAAGCAAACATGTTTGCAGAAAAATTGAACTGAGGCCAACGGGTGCCGTACGCGCTATATTTAACATCTGATGACGTCACCCTTGACGGAGGCCTTCGGGGGACATGGACCCGACGCCATCGACGCAGGGCACCCTCTGCCGAAAAAGTTTTTCAAAGCAGCCGAAGCTGGACAACATATGTTAAAGAAGAGGAATACATTGGAGGACAATCCATTCGAAAAGCTGTTGCAGGAGCGTTGTGTGTGGGTTTTGCACTGTTTAAATGCATAGGCAGCTTTTTTAATATAGTGCTGCCGCCACACATTGCTGCTGTTTATTTGTATCTTGGGCTATTTTTTCTTTGTATTCATGTTGTAGAACCCCAGTAAGCTGCCACACTGAAATCTAGACTACGCTTAGGACCAGACCCAAGTACTCACCAGGATAAGGACATCAGGCTGTCGACAAGAGAGCTCTGCAAACACCACACGGGCCTTCTGTCCACCTGCAAAAAGATCAAAGATTTACTCCATGCATGGGTATCCCTTCACCATACAGCCACTTTCAGTTACACAATGGAGGAGAATCGCACAATGTACAAAACCCTCAAAAAGACAACTAAATGGACAGGAATCTTACAGATCTAAAACATATGATCGACAGGAAACTATCAGAGCAGTCACTAATAGGCCCAATCCTTATAATTGTCCACCTTCCAGGACTGAGGGATTATGGGCCATCTAGGTTAATTTTAATCAAGATAGCCCTTATTTTCCCTAATTGCATTAATTCCAGACTAGATATTTGATCATTCAGTTGTTTCAAAGAATACGTGTTCAAGGTTTAAGTTTTCACAATGTTACACTCATAAAGCAAGTGGATCTTAGTCACAGTTCTGTGGTGGTCTGGCCTACATAGCTCTGGAGATGCCACTGAGGGGCTCTTGCGAGGTTACAGTGCTTTTATGTTGCAGCTACCCTCTCATCCAAACCACACCTTTCCTTTATCTAACCACCTCCCCAACACCCAGCTCTGGTAAATAATTGGTTACAAAGCTTCCAGTAAGTTTGTCCTCTCTCTTGACAAATTTTATGGGATCAATGTGATTATTGCGACGGACGAAAATGCAGACTTTTTTTTAAACACCTTTACACCACATATATATGCAGGGGGAGAGCCCTCTATATCCCCCATATTATTATATTCTATAGCCCCCCACATATACATGCAGTGTAAGGGGGTCCAAAAAAGAAAGGTCGGCATTTTCGGCCATCGTAATTGTGAGGGCGACATTTTGGTACGATTCCATTTTATGCGTCAGTGTTTGACATATATATACACACGGCTTGTGTGAACAATTTCATCAATACATGTATAAAGTTACAGTGCCAGTTACAGTTGAGTGCCTAAAGAAATTATTTCTCTTCAGGCACTCAAATTAAGTTCAACTTTGGCTCAAGAAGAAGAGATAGTTCTCTCGAAACACGTCAGCCGTTTAATTTAAACTTTATACATGTATTGGTGAAATTGTTCACACAAGCCGTTTATTTTGGACTTTGTATCTGCATTGTAAAGAAAAACATTTTTTGCACATTAAATAACTGTTTTTAATCAAATGAATAACCAGTGCGTTGTGGATATTTGCAATTGATGAGGGTTATAATTATTTTTGAATAATAAGTATGTTTAACCGTCTTATGACGGGATAGAAACAGTGTGCCGGGGACGGGAGGGTTCCCATTTTTGATCTAATCCTCTTCTCTACATTTGCAATGAAAGCCAGAGTGGCTCCAGTAGCTCTTGTGGAGTGGGCCCTTGGAGTAAAAGGCAGTGTTTTATCTGATAGGGAATAGCACAGTTGGATACATCTGATACATTCTTAGAAATGCTCTCACCTTCTCTGCCTGGCGCTATTGAGACAAAGAATTGATCTGTTTTCCTTGGCGGTCTGGTCTTGTCTACATAGTAGAAGACCGCTCTCCTCACATCTAGTGTGTGGAGTTTTACCTCAGCTGAGCTGTTGGGTTCTTGGAAGAAAGCTGGTAGCTCAATTGACTGGTTTACATCAAATTTGGAGATGAATTTAGGTGAGAACCTAGGGTGAGTATGTAAAACCAGCTTGTCTGTGTACAACATAGAAGGGATCCTGCACTGACAGAGCTTGAAGTTCACTGACCCTTCTTATGGAAGTGATAGCCACTAAGAAAGCAGTTTTATCAGTCAGGTGTTTGAGACTAGACTTGTGCATAGGCTCGAAAGGGGGTCCCATGAGCTTAGCGAGTACCACATTGAGGTCCCACCCTGGCGGTGGGTTAGAAATTGGAGGGTGGAGTCTCTTTACTCCTTCCATAAATGCTTTGATGCCTGGTACTTTCCACCATGAGACCTTATTGTGAGAGGTTGTGTAGGCTGACAAAGCCGCCAGGTGGACCTTTAGGGAGTTAAATACTAACCCTGCATCTAGAAAATTGAGCATATAAGTTAGAATGTGGGATGGAGTAAATTCTAAGAGGTTGATTTGTTTAGTTTGGCACTAAATTATGAATCTTCTCCATTTGTCAAAGTAACGGTGCCTAGTGTTTGGTTTTCTTGATTATTTTATTTTTTATTGAATTTAGCTGAAATTAATCAACTTTTTCAATGATTACAAAATAACAATTCATCAATCAATTTACAGAAAATAGAATAGAAACATTTATCAATTCACAAGGGCATTAATTCAGAAACAATCATTAAAATAAACAATTAAGATTAATTTACACAAAATATTAAAACTCAGAAGCAGAAGCAATTAATACCAATGAAACTGAGTTGTTACAGCTACATATTAAAACTCAGTATAATTCACAAATCCAAGTCTTCCAAGGAAATAAAAAGGAGAGAAAAATAATAAAATAAGCCAAGAATATTGATCGTGGGTCAAAAGAATGATATTTCACATAAAATTTCTTTTGGTATTTCTCGACCTAGTGCAGGTTGCTGTAACACTACAGTTGTCATTCCTATCAACATTCATGATTTAAATATCACAGTTTAAAAGCATTTATTCAATTTTTAGTGCATTCATGAAGTTAACTGTTGCTATTCTAATGCTCATGCTATTAGTAGCTGCTATTACGACCCATCTATTTTCAGGTTTCCTTTGTGCGAAATATGCCAGGTGTTTAATAAAGTGGATTTGTCTTAAATCCATGAGTTCTGGACAATCTGTATTACATGCTCCAATGTTTCTATAACGGAAGGGTTTTTGCAATAGTGAAACCACTTGGTTTCAGGATCAATCAGTTTTCTTGGGGCTTGAACTTCACGGGTGGGCCATAAATTGAAACAGAGACGTAATATTGCATTTCTGACAGCAGGGGAAAGTGCTTTACAAAGATAGGGTGCTATTTCTCTGTATCGCTTTGGGCCAGATAGGGTGCTATTTCTCTGCATCGCTTTGGGCCAAACACAGAGGTATTAAAGTCTTTGTATTTTAAAACAAATAGTGTCAATCCAGTCCATCATATAAAGTTTTTTTCTTTGCTCGTTCGGGGTTGAACACAAGAGTGTTAATGGAGATGTCAGCATTTATCATTATTGACATGATATTTTTGGACCATTGCTTAGGGAACTCATGAGCCGATGATAGCAAATAACTTGACACTGTAGCTAGCGTGGAATCATTCAGAGTAGACAATGACAATGCATTACTTACCGTAAAAGCATTTCTGATGATTGTATCTGCTTAGATTCACATGCTGTGCATAGGTCCGACATCCAGTGGTCACTGCGGAGTATTGCATTTTGTTTTTCGTAGTCGAAAAGGGACGGCGACAAGGCGTGTCTGAAATACTATCCCTATAGTGACGTGCGTTGTACCCACAATCCCTCACGTGTCGAGGTCCCTCTGTTTGTATTTTTCTGCCCTGAGGGAGCCTTCTAGAAGTGAGTGAGTACAGAAAAGAGAGATATAGAAAAGGAAGTCTATGTTCCTTCCATCCGAGCGGGGAGGAAGGGTGGGCGCATGTGAATCTAAGCAGATACAACCATCAGAAATGCTTTTACGGTAAGTAATGCATTGTCTTCTGATGCTTGTTAATCTGCTTAGAATCACATGCTGTGCATAGACTAGCGAGCAGTACCCGGAGTTGGCGGTGGGTTATGAGAAGGAACAGTAGAGAAAAGATGTCTTAATACTGCCTGACCCACCTGGGAGTCAGATCTCGAGTGTGCATCTAGACAGTAGTGTTTTGTAAAGGTGTGCACAGAACTCCAGGTAGCCGCTTTGCAGATGGACTCTAGGGGAACATTTGCAATGAATGCTATGGATGCCCCCGTGCCTCGAGTAGAGTGTGCTCTAGGCTTAAAGGGCAGTTCTCTCTTAGCAAGAGTATAGCAGAGAGTGATGCATTGAACAATCCATCTAGAAATAGTGGACTTTGAAACTGCATCCCCTTCTCTTCCTGCTGCCACCGAGACGAATAACTGATTAGTCTTCCTCAGTGGTCTGGTTCTTTCCATGTAGAACATGACCGATCTGCGCACATCTAGTGTGTGCAGAGTTTTTTCTCCCAAGTTGGAAGGATTTTGAAAGAACGTTGGCAGTTCTATAGATTGGTTTACGTGGAATTTTGATATGAACTTCGGAGCAAACCTTGGGTGTGTGCGTAGAACCACCTTATCTCTGTGAACTGTAACAAAGGGGTCTAGAACAGAAAGAGCCTGTAGTTCACTTACCCTCCTGATGGAGGTGAAAGCTATTAAAAAAGCAGTCTTAAGAGTGAGGTCTTTAAGAGATGCTTTGTGCATGGGTTCGAAAGGTGAGCCCATGAGTCTGGTAAGTACCACGTTAAGGTCCCATCCGGGAGCTGGGTCAGCTATCGGGGGGTGTATTCTCTTTATTCCCTCCATGAAGGCCTTTATAACAGGGATCTTCCACCACGACACCTTGAGTTGGGAAGTGGTGTATGCAGAAAGTGCCGCTAGATGGACTTTAATGGAATTGAACACTAGACCTGAATCCAATAAGTGGGTCGGGTATAGAACAATATGTGTGGGAGAGCAATCAATTGGGTTGATGCCTTTCCCTCTGCACCAGATGACAAATCTCATCCACTTGCTAGAGTAGCAGTGGCGAGTGTTAGGTTTTCTGGCTTCCCTGAGAATGTCCAAACATCTCTGCGGGAGCAGTAGATGTCCGAATTATATGATCTCAGGAGCCAAGCTGCTAAATTCATGTTCTGGGGGCATGGATGCAGAGTCCTGCCCTTGTCTTGTGACAGCATGTTGTACGGGCAGATGAGTTTCACTGGGGGAGATAGAGACATCTCCATCAAGTGAGCGAACCATGGCTGTCGGGCCCACATTGGGGCCACCAGTATCATGGTTACTTGTTCCTGGTGCATCTTGTGCACCACCTTGTTGAGAAGGGGAGTCGGGGGAAAAGCGTAAACAAATTTCCCTGACCATTGCATCGACAGACCGTTCCCCTTGGATTGGTTCTGAGGGTACCTGGAGGCGTAATTTAGGCATTGTGAGTTCTCCAGGGTTGCGAATAGGTCTATTTTTGGCAATCCCCATTGTGTGAAGACGTCGAAGACAATGTCTTCGTGCAGTCGCTATTCGTACTCTTCGGGCAGGGGGAAATCTCTGCTGAGTTTGTCTACCAGCAGATTGAGTTCCCCTGGTACATGTTCTGACAGTAGGAACATGTTTTGTTTGAGAGCCCACTTCCATATATTCTGGGCCAGTTTGGACAGCCCTGGAGAGTGGGTGTCCCCCTGCTTGTTGATGTAGTACATGGCTGTGGTGCTGTCTGTAAGGACCAACACAGTTTTGCCTTGTAGGTGTTCCTGGAAGGCTTTTAGCGCCTTGAACACAGCTAGTAGCTCCAGTAGATTTATGTGTTTGGATGCTACGTTCGGAGTCCACACTCCGTGAGCAGTCTGATGGGATAGGTGAGCCCCCCATCCTGTTAGGGATGCGTCTGTGGTTAGAGTGGCTTCCGCCGCGGGTGTGGCAAAGGGTTTCCCTTTTTCCAGGTTTTCCTTTGTCCACCATCGTAGCGAGAGAACCAAGGCCTGCGAGACCACCACTGGATCGTCCCATAATCCGCTGGCCTGACACCACTGGCTGTTGAGCCACTTACATAGGGCGCAGGCGCGCGTGAGGTACCAAATAAATACACGACGCCATCATGCCTAGCAAGCGCATTGCTTTGCGTACCGTCACCTCTCGACCGGTCACATATTGAGGGATGTGAAACAGCATGTTTTGGACCCTCTCGTTGGAGAGGAAGACGAGGCCGTCCTTTGTTTGAATTAGAGCCCCTAGGAATTGTTTGACTTGACTGGGGTCTAAGCTGGACTTCTTTTCGTTGATGGAGAAGCCCAACTGGAATAAAAGGTCTACCGTCTTTTGGGTATTGGAGAAGCATGTTTCGTAAGAATCCCCTGTTATGAGCCAGTCGTCGAGGTAAGGGTAAACTGGGATGGACAACCTGCGCAGGTGGGCCGCTGCCACTGCCAGCACCTTTGTGAATACCCTTGGTGCTGATGCTATGCCGAAGGGTAGCACTCTGAACTGGTAGCGTTTGCCCTCTATCATGAACCTGAGGTATCTTCTGTGCGCTGGCAACATTAAAATATGAAAGTATGCATCCTTCATGTCCAATGTTGTCATGTAATCTCCCTGTGATAGCAGTGGGATCACTTCCTGTAAGGTCACCATACGAAACTTCTGGGGTTTGATAAACTTGTTCGCTGGGCGCAGATCTAATACAGGGCGCATGGTTAGATCCTTTTTGGGTACAAGGAAGTACACTGGATAAATACCTTCCGTTACCTGAGATAGAGGCACGACCTCTATGGCTCCTTTTTCCAGCAGCTGTTGTACTTCTTGGAGAAGGATAGCAAGGTGTTCCGGTGTCATGCGTCGTCCCCTCGGGGGTCTGTATGTTGGGGAACTGTTGAATTCGATGCAGTATCCGTGGGCTACGGTGGAAAGTACCCAGCGGTCTGACGTTATTCCCTCCCATGCTGGAAGAAAGGATGTTATCCGGCCCCCGACCAGTGTTGCATGGGAGGGGACGCGAATCTACGCGTCACTTGGTGTTGTTGGGGGCTTGGGAGCCTCTGGGGGTGGACCCCCGACCTCTCCCTTTGCCCCTGCGCTGGCCTCTTTGGCTGTACTGCCCACTATTGGCCTGGTAACTGGTGGCAGGGTACTGTTGCTGCTGACTCTGCTGTTGGCGTTGGCCACGAAAAAAACGTTTGTTGCCATAGCCGCGTCTGGTAGTGGGCTTAGAGATCTGGTCAAGAGTTTTGATAGTATCAAACTCTTTTTTAGCCATTTCCAGAGCCTCATCCACCGCTTTCCCGAAGAGGTTTGAGTCTTCAACAGGTTTATTTATTAAAGACGCCTATGTCTCCAGTTTGAACCCTGAGTTGCGCAGACATACATGGCGTTTTAGGAGTATTCCCTGAACCAGGGAACGTCCCGCTGTCTCAGCAGCATCCAGAGAGTTCTTTACAATACTCTGGTTGACCTGGGTTCCTTCGCCAATAGTAGATAGCAGGCGTGTACGTAGTGGTTCCGGCGCTTCTTCGGCGTCCTTGCGCAGTTTGGCCCACTGCGCGTCCGCGTAGCTAGCTAGCAAAGAATTGTTGTTCGCAATTCTTGCCGAAAAGGCTGCCGAGGATGTGACTCTTTTAGCAAGGGCATATAACCTCTTGCCCTCCTTGTCAGGTGGTGCCTCACTGGTGGACAGCGGCACCCCTGCCCTCTTCCTTGTATTCGTTACTACAAGGGAATCCGGAATGGAATGTCCCCTGATGTACAGCGGGTCTGAGGGTGAAGGAGTGAAAAGTTTTTCAATCCTTTGATTAACTCCTCTGATTAGTGCGGGTGTGGATAGCGAAGGGATGATTCTTCTCTTCACTGAAGCGAGGAGGGGAATGGTCTGGCTGACTGGGGGTTTCTCCTTAATTACTCTTTCCACAAAGTCTATTTCCGGAGAGATCTCCCCCGTGTCCAGTTCGAAATGTGCTGCTGCTCTGCGCAACAGGGCATTGAATGTGGGCTGATCGTCAATGGGAGACGTGTTTCTAACAGGTGAATTGTCAGGAGGATTTAGGTTCAGGACATCAGTGTCGAATATACTGATGGGGTTTTGCCAGGGATGAGAAGGTCCTTCTTCTGGATTTTCTCCGAAGCCTTCTCCTACAATGTCTGGGCTGTCTTCCAGACCTTCCTCTTGGTTCTGTCCCTCTTCATTGTCCACAAAATCATCCTCCTCTTCTAAGTATTCCTCACCCGTGAGGTCATACACATTATGGAAGTCTAAGGCTGTGTCCTGCCTCGGGTATTTGGCCCTGGGGTCCTCCTGAGGTCCTTCTCTTGTTCTCTTGGGAGTGGGAGGGTTCTGGGTGTTCATAAACCTCTCCATTCTCTCCATGCAGAGATGGAGCCTTTCCATGGTTTCATGGGGTACCCCTGAGCGGTCTAGCGGGGGAAAATTAGTGTCATTTAGCTGAAAACGGCTCGACCTCTCCCAGAACGTCGAGGAAAGTGTCCCGTCGCCCTCCGAAAAGCCTTCCGGAGTGCTGGGGGTCCCCCCTGACTGAAGGGGGTAGTCCCTGTCTGTCTTCGGGCTTTTTCGTGTCTTTCGACCTCTGCGTAGCACTCGACGTGTCCTTCGGCGTACGCTTCTGGGCGTCGGCTGCCACGATCCTCGACAAGCTCTTTGCGACCCGTTTGTCAGCGGAGGGCTGGGGTTTCGACGTTATGGGTGTCGATCGTTCTACGGCGGCGTGCGCTCTCTGCTGGTGCGCGCCGGACGATGGTTTGGGGGCGGCGCCCTTATTTGCCGAAAGCCCAGTCGCTGGTCGCGGCTGCGAGAGGGGCTTCGAACCTGAACGGTCCGAGGAGGTCGCCGGTGTAACCTGCGTCTCCTTGGGCGCTGATGCTTTCTTCGTCTTCGACGAAGAAGAGCTATGGGTTGTGTGTTTATGTGTTGTCTCGTGTGCGTCAGTGTCGCCGGGGTGTTCATCCCCATAAGCAGGGCGTGAGCCGAGCCCGTCGGGGCCGGGGACAGACGACAAAGAGCGCGAGCGCTCTTTAGAGGGGTGTACGACTTCCGTAGCGGAGGTCGTGTTATCACGTTCCTCGTCACTGTCGGTGGTCGCAGCGGCGGGTGAAGACCCGGCCTTCGACATAGCGTAGGCCGCCCACCTCTTGACCCTACGGTCTTTTAGAGCCTTTGGCTTTAGAAGCCGACAAGCCGAGCAACCCTCCTCTTTGTGATCGAGGGGCAAGCAGCGGTTACACCGTGAATGCTTGTCCTTCCAAGTAAACTTGCCCTTACAAAGTGGGCAAAACCTAAAGGGTGTCCTCTCCATAGCCGAGGCAATAAACCGTGATAACTACCCCAAAGGAAAGGAAGGGGAAAAGGAAAGGCATTCTCAGAAAAAGAATCAGATGTCCCACGACCCCACTCTCCCTACTGTATTTGGCCTGCGAGGCCAGGCCACGTGTTCGGCAACGCCGAAGGATCTCCTCCGCTCGTCCCCTCCGTCGAAGATCTTGCTCGGCGGAGACAGCTTCACAACTGCGTCGAGGGAGGGATCGATATATTAAATCTTTAAACAGGAAAAAACGACCAAAGGTCGAGGAGATGGAATCTGCAATGTCTCTCGAGGAGCTCCACGTAAAGGCGACCAGTAGCTGGGCGGAAAAAAACAATCTGAGGGACATCGACGCGTGAGGGATTGTGGGTACAACACACGTCACTATAGGGATAGTATTTCAGACACGCCTTGTCGACGTCCCTTTTCGACTACGAAAAACAAAATGCAATAGTCCGCAGTGACCACTGGATGTCGGACCTATGCACAGCATGTGATTCTAAGCAGATTAACAAGCATCAGAAACACATTTCCGAAATAAGCTACACAAGCGCCAGTCGTACATGGCGGTTAAAGATGTTAACCCTAGTTCATATCGGATCAAAGCCCCTGGGGGAATGCACTGAGGGAGATGAAGAATGGCACGCCAGAACTTTGTTTCCAATAGATTAAAAAAAAACAATTGGATGACTTTATACATCTCTTGACCATACATTATGGTTGCTACTACATTTTTTGTCCAAAATATTATCGCTGACTTAATAGAAAATGTACCATATTTCAACACAATTAGTCTTGTTTGACGCATGGCAGCAGTTCATTTCTGTTATATTTTACACAATTGAGAGTGGAGCGATGGCAAACCATCAAATATGAGGCCTAGATATACATATTTTGGAACCACCTCTAAGATCGTATTTTTAATTTTCCACTCCAATTTATGTCGGCGAGAGCCTCTAGGTGCATACAAGACAATTTGTTTTTTTAAAACTATTTACAACCAACTCATTGGCACTAAAATAAGTGCAGAGAGCAGTCAATAGATTTTGTAAACCAATCAGCATTTTAGAAACCAAAACAAGGTCATCTGTGTACCAAAGAGCTTTCACTTCTACACTGCTCAATTTTGGAGCATCAGCAAGGACCTTATCAAAGATCCATCTAACATCGTTGATGAAAAAATTGAACAGTGCCGAGGCAAGAAAGCATCCCTGTTTTAATCCTCGTTCAGTTGATACTGCAGTTGATAACAGACCCTCTGAGTTCAATCTTCTAAACACAGCCGTATGTGAATGAAGAGCAAAACTCGATTCGTTTGTCCATGAGTTTAGGTCTTGAAACTGAATCAAAAGCGGAATGCAAGTCCACGAAAGCAAAATAAATTGGTTGTTTCGTGGCTTGGGCTCACGGTTTGATAGCATTTAAAGTCATCAGATTGACAGCAGTCCCTAAACCAGCTCCAAAACCGGTCTGTGTTGGATCACGCTGGTGAACCTTAGCCGTCCATATATTGAACTCCCTCAGGACCAAGCGAGAAAATATTTTCCCAGGGGCGTTCAACAATGCAATCGGGCGATAACATTTAGGGTCCTTACGATCACCTTTTTTGTATATAGGTACTATAAGTGATGTACGCCAGGACTTAGGTATCACTTTAGATAACAAGATATGTTGGAAGGTGTTATTTAGATTAGTCGCCCACTCTTGTGGGTTTTGCTTAAACATATGGTTCGTAAGGCCATCAGGACCAGCTACTCTTTATGAGTAAGATTTTGTTATAAAATCTTTGACAATATCTTCTGAGCAGGCTAAGTACCAGCACGAAGAAGATCTATTGATGTAGTCAAAATCACTCATCATCATCATCAGCATAGAGTTTGGTGAAATGCATGAGCCATTGTGCTTCCCGTGACCCCATTGAGTTGGAAATCAACTTAGGTGTTGGAATTACATTTGTTTAATAATTGCCACACCTGTGCAGAATATTTCTTATAGCAGGCTGACAAAATGTTCACCGTCAATTTGAAAAAGATGGGCTTTTCTAGATCAAATCCAATTACGGTAAGAACATTTGGCCGCTTTAATGGCTTTGTTCTGGTCAATCATGGGCAATTTACATATTTTTCGTATCTCGGTTTTATAGGCTGTTTTCCACTCTTGTAATGCAAGATCAAAGCCATGAATGTGAGTGCTAGACGGTCTGCTATTGGATGGTAAAATATTCCTAAATGTATCTAGCACATCCACATATGAATCAACACCATTCATCCTTTGATTATTCAAGATGGAAATGTTCCATGATGTTAACTTGTGTATTGACCATCTGAATCGATTTTTACCATTATTAATTACCAGCATTTGTTCGGACCACTTCTGAGATGTTATGCTAGCTTGATCTGAGATGGTCCAATATAAGGAAAGCAAATGATGATCACTTCTAGTTTGCTTAACAATTACAAATTTGTTAGTATTCACAAAAATGCTGTTGCTCAAAAAAATATAGTTGATTGTGGATCTCGAGTCCCCTCTCTCCCACGTATGCTTTGGAGGAATATCACCCTTAATGGCTCCATTGGCCATCTTTAGATTTAGGTCTTTAACAACCAAGCTCCATTTCAGACTTGCACTGCTAGCTCCCTTATTATTTGGCTGAATACACGCAAAGTTCAAATCACCCACCACCAGAATACCAGAGATCTTATCATGCTTAGCAATTGTTTCAAAAATAAAGGACAAGGCACCATCGGTAATTCCAGCTGGATTACGGTAAAGATTGATTAGAGCATAAATTTGCAATCCATGAGTGATTTTGACCAATTGCATAAACCTGTTTGGAGGCAACCAGGCAGAAATTTGAAAACCCCTGAGGTTACTGCAGGTAATAATATGAGATCATGATCGTCCCATACGGGGGATTGTAACATCCAGGTTTCTTGTAGTGCCATGATATCAAAACAATTCAACTGGTCAATTAAAGTCCATTTAAGATGTGAAAAACCTCACGTATTCCAACTTGACAGCGCAATTTCCTCTTTTATCGCTAGTTAGTGGTTACGGTTGGCTTTGTGGGGATAGCACTTGCTGCATGCTGTTCTCTCCACTACAAAATGGGCATACACAATCAGGTACCGATAGTAGAACTGCATTCACCACCCTTCGGTCAGCCTCATTAGGATTTTGACGGGCCAGATCCAGGGCTAACAAAAACCCCATGTTGAGATCCATTTTCACCTTCCATAATGTATTACGTACCAACCCCGATTTGATACACAGCCGTACAATTGATACATTTCTATCACATAGAAATTCAATTTGGTCAAAATCACTCGAGGAGAGATCTTCTAACGCCTGGATTTCTCCAAAGATGTTTAGAACACTTGAGCGACACAGATCATATTTCACAAATGGGCCATCACGACACTTCAAAATCAAGGTGTGGAAGGAGTTAAATCTGTGCATATTGGGATTTTTCTGGTTGCTAGTGTGAGGTTTGGGGTTTGAATTGCGATCCTCATTAGTCAATGAAATGTTTTTATGGGTTGAATCACGATTGCTACTATGATTCACTGGAGCTGGACATATTTTTAAGCATACCATAGCGGTTTCTCTACATAGGTTGTCTGCTTGTGGCATTAGTGAGTAACCTTTCTGTATTGGCATTGATTTATCATTCACCGGATTGGCCTCTGGGAGCACCTCCGTTATCCTAGATAAGAATCCACAGCAGATTTCAATGTAGACATACGATCCTCAAAGCCCAAATCGTAAGCGGGTACAAAGGCATGATGTTTGTCTAAGCCTAGTGTAGCTGCCTGAGTCGGAATAGATGGAATGACCTCCGCAGGGATTACGCTCTGCGGTGGAGGCACCTTGAACGAGTTGTTATCAAGCAATTCTACAAGCTCGTTCAATGGTGCATACCCAGAAGGGAGAACCTGCGCCTGTCCTACTGAAGGGGGGTTTGGCTGAGGCAAGGTTGTAGCCTCTTTGGCTACAGGAGGCATATGGGTCATAACATTGGCCTGTGTAGACTCAACTGTAGTACTGCCAATCAGAGTTATGGCAGCTAGGGGAAGATTTGGTTCATGTAAGTCTTTTGTACTGATTTTGTTAGCCTTCCCCACAGCTGACAATTTGTTTGTCAATGCTTTGGCTTTTTTTGAGATCAATGTTTTCTTGCCTTTTTTTGGATCTGCTGAGTGACCTCTTCACAAAGATTAATTTTCAGGTGATCATTATGTACACTTCTTTCAGGCGAGTCAACACTGACCCAGGAATCATTTTTTTTTTCATCAATCGTGTACTCCACACATTCCACAGGTCGAATGATCCTCGGAAACATGGGTAGGACCGACCTTAAGGGCTCTGAAGGCATAGGGCCAGAGATGTAATTAGTCTCTAATGCACAAAGTCTCTGCACAATGTTCTTAATAGTATCCGTATTGGAGGGTTCATGCGAGATGCATTTTATCCATTCACCAATCTGATCTCTCTTTACTGATTGGTGAGGGATCTTGCGGTCCATAGCATCAAAAAGTTTATAAAGGCTTGCTATAGTTGTGGTAACTGCCCTAGAGTAATCTCTAGGAGCGCAGGGTTAGCAACTGCATGACCAGGTTTCCCAGAGGACAGACAACGCCGTGGCGTTGGCTGTATATAGGACTCATCCACGGCATGTCTTGTTGAGTCCATAGAACCCGGAACTTTCCAGATCTTTAATGCTTGCATGCAATGGAATATCAATCATAGGGGCCTCTCTTACACTTACATCAACAATTTCGACCACCTCTTCGCACAAAACACCCACCGAAGATCCTATCACGCTTCGATCCCCAACTTCCAAAACACAATCAACATTAGCCGTTGCTTCGGCGCCAGTCAAAGTTTCTCTTGGACCACAGAAAACGTTCTCTTTCGTTTTATGATTTTGTTGGAGGGTCTGAGGAATAGTCAAAATAGTTTGGTCAGATATAACGACACAGGGATTCAGCACATTATGGTCAGTATTTTGAGTAGTTGTGGTCTCAGAAATTGTATTGGCCAATTGAGGAGAGAAAGCCTCAGTTTGCATAACTACTTGTTTTAAGGCTGGTGTTTCACTTATTTTTTCGTAAAAATTGTGAATGTCTCGATTGAAACGAAGGGGTTTTGTTGACCGGAGTGAGAGTAATGCTTTTTTGGGAAGTGCGAGTGGCACGCTTGCTTTGATCACTAAATTTTGGCACCTAACCATTGATTGGAGTTACACAATGAACCACTAAGAGGGGTTACACAGGAGTTATTTTCACATGAACCTTGGTCCGGCACACCGGGCATGCCAGATTTTAGGGTGTACATGACTCGTGACATTAGCTAGACCAAGCTTAAAGCCTTATCACAGGCACACAAACAGACTCCTTAAAATATGAGTCGTGCAAAACTCTGCACGGTAGAAAAGCAAAGAGAGAAGGACAGCAAGTCAATCAATATCATGGAACTCGTGCATCAACAGCATATAACATCACGATGACAGAGTTACTTCAAGTGAACTCACATTTGATCAAACCTGAACTTGCCCGCCGGTGTAGCAGTTGATTCCTAACCAGCCTCTTTCTCTTCAGAAAGGGGAAGCAAGCCCTGCCCGGTCACTGCGTCTAAGCGGCCAAGCGGGACTTCTACGGGACTTGCTTCGATGCGCGCATGCGATGCGCGCGGGCAGCTTTTTATATAGGAGGGGCACGTAATACGTGCAGCAAAGCCTAAATAAAGCAAAAACACCACATGTTAAGGCTGTAATAGAAGATGGAAGTACTTAAGTCCTTATGTCTTTGTCAGGATATTATCCAATCACCTTTTGGGCAATGTAGCGCACTTTGAAAAAGTGTCCAAAACGCTCCAATCCACAATGAGGCAGAGACCACGAGCCAAGCGGGACTTCTACGGGACTTGCTTCGATGCAATTCTTTCAAGATATCCATGCATCTCTGTGGCAGGTTGAGATGTCCGAACTCTATGACCTCAGGAGCCATGCTGCCAAGTTCATTGAGTGCGGCTGCACTGTTAGTCCCTCGTGCTGGGTGAGTAGGTTGTACTGGCACGGGAGTTTGATGGGATTGCACATCGCCAGTTTGCGCAGATGTGGATACCAAGGTTGTCTTGCCCACATAGGAGCAACTAGGTTAAGCGGCATCGGTTCCTTGTAGATCTTGTTCACCACCTTCCTCATGAGAGGGGTTGGTGGAAAAGCGTAAGCAAATATCCATGACCAGTTCATCCATAGGGCGTTCCCCTTGGAGCCTGGCTGGGGGAACCTGGACGCGTCTGGGTATTGACTCTTTTCGCTTGTGGCAAATAGGTCTATTGTGGGGAAACCACACAGAGAAGAGGTGTTCTATGACGTCTTCGTGTAGTCGCTATTTGTGTTCCTCTGGAAGGGTTCTCCGCTCAAAGAGTCTGCTAGCGAGTTGAGTTCCCCTGGAAGATGTTGGGCTGACAGGTAAATCTTCCGTTTGAGTGCCCATTTCCAAATTTGTTGGGCAAGTCTGGACAGATTTTGAGAACGAGTGCCCCCCTGTTTATGTAAAACATTGCAGTTGTGCTGTCTGTAAGGACTTGCACTGACTGGTTCGATAAGAGGGGTTCGAATGCCCGAAGCGCTCTGAATACTGCTAGAAGTGCCATCAGATTGATGTGGTTCTGAGCAACCTTGCGAGACCAGAGACCCTGAGCAGTGTGGTGAAGGTAGTGAGCTCCCCACCCTGTTAAGGAGGCGTCTGTTGTGACGACGGCCTGAACCTCTGGGTCGTAGAAGGGTTTCCCTTTCATTAGATTCCCGCTCATCCACCAGCGAAGATTCTGTACTAGTGTTGGCGAAACGACCACTAGATCGTCCCACTGACCACTTGCCTGAGACCACTGTATCGCCAACCACTCCTGCATGGGTCGCAGACACAGACGCGCGTGGGGAACCAGGTAAATGCAACACGCCATCATGCCTAACAAATGCATTGCTTTGCGCACCCTTATTTGGTGACCGGCTTGATATTGAGGAATTTGCAGCAACACATTTCGAATTCTTTCCTCTGACGGAAAGGTCAAACCCTCGAGTATTTAGGACAGCTCCGAGGAACTGTTTTGAAGTGCTTGGCACCAGGCTTCACTTTTTATGGTTGATGGAGAAATCCAATTGAATGAGGAGGTTGATGGCTCTTTGGATGTTTTGGCTGCAAATAAGGGGTGATTCTCCTGTAATGAGCCAGTCGTCCAGGTAAGGGTACACTGGGATTGCCTCCCTGCGCAGGTGTGCTCCCACCACCGCCAGTACCTTGGTGAATACCCTTGGAGCCGAGGCTATTCCAAAGGGCAGCACCTTGAATTGGTAGTGCTGGTTCGCCATCTTGAAACGCAAGAATCTTCTGTGCGCTGGGAACATTAAAATATGAAAATAGGCATCTTTCATATCCAGTGCTGCCTTGTAATCCCCCCATTTTAGTAGGGGGATTACATCTTGTAGCGTAGTCATGCAGAATTTTTGTGGCTTGACATATGTTTTTGCAGGGCGCAAATCTAATACTGGGTGCATAGTGAGATCTTTCTTTGGCACAAGGAAGGAGGTTGAATAAATACCCCTGTTTACCTGGTTGTCCGAGACGACCTCTATGGCGTCCTTTAACAGCAGAGTGGCAATCTCCTCGAGGAGGAACCGCTGGTGTTCCTGAGAGTTTACGTTTTGCTGTGGAGCGTGGTCGGGGCGCTTGAGTAATTCAATGCAGTAGCCGCTGGATACTGTGGACAGCACCCATTTGTCCGAGGTGTTTCTCTCCCATGCGTGGGTGAAGTTGGTAATGCGCCCTCCTACTAGTGAAGCATGGGAGGGGACCTGTATTTGTATTTTGTTTATTTGTATAGCCCGCTAGGCCCGAGGGCAACCAGGCGCATATCTTAGAGGCACAGGGTACAATACTGGCATAGATACAGTTACAGATTAAATTCCCAGGAGCATAACTTAGGTTGCGAGGTACACATTAGGCATAAGAGCATAAAAGCAGGTGCAGGCAGAGTTAACTATTCATGCAAACAATACCAGTAGTTCAAGGGTAGTGAAACACGTGGCTAGGCTGGTAGTGGGTGAGAAGTAGAGGATAGCCAGAGCTTGGCTTTGTGTTTGAAGAGCGTGGCGGACGGGATAGTTCTGATGGACAGTGGCACGGAGTTCCAAAGTTTGGAAGCGAGGACTGGGAAGCTAACGACTCCAGCAGTCTGTAAGTTGTATTTAGGAATGGTGAGCGATTGTGCTTGGGCAGATCTTAGAGTCCGTGCAGGAATGTACTGAGAAAAGCGGGAAGTTAAGTAGATAGGGGCCTGATGGTTGACACATTTGTGGGTGAGAGTCAGTGATTTGCGCGATATTCTTTGGGCTACCGAGAGCCAATGTAAGCGCTTCCTAGTGTCGGATATGTGCGCTGACCTAGGAATATTGAGGGCAGCTCTGATAGCATTGTTTTGGGAGATCTGCAATTTGTTAAGGTTACGTTGGTTGGTGCCTTGATAAAGTGCGTTACAATAGTTGAGTTTTGACATCACCAGCGTTCTGGCAAGAGTGATGCAGTTCTGGGTAGAGAGGAATGGGCGACAGGCTGTAATCAACTTACAAGTGTAAGCCGAGGCTGCGGCGACTGCATTAGTTTGTCGATTTAGGGATAGGGTGGCATCAAGGTAGATACCTAAAGTTTTGGTCTCTTTAGCCACTTTGATGGAGTTACCATCAATGTTGAAGGTGCTGAAGGATGGGTCCAGTTTGCTAAGTTTTTGTTGGGTGCCAAGGATGAGGAGCTCTGTCTTGTCGTCATTAAGACAGAGCTCGTGGTGAGCCATCCAAGCTTGTACAACTTGGTATAAGTCGTTCAGAGCTTTGGCATCTGCAATGTAGTCACCAGTGATGGGGATGAGTATCTGGGTGTCGTCCGCATAGTTGGTATAGGTGACACCCAGATAGTCAAGCACATCAAACAATAGTTTGGTGAAAACATTGTAGAGCGTAGGTGATACGCACGACCCTTGAGGGACTCCGCATGGGACCGGCGATGGGGTCGCAGATGCAGTGGGTGAGAATACTCTCATTAGTCTATTGTCCAGGAAGGATATGATCCAGTTAGTGGCGTTTTCTGAAAAATGGGCAGCCGATTTCAGGTGTTGGCATAGGATCTGGTGATTGACCAGATAGAAGGCTGCAGAGAGGTCCAAGATTAGTAGTAGGGCTAGTTTGCCATTATCTTTTAAGTCCTATTTTTTGAGTTTTCAGATCTAATAGAGCTGTTTCTGTCCCGTGCCTAGGTCTGAAACCAGATTGTCTTGTGCCAAGTAAGTTGTTAGTCTCCAGATACTTCTGTATCTGGAGGTAGGCCGCTCTATCTAAGATTTTTAGGTGGAACAGGACCGTGGTGATCGGTCTGAAGTTGGTCGGTATAGATGGATCAAGTGTGGGTTTCTTCAGCAGTGGGATGACCCATGCGTCCTTCAGATTGTTGGGAACAGTTCCGGATTGAAATGAAGAGTTGATGAATGTGGTAATGAAGGGAGCAAGGTCGTGTGCGGATTCCTTGATAGGTGCCGGACAGGAGTCCCCTTGGCAGTTGGAAGGTTTGAGATTACTGATTATTTTTTCAACCTCCGGGATAGTAAGAGGATGAAAGCTGAATGGAGGCTGGGAGAAAGTGGTGGACGTTTGAGGTGCAAGTGGTTTGGAGAGGAGAGAGTTTTGTTTGGCATTGATTTTGACTTGTAGGGTGGTTATTTTAGAGAGGAGAGCATTTTGGATACTATTGCACCAGGTGCTATCTTTGTTTCAGGTATCTGGTATAGGTGAAGGGGATTCTAATTCTTTGAGAATTTTGAATAGCTCCTTCGTATTGGATTCAGCTTGCGAGATACGCAGGTTGTAAGTTTCTTTTTTGCCTGTATAGTCGCTTCCTTGTAATTGAGGGATGTGATGAAGAGGTTATCTTTGTTAGAGGCACAAGGGAGACTTTTCCAGAGTGATTCCGCCTTACGTTTTTCTTTGCGCAGGGCTCTGAGGTGTGGAGTGAACCACGAGTTCAGGTGAGCTCGTTGTTTAGCTTTCCTGAGTTTAAGTGGGGCTATGGTGTCAATAGCTTTAAGCAGAGTTTGGACCTGAAGCGCAACGTCACTGTTTGGAAGGTGGCAAACCACTTCTAGCAGGGATGCCTCTTCCCTGCCCTCGATCCCGGAGCTGCCCTCCCGGGTAAGTCCTGGGAAGATTGTGATTGGCTATTCCGTCATGATGAGCTTTGATTCTGGCTATAGCTAGACCCTCTTTGGGAATTTTGACCTCTAAAGCGGCCAACATTACCGCTTCCCCTCTGTCCAAAGGGTTTGTTAGTGAGTTGACCAAGTGATCTTAAAGTGTCATACTCATCTTTTGCAGTTTTGAGTGCATCTTCGACAGCTTTGCCGAATAATACGTTAGGCTCGACTGGCATGTCTATTAGAGTTGCCTGAGCCTCAGGCTTAAATCCCGATTGTCTCAGCCATGCATGCCTTTTCATGATCGTACCTCAGATATTATTCTACCGGCATTATCAGCCGCGTCGAAGTTTGTTTTAAGGAAGCAGCCATACACTGCCCTCCCCTCGCCTGCCACTTGTGCTAACTGGGTGTTTAAAGGTTCTGGTGCAGAGGAGAGTAAGGCAGAAACTTCCTCCAACTTGTGGCAATTATAGCTTGCCAAGATGGTGGCACTGCTGGCTATCCTAGCCCGATAAGCCACAGGGGAGGCGACTTTCCTACTAGGGCCATACATCCTCTTGGTTTCTTTATCTGGTGGAGCCTCCGAGGAAGCAAGTGGAGTGTCTGCTCTTTGTCTCGTGGTGGTGACAACTAGGGAATCTGGTTTGAATTGTCCCCTGATATATAAAGGGTCAGAGGGAGCAGCACTAAACAACCTTGACACACGGAATAACTGCACTTGTGAGGTTAGGGGTTTGTAGAGATGGCTGAATGCTGCACTGAATAGATTTTAGTAGCGGGATGGACTGAGTTACTGCCCTCTTGTCCCCCAGGATTTGCTCTGCAAAATCTTTGTCCTGAACTTCCCGAGTATCGATTTGGAAGTGTTCAGCAGCCTTTGCAAACACCTCATAAAGGAAGGGTTGGTTATCGACTGGGGAATCATTCACAGGAGGGTCCTTATGAATTGGCGAGTCTAAGGTGTAAGCGTCAGCCTCATCTTCAGCCGCCTGTTCCTGATCATGCCCGTAATAAGGGTCTGCATCCTGGCCCTCATAACATTGAGGGTCAGGGTCTTCATGGTATGAAGCAGGGCCATAAGGTTCCACAACAAAGGCGTCTATGAAAGCGGACTCAGTTCGAGACCTCTTAGGAGGGGGTTGAGGAGAGACAGGAGTGGCTTTGGAACCAGACGGAGCTGAGGTGGGAGGGGTGCTCAAATAACTTTGAAAATAGTGTGGGTCCTTTTCATAAAAGTTGGCCATAAAAGTCATCCTTTGCATTACACCGTCTATATCTGCAGAGCTCCATTCTTTGGAGCTTGGTATAGTAACATCTTGAGGGGTTAGGCCCATATCCACATCTGTGGGAGGTGTAACCTTGGTTTTAGGCACAGGCTGCAGTTCTTTGGATCTTTTTGAAGTCTTGTTATCCCCATGCTTCTCTTTAGGAGTGTGGGGATCTTAAGAGGATTTTTTATGGTGTTTACCCCCTCCCCCATGGCCAGAAGTGGTATTTCCTGATTTTTTTGGGGCCTTTCGCCTGGGCCGATGCAGCGCGTTGACTTTCGGAGGCGGGATCCGACACGGAGCTGCGTCTAGTCTCTGAAGTGGGTTGGGACACAGCATCGTCAGACTACATGGTCTCGACAGTAGTTTGATGGGCGACACCTTTTCCGTCCGAGGACGATTGGGCCCTGTCATGAGGCGATCGGGAACACCCAGAGGACAGGGATTCGGTGGACTGCTCCCTAGGTGTTGACCGTTGCCGATCACTCCACAAACGTGTCGAGTCCTGGCAGGGGTTAATGTGCTTGGTGGTGGGTGTACGTGTTGCCCTTTTGCCACCGGATGTGGTCCCCACAACATGGCCGCTGGCCTGTCCTACGGGGTCGGGGGTCTGCGCCTGGGTAGCTGAAGCTGCCCTGTTGCCCTTGCCGTTCGATTTGGCGGCGTTGCTGCCATCACTGAAAGCACCCTCTACGTCCATGGCTTCGAGCTGCCTGGCATAGTGGGCCCAGCGCTTCGTGGAGCAGTACTTTAGGGTTTTAGGGTTGAAGAGCCTACAGGCCCAACAAAATGCCTTGATATGGCTCGAGGGAGACCCAGATCACAAGTTAAATGTTTATCTACCCAAGGGAACTTTGTCATACTTGGGGTATAATTTAAATGAAGTACTCACCATAGGGTCAAATTATGGCAGCAGAGCGAATAATATGTAGGAAAAGGGGAAAATAATCTATATATGACCTCCCCCCACCCTTCCTACTGACTGGGGCCAAGGCCAAGGGTCCGTTGCAGCAGTCTCCGATGGAAGTCTCTCTGTATCCTCACCAGCGTTGTTCTTCGGTGTCCGGTGGACAAAGGATAGGAAGAAATCCAACATAATTAACAATAGATAATGGCTTATCGCCAAAAGGAACGCTGCTATACGCGTCCGTCTAGTAGGGTGGAAAAAAACAATCTGAGGGACCTCGACGCGTGAGGGTTCACGGGTACAGTGGACATCACACTAGGGATAGTATTACTGGCACGCCCTGTCGACGTCCCTTTTCGAGTTTCGAAAACAACAACTTAAATACTCTGCAGCTTCCACTAGATGTCGGCCTATGCACAGCATGTGATCTAAGCAGATTCCACAAGCCTCAGAAATATATATATATGAACAGCTTATATTCAGACTACTTAATCTGTATATAAGGACAAAAGTGCTTTAAATTTCTCAATTTGGACCAATTTTGTCAAAAAGTGTTTCGGGGAGAACCTCTCTGAACCCTACTTCGAGGGGTTGGTTTTGCTCCTTATATTTGCTAGGACAGTGTATCATGGAGCTACATTGCTTCTCTTCTTGAAGTTGTGGGCTTGCTGAAGTTAGGTTGACATTCTGTAATAGGAGCCTCCATCTACCAGCGCCTATCCACAGTGCATGCATGTAACCCTGAACAAGGAACAAGTTACTTACCTGTAACTTGTGTTCTCAAGCATGGGTCTGGCATTGGTTGCACATGCTCATGAGTATTCCCTGTCGTCATGCCGGGAATCCTCGGTAAAAGAAAAAACAGTTTCACATTCACTTACAAACTGTATTTCTCCTCTAAACCAATCACTGTACTCTGGGTCATATTGCCCCCAGCCAATGACAGTCCTCTCCCTAAGCCCCTCCTCCGGCAGCCATCTTCAGATTTGCAGGAGCTTCCGAAAAGTCTTTTCTCGTTCTGACTGTTGACGCGTGTCCTTTTGTTTGTCTGTAGGCCTTTTCGTAGGTTCCAGTAACCCCTTCGGCCTATCTCGGGATTTAGACAAATCCTTGTGCTTGTCCTTGGGTTTCGATGAATCCTTGGACCATTGCTCGTTGGAATCCGCCAAAATGATCCTGGTGATGCTTTCGGTAATCACTTTGGAATCTGGAAGTTCTAAAGTTCGGGCCTCTGGTTGCGCGACTACTTTTGGCGGAACCGGGGCCTCTTCAGCCAAGGACGCTTTGTTACAATGCATCTCAACGGATTCCTTAATATTGGGGGGAGCGCCCTTCGATTTAGAGGGCCCAGTCGCAAGGCGCTTCTGCTGTTGAGGGGAGGGCTGAGTTATCGGTGTGCCCGTTGGCACTATGGACAGTTTAGACTGTTTCATCGAAGACGTCCCTTGGGTTGTGTGCTTAGTGTGTAACACGTGTGCGTCTTTGTTGCTGGGGTGTACATTCCCCAGAGCAGAACCCGAGGACAGACGATGCGAAGCGAGAGTGCATCGCCGAGAGGTCAATTCGCCTCCGAATGGGAGGCTTGTTCGTCACTCAGCCTCTCGTCACAATCGGCGGTTGTGACAGCGGGAGAGCTAGACTCGGCCTGCGACATCCCGTAGGCCGCCCGCCGCTTAACACGGCGCTCCGTCAAAGTTTTCAGGCGCAGGCGCTTGCAAGCCGCACAAACAGTCCATCGTGAGGGGCAAACACGGATTACATTTACTGTGTTTATCCTTCCAAGGGAATTTGGCCTTACAAGAAGGACAAAACCTACATGGAGTCCTCTCCATAGTTTTTTTTCAATCTTTCTTTATTAATTTCATATACAACCAAAACATAACTTCACAACCCCTCATCCCCTAATCCCCGCTCTTCCCAACTTCCTCCCTCCCAACAAACCCATCCGTCGCAAAGCCTGGTTCCAAATATACATAGTAGGTCCAAAGAGTAACAATACAGTCAATTGGCCAACAGTCCATTGCTTCCCTTAAATCCATGAGCCCGAGGGTCGTGAGGTCCATCTCCAGTAGGTCCCAATCGCCTAGCCGACCTCATGTTCTAATGGGTAGACCCAGTGCCTATTTCCACTAGGTACTGCCGAAATGGAGGCCAGTAATCAAAAGGGCAGCTTGTAGCCGGCCTGGTTGTAGCATATCTAGTTTCCCTCAGTTCACACGTTTTCATGCACTCAAGCCAGGCAGTCAAAGTCGGGGGATTTCTTTTGCCCCATTTTCTGGCCACCAGGTGCCTAGCCACTCCCGATGCCATGCTTAACAATTTCTGTTCCGTACGGGACCCCCCCTCGATCAAAGCCAACAGCCACACCTCTAATGTGTATACCCTCGGTGTTAATAGCATTGCACTCATTGCCTCTTCAATCTTGCTCCAGAACAGTCTAATGTGTGGGCAGCTCCAGACCACATGTAAAAAATCAGCAGGCTCCCCTCAACATCTCCTACACCTCGGGGATCTATCGGTATATATTCTACTCAACTTCAATGGGCAGTAGTAGACTTGATGTAAAAATTTTAAACGGGTCAGTCTGAATCTGGCATTCAGCGATATTTTCCGAGTTTGACTACATATACGCTTCCATTGTGCATCAGTCAAATCATATCCCATGGAAGTTGCCCAAGCCCTCCTGAAAACAGTATGTCCTACAATCGCAGCATTCCGGATCCCCTTGTAAATGGCAGAGACTAATTTACTGGATGTTGGGGGCTTAACAATAAGCTGTTGCACCAAGTTGAGAACTGGGGCCCTCAGGAATTCGGGCCACTTAGCTTTTAATATCCCTCCGAGTCTGGAATACAGAAACAGGGTCACTGCATTGTGCTCACCCCTTTCCCGCAATTCCTCCCATTGAATAAACCGCCCGTCCTGTATCACGTCCCCCAACACTTGCACCCTGAGCCTACGAAATTGCTCCTCAAACACTCTTTCATGTGTAAGTGGTATGCCTATAGTTTTATAAATTGGCAAGTCTGGATGAAGGCAGGGCGTGACACCTAATAGGCGACACACACGCTCCCATGCTCTGCAAGTCACATTTACTGGCTGAACCTCGACCCTTGGTGCAGCGTCTCTATTCCCCCATAGCATTCCTAGCAAGTTGTTAGGGTAGGAAACCGCTTTCGCCGCCATGTCGTGTGGTTGAGCCGAACTCGGAGATCCCCAACCCACTACATACTGCAACTGCGCCGCCAGATAATACTAATGCATGTCCGGGACCTCCAGACCACCCTGATCATAGGCCAACGCCAAAGTGTTGTATGCAATACGTGCTTGCTTACCAGCCCATACCAACCTAGACATCATCGTCCTGGTATGGGTCCAAAAAGAGGCAGGGGGCCAAATGGGAACATTGTTGAAAACAGAGTAATTTGGGAAGAACGACCATCTTACCCAAAGCTAAACGTGCTGCCTGAGAAATGGGGAGGAGGATCCACGACTCTACTTTCTGCTCTAACCCCTCGAGTATTTTGATATCATTATCCCTGTACAGTGATTTAACTTCCGTGGAGACCATAACACCAAGATATTGTATCCCAACTGGGCACCAACGAAAACCCCCACCTATATCGCCCTGCAGTACCCCCGGAGTCAGAGGGAGAATCTCAGATTTGTTCCAATTAATGTTTAGGCCCGACAGTTCCCCAAACCACATCACCTCCTGCATTAATGGAGCCAGATTCTGCTTGGGATGTTTGACATATAAAAGGATGTCGTCCGCATAAAGCGATATTATCGCTCGATGTGCATTCATGCAGATGCCATGATGGGAGTGCAGCTCCCGAACATGGCAAGCCAGAGGCTCCATAGCCAAGGCGAATAAGAGTGGGGAAAAAGGGCACTCCTGTCTCATGCCACGAGTAGGATAAAAGAACTCAGAGGTCACCCCGCTTGTATACACAGCGGCGCACGGAGCAGTATAAAGCAGCCGAATCCAGCTAATATAGGTAAGGACAAACCCCGAGCGCCTCAGCACCTCAAAGAGAAAGGGCCATTCAACCGAATCAAATGCCTTTTTGGCATCGAGCACCACCAGCGCTATGGGGACCTCAAGGTTGACGCTGTGATTCAGGGTAAATAACCGCCTTAAGTTGTACTGGGTAGACCAACCTGGTCAGGAAGGACCAATGCTGGCATGTGCGGCAATATACGATTAGTTAAATATTTGGCTAAACTTTTGTTGTCTGTGTTAATTAGGGACAGTGGTCTATAGGACGCTGTCGGGGATCCTTCTGCGGCTTGGGGAGCATGGTCACCAAAACCGATCTGGTCGACTCCGGAAGTGTACCCCCAGATAATGCTTCTGCATACATTTCCAGTAGATGGGGTGTTACAATGTCAATATATGCCTTATAAAATTCAGCTGTGATCTCATCTGACCCCGGTGCCTTGCCATTGGGGAGAGATTTTATAGCTTCCCAAATCTCCTCCTCAGTAATGGGAGAATTTAGCGCGCCACCTTGCTCACTGTCCAGCCACCCCAACGCCACCCTGTCAAGGAATTCTACCAGTTTATCCCGCTCGCCAACCAACCGAGAAGTATATAGCTGTGCATAGTAATTACAGAACTCCTTATTTATCCCGCGCAAGTCTCCGACAAACTCACCCTTTGGCCCCATGATCTCAGCTATAGGAGCAATTTGTCTTTCCCTTCTAATGGCCCAGGCTAAAGTTCTGCTAGGACGATCCCCCTCCCCGTACCTCGTTGCCATTATAGGATCTCCCATATATCGCTCCTCGCTTGCGGCCAGCTGTTGATATTCCTCCCTACATGCCCTCAGTTCATCCTGTATCACTGGGTCATTGGAGGCACTCAGTTGGATTTCCAAGTCCCGAATAATGCTCCCCAACCTCCTCATGGACCCCCGCAGTGCCTTTAAGATCCCCCCCCCCCTCTCTCGATATGCAGCATCCCCTGACGTACACCTTGAATGCCTCCCATAGCGTACTTTGGCTCGGTCACGAACCAGTGTTAGCTTGAAAGTATATTTTAATGTCTTGTTCTATACCAAAATTTCAGGGTGGGAGGTAAAGCAACAATTCCAATCTTATACCGGAAAGAAACAGTTAGTCATACTGCAATCCTTTTTTCACAAAATGTATATTTTTAATAACAAATGGATAGTATTAGTGGGGATAGAGCACCCAAGGCGTATTAAAGACACAACAATACAAAATGAGTATGGTCCAGTATGGACAACTGGATCTCAATGTGATAACACAAAAGGTATACTGCTGTTTTAGGTGGATCAAAAACAGTTATGCAGTCACAGAAGTAGAACATAAACCCACATCAATGGACATGCATACAAAAGACACAAAAACAATGCTTCCAATGTACATTGATTGAATAGTGGTATCGTCGACACAACAGTGTTCGGCCTAAAAGGAGCTGTGTAGTGCAGCTATGTGAGCAGGCCTTCATCAGGACGTGTGGTAACCTTGGAGGTAGTCCTGGAGTCTCTATCAAAGATTTATTCAGTGCTATGGTATGCAAGAATATCCATCGTAAGTCAAGATATCTGGGGGGCACTGAGTGCGTCATGGAGGAACAGGACTTGAACCTCAACAGGTAAGTTGAAAAATCTCTGCGAGCAAAAGTGGAAAAACCCACTCTAAACTGTGATTCCTCAGCCAAAGGTGTCCAGATATGGCTAAAAATTGTATGCGCGAGTCAGGGCCGAGCAGAGAGGCGAAGCGTCTCAGTACGCGAGCGCTGTCACTCTGACAGCGCTCGCGTACTGAGACGCAGTATGACTGTTTCTTTCCGGTATTAGATTGGAATTGTTGCTTTACCTCCCACCCTGAAATTTTGGTTCAGTTCATTTAAGAATTCCCGCCTGGGTTTTTCAGGGCTCTGCCAGGTGCCCTTTATTTAATTTTGTTCTATACCAGCCTGAAAGGCCACGTCTTCCAGGGACGCGGCCGTGAAATGCCATCGAGGCGGGGATGAGGAGCCCACAATGTTGTTAATATGGACTAGGACAGGGGACTGGCCGGATAGTGTGCGCGGAAGTATCCTGGCTCCCACAATGCCCCTAGCTATAGTGACAGAAGCCATGATATAGTCAATCCTGGATGAGCTGTTGTGAACCCCCGATAGAAGGTGTATTCTCTAACCTTTGGGTGCTCTTACCGAAGATTATGGTATGCGGCTATAGAGGACCATGCCTTAGCTGCCAGCGGAAGTGTCCGCAGTAGTGTAGCTGAACTATCCAGGTCAAGCGTAAGGGCCACATTGAAGTTGCCCGCCCAGAGAACTTCATAAGCAGGGAATTTATGAATGTGTCTAGCACATTGGTGAAAGAAAACTGGGTTGTCTACATTAGGGTCATATATATTTATGAGTAGAATTCTCATACCATGTATTTCTCCCGCCAGAAGAATATAACGGCCCTCTTCATCCACAATTTTCTCATGCAGTCGAAACTGTAAAGACCCATGAATATATACAGCCACCCCTCTGGCATGTGAGGAAAAGGATGAACAATGTCTGTGTATGCCCCAGCCCACCAGCCTAGGGAGATGCGCAACCCTAGCCAAGTGAGTTTTTTGTAAACAGAACACATTGACTTTATGCATCCTACTAAAGTTAGATATAAGACAAGGTTTTTTTTATTCGTAAATCTTCTCACATTCCTCGTCATTATTGTAATCTGCCCCCTCTGTCCGTCACTCACCCCCTGCACAGACAGAGTATAGAGTGCTAAGCAACATTTCATCACACTGACTGCATTCTGCACAAAGTAAAGGGACCAGGACCCAACCCACTCAGTACTCATACCAATACATATGCAAAATGATTCATTAACCCCCACCCAATCCATACCCAATAAACTGAACATCCCACTTCTCCCTCTCCCACCCACGCCAGAAACCACAACCTACCGGCTCCTTGCCCTCCCCCCACAATTCTACCACCAATTCAACCATACTAGAAGAACTTAACCTCAACTAAACAATTCCGCAAACCTGCGGTTGTCGGGGCTTCTGCGGGCAGCTCTAGCGCTCCTAATGGCAACAGCCAACTCAGTAGACTCCCCCAACCCTTCCTCCCCCATATCTCTTGCATCAACATGTAGGAGCTTCGTCCCAGGTTTCGAACGGCCTCCCTAGAAGGATATCAGCGTTAGTTCAAGAAGGATGCCGAGGCGAGCCCTCAGCTCCAGGTAGATTCCTGGCAAACTGCTCCGCCGCATCAGGAGCCGTGGAAAAAACTGCTGCCCCCTTATGCTGCACTCGGAGCTTGGCCGGGTACATCATGGAGTATTTCGCCCCTTTACTCCGGAGGATACTCATAGCTGCTTGGAAAGTCTTCATTTGATCCTGGACGACCGGGCAATAGTCGTATGATGTGGCCCTCCCATTTTAACTCCTTCTCCCTGGTCGCTGTTAGGGAGAATTCTCATTTCATGGCTAATTTCCCTTACCTATAGAGTCCCCCAGCAGCTTTGCTGGCTCTGAAGGGAATATTTCTTTTTACCTGCTAAGAGTGAGACTCTTTCCCACTCTGGGCATTTTTGCTATGTGTGTTCTAGGCTATTTTTGTGTTTAATGCCTATGGGATCTTTTCTCTCACCCATAGGAACCATCTTTATGCACATGTCTCACACAGCACCCTCCGTGCCGTGACACAGGGGTGTCGTAGCGATCCCCAAACAGACTCCATACTCTGGGACTGACTACTGACTCCCAGGGCATGTAAAGTCCCCATTGACTTTACTAATCAATTTTTATGAACTTAACCAGTACACCCCATCTTAATATCGAAGTACTGGAAGGGGTTAATAGTGTTTCCCCTATGTTCATTTTCGAGAGGGTACCTTAAAGTCGCCCTCTACAAAGTTTCTGGCTGGTGGCAGTGGTTACTACCTTTTATATTCGACCGCAAATATTTCTCTATGGGATTTTCCCATTGTTCGAGGCTACCACTTTTACTGACAGCCTCTAACATACCGCCGGTCTATTTTATTATTAACTTTACTCCGGTAGGTTTCATTTGCCAGAACTTTGATAAAAATTCTTTCTCGAGTCTTACTCCATTTTCCTAACCCAGGTCGGGGATCCTTTGTTCGTCCTTTTGGCAGGCTTCTGCCGAGAAGCCCTTCTTTCGGTGCCACTGAGTCTGGGGTGGGTCTGTTTGGGAGGGGGAGTAGAACCCCTGGACAGAGTTGCCACAGCAACTCAGGTCGCAATCTAACCTGATAGGCTGAAGGGTCTCCCGCCAAGATGACCACTCCATTGTGTGAGTGACAGCTAGGCTGTATGAATGGGTCTCTTTCTGCATAAAAGCAGGGTCCTGAGGACTGGAAGAGCAAGACGTTGCCACTGGAACTACGGAAACGAAGGGGAGAGAAGCCAGAGACATCTTCAGCATCTACACCACCGGTGAACCCCTGCCGGATCATCTCACCACTTTTCTTCCACACGACAAGAGGAGAGCTTCAGCAAAGTGCCTCCTTCCTTTGAGCTGGTGGGGTCAACCTGTTCGCCCATCGCATCCTCGGACCTGCCTTGGTCAAATCGACAGTGCCCCGCACTTGGAGACCGGATAACCAGGCAGCTATCGACCCAGACCGCGATTAAAAGGAGCATACCTTTTAAACTTTGTTTGGCAGCACCACGGCTGGTTTCATCCCTGGGTAGTGCAGCGACTCGAACCTTCCTCCATGACGAGAGCCTCTCTTCCTCTGTTGGATCCCTCGACCTGCAGGAACTACCAGGAACAACCGCCACCGCAGGAGCCACTTCTCCACGTTTAAGGTACATTGTTCCGCCAGGCCGCCCTTTCTCCGTGGTAGCCCTAAAGGTGTTTGAAATCCTTTAACTACTTGTGGGGTCGGCCGCCCTCACTTTTAACATTGTCTTTCGCCTTGCATCTACCTCTTCAAAAGTTTTCTACTAAAGACTTGACTGCAGCTACAAGAAGATTTTTGCTTCTAAGCTCTTGGTCCTGTACCACTGACTGCGGCTCAGGCCTATTGACTTTGGCTGATTTGTTAGATCTGCTCTCACTAGATTAGTTTTCAATGAGAAATGTGTTGATGCACTGAAATCTTCTGAACCCCTCTTCCTTCCTACTGTTGTAACTTGTGGAGTGCCATTTTGCTCAGTTTTCATTCACTTATCTTTGGGTTAAAGATTTACTGTGCATTACTTGTCCACCAAACTTCAGGGAAGTGTTGCTAGGGGGTGTCTGAGGATATTTCGACTTAACTTGTACTTTCCCTCCCTTTCGTTGAATTGTTAGAGTGCCATTTGTAGTTGGCTTTCACTGTGCCGTTTTGCTCAGTTTTCACTATACCGCAAACTTGTCTACAATTGCATAGGGAGTTGTACATGCTTTTCTTTTGACTAAACTTAACTTACTTTATTAACTGTGATCTATGTGTTGACTTAGAAGTGTATAAAATAAATATATATTCTCTTTTTAATACAAAACTTTGGTCAGTGTTTCCTTGCTCCATAGTACTGTATTACCTATTGTGTCAACCCTGAATACTGCTCATCTCCCTCTTGAGATAGGTCTGACTGCTCAGCCACAGCTACCAACTAAATCTTTGTGGTACAGACTGATACCAAAGGGGATTTATTGCTCTCACCTGTAGTCCTAATCTGGGGTAGTGCTCCCTAAGGGAACTGCCCTGGATTCTGCCCAACAGCCGCCCGCAGTATGGCACCTCTGTCCCGATAACAAAAAATCCTGGCGATGATGGGGCGCCCAGCGGTGGCCTAGGAGCCAAAACGCGGTGAGCCCGCTCCACTATATACATGGCAGAGAGAGGAGGGCTATCCAGCACATCCACCAGCAGCTGCTCTATGAACTTTTCCATGTTATCTATATTGGTCGACTCCGGCACACCCATGATCCTTACATTGTTCCTCCTTGAGCTCCCCTCCAAATCTTCATTCTTCGCAGCTATTTTCTTGACAAGTTGCTGAAGGGCCGATACCATGAGCTGCAGCGAAGTGACATTGTCCTCAGTGGTTCCAATCCTCTGCTCCGCCTCTTCCATGCGACCGCATAATTTTTCTAGCTGCACTGTTGAGACATCCACTTTATAAGTGAGGGCATCTATTTTGACCCCAAGTGTGTCTGTGCTGCATTTCAGCGCCAGCAGCGTCTGGTTTAAAGCTGCAATGTCCACCTGCTCCGCAGCTGGCGTCTGCGAGGGCGCAGCCTCGGACTGGCCTTGCTCCGAACGGGCAAACTGCTCCATCCTTGCCTGCCTCTTCTGATTTCCCATAAAGCCGATTGTAAGGGGTATTGAGCCGGGTGTTCCCACTTAAAGGATGCCGACGTACAGACCCGCAGACAGTCCAGGGCGAGCTGCACTCTCCGCTGCTCCTTAGGTACCCGAAGAATTGATAGACTAATAATGTAAGCTGCAGAGGTTCACTTCCTCAGGTTAAGTATATCACGCATTCCTGAGTTCAGGTGAGCAGAGCAACAGGGGGCACCCTCCCCCCTTGAGGCCAGCAAGGAAGTCTATGATGACTAAAGTACGCATTGAGGAGCAGCATTGCAGTCCAACAGCAGAGAGCACATACCGCCTGCCCAGCCTGTGCAGCACTGGGTCCTCTCCCTCGTTTCTACAGCAAGGAGAAAGTGGCACCTTGCCCGGTGTATAATCCCCTGGCAGCAACTCCAGCTTCGCTCAGGGGTTCAGTCTCACAAAAACAACACCAGTGCTTACAGGTGGGGCGCACAACACGTGCCTCCACAAAAAAAAAAAAATAACAAAAAATAAAAGGGCGGGCATCCAACAGTAGATTCAGCAACACTCCAGAGAGGCTGGGCGTGTCTCACCCCGCCGTCGCCAACACCCAGGCAGACCGACCACTATGGGGCCCGGGTCCACAGCCTGCCAAGACAGTCTCCAGCAGGATGCCGCACTACGGAGCCGGGGCCAAACACACCAAGACCGGCCCGGTGCAACAAAGCAGAGGCTACCAGCCCCCATCCCAGCCCGGCGCACACAGCCGCCTAGGTCAGCCCACCCTGGATGGCACACCCCTGGCGGCGAGCGGCAGCCCGACCGGGCACAAAGAGGCACCAGGGTCATTGTCCTCAGTCACTGCGGCTAGATCGCCAATGCTGCGCAGGCCGCACCCCGTCACATCAGCAGCCGAGCCCCGCCGTTATGTACAGCCGCAAGTCGACCCACTCTAGCAGCTTGCCTCGATTGGTTGGGCTCCCAGCCGCTCAACAGGCGGGACCACCGCCACAGGCACCAGGCAGTCGGCCGCTCCTCGCACTGGGAGTCGCCCCTCCTCGATACAACAGCCAGGCCCTCCTGGGTATCGCGCTGCAGGATGCGACAGTCAGGCTTACAGGATCGTCCGGGGTTGCCCGCTATCACTCTGGTCCCGCTAGCATCTGTCAGGGACTCGGGGTGGGGAAGCCAGGATAATAAAAGGATTTTTTAGTCGGCCGTTACCGGAGCCTCTCAGGCAGCGGCCATCTTGGACAGCTGCACAACAGCTCTCCCCCCCCTCACCCTCCACCCCCTCTGGCACAGTCTCACCTTCAAGCGAAAAGGTTGCATAGCACTGCTTGACTGACCCTGGCCTCCTCTCTGGAATCCCTGCCGACGCAGAAGAATCTTGTGAAGTTGTGCGTGGACCTCCACATAGCAGCCTTGCAGATGTCCATTAGGGGCACACCAGACAGGAACGCCGTCGTCGCAGCGATCGCGCTGGTGAATTGGGCTCTTGGACGGCTGGGCAGCGGTCGGTTCACCAACCAATGGCAGTGTGTGATGCAGTCGGAGAGCCATCTGGAGATGGACAAGGCCTTCCCATGGTTCACAGGACCAAAGCTCACGAACAGCAGAGAAGTCTTCGGAAAACTCTTTGTGCATGCCAAGTAGAACTTCAGAGCACGAACAACGTCCAGGGAGTGCAAGGCCTTTTCAGGCGGTGACGAAGGCTTTGGAAAAAAAACAGGTAACACCAAAGGCTCCTTGAGGTGGAATTCAGGTCAAACCTTCGGAATGAAGGAAGGTTGCGTCCGCAGCACCATCCTCGACTTGTAGTCAGGTATGGCTGTTTGCAGGATAGGGCCTGGACCTCACCCACCCTACTGGCAGAGGTGATGGCCACAAGGAAAGCAGTTTTCCACAGAGAAACTTGAGAGGCGCCTGATGCATAGGCTCGAAGGGGCCCCCCACCCCCAATGAGCCTTGTCAGCACCACATTGAGTTTGCATGCCTCGGCAGGAGCCGTCACCGGTAGGAAAGACAAACAGTTCTTGGAGGAACTCCTTGACGAGACGGTGGGAGCAAAGAGAAGATCTTCTGCGACTAGCACCAAGTAGCCAAACGCTTACACTTGTGTCCGTAGCACTTAAGAATCGATGACATTCTGGCCTTGGCAAGGACCTCCCTGAAGTCCGCTGGTAGCTTGTATCCTCCAAACTCTAAGGCTGCACGGCCAAGCGCTCAGGTTCAGCAATCCTGGGTAGTGATGCAGGACTGTGCCTCCTTCTCTGGTGAGTAGATCAGTGACCACCAGCAGCTAGACCGGAGGCGACGCTGACAGGCTGAGAAGGTCCAGGTACCAAATCTGCCTCAGCCACCCCGGGGCGATGAGTATCATCCTGCATCTGAAGTGTGTGAGTTGATGGATGACTCGCAGCAGGAGAGGCAACTGAGGGAACGCATACAGAAGAACAAGTTACTTCTTACCTGGTAACGTTCTTTCGATGGGATGTTCCTCCAACATATTCCTCATCTTTGATAGATCATCTCCCAGCTTGCTGGCCTTGGAAAATTTTGTCAGTAGAGGGCGCTGCGCGTCGACATCCCTCGAGCCGATGTCCCTCGACAGCCTCCCTATCGGTGCCGACGTCATCACACGTATAAATAGACTTGCGCAGCATCCGTTGCTCAGTTCCGTTTTGACGTTAACAGTTGTTTTACATGAATTGGTTATTGACCTTGAAGGAGCGTAAGCTGCAACCACAAGGGAAGTGTTACTGCGGGGATGGACGGGAGGGGCGATAAGGAATACGTCGGAGGAACATCCCATCGAAAGAACGTTACCAGGTAAGAAGTAACTTGTTCTTCGAAGGGATTGTGTCCTCTGACGTATTCCTTATCTTTGATAGACTCCCGTAGCAGTGGTGTGTAATTGGAGGTGGGAGTAAAACGCCATGTTTCCTTTTAGGAATGAACAGAATGTAATACGGCTTTGCCAAACCTATTCTCTTGACTAGAGGAATCAAGGTTGTAAAATCTTGTGAAGGTATGTGCGGACGACCATGTGGCAGCCGCACATATGTCTCGAACCGGAACCCCTCTTTGGAGGGCCGAGGAGGCTGCGATACCCCCGGTTGAATGAGCCCTAAGATTTTGAGGAGGCTCTTTCCCTGCTAGTTTGTAACATTCCAGAATGGCCAAAATAATCCATCTGGAAATGGTTTGTTTTGTTATCGGTAGTCCCAGTTTGTGCCCCGAGTAACCTACGAACAGTTGTCCTGCTTGCCTAATCCTAGCAAGTCTGCTGATGTAAAAGCTTAAAGCCCGCCTTGGGTCCAGCCTATGTAGCCTTTCTTCCTCTTTCCCCGGATGGGGAGGCGGATAGAACGAAGGTAAGGTCATTTTCTGAGTGATGTGGAATTCAGAAACCACCTTTGGAAGGAAATTAGGCTCCACCTGTAGGACAACTGTCCTTATGAAAAATTGTATGAGGGGGTTTACAAGATAGAGCTTGTAATTCGCTCACCCTTCTAGCAGATGTTAAAGCCACTAATAAGACAGTTTTAAGGGTGAGAAATCTTAGCGAACAAGAGTGGAGTGGTTTGAAAGGAGTACCCATCAGGAAATTTAAGACTAAATTTAAAGTCCCATAAAGGAACCTGGAACGGTCTTGGAGGATAGACATTAGTTAATCCCTTTAGAAATTGTACTACTAAAGGGTAATTTGAATTACGATGGCTCCTCTGCAGTGCGCTTGAAGATCGATAGCGCTGTGAGATAGCCCTTGATAGTGCCAACTTGAAGGCCTGAATTTGCCAGGTAGAGTAGAAAGGATAACATCGTTGGTGTACCACATGCAAAGGGGTCAATATTCTCTTCTCTACACCAGCTGAAAAATGTGTTCCAACGGCAGCGGTATAAAGACTGTTGCTGGCCTTCTGGCCGAAAGCAACACTTCCATGACGTCATCAGGGAGGTCCCAATCCTTGTATCTCAACCTTTCAGAAGCCAGGCGTGAAGGTTGAGGGTTCTGATGTCTGGATGGAGAACCTGATCTCCCTTCTGTGAGAGAAGATTCTCCTTGAGTGGAAGACGAATTGGAGGGCAGATGGACATGTCCAGAAGGTCCGGGTACCACATTCTCCTGGCCCAGTCTGGGGCAATTAGGATCATGGTCCTCCGGAATCTTCTCAACCTCCTGATCATTTGAGGAATGACAGGGACTGGTGGAAACGTGTACAGGAGTGGAAACTCCCAGTCCACTACGAACGCGTCCCCTAGAGCTCCTCTCGGGGGAAATTCCCTTGAAGAAAACAGATCGCACTTCCTGTAGGTACTGGTGGTGAACAGATCCACTTGAGGGGTTCCCCAAAGGGCAAAGATCTCCTGAAGGACTTCAGGAGCTAGTTCCCACTCATGGGAGACTGTGCCCTGCCTGCTCACAGCGTCCGCCGTCAAGTTCTTCTCTCCGGCTGGGTGAACTGCCGATAGAGAGATTCCTTCTTGAATTGCCCAAAACCAGAGCTGCATTGCCTCTCTGCACAGTGGCAGTGATCCTAAACCTCCTCTTTTGTTGAGGTAGTGCATGGCCACTGTGTTGTCCGTCATTATCAGGACATTTTTCCCCTGAACAGATGGCAGAAAAGCCTTCAGCGCTAGTCTGATTGCTCTCAGCTCTAACAGGTTGATATGTAGTCTGGACTCCGATGGAGACCAATGACCGCTGATGGTCAAGTCGTTGGTATGGGCTCCCCACCCTGTGAGTGAGGCATCTGCGACTGTTATTTACGGCCATGGTTGACAAAACAGTTCTCCCTTCAAGATGTTTTTTCTGGCAAGCCCACCACTGAAGGTCTCGAGCCACCTTGTCCGGAACCTGAAGGAGTTCTATCATTCTCCCTGAGAATTGCGACCACTGAGTTCTCAGTGCCCACTGACGAGATCTAATTCTCAGGCGAGCCTCTGGCACAAGGAAGATGCAGGATACCATGAGGCCTAGCAACCTCAAAAAGTCAAAGGCTGGTAGACGTTGGGCATTTTGAAACTTGGTGACCATCTGTAGAATATCTTGAGCCCTCAACACTGGTGGCGAGGCTTTTCCCAGGGAAGTGTCCAGGACTGCTCCAATGAACTGGAGTCTCTGTGATGGCATCATCTGACTTCTTTAAGTTGAGGGAGAAGCCCAGCTTGTGAAGGAAGGAGCAGACAATCTTGCTGAATCTGAGCTTGCTCCGGAGATATTGTTCTGATCAACCAATTGTCCAGGTAGGGGTAGACGTGGATCCCTTCCCTCCTTAGACTTGCAGCCACTACCGACATTAGCTTGTCGAAGACCCTCGGGGCGGAGGTCAGCCCAAATGGCAGAACTCGAAATTGATAATGAGAGCCGCCAATTGCGAACCTCAGGTATTTCCTTTGTTTGAGATGGATTGGCACATGGAAATAAGCATCCTGGAGGTCCAGAGATACCAGCCAGTCCTGGAGCTGGAGGGCCTGAAGGATCTGAGAGAGAGTTACCATCTTGAACTTGTCCTTCCTGAGGAACTTGTTCAATTCTCGTAAGTCCAAGATAGGTCTCAGTCCGCCGTCTTTCTTCGGTATGAGAAAGTAGGGGGGGGGGGGGAGTACCAGCCCTTGTTCCTCTCCGCTACAGGAACCGGTTCTATGGCACCTTTCTCTAGCAGGTCTACAATTTCCAGCAAGAGGAGCGGATCTGGAACTTTCAGAGAGCTGTTCCCTGGTGGATGAGACTGAGGGATGCGTAGAGAAGGCAGGCAGTAACCTTGGGCAACTGTCTCCAATGGTCAAGCATCTGACGTAATAGCCTGCCATTCCGTCAGATGTTGAGTTAACCTGCCCCCTACTGGTGTCCTGTGAGGAGTGTCCTCAGGGCAGTTTGGAGGCGGCTGATGCAGATGCCGAGGGTAAAGAGGCACCTGCGGCTGCTGCGGCTTTTGTATTTTTAACCCGTCCACCTCGGGTGAATTTTTTCTGACCCCTTTGAACCGGCTATCCTCTGCCTCTTCCGAATGCGGAATAGAAGCGAAGGGACTTACCTCTTCAAGAGGTTCCTGAGGGGTGATATGGTGTATGACGGATTGCAGCTCGCAGGGATTTTGCTGCTGCCTTTGATGTTTGAAGCTTTTCTAACATGTCATACCGCCATCTTACCAAACAAGGAAGAGCCGTCAAAGGGCATATTCAAGAGTCTGCTTTGCACATCTGGAGCAAAACCAGACTTCCGCAACCAAGCAAATCTCCTGGTTGTTGTACTTGCCGCCATTGCCCTGCTGATGCTGTCAGCAGAATCGATGCCAGTTTGAAGGGATTCGCACAGTGTCTTTACCATCCTTGATGATGTTTAGGAACGCTTCCCTTTCTTCACCCTCCGGGAGGCAGTCAGCCGCTGATGAAGCACACTCCCAAAGTGTGTGGCTGAACCTTGCGAGCGTACAAGTAGCATTGATGGATTTCAACGTCATGTTACATGCAGAAAATACTTTTTTGGCCATAGAGTCATATCTCTTATCATCCCTGTCCTGTGGAACAGTAGGGTAAGCCGATGTACTACCTGATGAAGTAGCTGCCTGAACAACCAGACTCTCCGGAGTTGGGTGTTTGGATAAATATTCAGGGTCAGCAGAAGACACCCTATATTTAGCTGATAATTTTTTGTTAACCGCCGGGATTACCTCAGGGGATTCCCAGTTTGCCAATATTCTCCTTTGTAATGCCGCATGAAATGGCACCACAGGATCCTCCTGTGGAGCTTTGACCAAGAGGTCTGTGAGGTCGTCTTGCTGAAAAGCAGGTGAAGGTGTGGACCACCCCATAAACTCTATTATCCTTGCCATCAAGGTTCTATAAGTGGTTGGTTTCAGCATGTTCCCCTGGGTCTGGTAAATTACACTTCTGGGAAAGTGTCCAACCCACTTGCTTCCTGTAAGGATTCTTGGAGGTCTTTCAACCTACCTTCCTCAGAGGTAAATTCCTCTGGTACAGGAGTTGCAGATCCCTGCAACTCAAAAGGTCTTTCCTGATCCGAATCCTCCCCTTCTTCATAAATAGATAAGACTCTTGAGTGATCAAGTCTTGAAAATGGTATAAATCCCATTTCCAGAGCAGAAGGGGCCAAATTCGTCATGATTGGCTGAGAAAACGTTGACGTCGTCGACGCGGACGTTAAAGGCTTCGAAGCCGTGGAAAAAGGCGTCGAGAAAGGTGGTAGAGGCCTCAATGAACTCGAGAGTATCGGAATTCTACTTGAGGTTGTCGACGACATTCTCGTGATCGTGGCTCTGGGTATGGCCACTGGCTGTGAGGTGGCCGTGGGTTTGTCCTTTCTCGACGTCAACTCGACTGACCTGTGCTTCGAAGAACATTTCGATAATGGCGTCGAAGACACCAATCTATGCGTCGAAGTGATCTTCGACGACGGCGTGACTTTGCCTTTACTTGAGGGTTTGTGACGCTCTCGAGTGGCTTCTTTCGCCGGGTGCTGCGACTCGCGGCGTTTTGATTTTTTGGGTCTTTCACCCAGGGTATCACCCTCAGCAGTCTTCGAGGGGGTCGAGGCCGCTTTCTCGAAGACGCTAAGCATCTTTTTCCTGAATTCCTCCCACTCAGCCTGAGAGCTATGTTTTGTGGGGCAGGAGACCCTTTTCGGGGAAACGGAAGACGAGGAAGGGGATCTTCAAAGACTCATTTTTGAATTCTTAGACCTCGAAGAGTGATGGGAACTGCTTCGAGACCTAGAACGAGAATGTCTTTTGTGATGGCGAGGAGACGAATGTCTCGACTACGCCGAAGAAACTTTCGAAGAAGTTTTAACTGCCTTACCTCTCTCGAGCTTCCCCTTACGCTCCTTCAAGGCTTTCGCCGTCATAGACATGCAGTCCTCGCACTCCGAACAATGGTGCTCGACTCCCAGGCACCACAAACAGATCCTGTGAGGATCCGTCAACGACATTTTCTTTCCACAGCCTTGACATTTTTTGAAGCCAGACCGTGGAGTCGCCGGTTCGGATGAGGAAGCCATCGAGTATGAGTCGGTATTCACGAGGAATAATGATGAAGTATATTTGACTGAAGAACTGAGCAGCGATATTCCGAGGCCCCACAAAGCGCGGAAAAACGGAACTGAGCAACGGACCTGCGCGAGTTTATTTATACGCATGATGACGTCGGCGCCGATACAGAGGCTGTCGAGGGACATTGGCTCGAGGGATGTCGATGCGCAGCGCCCGCTACTGAAAAAATTTCCGAGGCCAGCAAGCTGGGAGATCTATCAAAGATGAGGAATACATCGGAGGACACAATCCCTTCGAAACAGGATTTCCCACGGGAAGGAGAACGAGTCCCCCATGTTCCCCAGTTGGTGGAACCTGCTGGCAGATTTCTGGCATTTGGAGTTTACCGCCGTCGCAAACAGATGGAATCTGGGGCATGCCCCACTTGATGAAGATACAGTCCACCTTGTCCTGCCGATGGTTCCCACTCGTGGCAGGAGCACAGCTCCCTGCTGAGGGAGTCGGCAATGGTGTTCCTGACTCCCGCTAGGTGAAAGGTTCGACGGCCGAGTGCCTCAAGTCCTGCACCTCTTTGGAGGGTGTTGGGGATTGAGTGCCCCTGTTTCATGATGTAGAACATTATGATGGTGTTGTCCAAGAAGATCCTCACCACCTTGCCCTTCAGAGATGGAGGAATGGACTCGAGGGCCCAGACCTCAGCCCGCAGCTCCAGGATATTGATGTGAAGATCCTTTGCCTCTGCCTGCCACAGTCCTCTGGTGTGCAGGAGTCTGGTGTGGGCTCCCCAGCCTGCCAGGGAAGTGACCGTCTCCTGGTATGGGGGACGCAGTGAATGCCCCGCCACCGAATCACCCATCTGAACTCCTCGTCGAGCAGGAACTTGTCAGCTAAGCTTCTGGACACCTGAACCCAGCGAGCGTCCAGGAACTGCTGTACGAGGTGGCATCCGTAACCTGCAGCGCTGGAGGAGGTAGATGCAAGACGACGACATGCCGAGCAGAGACTTGATGCTCGGCGCCATGGAGGTCTTCAGTGAGAACAGTCGCTGCACCTTCCCCAGAATGGCCGCTACCCTCTTCTCCGAGGGCGATGCTAGGAAGGAGACTGTATTGAATCTGGCACCTAGGAAATGGTGCGTTCTGCGATGGTGTCAAGTAGGAATTCGGATAATTGATGGAAACCCCAGATCCATCAGCAGCTGGACGGTCGTCGTGTCTGACAGCCAACTCTTGCGAACTGGCTCGGATGAGCCAGTCCTTGAGGTACGGGTACACGTGTATCCCCCGCAGACACAGATGGGCCGCCACTGGTGCCAGCCACTTCGTGGAAAAACCCTGGTGGCTGATTGCAGGCCGAAGGGGAAGGGCCTTGAACTGGTAGTGCCGTCCATGCACTACAAAGCGCAGGAACTTTTAGTGCTTCCTGTGAATGGGGATGTGCAAGTAGGCATCCTCCAGGTCCAGCGACGTAAAAAAGTCTCCTTCCAGTTGGCCGAGCACGAGCTGTAACGTGACCATCCTGAATTTTTGGGACTTGAGATACTTGTTGAGACGTTGCAGGTCTAGAATGGGCCGCCAGACCCTAGTTTTCTTTTTGACCAAAAAGCATCTTGAGTAGACTCCGGCGCCCCAGAATCGTCATGGAACCAGCTCTATTGCCCCCTTTTGCAGCATGGCCCAGACCTCCTCAGAGTTGAGGGATGTGCTGCTCCTGCCGGCCACCGGAGGGATCCACAGACACTCGTGCTGAAACTCCAGGGTATGTCTGTGGGCGAGAGCATCCAGCACCCCTCGGTTGGTGGAGATCTTGTCCCACTCGCTGACAAATCCCATCAGCTGGCCTCCCACTGGGGTGCATTGGTGGGGGCCCGGCATCTTGGCCGGTTCAGTCCTGCTTAGGGGTCGGCGTCCCACCTTGGGGACGACTGCACTGACCACCTCCACTGTAGGCCTTGGAACGGCCTCTGTAGGCCTCCTGGGCGATGGCCCAGGAGGGATGACGGTAAAACGAGGAGAACCCTTTTGTCGACTTGTCTAACTTTCCTCTGGGGGCACGAAAGGAAGAGCAGTGTTGTTGGAGTGCCCAGGGCATGAGCCGTCTCTGTATCCACCTTGATGGCTTGCACGGACTCGTCGATGGCCTTCCCAAAGAGGTCATCTCTGTCGAAGGGCATGTCCAGCAGACCTCGTCTGGACCCCCAGGCGGAAAATCGAGGCCTTCAGCTAGCCTCATTGATGGAGGCAGACATAGTTCCCCATCTGCCGGAAACCTGTGTCAGCGATGTCCAGCGCCAGTGTGATGGCTTGGTCTGAAGCCACTTCTCCCTCTTGGAAGAGAGCGATCGCCTAAGTCCTCTTGTCCTCAGGCAGGAACGCTAGAATCGGACACAGATTGTACCACAGTCCCCCGTCATACCTGGCTAGGATCACCAGTGCGTTGGCCACCTTGATGGTTGATGCCGCGGTGTAACTAACCTTCCTCCCCATGGCGTCCAATTTCTTCCCCTCACTGTCCGGGGATGACGAGAAAGGGTTTGACGATCTCTTCCTCGCCAAAACCACTGAATCCGCTGATGGTTGCGACCGCAGACACCTGGGGGCGTACTCTGGCACCCAGTACTTTTTCTACAGTCTATCCCGTTTGGCCAGGACCGTGCAAGGATTCTTCAAGAGGGCCAAGCCTCCCCCCCATATGTCGTCCAGGAGGGGCACCGCCCTGATGGTCTTTATCTTGGCCATGAGCCTCTGATATAGGAAACCCTCCTTCTTGGTTTCATCAGGCGTAAGCTGGAAAAGTTCAGAAGCTTTGGTGACCATAGAATGAAACTACCCCACCTCATGCGGTGGGAACGCCCATGGTTGCGGAGATCCACCCGCCGTGACGATATTGTTGTTGCTGTGCCTGTCCCCGAACGGAGGTGAGGGCACTGGACGCGGGTGTGGAGGTTGATATGGGGGTGTCGGATGGAGCTTCCTCTTTTTGGTCAGAGGCTGACCCAGGACTGCAAGGACTGGGGCCTGCGGCATCCTTTAAGGGATTTCTGACACCGTTTGCAGGGTCGAAAGGATATCCAGGTATACATCTCTAGGCTGAGCTGGCATGGTAAGAAAACAAGTCCCTGCGCCGTCAGCGTTGCCACCGGCATCCTCCACGTCCTCATGCGAGGACGAAACTTCCATGGCCTGGTGCACAGCCTGTGGTTGGCCTCGGGCTCCATCGCCTGCCACCGCCCCCTTATTACACCCTTTGGGGCCAGGCCGGGCTCAGAGACGGGATCTTCTTTTCCGGCAGGGTTTGCCACAGCCCCAGCCGAGGCCTCCCGCCGAATCTATGATCACTGCGCCGCCACTAACTGCGCTGAAGAAAAGGACGATGCCAATTACGACGCGGTGCAGTGATCAGAGAGATCACTTTGCCTGCATCCCTGGCACAAATTCCCCTTCCAGACCGCCTCATCACCCCACTTACCTTGACGGTGGCACACTTGTGTGCGCCGCCTACACCCCCGCTTTACCCGTGGCGTCAATTGCGCCCACTAAGGTGGGTCGGAGCTGAAGCCGCAGGGTGCTTTTCTTTTCTTCTTATTTTTATTTTCTTGTATCCTGCAACCCCCGACTCCCATTACTGTGCCCAAGGAAAGCAGGGGACACCCCCGCAACCGTCATTCTGCTTCAGTGCAGGAATGGGAATCTGTATTTTGTGCACCCCCAAAGTTGCAGTGACTGCGGGGCGCAGTAGTACAGTCGACATTTTGGTACGATTCCCTCCCGCCATGGGGGCAGGGACACCCTGGGCGCAGTAGGGGCTACCTTCACAGGATCAGGCCCCTGCGCCTTCGAGAGAGCAGCTGCCATCAGCTCTGGGCCTTCTTGGGCAGGTCAGCAGCCTTTTCCTCCATCCTGGTCTTATCGCGCAGGGTTGGACGATTTCCTTTTTGAGGTGGTGTTAGGGAGAATTCTCAGAAATGTGCTAATTCCCTCCACCTTAGAGACCCCCAGCAACTTTGCTGGATTTTGAAGACTTGATTTTTTTAACCTGAAAAGAGTGAGACCACTTTCTCATATTTTAATGTGATTTTTTAACTGTTTCTTTTGGTTATGGAATCTGACAAACTCCATAGGCATCTTTTACATTGCGTCACACAGCACCTTCAGTGCAGTGACACAGGGAAGTCTTTCAGAATCCCCAAGGTTTGAATACCTTTTCTGGGATAAACTACCATTTCCTAGAGTAGTAAAGTGAAATTGACTTTACTTACATTTGTAACTTTCTAGACCCAGCACACACCATCTTACAATAGGGTGCTGGAGGAGTTACTTGGTATCCCCTTTGTCTATGTTCTCATATAAAAATGTTATGTTACCCTTTCCTCGAAGAATGGCTGGTGGCAGTGGTTTACTTTTAACTACCGTGGTGTGCATTTACCGCGGGCTGCTTTTGCAGCTGCAGTAAAGCACCCAAGGGTGGCATTTTTGTCAAAATGGCCCAGTCTTTTTTTTTTCTCCCCATTTCTTCTTCGAAAGGTCCTTCTCGAGATTTACTCTGCACGGCAAACCAGGTTTGGTCCCTTTGCCTTTGGCGGGATTCACGAGTGAAGACCGCCTCTGGCTACAGGGTGTCTGGTGGGGGCAGGAAGTGAGGGAGGTGCCCGAAACGCCCTGTGCTTAGTCTCCTAGGAGACCCAAATGCACTCTGTAGTGATTGGCCGGCTGACTGTCCGGCAAGGGCAGCCACCCTGCTGGGTGAGTGACAGCTAGGCTGGAATGAATGGGAGAAATCTGAATAAAAGGCGAGGCTTTTGGCTTGGAAGGCAGGGTCAACCACTGGACAAAGGAACCTTAAAGAACTTTAAGAGGACACCTGACGCAACTCCTAGACCGTTGGTTTGCCCAGTGAAGCCCTGTTGCTGTGCTGAAACGTCAAATCTGTATCAGCAGAGAGGACCCTGCAAGGACGACTTCATCTGAGTTGGTGGGACCAATCATCTCCAAAGCAAGCCACCTGGACATTCTCTTGGAGCTGGTTGCATTTCCATAGAGTTGCTGCTGGAAACAGAAACGGCAGGGAGAGGAACACCAGATTGTGTGTGTTGCTTTTAAGTTGGCCAAGAGCTCCAGCAAGATTCTCCGGACTCCCAGGAAGCAGGACTGACTGAGCCTGAGCCCCCTCCCCCAACAAAGTGCGGGACCCCAGAAGCAAGGAAAGTCCATCTCGACAGCCAGGAACCGCAGTGTTGTTATTTGGGGTAGTCGTGAGGAGCTGAAACACTGAAGTGCCTCTTGTTTGAAGATTGCCGGTTACGAGCGGTGACAATCCCATTGCAGTGCAGAAGTCCCCAGAAGTCCTCCCTCTTGTCCGCACGACTGAGGCCCAGGAGCAGTGAGATCTGCAGACAAGCACTTGTTCTTCAATACAAAAGGTACTGTAAAGTCTGAGAGAACTTACCTCTTATTGTAGAGTTGCTTGTATCTTCTACTACTCACAAGTCTAACAGCTTGTGGCCCTACATTGATTCTTATATTCTTCAAAGACTTCTAAAACATTGTGCAAATACTTTTCTTACTTACCTACCAGAAGTGCTTCAGCTCATATAGACCTTTGCCTATTGACTTTGGCTTAACCTGTAATACTGAATGACACTGCTTAGGGGATCCTAAAATATTTGCCTGCTTAAGAATATTTGAGGACTCTTGTTTGTTGTAATAACCTTTTCCTTTGACCAAGTTCTAAGAGTATTGTAAATGCAACAGTAGGATATTAATGTCCCCAGCACCCTAATTATTGAAGTCACCTGAGGTTGTGACTGTGGGCCATCCCAAAATGATCTTTACTGATATAGAAGCTAAGTGTGTAGTTTTGAAGTGTATTTGTTTGTTACTATTATATTTGCTCCCTTCTGAAGAAGGCTTATTCTAACTGATAAATTAATAATTGTTTATTCAAGAAACCTTGTGTGTAAGTGTTTATTTGAATACTTGTCACTGTGAATCACTGTGTAACTCCTCTCTACAGCTCACATTGACCACTCTTGAGATAAGCCTGGCTGCTCAACACACTACCAACCTGTGCAGTACAGACTTATACCAAAGGTAGGGTTCCTATTGTCAGTAGGTCATGGTAAGGGTTAGCAAACATCAGAAGACATGCACTACTTACCGTAATAGCATTTCTGATTATTGTATCTGCTTAGATTCACATGCTGTGCATATAGTCCGACATCTAGTGGTAACCCCAGAGTATTGCATCTTGTTTTTCGAGGACCGAAAGGGGACGTCGACATGGGCATGCCTGTAAACCTATCCCTAACATGACGTGGAGTGTACCAGAAATCCCTCACGTGTCAAGGTCCCTCCGATTGTATTTTCTCTGCAGTGATGGAGCTTTATGACTATCTTGAGTACAGAAAAGAGAGACAGCAGTAAGATGCCTATGTTCCTTCCTTCTGAGCGGGGAGGAAGGGAGGGCGCATGTGAATCTAAGCAGATACGACCATTAGAAATGCTTTTACGGTAAGTAATGCATTGTCTTCTGATGCTTGTTAATCTGCGTAGAATCACATGCTGTGCATAGACTAGCGAGCAATACCCGGAGTTGGAGGTGGGTTGTGAGAAGGAACAGTAGAGAAAAGATGTCCTAGTACTGCTTGTCCCACCTGGGAATCAGACCTAGAATGAGTGTCTAGGCAATAGTGTTTTGTAAAGGTGTGTACAGAACTCCAGGTTGCCGCTTTGCAAATAGATTTGAGGGGAATATTTGCAATGAATGCCATGGAACCCCCAGTGCCTCGAGTAGTGTGCGCTCTAGGCTTGAAGGGCAGTTCTCTCTAAGCAAGAGTGTAACAGTGATGCAATTCACAATCCACTTTGAGATGGCCGATTTAGAGACAGGATCCCCTTCTCTACCAGCTGCCACTGAAACGAAAAACTGATTTGTCTTCCTCAGTGGTTTAGTTTTCTCCAGGTAAAACATGACTGCCCTGCGCACATCTAGTGTGTGTAGGCTTCTTTCTGCCACGATAGTGGGGTTCTAGAAGAAAGTTGCCAGCTCCACAGACTGGTTTACATGGAACGTGGAAATAAATGTGGGCGCAAATGGAGGGTGAGTGCGCAGAACCACCTTATCTCTGAACTGTAACAGGGTCTAGAACCAAAAGGGCCTATAGTTCACTGGCTCTCCTTATTGAAGTGATAGCCACTAGCAAGGCGGTCTTGTCAGTAAGAGCTTTTAGACTTGCTTTATGCATAGGCTCAAAAGGAGACCCCATAAGTCTAGTCAATACCACATTTAGGTCCCATCTGGGAGCCGGGTTAGAAATGGGGGGGATGAATCATTTTAACCCCGTCCATGAAAGCCTTAACTGGCATCTTCCACCGCAACATCTTTTGTTGGGAAGTTGTGTAGGCTGAGAGTGCAGCTAAGTGAACCTTCAGGGAATAAAAAATAACAGGCCCGAGTCTAGCAAGTGAGTCAGGTACAACACAATATGTGTAGGTGAGCAGTCCAAGGGATTGATGCTCATGAATTGCACCAGATGACAAAGCACTTCCATTTACTGGAGTAGCAATGTCTGGTGTTAGGCTTTCTTGCTTCTCCAAGTATGTCCATGCAACTGAGGAAGTTGGAGGTGCCCCAACTCTATGACCTCAGGAGCCAGGCCGCTAAGTGGTGAGTTTGCAGGCATGGATGGAGTGTGTCCCCCCCCCCCCCTCCCTCCCTCCCCCGTCCTGTGACAGCATGTTGTATGGGCAAGGCAGTTTCATTGGAAGAGAGAGGGACATCTCCATCAGATGACAGAACCAGGGTTGGCGGGCACACATCGTGGCCACCAATAGCATGGTGACTGGTTCCTGGTGCATCTTGTGCACGGTCTTGTTGAGTAGGGGAGTCGGGGGGGGGGGGTGGAAGGGGGTGTGGGAGGAGGAGGGGGAGCATAAGACAATGCATTACTTACCGTAAAAGCATTTCTGATGGTTGTATCTGCTTAGATTCACATGCTGTGCATAGGTCCGACATCCAGTGGTCACTGCGGAGTATTGCATTTTGTTTTTCGTAGTCGAAAAAGGGACGTCGACAAGGCGTGTCTGAAACACTATCCCTATAGTGACGTGCGTTGTACCCACAATCCCTCACGCGTCGAGGTCCCTCTGTATTTTTCTGCCCTGAGGGAGCCTTCTAGACGTGAGTGAGTACAGAAAAGAGAGAGAGAGATATAAAGGAAGTCTATGTTCCTTCCATCCGAGCGGGGAGGAAGGGTGGGCGCATGTGAATCTAAGCAGATACAACCATCAGAAATGCTTTTACGGTAAGTAATGCATTGTCTTCTGATGTTTGTTAATCTGCTTAGAATCACATGCTGTGCATAGACTAGCGAGCAGTACCCGGAGTTGGCGGTGGGTTATGAGAAGGAACAGTAGAGGAAAGGTGTCGTAATACTGCCTGTCCCACCTGGGAGTCAGATCTAGAGTGTGCATCTAGACAGTAGTGTTTTGTAAAGGTGTGCACAGAACTCCAGGTAGCCGCTTTGCAGATGGACTCAAGGGGAACATTTGCAATGAATGCTATGGACGCCCCCGTGCCTAGAGTAGAATGTGCTCTTGGCCTAAAGGGCAGTTCTCTCTTAGCAAGAGTATAGCAGAGTGTGATGCATTGGACAATCCATCTAGAAATAGTGGACTTTGAAACTGCATCCCCTTCTCTTCCTGCTGCCACCGAGACGAAGAACTGATTAGTCTTCCTCAGTGATCTGGTTCTTTCCATGTAGAACATGACCGCTCTGCGCACATCTAGTGTGTGCAGAGTCCTTTCTCCCAAGTTGGAAGGATTTTGAAAGAACGCTGGTAGTTCTATAGACTGGTTTACATGGAATTTTGAGATGAATTTTGGAGCAACCCTTTGGTGAGTGCGTAGAACCACTTCATCTTTGTGAACTGTAACAAAGGGGTCTAGAACAGAAAGAGCCTGTAGTTCACTTACTCTCCTGATGGAGGTGATAGCTATTAGGAAAGCAGTCTTAAGAGTGAGGTCTTTAAGAGTTGCTTTGTGCATGGGTTCAAAAGGTGATCCCATGAGTTTTGTAAGTACCACGTTAAGGTCCCATCCGGGAGCTGGGTCAGCTATCGGGGGGTGTATTCTCTTTACTCCCTCCATGAAGGCCTTTATAACAGGGATCTTCCACCACGACACTTTGAGTTGGGAAGTGGTGTATGCAGAAAGTGCCGCTAGGTGGACTTTAATGGAATTGAACACTAGACCTGAATCCAATAAATGGGTCAGGTATAGAACAATATGTGTGGGAGAGCAGTCAATTGGGTTGATGCTCTTTCCTCTGCACCAGATGACAAATCTCTTCCATTTGCTAGAATAGCAGTGGCTAGTGTTGGGTTTTTTGGCTTCCCTGAGGATGTCCATGCATCTCTGCGGGAGCTGTAGGTGTCCAAATTCTACGACCTCAGGAGCCAGGCTGCTAAGTTCATGTTCTGGGGGCATGGATGCAGCGTCCTGCCCCTGTCTTGTGACAGCATGTTGTACGGGCAGGGGAGTTTCACTGGGGGAGATAGAGACATCTCCATCAAGTGAGCGAACCATGGCTGTCGGGCCCACATTGGGGCCACCAGTATCATGGTTACTTGTTCCTGGTGCATCTTGTGCACCACCTTGTTGAGAAGGGGAGTCGGGGGAAAAGCGTAAACAAATTTCCCTGACCATCGAATCGACAGACCGTTCCCCTTGGATTGGTTTTGGGGGTACCTGGAGGCGTAACTTTGGCATTGTGAGTTCTCCAGGGTTGCGAACAGGTCTATTTCTGGGAATCCCCATTGCGTGAAGACGTCGAAGACGATGTCTTCGTGCAGTCGCCATTCGTACTCTTCGGGCAGGGGGAAATCTCTGCTGAGTTTGTCTGCCAGCAGATTGAGTTCCCCTGGTACATATTGTGACAGGAGGAACATATTCTGTTTGAGAGCCCACTTCCATATGTTTTGGGCCAGTTTGGACAGACCTGGAGAGTGGGTTCCCCCCCTGCTTGTTGATGTAATACATGGCTGTGGTGCTGTCTGTAAGGACCATCACTGTCCTGCCTTGTAGGTGTTCCTGGAAGGCTTTTAGCGCCTTGAACACAGCTAGTAGATGTGTGTTTGGATGCTACGTTCGGAGTCCACACTCTGTGAGTAGTTTGATGGGATAGGTGCGCCCCCCATCCTGTGAGGGATGCGTCTGTGGTTAGAGTGGCTTCCGCCGCGGGTGTGGCAAAGGGTTTCCCTTTTTCCATGTTTTCCTTTGTCCACCACCGTAGCGAGAGAACCAAGGCTTGCGAGACCACAACTAGATCCTCCCATAGTCCGCTGGCCTGACACCACTGGCTGTTGAGCCACTCTTGCATTGGGCGCATGCGCAGGCGTGCGTGAGGTACCAAATAAATACACGACGCCATCATTCCTAGCAAGCGTATTGCTTTGCGTACCGTCACCTCTCGACCGGTCACATATTGAGGGATCTGAAACAGCATGTTTTGGACCCTCTCTTTGGAGGGGAAGACGAGGCCGCCCTTTGTTTGAATTAGAGCCCCTAGGAATTGCTTGATTTGACTGGGGTCTAAACTGGACTTCTTTTCGTTGATGGAGAAGCCCAACTGGAACAAAAGGTCTACCGTCTTTTGGGTATTGGAGAAGCATGTTTTGTAAGAATCCCCTGTTATGAGCCAGTCGTCGAGGTAAGGGTAAACTGGGATGGACAACCTGCGCAGGTGGGCCGCTGCCACTGCCAGCACCTTTGTGAATACCCTTGGTGCTGATGCTATGCCGAAGGGTTGCACTTTGAACTGGTAGTGTTTGCCCTCTATCATGAACCTGAGGTATTTTCTGTGCGCTGGCAACATTAAAATATGAAAGTATGCATCTTTCATGTCCAATGTTGTCATGTAATCTCCCTGAGAAAGCAGTGGGATCACTTCCTGTAAGGTCACCATACGAAACTTTTGGGGTTTGATAAACTTGTTCGCTGGGCGCAGATCTAATACAGGGTGCATGGTTAGATCCTTTTTGGGTACAAGGAAGTACACTGAATAAATACCTTCCATTACCTGAGATAGAGGCACGACCTCTATGGCGCCTTTTTCCAGCAGTTGTTGTACTTCTTGGAGAAGGATGGCAAGATGTTCCGGTGTCATGCGACGTCCCCTCGGGGGTCTGTAGGATGGGGAACTGTTGAATTCGATAAAGTATCCGTGGGCTACGGTGGAAAGTACCCAACGGTCTGACGTTATCTCCTCCCATGCAGGAAGAAAGGATGTTATCCGGCCCCCGACCGGTGTTGCATGGGAGGGGACGCGAATCTTCGCGTCACTTAGAGCTGTTGGGGGCTCGGGAGCCTCTGGGGGTGGATCCCCGACCTCTCCCTTTACCCCGGCGTTGGCCTCTTTGGCTGTACTGCCCACTATTGGTTTGGTAATTGGTGGCAGGGTATTGTTGATGCTGACGTTGTTGTTGGCGTTGGCCACGAAAAAAGCGTTTGTTGCCATAGCCGCTTCTGGTAGTGGGCTTAGAGATTTGGTCAAGAGTCTTGATAGTATCGAACTCTTTTTTAGCCATCTCTAGAGCTTCATCCACCGCTTTCCCGAAGAGGTTAGAGTCTTCCACAGGTTTATTTATTAAAGACGCCTGTGTCTCAGGTTTAAACCCCGAGTTGCGCAGCCATACGTGGCGTTTGAGGAGTATTCCCTGCACCAGGCAACGTCCCGCTGTTTCTGCCTCGTCCAGAGAGTTTTTTACAATGCTCTGGTTCACCTGGGTTCCTTCGCCAATAGTTGAAAGTAGGCGTGTACGTAAAGGCTCTGGTGCTTCCTCGGCGTCCTTGCGCAGTTTGGCCCACTGCGCGTCTGCATAGCTAGCAAGCAAAGAATTGTTGTTCGCAATTCTTGCTGAGAAGGCAGCCGAGGAAGTTACTCTTTTTGCAAGGGCATATAGCCTTTTGCCCTCCTTGTCAGGGGGTGCCTCACTGGTGGAAAGTGGTACCCCTGCCCTCTTTCTAGTATTAGATACTACTAGGGAATCCGGAATGGAATGTCCCCTAATGTAGAGCGGGTCTGAGGGAGAAGGAGTGAAAAGTTTTTCAATTCTCGGATTGACCCCTCTGATCAAAGCGGGAGTGGCCAGCGAAGGGATGATTCTTCTCTTCACTGAAGCTAGGAGGGGAATGGTCTGGCTGACCGGGGGTTTCTCTTTAAGTACTCTTTCCACAAAGTCTAATTCTGGAGAGAGCTCCCCAGTGTCCAGTTCGAAATGTGCTGCTGCTCTGCGCAACAGTGCATTGAAAGTGGGCTGATCGTCAATTGGAGACGTGTTCCTAACCAGTGAATTGTCCGGAGGATTTAGGTTTAGGACATCAGTGTCAGAATATACTGATGGGGATTGCCAGGGGTGCGAAGGTCCTTCTTCTGTAATGTCTGGCCTGTCTTCCAGACATTCCTCCTGGTTCTGTCCTTCATCGTCCATGAAATCATCCTCCTCCTCCAAGTATTGTCCCTCCAAGTAATGTTCCTCCCCAGTGAGGTCGTATACATTATGGAAGTCTGAGGCTGAGGCTGTGTCCACCTGGGGATCGACTAGCCTCGGATTTTTGGTCCTGGGGTCCTCCTGAGGCCCTTCTCTAGTCCTTTTGGGAGTTTGAGAGGTCTGGGTGTTCATAAACCTTTCCATCCTCTCCATACAGAGGTGGAGTCTTTCCATGGTTTCATGGGGTACCCCAGAGCGGTCTGGCGGGGGAAAAATAGGGTCATTTAGCTGGAAACGGCTCGATCTCTCCCAAAGCGTCGAGGAAAGTGTCCCGTCGCTCTCCGAAAAACCTTCAGGTGTGCTGGGTGACCCCCCGACTGAAGGGGGTAGTCCCTGCCTTCCTTCTGGCTCTTTCGGCGTGTCTTTCGACTTGTGCGTAGTGCTCGACGTGACTTTCGGCGTACGCTTCTGGGCGTCGGCTACAATGATCCTCGCCAAGCTCTCGGCGACTTGTTTGTCGGCGACTCGTTTGTCGGCGGTAGCTTGCGTTTTCGACGCTACAGGTGTCGATCGCTCTACGGCGGTATGTGCCTTTTGTTGATGCGCGCCCGCCGATGGTTTGGGGGCGGTGCCCTTATTTGCCGAAAGCCCAGTCGCTGGTCGCAGCTGCGGTTGCGAGAGGGGCTTCGAACCCGAACGGTCCGAGGAAGCCGCCGGTGGAACCTGCGTCTCCTTGGGCGCCAAAGCTCTCTTCGTCTTAGACGAAGAAGAGCCGTGGGTTGTGTGCTTATGTGTGTTTTTGTGTGCGTCAATGTCGCCGGGGTGTTCATCCCCATAAGCAGGGCGTGAGCCGAGCCCGTCGGGGCCGGGGACAGACGACGAAGCGCGCGAGTGCTCCTTAGAGGGGTTTTCGACTTCCGTAGCGGAGGTCGTGTTATCGCGTTCCTCGTCACTGTCGGTGGTAGCAGCGGCGGGTGAACCTTCGGCCTTCGACATCGCGTATGCCGCCCACCTTTTAACCCTACGGTCTTTTAGAGTTTTAGGCTTAAGAAGCCGACAAGCCGCGCAACCTTCCTTCTTGTGATCGAGGGGCAAGCAACGGTTACACCGTGAATGCTTGTCCTTCCAAGTAAATTTGCCTTTGCAGAGCGGGCAAAATCTAAAGGGTGTCCTCTCCATAGCCGAGGTAATAAAACGTGATAACCACCCCAAGGGAAAGGAAGGGGAAAGGGAAAGGCATTCTCAGAAAAGAACCAGAGATGTCCCACAACCCCACTCTCCCTACTGTATATGGCCTGCGAGGCCAGGCCATGTGTTCGGCAACGCCGAAGGATCTCCTCCGCTCGACCCTCCGTCGAAGATCTTGCTCGGCGGACAACAGCTTCACAACTGCGTCGAGGGAGGGAGTAAGTGTTAATATTAATGAGAAAAACGACCAAAGGTCGAGGAGATGAAATTTGCAATGTCTCTCGAGGAGCTCTGCTTAAAGGCGACCAGTAACTGGGCGGAAAAAAACAATCTGAGGGACCTCGACGCGTGAGGGATTGTGGGTACAACGCACGTCACTATAGGGATAGTGTTTCAGACACGCCTTGTCGACGTCCCTTTTTCGACTACGAAAAACAAAATGCAATACTCCGCAGTGACCACTGGATGTCGGACCTATGCACAGCATGTGATTCTAAGCAGATTAACAAACATCAGAAACAAATTTCCCTGACCATGTTATCCAGAGACCGTTCCCCTTCGATCGGTTCTGAGGGTACCTGGAGGCGTAATCTTGGCATTGGGCGTTCTCCATAGTTGCAAACAGGTCGATCTCTGGGAAGACCCATTCTGCGAAAACATTGAAAACAATGTCTTCCTGTAGTCGCCATTCGTACTCTAAGGGCAGTGGGAAGTCTCTGCTGAGCACATCCGCCAGATGATTGAGTCACCCTGGAACGTGTTGGGATAAAAGGAACATCTTGTGTTTGAGAGCCCATTTCCAAATGTTCTGGGACAGTGTGGATAGCCCTGGAGAGTGAGTGCCCCTTGCTTGTTCAGGTAGTACATGGCCGTGGTGCGATCTGAGGATCAGGACCGTCTTTCCCTGCAACTGTGTCTTAAAGGCCTTCAGTGCTTTGAATACGGCTAACAGCTCCAACAGGTTTATGTGGTTGGATGCTACCGCTGGGGACCAAATGCTGTGCGCTGTCTGCTGAAGCAGGTGAGCCCCCCCCCACCCTGTGATAGATGTGTCCATCGTTAGAGTGGCTTCTACTGCAGAGGTGGTGAAGGATTTCCCCTTCAAGATGTTTTCCCTCGACCACCACTGCAGAGAGAGACCGAGGGCTGCCGAGACAACCACTAGATTGTCCCATTGTCCGCTGGCCTGACACCATTGGCAGTTGAGCCCCTCTTGCATGGGACGCATGCGCAAACGTGCGTGAGGAACCAAGTAAATGCAGGACGCCATCATTCCTAGCAGTCACATGGCCTTGGTAACTGTCACCTCTCAACTGGCTACACACTGAGGGATCTGAAACCGCATGTTCTGAACCCTCTCGGAGGGGAAGACGAGGTGGTCTTCTGTTCACATTCGAGCACACAAACTGCTTGACTTGACTGGGGTCTAGGCTGGATTTCTTCTAGTTTATGGAGAATCCCAGTCTGAATAAGAGGTCTATCGTGTTTTGAATATTCGACAGGCATGTTCTATAGGAATGCCCTGTTATGAGCAAGTCGTCGAGGTAAGGATAAACTGGAATGGATTGCCTGCGCAGATGTGCTGCTGCAACTGCCAGTACCTTTATAAATACCCTTGGGGCCGAGGCAATGCCGAAGGGAAGTACTTTGAACTGATAGTGTTTGTCCTCTATCATGAACCTTTCGTATTTTCTGTATGCCGGCAACATTGAAATAAGTATGCATCTTTCATGTCCAATATTGCATTGTAATCCCCCTGTGTTAGCAGAGGAATTACTTCTTGTAGTGTGACCATACGAAACTTCTGAGGTTTGACAAATTTGTTCGCTGGGCGCAAGTCTAGCACAGGGCGCATGGTGAGATCCTTTTTGGGTACAAGGAAGTAAACTGAATAAATACCCTTGTTTACCTGTAGAAAGGGATGACTTCTATAGCACCCTTTTCCTGCAGGATCTCAACCTCTTGCAGCAGGATCCTCAGGTGTTCTGGTTTTAGGCGTCTTGATCTCGGAGGTCTGAATCGAGGTGATCGCAGGACTCTATGCAGAAGCCGTGGGCAACGGTCTTGAGCACCCACTGATCTGTTATAACCCCCTCCCATGCGTGCAGGAATGATGGTAGACTTAGCCTGGCCGGGGAGGCATGGGGGGAGGGGCGGACCTGGATCTGAAAGTCATTTCTGACTGGAGGCCGTGGAGTATATGGGGGTGGAATTACGACCCCTTCCGTTCCCACGGCATTGTCCCCTAGGTGGATACAGGTTAGTGGAAGCAGATCCCTGGCCTGAGGACCAATTGTTTCCAGTTCCATATTGGTTGTGAAGGGAGCGAGAGTAGGACTGGCCATAAAAGGAGCGACAAGAACCTCCCCCTCTCTGTTGAAAGGGCTTTTGAGCAATTTGGTTCAAAGTTTTCAAAGTCTTGTGTTCCTTTTTTTGCTGTCTCCAGCGCCACGTTACCAGCCTTGCTGAAAAAGTTGGATTCCTCCACCGGCTTGTTGATTAAGGACACCTGTGTTTCTGGCTTGAACCTGGAATTCTTCAACCAGGCGTGGTGTTTTAGTAGGGTACTGTAACGCTCACCTGATTCCCGTAGAGGCGCCGGTCTTGACTGGGCGTATACCGTATCTTCAAAGGTGATGTGTAACACACGGCTGGCTCTTTGGGCTGGACCTCTGTGCACTGTATGTTTGACTCTAAGGGTAAGATGTCTGCAGATAGAAAATATGGGATTAATGAACTGGGTTATTGAATGTCTCTCTCTTCTTCCCTTTCTCTTCTCCTGTAGAAGCCCGAAGGTTAACGCTCTCACCTTAGGTAAGTGAACGCCGTGCTCTCCATCTGCCTCGGGGCAGGGTGCTGTAACCAGTTTCTTCACTGGATAAGGGGAGCAGGCCTCTTGACTTCAGAGGACTGCTGTCCGTCGTTTACTGCACGAACGGTAAGTTTCGAGTAATTCTAATGTCTTTAAAGTCTTTAGTAATGATGTCTCTTGTTTTGCAGGGTTCCGGCGATGGTGGATGACGGGCTGAAGTGAGTTGAAGATGGAGCCCGTGTGATGAATAGAAGCGCCTGGAAGCAAGTAAGTAAGCGCTTGTTGCCTGCTTCACGATGCGCTCTAACTGTCTTTTTATTTTGCAGGTACAAGTTCGGAGCGGCTGCAGGGTGCCGGAATACCCACTGGGTTAGATGTGGAAAGGAGTAATGGCACGTGAGTATTAAAAGTTCCCCAATGTCTTTAAACGCACCTTGTTTTGTCTTTCAGATGCGGGATGCAGCGCCGAAGGCCTCCGGAGCGTGCGAAGAGTTGGTAAGCTTTTGTCTTTCAGATGCCGGAATGCAGTGTGAAGACCTCCGGAGCGCACGAAGAGTAGGTAAGCCTTTGTCTTTCAGAATGCAGCGCGAGGCGTTGGTGACAGCCGATGGCCCAGGTAAGTGAAGAGCTGTCACTGAAGACCGTAATGCTAACCTGTTCTTTCTTGTCTTTATAGGTGTTGCTGAAGACTGGATTCAGGATGGTAAGCCTTTTTCCTTAGGCCCAGGATCAGACGCAGAAGACACGATGAGCGTTCTGCTGCAGAGGATGCAGAATAATGCAAAGCAAGATTCATCCATCGGGTGTGGTTTAAATAGCCTCCTGTAGTGCTTAGGTGTCTCCTTCCACAGCCACGCCTAGGTAAGAAAAGAGTTCCTGCTTTCCAGAAGAGTTCCAGTGTTCTGAACCTAGGGAGTGGCTCCTGCCCCACCCAACAGGAAAAGTGGTTCCAAACAGAAGAGGATCAGAGGCTCAACTGGCAGGCAAGTAAGCAGCATGGTCTGCTGCAGGTAAGTCCACCCAAGCATTATGAGCCCGGCGCTTCCAGCGCTGGGACTGGGCATATTTATGAGCCTGGTGCCACTGGCGCCAGGACTGGGTCCAAAAGGTCCCAATTGGGACTGGTTGGCACTCGGAACCTGGGTTATGAATCTGCTTCCAAGGGAGTTGGGAAAACCCTGACCTTTTGGAAGCAGAGATCATGACAGGTACCCTGGGCCAGAGTCCTTCCCACCATCTCAGCAGCGTCTAAAGTATTTTTTAGAATGTTGTGGTTCACCTGCTTACCTTCCGATACAATCATAAGCAGGTGGGTACGCACGGGTTCAGGAACCTCTTGAAGGACCTCCCGCAGTAGGTTCCATTGAATGTCTGAGTAGCTAGCCAACAGCGTAGTGTTGTTGGCTATGCAGGTGGAGTACGCTGCAGCAGTAGTAATCCTTTTCCCCAGTGCGTACAACTTTTTACATTGTCAGGCGGTGCCTTGCCTGTGGACAAGGGGACACCTGCCCTCTTTCTCGTTGCCATAACCACAAGAGAATCCAGGGTGGCATGCCCCCTAATGTAGAGGGGGTCAGTAGGGGAAGGGCGAAAAGGTTTTTCCACTAGTGGACTAACAACCCTGGTCTGAGAGGGCGTTAACTAAGTATCAAGGCGTTTTTTTTTTTTACAGAATTCAGTAACGGGATAGCCTGACTGGCAGGAGGCCTCTCCTTTAAGATGTCTTCAACAAAGTCAGAATCTGGCAATTTGGAAGTGTTCTGCTGCCTTCTTTAAGATGGCGTTAAACACCATTTGGTCATCAACAAGTGATGCCTGACGGACTGGTGGGTTGGGGGGGCTGGAGTCCATACATAAAGGGTCTGGGGTTGGGCCAGGGGACGCCCAAGGTTGGTCACCAAGCGGCTGGTAGTCCTCCCAACCCTGCGTGGGATCAGCATGATCATCAGTGGTATCACCAAAGGGATCATCCTCCTGTGAGTATGGACCAACAAGGACTTCATCATCAGTAATGTCAAAAACCTCCTTGTTAGGCACGATTGCATGCAGTACCCTTTGGGTGCACTACAACAACCCTGACCTCCTGGCAATAGGAACCCAACCTTTGGTATAAACTTCTACTACAGAGGTTAGTAGCGTGGTTGAGCAGCTAGGCGTATCGCAAGAGGGGTCAATGTGAGCTGTAGGGGAGTTACACAGAGATTCACAGTAACAAGTATTCAAATAAACTCATACACCAGGTTTCTTAAATAAACAATTATGAATTTATCAGTCAGTTGAATAAGCCTTCTTCAGAAGGGGCAATATAATAGTAAAACACAAATACACTCCAAAATACACACTCTTAATACTTCTAAATAAGCAAATACCCTTTTAGAATGGCACACAGACACTTCCTACACACTCAGGTGACTTCTGTTAGCATTTAGAATTAAGCTTAAGAGTTTGTCAAAGAGAAAGGTAAAAGTTATTAGGACAAACCAAGAGATCTCACAATTATTCTGAAAGCAGCCAAGTACTTTTGTAAAAAAAAAAAAAACAATGCAAAGTTAGTTAACCCCTTACTGGAAGGAAGACCAAACAACGACAGAGGGAAGAACAGTCATTCAGAGAGCCAGGCCAATGTCAATTGGGCAAAAGTCTAGGTGAGCTGAAACACTTGTTACAGGTTGGTAAAAGTCTTGCACAATGTTTTTAGAGTCCTTTTAGAAAAAGAAGAATCAATGTAGGGCCACAAGCTGAGGAGGCTTGTGAGGTAAAGAAGCTGGCAGCAACCCTACAAAAGCTATCAAAACAAGACTCAACTGAACTCAAGCAAGGCTACACAAGAGGGAAGTTCGCTTAGACTATACAGTACCTTTGGTTAGAAGAAAAAGGCTTTGGATGGCTTCTGTTCCTGTGCAGTTCTGTAGATCCTGTGTTCCTGGGCCTCAGTCATGGGGACAAGAGGGAAGACGTCTGTAGGACTCCTGCACTGCAACATGATGGTCGGCGACAGAAAAGGACAAACTTCTATTCAGCAGCACTTCGTGGTTTCAGCTCCTCGCGTCTCAGCAAATTGCAACACTGTGGTTCTTGGCTGTCGAGTTGGACTTTTCTTGCATCTGGGGTCCAGCACTCTGTCGAGTTGACTCAGGCTCGGCCAGTCCTGCTTCGTGGGAGTCCGGAGGCACTAAGCCAACTTAAAAGCAATGCACATAAACTGGTGTTCCTCTCCCTGGCTTTTCGGTTCCAACAACAGTTCTGTGGAAATTCAACCAGCTATGAGAGGATGTCCAGGTGGCTAACTTTGGAGTTGATTGGTCCCACCAACTCCAGGGGAGAAGTCGTCCTTGCAGGGCTTCTCTAGTCGGGACGAATTCAGAGCTTCAGCACTGCAGCAGGGCATCACCGGGCAAACCAACGGTCCAGGAGTTGCAGCAGGCGTCTCTTCCAAGTTGTTCTTCGGATTTCTTCGCCAGTGGTCGACTCTGCCTTCCAAGCCAAAAAGCCCCACCTTTAGGCAGGTTTCTCCCATTCATTCAGCCTGGCTGTCACTCACCCAGAAGGGTGCCTGTCCTTGCCAGACAGTCAGCCAGCCAATCATCACAGAGTGCATTCGGGTCTCCTAGGAGACTAAGCACAGGGACTTTCGGGCACCTCCCTCACTCCCTGCCCCCACCACACACACTGGAGCCAGAGGCGGGCTTCACTCGTGAACCCAGCCAAAGAAAAAATGAACAAACGGACCAGACCTAATTTGGCGTGCAGAGTAAATCTCAAGGAGGACATGTCCACAATGAAATGGCGAAAAAAGAAGACTGCGGTCATTTTGACGAAATGGGCCCCCATGGGTGCTTTACCAAGGCTGCAATTGCAGCCCGCTGTAAAAACACACAATGGTAGTAAAAAGTAAACCACTGACACCAGCCATTAATTGTAGAAAGGGCAACATAAAAATGTTACATGAGAAACTAAACACAGGGGATACTAAGTAACCCCTCCAGCACCCTATTGTAAAGATAGTGTGTGCTGGATCTAGCAAGTTACAAATATAAGTAAAGTCAATTTTACTTCACTGCTCTGGGAAACAGTAGTTATCCAAGAGAAAGGTATTTAAACGTTTGGGAAATCTGAAAGACTTCCCTGTGCCCCTGCACTAAAGGTGCAGTGTGATACAATGTAAAAGATGCCTATGGAGTTTGTCAAACTCCATAAAACCAAAAAGAAACACAAGTCCAAGTCACAGAAAAATACATGAGAGTGGGGAAAAAAAAGGGTCTCACTTCTCCAGGATAAAAATTAAAAGTCCTAAAATCCAGCAAAGTTGGTGGGGGTCTCTAAGGTAGAGAGGAATTAGCAGATTTCTGAGAATTCTCCCTAACACTCCTCTTCATGAGGTGGATCAGAAGTCCTCTGGAACTTGTCCACAGGCGTGAATGGGCTCTCTTCACAAGGCCTTTTAGGAGCAAACCTTTCTGAAAATTCAACAAACTTTACCAATCTGTTCATACACCCCTCAAATTTCTCCCTGGTCCATGAGGAGGAACCAGAGGAGTCTAGCGGAAGAAAGGGCTCATCCTGATAATTCTCCTCCCTAGAACGTTGAGATTTCTCAACTAGAGTCTTAGATTTAGACAAAGGACACTCGGAATAATCTTTCCGTCCCTCCCTGCGTTTCGACGTGACCTCCGATGCATCCCTAGCCTTGTCCTTCTGCGGAACCGCCGAAACGATCTTAGCAAGACTTTTGGCGATGTTCGGCCTCACAGGGAGGTTTTTGGACTGTGAGGCAGTTGCAGCGTAGATTGTCGCAACCGGGGCCTTGTGCGGCATCAGCGCTCTCTTTTGAGGCGTCTCGACATCCCCGTGGCTTTTGGTGCTGGCGCTCATACTCTGGACTGCCCGGAACCATGCCGCAGTCGTGGTTGCAGGGAGGGCTGAGGATAACGGGAATCGGCAGGTGCCGCCAAACTATCTAACGTGCCCGTTGGTGCCTTGGAACGTTTCGACTGAACCATCGAGGCAGAACCAGGGGGAGTGCAGGGGGGGTGGTATGGGTGGGGATGGGAGGTTGTGTGCTTTGTGTGGGAATCGGGTGCATCCCTGTCACTGGGATGTACTTTCCCCATAGCAGGACTCACGTCGTGCCTATCGGAGCCGGGGATGTATGTCACGGAGCGAGAACGCTTCGACGTAAGGCCAATGATGTCCGAAGTGGAGCCTTGGTCGTCGCTTATCTCCTCATCACACTCGCCAGCTGTGGCGGCTAGGGAGCTACTCCCGGCCCGTGACATAGCACAGGCAGCCCACCGATTTACTCGACGCTCCTTAATAGTCTTAGGAAGTAAGAGCTTACAGGCTTCACAAGACACTTCACTGTGATCAAGGGGAAGACACTTATTGCACCGGCGGTGATCGTCTTTCCATGGGAATTTTCCCTTACAGCAAGGGCAAAATCTAAATGACGTCCTGTCCATAGCTCAGGAATTTAAAAAGAGACGACAAAACCAAAAGGGACAAAGAGAGGGGAGAAGGAAAGACATTCATGAAAGAATGTAACACCCCCAGACCTCACTCTCCCTACTGTTTAGGCTGGCCAGAAGGCCCGGCCACGTAGTCGGCAGCGCCGACCGGAGCACCAGCCATCGAAGTTCTGTTCTTATCGGTCTTCAGCGGAGGCACAGGAATCAATCGTTGAGAAGGGAATGATAATAGGAAAAAAACAACCGGAGGTCAAGAATATAACAACGCAATTTCGTAAGAGCTCTGCATAAGGCGGCCAGCTAGCTGGGCGGAAAAAAACAATCTGAGGGACCTCGATGCATGAGGCGTTTTGGGTACACTACAAGTCACATTAGGGATAGTGTTACAGGCATGCCCATGTTGACGTCCCCTTTCGTTCCTCGAAAGACTAGATGCAATACTCTGCGGTTACCATTAGATATCCGACTATATGCACAGCATATGAATCTAAGCAGATATAATCATGAGAAATGCTATTACGGTAAGTAATGCATGTCATCTTATGGTTTGAAAGATTAATATTCAGTGTGTTTAGAAGAGAAATTATTTTACTATTACTTCACAATGTATCATTTGTGCTTGCGACACATTTAGATTTGTGAGCCTCTATTGACCCTTACCAACACGTTTTGAATGGGGCTTAATTTTTCCCTACTCTTCTTCAGGTCCATAAATCCTTTGTACCAAACTATGTCTATCTGTTGTAGCCTGACCTGTTCAGGGTTACAGCATGCACAGTGGATAGGCTCTGGTAGATGGAGGCTCCCATCTGTTGTAGCTTGGCCTGTTCAGGGTTACAGCATGCACAGTGGATAGGTGCTTGTAGACTGAGGCCCCTATCTGTTGTAGCTTGGCCTGTTCAGGGTTACAGCATGCACAGTGGATAGGCGCTGGTAGATGGAGGCTCCCATCTGTTGTAGCCTGGCTTCCCCAGCATGGGGTCTAGCATGGATTTAATGCTTTCTTTGAATGAGGCGGAACAAACGTTTCGATATCTTTTTTCCCCCACTGTAAATGGTGTTTAACAAATAAGGACAGATTTTGGTTTATTAGGATTGTTCTGCATGTGTTGTGTATTGACAGTGAACATGTTATACACGTTGCTGTTCACTGGAACGCTTTCCTTTGAATATGAAAAGCATAGATGTCATGTAGTGGGCGAAGCAATGATAGCAAACTGTGGGTAGAGATGCCAATGCCGCGGCCATAGCCAGCGATTTTACCCATTAATGGTGACAAGATTCTTTGAAAATAAAAAAAAGAAAGTTGCAGAAGAAGGATACCTTCAGGAGGAGAATAATCAGAATGAGTCGTATTTGCAGCATCGATTTCAGGGACCCTTGACTACTAGAGCGCAATACTGCTCGCCCAGTCCAATGTCCTAATACGGCACCTACATGTTGTATAGGACTCTGCCAACCGTCTGGCTGTCGGCCTTCCCAAATTCGCTCACGTTTCCCCCTGTTACTTTGGAGGCTCCAATGGATGCCAGTTGCGACTAGAATTCCATCCAAGACCCTGCGTCTTGTTCACCGGGCCCATTATGGCTCTGGAGTGAGAAACCTATTAAGCATACCCCTCTCGGAATCTTCGCTCTGCTAACCATCTACTTCAACAGGTTACCTGTTTTTGAAAGCCACTGTTGGGAGGGGGGTGGGGAGAGCGCTTTTTCAGTTGCAGCCCTGGTCTTGTGGTACACCCTTCCCATGATCATGCGTGCCACTGATGATGACCTGATGTTAGGGAGATTCATTTGTATGCTTCATCCCCTCTGCTAGGGAGACCCCCAGCACCTTTTTGCTGGACTTCTAGACATTTTTCTTTCTATCCGGAACGATTGGAGCCTTTTTCCACTCATTCATTCCGATTTGCTCTGACTTTTGGAACTCTGGTCGCTGTGTTTTACATAACATAGGGTCTACTTTCCTCCATATCTCTTAAGGTATCTGTTTAATTTTTGCAGCACACAGCTGCTTATGGGCAGTGTTGCTGGGAACCCTTTGGGTGCTCCTTTGTGATTCTTTATCCTTGAGTAACTACAGTTCTTAAGGATAGAGGGATACTTTATGCCCCCCCCCCTCTAAAACGTACTATGGGAGGTTAGCACACCCCACCTTATGTGGAGTGCTAAGGGGATACCTAGTATCCCCCTTCTCTCTGCTTCTGTGACCTTTTAGTCGCATAGGCAACCTTCTAGTTATGGCTGGTGTTAGGGCAGTTTTTCTAAAGTCGAACTAAGGGCATAGTAAAACCATTCAACTGAGATACTACAAACCTCCACTCTTAGTATAAGGCTGTACCACCTGAGTTCGGTGGTAGCGTAGACAGAGCAGCCAGACTCATTTTAGGAGGGAGAGAGGGCTGTAGCAAAGTACATAGAACCTGTAGTATAGCAAGGACTCAAAAGAAACATATCAGAAGTATTATAAATTAAAGTAGGCCAAGTAGAGTCTTGGGCCAAGTACTGGTCAGAGTCAAACACATTAACACAGCACAATGCTTGAAAAGCATAAACCTTATTTGGAATACCTAACAATTATTCTAGGGAAGTCCGACCTTATCATACACATTTAGTATAGGCCACACCAATTCATATGGAGTAAAACCACAAGTTACTTTTAGATTCCTTTACAGCAGGTCAAGGGTAGTAGACCTTGCCAGTTATGCAGCGACTGTTACGAGGATACTTTTCTGAATAGTGGAACCCAGATTCAAGGAAGAGCAGATACCTCAAACTACTTTTAAGATAACACAATTCTACTAGGCGAGTGAGACCTTTTTTGGTGTAATATACAATTACAGTTGCTTTTCAGGTCAGTGGAACACAGGCTGAGGTACGCAATAACAAACTTATTTTAGGATGGCACACAGCTAACTCAAGGTAAGTAAAACCTATAAACATTTTAAAGGAGCTATCAGCACCTTACAGCCAAGTATAACCTAAGGCAGACGTATTCTATTTATTTATTCATTTATATAGTGCTTATACACAGGTGAAGTGCTTCAAGGTGGGAAGGGAACAAGGGGATACTGTCATCATTCTTGGGCTTTGAAGATTCTGAATGATCTAAACAGAAAAACTATCAGATTGGCCTGGCGACATTCAAGTGCATGAAGTGGTACAGTCGAGACCAAGCTCGGCAGTTGGGAAAAGGTGGGGGGACAGACAAATTAACTGGTTCTAGTACATTTTGGTCATGCATATGTACACAGAGGTGCAGAGACGGGGGCAGAGGGGAAGAGTTGGGGGGTGGGTGGGCATAAGAGTCCGGTTCAGCAGGGCCCTGGGTTAAGTGCAGAGAGGTTGCCCTGCTCAAGGAGCGTAAGCTGAAAGTGCAGTAATGTTGAACCAAGTGCAGCAGCCCGGAGGCAAGAGCAAAAGACTGGTGGGGGAGCCTGGGACGTGTGGGCTCGGGAGGTGAACCAGGCAACCAGTCAGCAAAAAAGCTGAACAGTGTTAGGGAGGAGAAGGAGGGTGTAGAAAAAAGTAGGGAGGTTAGCAGGGGAGAGAGAGAAGGAGGAAGAGAAAAGGAAGGTCTTGAGGAGTTTCCAGAGCTTAAGGTGCTCCGGCTCCAGACAGAGAGAGGCAGGGAGGCTGTTCCAGAGAGAAGCACCCGCACAGGATAAAGATCTGCCCCCAAATCTCTGTTTGTGAAAGCGGCTCCCCCCGCAGAGAGTTGGATGAGGACAAGCAGAGGACTCTAGAGGGATAGTATTTAGGAAGTGTGTTGTAGATAGTGCAGGTCCCAACCCCAGAAAGGCGTGTGGCTTATGGAGAGGATCTTGAACTTGATCCTTGCCGCCATGTGGAGCCAGTGGAGGGAGTTCAGCGCTGGAGAGATGCGGCCCGGGGCATGTGGTTCTGTTCTGGATGAGTTTAAGAGGACGGAGTGTAGAAGTAAGAAGATTGATGACGAGGCTTTTGCAGTAGTCTAGCCTAGAGAGAACCAGGGCTCTCAAGGTGATGAGCCTCCGGGGGAAAGTGAGAAAAGGTAGAATACCTCTGAGGAGGTGCAGTTGGTAGTGGGACTTTATGGAGATGTTGGCGATGTGAGAAGAGAAGCAGAGTGGAGTTGAAGATGACCAAGATTTTTTGCCTCATTGGTAGGTGAGGGAGCAGGGCCAAGGGAGGCCGGCCAGTGAGAAAGTGGGAAAGCGGGAGAAGGGGTCCCAATGAGGACAATCTCTGTCTTACTGGCATTCAGGCAGAGAGTGTTAGCAGCACACTGTAAGGTTTTCATAGAAATGGTAACTCTTCCTGACCTGGGTCAACCCCAGAACTTTTTACTTTTATACCTGCGAGTGGGAACCTTATTCCACACTCCCAGAATCATTTAATCTTTTTATGGGTGTCATCTTTTAGACTCTCCATAGTGTCTTTTTAAAGTTATCCTCTTTAACAACTTTCTGGCAATAAGTGCCTGTGGTTGCTGGGTTGCCCTAGGGGCTCCCCTTTTATCTTTCCCTGGCTAACCTTGTGAGAACTACAGTAAACCAGCACACCCCACCTTACGTGGAGCGCTGGGGAGATACAATGTATCCCCGTGCCACTAAAACTATAGCAATTCTGTTGCAGAGAAGCGTTTACCTTCAATGGCTGGCGGCAGTGATACCTTGTATTAATATGGTGCACCTTTACGGCGGGCTGTGTTCAGAGCTGCAGTAAAGGCACCTAAGGGTGCTCATTTTACCAAATTATCACCAGTCTTCTTTTTATGCCATTTTAGTGTTCCTGGTCCTTTCTTGGTCCCTCCCCTGACATCCAGGGCGGGAAATTCCTTTGTAGATTCCCTGCCCAGGCTCCAGTCTGTCTGTGAAGGCAGGAAGCGAGGGAGGAGTCCAAAACTCTGCAGCCCTTTGTCTTCCTGCTTGCTTGAATGGGGACAAATCCCAGTGGGGGACTGGCTTTCTTGATTGGACAACCAGACCGCTGCTGGTTGTAAAATGCATGGAAAGGATGCAGAAGTTGTGTTCTAGTTCCTGTTAAATACTGCAAACCTCGAAGCTGAAGACAAGTCGACCACTGGAACCGAAACCAAAGAGTAGGATGAAGGAAAAGCAGCTGAAACTATTTCCAGCGACCGGAGAGCCTGCTGTGTAACCTGAGCCTGCTGTAGCCCTTCCTTCCAATTGACCTGGCGACTCCACAAAGGACAACTCTGGCCCAGAGCCTGGTGAGACCCACTGGACTCAAGAACCCATGCATTTTGAGCGATCCCACAAATTGCTGCAACCTTGCAGGGCTGCAATACTCCAATACTATGGGACAGCGAGCCATTGTGCGGTGCACTGTCTTCCGAATTCTGAACCTCGCGGGCATCCTGGTGCATCTCCAGAGACTCAAATTGAGTACCTAGTCCCCTCACCAGAGTGCTGGGCCTTTGTAATGACGAGAATTCAACCATGATTCTGTCTTCTTCTTTGTTCCTTGAAAAGGCACCAAATCCACAGAACTGCATTCAGCCGTGGGGAAAATCTTGCCTAGAGTCTTCTTCATCGATCCCTGCTGCAAAGTCCCATCTGAGGTCTTGTGTTCAGTCTCCAGGACAAGGAATCCACTGACTGGGTATTTGGCTGCAGACCCTGAAGTTCTTCTGCTGCAAAATATTCTTCAATGTGGAGGTACTGTGTTGGCTTGGGTATGTACTTACCTTAAGCCCGTTAGGATTTCTGTGTAGCTGTGGGTTGTTTTCTGTGATGGGGAGGCGTTTCATCCAGTGCACCAAGTCCCACTGCTAGAATCCTGCTAGGGTGTCTTCTGTGAAGCCCCTGGACCCCCTTCTAACTCTAAAGTAAAATACTCACCTGTTGTTACTCTCACCTGGATTCCACAGGGGCGTCGAACGAAGCTGGACTGCTGCGGTCTCCACCAGTGTGACTCGTATCGAAGTGACGATCGACTGCACTTGCCCACTCAGTTTCGTCTGCCTGGCCCGCAGGAATATTTTCCTAAAAGCAGTAAAGGGGATTAGCCACCCGTGGTAGAGAGGTTACACTAACACTATTTTCCCGGAAAACTTCCAGTATTCCCCTTCATAAAGTCTCACCTTATTGTTTGGAAGGATGAACTCTCCATCCTGCGCGGAGTGCAGGGGCGCGTAGAAGTTCAGTTACTTCACTGATCCGGAGATATTTGGCAGAGTTCGACAACAATGACTCCGAGGTAAGTAGTGTGTAAACCGAATGTATAGTTCTTTTAGAGTTCAAATGTCTGTTAATTCACTCTTGCTCCTTTCATACCTTTTCCCTTGCAGCGTGATCCAAGGAGTTTGCTCGCCTCAATGGTGAAGGTAGCGCTTAGGTAAGAGTCAGTTTGTACCAAGCACTGTCTAGCAAGTAATATTATTCCAAATGTAATTAACCAATAGTTCTCTATCTTCTTTGCAGGTGTGGCGCCTTGCCAAAAATGTCTCACGTAGGATGGTGACCAGCGCTGCCTCGAGCGGTAAAATTCCGAGTAAGTATCTTGCGGTAAGTAAAATAATGTCTTTGGCAGAACCCCGCTCACATTTTGTTTCTTCTCGTCTTTTCAGATGCTGATGTTTCGGGCGGCGATTCAACGGGTGCTGCGCCGGGTCGTGGAGATGCTCCGAAGGCAGGCGAGTATGGCGCGGCGCTGCAGCTGGCAATGCAACGCGGTTTATTTTAATGTCTTTTTCCTTTATCCACAGGTGCGGCTGCTCCAGGAAAAGATGAGGACCAAATGGAAATCTCCTAGTTCTAACCTTCTCTTCTTCTTTCCTTTTCTCTAGGATCGGCTCCGGACACAAGACGGGTGTGGCTGTAGACTGGATGCTGGACTGCAAGCACGGTGAGCGTTACGCTGCTAAAATGCAGAATAACGCGAAGCGTGTGCTGCTCTTTGGGCGTGGTTTAAATAGCCTCAAAAAAGTAATTCCCAGGTAAGAAGTTCCAGAACCACAGCCAAGCAGCAAAATAGTTCCTAAAGGAAAGTAGTCCCTTCATGGCCTCATGATGGCCTGTACATGAGTTCTTTGCAGGATGAACTGCATAGTTTAAAGTTGGCAATATGAGCCTGGCGACGTAGGCGGGGTTTTGGGAATTCCTGTGTCTTCTTGGGTGGCTGTTCCCTGAACAGATGGACCTGTTCTGGATGTCTGGGGGCAGGCATCGTGACACCGGTTTGCTCAGTCTTCCTGAGGACTTTGCTACTTAACCTATTCTGACACGGGTCTAGTGGCCCCCCCTTCTGTCACTGAGAACACTCATGCTCCAAGAATAAGGGAAAGACTTAAGGATTGGGCCTTTTGCCTAGAAGAGAAAATTAAGTGTTTAAAAGTTACTTACTTGAAAAAGGAGTTGGTTGGTAACTAACTCTACGAGTAAACAATTAAAAAAGGTTCTTACCTTGGTTGTGTGATGCACTAGTCTCAGAAGTATGTTGCCATACTAAGAGAAAGTAGATATAAGGGTATATTACTCACCCGTGATTAGGTTGCGCCTCTTCCCAAAATAAATGTTGGTTTCACCAGATTATTCCTGTTTGGATAATTGTATGTGTCCCCCAACTGGGTCTTGCTTCCCCTGACTTGCTGCTAGTCTGTCCAGAATAAGTCTGCATTAGGTCTTACCTACCTAGAATAACAGAGTCATTCAGTAAAGTGTAACATTGGGTTTTGCTTTCCCTGTGCTGTTGTAGACAGACACAAGAAGAGTCTTTGGTTGCAACTGTCCCTCATAAGTCATAAAATAAGCTATTTGTATCGCTAGTTAAGATCTAACCTGGACCTCATTGTGAGATTTAAAAAGTATATGGGTTTTACTTAACTTTTTGCCATCCAAAAATAAGTTACCAGAGTTACTGCTTATCTCAATCTGTGTTTCACTGTTCTCAAAAGCACCTGTAATTGAATATTACATCCTTATGTTTTTGCTAGTATAACTTATCCCAAAACTAGTTATAGGTTTTTACTGGACCTGGAATAAGTGTTCCACTATTCACAAAACGTATACTGCCCAGTTGACTGATTATGTGATTTGTTGCTGAGCGTCACAGTACAATTGGTAGGGTCTACTGGCCTGGAATTACTGGATGTAATTGTGAAAGTAACCATTGGTTTTTACTCCCCAAGAATAGGCTTGATCTATACTGAATCTGTATGAACAGGTTTGACTTCCCTCGAACTACTGTTAGGTGTTCCAAATAAGGTCTGTGAACCTTCAAGTATAGTGTTGTGTTTTTATAATTGTGATTACATATAATGTGATAGTATTTTTTACCCCTAGATTTATCTGGCCTTACCTGTTTCCAAATAAATCCCTTATTTTTTTTACAATACATAGTGTTTCTTTGGACCATGTGCATTACAATTTCATTTGTACCGATTCTGCAGTCCTCTCTCCCTCTTAAGATAAGCCTGGCTGCTCGGTCTACGCTACCTTGAACTCGGGTGGTACGGCCTTATACTAAGAGTGGTGTCTTGTACTGTCTAAGTTGAATGGTTTTACTAGGCCCTTAGTTGGACTTCAGCAAAACTGTCCTAACATACACCAAGCCTGAATTGCGGACAGACAGACGGGAATGAGCGAGGAGGGGGAAGAGGCCGAGGGTAGTCTGAAAGAGAGCAGTGTCATCCGCATAACACTGAAAGTTGGAGGGGCGTGGCTAAGTTGCCATGCAGTCGGACGTCTTTTCCAAGAGCTCCTGCTGATCCAATATAATCCTGGACAGAAATAGATGTTGCAGCATGCGTTTCTGTACATAAGCAGAACACCAGATACATAACGTGGCTGTGATGTTCCAGGAGCAAGCTGAAGTCCTGATATGCAGAAGTGAAAGGTAGCAGACTGTTAGGCAGAATTGCATGCAGTACCCTCTGGGAACACCACACACAATTGGGCCTACAGGTGTAAGCAAAAACCAACCTTTGGTCCACTGTACCACACAGACAGGCTCATCTCAAGTGGCAATGTGAGCAGTATACAATCACAGTGGTTCAAGTAGACACACTCAAGGTTTCTTGGTAAAAAATACTTTAACATTTACTTACACAGTCATTTGTAAAACATCCACTAGTAGAAATCAACTGAATATTAAACACCAATATACTACAGCACAAATCTCCAAGTTGTAGGGACAGTTTGAGGTCCCCAGAAAAAGGAGCCAAATGGCACTTCACTTACTTTAATAGGAATAAAAAGGCAGAGGTTGGTACAAGGGGTTAGAAAACACATATTTCAGATAATGCAAAGGTTCAATGTAATGTTAAAGGACATTTGTACCACGCACAATCACCACCGGAGTGGTGCTCTGGCGGCTCTGAAAGAGGAAGCGAGGGTGAGTTAGTGGGAGGAAGCTGGAAACGTGCAAGAGAGCAGTGATGTGCTGTTGGCGGCCTCAGCCCGGTGGGTCCCTTGGCTGGGTCTGGGGTGTTTGCGGCCGGTTGTCATTGTGTACTGTTGTGCAAGTCTATGTGTGTTTTTGTTTTGTTGTTGCAATGTAGTGAAGTTTGTGCGATTTGTTGTGCTGTAGGTTTGTGGTTGTGTTTGGTTTGGAGTTTGAGAGGTGTATGCAGAGGGGGAAGTTGTTAGTGGAATTGGTTAGTTGGCATGTCTATCCTAAATTGAGGCGCTGGGCTTGGGTAATCTCCCCAGATGGGCTGTGGGAGCACCCCTGTGCCTCTGTCCTGATCTGGGCCCGTATGGCATTCAAGGTCCCTTTCACATCTGTCCCCCGCCTCCATCTGCCTTCCTCACAGCCCCCTCTGTCCTCCCTTCCTACTCATATGGGCCATTGCACCTGCCAATGTCCACAACTCAGAGTGGTGATTGGCAATATCCCGACAATTCCACAACACTGTGGTATCTGGTAGTAACTAAGTGTCGAGTGAGGATGTTGGGTGGCGTTGGTTGGGGTTGTTGACTCCGTCTCCATGGGTGTCGTCTGTGTTGCACTATACCCAGCGTCACCCGGCCAGGTGCTGTGGTAGCTTCCCTGTTGGTTCTGGGAGCTGCCAGTGTCCTCTCCATTTTAGTCATCCTTTTTCCCTTCTGTTTCGGTTTTCAGTTTGAGTCTGTGGTGTTGAAGAGCCAGGTTTTTAGTAATTTCCTGAATTTTAGGTGATCTTCGGTGTTTCTTATTTCTTTTGGGATGTTGTTCCAGGTTTTTGTGGCTAAATGGTAGAAGGAGTTGCCTCCAAGTTTATTCTTAAGGTATGGCTTTAGTTCCAGGCAGATTTCGTTGCTTGACCTGAGGAGTCTCGTTGGCTTGTAGATTGTTATTTTCTTTTGTAGGAATTCTGCTCCTTGTCCCCCGATTACCCTATGCGTTATGCACATTGTTTTGAAGGTGATGCAATGTTTTACTTGGAGCCAGTGTAGTGTTTTTAGGGTAGGAGTGATGTGGTCTCTTCTGGATAGTTTGAGGAGTAGTCTGGCCGCTGCATTTTGGATCCGTTGTAGTTTCTTCAGGAGGTATTCTGGTATTCCGAGGTAGAGGCTGTTTGCATAGTCGATTCTTTACACGATGAGGGCGATCATAGTGAGGGTTTTGTGCATGAAGGAGAGGAAAGGTAGGATTCTTCTTGCTGTGTGGAGGAGGAAAAAACATTTGACTGTTGCATTTATTTGCGGTTCTGGGGTTAGGGTGTTGACCATTAGGACTCCCAGGACAGGGATCCATGGGTTATCCAGCTTTCTTGCTGTGTTTCATCAGCATTATGAATGCCTCTGCTGATATTTCAGCAAAGTCTTTGAGTTTGTGCTGTGGTTCTGTGTTAGGTTCGTTTGGTTGTGTGGTTGGTTGGTCTCATTTGAATGGTTTGTCGGATGTCATTGATTTTTTTTCTTGAAGTGGTCTGCCAGGTCGTTGCAAAGTTTCTCTGAGGCGGTTGGGGTGTTATCGCAGCCTGGTGGGTTTCTCATCTCTTTAATGATGTTAAACATTTCTTTTTGTGTGTTGGTGGCATTGGTGATTCTGACATCATAATGCCTTCTCTTTGCCTTTTGAATTTCCTTCTTGTGTGCGCGGATTTGTTTCTGGAAGAGTGTTTTTTTGTCTGGGTCATATTCTTTCCTCCATTCCAGTTCCATCTTTTTGTTTTCATTTTTCATGGTGCTTAATAGTGGGGTGCACCATTTTACCATTGTTCTTTTTTTTGATGGGGTGAATGGTTCTTCTGGGGCAATCTTGTCAATTGTATCTGCAATCCATTTGTGTAGTAGCTCCGCTTTCCCGTCTAGGTCAGCTAGCTCTAGTTCTGTAGTTGAAGGTTTGGTTAACTCCAGTTGTTCCAATAGGTTGCTTTCTTTGACATGTTTCCAGTTTCTTTTTGTGGTGGTTGTGAGTTGAGGAGGTTGGATGCAGACTTGAGTAGGCAGAGTGATCACGAATGGGGTTGCTCCACAGTATTTGTATCGGCGGTGCTGTGGTGATGTTTTTCTTTGGTGAAAATTGCGTCGAGGGTGTGTCCTGCCGAGTGTGTTGCCCCTTTGAATAGTTGTCTTAGTTTCATGGTAGGGAGTTGTTCAATCAGTGAGTTTTGGGAGTTGGCGTGACTGTCTTCAAACCAGATGTTTAAGTCCCCCAGGATGATTAGGTGTTCGTGGTTGATGGCTATGTTGGTGATGGCTTCTATGAAGTTGTGGACGAAGGTCACATCATATGTAGGTGGTCTGTACACCAGGATGAATGTGATGTTGGTTTTTGAGCTTGTTGTTAGGTGTATTACCATGGTTTCGCAGTTGAGGATGTTGAGTGGTTTGTCAGTTTTTAACTTCAGGTGTTCTTTGAATGCTATTGTGATGCCTCCTCCTTTTTTGTTTTTCCTGTTTATTTGAAGGCATTTGAAGTTGGTTGGAAGACAGCTTTCGAGTGTGATTTTGTAGTTGTCGTACAGCCATGTTTCTGTGATGAAGAGGATGTCAATGCCATTGTCATCAAGTAGGTCGAAGATCTCTGTTGAGTGTTTTGACATGGATCTTGTGTTCATTAGATTGCAGTGGAGTTTGGAGGTGTTGTTTGGTTTGCACTTTCTTGTTGAGGTCGTCTTCTGATCGGTGTTGAGATTTCCTTCCTGGTCGATCTTTTTTTGAGGTGTACCAGCAAGGTCAGTTCAATTCAATAGGCTAGGCCAAAGTCAATCGTCTAGTGTTCTTAGATAGGACAGCACAGTTCTGGTACAGATGGAGAAGTCTTTGTAAACGTTTTTAGAAGTAGTTTAGATGAAAGCGAATTATATGCAGGGTCACAAGCTGATAAGGCCTACAAGCTGGGAAAGTTTCACGTACTTTCACCGCAAGATTTAGGATCTCTCAACCGGATGGCACAGTACCTTAAAGTGAAGCAAAAAGATGTAGCTGAAGGCGTTGGTTGCTGGCAGTTCCTGCAGATCTCTCTGTTCCTGAGCCTCGGTCGTGGGGACAAGAGGGAGGACTTCGGGGGACTCCTGCACTGCGCAGGATCGTCGTCGGAGCAAACAAAATGGCGTCGCTTCAGCTCAAGTAGCCGTGGCTTCCAAACACAAACTGGTGTCCCTCTGCCTGGTTAAACCTTAACTAGCTCAGAGAATGGTATCCAGACGTTTGCCGAGTTGATTGGTCCCACCAACTCAAAGGAAGAAGCCGTCCTTGAATGAGCTTCTCTGTTGAATGGAGATCTGGCGATTCGGAGGTGCAGCAGGGCTTTAACGGGCAAGCCAACGGTCCAGTGTTTGCAGCAGCCGTCCTCTTCCAGCTCGTCTTCGGTTCTTCGTTCCAGTGGTCGACTCTGCCTTCCAGTCCTGGAGACTCAACCTTTTTTTTTAAATTTGATTTTATTGAAATTTTCAAAGTCATATAAAGGGGCATTACAAAACAGTATTCAATGGAAGAAAGAAAAAACCTGATCCAGTGGACCATATCTTTGTGTGAAACATTGTCGCCCCTCAAATGAGAAAGTTTATACTTTATTCAGAAAATTAACTTTTTTCTCCCTCCCGCCGCCCTCCCTCCCATAACATTGCTCCTCCCTTGAGTCATTAGCATGTATATTCAAAAAAAGGGAGTGGAGACTTGGACGGTGCACAGTATAACACATCCGGTAAGTACATTCACATGAGTTGTTTACAGAGTCCTCTGGGTCGCATTGCATGTCTTTTCTTAAGAAAACAGGTTAGGATGTTCTCCTCGGGGAGAGGGGTACGCCCTTTCGATTTCACCTTACAATTTACTGATTCGTTCCCGGCATATACTTACAAAGTCTTCCCACAGCGTGTCGCATTGGGTTGATTTCCCATGTAGTGTTGCAGTGATTTTTTCCATAACATATTTGATGCTACATTAATCCATTCGCCCTTGCTTGATGTTTGCTCGGACTTTCATTTAATGACTCAAGTGGCGCGGGCCGCCAATGGTAGGTGGACTGCGAGACCTCGGATTCTTTCCCTTTTGTCGTCACACTGCTCAAATCCAAAACAAAAAGAACAAGGGATCTACGGACCTCTGGACTCTGTCAAGCTCCTTGATCCACCCCAAGACCTCACTCCAGTAGACCTTAATTCTCGGGCAGTCCCACCACATGTGCCAGTAGTCGGCTATTCTTCCACACTTACGCCAGCATAAAGGGCTTAGTGACTGAAATATTCTGGAGAGCCTGAGGGGGTCATTTTGCCACCTGTGTAGCAATTGGATAGCATGAAGTTTGTACTGGCTAGCTAGAGACTTGGGGGGGCAGCCCTGCATATCCTAGCCCACATGTTCAGGTCGGAGACTCGCTTTCTAAACAGTTTTTTCCCATTCATCCAGCCTAGCTGTCACTCACCCAGCAGGGTGGCTGTCCTTGCCGGACGGTCAGCCAGCCAATCATGCCAGAGTGCATTTAGGTCTCCTAGGAGACCAAGCACAGGGAGTTTTGGGCACCTCCCTCACTTCCTGCCCACCCCAGACACTCAGACGCCATTGTGCAGACTTCAGTCCTGAAGCCCGCCAAAGGCTCACGAACAAAGGGACCAAACCTGGTTTGGCGCACAGAGTTAAACACCAGAAGGACCTTTCCACAAAGAAACAGCGAAAAAAGATGAACAGAGTCTGTTTTTACAGAGGAGTCTTGGGCGAAATAATGAAAAACATGGCGGCCCCGATTTTTAGCTACCGGTGTTCGCGGTCGGGAAAAATCATAGTTTGTTATAAAACCACTGTCACCAGCTATTCCAATAGGAAAGGGTAGCTTGTGACAGCTACAAGAGTGTTTAGACATAGGGGATACTAAGTAACCCCTCCCAGCACTCTATAGGAAGATAGTGTGTGTTGAGTCTATGAATTTAAAACTACTAGTAAAATCAATTTAACTTTACATTCTCTGGGGAACAGTAGTTCATCCCAGAGAAGGTATTCAAACCTTGGGAAGTCCAAAGGACACCCCTGTGCCACTGCACTAAAGGTGCTGTGTGACAACAATAAAAAGATGATGCCTATGGAGTTATCTAAAAACTCCATAACCAAAGAACACAAGAGTAAAACAAAATACATGAGTGTGGAAAAAAAGGCTCACAATCTCGCCAGGGGAAAAAAAAATAAGTACTCAAAATCCAGCAAAGTTGATGGGGGTCTCTAAGGTGGAGGGAATTAGCACATTTGCGAATTCTCCCTAACACAGACCGATGGAAGTTTGAGTTCCAGCAGGACAAGAACAAAACAAGATGGTCGGAGCAGCCGGACATAGGGCTGTATAGCAATTGAGCAATGCACCACGGAGGGACTGCTGCAAGTTGCTGCAGAAAGAACGCAACCGGGTAGGAGCTTGGAAAGTGAGTCTGTGGCAAGATAGAACTGCGCTTGGGCAGATACTGCACTGTGACAATGGAATAGTGGGGGGTGCCACCCAGGACGAAATGGCCGAACCATTGCAGTGCACCGTGACCAGTGACGGAAGGCTGAAGCCCCATACGGAACAGTAGCACTGTCGGGAGAAATGCAGAGCAGGCAACGTGGAGCACATCCCTCAGTGTCTGCTGCAAGAAAATTGTATAATGCAGCAGCCATGGATAAGATGTTGTGTGAAGCCACATGGGAGCAAGGAGACGTGGCAGTGATCATAAAACCACTGGCGCCTGCATACCCTGCCGCGGCCCCGAATGCCAGAGCATAGAGTCAGCAAGCAGTGGGAGAGGACCCGGAACACTGCTGGAGACTCGTAGGGAACACCCGATTATAGAAACGAGTCAGTGAAACGTATTGGGTGAAACGTTAGTACGTTCAAAGCCCCTGCCCTCACTGTTGCATACCCCATACACTGGGTGCGCGGATGAAACCGGTGCAGTGAGGCAAAGCAGCTGGTCGTGGGATGGCTTCTAGTAAACTGTATAGCAACGCTGCTTACATTAATACACGGTGCAAGAGGGAGGAAATTGAGGGGACAAGTGCGGACTCCCTCTCGACCAGAAAGGGAGCCGACATCGGAACGCACGCTACCCGTTGCGAGGATAGGAACGGTGTATGGCAACATCAGGTGACATCCAAGGAAGCAGCCATTTTCCCCCATATAACAATTAAGCCCAGGACGAAATAAGGCACTCTATTGAAGGGACAGCATGATGCGAAGGTGAGCACACGCTAATTATATTGGTTGGAGGTGGTGGGCCCTGGAGTGCATGCGTCCCTGGAGGGGGCCTGTAGGGCTAGAAGCGGAAGCGCTGTGCAGGCGTCAACTTTGGGAAGTTCTGGGAAGCCCCGAGAGGAGCCGGTCCACACTGCATTGGATCCCGATGAAAGGCTTGAAATTGCATTCGGGAGGAAATGGTACGCCAAGTACTGAATACAGAAAGGGAATAACAAAAAGAGCATCCATGGCACAAGGCACACAAAAAAACAACGGAGGAAAGCAATCAAACGCATGCAGACAAGCACAAGAGGATCCCCTAGCAGGAGTGGCACACAGAACAGCAAGGTAATGGACTGAGTTGAATCGGGTCAGCCCAGGGTCGGAAATCTTACAGATGGCGAGTACATCCAGTGGCTTCAGTGAGCCTTGGGACGAATAAGATCCAGTAGACACTAGAAGCGTGCTATGTAGCAATTTGGAGAGTGCTCACAACCCATAGGCAGGACATTGGGCAAAGGCCTAGCATACAAGCAGCCCAGGAACCTACACCGGGGAGGGGGTGGGGGGGGGGGGGCTTGGGGGCTTAAAGGAGGACATAAGCCCAATTAGCCTGAGAGTTCCAGGGAAAAGGCGAGTGGGTGCAAGGACAGACCGTTCCCTTGCCGGGACAACACAGACCGCGCACAAGCATAACCCAGCACAGACTACCCTCATCACAAGAAGGGCAATCACAGGTCCGGCGGCCACTCGCAGTTAAGGAAGTACGCAGGGATCGTGGAAGCGACGAGCGGCACTGACTAGAAACAAGAGCTATATAAATTTAGATGCCCATATGTCCCCTGACCCATTGATCCAGTGGAGCAACATTTTTCGATCCCGATAGACAGGCAGACCCATAGCTGTGAAGCGCATACTGTACACCTGTTAGGGCCCTGTGCAGGGCATACTGGGCACCGTAACTGAAGGAGTCACCGGAAGTTCAGTCCAATCAACAGTGGGCGGAACGGACCGTAGAAAGCCTGTAGTAGAACTCTGGGAACAGACAATATTCCCTGTGGGTGGCCTGCAAAGCCAAAGCGTAGAGGAACAATATGGTGCGGACCCACCCAGCAAGATCAGTCTCTACGGCGTAGACCTAGCGAACCATACCCATGAAATAAACCGGTACACTCCGGTGCGCAATCGATGGGATAGCAGCAACAACCGCCTGCAACTACAGACTGGCAAGCAAGGGAATCCACACGTCCTGACGACGCAACCAGAAGCAGAAGGTTAGAGGAACGAGGCGAGAACAGACCATCGCGTCTAAGACTCAAAAAGACAAAGGGAAGCAACTAACTTTGGAGGTGTGCACAAAAACTGCGCTCCGAGCGGAAAGCCCCGCCCAGGCAACCCCACCACTTCACAGGGAGCAGATGCTTGATAAAGGAGATCAACAGATCCTAGAAGCCATAACATCTCTGAAAGAGTCTCTCGAGGCCAAAATAGACGGCATCAGCATTGATGTGAACTTCTTACGACAAGATGTGAAGGCACTTGCTGAGAGCACGGAACGCTTGAAAAGAGAGTGACAGATAATACATGTGGCCTAATGACACCCCTGAATAAGTCAGGGCACTGCAACAAGAGCAACCTGGAAGACCGAGCCGAGGATGCGGAAGGCAGAGCTGGATGCAATAATTTAAGAATTATTGGACTCCTGGAAGGAGAAGGAACGGCCCTGACTAACTACATAGAGACCCTGCTGCAGCAAGAAATTGGCCCAGGCGCCCTCACTCAAGGCTTCACGGTTGAAAGGGCGCACAGGTCGTTGACGAGGAAACCACCGCCAGGGGAACCACCAAGGCCAATAATAGTCCGGATATTGAACTACTGAGATAGGGAAAAGATCCTTGCATACTTCCGCAAAGGGGGGACGATCCAACGGGCATCCGCTACAGTAATTGCATACCCTACAGGTGCTATCAGTGAAAAGAAAATCCACACTGCATAAGCTACATTTGCACACTGAACCGTTGATGCATGTTAGAAATTTTAAATGCGATGGGGGAACTTAAAAGCGTATCCTGGAACATCAGGGGCATCAACAGCTACATTAAACGTAATAGAATTAGGACTTAAGGCGTCGGAAAATTTACATTGCGCTGCTGCAAGAGACTCAAGTTAAAAAAAGAAATACAGAGCGCACTTGCAAAAAATGGATAGGTACAACACTGTGCTCATCCTACTCCGATTATGCTAGGGGGGTAATGTGGGTGGCACCGTCGGTACCTTTGAGGGTGCTTGAGACTTTCCGAGATAAAGGGGCAGGATGTTGGTATTGCGAGGTCGGGTTGAACACAGAGAATGTTGTATCATCAACACATACGCCCCAAACCAATATACAGTGGCTTATTTCTGCACATTATACCCACAATTAAGTCCACACAGGAATGGCACATTGATATGGGGCAGATACTTTAATTACACGCTCAATCCTAAACTGCACAGAACAGATAAATTCAGGAGCCCCGCCGGCTAAAGCCCTGTCCACATTGTTGCAGGCATTTAAACTCTCAGACATATGGCAGATTTCACCCACAAGCCCGAGGATACTCACACTACACCTTGCCCCAAGACCTGTACACTAGATTGGATTATATTTTTACGGGAGAACCCCCATCATCCTCCCGACATGGAGACTTAGGAGTGAGTTTCTGCCGGACAAAGCATTCCGGGAACATTCGAGGGAAGGGGTGCAGGATTACTTCACGCATAATACCCGAAGTGCACGTTATCGGAGGCCTTTAAAAAGGTGATCAGGGGGAGTTTATTGTTTTCACTTGGTATGAGTGTGAGCTTTTTCCCCCACTCTTACCCATGTTTTCCCATGTGTCTTACCTGTTTCTTTGCGATTGTGAACTCTGGAGTACACCACTTCAGTAGTCCCCTTTTTTTGTTTGTTACACAGCACCTTCAAGTGCAGTCACACAGGGTTGTATTTTAGACTTCCCACCGACTCCATTTCTAGGGCTGACTACTGTCCCCCAGAAAAGGGTAAAGTTGCCATTAACTTTACTTAGTCAATTTACCACAGATCCAGTACACCCAATCTTACGTGGAGTACTGGAAAGGGTTAATCCGTATCCCTTTTTATCTGTACCTCCTAGAGCATTGTTTCGCTCTTTTAACATTTAGACTTTGCTGGTGGCAGTGGTATCTACCCTAACCTTTCTACCGCGATTATACTAAACGTGGTATTGCTTTAGGCTATTATATTAGCCTCGAACTTAAACCCGCTTGACCAAATACTTTTTCTTTTGGCTCCGGTCGGGTTTATTTGCCATTTCTTTTTGTTAAAGTCCTTCTTGTGCTTTACTTTGCGCGGCAAACCAGGTTTGCCTTCTTTGTTCACCGTCTTTTGGCGGGCTTCTGCTCAGAAGCCCTCCTCCAGGCGCCTGGGTGTCTAGGTGGGCTGAATGTGAGGGAGGGGTGTAGTCAACCCCTGCCCAGGTTATCCTAGGAAACCCAAGTCCCACTTTGCCATGATTGGCCGAGGTGGTTGTCCGGGCCGGACAACCCTCCTGCTGGGCGATTGACAGCCAGGCTGTGTGAATGGAGGATTTTCGCATAAAAGGCAGGTCTCTTGGGCTAGAAGTCAGTCGCCACTGGAACTACAAGGAACCGAAGAGAAGCGGAGAAGACGACGGTTGCTGCAACTACCCCGTCCCGGTGAAGCCCTGCTGCAGTCTTGAGCTATCTACCCTTCGACGACCAGAGAAGATCCAGTCCGGAGTCTTCTTCCCTTGAGGTTGGTGGGCATAACCAGTTCATCTTCCACAGCCAGAGGATCCTCTTCTTGGTCGAAATCGCTGCACACTGCTGTAGTGGTCCGGATAGCCATCTGAAGAGCCTCTCCTGTTTAAGGAGCGCACCTTTTATTCACCATCGCTGCTGCCGGCTTCATCCCTGTGTGGTGCAGACCCCTCCAGATGTCTTCATTCGCACCGAAGCTCCAGGAACCGTGGGTATGCAGGAAACCAACAGGAACAACTGCCAGGGCACCAGCTTCTGCATTGAATAAGGTACTGTGTTCTGCTTGAGGAACTAGGGTGAATCCATTTTCTTCATCTCCAAGGCTTGCCGTTGTCTTCCCTTCTCCTTATAACTTTTGCTTCCTCTGTTGACAATATCCAAGTACTCCTGGCAACGTTGAATCTCAAACTGTCCGACTGTGTGATCCTCGACAACAGGAACCCGGTTCCACTTGACACTGGCTCTGGCCTATTGACTCTTGAATTTCCATCAAAGTGTTCTCTGATTCGGTCTGACTTGACAAAAGTATTGCCTATGATTTTTGCCCCCAACTCTCTCTCTGGTTAACCCAGGTGCTAAGTGTGTTTTTGCCCCGGTAACAATTCTTGCCGCGGATACGCATTTCTTTAGTAAGACCGAACTGTCATTACTGTGAAAAAGTGATCGCATACGTATTCCCGGAAACTTCCTTTGTTTCGCAACACTGGTCCGTTAAAACACAGGATACTTAACTTGAGTTAGAGTGTACCAAAGTGAATTGGTTGGTTGTAGCATATTTTACGTGTGGTTTTGAATTAATAGAAGTGTTGCGTTTATAACAAATGGTTTAAAAATAAATGTACTTATATTTTTCTACCAGAAACCTTGAGTCAGTGATTGCTTGAGTCACAGTAATTGTGGTCCCTTTGTGTAATCTCTTCTACTGCTCATATACTCCTGAGATAAGCCTGGCTGCTCTGCTACTGCTACCACTTTAACATAGTAGTACAGGCTTGTACCAAAGGTAAAACTTGTATTGCCACCTGTAGTCTTACTTGTGTGTAGTGGTCCCTAAGGGCACTGCACAGGATTCTGCCTAACAACCTGGACATCCATCTCGGAGCTTGTTGAATTTCCAGAGAGTTGCTGCTGGAAACCATAGATCCAGAGAGAGGAATACCAGTTTGTGTGCATTGCTTTCAAGTTGGCCAAGAGCTCCAGGAAGATCCTCCGGACTCCCAGGAAGCAGGACTGACCGAGCCTGAGCCCCCTCAGAGTGTGGGACCCCGGAAGCAAGGAAAGTTCATCTCCACAGCCAGGAACCGAGGTGTTGCTATTTGCGGCGACGCGAGGAACTGAAACACGGAATAGCCGCTGAAAGTGAAGTTTGCTGGTTGCAAGTTTTGACCGTCCCAGTGCAGGAGTCCCCCGACGTCCTCCCTCTTGTCCCCACGAATGAGGCCCAGGAACAGTGAGATCTGCAGAGCTGCACAGGAACAGGAGTCATCTGCTGCGTCTTTTCTTCATTTTAAAGGTACTGTACAAAGTCTAAGAGAACTTACCTCTTGGTGTAGAGTTGCCTGCATCTACTACTCACAAGCCTAACAGCTTGTGGCCCTACACTGATTAATCTTTTTCTTCAGACACTTCTGAAACATTGTGCAAAGACTTTTCTACCTATCTGCAAAGAAGTGCTTCAGCTCATTAAGACTTCTGCCTATTGACTTTGGCTTAGCTTGTTTCAACTGAATGACTCTTATTGGGGGATCTGAGTGTATTTGTCTGCTAAGAAATATTTGGGTTATCTTGTTTGCTCTAATAATCTTTCCCTTTTTACTTGCTCTTAACTAATTCTGAATGCCAACAGTAATACATTAATGTCAACAGCACCCTAGCTATTGAGGTCACCTGAGGGTGTAGGTCTCTGCTGTATGCCATTCCAAATGGGGATTTACTGATTCTGAACTAAGATTGCGTAGTTTTGAAGTATATTTGTGTGGGGTTTTACAGTGCTCCCTTCTGACGGCTTATATTAACTGACTGGTGAATACATTAATAATTGTTTCATCAAGAACCCCTGTGTGTAAGTGTTTGCTTGAGTACTTGTCACTGTGAACCTCTGTGTGACTCCCCTACAGCCCACATTGACCCCTCAAGAGATAAGCCTGGCTACTCGTCCACACTACCAACCTGTGTAGTACAGACTTATACCAAAGGTTGGGTTACTACTGCCAGTAGGTCAGGATTGTTGTAGTGCACCCTAAGGATACGGCATACAATCTTGCCTAACAGTAAGGCTGAATTAAAATTAGAAGCCATAAACGGTTAAAGTCGTTTACCCAGTGGAAGTGCCAACGAGGCTGTTGCCCTCCAGCAGGAGTGTTTAGTGCACTGGGACAGATTAGACAAGCTGAGTTTAACAAAGTTACTCACCGTAGTGACTGCCTTACTCCTAGTCCATAGTCCCCTTTCCTCCATACTTTTGGGACATTTTGTCCTGTGGGACGAGACCAGAGCACTTTTTGTAAAATAAATAAATAAATAAAAAATAATCTAATTGAAAAATGTGTCCTCTTTTTACGCAACCCCACCTGTGCAGCGCCCTTCAGTCCTTTTCCATCGCCAGGTCTGAGACCATTTAAGCAATAACAGAGGATACTTATTAGAGGGGACGACGGGCGGGCGTATGGAGGAAAGGGGACTTTGGACTAGCAGTAAGGTAGTCACTACGGTGAGAAACTGTTATACGCCTACGTCCAGTCTCCTTTCCTCCATACTTTTGGGAGATTACCAAGCACTCCTCACAGAATAACGAGTGGATGGAATTCCTTTACTGAAAGAAGTTTTAAGAACCGCCTGTCCGAACTGAGCATCGGCTCTGGAGCTCAGGTCTAAGCAGTAATGCTTACAAAAAGCTGATGGGGAAGCTCACATAGCTGCTCTGGCAATGGTTTTCCAGGGAACATATTTCTGGAAGGCAACGGCAGCCGCCTTGCCCCGCACAAGATGGGCATGAATTCCCCTTTGGAGGCTGAAGGCCCTGAACGGTCCACGCCTCAGAAATACTGGAAGCATCCTTTGGGAGATAGTTGATTTCGAGGCCGGCTTTCTTTTCCGGTCTCCGAAGGCCAGTAAGAGCTGGGAAGAGCTCTGAAAATTACATGGTTTGTCCAAATAAAACTTAAGAGCTCGCCTTACATCCAAATTATGCAGAACCCTCTCAGCATCTAAGGCCAGTTCTGGGAAGAAAAGGGGTAAGGAAATCGACTGGTTCAGATGAAAATTGGATACCACCTTTGGAAGGAAAGAGGGATTGGTCCTGAGGACAACCTTATCCTTGTGAAAGGTGAGGAATGGATGTTCTATCGACAAGGCCTGAAGCTTGCTTACACGCCTTGCGGAAGTCACCACAATCAGAAAAGCCATTTTCCACAAAAGGAATTTCAAATCCACCGTAGCCATGGGCTCAAAGGGTTTATGGCATAAGGCAGTAAGGACCACATTCAGATGGATACAGATGATATGGACCTGCAAAGTGCCTTTTAATGACAGGGTTTGTCAATGAAAAGGAGCAAGAGTCCGGGGACAGGTAAGCAGCGATAGACGACAAATCGGTCCTGCAAGACGAGACCTGCATGCCCGAAGCGGACAGATGAGAAATGAAAGAGGACTGTGTCGATGGTAGCTTCTACGTGGTCCAGCTTCTTTGCTTAACACCAGTGACAGAAACAGAGCCATTTTCTCCTATACTGAGACCTTGTCAAAGGTTTTCTAGCTGCCTGGATGATACGCATATTATCCGCTGACAAATTGAAGCTTTCTAAAGATTTGAACTCGGGCACCAGGCCGCCAAGCTGAATGATTGTGGGGAGAGGTGCCACATCTGCTGATCGCTCTGGTGAAGCAGGTCGGGAACCAGCTGAAGCCTGACTAGTGAGAAGACTGACAGATGCTGAAGCTCCGAAAAACCAGAATCTGGCTGGCCACCACGGGGCTATGAACAGGTGAATGCAATTCGTATGTTCCTGAGCTTCCATAGCGCCTGGTGAATCAGAGGAAGAGGCGGGAAGGCGAAGGCCCTCATGTTGTGCCACGGAATCTGGAGAGCATCCACCAGGGAAGAAGCTCCGAGCCCGTTCCCGGAAGCATAAAGAGGAAGTTTCCTGTTTGATGACGTCGAAAAGAGGTTCACTTCTGGAGTGCCCCAATGGCGAAAAAGGTCAGAGAGGATCTCTGTGTTCAGCTACCACTCGTAGCTGACCACCGCTCGCCGATTGATGGGAGTGCCATTACATTCAGCTGGCCTGGAACGTGTACCACCAAAAGCCAAACATCGTGCTGAATTGCCCATTCCCAAATCTGAACGGCTAGATCTACAAGGGGAGGTGACCTGGTACATCCCTGCTTGTTGATTAAAACATGGATACAGCATCGTCCGTGTGGATGCAGACCACTTTGTTCACAATGCCGGGCTTGAAAGTTTTGAGAGCCAGGAAAAGCGCCAGAAGCTCCAGATAATTTATGTGAAATTGTCCTGCGACGACCACAGGTCGAAAACCTGAAGATGATTCATTGTTGCGCCCCACCCGATAAGGGAGGAGTCTGTCGTAATGGTCAGCTGAGGGGAGGGCTCCTGAAAAGGCACACCCACCGACAGATTGCTGGAGGAAGACCACCATAGGATATCTGTCATCATGCAGGGTGGAACCAGAATAATTTTGGTGCCCAGGTCCACTGCCTGATGCCAGGAGCTCCGAAGAGCCAACTGCGTGAGTCGCATCTTGAGATGCGCAAGGGGAAGAGCAAGCACGCACAAGGCCATGAGGCCCAGAAGCCTCTGAAGCCCCCAGGCGGACATGCTCTCAGACTGAATGAAGACTTGACAAGTGGTTAACAAATCCGCAATCCTGTCCACCGTCACGTACACTCTGCAATCGATCGTGTTCCAACGGAAACCTTGGAATATCAGTTCCTAAGAGATCGTCATGGAGGATTTCCGCCAGTTCACCGACAGCCCAAGAATTAACAGGAGCTGAAGGAGAGACTGAAGATTGCTCGAGGCTTTCACCGGACAAGGAGTGCACAGAAGCCAGTCGTCCAAATATGGATACACATTAATACCCTGTAGCCTTAAAACAGCCGTAATGACTGATATCTCTGTGAAGACACGCGGCGCCGAGCTGAGACCAAAAGGGAGCACTCTAAACTGGTAGTGCTCCTCTCCCAGGGAGAACCGCAGATATTTCTGATGCGGGCTCCCGATCAGGATATGCATATAAGCATCCTGAAGGTCCACAACGCTGACCCAGTCGCCCTTCTGAAGAGAGGACTTTATTTGGCAGGGCGTAATCATCTTGAATTTCTCTTGGGGAAGAGAAAGGTTGAACTGGGAAAGGTCTAGAATGGTGCGCAGGCCAGCCTGGTTGGGTTTTGGCATTGTAAACAGACAAGAGTATAAGCCCTCCCTTCATTCCTCTAGAAGAACAGGTTCCACCGCCTTGAGGTCTAGAAGCTTCTGGACCTCGGCTTTGAGGGAAGGCGTTCCCGACTGCTAAAAGGGAGGATTAAAGTGTGGGGTAGGGAGAAGGGGCAAGCGGAAGCACGCCTGAGCGATGGACAAAACCCACCGGTCGTCGGTGATGGTTTGCTACGCCTCCAGATGAGACGAGATTCATTCTCCCCCCGGGTCTCATGCGAGCGCCAAAATACAATTTTCGGCAGCGAGACTACCTGTCCCTGAAGTGGAGGCTGAAGACAGAGAGAAAAACCGACCTCGTTGCTGTCTTCGACAGAAGTTATCCCTCGGCGGATCAGTCCTACGAGACCTGCAGTCCTGGATCCTTCTGAAGCCCGAGGAGGACCGAGACTGGGATCCAGATCTATGAGCGTTGACTCGGGGCTTCACTAGCACCGACAGAGACTTGGCAGTTTTCGTGCTTGCCTTAGTCTTTATAAGCTCATCATCCGTTGAAGAATGAAACAGGTCTTGCCGTCAAAAGGCAGGTCCAGAACTTTATCTTGGACCTCCTTCGAAAACTTTGTTGCATGAAGCTAAGCTTGACGAGAAGCGTCCACCCCAAGCATGAGGCCTCGAGCCGAGGTGTCGACATGGTGCGCAACAGCCTCCAGCATATCCTGCGCCAACACCCTGGCGTCTCATAAACCACCCTTGAACTTTTGGAAGTCAGCCAAATCCCTCCAAAGTTTCATATTTGCCACCGCCAAAATGAGCTCAGCGTTAGCCTGACACAATTGCAGCGCCGAGTTGGCAAAAATCTTCTTGCCAAAAGAATCAAGCAATTGGCCAGAACCTGAACCGCAGCTGCAGAGATCGCAGAAGTCGGCTTGGATTGCAGAGTGGCGGCCGCTACCACCATCGAGGACGGAAGCGGGCCTGACGCCAAGGCTACTTCCTCGGAGGTGTGAAGCCTTTAACGGGCGTCAATTCTTTTACTGATGTGTAGCCCGGTGTGGGGTTTATCCCAGACCTTGCAGGCCTCGGCCAGAACGTTCCTCTGAAGGAACAGGTCGGTGCGCTCCTGTGGAGACAAGGTTAGCGCCCCCGAAAGCACCCCTTTCTGCGGAGCGGGTGCCTAAAGCACTGGCATGTCAAGGAGTGACGTGTCCAGTATCCGGTCGTAGAATGCTCGGACAGAGCAGGGCTGGTCCTCACTGTCCTGATCTGCCAAAGGGTCGTCTAGTGCATCCGGATTCACCGGCTGCGACTGGCGTCAGATTGACATCACACTCTGCTGGAGTCTTGTCCACCGGGGACAAGGGAGGCAGAGGCGGAAGAGCCAGAGGAGGTGCTACTTGCAGGGCGATAGGTGCCGTACCCGGAACTGTCGGAGCAGGAAACAGAGCCTGGGGGCTCATTTCCCTAAAGAGGACCTTAAAGTACTCCCTCATGGGATCAGAGTTCATAAGACTATGCAATTTCCCTAAAAAGGCATCATCTGCCAAGACCCTGGGCACTGGAGTGGGCAGAGGCCTCTCATGAGAACCATAACCCCACAAACATAGTGAGGAGGGCTGCCAAGAGGGTCCGCCACCAACCGGGTCTACATAGACCAATGGGGCAGCTGTGGGAGGAAGCGAGACCGAATGTGGTAGTGGCATCCGAGCACACCATTCATGGGAAGGGCGGAACGGATTCACACTGTTGCATGAAAAAGGCTGTCCACCGAAAAGAAGGTTCCCAGCACCCGCCGCCGATAGCATGGGTGTAAGGGAAGAATCCAAAATGGCTGCCGTAGACCACGCAGGAAGGCCTGCCATTTTGTGAACATCTGAGAAGAAGAACAAGTTACTTACCAACTGGTAAAGTTCCTTCGATTGGAACTTCAATAGTATTCAACATCTTTGACAGGTAATGTCCACAGCTGTGTACTTCGGAAACTTTTTCGGCAGAGGGCGTCCTGCGTCGAGTCGATGTCCCTCGAAGGCCTCCGTCGAGGGCGACGTCACCAGATGTTATAAATAGGACGCATGGCGCCAGTAGCCTCAGTTTATGGTTTTTTCCCCATAACGTGTGACATGCACATATCCAATGCCTGCACATAGCCTTGTGTAAACGTAAGTTGCAATCGCATTGGAAATTCTCCAGACGGGTAGGCTGGGAGGGCGATGTGGAATATGTTGGAGGAACATCCAATCAGAAGAACGTTTTTGGTAAGTAACTTGTTCTTCGAATGGATTGTGTCCTCCAACATATTCCACATCTTTGACAGACTCCCAAAGCAGTACTAGAAAATGGAGGAGGAAAAAGAATTTAAAGTACCCAATCAGATGACAGAATAAAGAACCGCCTTACCAAAGGCCATATCTTGACCATGGATTGTATCCAGGGAGTAATATTTAACAAAGGTGTGGATAGAAGCCCATGTGACTGCATCACAAATATTCCTAATAGGAACACACTGCTGCAGGGCAGTGGAAGTAGTCACACCCTAGTGGAATGAGCTTGCAACCCTTCAGGAGGGTCTTTGCCTGACGAACAGTAACATTCAGTAATGGTGAGGATAATCCACCTGGTCAAGGTCTGTTTTGTAACAGCCTGGCCCAATCGGTGACCTGTATACCCCACAAAGAGTTGATCGTCCACTCTGACCCTGGACATCCTAGAAAAATAAAAGCTCAGAGCTCTCCTAGGGTCCAACCTATGGAGTCGCTCCTCTTCCTTATCAGGATGAGGAGGAAGATAGAAAAATGGAAGAACCACTTTCTGGCGCAAATGATATTCAGACACAACCTTAGGTAGAAAGTAAGGACGTACCCTCAGTACAACCCTATCCTTGTGGAACACACTAAAGGGTGGCTTAGATGAACGTGCCTGCAATTCACTCACTCTGCGAGCGGAAGTAACCGCAACCAAGAACACGGTCTTGAAAGACAATCTCAAAGGACAAGAGTGCAAAGGTTCACACAGATGAACGCATGAGGAATTTCAAAACCAAATTCAGATCCCAAACCGGCACCAGGAAAAAGGACGGCAGAAACACATTAGTGAGTCCTTTAAGAAATTGGGAAATCAAAGAAATCTCAAAGTAAGAACATTCTTCAGACAAGCTCTTCAAGATAGACAGCACCGCTTACCCACTTAAAGGCCTCTGTGGGCCAAAGAAAGCAAGAAAGACAACACCACAGGAAGGGAACACAGAAAAGGATCAACAGTTTGTCCTCTGCACCAGTCGCAAAACTTACGGCAACGGTACAGGGATTTTGTTGCTGGCCTCCAGGCCAAAAGCAACACCTCCATCACGTCATCCGGGAGGTCCCAATCCTTATACCTCAACCTTTCAGATACCAGGCGTGAAGGTTGGGAGTACTGACCTCTGAATGGAGATATAGATATAGATAGATAGATATATATATATATATATATATATATAGATATATAGATCTATATATGGGATACATTACTCACCGTAATCGTATTTCTGATGCTTGTATCTGCTTAGATTCACATGCTGTGCATAGGCCGACATCTAGTGGAAGCTGCAGAGTATTACAGTTTGTTTTTCGAAACTTGAAAATGGGCGTCTACACAGGGCGTGCCAGTAATACTATCCCTAGTGTGACGTCCACTGTACCCAAGATCCCTCACGCGTCTAGGATCCTCAGATTGTATTTTTTCTGGCATGAGGAGTAGCTAGAGTACAGATAATCCAAGCAGATAGACAGAAAGGTAAGACTACAAGCAATCATGCGCCTTCTCTTAGAGGGGAGGAAGGGTGGGTCGCATGTGAATCTAAGCAGATACAAGCATCAGAAATACGATTACGGTGAGTAATGTATCCCTTCTGAGGCTTGTGGAATCTGCTTAGATCACATGCTGTGCATAGATTAGCGAGCAGTACCTGAAGAAGGAGGTGGGATGTGAGAAGGCTCATGAGCAAATAAGTGTCTTAGAACCACTTGTGTATCTGCCTTGGAATGGGTGTCAATGCAGTAATGCTGAGTAAAAGTGTGAATAGAGCTCCAAGTAGCTGCTTTGCAAATGGTGTTAAGGGGTACATTTGCAATGAAAGCCAGAGTGGCCCCAATGCCTCTAGTAGAGTGGGCTCTTGGCGTGAAAGGCAGAGTTCTTTCAGAGAGTGAGTAACACAGCTGGATACAGTTAATAATCCACTTCGAGATGGCACCTTTAGAGACGCGATCCCCCCTCTCTGCCTGTAGCTACGGAGACAAACAGTCGATCTGTTTTTCCTAGCGGTCTGGTCTTATTTACATAGTAGAGGACCGCCCTACGCACATCTAGGGTGTGCAGTTTCACCTCAGCCAAGCTTTGCGGATCCTGGAAGAAAGCCGGAAGCTCGATGGACTGGTTTACATGGAATTTTGATATAAATTTAGGTGAGAACCTAGGGTGTGTGCGTAAAACCAGTTTGTCTTTATGGACAGTAAAGAAGGGATCCTGCACTGACAGAGCCTGAATTTCACTGACCCTTCTTATAGAAGTAATAGCTACTAAGAAGGCCGTTTTATAAGTCAGGTGTTTGAGACTGCTTTTATGCATGGGTTCGAAAGGGGGCCCATGAGCTTGGCTAGCACCACATTAAGGTCCCACCCTGGTGGTGGGTTTGAAATAGGAGGGTGAAGTCTCTTTACTCCTTCCATGAAGGCTTTAACTACTGGTACTTTCCACCACGAAACCTTGCTATGGGAAGTGGTGTAAGCCGACAGGGCTGCCAGGTGTACTTTCAGTGAGTTAAAAATCAATCCTGCATCCAGCAGGTGGAGCATGTATGTAACAATAGTGGAAGGAGTGCAATCAACCGGGTTGATTGATCTACTCTGGCACCAGATAACGAACCTCTTCCACTTGTCAAAGTAACAGTGCCTTGTGTTTGGTTTCCTAGACACCTCTGTGGCAAATTGAGATGTCCAAACTCTATGACCTCAGGAGCCATGCTGCCAGGTTCATTGAGTTGGGTTGTTGGTGCACTGTTTGACCTTGGTGCTGGGACAGTAGGTTGTACCAGGCTGGAAGTTTGATGGGCTCGCACACCGCCATCCTGCGTAGGTGTGGGAACCACGGTTGTCTTGCCCACATGGGAGCAACTAGGACGAGCGTCATCGACTCTCTGTTCATCTTGTTCACCACTTTCCTGATGAGAGGAGTTGGTGGAAAAGCGTACGCAAACATCCCTGACCAGTTCATCAACAGGGCGTTGCCCTGGGAGTCTGGTTGGGGGAACCTGGAAGCAAATCCTGGGCATTGTCTGTTTTCGCTTGTGGCGAATAAGTCTATAGTGGGGAAACCCCACTGAGAGACGATATCTTCTACGACCTCTCTGTGTAGAACCCATTCGTGTTCCTTTGGGAGGGAGTCTCTGCTCAGAACATCCGCTAGGGAATTGAGCTCCCCTTGAACATGTTGTGATGACAGGAAGATGTTCCGTCTGAGTGCCCATATCCAGATTTTCTGGGCAAGCTTGGACAGATTTGGCGAGCGAGTCCCTCCTTGTTTGTTCAGGTAGAACATGGCTGTTGGGCTGTCCGTCCGCATTTGCACTGACAGGTTTAGTAGGTGGGGCTCGAACCGTGAAGCGCTCTGAATACTGCCAGAAGCTCTAGCATGTTGATGTGGTTCTTGGCCACTGAGTGAGACCAGAGACCCTGAGCTGTGTGGTGGAGATGGTGAGCTCCCCACCCCGTCAGGCATGCATCTGTAGTGACTATTGCCTGTACCTCGGGACCGTAAAAAAGGGTTTCCCCTGTGCGAGATTCTCTCTTGTCCACCAGTGAAGGCTTTGTACCAGTGTTGGTGAAATGACCACTAGATCGTCCCACTGACCACTTGCCTGAGACCACTGTTTCGCCAACCATTCCTGCATGGGACGCATGCGCAGGCGCGCGTGGGGGACCAGGTAAATACATGACGCCATCATGCCCAGTAGACGCATTGCTTTGCGTACCGTTATTTGTTGACCGGACTGATAATGCGAAATTTACAGTAGTATATTCCGAATTCTTTCTACTGAAGGAAAGGTCAACCCCTCTTGGGTATCTAGGATTGCTCCTAGGAATTGTTTTGAGGTGCTTGGCACCAGGCTAGACTTTTTCTCGTTGATTGAGAAGCCTAACTCGTGAAGGAGGTCGATAGTCCTTTGAATGTTTGTCCTGCAAATTCCTGGGGTTTCCCCCGTTATGAGCCAGTCGTCCAGATAAGGGTACACTGGGATTGCCTCCCTGCGTAGGTGTGCAGCCACCACCGCCAGTACCTTGGTGAATACCCTTGGTGCTGAAGCTATCCCGAAGGGCAGTACCTTGAATTGGTAGTGTCGACTGTCCACCTTGAAGCGCAAATACTTTGTGCGCTGGGAACATGGAAATATGAAAATAAGCATCTTTCATATCCAAGGTTGCCATGTAATCCCCCTTTTTTAGGAGGGGGATTACCTCTTGTAGTGTTGTAATACGAAATTTTTGGGGCTTGACATACTTGTTGGCAGGCCATAAGTCCAATACTGGGCGCATTGTCAAATCTTTCTTTGGCACAAGGAAGTAAGTTGAATAAATACCCTGGTTTACCTGGTGTCCCGGGACGAGTTCTATCGCGTCCTTTTCTAGCAGAATGGCGATCTCCTCGAGGAGAATCTTCTGATGTTCTAAAGAATGTACTCTTTGTCGTGCAGGATGGTTCCGGGGACGCTGCAGTAGTTCTATACAATATCCTGTGGATACTGTTGACAGCACCCATCTGTCTGATGTGATCCCTTCCCAAGCCTGGGTGAAGGTGGAAATGCGTCCCCCTACTGGGGTTGCGTGAGAAGGGACCCTGAACTGAGCGTCACTGCTTTGGTGGAGGCGTGCCGCCTCCCTTGTTGGGGCTGCCTCTGCCTTTACCACGACCTCTCCTATTACCCCTGCCGTAACCCTGGGTAGACTGTTGGTTGTTCCACTGTGTACCCTGCCCCTGGGAATAGGTAGATCCTCTCTGGGAATTTTGGCCACGTGGGCGACGAAAATTACTATTCCCTCTCTGGTTAGGGGGTTTATTGGTTAACTGGCCAAGGGACTTGAGTGTTTCGTATTCGTCCTTGGCATTCTTCAATGCGTCTTCGACCGCCTTACCAAACAGATCGGTTTCCACCGGTTTGTCCAATAATGATGCCTGGGTTTCTGCCTTAAAACCAGACTGCCGTAACCACGCATGTCTTTTGATAACAGTGCCTTCCGCTATCAATCTGCCTGCGTTGTCCGCGGCGTCGAAGGTTGCTTTCAAAATGCAACCAGACACGGCTCTACCCTCTGCGGAAATCCGAGCTAACTGGCCCTTTAAAGGTTCAGGAGCAGAGGCTATGAGTGCTGCGACTTCTTCCCACTGATGGCAGTTGTAGCTGGCCAAAAGGGTGATGGAGTTTGCAATCCTTGCTTGATAGGCGGACGTTGAGGCTACTTTTCTGCCGAAACCGTATAGTTTTTTGCTCTCCTTGTCGGGAGGAGCTTCGGACGATGACAAGGGTGTTCCAGCCCTCTTACGAGTGTTGGTGACAACTAGGGAGTCTGGCTTCAGATGTCCTCTTATATAGAGAGGGTCAGACTGGGCCGCCCTGAAAAGTTTTTCAACCCTGGGATTGACTGCTCTGCTGAGGTTCGGGTTCACCAGGGACGGATCTATTCTCCGCTGAATGGACTTAAGGATAGGGATGGTCTGGGCAACAGGCCTCCTTTCCCCCACTAACTCTTCTGCAAAGTCCCTTTCCTCCTGGACACCGTGGGTGTCAATGTGGAAATGTTCTGCTGCGCGTGCAAGAACCTCATTTAGGAGGGGTTGGTTATCGACCGGGGAGTCGATAACCGGGGCTTCGTTCTCTACTGGGGAATCTACTCTGTATGTTTCCGGGTCCTCCTCTTCTTCCTCCTGGTCCTCATCATCCCCATAGTAGCCCGTCCCGGTTTGCTCTTCTACCATACCAAATTCTTGGTCCTCACCAAAGGAAGCCTCTCCTTGATACAATGAGTATGGTCTTGCGTATGGTTGTACCTCGAAGGGTTCTGACCTCATCAGAGTTTCAAACCGGGGCTTTTTACTCGGGGGGGATAGGATCAGTAGAGCCTGAGCGTGTCGCCCCTTGTGGATCATACGAGAGGAAATGTTCTGGATTTTTATCATAAAAATCGGCCAAAGAAGACATTCTTGACTTGACCCTATCTATGTCTTCACTGGACCATTTTTTGGAACTGGGAACGACTCTCTCAGGAAGTCTATGGGATTTATCTTGAGTAGCTTTGCTGGTTTTAGACATATCAGCAGACCTGGTTTTGTCCGTCTGTTTAGGGGGAGTGGTGTGTTTCACAGGTGTGGAAGAGTGCAAAGGTTGTTTCTTCTGCTGTTTTCCCCCCTCCCCGCGCTTGGAAAAATGTTTTCCCGGTCCTTTAGTGGCTCCGGAGGTTTTCGACGCCTGGAGTCGAGGATCGGGGGTGGTGTCCCTGTACTTCGAGCATGGGGCCTTGCTGGCTTTAACTGCGGGCTCCGACTCCTGGAGCGCGGCCTGGGGGTGGAAGTCGTCTTCGTCTTCCGACGATCGAACTTCTGTTAGCCTAGGGAGCGAGGCACTCTTGGCAAGAGTGGATGATTGCCTGGAGTCATGTGGCGATCTTGATCGAGAGCGCCCAGAGGACACCGAATCGGACCGTTCTGTTTGCGCCTCTTTCTGAGAACTCGATGTCGTCTAGTCTCGGTTGGACTTAGTGTGTTTAGTGTGTGTAGTATGTGAAGCGCTTGTGTCGCCAGGGGGTCTTCCCCATAGCCGCCCTGCCGGACGACCTTCCGAGGTCGGGGACCTGCGCTCGGCTGTCTTTCGACGCCATAATGCCCTCGCCGTCCGAAAGTACGGCGTCGCTGAAGGCTCCCTTCACTGCCAAGGCCGCTTGCCTGGCGTGGTGGGCCCAACGCGTCGAATGGTCCTTAGGTGTCTTAGGTTTAAACCTACTACACGCTCTGCAGTTCGCTTCGGGGTGGTCCCTCGGCAAGCAGAGATTGCACGTGGCGTGCCTGTCGACCCAAGGGTATTTGCGATTGCACTTGGGGCAGAATTGAAAAGGGGTACCTTCCATACGCACCTTGAGGCAGCGGGCTGTTAAGTGTAGGAAATGTATAAGGTGTACCTATATACCAAGAGTGTAGAGTATGTACCACCCTCCACTCTCCCTAGTTGCAGGGCCGAGGCCAGAGGCCTTCTAAGGCCCGAATCCGTCGTGCAGCAGCCGACGGTCGATTTCTTCTCCAGCCCGCGTCGAGTGTCGAAGTTGGGGTGGGGAAGGATGTCAATAGATTATTTTAAATTTTTAGCAAAAGTATGGGTAAGGCCAGGGGACTCCGCAAAATGCTTCCGACCAGTATGGCAGAAAAAAACAATCTGAGGATCCTAGACGCGTGAGGGATCTTGGGTACAGTGGACGTCACACTAGGGATAGTATTACTGGCACGCCCTGTGTCGACGCCCATTTTCGAGTTTCGAAAAACAAACTGTAATACTCCGCAGCTTCCACTAGATGTCGGCCTATGCACAGCATGTGATCTAAGCAGATTCCACAAGCCTCAGAAATATATATATATATATCTCTCAAAGGCGGCATGGAGGGCAGATGGACACTTCTAGAAGGTCCGAGTACCACGCTCTCCTGGCCCAATCCGGACCAAATGAGGATCATGTGGGATCCCAACTTCCTTAACACTTGAGGAACGACAGGGACATGGAGGAAACGCATACAGTAGTGGGAATGACCTATCTACTACGAATGAGTCTCCTAAGGCTCCTCTCAGAGGAAATTCCCTTGAGCATCTCTCGCACTTCCAGTTGGCACTGGTGGCGAAGAGATCCACTTGTGGGTTCCCCAAAGGGCGAAGATCTCCAGAAGGACTTCCTGAGCCAACTCCCACTTGTGAGAGACTGTACTCTGCCTGCTCAGAGCGTCCGCCACCGCATTGTCCTCTCCGGCCAGATGAACTGCCGAGAGTGAAATTCCTTGCTGGATTTGCAACCAGAACCAGAGCTGTATTGCCTCTCTGCACAACGGGAGTGACCCTACCAGCCCTCTTTTTTGGAGGTAATGCATGGCCACTGTTTTGTCCGTCAGGATCAGGACACACTTTCCCGCACAGACAACAGAAAAGCCTTCAGGGTCAGGCTGATGGCCCTCAGCTCTAACAGATTGATGTGGAGTTTGGACTCCGACAGAGACCAACAACAGCTGGCGGTCAAGTCGTCTGCATGAGCCCCCCAACCTGTCAGGGAAGCATCCGTCTCTACAATCACCTCTGGCCATGGCTGCCAAAACGGCTTCCCCCTTCATCAGGTTCCCTTCGTTGGCCCACCACAGAAGACTCTGGGAGACCGAGATTGGAATCTGAACGGGATCCGATATCTTGCCTGAGAACTGCAACCACTGCATCTTGAGGACCCATTGCAGGGATCTCATCCATACCCTGGCCTCAGGCACCAGAAAAATGCAGGAGGCAGAGCAACCTTATGAATTTGAAAGCTGGGAGACTCTGGGCATGTTGAAACTTGTTCACCATCTGCACAATGTGATGAGCCCTTACCCTGGGAGGCAAGCACTTCCCCCCCCAGGACGTGTCCAACACAGCCCCGATGTACTGGAGCTGTTGGGAAGGTGTCAGATAAGACTTCTTGAAATTTAGGGATACGCCCAGCTGTGGAGGGAGCGGCAGGTGAGACCAAGGTGATCCAATGCTTGCTCGGGAGAACTCGCATGGATCAGCCAGTCGTCCAGGTAGGGGTAGACGTGAATCCCCCCTCGCCCGAGATACGCTGCCACCACCATTAGCTTGGTGAAGACCCTTGGGGCGGAGGTCACTGAAGGTGCGAGTTGCCAGCCGCAAACCTCAGGTACTTTCTGTGCTTGGGATGAATCGGCACATGAAAGTAAGCATCCCGTAGGTCCAGAGACACCAACCAATCCTGAAGTTGAAGGACCTGGAGGACTTGAGAAAGAGTGACCATCTTGAACATGTCCTTCCTGAGAAGTTTGTTCCACCAACGCAAGTCCAGGATGGGTCTCAATCCCCAGTCTTTCTTTGGAATCAAAAAATATGGGGAATACCATCCCTCTTTCCACTCTGCTACAGGCACCAGTTCTATAGCGCCTTTCTCCAGCAGGGTCAAGATTTCCTGCACATGGAGCGGATCTGGAAGTTTCAAAGAGAGATTCCCCGGTGGATTGTCGAGAGGGCGCTTTAGGAAGTGAAGGCAGTAGCCGTGGGCTATCGTATCCAGAACCCACGCATCCGATGTAATAGCACGCCATTCTTCGAGACGCAGAGACAGTTTGCCCCCAAACGGCAAACCATGGGACATGGCCTCATGACTGTTTTGGAGCAGCTGTGGCAGCGCCTGAAGGCAAAGAGGCAGTTGCCTGAGCGACTTTTGCACCTCTATTTCCCCGACCACCACAGGTACTTTTACACTGACCCCTCTTGTTCTACAAAAGGAGGAGTAGTAACGAAAATAACCTCCCTTCCACTGCTGTCCCCTAGGACGAAAAGGCAGAGGTTGACGCACAGCTGCGCTTAAAGATTTCACTACAGCTTTTGAGGTCTGCAACCTCTCAATGCTCTGGTCAGCCTTGCTGCGAAACAAATGCACGCCATCAAAGGGCATGTTGAGATGGCGACTTTGCACATCCGGAGCAAAACCCGACTTCCGCAACCATGGATCAGCTATCACGGTCAGCCGTGTCCAAACCCGACTGAAAGGATTCACACATGGCATCCTTGCCATCTTGTACGAGAGCAAGGAACCCATCCATTTCTTCCCCCTCGGGAATCTGCTCAGCCGCAAGAGAAATACAATTCCACAGAGTGTGTGAAAATTGTGAGAAGGCACAAGTGGAGTTGGCCCATTTCAGTGCCATACTCCCTGCAGAAAACACTTTGCGTGCCCAACCGTTGAAACGTTTGTCATCCCTATCAGGAGGAATGGTAGGGTACGCCGCCTGCCTCGAGGTGGCCTTAGCCACCTGAACCACCAAACTCTCGGGAGGGGGGTGAGATTAAGGTAGCTGGAGTCGCTACCGGAAGGGCAGTATTTCTTAGTTAATTTTTTTAACTGCGGGAAGAGATTCCGGGGTCTGCCAAGCAGCCACCACCCTTTTCTGCAAGGTCAACTGAAAATGTAACAATGGGTCAGAGGACGGACCTTGGTCCAAAATATCCGTCAAGTCATCCTGAACAAAAGTTTCAGTAGGGGTGGACCAACCCAGATATTCCGTGACCCTAGCCATCAGTCTCCTGTAGGCCGACTCAGCATGAGCCCCAGGCTCAGGCCTGCCAAACTCCACCTCAGGAGAAGTGCCTAGGCTACTGGCATCATGAAGAGATTGACTCAACTCTTCCAAGTGACTATCACCAGAAACGATAGGAGCCATATCAGGCTCAACAGTGTCAAAATCTACATCTGCCCTCTCCTCCTCCTCCTCATAGATGTCATCTAGAGGGAGGTAAAAATCCTGTCTTGGAACAGCCGAGGGTCTGCAGTCCTTAACAGGCCTTACAGACTTGGAAGTAGCCTTCCTAGGAGGATTCACCACACCAGGGACCTCCAACGGCAAATCCTGGCCAAAAGGCCCTGAAGGAGTCGAGGGCGCCGATGGTTTCGGCGACGAGAGCGCCGAAGGCTTTGGCTTCGATGGCCCCAAGGGCTGGTACGAAGGCAAAGCTTCGACGTCCATATCCGACGGACACAGCACTGATGGAGTCAACGCCTACCTCGAGCCCTTAGCAGGTTTCTGCGGTCTAGCTGGGGACGAGGACCGAGACCTGGAAGCACCTCTCTCTTGAAACCATCCTGAGCCTTGCACAAACGGAACCTCGAGGGTTCCCGATGAGGATCGCGCTGAGGACCCAAGCCTGAAGGCGCACGAGCCATGGATCGAGACCGGTCCTTGCTGGCTTTGTCAGAAGGCACGGACGGAACTGTGCACTGCGATTGAAAAATCACCAACATCTGCTCCCTGAAGGCAGCCAATTCCTCCGGAGTCGAGGACTTTGTTGGACAAGCCAATTTCCTTGTGGCGCCACCCTCCGAGGAGGACGGGGAAGGCGACCGGTGACAGCGCTTCCTAGAGCGCCGAGAGGATTGCAAATGGTGGGAACCACTCCAGGATCAAGACTCCCCCCCACCCCCCGGGACTACTTCTGACGCAGAGACATCCCTTTGGACTTAGATTTACAGCACTTACTGGGTTTAGAACTCTTACCTACATGAAGCTTTCCCTTACGCTCCCACAAGGCCTTAGCAGTCAGCGACTGGCATTTGGAACAGTTATCAGTGTCGTGACTTTCACCCAAGCACCACAAACAAATGCGATGCGGGTCAGTAATCGTCATTTTCGACTTGCAGTCACAGCAAGTCTTGAAGCCAGACCGCGTAGTCAGAGGGGTCGAAGAAGAAGACATTTTCTTATGATGAATACACAAGGCGTGCCGAGTCTCTGAAGCAAACACGTTTGCGGAAATAACAGAACTGAGGCTACGGGGGCTGTGCATCCTATTTATAACATCCGGTGACGTCGCCCTCGACGGAGGCCTTCTAGGGACATGGACCTGACACCATCGACGCAGGACGCCCTCTGCCGAAAAAGTTTCCCAAGTACACAGCTGTGGACATTACATGTCAAAGATATGGAATACGTTGGAGGACATAATCCATTCGGACTGCGTCACATGTGTAAATGAGGCAGTTGACTCCACAGTCTGGTCAGGGGACTTGATCGAAACTTTAGCCTTGACACAAGGACCCTCGGCAGAGCCGCTACTATGGGGCCTTGGATGTTTACTGGACATCCTGTCCCTTGAATTAGCCTTCAAAGGAGGAACCTCTGCAAAACAGGTAACAGAGGAGTTACTGTCGGCGACCTCTCCCAGTGCCCCTTCAACAGAACCAGTAACACCGCGAGCGCGGGAATGTTGAGGAATCCACTTCACAGATAAGACCTTGACAGGTCTCAGTTCTTTTGGTACACACCTTAGCCTCGATAAGAGGAACCTGTGACCAGAGTCCGGTCTTTACAGCTCCTCCGAGAGGGGCGTCGAACCGTGGTTCAGTACAGAAAGCCTCAACAGGGGCGCACCCCGGTGTCTGTGTGGGAAGCTCCAAACAAGGAGACCTCGAAGCGAACTCCGGTACCCAATGCCTCAGCTTGACTATGCTGGCTATTAGCTCCTGATTGGTGGACCTCCGATCGCGATCCGGTATAGGCAGGCCCCTCACGGGAACCCTCAGAGAAAACCCTGGTACACCCGTTAGGCCTGAGAGGCACCTCAGGAGAAACCCTGGTAGCACAGCTTTTGAAGCCCCTCCCATACCTGGAGGACCCCGGGAAGGAGTCCCCCAGCCGGGGTGCCTTGAAAAGTAAGGAAGTCTTTTCTTTCCGTCGATGAAAAGTTGAAAATGCGATGGAGCAACTCTGGAAGATCTCCTCCCCCCGACAAAGAAGACGCTGAAGTGCCCAGACCGACGGTGACTAAGTGACCGCAGAACCGGAGCAGACGAGAAGAAAAAAGGTCTTCCCGGTGATGCAAGTGCATCCAGCCCCGACCGCGCGGAGAAAAGGACTGAAGGGCGATGGGAGGGGTAGAGCCAAGGAGGGCGGGGTTACAGCCATGTGCGGTACCCCGCGTAAAAAGAGAATTTGATGTTTTTTACAAAAAGTGCTCCGGTCCTGCCCCACAGAACGGAATGTCCCAAAAGTATGGAGGAAAGGGGACGGGACGTAGGAGTAATAGAAAATATGTGGAAAGGCAACACACCAAAGGGGACAAACCGGGACGCTTGCTACCTTTGTTGTACAAAAGCAAAACGGAGCGTAGCGTGATTCAGGCAGTCAGAGCTAAGAACGGAGGGATCTGCGAGACACAACAGGACATAAACACGTTTTTATAATTTCTATAAGACACTATATGAGGAGACGTCAGAATCCCATGAGTCAGATTAAAGGCGGACAAGCTCGAAGCCCCCCATTACCTAAGAGTAGTTGGAACAGACCATATGGGGGTTGCCGTCAGGTAAGGCTCCAGGGGTGGACAGTCTGCCAAGTAAGTTCTACAAAGAATTCATGGCAGAGAGCACACCCTCATTGTTGGCAATGCTGAATGAAGCATTAGATAAAGGCAGTTTGCCCCCGTCATTAAGAGAGTCAATTATAGTCCCATTACTGAAGCCTAACAAACCAGATAACGATTGTGTCTCTTACAGACCCCTCTCACTGCTCAAACGAGATGGAAAGATACTGACAGCTCTAATGGCTAATAGGTTGAAACGAGTAATACACAAGCTCATACATCCAGATCAATCAGTCTATGTCCCAAAAAGGAATATAACATGTAATCCAAGACGTTTGCACCATGTCATAGAACAAACCCAAAACAGCAGCCAGCTTATGGCAGTAACCTCGCTGGATGCAGTCAAGACATTTGACTCGGTCAGGTGGCCTTGGCTACTAGCGGTGTTGAAAGGTTTCGGAATGGGCCCCACATATATCAAATGGATAAAGCTACTTTACAGCAACCCAGTAGTGAGAGTCAAGAAAGGCTCCACCATGTCAGAGCAATGGAGGTTAAGCAAAGGCATGAGGCAGGGCTGCCCCTGGTCCCCGATGTTATTTAAATTGGCCTTGGAACCATTTGCAGTACATCTGCAGAAAGAATACTATGGCTCCGGATCAGGATAGGGGGCAGCACGCACTTGATCTCCCTGTACGCGGATGATATGCTTCTTTACCTACAACAACCCGGAGCCAATTTAGAATACATATTAGATATGTTTGAGCGCTATGCAGACATTTCCGGGATTACAATAAATGCACAGAAATCAAGTGTGTTCCCTCTCGCAGGTTACAAGAGGAAAGCCGGGGGCGGGTTGCCAGAGTTACCGATTAAATGGGAAATCGATACAGATACCTCGGAGTAGACATCTTCCATGACCCTAAAGTAGAACATAGGCAGAACATGTTAAAGGCGGTGAATAAATTAGAGAACTCCATGAAAGTTTGGGCCAAGCTGCCGCTTGCATTCATAGGTAGGGCCGCATTGTTGAAAATGGTAGTGCTTCTGAGGCTGCTTCATTATTTCATGAATATTCCATTTAATATTCCCAAAGCCTTAAGACACTGAACACTGCTTGCCGGAGCTTCCTATGGCACAAGCCGAGGTGCAGGAAATTACAGAGACCATACGAACAGGGAGGGATAAAAGTGCCAGACTTTGAGGGGTACTTTGTGGCGTGCCAACTACAGTTTGCACGTATTGGCTGTCAGACGAAAAGACCCAAGACACTGGGTTACTACAACCGGCATGCACCCCGTTCTTTTTGAAAGAGATGGTGGGGACCACCATACCCCGGAATTCCAGGTCCCCTGTGTTACTGACGCTAGGCACGCCGATGTGGCAAAGAGCCTGCCGCTTTCTGGGCTAAGAAACACCCTACTCACCGCAGATCCCACTGGTGACGCTAAAAAGAGCAGATCTGCAGCTTAGGCTGAACGTTAGGAAATACTGGGGGACTAGAGGGGTGGCAACAGTGAGAGATCAGTTGAAAGAGGGACGACCGAACACCTTTAGTGAAGTCGTTTCAGAATCGGAAATACGAGAAGGGCAACAAATAACCTATGCCTCACTTCTCTATAATATAAAATTGAAACGGCCAGGATCAGAGGGAGTATGGGTAGAAGACAAATCAATTAAAACACATATCTCTGTAGGGGGACACGCAGTATCAAGGCTATATGAGACACTGACGGTGAGACCAGATAGCAATCCAATACTGACTCGGCAACGTTACGAAGTAGATTTGCAAGAGCATCTGTCGGATGCAGCTTGGAGTAGGACCAGGGGGTACCACAAGAAAGTGCCTAGAAATGCAAAACTACAGCTGATCCAACTATATGTCACTCACAGAGCATATTTAACTCCACGAAAATTGCAAAATTTGGTAACGCAACAGAACAAGCTCGTCAGAAATGTGGCCTGATCAATGCAGACCTGAAACATATGTTATGGGCCTGTGCGGAAATACACCACTATTGGGAGGAAGTGCCCAGGACCCCAACTAAGATTGGCTTGTCATCAGACTCCGTCTCCCGCAAGGCGTGCTTGCCGGGAACATTTCTGAGATCTAAGCAGTCTAGACAAGTTAGTAAACTGAAAGGTCCAGTGTACATCCTGGGGAAGCACAGGATATCAATGGGGTGAAAAGCACGTTATGGTTCAGTGATAATCGTGTGGTTGAGGGACACCCAGAAATGGGCACTGGTAGTAACTGCTGTGCAGCAAGAAACATCCCATCCGGGCCAAGAGGAGCAATGGCCTGGCAACATTTGATACAGGAATTGACTCCCCTACCCGTGATGACACCCAAATACAGACACATGCACCTTCAAAATCTGCAGGATAGAGACACGGCGAGTAGTTCAATCACCTAAATACATACCATAGGTAGACAGAGCAAGTGGAATAGGCTGGGGGATGGTAGGGGGGGAGAGGGGTGGAAGTTTTGAACAGGCAAACAATATGATGTATCATTGGAAGTGATTCACAAAGTCTTATTTTGTTGGAAAAACTAATAACATTGTTTTTATTTTAAACTCAAAGTTGGCTGTGAAGGCAGATCTTGTGGGCAAAAGGGGCCATGTACAATATTAAAAACCAGGGGGAAAGGTTAGATCCCTGGGGGACACCACAAGTAGAGAGAGTGGTAGGGGAGACTAGTTCCACCAGGGAGGGCCGGTCAGAGAGAAAGGAGGGAAGCTACGACAGGGCCTGATCTGTGATGCCCATGGTATCACAGAGACGGGTGATCAGGATGTTGTCGTTTACCGTATCGAAAGCAGATGAAACTTCGAGAAGAATGAGGACAGAGGGAGAGTTTGAGAGCAGGTATTCACGGGTCTTCAGAAGAGCAGTTTCCGTGCCTCTGAATGCTCTAAAGCCAGACTGATGGTCATGGAGACAACCAACAGATTCAGTATGGAGGGTAAATTGACTGATCACCAGCTTCTACAAGAGTTTTCCCAGGGAAGGGGTGATGGAGATCGTGCGATAGTTTGCCGGAATGGAGGGGTCTGCAGAGGGTTTCTTGAGCAGTGGATGCAAAGTAAGTACGAGAGGAGTGGCGAAAATTCCAGTGGCAAAAGAGGTTGCATAGGTCAGTCAATATTGTCCTTGATGGTTTTGCAAGGGCAGGGATCCACCTGTTTGGAAGAGGCTTTCATAGACCGGATTTGTCTAGAGACCTCGTAGGTGTGATGGGGAGAGCGAGGAAAGAGAGAGAAAGAGAGGGGGAGAGCGAGGAGAGAAGAGGGGTTGGTGCAGGAGGGGTGAGGGGGAGAGAGAGAGAGAGAGAGACAGAGAGAGAGACAGACAGAGATCGATCCTGTGTTTTGGTGGTGAAGTGTGCGGCCAGTGCCGAGCAAAGGGCCTGGGTAAGTGTGGCAGAGGGAGAGGCTGCGGTAGGGTTGGCCAGTTCCTGGCAGACTTTGAAGAGTTTGGCCGTGCTGCTAGATGCTGCAGAGCTACAGGCTTGAATGTAGACTTTTCTTGGAGTAGATGCAGAGTCTATATTGCCTTTGAAGAAGGCGGCAGGCCAGTTTGTCAGCCAGTTCGGAGTTGTACCTAGAGTTGCACTTTTTGGCAGACTTCAGTCGGACTCTCATGACAGGGGCAAGAATAGCAAGATTGCTGGAGATGGAACAGGGAAAGTTATATAGAGGGCTGTATCAGGGTGGGAGTCAGCCGCAGGGGTAGAAGGAGGAGAGTAGGTTGGAGGCAAAGGCAGCCCCACACACTAATTTCATGGGTCGAATGACCTTGAAGGCAGGGGGTGTAGTAGGGTGTGCCATTGCTAAAGGAGACGAGAGCTTCAAGTGAGAAGAGAGAAGAGAATGATCAGTCCATGAGAGTGAGGTAGTGAGAGGAATAGAGAGTGGAATGTCTGCAGAGGTAAGGACATCCAAGGTGTGGCCAGCAGAGTGCGTTGGACCAGAAAGACAAAGGGAGTCACACAGGTTGCAGAAAGGTCCTGAGGAGTCTGGAGAGTTTAGATGGATGTTAAGATCCCCGAGCAGGAGGAGTTGCGAAGGAGGAGAAGAGGTAAGTTCAGCCCATTCCGAGAGGAAGAGGGTGTACTGGCCCGGCGACCGATAGAAGGTGGCCAGAGTAAGAGGCGACAGGTGAGAGAGAGCCTGCAGACCAGACATTCAACGGAAGCGTAGACCTGAGTGTGAGTGATGGAAACAGGGATCCACTCAGGAAAGATCAGGGCTACTCCCCCTCCTGGCATACTAGGCCTTGGTACAGAGAGGATCTTGTAGCCTTCAGGGAGAAGTATGTCAAAAATCGTGACAGAGCTGTCCTTAAACCATGTCTCGGTAAGAGCAAGAACATCAAGGTCCAGGAGCGCGAGGAGGTGGCAGATGTCAGGAGAGCTGTACAGCATAGTGAGCATCTAGTGTGGCAACATGGAGCAGGTTGCCACTTTTGAAGGACTTATGTGGGGGGATGCAGGGGGCAGCGGTCCCCCCGCAAGAGTGCCTGAGAGATAGGGGTAGGAGGAAGCAGAGTAGGCAAGGGAGCGGCAGTGGGTGGCCAAGGCAGCAGGGTGGAGGGGGCCGAATAGGTTGTCAGCGTAGTGTGAGTAGGCAAGGGAGGGTGTACAGTTGAGAGCAACAATGGGGGAGTTGTGAGGTTGGTAGGAGGCAAGGTAGCCAGGGTGGGCACAGTTGGCAAGGGAGCCTGGGCGGCCGTAGAAGTAGATGGCAAGGGAGCCAGTAAAGAGGAAGGAGGAAAGTTGATAAGGCAAGGAAGGAGCTCATCAAAAAGTAAGTGGTTGGGTTGAGGCCTTTGTACTAGGATAGTACCATTTCGATGGACGGGGGAAGAGGAGTGTAAAGACTGGAGGGGGGAGTCTGTACTCCTGCTCTCTATATGGTAGAGGAGAGGCACAGAGGACCCCAGCCAAGATTCTCTATGCTGTAGCAATAGATGAGCAATCAAGGGCTAGCTTCTCAGGAGGTGATGTGGGCTGGTTCTTAAGTACAGTGTAGTCCCCAAGCACCCACAAAGGAATGTCCACACACTATTAGTTAAAAAAGGTCTCAATAAGGTTCAAAATTATACACACAATCATGATAATACACTTTGTGCGCCGAAAATTCTAAAATGGTAAATATATACAGTTCTAGGTGGTGCCACGATTACTCAGATTCCATTAAAATGCATCAACTATACTCAGTTCAAATAGCATACGAATCAACACAGCAAAACAATATCAACCATAGACTTAGGAGGACAACAAGTTGGTTAGACAATTGGCGGAATACTGGCCCCTACCACTAGTCACAGTTCTGTATGAGGATTCCCCCCCCCACCTGGGAAACTTGTAAATGAAGATACACTACAAGCCCAGTCCATGTATTGTCTATTAAACTCTTATCTTCTTCTATATTTCTGCAACCCAGATGTACCTTGTGTTGGAGAGTTCTTCGTCGGGGAATCGATGAGCCCTTCTTGAGTGCACTCCCTTTCAGGCAGGAGCCACGAGTCGTCGAACTTCCGAGATGAAGGAAGGGTGAACGCTGTTGAGGCAGCAGCTTCAGTCCTTGCGGTGCTCATTGACGAGTGGTCGAAAACGTCTGGCAACACGGGAGGCGTGCGGTGCACCTCGACGGCCATAGTTCGTTGCTGCAAAGAGTCAATGAAGAACTTTGGCCCAGCAAGGGCGTTGAGTCGTCAGGGTCTGGCGTTGGCGAACGGGACGAGACCACGGCTGGCTTCAGTAGCTTCGTCAGCATCTTTGAGGTCTTCGGGTGGCGGGAAACCCACTGGCAGATTCTCCTCGGTCATCGGCGGCCTTGACTTTCTCTGGCAGGATGAAAGCGGTTGACGAGGGTGATAAAGGGAGACCTTGGATCAAAAACTTTCTTAGGCAAAGGGAGCACTGTGGCTCCAGTCGGCGACAGTGGACGGCTGTCGGGTGCTTTTCTTCTTTCTCCTCAGCGGTCCTTCCTCCGGTCGGCAGCCTTTCGTAGGTCTAGCAGGGAGCTTTGGCAAAGATCAGATGGTGCACGATGGTCGCTCGGGGAGAGGTCTCCTAGCCAGGTCCTCTCTTGGATCGGTTCTTGAAGGCACAGTAGCTTTTAGATTGCAAGGAAGGGAACAGCGGTTCACCTTCTTCCGGCTCGGCTTCGAGAGTAAGTATCAACTTCAGCTTCTGAACGATTTCTAGCAGTGAGAGCCCCGCAGATATACTGTTGCTCTCCCATTCACTCTGCTGGGTCAAACACAGGCAACAAATCACTCAGAAGAGCATTTAGGCAGCCAATCAGGCGCACGATGCATTCAGGCCATTTATCTCCATCCAGACACAACACAGAATGTGGATTCGGACAAGTATTCTGCCATTCAGCACTACAGACTGCAGTCATACCAGTTTCCGCAGGGCTGTTTCAGTCATTGTGTCAAACACCAGATACTAGAAACCCATAACACAAATGCGTATTCGTCACACACTCCATTCACCCAGGTCCCACCCCTCAGGCGTACCCACAACATACAGTTATTGGGAAGGCTACAGCCAGTCTGGCCTGACTTCCCCACAACACCATATATGGAACTTCCACCCAACAGCCAGTCATGGGGAAGGGACAGAGACAGGGCTTCCCAGGACTTCGGGAAAAGGTAACGGGCAATAGAAAGCAAGAGGCCACAGGGGCCATCTTGTTTCCTATCAGGAATCCACTGATTCCAATGACAGGGCATGTGCATCCCAAAATGGGAGAATGCGCAGGGCACCTGTTAATTCAGCACGGAGCTGCCACCAGCTTTTATCCTGCTCTGTGGGCTTCACACAGGTGCCCAAAAAAATACACTAGGACTACAGGGTCGTATTCCAACTCATGGGTGCCATAAGGGTATCCCAAGGGTCTGTTCACCAAACCAAATACAGGAAGAGCCGCACCGCCAGGTGTCCCCTATGAACACCTGCGCAGAAAACAAGACAGAACACATGATAAAAGCAATAAAGGACAAGGATTCAGAGGCCCTGTTCCCCTGATGCATTCACAGCATCACAGAAGGCAAGAAGGGCCTCCCCGTAGGTGCCACCATTTATGTGTGAGGAAGAGAGTAAGGAGAGCGCAAAGCAGCAATATGGGGGAAGTCCATAGGTCGGGAGAAGGAACAAAAAAAGAGTATGTTGGTGAGAGTCTCTGTGGCTGAAGCACCGACGTAGCAGTCATCGATGGGAAGGCCTGGGTTGGAGGCAAGTATGTCCTTCTTGAGTTTCTTTTTATTTTAATATTAACTTTACTCAAGTAGGCTTTTATTGCCAGAGCTTTCTCGTGTCTTCCTCTAAACTCCTAACCCAGGTCGGGGATCCTTTGTCCTTTTGGCGGGCTTCTGCCGAGAAGCCCTCCTTTCGGCGCCACCAAGTCTGGGGTGGGTCCATTGTGTGGGAGGGGGAGGAGGACCCCTGGACAGGGTTGCCTCAGCAACCCATGTCGCACTATCCTGATAGGCTGGAGGGTCTCCCGCCAAGATGACCACTCCACTGTGTGAGCGGCAGCTAGGCTGTATGAATGGGGATCTTTTTGCATAAAAGCAGGGTCCTGAGGACTGGAAGAGCAAGACGTCGTCACTGGAACTAAGAAGCCGAAGAGTAGAGAAGCCAAAGACATCTGCAACGACTGAACCACTGGTGAAGCCCTGCTGCAGCATCTCACCACTTCTCCACACGACGAGAGAAGATCTTCACCTGCAAGAGCCTTCTTCCCTTGAACTGGTGGGGCCAACCAGTTTGCCAATCACCTTCCCGGACCCTCCTTGGTCGAATCTCCTGTACCCTGTGGCCGGATAGCCAGTCACCAGTCCACCCGGACCGCGAATTAAAGGAGTGTACCTTTTATTCGTCGGGCAGCACCGCGGCTGGTTTCATCCCTGGGTAGTGCAGTAACTTTAACCTTCCTCCATGATGAGAGCCTCTCTTCCTCTGCTGGATCACCCGAACTGCAGGAACTTCCAGGAACAACCGTGCACCGCAGGAGCCACTTCTCCATTTTAAGGTACATTGTTCCGCCAGGCCGCCCTTTCTTCGCGGTAGCACTAAAGGTGTTTTAAATCCTTTACCTACCTACCTGTTGGGTTGGCCGCCCCTCTCTCTTAAACATTGTCTTTTCAACGTCTGCATCTGCCTTTTCCACTTCGTTAACCAAAGACTTGACTGCGGCTACAAGAACATTTTTGCTCCTGGGCCCTTGCCCTGTACCACCGACTCTGGCACAGGCCTACTGACTATGGTCACATTTGTTAGATCTGCCTTCTTTAGAATGATTCTCATCTAGAATTGTGTGGTGCACCTATTTTCTTTTAACTACCCTTTCCTTCCCATTCTTTAACCGTGTGAAATGCCATTTTGCTCAGTTTTCATTTAAGTATTGCTTATACTGATACACTGCCTTGCTTAAACTGGTTCACAAACTGATGGGAAGTGTTGCTAGGGTGTGTAAGAACCTATTTCTATATAACTTGTGCTTTCCCTCCCTTGTGAGGAATTGTTCGAGGATCCCCTGGTGTGTAGTTGTCACTGTGCTGTTTTGCTCAGTTTTCACTCTGATTCACTTGGTCTACAATTTAACTAGGGAGTGTGTATATTTTTCCTTTGACTTAATTTAACTAGCTTGATGACTGTGATACATGTGTTTTATTAGAAGTGTATAAAATAGATATCTACTTTTTAAATACAAAGCTTTGGTCAGTGTTTCCTTGTACCATAGTCTAGTGGGCCTATTGTGTAAACCCTTAATACTGCTCATCACCCTCTTGAGATAAGTCTGACTGCTCAGCCACAGCTACCAACTAAATCTTTGTGGTACGGACTGATACCAAAAGGGGATTTATTGCTCTCACCTGTAGTCCTAATCTTGTGTAGTGCTCCCTAAGGGAACTGCACAGGATTCTGCCTGACGCTTCCCTGGCGAGAAGATCCGCGAACACTGGCAGCTTGACTTGAGGTGACACCGACATGCTCAGAAGGTCCGGGAACCAGATTTGCCTCGGCCACGCTGCTGCAAAGAGGATCCTTCTGGTACCGTTTGAGTTGATTGAGTAATCAAAGTAGCAAAGGCAACAGAGGAGATTCATACAAAAAGAGGCCTTCCCAAGGGAATGATAATGCGTCTCCCATGCTCCCCGGCTGGCAAACCTCTAGCACTTGGTGTTCATCGCCGTCGAAACAGGTCAATCTCTGGATTGCCCTAATGGAGGAACAGGTTCTCCACTAGGTGCTGCCGAATCTCCGACTCGTGGCAAGAGCGAAGCTCCCTGCTCAGTGAGTCGGCTACTGTGTTCTTTACTCCTGCCAGATAAAACGGAACGAGGGTCATCCCCCTGGGCGACGGCCCAGTGCCATAAGTCCTGCACCTCTATGGAGAGCGCTGGGTATCTGGTGTCCCCTGTTTTCGGATGTAAAACATTGTGGTGGTATTGTCTGTGAAGACCCTCACCACCTTGCCCTTGAGGGACAGCAGGAACCGCTTGAGGGCCCAAAACACCGGCCATAGCTCCAGAACGTTTATGTGCAACGTCTTCTACTCCAGCAACCACAGGCCTCTGGCGTGAAGATTTCCGGTTTGTGTGCCCCCATCCTTCCAGTGTAGAGTCTGTCATGACGGTCTCCTTGTGCGGTGGCGTCTGGAAATTCATGCCCCCTGTCACATGTGAGCGCACAGTCCACACCTTATCGCACAACGGAATCCCTCCTCGAGTGAGATCTTGTCCTGGAAGCTGAAGGACACCTGGACCCAATGTGCATCGAGGAACTCATGCAGCGGGCGCCTCCGCAGCCTGCAGAGTCGGATGAGGTATATGCATGACGACATCATGCCGAGCAGAGACTTGATGGCCCTCACTGTGACGTCCTGCAGTGCCAACAGCCGTTGCACCTTGCCCAAGATGGCCGCTATCTGTTCCTCAGACGGCGACGACAGGCATGCCACCATGTTGAGCTGGGATCCCAGGAACAGCGTGTCCTGCGATGGAGTCAAGCAGGACTTGGCATAGTTCACCGAGAACCCCAGCTCCGTCAGCAGGCAGACGGTCCTCGCTGTGTGGTCGACAGCGATGCCCTGCGACTTAGCTTTGATGAGCCCGTCGTAAGGGTAGACGTGGATCCCTTGAAGCCGCAGATCGGCCGCCACCAGGGCCAGGCACTTAGTGAAGACACTGGGTGCTGACGTCAGTCCGAAGGGCTGGGCCTTGAAATGGTAATGCTGCCCTTGAAGGACGAAGCGCAGAAACCTGCAGTGTCCTTTGTGGATGGGAATGTGAAAATACGCATCCTCCAGGCCAAGCGACGACAGAAGTCCCCCTACTCCAGTTCGCCTAGCACGTGTTGATGCGTGACCATTCTGAACTTCTGGGACTATGTACTTGTTCAGCCATCGTAGATCGAGAATGGGCCTCCATCCCCCGGTCTTATTTTGCACAAGGAAGTACCATGAGTAAACTCATGAGCTCCCGAGTCGCTTTGGAACTAGCTCTATCGCCCCTTTCTTGAGCAGGGCCCGCACCTCCAGTAGCAGCTGTGGAACATGGTTTTCCTGTAGGGCCACCGGTGGTATTTGTGGACACTTTTGTTAGAATTCTAGGGTGTGTCCGTGTGCGAGGGCGTCCAGCACCTAACAGTCGGTGGAGATGGTCTTCCGCATGCTGACGAAGTGCGCCAGCCGGCCTCAAATCGGGGTGCATGGGTGGGGGCCCGACATCCTGGCCGTTTAATTCATGCTTGGAGATAGACAGGCCACCTTGCGGTCCCTGCAGACAATGGTGCCCGCCTCCAAAAGCCTTGAAACGGCCCCTGTTGGTTTCTTGGGCCAAGGAGCGGTTGGCAGTAAGAAGAGCAGCCCCCGCCGAAACCCCTCAAAGTCCAGCCAGACGGCCGTCGTTGCTGTAGCGTGCCTAGGGCACGTGCAGTCTCTGTGTCCGCCTTGATGGCCTGGAGAGGTGTTAGGCAGAATCCTATGCAGTTCCCTTATGAAGCACTACCGAAGATTAGGACTACAGGTATATGCAATAAATCCCCTTTGGTATCAGTCTGTACCACACAGATTTAGTTGGTAGCTGTGGCTGAGCAGTCAGACTTATCTCAAGAGGGAGATTAGCAGGATTCAGGGTTTACACAATAGGACTACAATACTATGGGACAAGTTTGTTTGTTTGTTTGCTTATTCATTTGTTAGGCGCACCAGACTCGTGAGTAAAAGGGCACAACAATATGGAAATGCAAAGCTTACAAAGGTTACGAATATACACAGGATACGGTAATTACATAGTAACGAGAAATACAATATTTACATGAATACAAGATATACACAATGTACAGAATAGAGGCGAAGACGGGGAATAGCCAATGTAGTTACAGAGATAAGCGATAGACACTGTGCAGAGGATATCTATGCCAAAAATGGGGCCCTTCATGTAACACTTAGGCTCCCAGGTTGGTTACATTACACAAGGTCTTCAGAGTTAACGCAGTAGTGCACAATTAATGCAGGATGGACAGGTCTCTTTGGATTTGGGCAGGACCCCAGTGGGTAATGGGAGACTAGGGGTCAGTAGTGATGATGTGTTTTATTACCTTTTTCCTGAAATGTAGGTAGGGTTGGTCTGCTCTAAGATCCTGAGGCAGTGAATTCCAGAGTTTAGCTGCCTTGACAGTAAAGCTATTGCCCCCGATAGTGGAGAGCTTATATTTGGGTATGGTCTGACAGTTAACATTCCCAGTTCTGGTAGGTCTGAGAGAGGTTCTTCTCTGGAGTTTATCTATAAGGTAGCTGGGGGGGTACGTTATTAAGGGCTTTGTAGGTCAAGGAGAGTGTTTTTAGTTGTATTTTGTTAGATGTGGATAACAATTTATGTTGGCGTCTCAAGGAGATGTGAGTTTTCTTGTTTATGCCTAGGGCCGCTCTTAGGGCGTTATTCTGAAGTGTATGGAGCTTTTGGATGGTAGATTTATTGGCACCGCTGTATAAGGCATTACGGTAGTCAATTCTGGAGAGTATTAGAGCCCTCGCCAGGATCCGGCAGCTATTGTCAGAGAGGAACGGCTTACCAGCTCTGAGTAGCTTACAGGTGTAGGCCTTGGCAGAGGCAGAGGTGAGGGATTTGACCTGTTTATCAAAGGACAGTGTGGAGTCCAAGTAGAATCCAAGAGTTTTGACTTCCTTGGAGACTTTGATGGTGTTCCCGTCAATATTTAATGATGAGAATTCTTGGCCTAGTTTTTTAATATTAGCCTGCGAGCCCAGAATTATAAGTTCAGTCTTATCATCGTTCAAGCACAGGCCATGAGTGGCCATCCATGCTTGGATGATAAGGTAAACTTTGTTCACTAAGCCCTTGTCCACGCTGTAATCCCCAGAAAGTGGGAGGGGAATCTGGGCATCATCTTCATAATTAGTATAGGTGATACCCAGCTGGTCCAGATCGTCGAACAGTGGCTTAGTGAAGATATTGTAGAAGTTAGGCGAGACGCAAGACCCTTGGGGGACACCGCATAGGATAGGTGTTGGGTCGGCGGGTGTTGAGGGGGGGAGAAGACTGATGGTTCACTCACTCAGGAAGGACTCGATCCATTTGATGGTGCCCGTGGAGAAGTGGGCTGCAGAGTCGAGATGCCGACAAGGAAACACTGACCAAATCTTTGTATCAAAAAGAATATATATATTTATTTTATACATTCTTAGTTCCACACACAAATCACTATCATTAAAGCAAGTTAAAACAGTCAAGAAAAGTATACACAACTCCCTAACTGAATTGTAGACAAGTTTGAGCAAGAAAGAAAACTGAGCAAAACGGCCCATTGTAAACCAAGCAGAAACGGCACTAACAATTTCTCAAAAGGGAGGGAAAGGACAGGTTATACAGGATTAGACTCTAAAACACACCGGCAACACTTCCCAGTTGGATTGTGAACAAGTTAGGCAAGGCAGTACTTTAGCATAAGCAATACTTTGGTGAAAACTGAGCAAAATGGCACTTCACAATATTAAAAAGGGGAAGGAAAAGGTGGTTATAAGAGTTTAGGTGCACCAACACATTTCTTGGTGAAAAGCAATCTAGAGAAGGCAGTTATAACAGATTTAGCCAGAGTCAAAAGGCCTGTGCCAGAGTCAGTGGTACAAGGCAAAGTGCTCAGGATCAAACTGTTCTAGTAGCTGCAGTCAAGTCTTTGTTTAACGATTTTGAAAAGGCGGTTGCAGAAGGTAAAAGACAATGTTAGACGATAGGGGCGGCCAACCCAGAAGGTAAGTAAAGGATTTGAAATGCCTTTAGCAGTACCCAACGAAATGGGAGGCCTGGCGGAACAATGTACCTTGAAAGTGGAAGAGGCTCCTGCGGTGGCGATAGTTCCTGCCAGTTCGGGAGATCCAGCAGAGGAAGAGAGACTCATTGTGGAGAAAGGTTCGAGTTACTGCACTGCCCAGGGATGAAGCCAGCCGCGGTGATGCCAAAGCGGAATAAAAGGTACGCTCCTTTAAATCGTGGCCGTGGTCGACGGGTGCCTGGCTATCTGGTCTCCGAGTGCAGGGCACTGGCGAGTAGACCAAGGCAGGTCCTGGAAGACGAATGGCGAACTGGTTGGCCCCACCAGCTCAAGGGAAGAAGACTCTTTCAGGCTAAGATCTTCGAGTCGTTGGAGGAAAGTGGTGAGGATCTGCAGCAGGGCTTCACCGGTGGTTCAGTTGTTGCAGATGTCTTCAGCTTCTCTCCTCTTCGGGTTCGAATTGCGAATTGGGTTGCCTAGGTAACCCTGTCCAGGGTGCCTATTCCCCCTCCGACACATCCGGTCTCCCCCAGACTCAGTGGCTCCGAGAGGAGGGCTTCTGTGCAGAATCCCGCCAAAAGGACGAACAAAGGATCCCCCGACCCGGGTTAGGATTTCAGAGAAAGACATGAGAAAGAAATAATATCAAAGATCTAGCAATAAAAACCTACCGGAGTAAAGTTAATAAAATAAACTGGCGGTTTGTTAGAGGCTTTCAGAAAAAGTGGTAGCCTCGAACAATGGGAAAATCCCATGGGGAAATATTTGCGGTCGAATATTTATGGTAGTAACCACTGCCACCAGCCAGAAACTTTTGAGAGAGGGACTGGACAGTAATCTCTCAAAAATGAACACTAGGGAAAACGTATTAACCCTTTCCAGTACTTCCATAGTAAAATGAGTTGTACTGGTTTTGTTCATAATTATTGACTAGTAAAGTCAATGGGGACTTAACATGCCCTGGGTATGTAAAGTCAGTCCAGGGTATGGAGTCTATATTTGGGGGTCACTATGACACCCCTGTGTTACTGCACTGAGGGTGCGGTGTAACACATGTAAAACGATACCTATGAGGATGAGAAAAACCCCATAGACCATAAGCACGAAAATAGCCTCAAACACACATCAGCAACATGCCTAAGAGTGCGAAAAAGTCTCACACTTAGCAGGAGAAAAAATAAACCCTTCAAATCCAGCAAAGCTGCTGGGGGTCTCTATAGGTAAGGGAAATTAGCCTTAGAAGAGAATTCTCCCTAACAAGAGATTCATCCACCGCCTTCCCGAACAGGCTGTCCCTGTCAAAGGGACTGTCCAGAACCCTGGTCTGGACCTCCTGCCGAAGATTGGTGGCCTTGAGCCAGCCGCGCCGGCACACTCCCATGCCAATCTGGCGGAACCCCACGTCTGTAATGTCCATGGCCACCGTGATGGCGTGGTCCGACGCCACCTCGCCTTCTTGGAGGATCTGCAAAACCTCCACCCTCTTGTCTTTGGGGACGAAGTCCAGCAGAGGGGCACGCTTAAACCACAACTCCCAGTCGTATCTTGCCACAGCCGTGAGGGCGTTGGCGGTCATCGCCGCAGGGTAGATCACAGAGTCTGGCGACGGTTGGGATCATGAGCACTTGGGAGCAGAGTCTGGCACCCTGTACTTCTTCTCCAAGTGGTCTCGCTTCGCTGGAGCTGTCTAAGGGTTCTTCATGAGGGTCAACCCTTCATCCCAAATGCCATCCAGGAGAGGGACCGAAATATGGTCTTCCGCTTGGTCCTCACGGCGCCGATAAAAGAATCCCTCCTTTTCCTCCGGTAGAGGTGGAAACTGGATATCATGACATGGAAGGATCCAATCTCATCCAGATATGGGGGCGGGGGCATTGGAGGAAGGGGGCAGTGGGGCGGCGGTAAAGGGTGGCATAGGGTGCCTCGTCCTCTTCTTGACCGGAGGTTCCCCCACATCGACCTGGATGGACGGGCCCGGCACCACTGGAACAGCGGGCGGCAGGGCCACCGGCATCCTCCCCTGGATCTCGGACACCAGGGTATAAAGGGTGGAGAGGATATCCAGGGAGAGAGGTCTCTAGGCGGAACCAAAGGCGCAGGGGCAGGACTGTCATCCTGAGGCCCTTATCCCAGTCTTCTCAGTCGCTATCGTCGTCGCCTTCCTCACGGGGCGAGACTCCAGCATCATCCTGGTCACCATTGCCCTCCTGGATGGTCTGGAGGTAAGCAAGCACTTACTCCTCTGCCAAAGAGATGTCCATAACTTGGAGGCTTTCCCCGTCGCCCCCCGCCCCTTCTTCGCATCCAGGGGGGATAGCCTAGGGGGAGATGGTCAGCATCGTCTTCTCCGGTGTTCTCTCAATGGGTTTGAATGAAGACTCCCTCCTCGGAGAAAGGGTTCCCCATGGGGCCTGAGGGACACCCTGTGGGTTTTGTCCCTGCGGCCTTCGAGAGTGAGGCCACCACCAACTCGAGGGACGATGACGACTGGTGCACCTGGGCCTTCACCATGGGCAGGTCGGACCCCTTGGCTGGCTTGGGCTGCACTGCCGGGTCGTCCACTCCAAAAGAACTTACTGAGCCAGCTCCCACTCGTGTGAGACCATGCTCTGCCTGCTCAGAGCATCTGCCGCCGCGTTTTCGTCTCCGGCCAGATGAACTGCTGAGATTGAATCTTCCTGCTGGATGGCCCAGAACCAGAGCTGCATCGCCTCTCTGAACAGTGAGAGTGACCCTGCCCCCCCCCCCTTTTTTTGTTGAGGTAGTGCATGGCCACTGTATTGTTTGTTTGTTTGTTTTATTTCTAATGCGCTCCAGACCCATAGGTAGAAGGGCGCAGCAGGTAAGATAATGCAAAACTTACATCGTTACAGATTATACAGGATACAGTAAAAGTTATACATATTATACAAGATACAGTAATGGATATTATAGATATTATATAGGTTATACATACTATACAAGATAAGTAATAGTATACAAATGTGCAGGACCATCATCGTGCAGGTCGATGAGTTACATAGAAGATGGTACGCATAACATATCGTGAGACAGAGGAGAGGGACAAGTGTCAGGTCTGGGAATACTATAAACCTATATCTAGTGGTCGTTGGAGATAAGATATTGGATAGCATTCCTTCTGAATAGTGGGTACGGCTGATCTGCTCTTAGATTGTTGGGTAATAGATTCCAGGTTTTAGCCGCCTTCACAGGGAAACTATTCCCACCGACCGTGGTAAGTTTAAATCTAGGTACTACCAGACAGTTAGTGTTGGTAACTCTAATAGGTCTGATGGAGGTTTTTTTTTGTATTTTGTTCGTGAGGTAACTTGGGGCGGCGTTGTTAAGAGCTTTATGTGTCAAGGAGATCATTTTTAATTGAATTTTGTGGTTTGTAGATAGCCATTTGTGTTGACGTCTAATGGTGGAGATGTGTGCTCTTTTATTTATGCCAAGCGCTGCTCCTAAAGCATTGTTTTGGAGCTTTTGAAATTTCTGGATGGTAGATTTGTTGGCGCCACTGTAAAGGGCATTACAGTAGTCGATCCTGGAGAGGACAAGTGCTCTAGCCAAGATCATGCAACTGTCATTAGAGAGGAAAGGCTTGCCTGCTCTTATCAGTTTACAGGTGTAGGCGGTGGTGGAGGCCAAGGATTTTAGTTGTTTGTCGAATGATAGTGTGGAATCCAAGTAGAAACCGAGGGTTTTTACTGCCTTGGAGACCCTGATAGGATTTCCATCAATATTGAAGGAGGAGAATTCCTGACCTAATTTTTTGGTGTTCATATGTGTTCCCAGGATTATCAACTCCGTCTTGTCATTCAAGCACAGGCCATGTGTGGCCATCCATGCTTGAACAACGAGATATACCCTGTTCACCAATTCCGAGTCCTTCCTATGATCTCCAGAAAGCGGGAGGAGAATTTGTGTAACATCTGCATAGTTAGTGTAGGTGATACCCAGAAGGTCTAGATCATCGAACAAGGGTTTGGTGAAGCTATTGTATAGGGTAGGCGAGACACAGGAACCCTGGGGAACGCCACATAATATAGGGGTAGGGTCAGCTGCGGCCGAAGGGGAAAAAACTCTCACTGTTCTTTCGCTGAGGAAAGATTCTAGCCATTTGATGGCCTCAGGAGAGAAATGGGCAGCAGAGTCCAGGTGTTTGCAGAGTACCTTGTGATCGACCAAGTCGAATGCTGCTGAGAGATCAAGTAGGAGCAAAAGTGCAGTTCCTCCTCCATCCCTCAGCTCGTCGACCTGCGTCTTTAAATCAATGAAGGCGGTTTCTGTTCCATGAAGTGGACGGAAACCAGATTGTCTTGCTCCTAGGAGCTTATACAAGTCAAGGTGTTTTTGTATCTGAATATAGGCAGCTTTGTCCAATATTTTGTCCGTCATAATCAGGATATTCTTCCCCCATACAGACGGCAGAAAAGCCTTCAGGGCTAGCCTGACAGCCCGCAGCTCTAACAGATTAATGTTGAGTCTGGACTCCGACGGAGACCAACGACCGCGGGCCGTCAGCTAATTGGCATGAGCACCCCAACCCGTTAGGGATGCGTCCATCACAATCGTCACTTCTGGCCATGGTTGCCAAAATGGAGCACCTCTGAACGGGCGACCGAGGGCGGAATATGAACGGGGTCCGACATCCTGCCAGAAAACTGCGACCACTGCATCTCGAGTGCCCACTCCCGAGATCACATCCGCAGCCTGGCTTCTGGCACGAGTAGAATGTAGGATGCCATGAGGATGAGCAATCTCAAGAACTCGAACGCCGGGAGACTCTGGGCACTTGAAATTTGTCCACCATCTGCAGAATGTGGCGAGCCCTCACCTGGGGAGGCGAACACTGCCTCAGGGATGTGTTGAGCACTGCTCCGATGTACTGGAGCCGCTGGGTAGGTGTCAAGTGGGATTTCTTTAAGTTGAGGGAGAAGCCCAGCCTGTGAAGGGAGTGGCAGGTGACTGACAGATGATCCAGGACTAGCTCGGGAGAGCGCGCCCTGATCAACCAATCGTCCAGGTAGGGGTAGACGTGAATCCCTCTTTCCTGAGATACGCTGCCACCACCACCATCAGCTTGTTGAAGAGCCTCGGGCGGAGGTCAATCCGAACAGCAGGACCCGAAACTGAAAATGCGAATCGCCAACCGCAAACCTCAGGTACTGCCTGTGCCTGGGATGAATCGGCACGTGAAAGTAAGTATCTTTGAGGTCGAGATACACCAACCAGTCCTGAAGTTGAAGGGCATGGAGGACTTGAGAAAGAGTACCCATCTTGAACTTGTCCTTCCTGAGGAGCTTGTTCAAACCATGCAAGTCCATGATGGGTCTCAATCCACAGTCTTTTTACGGGATCAAAAAATATGGGGAATACCATCCCTTGTTCCTCTCTGCTTCAGGCACCAGTTCTATGGCGCCTTTCTCCAGCAGGGATTTGATTTCCTGCACAAGGAGCAGATGCAGACTCTTTAAAGAGAGCTTCCCCGGTGGATTGTCATGAGGTCTCTGCCGGAAAGGAAGATAGTAGCCATGGGCTATGAGCTCCAGAACCCACACATCTGAAGTAATGGCACGCCATTCTACAAGATGCTGCGCCAACCTTCCCCCAACCAGCGAACCATGGGACATGGCCTCATGACTGAGCGGAAGCGGCTGCGGCAGTGCCTGAGGGCAAAGAGGTAACTGCCTGAGCAGCTTTGGCACCTCGAGTACCTGGTTTTCCACATCTGGCACTCCTGCATTGGCCCCTTTGACTGGCAGCGCCCCTCGATCTACCAAAGAAAGTAGTATTGAAAGGAACCTCCCCTCCATTGCTGTCCCCTAGGACGAAAAGGCGGAGGTTGACATACTGCAGCGCTCAATGACTTCGCTGGAGCTTTGGAGGTCTGCAACCTCTCAAGGCTCTCGTCAGCCTTACTGCCAAAAAGATGGACACCATCGAAGGGCATCTTGAGAAGCAGGGACTGTACATCAGGAGCAAACCCCGACTTCCGCAACCACGCAAACCTGCGCATCACAGTGCTCGCCGCCATGGACCAGCTGACAGTCTGCCACGTCCAAACCCGACTGAACAGACTCACACATGGCATCCTTGCCATCCTGAACAGGGGCAAGAAAACCATCCCGCTCCTCCCCTTCGGGAATATGTTCAGCCGCCAACGACACACAATTTCACACAGTGTGCGTGAATCTTGCAAGGGCACAAACTGAGTTGGCTGCCTTTAAAGCCATACCCCCAGAAGAAAATACTTTCTTCGCCCAGCCGTCAAAGCGTTTGTCAGGGGGGATTGTAGGGTACGTAGCCTGCTTTACTGGGGCCGTAGCCGCCTGCACCACCAAACTCTCCGGTGTAGGATGCGTAGACAAGTAGCAGGGGTCACCACTGGCTGGGCGGTATTTTTTCGGCAAAGACTTGTTCACTGCCGGGAGACTCTCCGGAGCAGTGCACGCCGCCGCCACCCTTCTTTGTAAGGCCATGTGAAATGGCAACACCGGGTCAGTGGGTGAAACTTGGTCCAAAACCTGCGAGGTCATCATGCAGAAAATCCACAGATGGAGCCGACCAACCAGATATTCTGTCACCCTCGACATGAGGCGCCTGTAGGATGAGTCAGCATGCGTACCAGGCTCAGGCTTGCAAAACTCAACCTCTGGGGAGGTATCCAGACCACTAGCATCGTGCAAAGACTGACCCAGGTCTTCCAGCTGGATATGCCCTTACAACAGGTACCCCAGGAAGCACCTCTTCCTCAGATTCTTCCTCAACCTCAGAAATGTACTCCAAGGGTTGGAACAATTCCACCCTTGGAGGAGGAATAGAGTAGGGGTCGAAAACAGGCCACACAGACTTGCTGAGCGCCTTCCTAGGAGCCTCCACAGCTCTCCAGGGTACCTACGGCAAACATTCCTCAAAAGGCGTCGAGGGCGCCGATGGGAGTGGCGTTGACGACTTCGACAGCGGCTTCGAGGACAGAGCCCTAAGCGTGTTCTTCGACAGCCTCGGCGCCGATTGCTTCCTCGGAGCCTCAAGAAATTCCCTCGACGGACATTGCGCCGACGGCGTCGATGCCTTCTTTGAAGGTCTCACAGGCGTCGAGGACCGGGACCTGGAGCGGGCACGAAGGCGATCCTTGTCCGAGACCTCGAAGGTTCTCGGTGATCGCACCGACCACCCGAGCCCGAAGGCTTGCGAGCGGTGGCTCTAGAGCGTTCCTCACCGGCTCCTCTCGAATGCGCGGCCGGTACAGTGCCCTGCGATTTAGAAATCGCCAACATCTCCTTACGGAAGGCGCCCCATTCCTCCGGAGATAAATGCTTGGTGGGACAAGCAACCCGCCGTCTGGCGGAGTCCTCAGACGAGGAGGGGGAAGGCGACGGCGCTTCCTTGCATGCCTTGAAAAGACAGAGAATTGGCGGGACCCACTCCTGGAACGAGACCCCTGGGACTTACGCCGACATGGAGAGTCGCCCCTCGAATCGTCTGTCGAAATTCCAGCTTCTTCCGCTCCCGCAAGGCCTTCGACATCAAAGACTGGCATTCGTTGCAGTCATAAGTGGCGTGCCCAGACACCAGAGGCAGACGTCGTGCGGGTCCGTCAGACATCTTGGAACCGCAGTCCCAACACTTCTTGAAGCCCGACTTCAGGGTAGCAGAAGACAGACGTTTTCTCGTAGAACTTACAATATTCGGAAGAACCGATACACAAGAACCGAGGCGCGCCGAGATTTCAAAGCAAACATGTTCGCAGAAAATAAAAACAGAACTGAGGCTACGGGCGTCGTGTGTCCTACATATAACATCTGGTGACGTCGGCCGTCGGAGGAGGTCCTCGAGGCAGCGTATCGACGTCATCGACGCAGGACGCCAAAAAAGTATTCCGAAGCAGCACAGCTGTGGTAATCACTGTCAAAGATGTGGAATACGTCGGAGGACAATACCCTCGAAATAGAGATTAGCTCCACAAAAATCAGTAAAAGCTCGAGAGCCAAGCACGAGGACTCCGAACACTTGTACGTGCAGTAAAAATCTGAAGATGGCTGCCAGAGGAGGGGCTTGGGTGGAGGGCAGTCAGACCCAGAGCTCAGTGATTGGTAGTTAGGAGAAAAACAGTTCAGAAATGAAACAAACTGATTTTTCTTTTACCAAGGATTCCCAGCCTGACTAATCCATGCTAGACCCCATGCAGGAGAACAGGACCATTACTACTACTGCCGTGCTCTGCCCCAGAACCATCTACACCAATAGCAACAGGTAAGGCATTTTTCATGGAGTCCGGATTTTCAGTTTCTGCACTAAGTCACTTTTGTTACCAGAAAGTAAACGGGTCTCTGAACACAACTTTTTCATGTATTCAACTTTTTTGCAGAGCAAGAGTAGAAGTAATGCATGTTTTCATGATATAATGCAGGTTATGCAAAGTGTACGGGCCTACAACATTTAAAGATTAGAGTTCTGTGTATCAAGAACTATTTGATCATTGCAGTTGCTCTACCCTGAGCGCCGAAGACTTTATACCACTGCTGAGCACCCTGGGGTCGATTGTGGGAGGCCACCCTATTATGGTGAAGAGGAAAGACATTTAAGTCAAGTTAGGTAGCAGAGCGACAAGGCTTAGAATACGAGAGACAGCATTACAATAATTCCAGGTAGACAGAGGTACACAAATATACAATGATTAAAATACACACTAATTTATGAAACCTCTACATATGTATTGTCACCCAACTACAATAAAATACATATACACATTCACTTGTGGTAAGAGAAAAGCATTTGATTCAGAACCAGTGCAATACAGGTAAGTAATCCGATTCAGAAAAAACTATAGAAACAAAAGAGTAACACTAAGAGTCCAATAACACTTAGTAAATCCAGCCCTGAGAAGGAATGGGGCATACTGCCATAGAGTAATCAGCTCAAAAAGATATACTTTGCAGGTAATTTTTCTATTGGATTGGATGTGACAGTGGTTAAAATTCAAAGTTCCAATAGGTAGGAAAAGTTCAGTTAAGTAGCTCTCCTCACAATACTAAGGTAGGCTTTCCAGGGGATCCTAGACTAGACCACAACTAATCTGAGTCGAGCAAGAGAGAGCTAGGGGCAGGACTTTACTCCAATGTAACCCTATAGAGGATAGGGGGAAAGAAACATGCATGTTAACCCACCCCAGCTTACTCAGATTTTTCCCAGAGACCACTTCAGAGGTTCCAGATTCCATTGGCGACACGTCCTTCTGTGAATGGTCTGGTTGAGGGAGGCCCAGGGGTCATGGTGCAGAGGTAGGTTTCTGGCAGGGGATTTGGTCTTGGTTGGTTGTAGTACCTGTATTTCCAGAGGCTGGCTAGATGGTCATTTCCCTTGCCACGAACGGACTAAGACTTCTGTAGAGCAGGCGTCCTCAGGAGACCTCAAGGGAACGAAGACCGTTTCTAACTGGAGATATCACAGTTGGGTGGCGACAGGCTATATTCAGTTGCGAACAAAGGAGCAGGCCCTGCACAGCTTCTTATAGCACAAGTTAAACCAAGTTCCAAAAATGCACTCGCAATGGCTGCAGATGAGGTAACCCAGGAGAGAGCTGTTCAGTCCACCAGGTGGCCTTGTACACTTCCAAAAGCTCAGCAGGCATGGCTCCTCAAGCAGTGGTCTAGATTGTTTTATCTCACTGTCCAGGGGTCGAAGCACAGACCAGGGTCTTATTGAGATCTTGACAGAGGAGCAGGGTGCTGGTCAGCAGCGGGGGTCATCAACTGGCAGCTCTACTTCTGTAGTGGACCTGGCTCCAATGATGATCTGTCCAATGGCTGCAGGAGCCCTCTTTCATCTAAGATCCCCCCAGGAGGTTGAACACCGACGAGGGGAATCTTGCGATTAGGATAGCGGAGTAGGGCTGCGCCAGGACGTGGCTGGAGGCAATGGTCGCCAGCTGAATGGTCGTCAGTGGGCTGCACTTCTCTGTAATGGTCTTGGCTCCAACAATCTGTTTAAGGCTGCAGGAGTCCTTTCACGCAAGATATGGATTGGAAGCACGCTGAGGCCCACCAATGGTAATGATCTTCACCATTCCAACTGTCAGTGGCTATCCAATCATGGAAAGCCTCTTGCAACACACTCTGCCCAACAGCAGACACTCAGGAAGTCAAATGTGGGCTGGGACCAGGCTGTCCCAGTCCCCCACATCAGGCCACACACAAAGACTGCACTTTGCCTGGGAAAGCAGAAATGTTCCCCCCAGAAAAGGGCATTCCATATATGGCAATTCCACACCAAAAGGGCAGGCCAAAGGACAATGTGACCCAAGGACAGGCGAAAATGTCATGGCACTGTAATTTTAGAGGATATGTACTCTTTATGGCATTAAGTAATAAAATGCAATAGTGTACAAGTAACAAGTTTACAACACAGTAGAAAACGATCGGCTGCTACCAGCCTATCCTGGATACATTCCATTCCGAAACACAATGCTACAAAAGAAAATGTCAAGGATACAAAGTATCCTAGCCACTCCTCAATGTAAGGTAAGGTATACAGCTTCAGAAATACAAGAATTCCACTAGGAGAGTGTCTCTCGGTACGGATAGTCTTATGGAGTGGTCAGCTTCCCCAGAAAATAAGCAGAATGGAAGAAGAAGGCTTTACTCAACTCACAATCAAAAAAAGCTAAATGAAAGGGTGTCCATGGGAGGAAAGCAGCCACAAGTCAATCTCACCTAACAGGAGGCAGTAAGTGTACAACACAGAAGCGAAGGGAGGGAGGCAGTAAGTGTACAACACAGAAGCGAAGGGAGGGAGGCAGGAAGTGTACAACACAGAAGCGAAGGGAGGGAGGCAGGAAGTGTACAACACAGAAGGCAAGGGAGGGAGGCAGTACGTGTACAACACAGAGGGCAAGCGAGGGAGGCAGTACGGTTACAACACAAGAGGGGCAGAGGGAGGGTAGCAGAAGTGTACAACAGAGGCAAAGGGAGGGAGGCAGTATGTGTACAACACAGAGGGAAAGGGAGGGAGGCAGTATATGTACAACACAGATGGCGAGGGAGGCAGTACGTGTACAACACTGAGGCGGAGGGAGGCAGGAAGTGTACATCACAGAGGGCAAGGGAGGGCGGCAGTACGTGTACAACACAAGAGGGGCAGAGGGAGGGTAGCAAAGTGTACAACACAGAGGCAAAGGGAGGGAGGCAGTATGTGTACAACACAGAAGCAAAGGGAGGGAGGCAGGAAGTGTACAACACAGAAGCGAAGGGAGGGAGGCAGGAAGTGTACAACACAGAAGGCAAGGGAGGGAGGCAGGAAGTGTACAACACAGAAGGCAAGGGAGGGAGGCAGTACGTGAACAACACAGAGGCGGAGGGAGGCAGGAAGTGTACATCAAGGGAGGGCGGCAGTATGTGTACAACACAAGCGGGGCAGAGGGAGGGTAGCAAAGTGTACAACACAGAGGCAAAGGGAGGGAGGCAGTATGTGTACAACACAGAGGCGAAGGGAGGGAGGCAGTATGTGTACAACACAGAGGCGAAGGGAGGGAGGCAGTATGTGTACAACACAGAGGCGAAGGGAGGGAGGCAGTATGTGTACAACACAGAGGGCAAGGGAGGCAGGAAGTGTACAACACAGAGGCAAAGGGAGGGAGGCAGTATGTGTACAACACAGAGGCAAGGGAGGGAGGTAGTAAGTGTACAACACAGAGGCGAAGGGAGGGAGGCAGTATGTGTACAACACAGAGGGCAAGGGAGGCAGGAAGTGTACAACACAGAGGCAAAGGGAGGGAGGCAGTATGTGTACAACACAGAGGCGAGGGAGGCAGTATGTGTACAACACAGAGGCGAAGGGAGGGAGGCAGTATGTGTACAACACAGAGGGCAAGGGAGGCAGGAAGTGTACAACACAGAGGGCAAGGGAGGGAGGCAGTATGTGTACAACACAGAGGGCAAGGTAGGGTGGCAGGTAGGATTTGAATAAAGGAGTTGTAGCCACCTTGCCTGTACATTCCTCACAAGGACTGCCAATCACACCTTGTTGCTAGCCCACCTCTAATGATGTGTCATCGCTCCCAGCTAGCCTCACCATGGGGTTACCGGACTGTCACTACGAGTCCTGTACCAAGTCACTTCTTCCCTCCTTGCCTTGTATCAGGGTTACCAACAGCTGCCATATGCCCCACAGCTTTCGATGACAGCCATGCTCCCGAGAGCAGAAAGCTTGCATAGGCCATGACTTCCCTCCCCAACTCTGGCCAAGCATGCTCCTGAGAGCAGAAAGCTTGCACAGGCCATGGCTTCCCTCCCCTACTCTGGTCAAGCATGCTCCCGAGAGCAGAAAGCTTGCATAGGCCACGACTTCCCTCCCCTACTCTGGCCAAGCATACTCCAGAGAGCAGAAAGCTTGCATAGGCCATGGCTGCTCTCACCTACTCTTTGGTCAAGCATGCTCCCGAGAGCAGAAAGCTTGCATAGGCCATGGCTGCCCTCACCTACTCTGCGGTCAAGCATGCTCTTGGCTCCCTGACAGCGCTTCACAAACATCTCTTCATATTCAGATACATTTCAGGGTTACAGAGCTTGTTCGTCCCGCCTCTAGGCCCCAGCGTACCTGACAGTTTGCAGATTTGGATGGTATGCGCATGGCTCTCAAGCCCAAATCGTCCCAGGCACTTTCGGGCATCCTGGTAGGGGAGATTGAAATTCCTCTGCAAATACTCAGTAGCGGTTTCCTCCATGTTCAGCTGGTCTGCATACTGCTGGTTGAAGAAGCCAATTTTCTACAGGAGAGAAACCAGAGATTGGCTTGTTTCTTGCGGTTCCTGATATTAGCAGAAATCTCGGTGGTGTGAACTCGAGAGCAGTGCATATGGGGATTGCTGGAGAGAATAAGGAGTTTGCGCGAGTGAAATGTAAAAAACAAGAACCGTGGGAAAGATGTCCCCAGTCCCTTGGCAGGTTTCAACACACAAAGCACTTAATTTCAATTGCAACTTTCTGCCTCAGCCACTTTCATTGAAACAAAGATTACCAGGAAGAAAATAAAAGGAATGCCATTGTGTCATTTGGTTTAATGAAAAAGCTACTTACCAGCCTGTGGTTCTTCCTCATTTCTCCTTTTGTCTGGAAAGAAAAGGCAAGAGAATCAGTGACAGAATGGCAAGGTGTCCTTCCAGTTAAGCAGACTTGCTCAAATTAGTGGTGCTGCAGCGCTCTTGGAATCGCTCCAACTGAATATGCTCCCAAAACCTGGTTCTCCCTCCCTCCCTCCCTTCCTCCCTCCCTGCCTCCCTCCAGGGCACCGTAATTCAGCATAGTGCTCCAAGCACCTGCCAGGCAATCTTCCACCTAGTGAGAGATGCATTGCAACATTAAAAGTTGCAGTTCAGTACTACCAGGTTGGTCTTGTTTGCAAGAATGTCAAACTGCATGGGCCTCTTGTCCCGCCATAGATCCTGCCGTTCTGAACCTCCCATAAAACACACACACTTTGCAGAGTCCAGCGACTGAGAGCTGAAGTCTCCGTTTTCTGAGCCCTTTATCATGGTATTGATTGGACACGGACCTAGCAATGAGGCAACGGAACAGATATACAGCGGGACACCGTCTCCTTAACTTACTGGGGACAGCCGCTATTTGGTACGCTCTGCTTTGGTAGGCCTTATAGTGACTAAGGCAAGAGTACTACAAAACCCCACATTCTAAGTGGGTCTATTTTGTAATGCAGTTTGTCTTCGAGAGTGGTGGCCACTTTATAGCCGGAAGTAGCCATTAACGTTAATAGGCTTTTATACTGCGCCAAATAACCCACGTAGTAGGTTGAGCGCCAAGGCTATTCCATGCAGTGGATTTCTCTGCTGGAGGAAACAACATAAACTAGGAGGATAGGCTGATTGAAAAGTAAGGAATATATGCTACAAGGAAAGCATTCAGTGGGGGAGGAATGTTTTGTGATCGTACGGGTGCAAGTCCGTAATGTTAGGTGGACCATAGTTCTGCAAAAGAGAGCAGTTAGACAGTTCATTCATTGTTGTGCTTATTGGGTTGTGCTTTGTGTAGAGGTTGAGCAATGATACGTAGCAACAGGTTGTGTTTCAAATGAACAGGTTTTATTGATGTGGTTTACAAAGTGTCCATTCGAAAAAAGCCTACAGGAACTAGCACTCTTCATGGCTGAAAATTGACATCCAAGACATCCAACCGTGTCAGTAAAGGAGTAAAGCGCGAGATTCCTCCAGTATCCAGCAACTCCAGGAGGCGTAGAGCCAAAACAAAGTTTATTCTAGTCTTGTGTGTCACTGTCCTACCTGGGACTCCCTAATCGAAATGTTAGGGCATAATTCGATTTGGCGATGGAGGTTCTGCTTTTAGGGGGCCCTTTGGCATGAAGGATCTCTGCCATCTTTTTTGTTGTCCAAGCAACTTCAGTAGAAGCCCCCCTGCCAATGCAACATAGTACATTCCATTGAAGCTAAAGATGGCAATACAAGTAATCAAGTAACACTTACACGCAAGGTTTCCGTTATAGTTATTTATCAACTTTTAAATAGGCATTCCTTAAAAAAATGAAATGTATGTAACAATAAAATATACTTTAAAATACTTTGAGAACATCCATAATAAGCTTAGTGAATAATTAGAGATGCGTTTACACACTTGCTACACCCGGAGGTGACTTCATTCACAAGGACAGTAAATTCTGAGGTTGCAGAAAGGAAAACAAGATTAAACAGGTTCTCAGTATAGGTGAGGACGCTTAAATCTTCCAATGACATCTAGACAAGCCTTTCCCAGCAATAACAGTCTAAAACAAGTTACCACCTATGAGGGACAGAAATATCAAAGTCAATGGACTAGAAGAGTCTGAAGGGAGCCAGGACAGCCAAAGTCAATTGGAGCAGTCTATGGAGCAGAGGCACTTCTTAGAAAATAAAAGTCTTGCACAAAGTTAGAGAGTTTTGTAGAAATCACTTGTAGGCTCACAAGCTGTGAAGCCTGTGGAAAGCAGAGTTAGAACCAACTCTAACAAGTAAGCTAATGCAATTCTCAACTGAGAAGAGCACAGCTAACGAGACAATGAGGTAAGTACCCCATGTCTGAACAGTACTTCTGGTTTGAAGAGTGGTTCCATGTGTTAATATCCCCTCAAAAATATTGCCATACAAGAAAGGCACCGTTTTTTCTGGCGGCAATATTAACCCATGGAAACTGCGGGGGACACCCCTGCAACCCCCCTCTTTTTTTAAAGGGAGCAGGGGACACCCCTGCTCCCATTCACCCCATAGATTATCCCCATAAATGTTGCCTATGGCCTTTGCCAGTGACCATATATATGGGGACATTATTTATGGGCATAAGATTAGCCGATACCCTAGATTCTGTCTTGTTGCAGTGGTGCAGACCCTGGGTTCCTGAGCTTCAGTCGTGGGGACAAAAGGGAGGACGTCTGGAAGACTCCTGTGGCAGCAATTCGGAGGTTGTCAGCAGCAACAGGCTCTTTCCGGTTCAGCGGCACTTTACAGTATCAGTGCGCACTAAACAGCACCACCTCTGGTCTCTTGATACCAGTTGGGCTTCCTTAGGTCCTTGTTAGGACAGTTTTTCTGAAGTCCAACTAAGGGTTTACTAGAACCATTCAACTGAGGCAGTACAAGACTCCACTCTTAGTATAAGGCTTTACCACCTGAGTACATGGCAGCGTAAGCAGAGCAGCCAGGCTTATCTTAGGAGGGAGAAAGGGCTGTAGAAACAGTACAAGTGAAATTGTAATACAAATGGTCCAAAGAAACACTAAAACACTATGTATTGTAAAATTAAATTGTTTATTTAAATACAACTAGGCCCAGATAAATCTTGGGGGAAATAAGGAACAAGTTACTTACCTGTAACTGTTGTTCTCCAGCATGGGTCTGGCATGGATTCACATGCTCATGAATATTCCCCGTCGCCAGGCCGGGAATCCTCAGTATAGAAAAAATCAGTATCAGTTTAGTTTCTGATCTGTCTTTCTTAGTAGTAACCAATCACTGATCTCTGGGTCATACTGCCCCCAACCAATGACTGCCCTCTCCCTAAGCCCCGCCTCTGGCAGCCATCCTCAGATATTTGGTAGCACGCCAAGTGGCAGTATGACCAAGTGAAGAGCCGCAGAGGGGTAGGTGGGAGGGTTCGCATGTGAATCCATGCCAGACCCATGCTGGAGAACAACAGTTACAGGTAAGTAACTTGTTCCTTCTCCAGCATGGGGTCTGGCATGGATTCACATGCTCATGAATAAAAGAATACATAGCAGTATACACATGCACAACCACAGGAGGTAGCAACAGGATCAACATTAATACAACAACTCAACATTAAAGGATAGTTCCGGGACTTTTTTTTTATTGTTCCTATGGTTCGGCCATGTGTTTTTAAGCATAAATCGGTAGATCGTAGAAAACTTTCCTATGGACCTTACCCGACTTTTCGTCCATTAACGCACTCGAAAACATCCGCCATTTTATGATAATCCTATCATTTCCCCCCATCGCCCTGGCTCACCTGCTTTTGCGGCACTAAATCAAATCCCCCGCCCCTGAGCCTGACATCAGCAGACGCGTACCGCCCATTTCCCGTTTCGTGTCAACAATCGCTGCGCCTCAGCTAATGAAGTGTCGCCATGGAAATGGCAGGACGCCTCTTTCCTCAATAAGTATAAACAGACCGTTTCACAACACACAGCAGCAGATTTTCGAATCCATTCCTCTCTCTGTGTTACTTTGAGTATTCTGTGACTCGTTTCTGTGCTCTGGTCAGCTACCTTCGCCGCTTCTAGGCCTTGTGAACACCTGTACCATCTCTGTAAATTATTTTACTTTCTTTACCACACAATGGCTACAATAATGCCGTATATGTACGAGCCCGAGTACACCGAGGAGGAACTACTGGAAAGGCAAGCACGCGAAAACGATGGGGATTCGGACGGCAGTTGGGAGGACCAGTCAACGGATGAAGAGCCTGGACCATGTCGCATGGACGGCGTCTCCACCTGGTGCACGTGCAATCGGTGCGAGCTAATGCCAACTGAGGAGGAGAACTGCTGCTGCCGAGAAAACTCGGGATGCCTGGCCTACATTTCGGAAGGCGAGCAAAGTCTGCAGGAAGGCGAGCAAAGTCCGCAATGCATCACCGAGCTGCCAGAGTTCAGGGAAGCCTGCCTCTCACGGACCCTGTTGAGGATGATGATGGTGCTTATGCACGAACTTCGCGGCACTGTTCGTCCGCGTAATCCGAGTAACGAGTAAGTATACTCTGGTTGTGATGTCAGTGATGCCACTACTATGTCATGGTCGTCTCCCACATATAAAATTACATCTACATATCATTCGAATGCATGTAAATTGGTTCCATATTGTGCATTTTCTAGATAGAATTTTTTTCAAAGCAGAATGACATTTTTTACCTGAATCGACAGTGATAAGAAAGTTTTGTCATTTTAATACAGTTTGCATCTTTCATTTTCACAGGTGGTACAGGCTGGTGGCCTATCGTTGCTTCACTTGGTGGCTTCACGGGAGGCTCGGACACCGCGTTCGGAGAGTAATACCTGCCTGTGCGGTACTTGCCATTAGACAACATTTCCCCAGCGACAGTAGACAATACCGCGGATTTTCCCTGGATGTGCTGCAACCGCAAATTTACAATGTGTAATGTTTATTATTTATGTTCAATTGAAATTAAGATCCAAAATAAAACCCAATATATATTTTAACAATGGTTGTTTTGATTTGTTCAAGCGTTGGCAATAAAAGGAAGGCCGTTGTATTTTATTGATACAAAACATGGTTATAGGTAAATATGGTTGATCATAATAAATCATCCTTTTAGGCACCGGGTACAGAGATGACCACCTCTGGCCCGTGCCGCCTTGCCACCACAGGCCAGCCTGCTGCTGACTAACTGCCTAGGCATCCAGGGTCTCCAGGGTGAACTGCACCCATATATTCTCCTGGGAGGGTGAGGTATTTATAAACTCACCCCCTGCCTTCCATGTACTAGATCCTGCAGCCAGCCTCTTACATGCAGTTAGATGGCCTCTCCTTGGTGAGGCCCTGCGGCAAACGAGTCTTGTCTGCACGACCACCGCCCCAATCCACCCCCCGCCCTATCAAAGGCAATTCGCACCGGGGTACTTGTGCTGGCAACTGGAGCAGTCAGGGAGCGATAAAGGCCAAGAGGTGCCAAAGACCATGTACACTTCAAAGTGGTCTATAGAGCATGGGTTGTTGTTCCCATGTCTACCTCCAGACCCCGTGTCTCCTGCCAAGCATCCCCCCTCACGCTGGACGGCCCTCTGCAATCCACATAAGTGTGTCTCCATTCACGAGTCTTCCTGTGTCTTGTCTGCACGACCACCGCCCCAATCCACCCCCCGCCCTATCAAAGGCAGTCCGCACCGGGGTACTTGTGCTGGCAACTGGAGCAGTCAGGGAGCGATAAAGGCCAAGAGGTGCCAAAGACCATGTACACTTCAAAGTGGTCTATAGAGCATGGGTTGTTGTTCCCATATCTACCTCCAGACCCCGTGTCTCCTGCCAAGCATCCCACCTCACGCTGGACGGCCCCCTGCAATCCACATAATGCCACGACATATACACGTCATTCATTCACAAACACACCCCTGTTTCGAATTCTTTATAACCCACTTCATATTTCTAATGAGCACTTCTTTGCGCTTTGCTAGTCAACCCGTGAAGGTGCTGGTTATCTGCTCTTCGTCTCTGTGAACTTCCGTGACCACTTCGAGGAAACTCGTCAGTTTGCAACCTGTGAACTGCTCCCTGTTCTACGACAAGAAACTACTCTGATCCCTGCATCTAAATGTTTGTTCGTCAAGGTAAGGCCATGTACCATAATCATTTTGCGTCCAATTTCTTTTCGTTCAAGACAGTACATGCAAGGAACTAGTCACATGTTCTGAGTTTACATTGGTATTCATAGAGAATTGTTGATCTTTTCTTTTCAGAACTTTCCACAATGCCTGCCTGTTCCATTGGCGGTTGTCCTTCGAAGACCCATAATAAATCAGAAGGTACTATAATGCATGTTTTCCCTAAGACAATAGATCAGATAAGAGAATGGGTCCGATATTGCGGATATCCACCGTCTGAGCTTGAAAGTAGAGTCCTAGAGGTCTTTGCGGACAAGAGGGGTGATCGATACCGCATCTGCAGCAGGCACTTTACCTCTGACATGTACTCCACATCATTGCTAATAAAGAAGAACACACCGCGAGCGAGGCGAAAATTGCTCTCAACCGCTATTCCCACTCTATTCGTCCACATCCCTTCACTGGTGAGTCAAGTTTACGTATTTATCTCTTGGCCTTGCGGTAGTGTGTAGCATTAGCTAACAATAATTTCCCCATTTATGTATCCACTCAATATGAAGGCGGAAGATTCTCCATCCGTGTCATTATTGCAGTCATCAGCCACTTCAAGCGCCTATCGGGTAATCTTACTTGGCTATTCTGACACCGACTTGTTTTAGGCATGTAAATCAATAGTTTTAATTTATCGTGTAATTATGTTACCTAATGGTACACCCTTGTACTCGTCCTCTAGTCTTTGTTTTCAGTTATAATTATTGTTATCCAAAATAACGCAAGTACTGTCTTTCAGGGAGATGCTGAGGAGTCCAACGTATTGACGACTACCGTTGATGTCACTCAGATGCTCGAGGTACGTATACACATGCACAACCACGGGAGGTGGCAACAGGCTCAACATTAAGCAATACAACAACTCAACATTAAGCATCTCTTACCTCCTCAGCAGGCTCACCTTAAGCGAACAGGTTGCGCAGCACTGCTTGGCCGACCCTGGACTCCTCCCTGGAGTCCCGATCGATGCAGTAGAATCTTGTTAAGGTGTGCGTCGACCTCCACGTAGCAGCCCTGCAGATGTCCAGCAGGGGCACACCAGATAGGAACGCTGTGGTAGCAGCGATCACTCTGGTCGAATGGGCTCTCGGACAGCCGGGCAGTGGTCGGTTTGCCAACCGGTGACAATGCATGATGCAGCCGGAGAGCCATCTGGAAATGCAAGTCTTCGAGAGAGCCTTCCCTTGATTCACAGACCCAAAGCTCACGAACAGTTGTGACGTTTTCCAAAAACTCTTTGTGCGGTCCACGTAGAACTTCAGCGCTCTAGCTACATCCACCAAGTGCAACGTCCTCTCGGCCGGCGTCGAAGGCGACGGAAAGAAAACTGGTAACACCAAGGACTCGTTGAGGTGGAAGTCCGACGGCACCTTGGGCATGAAGGAGGGGTGCGTCCTCAGCACTACCCTCGTGTCATGAAAAGCCAAGTATGGAGGCTTTCAAGATAGGGCCTGAATCTCTCCCACTCTTCGTGCAGAGGTGATGGCCACGAGGAACGCTGTCTTCCATGACAGGAACTTCAAAGGCGCCGAATGCATAGGCTCGAATGGGGCTCCCATGAGCCTGGTCAGCACCACATTAAGCTCCCACGCCGGGGCAGGGGCCTTCACCGGCGGGAATGATCGGAATAGTCCCTTCATGAATTCCTTTACCAAGCGATGAGACCACCAGGCCGCCCGTCCCGTAGTCCTGGTGTATTGGGAGATGGCAGCCAGATGTATTTTTTATAGAGGCATGAGCCAGTCCGGCTTTGGGCAGCGACCGTAGGTAAGGCAGCACTTGAGGGGCTGTAATCCGCAGAGGGTTAATCTTCTGTGCACGGCACTAGACAGAGAACCTCTTCCACTTATGACCATAACACTTAAGAGTTGAGGACGCCCTGGCCTTTGCAAGAACCTCTCTGCAATCAGCCGGGATATCGTACCCTCCAAACTCTAGTGCTGCAGGAGCCAGGCCTGCAAGTTCAGCGACTGTGGGTCGTGATGGAGAATGGCGCCTACTTCTCTGGCGAGAAGATCCGCGTCCGCCGGCAGCTTGACTGGTGGGGACGTTGACAAGTCCAGAAGGTCCAGGAACCAGATCTGCCTCGGCCAGGCCGGTGCGACGAGGATCATCCTGCACCTGGACTTCTTGATCTGGTTGATAGGCGGAGCGGCAACGGAGGGAACGCGTATAGAAACAGGCCGTTCCAGGGGAACGAGAAAGCATCGCCCATGCTCCTCGGCTGTGGGATTGCTGGCGAACCTCTGGCACTTGGAGTTTGTCGCCGTCGCGAACAGGTTAATCTGGGGTTTGCCCCATCGTTGCAAGAGTCGATCCACTTGGTCCTGGCGCAGTTCCCACTCGTGGCATAAGCGCAGCTCCCTGTTGAGTGAGTCCGCGACAGTGTTTTTTATTCCTGCCAGGTGGAAGGGGACCAGAAACATCCCTTGGGCGACGGCCCAATGCCACAGATCCTGGGCCTCCTTGGATAGGGCTGGGGATCTGGTGCCTCCTTCCTTCCGTATATAGAACATTGTGGTGGTGTTGTTGGTGAAGATCCTCACCACCTTGCCCTTGAGGGATGGAAGGAACGACTTGAGAGCCCAGAACACTGCTCGTAGCTCCAGAATGTTGATGTGGAGAGACCTCTCCTCCGGGAGCCAAAGGCCTCTTGCGTGGAGGTCTCCGGTGTGGGCCCCCCCAACCCTCCAGAGAGGTGTCCGTTGTCACAGTCTCCTGAAACGCCGGTATTTGAAATTCCGTGAATGTCGTGAGGTGAGCACGGATGCCCCACCATAAGATCGCCTGACGGAACTCCTCGTCGAGAGGGATCCTGTCCACGAAACAGCCCCTCGCTTGGAGCCAGCGGGCGTCGAGAAACTCCTGTAGCAGACGCATCCGAAGTCTGCAAAGGGGGACAAGGTAGATGCATGAGGAAATCATCCCGAGGAGGGACTTGATGGACCTCACCCGGGCCACGTCCGTGGCTAGCAGGCGCCGCACCTAGCCCAGGATGGTCTTGGTCCTCTCCTCTGACGGGGAGGCCAATTGCTCCACTGTATCGAGCTTCGCTCCCAGAAACAGTGCCATCTGCGATGGAATCAGATGGGATTTGGGGTAGTTGATGGCGATCCCCAGCTCCGTGAGCAACTGGACGGTCCTCGCCGTGTGTTCGACGGCGAGTTCCCTTGTCCTTGCCCGGATTAGCCAGTCTTCCAGGTAGGGGTAAACGTGGATCCCCTGCAGACGCAGCCGCGCTACCCCTGGTGCCAGGCACTTGGTGAAAACCCTGGGTGCCGATTTTAATCCGAACGGTAGGGCCCTGAATTGGAACCACGAACCTGAGGAACTTCCTGTGACTTTTTAGGATAGGGATGTGGAAGTAAGCATCCTCCAGGTCTAAAGACGATAGGAAGTCGCCTTCCTCCAGTTGTCCCAGCACGTGCTGGAGGGTGACCATCCTGAATTTCTGCGCCTTGATGTACTTGTTTAAGCGATGCAGGTCCAGGATGGGGCGCCAACCGCCTGCCTTCTTCTTGACGAGGAAGTACCCCGAGTACACACTCCGGAGCGCTGGAGCCCTCTGGGGACGAGCTCAATGGCACCTTTCTTGAGCATCGCCTTTACCTCCGACAGCAGTTGAGGGACGTGATTCTCCTTCCTGGCCACGGGAGGAATGCGAGGGCATTTCTTTTGGAATTGCAGCGAGTGCCCGTTGGCCAGGGTGTCCAACACCCAACGGTCGGTGGAGATGGACCCCCACACGCTGACATACTTCGTCAGCCGGCCTCCCACCGGGGTGCTTTGGTGGGGGCCCGACAACCCGGACGGGTCAGTCTTGCTTGGAGGCAGCCTTGCCGCCTTGGCCTCCTTGGCGACGGGAACCCCCTTGCTTGCCGCGACCTCTGTAGGCCTCCTGAGAAGAGGAGCGGGCCGCCTGGCGGTAAGTGGAGGAACCACCGCTGGATCCTTTGGAGGCACCCTGTCTGCCTCCGGAGCTCCGAAAGGGCCGCCGCTGTTGAAGTACCCCCAAGGCCTGGGCCGTCTCCGAGTCGGCCTTGATGGCCTGTAGGGACTCATCCACTGCCTTACCAAAAAGGTTGTTGCCATCGAACGGCATGTCCAACACCCTGGTCTGGACGTCCTGGCGAAAGTGTCGCCTTGAGCCATCCTCGTTGTCAGAGGCAAACTCATTTGCCCAGTTGGCGAAATCCAGTATCAGCAATGTCCGTTGCCACCGTTATGGCGTGATCAGACGCCACCTCGCCTTCCTGCAGAATTTCTAGGGCCTCTGCCCTTTTATCATCAGGCAGGAAGTCTAGCAAGGGAGCTATCTTGAACCAGAGCTCCCTGTCGTAGCGGGCCACGATCACTAAGGCGTTGGCCGCCTTAATCGTCCTCGCCACCGACGAGATGACTCGTTGTCCCATAGAGTCCAACTTCTTGCCTTCGCTGTTCGGCGGGGAGGTGGAAGTTGAAACCGCCGCACCTGCTGCCTTCTTCTTAGACGCAGCCGAGACGACCGAGTCCGGCATGGGCTGGGCCCTGAGGCACAAGGGGGCGGCATCAGGGACTCTGTACTTCTTCTCGTACCTGTCCCTCTTGGCTGGTTTCGTCGAGTAAAGGCACCGCGAGGACTGTCTTCCTCTTGGCCTCTCGTCGCTGGTACAGAAACCCCTCCTTTTTCTGTTCTTCAGGCCAGAGATGGAAGAGCTCGGATGCCCTGGTTATCATGGCGTGGAAAAAGCTAATTTCGGCTGGAGACGCGAGCAGGCGTGGGGGGTGTGTGTGTGTGACAACATGATGTCTGCTATGTCATCGCCGCCGTCATCGTCCGTCCCCGTCGCTGTATCCGTTGCCGTATCCTCTCTCGGGTCCGGCGAGGGGGATGAGGGGTCAACCGGTCTCGCAGGCACGAAGGGCGGAGCGGGGTGGACTCTCCTCCTCTTGTTAGGAGGGCTTCCCGACGGGCCCGGTTCTGGATCCTCCATCGGGGTCTGTGGTAATCACGTCCTTATCTCTGTGCATAAGGATTGGATTGCCAACAAAATGGCCGCAGAGCTATCTTGGGGCTCGGGCAATGGCTGCGACGGACGGGGTGGCCGTTCCACTGGGCCTGGTTCATCGTCGTCGTCGCTATCTTCGACCACGTCAGCAGGGACCGCCCCCTGGGATAGAACCTTCTCGAACCTCTCGTTGAGGCCTAGGGACCTCTCGTTGAGGCCTAGGGACCTCTCGTTGAGGCCTAGGGACCTCTGGTTGAGGCCCTTCTCGGTTTCCACCAGTTCCTCCTCAGAGGCGGATTCCGAGTCTGTAATGTCCAACACCCCCCCCCTCTTTTTCAGCCGGGGGCTTCACAGGGGTCTTAGCGATGGGCTGGAAAGAGGAATCCCTCCACGGTGGCAGGGATACTCTGGGCCCGGCGGGCGTTTCCACAGGCGTAGTCTCCGCCGGCTTCGCCAGGGTCGCAGCGACCACTTCGGTAGAGGCCTTTGCCGGGTGGATGAAAGCCCTCACCACCTTAGGTGCGTCCTGGGCCTTCGCCTTGGGGGGAGGGTCAGCGCCTCGCTCCCCCTTCGAGATCGACCGGGTCCGCTCCAGCGGCCTACCCGGGTTCTCGGACTTCCTCTTCCCCGAACCAGAGCGCTGGCTCGTGGTCGAACGTGCCGGGGAAGTAGCGCCTTGCTTGGCAACCGAAGAGCCTGACCTTTCGGTGCTCCTGGTGCCCGCGGACCTGCGGTGCTTGGCCTTCTGTTGGGCCCCCGTCGCCGGGGCGCCCTCACAGGACTTAGAAGCCCGCTCAGACTTCTTCTTCGCCTTCTCACCTGCTGTGCCCTTATCCATCCAGGCGGCGAGGCGGGAAGGACGATCTTGTTTGGTCCGTTCCGAAAGGTTCTTGCAGAACGCACAGTCTTTCTCCACGTGCGTCTTGTCCTCATGGAGGCAGTAGAGACATCGCAAATGCTCGTCCTCCTTGAAAACGTTCTGTAATCCGCATCCAGGGCAGCACCTGAACAGCTTGGATCTGGGCGTCGAGCTTCCCTTGTCCTGGGCCATGTCCGTTGAGGTAGGCCGCAGATCTTCCGGAATCCTCCAAGAAGTATAAACTCGACGAAAACATCACCCTTGAGGGGCGTAGAGAATTCCGAAATGGGCCCCCGCTATCAGAAGTAGAAACGGTGGAGCTTGAGGCTCGATTAAACTGAAGAAATGAGAAAATCTCCTGAAAAAATGTGAAAACGCAGTAAAAAAACTCGAGAGCTAAACACGAGGACTCCCAACACTTGAGCGTGCAGCAAAAATCTGAGGATGGCTGCCAGAGGCGGGGCTTAGGGAGAGGGCAGTCATTGGTTGGGGGCAGTATGACCCAGAGATCAGTGATTGGTTACTACTAAGAAAGACAGATCAGAAACTAAACCGATACTGTTTTTTTCTTTACCGAGGATTCCCAGCCTGACGACGGGGAATATTCATGAGCATGTGAATCCATGCCAGACCCCATGTTGGAGAAGTACTATCACATTATATGTAATCACAATTATAAAAACACAACACTATGCTTAAGGGTACACAGACCAAAGCATAAACCTTATTTGGAACGCCCAACAGTTTTAGGGAAGTCAAACCTGTTCTTGGGGAGTAAAAACCAATGGTTACTTTCAGATTACATTCAGTAATTCAAGGCTAGTAGACCCTACTAGTTGTACCGTGATGCTCAGCACAAATCACAATCGGTCAACTGGACAATATAAGTTTTGTGAATAGTGGAACACTTATTCTAGGTATAGTAAAAACCTATAACTACTTTTGTGATAACGTTATACTAGGTGAGTAAAACCTAAGGATGTAATATTCAATTACAGGTGCTTTTGAGATCAGTGAAACACAGATTGAGATAAGCAGTAACTCTGGTAACTTATTTTTGGATGGCACACAGCTAACTCAAGGTAAGTAAAACCAGTATACTTTTTCAAGGAGCTATCAGCAACTTGGGGCAGGTATAACCCTAAGACTCTTCTTGTGTCTGTCTAAAACAGCACAGGGAAAAGCAAAACCCAATGTTACACTTTATGAATGACTCATTATTCTAGGTAGGTAAAACCTAATGCAGACAAAGTGAAACCAACAGCATTACTTTTGGGAAGAGGCACAACCAAATCACAGGTGAGTAATATACCCTTACATCTACTTTCTGTTAGAAAGATTAAACAGTTTTTAAGGAAAGAAAGCTATTACATACACTTTTCAGAATAGTGCAATCCACATTCAAGGCAAGTAAGAATTTCTTTTTACTGTTCACTCTCAGAGTTACAGTTACCAACCAACTCTTTTACAAGTAACGTTTAAACACTTATTCTATTTTCTAGGAAAAAGGCCCAATCCCTTAAAATACTTTCCCTTATTCTTGGAGCAGGAGTGTTCTCAGTTTCAGAAGGGGGTCACTAGCGTCTAGTGTCCAACAGGCGGTGTCAGGATAGGTTCTTAAGTAGCAAAAGGCAGAGTTTGTTAGGAAAACTGTTCAAACAGGTGAGTATTTTACTTTAGTGTTAGTTGGGGATCCAGGGGTTTCACAGTCACCCTAGGAGGATTCCAGTAGTGGGACTGGGTGAACTGGACGAGGCCTCCCAATCACAGAAAACACCCCACAGCTACACAGGCATCACAAGAGATGCAAGGTAAGCAAATACCCAAGCCAGCACAGTACCTCAGCACAGAAGATTTTCCAGCAGGAGAACTTCAGAATATGCAGCCAAAAACCCGGTCAGTGGATTCCTTGTCGTGGTGACTGAAAACAGGACCTTGGAAGGGACTTTGCAGCAGGGATCAAGGGGGAAGGCTCTAGGCAAGGTTTTCCTCGCGGCTGGATGCAGCCCTGTGAATTTGGTGCCTTTTACAGGAGCACAGAAGACAGAATATCGCCGGTCGGATTGTCATCGTTACAAATGTCCAGCACGCTGGAGGGAGGGCGAGGGGGTCTGTTTCGTGTCTCTGGAGATCCAGCAGGATGCCCACCAAGTTTCAGCGAGATTCAGAAGACTGTGCACCGCACAATGGCTTGAGGTCCTAGGGTATTGCAGCCACGCAAGGTGAAAGCACAGCATGGGATGGCTCAAAATGCAGGTCTTGAGTTTAGTGTGTCTCGCCAGGCTCGGGGTCGTCGTTTTCGGAGTCGCCAGGTCGATTGGAAGGAAGGGCTACAGCAGGCTCAGATTACACAGCAGGCTCTCCTGTCGCTGGAAATCGTCTCAGCCGTTTCTCCTTCATCCTCTTAGGTTTTGGTTCCAGTGGTCGACTTGTCTTCAGCTTCCAGGTTCGGCGTATTTAACAGGAACTACAGAACAACTTCTGCATCCTTTCCCTGCATTTTACAACAAGGGGCGGTCTGGTTGTCCAATCAGGACAGCCAGACCCCAATGGGATTTGTCCCCATTCAGGCAAGGAGGAAGACAAAGGCTGTGGAGTTTTGGACTCCTCACTCGCTTCCTGCCTTCACAGAGACTGGAGCCTGGGCGGAGAGTCCAGGGGACTCCCGCCGAAGATAAAAATCACACAAACGAATTTCCTGCCCTGGATGTCAGGAGAAGGAAGGAAGGACAAGAAACACTAAAATGGCGAAAAAACAAGACAGGGGCAATTTTGGTAAAAATGACCACCCTTGGGTGCCTTTACTGCAGCTGTGAACACAGCCCGTGTTAAAGGTGCATCGAATTAGTAAAAGGTATCACTGCTACCAGCCACTGAAGGTAAGCTCGTCACTAAGAGATTTGTTCCAGTTTTAGTGTGAAAGGTGATACACATTGCATCTCCCCAGCACTCCACATGTTGACACAGATCAGGAAGATTTACCATAACTATGAAAATCTTACCTAACAGTACTGTACTCTGGTGAGGGGACTGAAGCTCGGGTCATCCTGCTTCTTGAGGTCCTTAGACTCCTGGAGTTTCTGGACGGATTTCAGACGTTGCACTCAACTATGGACTTCTTGACCCCTGGCACTCGGTTTCTGCAGCAGCAAAGAAGTGCAGCCAGTCGGGGAAGATGGTCCAGTGGAGTTTGTCTCGGGGTTAGTTGGTCCCACTAACCAAAGGGAAGAAGTCGTCCCTTCCAGAGCTTCTCTTGTCGATCAGAAAAAGGAGTTTCAGCACAGCAGCAGGGCTTCTTCGGGCAATTCAAAGGTCCAGGAGGATGCAGCAAGTTCGTTCAGGTCACGGTTTTCTTCATCGGGTTGTTCTTCCCAGTGGTCGACTCTGCATTCAGTCCCAAAAACACTCGCCTTTTAAGCAGGTTTCTCCCATTCAAGCACAACCTGGCTGCCACTCAAACAGCAGGGTGGCTGTCCTGAAAGGACAGCCAGTCAGCCAATCTGGACAGGGTGCATTCAGGCATTCCTAAAGACAAAGGACAGGGGAGTTCCGGGAACCTCCCTCACTTCCTGCCCTTCCAGACACATTGGAGCCAGAGGCGGGTTTCAGCACTGAAGCCTGCCAAAGGCAAAGCAAACAAAAGGCTCAAACTTGGCTTGCCACGCAGAGTAAAACCCAAGAATTACCTCACAAACCAAAACGGCAAAAAAAGAAGACCAGGGCCATTTTGACAAAATGGTCACCCATGAGTGCTATATTGCAGCCGAGGGTTCAAGCTGCGGCAAAAACACAAAGGTAGAAAATTAAACAACTGCCACCAGCCATTTAAAGTATGGAGGGTAACATAACAATGTTACATGAGGAAGTAGGAAAAGGGGCTACTAGGTAACCCCTCAGCACTCCACATACGATGGTGTGTGCTGGACCTACTAAGAGAAAAGGTTAGCAAAGTCAATTTCACTTTACTATTCTTCGGAACGGCCGTTCACACAAGAAAAGGTATTGAAAAATTATAAGAAACTTAAAGGCTTTCTCTGCGACACTGCACTGAAGGTGCTGTGTCTCACCATACAAAAAGTAGATGCCCATGGAGTTTGTCAGACTCCAAAAACAATAGAAAACATGCAATCCAAATCGGGTCAAAACACATGAGTGAGAAAAAGGGCTCACTCACTCCAGGGTTAAAATTAAAAGTCCTAAAGTCCAGCAAAAGAGCTGGGGGTCTGTAAGGTTGAAGGGAATTAGCGCAGACATTAGAATCTCCATACTCCAGTCTGTCATACTTTCTGGAGAGACCATCAGCATTTTGGTGACTGCAACCTGACCTGTCTTCTATGGTAAAATCAAACCCCTGTAAGCTGATTGACCACCTTAACAATTTTGGATTTTCCCCCTTCATCTGCATTAACCATCTCAGGGGTTGGTGGTCTGTCTGAATAACAAAGGTAGATCCATACAAGTATGGCCGACACTTCCTTCAGAGACCACACAATGGCAAACCACTCACGTTTAATAGTTGCTCACCTTGTCTCACGGTCCTTCAGTTTCCTACTGATGAAGCAGATGGAGTGCTCCCCTCATTTCTCATCCAGCTGACTCAAAACTGCACCTATCCCTGTGTTAGAAGCATCTGTTTGTACAATGAAGGATTGGTTGTAGTCAGGAGCTTTCAAGACTGGAGCTTGACAAGGGCTTTCTTTAGTCCTTCAAAAGACTTGGTGCACTCCTCATTCCACTTTACCTTCTTGGGGAATTTGCGGGAAGAGATCACATTCAAGGGAGAAGCTATGGTCCCCATAGTTCTCTATGAAATTCCTGTAATACCCAGTGAGACCTAGGAAGGCTCTCACTTGGGTTTGAGTATAGGGGTGGCCCAGTGCTGTACAGCTTGTACCTTGCTAGGCAATGGCCTCATTTCCTCCTACCTCATGCCCAAGGTAGACCACTTTACTCTGACCAATTTGACATATACTAGCCTTTATGGTCAGACGGGCTTGTTCCAGGCGCTGCAAAACATATCCTAGGTGTTGAAGATGCTCTTCCCAAGTGGGGTTGAACACTGCAATGTCATCCAAGTATGCCAAGCAGAAGTCCTCTAACCCATTCAGAACTTGATTCACCATCCTCTGAAATGTAGCCAGTGCTTTTTGAGCCCAAAAGGAATAACCTTAAACTGGTAGAGGCCTCCTGGGGTGGAAAGGCAGTTTTCTCCTTGGCATGGTCTGCCAGAGCTATTTGCCAATAGCCTGAGGTCAGGTCAAATGTACTGAGGAACTTGGCTGAACCAAGTTTGTCCACTAGCTCACCTGTCCTGTGTAAAGGATGGGCATCAGTTGTGGTGACTGCATTTAGAGCTCTATAGTCCACACATCATCTCAACTCTTTGTTTCCTGCTTTTGGCACTAGTACAACTGGACTAGACCATGGACTTGGCGATAGCTCAATACACCGAAGATCAAGCATCTTATTGACCTCTTCCTTTATGTGGGATCTTATATGATATGATATGATATTCTGTAACCCCTGATTTTGACAGGGAGACTGTCACCAGTGGGAATATCATGCTGGCCCCCAAGGGGTCAAGCCTGGTGTCAGTGAGAACAAGGAGGCAAAGCCTTGCATGCCACCTATTGTTGCAGAGTCAAATCTGAAGAGAGTTGTATTCCTTCAGTTGTCTCATCTGAGGGCTGTCCGCTGAGGCGATCAGGGAGAGGCTCGTTCTCCTCCTCCTCCTCTTGATCAGAGGCTGGAAGTAAATCTCATAGTTCTGGTCTGGAAACATAAGCCTTCAGACGGTTAGTGTGATAGACCCTAGGGGCCTCCTTGGGATTGCCCAAGTCCACTGTATAATTGACCTCTCCAAGTGTACCCACAACCCTTGAAGGTTTCAATCCATTTGTCCTGTAAGGCCCTCTGCCTTGTAGGTACCAAACAAAATAAGCTGGTCTGGAGTAAACGCCACTATGTTGCCTGCCTGGTCATGCCAAAGTTGGACCAGAGCCTGAACTGCTTTCAGCTTATCTGAAGCTTCAGTCATCATGAGTGCCATCCCATTCCTGAGGCCTAGCCCATAGTCAGAGTCTCACTGACTCTAGGGAAGGAGCACTCTCCAACCCTTCCTTGGTCAGGGCCAAAAGGGCTCTGACTGGATGACCATAGAGAAGTTCAAAGGGGCTGAACCCAACCCCTGCTTGAGGGACTTCCCTATAAGCAAAGAGAAGGCTTGGCAGTAGAAGGTCCCACTTTCTTCTAAGATGTTCCTCTAAAGCACCCATCAGGCTCTTCATAGTTCTGTTAAACCTCTCCACCCACTCATTGGTTTGGGTGATGGTAGGCTGCTGATAACTTGTTGGTCACCCTACAGTTCTTCCACGTGGTCTGCATGTAGTGGGACATAACGTTTGATCCCCTGTCAGATGACCGCCTTAGGGAAACCTACCCAGGTAAAGATACCAAGGAGGACCTTAGCCACTGCTTGAGCAGTAACAGTTCTCATAGGTATTGCTTCAGGATACCTGGTAGCATGGTCTACTACAACCAATTTCAATCGGTTGTCTGAAGTTGGAGGGTCTAGGGGACCAACAATGTCAATCCCCACCCTCTCAAAAAGGGCTCCCACCACAGGGAAGGGCACTAAAGGTGCCACATTCTTGGCTCCACTCTTGTCAGAAGTCTGACAAGTGTGGCAGCTTGTACAGAACTTTTCTACATCAGCCCCCATCTTGGGCCAGTAGAAGTACAGAGATAGCCTCTCTTTGGTGCTCTTGTAACTCAGGTGGCTAGCCAAAGGAATTATGCTACCTGTAAGAACTTCCGTCTCACCTCCTGGGGCACTACCAGTCTCCTGTAGTCCCCTGGGGTAGACTCAGTTGGTTCTCTGTAGGAGGCGGCCATCCTACTGTTAGGGAGAATTCTCCGTTTAGGCTGAATTTCCTAACCTAGTGAGTCCCCCAGCAGCTTTGCTGGATTTTTGGGGTTTATTTTCTTCTCCTGCCAAGAGTGAGACTCTTTTACCCTCACTCTTGGGCATGATTTGAGTGTGTTTCTTTGAATCTAGATGTGTTTAATGGGCTATGGGGTCTTTTACTCCATAGGGCTTCATGTGTTTTTGTGATGTGTGTTACACAGCACCCTCAGTGCAGTGACACAGGGGTGTCATAGTGACCCCCCAGTATAGACTCCATACCCAGGGACTGACTACTGTCTCCCAGGGCATGTAAAGTCACCATTGACTTTACTAGTCTTAAATTCTGAACAGAACCAGTACAAACCATCATATTGTGGACGTACTGGCTGGGGCAATTCGATTGCCCCAGGGTCTGTTAGTCGAGGGGGCACGTCTCCGTCCCCCCCGATCGAGTTTTGGCTGGTGGCAGTGGATACTACTTTTTATATTCAACCGCGAATATTTTCCTATGGGATTTCCCATTGTTTTAGGCTATCTTTATTTAATTATTTACTGTAGCCTCGAACATACCGCCGGTTTATTTAATTAATATTAATTCTCCGGTTGGTATTTTTTGCCAAAACTTGATTCTAAAATGGCGTTTGTGTTCTCTTCTGTGACTCCAACCCAAGTCGAGCCCTTTGTTCCACTTTTTGGCGGGCTTCTCCACAGAAGCCCTCCAAAGTGGTGCCACTCTGTCTGGAGTACTTAGGAGGGGTGGAGGGGAATTTAGGCACCCTGGACTGAGTTGCCTAGGCAACTCAAGTCGCACTCAATCCTGATTGGCCCGAGTGGTGAGCCGGCCGGCTCACCACTTAGCATGTTTGAGTGACAGCTAGGCTGAGTGAATGGGGGTTTTCTGCATAAAAGCAGGGCTTTGGGGACTGGAACTTCAGAAGTCGCCACAGGACCTAAGAATCTGACGAGGGAGAAGCTGAGCCGACCTGCCAAGACACCACCACCGGTGGAGCCCTGCTGGACCGCCTCACCACTTTTCCCAATGACAGAGGAGATCTCCCGCCAGAGAGTCTTCTTCCTTTGACTGGTGGGGATAACCAGTTTCACCGTCTTTTCGCCTTTCCGACGTACCTCGTGCCCGCCTTGCCTGTGCCAAGCACCCCGGCAACCGGGATACCACATTTTACCACGACCGCGAAACAAAAGGTACCAATTTTTAACCGGAAAACTCCGCGGCTGGTTTCTTCCCTGGTAGTGCAACGACCTTCAACTTTCCTCCAAGTCGAGATCTTCTCTTCCCCTGGACGACGACGCAACTTTCACCCACTACCAGGAACAACTGCCACCGCTGGAGGATCCTTCCCACTTAAGGTACCGTGTCCCAGCTGGCTTCCCTTGCTACCGACTGTACGGGGTAGATTTAGCGCCCGGCTTTCGAACCTGGGTTAGCCTGGGACACCCTGGCTAAACTTTCCTAAGCCTCTCTAAACTCTTTTTGAACCCTCTGCAAGACTTTCTAAGCCTAGTGTAACTGTGATCTTGGGCGCATTTGTGCTCTGCCCTCTCTAAGAGTGGGCCCAGCCTTTGGACTTTGGCTCACCAGTGACTTTTGCTCTTCTGCCTTGCTAACAGTGTTCATGAACCTTAGAGTGGTATATCTTTCCATATTCTGTCTTTTTCCCTCCCTTTCTCACAAACTTATTGGAGTGCCATCTAGTTAAGCGCTCACCTCTGTATGAAAATAAGTGGTGTTTTACAGTGACTTATCTGATAAGGAAAAAGGGGTGTATATATTACAATAGTAACTGTGTTTAGTATATTTTACAATAAGAGTGCTGGAGTGTTTCAAACAGTGTGCTTTTAAATAATTAATTATATACTTTGATACCAAAGCTCTGGTCAGTGTTTGCTTGTATTATTGTATCCGAGTGCCTATTGTGTATACTTTGCATACTGTCTATCTCTTCTTGAGGGAAGTCTGACTGCTCAGCCACAGCTACCAAGTAAATCTGGGTGGTACAGACTGCTACCAAGTGGGTTTACTGCTAACACCTGTAGTCCTAAATCTTTTGCAGTGTTCCCTAAGGGAACTGCACAGGTTTCTGCGTAACACCTACCACTAAAGCCTATGCTTCCCTGGCTCTTGCCCTTCCAGCTGGGAAGCGGTCTGCTGGTACAGACCTTCTAGAGAGGGGCACTCTGTCATTTGTTGAAGTCTGCCCTAGAGGAGGCACCTTCTGCAAGTAAAGACTGCAGCTCAGGATTGTCTTTAGGATCCAGATCTCCGACACATGGAAGGGTTTCTCCCAGCTCTGTGTCACCAATAGCTGTCTCTAAAGAGTTTGGTTGGTCTTCCCAGTCAGCCTCAGCTGGGGAAGGGGTCACTGGGGTGACCTGGGACAGTCCTCTCAGGGATGTCCTTGTCGTGTGAACAGGTTTAGGTTTGAGACATTTCTTTCTCCCAGAGACATTAGATTTCTCTTTTGTCTCTTTCATTTTCCTGGAAATAGAAGGATGATCTTCCTGGATGCTTGGAAATCTCCTCAAGCAGAGTCTCTCAAGTTTGCCTCTCTGGCCAATCTTGTTTGCTGGGAGGCCTGGAGGTACTAGATACAACTCCAAAGAGTTTTCAAATCATTACCCAACTGACTCTTCCTGGCACTTCATTCTGTACATTGACAGGTATTCTAACAGTCATATTATTGCACTGGATGAGAGCTTGCAGATTAGAAAGCATTTGGACAGGGCTTCCACAAATTTAGTGGGACCTTTGGGTGCCTTAACTACATCCTCAGGTTTGAAAAAACTTTCAACTACCACTGTAATGCTTGCCCCAGTGTCTCTGATGGCCAGGGTCTCCTGACCATTTACAAGAACACTGTCCTTATATTATTATTTTGCGTCATCTGGTATGAAGTTGTACACATCCACCACAGACCCAGGGACGCTAAAGAAACGCTGGCTTGAACTCCAATAGGGTCTTCAGCCAAGGGAGGGTCCTGAAACTTCGCTGTCCTTCACGTCTCTAGGTGTGCCTGACTGAAACCAGTTCTGACTGGCCTGCAGGCTGTACTGGAGGACAGCCATCCCCCCACCCCCCAGGTGATTGACAGCCCTATGGCTGTGAATGAATGGGATTTCATATAAAAGGCAAGGCTTTTGGGACTACAGGCAGAGTCGACCAATGGAACAAGACATCCAACGAAGAGGACGAGCAAAGAGACCAGGAGCAATTTCCAGGACCGCAGAAGCGCCAGTGAAGCTTTGCAGCTGTGCTGACCCCATTTTTGTTGCAACTGGGAAGATCCGTGCAGGACAACTTCCTCCCTTAGGCTGGTGGGACCAACTAGCCTTGAGACCCGCTTCATTTTGGCTCATCCCCCGACTTGTTTGGACTTTCCTAGGCGGCAGAATCCCAATGCCTGGGGAACCCCGATCATTACAGAGTGCATCGTCTTCCTGAGAACGAATCCGGCCAAAACTTTGTGGGCACCTTCCATGACCTCCAGAAGCAGGATTTATCCAGTGTCGCCTCACCCGAGTTCAGAACCGAGGGACAGAGGAAACTCCAACCGGAGCCATTTGTTACTCTTTTGCGCTGACTGAGAAAAAAGCACCAAAACCACAAAGAGCTGCTGAATCGTGTGGACTGCACTGCTGAAGAGTCCCTCTCCAGAGTGCTGCCCCAGGAGCCCGTCAGACATTCTCCCGTCCGTCACCACGACCAAGGACCAGGAACAAGGGCCTGCATCACTGCATCAGGAAGGCATCCAGCTGGAACCTCTTCTTCAATTCTAAGCTACTGTGCGGCTTGGGGTATAACTACCTTTAGCCATTGGAGTGCTCCCTGGGTTGGGAAGTACTATTTTAACCCCTGTAGAGTTGACCTCAACTCACCTGTGCCGGCCTTCCAGCTTGTGCTCCAGGTGGGCTTCTCCTTGAGCTCCTGTGATTTTTCAAAGAACGCCTGAATGTTTAACATTTTCTAAGAAAAGCTGCATCAGAACTAGAACTGTCCCATTGACTTTGGCTGTCCTGGTTTGCTAAAGGCTCCTCTTGTGAACCCTATTGGCTTTGGCAGTGTGTGTTCGCTTACAGGTTAATTGTTGACACTATTATTGCTGGGATAAGAGACTGCGTACATCCCTCTGGGAGAAACCAACTATTGAACCAGTAGAAAGTGTGTTCTACTTTAGCTTATAAATGCACGCTCTATGGTAGCCCATGCAACAGACATTGCTGACCTACTATATAATGAAGGTTGGGACTTCTTAGCTATCACAGAATCGTGGCTCCACCCAACAGCAGGTCCCGCAATCATGTTAGCCATACCAGATGACTACACTCTACTAAGACCCGATCGTACCACCTCTCGAGGCTGAGGTCTTGCCATTATAGTCAAAACTAATCTTTCATTGACAATCTCGCCACATGCTAACGCAGGTTCATGCAAATCCCTAACCGCTAAGCTTACCTTCGCTAATACACAGTCCATCTCCATCCACCTCATTTACCAACCACCCGGCCCTCTAGGATCTTTTGAAGAAGACCTTACAAACATCATATCAAATAACCTTAAGAATTCTACACAAAGCATCCTATTAGGAGACTTTAACCTTGGTCTCAATGACCCCTCAGATGTTAATGCCGCAATAATCAATACCTTAGAGGAACTAGGATTTACCCAGAAGATCTCAGAGTATACCCATACTAAAGGCAGAACGCTGGACTGGTTAGCTGTGCATAACTGCCCAGTCCTAGTCTCAGCTATACTACCGCAGCCCTGGACTGACCACTACCTGATCTTGTTCACTTTAGAGGCGACATCGGTGCAATCAGATAGCATAGCTCCAGCTGTCCAGACCAGAAACAAAAAACACCACCCCTGAAAACCTGCTCCCACTGATTTTACCGACTCTGAATGCCATCCCAGATCACACAGATCCCTTCATGATGGTAGACTTATACAATAAAGTCATGCTCTCTTCTCTTGATGACATAGCTCCCCTGAAGTTGAGAAGGAGCAAACCCTGAAAACACAACACTTGGTTCTCTCCTTGCCTTAAAGCCCTCAGACAGTAAAAGCGACACTGTGAAAAATCCTGGAGATCACATCCCTCAGAGAATAATAAAAACATGAGTATTCTTGCCTCCCAATATAAAAAAAGAAATTATCTTGGCCAAACAAATGTCCTACAGCGCTCAAATTCAACAAGCTAAATCTAACACTAGAGAGCTTTTTACAATACTAAAAGAGGTAGAATAACACCCCCCCCCCAATCCCCAAGTACCCGACTTGTGCCTTAAGAATAAGAATTGGTGCACGGGTATACAAAACGCCTTAGCCAACAAAATCACCTCCCTCAAGACTAAGATAAGTATTAAAAAAGATTCCCTTCTCGCTTCCACCAATCCTAGTAGCCAGATAAAATGACACACCCCACTCGGTCGCACACTCCCACGCCTAATCCCCACTTCAACTTCCACAAAGTAAGTACTAAAGAGGTTGAAAATGTCATTCTCGGCCTCAAACCCTCAAATTGCCACGGGGACCTATGCCCTGCATAACTGATAAAGGATGCGGCTTGTGATTTCGCACCATTTATTACCAAACTAATAAATGCGTCATTCACTTCAGGCACCGTACCTAACAACTTGAAACAATCCTGGGTCCTCCCCCTTCTCAAAAAACCTAACTCAGACCCCGCTACCCCTACGAACTATCTCCCCATCACTACAGTACCATTCCTACTTAAAATCCTCGATAAAATAGCATATCAACAAATCCAACATTACCTTGAACACTTCCATCTCCTTGGAGTCCGACAATCAGGCTTCAGGCCTCAACACGGTACTGAAACCGCACTCATAGATCTCAAGGCACAGATAGATGAGCTGAGAGATAAGGGTAAGACTGCACTATTACTACTACTTGACCTCTCAACCGCTTTTGACCTGGTCGACCATGAGATCCTATGCAACCACCTCTCTCTCTCTCTCAAGAGGCAACCGGTTGGATCCAATCCTTCCTAAACAACCGCACAATGAGAGTCTTCTCCACTCTAGCAGCAGCCGACCCTTCACCTATTACCTAGATGATCTAGATGGTCTGGGTATCACCTACACCAACTAGGCCGATGATACCCAGATCCTCATCCCGCTGACGGGGGATTATGTCAAGGATTTGGCCTTCATTAACTAAGTGTACCTCATCATCCAGGCATGGATGGCCCTACATGGTCTATGCCTGAATGATGACAAAACAGAACTCCTCATTCTAGGGTCATCCCAAAATATCACCAAACTAGACCCAAACTACTCCTCTTTCGTAATCGACAATAATATCACTGTAGCCAAGGAGGTCAAAACCCTTGGCTTCTACCTAGATTCCACCCTCACCTTCAAAAAGCAAGTTAATGCTATGGCATCCGCCACATCTTACACTTGCAAACTTATCAGAGCAGCTAAACCATTCCTCCCACCCTCCAATTGCATCACCCTAGCCAGGGCTCTGATCCTTTCCAAACTGGACTATTGCAATGCGCTATATGTAGGTTGCAACAAATACATTACGAACAAAATTCAAATCTTACAGAATAACGCACTAAGAGCGGCCCTTAGCATCCCAAAGAAAGCCCATATTTCTGAGACGAGAAGATCTGTCAACTGGCTATCCACCAAAGACAAAATGTTCCTTAAATCATTCTCTCTGACCCACAAATGCCTCCACCAAGCAGCCCCTCAATACCTTATAACTAGATTCACCAGACCACCTTTCTCCCGCCCCACCAGAATGGTTAACTCCAATCTCCTCTTTGTGCCCAGATTTAAACGTACTGTGTCTGGAGGGAATAGCTTTCCTGTAAAAGCAGCGCAATTTTGGAACTCCCTACCACCACCTTGTAGGGAAGACCTCCCTTACCGCCAATTCAGATCAAAAACCATTCAGTGGCTCAAGGACCATGATATACAACGCCTGCCTGCTGCGTCACACTACTATGACTGTAAATCTGAACACTCAGGTGGTCAATTGACCTGTGTAGCTATAATTCATGTTATAACCTTCATTTTGTATCTGTATTTTCTTGTAACTCCTGCCTCACCGGCTTTCATTGTCTTTGATGCTCCAGCAATGTAACCTCAGCTGGACTTCATCCTCTGTATGTAACAAGCTTCGCAAACCTCTTGATGCCTTTGCGCCCTGCTACCCCCCCGGGTTAGGTGCGCACTATAAATAAATACTAACCATTTTCTCTCCCAATTTAAATTTTTTAATGGTGAACAAAATTAAGTGCCAATACTGACCTTGATCAATGACGCCCTGTGTGCTGGAACATGTTCAGCATAGAAACGATGAACTCGCCTGCATTATTGGTTCTTGTTTGAATGAATTCTATCTTCCATTGAAGGTTACTATTAGCTGCTGCTTTTTAAAGAAGGCGTAATTTGCGTTGTGTAAATATAAATAAATGTAATATAACTAAGTGTGCAAGTGTTAACTTGGATCCTTGTGTTTACTGATTTCATTGTGCTACTCTACAGCTTACATTACCCCTCCTAAGATAAGCCTGGCTGCTCAGTCACTCTACCAACTTGTGTAGTACAGGCCTATATTAAGAGTTGGATCCCAAGTCCCCCACCAGTTGGAATTTACCAAATCCTACCCAACAGCCACGTGCCCTTGTCATTGTTAGGCAAAGTTTGCATGCAGTACCCTTAGGGTGCACTACAACAACTCTGACGACTACAGGTAATAGGAAACCCAACCGTTGGTATAAGCTTGTACTACACAGTTTGGTAGCATGTTGAGCAGCCAGGCTTATCTCAAGAGGGGTCAATGTGAGCTGTAGGGGAGTTGCACAGAGATTCACAGTGACAAGTATCAAAATAAACACTTGCACACAACGTTTTTTGAATAAACAATTATTATCAGTCAGACTAAGCCTTCTTCAGAGCAATATAAAAAGCAACACACAAACATACTTCAAGGAGGATAGCTCAGCAAAGTGCTCGCCTTGGAGGCAAGACGACACTGTGCACCACAGGTTCGATCCCCGGGTTCGGGCTTAGAAATCTCTGGGTATTAAGCGTGTTATAAATAACCTACATCATATACACTTTTAGTTTCTAAACCAGTAAAAACCCTTTTGGGATGGCCCACAGACACAACCTACATCCCCAGGTGACTTCAATAGCTAGGGTGCTGGGGACATTAATATCTTACTGTTTGCATTTAGAACACTGTTAGAAGTTGGTAAAAGGAAAAAGGTTATTAGAACAAATAAGAGACCACAAATATTCTTAAGCAGGCAAATACTTTTGGATCCCTAAGCAGAGTCATTCAGTATAACAGGCTAGGCCAAAGTCAATGGGCAAAAGTCTTATATAGGATGAAGCACCCCTGGTAGGTAAGTAGAAAAGTATTTGCATAATGTTTTAGAGGTCTTTGAAGAAAAGAAGAATCAAATGTAGGGCCACAAGCTGTTTAGACTTGCGAGTAGTAGAAGATGCAAGCAACCCTACAGCAAGAGGTAAGTTCTCTTAGACTTTGTACAGTACCTTTGCATTGAAGAAAAGGTGCAGCAGATGACTTCTGTTCCTGAGCCTCAGTCGTGGGGACAGGAGGGAGGACTTCTGGGGACTCCTGCACTGCAATGGGACGGTCACCACTCGCAACAGGCAATCTTTCCAACAAGTGGCACTTCAGTGTTTCAGCTCCTCGCAACCACCGCAAATAGCAACACTGCGGTTCCTGACTGTCGAGATTGACTTTCCTTGCTTCTGGGGTCCCGCACTCTGTTGAGGGGGCTTGGGCTCAGTCAGTCCTGCTTCCTGGGAGTCCGGAGGATCGTCCTGGAGCTCTTGGCCAACTTAAAAGCAACGCACGCAATCTGGGGTTCCTCTCCCTGGCGTTTTGGTTTCAGCAGCAACTCTGTGGAAATGCAACCAGCTCTGAGAAAATATGCAGGTGGCTTACCTTGGAGTTGATTGGTCCCACCAACTCAAGGGGAGAAATCGTACTTGCAGGGACGTCTGCCGATACGAATTCAGAGTTTCAGCACAGCAGCAGGGCTTCACCGGGCAAACCAACGGACCTGGAGTTGCAGCAGGCTTCCTCTTCAAGTTCTTCTTCGGTTCCTTCGTCCAGTGGTCGACTCAGCCTTACAAGCCAAAAGCCTTGCCTTTTATTCAGTTCATTCCCATTCATTCCAGCCTAGCTGTCACTCACCCAGCAGGGTGGCTGTCCTTGCCGGACAGTCAGCCGGCCAATCATCACAGAGTGCATCTGGGTCTCCTAGGAGACTAAGCACAGAGAGCTTCGGCACCTCCCTCACTTCCTGCCCACCATAGACACCCTAGAGCCAGAGGTGGGCTTCACTCGTGAATCCCTCCAAAGGCAAAGCGAACAATGGGACCAAACCGGGTTTGGTGCGCAGAGTATATCTCAAGAAGGACCATTCCACAAAGAAATGGTGATAAAAGAAGACCGGGCCACTTTGACACATATGGCACCCTTCGGTGCTTTACTGCAGCTGTGAACGCAGCCCGCGGTAAATGCACACCACGGTAGTTAAAACGAAACCACTGCCACCAGCCATTCAGTGAGGAAAGGGTAACATAAAATTGTTGCATGAGAAGCTAGACAAAGGGGATACTAGGTAACCCCTCCAACACCCTATTGTGAGATAGTGTGTGCTGGGTCTAGAAAGTTACACATTTAAGTAAAGTCAATTTCACTTCACTCCTCTGGGAAACAGTAGTTTATCCCAGAGAAGGTATTTAAACCTTGGGGAAATCTGAAAGACTTCCCTGTGCCACTGCACTCAAGGTGCTTTGTGACACAATGTAAAAGATGATGCCTGTGGAGTTTGTCAGACTCCACAACCAAAAGAAACACAGTGTACCAAATCACATTAAAATACATGAGAGAGTGGGGAAAAGGGTCACACTCTCTCCAGGTTAAAAACATCAAGTCCTCAAAATCTAGCAAAGTTGCTGGGGGTCTCTAAAGTGGAGGGAATTAGCACATTTCTGAGAATTCTCCCTAACAGTCATCAACAGGGTTCCAGTCTGGGTCCTGGTAATTGGGATCCTGGTCGTCCTGGCCATGGATCTGGACATGGGCAGCATCCTGACTAGGATCATGCGGGTCATCCCCAAAGACGTCGACTTGGGGGTCCTGGTGGGATTAATCCCAGGAGACAAATTGGGCACGGGAGAGTGAAGCCTCTGGAACTTAGTAGGGATGGGGCACAGGTGAACATCCTTAGGTCTCTTTAAAATGTCCTCAAACTGGCCTGTGAAGTCATTTAACTGTACCATATTACTCATACAGGTCTCAAACCTATCCCTGGTCCATACAGAGGAGCCCGAAAGCCAGGACGGGGAACGGCTGTGCAGGAGGGGCAGTGCCATGAGGGAGGGCCTTAGAAAGAGGGGAGGCCGGAGAATAGCCCTGAGGTGAGAAGAGGGCCTTCCTGGGGGTCATAAATGGGCGAATGAGCCTTAGAATGCTTCTCTCAAAGAGTCAGGACTATTCCTACTGAATGGATACATTTTGGCACGTCCTTTGACGCTGCCGTGCGCTACTGTGCCTTTCCACAGGAATCACATCAGAATTGGAAAGTTTTAAGGAAGTGCCCACTACAGAAGTACTTTTAGTCCCTGTGCGTAAGCCGCAAATGCGGCACACAGAGGATGCTGCACCGTGTGGTTCGGAAGGCCCAGTAGAAGTCTTTGACGGGCCTGCAGGAATTGAAATTTCCTTGACGGATCCGCCAAGGATTGTTTAGAGATTGTATATTTTGAAGCATGTGGTGCACATGTGTCCCTGTCCCCGGGGTGAAACTTCCCCATAGCACTACCAGTGAAATGCCTGGCGGGCTGGGGATGGACACGTGGAACGCAAGGGCTTCACAGTAAGGTCAATGGCCTCCGAATCCGAGCCGTGGCTGCCGACGGATTCCTCATCTGATGCGACGGTGCCAGTGGGGGTGTGACTCTGCCTGCATGGCGTAGGCCGCCCACAATTTCGTACGCCCGTCTTTCAGGGTCTTGGGCCAAAAGAGCTTACAGCCTTTACAGAAACGCTCATTGTGGTCACAAGGGAGACACCTATTGCACAGGCAATGTTTCCCGCTAGGAAAATTTGCCGTTGCATTGCAAGACCATGAAAATTTAAAATGAGTCCTCTCCATAGCATAAGGAAGCAGCAGCAAGACCAAGAGAAAAGGAAGAGAAGGGGTAAAGAAAAGGCATTCTCAACGGAGAAAGAATGAACAGGGCTCCCTACAGTGAAGGTCGGGCTGGAGGCCAAGGCCACGCAGTGAATGGTCGCTGAGGAGCCCAGGATGGAACCTCGCCAGACAGGACCAAGCAGCAACAGACGTAGAGAAGCCGTTTAGGGCAATCTGACCACCAGCAAGCAGTGGAAGTCAGTCAGTGATTTTAACAAACACATTACAGAGAAGGCTTTTGTATTGAAAACATGAATGAAAAAAAGACCAATATTTTGTAAAAATGTATGTGGGCGGTGGGATAAGGGGGTAACAGGTGGGGATGTGTTCGGTGTGGGCTTAGGCTTATAGAAAAACAGGGGGCTTGCCCCCCCCACCCCTAAAAAAAGTTCTTAAATCACAGATCTGCAGTGGAATTAACGCTAAATCTAAAACAGCAATATAAACTCTAACGAGCTCCGCATTATGGATGACCAACTCGGTAGGTGGAAAAAAAAACTATCTGATGGGACCTCAACGCGTGAGGGATTTTGGAAACACTACACGTCACGATGGGGGATAGTGTTACAGTCACGCCCATGTCGACACCCCTGTTCAAACTTTGAAAGAAAAAAAAATATCCACTACTTTGCGATTACCACTAGATGTCAGACTATATGCACAGCATCACAAGCGTCATAAGTAGGATTATGTCCCAGCTTCAAAGACAGAAGCCAGCAGATATATTGTTCGGTGTCCAGTTAAAGTACCTAAATCAAAAGGATCGAATGCCAAAGGTGAGAGTGCATTCGACCAAAAACAAAAGTATCGATTTTTTTTTTAAAATGTATATTTTTTTTGCTATAGTTTAGCTAAAAAAAAGGCATTTTTACACCAAAAACAGGGGTTTGGGGACTCCCCCCGACCCCCCCCCCCCCAAAAAAATGCGATCCTTTTTTCAGTCGAATTGACTCGCCCCTTTTGTCATTCGACCCTTTTGAGTCGATACTTTGACCTATAAACATATTGTTCTGGTGAGATCTAGAGCTTGAATGTACTTCAGGCTATGTTGGCTTCAAAAGATGTCCTACTGTTGGAATTCAAGGGAAAATGCTCACAGGTGGCATGTAACTCATCAGCTTAGGCCTGGCTTTGTGCATGTGCATTCACAGTGTGGCTGCAAAGATTCTAGCTTTATGCAACCCAAATGTGTATATATCGTCATGTTTGATGTGTGTAAACAGTCTTAGGTGGCAGGACTCACCGGTTCGAGCTTGCCCGTTAGAAGCAGCAGCAAGGTACTTTTCCCCACGCCATTCGGTCCTACGATACAGACTGCAAGACAAGAGAGGAGTAAGAACAGGCAGAGCAAGGGGAACAGTCAAGCTGAATTGGAAGGAGAGCACGACAAGGCTGTATCAAAGGCATGAAGGAGAACCATCTCCCTAACACGGAGGCACAGAGAGGAATGACCACACGCCACTGAAGACCATACTGCAGCCAGGTAAAAGCGAAGGCATAGTGGAAAGCCAGGCAAGATCGACAGCAGGACCCAGAGGGAGATGATTGGAATCCAACAAAGATGGGGCACAAGGTGGGAATGTGGAGGTGCACAGCAGCTCCCCAGTGCAATGGGGCAACCTCACTGAGGGAAGTTCTCTAGAGATGCGTTCACAGCACAGGCATTTTTATGCAACATACACATTTGTATCGTACTCACTTCTCGACTCCATGTCAATGCCAAATTCCAAGTTCTTAAAAAGCAACTTCTGACCCTCATAGCCAAAGTCGACACCTGCCAAAAAAGAGGAAGTAAAGTCATACTAAAAAATGTAAATACGAGAGAGACTGCACTACACAGGAGGCATAAAAGTACACAACAGGCTAAGTCGTAGAATCAACATACAAGGTCACGTCTTGGACAGTTTATGGCCTATTTGGGCATGCCTGTCCCGGTCTGACCTCTTGATTAATCATATTTATTTTTTATTACCCACCATCTCAATTGCCTTCCATTTATTTGAACACTGTAATATCTCCTTTTTATTTGCAACAGTTCTATTCATTATGATACCAAAAGATCCAGTGGTGGAAAAGAACATATGACTTATCTCTTGGTAATATTCTTTCTGATATATATATTCCTCCCCCTTACCCTCATTTCATAGGGCAGCTGCTCTTCTGAAACTTTTTACGCCACCCGGGGGAGCAGCACAGCTCCACTCTACGTCACTACTCTACAGCACCAGAGGTGACTTTGGTACCAGTATATAGCCAACGCCATGCCCCATGATCTCAGTTCCAACCATTTTCCCTAGCATTCCAACACTGAAGGACCGCAAACATAAAGGTGGACTAGCTATCCACCAAGTGGGGCAGGTTGTCGGGCCGATGAGCAATCTGTGGGAGGAACATACATCAGAAAAAATGTTTGAGAGATAAGTAATTTGTTCTTCTAATGGATTCTTTCCTCCAACTGACTAATTTATGATAGACTCCCAAAGCAGTCTGTAGATCTGGAGGAGGTAGCAGAGAAAGGATACCACCTATACAAGAAAACTCTGGAGGAATATGTTACCAAAAGAAGCGTCCTGCCGCGATTAGGAATCCAAGCATACGTTTTTGCCGAAAGTGTGCACGAGGCCAACCTAGGTGACTGGCAAATGCCCAGAACAGGGACTTCCAGTACAGGGAAGATGTGGAGACCGGAGCTCTGGTAGAATGAGCCCCGAGGACTTCAGGTACATCCTTTTCAGTCAGATCATAGCATTCTGGGGTGTTTGGCCACAGCCCAGTCACCAGGTGCTGAGGTCCACAAAAAGCTGATCATCTTTCCTGCCATCTCGTAGCCGAGAGCCTGCCTGGCTTCCAGATGATGGAATCACTCCTCAGACTTGGAAGGATGAGAAGGAGGAAACAAAAAGAAAAGATGATCTATCTTTTGAGCGAGATGAAGACCCCAAGACTACCTTCAAGAGTAAGGAAGGTTTCACTCTCAACATCACCTTCTCTTTGTAAAAAAAAGAAATATACAGTGGCTCAAATGAAGCAAACGAGAAAGATCAATACAATTTAAATTCCATACGGATGAACCGGACTGCACAGTGGGGATTGTGAAGAACGAGCCCTGCACAGGGGTACTTTTGAGAACCAAAATAGCAGGGAGATACCCATTCACTGTGTCAATCTATAGCCCTGCCCAGGCCAAACAAAGCAGAAATTCCGGAAGAGAGCATGTAGGAGAAGTTAGAGGGTCCAGGTCACTCGCTCGGCACCACCTTCAGGCCTCAGAGCTGAGGAGAGCACCTGACTAATCTCACTGCTTATACCTCTGCCTCTCAGCTGCCAAGCATGAAGATTCAGTACTTCGAGGCTCGAAACTGCCCTTCCGAAAGAGACAGGTCTTTTTATTATGCTTTTAGCTTGCTATTTTGGCAATCTTTTAGCTATTACACAAAATAAATCCTTTAGATACAAAATCATTATAAAAAGAATGAGCCGTACTGATTACAATTTCTTAAAACCATCTATGAAAAAAAGGGAGCCAATTCTTCCATATTTAAAAACATTACTCACACACATTGATAGGAAAAAAAGATCACAGTTCATAAACATTTTTCTTTTTAAAATGATATCTAAAAAGGAGAATAGAAAGTGGTTATTAAATAGTTAGTCTAAAACCAACCTTGAAAAACTCGCCACCGCGAGAGATAGACTAAGATATTTACCACTAAATAAAATTTCCCATTATATACGTGGTGTCAATAATCGATGTTTTATGAATTAGTCAAAATATTTCCCGTGACTTTCTGCCAGGGCTTTACAGTCCACCATTATATGCCTAGTTATTTCTTCAATATTACAAAATCGGCAACATCAGCGGCTGTTTTCTCATTTTGCCCTTCTCCGCAAAACCTCTTTCGTAGGCAAGACCTGTTCCGAGTGCCTGGTCAGGGATTTTCATAAGATATAGTTCATTAAACTATTTGGCCTCATTTCTAAACATTTTAAAAGCTTTAAATTAATTACATTCCTCAAGTGCACAAATCCAATCATATCGCCATAACGTTTCTTTGACCTCCTCGGGGTTTACGACTAGTGTTGGGTAAGAATTTCCAGAGTCCAACTGGTGGAGGACTTTACAAGACTTATCTCTTGGTATTACGTAACCCACCTTTTGATATAGGCCTGTACTACACGAGTCGATAGTGTGACTGAGCAGCCTGGCTTATCTTAAGAGGGGTCAAGGTGACCTGTAGAGCTGTACAATGAAATCAGTAAATACAGGTATCCAAATATATATTACATGGCCGCTACTGCGGCCATGTAGTTATGGTTAAGTTGGTGTTTCCATAGGAAGAGCACTTTTTGGGCGGCTTATAACTTCGCTCCCCCTGGACGAATCCTCACCAAACTTTGCAGTATATGGCCCACTCTGAATTTTTTTGCAAAGTTTGGTGAGGATTCGTCCTGGGGGGGAAAAGTTATAGGGGGGGTCCCACAACTTTTTTTCCCCATAGACAGAATGGGAAAAAACTTTGCGCACAGCTACAGCCCGTACCGCTGGACGGATTTACACCAAATTTGCGGCAGGAGCGGCGGCCTGGTCCCGAAAGCGTGCTTTTGCAAATTTGGTGTAAATCCATCCAGTAGTTTTTTTTAAAAATGACCAAAATGTGAGGCAAAAAAATTAGTGATATCGGTGTTCGCTTCGCGGACGGACTTCCCTGTTCGCTCCGCGGACAGCACCCAGATTGGCCCATGGCCTTGCGTCATGTCCGCGGACATGTGACGTGTTCGCTGATTGGACGGCGAGGGCGTGGAGCGCGTCAGATTTTCTATGGCGCCCGCCATCTTGTATTCGCCGTCGACTGCGTACAGTGTGGTGAAACGTGGATAAAAAAATTGTATTTAGTGCCCTGTGTTGGTGTGTAAGAGTGTTTGGAGAGGGTGGGGGAGTATGAGATAGGTTCAATGTTTTGTTTTTTTATGTGCCAGACGTTTTTGTTGCGTTCAATTTGTCCGCGGAGAACACGGCTGTTCTGACATTTTGTAAATAAACTAAATGGTGGGGTGTTTAGAGGACGGAGTATGTGTCATTTTTGTTTGCAAGGAAGGTAAAAATGAGCTATGAACACTTGCGGTGTACTTAATTGTTCTAAATACACAAACTGGGGGTGTCCTCGGGACGCTGTCTGTATTGTAATCTGTCTAGTTGAATGTGTTCTAAGAACACTCGCGGTGTCCCGAAATGGTTGCAATTACACAAAATGGGGGTGTTCTGAGAAGGTTGTTTGTATTGTTTGTTGTCAGGGTGAAAGTGTTTTAAGACCACTCCTTTTGTCCGCTAATAGTACAATTTCCTATGGGCGTCAACCGACTTTTCGTCCACTAAAGAAACGATAAATCCGGCTGGTGTGCGCCGACATTATGTGATAATCTAGGACTGGCGCTATTGACCTGGCCGACACTAAATCATATCTCCCGCCCCTAAGCCTGATATTATCAAAGCATTCATATTCCCTGCCTCTCTCCGTGACGTTACAGGGTGCGTCATCAAACGCGCCCAGTCCTCTGCAGTCCTAAGTGACTCTACACAGAACCCGGAAGACAACACATGTTATGTCACAACACAGCGGGCCACAATTCGGAATATGAAACAGTGATTTAAAAGCAAACAGCAAGATTGTAAATTTTGTAAAGTACATTTATTTGACATCAAATGTTTAGAGAATATTCAGCAATTTGCATTTGTCTTTGTTGTCGATCCGCAAAAGTTTAATTGGAGCCACGCATTGTTCCTTTGCGGTACAGAGGGTGTTAGATCAGCTTACAACTCAGTGCGCCACAATTCGGAATATGAAACTGTGGTTTAAAAGTAAACAGCAGGATTGTACATTTGGTAAAGTACATTTATTTCACATGAAATGTTTAGTGAATATTTAGCGATTTACTATTGTCTCTGCTGTCGATCAGCAAAAGTTTATTTGGAGCCACGCGTTGTTCCTTTGCGGTAGATAGGCTGTTGGTTTATGATAAAAGCAGTAAATGGTCGCTCTGATAATCGGAAGGTTGCTCTAAAATCGAGCCATTAGACCACCCTATTGGTTGGTATATTGTTTGAAGCCGCTAGTTCTGCGTATTGTCCCATAAAATGGTGAGGGTCATGAAGTTACATATTTGGACCTGCACCTGGCAGTTGAAGACCCCATCCGCTGGAGTCTGTAAATCGTGACATAGGCAAAATGGGGCAACATACCTGTTTTAAAAAACATAAATTAGTCTCACCAGCCGATCTTCATTAAAAATCATTTTATTTATTAGGGCGTGAAACTATTTGCTATCGAAGATAGTGCAACGGAGTATGTTAATAATAAAATAATATTTTCCCATTCATATAGCGCTAAGAACCGTGAGGTATCTAAGCGGTGCTTATTATTAACCACGGTGTGTGGTGCTCATTTATCGACCACGGAAGGATGAAAGGCTGAGTTTGGCCTTGCCGGGATTCGAACTTGCGTTAGCAAGCTCTGCACGGATGTCAAACCTTCATTGTACTCGCTGTGCCATTTGACAGGCTACAGTGAAGTGGCTCAGCGAGTAGAGCGCTTGACCGCCTATAGACCGGTTAAATTATTTGTATTAAACCACCCTGTGTCGTCTGCCTTTTTCAGAGCCCTCTAAACAACAGGGGATCAATTCGGCAGTGATAGTGCGCGGTAGAAAACATTATGCCACTTTCAACGAACAAGTTCAACTTGAGCGGTCTTTAATGCTACGCTATTGTAATTATATTTGGTATAAAATAATCTAAAGGGTTACTTACAGTACAATTGCAATTTCCATTGTCTACGAGTGGTGCAGTCCCAAAATACGACTCTGTGTGTGCCAACGATCTTTCGCATAGTGATATAATATATAAAAGTGGTTTCATTTCATAAATTTCATCCTTATCTTCTCTTACGTTTTAGCAACACTCCTTCAAGAGAAGTCTTTCATCACAATCTGTCTGTCAAGGTCAAAACACAATACAACCTTATAGCCCGCTTCGTGAGTCTCTCCGGGGCCCGAGAAAAAATATGGAAGCAGCTGACCTTCACTGTGAACGAGCATAAATTCTTACTTTGCAACATTTTGTTTAAAGCCATATGTAGAAGTTGGTTTTTGCACGCCATGTTTGTATATTTTTTGCGTGATATTAAAAAAAGTTTGTTTAAAGGACGTTATGGTTTTAAGTACAGCCGAAAGACCCTGAAAATCGCAAGTTATGGTAAGCTATGAAAAATAACTCGCGCCACCACCGTGCACTGCTAAGACTAACACCCAGGACATCAAAGATGACATCGCAAATGTCATTGATGAAATCACTGATGACATCACATGTGTATGTACTTTCATGGAATTTGTGTACTAGGGATTTTTATTATAATGTTGCGAAAAAAGTGTCAAGGATATTGCAATAAATATCATACCGTTATTAGTGCTTTGAACAATGCATTGATTTAAATAGCATTGTATTATAGGATTCTATCTAGTATACTGAGCTACTAATGGAGAAACATAGCATTGTGTGCAGAGTACAAGATGAAAGTATAATATTTGTAATGCTAATATGTTGAATAATGAAATGATAATTGTCCTGAAATGTTCGGAAATTCACAAAATGGGGGTGTTCTGAGGACGTTATTCGTATTGTGTGATTGCTTAGCTGTATGCAATGAGGGAATGGCACAGAGAGTAAAGTGGACGCCGGCTGTTCGTGGACAGGGCGTGCTACATCCGAGTTTTTCCAGGAAATCCAACATGGAAAGAAGACTGTACGGATCAGCCAATCAGATGTCAAGGTTGTGGATTTGTGTTGAAAGAGACTGTGTGGTGAAGATGGCAGAAGTGGAGAAAGTAAGGATGTTGGTGCTCAGAGATATGTTTGTGCATGGTTTACAGCAGTACGCTGAATGCAGGCATGTTGCAAAGAACTTTGATGTGAAAGGAGTGCAGGTGGTGTGGAGCACTGTGCCTGATTGCAATGTACAGGGAATTGTACAAGTTTGTAAGGATATGGCCACGATGAACAGTCCGCATGTGGTAGTTTTGCACTATGGTGCTTTCCATTTGGGCAACGTCAGTGCCCCTACTTTGTTGGCTGATTTGGAACGCTTGGTTCAAGCCGTAATGAAGATCCTTCCAAATGCGAAAGTAATTTTTTCTGGATTTCTACCTAGGGCAATATGGGACAATAGTTCAGTTTTTTGTCCTCAGCAAAACATTGCTAGGTGCGTCATCAACCGAGGCATGTGTGCCTTCATGCTTAGAGCTGGTATGTTCTTCTGTAACAATGAGAATATTGATGCCAGTAATGCTGTTAATTGTAAAGAAGATGGCATTTCATTATCTTTTATGGTAAATGCCTTTCTATTTTGGAATGTAAGGGTTGCTTTGGAGAAGGTTATGTAAAGATTTTAGGAGTAAAAAAAAAACAAGAAAAAAAATACAAAATAACAGGTGTCTGTCAAGCATCTGTAAAAAAAACCAAAAAAACAACGGCTCTTTTCAGAGCCAACTTCAAAGGGGAAATGGGGTACAATATTTAAATTTACATTCACCACGCTCAGATTTTCGATCTGTCCGCGGAAATGGCGGTAGTCCGCGGACATGAAAATCACTACAAGGGGGTTAGTATGTTCTATGTTAAATGTATATGAAGTCAGGGATATTATGGTTAAGTTGGCTACTAAAAACCTATGAAAATCAGTGAAAAAACGTTGTTAATGGGACGTTATGGTTCAAAGTAAAACTGAAAAACCCCTGAAATTCGGCAGTTATGGTAAGATAAGCAACCATAACTCGCGCCGCCACCGTGAACTGCTAACACTAACACCCAGGACATCAAAGATGACATCACAAATGTCATTGATGACATCACTGATGACATCACATGTGCATTTACCTTTCATGAAAAGTCTGTACAAGGGATTCTTAGTGTAATGTTAATAAAAAAAGTGTCAAAGATTATTGGAATAAATATCAAGTGCTAATCAGTGCATTAAGCTATGCATTGATATAAATAGCATTTTATTATTAACTTCAATCCAGTATACTAAGGTACTCATGTAGAAACAGGCATTCTGTGCAGCATACATGATGGAGGTGCAATATTCATAAGCTTGCCATGTTGAATATTGAAATGATAACTGTTTTCATATTCGAGTTTTGCGTACAGTGAAACTTGTGATAAGTAGGTAATAAAACCCACTTACTACATAATTGCATTACTATACACAAATGACAAAGAGACAACACCACATACAAATATGAATATATACAAGGGAATTGAAGTAGGAAAAAGAAACAGCAATAGTAGCAGAAAGTGTTCATAACCTAACTGATTACCTTTATGGAGAGAAATGATTGCTCTGTTTCAAAGCTGTTAATTACCCTATCTATATATATCACATGATGTGTCTCGACCCTAAGGAAAATAGTGTGAGTACAACATATGAAAATATGAGCATATACAGGGAAAGTACAGTAATAAAAACACATCAAAAGTATCAGAAAGTGCTGATAAATCTACTGATAATTTTAATGCACAAAAAGGATTGGCGTCTTTCAAGGTTGTGACTTCTCCTATGTATGTTTCATATGATATGACTGGACCATAAGGGAATTATTCTAAGAACATTCTTGAAGGATAAGTCTACGAATATAGTAATTTACAATTTTTAGTTCCTGACTGTCACTGAAGAAAATCATGTGGCCTAGATATGTCAGGAAAGTAAAAAAAAGGGTGAGCCAGTCACGTGATGTCATCCGTGATGTCATCAATGACATTTGTGATGTCATCTTTGATGTCCTGGGTGTTAGTGTTAGCAGTGCATGGTGGCGGCGCGAGTTATGGTTGCCTATCTTACCATAACTGCCGAATTTCAGGGGTTTTTCGGTTTCACTTTGAACCATAACGTCCCTTTAACAACGTTTTTTCACTGAATTTCATAGCTTTTTAGTAGCGCAACTTAACCATAACATCCCTTTAACAAAGTTTTTTCACTGAATATATATATGACAATGCATTACTTACCGTAAAAGCATTTCTGATGGTTGTATCTGCTTAGATTCACATGCTGTGCATAGGTCTGACATCCAGTGGTCACTGCGGAGTATTGCATTTTGTTTTTCGTAGTCGAAAAGGGGACGTCGACAAGGCGTGTCTGTAACACTATCCCTATAGTGACGTGCGTTGTACCCATAATCCCTCACGCGTCGAGGTCCCTCTGTTTGTATTTTTCTGCCCTGAGGGAGCCTTCTAGACGTGAGTGAGTACAGAAAAGAGAGATATAGAAAAGGATGTCTATGTTCCTTCCATCCGAGCGGGGAGGAAGGGTGGGCGCATGTGAATCTAAGCACATACAACCATCAGAAATGCTTTTACGGTAAGTAATGCATTGTCTTCTGATGTTTGTTAATCTGCTTAGAATCACATGCTGTGCATAGACTAGCGAGCAGTACCCGGAGTTGGAGGTGGGTTGTGAGAAGGAACAGTAGAGAAAAGATGTCTTAATACTGCCTGTCCCACCTGGGAATCAGATCTAGAGTGGGCATCTAGACAGTAGTGTTTTGTAAAGGTGTGTACAGAACTCCAGGTTGCCGCTTTGCAGATGGACTCTAGGGGAACATTTGCAATGAATGCTATGGATACCCCAGTGCCTCGAGTAGAGTGTGCTCTTGGCTTGAAGGGTAGTTCTCTCTTAGCAAGAGTGTAACAGAGTGATGCATTGAACAATCCATCTAGATATAGTGGACTTTGAAACTGCATCTCCTTCTCTTCCTGCTGCAACCGAGACAAAGAACTGGTTAGTCTTTCTCAGTGGTCTGGTTCTTTCCATGTAGAACATGACAGCTCTGCGTACATCTAGTGTATGCAGACTTTTTTCTCCCAAGCTGGAAGGGTTTTGAAAGAAAGTTGGTAGTTCTATTAACTGGTTTACATGAAATTTAGAGATGAATTTTGGTGCAAACCTTGGGTGTGTGCGTAGAACCACCTTATCCTCGTGAACTGTTACGAAGGGGTATAGAACAGAAAGAGCCTGTAGTTCACTTACTTTCCTAATGGAGGTGATAGCTATTAGGAAAGCAGTCTTAAGAGTGAGGTCCTTAAGAGTTGCCTTGTGCATGGGTTCAAAGGGAGGGCCCATGAGTCTAGAAAGTACCACATTTAAGTCCCATCCGGGAGCTGGTTTAGCTATTGGAGGGTGTATTCTCTTAACCCCCTCCATGAAGGCTTTGATAACTGATATCTTCCACCACGACACTTTAAGTTGGGAAGTGGTGTATGCAGAGAGTGCCGCTAGGTGGACTTTAATGGAATTGAATACTAGACCTGAATCCAGTAAATGGGTCAAGTACAGAACAATGTTCGTGGGAGAGCAATCCACCGGGTTGATGCTCTTACCTCTACACCAGATGACAAATCTTTTCCACTTGCTAGAATAGCAGTGGCGAGTATTAGGTTTTCTGGCTTCCCTGTGGATGTCCATACATCTCTGCGGGAGTTGAAGATGTCCAAATTCTATGATCTCAGGAGTCAGGCTGCTAAGTTCATGGTCTGAGGGCATGGATGCAGTGTCCTGCCCTTGTCCTGTGACAGCATGTTGTACGGGCAGGGAAGTCTCACTGGGGGAGATAGGGACATCTCCATCAAGTGAGCGAACCATGGCTGACGGGCCCACATTGGGGCCACTAGTATCATGGTAACCTGTTTCTGGTGCATCTTGTGCACTATCTTGTTGAGAAGGGGAGTCGGGGGGGGGGGGGGGGGGGGGGGTATTGGGGAAAGCGTAAACAAATTTCCCTGACCATGGAATCGATAGACCGTTCCCCTTGGACTGGTTCTGGGGGTACCTGGAGGCGTAATCTTGGCATTGAGAGTTTTCCAGAGTTGCGAACAGGTCTATTTCTGGGAAACCCCACTGTGTGAAGACGTCGAAGACGATGTCTTCTTGTAACCGGAATTCGTACTCTACGGGCAGGGGGAAGTCTCTGCTGAGTTTGTCTGCTAGCAGATTGAGTTCCCCTGGTACATGTTGTGATAGTAGGAACATGTGTTTGAAAGCCCACTTCCAGATGTTCTGGGACAGCTTGGACAGTCCTGGAGAGTGAGCTGTGCTGTGGTGCTGTCTGTGAGGACCATCACTGTCTTCCCTTGTAGGTGTTCCTGAAAGGCTTTCAGTGCTTTGAACACCGCTAGTAGTTCCAGCAGGTTTATATGCTTGGATGCTAAGCTCGGAGTCCACACTCCGTGAGCAGTCTGATGGGATAGGTGAGCCCCCCATCCTGTAAGGGATGCGTCTGTGGTTAGAGTGGCTTCCACTGCGGGTGTGGCAAAGGTTTTCCCTAATAACAGGTTTTCTTTTATCCACCACCGTAGCGAGAGAACCAAGGCCTGCGAGACCACCACTAGATCGTCCCATTGTCCGCTGGCCTGACACCACTGGCTGTTGAGCCACTCTTGCATTGGGTGCATGCGCAGGCGCGCGTGAGGTACCAAATAAATACATGACGCCATCATCCCTAGCAAGCGCATTGCTTTGCGTACCGTCACCTCTCGACCTGCCACATAATGGGGGATCTGAAACAGCATGTTTTGGACCCTCTCGTTGGAGGGGAAGACGAGGCCGTCCTTTGTTCGAATTAGAGCCCCTAGGAATTGTTTGATTTGGCTGGGGTCTAAGCGGACTTCTTTTCGTTGATGGAGAAGCCCAGTTGGAACAAAAGGTCTACAGTCTTTTGGGTATTGGAGAAGCATGTTTCGTAAGAATCCCCTGTTATGAGCCAGTCGTCGAGGTAAGGGTATACCGGGATGGATAACCTGCGCAGGTGGGCCGCTGCCACTGCCAGTACTTTCGTGAAAACCCTTGGTGCAGATGCTATCCCGAAGGGTAGTACTCTGAACTGGTAGTGTTTGTTCTCTATCTTGAACCTGAGGTATTGCGCTGGCAACATTAAAATATGAAAGTATGCATCTTTCATGTCTAGTGTTGTCATGTAATCCCCTTGTGATAACAGTGGGATTACTTCCTGCAAGGTCACCATACAAAACTTTTGGGGTTTGACAAACTTGTTCGCTGGGCGCAGATCTAATACAGGGCGCATGGTTAAGTCCTTTTTGGGTACAAGGAAGTACACTGAATAAATACCTTCTGTTACCTGAGCTAGGGGAACAGCCTCTATAGCTTCTTTTTTCAGTAGCTCTTCTACTTCTTGAAGAAGAATGGTGAGGTGTTCCGGTGTCATGCGTCGGTTCCGTGGGGCTCTGTACTTCGGGGAACCGTTGAATTCGATGCAGTATCCGTGGCTATGGTGGATAATACCCAGCGGTCTGACGATATTCCCTCCCATGCTGAAAGGAACGATGTTAGCCGGCCCCCAACCGGTGATGCATGGGAGGGGACCCGAATCTTCGGGTCATTTGTTATTGGGCGTGGAACCTTTGGGGCTGGAGCCGCGACCTCTTCCTCTGCCACGGCGTTGGCCTCTTTGACTGAACTGGGTGTTACCCTGGTTAGAGGGCCAGTTGGTAGCAGAGTAAAATTGCTGTTGGTTTTGCTGCTGGCGTTAGCCACGAAAGGAGCGTCTATTGCCATAGCCGTGTCTGCTAGGGGGCCTAGAAATTTGGTCAAGAGTTTTGATGGTATCAAACTCTTTCTTCGCATGTTCTAGGGCCTCATCAACTGCTTTCCCAAACAGATGTGTTTGTTCTATGGGCTTATCAGGGAAGCCTGTGTTTCCGGCTTAAATCCCGAATTGCGCAGCCAGACATGGCGTTTGAGAAGTATTCCCTGAACCAGGGAACGGCAAGCCGTCTCTGCGGCATCTAAGGAGTTCTTTACGATGCCCTGGTTTACAAGAGTTCCCTCTGAGATTGTAGCTAACAGGCGTGAACGCAGGGGTTCTGGTGCGTCCTCTGCTTCGCTGCGCAGCTTGCTCCACTGTGCATCTGCGTAGCTAGCTAGTAGGGAATTGTTATTTGCAATCCTAGTTGAAAAGGCGGCAGACGTCGTGATTCTCTTCCCCAGAGCATAGAGCTTTTTGCCCTCTTTGTCAGGTGGTGCCTCACTAGTGGATAGTGGTACCTCTGCTCTTTTTCTTGTATTAGTAACCACGAGGGAGTCCGGAATAGAATGGCCTCTGATGTACAAAGGGTCAGAGGACGAAGGGCTGAAGAGCTTTTCTATCCGCGGGTTGACCCCTCTGACTAAGGCAGGATTGGAAAGGGAAGGAGTTATTCTTCTCTTTATAGAAGCCAGGAGCGGAATAGACTGACTAACAGGGGCTTTTTCTTTAATAACTTTCTCTACAAAGTCTATGTCAGGAAGAGTCTCCCCTGTGTCTATTTCAAAATGCGCTGCTGCCTTGCGCAATAGTGCATTAAGTGAAGGTTGGTCATCTATGGGAGAGGTGTTTCCAATAGGTGAATCCTTGGGAGGAGAAGGGTGAAAGGCATCAGGGTCTAAGTGCATTGATGGGGATTGCCAAGGCTGCACTGATGGGGATTGCCAGGGCTGCGAGGTAGCTGTATCTTCTTCGAAAGCTCCTGCACTAGTGTAAGGATCTTCTCCAAACCCCTCTTCCTCAAGTTCTTCCTCTCCACCCAAACATTCCTCATCTTCTTGGAGGTATTGCTCCTCTTCAGTGAGGTCATATACATCTGTAGAAGGGGGAAACAGCCTAGGAATCTTGACTCTAGGGTCATCCTGGGGCCATTCTCTTGGTCTTTTGGGTGTGGGTGGGTTTTGGTTTCCCAAAAACCTTTCCATTTTCTCCATACAAGAATGGAGTCTTTCAAGGGTCTCATGGGGGACCCCTGATCAGTCTAGAGGGGGGAAATCAGTGTTTTCACCTTCAAAACGCTTAGAACGCCCCCACAGCGTCGAAGAAAGGTTTCCGTCGCCCTCTGAAAAGCCCTCCGGTAGTTCAGAAGTGCCCTTAGATGAAGGGGGCAGTTCCTGGGTACTCATGCTTTTTCGGCGTTTCCATAGCTTTTTGTGCGGTATTCGACGTTTGTTTCGTCGTCTGCTTACGTTTGTCTTCGGAAACAATTCTCGCCAGGCTCTCGACAACGAGTTTGTCAGTAGAGGACTCTGGTGTCGACATTGCCTGCGTTACGCGTTGTTCCTCGACGGCCGCTCTATGGAGCGTTACGTCGGATGATTTTGGGGTAGCGCCCGTGTTTGATGAAAGCCCAATCGCTGGTCGCGGCTGCGTTTGCAGGTGGGGCTTCAGACCCTTACGGTCTGAGGTAGACGCCGGAGTGCCCTGCGTCCCCTTCGGTGCTGATGGATCCTTCGTCTTTGACGAAGAAGAGCCGTGGGTTGTGTGCTTAGGCCTATGGGGTCTGTGTGCATCCTTGTCGCCGGGGTGTTCATCCCCATAAGCAGGGCGTGAGCCGAGCCCGCCGGGGCCGGACGTCGAAGAGCGCGAGCGCTCCTTCTGGGGGTTAATGACTTCCGTAACGGACGTCGAGTTATATCACCCTCGACGATTACAGAGCTTGTGTTTGTCCTTCCAAGTGTATTTGCCCCTACAGCGTGGGCAAAACTTAAAAGGTGTCCTCTCCATAGCTGAGGCAATAATAACTGGTGGTAACAACCCCAAGGGAAAGATAGGGGAGAAAGAAAGACATTCTCAAAGAGAAGATAAAGTTCGAACCCCCACTCTCCCTGCTGTATGTTGGCCGGCGAGGCCAGGCCAAGTGTTCGGCAGCGCCGAAGGATCTCCTCCGTCTCTTCCCCTCCGTCGAAAACTTGCTCGGCGGAGAAACAGCTTCACAGCTAACGTCGAGGGGAGGGATCTTTAACAATATAATCAGTATAATTAAGGACCGAGGTCCGTAGTTAGTATTAGCAATGTCTCTCTAGGAGCTCCGCGTAAGGCGACCAGAAGCTGGGCGGAAAAAAACAATCTGAGGGACCTCGACGCGTGAGGGATTATGGGTACAACGCACGTCACTATAGGGATAGTGTTACAGACACGCCTTGTCGACGTCCCCTTTTCGACTACGAAAAACAAAATGCAATACTCCGCAGTGACCACTGGATGTCGGACCTATGCACAGCATGCGATTCTAAGCAGATTAACAAACATCAGAAATATATATATGATACATTACTCATCGTAATCGTATTTCTGATGCTTTTATCTGCTTAGATTCACATGCTGTGCATAGGCCGACATCTAGTGGAAGCTGCAGAGTATTACAGTTTGTTTTTCGAAACTCGATAATTGGGCGTCGATACAGGGCGTGCCAGTAATACTATCCCTAGTGTGACGTCCATTGTACCCATGATCCCTCACGCGCCTAGGACCCTCGGATTGTATTTTTTCTGACATGAGGTAGCATGACAGATGATCCAAGCAGATAGAAGATGGATAAGATAAGACTACAAGCATCCATGCGCCTTCTCTCGGAGGGGAGGAAGGGTGGGTCGCATGTGAATCTAAGCAGATACAAGCATCAGAAATAAGATTACGGTGAGTAATGTATCCCTTCTGAGGCTTATGGAATCTGCTTAGATCACATGCTGTGCATAGATTAGCGAGCAGTGTTAGAAGGAGGTGGGATTTGAGAAGGGTCATGAGCAAATACATGTCTTAGAACCGCTTGTCCCACTTGAGTATCTGTCTTGGAATGGGTGTCAATGCAGTAGTGCTGAGTAAACGTGTGAATAGAGCTCCAAGTAGCTGCTTTGCAAATGGTGTCAAGGGGAACATTTGCAATGAAAGCCAGAGTGGCCCCAATGCCTCTTGTTGAGTGGGCTCTGGGCGTAAAAGGCAAAGTTTTGTCAGAAAGAGAGTAACACAACTGGATACAGTTGACAATCCACTTGGAGATGGCACCCTTAGAGACGCGATCTCCCTCTTTGCCTATGGCAAAGGAGACAAACAGTTTATCTGTTTTCCTAAGCGGTCTGGTCTTGTTTACATAGTAAAGGACCGCCCTACGACCAATCTAGGGTGTGTAGTTTAACCTCAGCAGAGCTTTGTGGGTTTTGGAAGAAAGCCAGAAGCTCGATGGACTGGTTTACATGGAATTTAGAAATAAACTTAGGTGAGAACCTAGGGTGTGTCCGTAAAACCAGCTTATCCTTATGAATAGTAAAGAAAGGATCCTGCACTGACAGAGCCTGAATTTTACTGACCCTTCTTATGGATGTAATGGCTACTAAGAAGGCAGTCTTATAGGTCAGGTGTTTGAGACTTGTCTTATGCATGGGCTCGAATGGGGGGGCCCATGAGTTTAGATAGCACCACGTTTCAGGTCCCATCCTGGTGGTGGGTTAGATAGAGGAGGATGAAGTCTCTTTACTCCCTCCATGAAGGCTTTAACCACGGGTACCTTCCACCACGACACCTTGCTATGTGAGGTGGTGTACGCTGACAGTGCTGCCAGGTGTACCTTTAGTGAGTTGAAAACCAACCCTGCGTCCAGCAGGTGGAGCATGTATGTCACGATTGTGGAAGGAGTGCAATCAACTGGGTTGATTTCTTTATACTGGCACCAGATAACGAATCTCTTCCATTTGTCGAAGTAGCAATGCCTCGTGTTCGGTTTCCTAGACTCTTTTAGGATGTCCAAACTATGACCTCATGAGCCATGCTGCTAGGTTCATGGAGTTGGGTTGAGGATGCACCTTCGGACCTTGGTGCTGGGACAAAAGGTTGTACCAGCCCGGGAGTTTGATGGGATTGCACACCGAGAGTCTGCGTAGGTGTGGAAACCACGGTTGTTTCGCCCACATGCGAGCAACTAGGACGAGCGTCATCGACTCTCTGTTCATCTTGTTCACCACCTTCCTGATGAGGAGTTGGTGGAAAAGCGTACACAAACATCCCTGACCAGTTCATCCACAGGGCGTTCCCCAGGGAGTCTGGTTGGGGAAAGCTGGATGCGAATCATGGGCACGGTCTGTTTTCGCTTGTGGCGAATAGGTCTTTAGTGGGGAAACCCCACTGAGAGAAGAGATCTTCTACGATATCTCTGTGTAGACACCATTCGCGTTCCTCCGGAAGGGGATCTCCGCTCAAAACGTCCGCTAGAGAATTGAGGTCCCCTGGAACATGTTGAGATGACAGATGTTCCGTCTGAGTGCCCATATCCATATTTTCTGGGCAAGTCTGGACAGATTTGGCGAACGAGTCCCTCCTTGCTTGTTCAGGTAGAACATGGCTGTCGTGCTGTCCGTCCGGATCTGCAACAGGTTCAATAGGTGGGGCTTGAAGTGCTCTGAAAACTGCCAGAAGCTCTAGCAGGTTGATGTGATTCTTGGCCACTGTGTGAGACCAGAGACCCTGAGCTGTGTGGTGGAGATGGTGAGCTCCTCATCCTGTCAGGCATGCCTCCTTCGTGACTACCGCCTGTATCTCGGGATCGTAAAAGGGTTTCCCCTTGGATAGATTGTCTCTTGTCCACCAGTGGAGGCTTTGTACAAGTGTTGGCGAAACGACCACTAGATCGTCCCACTGACCACTTGCCTGAGACCACAGTTTCGCCAACCATTCTTGCATGGGACCCATGCGCAGGTGCGCATGGGGGACCAGGTAAATACATGTCGCCATCATGCCCAGCAAACGCATTGCTTTGCGTACTGTTATCTGGCGACCGGTTTGATATTGCGGAATTTGCAGTAGTATATTACGAATTCTTTCCTCTGAAGGAAAAGCCAACCCCTCTTGAGTATTTAGAACACCTCCTAGGAACTGCTTGGAGGTGCTGGGCACCAGACTTGATTTTTTTCTCGTTTATGGAGAAGCCCAATTCGAAGAGGAGGTCGATAGTTCTTTGAATGTTTGTCCTGCAAATTACTGGGGTCTCCCCCGTGATGAGCCAGTCGTCCAGATAAGGGTACACTGGGATTGCCTCCCTGCGTAGGTGTGCCGCCGCCACCGCCAGTACCTTGGTGAATACCCTTGGAGCCGAGGCTATCCCCAAGGGCAGTACCTTGAACTGGTAGTGCTGACTGTCCACCTTGAAGCGCAGATATTTTCTGCGCGCTGGCAACATGGAAATATGAAAATAGGCATCTTTCATATCCAATGTTGCCACGTAATCCCCCTTTTTTAGGAGGGGAATTACCTCTTGGAGAGTAGTCATGCAAAATTTTTGGGGCTTGACATACTTGTTTGCAGGCCGTAAGTCCAATACTGGGCGCATTGTCAAATCTTTTTTTGGCTCAAGGAAGTAAGTTGAATAAATGCCCTTGTTTACCTGTTGTCCCGGGACGAGTTCTATCGCGTCCTTTGCAAGAAGAATCTCGATCTCTTCGAGTAGGATCTTCTGGTGGTCTAAGGAGTGTATTCTTTGTCGTGGAGGGTGGTTTCAGGGATGCTCTAGGAGTTCTATGCAGTATCCTGCGGACACTGTGGACAGCACCCATCTGTCTGATGTGATCCCTTCCCAAGCTTGGGTGAATATGGAAATGCGTCCCCCTACTGGTTATGCGTGAGAAGGGACCCTGAACGGAGCGTCACTGTTTTGGTGGAGGCGTGCCCCCTCCTTTATTGGGACTGCCTCTACCCCTACCACAACCTCTTTTGTTACCCCTGCCATAATTCTGGGTAGACTGCTGGTTAGTGTTCCATGTAGTACCCTGGCCTTGGGAATAGTTAGAGCCTCTGTGGGAGTTTTGTCCGCGAGGCCGACTAAAATTGCCATTCCCTCTCTGCTTAGGGGGTTTGTTGGTTAGTTGCCCTAGGGACTTGAGTGTCTCGTACTCGTTCTTGGCATTCTTTAGTGCGTCCTCGACCGCCTTTCCAAACAATAGATCCGGCTCCACCGGTTTATCTATCAATGATGCTTGGGCCTTGAAACCAGACTGCCGTAGCCAAGCATGCCTCTTGATGACCGTGCTTTCAGCAATTAATCTGCCGGCGTTATCCGCGGCATCAAAGGTTGATTTTAAAATGCAACCTGATACGGCTCATGCCAATTGGCTTTTTAAGGGTTCTGGGGCACAGTCTATGACAGCCGCGACTTCTTCCCATTGATGGCAGTTGTAACAAGCCAGCAGGGTGGTGGAGTTCGCAATCCTTGCCTGGTAGGCGGAAGTGGAGGCTACTTTCCTGCCCAAGCCATAAATCTTCTTGCTCTCCTTGTCGGGGGGAGCTTCGGACGATGACAAGGGTGTTTCCGCCCTCTTACGGGCGTTTGTAACAACCAGGGAGTCTGGTTTGAGAGGTCCCCTTATGTATAGTGGGTCAGTTTGGGCTGCCCTGAAAAGCTTTTCAATTCTGGGGTTTACTGCCCTAGTGAGATTGGGGTTAACAAGGGAAGGGTCTATCCTCCTTTGTATTGACTTAAGGATAGGGATGGCCTGAGCAACAGGTGGTCTCTCTCCCACCAGTTCCTCTGCAAAGTCCCTCTCTTCCTGAGCACCTTGGGTGTCAATGTGGAAGTGCTGTGCTGCTCTGGACAGGACCTCTTTCAGGAGAGGTTGGTTGTCGACAGGGGAGTCGGTAACCGCAGGCTCTTTCTCTACTGGGGAATCTACCCTGTATGTATCTGGGTCGTCCTCATCATCCCCGTAATAGCCTGTCCCAGTTTGTTCTTCGAACATGCCCACGTCTGGATCCTCAACAAAGGATGGATCTTCCTGGTATTGAGAATAGGGCTGTATATAGTAGGGGTTTGAAGATAGATTTGGTGCTTCACCCCAGGACTTCCTACTTGGGGGTATTGGATCCTTTGAGCCTGAGGGAGTTGACCCTTCTGGTGTATAAGAGAGAAAGTGTTCCGGGTTCTTGGCATAGAAATCTGCCAATGATGACATCCGTGACATTACTCTATGTCCTCACTGGACCATTCCTTTGAACTGGGAATAACTCTTTCCTGGAGTGCTTTCTCTGTTTTATCCTGACTAGACCTACTGGTTTGAACAGGGGTCTTAGGGACAACCGATTGAGATTTGTCCTGGCTAGACCTACTGGCCTGAACAGGGGCCTTAAGGACAGGGGTCTGAGACTTGTCCGCCTGTTTAGGTGGAGTAGAATGTAGTTTAGGAGAGGAAGTAGGCTGGGACTGCTTACTTCGTTGTTTTCCCCCCTCCCCGTGGGTGGAAGAGTGCTTCCCAGACTTTTGGGCCCTATCAGAGCTTTTCGATGCCTGACACCAAAATTCGGGGGTAGAGTCCCTGTCTCTGGAAAGTGTAAGGGTTTCGGTAGCAGCCTTGCCGCTGCCTGCAGACGCCGACGCCTGGAGTGCTGCTTAGGGGTAGAGGTCGGCGTCGTCCTCCGACGACCGAACCTCAGTCACTAAGGGGAGCGAGGCACTTTTAGCAACAGTGGAGGGAAGCTTGGTGTCATGAGGCGATCGCGAACGCCCAGAGGACACCGACTCGGTGGACCGTTCTCTACGTGCCTCTTGCCGAGAACTAGACGTGCGAGTCGAGTCTCGGTTGGACTTCTGTTTGCTGGAAGTGGTGTGGGAAGCGCTCGTGTCGCCAGGGGTCTTCCACATATGCTGCCCTGGCGGACAACCTTCCGAGGTCGGGGACTTGCACTTGGCTGTCCATCGACGCCACATTGCCCTCGCCTTCCGAAAGTACGGCGTCGCTGCCATCGCTGAAGGCACCCTCCGCGGCCATGGCCTCTTGTCGCCTGGCGTGGTAGGCCCAACGCTTTGTCGAACGGTCCTTGAGGGTCTTCGGTTTAAACCGACTGCACGCTCTGCAATTGCCTCGGGTGGTCCATCGGCAAGCAGAGGTTACACGTGGCGTGTCTGTCAACCCAAGGATACTTGCGGTTGCACTTGGGGCAAAATTGAAAGGGGGTACCCTCCATACGCACCCTATGGCAGCAGGCTGGGAGTGTAGGAATATAAGTAATGTACCTATATTAAACAAAGTGTAGGATATGTGCCACCCCGCACTCTCCCTACTTGCAGGGCCGAGTCCAGAGGACTTCCGAGGCCAGAGGCCTTCCGAGGCCCAAATCCGTCGCTGTAGTCCGACGGTTGAATTTTATCCGATCCGGCGTCGAGTGTCAATGTTCGGAGACTCGACGTAGAGGTGGAATAAACTAGGAAATATATAACAATATTAGCAAAATCTAATTCAGGGAACTCTGCTCAGTGCTTCCGACCAGCATGGCGGAAAAAAACAATCTGAGGGTCCTAGACGCGTGTGGGATCATGGGTACAGTGAACGTCACACTAGGGATAGTATTACTGGCACGCCCTGTGTCGACGCCCAATTTGAGTTTCGAAAAACAAACTAATACTCCGCAGCTTCCACTAGATGTCGGCCTATGCACAGCATGTGATCTAAGCAGATTCCACAAGCCTCAGAAATATATATATAATACATTACTCACCGTAATCGTATTTCTGATACTTGTATCTGCTTAGATTCACGAATAGTGCGTGCCAGTAATACTATCCCTAGAGCGACATCCCCTGTACCCATGATCCCTCACGCGTGTAGGACCCTCAGATGTATTTTTTATTTCCTGACATGAGGTAGCATGAGGAGTAGCACGAGTACAGAGTATCAAAGCAGATAGATAAGACTACAAACATCCATGCCCCTTCTCCCAGAGGGGAGGAAGAGCGGGCACATGTGAATCTAAGCAGATACAAGCATCAGAAATACGATTATGGTGAGTAATGTATCCCTTCCGATGATTGTGAAATCTGCCTAGATCACATGCTGTGCGTAGATTAGCGAGCAGTGTTAGAAGGCGGAGGTGGGATGTGAGAAGGGTCATGAGCGAACAAATGTCTTAGAACCGCTTGTCCCACTTTTGTATCTGTGTTGGAATGAGTGTCAATGCAGTAGTGCTGAGTAAAGGTGTGAATACAGCTCCACGAGCTTATTAAATACTGTCTAAAGGGATATTTGCACTGAAAGCCAGATTGGCTCCAGTATCTCTTGTAGAGTGGGCCCTTGGCGTAAAAGGCAGTGTTTTGTCTGAAAGGGAATAGCACAGTTGGATACATCCAACTATCCACCTACAGATGGCATTTTCAGAGAGGCAATCTCCTCCTCTGCCTGGCACTATGGAGACGAACAGTTGATCTCTATTTCTTAGCGGTCTGGTCATGTCTACGTAGTAGAGGACCGCCCTCCTCACATCTAATGTGTGGAGTTTCAAATTAGCAGAGCTTTTGGGTTCCTGGAAGAAAGCCGGTAGCTCAATAGACTGGTTAACATGGAATTTGGAAATGAACTTAGGTGAGAACCTAGGGTGAGAACGTAAAACCAGTTTGTCCTTATGAATAGTAAAGAAAGGATCCTGCACTGACAGAGCTTGGATTTCACTGACCCTTCTTATAGAAGTAATGGCTACTAAGAAGGCCGTTTTGTAAATCAGGTGTTTGAGACTACACTTGTGCATGGGCTCAAAGGGTGGTCCCATGAGCTTAGCAAGTACCACATTAAGGTCCCAACCTGGCGGTGGGTTAGAAATTGGAGGGTGGAGTCTCTTTACTCCTTCCATAAATACTTTGGTGACCGGTACTTTCCACCATGAGACCTTATTATGAGAGGTTGTGTAGGCTGACAAAGTCACCAGGTGGACCTTTAGGGAGTTAAATACTAATCCTGCATCTAGCAAATGGAGCATATAAGTTAGAATGTGGGATGGAGTACATAGTATGGGGTTGATTTGTTTAGTCTGGCACCAAATTACGAATCTTCTCCATTTGTCAAAGTAACAGTGCCTAGTGTTTGGTTTTCTTGATTCTTTCTAGATATCCATGCATCTCTGTGGCAGGTTGAGATGTCTGAACTATGACCTCAGGAGCCATGCTGCCAAGTTCATTGAGTGCGGCTTCACTGTTAGTCCCTCTTGCTGGGTGAGTAGGTTGAACTGGCACGGGAGTGAAGGGATTGCACATCACCAGTTTGCGCAGATGTGGATACCATGGTTGTCTTGCCCACATAGGAGCAACATGGATAAGCGTCATCGGTTCCTTGTGTATCTTGTTCACCACTTTCCTCATGAGAGGGGTTGGTGGAAAAGTGTAGGCAAATATCCCTGACCAGTTCATCCATAGGGCGTTCCCCTTGGAGCCTGGCTGGGGGAACCTGGACGCGAAGTCTGGGCATGGACTGTTTACGCTTGTGGCGAATAGGTCTATTGTGGGGAAACCCCACTGAGAGAAGAGGTGTTCTACAACATCTTTGTGTAGTCACCATTCGTGTTCCTCTGGAAGGGGATCTCTGCTGAGAGAGTCTGCTAGCGAATTGAGTTCCCCGGGAACATGTTGGGATGACAGGAAAATCTTTTGAGTGCCCATTTCCAAATTTGTTGGACAAGCTTGGACAGATTTTGAGAACAAGTACCCCCTGTTTGTTATGTAAAACATTGCAGTTGTACTGTCTATAAGGACCTGCATTGACTGGTTCGATAAGAGGGGTTTGAATGCCCGAAGCGCTCTGAATACTGCTAGAAGTTCCAGCAGATTGATGTGGTTCTGAGCAACCCTGCGAGACCAGAGGCCTTGAGCTGTGTGGGGAAGGTAGTGAGCTCCCCACCCTGTTAAGGAGGCGTCTGTTGCGACGACGGCCTGAACCTCTGGTTCGTAGAAGGGTTAACCTTTTGTTAGATTCTCTCTCATCCACCAGCAAAGATTCTGTACTAGTGTTGGCGAAACGACCACTCGATCGTCCCACTGACCACTTGCCTGAGACCACTGTTTAACCAACCACTCCTGCATGGGTCACAGGCGCGCATGGGGAACCAGGTAAATGCAAGATGCCATTATGCCAAGCAAACACATTGTGCACCGTTATTTGGCGACGGGCCCGATACTGAGGAATTTGCAGCAACACATTTCAAACTCTTTCTTCTGACGGAAAGGCCAACCCCTCTTGAGTATTTAGGACAGCTCCTAGGAACTGTTTCGAGGTGCTTGCCACCAGGCTTGACTTTCTCGTTGATGGCGAAGCCCAATTGAAAGAGGAGGTTGATGGTTCTTTGGATGTTGTTTTGTTTGCAAATTAGGGGAAGCGGGGGGGACTCCCCTGTAATGAGCCAGTCGTCCAGGTAAGGGTACACTGGAATTGCCTCCCTGTGCAGTGAATACCCTTGGAGCCGAGGCTATTCCGAAGGGCAGCTCCTTGAATTGGTAGTGCTGGTTCGCCATCTTGAAACGCAAGCATCTTCTGTGCGCTGGGCACATTCAAAAATGAAAATAGACATCTATCATATCCAGTGTTGCTATGTGATTCCCCCCCATTTTAGTAGGGGTATTACCTCTTGTAGTGTAATCATGCAGACTTTGTGTGGCAAATCTAATACTTCCCGTATTGTGAGATCTTTCTTTGGCACAAGGAAGTAGGTTGAATAAATACCCCCGTTTACCTGGTTGGCTGAGATGACCTCTATGGCATCCTTTAACAGCAGAGTGGCAATCTCCTCGATGAGGATCCGCTGGTGTTCCTGAGAGTACTTTTTGCCGTGGAGGGTGGTTGTGGGGGCGCTTGAGTAATTCAATGCAGTAGCCGCTGATTACTGTGGACAGCACACACCTGTCCGAGGTGATTCCCTCCCATGCGTGGGTAAAGTTGGTAATGCACCCCCCCTACTGGTGAAGCATGGGAGGGGACCTGAATTGCAAAGTCACTGTTTGGAAGGTGGCGTACCACCTCTAGTGGGGGTACCCCTTCCCTGACCCCTGCGCTGCCCTCTCAGGTAGCCTTGGGAAGACTGATTGGTTATTCCCCCACAATGAGCTCTTATTCTGGCTATAGCTAGACCCTCTTTGGGAATGTTGGCCTCGAAAGCAAGTGTTGTACTCATCTTTCGCCCTCTTGAGGGCATCTTCGACAGCTTTGCCGAATAATACGTTCGGTCCGACTGGCAGGTCTATCAGTGTTGCCTGCGTTTCAGGCTTAAATCTGGATTGTCTCAACCATGCATGCCTTTTAATGATCGTAACCTCCGCGATTATTCTACCAGCATTATCAGCCGCATCGAAGTTAGTCTTAAGGAGGCAGACAGACACTGCCCTCCCCTCGGCTGCCACTTGTGCTAACTGGGTCTATAAAGGTACTGGTGCAGAGGAGAGTAAAGCAGAAACTTCCTCCCACTGGTGGCAATTATAACTCCCAAAGAGGGTGGGACTGTTGGCTATCCTAGCTTGATAAGCCGCAGGAGGCGACTTGCCTACCTAGGCCATAAATTCTCCTACTTTCTTGATCCAGAGGAGCCTCTGAGGAAGCAAGTGTGGTGCCCGGTCTCTTTCTCGTGGTGGCAACAACTAGGGAATCTGGTTTTAGTTGTCCCCTAATATATAAAGGGTCAGAGGGATCGGCACGAAATAATTTCTTGACACGCGGATTTACTGCATGTGTGAGGTTAGGGGTTTGTAGAGATGGCTGAATCCTGCGCTGAATTGATTTTAGTAGCGGGATGGACTAAGTTACTACCTTCTTGCCCCCCAGGATTTGCTCTGCAAAATCCTGGTCCTCTTGAACTTCCTGAGTATCGATTTGGAAGTGTTCAACAGCGTTGGCCAACACCTCGTTAAGGAGGGGTTGGTTATCGACTGGAGAATCATTTACAGGAGGGTCCTTAGGAATTAGTGAGTCTAAGGCGTAAACGTCAGCCTCATCTTCAGCCTCCTGTTCCTCATCGTCCCTGTAATAAGGGTCTGCATCCTGGTCCTCATCGCATTGAGGGTCAGGGTCTTCATGGTAAGAAACGGGGTCATAAGGCTCCACCACAAAGGGGTCCATGACTAAGCCCTGAAAGGGGGTATCAGTGCAAGACCTCTTAGGAGGGGGTTGAGGAGACACAGGTGTGGCTTTGGAACCAGATGGAGCTGAGGTGGGAGGGGTGCTCATATAACTTTGAAAATAATTTGGATCTTTTTCATAAAAGTTGGCCATAAAGGTCATCCTCTTCATTACTCTGTCTATATCTGCAGAGCTCCATTCCTTGGAGCTTGGTATAGTAACAGCCTGAGGGGGTGAGGCCCATGTCAACACATCTGTGGGAGGTGTAACCTTGGTTTTAGGGGCAGGCTGAGGTCCATTAGATTTATTTGCAGCCTTGTCATTCCCATGCTTCTCTTTAGGAGTGTGGGGATCTTTAGAGGACTTTTTATGATGTTTACCAACTTCCACCATCGCCAGAAGTGGTTTTTCCAGACTTTTTGGGGCCTTCCACCTGGTCCGACGCAGTGCGTCGACTTTCGGAGGTGGAAGCCGACGCAGAGTGTCGAATTTCAGATGTGGGATTAGACGCGGAGCGTCTAGTTTCGGAAGTGGGTTGGGACACGGCATCGTCGTTAGACGACTGGGTCTCGACGGTAGTTTGATGGGCGACACCTTCTCCGTCCGAGGACGGCTGGGCCCTGTCGTGAGGCGACCGGGAGTGGGATCCCCCAAAGGACAGGGATTCAGTGGACCGCTCCCTAGGTGTCGACCATTGCCGATCACTCGACACGCGTGTCGAGTCCCGGCCAGGGCTAATGTGTTTGGTGGTGGGTATACATGTTGCGCTCTTACCGCTAGGTGTGGTCCCCACAACATGGCAGCTGGCCTGTCTTATGGGGTCAGGGGCCTGCGCCTGGGTAGCCGAAGTAACCCTGTCTTCCTCGCAGTTGGATTCGGCGGCATCCCTGCCATCGCTGAAAGCGCCCCTATGTCCATGGCTTTGAGCTGCCTGGCGTAGTGGGCCCAGTGCTTCGTGGATCGGTCCTTCAGGGCTTTAGGCTTGAAGAGGCTACAGACCCGACAAGATGCCTCGATATTGTCGCGAGGGAGACACAGATTACAAGTTAAATGTTTATCTACCCAAGGGAATTTTCTGAAACATTTGGGGCACAATTTAAATGGAGTACTCTCCATAAAGTCAAATTATGGCAGCGGGGCGAATAATATGTAGGAAAAGGGGAATATAATCTATATTACCTGCCCCCACTCTCCCTACTGACTGGGCCGAGGCTCGGCGTGGCCTTCCAAGGACAAGGGTCTGTTGCGGCAGTTTCCGACAGAAGTCTCACCGATCCTCACCGGCGTCGCTCTTCGGCATTTGGTGGACAAAGGATAGAAAGAAATCCGACGTAATTGAAAGTAGATAAAGGTTTTACGCCGAAAGGAACTCTGCAGACATGCGTCCGACTAGTATGGCGGAAAAAAAACAATCTGAGGGACCTACACACGTGAGGGATCATGGGTACAGTGGACGTCACACTAGGGATAGTATTACTGGCACGCCCTGTGTCGACGTCCCTTTTCAAGTTACGAAAAAACAACTGTAATGCTCCACAGCTTCCACTAGATGTCGGCCTATGCACAGCATGTGATCTAAGCATATTCCACAAGCCTCAAATATATATACATACACACGAGTAATTAGACAATCTTTAAAAAGCAACTAATAGTAATATTAAATCAAAAGTTAGGATTCAGTTCAACAAGAGCAATAAAGTAGGCGAGTAAACTTTTCTTATGCTAAACATATTCCAGAACACTGAGTGACGTCATTTGAGGTCAGTATTCGCACTTAATTGCGATCACCATTACAATATTGAGTTATAAAGGGAGGGAAAGGTTATAGCTAGATCAGAACATACTTTATAAGTAGAAAAACAGTTTGATTCTCCCAGAGTGATGTAGGCAGACTTTTATTCCAGCAATAATAGCGTTCAACAATTAAAACCGAAGGGAACAAGCACTGCCAAAGCAAGCAGGTTCAGAAGGGGGTCTTTAGGGAGCCAGGACAGCCAAGGTCAATCGGCTAGTTCAAAGTTCTGATACTCTCTTCTTATAAAATGCTTTTAAACAGTCTGTGGTTCATACAGAAAATCACTGAAGCTCAAGAGGAGTCACCTTGAAGAAGCAGAAGCTGGGAGGCCAGGCAAGTGAGATGAGGTCAACTCAAAAAGAGGGTAAAACAGCACTCCCCAAGTTAGCTGGATGACTTCCTGTTGCAGTATAGCAGACCCTTGTTCCTGGTCCTTGATCATGGTGACGAAAGGGAGGACGTCTGGGGGATTCTGTGGCAGTACTCGACAGAGGGGCTCTGCAGCAATGGATTCTCCTGGATTCAGCTGCCTTTTGTGGTTTTGGCACCATTTCCTCAGTCCTGGACTCTGGTGAGGGGACTCTGGATGAAGATTTCCTGCTTCTGTAGGGTCCTCTGGATGTCCATGAAGTTTTGGCCGGATTTGCACTTCCAAAGAGAATGCACTCTATGATGGTCAGGTGCCCCCGGGCATTGGAATTCTGCAGCCTTGGAAAGTCACAGCAAATCAAGGGTTGCGCCAAAATGAAGCTTGTCTTAAGGCTATGTTATGCAAGATTGTATGCAGTACCCTGTGGGAGACTGCACCAGCCTTGACCTCATAGCAATAGTTAACCTAACCTTTGGAATAAGCATGTACTACACACGTTGGTAGCGTAACTGAGCAGTCAGGCTCATCTCAAAAGGGGCCAATATGAGCAGTAACGTAACAGTTTCACAGTAGCAGTTATTCCAAATAAACTTAGACTCAAGGTTTCTTGGTTAAACAAATATTAATTTAATTGAACAGTCAGTTCAATAAGCCTTCTTCAGAAGGGAGCAATATATATGCAACACAATAATATACTTCGAAAAATACACACTCTGATTCTATATCAGTTGATACCCATTGGGGAGGGCACACAGACACTTCCTACACCGTCAGGTGACTTCAACAGTTAGGACACTGGACATTGATTTATCGCTGGCACATTAGACTAATACTGAGTTTGTCAAAAGGAGAACGTTCTAGATTAAGCAATGGTAAAAAGAAATCATAAACTGTTAAGTACTTTTGATCCCCCAATATAAAGTAAGGTTAACCCTTTCCCAGCTAGACAAGTTATGGAATGAGTGACTTTGTTGAGGGACAGATGAACACAGAGTCAGAGGTTAAGAAGAGTCTAGCAGAGCACCATGACAGCCAATGTTAGTTGAGCAGAGTCCAGGGGACTGGAGTTCTTGCAGGTAAGTAAAAGTCTTGCACAATGTTTTAGAAAGGTTTGTAGAAATAGAATCGCAGAAGGGCCACAAGCTGTTCAGGGTTGTGAGGGGCAAAGTTAACAACTCTGCAAAAGTAGTCAAGTCAAAGTCTTAGGCGAGGGCAAGCAAGACTACACAAGAGGTAAGCAACCTCTGAAATCCAAGTACCTTTGGTTAGAAGAAAACTGGACACAGCTGCACTTCAGTTCCTGTGGAGGTCTGGAGAGCCTTTGTTCCTGGGCTTCAGTCGTGGAGACGAGGAGGACGACGTCTGGGACTCCTGCACACCGAATGGAAAGTCAGGGGCAGCAATGGGCAAACTTCAGTTCAGCGGCACTTCGTGGTATCAGCTCCTCGCGTCTCAGCAAATAGCACCACCGCAGACTCTTGGCTGTTGAGATGGGCTTTCCTCGCATCTGGGGTCCAGCATTCTGTTGAGGTTGTACAGGCTCGGTCAGTCCTGCTTCCTGGGAGTCCGGAGGATCATTCTGGAGCTCTTGACCAACTTAAAAGCAACGCACACAATCTGGTGTTCCTCTTCCTGGCACTTTGGCTCCAATAGCAACAGCAGCAGTACAGCCAGCTCCAAGAGGATGTCCAGACGGGCTTACTTTGGAGTTGATTGGTCCCACCAACTCAAGGGGAGAAGTCGTCCTTCCAGGGCTTCTCTAGTCTAGGAAATTCAGAGTTTCAGCACAGCAGCAGGGCTTCACCGGGCAAACCGACGGCAAAGGAGTTGCAGCAGGCGTCTCTTCCAAGTTCTTCTTTGGATTCCTTCATTCCAGTGGTCGACTCTGCCTTCCAAGCCAAATACCTCGCCTTTTATGCAGGTTTCTCCCATTCATTCAAGCCTAGCTGTCAGTCACACAGCAGGGTGGCTGTTCTCCCAGCACAGTCAGCCGACCAATCACCTCAAAGTGCATTTCTGTCTCCTGCCTCACTTCCTGCCCCTGCCAGACACACCGCCGTCCGAGGCTGACTTCAGCAGTGAACCCCGCCAAAGACAAAACTAACAAAGGGACCAAACCTGGTTTGGCGTGCAGAGTAAATCTCCAGAATGGCAAAAAAAAGAAGACTGGGGTCATTTTGACAAAATGGGCACCCATGGGTGCTTTACCAAGGCTGCAATTGCAACCCACGGTAAAACCACACAATGGTAGTAAAAAGTAAACCACTGCCAACAGTCATTATTTGTAGAAAGGGTAACAAACATGTTACATGAGAAACTAGACAAAGGGGATACTAAGTAACCCCTCCAGCACACTATTGTAAGATAGTGTGTGCTGGGTCTAAACAAAGTTACAGTTGTAAGTAAAGTCAATTTCACTTCACTGCTCTTGGAAACTGTAGTTTATCCAAGAGAAGGTATTGAAACCTTTGGGAAATCCAAGACTTCCCTGTGGCACTGCACTGAAGGTGTTGTGTGACAATGTAAAAAGATGATGCCTATAGAGTTTGTCCTCCGATTGCTCTCTTAGGTGCCTGGAGCTTGATTACGACAGGCGACTGAGTCATGACCTCTTCACTTGAATGAGTTGTCGATTCATTTTCTAGAAATCTGCTGGTATATCTCGATATGTAGGATTGGATTCCTCATCTGAATTTGATATTGTTGTATTAGTAGGTCTTGTACGATTAACATGTTTTGTGGGAGGGCTGCTCTTTCTTTAGGTGAGAATTCAGGGATGGTTAAGTTTCATAGAAACTTTCACGAGGCTTTGTTCTGTGCTTTACACAGGGCTCTCATTTTTTGTTTTTTTTTGTTTAAAGATCTGACGGCTTTCCCTTTTTTTCGCCCTGATTAAACTGTTTTCACCACTTGAAAGAATGGGTATACCCGATCTTCCCCCTCCATCTCGTCCATAAGACTAGATGCAGCACTTGGTGACACATTTGGATTTAAATGTGTATCTTCATCATAATGGAAGACTTATGATCTGGAAAATTTGGGAGGGGGACACCAGTAACCAAAACCACCTGATCTTCCTCATTCTGTGCGAAGGAATGATGCCCCGGACATTGCAATGCAACACCTGGGGGGCAGTCGTTTGTAACTGAATCCAGGTTATTCGAGTGGATGGAGAAAAGACTGAATGCCTTGGAGAAAGTGGGGTCCCGAGCCATAGAGAGCCTGCTTGATGTGAATTTGGAGGTTTATTAGGTCGCTTCAAACCAGTAATGAATCTGTCTATTTATGAAACCTTTGTATTCAGTGTAGTTACAAGACCTACCTGGTCATTCATTTTACCATTCAGGGATTCATATAATATAATTAACATCGTCATAGCCATCTGCAAGGGGGGTATTCGGACTATACCCCTCATCTTGCTGGCGACCTAATCAGCTTACAGGTCTCTGAAAGGGCGTCAGATGTTCAGTATATGTCGAGGAGTCCTATGTAGATTCATCTGACGTATCTTGATGAGGAACAGGGGAGGCCGCCAATGAAATCGACACCCCCCCGCCCCCCGACAAGGGGGGGGGGGGGGTCCTCATCCGTACATCTGAATCTGGCTCTCTAATAAAATCAGCTGGATGTATTATTTCCATCCGAGTAACTAGAGTCGGGCTTTTGAATTGCCCATTCCCTTTTCCCATTAACGGAAGGCTTTCTCCCAACTCCTCCATCGTAGAGACTTTAGTAATACGAGTAGATGTAGTCTCCGAGTTAGGCACATCGAGCGAAAGATCCTGAAACATAGGATTAATGCACAAAGCTTGTGTTAGAGCCGCAGATACAATTCTATCATCTGATAGAGATGTAGTAGGAACAGAATCAACCGCCCCGGCAGCTTCTAAAAATATGCAGTGTTTTTCTTTCTTCCTGACATTGTAACTTTTTCAAGACATGTGCCACTTTGAACAGGTGTCAAAGAAACTTGAAGACGAGTCTTAAACAGGGGTCCCTTTGGCTGGGCAGGTGTAGCACAACATATTTAAATGATTCAAGTTATATAAACTGAAGCCAGAGGGGAACGCTGGACGACAATCGCCTCTTCCACTTGCGCCGCTCGTGGCGAAGGAGACTGATTTATGTTATTTCCCCCCCCCCCCCGGCTTACTCCATAACTTCGGCCGCATGTTGTGAAAGGGGGTCAGCTAAACATCTCAGCGTCCGTGAGAGTGGCAGAAAGGAAGCAAGCAAACTCAAATGGAAATCAACAGTCAATTACTCACAGGGTTTTGCACAGGCCACTCCTACCGCCAACTGATTTTAACTACGCAGACTCTGCTGCGCTCCCCACACATGGGGGCTTCATAAAACTATACCTTAGGCAACACAGAAAACGCCAACTCTTAGTATAGACCTGTACTGCATACAATAAGTAATTTATAACGCGCTTGTACACGTGTTTCTAGGCGCAACAAGACAAGGGAGGGAAGACAAGACAAACAATCTTACTAGGCCTTGTCATTCAGATTGTGCAAGGGCGAGAACGAGAGGTGCAAAGGAGAGGGGAGGAGAAAGCAGGGCAGCAATGCTGAGTAAGTGCAGCCAGGGCTGCGCAGCTTCCTGTAGCGCAAGGAGAACAAGGGACTGTAGGGTGACAGTTACAGCTTCTAAGTGCGTGGTAGGCCCGGAGGCAGTGCAAGGGTGACTGATCAAGAAAGAGCCTGGTACCAACAAGACACTGAGGGTAGCCAAGCAACCAGTTGGTACAGCAGAGGTAGATCAGCTGGGGAGAGAGAGAAAGAGCAGAAGAACATTTTGCGCTTTTAGTAGCATGGACAGAGCACTCAGACTTATTTTATGAGGGAGAGAGGGCCGCAGATGGGTACAAAGAACCTGTAGCATACTTATGGTCCAAAGAAACACTAATACACAGATGTATTGTAAAAACAAATGGTTTCTCTTATATATACACACACAGGCAAAGAATTCCTTAGAATGTTATCTTTCTAGAGGCCTTTAAAAGTGCATGTTAAACCACTTCTGAAAAAGGCATCCCTTGACCCCCTCAAGCCTAAGAACAATAGGCCGATCTCCAACACCTGATTCTTGGCGAACCGCGCTGCGTACTCTCAGCTCACCAACTTTGTAGAATCCAAGAACCTACTCGACCCAGCTCAATCTGGCTTCAGGCCGCGCCTTGGAACATAACCCACTCTAATCTCAATCTGGTATGATCAAGGTCTCGGCGGACTCCGAGGGCTGTGCAGCGCTGGTCCTCCTTGACTTGTCAGCCGCATATGACGCTGTTAACCACTCTATCCTCCTTGACCGACTACATTCCCTTGGAATATGAGGCTCGGCACTCAAATGGATTGCCTCATTCTTCAACAACAGAAAAGAAATCACCTTTCTCTCAACCGCGCTCACTGTGAACACTGGAGTGCCACAAGGCACCTGCCTCTCTGCTCTCCTCTTCAACCTCTATCTGGCCACGCTACCAGGAATCATCAGGAAGCACAACCTCCCCTGCTACAACTACGTTGATCATACCCAAATTATCTTAAGAATTCCCAAACCTCGCCTCAACCCACGACCCGACCTTGAATCCTGCCTCAGAGACATTGATCAAAGGATGACAAACCACCACCTTCTGAACCCTAATAAAAGTGAGATCATGGTGAGCGGAAATTCCGCCCTTCTCCCACAACCACTCCCTTGGCCGTCCTCCCTTGGCACCCCACCTCCAAAATTGTCAAAAACCTTGGCTGCACTATGGACTCGGGCTTGACCCTCTCCCATCAGATCAACAATGCATCAAAATCCTGCCACTACCACCTCAAGCTCCTAAGGCACATTTCTCCATACCTCATCTACCCCAACAGACTCGCCGCCATTATGTTCACTGTAATGTCAAGACTGGACTATGCAAATTCTTATATCTTGGTACCCCGGCATACCAGCCTAAACTCCAAAGAGCCCAAAACGCTGCCGCCAGACTCTTCCTTGCACTGGGACACAGGGATCACATCGCCCCCACTCTCTGCACCCTTCACTGCTTGCCTGTTGGACGAAGGGCCACTTTCAAAATTCTATGCATTAACCACCGCGCAATGCACATAACCGGCCCAGCATACCTTCAAGAGAAGATTATACCCTACCACCCATCTCGCACCCTAAGGTCAAGCACTGCACTAGTACTAGTGATCCCAGCTTCCAACTCAACCAGGATGGGGGCAATGGGGGTCGGCCTACTCATCCCTGGAACTCTCGACCTCAATTTTGACACACCCTAGACTACATGGCCTTCCGAAAAGCTCTAAAACCTGGCCTTTTCCATAACCACGACTAATGCCCGCGGAAACGCATCACAATTATAGAATGCAGAGTTCAATGAGTGTTAGGGAGATTTATGTTCCTTCTCTCTCAGCGCCATGGTGCCCTCGGGTGAACGTGCGTTTTTTGAATCTGCCTAACATAACAAACATAACATTATCAGAAATGTGCTAAATCCCTTCTACCTTAGAGACCCCCATCTCTTTTTCTGGACTTTAAGACTTTGATTTCTTACATGGAGAAAGTTAGTTTTTTCCCCACTCTCTCATGTGTATTTTTCTGGAATTTATTCTTTGTTTCTTTTTGACTTTGGAGTCAGGCATCATCTTGTACATATTGACACACAGAACCTTCAGTGCAGTGGCACAGGGAAGTCTTTCAGATTTCCCAAAGGTTTAAATACTTACTCTGGGATAAACGGTTTCCCAGAGCAGTGAAGGGAAATTAACTTTACTTACAAATTGTAACTTTCTAGACCCAGCACGCACTATCTTACTAAAGGGTGCTGGAGGGGTTACTTAGTCTAGTTTCTCTGGTACCATTTAATGTTACCCTTTCTACAATTAATGGCGTGTGGCAGTGGTTTACGTTTTTCTACCATTGTGTGTTTTTACCATGGGCTGCAATTGGTAAAGCACCCATTCTGTCAAAATGGCGCAGGTCTTCTTTTTTTGCCATTTCTTTGTGGAAAGGACCTTTGACATTTACTCTGCGCGCCAAGCCTGGTTTGGTCCCTTTGTTCATTTTGTCTTTGGTGGGATTCACGAGTGAAGCCCCCCTCTGGCTCCAGAGTGTCTGGTGGGTGCAGGAAGTGAGGTAGGTGCCGAAACTCCCTGGCTGCCTCAACAGCTTGTGGTCCTACTTTGATTTCTTCTTTTCTACAAAGACTTCTAAAAACACTGTGCAAGACTGGTTTTACCTACCTCACAGAAGTGCTTCAGCTCACCCAGACTTTTGCCCAATTGACTTTGGCCTGGCCTGGCCTGGCTCCCTGAAGGACTCTTTTCTCCCCTCGGTCATTGTGTTTTGTCTTCTTGCCAGGAAGGGGTTAAACTTTGCAGTGTGTTTTTTTTTTTTTTTACAAAAGTACTTAGCTGCTTTCAGAATAATTGTGAGATCTCTTGTTTTGTCCTAATAACCTCTCTCTTTGACCAACTCTTAAGTCTGATTCTAAATGCAAACAGTGGTATATTAATGTCCACGGTGTCCTAGTACATGTGTCACCTGAGGGTGTAGGAAGAGTCAGTGTGGCATCCCAAAAAGGGTACTTACTGATTTCGAAATATTAAGAGAGAGAGTATTTTAAAAATGTATTTGTGTGTAACTTACCTTGCCCCTTCTGAAGAAGGCTTATTCAACTGACTGATAAGGAACAAGTTACTTACCTGTAACTGCTGTTCTCCAGCATGGGGTCTGGCATGGATTCACATGCTCGTGAGTATTCCCCGTCAGGCTGGGAATCGTCGGTAAAGAAAAAATCAGTTTCATTTCTGAACTGTCTTTCTCCTAATAACCAATCACTGAGTCTGGGTTATCCTGCCCCCAGCCAATGACTGCCCTCTACCTAAGCCCCTCCTCTGGCAGCCATCTTCAGATTTAGTAGCAGGTAAAGTGGCAGTAGGACCAAGAGAAGAGCCGCAGAGGGGCAGGCAGGAGGTTCGCATGTTAATTCATGCCAGACCCATGCTGGAAAACAACAGTTACAGGTAAGTAACTTGTTCCTTCTCCAGCATGGGGTCTGGCATGAATTCACATGCTCGTGAATAAAGAATACATAGCAGTACACACATGCACAACCACGGGAGGTGGCAAGGCTCAACAGAAGCATCTCTTACCTCCTGACCAGGCTCACCTTCAAGCTAACAAGTTGCACAGCACTGCTTGGCTGACTCCAGACTCCTCCCTGGAATCTGTCGACTCAGTACAATCTCGTGAAGGTGGGCGTTGACCTCCACGTAGCAGCCTTGCAGATGTCCAGCAGGGGCAGACCAGACAGGAACGCCTTAGTTGCAGGGATCGCTCTGGTCGAATGGGCTCTCAGACGGCCAGGCAACGGTCCGTTTGCCAACCAGGGACAATGGGTGATGCAGCCGGAGAGCCACCTGGAAATGGAAGCCTTGGAGAGGGCCTTCCCAAGGTTCACAGGGCCAAAGTTCACAAAAATGTTCAACTTCTTCCGTAAATACTTTGTTCGGTCCACGTAGAACTTCAGCGCTCTAGCCACATCCAGCGAGTGTAAAGTCCTTTCAGCCGGCGACAAAGGCATCGGAAAACAATACAGGCACCACCAAGGGCTTGTTTAGATGGCACCTTGGGCATGAAGGAGGGGTGTGTCCGCAGCACCACCCTCGTGTCTTGAAAAATCAAATAAGGGGGCTTACAGGACAGGGCCTGAATCTCACCCACTCATAGTGCAGAGGTGATGGCTACGAGGAACGCGGTCTTCCACGACACTAACTTCAGTGGAACTGAGTGCATACATTCGAATGGAGTCAGAACCACATTGAGTTCCCATGCCGGGGCTGGAGCATTCACCGGCGGGAATGAACGGAACAGTCCTTTGACAAACTCTTTAACCAGACGGTGTGACCATAACGACGACCATCCTGGAGATCTGGTGTAGCGGGAGATAGTCACCAAATGAACTTTGAGGGAGGCATGGGCCAGTCCTGCTTTGGCCAACGACAGCAAATACAGAGGCACCTGCAGAGCTGTGACTCAGAGGGTAGATCTGTGCATGTCACCAAACAGCGAACTTCTTCCATTTATGTCCGTAGCATTTAAGAGTAGACAATGCATGGGCCTTGGCAAGCACCTCCTTGCAGTCAGCTGTGAGATCGTAACCTCCGAACTCTAACGCTGCAGGAGCCAGGCCTTCAGGTTCAGAGATCCTGGGTCGTGGTGCATAATTGCGCCTCATTCCCTGGCGAGAAGATCTGCGACCAACGGAGGCTTGACTGGAGGGGACGCTGACATGCCAAGAAGGTCCGGGTACCAGATCTGCCTTGGCCAAGCGGATGGGACGAGGATCATCCTGCACCGGGACCATCTGAGTTGACTAGTCGAAGAAGCAACGGAAGCTGAGGGAACGCATACAGAAACAGGCAATCCCAGGGGAATGAGAATGCATCCCCCATGCTCACCGGCTGGGGAAACCTGCTGGCGAACCTCCGGTACTTGGTGTTCGTCGCTGTCACAAATAGATTGATCTGGGTATTGCCCCATCTGCGGAACAGGTGATCCACTTGGTCCTGCCGAAGCTCCCACTTGTGGCAAGAGCGCAGCTCCCTGCTGAGCGAGTCAGCGACTGTGTTCTTCATTCCTGCCAGATGAAAAGGGATGAGGAACATCCCCTGGCCGACGGCCAAGTGCCATACGTCCTGCGCTACTTTGGAGAGGGCCAGGGATCTGGTGCCCCCCCTACTTCCTGATGTAAAACATTGTGGTGGTATTGTCCGTGAAGACTCGCACCACCTTGCCCTTGAGGGACGGAAAGAAAGACTTCAGGGCCCAAAACACTGCCCGCAGCTCCAACACGATGTGCAACACTTTCTCCTCCTGTAGCCACAAGCCTCTTGCGTGGAGACTTCCAGTGTGAGCTCCCCATCCTTCCAGGGAGGAGTCCGCCATGACCGTCTCCTGGTGGGGTCTGGAAATCATTGCCTTCGGACAGATGTTCGCGAACTCCCCACCACCGTATCGCTCGACGGAAGCTCTCGTCGAGTTTGATGTTGTACTGGAAGCTTCCGAAACTTGTATCCAATGGTCGTCGAGGAACTCCTGCAGTGGACGCATCATTAGCAAGCATAGTCAGATGAGGTAAATGCATGACATCATGCCGAGCAGAGACTTGATGGACCTCACTGTGGCGACATTCAGGGTCAACAGCTGTTGTACCTTGCCCAAGATGGCTGCTATCCTCTCCTCCGACCGAGACGCCAGGCACAACACTGTTGAGTCGGGATCCCAGAAAGAGCACGTCCTGCGACAGGACTTTGCATAGTTCACCGAGAACCCCAGATCCGTCAGTAGGCGAACGGTCCTCGACGTATGGTTGATGGCGACGTCCTTTGAACTGGCCTGGATGAGCCAGTCGATCAAATAAGGGTAGATGTGGATCCCCCGCAGTTGCAGCTGCGCTGACACTGGTGACAGGCACTTGGTGGAAACCCTTGGCGCAGACTGCAATCCGAAGGGAGGGGCCTTGAATTGGTAGTGTTTCCCTTGAACCACGAAGTGCAGAAACTTGCGGTGCCGCTTGTGAATGGGGATGTGAAAGTACGCATCCTCCAAGTCCAGCGACAAAAGGAAGTCCCCCTCTTCCAGCTGTCCGAGCACGTGCTGAAGAGGGATCATCCGGAATTTCTGGGACCCGATGTACATGTTTGATCGACAGATCGATGATGGGCCTCCAGCCTCCGGTCTCCTTTTTCACGAGGAAGTACCTTGAGTACACTCCGGAGCCCAAGAGCCTCTTTGGGACGAGCTCCATCGCGCTTTTCCTTAAAATGGCCCGCACCTCCAGCAGCAGCTGAGGGACATGGTTTTCCTGCCGGGCTACCGGTGGTATTCTGGGACACTTCTGTTGAAATTCCAGGGTGTGTCCGTGGGCAAGAGTGTCCAGCACCCAACGGTCGGTGGAGATGGCCTTTCACACGCTGATGAAGTTCACAAGCCAGCCTCCCATCGGGGTGCACGGGTGGGGGCCTGACGCCACGGCTGGTTCAATCCTGCTTTGACGTTGAAGGGCAGCCTTGGGGACCCTTCGACAACCTCCTCCTCGGAAGATCTTGGAGCGGTCCCTCTCGGTTTTCTGGCCCAAAGAGCAGGAGGGTTTGCTGTAAGAAGAGGAGCCCAGCCGAAACACTTGGTTGATCCTTGGTACTTGCTGCCTGAGGGCCGAAAGTTGTTGAAGAGTGCCCAAGGCACGTGACGTCTCCATGTCGGTCTAGATGGCTTGTAGAGACTCATCCACAGCCTTCCTGAACAAATTGTCTTCGTCGAAGGGCATGTCCAACACCTTTGACTGAACGTCCTGATGAAAGTTGATGGCCTTAAGTCAGCCACGATTGTCCATTTGCCAGGACCCAGCATCGGCAATGTCCGTGGCCACTGTGATGGCGTGGTCCATCGCCACTTCGCCTTCCTTCAGAATTTCCAGCGCTTCCGACCTCTTGTTGTCGGGGAGGAAGTCACAGATGGGGGCGATCTTGAACCACAACTCTCGGTCGTAGCGTGCTACGATGGCGAGGGCGGCCTTGATGGTCGTCACCGCAGAACATATGACACGTCGTCCCATGGCATCTAACTTCTTGCCTTCGCTGTCCGGAGAGGTGGAGGCTGCCGAGGAAGAAGCGCCGCAGGATGACTTCTTGGCCGCCGCTGACACCACAGAGACCGGGAATGGTTGGGCCTGCAAGCACTTGGGCGCAGAGTCCGGCACCCTGTGCCTCTTCTCAAAGCGATCCCTCTTCACTGGGGCCATGAAACACTTGTGTATAGGCGCGTTATAAATGCTATATCATATCATGAGAGACAAACCTTTGTCCCAAATGTCATCCAGGAGCGGGACCGAGAGGATGGTCTTTCTCTTCACCTCGCAGCGCTGATATAAGAAGCCCTCTTTCCCCGCTGTAGCGAATTGGAAACGTTCCGACGCTCTGGAGATCGAGTGGAACAAGCCTATCTCGTTCAGCGGGGAAGATCTGGGGGGCGGTGACAGGAGGTCCCCTAACCCGCCATCATCGTCCGTGCACGACATCGTTGTGTCCAGTCCCGTCTCATCCCTCAGGGGGTGAGAAGGAGGTGACAGGGGCGAAGTTCGGCAAGGAGAAGGAGGGTGAACTCTTCGTCATGGCTGGAGGCTTCCCTGGAGGCCAGGGGGGAGGGGGCAAGGGGTCGGCCGATGCCGCGGGTGTGGCCGCCAGTGGGATAGGCATCCTAGTCCACCTCAGAGACCAGCGTATGCAGTGCCGATAGAATGTCCACCAAGAGGTCTCTAGGAGGTAGCTGAGGTGGGGGTGGCAGCTGAGGTGTAGGCGGAATAGGCCACTGCGGCACTGGCTGGGAGCACAGTCCCTCGTTGCCTTGCTTGTCTTCCCTGACGGTGTCCTCACAATCGTCGTCGCCTTCGTCAGCGTGCTCGTCGTAGGACCTGCTTCCTACGTTTTCCTCCTCTTAGATGGCTTGCAGAAAGGTGAGCTCCTCCTCAGAGGAGCTATCCATAAACTGGAGGGCCAACACCCCCCTTCACCTCCAAAGGGGAAGGTCTCGGGGATATGACCTGCATCATCTTCTCCAGAGTTCTCTATGGGCAAGAACGCAGCCTCCCTCCTGGGCGGAAGGGACACCCTCGTTTTTGGGGTTGCGTTCTGCGAAGCAGTCTCGGCGGCCATCGCAAGCGATGCTGCCATCCCCTCGATGGAAGGGTGGGCCTTCGTCGGTAGTACGTTGGCCTTCACGGTCAGGCCCGGCATCTTGTCCTACTTTGCCTTCTCCTTTGGGGAGGGTTCCGTGCCCCGATCACCCTTGGCCTTCTCCGGCAGGACGGAATTAGGCTTCTCCTTGAGTTTGCCCGGATGATCCGACTTCCTCTTGGTCAATGATCCCGAGCGTTGACTGGTGACGGAGGCTGGAGACATCAATCGCGCCCTGGCTGCCGAGGAGCCCGTCGCAACAGCGCTCCCGGTAGCAGTGGACTCGCTGTGCTTAGCCTTTTGTTGGACCCCCGTAGAAGGGGCGCACTCAATGGTCTTAGAAGCCCGCTCAAGACTTCTTGGAGCTGGGAGAGGCATGCTGCTGGGACCCCCCACCCCCGGGGGGGGGGCCTTGGCCTGTAGCCACTTGTTCAGCCACCTGTGCCGATCATTCATCGTGCGACTGGCTATCTCATGGCAAAACGCACAATCCTGCTCCTTGTGCGTCGGGTACAGGCACTCTGAATGCTTGTCGTCCGAAAAGACATTCTGCAAGCCGCAGCAGGAACAAATCCTGAACAGGGGAGTTGAATCCTTTTCCTCTACATGGTCCACGTTGCGTGGGCCTGAGAATCTTCTGGAAGCCTCCACTAAGAAACTCAATGAAATCTGCCCTTCAGGGGCCCAGAAGAATCCGAAAACGGGTCCTCGTTAATCAGAAGATTGATTTATGGAGCACAAGGCCTGACTGACCAAAAAATAGAGATACTCTTCCAAAAAGCGCAAAAACGCAGTAAAAGCTTGAGAGCTAAACAGGAGGACGTTAAAAATTTGAAGGTGGCTGCCAAAGGAGGGGCTTAGGTAGAGGGCAGTCATTGGCTGGGGGCAGTATGACCCAGAGCTCAGTGACTGGTTATTAGGAGAAAGACAGTTCAGAAATGAACCTGATTTTTTCTACATATTCATGAGCATGTGAATCCATGCCAAACCCCATGCTGGAGAAATAAATGAATAATTGTTTAATCAAGAAACCTTGTGTCTAAGAGTTTATTTGAATACTTGCCACTGTGAATCTCTGTGCAACTCCCCTACAGCTCACATTGGCCCCTCTTGAGATAAGCCTGTCTACTCAATCAGTCTACCAACCTGTGTACTACAGACTTATACCAAGGGCTGGGTTCCTATTGCCAGGAGGTCAGGGTTGTTGTTGTGCACCCAAATGGTACTGCATACAATCTTGTCTAACAATCAAGATCAGTTCAAAACACAAGCGAGTGATAAAAAGCGCTCCCTCAGTCAAATGGTTAAAAATAAAAGTCCTAAAGTCCAGCAAAAGAGCTGGGGGTCTCTAAGGTTGAAGGAAGGCAAGTAGCAAAGAAATTAGATTTCTCCCTAACCCCCACCCCCCCAGACTAAGGGAAATGAGGATTTAATCCACTCGTGCATGAATCTCCTAATCCAGTCGGTCATACTTTCTGGAGAGACCATCAGCATTTTGGTGATTACACCCTGACCTGTGTTCTATGCTGAAATCAAACCCTTGGAGGCAGATTGACCACCTTAACACATTTGGTTTCTCCCCCTTCATCTGCATTAACCATCTCAGGGGTTGGTGGTCTGTCTGAATAACAAAAGTAGATCCATGCAAGTATGGCCTACACTTCCTTCAGAGACCACACAAGGGCAAAACATTCATGTTCAATAGTTGCTCACCTTGTCTCACGGTCCTTCAGTTTCCTACTGATGAAGCAGATAAGGTGGCACCCTGCTTTTCTCACCCAGTTGACTCAAAACTGCACCTACCCCTGCCTTAAAGCATCTGTTTATACAATGAAGGATTGGTCGTAATCAGGAGCTCTCAAGACTGGAGCTTGACAAAGGGCTTTCTTTAGTCCTTCAAAACCCTTAGTGCACTCCTCATTCCACCTGGCCTTCTTGGAGAATTTGAGTGAGGAGATCACATTCAGGGGAGAAGCCATGGTCCCATAGTTGTCTATGAAGTTCCTGTAATACCCAGTGAGACCTAGGAAGGCTTTCACTTGGGTCTGAGTAGTAGAGGAGACCAAGTCTTGTATAGCATGTACTTTGCTAGTCAATGACCTGATCATAGTAGGTTGTTGATATCCAGATAGGCTTGAATCTGGAGGTAAGCAGCTTTGACAAGAATTTTGAGAAGAAAGGTTACGGTTGTGATTGGCCTAAAATTGGTGAATAGGCTTTTTTAGTAAGGGTAGTACCCAGGCATCCTTAAGATTGGTGGGTACTGAGCAAGATTTGAAGGAGGTGTTGATAAAAGTGGAGATGAACTGAGCCAGGTTTCTTGCAGCTTCTTTAATGATGGGTGCTGGGCAGGTGCCACCCAGGCATTTAGACGGTTTTAGGGAGATTATTTTCTCAGCCTAAGCGGTTGAGATGGAGTTGAATTTAAATTGGTGACTGGGCCTGGTTTGTTTGGAGGAGGTTTCTTACAGAATGGCTTCTTGTGTTACCAAGGCAATCTTATTTAGGGTGGCTTTTTTGGCATTAATCTTTCCTTGGAGTAAGGTAATTTTATTGCAGAGGGCGTTTTGGATGTCTGTACACCAGGATTTATTTTTGATGCACGAGTCCCTAGGCTTTACCGGGGTTTCTAATGCACTTAGGATAGTGAAGATTGCTCTAGTGTTTGAATTAGCCTTTTCAATTCTATCATTAAAGTTTTTTTTTTTGTTTGAATGATTTCCTTTTTGTACTTAACAGCCAGTGATGTGAGAAGGAGCTTATACTGGGCCGTTGTTTTTTTTTCAATTTGTTCTCAGCAAGTCTTTTCTCGATGCGTAGGGCTTTTAGGCTGGGAGTAAACCACGTGTTTAGGTGAGCCAAGGGTTTCTCTTTGCGGAGTTTAAGTGGTGCAATGGTATCAATGGCTGCGTTGATGGTATTATTGTACAGGTCAACTAGATCTGTTGGTTTGGAGGGTGGGTTCACAAGGTTGGTGATGGGTTGTAGCATGGGCAGGAGGTTGGGGACTTACGTTTTTTCTGTTTCTAGTTAGGGCCGGGGGGGCCATGGGTCTAGCCGAGTTGGTTTGAGGACTGTCTTGGTTGGTGAATGAGATCAGGTTGTGATCTGTCCACACGCAAGGTTCAGAGCTTGTTATGGATGACAGGCAGTCGATGTCTGCGATACAATACAAGGTGCGGTCTTTAGTATGGGTGGGTTCGTTGTTCCTGAGGGTGAGGCCTGCTTCTGTGATGACATTGAATAAGATAGTAGCATTTGTGTCATTCGGGTCAATCAGACCTAGATTGAAATCTGACTAGGATGGTTTGGTATTGTAGTTGAGAAGAGTCATCATGTCTTCTTCGAATGTCCCTAGAGACCCTGGGGGACAGTACATCAGATGCATGGAAACGGTACGGGAGGCAGATAGTTGTAGTTTGACTAATAGCAGTTCGGCGGAATGAGAGGTGGTAGGTTCAGTTTCTCTCATATCGAGGCTGGATTTTCAAATGAAAGCTATGCCTCCTCCTTTACGAGTTTTCTCTATCTTTTCTAATAATGGTGAAGTTGTCAGGGATAGCTAGGGAGAGGGCGGGGCCAGCTGCTTCGTGGAGCCAGGTCTCAGACGGCAAGAAAGTCGAGCTTGTTAGTTGTAATGATGTCAGCGACTTCAGTGGCGTGGGCTACTAGAGATCTAGCATTGATGAGTGCGCCGCAAATTTTGTGGGTTTTCTTCGTTATTTTGTTGATGGGTGTTTTTTGAGGGGGTGGTGTTTATCTGGTCAGACAATAACCCAGTTTTGTCCAGCCTGACTGATGACAGGGTCTGAATAAAGATCTTTGATGTTTTCCATAAGGGCAATTCCATCTTTCCAGTTTTTCCCACAGTTTGGTCCTTCTTATGGTGTCAAATGCTTTTGATGAATCAATAAACGCGACAAATGTTCTCTGCTCCTCGCCTCTGGCCGTTCGTGCTTTTAGTAAATTAATCAGAAAAATGTTGAGGGAGGTCCCTCTCCCTCTAACAAATCCTGCGTGGTCGCAAAGACTTTTCCCACCACATCCAATAGGGCTGTTGGCCGGTAATAACCTGGATTTGTTCTGAACCCTTTTTTTTTTTTAATATGGGCCCGACCACGGCTGCCTTCCATGTAGTTGGTATTTTTTTGGCCCGTAAAATATAGTTGAAAAGGTGATGCAAGAAAATTGCACACTCTGGTATGTTGCTCTTCAACATGACATTCGCCAGCCCATCTGGGCCAGGGGCTATAGAATTTTTCAATTTTTTTAAAGCTGTTATCTATAGTATCGATTCCTATGTCCAACTCGTCCCAGACGTTTGATTTAAGTGCCTTTCGCCTTGTTTCAATGAGCTTTTGTTCTTGCATCTGTGAGTAAAACTCACACCACTCTGCCGCTTGTATTGGGTTTGCCAGGCTTGAATTTTGAGGCGCATTGTTTTCATTTATGTTTCACCAAATTTCAGTGGTGTTTTTTGCTCTCATGTTGGCCAGCATTTGTTCTGCCTCGGTTTAGCATTGTTTTTTTTATGCAGGTACAACCAGTTGTGGTATTTTTGTTTGAGGTCGTGGATCTCCTTGGCATATCCCGGCGGTTCAGTCTTCTTCAGGTGTGTAATGCTTTTCTTAAGTACTTTTTTCGTTTCTTTTATCGATCTGTCATATACATGGTGGTGTATAATTGTCAAGTTGATCCCACCATTACTGCCATCTACCTTATATTCTTTTAATAGAGGGACATAGTCTATTCGCTGCATGCTGGCTGGTTGTTGTAGGGAAGCTATCAATTCCTTTAGTCTTACATTTATCCTCTGCACTCTTTCCGGTTGGATTCTTAGTTTGTTTCTTCCCTGGTTAATGCTTCAATCATTCCTGTATAAGGTTTTAGCATTATCATTAATGTTCAAGCTGGTTAATTTCAAGATGTTTTGATCACTGGCCTGTGTTGTTACCACTTCCATTGTTTGGATCATTTAAGATAAATTGGAAGAAATACAGATATAATCCAGTATCTTTGCGGAACCCGCCCCCTTCCAGGTTGGGTTCCCTGGTGTGTCCCCTGGAGTTATACCGTTCAGTATAATGCAGTCTCTAGATCGGATGGTTTCTCTCCACCATTTCCCACGCTTTTCTTTTTTCGTGGCAGCGGCTAGGTCTTTTTCAATAGCTTGGATTCTGCCTTCTAGACAAGTGCTATTCAAGTCGCCCACAATTATCAGGAACGGATCATGCCATTTTTATCGTTGAACATCTATTAGGGTGTGAATGTCGTCCGCCATGGTGCTGTTCATAGGACTTGCCGGGTTCCAGTAGACATTTAGCATGACTAGAACTCGGTTGTAACCCGTTGTATATTTCTCTGGTTGTACAACAACTAGCTGAATATATGGGGACGGGTTTTCAGTATGCAGCAGGGTCCGATTCAAATAGTTTTTAATGGCCACTAGTAGGCCCGACATTGGTATACCCTTTGGTCCCTTCAAAGCCAAGTTTGGCAACACCCAATAGCCTTCCAATAAAGGACTGTCGGTTAGCCACGTTTCCAACAAACATATCACTTAAGTCCTACTTTTGTAGTTCTCCCGTATTGAACAGGTGCCCAAAACCTCTAATGTTCCAACTGGCCAGGCCCCATGTCCCTCCTGGATTTCTATTATGACATTACTGATCTTGCATTTTGGCCGCTATAAGGTTGGATAACCATTTCCATTTGTCATCTTTGCCCCATTGTTTAGCCAAATCAGGTGCACTCAGCACCTTCCCTCTCCAAACCTGGAAATAAGCGTCTTGCGCTGCCTTTATTTATTTACTTCCATCTTAGCCCCATTCTTGGGAAAATTCAGGTGCACTCGGCACCTTCCCATTCCTAACCTGACCCTCTTTGTGGCCCCCCCCGCCGCCGCCCCGCCCCACCCGTGATTGGTCTGTGCATCTGCGCACAGAAACAGGACAAGAGAGCAGCTCTTGCCTTGTGTGCCTCGAGCCATTCCCAAGCAGCAGCTCACAGGTAAGACCCATTGAAAGCAGCATTTCTCGCTGCCTTTATTTCCATCTTGGACCCGTTTTTTGGAAGATTCAGGTGCACTCGGCATCTTCCCATTCCTAACCTGACCCTCTTCGTGACCCCCCCCCCCGCCCGTCCCCCATCCCTCCGACCACCCGTGTTTGGTCTGTGCATCTGGGCACAGAAACAGGACAAGAGACTAGCTCTTGCCTCGCAGGCTTCCAAACACTCCCACCTCCCCTGATAGGCTACCGCTTTTCATCTGCGGTAAGAGTGTTGCTCCACCAGCTCCTGAGTGCTTGTTTAGTTCCCCGACGCATCAGGTAAGGTTGATGGTGCAGGGACCCTCCTGGCCCCTGCCTTTGATATTTAGTATTGGCCATTGAGGCCCCAGGCCTTGCCCGCAGCCCCCGTTTCATCGCCCTTGCCTCTGCTTCCTTCTCCCTCCTGCCTTCAAACCCTCCCACCTCCTCTAATAGGTCAGCCCACCGGGTCATAAGTGCCCTCCCAGGGCAGCCCTCTGCCCGTGCAGCTCTGCGGCTAAAGGCCCCAAGGGCGGCTCCAGAGAGTGTCTGCAAGGGTAGCAAGTAGCCAGCCTTCAACCAGCACCGACCACCAACAACAAAAAAAGTAAGTGTGGCATGGGTGGGGAGTAGAGCAATTACTCTACTCCAGAAAGCCCCGCCACTCTAAATGATCCTACCTTTACACTGTGAATGCTTGTGTATGCCACGCTTAGACGGAATCGTTAATGTGAGCATGCACCACACATAGATGTAATCAGTTGCATACCTCCCTCTTAGTCTAACAATTCGAGACAGTGCACTGAAAGTTTACAAAGTTGTACCCCACCCCATAAAACCGTCACATAGTGAGCCCCAAGATTACTACAAAGGTTCTTAGATGTATTCACAAACATTACCTTGGGTCGCCTCTAGATAAAAATGCGATTATTAGCATGTCCCAAAACTGGAAAACTGGTTTTAATTATGAACAGTAGCATGTCCCACACCCAGATGGAATTGTAAATGATAGCATGTTCCACACTTGGATAGAATTGTGATTATTAGCATATGCCACACCTAGACGTATTCGTGAACATTGGCCGGCGTTGCATCTAGATGAGATTGTGAAGGCCAGCTTGTGCCACACTTGGATAGAACTGTGATTAGCATATGCCACACTTAGACGGAAATGTGAATGTTAGCATGTGCCACTCCTGGACGTAATCTTGAGCATTAGCCGGTGTTGCATCTAGACATAATCGTAAACACTAGCCGGCATCACACCTAGATAGGTTTAAAATGTCAGCATGTGCCACACTTAGATAGAATTGTGATTGTTAGAATTTGCCCAATTAACCAATCCACTAACAATTTCACCCCTATGTATATACCTCTCAAGCTCTAACCAAACAACCACAAACCTATAACACAACAATCCGCACACACTTCACTACACTGCAACAACAAAACAAACCACACAGACTCACACAACAGCACACAACGACTACTGACCAGAAAACACCCCAAGGCCAGCCAACGGAATTCCGGGTTGAGACCGCGAACAGCAAATTACTGCTCTCTTGCACTTTTTCAGCTCACTCCCACTAACTCGCTCCCCCTTCCCTTTCTCAGAGCCGCCAGGGGACCACTTCGGTGGTGATAGTGCGCGGTACAAATATCCATTAACATTGTCGCCGTCCGCCTTTTTACTTGATTTATAGCCATCAGTTGCTGCTGGAGTCCTTGTGCTGTTACCCCTTGATGACATCTTGTTAGTATTGTGTAGTTTTGGCTCATATTTCCAAGCTTCTCTTAACGGGTGTTAGGCAGAATCCTGTGCATTTCCCTTAGGGAGCACTACACGAGATTAGGACTACAGATGAGAGAAATAAATCCCCTTTGGTATCAGTCTGTACCACAAAGATTTAGTTGGTAGCTGTGGCTGAGCAGTCAGACTTATCTCAAGGGGGAGATGAGCAGTATTCAGGGTTTACACAATAGGCCTACAGCACTATGGCACAAGGAAAAACTGACCAAAGCTTTGTATTAAAAAGTAGATATATTTATTTGATACACTTCTAGTTAAACACATCTATCACAGTTCTTAAAGCAAGTTAAATAAGTCAGAAGAAAAATATACACACTCCCTAGTTAAATTGTAGCCCAAGTAAACCAGAGTGAAAACTGAGCAAAACAGCACAGTGAAAACCACACATAAGGGATACTCTCAATTTCTCAAAAGGGAGGGGAAAGCACAAGTTATATAGAAATAGCTTCTTACAAACCCTAGCAACACTTCCCATAAGTTTGTGAACCAGATTAAGCAAGACAGTGCATCAGTATAGACAATGCTTACATGAAAACTGAGCAAAATGGCATTTCACAAGGTTTAGAAAGGGGAAGAAAGGGGTAGTTATAAGAAGTAGGTGCATCAACACAGTTCTCAGTGAGAATCAATCTAAAGAAAGCAGGTCTAACAAAAGTAGCCAGAGTCAGTAGGCCAGTGCCAGAGTCAGTGCTACAGGGCAAGGGCCCAGGAGCAAAATGTTCTTGTAGCTGCAGTCAAGTCTTTGGTTAACAATTTTGAAAAGGTGGATGCAGAAGTTGAAAGACAATATTAAGAGAGGTGCGGCTGACCCAACAGGTAGGTAAAGGATTTAAAACACCTTTTAGTGTTGTGGCGGAACAATGTATCTTTAAAATGAAGAAGTGGCTCCTGCGGTGGCGGTTGTTCCTGCAGTTCGGGTGATCCAGCAGAGGAAGAGAGGCTCTCGTCACGGAGGAAGGTTCGAGTTACTGCACTACCCAGGGATGAAACCAGCCGCGGTGCTGCCCGACGAATAAAAGGTACGCTCCTTTAAATTGCGGTCCAGGTGGACTGGTGCATGGCTATCCGGCCTCCGAGTACAGGGTACGGGAGATTCGACCAAGGCAGGTCTGGGAAGGCGTTTGGCAAACTGGTTGACCCCACCAGCAGGTGAAGATCTTCTCTCGTTGCGTGGAGAAAAGTAGTGAGCCGCTGCAGCAGGGCTTCACCGGTGGTTCAGTTATTGCAGATGTCTTTGGCTTCTCTCCTCTGCGGCTTCTTAGTTCCCGTGGCGAGGTCTTGCTCTTCCAGTCCTCAGGACCCTGCTTTTATGCAAAAAGATCCCCATTCATACAGCCTAGCTGTCACTCACACAGTGGAGTGGTCATCTTGGCGGGAGACCCTCCAGCCTATCAGGATAGAGTGCAACATGGGTTGCTGAGGCAACCCTGTCCAGGGGTCCTACTCCCCCTCCCACACAATGGACCCACCCCAGACTCAGTGGTGCCGAAAGGAGGGCTTCTCGGCAGAAGCCTGCCAAACGGACGAACAAAGGATCCCCGACCTGGGTTAGGGTTTAGAGAAAGACACGAAAAAAAGTTATATTAAAGTTCTGGCAAATAAAACCTACCGGAATAAAGTTAATATTAAAATACACCAGCGGTATGTTCGAGGCTGTCAGAAAAAGTGGTAGCCTCGAACAATGGGAAAATCCCATAGGGAAATATTCGCGGTTGAATATTTTTGGTAGTAACCACTCCCACCAGCCAGAAACATTTGAGAGAGGGACTGTACAGTACCCTCTCGAAAATGAACATAAGGGAAAATCTATTAACCATTTCCAGTACTTCCATAGTAAGATGGGTTGTATTGGTTTTGTTCACAGAGATTGACTAGTAAAGTCAATGGGGACTTTACATACCCTGGGAGACAGTCAGTTCCAGGGTATGGAGTCTATGTTTGGGGGTCGCTAGGACACCCCTGTGTCACTGCACGGAGAGTGCTGTGTAACACATGTGCATAAAGATGATTCCTATGGAGGCGAGAGAAACTCCATAGGCATTAAACACAAAAATAGCCTAGAACACACATAGCAAAAATGCCCAAGAGTGGGAAAAAGAGTCTCACTCTTAGCAGGAGAAAAAAACAAACCCTTCAAATCCAGCAAAGCTGCTGGGGGTCTCTATAGGTAAGGGAAATTAGCCATAAAATGAGAATTCTCCCTAACAACTGGCTCTTATGTTTATGTTCATTTTCTTTAGGATTCTATGCACTTTCGTTTAGGTCGAAACCCATTGCCCTCAAGTGATGTGCCTCATCCAACAAAAGTTGTCTTACTAGTTTTGAAATCACATGTAGGACTAGTTTGTCAGTACAGTTCTCATCCACGAATTCGACTATTGCTAAGTCGTTTGAGGTAATCAGTCTCAGTGCTGGGATATGATGTAAGAGTCTTACTACATGCTTTCTATTAAGAATTGATCCATCATTAAAGTGCAGTACCCTTTCCAAGGTGAGACCATGTTGGTAGATAATAGATTCGCTCTTCCCTTGAGCTGTGCCACCCGTTGCAGCCTGTTTCAACAAGGCTGGGAACTTTCACTATGTCCCGTTTTTGTGAATCTGATCTGTTCCTCATTCGTCCTCTAGGACTTGGTTGCTGCTTTTCGTGGAACTCTCTCCGAAGGTAGTTTACTACCCCCCGTTTTGCTCGTTTTTTATTTTGAATTGCTCTTCGGCCTAGTGTTCTCTCAGTTTCTTTTCTGACTTGCTTCTTCGTAGGTGCCTTTTTTTTTTAATGAGGCGCCTCGATTTTTAGACTTTTACATTTGAAAGCTCTTCTGTTTGCATCTGACGGTTGGCGACTCCACCCTCTCCTCGTTTGACGTACTTGATTCACTCTCCTCACCGGAGGCGTCTTCATCTTCATTGCATTACGCACTAACTTACTAGTCAATGTGAGCTAGTGCCACACCGATAGAGGATGGTCAAGATTAGTCTGCGTCACCTTAAGACAGGTGTAAGTAACCTTAACATGTGCCACACTCCGATAAAATGTATTTTTAACCTTCGCTTGCGCCAAATCTAGACAGGATTATGAATGTTAGCATGAGCCCCACTTAGAGGGAACTCTTAACCTTAGCATGCATCACATCGAGACAGTACTGTGAATTTAGCATGTGCCACGCTTAGACGAATGATGACAAGTGCAACACCTGAATGGAATCCTGATTAGTAGCATGCCTCACATATTGACAGAATATTGAAAATTAGCAAGCGTACAACCCCGATGGAATAGTGAATGACAGCAGGCATCACATCAAGACATAATTGCAAGGACATCAATGCCAACTAACCAACCCACTAACAATTTCATCCCTCTTCATACACCTCTCAAACTCTAACCAAACAACCACAAGCCTAAAAAGCAGCAATCCACACAAACTTCACAACACTGCAACAACAAAACAAACCGCACATAGACTTGCACAACAGCACACGACCACTACTGACCGTAAAACACCCCAAGCTCAGCCAACAGACCCAACGGGCTGAGGCTGCCAACAGCACATCACTGCTATCTTGCACTTTCCCACTAACCAGCTCATTCCCACTAACTCACTCCCCCCCCCGCCCTTACCTCTTTTCAGAGCCGCCAGAGCACCAGGGGACCACTCCGGTGGTGATAGTGTGCGGTACAAATATCCTTTAACATTAACAGTCTGAGCTATTATTGATCTGCTCGCCTTCTGGCTCCTGCTCTTCTTCCGATATTGGGTAAATTGAGGTCCATTATATCCGGTTCAGAGCCCTCATCTTCAGAAGACTATCATCACTGTTTTTTTACTGCAAAGATCTTTTTTCATTTTGTTCGTCGAGTCCGCTGGACGATCTATACTTTGAGTGGAATCTTTCGGCAAACCCAGATTGTTGATTAAAGTCTGACTTTTATTAGATTTTTGTTTGGCCGGTAGCCTTTGGTTCTTGGGCTTCTTCAGAATTGTCTTGTTTGCTATGTCCATTTGTTTTTTTTGTACCTCTTTTTCCTCTGGCTTGTTGCTCCTTTTCGGAGCCTTCACTGTTTCTGTCCCTCCTTTTGGTCAATTTTTCATAACAATCTCACAAATGGTTACCTCTTGTACGTTTGACAGAGTTTCGTTAACTTCATTTTGTGCTTCGATGTCCATTCCGTCCACCACTGATCTATCCTGCTGACCTTCACTAATGTTGCCTCTTGACCGCTCTGTTTTCTTTTGTTTCCACAAGATGAATTGCCCAACAATCCCAAAGTTGACCCCAAGCTGATATACTTTGTGGCGGCTGGATCATTTCCATCCTGTTCCTGCCTCATCGGTCCTGGTAATGTCAGACTATGAATTTTCGGTGAATTCCTGATTGCCATGGCTGAGGTTTACTGTTGGACTCGACTCAAATTCCTTATACAGGTTGAGCTAGTCGGCATTCCTTTTGACTGCATTGCCGGCCGTTGAAATTGCAACACGTTCTTTATCTAAAAGAACCTTTTTCCAATTGTTTGATTGTGTATGGGGTTCGTGTCTTTTGTAGGGCCCCCTACCTGGGAGGTCTCCATAGTACAACTTTGACCCCCGCTGGGGTCCTCTCCCAACGTGGTCTTTTTCCGCTCTTTTTTGATTTTCATGATTGGCTCTATTATATCATGTAAGAGTTGTGAAACTCGTTCCATACTGTTATCCATATTGCTCTGTAGAGATGTTATGAATCCTTCCACAAAGATGGTCTTTGAATGCACCATCGCTAGCAGGGTTGAGTGGTCTGTAAGAGTGTCCGCTATGCCTTCGTCAAACTTCATAAATGGCGCGAGAATTGCCGTAATTGTGGCTACCATGAGAAAGCTTTCCTCCCGATTATTCCCTGAACCCTGTGATTTGGTTGTTTTCTCACCAGTATGGTTCTCCCAGTGATTAGTCATTGTTGACTCCTTGGTTTCTCTTGTTCTATTGCTCTCAGACCTGGCTTTCCTTTAATTAGTGGTCTGTGCTGATTGATACCTTTATGGGGGAGTTTGCACTCGCTGACTTGTACTGGCCGGGGTCAAAACAGTGGCTCCCTCCCTCCCTCCCTCGCTCAACATATCGGTGTGTTCTTCCACACCCCTAGTATCACTGGTCTGTTCGCTTCGTTTGACCATATAACTAGTTGGTGGGCTTGACCCGTCCACAGCCAAGTCCGTTTCACCCAAATTACTTGCCCGGTTGCTCTTTTCTCCCCTCATCGATGATTTATCGCAAATTTTTCCTTTCCAGGGGCATGCCCCCTGCTGAACATGTTGCTGTGGTTGGCGATTCAGTTAGAGCCACCCCAGTCATCGTCGGCTGTGCTGGTGGATTGTTTTTGTCGAGTCCCTTTCTGAGGCTTTCTAGCACCTCAGCTGTTCCTAAGCGTGATTTGTCTTTGGTGGGTTTATCTTGTGGCTTCACTGCCACTCCGTTGCTCCCTTCTTCCACTTCCTTGATTGATAGTTATTTCGTGCTTGCTTTCTCGCATGAATGCAAGGTTGGCTCCTTTAGTGAGGTCTTATCTAGGTTGACAGATGGGCTCCTGCAGGGGTGTCACCGAGGTTATGGGACTGTCGTCGGCTTTTATGACCTCTGTTACTAGTGGCTAGGTTTTCCATATAAAGGGCTGTATTAGCACCAATTTTACTTTTATCATTAGGGGGCAGACAGTCGAGCACTCTTTATTCATTTGAGCCTCCAAAGTTGAATAGCGGAGAGGCCGCTTCCGCCGCACATGATGGGGTAAAGCAGTAGTCTCCCAAACCCGCCTCAGGGAGCGGGTCAAAAATCACATCTGGGCAATCCCTTAAAGCCTCCTCTGTTCTTCCAGTCAACAAAGGTGGTCTGTCGAGTGGGGATAACTGCACAGTCACCAGTGTGTTCATTTTGTTTGATTATTTCAAAGGGGGACTGCTGTCAATCCTCACTTACCTTTACTTGCTGCAAGGAGACATCCCGCTATCCGCTCGACACTGGAGACACACTGCTACGCTTCGCTTTGCTCTGTCCCCAGGTTTTGTGTGTTAGCGAGCGTAGACAGAGGTGGAGCGTTCAGGTGAGGCAGGGAGGAAAGACTGCTTGCCACAGGCCCGATTGCAGCTAAAAGACTGCTTTTCTCAATCCACACAGCAATCGGTCAAGGCGCTGAAGTATGCAAAATACAAATCCAAAATATTGCAGTAGTACGAGCGGCACACCGGACACTACACACACTACAAGTACCTTTCAGACTTCGGGTACTTCCCTCAGTGTCTTGTACTTTGATCTTCTCAGTTGAGACTTGCAGTAGCTACTTTTGTTAGAGTTGATTTCAGCTCTACACTCCAGAAGTTTAACAGCTTGTGACCCTACAATGATTTTTCTTCAACAAACTCTCTAACCTTGTGCAAGACTGTTATCTAAGAAGTGCCCCAGCTCCATAGACTTTGCCCCAATTGATTTTAGCTGTCGTGGCTTCCTGCAGACTCTTTTAGTCCATTGACTGGTATTTTCTGTCCCTGAGAGGTGATGAGCTGGTTTTAAAACTATTACTGCTGGGAAAGCCTTGTCTAGACTTCATTGGAAGATGTAACTATACTCACATGTCCTGAGAACCTGTTTAACCTTTCCTTTCTGCAAATCTCAGAATCTGCAAAGTATACTAGTGATATATAAGACAATGCATTACTTACCGTAAAAGCATTTCTGATGGTTGTATCTGCTTAGATTCACATGCTGTGCATAGGTCCGACATCCAGTGGTCACTGCGGAGTATTGCATTTTGTTTTCGTAGTCGAAAAGGGGACGTCGACAAGGCGTGTCTGTAACACTATCCCTATAGTGACGTGTGTTGTACCCACAATCCCTCACGCGTCGACGTCCCTCTGTTTGTATTTTTCTGCCCTGAGGGAGCCTTCTAGACGTGAGTGAGTACAGAAAAGAGAGAAATATAGAAAAAGGATGTCTATGTTCCTTCCATCCGGGGAGGAAGGGTGGGCGCATGTGAATCTAAGCAGATACAACCATCAGAAATGCTTTTACGGTAAGTAATGCATTGTCTTCTGACGTTTGTTAATCTGCTTAGAATCACATGCTGTGCATAGACTAGCGAGCAGTACCCGGAGTTGGCGGTGGGTTATGAGAAGGAACAGTAGAGAAAAGATGTCTTAATACTGCCTGTCCCACCTGGGAGTCAGATGTAGAGTGTGCATCTAGACAGTAGTGTTTTGTAAAGGTGTGCACAGAACTCCAGGTAGCCGCTTTGCAGATGGACTCAAGGGGAACATTTGCAATCAATGCTATGGACACCCCGTGCCTCGAGTAGAATGTGCTCTTGGCCTAAAGGGCAGTTCTCTCTTAGCAAGAGTATAGCAGAGAGTGATGCATTGAACAATCCATCTAGAAATAGTGGACTTTGAAACTGCATCCCCTTCTCTTCCTGCTGCCACCGAGATGAAGAACTGATTAGTCTTCCTCAGTGGTCTGGTTCTTTCCATGTAGAACATGACCGCCCTGCGGACATCTAGTGTGTGCAGAGTCCTTTCTCCAAAGTTGGAAGGATTTTGAAAGAACGCTGGTAGTTCTATAGACTGGTTTACGTGGAATTTTGAGATGAATTTCGGAGCAAACCTTGGGTGAGTGCGTAGAACCACTTTATCTCTGTGAACTGTAACAAAGGGGTCTAGAACAGAAAGAGCCTGTAGTTCACTTACTCTCCTGATGGAGGTGATAGCTTTTAGAAAAGCAGTCTTAAGAGTGAGGTCTTTAAGAGATGTTTTTTGCATGGGTTCAAATGGTGAGCCCATGAGTCTGGTAAGTACCACGTTAAGGTCCCATCCGGGAGCTGGGTCAGCTATCGGGGGGTGTATTCTCTTTACTCCCTCCATGAAGGCCTTTATAACAGGGATCTTCCACCACGACACTTTGAGTTGGGAAGTGGTGTATGCAGAAAGTGCCGCTAGGTGGACTTTAATGGAATTGAACACTAGACCTGAATCCAATAAATGGGTTAGGTATAGAATAATATGTGTGGGAGAGCAGTCAATTGGGTTGATGCTCTTTCCTCTGCACCAAATGACAAATCTCTTCCATTTGCTAGAATAGCAGTGGCGAGTGTTAGGTTTTCTGGCTTCCCTGAGGATGTCCATGCATCTCTGTGGGAGCTGTAGATGTCCAAATTCTATGATCTCAGGAGCCAGGCTGCTAAGTTCATGTTCTGGGGGCATGGATGCAGAGTCCTGCCCCTGTCTTGTGACAGCATGTTGTACGGGCAGGGGAGTTTCACTGGGGGAGATAGAGACATCTCCATCAAGTGAGCGAACCATGGCTGTCGGGCCCACATTGGGGCCACAAGTATCATGGTTACTTGTTCCTGGTGCATCTTGTGCACTACCTTGTTGAGAAGGGGAGTCGGGGGAAAAGCGTAAACAAATCTCCCTGACCATTGAATCGACAGACCGTTCCCCTTGGATTGGTTCTGGGGGTACCTGGAGGCGTAACTTTGGCATTGTGAGTTCTCCAGGGTTGCGAACAGGTCTTTTTCTGGGAACCCCCATTGCGTGAAGACGTCGAAGACGATGTCTTCGTGCAGTCGCCATTCGTACTCTTCGGGCAGGGGGAAATCTCTGCTGAGTTTGTCTGCCAGCAGATTGAGTTCCCCTGGTACGTGTTGTGACAGAAGGAACATATTCTGTTTGAGAGCCCACTTCCATATGTTTTGGGCCAGTTTGGACAGTCCTGGAGAGTGGGTTCCCCCCTGCTTGTTGATGTAATACATGGCTGTGGTGCTGTCTGTAAGGACCATCACTGTCCTGCCTTGTAGGTGTTCCTTGAAGGCTTTTAGCGCCTTGAACACCGCTAGTAGCTCCAGAAGATTGATGTGTTTGGATGCTACGTTCGGAGTCCACTCTCTGTGAGCAGTTTGATGGGATAGGTGAGCCCCCCATCCTGTGAGGGATGCGTCTGTGGTTAGAGTGGCTTCCGCCGCGGGTGTGGCAAAGGGTTTCCCTTTTTCTAGGTTTTCTTTTGTCCACCACCGTAGCGAGAGAACTAAGGCCTGCGAGACCACCACTAGGTCGTCCCATAGTCCGCTGGCCTGACACCACTGGCTGTTGAGCCACTCCTGCATTGGGCGCATGCGCAGGCGCGCGTGAGGTACCAAATAAATACACGACACCATCATGCCTAGCAAGCGCATTGCTTTGTGTACCGTCACCTCTCGACCGGTCACATATTGAGGGATCTGAAACAGCATGTTTTGGACCCTCTCGTTGGAGGGGAAGACGAGGCCGTCCTTTGTTTGAATTAGAGCCCCTAGGAATTGTTTGATTTGGCTGGGGTCTAGGCTGGACTTCTTTTCGTTGATGGAGAAGCCCAACTGGAACAAAAGGTCTACAGTCTTTTGGGTATTGGAGAAGCATGTTTCGTAAGAATCCCCTGTTATGAGCCAGTCGTCGAGGTAAGGGTAAACTGGGATGGACAACCTGCGTAGGTGGGCCGCTGCCACTGCCAGTACCTTCGTGAATACCCTCGGTGCTGATGCTATGCCGAAGGGTAGCACTCTGAACTGGTAGTGTTTGCCCTCTATCATGAACCGGAGGTATTTTCTGTGCGCTGGCAACATTAAAATATGTAAGTATGCATCTTTCATGTCCAATGTTGTCATGTAATCTCCCTGTGATAGCAGTGGGATCACTTCCTGTAGGGTCACCATACGAAACTTTTGGGGTTTGATGAACTTGTTCGCTGGGCGCAGATCTAATACAGGGCGCATGGTTAGATCCTTTTTGGGTACAAGGAAGTACACTGAATAAATACCTTCCGTTACCTGAGATAGAGGCACGACCTCTATGGCTCCTTTTTCCAGCAGTTGTTGTACTTCTTGTAGAAGGATGGCAAGATGTTCCGGTGACATGCGTCGTCCCCTCGGGGGTTTGTATGTTGGGGAACTGTTGAATTCGATGCAGTATCCGTGGGTACGGTGGAAAGTACCCAGCGGTCTGACGTTATGCCCTCCCATGCTGGCAGAAAGGATGTTATCCGGCCCCCGACCGGTGTTGCATGGGAGGGGACGCGAATCTTCGCATCACTTGGTGTTGTTAGGGGCTTGGGAACCTCTGGGGGTGGACCCTCGCCCCCTTCCTTTGCCCCGGCGCTGTCCTCTTTGGCTGTACTGGCCACTATTGGTCTGGAAATTGGTGGCAGGGTACTGTTGATGCTGGTTTTGTTGTTGGCGTTGGCCACGAAAAAAGCGTTTGTTGCCATAGCCGCGCCTGGTAGAGGGCTTAGAGATTTGGTCAAGAGTTTTGATAGTATCAAACTCTTTTTTAGCCATCTCCAGAGCCTCATCCACCGTTTTCCCGAAGAGGTTTGAGTCTTCAACAGGTTTATTTATTAAAGACGCCTGTGTCTCCGGTTTGAACCCTGAGTTGCGCAGCCATACGTGTCGTTTTAGGACTTTTCCCTGAACTAGGGAACGTCCCGCAGTTTCTGCCGCATCCAGAGAGCTCTTTACAATACTCTGGTTGACCTGGGTTCCTTCGCCAATAGTTGAAAGCAGGCATGTACGTAATGGTTCCGGCGCTTCTTCGGCGTCTTTGCGCAGTTTGGCCCACTGCGCATCCGCATAGCTAGCGAGCAAAGAATTGTTGTTGGCAATTCTTGCCGAAAAGGCGGCCGAGGATGTAACTCTTTTTGCAAGGGCATATAACCGCTTGCCCTCCTTGTCAGGTGGTGCCTCACTGGTGGAAAGTGGTACCCCTGCCCTCTTTCTTGTGTTGGTTACTACCAGGGAATCCGGAATGGAATGTCCCCTGATGTATAGCGGGTCTGAGGGTGAAGGAGTGAAAAGTTTTTCAATTCTAGGATTGACCCCTCTGATTAGTGCGGGTGTGGACAGCGAAGGGATGATTCTTCTCTTCACCGAAGCGAGGAGGGGAATTGTCTGACTGACCAGGGGTTTCTCCTTAATTACCCTTTCTACAAAGTCTAATTCAGGGGAGAGCTCCCCAGTGTCCGGTTCGAAGTGTGCTGCTGCTCTGCGCAACAGGGCATTAAATGTGGGTTGATCGTCAATGGGAGACGTGTTTCTAACAGGTGAATTGTCAGGAGGATTTAGGTTCAGGACATCAGTGTCGGAATATATTGATGGGGATTGCCAGGGGTGAGAAGGTCCGTCTTCTGGATTTTCTCCGAAGCCTTCTCCTACCAAGTCTGGGCTGTCTTCCAGACCTTCCTCCTGGTTCCGTCCCCCTTCCTCGTCCATAAAATCATCCTCTTCCTCAAAATAATGTTCTTCCCCAGTGAGGTCATACACACTATGGAAGTCTGAGGCTGTGTCCTGGTGGGGATTGACTAATCTTGGAATCTTGGCCCTGGGGTCCTCCTGAGGCCCTTCTCTTATTCTCTTTGGAGTGGGAGGGTTTTGGCCATTCATAAACCTCTCCATTCTTTCCATGCAGAGATGGAGCCTTTCCATGGTTTCATGGGGTACCCCTGAGCGGTCTAGCGGGGGAAAATTGGTATCTTGTAGCAGAAAACGGCTCGACCTCTCCCACAACGTCGAGGAAAGTGTCCCGTCGCCCTCCGAAAAGCCTTCAGGTGTGCTGGGAATCCCTTCGACTGAAGGAGATCGTCCCTGTCTTTTCGGCGTGTCTTTCGACCTTTGCGTAGCGCTCGACGAGTCTTTCGGCATACGCTTGTGGGCGTCGGCTACCACGATCCTCGCCAAGCTCTCAGAGACTCGTTTGTCAGCGGAGAGCTGTGGTTTCGACGTTATGGGTGTCGAACGCTCTACGGCGGCATGCGCTTTCTGCTGATGCGCTCCGGCCGATGATTTGGGGGCGGCGCCCTTATTTGCCAAAACCCCAGTCGCTGGTCGCGGCTGCGAGAGGGGCTTCGAACCCGAACGGTCCGAGGAGGCCGCCGGTGAAACCTGCGTCTCCTTGGGCGCTGATGCTCTCTTTGCCTTTGGCAAAGAAGAGCCATGGGTTGTGTGCTTATGTGTGGTCTTGTGTGCGTCAATGTCGCCGGGGTGTTCATCCCCATAAGCAGGGCGTGAGCCGAGCCCGTCGGGGCCGGGGACAGACGACGAAGCGCGTGTGCGCTCTCTAGGGGGGTTTTCGACTTCCGTAGCGGAGGTCGTGCTATCACGTTCCTCGTCACTGTCGGAGGTAGCGACGGTGGGTGGAGCGTCGGCCTTCGACATAGCGTAGGCCGCCCACCTCTTGACCCTACGGTCTTTTAGAGTCTTCGGCTTAAGAAGCCGACAAGCCGTGCAACCTTCCTCCTTGTGATCGAGGGGCAAGCAGCAGTTACACCGTGAATGCTTGTCCTTCCAAGTAAACTTGCCCTTGCAAAGCGGGCAAAACCTAAAGGGTGTCCTCTCCATAGCCGAGGCAATAAAACGTGATAACCACCCCAAGGGAAAGGAAGGGGAAAAGGAAAGGCATTCTCAGAAAGGAACTAGAGATGTCCCACGACCCCCACTCTCCCTACTGTATTTGGCCTGCGAGGCCAGGCCACGTGTTCGGCAACGCCGAAGGATCTCCTCCGCTCGTCCCCTCCGTCGAAGATCTTGCTCGGCGGAGACAGCTTCACAACAGCGTCGAGGGTCATTACTGTCCTTGTGAATGAAGTCATCTCCGAGCGTAGGAAGTGTGTAAAAAGCATCTCTAAAGAATATCTACTAGCTTTGTGTTGATTCTGGAGAAGTATTTTGAAGTATATTTGATTGTTGCCCCTTTTTTAAAGAATGCTTATTTAAAAACAGATGTTGAATAAATATTTATAACTGAAACCTTGAGTGTAAGTGTTACTTGGATAGGTGGATTTCAATGAAACAGCTCTACGGCTCACATTTACCCCTCTTGAGATAGGTCTGGCTGCTCAGTCACACTACCAACTTGTGTAGTACAGACCTATACCAAAAGGTGGGTTACCTAATACCCAGAGGACAAGTGCTGTGTAGTCCCCACCAAAGGGTTACTACATCAATTCTTGCCTAACAGCAGTTATAGCAACATTACTTTTCAGAAGCGTGGAACACCATTCTAAGGTCGGCAAGAGCTCTACCAGACTTTTCAGTTTTCAGAGAGGCAGGACACAGTCGAAGGTTACTTTTGGAATGGCAGTGTGCGTATTCAGGGTGAGTACAACCCTACTGCTAGAGGGCAATTAGCAATTCAAAGGAGAGCAAGAACACTCTGTAATCGACTGTTTCAGGAATCAAAGCTACACACCAACAACTTTACAAGTCGGTACCTTGCAACACTTGTTATGTCAGAGGCCTTACACACTTCCATGTCCTGCCCTATTCTAAGGCACAAGTGATCTCAGAGGCAAAGGAGGGACACTGGTGGTCCAGTGGCCAACGGTGGGCAGGCCATGCTATGCTCAGATGCAGGAAAGTCAGAGTTCAAGAGGATTTCTCGTCCAATATGTAAGCAGAGATATTAGAGTTAGCAGAAAGTGTTCAGGGACTTCGTAGAAAGGCTCCCTAGATGCATTCCAGCGTTAGGCCTGGGCAAAAGATATGGCTGAACTCCCAAACACACAAATCACCCACTCCGCTACACAGGTGCAACATAAGAGGCAAGTATTACCCCCCCAAGCCACACAGTACATCAGCAGTGAAGAAGAGCTTGCAGACGGACGCCTTCACAATGCAGCTGCACAGGACTCGGTCTCTGGATTCTTGGATGCAGTGACAAAAGAATGGATACTGGATGGGAACTTGTAGCAGCAGTCGATCGAAAAGGCTCCCAACAAAATATTCTTCAGTGCTTCTCGCGGCTCTGTCGATTTGGCGCCCTTATTAAAGTACCAGATGTGTACGGGTTGACGTCTGATCGATTTGCGCCCCTCTCTTCGTCCAGCACTCTTGTGAGGCAACTTCAAGAAGTGGAATCTTGCTTCTGGAGGCCCAGCAAGAGTCCACCGAAGTTTCAGCGAGATTCTTTCAAGGGAAGATGTTGCACAGCACTCAGCCTCAAGATCCCAGGTCATCAGCGGTTTAAAGCACTGGAAGGTCACAACTCGCTGTGGGATGGTTCGCAATGCAGGTCGTCTGATGGTCTCAACTGTTGTCTTCAGGACTCCTCTGTCGCTTCAAAGAAAGGGTCATCACAGGCAGCTGTTACACAGCAAGCATCTCCAGTCGGTGGCAGGAACAAGTTGCTTACCTGTAACTGTTGTTCTCCAGCATGGGTTTGGCATGGATTTGCATGCTCATGAATTTTCAGTCGTCGGGCTGGGAATCCTCGGTAAAGAAAAAAATCAGTTTCAGTTCTCAACTGTCTTTCTCCTAACAACCAATCACTGAGCTCTGGGTCATACTGCCCCCAGCCAATGACTGCCCTTTACCTAAACCCCTCCTCGGGCAGCCATATTCAGATTTGGTAGCACGTAAAATGGCAGGACCAAGAGAAGAGCTGCAGAGGGGTAGATGCGAGGGTTCGCATGTGAATCCATGCCAGACCCATGCTGGGGAACAACAGTTACAGGTAAGTAACTTGTTCCTTCTACAGCATGGTGTCTGGCATGGATTCACATGCTCATGAATAAAGAATACATAGCAGTATACACATGCACAACCACGGGAGGTGGCAAGGCTCAACAGAAGCATCTCTTACCTCCTTACCAGGCTCACCTTCAAGCGAACAGGTTGCGCAGCACTGCTTGGCCGACTCTGGACCCCTCCGTGGAATCCCTGTCGACACAGTAGAATTTTGTGAAGGTCTGCATCGACCTCCATGTAGCAGCCCTGCAGATGTCCAGCAGGGGCACACCAGACAAGAACACCGTAGTTGCATCAATCGCTCTGGTTGAATGGGCTCTCAGACGGCCAGGCAACGGTTGATTTGTCAACCGGTGACAATGGGTGATGCAGCCGGAGAGCCACCTGGAAATGGAAGCCTTGGAGACGGACTTCCCTTGGTTAAGAAGGCCAAAGTTCACAAAAAGTTGTGACGTCTTCCGGAAACACTTTGTGCGGTCCACGAAGAACTTCAGCGCTCTAGCCACATCCAGCGAGTGCAAAGTCCTCTCAGCCGGCGACAAAGTCGGCAGAAAAAAAACAGGCAACACCAAGGCCTTGTTTAGATGAAAGTCCGACGGCAGCTTGGGCGTGAAGGAGGGGGGCGTCCGCAGCACCACCCTTGTGTTGTGAAATGTCAAATAAGGTGGCTTACAGGACAGGGCCTGAATCTTACCCCCTCGTCGTGCAGATGTGATGGCCACGAGAAACGCTGTTTTCCACGACAAGAACTTTAGTGGAGCCGCCTCCATAGGTTCGAATGGAGGGCCCATGAGCCCAGTCAGCACCACATTGAGTTCCCATGCCAGGGCTGGAGCCTTCAGCAGCGGGAACGAACAGAACAGTCCTTTAATAAACTCCTTAACCAGACAGTGTGACCATAACGACGACAGTCCCGGAGATCTGGTGTAGCGGAATATAGCCGCCAGATGAACTTTGATGGAAGTTTTGAAGGGCCAGTCCTGCTTTGGCCAATGACAGCAAATATGGTAGCACCTGCGGGCGATCTTCTGTGCACGGTAACAAACGGCGAACCTCTTCCATTTATGTCCGTAGGATTTAAGAGTATATGATGCCCTGGTCTTGGCAAGCAATTCCTTGCAATCCGCTGGGAGGTCATAACCCCGAACTCTTAACGCTGCAGGAGCCAGGCCTTCAGGTTCAGCAATTGTGGTGCAGAATTGTGCCCCCTCTTCTGGCTAGAATACCTGTGACCACCGAAAGCTTGACTGGAGGGGACGCTGACATGTCGAGAAGTTCCGGGTACCAGATCTGTCTCGGCCACGCCAGTCTGATGAGGATCATCCTGCACCGGGACCGTCTGAGTTGATTGACTAGTCGAAGAAGCAACGGCAATGGCGGCAAAGCATACAGAAACAAGGAGTCCCAGGGGAATGTGAATGAGTCCCCCATGCTCCCCGGCTGGGGAAACCTGCTGGCGAACCTCTGACACTTGGTGTTCGTCGCTGTCGCAAATAGATCGATCTGGGAGTTGCCCCTTCTGTAGAATAGGTGATCCACTTGGTCCTGTTTAAGCTCCCACATGTGGCAAGAGCGCAGCTCCGTGCTGAGTGAGTCGGCGACAGTGTTCTTCACTCCTGCCAGATGAAACGGGATGAGGAACATCGCCTGGGCGACGGCGCAGTGCCGTAGGTCCTGCGCTTCCTTGGAGAGCGCCGGGGATCTCGTGTCCACCTGCTTCTTGATGTAAAACATGGTGGTGGTATTGTCCGTGAAGAACCGCACCACCTTGCCCTTGAGGGACGGATAGGAAGCCCCCGAGGGCCCAAAACACTACCTGCAGCTCCAACACATTGATGTGCAACGTTTTCTCCTCCGGTAAACACAAGCCTCTTTCATGAAGACTTCCGGTGTGAGCTCCCCATCCTTCCAGGGAGGCATCCGTTGTGACCGTCTCCTGGTGGGGTCTGGAAATCATTGCCTCCAGACAGATGTGTGCGAACTCTGATCTTGTCCTCAAAGCTTCCAGACACTTGTATCCAACGGTCGCCGAGGAAGTCCTGTAAGGGACGCATCCGTAGCCTGCACAGCTGAATGAGATATATGCATGAAGACATCATGCCGAGCAGAGACTTGATGGACCTCACCCTTGAGATTTTCAGGGCCAACAACCGTTGCACCTTGCCCAAGATGGCCGCTATCCTCTCCTCTGACGGAGATGCCAGGCACGACGCAGTGTTGAGTCGGGATCCCAGAAACAGCATGTCCTGCGACGGAATCAAGCAGGACTTTGCATAGGTCACCGAGCACCCCAATTCCGTCAGTAGGCGCACGGCCTTCGCCGTATGGTCGACGGGGATCTTTTTCGAGCTGGCCCGGGTGAGCCAGTCGTCCAGATAAGGGTAGACGTGAATCCCCGGCAGTCGCAGCTGCGCCCCCACTGGCACCAGGCACTTGAAGACTCTTGTCACCGACTTCAATCCGAAGGGAAGGGCCTTGAATTGGTAGTGCTTCCCTTGCACCACGAAACTCAGGAACTTGTGGTGCCCTTTGTGAATGGCGATGTGGAAGTATGCATCCTCTAAGTCCAGCAACAACAGGAAGTCCCCCTCTTCCAGTTGACCGAGCATGTGCTGAAGACTAACCATCTGGACATTTTGGGACTTGATGTATTTGTTCAGTCGAGGAAGGTCGAGAATGATCCTCCAGCCCCTGATCTTATTTCTGATGAGAAAGTACCTACAGTACACTCCAGAGCCTCTTCGGGACAAGCTCTATCTGGAGAAGCACTGTTTTATTGGGCATTTTCATCTTGCTACCGTTTTTTAAGTTAAATACCTGAAGCTGCCTTGCTATTTTGAAGGCATGAGTTTTCCCACTGTTGCCTGCTTATTTCGCTGTTTTTTTGGCCCTTCCAAGATGGCTGCCATGGTTTTCTTTGTTGTGTGGCAGGCTGGCTGAACTACCTCTCCCTATGCAGCACTCCCATTGGTTGCTGAGTGTTTTCTTCCATCCAACCAGGGACCGGCAGGCTTTAGCCGGCCTTCTCAGCAAAGGCCCACTTCTAAGGCCCCTATAAACTCCCTGTCCGCTTCCGGAACGCTAATTGAAGTCCTCCCTGCTCCTTAACCACAATGATGCTGCCATGTCACTTCTCTAAAAAATCCGGACTGCCTTGATATTGTCACCTCCAGAACTATGGGTTAGTTCCCTCATTCTGGACTCACTCCTACCACCTTTGACTATCCCTGTTCTTTCTGCTTGTTGCTCCCATGTTGTCATCCTGATGCACAGTGCTTCTTAAAATCCTTTGCTAACATCTGAATCCCTGATTGGAAAGTCAAATCTTGCTGTTTTTGCTTTTTGCTAGAAAGTCAAATCTTGCTGTTTTTGCTAGAAAGTCAAAACTTTCTGTTTTTGCTAAATTCTCTATATTTTGCTTGTATACTGTTACTTCTCTGTAACTTGCCGGCCCAATAGAAGCCCACCCCCCCAGTTTCTCCATCCTCGCCTCCACCCCATGGCGCTTTCCGTTTCTCCTATCTTTTCCACCTGCTTCTCCATAGACTATCCTTCCCTTCTCACTAAGACTGGTAGGAAGAAGTTCAAAAAAGATATCTTGGCCTCTAACCCTGGTCTTCCTATCGTCAACACCTACTCCAATACTTCCTCCAGACAGACTCTCACTGACATCCTCTGTCGTTCCTTCGCCAGATCTATGGACTGCTCATATGATCTCTGTGCTCTGTTTCATCCCTTCCTCTCCCATTAATAGTGCCACTCACTGGGAAGTTCTCATGGCTTCCTTCGACTCCTCTAAAGTTATCATTAATGTCTACCTTAATGGCACTGTCATGGTCCAAGGCCCTCAGGCCAATCTCCTCCCCTTTGATAAGAGCTTCCCTCGCCTCATCAATTTCCTCTCATCTCCTGCTGTCCCCTCCTCTCCCCCTTGGCTACCTTGCACTCACTCTCCCCCTCCTCCTCCTCCTCCTCCTCCTCTGCCTCTCCTAGGGCTCTTTCTCCTCCGCAGGGCGTGCCTCTGATCTGTACCCCTCCCTGGAAGGTCTTTAAAGCTGGCAACCTTCTTCATATTGCCACTCAACTCTCATTCTGCTGTCAAACACTGCTCTGACATCTGCCACCTCCTTAAAGAACTAGACCTTGATCTCCTTGGTCTTACTGAGGCATAGTTCATGGTCAGCTCTGTCACAAGCTTTGACACTCTCCTCCCTGATGGCTACAAGTTCCTCTCCACACCCAGATGTTCCTGGTCCCGTGGGGTTGGGGAGGAGAGCGGGGGTTGCCCTGATCTTTCCTGAGTGGATTCTTGCCTCTATCATTCCCATTCAGACCTACTCCTCTTGAATGCCTTGTCCGTAGGCTCTCTCCTACCCATTCTCTTACTGTGGCTACCATCTATCGGCCTCCTGGTCAAATCACCTCATTTCTCTGAGTGGGTGGACCTCTCCTCCTCCTCGGTGACCTCAATATACATTTAGGCTCTCTTTGGTTCCTCCTCTATACTCTTCCGTGACCTCTGCGACTCCCTCTCCCAGTCCATCCTACCCTCTGGCCCGACTCACTCTGCAGGGCACACACTCGATGTCTTGATCTCCTCTGACCTCCCCTCTCCATCCACCTGACCACTCATCCCTCCTGGAGCGATCACTCCCTCCTCTCTCCCTCTCTTCCCTCCAAGCCAAGCCTACCCTAACACTACCACCTACCTTCTCAGACATCGGGCCCATGAATCGTCAGATAAGGCTTTTACAGACACCTTCAACACCCCTGCCCCCAGCCTGTCTCATAGCCTGACACAACCCGGTCTCTGCTCTACTCTTCAATTTTTGATACTCTTGATGCTCTTTCCCCGCTCATGAGGGTCTGATTAAAGTCCAAAGCCAAGTGCAATTCCAGGTATGACTCCGACCTAGCTATACTTTAACTTAAGCGTAGGGCGGCTGAGAGGAAATGGAGGAATTCTTGTTCCTCCTCTGACAAACTGGCCTGTCGCCTGCTCCAAAGGCAATACAGACTCTGCATCAAGAAGAGAGTCCACATTCAAGCTTGCGTCTCTGCGACATCTAACAACTCGACCAAACTCTTTAAAATTTGCAAGGAGCTGGCCAATCCTGCTGCAGTCTCACCCCGCCTGTTGCCTCCCAGGCTCTCTGCAATGCCCTTGCCTCTCACTTTATCTCAAAAACCCAAGACATCCTGTCCAGCCTCTCCATCCAACCTCTCCCCCTCATCTCCCCTCTCCGTCTCCGCTTGCCGACCCTCCTTCAGACACCACCCCACCCTCCTCCTCATCCTTTCTTCTTTCCTCCCCTGATGAGGTCGCTAGACAAGTCTGATCTATGAAAGCCTGGTCAAAACAGGTTCCTCCCTCTTCCTCTAAAACCATCAAGGACCACATTGACACCCTCGCTTCGACCCTTGTTGATTTTTGCAACCACTCCTTTGCCTCAGGATCCTTCCCCTCCCCTGTGAAGCACTCCCATCCTCTTCTCAAGAAACCCGCAGCTGATCCTTCTTGTCCGGCTAACTATTGCCCAATTTCCATTACTCCCTTTCTGGGTAAACTCCTAGCAATGTTTGCCATCTCTCAGTTTAAGCTTCATTCCAATTCTGTTGGCGGTCTCCATGACCACCAGTCTGGCTTCAGAGCTGCCAGAAGCACAGAAACTGCTCTCCTGAACATCCGTGAAAATCTGCTCTCCAACCTTGACTCCAACATTCCCTCTGTCCTAATCCTCCTCAATCTCTCTTCTGCCTTGGGCACGGTCAACCATACCATCCTGCTCAACTGTCTGTGATAACCTGGGTATCACTGATCAGGCTCTGGCCTGGCTGACCTCTTTCCTCTGATCGATCCTCCCAGATCCAATTTGGGTCCTTCCTATCATCTATCTTTCTCTCTACCTGTGGTGTTCCCCAAGGTCTAACCACTCACCATGGCTTTTCAACCAATACCTGGCAACCCTCGTCCACTGCATTGCCATTTTCTGCTCAGATTTCCAGTGCTATGCTGACAACTCATTTTGAGGCTGCCCTCGGCCACCTCCTCTCCCTCTCTCATCACTGATTGCCTAACTGCCATTCAAGATTGGTGTGCCGCCAATGATCTTTGTCTGAATGCCAGCAAGACGGAGATCCTCCTCTTCGGCACACCTTCACCATCCTTTCCCCTCACCCTCTGGCCGGCCTCCCACCCACCGCCTGCGAGGCTAAGGACCTCGAGGTCATCTTTGACTCCACACTTTCCTTCTCCGCCCACATCTCTGATGACTCTAAAAAGTCAAACTTCCTACTGCCCCTCCTCAGAGGTACTCTGCCTTTCCTCTCCTTCCCCCAGAAGGTCAAGGTCTTCCAAGCTCTGGTTCTCTCTAGGTTGGACTATTGCAACAGCCTCTTTCTAAATCTACCTGCCTCTACACTCCGCCCTCTGCAACTAGTCCAGAACAGGACTGCGAGAGTGGTCCTTGGCCTCAAGTCCTGGGATCGTATCTCTCCAGCTCTGAAATCTCTCCATTGGTTCCCATTGGATGCAAGGATTAAATTCAAAATCCTCTGCATTGTCCACAAGGCTTTCTGGGGCCTGGGTCCAAAATACCTTCAGCTATCCCTCCGCAAATACCTCCCCTCTCGAGCTCTTCGCTCCTCTACCTCCAGGTGCGTCGTTTTTCAAAGAAACGACGCTGGGGGTAGATCTCTGCCTTTGGCTGGGGCCTCCCTCTGGAACAGCAACGCTGCCACTCTAAAATGAGGAGATCCATCTCGGGTTCCAGGAAGCACCGCAAGACCTTCCTCTTTGCTTCGGCCTTCGCTCCCCTCTCCCCTGCTGATCTGATCTCTCTTGGCACCATGCATCTGGCCACCCTTTGTCCTCCGGTCCCAGGTACCTGCTCACCCTGTCACCCTCCTGCACTGCCTCCAGGCCACCCCTTGCACTGGGGACTGTATCTGTACCCATACAGCGCCCCCCTTTCTTCCTGCACTTATCGGACCTATCCTGTCCGCTGCCTTAAACCCAGCACTTGCCAGTTGCTGGCTGCACTACCACTGTTTGTTGCCTTTATTATTTAGGTTTCTCCTTTGCTCTGCACTTTCCACTTCTTCCCCTTCCATGCACTTTTCCCCTCCCCCATGCACTTGCACGTTCTCAATGTCACTGGGCCTGGTAAGATTTTTGTTGTTCTCCCCTGTTCCCCTCCCTTGCCTTGTTGCGCTCTGAGACACTTGTGTACGAGCGGAATAGAAATAAAATATCAATATCAAGCCTTTCCTTAGCATGGCCCGTACCTCCAGCAACAGCTGAGGGATTTGGTTTTCCTGTTAGGCCACTGGTGGTATTCGGGGACACTTCTGTTGAAATTCCAGGGTGTGTCAGTGGGCAAGAGCATCCAGCACCCAACGGTCGGTGAAGATGGTCTTTCACACGCTGACGAAGTTCGCCAGCAGGCCTCCCACCGGGATGCACAGGTGGGGGCCCGACGCCACGGCCAGTTCAATCCTGCTTGGATATCGAAGGGCAGCCTTGGGGGACCCTGGCAACGACATCCTCCGAACATCTTGGAGCGGCCCCTGTTGGTCTCCTGGGCTGAAGAGCAGGAGGGTTGCCGGTAAGAGGAACCCCCGCCGAACACCTTGGCTTGGAGGATCCTTGGGACTTGCTGCCTGAGGTCCGAAAGGACGGCTTCCGTTGCTGAAGAGAGAAGCACGCACCGTCTCTGTTGTTAGGGAGAATTCTCATAAATGTGCCAATTCCCTTCAACTTAGAGACCCCAGCAACTTTGCTGGATTTTGAGGACTTGATTTGTTTACCTGGAGACTGTGTGCGCCTTTTTCCCCCACTTTCTCATGTATTTTGATGTGTGTTACTCATGTTCTTTGATTATGGAGATTTTGATAACTCCATAGGCATCATCTTTTCATATACGTCACACAGCACCTTCAGTGCAGTGGCACAGGGAAGTCTTTCAGATTTCCCAAAGGTTTAAATACCTTCTCTGGGATAAGACATGCATTACATACCGTAAAAGCATTTCTGATGATTGTATCTGCTTAGATTCACATGCTGTGCTTATGGTCCAACATCCAGTGGTAACCACAGAGTATTGCATCTTGTCTTTCGGGAATCGAAAGGGGACGTCGACATGGGCACGCCTGTAACACTATCCCTACGTGACGTACCCAAGATCCCTCACGTCGAGGTCCCTCCGATTGTATTTTTTCTGCCGTGAGCGAGTACAAAAAAGAGAAGGTAGTAAGACGTCTATGTTCCTTCCATCCGAGCGGGGAGGAAGGGTGGGCGCATGTGAATCTAAGCAGATACAACCATCAGAAATGCTTTTACGGTAAGTAATGCATTGTCTTCTGATGCTTGTTAATCTGCTTAGAATCACATGCTGTGCATAGACTAGCGAGCAGTACCCAGAGTTGGAGGTGGGTTGTGAGAAGGAACAGTAGAGAAAAGATGTCTTAGTACTGCTTGTCCCACCTGAGAATCAGACATAGAATGAGTGTCTAGGCAATAGTGTTTTGAACTCCAGGTAGCCGCTTTGCAAATGGACTCTAGGGGAACATTTAAAATGAATGCTGTGGAAGCCCCAGTGCCTCAAGTAGAATGTGCTCTAGGCTTGAAGGGCAGCGCTCTCTTAGCAAGACTGTAACAGAGTGTGATGCATTTGACAATCCACCTAGAGATTGTGCATTTGGAGACTGCGTCTCCTCTTCCTGCTGCCACTGAAACAAAGAACTGATTAATTTTCCTTAGTGGCGAGTTCTATCCATGTAGAACATGACAGCTCTGCGTACATCCAGTATGTGCAGGGTTCTTTCTCCCATGCTTGAAGGATTTCGAAAGAACGTTGGTAGTTTGTATAGATTGGTTCACATGGAACTTGGAAATTAATTTAGGCGCGAACCTAGGTTAAGTGCGTAGAACCACCTTATCTTTGTGAACTGTTACAAAGGAATCTAGGACAGAGCGCTTGCAGTTCACTTACTCTCCTAATGGAGGTAATAGCTATTAAAAAAGCAGTCTTACAGGTGAGATCTTAAAGATTTGCTCCGAGCATGGGCACAAAAGGAGCTCCCATAAGCTAGTCAACACCACGTTCAGGCCGATTACTAATACCGTTTTTTCTCAAGCTTATCGATAAAGCAGCTACGGCACAACTGCAATCCCATGTTCAGACCACTGGCAGATTACACGTGAAACAATCAGGATTCAGGAGTTTCCATACCACCGAAAGTGCACTTCTGGACTTGCAGACACACATGCTCTCAAAACTGGAACATAGTAAGTCAGGGCTGCTTCGACTTGCTAGATCATAAAATACTGCTTGATCGGATGCCTGCTGTCCAAAGATGCTATCACCTGGCTTAGGTCCTTCTTAGAGGGCCGCCAGTCGTGAGTATATTGGGGCGACTGTGCTTCTGACTCACAGATTATAAAATGTGGAGTCCCCCAGGTGGCATGTCTTTCGCCCTTGCTTTTCAATATTTACATTCTCGCACTGTGCAATGATTTAGAGCTACTTGGGATATTTTTCTGCAATTATGCTGATGATTTCCCATTGGTCCTAGACATTACTGGAAATCATGAAAAGGAAAAACTGATGTTGGCCGCATCATATCACATCATAAAATGCTGGATGTACACAAATTGGCTCTGTTTAAACGCGGCCAAGACCAAATTGATGTCATTTGGTGTTCGGCGGGCTCAATCCAATTTAGATCAGAGGTATGCCAGTTTTACTATCGATGGCAGCCAAATTAAAGTGGTGCAGAAAGTTAAGACACTGGGTACCTACATGGAGGAATGTCTGGACTGTGAACCACATATAACAGCGAATATTACAAGTACCAACTACCACCTTAAGGTACTCAGGCAAGTGGCACCCTTAGTTTCAATAGAGAATCGGATTAAACTCGCAAGAGCAGTGATCCTCCCACGTGCAGATTATTGCAACACACTTTTGGGAGGTGCTAACAAGGTCAATATTCAACTACAGAAAATTCAGAATGCTGCAGTATGGATCATCGATCAGATGAAACATTCAGGGCCAACAAGTGCAGCTAGGAAAAAACTACACTGGCTCCCAGTGGCAGCGCACATTCAGTTTAAGCTGTTAACCACCTGCCATAAGTGCATCTTTGGTAATGCTCCAGCATACCTAAAGGATAGAATTAACATCTACAATCCTAAGAGAAAGCTAAGATCAGCTGAGGGCTTTTTGCTGGAATTACACTGGGTAAAACGAGTCCATGGCCTAGGCCAGGCTTTCCATGTTCAGGGTGCTAGAGCATGGAACACCTTACCTTCACAGTTACGAAAAACAGAGAACCATCTTGCTTTCCGGAAGCAGTTGAAAACGATCCTCTTTAACTAGAACATATTGCTCCAAGCAACCCACGCTTCTATTTTTCTGTCCCTCGGCGCCTGGATGCCAATGGGCCTTGGCACGGTATAAGCCTAATAACATAACAGAACATCTGGGAGCTGGGTTCGAAATGGGAGGGTGAACTCTTTTCACTCCCTCCATGAAAGCTTTAATAACTGGAATCTTCCACCATGACACTTTCTGTTGTGATGTAGTGTAGACTGAAAGCGCAGCTAAGTGAACCTTTAGAAGAGTTAAAGACCAGGCCTGAGTCAAGTAGATGAGTTAGGTACAAAAACATGTGCGTGGGAGAGCAGTTAATCGGGTTAAAGCTCTTGAGTTGCACCAGATGACAAACCGTTTCCAGTTACTGGAATAGCAGTATCTATGTTCGGTTTTCTTGCCGCCCTGAGAATGTCAATACATCTGAGGGAGTTGTAGGAGCCCAAACTCTATGACCTCAGGAGCCAGGCCGCTAAATTCAATGTCTGTGGGCATGGGTGGAGCGTCTCTCTCCTCTGTCTTGTGACATGTTGTACGGGCAAGGCAGTTTCATCAGAGGAGATCGAGACATTTCCATCAGATGTGCAAACCAGGGTTGGCGGGCCCACATGGGGGCCACCAATATTATCGTGACTGGTTCTTGGTGCATCTTGTTGAGGAGGGGAGTCAGGGGGGAAAAAGCCTAGACAAATGTCCCTGACCATGTTATCCAGAGTCCATTCCCCTTGAACCGTTCTGGGGGTACCTGGAGGCGTAATCTTGGCATTGAGCATTCTCCAGAGTTGTGAACAGATCGATTTCTGGGAAGACCCATCCTGCGAAAACGTCAGAGACTATGTCTCCGTGTAATCGCCATTTGTACTCCATGGGCAACGGGAAGTCCCTGCTGAGTACATCTGCTAGAAGATTGAGTTCCCCTGGAACATGTGTTAAGGAACAAGTTACTTACCTGTAACTGTTCTCCAGCATGGGTCTGGCATGGATTCACATGCTCATGAATATTCCCCCGTCGTCAGGCTGGGAATCCTCGGTAAAGAAAAAAATCAGTATCAGTTTCGTTTCTGATCTGTCTTTCTTAGTAATAACCAATCACTGGTCTCTGGGTCATACTGTCCCCAGCCAATGACTGCCCTCTCCCTAAGCTCCATCCCTGGCATGGCAGCCATCCTCAGATTTGGTAGCACGTAAAGTGGCACTATGACCAAGTGAAGAGCCGCCGAGGGTAGGAGGAAGGACTCGCATGTGAATCCATGCTGGAGAACAACAGTTACAGGTAAGTAACTTGTTCCTTCTCCAGCATGGGGTCTGGCATGGATTCACATGCTCATGAATATAAGAATAGATAGCAGTACACAAATGCACAACCACGGGAGGTGGCAAAGGCTCAACATTAAGCAACTCTTACCTCCTCATCACGGCCACCTTCAGGCGAACAGGTTGCGCAGCTCTGCTTGGCCTACTCTGGACTCCTCCCTGGAATCCCGGTCGACGCAGTAGAATCTTGTGAAGGTGTGAGTCGACCTCCATGTAGCAGCCCTGCAGATATCCAGCAGGGGCACACCAGACAAGAACGCAGTGGTAGCAGCGATCGCTCTGGTCAAATGGGCTCTCGGGCGGCCGGACAGCGGTCGGTTTGCCAACCTGTGACAGTGCATGATGCAGCCGGAGAGCCATCTGGAAATGGAAGCCTTCAAGAGGGAATTCCCTTGGTTCATAGGTCCAAAGTTCACAAACAGCTGTGACGTCTTCCGAAAACTCTTTGTGCGGTCCACGTAGAACTTCAGCGCTCTAGCTACATCCAGCGAGTGCAAAGTCCTCTCGGACGGCGACGGGAAGAAAACTGGTAACACCAAGGGCTTGTTGAGGTGGAAGTCTGACGGCACCTTGGGCATAAAGGAGGGGTGCGTCTTCAGCACCAGCCTTGTCTCTTGTCTCGTGAAAAGTCAAGTACGGAGGCTTGCAGGATAGGGCCTGGATCTCTCCCACTGGTCGTGCGGAGATGATAGCCACAAGAAATGCTGTCTTCCACGATAGAAACTTCAACGGTGCCGAATGCAGAGGCAAGAATGGTGGCCCCATGAGCCTGGTCAGCACCACGTTGAGCTCCCACGCCAGGGCCAGAGCCTTCACCGGCAGGAACGAACGGAACGGTCCTTTCATAAATACCTTCACCAGGCGATGAGACCACAGGGATGGCCGTCCTGTAGTTCTGGTGTATCGGGAAATCGCTGCCAGGTGCATCTTGATGGAAGCATGCGCTAGTCCAGCCTTGGCCAGCGACAGTAGGTACGGTAGCACCTGAGGGGCCGTAATCGGTAGAGGGTTAATCTTCTGTGCACAGCACCAGACAGAGAACCTCTTCCACTTGTTTCCGTAGCACTTGAGAGTTGAGGACGCCCTGGCCTTAGCAAGAACCTCCTTCCAGTCTGCCGGGATATCGTACCCTTCAAACTCTAGTGCTGCAGGAGCCAGGCCTGCAAGTTCAGCGACTCCGGGTCGTGATGAAGGATGGTGCCTCCCTCTCTGGAGAGAAGATCTGCGTCTGTCGACAGTTTGACTGGTGGGGACGTTGACAAGACCAGAAGGTCTGGGAACCAGATCTGTCTCGGCCACTACGGTGCGACAATGATCATCCTGCACCAGGACATCTTGAGTTGGTTGATGAGTCGGAGCAGCAACGGCAACGGAGGGAACACATACAGGAACAGGCCGTCCCAGGGGAACGAGAAAGCATCGCCCATGCTCCTCGGCTGGGGAAACCTGCTAGCGAACCTCTGGCACTTGGGAGTTTGTCGCTGTCGCGAACAGATCGATCTGGGGTTTGCCCCATCGCTGGAAGAGTAGATCCACTTGATCCTGGTGAAATTCCCACTCGTGGCGCGAGCGCAGCTCCCTGCTGAGTGAGTCAGCGATGGTGTTTTTTTATCCCTGCTAGATGAAAAGGCACCAGAAACATCCCCTGGGCAACAGCCCAATGCCACAGATCCTGGGCTTCCTTGGATAGGGCTGGGGATCTGGTTCCTCCCTGCTTCCGGATGTAGAACATTGTGGTGGTATTATCGGTGAAGATCCTCACCACCTTGCCCTTGAGGGACGGGAGGAACGACCTGAGGGCCCAGAACACTGCTGGGAGCTCCAGTATGATGTGGAGCGGCCTCTTCTCCGGGAGCCAAAGGCCTCTCACGTGAAGATCTCCGGTGTGCGCTCCCCACCTCTCCAGGGAGGCATCCGTTGTCACCGTCACATGGTGTGCTGGGGTCTGAAAGTCTGTGCCCGCTGTGAGATGTGTGCGGGTGCCCCACCACCAAATTGCTTGGCGGAAGACCTCGTTGAGCTAGATCCTGTCCTCGAAACTGCCCGCCACTTCCATCCAACGGGCGTCGAGGAACTCCTGTAGGGGACGCATCAGAAGCCTGCACAGGCGCACCAGATAGATGCACGAGGACATCATTCCGAGAAGGGACTTGATGGACCTCACCCTGGCCATGTCCGTGGACAGCAGACGTTGCACCTTGCCCAGGATGGCCTTCGTCCTTTCCTCCGGCGGCGAGGCCAATCGCGCTACTGTGTCGAGCTTGGCTCCCAGAAACAGTGCGACCTGCGACGGGACCAGGTGGGATTTGGGGAAGTTGATGGAGAATCCCAGGTCCGTGAGCAGCCGGACGGTCTTCGCTGTGTGTTCGACGGCGAGTTCCCTTGTCCTTGCTCGGATGAACCAGTCGTCCAGGTAGGGGTAGACGTGAATCCCCTGCAGGCGCAGCCGCGCCGCCACTGATGCTAGGCACTTGGTGAATACCCTGGGCGCCGACTTCAATCCGAATGGGAGGGCCTTTAACTGGTAGTTCCGTCCTTTGACTACGAACCTGAGAAACCTTCGGTGACCTTTTAGAATGGGGATGTGAAAGTACACATTCTCCAAATCCAACGACGATAGGAAGTCGCCTTCCTCCAGCTGGCCCAGCACGTGCTGGAGGGTGACCATCCAGAACTTCTGTGCCTTGATGTATTTGTTTAGTCGACGCAGGTCCAGGATGGGACGCCATCCTCCTGTCTTTTTTCTGACGAGGAAGTATCTGGAGTATACTCCGGAGCCCCGGAGCCTCCTTGGGACAAGCTCGATGGCTCCTTTCTTGAGCATCGCCCTTACCTCTAACAGCAGTTGAGGGATGTGGTTTTCCTTCCTGGCCACTGGAGGAATGCAGGGCCACTTTTTTAGAAATTCGAGAGTGTGCCCGTGGGCCAGGGCATTCAGCACCCATCGGTCGGTGAAGATGGACTCCCACACGCTTTCTAACTTCGTCAGCCGGCCTCCCACCGGGGTGCTCCGTCTCACTCCCCCTTGGCTGGTTCCTTTGAGATCGACCGGGGCCTCTCCAGAAGCTTAGCTGGGTTCTCAGACTTTCTCTTCCCCGAGCCAGAGTGTTGGCTCGTGGTTGATGGCACCTGTGAAGGTGCGCCCTGTCTGGCAGCCGAGGAGCCTGACCGTTCGGCGCTCCCAGTGCCCGTGGACTTGCGGTGCTTTGCCTGATGTTGGGCCCCCGTCGCCGGAGCGCCCTCACAGGATTTAGAAGACCGCTCGGACTACTACTCACCTGCTGGGCTTTTTCCTTCCAGCCTGCTGGTGAGACTGGTCCGACAATTCCTTATAGTCCAATCCGTCATGTTCATGCAAAACGCACAGTCCTCCATATGCGTTTGGTCTCCGTGAAGGCAGTAGAGGCATCTCGAATGCTCGTCCTCCTTGAACACATTCTGTAATCTGCATCCAGGGCAGTTCCTAAACAGCTTGGATCCGGGTGTCGAGCTTCCTTTCTCCTGGGCCATGTCCACGAGGTAGACCTCAGAAACTTCTGGAATCCTCCGAGAAGTGTAACACGACGAAAACCTCACCCTTGAGGGACGTAGAAAATTCCAAAACGGAAGTAGAAACGGTGGAGCTTGAGGCTCGATTGACTGAAAAAAATGAGAAATCTCTTGAAAAAACGCAAAATGCAGTAAAAGCTCGAGAGCTATAGCATGAGGACTCCCAACACTTGAACGTACTGTGGGGGCAGTATGACCCAGAGACCAGTGATTGGTTACTACTAAGAAAGACAGATCAGAAACGAAACTGATACTGATTTTTTCTTAACCGAGGATTTCCAGCCCGACGACGGGGAATATTCATGAGCATGTGAATCCATGCTAGACCCCATGCTGGAGAACAGGACCATGTTGCAGTTGAGATTCCACTTCCAAATGTTCTGGGACAGTTTGGACAGCCCTGGAGAGTGAGTGCCCCCTTGTTTGTTCAGATAGTACATGGCTGTGGGGCTGTCCGTGAGGATCAAGACTGTCTTCCCCTACAGTTGTGTCTGGAAAGCTTTTAGTGCTTTGAATACTGCCAACAGTTCCAACAGGTTTATGTGGTTGGATGCAATGTTGGACGACCAAACTGTGTGCTGTTTGTTGAAGCAGGTGAGCTCCCCAGGTGAGCGCCTGTAGTTAGAGTGGCTTCCACTGCGGGGCTGGTGAAGGATTTCACCTTCAAGAGGTTGTCCCTGCAGCGAGAGAACGAGGGCCGGCGAGACGACACTAGATCGTCCCACTGACGGCTGGCCTGACACCACTGGCTTTTGAGCCACTCCAGCATTCGCGCTTGAGGAACCAAATGGATACATGACGCCATCATTCCTAGCAGTCGCAAAGCCTCTCAAATGGCTACATACTGAGGGATTTGAAATGTTTTGAACACTCTGGGAGGTGAAGACAAGGCCGTCCTTTGCTCGAATCAGAGCCCCTAGGAAATGTTTGACCTGACTGGGGTCTAGCCTGGATTTGTTCTCATTGATAGAGAATCCCAGACTGAATAAAAGATCTATCGTCTTTTGGGTATTTGACAGACAGTCGTCGAGGTAAGGATAGACCAGGATGGATTGCCTGTGCAGATGTGTTGCTGCCACCGCTAGTACCTTTGCAAATACCCTTGGTGCAGATGCTATGCCGAAGGGTAGTGCCTTGAACTGATGATGCTTGTCTTGTATCATAAATGTGACGTATTTTCAGTGCGTTGGCAACATTGAAATATGAAAGTATGCATCTTTCATGTCCAGTGTTGCCATGTAATCTCCCTGTGATAGCAATGGAATTACTTCCTGCAGAGTGACCATGCAGAACTTTTGTGGCTTTACAAATTTGTTTGCAGGGCGCAGATCTAAAACGGGGCGCATGGTTAGATCCTTTTTGGGTACAAGGAAGTACACTGAATAAATACCTTCTTTTACCTGTGACAGAGGTACGATTTCTATGGCTCCTTTCTCTTGTAGTGTCTCGACTTACTGAAGGAGTATGCGAAGATGGTCTGGTTTCAGCAGTCTTACTTGTGGAGGTCTGAATGTTGGGGACCGGTTGAACTCTATACAGTATGGGTGGGCCATGGTCTTTAGCACTCACTGGTCTAGTTATCCCTTCCCATGCCTGAAGGAACGATGTTAGCCAGCTCCCGACTGGGGAGGCATGGAGGGTACCTGAATCTTTGGGTCATTTTGAACCTGAGGCCGGAGAGCCTCTAGGGGTAGAGTTCCGGCCCCTTCCTTACCCACGACGCTGACCCCTTTGGGGATAAGGGGCGGTGTATCCACTGGTTCCCTGTGGAGATTCCAATTGTTTACCGAGGAGTATCATCGTTGATGGAAGTGTTGGCCACGAAAAAGCCGCAAGGACCCAGATCCTCGTCTTGTAGAGGGTCTCTGTGTAATTTGATCTAGTGTTTTTAAGGTGTCATGCTCCTTTTTTGCAGTCTCGAGGGCCTAGTCGACCGCTTTCCCAAACAGGTTCGATTCTTCCACGGGCTTATTTGTAAGCAACGCCTGCGTCTCTGGCTTGAATTCAGAGTTCCGTAGCCATGCATGTCTCTTCAGGATTGTGCGCTGAGCTAGGGATCGACCAGCCATCTCGGCAGATTCCAAAGTGTTCTTAAGAATGCTTTGGTTCACTTGTCTGCCCCCAGTGACAGTGGTCAGGAGACAAATACGTAGTGGTTCAGGAACCTCCTGTATGCCTTCTTGTAGTAAGGCCCACTGAGCATCGGCGTAGCTGGCCAACAAGGTTGTGTTGTTGGCAATACGTGTTGAAAACGCTGCTGCGACCGTGACCCTCTTCCCAAGGTTTTTTACCTTCTTTATCAGGGGGTGCTTCGCCGGTTGACAAAGGGACCCCAGCGCTCTTTCTTGTAGTAGTCACCACCAGAGAGTCTGCGGTGGAGTGCCCTCTGATATACAGAGGGTCAGAGGGAGAAGGATGGAAGAGTTTTTCTATTCTTCGGTTAACACCTCTTGTGAGGACAGGTGTTGATAAGGAGGGAGCCAGACGTTTCTTAATTGAATTGAGGAGAGAGAGAGACTGGCTGGCCGGCGGCTTCTCCTCGAGTATGTCCTCCACGAAGTAAACTTCAGGGACAGCTTCATCTGTGGCAATTTTAAAGTGTTCAGCTGCTTTACGCAACATAACGTTAAACGTCAACTGATCATCCTCTGGCAAGGGTTGTCTAGTGGTGGTTGTCTGTGGGGAATCCAAAGACAGGGCATCAGGATCTTGTGGATCTGGAGACTGCCATGGTTGAGGGTCACCCATACCCGGGTTCTCCTCCCATCCTTCTATGGGATCATGCATGTCCTCAGGAACGTGGTCTTCAGTTAGGTCATAGTTGTATATATCCTCTTCCAGAGAGGGGTCAAAGAGCCTTGGCAATTTTGTTACATGGTCTGAAGTGCACTCATCCCGTGGTCTTCTTGGTGTGGGTTGTTCTGAAAGGGAAACAAACCTGTCCAGCCTTTCCATACAGTTTTCAAACTTCTATCTAGTCCAAACAGAAGACCTAGAATCGACTAGAGGTGGAAAAGGGTTGTGAATACGCTCTTCTGTCGCAAACGTCGAGATTTTTGTCTCAACGTCAAAGACATCCCTTATTTGCCCTCAGAGAACTCCTGGTGAACCGACAGAGGTGGGTCGTCCCTGAGCCTTTCTTTCGGCTTGTGGGAGGGTTCCGGTACTCACCTTATGCTATCCTTGGATCTCGAGAGTATCGGCGGAAAAAATCCTTGCTAAACTGTCGGTTGTGAAGGGGGACTTATCGCCAGAGCCGGGGCCTGGTCTTGGGTGGCAGCCTTTTTCAGCGGTGCCGGGGCCTTATCTTCGGTGACCGTCTCCTTTCTATTTAAAGTGACTGAAATGTTATTTTGCTCCTCTTTCAGGTGAGCCTAATTTACTCAGAAACCTTCTGGTTTGGTACTGAAGGGCGTTTGTGTATATTATTTAGCTGCCTCCTTCTAGTGAATGTTTTCTAAATTAATGTGTAATACATGTACAAGTGTTTTACCAAGAAACCTTGAGTGTAAGAGTCTACTTGAACCACTGTGATTGTAAGACCTCTGTGTAACACCTTTTACTGCTCACATTCCCTCTTGAGATAAGCCTGGCTGCTCAGCTCGCTACCAAAAAAACTGTAGTACAGACTTATACCAAAGGTTGGTTTTGCTTACACCTGTAGTCCTAATTGTATGTGGTGGTCCCAGAGGGTAATGCATGCAATTCTGCCTAACATTTGTGTCCGTCTTTACGGCTTGGAGAGACTCATCAGAGTCTTCCCGAACAAATTGTCCCAGTTGAAGGGCATGTCCAGCACCTTTCACTGAACGTCGTGCCGAAAGTTAGTGGCCTCAAGCCAGCCACGACAAAGGCAAATGCTGGGGCCCATTTGACAGAATCCTGCGTCAGCAATGTCCGTGGCCACCGTGATGGCGTGGTCTGACGCCACCTCGTCTTCCTGCAGAATTGCCAGTGCCTCTGACCTCTTGTCAGTAAGGAAGTCCAGGATGGGAGTGAACTTGAACCATAACTCCCGGTCGTAACGAGCCACGATGGCGAGGGCATTGGGGGCTGTTAGGGAGAATTCTCATCTTATGGCGAATTTCCCTTACCTATTCAGTCCCCCAGCAGCTTTGCTGGATTTGAAGGGTTTGTTTTTTTATCCTGCTAAGAGCGAGACTCTTTTTCCCACTCTTAGGCATTTTGTCTGTGTGTTCTAGGCAATTTGTGTATTTAATGTCTATGGGGTTTCTCTCACCTCCATAGGAACCATCTTTACTCGCATGTGTTACACAGCACCCTCCGTGCAGTGACACAGGGGTGTCGTAGCGACCTCCCAAACAGACTCCATACCCTGGGATTGACTACTGTCTCCAGGGCATGTAAAGTCCCCATTGACTTTACTAGTCAATTTTTGTGAACTAAACCAGTACAACCCATCTTACTATGGAGGTACTGGGAAGGGTTAATAGTTTTTCCCTTATGTTAATTTTCGAGAGGGTATCGTACAGTCCCTCTCCCAAAAGTTTCTGGCTGGTGGCAGTGGTTACTACCGCAAATATTCGACCACAAAAATGTTCCTATGGGATTTTCCCATTGTTCGAGGCTACCACATTTTCTGACAGCCTCTAACATACCGCCGGTGTATTTTAATATTAACTTTACTCCGGTAGATTTTAACTTTAAAATAACTTCTTTCTCGAGTCTTTCTCTAAACTCCTGACCCAGGTTGGGGATCCTTTGTTCGTCCTTTTGGCGGGCTTCTGCCAAGAAGCCCTCATTCGGCGCCACTGAGTTTGGGGAGGGTCCATTGTGTGGGAGGGGGAGTAGGACCCCTGGACAGGGTTGCCTCAGCAACCCATGTCGCGCTCTATCCTGACAGGCTGGAGGGTCTCACGCCAAGATGACCACTCCACTGTGGCAGTGACAGATAGGCTGCATGAATGGGGATATTTTTGCATAAAGCAGGGTCCTGAGGACTGGAAGAGCAAGACGTCGCCACTGGAACCAAGAAGCCGAAGAGGAGAGAAGCCAAAGACATCTGCAACGACTGAACCCCCTCTCACCACTTTTCTCCACACGAGAGAAGATCTTCACCTGCAAGAGCCTTCTTCCCTTGAGTTTGTGGGGCCAACCAGTTTGCCAAACGCCTTCCCGGACCTGCCTTGGTCGAATCTCCCGTACCCTGTACTCTGAGGCGGGATAGCCAGGCACCAGTCCACCTGGACCGTGATTTAAAGGAGCATACTTTTTATTCCTTTGCTGGATCCCCCGAACTGCAGGAACTAGCAGGAACAACCGCCACCGCAGGAGCCACTTCTTCATTAATAAGGTACATTGTTCCGCCAGCCCGCCCTTTCTGCATGGTAGTGCTAGAGGGGTTTTAAATCCTTTACCTACCTGTCGGGTTGGCCGCCACTCTCTCAACATTGTCTTTCAACTTCTGCATCCACCTTTTCAAAATCGTTAATCAAAGACTTGACTGCAGCTACAAAAACATTTTGCTCCTGGGCATTTTCCCTGTTCCACTGACTCTGGCACAGGCCTACTGACTCTGGCTAAATTTGTTAGAACTGCCTTCTCTAGATTGCTTCCCAACTAGAAATGTGTTGGTGCACCTACTTCTTATAACCACCCTTTCCTCCCCACTTTTAAACCTTGTGAAATGCCATTTTGCTCAGTTTTCATTTAAGTATTTTTGTACTGATGCACTGCCTTGCTTAAACTGGTTCACAAAGTTATGGGAAGTGTTGCTAGGGTGTATAAGAAGGAATTTCTGTATAACTTGTGCTTTCCCTCCCTTGTGAGAAATTGCTAGAGTGCCATTTGTGTTTGGTTTGCACTGTGCCGTTTTGCTCAGTTTTCACTCTTGCTCAAACTTGTCTATAATTTAACTAGGGAGTTGTGTATACTTTCTTTGACAAAATTCAACTCGCTTTAAGAACTGTGATAGATGTGTGTAACTAGAAGTGTATAAAATATATATACATGTTCTTTTACAACAAAGCTTTGGTCAATGTTTCCTTGTTCCATAGTACTGAAGGCCTGTTGTATAAACCCTGAATACTGCTCATCTCCCTCTTGAGATAGGTCTGACTGCTCAGCCACAGCTACCAACTAAATCTTTGTGGTACAGACTGATACCAAAGGGGATTTATTGCTCTCAACTGTAGTACTAATCTTGTGTACTGCTCCCTAAGGGAACTGCACAGGATTCTGCCTAACAGCGGCCTTGATGGTGGGATGGTAGTCGCTGCAGAACAGATGACTTGTCGTCCCATGGCATCCAACTTCTTGCCCTTGCTGTGCGGTGGCATGGCGGCTGACGAGGCAGAACCACCAAGGACCTTTTCCTGGCTGCTGTGGACACTACAGAGTCCGGAGAAGGCTAGGCCCATAAGCAATTGGGCGCTGAGTCCGGCACACTGTACCTTCTTCTCGAGGCGATCACTTTTCGCCAGCGCCGGGGAAGGGTTCTGCATGAGAGACAAACCCTCGTCCCAAATGTCATCCAGGAGTGGGACCGAGAAGATGGTCTTCCTCTTTGCCTCTCTGCGCCGATATAAGAAGCCCTCCTTTTTCTCCTCCGCAGCAAGCTGAAAAAGTTAGACGCTCTGGAGATCATTGAGTGGAACCAGCCCATCTCATCCGGCAGTGAGGATTTGGGCGGCGTTGACGGGAGGTTCCCTAACCCGCAGTCATCTGTGGTGGCTGTGTCCGGATCCGTCTCATCCCTCTGTGGAGAGAGAGGGCGAAGGGTAGCAAGGAGGTGGACTGTGTACCCTCTTCTTGGCCGGGAGTTCCCCCGTGGGGGAGTCAGCCGTGGCTGGCGCCACCGGCGAGGCAGCCGGAGCAGTAGGCATCCTTGTCTGTATCTCAGAGACCAGCGTATGCAGTGCTGAAAAGGATGTCCTCCGAGAGGTCTCTAGGAGGTACCTGAGGTGGGGGTGGCAGCTGAGGTGCAGGCGGAATAGGCAGCTGGGGCACCGGCTGAGAGCCCAGGCCATAGTCGCCTTGCTGCTCTTCGACAGTGTCCTCGCAGTCGTCACCGCGCTCGTCATAGGGCCTGCTTCTGGATTGTTTGCAGACTAGCGAGCTCCTCCTCAGAGGAGATGTGTACCCTGGAGGGCCACCACACCGCCCCCTTTTTTGCTTCCAGCGGTGAATGTCCCGGGTAGATGACGGGCATCCCCTTCTCTGGGGTCTTCTCTATGGACCTGAACGCAGCCTCCCTCCAGGGAGGCAGGGACACCCTGGTCCTAGGGGTCGTGTCCTCTGGGACTGTCTCGGCGGCCTACACTGGAGACACTGCCACCCCATAGATGGAAGGCTGGGTCATCGCCAGGAGCACCTGGGCCTTCACAGTGAGGGCCGGAGCCTTGTCCTGCTTGACCTTTTCCTTAGAGGGAGGGTCCGAGCCCCGCTCCCCTTGGACCTCTCTGGTAGGATGGACTTGGGCCTCTCCTTGAGTTTGCCCGGATGGTCTGACTTCCTCTTGGCCCAAGATCCTGAGTGTTGACTGGTAACGGAGGCTGGAGACGGCGAAAGTGATTAGCCGCCTATAAGCCCGTTGCGATGGCGCTCCCCGTGGCAGTGGACTTGTTATGCTAAGCCTTCTGTTGGACCTCTGCAAGAGGGGCGCCCTCAAAGGTCTTAGGAGCCCGCTCAGCCTTCTTGGAACTGGGAGAGGCATGCTGCTGGGACCCACCCAGAGCAGGGGCCTTAGCCCGTAGTCCCTCGTTCAGCTGCCTGTGGCGATCCTTCATCGTGCTAGGGACCGTCTCCTGGCAAAACGCACAATCCTCCTCCTTGTGCGTTGGTACAGGCAGTAAAGGCATTCGGAATGCTTGTCGTCCGAAAAGACATTCTGCGAGCAGCAGCTGGAGCAGATCTTGAACAGGGAAGTTGAATCCTTCACCTCTGACATGGTCCACGCAGCTTAGGCCTGACAGAATCTTCTGGAAACCTTCACAAAGAAACTTTACAAAATTTGCCCTTGAGGGGCGCTGAAGAATCCGAAAACGGGTCCCCGTTAAGCGGGGAGCACAAGGCCGGATTGACTGAAAAGGGGGTCCGCTGAAACAGGTCCCAGGCTGCGGTCCTAGAGACCATGGCATGGAACATGCCTATATGTTCGTGCTGTGAGGCTATGGGCGGCGGAGATGAGAGGTCTCCTAACCCGGCGTAGTCGTCTGTGCCTGTCGTTGCCGTGTCCATATCCTCCCTCTGCGGAGGGGAGCGACGCGACGGGTGACAAGGTGGTGGAGGGTGCACTCTTCTTGGTAGGGGGCGCGCCTGATGGCCCAGGTGCCCCGGGATCTTCCAGTGCCGTGGAATCCTCTGTCGGCGGAAGGGGAACCCTCATCAGGATATGCGAGCACAAGGTATGGAGCGCCTGGACAATGTCCACCAAAATGTCTGCTGGGGTGAGGTGGTTGCTGAGGTGACTGAAGTGGGAGTGACGGAGGCAGCGGTGTAGGGTTCTCGGACTCCTCCACGGCCTGCTCCTCCTTATCGGTCTCGTCACCACTCAACGTCTCTTTCGTCGGGATCCTTCCCGTAGGACTTGGCCTCGTCGAAATTCGTCCGTGCCTTGCAGGACTACCGTGCCCCCCACAACTCTCCAGGGGAGACTGTTTCGGAGAGATACCGGGCATAGACTTTGCGATGTCTTCTCTATTGGTTGAAAAGACGTTCCACTCCTGGCAGGCAGGCAAACTCTCGCCTTGGGGGCCGTACCCTGCGAACCTGCGTCCTTCGCTAGGGACGCCACCACGCCTTCAATGGAAGGCTTTGCCGGGTGAATCTGGGCCTGCACGACCTTGGTCGAGCTAGGGGCCTTAACCTTGGGGGGAGGGTCAACGCCCCACTCCCCCCTGGCCTTCTCCAACTGGCCCATCCGTGACTTCTCCAGAAGCTTACCCGGGTGGTCAGACTTCCTCTTCTTCGTGTTGGCTCATGGTTGACGGCACTGACAACGCTGAGCTCGCCCTGGCAGCCGGGGAGACCGTCGCAACGGCGCTACTGGTGCCCGTGGACTCGCGGTGCTTAGCCGTGTGTTGGGCCCCCGTTGCCGGAGTGCCCTCAAAGGTCTTAAAAGACCACACAGTTTTCTTCTTGTGGCTGCGGGAGGCATGCTGCCGATACTCAGCCTTGCAGATTAACAAGGGGGGTCCTGGGAGTCCCTCTGCCAGACATTAGTCCTGGTTACGAGAGACTTACCCAGAGTCTTTAGCTCACTATCTTTCACAGAGAAGAAATATCCCAAACATATCAGTCTTTGTCCTGCCCTGGGGCAGTCCAGCACCGAAATGCTAGGCAATTCTCCCCTGAACAAGAGTACCAACAGAAACCCCAGACACGTGTTTCGGTCTGGTTGGACCTCATCAGTAGGGTGGATCTGTGCTTCTCTAAGAATAGTGAGCAAGGGGTCCACGTCTGGATTCCCCTAGTAACTTAGGGTGAGACCCAAAGTTACTTGAATATGCAGATTAACAAGGGGGGTCCTGGGAGTCCCTCTGCCAGACATTAGTCCTGGTTACGAGAGACTTACCCAGAGTCTTTAGCTCACTATCTTTCACAGAGAAGAAATATCCCAAACATATCAGTCTTTGTCCTGCCCTGGGGCAGTCCAGCACCGAAATGCTAGGCAATTCTCCCCTGAACAAGAGTACCAACAGAAACCCCAGACACGTGTTTCGGTCTGGTTGGACCACATCAGTAGGGTGGATCTGTGCTTCTCTAAGAATAGTGAGCAAGGGGTCCAAGTCTGGATTCCCCTAGTAATTTAGGGTGAGACCCAAAGTTACTTGAATACTCAGCCTTGGCCTTGCGCCACTTGGAGAGACGCCTGCGCCGATCCTTCACGGTGCGGGGACCATCTCCTTGGAAAACGCACAGTTTTCCTCCATGTGCATTTGGTCCGAATGTAGGCAATAGAGGCACAGGGAGTGCCCATCGTCCAAGAAAAAGTTCCGTAGGCCAGATCCTGAACAGAGGCGTCGAGTCTTCCTTCTCCTCAGCCATGTCCACGCGGAGTAGGCCTTTAAGAATCTTCTGGAATCCTACCTCAACAAAATTAAGCCCTTGAGGGGCGCTGGAAAATCCGAAAACGGGTCCCTGTTTATCGGATGAGTCGATGGAGCTTGAGGCTCGATTGACCAAAAAATAGAGTAAAACTGGTAAAAAGCACAAAACACAGTAAAAAGCCTGAGGGCTAAACACGAGGACTCCCACCACTCGAACGTGTGGTAAAAATCTGAAGATGGCTGCCAGAGGAGGGGCTTAGGTAGAGGACAATCATTGGTTGGGGGCAATATGACCCAGAAACCAGTGATTGGTGGTTAGGAGAAAGACAGTTCAGAAGTGCGACAAACTGATTTTATCTTTACCGAGGATTCCCAGCCTGACGGCGAATATTCATGAGCATGTGTATCCATGCCAGACCCCATGCTGGAGAATGAACTCACTTTGTCCGGTGGAGACGCTCTCGGTGGCAGGGCCACAACGCAATCGTCTGTATCCATCCCTGTATCAATAGGATGGGAGGGTATGCGAGGTGCCACTTCCTCCTCTTCACCAGCAGTGGGCCCGATGTTACTGGTGCCGGGGTGCCATCGGAGAGTGGACAGGATGTCCACAGACGTCTCTGGCAGGTGGTGGGGGACTAGACCTTCTGGGCCCAGCGCCTACATCGCCCCCCTCGGTGGGTTCCCCGTCGTCCTCTGAGTTTCTGCCGTCGTCGCCCCCCCCCCCCCGCGACTGTGTGAACAGAAACCATGTCCTCATCGTCCGACGAAGAAATATTCATGCCCTGAAGCACTGTAGAGGCCTCCACTGCCCCCTCCCCCCTCTTTGCATTCTGAAGGGTCACAGCCAGGGTCAGGGCTGGCATCCTCTTCTCCAGTATCTTCTACACCGGCTTGGCCGAAGCCTCTCGGCTGGAAGGAAGAGCCACTCTCGTAGCCGGGGTCCCCTGGACCGGGTCAGCCCCTTTCGCCTTCGAGAGGGCTGCCGCCACCAGCTCGATTGATGAGGACTATTTCTCATGGGCCACCTGGGTCTTCAAGGGCAAGTCTGTCACCTTACTCAGCGCCTTGGCCTTCCGGGCTTCTCCCGCTACTTCCTGGGGTTAGCGGACTTGCGCTTCGAGGAGCAATGCTGGAGCAATGGCTTGAGATGGAAGCAGATTATGTTGATTGCGCCCTGCACATCGCGGGACCCGCTTGCTCGGCGACCCCGACGGAAACAGACTCGCAGTGCTTGGCCTAGTCTTGGACCGCCGTGGGATGGGTCGACCTCAAAGGACTTAGGGGCCCGCACCTGTCGGCCGGTCCTGGGTGAGGCATGCCCCTGCTTGCCGCTTGGGGTAGAGGCTTTGGCGTTGAGCCACGCTGCCAATCTGCTGTACCGATCCTTCACGGTGCATTTGGTGAATCCCAGGCAAATCTTGCAATCCGTCTCCTTGTGGTCCGGATGGAGACCCTAGAGGCACTGAGTGTTTGTCCTCCACAAACACGTTCCTTAAGCTGCAGCTGGAGCAGAGCTTGAAGCGAGAACTTCCGTCCTTCTCCTCCGATATGGTCCGGCGTGTGGTTTAGGCTTGGTGGCCTTCTGGAATCTTCGATGAATACCCAATGATTCTTGCCCTTGAGGGGAGACGAAAGACACCGACAAACAGAACCCTGCTTGCCGGTCAAAAGAACGGAAGAGCACACAGGTTCTATTTGACAAAAACTTGCAATAATTACTGAAAAAAAACTCAAAAACATAGAAAAGCTCTCTGAGCAAAACACAAGGACTCCCAACACGTGCTGTAAAAATCTGAAGATGGCTGCCAGTGGAAGGGTTTAGGGAGAGGGCAGTCATTGGCTGGGGACAGTATGACCCAGAGCTCAGTGATAGGTTTATGGAAGAAAGACAGTTTGTAAATGAAAGTGAAACCGTTTTTTCTTTTACCAAGGATTTCCCAGCAGGACGACGGGGAATATTCATGAGCATGTGAATCCATGCCAGACCCCATGCTGGAGAAAAGCCGTCCTCCACGAAAGGAACGAGAGGGGCCTGATGCATAGGCTCTAAGGGAGCCCCTCATGAGCCTCGTCAACACTGCATTGAGTTCCCACGCTGGGGTAGGGGCCTTGACCGGCGGGAACGAACAAAACAGTCCTTTGAGGAACTCCTTGACTAGACTGTGGGACTAAAGAGAAGACCATCCTGAAGATCTGGTATAGAGGGAGATACCTGCCAGAAGCACCTTGAGGCGTGCATCAGCCCTATGGAAGAATCTGCGGGGCCGAGACCCACAGACAGTTTATCTTCTGCGTCCGGCACCACATTGCGAACCGTTTCCACTTGTGCCCTTAGTCAACGATGCTCTGGCAAGGACCTCCCTGCAGTCCGCCGGCAGCTCGTACCCTCCAAACTCTAAGGTTGCAGGAGCTAAGCTTTCAGGTTCAGAGATCCTGGGTCGTGATGCAGAATTGCGCCCGCTTCCCTGGTGAGCAGATCCACGACCACTGGCAGCTTGCCTGGAGGTGACGACATGCTGAGAAGGTCTGGGTACCAAATCTGCCTCGGCCACGCAGGGGTGACGAGGATCATCCTTCATTGGTACTGTGAGTTGATTGATGACCCACAGCAGGAGAAGCAATGGAGGGAATGCATACAGGAAGAGGCCTTCCCACACGAAGGAAAACACCTCCCCCCCCCTCTGCCCCCAATGCTCCTCAGCTGGTGGAACCTGCTGGTGAATTTCTGGCATTTGGAATTAGTCACTGTCGCAAAAAGATTGATCTGGGGTTTGCCCCATTTGAGGAAAAGGATGTCCGCTTGATCCTGTCGAGGCTCCCACTCGTGGCAAGAGCGCAGCTTCCTGCTGAGGGAGGCGGCGATGGTGTTGGCATGGTGATGGCCCTGTACCTCTCTGGAGAGCGCTGGGGATCTGGTCCCCCCGCCCTCCCCCGCTTCCTGATGTAGAACATCGTGGTGATATTGTCTGTGAAGACCCTCAACACTTCGCCCTTGAAGAACGGAAGGAACGACTTGAGGGACCCCGGAACACTGCCCGAAGCCCCACGACATTGATGTGGAGATCCCCATCCTCCGGCCAACAGGGGCATCTGGCGTGGAGACATACAGAGTGGGCTCCCAAGCACTCCAGAGAAGGGTCTGTGGTGACCGTCTCCTGGTACGGAGGCTCTGGAAGTCGTACGCCCAGCAATGTTGGAGGGCACGCCCCACCACCTTCTCGCTTGAACGGAACTCGTCAACAACAATCTTGTCTGTGAAGCTTCCAGACACCTGGATCCAACGAGCATCCAGAAATTCCTGAAGGGGTCGCATCCGCAACCTGCAGAACCGTATCAGGTAAATGCACAACTTCATACCGAGCAGCGACTTGATGGTCTGCACCGTGGCAGTCTTCGGTGTCAACAGCTGTTGCACCTTGCCCAGTACGGCTGCTAGCCATTCCTCTGAGGGGGCCGCTAGGCAGAAGACAGTGTTGAGGCCCCAAGCAACAGCACGTTCTGCAATGTAATCAAATGGTTACTTTGGATAGTTCATGGAGCACCCCAGATCCGTCAGCAGCCAGGCGGTCCCCTCTGGGTGTGTTCGACGGCTACTTTCCTGGACTTGGCGCAGATGAGCCAGCAGTCGAGGTACGGGTACAGATGTAACCCTTGTAGCCGCAGATGGGCCGCCACTGGTGCCAGGCACTTCGTGAACACCCTGAGGAACTACTTCAGTTCGAACGGAAGGGCCTTGAACTGGTAATGCATTCAATGTACCACGAAGCGCAGGAACTTCCGATACTTCTTGTGAATGGGGATGTGGAAGTATGCATCCTCCAAATCCAGTAACGACAAGAAGTCTCCTTCCTCCAGTTGGCCGAGCACGTGCTGCAACATGACCATCCTGAATGTTTGGGACTTGAGGTATTTGTTGAGGCACCGGAGGTCTACAATGGGCTTCCAGCACCCAGTCTTCTTTACCAAGAAGTGTCTGGAATAGACTCCGGAACAACCCCAGAGTCGCTTTGGAACCAGCTCCATCGCCCCCTTTTTTTATCATGGCCCGTACTTCCTCCAAGATCTGAGGCGTGTGTTGCTCCTGCCGGGCCACCAGTGGTATCCGCAGACCATTCTGATGGAACTCTAGAGTGTCTGTGGGCGAGAGTGTCCAGCACCCATTGGTCGATGGAGATCTTTTGATACTCGTTGACGAAGCCCGCCAGCCTGCCTCCCACCCGGGTGCATGGGTGGGGGCCCACCGTCCAGGCTGGTTCAAACCTGCCTCAGCGCCTGTGTGCCGCCTTGGGAGCAACAACGTCAGCCACCTCCGAAAGCCTTGGAGCAGCCCCTGTAGGCTTCTTGGGTTGTGGACCGGGAGGGTTAAACGTATGAAGAGGACCCTCCGCCAAACCCTTTCGACGATCTGCCTGATTTTCTGCCAGAGGGACAAAAGGATGGACTATGCTGCTGAAGAGTGCCTAGGGACATCTTATACCACAGTTCCCTGTCGAATCTGGCTAGAATTGCAAGCGCATTCGCTGCCTCGACTGTCGTCAGCGCCAAGCAGATCACCTTCCGACACCGTGGCGTCCAACACCTTCCCCTCGCTGTCCGGAAGAACGGTGGCTGAAGATGGAAGGGCTGGAAGACTTCTTCCTCGCAGACGCCGAGACCGAGTCCATGGAGGGCTGCGACCGTAAGCACTTGGGAGCGGACTTTGGCACCCAGTACTACCTCTCCAGTCCATCTCTCTTCGCCGGGGCTGTTGCTGGGTTTCTCATCAGTGCCAGGCCCTCATCCCAAACATCCAGGAGAAGCACCGCAAGAACGGATCTGCCTCTTGGTCTCCCGACGTTGACAAAGGAAACCTTCCTTCTTGGTCTCTTCTGGCGTCAGCTAGAAGAGGTCAGACGCGCAGGTGACCATGGCGTAGAATGACCCAACTTTGTCCGGGGGAGAAGCCATTGTGGCGGAGAGATGCCATTGTCTGTGGTGTCTGTCCCTGTATCCCGTATCCCTAGAGGGGGAGAGTATGTGTGGCGGTTGATGAGGCGGCGTAGGGTGTTGCTTTCTCTTCTTCGCCGGAAGCGGGCTCGGGCGTCGGCATCCTCTTCTGGATCTCCGACACCAGTATGCAGAGAGTTGAAAGGATGTCTAGCGATAAGTCCCTTGGAAGTGTCCTGGAGGGGTAAGGCTTGCTCGCCCCCCCCCGGCATTTCTGCAGTCGTTCCCCACATCCCCTGGGACCGTGTGAACGGACATCAGCTCGTCCGAGGAAGAAATATCCGTGCCTTGGAGCACGGTTTTAGCCTACACTCCCCGCCTCCTCTTTTTTGCATCCTGAGGGGTAGGTCTCCGGCTTAAGGATGGCCTCCTTTTTGTCTGGCGTTTTCTCCACCGGCTTGGCTGAGGCTTCCCCCCTCTGGGCGCTCTCGGGGCCTTTTGCATCGGGTCAGCCCCTTTTTCCTTCAAGAGGGCGGCCGCCACCAGCTCGATCGTCGAGGATGACTTCACCTGGACCACTTCGCCTGGACCACCCGGGCCTTCAGGGGCAGGTCGGACACCTTTCCCTGTGCTTTGGTCTCCTCCCGCCTTCTCCTCCGACATGGTCCGGAGTGCAGTGTAGGCCCGATGGCCTTCTGGAATCTTCGATGAACTCTTGACGACTTTTGCCCTTGAGGTGCATTGAAAGACACTGACAAACTGATCCCTGCTTGGCGGGCAAAGGAAGAAAGACCACACAGGCTCTATTGGACAAAAATAGGAATCTTTTTAACGAAAAAACACGAAAACCTGGAAAAGCTCACGGAGCAAAACACAAGGACTCCCAACACTTGAACATGCAGTAAAAACCTGAAGATGGCTGCCAGAGGAGGGGCTTAGGAAGAGGGCAGTCATTGGCTGGGGGCAGTATGACCCAGAACTCAGTGACTGGTTTATAGGAGGAAGACAGTTTGTAAGTGAAAGTGAAACTGGTTTTTCTTTTACTGAGGATTCCTGGCCTGATGACAGGGAATATTCATGAGCAAGTGAATCCACTCCAGACCCCATGCAGGAGAATGGCATGCATTACTTACTGTAAAAGCATTTCTGATGATTGTATCTGCTTAGATTCACATGCTGTGCATATGATCCGACATCCAGTGGTAACCGCAGAGTATTGCATCTTGTCTTTCGGGGACGTCGGCATAGGTGTGTCTGAAACACTATCCCTATCGGGATGTGTGTAGTACCCAAAATCCCTCACGCGCCGAGGTCCCTCCGATTGTATTTTTTCTGCCATGAGGGAGCCCAAGGCTATAGTGAGCGAGTACATGAAGAGAGAAAGTAGCAAGAAGGAACAAGTTACTTACCTGTAACTGTTGTTCTCCAGCATGGGTCTGGCATGGATTCACATGCTCATGAATATTCCCTGTCAGGCTGGGAATCCTCGGTAAAGAAAAAATCAGTATCAGTTTCGTTTCTGATCTGACTTTCTTAGTAGTAACCAATCACTGAGCTTTGGGTCATACTGCCCCCAACCAATGACTGCCCTCTCCCTAAGCCCGGCCTCTGGCAGCCATCCTCAGATATTTGGTAGCACGCCAAGTGGCAGTATGACCAAGTGAAGAGCCGCAGAGGGGTAGGTGGGAGGGTTCGCATGTGAATCCATGCCAGACCCATGCTGGAGAACAACAGTTACAGGTAAGTAATTTGTTCCTTCTCCAGCATGGGGTCTGGCATGGATTCACATGCTCATGAATAAAAGAATACATAGCAGTACACACATGCACAACCACGGGAGGTGGCAACAGGCTCAACATTAAGCAATACAACAACTCAACATCAAGCATCTCTTACCTCCTCACCAGGCTCACCTTAAGCGAACAGGTTGCGCAGCACTGCTTGGCCGACCCTGGACTCCTCCCTGGAGTCCCGATCGATGCAGTAGAATCTTGTGACGGTGTGCGTCGACCTCCACGTAGCAGCCCTGCAGATGTCCAGCAGGGGCACACCAGACAGGAATGCCGTGGTAGCAGCGATCGCTCTGGTGGAATGGGCTCTCGGACGGCCGGGCAGCGGTCGGTTTGCCAACCGGTGACAATGCATGATGCAGCCGGAGAGCCATCTGGAAATGGAAGTCTTTGAGAGAGCCTTCCCTTGATTCACAGACCCAAAGTTCACAAACAGTTGTGACGTTTTCCGAAAACTCTTTGTGCGGTCCACGTAGAACTTCAGCGCTCTAGCTACATCCAGCGAGTGCAAAGTCCTCTCGGCCTGCGTCGAAGGAAAGAAAACTGGTAACACCAAGGGCTTGTTGAGGTGGAAGTCCGACGACACTTTGGGTATGAAGGAGGGGTGCGTCCTCAGCACTACCCTTGTGTCATGAAAAGTCAAGTATGGAGGCTTGCCACGAGGAACGCTGTCTTCCACGACAGGAACTTCAAAAGGCACCAAATGCATAGGCTCGAATGGGGCTCCCATGAGCCTGGTCAGCACCACATTAAGCTCCCACGCCGGGGTAGGGGCCTTCACCGGCGGGAATGATCGGAATAGTCCCTTCATGAATTCCTTTACCAGGCGATGAGACCACAAGGACGCCCGTCCCGTAGTCCTGGTGTATCGGGAGATGGCAGCCAGATGGATTTTTATAGAGGCGTGAGCCAGTCCAGCTTTGGCCAGTGAAAGTAGGTACGGCAGCACTTGAGGGGCCGTAATCCGCAGAGGGTTCAACTTCTGTGCACAGCACCAGACAGAGAACCTCTTCCACTTATGACCGTAACACTTGAGAGTCGAGGATGCCCTGGCCTTTGCAAGAACCTCTCTGCAATCAGCCGGGATATCGTACCCTCCAAACTCTAGTGCTGCAGGAGCCAGGCCTGCAAGTTCAGCGACTGTGGGTCGTGATGGAGAATGGCGTCTCCTTCTCTGGAGAGAAGATCCGCGTCCGCCGGCAGCCTGACTGGTGGGGACGTCGACAAGTCCAGAAGGTCCGGGAACCAGATCTGCCTCGGCCACGCCGGTGCGACGAGGATCATCCTGCACCTGGACTTCTTGAGCTGGTTGATGAGGCGGAGCAGCAACGGAAGGAACGCGTATAGAAACAGGCCGTCCCAAGGGACCGAGAAAGCATCGCCCATGCTCCTCGGCTGTGGGAACCTGCTGGCGAACCTCTGGCACTTGGAGTTTGTCGCCGTCGCGAACAGGTCGATCTGGGGTTTGCCCCATCCTTGGAAGAGTCGATCCACTTGGTCCTGGCGCAGTTCCCACTCGTGGCACAAGCGCAGCTCCCTGCTGAGTGAGTCCGCGACAGTGTTTTTTATTCCTGCCAGGTGGAAGGGGACCAGAAACATCCCTTGGGTGACAGCCCAATGCCACAGATCCTGGGCCTCCTTGGATAGGGCTGGGGATCTGGTGCCTCCTTGCTTCCATATATAGAACATCGTGGTGGTGTTGTCGGTGAAGATCCTCACCACCTTGCCCTTGAGGGACGGAAGGAACGACTTGAGAGCCCAGAAAACTGCTCGGAGCTCCAGAATGTTGATGTGGAGACACCTCTCCTCCGGGAGCCAAAGGCCTCTTGCGTGGAGGTCTCCTGTGTGGGGCCCCCCCAACCCTCCAGAGAGGCGTCCGTTGTCACCGTCTCCTGAAACGCCGGGATTTGAAATTCCGTGCCTGTCGTGAGGTGAGCACGGATGCCCCACCATAAGATCGCCTGACGGAACTCCTCGTCGAGAGGGATCCTGTCCTCGAAACAGCCCCTCGCTTGGAGCCAGCGGGTGTCGAGAAACTCCTGTAGCGGACGCATCCGAAGTCTGCAAAGGGGGACAAGGTATATGCACGAGGACATCATCCCGAGGAGGGACTTGACGGACCTCACCCTGGCCATGTCCGTGGCTAGCAGGCGCCGCACCTTGCCCAGGATGGTCTTGGTCCTCTCCCCTGACGGGGAGGCCAATTGCTCCACTGTATCGAGCTTTGCTCCCAGAAACTGTGCCATCTGCGATGGAATCAGATGGGATTTGGGGTAGTTGGTGGCGAACCCCAGCTCCGTGAGCAACCGGACGGTCCTCGCCATGTTTGTTCGACAGAGAGTTCCCTTGTCCTTGCCCGGATTAGCCAGTGGTCCAGGTAGGGGTAAACGTGGATCCCCTGCAGACGCAGCCGTGCTGCCACTCGTGCCAGGCACTTGGTGAAAACCCTGGGTGCCGACTTTAATCCGAACGGTAGGGCCATGAATTGGTAGTGGCGTCCCTGAACCACGAACCTGAGGAACTTCTGGTGCCTTTTTAGGATAGGGATGTGGAAGTAAGCATCCTCCAGGTCTAAAGACGATAGGAAGTCGCCTTATTCCAGCTGTCCCAGCATGTGCTGGAGGGTGACCATACTGAATTTCTGTGCCTTGATGCACTTGTTTAAGTGATGCAGGTCCAGGATGGGGCGCCAACCGCCTGTTTTTTTCTTGATGAGGAAGTACCTTGAGTACACTCCGGAGCCCTCTGGGGACGAGCTCGATGGCACCTTTCTTGAGCATCGCCTTTACCTCCGACAGTAGTTGAGGGACGTGATTCTTCTTCCTGGCCATGGGAGGAATGCGAGGGCACTTCTTTTGGAATTCCAGCGAGTGCCCGTTGGCCAGGGTGTCCAGCACCCAACGGTCGGTGGAGATGGACTCCCACACGCTGACAAACTTCGTCAGCCGGCCTCCCACCGGGGTGCTGTGGTGGGGGCCCCCCCGACAACCCAGACGGTTCAGTCTTGCTTGGAGCCGGCCTTGCCGCCTTGGCGACGGCGGCGGGAACCCCCTTGCTTGCCACGATCTCTGTAGGCCTCCTGAGAAGAGGAGCGGGCCGTCTGACAGTAAGTGGAAGAACCACTGCTGGATCCTTTGGAGGCACCCTGTCTGCCTCCGGAGCTCCGAAAGGGCCATCGCTGTTGAAGTATTCCCAGGGCCCAGGCCGTCTCCGAGTCAGCCTTGATGGCCTGTAGGGACTCATCCACCACCTTACCAAAAAGGTGGTTGCCGTCGAACGGCATGTCCAACACCCTGGTCTGGACGTCCTGGCGAAAGTCTGTCGCCTTGAGCCATCCTCGTCGTCTGAGGCAAACTCCGTTGCCCAGTTGGCGAAATCCGGTATCGGCAATGTCCGTTGCCACCGTTATGGCATGATCCGACGCCACCTCGCCTTCCTGCAGAATTTCTAGGGCCTCCGCTCTTTTGTCATCAGGCAGGAAGTCTAGCAGGGGAGCTATCTTGAACCAGAGCTCCCTGTTCTAGCGTGCCACGATCGCTAAGGCATTGGCCGCCTTAATCGTCGTTGCCGCCGACAAGATGACTCGTCGTCCCATAGAGTCCAACTTCTACCTCCCCGCCGGACAGCGAAGGCAAGAAGTTGAAGCCGCCGCACCCGCTGCCTTCTTCTTAGCCGCAGCCGAGACGACAGAGTCCGGCGTGGGCTGGGCCCTGAGGCACAAGGGGGCGGCATCGGGGACTCGGTACTTCTTCTAGTACCTGTCCCTCTTGGCTGGTTGGTGTCGTGGAAGGGTTCTTGAAGTCAGCAAGTCCCTCCTCCCAAATGTCGTAGAGTAAAGGCACAGCGAGGACCGTCTTCCTCTTGCCCTGGTTATCATGGCGTGGAAAGAGCCAATTTTGTCCGCTGGAGACGCCTGCAGGGTGGTTGGGGGGGTACGGTGACGACGGGATGTCTGCTGTGTCATCGCCACCGTCCGTCCCCGTCGCTGTATCCTCCCTCGGGTCCGGCGAAGGGGTCCACCGGTCTCGCAGGCACGAAAGGCGGAGCGGGGTGGACTCTCCTCTTGTTAGGAGGGCTTCCCGACAGGCCCGGTTCTGGATCCTCCGTCGGGGTCCGTGGTAATCTCGTCCTTATCTCGGTGCATAAGGATTGGATTGCCAACAAAATGGCCGCCAACCTATCTTGGGGCTCGGGCAATGGCTGCGATGGACGGGGTGGCCGTTCCACTGGGCCCTGTTCGTCGTTGCTATCTTCGATCACGTCAGCAGGGACCGCCCCCTGGGATCGAACCTTCTCGAACCTCTCGTTGAGGCCTATGAACCTCTCGTTGAGGCCTAGGGACCTTTCGTTGAGGCCCTTCTCGGTTTCCACCAGTTCCTCCTCAGAGGCTGATTCCGAGTCTGTAATGTCCACCGGCCCCCCCGCCCCCCTCTTTTTCAGCCAGGGGTCTTAGCGATGGGCTGGAAAGAGGAATCCCTCCACGGTGGCATAGATACTCTGGGCCCGGCGGGCGTTTCCACAGGCGTAGTCTCAGCCGGCTTCACCAGGATCGCAGTGACCACTTGGGTAGAGGCCTTTGCCGGGTGGATCAAAGCCCTCACCACCTTAGGTGCTTCCTGGGCCCTCGCCTTGGGGGTGTGGGGGGGGGGGGGGGTCAGCGCCTCGCTCCCCCTTCGAGATCGACCGGGTCCGCAACAGAGGCCTACCCGGGTTCTCGGACTTCCTCTTCCCCGAACCAGAGCGCTGGCTCGTGGTCGAACGTGCTGGGGAAGTAGCGCCCTGCTTGGCAACCGAAGAGCCCGACCTTTCGGTGCTCCCGGTGCCCGCAGACTCGCAGTGCTTGGCCTTTTGTTGGGCCCCCGTCGCCGTGGTGCCCTCAGAGGACTTAGAATCCCGCTCAGACTTCTTCTTCGCCTTCTTACCTGCTGTGCCCTTCTCCAGCCAGACGGCGAGGCGGGAACGACGATCTTGTTTGGTCCGTTCCGAAAGGTTCTTGCAGAACGCAGTCTTTCTACACGTGCGTCTTGTCCTCATGGAGGCAGTAGAGACATCGCGAATGCTCGTCCTCCTTGAAAATGTTCTGTAATCAGCATCCAGGGCAGCACCTGAACAGCTTGGATCCGGGCGTCAAGCTTCCCTTGAACAGCTTGGATCCGGGTGTCGAGCTTCCCTTGTCCTGGGCCATGTCTGTTGAGGTAGGCCGCAGATCTTCCGGAATCCTCCAAGTAGTATGAACTCGACGAAAACTTCACCCCTTGAGGGGCGTCGAGAATTCCGAAACGGGTCCCAGTTATCGTAAGTAGAAACGGTGGAGCTTGAGGCTCGATTAAACCGAAAAAATTAGAAAATCTCCTGAAAAAACGTGAAAACGCAGTAAAAAAAAAAAACTCGAGAGCTAAACACGAGGACTCCCAACACTTGAGTGTGCGGCAAAAATCTGAGGATGGCTGCCAGAGGCGGGGCTTAGGGAGAGGGCAGTCATTGGTTGGGGGCAGTATGACCCAGAGATCAGTGATATGTTACTACTAAGAAAGACAGATCAGAAACGAAACTGATACTGATTTTTTCTTTACCGAGGATTCCCAGCCTGACGACGGGGAATATTCATGAGCATGTGAATCCATGCCAGTTCCCATGCTGGAGAAGTCTATGTTCCTTCCACCCCGAGCGGGGAGGAAGGGAGGGCGCATGTGAATCTAAGCAGATACAACCATCAGAAATGCTTGAACGGTAAGTAATGCATGTCTTCTGATGTTTGTTAATCTGCTTAGAATCACATGCTGTGCATAGACAAGCAAGTAGTACCCGGAGTTGGAGGTGGGTTGTGAGACGGAACAGTCGTGAAAAGATGTCTTAGTACTGCCTGTCCCACCTGAGAATCAGACGTAGAATGAGTGTCTAGGCAATAGTGTTTTGTAAAGGTGTGTACAGAACTCCAGGCTGCCGCTTTGCAAATGGACTCTAGGGGAACATTTGCAATGAATGCTATGGATGCCCCAGTGCCTCGAGTAGGATGTGCTCTAGGCTTGAAGGGCAGTTCTCTCTTTGCAAGAGTGTAACATAGTGTGATGCATTTGACAATCCGCCTTGATATTGCTGGTTTAGAGACAGGGTCCCCTTCTCTACCAGCTGCCACTGAAACAAAGAATTGTTTAGTTTTCCTCAGTGGTTTAGTTCCATCTATGTAGGAACATGACTGCCCTGCGCACATCTAGTGTGTGAAGGCTTCTTTCGCCCATGTTAGTAGGTCTCTGGAAGAACGTGGGTAGTTCGATTGACTGGTTCACATGGAACTTCGAAATAAATTTCGGCGCAAATCTGGGATGAGTGCGCAGAACTACCTTATCTTTGTGGACTGTAACAAAGGGGTCCAAAACCAAGAGGGCCTGTAGTTCGCTAACTCTTCTGATAGAAGTGATAGCTACCAGAAAGGCTGTCTTGTAGGTCAGGTCTTTCAGACTAGCTTTATGCATAGGCTCAAAAGGGGGTCCCATGAGCTTAGTTAAAACCACATTTAGGTCCCACCCAGGGGCTGGGTGAGTGATGGGGGAATACATTCTTTTAACCCCTTCCATAAAGGCTTTAATCACAGGTATTTTCCACCACGACACCTTCTGCTGTCACGTGGTGTAGGCTGACAACGCCGCTAGGTGAACCTTTAAGGAATTGAAGACTAACCCAGAGTCCAACACATGGGTTAGATATAACACAATGTGTGAAGGCGAACAATCAGTGGGATTGACGTCTTTGGAACTGCACCAAATGACAAAACGTTTCCATTTGCTGGCATAGCAATAACGTGTGTTAGGCTTTCTTGCCTCCCTCAGTATTGTCCATGCATCTTTGAGGGAGTTGCAGATGTCCAAACTCTAGGACTTCAGGAGCCAGGCTGCTAAGTTCAGAGTTTGTGGGCATGGGTGCAGAGTCTCCCCCCTGTCCTGAGACAACATGTTGTATGGGCAGGGCAGCTTGACTAGTGGGGAGAGGGACATTTCCATCAGGTGCGCGAACCAAGGTTGGCGGGCCCACATGGGAGCCACCAGAATCATGGTGACTGGTTCCTGGTGCATCTTGTGTACCATCTTGTTCAGAAGGGGAGTCGGGGGAAGGGGGGGGGGGCAAAGCGTAAACAAATTTCCCCAACCAAGTTATCCAGAGACTGTTCCCTTTGGATCGGTTCTGGGGTAGCTGGAGGCGTAATCTTGGCATTGGGCGTTCTCCTGAGTAGCGAAGAGGTCGATCTCTGGAAACCCCCATTCTGCGAAGACATTAAATACAATGTCTTCGTGCAGTCGCCATTCATACTCTTCTGGCAGAGGACAATCTCTGCGGAGTACGTCTGCCAGCAGATTGAGTTCCCCTGGACCATGTTGGGATATCAGGAACATCTTGTGTTTGAGAGCCCATATCCAGATGTTTTGGGACAGCTTGGATAGCCCTGGAGAGTGAGTGCCCCCTGTTTGTTTAGGTAATACATTGCTGTTGTGCTGTCGGTTAGGACCAGCATTGTCTTCCCTTGCAGTTGCTCCTGAAAGGCTTTCAATGCTTTGAACACTGCTAGTAGCTCCAGTAAATTTATATGGTTAGACGCTACCTGAGGGGACCACACTCAGTGCGCTGTCTGTTAAAGCAGGTGAGCCCCCCACCCCGTGAGAGATGCGTCTGTCGTGAGAGTGGCTTCTACTGCAGGGGTGGTGAAGGTTTTCCCCTTCAAGAGGTTCTCCCTCGACTACCACTGCAGAGAGAGAACGAGGGCTGGCGAGGCAACTAACAGATCTTCCCATTGTCCGCTGGCCTGACACCACTGGCTGTTGAGCAACTCTTGCATGGGACACATGCGCATCCGCGCGTGGGGAACCAAGTATATGCACGACGCCATCAAACCTAGCAAACGCATAGCTTTGCGTGCCGTCACCTCTCGACTGGCTACATACTGAGGAACCTGAGAGAGCATGTTCTGAAGCCTCTCGCTGGAAGGGAAGACTAGACCTTCTTCCGTACGAATAAGAGCCCCCATGAACTGTTTTACTTGGCTGGGGACTAAGCTGGATTTCTTTTCGTTGGTAGAAAATCCCAGCATGAACAGTAGGTCTACTGTCTTTTGGGTGTTCGGAAAACAAACGTCTAACGAGTCCCCCGTGATGAGCCAATCGTCGAGGTAAGGGTAAACTGGAACTGAAAGTCTGCGCAGGTGTGCCGATGCCACTGCCAGGACCTTGGTAAACACCCTTCGCAGCGAGGCTATGCCGAAGGGGAGTACTTTGAACTGGTAGTGTTTGTCCTGAATCACGAACCTTAGGAATTTTCTGTGCGCTGGCAGCATTGAAATATGAAAGTATGCATCTTTCATATCCAATGTTGTCATGAAGTCCCCCTGTTTTAGCAATGGGATCACCTCTTGCAGTGTTACCATGCAAAACTTCTGGGGCTTTATGAACTTCTTCGCTGGGCGCAGGTCTAGAACAGGACGCATGGTGAGATCCTTTTTGGGTACAAGTACCTACACTGAATAGATACCCTCGTTTACCTGAAGAATCGGGATGGCTTCTATGGCGTCCTTTCCCAGCAGCGCTTCCACCTCTTGGATCAGGATCTGCAGATGTTCCGGTGAAAGGCGTCGATGTTTCGGCGGTCTGAACTGTGGAGGTCGGGCGAATTCCACGCAGTAACCATGGGCGACCGTCTTTAAGACGCACTGGTCTGAAGTTATCCCCTCCCATGCCTTGAGGAAAGATGTTAATCGACCCCCGACCGGGGAGACATGGGAGGGGACCTGGACTTGGTGGTCATTTCTGACCTGAAGTTGATGCTCCTCTGGAATTGGAGCCTCACCTCTATTCTTTCCGCGCTTCTGACCCCTCTGGGGGTAGTAGGTGGGGCTTGCAGCAGGTTAAGTTGAAGTTGCCCGCGCAGAAATTATTTTGAGTGGCGTGGGCTTGTCCTTGAAAGGACCGCGAATTACTTCCCCTCTGTGAAGAGGGTTTTTGGGAAATCTGGTGTAGCGACTTAATAGTCTCGTGCTCCTTCTTGGCCGTCTCCAACGCACCGTCTACCAAGAGGTTGGCCTCTTCGATGGGTTTGTTGATAATGGATGCCTGGGTCTCAGGCCTGAACCCCGACGTGCGCAGCCACGCGTGTCTCTTTAGGAGAGTACCCTGTGCGAGAGACCTGCCTGCTGTCTCTGCGGTGTCCAGGGTATTCTTTACAACATTCTGATTGGCAAGTTTGCCCTCAGAGACAATGGCGAGAAGCTTGGCTCCGGAACCTCCTGAAGGCCTTCCTGGAGTAGGTTCCATTGGGCGTCGACGTAGCTTGCCAGTAACGTTGCGTTATTGGCAATCTGGACGGTATAGGCCGCCGCCGACGTAACCCGTTTGTCTAAGGCATACAACCTTTTGGACTCCTTTTCCGGGGGTGACTCTCCCGTGGCAACGGGAACCCCTGCTCTCTTGCGAGTGTTGGTCACCACCAGCGAGTCTGGGATTGCGTGTCCTTTGATATAAAGCGGGTCGGTGGGGGAGGGCCGGAAAAGTTTTTTGACCCTTGGGTTCACAGCCCTAGCCTGAGCGGGTGTGAGTAAGGAAGGGGCCAGCCGTCTCTTTACAGAGCTCAAGAGAGGGATAGACTAGCTTGCCGGAGGCTTTTCATTAATTATGTCCTCCGCAAAATCTTGTTCGGGCAAGGCTTCAAGCGTGGCAATTTTAAAGAATTCTGCTGCTTTTTTCAACATGTTGTTGAAAGCCATTTGATCATCCACCGGAGAAGCTTGTCGAATCGGGGTGGATGGGGGAGAGTCGAGGCAAACGATATCAGAATTGTGATCATCCTGTTGGGTGTCCTCCCAGTTGTCCGTTGCCCCTTGATCTTCCCCATAGTTGTCCAGAAAAGAAGCCTCCTTCTGTATAGATGTCTCTATAAGTGTCCATCTGGACATCATCTTGATAGTCAACTTGGTGTTGGACATCTAGGTGTTGGGCATCTTGTGTTTGAGGGTTAGGGTGTACCCGAGCTCTTTTCGGCGGAGGTTGATCAGAAGCCCTGAAAAACTGCTCCAGCCGATCCATACACCCCTCAAATTGCTCCGTGGTCCCCTTGGATGACCCAAATGGACCTAGCTGAGTAGGAACCGGGTTCTCCGCCCTAAGGCGTTGAGAGGATCTCCTCAGGGTGCTTGAGAGGGGTACCTGGCTTTCTTCGTAAGAGTCTTCGGGATCGTCTTCCAAATCCGTGGAAAACTTTTAGGCGGATTGGCCCATAACTGTGGGCGGAACCGGTACTAGGCCCACTGCCGTAGCAATCCTATTGATGCTCTTACGGATAAGTCACCGAATCTTCGGGATACAACGTCTTCGATGATGTGTCGGCACTGAAAATGTCTTCCGCGGCCCCAGAAGGGCCAGCGGATGGCTTCTCAGGTAGAGGCCTACTCGCAGTTTTTGGGCCTGTACGGGCCTTGTTCAGAAACTTCGGCGTTTGTAGTTTGGGGAGTAGCGCCCTTGTTATGTTTGTTATGCCCAGTCGTCATGCGCTGCTGCGGATGCGGGGAAGGCTTCGGATCACATCAATCCGATGGCGCTTTCGCCTTCTTCGACGAAGTCGTCGAGGAGGGCGGTGGGGTTGCGTGCTTTGTGCGGTGCGATTGTACACCCCTGTCACCGGGTGTGGTCCCTGTAGCAAGACCGGAGTCGAGCCTGGAAGAGTCGGGGACGGGCGTGGCGGCTCTAGAATAGTCCGCCTCAAGGTCTATAACGTCCGCGTTGGACGTTTAGTCATCCGATGTACCCCCGTCATTTTCTGCTGGTGTTGCGGCAGGGGAGGGAGGCTCCACGACTGACATTCCGTACGCGGCCCACCGCTTCAACCGGCGCTCCTTAGGGGTTTTAGGTTTAAGGAGTTTACACGCCGAACACCACTTCTGGTCGTGCTCTAGGGGGAGACCAGCGTTACACGACGTGTGCTCGTCTTTCCACGGATATCTGACCCTACACACAGGGCCAAATCTAAATGGAGTCCTTTCCATAGTAGAAGGGAAGGGTGACCAGACCAAAAAGAAAAGCAGTGGAAAAGAGGAAAGACATCATAGCAGTATGGCAAACCCAGAGCCCGCTCTCCCTACTGTGTAGGCCGGCCAGAAGGCCCGACCACGTGGAAGTCTGAACGCTGGATCTTAGGCGCCAGAACCCACAGCCGTAGACGATTCCCCCGTAGTCTTCGTCGAATTGTTCTTGAAGGGCAAAGTGATTTAACAGGGATTAAACCGACAATTCGGTAAGATAAACAATGTCTCATGAAGAGCTCCGCTATCGGGCGACCAGTTATCTGGGTGGAAAAAAACAATCTGAGGGACCTCGGCGCGTGAGGGATTTTGGGTACTACACACGTCACGATAGGGATAGTGTTTCAGACACGCCTAGGACGACGTCCCCTTTCGGTCCCCGAAAGACAAGATGCAATACTCCGCAGTTACCACTGGTTGTCGGACCATAAGCACAGCATGTGATTCTAAGCAGATTAACAAGCATCAGAAATTCCATTACTGAAAATCTTACTTAACAGAGGGAAGTGCCGGGGAAAACGTGATGACTCCATTGGATTCATCCATAACTACAGGCGTGACCAATTAGATTGCTAGTTGAACATTGGCATCTCTAGGAACACTGCCCTGCGGGAAGGTTCTTGAAAACTGCTAGGGATTTATCAGAATGGCTATAGTGATGAGGGAGGCTGGATCCCAGGTGGGCAGCGCTGGGCTCCAGTCTAGTCACAGGGATGAAGTTGCCCACCACCCCCCGAACCCCTCTGAGTAGTGGGCAGCAGGTGAATTTGGCCCCACAGGGATGTAACTGAATAACAGCAGCAAGAGAGATGGAATCTAAATTCTGGGGGACAGCAAAGGGAGGCTACTGGGGGGGGGGTAGGGAAGCAATTCCAGATGTGTGGGGAGTTGAATGCAAGGCCCAAGTCATTTCAAGGAGTAAGGCATAGTTGCGACTGGAAGATTGCAGCAGGATAATGGTATATAGGTGGGGAGAGAAACATCAAGTAGCATTAATAATCCAGTCAACCTAAATCCCCACACGTATACAAACAGATCCATCCCACGAAACAAGCTACATTGAAGACTGTCTGTTCAGAAGAGATGCGTAAACAGCTTCAAAGAAGTCAAGCGTGCCTTTCCAATCAGTGATCAGCCCAGGCACGTGGAAATAATTTGCTGGGACCCACATCCTTGTGATAATTTCTCATGCCTCGCTTATCTACCAGATATTAAAGCAACCCAAATAATTTCATTAGGAGCTGGAGCAAGGGTGCTATGCCGGGATGCCATTTAGAAACTTACATTTATAAATACCCCCAGCATTAAACAACTTGAGCATACATTTTGTTTAGTATCGATAACATGGGATTAGAAGACATTTACATTGTTAGTTCAGAGGCGCAGAGTGTTTAAGCAGGGTTAGTCTCTATATGTGCATTACACATTCGAGATGTCCTAGGACCATGGATTAAAAATGCATTCCTACCGTGCAGGCCTAAAATGGGTGGGCTGAGCGGCGGAGGGTTAGGAAAGGTGAATTTCACTGTATACTCCCGCGGCCTCTTGAGCAGCTCGGCTGGCTCATTCGCCTCCTCATCCGGATTCTTTTTCCGGCCCTTCTGCTGTTTCCGTGTCAAGGCTTCTTTCGTCTGCTTCTCCTGAGAAGGGAAAAAGTTATTTATTCTCAACATTTCACTGCCCCCAGTCATTTTATATTGGTTCATATACTTGCTAGAACAATCACAAACTATCAGGGAAGACTTCATTACACTTAAAATGATTCTATTGCCTCTCATGGGTTAAAATCTGAACCTTACCACTGGCATGTCAGACTATACGTACAACTGGCCACACACACTATTTGGAGCAAGCAAATAATGGCAATGGCAGAATGACTGTTAGGGGAGTTTTCTAAAGTCCTACTGGCAGTAATGCATTAGTAAGCTATCCCAGTGGTTTGTAGATCCCCAACTCTTAGGATCAGTCTGCACTAGCTCAGGACCTTGTTCGGTTAGAATTGGAGTAGTTACACAGTGTAAGACTACACAAGACTTACCTGCTTGGTATTCGGTAACCCACCTTTTGGTATAGGTCTGTACTACACAAGTTAGTAGTGTGACTGAGCAGCCAGGCCCATCTCAAGCAGGGTAAATGAAATCAGTCAATACAATTAGCCAAGTAACACTGATACTCAAGGTTTAAATAGATATTTATTTAACATCAGTTTTAAATAAGCATTCTTTAAAAAGACAATTGATTGTAACTATTCAAGTAAACTTTGGAATTACATTTCAGAATTAGTCAAACTAGTGGATAATCTTTGGTTACGCTTCATACACTCTACACCCTGAGGTGACTTCAATCACAAGGATAGTATTTGCATCTCACACCAATACTTATGTAAATTCCGAGTTGCAGAAAGGAAATGTTAAGGGAAGTAAAAAGCTTGGAATAGTTTCTCAAAACATCGGAGGACAGCTGAATCCTCCAATGAAGTCTAGATTAGCCTTTCCAAGCATTAACAGTAGAACACAAGCTACAACCTATGGTGGGACAAGCAATATCAAAGTCAACGGATTTAGAAGAGTGCCTTTAGGGAGCCAGGGCAGACTGTCATTCGGACAAAGTCTATGATTCTGATGCACGTCTTGGATAAAAGTCTTGCACAAAGTTAGAGAAAAATCACTTGTAGGCACACAAGCTGTTGAGAGCCATGCTGCCAGAGGTAAAAACCTTCTTGGCCAAAGCGTCCATCCTTTTCCCTTCCCTGTTTTAGGGAGATTTGACGTGGATGCCACGGGCTTGGAGGATATAGTGGCATCCTGAAATACCAGTGCATGCGTTTCGCCAGATGGAAGCCAAAGGATCAGCTATGGCCTGATTGAAGGGTATGTTGTGCTCAATAGCCGGGCCCTCATCCAGGATGGGGAATGGCGGACGACTTGAGGCCGAGGGAGTCAACCACTTTCTCTACTAATGTCTTGGGAGGATAGCTCAGGAGCAACATGCTCGCCTTGGAAGCAAGATGACACGGAGCAACACAGGTTCAATCCCCGGGCCGCGCTTATAAGCCACTCGGTATTAAGCACGTTATAAATAACCTATTATATCAAATCATGTCTGAAATTTGACATGAGATTCAGTGTATGGTTTTTGTTGCATCTCAAGGCCTGGCGATGTGTCTGACCCACTGGCATATTGAAGGCCCTGAGCAAGTGCCATCAAGTTGTCTCGGTCCTCGAAGTAGTCGACATCACCTGAACCCATGAAGATGGGGTCTACCTCTGGATTCCTCGGACTGATCGTTGCCGAAAATCTATCGCATGGAGTCAAAAAAGCTTGTCCGCGATAGCGGTTGAAAGGCGCTGACGTCGATGGTCGACATCGAGGGATTATCCTTCAGATCCGTAGCTCTCGTTGCAGAGGGCTTAGTCGCTTGAAGCAGAGCCCTATAGGCCGATGGATTGGGTATCGGCACGGATAGCTCCGACGGGCGATGGGCGCTGTGGAAGAGGCTTCTAGAGGGCGATTTTCTTGCCTAGTAGGGCATGGAGCTCAAAAGCTCAGTTGGCGCTGAAGATATCTACTTCTTGACAAGCATAGGGTCGGACGTACCGAGCGCCGCTTTTGCAGCCAAGGTCTGCTGGTTGGGGTGGGAGCCGTGCCGACAGCCACCTGTTGTGGAAACATATCAAACATTTCTTTTTAAACTAATGGCACTCTTCCCGAGTGGTCGGTCCCTTAGAGGGCTTACCTCGCTGCGGGGAAGAATCGGATTCCTGCTGATGGTGGCGTCGCTTCGTCCGTGAGGAAGCGGATGAGGAATGGCTTCTGGGGCAGGACCTCTTGTTTTCTAGTAGTGCCGGCCCTCATCGCGACGAGTGGGCTCCTCAGACGACCAGATGAGACACGTGCCAGAGACTTTGGCAACGGTAGGCCCAGTTTACCGGCTGTCTCGCAGGACCTTGGGTTGCATCTTGGCACACAATGCGCAAGGCTCCGTGTCGTGAGTAGAACCCAAACACCATAAACAGACGTTGCGTGGGTCTGTCAATGATTTTTTGGCCTCGCAATCTGAGCACCGCTTGAAACCCGAGATCTGGTGCGAAGACATTGTAAATTGTAATTATTTATACAGCGCTTATACACAGGTGAAGTTCTTCAAAGCGCTTCAAGGTGGGAAGGGAATGACGTCCATTACTTACTCTAATAGCATTTCTGATCTGCTTAGATTCACATGCTGTGCATATAGTCCGACATCTAGTGGTAACCACAGAGTATTGCATCTGGTCTTTCGAAGATCGAAAGGGGACGTCGACATGGGCACGCCTGTAACACTATCTCTCACGTGTTGAGGTCCCTCCGATTGTATTTTTTCTGCAGGGAGGGAGCCTTATGACTATCGTGAGTGAGTACAGAAAAGAGAGAGAAAGTAGTAAAATGCCTATGTTCCTTCCTTCTGATCAGGGAGGAAGGGTGGGCGCATGTGAATCTAAGCAGATACAACCATCAGAAATGCTTTTACGGTAAGTAATGCATTGTCTTCTGATGTTTGTTAATCTGCTTAGAATCACATGCTGTGCATAGACTAGCGAGCAGTATCCAGAGTTGGCGGCAGGATGTGAGAAGGAACAGTAGTGAAAAGAGATCTTAGTACTGCTTATCCCACCTGAGAATCAGACCTATAGTGAGTGTCTAGGCAATAGTGTTTTGTAAAGGCGTGTACAGAACTCCAGGTTGCAGCCTTGTAAATGGACTTGAGAGGAACATTTGCAATGAATGCTATGGACGCCCCAGTGCCTCGAGTGGAATGTGCTCTCGGCTTGAAGGGCAGTTCTCTCTTAGCAAGAGTGTAGCAAAGTGTGACACAATTGACAATCCACCTTGAGGTGCCCGATTTAGAGCACAAGGGTAGTTCTATAGATTGGTTCACATGGAACTTTGAAATGAATTTGGTCGCAAACCATGGGTGAGTGCGGAGAACCACCTTATCTCTGAATTGTAACAAATGGGTTGTTTGGCAAGATTGTATGCATTACCCGGGGGGAGACTGCACCAGCCTTGTCCTTGTGGTAATAGTAAACCCAACCTTTGGTATAAGCATGTACTAACATTGGTAGCGTTACTGAGTAGCCATGCTCATCTCAAGAGGGGTCAATGTTAGTTATGTTACTTTGCATTTATATAGCGCCTTATGTACCATTGGTATAGTCTCAAGGCGCTGGTAGGTTGAACGCCCTCGGGAACCGAAGTTCAAGTAAGTAGAGAGAGCAGAGAGAGTCAAAAGGTGCGTGTGAGCACCGGATATGTGTGCAGCTGGTGTGGCATTCGTGTGATAGCTGCTTTTTAGCGGTAGGTGTGGTGGTTGGGAGATCAGGAGTATGTGTTTGTTCTGGACGGTTGTAATCCAGACCGATTTTGGCTGCGTTAGGCCTGAGGAGAACGCCTAGGCTGGAGGGTGTGTAACCAGCAGTGTTTAGAGAGGGTGATGGGGAGCATGAGGCAGATGATGGTATGAGAACAGCTATACCGAATGGTGTCATAGTATTGCTGTGTTCTATTTGAGTTGTGGTGTAAAGAAGAGAGTAAGCGTGGAGATGTGAATATGGTGGTTTACTGTAGGTGCTCGAGATCGAGCTCACTCCAATAGTTCCATGTACTCCATCCGTTCCATGTACTCTGACTGTTCCGTGCATTACGACTGTTTCAAGCACTCAGACTGTTCCTTTCAGTGCTCTTTTAGACATTCCATGCCTTCCAAACCATTCCATGCATGTCACGCCATTCTGTGCACTCCAATCCGTTCCGTGCACTCCAATCCATTCCATGCATTCCAATCCATTCACTCCAATCCATTCCATGGACTGCAACCTTTTTATGCACTGCTCCATTTGTTAGTTCTATCCACGTTATCCTTTCTCCATGCATCATCCATCCACATACGTCATCTACACATGTTCCACCCATTTCACACGTTCAATCCACTTCATCCGTTCCACCCATTTTACATCGGTTCATCCGTTCCATCCCCATACTACACCCGTTCCATCCCCATGGGCAAAATCGGAATGGGGCCAGAGCGCATCCCTGCTTTAACCCTCTAAAGGTGTTTATTCTCCGAGAGAGTAGATCTTAAGCATTAAGTTTGTAACACAGAGTTTCACAGTGACAGTTAACCAAAGAAACTCACATAACGTTGAAGTATACTTTCAAACACACACTTAGTTTCTCTAAATCAGACGATACCCATTGGGGATGGCACACAGACACTTCCTACACCATAAGGTGAATTAAATTGCTAGGACACTGTGGACATTGATTTATCACTGACATTTAGAGCAATACTGTTTGTGGTGTAAAGGTTTTCCTGTGGGAAAGGTAAAGGCACATAGTCAGAGGTAGAAGAGTCTTTCAGGACGACCAGGCAAGCCAATGTTAGTTGAGCAAAGTCTAGGGAAGCTGAAGATCTTCTGGTAGATAAGTAAAATACTTGCACAAAGATTTCAAAAGAGTTTGTAGAAATAAAGAACACTTGAAAGGCCACAAGCTGTCAGGCTTGTGAAGGGCAAAGATGCAAGCAGCTCTGCAAGGCAACCAAGTCATGTCTCAAGTCATGTCTCAACTGAGAACAAGCAAGGCTACACAACAAGAGGTAAGTCCTCTTAGGTTTACAGTACCTTTTGAATTAAGAAAACTGGATCCAGCTGCATTTCTGTTCCTGGAGTTATACAATGCCTTTGTTCCTGGGTCTCAGTCATGGGGACAAGAGGGAGGGCGTCTAAGGACTCCTGCAAGACGAAATGGATGGTCGGTAGCAGCACTGGGCAAACTTCAATTCAGCAGCACTTTGCGGTTTCAGCTCCTTGCGTCTCAGCAAACAGCACCACTGCGGATTCTCGGCTGTCGAGATGGGCTTTCCTCGCATCTGGGGACCAGCACTCTGTTGAGGTGGCTCAGGCTTGGTCAGTCCTGCTTCCTGGGAGTCCAGAGGATCTTCCTCAAGCTCTTGGCCAACTTTAAAGCGACACGCATGATCTGGTGTTACTCTCTCTGGCGATCAGTTCAAGCAGCAGCAGAGGAAGTACAGCCAGCTCTGAGAGGATGCCCAAAAGAGTTCACTTTGGAGTTGATTGGTCCCATTAACTCAAGGGGAAAAGTCGTTTTTGCAGGGCTTCTCTAGTCGAGGCGAATTCGGAGTTTCAGCACAGCAGCAGGGCTTCACCGGGCAAACCAATGGTACAGGAGTTGCAGCAGGCGTCTCTTCCAAGTGTCATGATCTCTGCTTCCAAAAGGTCAGGGTTTTCCCAACTCCCTTGGAAGCAGATTCATAACCCAGGTTCCGAGTGCCAACCAGTCCCAATTGGGACCTTTTGGACCCAGTCCTGGCGCCAGTGGCACCAGGCTCATAAATATGTCCAGTCCCAGCGCTGGAAGCGCCGGGCTCATAATGCTTGGGTGGACTTACCTTCAGCAGACCATGCTGCTTACTTGCCTGCCAGTTGAGCCTCTGATCCTCTTCTGTTTGGAACTACTTTTCCTGTTGGGTGGGGCAGGAGCCACTCCCTAGGTTCAGAACACTGGAACTCTTCTGGAAAGCAGGAACTCTTTTCTTACCTAGGCGTGGCTGTGGAAGGAGACACCTAAGCACTACAGGAGGCTATTTAAACCACACCCGATGGATGAATCTTGCTTTGCGTTATTCTGCATCCTCTGCAGCAGAACGCTCATTGGGTCTCCTGCATCTGATCCTGGGCCTAAGGAAAAAGGCTTACCATCCTGAATCCAGTCTTCAGCAACACCTATAAAGACAAGAAAGAACAGGTTAGCATTACGGTCTTCAGTGACAGCTCTTCACTTACCTGGGCCATCGGCTGTCACCAACGCCTCGCGCTGCAGTCTGAAAGACAAAGGCTTACCTACTCTTCGTGCGCTCCGGAGGTCTTCACACTGCATTCCGGCATCTGAAAGACAAAACAAGGTGCGTTTAAAGACATTGGGGAACTTTAATACTCACGTGCCATTACTCCTTTCCACATCTAACCCAGTGGGTATTCCGGCACCCTGCAGCCGCTCCGAACTTGTACCTGCAAAATAAAAAGACAGTTAGAGCGCATCGTGAAGCAGGCAACAAGCGCTTACTTACGTGCTTCCAGGCGCTTCTATTCATCACACGGGCTCCATCTTCAACTCACTTCAGCCCGTCATCCACCATCGCCGGAACCCTGCAAAACAAGAGACATCATTACCAAAGACTTTAAAGACATTAGAATTACTCGAAACTTACCGTTCGTGCAGTGAACGACGGACAGCAGTCCTCTGAAGTCAAGAGGCCTGCTCCCCTTATCCAGTGAAGAAACTGGTTACAGCACCCTGCCCCGAGGCAGATGGAGAGCACGGCGTTCACTTACCTAAGGTGAGAGCGTTAACCTTCGGGGTTCTACAGGAGAAGAGAAAGGGAAGAAGAGAGACATTCAATAACCCAGTTCATTAATCCCATATTTTCTATCTGCAGACATCTTATCCTTCGAGTCAAACATACAGTGCACAGAGGTCCAGCCCAAAGAGCCAGCCGTGTGTTACACGTCACCTTTGAAGATATGGTATACGCCCAGTCAAGACCGGCGCCTCTACGGGAATCAGGTGAGCGTTACACCAAGCTCCTCTTCGGATTCCTTCGTTCCAGTGGTCGACTCTGCCTTCCAAGCCAAAACGACGTCTGGGGACTCCTGCACTACAATGTGGTAGGTCAGTGTCTGCAATAGGCCAACTTCAAATCAGTGGCACTTCGCAGTTTCCACTCCTTGCATCTAAGCAAATGGCACCACTGCGGACTCTTGGCTGTCGAGATGGACTTTCTGCGCATCTGGGGTCCAGCACAGGTGGCTCACGATTGGTCAGTCCTGCTTCTTGGGAGTCCGGAGGATCTTCCTGGAGCTCTTGGCCAACTTAAAAGCAACACGCATGATCTGGTGTTCCTCTCCCTGGCTCTTCGGTACCAGGAACAACTGCAGTGGAATTACAACCAGCTTCGAGAGGATGTCCAGGTGGCTTACTTTGGAGTTGATTGGTCCCACCAACTCAAGGGGAGAATTCGTCCTTGCAGGGCTTCTCCAGTTGAGATGAAAATGTACTTTCAGCACAGCAGCAGGGCTTCACCGGGCAAACCAACGGTACAGGAGTTGCAGCAGACGTCTCTTCCAAGCTCCTCTTCGGATTCCTTCGTTCCAGTGGTCGACTCTGCCTTCCAAGCCAAAAGCCTCACCCTTTATGCAGGTTTCTCCCATTCATTCCAACCTAGCTGTCAGTCACCCAGCAGGGTGGCTGTCCTTGCCAGACATTCAGCCGCAATCACCTAAGAGTGCATTCCTGCCTCCTAGGAGACAGAGCACAGGCATCTCCCTCGCTTCCTGCCCCCGCCAGACACTCTGGAGCCAGAGTTGGTTTTCACTCGTGAACCCGGCCAAAGACAAAACGAGCAAAGGGACCAAACCTGGTTTGGCGCACAGAGTAAATCTCAAGGACCTTTACAACAAGAAATGGCGAAAAAAGAAGACCTGACCCAGTTTGACGAATTGAGCACCCATGGGTGCTTTACCAAGGTTGCAATCGCAGCATGCGGTAAAAGAACAAGTTACTTTCTTACCTGGTAACGTTCTTTCGATGGGATGGTCCGACGACGTATTCCATATCTATGACAGGTAATGTCCACAGCTGTGCTGCTTCGGAAAATCTTTGGCATCTGCGTCCTGCGTCGATGACGTCGATGCGCCGTCCCCGAGGACCTCCTCCGACGGCCGACGTCACCCGATGTGATAAATAGGACGCACGACACCCATAGCCTCAGTTATAGTTTTTTCCCCAGAACATGTGCCACCAGTTTTCTGCCAGTCAGACACACAAGGCCTTGCGGAACGCAAGCTGCAATCGCAAAAGAAATTCTGCAGCGGGGAAGGCAGGGAGGGAACGATATGGAATACGTCAGACCATCCCATCGAAAGAACGTTACCAGGTAAGAAAGTAACTTGTTCTTCGAGGGGATTGGGTCCTCCGACATATTACATATCTGACAGACTCCCAAAGCAGTACCAAGCAAGGAGGTGGGAAAGAATTTAGAATACAAATTTAGCATGCCCAATCAAATTGTGGAATAGAGAACTGCCTTGCCAAAGGCCAGATCTTGCCCTCTGATGGAATCGAGGGAGTAGTGACGTACAAAAGTATGTACTGAAGCCCAGGTGGCTGCATCACAGATGTGACTAATAGGAACTCCCCTCTGCAGGGCAGTAGACGCAGCCACTCCACTGGTAGAATGGGCACACAAGGCAGTCGGAGGGTCCTTACCCGCCAAGCGGTAACACTCGGAGACAGCTAAAATAATCCAAGGAGACAGTGTTTCGTCACAGCTTGTCCCAAACGCTTTCCAGCGTAACCAATTAAAAGTTGAGCGTCCACTCTGACCCGGGACATGGCCAAAATATAAAAGCTCAGCGCTCTCCTAGGATCAAGCCTATGGAGCCTCTCCTCTTCCTTACCAGGATGTGGAGGAGGATAGAACGCCGGAAGAACAACCTTCTGGCTCAAATGAAAGTCCGAAACCACCTTCGGAAGAAAAGAAGGACGAACTCTAAGGACAACCCTGTCCTTCTGAAACACAGTGAAGGGTGGCTTAACTGAAAGTGCCTGTAACTCACTCACTCTGCGAGCGGAAGTAACTGCAACCAAAAACACAGTTTTCAGAGTTAACAGCCTCAAAGGGCAAGAATGTAAAGGCTCAAACGGAGCACCCACAAGAAACTTAACAACAAGGTTCAAATCCTAACCTGGCACCAGAAAAGGTGACGGAAGGGACTCATTAGTGAGCCCTTTCAAAAACTGCAAAATTAAAGGAATTTTAAAATAGGAACACTCTTCAGACGAGCGCTTAAATATGGACAGCGCCGCCAGGTAACCCTTAATGGTCCCCACTTGCAAGCCCCTGTGGCCCAAAGAAAGCAAAAAAGACAGAACCATGGGAATGTCACATTCAAAAGGATCCACATTCTGAACTCTGCACCAGTCGCAGAACTTTCTCCAACGGCAAAGGTACAGAGACTTAGTTGCCGGCCGCCTGGCCGAGAGCAACACCTCCATCACGTCTTCAGGGAGGTCCCAATCCTTATACTTCAACCTTTCAGAAGCCAAGCGTGAAGATTGAGGGATCTGACCTCTGAATGGAGAACCTGACCCCCCTCCCGTGAGAGCAGATCGCCTCAGTAGGGAAGACGACGTGGAGGGCAGATGGACAAGTCGAGAAGGTCCGGGTACCACGTCCTCCGGGCCCACGCCGGAGCAATGAGGATCATCCGGGAACCGAACCTCCGTAACCTCCGCAGCACTTGCGGGATGACAGGGACTAGAGGAAATGCGTACAGCACTGGGAACGCCCACTCCACCACGAACGCGTCTCCTAAGGCTCCTTTTGGAGGAAATTCCCGCAAGCAAAACCTTTCGCACTTCCGGTTGACACTGGAAGCGAAGAGATCCACTTGAGGGGTCCCCCAAAGGGCGAAGATCTCCAGGAGAATCTCCTGAGCCAGCTCCCACTCGTGAGAGATCGAGCTCTGCCTGCTCAGAGCGTCCGCCGTCTCATCGTCGTCTCCGGCTAGATGAACAGCTGAGATCGAAACTTCCTGCTGGATGGCCCAGAATTCGAACTGCATCGCCTCCCTGCACAACGGAAGTGACCCTGCCCCCCCCCTTTTTGTTGAGGTAGTGCATGGCCACCGTGTTGTCCGTTAGAATCAGGACACTCTTTCCGCGCACAGTCGGCAGAAAAACCTTCAGGCCTAGCCTGACGGCCCTCAGCTCCAACAGATTGATATGGAGTCTGGACTCCGACGGAGACCAACGACCACTGACTGTCAACTCGTTGGCATGAGCTCCCCATCCCGTGAGGGATGCGTCCGTCACGATCGTCACCTCCGGCTAGGGCAGCCAAAATGGGGCCCCCTTCATCAGATTGCCCTCGATGGCCCACCACAGAAGGTCCCGGCTACCGAGGGCAGCACCTGAACAGGGTCCGACAGCCTGCCGGAGGCCTGAGACCACTGGAGCTTGAGTGCCCACTGCAAAGATCTCATCCGCAGACGAGCCTCTGGCACCAGAAGAATTCAGGATGCCATGAGGCCGAGCAGTCTCAAGAACTCGGATGCTGGGAGATCCTGGGCAAACTGAAACTTGTGCACCATCTGCTGAATGTGAAGAGCCCTCACCTGAGGAGGAAAACACTGCCCCAGGGACGTGTCGAGAACTGCTCCGATGTACTGCAGCCGCTGCGTTGGTGTCAAATGGGACTTCTTTAAATTGAGGGAGAAGCCCAGCCTGTGAAGGGAGTGGCAGGTGACAGACAGATGATCCAGGACTTGCTCGGGAGAGCTCCCCCTGAACAACCAATCGTCCAGGTAGGGGTAGACGTGAATCCCCACTTTCCTGAGATGCGCTGCCACCACCACCATGAGCTTGGTGAAAACCCTCGGGGCGGAGGTCAATCCGAACGGCAGTACCCGAAACTGAAAGTGCGAGTCGCCAACCGCGAACCTCAGGTACTTCTTGTGCTTTGGATGGATCGGCACATGAAAATAAGCATCCTTGAGGTCGAGAGACACCAACCAGTCCTGAAGCTGAAGGGCCTGGAGGACTTGAGAAAGTCACCATCTTGAACTTGTCCATGATGGGTCTCAAACCCCTGTCTTTCTTTGAAATCAAAAAATAAGGGGAATACCATCCCTTGGTTCCTCTCCGCTACAGGCACCAGTTATATGGCGCCTTTCTCCAGCAGGGCTTGAATTTCCTGCGCAAGGAGCGGATGCGGACACTTCAAAGAGAGGTTCCCTGGTGGATTGTTCTGAGGCCTCTGCCGAAAAGGAAGACAGTAGCCGTGGGTTATGATCTCCAGAACCCACACATCCGAAGTAATGGCTTGCCACTCTACAAAATGCTGCGCCAGCCTTCCCCCCAACCGGCGAACCATGGGACCTGGCCTCATGACTAAGTGGCAGCGGCTGCGGCATTGCCTGAGTGTAAAGAGGCAACTGCCCGAGCGGCCTTGGCACCTTGAGTACCTTTATTTCCACCTCTGGCACTCTTACGATGGCCTCTTTGACTGCTAGCTCCCTTCGCTTTACTGAAGGGCGAGTAATAGCGAAAGGAACCGCCCCCTCCATTGCTGTCCCCTAGGACGAAAAGGCGGAGGTTGGCGAACTGCAGCGCCCAACGACTTCGCTGCAGCTTTGGAGGTCTGCAACCTCTCAAGGCTCTCGTCAGCCTTGCTGCCAAAAAGATGTTCACCGTCAAAGGGCATGTTGAGGAGCCGGGCCTGCACATCAGGAGCGAACCCAGACTTCCGCAACCACGCAAACTTGCGCATTACTGTGCTCGCCGCCATGGACCGGCTGACACAATCCGCCAAGTGCAAACCCGACTGAACGGCCTCACACATAGCATCCTTGCCATCCTGAACCATAGCAAGGAAGCCATCCCGTTTGTCCCCTTCGGGAATATGTTCAGCAGCTAATGCAACACAGTTCCACAGAGTGTGAGTGAAACGAGACAAGGCACATATGGAGTTGGCCGCCTGAAGCGCCATACCCCTTGAAGAAAACACTTTCTTCGCCCAGCCGTCAAAACGTTTGTCTTCCCTATCCGGAGGGATGGTAGGATACGACGCCTGCTTTGCCGTAGCCGCCTGCACCACCAAACTCTCCAGAGTGGGGTGCCTAGACAAGTAGCAGGGGTCGCTACTGGCTGGACGGTATTTTCGCGACAAGGACTTGCCCACTGCCGGGAGACTCTCCGGAGCAGTCCAAGCCGCCGCCACCCTTCTCTGCAGAGCCATAAGAAAAGGCAAAACCAGGTCAGTGGGTGGACCGAGATTTAGGATGTCCGTGAGATCATCCTGAACGAACTCCCCTGGGGGAGCTGACCAACCCAAGTACTCGGTAACCCGAGACAAAGCACCAATATGAAGAATCGGCAAGAGTGCCAGGCTCCGGCTGACAAAACTCCACCTCCGGAGAGGTGTCCAGTCCACTGGCATCATGCAGCGACTGCTGCAGGTCATCAAACTGGCTATGGGCCGAGATAAGGTCATCTGGAACCATAACCGGAACCAGGCCGCCATCAGAGCCTTCATCACCCTCTGAAATGTACTCCAGGTGGGGAGAGGAAGACCTCTGTGGACCAAAGCAGTGCCTGACCTTAGCCATAGCCTTTCTAGGGGCAAACCCCGTGCCACAGGGCCCCTCCGACACCACCGCCTCGAAAGGCGTCGAGGGCGCCGAACGAATCAGCGCCGACGTCGACAGAAAAGGCGTCGACGTCAAGCGAATCGGCGTCGACACAGGCCTCGAAGCCGGAGCTCCGAGCGTGTCTCTCGACGACCTAGGTGCCGACGGTGTCGAGGACCCCCTTGGAGGCGGAGCCTCGAGAGAAATCGTTGACGACCTCAGCATCACAGGCGTCGACGTCTTCTTCGAAGACGGGACAGGATCACGCTGTCTCGAGCGCATCGAGGACCGGGACCTGGAACGGGCATGGCAAGAACGGCTACCCTTGTCCGAGCAGGACCTCTCCCGCGAGCCGTGCCGACCACCCGAGCCCGAAGGCGTACGGGCGGTGTCTCTCGACCGGTGCCGACCGATCCCACTCGGAGGCGCGGACGGACCAGTGCCCTGCGATTCAAGAATCGCTAGCATCTGCTTCCCGAAGGAAGCCCATTCCCCCGGTGTCGCTCGCATGGAGGGAGGGATAAGCGACCCGCCGACGGGCGGAGTCCTCGGAAGAGGACGGGGAAGGCGACCTATGCCGGCGCTTCCGGGAATGCCTCGAAGAGGCAGAGGAGTGGCGAGACTGACTCCTGGAAGGAGACCCACTGGACTTCCGACGATGACGTGGAGAGTCACCCCTCCAGTCATCCGTCGAAAGCCCCGCAGACCTCGACTTCCGGGGCTTAGACACCCGGCCTACCGACAGCTTCTTCTTGCGTTCCCGCAAGGCCTTTGCCGTGAGCGGCTGGCAGTCGGCACAGTCGTCCGTATCGCGGGCTTCCCCGAGGCACCAGAGGCAGGCGTCGTGCAAGTCCGTGACCGATATCTTGGACCCACAGTCCCCGCAGTTCTTGAAGCCCGTACGTGGGGTTGAAGATGAGAAAGACATCGCCACAAACAGGTCTTCACAACAAACCGAACAGGTTCAACGAACCGAGAATTGAAAACAGCAAACTCCAACGAATCGAGGCGTACCAAGATTCACAAAGCGAACACGTTTGCGGAAAAAATGGAACTGAGGCTATGGCCGTCATGCGTCCTACTTATCACATCGGGTGACGTCGGACGTCGGAGGAGGTCCTCGGGCATGGCGCATTGACGTAGGACGCAGACGCCAAAGATTTTCCGAAGCAGCACAGCTGTGGACATTACCTGTCATAGATATGGAATACGTCGGAGGACCCAATCCCCTCGAAACACACTTGTGCACTATATTGTTGAGTAGGGGAGTTGGGGGAGGGGTGGGGGAAAGCGTCAACACATTTCCCTGACCATGTTATCCAGAGACCGTTCCCCTTGAAGCGGTTCTGAGGGTATCTGGAGGCGTAATCTGGGCATTGCAAGTTCTCTAGAATTGTAAACAAGTCGATCTCTAGGAAACCCCATTCCGTGAAAATTTTGGAGACCATGTCTGTGTAATCGCCATTTGTATTCCGTGGGTAGAGGGAAGTCTCTGCTGAGTACCTCTGCCAGAAGATTGAGTTCCCCTGGAACATGTTGCGACAGGAGGAAAATCTTGTGTTTGAGAGCCCACTATCATATCTTCTGGGACAGTCTGGACAACCCTGGAGACTGTGTGCCCCCCTCCCACTCCATGTGTTTTCAGATAATACAGGCACCGTCTTCCCCTGTAACTGTGTCTCAAAGGCCTTCAGAGCTTTGAACACTGCTAACAATTCCAACAGATGTATGTGGTTGGATGCTACTGCTGGGGACCAAACGCTGTGTGCTGTATGATGGAGTAGGTGAGCCCCTCACCCCGTGAGAGCTGCGTCCGTAGTGAGTGTGGCTTCTACTAGGGGGGGTGGTGAAGGTTTTCCCTTACAGCTTTACCAAACAGGTTGGATTCCTCCACTGGTTTGTTGACGAGGGATGCTTGAGGCTCTCATTTGAACCCCGAATTGTTCAACCACGAGCGCCTCTTTAATAGGGTACCTTGGGCCTGCGTTCAGGCGTGAATGTGTCTGCTCAGGGACCTCTTGCACGCCTTCCTGGAGCAGATTCCCCTGAACGTCGCTGCAGCTGGCCAACGACTTAGTATTCTTGGCAATTCTGGTGTAATAGGCTGCCGCAGTAGTGACACGCTTCCCCGGGGCCTTCCCCAGGGCATACAACTTTTTGCAGTCCTCGTCTGGCGGAGCCTCACCCATGGACAAGGGTACTCCTGCTCTTTTCCTAGTTGTAGTCCCCACTAGGGAACCTGGGGTGGTATGTCCCTCGACTGTAGAGAGGGACTGTAGGTGAGGGGCAAAAAAGCTTCGACCCGTGGGTTCACAGCCCTCGTTTGCGATGGCGTCAGCAAAGAAGAGGCGATACACCATTTAATGGCTTTCAGAAAGGTTATAGCCTGGCCTGCATCCATCTGGTCATCTATGGGAGATGCCTCCGTAGCGGGAGGAGATGTGGGAGAATCCATACATAACGTGTCTGGATCAGGGGTATTAGTAGGTAATAGCCATGGTGTATTAGCCACTGGATGATCATCTTCCCAATCTGGAGTCTGGTTCGTAGGGTCCTCAAAAGGGATCATCTTCCTGTAAATATGGGTCTTGAGGAACCCCTCTGTTTCGGTCAGGTCAAACACCTCCTCATGAAGAGGATAGGAGGTCCTCTGAAATGTATGCCCAGTAGGGTATATGTCTGTATATGTCTTCCTCACTGTGCCTTTTAGGAGTAGTTAATCTTTCAGAAAAGTCTATGAACTTTGACAGCCTATTCATACACCCCTCAACCTATCTCTGGACCATAGGGATGAGCCAGAGGGGTCTACGAGGGAGGGGAAGGGTTCCTCCTGGGGAAATGGGTGTTTAGGGTGTTGAGAATTTTCGGAGAAAGTCTTAGCCAGGACCTGGGGGCTTTCAGAGTAGTCTTCCTGTCTTTCTCGGAGTGTGGACGCGTCTTTCGACCTGTTCTTGGGCCTATTAGCCGCCAAAACTATCTTCGTGAGACTCTTGCGGATGTTTGGCGTGTCTGGGAGGGGTTTCGGCTTTTCTAGCGGCTTAACCGTAGTTTTGCAGTTGCCGGAACCTTTTGCATCGGTGCGCTCTTAGGCGGCGGCTCGACACCCTTATGAATCTTGGTGCCGACGCCCTTATCAGTGGATTGCCCGGACGCATGCCGCTTACGCAGTTGCGGGGAGGGCTGCCGACCCTGTGGAGCGGCAGGTTCCGCCTAGGAACTCTATGTACACGTTGGCGTCTTTGACGATCCAGACGAGTCCATTGAGGCGGCCATGTGGGTTGTGTGTCTACCTTTGAGTTGTGTGTGTCCTTGTCGCCGGTGTGTTCACTCCCCATAAGCAGAACCGGTGGCCTGCCTGCCGGGGCCAGACGCTGCGGAATGTGGTCACTCCACAGATAGGTCGAAGGCACCCGTATCGGAGCCATGGCTGTCGCTCAAGGAATCGTCACTCTATGCGCCTGTGGAATCGGGGGAAGTACCCTCAGCCTGCATCATGGCCTAGGCTGCTCGCTGTTCTTCTTTCGTCTTCGGAACCAAGAGCTGGCGAGACCTCAGAACACCTCGTGATCTCGAGGGAGACACTTATTGCACCTCGGGTGCGTGCCCTTCCAGGGGTGCTTGCCTTTCCAAATAGGGCAAAATCTAAAAGTTGTCCTGTCCATAGCTCAGGTTTATAGCGACGGTAAGACCATAAGGGAAAAGCGAGGGGAGAAGGAAATACATTCTTGAAAAGAAATAGAGCCCGGACCCCACTCTCCCTGCTGTGAAGGCCTATCTTGAAGGCCAAGGCCACGCGGTCGACAGTCGACTGAAGCATCAGTCGAAGTCTGCAGTCTTCCGCGATCTTCGGCAGTGGTAGTAGTAGATAGTCGTCAATGAAGGGGGAGAATATGTATAAACGACCGGAGGTCGAGGACAAAGATATTAGCGACCAGCTAGCTGGTTAGAAAAAAAACAAAACTGAGGGACTTCGACGCATGAGGGATTTTGGGTACACTACACGTCACGTTAGGAATAGTGTTACAGACACGCCCATGTTGACATCCTCTTTTGATCCTCGAAAGACAAGATGCAATACTCTGTGGTTACCACTAGATGTTGAACTATATGCACAGCATGTGATTCTAAGCAGATCCACAAGCATCGTCAGAAACAGTAATTCTTAGGCCTTAAAGTTTCTGAATGATCGAAAAAGAGAAACTAGCATACTATACCTGACGGCATTTCTTCTACTATTGCAAGTGCATGAAGTGTTACAGTTGCAACCAACTTAGAGGGGGGACACAGAAGGGTGGTAGGGGGGGGGGGGTCAATGCGAGGGCGGAAAGATGAACTTACTAATCCTACTACATTTAGGTCATGCATGCCTACAGACTGAGGTGCGAGGAAGGGGAAGGGGGCGGGGGGGACAAACGCGTCAGTCCAGCAGGGCCCTGGGATAAGTGCAGAGAGATTGCCCCGCTCACGGAGCATAGGCTGAAAGTGCAGTAATGCTGAACATAGAACAAGTGCAAAAGACTGGCGGGGGAGCCTGGGACATGTAAGACTCTGAAGGTGAATCAGGCAACCAGTCAGCAAAACTGACCAGAGTTAGGGAGGAAAAGGTGGGTGGAGAGAACGAGGAAGAGAAGAGGAAGGTCTTGAGGAGTTTCCGGAACTAAAGGTGCTCCGGCTCAAGACGGAGAGCGGCAGGGAGGCTGTGCCAGAGGGAGGCACCTGCACAGGATAAAGATCTACCTGCAAATCTCTGCTTGTTTAAGCGGCTCACCCGTAGAGAGTTGGAAGAGGACAAGCGGAGGACAGTACACATAGTATTTAGGAAGAGAGCCTTGTAAATAGTGCGGGCCTCAGCCCCAGAAAGCCTTGTGGATTATGCCGAGGGTCTTGAACTTGATCTTTGCAGCCTTTTAGGACAGTTTTTCTGAAGTCCAACTAAGGGTTTAGTAAAACCATTCAAATGAGGCAGTACAAGAACCCACTCTTAGTATAAGGCTGTACCACCCGAGTTCACAGTAGCGTAGACAGAGCAGCCAGGCTCATCTTAAGAGGGAGAGAGGGCTGTAGAATCAGTACAAATGAAACTAATACAAATGGTCCAAAGAAACACAAACACTATGGGCCTCAACACGAGTTGGGCGGTAACGCTGGCGCTATTAGCGTCAGCGCTAATAGCCCTACCGCCAAACCCGTGATCCGGTGCTATTAGCGCCGGAGGGGTTTGGCGGTAGGGTTATTGCCCATTCCCCATTGAGCCCATTCGGGAAATCCTCATTCCCCATTGGGCCCAATGGGGAAAATTTACGCTATTACCACCGGCGGATTTCCGGCTGTTAGGCAGAAACCTGTGCAGTTCCCTTGGGGAACACTGCAAAAGATTTAGGACTACAGGTATAGCAGTAAACCCACTTGGTAGCAGTCTGTACCACCCAGATTTACCTGGTAGCTGTGGCTGAGCAGTCAGACTTCCCTCAAGAAGAGTTAGGCAGTATATAAAGTATACACAATAGGTACCAACACACAATAGCACAAGCAAACACTGACCAGAGCTTGGTTTCAAAAGTATATAGTTATTTATTTTACAAACACATAAGTTGAAAACACTCTAGCAAAATATAGTAAAACACTTCAAACACAGTTATAAGAAAAGCAGTTTCAATCCTTTCTCCTATCTAGACAACTCTAGGTTAACACCACATAATTCAAACAGAGGTGAGTGCTTAACGTTAGATGACACTCTAGTAGTTTCAAGAAAGGGGTAGAAAGACACAGAAATAGGTTAAACACACCACTCTAAGATTCAGAACACTTGCAATAGGCTCAAAGAAGTACAAAGTCACAGGTGAGCAAAAGTCACTAGGCAGGGCCCACTCTTAGAGTAGCCGGAGCGAAAATGTGCCCAAGATCACACTGTTATTTAGGGATTCAAAGTCTTGCACAGAGTTAGAAAGAGTTTAGAGTGGCTTGGAAAGTTTAGCCAAAGTGTCCCAGGCACTCCCAGGTTCGAAAGCCGGGGACTAAATCTACCCCGTACAGTCGGTGGCAAGGGAAGCCAGGCGGAACACGGTACCTTAAGCGGAAAGGATCCTCCAGCGGTGGCAGTTGTTCCAGGCAGTGGCAGCAAGGCTCGACGTCGGTCAGGGGAGAAGAAAATCTCGCTGAGGAGCAGAAGAGGAAGGTCGTTGCACTGCCCGGGAAGAAACCAGCCGCGGAGTCCTCTGGTTAAAGGGTTGTACCGACTTTCGCGGTTTGGGGTAAAAGTGTGGTATTCCGGTTGCCGGGGTGCTTGGCACAGGCAAGGCGGCCACGAGATACCTCGAAGAAGCGGAAAGAAGGTGAAAACTGGTTGTCCCCACCATTCAAGGGAAGGAGCCACTCCGTTAAGAGTTCTCCTCGGTCGTTGGGAAAAGTGGTGAGACGGTTCAGCAGGGCTCCACCGGTTGGTGTCGTCGAAGCAGGTCGGCTCAGCTCTTCCCTCGTCGGATGCTTGGTCCTGTGGCGACTTCTGAAGTTCCAGTCCCCAAAGCCCTGCTTTTATGCAGCAAACCCCCATTCACCCAGCCTAGCTGTCACTCAAACATGCTAAGTGGTGAGCCGGGCGGCTCACCACTTGGGCCAATCAGGACGGAGTGCGACTTGAGTTACCAAGGTAACTCAGTCCAGGGTGCCTAAATCCCCCTCCACCCCTCCTAAGTACCCCAGACAGAGTGGCACCACTTTGGAGGGCTTCTGTGGAGAAACCCGCCAAAAGTGGAACAAAGGGCTCCACTTTGGGTCAGAGTTACAGAGGCGAACACCAACGCCATTTTAGCATCAAGTTTTGGCAAAAGATCCCAACCGGAGTTATAATAATAAATATATAAACCGGCGGTATGTTTAAGGCTACCGTAAATAAATAATTAAATGTGTTAGCCTAAAACAATGGGAAATCCCATAGGAAAATATTCGCGGTCGAATATAAAAAGTAGTTTCCACTGCCACCAGCCAAAACTCGATCAGGGGGGACGGAGACGTGCCCCCTCGACTAACAGACCCTGGGGCAATCGAATTGCCCCAGCCAGTACGTCCACAATATGATGGTTTGTACTGGTTCTGTTCAGGATTCAAGACTAGCAAAGTCTTCGGTGACTTTACATGCCCTGGGAGACAGTAGTCAGTCCCAGGGTATGGAGTCTATGTTGGGGGGTCCCTAGGACACCCCTGGGTCGCTGCACAGAGGGTGCTGTGTAACCCACATCACAAAAATACATGAGGCCCTATGGAGTAAAAGACCCCATAGCCCATTCCACACAAGGTTTGACCAAGATAACACAGTTCAACAGTGCCAAGAGTGAGGGTAAAAGAGTCTCACTCTTGGCAGGAGAAAAAAATAAACCCCAGAAATCCAGCAAAGCTGCTGGGGGACTCACTAGGTAGGGAAATTCAGCCTAAACCGAGAATTCTCCCTAACACCGGCCGGCGGTAGTCACACCAAAAATCGGCAATTTTGCTGCAGATTTCCCTCCAGCTCAGAGCTGGGGAGAAATTCGCAGAAGCCATGATCTGGCGGACCCTTAAATGCGGCAGTAATAGCGCTACCGCCGCATTTAAGGGTTACCGCCAGACTTGTGATGAGGCCCTATGTATGTAAAAATATCTTTTTTTATTTAAAGACAGGTAGGCACAGATAAATCTAGGCGTAAATAAGTACTAGCACACATTAAATGTAATCACAATGATCAAAACACAACACTATGCTTGAAGGTGCACAGACCAAATCATAAACCTTTTTTGGAACACCTAACTGTAGTTCTAGGGAAGTCAAACCTTTTCATACACATTCAGCATACAAAGGTCACACCTATTCTTGGGGAATAAAAAAATGTTTACTTTCACAATTACTTTCAGTAATGCAAGAGTTGTAGACCCTACCAGCTGTACAGTGACTCTGTACAAATCACATAATCCGTCAACTGGACAATATACTTTTTTTTGAATAGTGGAGCACTTATTCCAGGTACAGTAAAAACATATAACTACTTTTGTGATAACACAGTTCTACTAGGTGAGTAAAATCTAAGCATGTAATATTCCACTACAGGTGCTTTTGAGGTCAGTGAAAAACAGATTGAGATGAGCAGTAAATCTTGTAACTTATTTTTGGATGGCACACAGCTAACTCAAGGTAAGTTAAACCCATGTACTTTTTTTAATCTCACAAGGAGTCCAGGTTAGATCCTGTGACTGATGTATGACTTATAAGGGACAGTCAGAACCACAGACTCTGGGTTAGATAGCACAGGGAAAGTAAACCCTAATGTTACCTAATACAGACTTATTCTGGATAGGCTAACAGCAAGTCAGGGGAAGCAAGACCCAGTTGGGGTGACACTCGTACAATTATCCCAACAGGCATAATCTGGTGAAACCAACACATAGGCACAATCTAATCACAGGTGAGTAATATACCTTCACATCGACTGTCTATTAGAATGGCAAAACGGGTTATAGGGAAATAAAGATGTTAACCATACTTTTAAGAATAGAGCATCACGCATCCAACTGAAGAACTTTAACTGTTCACCTCTTAGAGTTACAGTTACTAACCAATTCTTTTACAAGTAAGTAACTTTTAAACACTTATTTTCTAGGCAAAAGGCCCACTCCCATAAAAGTCTTTGCCTTATTCTTGGAGCATGAGTGCTCTCAGTGGCAGAAGGGGGGTCACTAGGATCTAGTGACCAACAGGCAGTAGCAGGATAGGTTCTTAGGTAGCAAAAGTCAGAGTTCCTTAGGAAGACAGGGCAAACAGGCAAGTACTTGTGGGGTTAGGAGAGGGCCCAGGGGCTTTACAGAAGACACCCTAGCAGGATTCTAGCAGTGGGAATGGGTTCACTGGACAAGAGGCTGCCCAACCACAGAAAACACCCAGCAGCTACACAGAAATCCTAACAGACGTAAGGTAAGTACATACCCAAGTCAACACAGTACCTCAGCATTGAAGCTTTTGCATCAGTACGACTTCAGGATCGGCAGACAAATACCCGGTCAGTGGATTCCTTGTCGTGGTGACTGAAAACAGGACCACAGAAGGGACTTTGCAGCACGGATCAATGGAGAAGGCTGTAGGCAAGGTTTCCCCTCGTGGCTGAATGCCGTTCTGGTTCCTTTTGAAGGAGCACAGAAGACAGAAAATCGCAGTTAATTCTCATCGTTAAAAAGGTCCAGCACCCTGTTGAGGGGACTTTTTGGACTCTATTCGTGTCTCTGGAAATCCACAAGGATGCCCACGAAGTTTCAGTAAGATTCAGAATTCGGAAGACCGTGCGCACTGCTGTTAGGGAGAATTCTCAGAAATGTGCCAATTCCCTCTACCTTAGAGACCCCAGGCAACTTTGCTGGATTTTGAGGACTTGATTTCTTTAACCTGGAGAGAGCTAGACCCTCCCCCCCCCCCAATCTCTCATGTATTTTAACATGATTTCTGAGCTTTGTGTTGCTTTTGGTTGTGGAGCCTGAAACTCCATAGGCATCATCTTTTACATTGTGTCACACAGCACCTTCAGTGCAGTAGCACAGGGAAGTCTTTCAGATTTCCCAAAGGTTTGAATACCTTCTCTGGTATAAAATACTGTTTCCCAGAGCAGTGAAGTGAAATTGACTTGACTTGCATTTGTAACTTTCTAGACCCAGCACACACCATCTTACAATAGGGTGCCAAGGGGTTACCTAGTATTCCCTTTTGTCCAACTTCTCATGTAAAAAGTTTGTTACCCTTTCCTCACTAAATGGCTGGTGGCAGTGGTTTTGTTTTTACTACTATGGTGTGCATTTACCGTGGGCTGCGTTCGCACCTGCAGTAAAGCACCCATGGGTGCAATCTTTATTAAAATGGCCTCAGCCTTCTTTTTTTGCCATTTCTTTGTGGAAAGGTCCGTCTTGAGATTTACTCTGCGCGCCAAACCAGGTATGGTCCATTTGTTCGTTTTGCCTTTGGCAGGATTCACAAGTGTTAGGCAGAATCCTGTGCAGTTCTCTTGGGGAACACTGCAAAAATATTAGGACTACAGGTGTTGGCAGTAAACCCACTTGGTAGCAGTCTGCACCACCCCGATTTACCTGGTAGCTGTGGCTGAGCAGTCAGACGTCCCTCAAGAAGAGTTAGGCAGTATGCAGAGTATACACCATAGGGTCAAGACACAGTAGACCAAACAAACACTGACCAGAGCTTTGTATAAAAAGTATGCAATTATTTATTTAAAACACACTTTAGGCAATACACTAGCACTCTCAATGAAAAGTAATCTAAAACACAGTCAGGTAAGTATACACACCTCCCTTGGCGACTACCAGACAAGTCAGGGTTAAAGCACAACTATTTGTTAAGACAGAAGTGAGCGTTTAACCTAGATGGCACTCCAATAGTTTAGGTTAAAAAGGGAGAGAAAAGGCAGAGCATAAAATAAAACAGTTCCCAACACTTTTAAGAGCTCACAGCAAGGGGAGAAAGGCAGGTTATACTGTACAGCCAAATTTCATAGGCCAGGCCCACTTTAAATGGAGCAAAGCGAAATGTGCCCAGAATCTCACGGTTTAAAGTGCACTGAAAGTCTTTGCAGAGTGTTCAAAAGAGGTTGGGGTGAGTCAAAAGATATAGTTAGAAGGCCTGGAGCCAACCCAGTTTAGAAGCCAAGGATTTAAGGGTCACCTTTAGCAATCTGTAGAAAGGGAAGCCAGGCAGGACACAGTACCTTAAAGAGAAAGAAAGCTCCAGCAGGGGCAGTTGTTCCTGGCAGTGGTTGAAGTTCGTGGTTCCGACCAGGGGAAGATAAGATCTCGTTGAGGAGGAAACATGGGGTCGTGGCACTGCACAGGGATGAAACCAGCCGCGGAGTTCCCGATTAAAAGGTGCAGTCCTTTTATTCGCAGTCAAAAGTGGTGAGCTTGGCTATCCAGCCGCTGGGGTGCTTGGCACGGGCGATTCGACCAAGTGACGTCTTTGGAAGCGAAAAAGGGCGAACTGGTTGGTCCTACCAGCTCAAAGGGAGAAGACTCTCCAGCAGAAGATCTTCTCTTGTCGTCGGGAAAGTGGTGAGTTTGTAGCAGCAGGGCTCCACCGGTGGTGTCGTCGGGTGCAGGTGGCTCAGCTTCTTCCCTCTTCGGATTCTTAGGTCCTGTGGCGACGTCTGAAGTTCCAGTCCCAAAGGCCCTGCTTTTATGCAGAAAAACCCCCATTCATCAGCCTAGCTGTCAATCACACATGCTAAGTGGTGAGCTGGCCGGCTCACCACTGGGCCAATCAGAGAAGAGTGCAACTTGGGTTGCTAAGGCAACGCAGTCCAGGGTGCCAATTCCCCCCTCCACCTTTCCTGTGGAACCCAGACAGAGTGGCACCATTTGGAGGGCTTCTGTGGAGAAGCCCGCCAAAATAGTGGAACAAGGGCTCGACCTTGGTCAGAGTTAGAGACGGACACAAACGCCATTTTAGAATCGAGTTCTGGCAAAAAGACCCAACCGTTGATTTAATATTAAATAAACCGGCGGTATCTTTAACATTGCACCAAAAAGTGGTGCGCTTAAAATCAATGGGAAAATCCCATAGAGAATATTCCGGAGGAATATTTCGCGTGGTAACCACTGCCATCAGCCAGAAACTCGACGAGGGGGGACGGGACAGTGCCCCCTTGAAAACAGACCCAGGGGCAATCGAATTACCCCTTACCAGTACTTTCCGCAATATGATGGTTTGTACTGGTTCTGTTCACAATTTTGGACTAGTAAAGCCAATGGTGACTTTATACGCCCTGGGAGACAGTCAGTCCCAGGGTATGGAGTCTATTTTTGGGGGCCACTGTGACACCCCTGTGGTACTGCACTGAGGGTGCTGTGTACCACACATACAGAAAAACAGATGATACCCTATGGAGTAAAAAGAAACCCCATAGCCCATAAGCACATAGCAAGTCAAGGACATACCTCAAATCATGTCTAAGAGTGGGAGTAAAAGAGTCTCACTCTTAGCAGGAGAAAAAAACAAACCCCAAAAATCCAGTAAAGCTGCTGGGGGACTCACTAGGTTTGGGAAATTAGCCTTATAAGAGAATTCTCCCTAACAACGAATGAAGCCCACCTCCTGCTTCAGGGTGTCTGGGGTAGGCAGGAAGTGAGAGAGGCGCCCGAAACTTCGTGCTTAGTCTCCTAGAAGACCCAAATGCACTCTGATGATTGGCCGGCTGACTGTCCGGCAAAGACAGCCACCCTGCTGGGTGACTGACAGCTGGGCTGGAATGAAAGGGGGGAGAACTGAATAAAAGGCAAGTATTTTGGCTTGGAAGGCAGAGTCGACAACTGGACGAAGGAACCGAAGAAGGACTTTAAGAGGACGCCTGCTGCAATTCCTGGACTGTTGGTTTGCCCGGTGAAGCCTTGCTGCAGTGCCGAAATGCCAAGTTTGCATCGACAGAGAAGCCCCTGCAAGGACGACTTCTCCCCTTGAGTTGGTGGGACTGATCAACTCCAAAGTAAGCCACCTGGACATCCATCTCAAAAGCTGGTTGAATTGCCATAGAGTTGCTGCTGGAAACCGTATAGCAGGGAGAGGAACACCAGATTGTGTGCGTTGCTTTTAAGTTGTCAAGAGCTCCAGGAAGCTCCTCCGGACTCCCAGGAAGCCAGACTGACCAAGCCTGAACCCAGTGAACAGTGTGCGGGACCCCAGGAGCAAGGAAAGTCCATCTTGACATCCGGGAACCGCAGTGTTGCTATTTGCAGTAGACGCGAGGAGCTGAAATGCCGAACAGCCACTGAAAGTGAAGTTTGCAAGTTTTGACCGCCCTAGTGCAGTGCAGCAGGAGTCATACCCCTCCTCCCCAAACATCCTCCTTGTCCCTGCGACTGAGGCCCAGGAACAGTGAGATCTGCAGAGCTGCACAGGAACATAAGTCCTCTGCTGCATCTTTTCTTCATTTTAAAGATACTGTACAAAGTCTAAGAGAACTTAACCCTTGCTGTAGAGTTGCCTGCGCCTTCTACTCACAAGTCAAACAGCTTGTGGCCCTTCATTGATTCATCTTTTTCTTCAAAGACTTCTGAAACATTGTGCAAAGACTTTTCTACTTACCTGCAAAGGAAGTGCTTCAGCCCATATAGACTCTTGCCTATTGACTTTAGATTAAACTGTTTCACTGAATGACTTATTGGGGGATCTGAAAGTATTTGCCTGCTTAAGAATAATTGTGGTATCTCGTTTGCTCTAATAACCTTTCCCTTTGACTTGCTCTTAAACTAATTCTGAATGCCAACAGTAATACATTAATGTCAACAGCACCCTAGCTATTGAAGTCCCCTGTGGGTGTAGGTCTCTGCTGTATGCCATCCCAAATGGGTATTTACTGATTCTGAACTAAGAGATTGTGTAACTTTGAAGTATATTCGTGTGGGGTTTTACAGTGCTCCCCTTCTGAAGAAGGCTTACATTAACTGAATGGCAAATTAATAATTGTTTAATCAAGAAACCCTGTGTTTAAGTGTTTGCTTGAATACTAGTCACTGTCAATCTCTGTGTAACTCCCCTACAGCTCACATTGACACCTCTTGAGATAAGCCTGGCTACTCGTCCACACTACCAAACTGTGTAGTACAGACTTATACCACAGGTTGGGTTGCTGTTGCTATTGCCAGGAGGTCAGGGTTGTTTGTAGTGCACCCTAAGGGTACTGCATACAATCTTGACTAAACTGATGCACAATTGCTTAAGGTCCCATGGTATTGGGGAAGTGTAGCCCCCGCGAGGTCGCAGCAACGCTTGGGATGGCTCAAAATGCAGGTCTTCTTGAGTCCAGTGGGTCTCACCAGGCTCTGGGTCAGAGTTGTCCTTTGTGGAGTCCCCAGGTCGATTAGAAGGAAGGACTACAGCAGGCTCAGGTTACACAGCAGGCTCTCCGGTTGCTGGAAATCGTCTCCGCCGCTTTTTCTTCATCATCCTCTTCGGTTTCAGTTCCAGTGGTCGACTTGTCTTCAGCTTCCAGGATCGCAGTATTTAACAACAATTACAACACAACTTCTGCATTGTCTCGCTGCATTTTACAAGGGCGGTCTGGTTGTCCAATCAGGACAGCCAGGCCCCCACTGGGATTTGTTCCCATTCAGGCAAGGGGGAAGACAAAGGATGTGGAGTTTTGGACTCCTCCCTCGCTTCCCCTTCACAGACAGACTGGAGCCTGGGCGGGGAGTCCATGGGACTCCAGCCGAACATAAAAATCTAACAAAGGAATTTCCTGCCCTGGGTGTCAGGGGAAGTAACAAGAAAGGACAAGATACACTAAAATGGCGAAAAAAGAAGACGAGTCACTCTGGTAAAATGAGCACCCTTAGGAACCTTTACTGCAGCTGTGAACACAGCCTACGGTAAAGGAGCGCCAAATAAATACAAGGTATCACTGCCACCAGCTATTCAAGGTAAGCTTGCGCCTGTAACAGAATGGTTACAGTTTTAGTGTGAAAGGGGATACATTGCATCTCCCCAGTGTTCCACATAAGGTGGGGGTTCTGGTTTCACCTAAAAAAATGTAAAAGGGATTCAAAGATCCGTTATACCTTTGGGAACTGTATTTCGCTCAAGGTTAGGCATAGAAAGTTAAAAGGGGAGCCCCTAGGGCAACCCAGCAACAACAGGCATTTATTAACAAAAGGTTGTTAACGAGGGTAACTTTTAAAAGACACTATGGGGTGTCTAAATAATGACACCCACAAAAAGAGTAAAATATTCTGTGAGCGTGGAAAAAGGTTCCCACTCACTGAGGTATTAAGGAAACATATCGCACTAGTAAAGCAAAAAGTTCTGGGGTTGACCCAGGTCCGGAAGATCTACCATTTCTATGAAAATCTTAGCTAACACAGCCACAGGGAGCCAGTGGAGGGATTTCAGCATCAGAGAGATGTGGTCCCAAGGTTTAAGGCTAAGGATACGTCTTGTGGTTCTGTTCTGATGAGTTGTAGAGGACAGAGAAAAGAAGTATGAAGATTGAGAAAGAGGCTGTTGCAGTAGTCTAGCCTAGTTAGAACCAGTGCTCTAGAGGTGGTGAGCCACTGGGGGACAGTGAGAAAAGGTAGAATGCCTCAGAGGAGGTGCAGTTGGTAGTGGGACTTTTTGGAGATGTCTGAGATGTGAGAAGAGCAGGAGAGAGTGGAGTCAAAGATGACCCCTGGATTGTTTGCCTCATTGGTAGGTGAGGGCATAGGGTCAAGGCAGGCCGGCCATTGTGAAAGTAGGAAAGCAGGAGCAGGGGTCCCAATGAGGATGATCTCTGTGCCATTCAGGCAGAGATCGTTAGCAGCACACCAAAACTGAATCGTGGACAGTCGGGGATGAGCGAAGAGGAGGAGGCTCAGTGTAGCCTGAAAGAGCTTTGTGTCATCTGCATAACAGTGACATGGTAAAGGTAGAGATCCTGTGGACCAAGGGGGCCATGTAGATACTGAAGAACCAGGGGGATAGCTTAGTTCCCTGGGGGATACCATAAGTAGAACGAGTGATAGAGGAGAGAAAGGAGCCAATTTCCCCATGAGAGGGCCTGTCTGAGTGGAAAGGGGGCAAGCCACGCCAGGGCCTGATCTGTGATGGCCAGGGTATCACGGAGACCGGTGATCAGGATGTTGTGGTTTACCGTATCGAAAGAAGGTCAAGAAGAATGAGGATCAAGGGAGAGTTAGAGTCAAGATTTGAGAGCAGGTCTTCACGGGTGTTCAGAAGAGCAGTTTCTGTGCCTCTGGATGCTCTAAAGCCAGACTAATGGTCATGGAGACAACCAAGAGATTCAGTGTGGAGAGTAGGTTGAGTGATAGCCAGCTTCTGGAGGAGTGTTTCCAGCAAAGGGGTGGAGTTCGGGGGATAGTTTGCTGAAATAGATGGGTCGGCTGAGAGTTTTTTGAGCATAGGCTTTACAAGAGTGCTTGATAGGTAGGAGTCGGACAGGTTACGGAAAGGTCCTGAAGAGTCAGGAGAGTCGAGATGGATGTTAAGATCCCCCAGCAGAAGGAGTTGGGGAGAGGAGGAGAGGAGAGAAGATGCCAGGTCAGCCCATTCCGAGGGGAAGATGGCGGACTGGCCCGGCGGCCGATAGAACGTGGCCAGAGTAAGAGGCGACAGGTGAGCGAGAGAGAGCAAACAGACCAGGCATTCAAAGGAGGAGTAGATCTGAGTGGGAATAACGGAAACATGGATTCACTCAGGAAAAATCAGGGCTACTCACCCTCCTGGCCTGTTGGGTCGGGGTCCGAGAAGATCTTGTAACCTTCAGGGAGGAGTGTGTCAAAACTTGTGACAGAGCGGACCTTAAACCATGTCTCAGTAAGAGCAAGAACATCAAGGTCCAGAAGTTCAAAGAGGTGGCAAATGTCAGAGGAGTGCCTGACAGCAGAGCGAGAGTTTAGTGTGGCAACATGGAGAAGGTTGCCACTTTTGACAGACCTACGTGGGGGGGATCCAGGGGACAGAGGTCAACCCCGCAAGCAGCAAGAGTGTCTGAGAGATGGGGGAAGGAGGAGACAAGGATGACAAGGGTGTCAGTGAGGAGGGTGCAGGAAAGGTAGCCAGGATAGTGGAAAATGGCAGGGGAGCCAGTGTGGGAGGGGCCGCAGGGGTCAAGAGAGCTCAAGATGCGGTGGCAGTGGGTGGCCAAGGCAGCAGGGTGGAGGGGGCTGACAAGGTTGGCAGTGTACAGTGAGTAGGCAAGAGAGCCTGTACACTTGAGAGCGAAAATGGGGGAGTTGTGAGGTTGGTAGGAGGCAAAGTAGTCAGGGTGGGCATAGAAGTCGATGGTAAGGGACCCTGTGAAGAAGGAGGAAAGTTAATAGGGCGAGGAAGGAGCCAATCACAAATTAAGTGGGTGGGTTAAGGCCCTTGTACCAGGATGGTACCGCTTTGATAGACATTTATGATGGCCCTGAAAGTGGAAAAGGAGGCACGAAGGGACTGTCAGCGGGTGCCACCATTTATGTGTGACGAAGACCAAGGAGAAGGCAAAGCAGCAATATGGGGATTCCATAAGTTGGGAGAAGGAACAACAAAGAGGATGTTGGTGAGAGTATCTGTTGCTGAAGCACTGACGTAGGTGTCAGCGATGGGAAGGCATGGGTTGGAGGCTGTTAGGAAAGATTTCCATTTATATGTAATTTTCACTCCATTGGTGAACCCACCCCGCCCCCCCCCCCAACTTAGCCTGACTCTTTCCAGTGGAGCCCAGCCTTCTGCTGTACTCCACTGGGCTTTCGCTCATTTTGTTATGGGGAAACTGACATGCCCTTAAAGACAGTCAGTACTGGGAGACTTTGTTTCCCTTAGTCTTTCACTTTGTTGCTAGTTCTTAGCAACATTTTATCAGTGCACAATGTACCTTACTGTACAGTGCACTGGGGTCTAACTTTTAAGGCCCTAGACACCCTAAAAGGATTTTTCGGTGAATGTACAAATGTGCCTTGGACAGAGCTGGTGGCAGCTGTTACTTTTCATGTATTTTTAACCATTTTCTATGGCCCATACCGTTTTTGGCCCAGGACAGTGGCTAATGCTTAAAATGGCAATGCCACGAGGAACTTTGTTCTGTCCTTGGCCATCTTGTCCCTTTGCCTTCCCCAGGTCGAGCAGACCCGGGAAATTAGTTATTTGGTATTGGAGACCCTGACGCAAACCAAAGCTTTCGCTGGCTTCTGCATGCCTTGTGTGTCTCTACAGAATGTGGGCTGGACTATCAAGTTCAAATACACATCCTGGGTGCCAGGATGTCTGGTGTGCTGGGAATGACAGAGCACCGTGATCCATGATTCTGGGATGGCTGTACGTGAGAAGATCTCTCATTGGGTCATCTTCGTTTTGGCACAAAGGAGATTCTGGATAAGAGAAGGCATCTTACACCCATTCCAGGTCGATCTCTTGAGTTCTCACGAACTTAAGATAGGAGCAAAGTATCCTGAAACCAAGAAGCAGAGCCGAGGAACCGCTGGTGACCCGGTGGGAGGTTTGGCACCCCCTATTTCTGATCGAACCTAGAAGGTCTGCCAAGATGCTTCGACCCATTGGAATAGTGGGTCCAACTTTTCTCAGCAACTCCAACTTAACCTGTAAACGAGCCTGCTCAGAAGTGTTCCGGGACCACCTAGCGAACTGACCAGCTTGTGCAGGGCCTTTGCCCTGTAACCGCCACCGTCTCGAGTCAACATGAGCATTGGGAGACTGGAAGCTCTGGGTATAAGGCACTCCCCTCGCCAAGTTTCATACACCTAGCATTCCTAGGTCTGGAATTAGGAGAGTATGCCTGAACCCGAGCCTACACAGTCACTGTGTCGCCCAGCTGTAGTGATGAACTTCGTGGGTGCCTTGCTGCTGTGCCCACCAATGCCCTCAGACTTGCTGGAGTGGAATTGGCCTGATCCCTTCATCAGGAGCAGAGAAATGGCCACTGTCCTGCCACCGAATCATCCCTGGAACACAGCCCCTGAAAGCTGCAAAGCCACGCAACTGCAGGATTTGAACCCGCAACCGAAGTGGACTCGACCTCCGAAGTTTGGTCCGCAGTGCGCCGAGGGTCAGTGAGTACTTGCAACCCTTACCAGTGGCCCCAGGTGCATCCATCCATTTTTACGCACAAGTGTCCCCTGAGGGCCACTCTTTGTTGTGGTAGCCTGTACTGCCAATCTATTCCCAGTTCTTGGATCGTCTTCTGCTCTCTTGGGGGGACCCTCCTCGAATAGTGGGTACTTATTCTTCACTGTCTTACCCACCCCTCCTTCCTGAGTCGCTACAGCCCCTGCAAGAGAACCCATTTGGGATCTACCACAGGATCGCGTGCACCAGCAAAGAAAGTACTTTACAGCTCAAGGCTCCACTCATCTTAAGGACTGGACTGTCTCATTAGTTAGGGACTGAACTGTGAAGGACTACCTAAATAATATTCGCACCATGTGACCCCGTTCTTTGCAGGTTGTATATCTCTACTGTGAAATATTCCTTTAGCTCAACTGTTATTGTATAGATGTTTGCTAGATAGGAATGTGTTAGTGTGGTTACCATTGCTTTGATTCTATTGTGTGTTTTACTTGAAAGTCCTTCAATAAATGTATATGTATTTTTAGGTGTCCAGTCATCATTTCGAATACAAAAGGGTCGAATACAATACATTCGAACCAAAAGGATCTAAAATAAAATGTTCGAATGCTTTTTTTAATGGTTTTTTTTTGGGTTTGGTATAGTAAAATTTTGTTGTTTTTGTCCCAAAAAAGGGGGTTTTGGGCGGGGTGGATGGGGGGGCTTGGGGGGTTGGTCGACATTTGATTTTTCTTTCCCGATCCTTTTGGTTTGAATGTTTTGTAGTTCGAAACTATGAATTTGAACTTTTAACTATAAACCATATTTTTGATATATACACCGGACAGAGTAATTTGTAGTGTCCTTTACTCTGTGTGCTCATTGTGGGCCTCACCCCTCCTGAGACTGGGTCTTGACCGCTGCCAATGCTACCTTGATTGGTCTGGCTTGTCCAGAAGGTTACCCTCTTCCAAGAAACTAGGCTGGTCTTCTGAACCTCGGCCCACCAGGTCAGAGTCCAGAAATCCGCCTTAACAGAGGTCAGAATGTGCTTCTTGAATTTCCTCCAGCCAGACTTAGCAAGAGGTGAAGGATAGGAGATGAAGCAGTTAGAGAAGATGGGGGAGATAGAAAGTGCCATTGTGAGGGGCACAGAGTGTGGTGCACTTAACCAGAAGCAGGGCAGTTGAGGTAGATGGGAGAAGGTAGGCAAAGACGGAGCAAGCACACGGGGAGAGACAGGATAGGGAAGAAACAATGGAAAATGAAGAGGGTGAGGGAACAAAGAACAGAACAGAGGGCACAGGGGGTAACCAGTCAGCACATTCCCATGAAAAGCAGGATGTGAACACCAAAAAACGATTTCAGAAACAGCAGCAACACCAATGCAGGATGTGAACACAGCTGGATTCAATGTTTTAAACATGCATGAAAACATGTAGGATGTGCACAAAGCTAAATTCAATTTTTTATTGTTGGTCAACAGGTGAAGCAGCAGAACAGTATAGGGGTGTAGACAGTAAGTGTAAGCCCAGGAAGGATGAAAAGTGTTATGGCCTGGTGCTTGGAAAATTGTAAATTACTCACCGTAGTGACTAACTGACTAACACACTCCTAGTCCATAGTCCCCTTACCTCCATACTGCATGAGCAGCCCACCCAAGGAATGGGAGACCGAACCTTTTTCCACCAGAAAAAACCTTCCTTTTAAATTTAGAGGCTGCGGGGGTGCGGCCCTGTGAGCATGCGCTGCCCTGATTCCGCCCTCCGGCGCCACAGTCCCCATTGATGCGTTGACAATTGATTAAAGGGATGGTCTAGTAAAAATGTTTATTTAAAAAATAGATGGGCAACATAAAAAAAAAAAAATGCTAGCATTCTCCGTTTTAAAACGAGCCCGGAAAACTTAGAAATAAAACCGCAGCTTTAAAAACGTATTTATGTTTGCGGTCGCTTTTGAAGCGACCGCAAATATAAATACAACGTTATTGTGTTGGAAAACGCTGCGGTTTTTCTTTCCAAGTTTCTCAGGCTCCTCTGGCTCGGAGGAGCCTGAGAAACTTGGAAAGAAAAACCGCAGCGTTTTCCAACACAACCGCGTGTGTTTCTGCCTGCTGTGGCTATCACTTTGGGTCTCCGGTGCTCCCAGGGGAGCACCGGAGACCCAAAGTGAAAGCCACAGCAGGCAGAAACACACGCGGTTATGTTTACATGCCGCGTAGTGTTTCTACCTGCAGCTGATTTCCCATTTGGGGCTCTCAGGCTCCCAGTGGGGAGCCCGAGAGCCCCAAATGGAAAAGCAGATTCAGGCAGAAACAACGCGGTTGTGTTGGAAAACGCTGCGGTTTTTCTTTCCAAGTTTCTCAGGCTCCTCCGAGCCGGAGGAGCCTGAGAAACTTGGAAAGAAAAAACGCAGCGTTTTCCAACACAATAACATTGTATTTATGTTTGCGGTTGCTTCAAAAGCGACCGCAAACATAAATACGTTTTTAAAGCTGCGGTTTTATTTCTAAGTTTTCTGGGCTCCTCCAGCCAGGAAAACTTAGGAAAAAAACCGCAGCTAGTGCTTATTTTTTGTAAAAAAAAATAAATAGCACTTACCGAGATTCAGCTACAGCTTTCCTGCTCTGGTCTCCGGTCCCCGTCCTCCGCCTACAGCACTAATGAAGGGAAAGCCGCCCAGCGGTAGCCTTTGTTTCCTACAGCTGGCTGGCTTTTCCTTCATTAGTGCCGCAAAAGCCAGCACAGGAGGGCCTCCATTTCACAAAATGGCTGCGCCCCTGTGCTTGCTTTTGCGAATTTTGAGCTTAAATAGCTCAAAATTTTACATAGGAAGTTTTAAAACGGAGAATGCTAGTATTTCTTTTTATGTTGCCTATCTATTTTTTAAATAAAAATTTTTACTAGACCATCCCTTTAAACATTGCCTAATGACACCAGTATTATTAGGGGGGGGGAGGATGGTGGGATGTATGGAGAAAAGGGTACTACGCTAGTCACTACGGTGAGTAACTTATAATTACTCTTACGTCCGTCCCCTTTCCTCCATACCGCATGGGCGATTACAACTGAATGTAGCCCCAGGGTGGAGAGGAGACCCTCCTTATGCAAATAGGTTTCTAAGAACCGCCTGTCCGAAAGCCACATCAGATCTAGAGCCGGCATCCAAACAGTAATGCTTACAGAAAGCCGTGGGAGTGGCGGCCCTGCTTATGACTTGTCAAGAGACATAGCTTTGGAATGCTATGGCCGATGGCTTGGCCCTGACTGCGTGGGCATGCATGTTGGCCGGAAGCGGCTTGTGCTGGCCCTTGTACGTTTCCTTGATGGACGAGACCATCCAGCGGGATATGGAGGCCTTGGAGGCCTGATAGCCTGGTCTTGAGCCTGCAAAAGTAACAAACAAGGCATCCGATTTGCAGCAGCCCTTGGTGCTGTCTAAGTAAGAATTCAGGGCACGCCTGACATCCAGGCAGTGCAGCACCCTCTGTGCTTCGTCCTTGGGATCGGAAAGAACGTAGGAAGGGCTATTTCCTTGTTCAAGTGGAAAGCAGACAGCACCTTGGGAAGGAGTGCCGGGTGTGTATGCAGGACTACTTTGTCCCTGTGACATGTAGTATATGGCCTTGAGACGACCAGCGCCTGTATTTCACTGACTCTACAAGCTGAGGTGAGGCCGACTAGCAAGGCCGTCTTGATGGTGACCAGCCTGATGTCCGCAAATGCCATTGGCTCAACCGGTTTGTGCGCCAGAGCGCACAGGACTATGTTGAGGTCCCACACAGTGTGCGGTCTCTTGACGGGCAGGTAGAGCCTTGCTGATGTTTGATAGGATAGGATAGGAGAAGATGCCCCTCCTCCAAGTTCCTGTAAGCCCCTATGGCTGCGAGGTATGTACGGCAGATGTCCACCTGCACACCAGAGTGGGCGAGGTGCGCCGAGAAGGAGAGCACGTTGCCCAAAGAACATGCCAGGAGGGGTCGTTTCTTTGGAGTCTGCCCAATGGCAGAATCTGGTCCATTTACTCTTGTACTCGGCCCTGGTAGCCTTGCCCCTTGCGCCCTGTATGATTTTCAGATTAGCCTGTGAGAGGCTGAGGTGCTGCAGCGTTACCTTCTCAGGTACCACGCTGTGAGGGCTTGTTTCTGTGGCGCGGGGTGGATGACCCTGCCTCTTGCTGCGCCAGAAGATGTGCTGGGCCCGTCAGGAGATGAATCGGAGGCACCTCTGAGAGGCTGAGCAGCTCCGAAAACCATGGTCTGGCCGGCCACCATGGAGCCATTACAATGGTGTTGATTTGGCAAGACTCCTCGATCTGAATCAGCTGAGTGGGCGGGAAGGCGTAGGCCCTAATGCCGTTCCACTGAAGCTGAAATGCGTCGCCCAGGCAGCTGGGGCCCTGTCCCTGACAGGAGGCGAACTGAAGGCACTTCTTGTTGTGCCAGGTGGCAAAGAGATCCACCTCGGGATGACCCCACTTGTTCAAGATCTCCTGAATGACTAGGTCGTTTAGCTGCCACTCGTAATTGTCCACTCCCAACCTGCTGAGCCTGTCTTCCTCCAGGTTGGCTGCCCCCGGGAGGTGGACTGCCATGAGGTATATGTCATTTTCCAGGGCCCACTCCCAAATGCTGATTGCCAGTCTGAACAGAGGAGGGGATCTGGTGCCTCCCTGCTTGTTGAAGTAGTACATGCTGGTCGAGTTGTCTGTCTGGATGAGGACAACCTTGCCCCTGAGAAGTGGTAGGAATGCTCTGAGCGCTAGCCAGATGGCGTTCAGCTCTAACCAACTGATGTGGTATTCCTGCTCCTGTCGAGTCCAGGTGCCGTGGACGGAGAGCTCGTCCAGGGTGGCTCCATGGCCCTCAAGCGAGAAGTATGGTGATGGTGGCCTGCGGGGAGGCTGGCCGAAAGGGCTTGCCCGCCCAAAGGTTGCAGTCCATGGACCACCATGTTAGGTCCGGGTGAAGAGATGGAGGAACGTTGATCATCTCAGATTGGGAGCCCTGTTCCTGGTTCCATGATGCCACGAAGTGCAGCTGAATCCTCCTCATCCTCAATCTAGTGTCTGGAACGGAAAATAGGACCGCCGTCAAGAGACTCAGGAGATGCCAAGGTTACCTCTCTGCAGAGGACATGGGAGGTGGCCCTCCTGATGGCCGAGATCTTGTGCTCCGAAGGAAATACCTTATCGGAGCACGTGTCCCAGATGAGGACCAGGGATATCAGTCTGCGTGGGCTGCAGCTGTGTCTTCTTGAGATTGAGCAAGAAGCCCAGATCATGCAGTGTGTTCATAAGGGCATGGGAAGAGTGGTGAACCGCTTCCGGAGATGTAGCCCTGACGAGCCAGTCATCGAGGTATGGGTAGATGTGGAGGCCCTGTGCTCTCAGGAGGGCAGCCACTGTATATTCATTAGCCTGGTAAAGACCCTGGGGGCCGAGTTGAGGCCATAAGAAAAGACCTTGTATTAAAAACGGTAGCCCATGATCCTGAACCGTAGGAAAGAACGATGGGGCTTGCAAATCGGTATGTGTAGGTACGCGTCCTTCAGATCCAGGGAGCACATCCAGTCTCCCTTGCACAATGTCTCCGCTATAAAAGCTGGCGTAACCATCTTGAATTTTTGTAGGGGTAAGGAGAGGGAGGGTGGAAAGGTCCAGCTCAACTCTCAGGCCCGCCTGGTGGTTCTCCTGAATGGCGAGAATCCTGGAGTAAAAGCCAAAGCCTTGCTGGAAGGCTGGGACTTCCTCCGCTGTCTGGCTCTCTACGAGCGACCAGCTCTGCCTGGCTCTCTACGAACGACTGGATCTCCGCCAGAGGAGTTGCTGTCCCAACCTGAGGGAGGGGAGGATGGTGGAGAGGCTGGGATCGGTAGGTGGTACCCAGTGGATACTACGGAGAGGATCCAGGGGTCTGTCAAATTCTGGCACCAGAAATGTGCATGGAGACCCGAAGGGGCATGTCATGCCTTCTTTCCCTCTGAGGCGGGGGGGACTGGAAAAAGTCCTTAACCCCCCCCCCCATATCCTTTGTTGCTTGCGCCGGTTCCGAGACGGTGAGCGGTCCGGCTGCCTGGATCTCCGTTCCTGGAAGCCGCGGAACCCTCCATACGTACGCCCCCTGTCGGAGTGCTGTTGCGACTAGGTGTACGACTTGGGCGTGGTCTTTGTCAAGATGGATAAAAACTTGGCCGTTTGTGAGCTGTTTTTCTTCTTGTCCAGCTCGTCGTCCGTGGTGGAGTGGAAGAGGCCCCCCCACCTCGAACAGATGATCTAAAATTCGTTCCTGGACGTCCGGGTTGAATTTCATTGGCCGGAGCCAGGTTGTCCTTCTCATGTCCGTGGCGATACAGATGGAATGGCCAGAGGTGTCAATATGGCCCACAGTGGATTCCATGAGGTCCTGCACCACCAGCTTGGCCTCAGCCAGTCCCGCATTAAAACGTGATTGGCTCTGCGTAGGGAGTTCCGGGAGGACGTGCGCAATTTCCAGCCATAACCTTTGGTTAGCGGCAGCCAGCATGGCATCGGTATTGGCCTGACGAAGATGCAAGGATGCGCTGGAATAGAGTTTCTTCCCGTACGCCTCCAAGATCTTATCTTCCTTGCTTTGCAGTGCCGCAGATGAGGAGGCTGAGGATGACTGAGGCTTGCAGTATAGTGATGCCGCAGCGATCACCGAGGCGTGTGGCTGAGGATGGGCCGATAGCAAGCGTGTATCCACCTCCATCTGCCTGTACTTGGCGTCCAGGTTTCGATTGACCGGCTGGACTGAGTGGGGTTTGAGCCAACCCTTCTTGGCCAGGGAGGCTACATCAATCTGCAGAGGAATCCTCGTTTGGGCAGAGGGACGTCGCGTGGGGACTTCAGCCAGAACCCCCTCTGGCGGCTGCTCAACTTCGGGTTGGGGTAGGCCCAGGTACTCCGCCTGAACACTGCTAACAGCTCCAACAGGTTTCTGCAGTTGGCTGCTACTGCTGGGGACCAAACGGTGTCTGCTGAATGAGGTGAGCTCCCACCCCGTGAGAGATGCATCCGTAGTGAGAGTGGCTTCTACTGCAGGGGCGGTGAAGGTCTTCCCAGTCAAGAGGTTCTACCTCGACCACCACTGCAGAGAGAGAACGAGGGCTTCCGAGACAACCACTAGATCGTACCATTGTCCGCTGGTCTGACACCATTGGCTGTTGAGCCACTCTTACATAGGGCGCATGTGCAAACTGTGTGTGGGACTAGATAAATGCAGGAGGCCATAATTCCTAACAGTCACATGGATTTGCGTACCGTCACCTCTCGACTGGCTACATATTGAGGGTTCTGAAACAGCCTGTTTTTAAGCATTTCGTTGAAGACGAGGCAGTCTTCTGTCCGAATTCGAGCCCCCAGGAATTGCTTGACTTGGCCGGGTCTGGGCTGGACTTTCTCATTTATTGAGAATGCCAGAATAAAGAGTAGATCCATCGTCTTTTGGGTGTTTGATAGGCATACTCCGTACGAATCCCATGTTACCAGCCAGTGGTCGAGGTAAGGATAAACTGGGATGGATTGCCTGTGCAGGTGAGCCGCCGCTACTGCCGGCACCTTTGTAAATACCCTTGGGGCTGAAGCAATGTCGAAGGTAAGTACTTTGAACTGATACGGTTTGTCCTCCATCATAAACCTTAGGTATTTCCTGTATGCTGGCAACATTGAAATATGAAAGTATGCATCTTTCATGTCCAATATTGTCATGTAATCCCCCTGTGTTAGCAGAGGGTTTACCTCTTGCAGCGTTATCATTCGACATTTTGTGGTTTGACAAATATGTTCGCTGGGCGCAAGTCTAGCACAGGGCGCATGGTGAGATCCTTTTTGGGTACAAGGAAGTACACTGAATAAATACCCTTGTTTACCTGTAGAACGGTGACGACTTTGATTGCACCCTTTCCCTAAAGGATCTCAACCTCTTGCAGTAGGATCTTCAGATGTTTCGATGACGAATGTCTGGACTTTGGTGGTCGATATCGAGGTGGTTGGCTGAACTTGATACAGTAAATGTGGGTGACGGTCTTGAGCACCCACTTGTCTGTGGTAATTCCCTCCCATGCATGGAAGAATGATATCTGTCCCCTAACCGGGGAGGCATCGGAGGGGACCCGGATCTGCACGTCATTTCTGATTGGAGGCCAGGGAGCCTCTAGGGGTGGTACTTTGACCCCTTCCGTTGCTACACCGCTGTTCTCTAGGCTGATCCTGGTTTGAGGCAGCTGACCACTGTCATGAGGACCATGTGTTACACGTTGCTTACTGGTTGTGTGGGGAACGTGGGTAAGATTGTCTGCAAAAGGATCAGCAAGAGCTTCCACCTCGCTGCTGAAAAGGCCTTCGAGTTATCTGGTTTAAAGATTTCAAAGTGTCATGTTCTTTCTTCGCAGTCTCTAGCGCCTCATATACAGCTTTACCAAACAGGTTGATTCCTCCATGCGTGCCTCTTGAAAAGGGTACCTTAGGCCTCCCTGCTGTCGCTGCAGCATCAAAGGTGTTCTTAAGAATATCATGATTCACCGGTCTCCCCTCTGACACAACCGCCAGCAGGCGTGACCGTATTGGTTCAGAGACATCTTGCAGGCCTTCCTGGAGCAGATTACACTGAACGTAGATGTAGCTGGCCAACAACGTAGTATTGTTGGCAATTCTGGTGGAATAGGCTGCCGCAGTAGTGACACACTTCCCCAGGGCATACAACTTCTTGCAGTCCCATGTCCGGTGGGGTCTCACCCGTGGACAAGGGTACTCCTGCCCTATTCATAGTTGAGGTCGGTTCCCAATGATTGCATCGACAGTCAAACCATCGACAACCATACCATTGACAAAAAAGCATCTAAAAAAAACAAATGCATTTTTTATGGGGTTCCCCCATCCACCCTTTTTAAACCATTAAAACTCATGTTTACCAAACTAAACCCTTCACCATTGAAAAAAATGCATTCGTTTTTTTAATGTACTTTTTTCAATGGTATGGTCTGTCAATGGTTTGTATTCGATGCAATGACCGGATACTGTTGTAGTTACCACTAGGGAACCTGGGGTGGGTATGTCCCCGAAATTTAGAGAGGGACTGTAGGTGAGGGGCGAAAAAGCTTCAACCCGTGGGTTCACAGCCCTGGTTTGCGATGGCGTCAGCAAAGAAGGGGCGAAACGCCATTTAATGGACTTCAATAAAGGTATAGCCTTGGCTAGCAGGTGGTTTCTCCATCAGAATATCCTCCACGAAGTCTGTGTCTTGCACTGCTTCTTGGGTTTGGGTGGCAATCTGAAAATGTTCTGCAGATTTCCTCAGAATAGCATTAAATGCCATCTGGTCATCTATGGGAGATGCCTGTCTAATGGGAGAAGTGGGAGGATCCATGCATAATGTGTCTGGATCAGGGGTATTAGTGGGGGTGGAGTATCCACTGGCTGTTCATCTCTCCTTCCCCCCCAATCTGGGGTCTCCTCAATAGGGTCCTCAAAGGGATCATCTTCCTGTAAATAACGGTCCTGAGGAAGAGCTTCCTGTTCCGTCATAAAGAGGGCAGGAAGGTATAGGTCTTCCTCACTGTGCCTTTTATGTGTGGTAAACCTTTCTGAGAGGTCCACAAATTTTGAAAGTCTATTCATACACCCCTTCAAACCTATCGCTGGTCCATAAGGATGAGCCAGAGGGGTCTGGAGCAGAGGGTGGTGGGGGTGGGCGGCGGGAGCTCCTCGTGGGGATCTGAATGTTTAGACCGTCGAGATTTATCAGAAGTGTTAGAGGGAATTCTCAGAAATGTGCCAATTCCCTCCACCTTAGAGACCCCCAGCAACTTTGCTGGATTTTGAGGACTTTATATTTTTTTAACCCGGAGAGCGAGACGCTTTTCCCCACTTTTATTTTAATGTGATTTTGTACACAGTGTTTCTTTTGGTTGTGGAGTCTGACAAACTCCATAGGCATCATCTTTTACATTGCGTCACACAGCACCTTCAGTGCAGTGTCACAGGGAAGTCTTTCAGATATCCCAAAGGTTTAAATACCTTTCTCTGGGATAAACTACTGTTTCCCAGAGCAGTAAAGTGAAATTGACTTTCCTTACATTTGTAGCTTTCTAGACCCAGCACACACCATCCACCATCTTACAATAGGGTGCTGGAGGGGTTACCTAGTATCCCCTTTGTCCAGCTTATCATGTAACATGTTTTATGTTACCCTTTCCTCACTGAATGGCTGGTGGCAGTTTCGATTTAACTACCAAAATGTGCATTTAACGCGGGCCCGGGCTCGCAGCTGTAGTAAAGCACCCAAGGGTGCCATTTTGTCAACATGGCCCTGGTCTTTTTTTTGCCATTTCTTTGTGGAAAGGTCCTTCGAGATTTATTCTGTGCGCAAAAACCAGGTTTGGTCCCATTGTTCGCTTTGCATTTGGCGGGATTCACGAGTGAAGCCTGCCTCTAGCTCCATTGTGTCTGGGTTAGGCAGGAACTGAGGGTGGTGCCCGAAACGCCCTGTGCTTAGTCTCCTAGGAGACCCAAATACACTCTGTGGTGATTGGCCGGCTGACAGCTAAGCTGTAATGAATGGGAGAGTGTGTTCGGCAAAGTTTGCATGCAGTTCCCTTGGGGACCACTACACACAACTAGGACTACAGGTGTAAGCAAAACCAACCTTTGGTATAAATCTCTACTATACAGTTTTGTGGCAGCGTTGCTGGGCAGCCAGGCTTATCTCAAGAGGGAATGTGAGCTGGAAGGATGTTACACAGAGGTCTACAATCACAAGTATTCAGATAGACACTTATACTCAAGGTTTCTTGGTAAAACACTTATTAATTCATTACACAGTCAGTTATAAAGTATTCACTAAAAGGAGGCACTCAATATAACAAAAATATAGTTCAGGGGGGGCGTGGCTAGGCGGCACACCTTGCGGACATGTCTCCTTTGAGCCCCCACCAAGCGCCCAAGTCGATCAATTTGGCCCGCTTATATGATGAATTTCTGCCCCATATGAAGATGGAACTGAAAAGAGGTACTGTCAAGGTCACTAGCGAGTTTGGAAGGCTGAAGACTCTTGCTTAGAGCACTTTTGGAGCCGTGGATCCTAGCACCAGGAAAGCCAAAATGGTGGAGCGCGCCATCTCGGGCAACCCCTGAGGGGGGGGATCCTGGTGGATGGCCCCTGTTTCAGCGACAGACGTTGAATATCGATGGAGGAGTAACACGCAGACGACGAAGAGCCCTGGAGGAGCGTTATGCCTGAGGGGAAAAGGAAAAGAAATTGAAGCACTTCGGCTGTGACGAAGCCCCGGTGGGGGAAGTGTGCTTGGAGAGCCCACTGTCTCCTTGGCCCACCCAACTTTGTGGCACCGGCCCTGACCGCCCTTGCAAGCTCAGCTCGGGGGAGCTCGTGTGGGGGGCGGCGGCATCTGGGGGAAGCCGCCTTCGCGGAACAGCACCTGATTTTCCGGCTGCCTCTGGTAGATCATCGGAGTGGACGGGGGTTCTTCACAGGCTCCCCGGCCACTGCAGCGCTAGGCCTGTCGGCCCCCTGGGAGCTCTGCTCGGGTACCAGACAGGAGAGTCTGGCCGAACTGCCGCGGCCGACCCCCCCCCCCCCCCAGCTGGCGAACGGGAGAGGAACACCGGCCCCGCAAGTAAGTCTCCACGGCCTTCGGCCCCACAAACGTTGCAGCGCTCGCCCTGCCCGACTCTGGGAGCGCTGCTTGGGGCGGCACGTTGCGAGGCTGACAGAATTCCGAGGGGCCCCCGCTCACACAGGCTGCCGCAGGCCATCGCTCACCCCTGCTCACGCAGGCCAAAGAGGACACTCTGTGGGGGGACCTCACCGGCCCTCCGGCTCCGTAGCCGGTGCTACGCCCGCCATGCCTGCACTTCGGAGGATCTATTTAGAGGGCTCTGCAGAGAAGGGCCCACCCTGCCTCATCGGCCCTGACATATTTGCCGCACCCCCTCCCCAACCCCCGAGGGATCAAGATCATAGCCTAGAGTATCGGGGGCTCCAACCTGCTTCCTAAAATCCGCAGTGAACTTGAGAGGATCCACACGACTCCCATGGGTCCCTGACAACAGACACAGAAAGGTACGGAGCTTTGAAGGGCCACGAATAAGCACAGCTGGGGCCGTGTGGGTGCCCTGGGAAAAGGTGGGGGGATTGGGTCTGGTGACGGGGAAAGCTCCACTGTTAAGAGTGCTTTAAGGAGTGACCGAGTGGCCTGGATTGGTTCCCCCGACATATAAATGTGCTGGCACACATTATTTAAACGCTCACAAGATCAACAAAGCACGGGCTGAGAGATCCTCCCTCTCCTCAGGCACCTTGGTTTACCATGTGAAGTCAAGCAAGCGACATCTGCAATACAGCCGGGGGATGCCCAAACCGGGGACTAGAAAGAAAATACACAGCATACAAGCTTATCTAACGCCACAGCCTAGAGATCCACCCACTACGAACACTACCACAGCTGAAATTTTCCCACCTTCAACCCCGGAGCCGATTACCAACATGGCTCTGTCCAGGGAGGATTTGGAAGAACAAGTTACTTTACCTGGTAACGTTCTTTCAATGGGATGGTCCGACAACGTATTCCATATCTATGACAGGTAATGTCCACAGCTGTGCTGCTTTGGAAAATCTTCGGCGTCTGCGTCCTGAGTCGATACGCCGTCCCCGAGCACCTCCTCCGAGGGCCGACGTCACCCGATGTGATAAGTAGGACGCACGACGCCCGTAGCCTCAGTTGTAGTTTTTTCCCCCAGAACGTGTGCCACAGTTTTCTGCCAGTCAGACACACAAGGCCATGCGGAACGCAATCTGCAATCGCAAAAGAAATTCTGCAGCGGGGAAGATACGGAGGGAGCGATAGGGAATACGTCGTCTGACCATCCCATCGAAAGAACGTTACCAGGTAATAAAGTAACTTGTTCTTCGAGGGGATTGGGTCCTCCGACGTATTCCATATCTATGACAGACTCCCAAAGCAGTACCAAGCAAGGAGTTGGGAAAAGAATTTAGAACACAAATTTAGCATGCCCAATCAAATTGCAGAATAAAGGACTGCCTTGCCAAAGGCCAGATCCTGCCTTTAGGATGGAATCGAGGGAGTAGTGACGTACAAAAGTATGTACTGAAGCCCAGGTGGCTGCATCACAGATGTGACGAATAGGAACACCCCTCTGCAGGGCAGTAGACGCAGCCACTCCCCTGGTAGAATGGGCCCGCAAGCCAGCCGGAGGGTCCTTACCCGCCAATCGGTAACACTTAGAGATAGCTAAAATAATCCAACGAGAAAGTGTTTCGTCACAGCTTGTCCCAAACGCTTTCCAGCGTAACCAATGAAAAGTTGATCGTCCACTCTGACCCGGGACATGCGCGAAATATAAAAGCTCAACGCTCTCCTAGGATCAAGCCTATGGAGCCTCTCCTCTTCCTTACAAGGATGTGGAGGAGGATAGAACACCGGAAGAACAACCTTCTGGCTCAAATGAAATTCCGAAACCACCTTCGGAAGAAAGGAAGGACGAACTCCAAGGACAACCCTGTCCTTATGAAACACAGTGAAGGGTGGCTTAACTGAAAGTTCCTGTAACTCACTCACTCAGCGAGCGGAAGTAATCGCAACCAAAAACACAGTTTTCAGAGTTAACAGTCTCAAAGGGCAAGAATGCATAGGCTCAAACGGAGCACCCACAAGAAAGAACAAGGTTCAAATCCCAACCAGGCACCAGAAAAGGTGACGGAGGGAACACATTAGTGAGCCCTTTCAAAAACTGAGAAATTAAAGGAATCTTAAAATAGGAACATTCGTCAGACGAGCACTTAAATATGGACAGCGCTGCCAGGTAACCTTTAATGGTTCCCACTTGCAAGCCCCTGAGGGCCAAGGAAAGCAAAAAAGACAGAACCATGGGAATGTCACACTCAAAAGGATCCACATTCTTAACTCTGCACCAGTCGCAGAACTTTCTCCAACGGCAACGGTACAGAGACTTCGTTGCCGGCCGCCTGGCCGAGAGCAACACCTCCATCACGTCTTCAGGGAGGTCTCAATCCTTATACCTCAACCTTTCAGAAGCCAAGCGTGAAGGTTGAGGGATCTGACCTCTGGATGGAGAACCAGACCCCCCTCCCGTGAGAGCAGATCGTCTCGGTAGGGAAGACGATGTGGAGGGCAGATGGACAAGTCGAGAAGGTCTGGGTACCACGTCCTCCGGGCCCACGCCGGAGCAATGAGGATCATCTGGGAACCGAATCTCCGCAGTACTTGCGGGATGACGGGGACTGGAGGAAACAGGTACAGCAGTGGGAATTACCACTCCACCACGAACGCGTCTCCCAAGGCTCCTTTTGGAGGAAATTCCCGCAAGCAGAACCTTTCGCACTTCCGGTTGACACTGGAGGCGAAGAGATCCACTTGAGGGTTCCCCCAAAGGGCAAAGATCGCCAGGAGAATCTCCTGAACCAGCTCCCACTCGTGAGAGATCACGCTCTGCCTGCTCAGAGCGTCCGCCCTCTCGTCGTCGTCTCCGGCCAGATGAACAGCCGAGATCGAAACTTCCTGCTGGATGGCCCAGAACTCGAGCTGCATCGCCTCCCTGCACAGGGGAAGTGACCCGCCCCCCCCCCCCACCCTTTTTTGTTGAGGTAGTGCATGGCCACCGTGTTGTCCGTTAGAATCAGGGCACTTTTTCCTCGCACAGTCGGCAGAAAAGTCTTCAGGGCTAGCCTGACGGGCCTCATCTCCAACAGATTGATATGGAGTCTGGACTCCGACAGAGACCAACGACCGCTGACTCAACTCGTTGGCATGAGCTCCCCATCCCGTGAGGGATGCATCCATCACGATCGTCACCTCCGGCCAAGGCAGCCAAAATAGGGCCCCCTTCATCAGATTGCCTTCGACGGCCCAGCACAGAAGGTCCTGAACAGGGCCCGACAACCTGCCGGAGGACTGAGACCACTGGAGCTTGAGTGCCCATTGCAAAGATCTCATCCGTAACCTGGCCTCTGGCACCAGAAGAATACAGGATGCCATGAGGCCGAGCAGTCTCAAGAACTCGAACGCTGGGAGAGTCTGGGCAAGTGGAAACCTGTGCACCATCTTCTGAATGTGAAGAGCCCTCACCTGGGGAGGAAAACACTGCCCCAGGGATGTGTCGAGCACTGCTCCGATGTACTGGAGCCGCTGTGTTGGCGTCAAATGGGACTTCTTTAAATTGAGGGAGAAGCCCAGCTTGTGAAGGGAGTGGCAGGTGACTGACAGATGATCCAGGACTTGCTCGGGAGTGCTCCCCCGGATCAACCAATCGCCCAGGTAGGGGTAGACGTGAATCCCCCCCTTTCCTGAGATGCGCTGCCACCACCACCATGAGCTTGGTGAAAACCCTCGGGCAGAAGTCAATCCGAACGGCAGGACCCGAAACTGAAAGTTCGAGTTGCCAACCGCGAACCTCGGGTACTTCTTGTGCTTGGGATGGATCGGCACATGGAAGTAAGCGTCCTTGAGACACCAACCAGTCCTGAAGTTGAATGGCCTGGAGGACTTGAGAGAGAGTAACCATCTTGAACTTGTCCTTCCTAAGGAGTTTGTTCAAACCGTGCATGTCCATGATGGGTCTCAATCCCCCGTCTTTCTTCGAAATCAAAAAATAAGGGGAATACCATCCCTTGTTCCTCTCCGCTACAGGCACCAGTTCTATGGTGCCTTTCTCCAGCAGGGCTTGAATTTCCTGCGCAAGGAGTGGATCAGGACTCTTCAAAGAGAGTTTCCCAGGTGGATTCTCGTGAGGCCTCTGCCGAAAGGGAAGACAGTAGCCGTGGGTTATGATCTCCAGAACCCACACATCTGAAGTAATGGCTCGCCACTCTACAAGATGCTGCGCAAGCCTTCCCCCAACCGGCGAACCATGGGACCTGGCCTCATGACTGAATGGTAGCGGCTGCGGCGTTGCCTGATGGCAAAGAGGCAACTGCCCGAGCGGCCTTTGCACCTCGAGTACCCTGTTTACTACCTCTAGCACTCTTACGGTGGCCTCTTTGACTGCTAGCTCCTCTTGCTTTACTGAAGGACGAGTAATAGCGAAAGGAACAGCCCCCTCCATTGTTGTCCACTAGGACGAAAAGGCAGAGGTTGTCGAACTGCAGCGCCCAACGACTTTGCTGTAGCTTTGGAGGTCTGCAACCTCTCAAGGCTCTCGTCAGCCTTGCTGCCAAAAAGATGTTCACCGTCAAAGGGCATGTTGAGGAGCCGGGACTGCACATCAGGAGCAAACCCAGACTTCCGCAACCACGCAAACCTGCGTATTACGGCGCTCGCAGCCATGGACCGGCTGACACAATCTGCCATGTCCAAACCCGACTGAACGGCCTCACACATGGCATCCTTGCCATCCTGATACATAGCAAGGAAACCATCCCGTTCGTCCCCTTCGGGAATATGTTCAGCCGCTAATGCAACACAGTTCCACAGAGTGTGTGTGAAACGAGACAAGGCACATATGGAGTTGTCCGCCTGAAGCACCATACACCCTGAAGAAAACACTTTCTTCGCCCAGCAGTCAAAACGTTGCCTGCTTTGCCGGGGCCGTAGCTGCCTGCACCACCAAACTCTCCGGAGTGGGGTGCCTGGACAAGTAGCAGGGGTCGCTACTGGCTGGATGGTATTTTCGCGACAAAGACTTGCCCACTGCCGGGAGACTCTCCGGAGCAGTCCAAGCCGCCGCCACCCTTCTCTGCAGAGCCATATGAAACGGCAATACCAGGTCAGTGGGGGGACCAAGATCAAGAATGTCCGTGAGATCATCCTGAACGAACTCCCCTGGGGGATCCGACCAACCCAAGTACTCGGTGACCCGAGACATAAGGCGCCGGTATGAAGAATCGGCATGAGTGCCAGGCTCCGGCCTACAAAACACCACCTCCGGAGAAGTGTCCAGTCCACTGGCATCATGCAGTGACTGCCTCAGGTCATCAAACTAGCTATGGCCCGAGAGAAGCTCATCTGGTACCGGAACCAAGCCTTCATCACCCTCTGAAATGTACTCCAGGCAGTGAGAGGAACACACCTGGGGACCAAAGCTATGCCTGACCTTAGCCAGAGCCTTTCTAGGGGCTGACCCCGTGCCACGGGGCCCCTGCGACACCACCGCCTCAAAAGGCGGCGAGGGCGCCGAACGAGTCGTCGGCGGCGTCTAGAGAATCGGCGTCGACGCCAGCTGCAGCGCCGCCAGCATCGACACAGGCCTCGAAGCCGGAGCTCCGAGCGTGTCTCTCGGCGACCTAGGCGCCGACAGCGCCGACAACCCGCTCGGAGGCAGAGCCTCGAGAGAAATCATCGACGACCTCGGCGCCACAGGCGTCGACGTCTTCCTTGAAGACGGCACAGGATCACGCAGTCTTGAGCGCGTCGAGGACCGGGACCTGGAACGGGCATGGCGAGAACGGCTACCCTTGTCCGAGCGGGACCTTTCCCGCGAGCCCTGCCGACCACCCGAGCCCGAAGGCGTACGAGCGGTGTTTCTGGACCGGTGCCGACCGACCCCACTCGGAGGCGAGGATAGACCGGTGCCCTGCGATCAAGAATCGCTAACATCTGCTTCCCAAAGGAAGCCCATTCCTCCGGTGTCGCTTGCATGGTGGGATAAGCGACCCGCCGACGGGCGGAGTCCACGGAAGAGGACGGGGAAGGCAAAAGATGTCGGCGCTTCCGGGAATGCCTCGAAGAGGCGGAGGAGTGGCGAGACCGACTCCTGGAAGGAGACCCACTGGATTTCCGACGATGACGCGGAGAGTCGCCTCTCGAGTCATCCGTCAAAAGCCCTGTAGACCTCGACTTCCGGGGCTTAGACACCCGACCTACCGACAGCTGCTTCTTGCGCTCCCGGAAGGCCTTGGCCGTGAGCGACTGGCAGTCGACAGTCGTCCGTATCGTGGGCCTCCCCGAGGCACCAGAGGCAGGCGTCGTGCAAGTCAATGCCAGACATCTTGGACCCACCGTTCCCGCATTTCTTGAAGCACGGACGCGGGGTTGAAGACGAAGTAGACATCGCCACGAACAGGTCTTCACAAAAACCGAACAGGTGCAACGAACCGAGAAGAATACAGCAAACTCCAAAGAGTCGAGACGTACCGAGATTCACGAAGCAAACACGTTCACAGAAAAAACGCAACTGAGGCTACGGGCGTCGTGCGTCCTACTTATCACATCGGGTGACGTCGGCGGAGGTCCTCGGGGACGGCGCATTGACGTCATCGACGCAGGAGCCAAAGATTTTCCGAAGCAGCACAGCTGTGGACATTACCTGTCATAGATATGGAATACGTCGGAGGACCCAATCCCCTCGAAAGTATGTTTAAATCCTTCAAGCAAGACATCACCTGGCAAATTAAGCAGGAGATCAAAACCTCCAAGGACTCTCTGGCCCAGTCGCTTGCAGAACTTACATCCCACCTCGGGGGCTAGAATCCAGAGTCAATGACCTGGAGAATGTTACCTGTGTGCAATCCCATGATACCGAAGCCCTGGCGGGAAGAGTAAAGGCCCTGGAGGAACATTTAGAGGACATTTGGGCAAAACAAGCTGACCCGGAAAATAGGTCGAGACGAAACAACGTACGCTTCCGTGGGGTGCCCCGGAAGATTCCTGACCGGGATCTGACTGAATATGTTGAGACGTTCTTCAGGGCCCTCTTGGAGTTGCCACCAAATGAAGATATAAAATTGGACAGAACTCACCGTGTGTATTCTTCAGCTCAAATGAAGAAAAACTTACCTCCAGATGTGCTTACCCGGGTGCATTTCTACCGCCAGAAGGAGAACATCATGGCAGCAGCCAGGGACTCAGACACAATTCGATTTCAGGGCACTGAGATACAGCTATTTCAGGATCTGGCCCCATACACCTTGGCACGTAGACGGCGCCTGCACAGAGTGACAGCCTGGCTGAGAGATCGGAAGATCCGTTATCGTTGGGGGTTCCCGTGTAAGCTGATGTTCGAACACCACAATCAACACCACATAATATCCTCGGAGGAAGAAGCGAAAAACCTGATGGAGGAGACACCTGATGGCATGGACCACAGCCCACGGTCCCCGAACGAGGATGGCTCCGTCTCCCGTCCGGGCCGAAGCCTAGGAGGGGGAGATCCCGTCGCAGGCCGCAGCCCGCTGGGGTCCCGAGCGGCGAATCTGAGTTAAAGAATGCAACTAAAGCCTCCGATGAGGCTCCATCGCCAACATCCTCGGAAGAGAAAAGTTGGGCCGAGATTTGTACAGGTTAAAGGCAAGAGGTCCAATTTACACTTTACTCGGGAGACGAGACACCGCCTGATCCCGGCCATGACCCGATGAGGAAGACTTGTCGGTAGAGTGGGGAACATAGTTCGCACTGGACGTTTCCCTTTCTGCACCGGAATGATTTCTACAAAGGCTTCACCTGAGGCCTAAAATAAGACTGTACACAGGGACCAATCCCTCTATGTTAAACTTCTGTCCACTTACAGTACTTACCTGTTGGCTCAAAATCCTGGTTTAAGTGTGTTCTAGGTAGTGGAAATTCTCTGTTAGAAGCTGACTTGGGCGCCGGATTGGATGGCGCCCGGCAGAGTTTTTACTTGGTTTAAATTACCCTGGGAACTACGCACGTTGCAATTTTTGATGTAAATAATTAGCTTCATTGTTATTATATGCCTTTCTTATAAGTTCCTTTTTGAGTTTTTCCATGTTTTGCTCAACTCTGACGTTGCCAGAAAGAGATTGTTTTGTTTCACCACAGCCCCCTTTCCGGCTGCTCTGATGTATTCTACATAAGAAAATGCATAACACCGGCGCTGGCCAGGTGACCCAAATTTGTGCAGAAACCTGAGCGACCGAACCACGGCAACCCCTAGCTATAAATTCATCTCAATGTGCAGGACCTGAATTCCCCCTTGAAACGTAAAGCACTCCTCCACAGATTGAAGTCCTTAGATGCATCCTTTCTGTTTCTCCAAGAGACCCACCTACGCCCGGCGGAAGAATTCCGCCTGAATGACAGACTTTATCCCATTAAATTTTTTGCATCAAGTGGTCTGAAGAAGCGGGTGGTTGCCATCTTGGTGCGCAAGGGAGAGTTTCGAGATGAGGAGGGGAGGTTCTTGCTGGTTAACGCCACAGTAGACGGCCGCAAAGTCACCCTGGTCTCCATCTATGGCCAAAAACACTAATCAAAGTCACTTTTTCACTAAATTGTCTAAAGCTCTATTTGACCACGCCGAGTGGGAGGTGATTCTAGGAGGAGATTTTAATGCTGTTATCAACCCCTTGGTTGACAAAACACTACCTGTTAGGGAGAATTCTCTGTTAAGGCTAATTTCCCAAACCTAGTGAGTCCCCCAGCAGCTTTGCTGGATTTTTTGGGGTTTATTTTTTTTCTCCTGCTAAGAGGGTGACACTTTTTTCTCCCACTCTTAGACATGATTTGAGATATCCTTTGACTTTGTAACGTGTTTTATGGGCTATGGGGTCTTTTACTCCATAGGGCTTCATGTATTTTTGGTATGTGTTACACAGCACCCTCCGTGGTGTAACACAGGGGTGTCATAGTGACCCCCCAACATAAACTCCGTACCCTGGGACTGACTACTGTCTCCCAGGGCATGTAAAGTCACATTGGCTTTACTAGTCCTAAATTGTGAACAGAACCAGTACAAACCATCATATTGTGGGCGTACTGGTAGGGGCAATTCGATTGCCCCTGGGTCTGTTGTTCGAGGGGGCACTGTCCAGTCCCCCCTGAGCGAGTTTTGGCTGGTGGCAGTGGATAATACTTTTTATATTCAACCGCGAATATATTCCTATGGGATTTTCCCATTGTTCGAGGCTAATACTTTTTAACATAGGCTCAAACATACCGCCGGTTATTTATTTAATATGAATTCACTGGTTGGTATTTTTTGCCAGAACTCGGTTCCAAAATGGCATTTGTGTTCGCTTCTGTGACTCCAACCCAAGTCGAGCCCTTTGTTCCACTTTTTGGCAGGCTTCTCCACAGAAGCCTCCAAAAGTGGTGCCACTCTGTCTGGGTACCACAAGGGGTGTGGGAGGGGGTTTAGGCACCCTGGACTGAGTTGCCTTGGCAACTCAAGTCGCACTCTTGTGTGATTGGCCCAGTGGTGAGCCGCCCGGCTCACCACTTAGCATGTTTGAGTGACAGCTAGGACTGATGAATGGGGGTTTTCTGTATAAAAGCAGGGCTTTGGGGACTGGGACTTCTAACGTCGCCACAGGACCAAAGAATCTGAAGAGGGAGAAGCTGAACCGACCTGCAACAACGACACCACCGGTGGAGCCCTGCTGAACCGACTCACCACTTTGTCCAACGACAGAGGAGATCTTCATCCCGAAGAGTCTTCTTCCTTTGACTGGTGGTGATAACCAGTTTGCCCGCCTTTTCGCCTTCCCGGATCATCTCGTGGCCGCCTTGCCTGTGCCAAACACCCCGGCAACCGGGATACCATGTTTTACCACTACCGCAAATAAAAGGGTAGTACCTTTTTGCCGGAGAACTCCGCGGCTGGTTTCTTCCCTGGCAGTGCAACGACCTTCAGCTTTCCTCGACGTCGAGACCATCTCTTCCTCTGGACGACGCCGCGACTTGCAACTGCTGCCAGGAACAACTGCCCCCGCTGGAGGATCCTCTCCACTTTCAACGTACTGTGTCCGCCTGGCCTCCCTCGCAACGGTCTATGTGGGGTGTCTCTTAAATCCTCAACTTACCACTTGGGTTGGCCCTAGGCTGGCTAACTGAACTTTTCTGAGCTGAACTGATTCCTTTTTAAACTCTCTGCAAGACTTTCCAAGCCTTTTAAACTGTGTGATCTTGGGCGCATTGGTTTTCTACTCTCTCCAAGAGGGAGCCTGGCCTCTGAACTTTTTGCTCACAAGTAGACTTTGACTTTCCTGCCTTGCTGAGTGCTTCTAAAATATTGTGTTGTGTGCTATTCCTAATTTCTGCCTTTTCCCTCCCTTTTTCTTAACTTATTGGAGTGCCATATTTAGTTAAGCGCTCACCTCTGTCTGGAAATAAGTGGTGTTAACTAAGACTTGTCCAATAAGGAATAAGGGATGTATATATATTAATAGTGACTGTGTTTTTGAACTTGCTTACAATAATAGTGCTGGAGTGTTTCTAAGTGTGTCTTTAAATAAATAATTATATACTTGATACCAAAGCTCTGGTCAGTGTTTTCTTGTGCTACTGTATCCCTGTACTTATTGTGTATACTTTGCATACTGCCTAACTCTTCTTGAGAGAAGTCTGGCTGCTCAGCCACAGCTACCAGGTAAATCTGGGTGGTACAGACTGCTACCAATTGGGTTTACTGCCAACACCTGTAGTCTTAAGCCTTTTGCAGTGGTCCCTAAGGAAACTGCACAGGTTTCTGCCTAACACTACCAACAGTAAATGATGGAAACAACTTCAAGGCTCTCACCTCCGTGCTGAAAGATCATTCTCTGATCGAGGTGTGGAGATATTGTCACCAGGACGAAAAGAATTGCAGATATTTCCCAGCAGTACAAATAGGGGATTCTCAAGACTAGATATGTTCTTTATAGCGGATTCAAAATGTATTGGAGGTTGAAATACTCCCAGAGGCATTAGCGGATCACTCCCCGGTCCGTTTGTCCATTACTCCCCCCCGAACCACCCCCCCTACGAAACCCCCCTGGAAGCTAAATGACTTTCTACTAGATGATCCAATGATTCGTGCTCACATTAGAGAAACTATGGAGTTATATTACAGCGAAAATGACACGGGAGAGATGGGCTGGGGACTATCTGGGACGCAGGTAAAGCGGTATTCAGGGGCCATCTAATAGAACAGGCAGCACAACGAGGGAGAGCTAGGAAACTGTTGCGGGAGCACTTAGAGGGGGAAGTTCTCAGACTTGAGGGGGCTCATAAGAAGAAACCATCTCGGCGCATATTAAGAGACCTGAGGATGGCTAAAAAAGCATTGGAAGCGCATCATGTGGGTAGGGCGGCTTATGGCATGATGCGCACCAAACAATTCTTTTACACAAAAGGGAATAAAGCAAACAGATTACTAGCGGCCAAATTAGGAAAGCAGACCAGGCAAAACAGAATAGACTTTGAGAGACAAGTCAGGCAAAGGCACATACTCGGAGGAGGGCAAATAGCACATCATAGAAGAATTTTTCAAGGAACACGCGAGCCTGCATGTTGGGAACCCGCAGCTCACTAAAGAGTTTATAGACAAAGCGGAGCTCCCACAGCTACCCCAATCCCTAAGGGAAACTCTAGAAGGTCCATTATCGGGGGAGGAAGGGAATTTGCCATCAAAACTCTCCCCATTGGGAAGGCTCCGGGCCCAGACGGATTCACAAACAAATTCTATAAAACCTTTGCAAAAGAACTCATACCGCATCTTACTAAACTATTCAATACTCTATGGGAATCGGGATCAGTTACACAATCTATGGCCGAATCATACACCACCCTAATTCTAAAACCTGGAAAATATCCGGCAGATTGTTCTTCCTATCGGCCCATAGCCTTGCTCAATACTGACGCCAAACTGTTCAGCAAAATCATAGCGCATCGTCTGGGGGGAGGTATTACCTACGTTAATAGACCGAGATCAGACAGGCTTATCCAGGGCCGATCAACCCATGACAACATTCGTAGAGCAATAGATCTAATAGCCCTGGCCCCCTCCATATCAGGCCCTCTTTCTCTGTTATCATTAGGCACCCATCGGGCATTTGACAGCATGTCATGAGACTACCTACACTCAGTCCTGAAGGGCTTTGGTTTTGGCTCACACTTCTCCAAGCTGATCCTGGACAACTTCCAGATCCCCTCCACCCAAATTCGAGTCAATGCTCATTGGACTCCACAGATACCTCTTGGCAGAGGGGCCAGGTAGGGGTGTCCCCTTTCACCCTTGGTCTTTGCTCTAGCAATGGAACCGTTAGCCCAACATATCAGCCTACATTCCGAAATCCAAGGGTTCGAAGTAAAAGATCAGAATCACAAAGTCGCTTTATATGCAGACGATGTGCTCTGCTTTTTGAGAGACACTCAGACCTCGGTCCCTCCCCTCATGGCCCTGCTAGATAGATTTGCGCAGATCTCGGGTTTCTCAATAAACACGGCCAAATCAAAGGGGCCGAATTTATCTGAAACACCCGAGGTACTAAATGCCTTAGAGAACATATACTCCCTCAGGTGGGTAACCTCCAAAATAACATATCTGGGGGTGCACTTAACTTCAACCTACTCTGGGCTGGTGAGGGCCAATATTCCCCCGCTATTAAAAGAAGCTAAGGAGTCTCTACTAAAATGGGCTCCCCAGGAGATATCATGGCTGGGGCGAATGACAGCCGTTAAAATGACCCTGCTACCCAGACTCCTTTATGCATTCCAGGCGCTCCCAGTCCATATTTCAGAGCGAGACCTACAGAAAGAGATGCCGATTTATCTGGCAGCGCAAAACACCCAGAATTCAGCGCAAGATCCTTATCAGAGGTAGGCAGCTTGGAGGCTTAGGGCTCCCCTCTATTGTAAGATACTATTGAGCATCTCAAATAGCCGCTACCCTGGTTGGGCTATCCAGGAGGACCCCCCCCAAATGGCAGGACATAGAACAGTTATTCGACGGGGCCCCTCTCTCCCACCTCCCTTTTTTGCCGCAGGAAGCACGGGCCTCTCAACTTCCACTTCTTCCAACTACGAGCTCCACGCTTAGATGCTGGAATAGGCAGATCACCCTAAGGGGGTTGACCCCGGGCCTTGGCCCCATGACCCCGATCACACAGAACCCTGTCTTCACTCCGGGGCTTCATCCTAGATCATTTCATAACTGGTCAGGAACAAACACCTTGAGGCTGCAGGAGATATATGCCGACAGTATCCCCTTGACCTTTATTCAATGTAAGGAGAAATGTAATCTCTCAGAAACCGAAAGGTTTAAATACATACAACTTAGGCAAGGGGCCACCAACCCGTTCATTAAAAAAGCTGCTACCAGGCCTCCAATAGGCATAGAGCTAACTGCTGCGCAAGGACAACGCTCCCACAAAGTAGCAACATGCTACCGACTCATATAAATAGCTACCGACTCATAAAAATAGCCCCAGGAGGAGGAAAAATTACCTTACATAGAAGCTTGGGAGATGGAGCTGGGGAGGGAGATTGCGCCTGAATCATGGCAAAGAATATGGGGCAGAACACACAAGTCCTCTAGATGCACAACGGTTAGGGAATGTGCAATTAAAATATGCTATTGATGGTATTTCACGCCACAGAGGTTGCACGCTATGATGTAGACTACCCTGATACTTGTTGGCATGGGTGTGGGGCTAAAGGAGACTTGGGACACATGTGGTGGCACTACCCAATTATTCAGTCCTTCTGGCTGGAGATTCGCTCCAAAATTAAGGACATCTGTGGATCCCTCCGCCCCATGGAACCGTTAGTGATAGTGTTGGGCGATTCCCCCGAGGATGGATCATATCCACAATCTGGTCCCAGAACGCAGCTAATCACTCAACTACTGATGGCGGCCCGTCTTACGCGCGCGCGATTCTGGAAAGAACCTGAGGGCCCCCACATTGCACATTGGTGGGTCAAGTTCTGGGACCTCCTGGGAATGGAGAAGCTAACAGCCGCAATACTGAACCGAACAGACAAATTCCGACAAATTTGGGGCCCATTTCTAGATTATGTGGAAGAAAAGGAACACATGTTCTTCCAACCAAGACTGGTCAAATGCCTTCTTCAGCCCTGAAGGGTTTAGAGTGAAGAAAGGACCCTATCGAACTGGTAGCAGAACGGGAGGAGGATACTGGGCACCAAGGGTAATGCCCGGACCATAGGGGGTGCTGGTGAAAGGTATTTTATTTTCCTCTCTTTTTTCTCTCTCTTTCTTGAACATACAACTGCAATAATACACCATCCCCAAGAGTAAGGAACAGGTTACTTACCTGTAACTGTTGTTCTCCAGCATGGGTCTGGCATGGATTCACATGCTCATGAATATTCCCCGTCGTCAGGCTGGGAATCCTCGGTAAAGAAAAAAAATCAGTATCAGTTTTGTTTCTGATCTGTCTTTCGTAGTAGTAACCAATCACTGATCTCTGCGTCATACTGACCACAGCCAATGACTGCCCTCTCCCTAAGCCCCGCCTCTGGCAGCCATCTTCAGATTTGGTAGCACGTGAAGTGGCAGTATGACCAAGTGAAGAGCCGCAGAGGGGTAGGCGGGAGGGTTCGCATGTGAATCCATGCCAGACCCATGCTGGAGAACAACAGTTACAGGTAAGTAACTTGTTCCTTCTCCAGCATGGGGTCTGGCATGGATTCACATGCTCATGAATAAAGAATACATAGCAGTACACACATGCACAACCACGGGAGGTGGCAAAGGTTCAACATTAAGCATTACATCAAACTCAACATTAAGCAATTCTTACCTCCTCACCAGGCTCACCTTAGGCGAACAGATTGCGCAGCACTGCTTGGCCGACCCTGGACTCCTCCCTGGAATCCCGGTCGACGCAGTAGAATTTCGTGAAGGTGTGCGTCGACCTCCACGTAGCAGCCCTGCAGACGTCCAGCAAGGGCACACCAGATAGGAACGCCGTGGTAGCTGCGATCGCTCTGGTGGAATGGGCTCTCGGACTGCCAGGCAGCGGTCGGTTTGCCAACCGATGACAGTACATGATACAGCCGGAGAGCCATCTGGAAATGGAAGCCTTTGAGAGAGCCTTCCCCTGATTGACAGGTCCAAAGTTCACAAAAAGTTGTGACGTCTTCCGAAAACACTTCGTGCGGTCCACGTAAAACTTTAGCGCTCTAGCCACATCCAGCGAGTGCAAAGTCCTTTGGCCGGCGACGGGAAGAAAACAGGCAACACCAAGGGTTCGTTGAGGTGGAATTCCGACGGCACCTTGGGCATGAAGGAGGGGTGCGTCCTGAGCACTACCCTCGTGTCGTGAAAAGTCAAGTACGGGGGCTTGCAGGAAAGGGCCTGGATCTCTTCCACTCTTCGTGCGGAGGTGAGGGCCACAAGAAACGCTGTTTTCCACGACAAGAACTTCAACGGAGCCGAGTGCAGAGGCTCGAACGGAGGTCCCATGAGCTTGGTCAGCACCACGTTGAGCTCCCACGCCGGGGCCAGAGCCTTCACCGGCGGGAAGGATCTGAACAGTCCCTTCATGAATTCTTTCACCAGATGATGAGACCACAAAGACGTCCGCCCCGTGGTTCTGGTGTATCGGGAGATCGCAGCAAGATGAATCTTGATGACGCGTGCGCCAGTCCAGCCTTGGCCAGCGTCAAAAGGTGCGGCAGTACCTGGGGAGCCGTAATCCGTAGAGGGTTAATCTTCTGTGCGTGGCACCAGACAGAGAACCTCTTCCATTTGTGTCCATAGCATCTAAGAGTTGAGGACGCCCTGGCCTTTGCAAGAACCTCTCTGCAGTCGGCCGGTATGTCGTATCCTCCAAACTCTAACGCTGCAGGAGCCAGGCCTGCAAGTTCAGCGACTTCGGGTCGTGATGGAGGATGGCGCCTCCTTCCCTGGAGAGAAGATCCGCATCCACTGGCAGCTTGATTGACGGGGACGCTGACAAGTCCAGAAGGTCCGGGAACCATATCTGCCTCGGCCACGCAGGTGCGACGAGGATCATCCTGCACCGTGACCTCTTGAGCTGGTTGATGAGCCGGATGAGCTATGGCAATGGAGGGAACGCGTATAGAAACAGGCCCTCCCAGGGGAACGAGAAAGCATCGCTCATGCTCCTCGGCTGGGGAAACCTGCTGGCGAACCTCCGGCACTTGGAGTTTGTCGCCGTCGCGAACAGATCGATCTGGGGTGTGCCCCACCGTCGGAAGAGGCGGTCCAATAGATCCTGTCGTAGTTCCCACTCGTGGCACGAGCGCAGCTCTCTGCTGAGTGAGTCGGCGATGGTGTTTTTTTATCCCTGCCAGATGAAACGGCACCAGAAAAATCCCTTGGGCGACAGCCCAATGCCACAGATCCTGCGCCTCCTTGGACAGGGCTGGGGACCTGGTTCAGCCCTGCTTCCTGATGTAGAACATGGTGGTGGTGTTGTCGGTGAAGATCCTCACCAGCTTGCCCTTGAGGGACGGAAGAAAGGACCTGAGGGCCCAAAACACTGCACGGAGCTCCAGGACGTTGATATGGAGGGTCTTCTCTGTCGGAAGCCAAAGGCCTCTCGCGTGCAGATTTTCGGTGTGCGCTCCCCACCCTTCCAGGGAGGCATCCGTGATCACTGTCTCCTGGTGGCCGGGGGTCTGGAAGTCCATGCCCGCCGTCAGATGCGCACGGATGCCCCACCACCGGATCGCTCGTCGGAAACTCTCGTCGAGTGTGATCCTCTCCTCGAAGCTGCCAGTCGTCTGGATCCAGCGCACGTCCAGGAACTTCTGCAACGGGCGCATCCGGAGCCTGCACAGGCGGATGAGGTAAATGCAAGACGACATCATTCCGAGGAGGGACTTGATGGACCTCACCCTGGCCGCGTCCGCGACCAGCATCCGCTGCACCTTGCCCAAGATGGCCCTCGTCCTTTCCTCCGACGGAGAGGCCAGAAGCGACACTGTGTCGAGCTTCGCTCCCAGAAACAGTGCGTCTTGCGCGGGCACCAGGTGGGACTTGGCGTAGTTTATGGAGAATCCCAGGTCCGTGAGTAGTTGGACGGTCCTTGCCGTGTGCTCCACGGCGAGCTCCTTCGTCTTCGCTCGGATGAGCCAGTCGTCCAGGTAGGGGTAGACGTGGATCCCCTCTCGGCGCAGCTGCGCCGCCACCGGTGCGAGGCACTTGGTGAACACCCTGGGTGCCGACCTCAATCCAAAGGGAAGGGCTCTGAACTGGTAGTGACGCCCTTGGACCACGAACCTGAGAAACTTTCGGTGTCCCTTTAGGATGGGAATATGGAAGTAGGCATCCTCCAAATTCAACGATGACAGGAAATCGCCCTCCTCCAGCTGACCCAGGACGTGCTGGAGGGTGACCATCTGGAACTTCTGTGCCTTGATGAATTTGTTCAGTCGTCGTAGGTCCAGGATGGGACGCCATCCTCCCGTCTTCTTCACGAGGAAGTATCTTGAGTAAACTCCGGAGCCCCGAAGCCTCTTTGCGACGAGCTCGATGGCGCCCTTCTTGAGCATCGCCTTTACCTCCAAGAGAAGTTGAGGGACGTGATGTTCTTTCCTGGCCACAGGGGGGACGCGCGGGCACCTCTTTAGAAACTCGAGCGCGTGACCCTGAGCTAGGGCGTCCAGCACCCAACGGTCGGTGGAGATGGACTCCCACACGCTGACGAAGCTCGCCAGCCGGCCTCCCACCGGGGTGCTTCGGTGGGGGCCCGACCCCACGGCCGGTTCGGTCCTGCTTTGAGGAGGCTTTGCCGCCCTGTCCTCCTTGGCGACGACGGTGGGGTCCGCCTGACTTGCCTTGACCCCTGTAAGCTTCCTGTGACGACGAACGGGCCGCTTGACGGTAGGTGGAAAATCCCCCGCTGTAACCTTTGGAGCCACCCTGTTTGCCTCCGCCGCTCCGAAAGGGCGGCCGTCGTTGCTGGAGAACACCAAGAGCACGGGCCGTCTCCGTGTCCGTCTTGATGGCTTGTAGGGAATCGTCCACTGTTTTCCCAAACAGGTTGTTTCCGTTGAACGGCATGTCCAAGACTCTGGTCTGCACGTCCTGACGGAAGTCAGTAGCCTTGAGCCATCCACGCCATTGCCAAACTGGCGAAATCCAGTGTCGGCGATGTTCGTCGCAATCGTAATGGCGTGGTCCGATGCCACCTCTCCTTCCTGCAAGATCTCTAGGGCTTCCGCCCTCTTGTCTGGTAGGAAGTCCAGCAGGGGGGCCAGTTTGTACCACAACTCCCTGTCGTAGCGGGCTACGATAGCCAAGGCGTTGGCCGCCTTAATCGTCGTCGCTGCAGACGAGATGACTCTGCGTCCCATCGTGGCTAATTTCCTTCCCTCGCCGTCCGGCGGGGAGGTCGACGTAGAGGCCGCGCCCCCCCCCCCGCTTTCTTCCTGGCCGCCGCGGAGACGACCGAGTCCGGGGTCGGCTGTGCCCGAAGGCACAAGGGGGCCGCGTCCGGGACCCGGTACTATTTCTCGTACCGATCCCTTCTAGCCGGCGTCGTGGATGGGTTCTTGAGGAGGGCGAGGCCCTCATCCCAAATATCGTCCAGTAGAGGTACAGAGAGGACCGTCTTCCTCTTGGTTTTGCGCCGTTGATAAAGGAAACCTTCCTTCTTCTCTTCCGGGCAGAGCTGGAAAAGCTCGGATGCCCTGGCGATCATGGAGTGAAATGATCCAATCTTGTCGGGCGGGGAAGCCCGGGTGGGAGGTGACGACGGGAGATCCTCGTCATAAACCTCGTCATCTGTTCCCGTCGCGGCCGTGTCAGTCCCCGTATCATCCCCACGTGTCGTGGACGGGGAGGAGGGCTGAACAGGGCGCGATGGCTGAAAAGGAGGTGGAGGATGAATCCTTCTCTTGGGTGGGAGGGCTCCCAGAAGGGCCTGGCTCCGGGTCCCCCGTCAGGAGCGGTTCCTCCGCTGGTGGTAACGGCAGTCTCGTCCTTATCTCCGAGCATAAGGACTGTATAGCCAACAAAATGGCCACCGAGTTGTCTTGCGGAATTGGTTGAGGGGAGTCCGACGGGCGGTCAGGAGCCCCGTCGGCACCCTCGACATTCTTATCGTCTCCTACGTCGGGGTCCCTCCCGACGGGCTGGTCTTCTTCCACGACAACGCCGTGGCTTAAGACTTCGATCAGCTCTTCCTCAGAGGTTGAGGCTGAATCCACGACGACCTCCTGCCCCCCCCTTTTTCTTCTCCGTCGGTTTCACGGGGGTCCTGTCGATGGCCATGAAAGAGGACTCCCTCCGCGGTGGCAGGGAGACTGAGCCCCGAGGTCGCCACCACTGGTGTAGCCTCCACAGGCTGAGCCAGGGCTGCCGCGACTGTCTCGATAGAGGCCTTGGCGGGATGGATTAAGGCTTTCACCACCTTAGGTGCACTCACCGCCTTCTCCTTGGGGGGGGGGGTCACCGCCTCGCTCCCCCTCCGATGGGGCCTTCGAGCTCGACCGGGGTCTCTCCAGGAGCTTCGCCGGGTGCTCGGCCTTCCTCTTACCCGAGCCAGAGCGTTGGCTCGTGGTTGATGGCGCCTCGGCCACGCAGGTGCGACGAGGATCAACCTGCACCGTGACCTCTTGAGCTGGTTGATGAGCCGGATGAGCTATGGCAATGGAGGGAACGCGTATAGAAACAGGCCCTCCCAGGGGAACGAGAAAGCATCGCTCATGCTCCTCGGCTGGAGAAACCTGCTGTGCTCGGCCTTCCTCTTACCCGAGCCAGAGCGTTGGCTCGTGGTTGATGGCGCCAGGGAGGATGCGCCCTGCCTGGCGCCCGTAGAGCCCGACCGTTCGGCGCTCCCGGTGCCAGCAGACTCGCGGTGCTTGGCCTTCTGTTGGACCCCGTCGCCGGGGCATCCTCAAAGGTCTTAGAAGACCGCTCGGACTTCTTCTTCTTCTCGCCCGACGGCTCTTCCCTTCCAGCCAGTTGGTGAGACGTTGATGGCGGTCCTTCATGGTCCGCTCCAACATATTGCCGCAAAACGCACAGTCCTTCACGTGCGTCTTGTCCTCATGTAGGCAGTAAAGACAAAGGGAGTGTTCGTCCTCCTTAAAGACATTCTGAAGCTGGCATTCAGGGCAGATCCTGAACAGCTTTCCGGGCGTTGAGCTTCCCTTCTCCTGGGCCATGTCCGAGATGGGCCTGAGAAACTTCTGGAGTCCACCAAAAGCGTGGCTCGACAAAATCTTCACCCTTGAAGGGCGTAGACTAATCCGACACGGGTCCCCGTTGATCGGATGAAGAAACGGTGGAGCTTGAGGCTCTTTTGACCGAAAAAAGAGAAATTTGAGAAAAAACGTGAAAAATAGCACTAACGCTCGAGAGCAATAGCACGAGGATCCCAACACTTGAACGTGCGGTAAAAATCTGAAGATGGCTGCCAGAGGCGGGTCTTAGGTAGATGGCAGTCATTGGCTGTGGTCAGTATGACGCAGAGATCAGTGATTGGTTACTACTACGAAAGACAGATCAGAAACGAAACTGATACTGATACTGATTTTTTTCTTTACCAAGGATTCCCAGCCTGACGATGGGGAATATTCATGAGCATGTGAATCCATGCCAGACCCCATGCTGGAGAATTGCAATATCACTAATGGAATTATAGTTGTTAAAATGAAATGTCAATCCATTGTTAAATTAATTGGTCACGGGGACAATTGCTGAGGTTTATTAAGCTGGAGAATTTTGACGAAACTGTTGAACTGCATCCTAATAACGTTGCCACTGTTTTATGTTGTTAAGATCTCAATGTGAATTGACGTTTCAATAAAAAGATTTTGACAAAAAACATAGTTCAGAACTTCACATTCCCCGGTTCGGAGGCATTTAAACTACTTTGAAGGAGCAGCAAAATGGCATTCAGAGCATTGGAAGTAGGAGCAAAAACGCATAAGTTAATAAAACGAATATTACAGTTACTCTTAAACAGTGCAAATAGTTTGCGTCCACCAGAGGAGTTGATTCAATGCAATAGGTTAGGCCAATGTCAATGGGCTAAAGTCTTGTATAGGATAAAGCAGCTCTGGAAGTTAAACAGAAAAGTCTTTGCCAAAGTTCTCAGAAGTAGTTCATAAAAGAAAGATTCAAGTGTTGGTTCACAAGCTGACTAGGCCTGCAAGTTGCCAAAGTTTCAAGCACTTTCGCAGTGAGAGGCAAGTTCTCTCGGTCAGGTTTTCAAAGTACCTTACAATGAAGAAAAAGATGCAGCTGAAGACATCTGTTCCTGGCAGTTCCCGCAGATCTCGCTGTGCCTGAGCCTCAGTCGTGGGGACAAGAGGGAGGACATCTGGGGACTCCTGCACTGCAATGGGACTAGTCAAAAAGCTGACAAAGGCAAATCTTCAATTCCGGTAGCTGTAGTCAAGCACAACAAACTGGTGTCCTTTTCCCTGGTTATTCTGTTTCCTGCAGCACTCTTAGGAAAATATAACCAGCGCCGAGAATGGTATCCAGGTGGCTTACGAGTTGATTGGTCACACCAACTGAAAGGGAGAAGTCATCCTTGAAGGGCTTCGCTGTCGAGATGAACCTGGCGATTTGCACCTTCAGCAGGGCTTCACCAGGCAAACCAATGGTCCAAGAAGTGCAGCAGTCATCCTCTTCCAGCTCGTCTTCAGTTCTTTCGTTCCAGTGGTCGACTTTGCCTTCCAAGCCAAGTGACTCACCTTTTATCCACTTTCCTCCCATTCATTCCAGCCTAGCTGCCAGAGTGCATTTGGGTCTCCTAGGAGACTAAGCACAGGGAGTTTCGGGCACCTCCGCACTTCCGGCCCACCCCAGACACTCGGGGGACTGAGGCCTGAAGCCCGCCAAAGGCATAGGAACAAAGGGACCAAACGTGGTTTGACACGCAGAGACAAAGGGCCTCATTCCGAGTATGGTAGTAGGGGGTTAAAAGCACTGGTAAGGATGCCGGTGCCGTCAACCCCCTACTGCCACATTCAGAGGTCCCTTATCAGGTCCTACCAAGAAGGGCTGGTCTGACCAGCTGTTCTTAGCGGGACCCGTTAAGGGACCTTGGAGCTAATAACGGGCCCGCAATTTGCGGGCCCGTTATTAGCTCCTTCCCCATTCCCATTGAGCCCTATGCGGGCTCAAATGGGAATGGTTTTCTGAATGGGGACTTACCAGGTCTTTCAACCTTGGAGAAACCGGTAAGTCCTCATTCAGAGACACCGGACCCGGGTTTGGAGGCAGCCATGGTGCTAATAGCACCATGGCTGCCTCCAAACTCGGAATGACCCCCAAACTCTAGAAGGACCTTTCCAAAATGAAATGGTGAAAAAAGAAGACCGGGAACTCATTTTACAGCTGGGGCTCAGAATCCATCTTGAAAAACATGACTCCCGCGATTTAACGCTACCGTTGTTCGCGGTCGGGAAAATCATGGTAGTTCGTTGTAAAACCACTGCCATCAACCATTTCGATAGGAAAGGGCAGCATTTGACTGCTACAGGAGTATCTAGACACAGGGGATACCAAGTAACCCCTACAGCACTCTTATTGTAAGATAGGGTGTGCTGGGTCTAGGAATTTGAAAAGACTAGTAAAGTCAATTTCACTTTACTTTCTCTGGGAAACAGTAGTTTATTCCAGAGAAGGTATTTAAACCTTGGCAAAGCCTGAAAGTCTTCCCTGTGCCACTGCACTCAGGGCGCTGTGTGACACAAATGAAAGAAAAGATGATGCATATGGAGTTGGTTAGACTACATATCCAAAGAAAAACAGAAAATACATTGAAAATGAAAAGTTAAAAGTCCCAAAGTTTAGCAAAAGAGCTGGAGGGCTCTAAGGTGAAGGGAATTGGCACATTTATGAGTATTCTCCCTAACAGAGAACTGAATAAAAGGTGAGGCTTTTGGTTTGGAAGGCAGAGTCGACCACTGGACAAAGGAACTGAAGAAGAGCTTGAAGTGGACGCCTGCTGCAAATCCTGGACCGTTTGTTAGTCCGGTGAAGCCCTGCTGCAGTGCCGAAACGCCAAGTTCGCATCAACACAGAAGCCCCTGCAAGGACGACTTCTCCCCTTGAATTGGTGCGACCAATCAACTCCAAAGTAAGCCACCTGGAAATCCATCTCGGAGTTCATTGAATTTCCACAGAGTTGCTGCTGGAAACCATATAGCCAGAGAGAGGAACACCAGATTGTGTGCGTTGCTTTTATTTGTATTTTGCATATTTGTATAGCGCCTGGCCCAAAGGCATCTGGGCACCTATCTTAAGTTACATGAAAACACATTTTTCACAGACAGTGAACAGGAAAGTACACACTATGGTATGTACAGGCATGATATATGACAAGTGTGCGGTCTAAATACAGTCAGGGTTACAGAATTACAGAGGTAAAATACAGTAAAGCAGTCACAGTGCATGCCAGACAAGGGCAGCATCAATGTGCAGAATCTAGGGTAGCTCCAATGTCTTGAGCAGGGAGCCACAGTTTGGTTTTACTCTTGAAGGATTGAAAGGAGAGCTCTGCTCTAGGAGTTGGGCAAGGTATTGCACAGTTTGGTGGCTCGGATAGGGAAACTCACCCCGCCAGCTTCTGAAGCTTAAACCTGGGAAGGGGGAGGCTATGGGCTTGGGCAGCTCTCAAAGGTTGGGTAGCAGTGAAGGGTTTGTGTCGATTAAACAGGTAGGTAGGGGCCTTGTTAGCCAAACACTTGTGGGTGAGGGCAAGCGATTTCAGGGAGATTCTCTGCGCTACCGAGAGCCCGTGTAAATTACGTCTATGATCAGATATGTGCTGATTTCTAGGAATATTTAAGGCAGCCCGAATGGCATTGTTCTTTGTGACGTGAAGTTTATTTAAGTTGCGTTGGCTCATCCCTAGATAGAGGGAGCTACAGTAGTCAATCTTAGACATAATAAGTGTTCTAGCCAGAGTGGAGCAGTTAACAGTAGTCAAGAAGGGTCTGCAAGCTGTGATGAGTTTGCATGTATAGTCAGATGCTGAGCTAACAGCATTGGTTTGTCTCGACAGTGATAGTGTAGAGTCAAGGTACATACCTAAAGTTTTGTTTTCCTTGGAAACCTTGATGGTGTTACAGTCAATGGCAAATGACATGAAAGAGGGGTCACGTTTGTTAAGTCGTTGATGGGATCCCAGGATAATAAGTTCCGTCTTATCATTGAGCCAAAGTTCGTGTTGAGCCATCCAAGCCTGAACAACCGTATAGATTTCATTCAAGGATTTAGTGTCCACCGCGTGGTCACCTGTGAAGGGGATGAGTATCTGGGCGTGGATCAGCGTAATTGGTTTAAGTGACACCCAGATAGCCAAGAATATCAAAACGTGGTTTGGTGAAGACGTTAAGAGTGTCAGTGACACACAGGATCCTTGGGGGACACCACAGTGAATGGGTGAAGGTTCGGCTGATGCTGACGGGGAGGATACCCGCATAGATTTATTATCTAGGAAAGATCTAATCCAAGAGGTGGCAGAGTCGGAAAAGTGGGCAGCTAATTTAAGGTGTTGGCAAAGGCATAAAGGCTTTTAAGCTGGCCTAGAGCTCCAGGAAGATCATTCGGACTCCCAGGAAGCAGGACAAACCGAGCCCGAGCCCCCTCAACAGAGTGTGGGACCCCAGAAGCAAGGAAAGTCCATCTCGACAGCTAGGAACCACAGTGTTGCTATTTGCGGTAGACGCGAGGAGCTGAAACACCAAACAGCCACTGAAAGTGAAGTTTGCCGGTTGAGAGTTTTGACCGTCCCAGTGCAGGAGTCCCCCGACGTCCTCCCTCTTGTCCCCACGACTGAGGCCCAGGAACAGTGAGATCTGCAGAGCTGCACATGAACAGGAGTCATTTACTGCATCTTTTCTTCATTTTAAAAAGGTACCGTACAAAGTCTAATAACTTACCCCTTGCTGTAGAGTTGCTTGCATCTTCTACAGAGTCTAATTAGCTTGTGGCCCTACATTTGATTCTTCTTTTCTTCAAAGACTTATAAAACATTGTGCAAAGACTTTTCCATGAACCTACTAGAAGGGCTTCCTCCTATATAAGACTTTTTGCCCATTGGCTTTGGCCTAGCCTATTGTACTGAATATGACTTCTTGGGGGGATCCAAAAGTATTTGCCGCTTAAGAATATTTGTGGTCTCTTGTTTGTTCTAAATAATCTTTTTCTTTGACTTGTTAATATATGAGCCTAAATGCAACAGTGATATATTAATGTCCCCAGCACCCAGGCAATTGAAGTCACCTGAGGGTGGAGGCAGTGTTTGTGGGCCATCCCAAAAGGGTATCTACTGATTTAGAAATATTAAGAGTGTGTATTTCATGAAGTGTATTTGAGTGTTAATGTTATATTGCTCCCTTCTGAAGAAGGCTTATTCTAACTGACTAATACATTAATAATGGTTTATTCAAGAAACCTTGTGTGCAAGTGTTTATTGAATACTTGCAACTGTAAATCACGGTTTAACTCCACTACAGCACACATCGACCACTCTTGAGATAAGCGTGGCTGCTCAACATGCTTCCAAAACTGTGTAGTACAAGCTTAAACCAAAGGTTGGGTTTCCTATACCTGTAATCTGAGTTGTTTGTAGTGTTCCCAGAGGGTACTGCATGCAAGGAACAAGTTACTTACCTGTAACTGTTCTCCAGCATGGGTCTGGCATGGATTCACATGCTCATGAATATTCCCCGTCGTCAGGCTGGGAATCCACGGTAAAGAAAAAATCAGTATCAGTTTTGTTTCTGATCTGTCTTTTAGTAGTAACCAATAACCGATCTCTGGGTCATACTGCCCCCAGCCAATGACTGCCCTCTCCCTAAGCCCCGCCTCTGGCAGCCATCCTCAGATTTGGTAGCACGCCAAGTGGCAGTATGACCAAGTGAAGAGCCGCAGAGGGGTAGGTGGGAGGGTTCGCATGTGAATCCATGCCAGACCCATGCTGGAGAACAACAGTTACAGGTAAGTAACTTGTTCCTTCTCCAGCATGGGGTCTGGCATGGATTCACATGCTCATGAATAAAAGAATACATAGCAGTATACACATGCACAACCACGGGAGGTGGCAACATGCTCAACATTAAACAATACAACAACTCAACATTAAGCATCTCTTACCTCCTCACCAGGCTCACCTTAAGCGAACAGGTTGCGCAGCGCTGCTTGGCCGACCCTGGACTCCTCCCTGGAGTCCCGATCGACGCAGTAGAATCTTGTGAAGGTGTGCGTCGACCTCCACATAGCAGCCCTGCAGATGTCCAGCAGGGGCACACCAGACAGGAACGCCGTGGTACCAGCGATCGCTCTGGTCGAATGGGCTCTCGGACGGCCGGGCAGCGGTCGGTTTGCCAACCAGTGACAATGCATGATGCAGCCGGAGAGCCATCTGGAAAAGGAAGTCTTCGAGAGAGCCTTCCCTCGATTCACAGACCCAAAGTTCACAAACGGTTGTGACGTTTTCTGAAAACTCTTTGTGCGGTCCACGTAGAACTTCAGCCCTCTAGCTATATCCAGCGAGTGCAAAGTCCTCTTGGCCGGCGTCGAAGGCGACGGAAAGAAAACTGGTAACACCCAGGGCTCGTTGAGGTGGAAGTCCGACGGCACCTTGGGCATGAAGGAGGGGTGCGTCCTCAGCACCACACTGTCATGAAAAGTCAAGTATGGCGGCTTGCAAGATAGGGCCTGAATCTCTCCCACTCGTCGTGCAGAGGTGATGGTCACGAGGAACGCCGTCTTCCATGACAGGAACTTCAAAGGCACCGAATGCATAGGCTCGAATGGGGCCCCCATGAGCCTGGCCAGCACCACATTAAGCTCCCACGCCGGGGCAGGAGCCTTCACCGGCGGGAATGATCGGAATAGTCCCTTCATAAATTTCTTCACCAGGCGATGAGACCACAAGGATGCCCGTCCCGTCGTCCTGGTATATCGGGAGATGGCAGCCAGATGTATTTTTATGGAGGCGTGAGCCAGTCCAGGCTTGGCCAGAGACAACAGGTACGGCAGCACTTGAGGGGCCGTAATTTGCAGAGGGTTCAACTTCTGTGCACGGCACCAGACAGAGAACCTCTTCCATTTAAGACCGTAACACTTGACAGTTGAGGACGCACTGGCCTTTGCAAGAACCTCTCTGCAATCAGCCGGGATATTGTACCCTCCAAACTCTAGTGCTGCAGGAGCCAGGCCTGCAAGTTCAGCAACTGTGGGTCGTGGTGGAGAATGGTGCCTCCTTCTCTGGAGAGAAGATCCGCGTCCGCCGGCAGCCTGACTGGCGGGGACGTTGACAAGTCCAGAAGGACCGGGAACCAGACCTCCCTCAGCCATGCCGGTGCGACGAGGATCATCCTGCACCTGCACTTCTTGAACTGGTTGATGAGGCGGAGCAGCAACGGCAATGGAGGGAACGCATATAGAAACAGGCCATCCCAAGGGAACGAGAAAGCATCGCCCATGCTCCTCGGCTGTGGGAACCTGCTGGCGAACCTCTGGCACTTGGAGTTTGTCGCCGTCGCGAACAGGTCGATCTGGGGTTTGCCCCATCGTTGGAAGAATCGATCCACTTAATCCTGGCACAGTTCCCACTCGTGGCACGAGCGCAGCTCCCTGCTGAGTGAGTCGCCGATGGTGTTTTTTATTCCTGCCAGGTGGAAGGGAACCAGAAACTTCCCCTGGGTGACTGCCCAGTGCCACAGATCGTGGGACTCCTTCGATAGGGCTGGGGATCTGGTGCCCCCCTGCTTCCATATGTAGAACATTGTTGTGGTGTTGTCTGTGAAGATCCTCACCACTTTGTCCTTGAGGGACGGGAGGAACGACTTGAGCGCCCAGAACACTGCTCGGAGCTCCAAGATGTTGATGTGAAGAGACCTCTCCTCCGGGAGCCAAAGGCCTCTTGCGTGGAGATCTCCGTTGTGGGCCCCCCAACCCTCCAGAGAGGCGTCCGTAGTCACCGTCTCTTGAAACGCCGGGATTTGAAAGTCCATGCCGTCGTGCGGTGAGTCCGGGTGCCCCACCATAGGATCGCCCAACGGAACACCTCGTCGAGGGGGATCCTGTTCTCGAAGCAGCCCCTCGCCTGAAACCAGCGGGCGTCGAGGAAGTCCTGTAGCGGACGCATCCGAAGTCTGCAAAGGGGCACAAGGTAGATGCATGAGGACATCATCCCGAGAAGGGACTTGATGGACCTCACCCTGGCCACGTCCGTGGCTAACAGGCGCCGCACCTTGCCCAGGATGGTCTTGGTCCTCTCCTCTGAAGGGGAGGCCAAATGCTCCACTGTATCGAGCTTCGCCCCCAAAAACAGTGCAACTTGCGATGGAACCAGGTGGGATTTGGGGTAGTTGATGGCGAACCCCAGCTCCGTGAGCAACCGGACGGTCCTCGCCTTATGATCGACGGCGAGTTCCCTTGACATTGCCCGGATTAGCCAGTCGCCCAGGTAGGGGTAGACGTGGATCCCCTGCAGGCGCAGCCGCACCGGAACTGGTGCCAGGCACTTGGTGAAAACCCTGGGTGTCGACTTTAATCCGAACGGTAGGGCTCTGAATTGGTAGTGGCGTCCCTGAACCACAAACCTGAGGAACTTCCTGTGCCTTTTTAGAATGGGGATGTGGAAGTAAGCATCCTCCAGGTCCAACGACGATAGGAAGTCACCTTCCTCAAGTTGTCCCAGCACGTGCTGGAGGGTGACCATCCTGAATTTCTGCGCCTTGATGTATTTGTTTAACCGACGCAGGTCCAGGATGGGGCGCCAACCGCCTGTCTTCTTTCTGACGAGGAAGTACCTTGAGTACACTCCGGAGCCCCGGAGCCTCCTGGGGACGAGCTCGATGGCACCTTATTGTGCATTGCCTTTACTTCCAACAGCAGTTGAGGGACGTGATTCTCCTTCCTGGCCACGGGAGGAATGCGAGGGTACTTTTGAAATTCCAGGGAGTGCCCGTTGGCCAGGTTGTCCAGCACCCAACGGTCGGTGGAGATGGACTCCCACACGCTGAAGAACTTCGTCAGCCGGCCTCCCACCGGGGTGCTACGGACAGCACGGCCGGGTCAGTCTTGTTTGGAGGAGGCCTTGCCGCCTTGGCCTCCTTGACGGCGACGACGGGATCCCCCTTGATTGCCGCAACCTCTGTAGGCCTCCTGGGAAGAGGAGCGGGCCGCCTAGCGGTAAGCAGAGGAGCAACTGCTGGATCCTTTGGAGGCACCCTGTCTGCCTCCGGGCTCCGAAAAGGCCGTCGCTGCTGAAGCACCTCAAGGGCCCGGGCGTCTCCGAGTCGGTCTTGATGGCGTGTAGACACTCATCCACCGCCTTACCAAAGAGGTTGTTGCCGTCGAACGGCATGTCCAACACTCTGGGCTGGACGTCCTGGCCAAAGTCTGTCGCCTTGAGCTATCCCAGTCGTCGGAGGCAAACTCCGTTGCCCAGTTGGCGAAATTCGGTATCGGCGATGTCCGTTGCCACCGTTATGGCGTGATCCGACGCCACCTCGCCCTCCTGCAGAACTTCTAGGGCCTCCGCCCTTTTGTCATCAGGCAGGAAATCTAGCAGGGGAGCTATCTTGAACCAGAGCTCCCTGTCGTAGCGGACCACGATCGCTAAGGCATTGGCCGCCTTAATCGTCGTCGCCGACGACATGACTCGTCGTCCCATAGAGTCCAACTTTTTGCCCTCGCTGTCCGGTGGGGAAGCGGAAGCCGCCGTGCCCGCTGCCTTCTTCTTAGCCGCTGCCGAGACGACCTAGTCCGGCGTGGGCTGGGCCCTGAGGCACAAGGGGGAGGCATCGGGGACTTGGTACTTCTTCTCGTACCTGTCCCTCTTGGCGGGTGTCGTGCCAGGGTTCTTGAGGACAACAAGCCCCTCGTCCCAGATGTCGTCGAGTAAAGGCACCGCGAGGACCGTCTTCCTCTTAGCCTCTCGTCATTGGTACAGAAACCCCTCCTTTTTCTGTTCTTCAGGGCAGAGCTGGAAGAGCTCGGATGCCCTGGTTATCATGGCGTGGAAAGAGCCAACCTCGTCGGCTGGGGACGCCCGCGGGTGGGTGGTGGGGGGGTGGGGGTTCTTTGGGGGGGTGACAACGGGATGTTTGCTGTGTCATCGCCGCCGTATCCTCTCCCGGCGAGGGGGATGAGGGGTGCACCGGTCTCGCAGGCACAAAGGCCGGAGCGGGGTGGACTCTCCTCCGCTTGTTCGGAGGGCTTCCCGACGGGCCTGGTTCTGGCTCCTCCGTCGGGGTGCGTGGTAATCTCGTCCTTATCTCGGTAATAAGGATTGGATTGCCAACAAAATGCCCGCCGAACTATCCTGGTGCTCGGGCAATGGCTGCGACGGATGGGATGGCCGCTCCATTGGGCCCTGTTCATCGTCGCTATCTTCGATCACGTCAGCAGGGACCGTCCCCTGGGATCGAACCTTCTCGAACCTCTCGTTGAGGTTTCTGAACCTCTCGTTGAGGCCTATGGACCTTTTGTTGAGGCCCTTCTCGGTCTCCACCAGTTCCTCCTCAGAGGCTGATTCCGAGTCTGTAATGGCCACCGCCCCCCTCTTTTTTCAGCCGGGGGCTTCACGGGGGTCTTAGCGATGGGCTGGAAAGAGGATTCCCTCCACGGCGGCAGGGATACTCTGGGCCCAGAGGGCGTTTCCATTGGCGTAGTCTCAGCCGGCTCCGCCAGCGTCGCAGCGACCACTTCTGTAGAGGCCTTAGCCGGGTGGATCAAAGCCCTCACCACCTTCGGTGCATCCTGGGCCTCCGCCTTGGGGGGGGTGGGGTCAGCGCCTCGCTCCCCCTTCGAGATCGACCGGGTCCGCTCCAGCGGCCTACCCGAGTCCTCGGACTTCCTCTTCCCCGAAGCAGAGCGCTGGCTTGTCGTCGAACGTGCCGGGGAAGTAGCGCCCTGCTTGGCAACCGAAGAGCCCGACCTTTTGGTGCTCCCGGAGCCCGCGGACTCGCGGTGCTTGGCCTTCTGTTGGGCCCCCGTCGCTGGGCGCCCTCAAAGGATTTAGAAGCCTGCTCAGACGACTTCTTCGCCTTCTCACTTGCTGTGCCCTTCTCCAGCCAGGTGGCGAGGCGGGAACGACGATCTTGTTTGGTCCGTTCCGAAAGGTTCTTGCAGAACGCACAGTCCTTCTCCACGTGCGTCTTGTCCCCATGGAGGCAGTAGAGGCATCGCAAATCCTCGCCCTCCTTAAAAACGTTATATAATCCGCATCCAGGGCAGTTCGTGAACAGCTTGGATCCGGGCGTCGAGCTCCCCTTGTCCTGGGCCATGTCCGTTGAGGTAGGCCGCAGATCTTCCGGAATCCTCCAAGAAGTGTAAACTCGACAAAATCTTCACCCCTGAGGGGCGTAGAAGAATTCCGAAACGGGTCTCCGTTATCGGAAGTAGAAACGGTGGAGCTTGAGGCTCAATTTGTTAGGGAGAATTCTCTGTTTAGGCTGAATTTCCTAACCTAGTGAGTCCCCCAGCAGCTTTGCTGGATTTTTGGGGTTTATTTTTTTTCTCCTGCCAAGAGTGAGACTCTTTTACCCTCACTCTTGGGCATGATTTGAGTGTGTTTCTTTGAATCTAGATGTGTTTAATGGGCTATGGGGTCTTTTACTCCATAGGGCTTCATGTGTTTTTGTGATGTGTTACACAGCACCCTCAGTGCAGTGACACAGGGGTGTCATAGTGACCCCCCAGTATAGACTCCATACCCTGGGACTGACTACTGTCTCCCAGGGCATGTAAAGTCACCATTGACTTTACTAGTCTTAAATTCTGAACAGAACCAGTTCAAACCATCATATTGTGGACATACTGGCTGGGGCAATTGGATTGCCCCGGGGTCTGTTAGTCGAGGGGGCACGTCTCCGTCCCCCCTGATCGAGTTTTGGCTGGTGGCAGTGGATACTACTTTTTATGTTCAACCGCAAATATTTTCCTATGGGATTTCCCATTGTTTTAGGCTATCTTTATTTAATTATTTACGGTAGCCTCGAACATACCGCCGGTTTATTTAATTATTAATTCTCCGGTTGGTATTTTTTGCCAAAACTTGATTCTAAAATGGCGTTTGTGTCCTCTTCTGTGACTCCAACCCAAGTTGAGCCCTTTGTTCCATTTTTTGGCGGCCTTCTCCACAGAAGCCCTCCAAAGTGGTGCCACTCTGTCTCCAGTACTTAGGATGGGTGGAGGGGAATTTAGGCACCCTGGACTGAGTTGCCTAGGCAACTCACGTCACACTCCGTCCTGATTGGCCCAAGTGGTGAGCCACTTAGCATGTTTGAGTGACAGCTAGGCTGAGTGAATGGGGGTTTTCTGCATAAAAGCAGGGCTTTGGGGACTGGAACTTCAGAAGTCGCCACAGGACCTAAGAATCCGACGAGGGAGAAGCTGAGCCGACCTGCCACGACACCACCAACGGTGGAGCCCTGCTGGACCGTCTCGTCACTTTTCCCAACGACAGAGGAGATCTCCCGTCGGAGAGTCTTCTTCCTTTGACTGGTGGGGATAACAAGTTTCACCGGCTTTTCGCCTTCCCGACGTACCTCGTGGCCGCCTTGCCTGTGCCAAGCACCCTGGCAACCGGGATACCACGTTTTACCACGACCGTGAAACAAAGGTACCACCTTTAACCGGAAAACTCCACGGCTGGTTTCTTCCCTGGTAGTGCAACGACCTTCATCTTTCCTCCAAGTCGAGATCTTCTCTTCCATTGGACGACGATGCAAATTGCACCCACTACTACCAGGAACAACTGCCACCGCGGGAGGATCCTTCCCACTTAAGGTACCGTGTCCCGCCTGGCTTCCCTTGCGACCGACTGTACGGGGTAGATTTAGCCCCCGGCTTTTGAACCCGAGTTAGCCTGGGACACCCTGGCTAAACTTTCCTAAGCCTCTCTAAACTCTTTTTGAACCCTCTGCAAGACTTTCTAAGCCTAGTGTAACTGTGATCTTGGGCGCATTTATGCTCTGCTCTCCCTAAGAGTGGGCCCAGCCTTTGGACTTTGGCTCACCAGTGACTTTTGCTCTTCTGCCTTGCTAACAGTGTTCCTGAATCTTAGAGTGGTGTACCTTTCCATATTCTGTCTTTTTCCCCTCCCTTTCTCACAGACTTATTGGAGTGCCATCTAGTTAAGTGCTCACCTCTGTATGAAAATAAGTATTGTTTTACTGTGACTTATCTGATAAGGAAAAAGGGGTGTATATATTACAATAGTAACTGTGTTTAGAATATTTTACAACAAGAGTGCTGTAGTGTTTCAAACCGTGTGTTTTTAAATAAATAATTATATACTTTGATACCAAAGCTCTGGTCAGTGTTTGCTTGTATTGTTGTATCTGGGTGCCTATTGTGTATACTTTGCATACTGTCTGACTCTTCTTGAGGGAAGCCCGACTGCTCAGCCACAGCTACCAGGTAAATCTGGGTGGTACAGACTGCTACCAAGTGGGTTTACTGCCAACACCTGTAGTCTTAAATCTTTTGCAGTGTTCCCTAAGGGAACTGCACAGGTTTCTGCCTAACACGATTAAACCAAAAAAATGAGAAATTCTCCTGAAAAAGCGTGAAAACGCAGTAAAAAACTCGAGAGCTAAACACGATGACTCCCAACACTTGAGCGTGCAGTAAGAATCTGAGGATGGCTGCCAGAGGCGGGGCTTAGGGAGAGGGCAGTCATTGGCTGGGGGCAGTATGACCCAGAGATCAGTGATTGGTTACTACTAAGAAAGACAGATCAGAAACAAAACTGATACTGATTTTTTCTTTACCGAGGATTCCCAGCCTGACGACGAGGAATATTCATGAGCATGTGAATCCATGCCAGACCCCATGCTCGAGAAATTGTGCCTAACAAGAGGGTCTTAGGCTGGGGGCATTCAGAATAGTCTTCCTGCCTTTCTCGGCGTGTGGACGTGTCCTTCGACCTGTCCTTTGGGCTTATTCGCCTCCTAAACGATATTCGCGAGGCTCTCGCAGATGTTTGGCGTGTGTGGGAGGGGTTTCGGCTGTTTTAGCGGCTTCGCCGTAGTTTGACATTGCCGGAACCTTCTGCGTCGGTGCACTCTTAAAAGGCGTCTCGACGCTCTTATGAACTTTGGTGCCGACGCTCTTGTCAACAGAGAAGCCCCTGCAAGGACGACCTCTCCCCTCGAGTTCGTGGGACCATTTCATTTCCAAAGTAAGCCACCAGGACATTCTCTCTGAGCTAGTTGACTTTCCACAGATTTGGCACAGGAAACCGCAACACCAGGGAGAGGAACCCCAGATTGTGTGTGTTGCTTTTAAGCTGGCCAAGATCCTCTGGACTCCCAGGAAGCAGGACTGACCGAGCCTGAGCCCCATCAACAAAGTGCGGGACCCCAGAAGCAAGAAAGTCCATCTCGACAGCCAGGAACTGCGGTGTTGCTATTTGGGGTAGTCGCGAGGAGCTGAAACATCGAAGTGTCACTTGATGGAGAGATTACCGAGCAGTGACCGTCCCATTGCAGTGCAGGAGTCCCCAGAAGTCCTCCCTCCTGTTCCCACAACTGAGGCCCAGGAACAGTGAGATCTGCTTTGCTGCTCAGGAACAGAAGTCATCTGCTGCACTTTTTCTTCAATACAAAGGTACTGTAAAAGTCTGAGAGAACTTCCCTCTTGCCGTAGAGTTGCTTGCATCTTCTACTTCTCACAAGTCTAACAGCTTGTGGCCCTACATTGATTCTTCTTTTTCTTCAAAGACTTCTTAAACAGTGTGCAAAGACTTTTTTTAATTACCTGCAAAGAAGTGCTTCAGCTCATATCGACTTTTGCCCATTGACTTTGGCTTAACCTGTTATAACTGAATGACTCTGCTTAGTGGATCAAAAAGTATTTGCCTACTTAAGAACATTTGTGATCTTGTTTGTTCTAATAACCTTTTCCTTTAACCAATTTCTAAAAGTATTCTAAATGTAACAGTAAGATATTAATGTCACCAGCAGCCTAGCTATTGCAGTCACCTGAGGGTGTAGGTTGTGACTGTGGGCCATCCCAAAAGGGTTCTCACTGATTTAGAGATATTAAGGTTGTGTTTTGAAGTATATTTGAGTGTTACTTTTATATTGCTAACTTCTGAAGAAGGCTTACTCTGACTGAAATTAATAATTATTTATTCAAGAAACCTTGGGTTTAAGAGTTTATTTGAATACTTGTCACTGTGAATCTTTGTGTAACTCCACTACAGCTCACACTGACCCCTCCTGAGATAAGCCTGGCTGCTCAACACGCTACCGACCAGTGTAATACAGACGCATACTATTAGGCAGAAACCTGTGCAGTTCCCTTAGGGACCACTGCAAAAGGCTTAAGACTACAGGTGTTGGCAGTAAACGCAATTGGTAGCAGTCTGTACCACTCAGATTTACCTGGTAGCTGTGGCTGAGCAGCCAGACTTCTCTCAAGAAGAGTTAGACAGTATGTAGAGTATACAAGATAGGTACCAAAATACAGCAGCACAAGCAAACACTGACCAGAGCTTTGGTATCCAAATATATAATTATTTATTTAAAGAGTCACTTAAAGAAACACTCCAGCACTTTTATTGTAAGCAAGTTCAAAACACAGTCACTATTAATATGACAATGCATTACTTACCGTAAAAGCATTTCTGATGGTTGTATCTGCTTAGATTCACATGCTGTGCATAGTCCGACATCCAGTGGTCACTGCAGAGTATTGCATTTTGTTTTTCGTAGTCGAAAAAGGGGACGTCGACAAGGCAGGGCTGTAACACTATCCCTATAGTGACGTGCAGTGTACCCACAATCCCTCACGTGTCGAGGTCCCTCTGTTTGTATTTGTTCTGCCCCGAGGGAGCCTTCTATACGTGAGTGAGTACAGAAAAGAGAGAGATATAGAGAAGGATGTCTATGTTCCTTCCATCCGAGCGGGGAGGAAGGGTGGGCGCATGTGAATCTAAGCAGATACAACCATCAGAAATGCTTTTACGGTAAGTAATGCATTGTCTTCTGATGTTTGTTAATCTGCTTAGAATCACATGCTGTGCATAGACTAGCGAGCAGTACCCGGAGTTGGAGGGTTATGAGAAGGAACAGTAGAGAAAAGATATCTTAATACTGCTTGTCCCACCTGGGAATCAGATCTAGAGTGAGCATCTAGACAGTAGTGTTTTGTAAAGGTGTGTACAGAACTCCAGGTTGCCGCTTTGCAAATGGATTCAAGGGGAACATTTGCAATGAATGCTATGGATGCCCCAGTGCCTCGAGTAGAGTGTGCTCTAGGCCTGAAGAGCAGCGCTCTCTTAGCAAGAGTGATGCATTGAACAATCCATCTAGAAATAGTGGACTTTGGGACTGCATCTCCTTCTCTTCCTGCTGCCATCGAGACAAAGAACTGATTAGTCTTTCTCAGTGGTCTAGTTATTTCCATATAAAACATGACAGCTCTGCGCACATCGAGTGTATGCAGGCTTTTTTCTTCCAAATGTGAAGGGTTTTGAAAGAATGTTGGTAGTTCTATTGACTGGTTGACATGGAATTTCGATATGAATTTCGGTGCAAACCTTGGGTGTGTGCGTAGAACCCTCATCTTTGTGAACTGTTACAAAGGGGTCTAGAACAGAAAGAGCCTGTAGTTCACTTACTCTCCTAATGGAGGTGATAGCTATTAGGAAAGCAGTATTAAGAGTGAGGTCCTTAAGAGTTGCCTTGTGCATGGGTTCAAAGGGTGAGCCATGAGCCTGGTGAGTACCACATTAAGGTCCCAGCCGGGAGCTGGGTTTGCTATCGGATGGTGTATTCTCTTTACCCCCTCCATGAAGGCTAACTGGGACCTTCCACCATGACACCTTAAGTTGAGAGATGTTGTATGCAGAAAGTGTTGCTAGATGGACTTTAATAGAATTGAACACTAGACCTGAGTCCAGTAAATGGGTCAGGTAAAGGACAATTTGTGTGGGAGAGCAGTGAACTGGGTTGATGCTCTTACCTCTACACCAGATGACAAATCTCTTCCACTTGCTAGAATAGCAGTGGCGAGTGTTGTGTTTTCTTGCTTCTCTGAGAATGTCCATGCATCTCTGTGGGAGCTGTAAATGGCCAAATTCTATGACCTCAGGAGCCAGGCTGCTAAATTCATGTTCTGTGGGCATGGGTGTAGTGTCTTGCCCTTGTCCTGTGACAGCATGTTGTACGGGAAGGGCAGTTTCACCGGTGGGGACAGGGACATCTCCATCAGGTGCGAAAAAGCATGGTTGGCGGGCCCACATCGGGGCTGTCAGTATCATGGTGACTGGTTCCTGGTGCATCTTGTGCACTATCTTGTTCAGCAGAGGAGTCGGGGGGGGGGGGGGGGGGGACACAGCGTAAACAAATTTCCCTGACCATGGTATCCAGAGACCGTTCCCCTTGGAGCGGTTCTGTGGGTATCTGGAGGCGTAATCTAGGCATTGTGAGTTCTCCAGAGTTGCGAACAGGTCTATTTCTGGGAAGCCCCATTGTGTAAAGACGAAGACGATGTCTTCGTGTAACCGCCATTCGTACTCTGAGGGCAGAGGGAAGTCTCTGCTGAGTTTGTCTGCTAGCAGATTGAGTTCCCCTGGTACATGTTGTGACAGTAGGAACATGTGTCTGAGAGCCCACTTATAGATGTTCTGGGACAGCTTGGACAGTCCTGGAGAGTGAGTGCCCCCTTGCTTGTTGAGGTAGTACATGGCTGTGGTGCTGTCCGTGAGGACCATCACTGTTTTCCCTTGTAGGTGTGTCTGGAAGGCTTTCAGTGCTTTGAACACTGCTAGTAATTCCAACAGGTTTATGGGTTTGGACGCTAAACTTGGAGACCAAACTCTGTGTGCAGTCTGATGGGATATGTGAGCTCCCCATCCTGTGAGGGATGCGTCTGGTTAGAGTGGCTTCCACTGCGGGGGTGGCGAATGGTTTCCCTATTACCAGGTTTTCCTTCGACCACCACCGTAGCGAGAGAACCAAGGCCTGCGAGACCACCACTAGATCGTCCCATTGTCCGCTGGCCTGACACCACTGGCTGTTGAGCCACTCTTGCATTGGGCACATGTGCAGGCGCACGCGAGGTACCAAATAAATACACAATGCCATCATTCCTAGCAAGCGCATTGCTTTGCGTACCGTCACCTCTCGACCGGCCACATATTGAGGGATCTGAAACAGCATATTTTGGACCCTCTCGTTGGAGGGGAAGACGAGGCCGTCCTTTGTTCGAATTAGAGCCCCTAGGAATTGTTTGACCTGGCTGGGGTCTAAGCTGGACTTCTTCTTGTTGATGGAGAAGCCCAGTTGGATCAAAAGGTCTACTGTCTTCTGGGTGTTTGAGAAGCATGTCTCGTAAGACTCCCTTACCTCGACGATTGGCTCATAACAGGGATATACCGGTATGGACAACCTGCGCAAGTGGGCCGCTGCCACTGCCAGTACCTTCGGTGCAGACGCTATGCCGAAGGGTAGCACTCTGAACTGGTAGTGTTTGCCCTCCATCATGAACCCGAGGTATTTTCTGTGCGCTGGCAACATCAAAATAGGAAAGTATGCATCTTTCATGTCCAGTGTTGTCATGTAGTCCCCCTAAGATAGCAGGAGAATTACCCCCTGTAATGTTACCATACAAAATTTTTGTGGTTTTACAAATTTGTTCGCTGGGCCCAGATCTAGTACAGGGCGCATGGTTAGGTCCTTTTTGGGTACAAGGAAGTACACTGAATAAATACCTTCCATTACCTGAGATAGGGGCACAACCTCTATTGCTTCTTTCTGTAGCAGCTGTTCTACTTCTTGCAGGAGGATGATGAGGTGTTCTGGTGACAGGCGTTGTCCCCTTGGAGGTCTGTAGGTGGGGGACCAATTGAACTCTATACAGTACCCGTGGGCTACGGTTGACAATACCCACCGGTCTGATGTTATTCCCTCCCATGCTGATAGGAACAATGTTATCCGGCCCCCAACCGGAGATGCATGGGAGGGGACCCCGAACCCTCTGGTCATTTGGTGTTATTTGACGGGGTGCCTCTGGGGGTGGAGACCCAGCCTCTGCCCTTGACACGGCGTTGTCCTCTGGTTATACTGGTTACTGGTTCCCTGATTAGAGGGCCAGTTGCCCGCAGTGTACTGCTGTTGCTGCTGTTGGCGTTGGCCACGAAAAAAGCGCTTGTTGCCAAATCCCCACCAGTTTGGAGGCTTTGAGATTTGGTCCAAGGTCTTTATGGTGTCGAATTCTTTCTTCGTATTTTCCAGTGCGTCGTCCACTGCCCTTCCAGAGATTTGACTCTTGTATTGCCTTATTAATGAGTGACGCCTGCGTTTCTGCCTTGAAACCGGAATTGCGGAGCCAGATGTGACGCTTCAGCAGAATTCCCTGCACCAAAGAACGGCTAACAGTTTCTGCCGCATCAAGAGTGTTCTTAATGATGCTCTGCTTGACCAAAGTTCCTTCTGTAACTGTAGCCAATAAGCGAGTTCTTAGAGGTTCAGGGGCTTCTTCAATGTCCTATTTAAGCTTTCCCCATTGAGCATCAGCGTAGCTTGCCAGCAATGTATTATTATTGGCAATCCTAGCTGAAAACGCTGCCGAGGCGGTAATTCTTTTGCCCAAGGCGTAAAGCTTTTTCCCTTCTTTATCTGGGGGTGCCTCGCTGGTTGACAGTGGAACCCCAGCCCTCTTCCTTGTGTTAGTCACCACTAAGGAGTCCGGGACTGAGTGACCCCTGATATATAATGGGTCTGACAGAGGGTGAGAACAATTTCTCGATTCTTGGATTGACCCCTCTTACCAGCACAGGGGTGGACAGCGATGGGGTGATTTGTCTCTTAACCGAAGCGAGGATAGGAATAGTTTGACTAGTGGGAGGTTTTTCTTTAATAATCCTTTCAACGAAATCAGTATCTGGGGTGACCTCCCCAGTTTCAACTTCAAAATGTGCTGCTGTCTTCCTCAGTAGCGCATTGAAGGTGGGCTGATCGTCTACTGCAGATGGGTTCCTGACCGGTGTGGTCAGAGGAGAAGAAATGTCTATAATGTCGGGGTCTGTAGACCCTGATGGCGACTGCCAGGGCTGTGAGTCACCTGGGTCCTCCTCGTAGCCCTCCTCACCTATGTTAGTGTCATCATGAAAACCTTCTTCCTCTTGTTGGTCTTCATTGTTCACAAACTCATCTTCTTCCTGGAAGTGAGAGTCCTCTTCAGTGAGGTCGTAAGAGTTCATGTCTTCCTGTAGGGGGTTAAAGAGCTTTGGGTATTTAGCCCTTGGCCCCTCCTGGAGTACCTCCCTTGGCCTCTTGGGTGTCCTATTTTCTGGGATGGCCATGAACCTGTCTAGCTTGTCCATACATGACTGGAACCTCCCTACAGTGCAGTAAGGTAGGCCAGAGCGGTCTGGGAGTGAAAATGGAGTTTCCTCTCCCTGTAGTTGCTTAGTTCTGTCCCATAGCATCGAAGATAGGGTCCCTTCGCCTTCTGAGAAACCTTCTTGCGGGCTAGGGCCTTCTGTCGATGGTGGGAGCTGTCCCAGCCTACCTTCCGGCGTCCTCAGCGTTTTTGGCCTTGTGAGCGGTTTTCGGCGTGTCACCCGCCGCCCGTCTCTAGCCGTCTTTAGAAGCTATACGCGCGAGGCTTTCGGCGATCAGCTTCTCCGTCGAGGGAATCGCTCGCCGTCGCGCTAGGCAGTGCCGAGTCTTTACTGGCAACGTACGCACTCTTGCGAGGCGCGTCGCCTGAGGATTTGGGGTTAGCGCCCTTATTTACAGAAAGCCCAGTCGCCGGTCGCGGAAGGGTTGGCTGGGAGGGCTTGCGACCCTTACGGTCGGCGGAAGACACCGTTGGCCTGACGCCTCCGTTGACGCTATGGCTGCCTTCGTCTTCGACGAATGCGCGCCGTGGGGTATGTGCTTATGTGTTTTTCTGAGTTCGTCCTTGTCGCCGTGGTGTTCATCCCCATAAGCGGGGCGTGAGCCGGGCTTGTGGGGGCCGGGGACGGACGAGGAGTGGGAACGCTCCTTCGAGAGCTCTACAACCTCTGTTGCAGAGGCCGTGTAATCACTGTCCTCATCACATTCAGCGGCGGCAGCGGGCGAGGAGTCAGACCTAGACATCGCATAGGCTGCCCACCTTTTGACCCTGCGGTCCTTTAAAGTTTTGGGCTTAAGTAACTTACAGGCCGCACAGCCATCTTTGTGATCGAGGGGCAAGCAACGGTTACACCGTTTATGCTTGTCTTTCCAGGTAAACTTGCCCTTGCAACGCGGGCAAAACCTAAAGGGCGTCCTCTCCATAGCTGAGGGCATCAAATGTGATTACGACCTCGAAAGAGAGGGAGGGGAAAGAGAAAGGCATTCTCAGAGTGAAACAAAGAAATGACCAGACAACCCCACTCTCCCTACTGTGTTAGGCCGGCGAGCCCAGGCCACATGTTCGGCAGGGCCGAAGGAACTAATCCGCTCGTCCTTCCGTCGAAGATCTTGCTCGGCGGTGAACAGCTTGGCAGCTACGTCGAGGGAGGGATCTATGTGATAGTTAATAATGAACGACCAAGGGTCGAGGAATGTCTCTCGAGGAGCTCCGCATAAAGGCGACCAATAACTGGGCGGAAAAAACAATCTGAGGGACCTCGACGCGTGAGGGTTTGTGGGTACACTGCACATCACTATGGGGATAGTGTTACAGACACGCCTTGTCGACGTCCCCTTTTCGACAATGAAAAACAAAATGCAATACTCCGCAGTGACCACTGGATGTCGGACTATGCACAGCATGTGATTCTAAGCAGATGAACATCAGAAATATACATCCCTTATCAGACCAGTCTTAGTTAACACCACTTATTTTCAGACAGAGGTGAGCGCTTAACTGAAGATGGCACTCCAATAAGTTATCAAAAAAAAGGGAGGGAAAAAGGCAGAAATTAGAAAAGCACACAACACTAATATTTTAGAAGCACCCAGCAAGGCAGGAAAGTCAAAGTCTACTTGTGAGCAAAATGTTCAGAGGCCAGGCTCCCTCTTGGAGAGAGCAGAGCACCAATGCGCCCAAGATCACACAGTTTAAGAGGCTTGAAAAAGTCTTGCAGAGGGTTCAAAAAGGAATTATTTCAGCTCAGAAAAGTTCAGTCAGCCAGCCTAGGGTCAGCCCAGGTAGTAAGTCGAGGATTTAATAGACACCCCGTACAGACCGTTGCAAGGGAGGCTACGCGGACACAGTACCTTTAAAATGGAGAGAATCCTCCAGCGGGGGCAGTTGTTCCTGGTAGTGGGTGCAAGTCGCGGAGTCGTCCAGAGGAAGAGAAGATCTCGACATGGAGGAAAGCTGAAGGTCGTTGCACTGCCAGGGAAGAACCCAGCCGCGGAGTTCTCCGGTTAAAAGGTACTACCCTTTTATTCGCGGTAGTGGTAAATCGTGGTATCCCGGTTGCCGGGGCGCTTGACACAGGCAAGGCGGCCACAAGATACTCAGGGAGGGCGAAAAGGCAGGCAAACTGGTTGTCCCCACCAGTCAAAGGAAGAAGAGTCTTCGGATGAAAATCTTCTCTGTCGTCGGGAAAAGTGGTGAGACGGTTCAGCAGGGATCCACCGGTGGCGTCGTCGTTGCAGGTCGGCTCAGCTGCTCCCTCTTCGGATTCTTTAGGTCCTGTGGCGACTTCTGAAGTTCCAATCCCCAAAGCCGTGCTTTTATGCAGAAAACCCCCATTCATCAGTCCTAGCTGTCACTCAAACATGCTAAGTGGTGAGCCGGGCGGCTCACCACTGGGCCAATCACACAAGAGTGCGACTTGAGTTGCCGAGGCAACTCAGTCCAGGGTGCCTAAATCCCACTCCCACACATCCTGTAGACCCCAGACAGAGTGGCACCACTTTTGGAGGCTTCTGTGTAGAAGCCCGCCAAAAAGTGGAACAAAGGGCTCGACTTGGGTTGGAGTTACAGAGGCGAACACAAATGCCATTTTAAAACAGAGTCCTGGCAAAAAGACCCAACCGGGGAATAAACATTAAATAAATAACCCAGCAGTATCTTTAACATTGCACCAAATAGTGGTGCGTTTAAAATGAATGGGAAAATCCCATAGAAAATATTCCGGTGGAATATTTTGCGTGGTAACTACTGCCACCAGCCAGAAACTCGACGAGGGGGGACTGCACAGTGCCCCCTCGAAAAACAGACCCAGGGGCAATCTAATTACCCCTACCAGTACTTCCACAGTATGATGGTTTGTACTGGTTCTTTTCCCAATTTAAGACTAGTAAAGTCAATGGTGACTTTACATGCCCTGGGAGACAGTAGTCAGTCCCAGGGTATGGAGTCTATACTGGGGGTTCACTATGACACCCCTGTGTCACTGCACTGAGGGTGCTGTGTAACACTTACCAAAAACCACATGAAACACTATGGAGTAAAAGACCCCATAGCCCACAAAACACATTACAAAGTCAAAGGATATCTCAAATCATGTCTAAGAGTGGGAGAAAAAAAAGAGTCTCACTCTTAGCAGGAGAAAAAAATAAACCCCAAAAATCCAGCAAAGCTGCTGGGGGACTCACTAGGTTAGGGAAATTAGCCTCAACAGAGAATTCTCCCTAACACATACCACAGGTTGGGTTCCTATTGCCAGGAAGTCAGGGTTGTTGTAGTGCACCCAAAGGGTACTGCATACAACATTGCCAAACAAACCTAAATCGATTGTTGGTCGTGAATGTTAATGCAAGAAACCATTACCTGGTCTGGAAGCGAGCATTGGAACTTCACTTTAACGAGTGTATTTTGTATATGGGGACTAAAAAGAATGTCCTGTTATTTAACCGAAAAACGTGTGCTGAAGCAAATAAAAGAGTATTAGGGACCTTATACATCTATAACATAGGGTCATCCTAGGCTGTGAATAGTAAATCATCCCATAAACACAAATATGACGCTATACTTTCAGAGAAGCAAGTCTTTAAAAGAGCTCTGAGACATCGCAGAAAGTCCCCTCAGGATTACGAAGTAAAGGCAAAAACATGGAAATTACACTATATTAAGTCAAGGGCTATTGATTTTTTTTGTATACAATGCAGAGGTGTAATCAATAATTTCTTCTATTGTTCGAAAGAACACCTTTTTGGAGGTTAAGGAACTGCTAGATCAATGTTCTCTCCAATGCCAAGCAATCAGCTCAGATCTTTGGGCAGCCCAATTTTCATCTTTGTGTTGTGAAAGTGTGGGAACAAAAAGGGTCCCCCCGCCTTTAATACTTGCGGGCTCGAACAGGTGGAGGTAGACCTGCAGGTGATTAAGAAGCCAACTAAAAAAAAGTAAAGCTTCGAATGCTCCGGGCCGGAATGGTTTGGCAAACACCAAGCTAAATTCAAACCAAACCTTTGGGCTGCAATGCTATATGTTTTATTTCGGAAGATCTCGAAGTCAAACAGCCTTCCCGCTTCGTGGAGGAAGTCCAATATTGTAGTCATCTATAAGAAGAGAAAGGATAATTCCAATTATCAGCCTGCCTCCCTTCTAGATGTCTCCAGCAAGACCTTGGGCGCTATTATTCCGGAACAGCTACAGGGTTGGATGGACAGGAACGGTGGTTTTGATAAGTTTCAATCTGGTTTTCATCCGGGTTTGAGCACAACCCATAATTTCTTTGTCATTAACCTACTACAGACTCAGGCAAATCAGCAAAAAAAGATGTTATATTGTACATTTTTAGACCAGCCATTCGACAGGGATAACCGTGGTCGCCTTTGGGACAAGTTATGGCAGATGAGCTGCCCCCTGGTCTAGTGGATATGGACTGTCTTGCACCTTGACACTAAGGTGAGAGTGCGACTAGACCAAAAGGGGACTTGTACTAGGTGGATAAACAGCCGTTGTGGGCTATGCCAGGGATGTGTCTTGGCACCATTTTTATTTAATCTGTATATTAGTGACTATGGAAAAAAGTTTAAAAAAATACAAAACTTTCCAAAGTTACAAAATTTGCCATTTAACTACCTGGCATATGCTGATGACATTGTTTTATTTGATTCGACCCCTATTGGCCTTCAAAGGACCCGACACCTAGCAACGCTTACTTTCTCTCTTTACATTTTCAACTGAATGTGAATATAACAAAAATCTTAATGATATACAACGTCAAAAAGAGGACATTAAATTATAATTGGTCTATAGATCAGAATCGTCAGGAAGTTGTTCAGAAATGTAAATATTTAGGAGTCAGATCTGCGCAAAGAGAACTAAACAAATAGACTCAGATCAGATAACACTGAAAACAAGACTAAACAGAGTTATGGGCTTTTGACAGGAAGTTCGGTAGATTCTTGGCTATCCCGAAGGTTACATTTCACCACTCAAAAAACTGCTCTGTAACTTCTTTATGGGGCCGAAACTGGTTTATTGTCCAATGATTGGGGCAGAGTGGAGTTGTTAATATGGAAAAGGTTGCTTATTCTTCCAAAGGGGACGCCCATGCCAGTGATTAGGCACGACATGGGTGTGGTTTCTACGCAGGCTCGTGTCGACTGAAAGAGGATGCAACTTTTGAGATCACTTCGGCAACCACCTGTTAATTGCTTGCCATCTGAATTGCGCTCTGTACTGCTGTATAATTCCTGCAAAGTGTCGATTGAATGGTTTCAGGCACCCACTTGGTAGAGTACGATTTGGACCTTAGGAAGCTTTGTGGCTGTCTCGATTAATAGCAAGAAGATTATTTTTTTTAACTAGACTGGGCTAGGAACAGCGCTTTGGCAATGGATTATATTTTATTTGATCACTTAGAGTAAACCAACATCCTTCACGGAAGCACAGGTCTGAAATGTTACGTTTTAAATTGAACCTATTGCCCAGCAGAGAAGTCGCTGGTGCTAGGCAAGGAATTCCACGCGCTCTGCATCTCTGTAGACCTACTTTTCATTTAGAAACTGTCAGTCATATTGTAACTGAATGCATTGCTCTGTCTGAATTTAGTTGTAGCTTTTTGGGGCGATTTGTTTTTGATGAAGGATTGTTCAATACGGATTGGTATTGAGCGAGGATTTTAGTTCTACAATTTTTAGATTTGTATTGTATAAAATGAATTGGTTTATAGTGTTTTATAGTAATTCGGTTTTTAGGCAATTGAGTGTAATGTAATGAATTGAAATGTAATGACTTTTTATGGCTATTGGTTTCTCTTTTTGGAAAGGATATTTTCCTAACCATATACAAATAAAAACAACTGCCGCAGAAGTCGCCTTCTGGCTGATGGGGTGCTAGATGGCTGTCCTTTGGTCTTACACTGCCTACTGCCACACAGCTCCTCACAGTGGGCAATGACCTCATCAGCGAGCACCACCAGCTCCCCAAAAACTGAACTGGGGCTTTCGCAAATGATTTTCAGGCATCTTGCCTCTGGTCCTTTCCTGTGACATTCTGGCTTGTGACCAGGTGCGGATGCCTGCAGGAAGTGGAGATTTTGGATGGATTGTGTTTTTTAACATGGCCGCTGCAAAACTCTGCGCCGATAATTCGGCCGGAGTGGGGCACGCGTTAACGTCAGGTTATGATGCAGCGCCAATACCGCTGCATAACCGGCGGTAACGCTATTTCCGCTTGGAAGGAATTGCACCGGATTACCACCAAACGTATGAGGCCCTAACCCTTTGACATGTAAGTACTCATACTTTCAAGACAGAATCATTATCTCAAAATCCTTCCCTAGTTTTCTCAGAGCAGAAGAGGGACCCTAGTGGTCTAGGAGCCAGCTAAAGGCAAGTCAGGATAGGGTTCAGTTGCAGGAAATTCAAAGTTCCAGAAAGTTCCAGAAAAACAACTAAGTATTCACTTTAGAGTTAAAGTGTTCAGGGACTTTACAGAAGACTCCATATATATATGTACCAGCATAAGACCTGGGCAAGTGGTATGGGCAAACCTCTAACCACACAAATCACCCACTCTGCCAGAAGGAGGGGTTGCATCAGGCTCGAGTTACAGAGCAGGCTCTCTGGTCACTGGAAATTGCTACAGAAGTCTGTTCTTCGGATTTGTTCCAGTGGTTGACTTGTCAGCAGCCTCCAGGTTCGGTGTATTTATCAGAAACTACAGCACAACCTCTGCAAACTCTCCCTGCAGTTTACAGAAACTGGCGGTCTGGCTGTCCAATCAGGACAGCCACCACCCCCGCTAGCACTGGTTCCTTTCAGGCAAGGAGGAAGACAAAGAGATGCAGAGTTTTGGACTCCTCCCTTGCATCCTGCTTTCTCAGACACTCTGGAGCCTCGGCTGGGAACACAAACGATTGCCACCAAAGACTAAATTTCCACTGAGGTCGTTCCCGCCTAGAATAGCAGGGAAAAACCTCAGACGACAAGCACACAAGTAATGGAAAAAAAGAAGGACCACCATTCTAGCAGAATGGTGGCCTTCTGTGCATTACAGAGTATAATGACAGAAAGTCATAAAAGTAGTTACACTGCATCAGCCATTCAAGTAAACTTGCAATTGTAACACAAATGTTAACAGGTAAGTAAGAAAGGGGGTACATTGTATCCCCCAGCACTTCACATAAGGTGGGGTGTGTTGGGGAGAATTTTCACTTCTGTGCCAATTCCCTTTAACCTTAGAGACACCCAGCTCTTTTGCTGGACTCGGGGCTTTTTACTCCTCAGTGAGTGGGACCTTTTTCTCACTCATGTCTTTTCCTGGCTATGATTTCTGTGTTCCGTACTGTTATATGGTGTCTGGTAAACTCGATAGACATCTGCTTTTGCATTGTGACACCCAGCACCCTCTCTGCAGTGCCACTGAGAAGTCCCTTGGATTTCTCTTTAATGTTTAACTACATTTTCTTGGGTGAACTACTGTTCCCAAGAATAGTAGGGTGACCCCTGTATTACTTCACATTATTTTATGGGTCCAGCACACACCAATCTATGTGGAGTTCTAGTGGGTTACCTAGTAATTCCTTTAACCCATTCCTCATGTAACATTTTGTTACACTAACTCACCTTAATGGCTGGTGGCAATGGTTTACTTTTTACTACCTAGTGACATGTATCTGCAGGCTGATTTCTCAGCTGCAGTGCTGCACAAAAGGGTGACCATTTTCCCAAAATGGCCCCAGTCTTCTTTTTCACCATTGCTTGTTAGTTTCTTCTAGGCTTTGGCTGGCTTCAGCCCTGGCTCCAGTGTGCCCGGAACAGCACTAAGAGCGAGGGGAAGTTGGGGGGTGGGTTTTTGGCCTGAAACATCTGGGTGTGGCCAAGTGAAACCAGTTCATATTGGCTAACTTAAAGGACAGCCACTGTGCTGTGTGATTGACAGCCTAGGGCTGTGAATAAACAGAAACTGTTAGGCAAAGTTTGTATGCAGTACCCTCTGAGAACACTACAAACAACTCTGACTATAGGTATGGAAAACACAACCTTTGGTATAAGCTTGTACTGCACCGTTTTGGTAGCGTGTTGAGCAGCCAGGCTTATCTCAAGAGGGGGTCAGTGTGAGCTGTAGGGGAGTTACACAAAGATTCACAGTTACAGGTATTCAAATAAACTCTTACACAAGGTTTCTTGAATAAACAATTATTAATTTATCAGTCAGTTAGAATAAGCCTTCTTCCGAAGGGAGCAATATAACAGTAACACTCAAATACACTTCATGAAATACACACTCTTAATATTTCTAAATCAGTAGATTCCCTTTTGGGATGGCCCACAAACACTGCCTCCACCCTCAGGTGACTTCAATTGCTAGGGTGCTGGGGACATTGATATATCACCGTTGTATTTAGAATCACAGAGTAAGATGTCAAAGTAAAAGATTTAGAACATACAAGAGACCACAAATATTCTTAAGCAGGAAAATACTTTTGGATCCCCCAGATAGAGTCATTCAATACAATAGGCTAAGCCAAAGTCAATGGGCCAAAGTCATATGGATAAAGCACCACTGGTAGGTAATTGGAAAAGTATTTGCACACTGTTTAAGAAGTCTTTGAAGAAAAGAAGAATCAAATGTAGGGCCATAAGCTGATTAGACTTGTGAGTAGTAGACTATGCAAGTAGCTCTACAGCAAGAGGTAAGTTCTCAAACTTTGTACAGTACCCTTTAAAGATGAAGAAAAGATGCAGTAAATGACTCCAGTTCCTGTGCAGCTCTGCAGGTCTCACTGTTCCTGGCCTGGGCCTCAGTTGTGGGGGGGAGGGGACTCCGGCAATGCACTGGGTTAGTCAAAAGTCGCAACCGGCAAACTTCACTTTCAGTGGCTATTCAGTGTTTCAGCTCCTCGCGGCTAGGGCAAATAGCAACACTGCGGTTCCTAGCTGTCGAGATGGACTTTCCTTGCTTCTGGGGTCCCGCACTCTGTTGAGGGGGCTCAGGCTCGGTCAGTTCTGCTTCCTGGGAGTCTGGAGGATCTTCCTGCAGCTCTCGGCCAGCTTAAAAGCAACGCACACAATCTAGTGTTCCTCTCCCTGGCTCTACGGTTTCCAGCAGCAACTCTGTGGAAATTCAACCAGCTCCGAGATGGATGTCCAGGTGGCTTACTTTGGAGTCGATTGGTCCCACAGGGACTTCTCTGTCGATGCGAACTTGGCATTTCAGCACAGCAGTAGGGATCCATCGGGCAAACCAACGGTCCAGGAGTTGCAGCAGGCGTCCTCTTCAAGTTCTTTGGTTCTTTCGTCCAGTGGTCAACTTTGCCTTCCAAGCCAAAAGACTCGCCTTTTATTCAGTTCTCTCGCTTTCATTCCAGCCTAGCTGTCAGTCACCCAGCAGGGTGGCTGTCCTTGCCAGACAGTCAGCTGGCCAATCACAGAGTGCATTTGGGTCTCTTAGGAGACTAAGCACAGGGAGTTTCGGGCACCTCCCTCACTTCCTGCCTACCCCAGACACGGGCTTCACTCATGAATCCCGCCAAAGGCAAAGCGAACAATGGAACCAAACTAGGTTTGGCACACAGAGTAAATCTCAAGAAGGACCTTTCCACAAAGAAATGGCGAAAAAAGAAGACCGGTGCCATTTTGACAAAAATGGCACCCTTGGGTGCTTTAATGCAGTTGCGAACCCAGCCCGCGGTAAATGCACACTTTGGTAGTGAAAACAAAACCATTGCCACCACCCATTCAGTGAGAAAAGGGTAACAAAAACAATGTTACATGACAAGCTAAGCAAAGGGGATACTAGGTAACCCCTCCAGCACCCTATTGTAAGATAGTGTGTGCTGGGTCTAGAAAGTTACAAATGTAAGTAAAGTCAATTTCACTTTACTGCTCTGGGAAACAGTAGTTTATCCCAGAGAAAGGTATTTAAACCTTTGGGATATCTGAAAGACTTCCCTGTGTCACTGCACTGAAGGTGCTGTGTGAGTAAATGATGATGCCTATGGAGTTCGTCAGACTCCACAACCAAAAGAAACACAGTGTACCAAATCACATTAAAATACATGGGAGAGTGGGGAAAAAGGGTCACACTCTCTTCAGGTTAAAAACATCAAGTCCTCAAAATCCAGCAAAGTTGCTGGGGGTCTCTAAAGTGGAGGGAATTCGCACATTTCTGAGAATTCTCCCCAATAGGAACGTGCATAAAAAGTGAGGTTTTTGGGACTAAGCAGAGTCGACCACCGGAGGACAACATCTGAAGGAGAAGACGGGAGAAGACACCTGCAGCACCCTTGAGGACCGCGAAGTACCCGATGAAGCCCTGCAGCTCTGCTGACCCAGTTTTCTAATCGATAAGGAAGACCAGTAAAGGATGAGGCTGGTAGGGCCAACTAGCCTCAAGACAAATTATTTTGGCGCAACCCCGACTTGCTGTGAATTTCCAAGGCTGCAGAAGCCCAATACCCGGGGTACCTCGACCACCTGTGTGTGCATTGTCTTCCAAAGTCAACATCCGGCCAGATCTTCATGGGTATCCAGAGGACCCTACAGAAGCAAGACATCTGCGTCCAGAGTCCCCTCTCCAGAGTCCAGGACCGAAGTATCAAGGAAATCCTAACCAGAGCTTTCTGTTCTTTGGTGCAGAGAAAAAGGTGCCAAAACCACAAAGACGCTGAATCGACAGAAATCCATTGCTGCCGAGACCCTCTCTCTCTCTCTCGAGTGCGGCTGCAGGAGTCCGCCAGAAGTCTTCCCTTTAGTCACCACCACCAAGGCAGAGGAAGGAGGATCTACTGCATTGCATCATGAAGGCAACCAGCTGGAAAAACTTCATTTCAAAGGTACCGTGTGGCTTGGGGTACTTTATCCTTTTGCCATTTGGGGTGCTTCCTATCTTTGGGAGTGTAGTACAGGCCCATATTAAAAGGTGAGTTACCTAATACCAAGAGAAGTCTTGTGTAGTTGTTTTGCTCTCCAAGAGTGCAGACAATTGTTCATCACCAGTACATTTGTAGAGCAAGAAAATAATTTGAACGCAGGTAGGCGAAGCAATAACTCACAACCAGATACGCAGTTAGCAAAATAATGAGCACTTATATGGCTATTTATTCATAGCTTGGAAGCAACAAGTGATAACACAGAAATAAATTACAGAAAGGACAGAGAATTCAAAAGAAAATACATCACCGTGGGCGTAACAATCCCTCATCTCGCCAGGAGCGGCTGGAAGACCCTGGTAACAGCCAGGCAGAAAGCACAACAGCCCACAGGAAGGTCGGAAGAAGGCGTCCCCCCTCCGACTGAGGACTTTGTGTTTCCCCTGAACTTTCCGATAGCTCCGCATATATGGCCTCCTAAAAAAGGGGTGGCGATTTCTCGAACCTTCTGACATTAGCGTTTGCACATTGCTGAGTGACTGTTGATTGCCGGCCGGTCAACCGACAGTAACCCCAAGGAGCAAAGCTTCCCTCTTCTTCTAAAACACAATTCCATAACTCATAGCAAGACATAACAAAACCAGCTTTCCCAGCAGAATGTCCTTGACTGGCTGCATACCAGGTTTAGAAAGCATGTCTTTCAGCAAAGCAAGTACAGCTTTTCACTGAGGCATGGAATAAATATCCATTATGGCTCCGAGTGCCCCCAGAATGCACTGCGAACCAGCGCCATGTTTTAGCTCAAGCATAACAGTAGTCCCACACCAATTGGACTGCACTAATTCTTACCCAACAGGGTCTGGCTCACTTATACAAAATGTAAAGCGGATAAAAATCACACAGGTCAGGAAGATTTATCACAAATATGAAACATCTTAGCAAACACTAAAGCAAGCAGAGTGTGGAAAAAAGGAGCTCATGTCACAGTGTATATATATATATATATATATATATATGACAATGCATTACTTACCGTAAAAGCATTTCTGATGGTTGTATCTGCTTAGATTCACATGCTGTGCATAGGTCCGACATCCAGTGGTCACTGCGGAGTATTGAATTTTGTTTTTCGTAGTCGAAAAGGGGACGTCGAAAAAACGTGTCTGTAACACTATCCCTATAGTGACGTGCGTTGTACCCATAATCCCTCACGCGTCGAGGTCCCACTGTTTGTATTTTTCTGCCCTGAGGGAGCCTTCTAGACGTGAATGAGTACAGAAAAGAGAGAGATATAGAAAAGGATGTCTATGTTCCTTCCATCTGAGCGGGGAGGAAGGGTGGGCGCATGTGAATCTAAGCACATACAACCATCAGAAATGCTTTTTACGGTAAGTAATGCATTGTCTTCCGATGCTTGTTAATCTGCTTAGAATCACATGCTGTGCATAGACTAGCGAGCAGTACCCGGAGTTGGCGGTGGGTTATGAGAAGGAACAGTAGAGAAAAGATGTCTTAATACTGCCTGTCTCACCTGGGAGTCAGATCTAGAGTGTGCATCTAGACAGTAGTGTTTTGTAAAGGTGTGCACAGAACTCCAGGTTGCCGATTTGCAGATGGACTCAAGGGGAACATTTGCAATGAATGCTATGGATGCCCCAGTGCCACGAGTAGAATGTGCTCTTGGCTTGAAGGGTAATTCTCTCTTAGCAAGAGTGTAACAGAGTGATGCACTGAACAATTCATCTAGATATAGTGGATTTTCAAACTGCATCTCCTTCTCTTCCTGCTGCCACCGAGACAAAGAACTGATTAGTCTTTCTCAGTGGTCTGGTTCTTTCCATGTAGAACATGATAGCTCTGCGCACATCAAGTGTATGCAGACTTTTTTCTCCCGAATTGGAAGGGTTTTGAAAGAACGTTGGTAGTTCTATTGACTGGTTTACATGGAATTTTGAGATGAATTTCAGTGCAAACCTTGGGTGCGTGCGTAGAACCACTTTATCTTTGTGATCTGCTACAAAGGGGTCTAAAACAGAAAGAGCCTGTAGTTCACTTACTCTCCTAACGGAGGTGATAGCTATTAGGAAAGCAGTCTTAAGAGTGAGGTCCTTAAGAGTTGCCTTGTGCATGGGTTCAAAGGGTGAGCCATGAGCCTGGTGAGTACCACATTAAGGTCCCAGCCGGGAGCTGGGTTTGCTATCGGATGGTGTATTCTCTTTACCCCCTCCATGAAGGCTTTGATAACTGGGACCTTCCACCATGACACCTTAAGTTGAGAGGTGTTGTATGCAGAAAGTGTTGCTAGATGGACTTTAATAGAATTGAACACTAGACCTGAGTCCAGTAAATGGGTCAGGTACAGAATAATTTGTGTGGGAGAGCAGTCAACGGGGTTGGATACTCTTCCCTCTACACCAGATGACAAATCTTTTCCATTTGCTAGAATAGCAGTGACGAGTGTTAGGCTTTCTGGCCTCTCTGAGCATCTCCATGCACCTCTGTGGAAGTTGTAAATGTCTAAATTCTATGACCTCAGGAGCCAGGCTGCTAAGTTCATGGTCTGAGGGCATGGGTGCAGTGTCCTGCCCCTGTCTTGTGACAGCATGTTGTACGGGCAGGGCAGTTTCACTGGAGGAGATAGAGACATCTCCAACAAGGGAGCGAACCATGGCTGTCGGGCCCACATAGGGGCCACCAGTATCATGGTAACTTGTTCCTGGTGCATCTTGTGCACTATCTTGTTGAGAAGGGAGTCGGGGGGGGAAAAGCGTAAACAAATTTCCCTGACAATGGAATCAACAAACCCTTCCCCTTGGACTGGTTCTGGGGGTACCTGGAGGCGTAATCTTGGCATTGAGAGTTTTCCAGAGTTGAGAACAGTTTTATTTCTGGGAAACCCCACTGTGTGAAGACGTCTAAGACGATGTCTTCGTGTAACCGCCATTCGTACTCTACGGGCAGGGGGAAGTCTCTGCTGAGTTCGTCTGCTAGCAGATTGAGTTCCCCTGGTACATGTTGTGATAGTAGGAACATGTGTTCGAGAGCCCACTTCCAGATGTTCTGGGACAGCTTGGACAGTCCTGGAGAGTGAGTGCCCCCTTGCTTGTTGAGGTAGTACATGGCTGTGGTGCTGTCTGTGAGGACCATCACTGTCTTTCCTTGTAGGTGTTCCTGAAAGGCTTTCAGTGCTTTGAACACCGCTAGTAGTTCCAGCAGGTTTATATGCTTGGATGCTAAGCTCGGAGTCCACGCTCCGTGAGCAGTGTGATGGGATAGGTGAGCCCCCCATCCTGTGAGGGATGCGTCTGTGGTTAGAGTGGCTTCCGCCGCGGGTGTGGCAAAAGTTTTCCCTAATAACAGGTTTTCTTTTGTCCACCACCGTAGCGAGAGAACCAAGGCCTGCGAGACCACCACTAGATCGTCCCATTGTCTGCTGGCCTGACACCACTGGCTGTTGAGCCACGCTTGCATTGGGCGCAGGCGCGCTTGAGGTACCAAATAAATACATGACGCCATCATTCCTAGCAAGCGCATTGCTTTGCGTACCGTCACCTCTCGACCTGCCACATAATGGGGGATCTGAAACAGCATGTTTTGGACCCTCTCGTTGGAGGGGAAGACGAGACCGTCCTTTGTTCGAATTAGAGCCCCTAGGAATTGTTTGATTTGGCTGGGGTCTAAGCTGGACTTCTTTTCGTTGATGGAGAAGCCCAGTTGGAACAAAAGGTCTACAGTCTTTTGGGTATTGGAGAAGCATGTTTCGTAAGAATCCCCTGTTATGAGCCAGTCGTCGAGGTAAGGGTATACGAGGATGGATAACCTGTGCAGGTGGGCCGCTGCCACTGCCAGTACTTTCGTGAAAACCCTTGGTGCAGATGCTACCCCGAAGGGTAGTACTCTGAACTGGTAGTGTTTGTTCTCTATCTTGAACCTGAAGTATTTTCTGTGCGCTGGCAACATTAAAATATGAAAGTATGCATCTTTCATGTCCAGTGTTGTCATGTAATCCCCCTGTGATAACAGTGGGATTACTTCCTGCAAGGTCACCATACAAAACTTTTGGGGTTTGACAAACTTGTTCGCTGGGCGCAGATCTAATACAGGGCGCATGGTTAAGTCCTTTTTGGGTACAAGGAAGTACACTGAATAAATACCTTCTGTTACCTGAGATAGGGGGACAGCCTCTATAGCTTCTTTTTTCAGTAGCTCTTCTACTTCTTGTAGAAGAATGGTGAGGTGTTCCGGTGTCATGCGTCGGTTCCGTGGGGGTCTGTACTTCGGGGAACCGTTGAATTCGATGCAGTATCCGTGGGCTATGGTGGATAATACCCAGCGGTCTGACGATATTCCCTCCCATGCTGAAAGGAACGATGTTAGCCGGCCCCCGACCGGTGATGCATGGGAGGGGACCCGAATCTTCGGGTCATTTGTTGGTATTGGGCGTGGAACCTTTGGGGCCGGAGCCGCGACCTCTTCCCCTGCAACGGCATTGGCCTCTTTGACTGAACTGGGTGTTAACCTGGTTAGAGGGCCAGTTGGTAGCAAAGTAAAATTGCTGTTGGTTTTGCTGCTGGCGTTGGCCACGAAAGGAGCGTCTATTGCCATAGCCGCGTCTGTTAGGGGGCCTAGAAATTTGGTCAAGAGTTTTGATGGTATCAAACTCTTTCTTCGCATGTTCTAGGGCCTCATCAACTGCTTTCCCAAACAGATGTGTTTCTTCCATGGGCATATTTATATCAGGGAAGCCTGGGTTTCCGGCTTAAATCCCGAATTGCGCAGCCAGACATGGCGTTTGAGAAGTGTTCCCTGAACCAGAGAACGGCCAGCCGTCTCTGCGGCATCTAAGGAGTTCTTTACGATGCCCTAGTTTACAAGAGTTCCCTCTGAGATTGTAGCTAACAGGCGTGAACGCAGGAGTTCTGGTGCGTCCTCTGCTTCGCTGCGCAGCTTGCTCCACTGTGCATCTGCATAGCTAGCTAGTAGAGAATTGTTATTTGCAATCCTAGTTGAAAAGGCGGCGGACGTCATGATTCTCTTCCCCAGAGCATAGAGCTTTTTGCCCTCTTTGTCAGGTGGTGCCTCACTAGTGGATAGTGGTACCCCTGCTCTTTTTCTTGTATTAGTAACCACGAGGGAGTCCGGAATAGAATGGCCTCTGATGTACAAAGGGTCAGAGGACGAAGGGCTGAAGAGCTTCTCTATCCGCGGGTTGACCGCTCTGACTAAGGCAGGATTGGAAAGGGAAGGAGTTATTCTTCTCTTTATAGAAGCCAGGAGCGGAATAGACTGACTAACAGGGGCTTTTTCTTTAATAACTTTCTCTACAAAGTCTATGTCAGGAAGACTCTCCCCTGTGTCTATTTCAAAATGCGCTGCTGCCTTGCGCAATAGTGCATTAAGTGAAGGTTGGTCATCTATGGGAGAGGTGTTTCCAATAGGTGAATCCTTGGGAGGAGAAGGGTGAAAGGCATCAGGGTCTGAGTGCACTGATGGGGATTGCCAAGGCTGCGAGGTAGCTGTATCTTCTTCGAAAGCTCCTGCACTAGTGTAAGGATCTTCTCCAAACCCCTCTTCAAGTTCTTCCTCTCCACCCAAACATTCCTCATCTTCCTGGAGGTATTGCTCCTCTTCAGTGAGGTCATATACATATGTAGAAGGGGGAAACAGCCTAGGAATCTTGACTCTAGGGTCATCCTGGGGCCATTCTCTTGGTCTTTTGGGTGTGGGTGGGTTTTGGTTTCCCAAAAAAATTTCCATTTTCTCCATACAAGAATGGAGTCTTTCAAGGGTCTCATGGGGGACCGATGAATAGTCTAGCGGGGGGAAATCAGTGTTTTCACCTTCAAAACGCTCCCACAGCGTCGAAGAAAGGTTTCCGTCGCCCTCTGAAGAGCCCTCCGGTAGTTCAGAAGTGCCCTTAGATGAAGGGGGCAGTTCCTGGCTACTCATGCTTTTTCGGCGTTTCCATAGCTTTTTGTGCGGTATTCGACGTTTCTTTCGTCGTCCGCTTACGTTTGTCTTCGGAAACAATTCTCGCCAGGCTCTCGACAACGAGTTTGTCAGTAGAGGACTCTGGTGTCGACGTTGCCTGCTTTACGCATTGTTCCTCGACGGCCGCTCTATGGAGCGTTACGTCGGATGATTTTGGGGTAGCGCCCGTGTTTGATGAAAGCCCAATCGCTGGTCGCGGCTGCGTTTGCGGGTGGGGCTTCAGACCCTTACGGTCTGAGGTAGACGCCGGAGTGCCCTGCGTCACCTTCGGCGCTGATGGATCCTTCGTCTTCGATGAAGAAGAGCCGTGGGTTGTGTGCTTAGGCCTATGGGGTCTGTGTGCGTCCTTGTCGCCGGGGTGTTCCTCCCCATAAGCAGGGCATGAGCCGAGCCCGTCGGGGCCGGGTACGGACGTCGAGGAGAGCGAGCGCTCCTTCTGGGGGTTAATGACTTCCGTAACGGACGTCGCGTTATCACCCTCCTCGTCACTTTCTGCAACAGCGGCGGCGGGTGAGGAAACTGACTTCGACATAGCGTAGTCCGCCCACCTCTTAACTTTGCGTTCTTTAAGAGTTCTTGGTTTCAAGAGCTTACAGGCCGCGCAGCTGTCCTCCTTATGATCGAGGGGCAAGCAACGATTACAGAGCTTGTGTTTGTCCTTCCAAGTGTATTTGCCCCTACAGCGTGGGCAAAACTTAAAAGGTGTCCTCTCCATAGCTGAGGCAATAATAACTGGTGATAACAACCCCAAGGGAAAGATAGGGGAGAAAGAAAGACATTCTCAAAGAGAAGATAAAGTTCGAACCCCCACTCTCCCTACTGTATGTTGGCCGGCGAGGCCAGGCCACGTGTTCGGCCAAGGATCTCCTCCGTCTCTTCCCCTCCGTCGAAAACTTGCTCGGCGGAGAAACAGCTTCACAGCTAACGTCGAGGGGAGGGATCTTTAACAATATAATCAGTATAATTAAGGACCGAGGTCCGTAGTAAGTATTAGCAATGTCTCTCTAGGAGCTCCGCGTAAGGCGACCAGAAGCTGGGCGGAAAAAAACAATCTGAGGGACCTCGACGCGTGAGGGATTATGGGTACAACGCACGTCACTATAGGGATAGTGTTACAGACACGCCTTGTCGACGTCCCTTTTCGACTACGAAAAACAAAATGCAATACTCCGCAGTGACCACTGGATGTCGGACCTATGCACAGCATGTGATTCTAAGCAGATTAACAAACATCAGAAATATATATATATATATTATGGATAAGTTGCTGTTTCCATAGGAAGAGCACTTTTTGGGCGGCTTATAACTGTTCACCCTGGACGAATCCTCGCAAAACTTTACAAAAAAAGTATATGGGCCACTCAATTTTTTTGCACAGTTTGGTGATGTTTGGTGTAGGGGGGGAAAAGTTATAGGGGTGGGGTTTCAAAACGTATATTTCCCATAGACTGAATGGGGGAAAATGTTTGCACACTTCTACAGCCCAAACGGCTGGACGGATTTTCACCAAAATCTGCGGCAGGAGCTTGGTCCCGAAAGCGTGCTTTTGTAAATTTGGTGCCAATCCGTCCAGTCATTTTCTTTAAAACAACCAAAAAGTACATCTGAAAAAAATAGGGATATCTGTGTCCGCTCCACGAACACACTTCCCTGTTCGCTCTGCGGACAAGATACCGATTGGCTAATCCGTAGCGCCATGTTCACATACATGTGGCGCATTTCACTGATTGGGTGTTGAACGGCGTGAAGTATGTCAGATTCCGTCGCTGCGCCCGCCATGTTTTATTCATGTTTTGGTGTACGCGAACATCGCAGTTAACACATAAAACACCACAACATTGCACTTGTTAAACTTATGAAATATTGTATCAGAAGGTGAGGGTTATTGAGGCTGGGATGAGATGTGGAGCAGGAAGGCAAAAAGTGGTGTTTTCTTGTCATCTAAGTCATACTGTAAATAGCGTCGTAGTTTGAAATCTGAGGCAGACACCTGCAGTGTTTGATGGAAAGAGCGGGTATGCAAGTGTATGGGAGTACCACTTCTCATGAATGCGTGGAGACATGCTGTTGAAAAGTCAGAATGTATTTGCATTCTGAGCGAAGGTCACTTGCTTTGCTTTTGTGGTTGCGAGCTCAGTAGGCCCAAGCATCCGACTGAACTCATAAGGGTCAATTGTTTTTTGAACTTGAGCGAAAGGGAAACATTCAGTAAGAATGCAGGGTGTGCAAGTTTGGGAAAAATACCATTTAATAAGGTTATGTGTTCAAAACTTTGTAAAACACATGTAATATCAGTTAAAGATTCTTTACCTCGCTGTCTGGGTTATAACGAAGACAATGGAGACGGTAAATATTGTGCAAGTTTACTTTTGACGACTCTAAACCGGAACAAGTTTTAATTTGTTATTACCAGAACAGTAATTTTGGCATTATAACTGAGGTACTATCTTTCTGTGTAGCTGTCTTTTTTTTACGTTATGGAGAACGCAGATTCTTATCTTTTGTAGGCTATCATTAGGTTCACCCATGTGCAACGCTATTTCTTTAAAATGTCATGTATGACCACATAGATTTGTGTATCAGTTTCCACATTCTTTTTTGCAATTTTTTGGTAAAGGTTGGGTATTGGTACGTATTTTCTGTTACGTTTTTTGAACAGCTACATTGTGCCGTTCTGCGATTGCCATGGATTCCAGATGTCAAGTGATGGGTTCTTTAGACGCCAGATGCACGTACGCGTGACGGGCTACCTAACTGACTGTATTGTGGGACGACCGGCCCGGGCCCATTTGTCCATACGCTGGAGTGGCCATTAGGAGTAACGTAACATCTTTTATGGTGGTGCAGTCCAAAGTTCATGCCAACGTCTTGGAAATCACTGTGCGACCAAAGCGGTTGCTTCATCGAAAGCGAATACTTTGTGTATGCGAAAAGATCAACGTGTGGCTCACAATTAACATTTTCGATGACGGAACAAAAAAAAAGAAGTTACTATTTCATTGAAAATAGGAATAGTCAGAGTGTCTCATACAGTTTGTCAAATTAAAGTATTTAAATTCTAAAATTGTTAATGGTTTCCTTTAAAAAACTTTATTATTTCAAAATGTAACATGCTACGTTCTATGTCGCTGTGTGTTCATTTGCAGCTTCTGCGTCACGGCACGTAGGTGCTTATTGGGCGCATTTGGCTGCGCTGGAGAGGAACATCATCAAGAAAGGTGTTGAATATCACTAGGGTTGGTTATGTGACGAGATGTGGGAGTGTTTTCGTATTACACAAGTTTCGTACTGTAGTTAAAAAACGTCGCGGTATACGTTTATTGACTGAGGGGTAGGCTGCAGCCATGGGGACTGGGCAGAAGGTCGGGGTTATGGTATAAGGTCATGATCTGCACAATGTGGCTACTGGTCATGACCAGAAGGGAGAAAAGATAGGATTATAGTGGCAATGTCCACCTGGGACTGGCTTTGTGGTAATGTTGTTCCGACATTACGATACATTTGAAAGGGAGGAAAAAAGTGCTGGTGGTAATATGTTAACAGTGTTTCCTTTGTGCTATTTGCAGGCTGCCATGGAAAGCGAAGAGGGGCCATGTATGGAACAACCACCTTTCCCTTCTATGGTGGCCATTTTGGAAAATTATTTTGTTTTGTATGCGATTTATTTCTTTACTATTCTTAAACTGTGAAAGATGGTTCTTACAGGAACATTTAATTTTTTTACAGATGTTTTTTTTTCTGAAGGACAGCTCAGAAGGAAAGTTGCGGACAGAAATGAGCTAAGCGGCGCCAAACAGTAATATGGGGGGCGAGGCGGACGGGGGAAAATATTGTGCGTGTGTTCTTTCTAAGGTAGGGGCAGTGTTTCTCATGCTCCATTACAGCAGTGCTGCTGTTTCTTGGGGAGGAGGGATGGCCTTAGCTCATGTCGTTTTCAGATAAATAGTATTTTTGCTAAAAGCAGGTACTGTGTGCTACATTGTTAATGGCTCACTACGAATAGGTGTTGGAGCTGTGCAAGGGAAATGTTCAAGGTGGCAGTTCCTACATCAGTAGGAAATGTACTTCCACACTGTCCATGCGGGATAGATCTTATTGTTAAGTGTGTACGGATTTTCAGACACGTCATCGTGCTGTGCGCCAGTATATGGTCATGTGCTGGGCCGCAGCGCCCTGGGCGAATTGGCGCCCCCCTCCCCGTGCGCCCGTGGTCAACAGGGGCCATGGCTACAGAGTACTTTTTTTTTATTTTTAAAAACCTCCTCGCTCCGGCAAGGAGGTAATTCTATTAATTAATTAGCACCCTATTGTTCCTAAATGCGCTCCGCTGTCGCGGACGCCTTGACCAACAATGAGGCGCCTGCCGCCACTCTGCCAGCTCGGGGGAGTCATTCAAAGACTCCCCTGAGCTGGCGTGGGGCTAACGGTCCCTTTTTTTGGTTAAGGCGCATTTGGTGTCAATCGGGTGCTAAGCACCCGATTGACATTGAATGTGCCCGCCTGCGGCGCCTTCTGCCGCTACGCCAGCTTCACAGAGCCCTTGAAAGAGTGCCCCGAGCTGGCGTGGCGGGGGGCTAATGGTGCCCTGGGGAGCGTGGCACCCCGGCCGTTCAACTCGTCCCCCCCGCCCCCCAGGGCCGGTTCTGGTCATGTGGCATTCTCCGCAAGGTGTGCAATGAAGTCAGATGTTACTTTACATAATGGTTACGTGCCACTGGTAGAAACCGATGACCTTCAGTAAAAAAAAACTTTGTTAAAGGGACGTTATGGTTAAGTTGTGCAACTAAAAACCTATTAAATTCACAAAAAAAAAAAAACTTATCGGGACGTTATGGTCAACGTAAAACCAAAAAACCCTTGAAATTCGCCAGTTATGGTAAGCTAAGCAACCATAACTCGCACCACCACCGTGCACCGCTAAGACTAACACCCAGGACATCAAAGATGACATCACAAATGTCAATGTCACCATAACGTCCCGGTAACATTTATTTTAGTGAATTTAATAGGTTTTTAGTTGCACAACTTAACCATAATGTCCTTTTAATAACTTTTTTATACATATATATGGGATACATTACTCACTGTAATCATATTTCTGATGCTTGTATCTGCTTACATTCACATGCTATGCATAGGCCGACATCTAGTGGAAGCTGCGGAGTATTACAGTTTGTTTTTCGAAACTCGAAAATGGGTGTCGACACAGAGCATGCCAGTAATACTATCCCTAGTGTGACGTCCCCTGTACCCATGATCCCTCAAGCTTCTAGGACCCTCAGATTGTATTTTTTCTGACATGAGGTAGCACGAGGAGTAGCGCGAGTACAGATGATCCAAGCAGATAGAAGATAGATAAGATAAGACCACAAGCATCCATGCGCCTTCTCTCAGAGGGGAGGAAGGGTGGGTCGCATGTGAATCTAAGCAGATACAAGCATCAGAAATAAGATTACGGTGAGTAATGTATCCCTTCTGAGGCTTGTGGAATCTGCTTAGATCACATGCTGCGCATAGATTAGCGAGCAGTGTTAGAAGGAGGTGGGATTTGAGAAGGGTCATGAGCAAATAAATGTCTTAGAACCGCTTGTCCCACTTGAGTATCTGTCTTGGAATGGGTGTCAATGCAGTAGTGCTGAGTAAAAGTGTGAATAGAGCTCCAAATAGCTGCTTTGCAAATGGTGTCAAGGGGAACATTTGCAATGAAAGCCAGAGTGGCCCCAATGCCTCTTGTCGAGTGGGCTCTGGGCGTAAAAGGCAAAGTTTTGTCAGAAAGAGAGTAACACAACTGGATACAGTTGACAATCCACCTGTAGATGGCACCCTTAGAGACGCAATCTCCCTCCTTGCCTGTGGCTACGGAGACAAACAGTTGATCTGTTTTCCTAAGCGGTCTGGTCTTGTTTACGTAGTAAAGGACCGCCCTACGCACATCTAGGGTGTGTAGTTTAACCTCAGCCGAGCTTTGTGGGTTTTGGAAGGAAGCCGGACGCTCGATGGACTGGTTTACATGGAATTTGGAAATAAACTTAGGTGAGAACCTAGGGTATGTCCGTAAAACCAGCTTATCCTTAGTAATAGTAAAGAAAGGATCCTGCACTGACAGAGCCCGAATTTCACTGACCCTTCTTATGGATGTAATGGCTACTAAGAAGGCAGTTTTATAGGTCAGGTGTTTGAGACTTGTTTTATGCATGGGCTCGAATGGGGGGCCCATGAGTTTAGATAGCACCACGTTCAGGTCCCATCCTGGTGGTGGGTTAGAAATAGGAGGGTGAAGTCTCTTTACTCCTTCCATGAAGGCCTTAACTACTGGTACTTTCCACCACGACACCTTGTTATGGGAAGTGGTGTATGCTGACTGGGCTGCCAGGTGTACCTTCAGTGAGTTAAAAACCAGCCCCGCATCCAGCAGGTGGAGCATGTAAATAACAATAGTGGAAGGAGTGCAATCAACTGGGTTGACTTGCTTACTCTGGCACCAGATTACGAATATTTTCCATTTGTCAAAGTAGCAGTGCCTCGTGTTGGGCTTCCTAGCCTCTTTTAGGATGTCCATGCACCTCTGTGGCAATTTGAGATGTCCAAACTATGACCTCAGGAGCCATGCTGCCGGGTTCATTGAGTTGGGTTGAGGGTGCACTGTTTGACCTTGGTGCTGGGACAATACGTTGTACCAGCTCGGAAGTCTGATGGGTTCGCACACCGCCAGTCTGCGTAGGTGTGGGAACCATGATTGTCTCGCCCACATGGGAGCAACCAGAACGAGCGTCATCGATTCTCTGTTCATCTTGTTGACCACCTTCCTGATTAGAGGAGTTGGTGGAAAAGCGTACGCATACATCCCTGACCAGTTCATCCACAGGGCGTTCCCCTGGGAGTCTGGTTGGGGGTACCTGGATGCAAATCCTGGGCATTGTCTGTTTTCACTTGTGGCGAATAGGTCTATAGTGGGGAAACCCCACTGAGAGGAGGAATCTTCTACGACTTCTCTGTGTAGACACCACTCGTGTTCCTCTGGGAGGGGGTCTCTGCTCAGAGCATCCGCTAGGGAATTGAGATCCCCTGGAACATGTTGCGATGACAGGAAGATGTTCCATCTGAGTGCCCATATCCAGATTTTCTGGGCAAGCTTGGACAGATTTGGCGAGCGAGTCCCTCCTCGGTTGTTCAGGTAGAACATGGCTGTAGTGCTGTCCGTCTGGATTTGCACTGACAGGTTTAAAAGGTAGGGTTCGAAAGCTTGAAGCGCTCGGAGTACTGCCAGAAGCTCTAGAAGGTTGATGTGATTCTTGGCCACTGCGTGAGACCAGAGACCCTGAGCTTTGTGGTGGAGATGGTGAGCTCCCCACCCCGTCAGGCATGCATCGGTTGTGACTACCGCCTGTATCTCGGGATCGTAAAAGGGCTTCCCCTTGGACAGATTCTCTCTTGTCCACCAGTGAAGGCTTTGTACCAGTGTTGGCGAAACAACCACTAGATCGTCCCACTGACCACTTGCCTGAGACCACTGTTTCGCCAACCATTCCTGCATGGGACGCAGGCGCGCGTGGGGGACCAGGTAAATACATGACGCCATCATGCCCAGCAAACGCATTGCTTTGCGTACCGTTATCTGGCGACCGGACTGGTATTGCGGAATTTGCAGCAGTATATTCCAAATTCTTTCCTCTGAAGGAAAGGTCAACCCCTCTTGAGTGTCTAGGATAGCTCCTAAGAACTGTTTGGATGTGCTTGGCACTAGACTTGACTTTCTCGTTTATTGAGAAGCCCAATTCGAAGAGGAGGTCGCTAGTCGTTTGAATGTTTGTTCTGCAAATTACTGGGGTTTCCCCCGTGATGAGCCAGTCGTCCAGGTAAGGGTACACCGGGATTGCCTCCCTGCGTAGGGGTGCTGCCGCCACCGCCAGTACCTTGGTGAATACCCTTGGGGCCGAAGCTATCCCGAAAGGCAGTACCTTGAACTGGTAGTGCCGACTGTCCACCTTGAAGCGCAAGTATTTTCTGTGCGCTGGGAACATGGAAATATGAAAATGGGCATCTTTCATGTCCAATGTTGCCATGTAATCCCCCTTTTTTAGGAGGGGGATTACCTCTTGGAGAGTTGTAATGCAAAACTTTTGGGGCTTGACATACTTGTTGGCAGGCCGTAAGTCCAATACTGGGCGCATTGTCAAATCTTTTTTTGGCACAAGGAAGTAAGTTGAATAAATACCCTTGTTTACCTGGTGTCCCGGGACGAGTTCCATCGCGTCCTTTGCTAGCAGATTGACAATCTCTTCTAGGAGGATCTTCTGGTGTTCCAAAGAATGTATTTTTTGTCGTGGAGGATGGTCTTGGGGACGCTCTAGTAGTTCTATACAGTACCCCTCGGATACTGTTGACGCCTCCTTTATTGGGGCTGCCTCTACCTCTACCACGTCCTCTTATTACCCCTGCCTGCCGTAACCCTGGGTAGACTGCTAGTTATTATTGTTCCACTCTGTACCCTGCCCTTGGGAATAGTTAGAACCTCTTTGGGAATTTTGGCCGCGTGTGCGACGAAAATTGCCATTCCCTCTCTGATTAGGGGGTTTAGTGGTTAGCTGGCCTAGGGATTTGAGTGTTTCATACTCGTCCTTAGCATTCTTTAGTTTGTCCTCGACCGCCTTACCAAACAGATCCGGCTCCACCGGTTTGTCCAATAGTGACGCTTGTGTTTCAGCCTTGAAACCAGACTGGCGTAGCCAAGCGTGTCTCTTAATAACAGTTCCTTCTGCTATTAATCTGCCGGCGTTATCCGCGGCATCAAAGGCTGCCTTTAAAATGCAACCGGACACGGCTCTTTCCTCCGCTGAAACTCGTGCCAATTGGCTCTTTAAGGGTTTTGGTGCGGAGTCTATGAGTGCTGCGACCTCTTCCCACTGATGGCAGTTGTAGCTGGCCAACAGGGTGGTGGAGTTGGCAATCCTTGCCTGGTAGGCGGAAGTGGAGGCCACCTTCCTGCCTAACCCGTACAGTCTTTTGCTCTCCTTGTCGGGAGGAGCCTCAGACGATGATAAGAGTGTTCCAGCCCTCTTATGGGTGTTAGTAACAACCAGTGAGTCCGGCTTCAGATGCCCTCTTATATGTAGTGGGTCTGATTGGGCTGCCTTGAAAAGTTTTTCAATCCTAGGGTTCACTGCTCTGGTGAGGTTAGGATTGAGGAGTGAAGGGTCTATTCTTCTTTGAATAGATTTTAGGATAGGGATGGCCTGACCCTCAGGCCTCCTCTCCCCCACTAACTCTTCTGAAAAGTCTCTTTCCTCCTGGGCACCCTGGGTGTCGATGTGGAAATGTTCGGCTGCTCGAGACAGCACTTCATTCAGGAGCGGCTGGTTGTCGACAGGGGAGTCGGTAATGGGGGACTCTCTTTCTACTGGGGAGTCTACCCTGTAGGGGTCTTCCTCCTCCTCATCTTGATCCTCATCATCCCCATAGTAGCCTGTCCCAGTTTGTTCCTCCACCATGCCCAAATCTGTATCCTCAACAAAGGATGTCTCTCTCTGGTAATGAGAGTAGGGCTGGACGTAGAAGGGGTCTGAAGACCCTGTTGGTGTCTCAAAGTGGGACCTTGTACTTGGAGGTATAGGATCCTTAGAGCCAGAGGGTGCTGCCCTGTCGGGAGTATAAGCAAGAAAGTGCTCTGGGTTTTTTGCATAAAAATCAGCCAAAGATGACATTCTTGACATTACCCTATCTATCTCAACACTGGTCCATTCTCTGGAATTGGGAACAACCCTTTCTGGGAGTTTTTCAAATTTATCCTGACTAGACTTGGTAGCCTGTGCAGGGGGTTTGGTGTTATTAGAAGACGTGGACTTGTCTTTCTGTTTTTGAGGAGTGGAGTGTTCTACGGGCTTGGAAGTGGGTAGAGACTGCTTCCTTTGCCGTTTCCCTCCCTCCCCGTGACTGGAGGAGTGTTTCCCGTGTGTTTTAGGGCCCTCTGAGCTTTTCGACGCCTGGCGTCGAGGTTCGGGGGTCTTGACCCTATCCTTCGAGCGTGGAGGTAGGGGTTCGGGATCTGTAGTAATTCGGTCTGCGGGCGGCGACTCTTGGAGTGCGGCCTGAGGGTGGAAGTCGGCTTCGTCTCCCGACGATCGAGCTTCCGTGACCTTAGGGAGCGAGGCACTCTTGGCAATAGTGGATGCTTGCCTGGTGTCGTGTGGTGATCTAGATCGAGAGCGCCCAGAGGACGCCGATTCGGACCGTTCTCTACGTGCCTCTTTCCGAGAACTCTAAGTGCGCGTCGAGTCTCGGTTGGACTTTGTGTGTTTTGTGAAAGTGCCATGTGAAGCGCTCGTGTCGCCGGGGGTGTTCCCCATAGCCGGCCTGCCGGTCGACCTTCCGAGGTCGGGGACTTGTGCTCGGCTGTCTTTCAACACCATAAAGCCCTCGCCGTCTGAAAGTACGGCGTCGCTGCCGTCGCTGAAGGTGCCCAACGCTGCCATGGCCTCTTGACGCCTGGCGTTGTGGGCCCAACGCTTGATTGAACGGTCCTTAAGTGTTTTAGGCTTAAACCTACTACAGGCTCTGCAATTTGCCTCGGGGTGGTCCCTCGGCAAGCAGAGGTTGCACGTGGCATGCCTGTCGACCCAAGGGTATTTGCGATTGCACTTGGGGCAGAATTGGAAACGGGTACCCTCCATACGCACCTTGTTGCAGCGGGCTGGTAAATGTAGGAATATATAAGTGTGTCTATATATTACAAGAGTGTAGAGTATGACCACCCCCCACTCTCCCTACTTGCAGGGCCTTGGCCAGCGGCCAAGGCCCGGGCCGAGACGGAAGCCTCGAGGCCCAAAATCGTTGTGCAGTCGACGGTCGAAATCCTCTCCGATCCGGTGTCGAGTGTAGAAATTCGGTATCTCGACGTTGGGGTGGAGAAGGGGTAAAATTATCAATATTTTGTAAAATTATGGCTTAGTGCCAGGAACTCTGAAATGCTTCCGACCAGTATGGCGGAAAAAAACAATCGGAGGGTCCTAGACGCGTGAGGGATCATGGGTACAGGGGACGTCACACTAGGGATAGTATGACTGGTACGCCCTGTGTCGACGCCCATTTTCGAGTTTCAAAAAACAAACTAATACTCTGCAGCTTCCACTAGATGTCGGCCTATGCACAGCATGTGATCTAAGCAGATTCCACAAGCCTAAGAAATCTATATATATATATATATATATATATATATATATACACACAGGGCAAAACAGCCCCCCACACGCCCTGTCCAGAACAGTGATTAGATGAGTCGAGTGGAACCGATGTGGACATTCTCATGCCCCTTCACACCCTCCCCTGGCGGCAGAAAAGTTTCCGAAAAGCAGCAGATGAAAGTTATCTGAGTAGAGAAATCCATGGGAGGAAATCGTCCATTAAAAGATGTACCTTGTGAGGATCCGACACGGACATTTGCCTCCCAGAGTCTGAGCAGGGATTGTAGTCGGAGGACTTGTGCAGGGAGGGCGTGGGGGAGGGAGTAGTATGGCCACGACACAGCTAAATCTATCAGGCATTCCAGGGCTTAGTGCGTGTGGAAACAAGGAACTAAGGTCATGGGGCATAGAGGCTCCCGATATACAGCCCTGACGTCACGCCTGGTGTAGGGGTGTACAATGGCATGGGGCTGAGTCGAAGTCGGACTGAGATGCCCTCTGATGGCTGCAAATGTTTCCAAAGACAGCTGGGCGCTGTAGTGAATAATATCAAAGATGAGGAATTTGTGAGCGGAAGGAAACCATTTGAAAACTGAACACTATCCCAATAACTGTCATTTAATTGATCTACCTTTATTGTATGATAAGGAACAAGTTACTTACCTGTAACTGTTGTTCTCCAGCATGGGTCTGGCATGGATTCACATGCTCATGAATATTCCCCGTCGTCAGGCTGGGAATCCTCGGTAAAGAAAAAACCAGTATCAGTTTCGTTTCTGATCTGTCTTTCGTAGTAATAACCAATCACTGGTCTCTGCGTCATACTGACCACAGCCAATGACTGCCCTCTACCTAAGCACCGCCTCTGGCAGCCATCTTCAGATTTGGAAGCACGTGAAGTGGCAGTATGACCAAGTGAAGAGCCGCAGAGGGGTAGGCGGGAGGGTTCGCATGTGAATCCATGCCAGACCCATGCTGGAGAACAACAGTTACAGGTAAGTAACTTGTTCCTTCTCCAGCATGGGGTCTGGCATGGATTCACATGCTCATGAATAAAGAATACATAGCAGTACACACATGCACAACCACGGGAGGTGGCAAAGGCTCAACATTAAGCATCACATAAACTCAACATTAAGCATCTTACCTCCTCACCAGGCTCACCTCAGGCGAACAGGTTGCGCAGCACTGCTTGGCCGACCCTGGACTCCTCCCTGGAATCCCGGTCGACGCAGTAGAATTTCGTGAAGGTGTGCGTCGACCTCCACGTAGCAGCCCTGCATATGTCCAGCAGGGGCACACCAGATAGGAACGCCGTGGTAGCTGCGATCGCTCTGGTGGAATGGGCTCTCGGACGGCCAGGCAGCGGTCGGTTTGCCAACCGGTGACAGCACATGATACAGCCGGAGAGCCATCTGGAGATGGAAGCCTTCGAGAGAGCCTTCCCCTGATTGACAGGTCCAAAGTTCACAAAGAGTTGTGACGTCTTCCGAAAACCCTTCGTGCGGTCCACGTAGAACTTCAGCGCTCTAGCTACATCCAGCGAGTGCAAAGTCCTCTCAGCCGGCGACGAAGGCGACGGGAAAAACACAGGTAACACCAAGGGTTCGTTGAGATGGAAGTCCGACGGTACCTTGGGCATGAAGGAGGGGTGCGTCCTGAGCACTACCCTCGTGTCGTGGAAAGTCAAGTACGGGGCCTTGCAGGAAAGGGCCTGGATCTCTCCCACTCGTCGTGCGGAGGTGATGGCCACAAGAAAAGCTGTTTTCCACGATAGAAACTTCAACGGGGCCGAGTGCAGAGGCTCGAACGGAGGTCCCATGAGCTTGGTCAGCACCACGTTGAGCTCCCACGCCGGGGCCGGAGCCTTCACCGGCGGGAACGATCTGAACAGTCCCTTCATGAACTCTTTCACCAGACGATGAGACCACAAGGACGTCCGGCCCGTGGTTCTGGTGTATCGGGAGATCGCAGCAAGATGAATCTTGATGGACGCGTGTGCCAGACCAGCTTTGGCCAGCGTCAGCAGGTACGGCAGTACTTGGGGAGCCGTAATCCGTAGAGGGTTAATCTTCTGTGCGTGGCACCAGACAGAGAACCTCTTCCATTTGTGTCCGTAGCATTTAAGAGTCGAGGACGCCCTGGCCTTTGCAAGAACCTCTCTGCAATCGGCCGGTATGTCGTATCCTCCAAACTCTAGCGCTGCAGGAGCCAGGCCTGCAAGTTCAGCGACTTCGGGTCGTGGTGGAGGATGGCGCCTCCTTCCCTGGAGAGTAGATCCGCGTCCGCCGGCAGCTTGATCGGCGGGGACGCTGACAAGTCCAGAAGGTCCGGGAACCATATCTGCCTCGGCCACGCAGGTGCGATGAGGATCATCCTGCACCGTGACCTCTTGAGCTGGTTGATGAGCCGGATTAGCAGAGGCACCAGAAAAATCCCTTGGGCGACGGCCCAATGCCACAGGTCCTGCGCCTCCCTGGACAGCGCCGGGGACCTGGTTCCGCCCTGTTTCCTGATGTAAAACATGGTGGTGGTGTTGTCGGTGAAGATCCTCACCACCTTGCCCTTGAGGGACGGAAGGAAGGACCTGAGGGCCCAAAACACTGCACGGAGCTCCAGGACGTTGATATGTAGGGACTTCTCCGTCGGGAGCCAGAGTCCCCTTGCGTGCAGATTTTCGGTGTGCGCTCCCCACCCTTCCAGGGAGGCATCCGTGGTCACGGTCTCCTGGTGGGCTGGGGTCTGCAAGTCCATGCCCGCCGTCAGATGCGCGCGGGTGCCCCACCACCGTATCGCTCGTCGGAAACTCTCGTCGAGCTTGATCCTTTCCTCGAAGCTGCCCGTCGTCTGGATCCAGCGCGCATCCAGGAATTCTTGCAACGGGCGCATCCGGAGCCTGCACATGGGAATGAGGTAGATGCAGGAAGACATCATCCCGAGGAGGGACTTGATGGACCTCACTTTGGCCGCGTCGGCCACCAACATCCGTTGCACCTTGCCCAAGATGGTCCTGGTCCTCTCCTCCGACGGGGAGGCCAGAAGGGACACTGTCGAGCCTCGCTCCCAGAAACAGTGCGACTTGCGCGGGCACCAGGTGGGATTTGGCGTAGTTCACGGAGAATCCCAGGTCCGTGAGGAGTTGGACGGTCCTTGCCGTGTGGACCACGGCGAGCTCCCTCGTCTTGGCGCGGATGAGCCAGTCGTCCAGGTAGGGGTAGACGTGAATCCCCTCGCGGCGCAGCTGCGCCGCCACCGGTGCAAGGCACTTGGTGAATACCCTGGGTGCCGACCGTAGTCCGAAGGGAAGGGCTTTGAACTGGTAATGACGCCCTTGGACCACGAATCTGAGGAATTTGCGGTGCCCCTTTAGGATGGGAATGTGGAAGTAGGCATCCTCCAAATCCAACGACGATAGGAAGTCTCCTTCCTCCAGCTGACCCAGGACATGCTGGAGGGTGACCATCCGGAACTTCTGCGCCTTGATGAACTTGTTCAGACGTCGCAGGTCTAGGATGGGGCGCCATCCTCCCGTCTTCTTCTTCACGAGGAAGTATCTCGAGTAGACTCCGGAGCCCCGAAGCCTCTTTGGGACGAGTTCGATGGCGCCCTTTCTGAGCATCGCCTTTACCTCCAGGAGAAGTTGAGGGACGTGAAGTTCTTTCCTGGCCACGGGGGGGACGCGCGGGCACCTTCTTTGAAACTCGAGCGCGTGGCCCCGGGCCAGGGCGTCCAGCACCCAACGGTCGGTGGAGATGGACTCCCACACGCTGACGAAGCCCGCCAGCCGGCCTCCCACCGGGGTGCTTCGGTGGGGGCCCGACCCCACGGCCGGTTCAATCCTGCTTGGACGCGGCCTTGCCGCCTTGACCTCCTTGGCGACGACGGCGGGGTCCGCTAGACTTGCCTCGTCCTCTGTAGGCCTCTTGCGACGACGAGCGGGCCGCTTGACGGTAGGAAGCGAAACCGCCGCCGGAACCTTTGGAGGCGCCCTTGCCTCCGCCGCTCCGAAAGGGCGTCCGTCGTTGCAGGACTCCAAGGGCCCGGGCCGTCTCCGTATCCGCCTTGATGGCCTGAAGGGAATCGTCCACTGTCTTCCCAAACAGGTTGTTCCCGTCGAAGGGCATGTCCAGGACTCTGGTCTGGACGTCCTGCCGGAAGTCCGTAGCTTTGAGCCATCCACGACGTCGAAGGCAAACGCCGTTGCCCAGCTGGCGGAACCCAGTGTCGGCGATGTCCGTCGCCACGGTGATGGCGTGGTCCGAGGCCACCTCACCTTCCTGCAGGATCTCAAGGGCCTCCGCCCTCTTGTCGTCCGGCAGAAAATCCAGCAGGGGAGCCATCTTGTACCAGAGCTCCCTGTCGTAGCGGGCCACGATAGCCAAGGCGTTGGCCGCTTTAATCGTCGTCGCTGCCGACGAGATGACTCTACGCCCCATAGTATCCAATTTCTTTCCCTCGCCGTCCGGCGGGGAAGTCGATGTGGAGGCCGCACCCCCCCCCGCTTTCTTCCTGGCTGCCGCGGAGACGACGGAGTCCGGGGTAGGCTGCGCCCGGAGGCATAGGGGGGCCGTGTCCGGGACCCGGTACTTTTTCTCGTACCGGTCTCTTCTAGCTGGCGTCGTGGAAGGGTTCTTGAGGAGGGAAAGGCCCTCATCCCAAATGTCGTCCAACAGAGGCACTGCGAGGACCGTCTTCCTCTTGGCCTCGCGCCGCTGATAAAGGAAGCCTTCCTTTTTCTTCTCCTCAGGGCAGAGTTGGAAAAGCTCGGAAGCCCTGGAGATCATGGAGTGGAAAGATCCGATCTCGTCGGGCGGAGAGGCCCTGGTGGGAGGCGACGACGGAAAATCCTCGTCGTATGCCTCGTCGTCCGTACCCGTCGCTGCCGTGTCAGTCCCCGTATCATCCCCTCGGGTGGACGGGGAGGGGGGCTGGAAGGGGCGCGACGGTTGAAAAGGAGGTGGTGGATGGATCCTTCTTTTCTTGGTGGGGGGGAACACCAGAAGGTCCCGGTTCTGGATCCCCCGACGGGAGAGGTTCCTCCGTCGGTAACGGTAGCCTCGTCCTTATCTCGGAGCATAAGGACTGTATGGCCAACAAAATGGCCGCCGAGTTGTCTTGCGGCGCTGGCAGAGGGGAATCCGACGGGCGAGCAGGGGCCCCGTCGGTATCCTCGACGATGTCGTCGTCGTCACCTGCGTCGGGGTCCATTCCGACGGGCTGGCCTTCTTCCACGCCTAGGCCGTGGCTTAAGACCTCGATCAGCTCCTCTTCTGAGGTTGAGGCCGACTCTACGACGACGCCCTGCCCCCCCTTCTTCTTCCCCACGGGGGGTTTCACGGGGGTCCTATCGATGGGCACAAAGGAAGACTCCCTCCGAGGAGGCAGGGAGATTCTGGGCCCTGAGGTCGCCACCACTGGTGCAGCCACCACAGGCTGAGCCAGGGCCGCCGCGACCGTTTCGATAGAGGGCTTGGTCGGATGGATCAAGGCCTTCACCACCTTAGGTGCGCTCACCGCCTTATCCTTGAGGGAGGGGGCACTGCCACGCTCCTCCTCTGCCTTAGAGCTCGACCGGGGCCTCTCCAGGAGCTTCGCCGGGTGCTCGGCCTTCCTCTTACCCGACCCAGAGCGTTGGCTCGTGGTTGATGGTGCCGGGGAGGGTGCGCCCTGCCTGGCGCCCGTAGAGCCCGACCGTTCGGCGCTCCCGGTGCCAGCGGACTCGCGGTGCTTGGCCTTATGTTGGGCCCCCGTCGCCGGGGCGCCCTCAAAGGTCTTAGAAGACCGCTCGGATTTCTTCTTCTTCTCGCCAGACGGGCTCTTACCCTCCAGCCAGTTGGCGAGACGTTGATGGCGGTCCTTCATGGTCCGTTCCGACATGTTGCCGCAAAACGCACAGTCCTTCTCCACGTGCGTCTTGTCCTCATGAAGGCAGTAAAGGCAGAAAGAGTGTTCGTCCTCCTTGAAGACGTTCTGCAGCTGGCATCCAGGGCAGACCCTGAACAGCTTTCCGGGCGTCGAGCTTCCCTTCTCCTGGGCCATCTCCGAGACCGGGCCTGAGAAGCTTCTGGAGTCCTCCGAAGTGTAGCTCGACGAAATCTTCACCCTTGAGGGGCACAGATGAATCCGACACGGGTCCCCGTTGATCGGATGTAGAATCGGTGGAGCTTGAGGCTCTTTTGACCGAAAGAATCGAAGTTTTTGTAAAAAGCGTGAAAAAATAGCACTAACGCTCGAGAGCAATAGCACGAGGATCCCAACACATGAACGTGCGGTAAAAATCTGAAGATGGCTGCCAGAGGCGGTGCTTAGGTAGAGGGCAGTCATTGGCTGTGGTCAGTATGACGCAGAGACCAGTGATTGGTTATTACTACGAAAGACAGATCAGAAACGAAACTGATACTGGTTTTTTCTTTACCGAGGATTCCCAGCCTGACGACGGGGAATATTCATGAGCATGTGAATCCATGCCAGACCCCATGCTGGAGAAAACCTGCTTGCATCTTCGTGACGGTTGCCTCAACTGCTCAGCCTTTCCAGCCCTTTCAGACACACCCTGTAAACCAACTAAGCGATCAATCTCCTTGCCACCCCCCTGGACAACTTTACTAGAGATCAATGGTAGTAATGCCCCCTTTATTAGGGATCAATGGTAGTAATGCCCCATGCTTACCGCCTGCTTGGAGGATTTCCCGCCAGCTTTCAGGTCCTTTAACTTCTTCTCCTGCTTGTCATACAGCTTCTGCATCTCCTTCTGTTTCTGCAGGTACATCTTCTTGAAGGCGTCTGAAACCCAGAATGAACATCGGAGTTTGACAGAGAATGCAAAGGAGAAATTACTCACCAGTAATCATCTTTTATGCATTCTTCTCCCACAGATTGCTCATCTTGAGACACACCCATCCAGTGTCAGCTGCTAGGAAATGTTTGAGACACGGGGTGTAGTGCCACTCAATATCGCTGCCTCCCACGTACCATGTAATTCCTTGACAACTGATGTGAGATCACATGCCATGTAAAAGGATGTACTACTTCCCCCCCTTAACTCACTTCCCCACGTTTTACCCCCAGGCAACAAGGAACATGCAGTAATGGGGAAAGGCATGGAAACAGACAACTACTGCTGCTGGCTTACATTTTTCTTCCATATTTCAAACTTTGAAAGAAAACCAGAATAAGTAGGGCAGTCATGTCAATGAACTGCCGCTGCCCGAACCTTAGCAATCTACTCACGCCATCAAAGAGAGAAACATGACCGCAGAACGCGATTAAGCACAAGGACTTCCAAGCGGGGCAGGCTTGGAGGGCAAGAAGAATCCATAGAAAGAACATTACTGGTAAGTAACGTATCCTCCAATGGATTGCATTGACCCATATATTCCTCCTCTTGATAAGACTCTCAAAGCAGTAACCATGCTGGAGGAGAGAGGACTCTGGAGGACCACCCTACAAAGGTGTGCATCTGCCCCACGGGGAAAGTCCAAGCTGTAATGCTTTGCAAGCATGTGCAGAGAAGACCACGTTGCTGTGTGACAAATGTCTTTAGCCGGGACTCTCCTCTGAAGAACCAAGGAGGCTGCGACCCGTCTGGACGAATGGGCCTCAAGACCTGCTGGAACCTTCTTACCTGTGACTTTCAGAAATGCATAGCACTATGCAGCGAGAAAGTTTGCTCAACAACTGCTCACCCCCACCTGCATTGTGAAAACCCAACAAACAACTGGTCCTCCTTTCTAAAAGAGCATGAACTGGCCAGATAAAAACTCAGCACCCTCTTGGGATCCAGTCTGTGGAGCCCTCCTTGTCCTTGGAAGGATGGGGTGGAGGGTAAAACGCTGGGAGATAGGTGCTCTGGCCCAGATGAAATACTGACATCACTTTTGGCAAAACCTACAGGGGCACTTTCAGGGAGACCATCTAAAAAACCTCAGGAAAGGGGCTTTACTAGAGAGTGCCTGTAACTCACCGACCCTTCTAGCGGACGTTATTGTAACCAAAAAAGCAGTCAATGCAACGAGTCTGATGGGAGCTGAATGCGAAAGCTCAAACTGAGCCGCCATCAGGAAGGTGAGAACCAAGAAGTTCAGATCACAAACGTGGACTACAAAAGGCCAAGGAAGGCATTAGCTAGGTCCTTCAAAACCTGGGCCACCACTGGGATGGTGAAAAGGCCTTATTCTGGCGTCTTTCTAATAAAGGTTAAGAGCTGCCAGATCCCCCTTCACCATGCCCACTTGCAGGCCTGATTTGTCTAGCGATAACAGAAACGATCTATGAGGAGGTGGGACACAACATGGGGTACACTCCTTTGGCATTGCACCAAGTCACAAACCTTCTTCACCTGCACATGTAAAGTGACCTTGACTGGCGTAGCCGCCAAGTAGATGACCTTTATACCCATGGCGTCCAACTTCTTTCCCCTCGCTGTCTAGGGGAACGGATGCGGAGGATGACGGGTTGGAGGACGACTTCTGTGCAGCCTCCGAGATCAGTCTGGTGATGGCTGCGACCGCAGAACCTTGGGTGCAGACTCTGGTACCTGGTATTTCTTCTCCAGCCAGTCTCTTTGCGGGGGCTTAAGCAGGGTTTTTCAGCAGTGCCAGGCCCTCGTCCCAGAAGTCGTCCAGGAGACGCACTGCCAGAATGGTGGTCCTTCTCACCTCCCGTCTCTACCGGCGTGAGCTGGAAGAGTTCCAATGCGTGGACATGCAGTACAATTCTGAAGATGGCTGCCAGAGGAGGGGCTTAGGGAGAGCTCAGTGATTGGTTTATAGGAGAAAGACAGTTTATACATGAAAGTGAAACTTTTTTCTTTTACAGAGGATTCCCGGCCTGAGGGGAACATGTGATTCCATGCCAGACCACATGCTAGATAATAAAGAATACACAGCAGTACATTACACAACCACGGGAGGTGGCTATACTCAACAGAAGCAATTGTTTTTTACCTCTGGAACAGACTCACCTCAAGTGAACAAGTTGCAGTATAACTTCGTGAAGGTGTGCGTGGACCTCCACGTAGCCGCTCTGCAGATGTCGCTGGGGCACACCAGACAGGAACGCCATCATCGCAGCGATCGCTCTGGTGGAGTGGGCTCTCTGACATCCGGGCGGCAGTCGGTTCGCCAACTGATAAGTGTGTGACGCAGCCGGAGAGCCACCTTGGTATGGAAGCCTTGGACAAGGCCTTCTCATGTTTCAACAGACCAAAGTTCACGAACAGTTGAGATGTCTTCCGAAAACTCTTTGTGAGTGCCACGTAGAACTTTAGGGTACGAGCAGCGTCCAGCGAGTGCAAGGCCCTTCCAGCCAGTGACTAAGGCTTGATATAAAACATAGATAACACCAAGGGCTTGTTGAAGTGGAACTCTGATGGAACCTTCGGCATGAAGGAGGGGTGCATCAACAGTACCAGCCTCGATTTGTGGACAGTCAGATAAGGTGGTTTGCAGTATAGGGCCTGAATCTCACCCACCCCTCCTGGCAGAGGTGATGGCCACAACAAAAGCCTTTTTCCATGAGAGGAACTTGAGAGGGGCCCGATGCATAGGCTCCAAGGGGGGGCCCGATGAATCTAGCCAGCACCATGTCGAGTTCCCACACCAGGGCAGGAGCCCTCACCAGCGGTAAAGATCGAAACAGTCATTTGAGGAACTCCTTGACGAGACGGTGGGACCAAAGAGAAGATCTTCCAGGAGACCTGGTGTAGCGGGAGATCGCTGCCAGATGCACCTTGATAGAGGTGTGCGCCAATACCACCTTGACCAAGGACAAGTATGGAAGAACCAGCGGGCCGTGACCCTCAGAGGGGTGATCTTTGGTGACTGGCACCATGCAGCAAATCGCTTCTGGCCTTGGCAAGGACCTTCCTGCAGTTTGCTGGCAACTCGTATCCTTCAAACTCTACTGCTGCAGGAGCCAAGCCCTCAGGTTCAGTGATACTGGGTCGTGATGCAGAATTGCGCTTCTGTCCCAGATGAGCAGATCCTGATCACCAACAGCTTTACCGGAGGCGACATTGACAGACCGTGAAGGTCTGGGTACCAAATCTGCCTCAGCCACGCCAGCGTGAGGAGTATCATCCTGCATCTGCACTGTGAGTTGATTGGTGACTTGCAGCAGGAGAGGCAACTGAGGTAACTCGTACAGAAACAGGACTTGCTGCGGGAAGGAGAACACCTACCCCATGCTCCCCAGTTGGTGGAATCTGTTGGCAAACTTCTGTCATTTGGAGCTCACCACTGTCACAAACAGATCTATATGGTGTCTGACCCACTTGATGAAGATGCAGTCCAGCTGGTCCTGACAAAGTTCCCACTTATGGCATGAGCGCAACTCCCTGCTGAGTGAGTCGGCGATGGTGTTCTTGACTCCCGCCAGGTGAAAGAGGAGGAACATCTCTTGTCCGACGGCCCAGTGCCACAAGTCCTGTGCTTCTTTGGAGAGCGCTGGGGATCGAGTGGCCCCCTGCTTCCTTATGTAGAACATTACGGTGGTGCTGTCCGTGAAGATCATTGACAATGCTTCAGGAAGCCCGATTCCAATGGTGTGGTCCAGCCCAGCATCCACTCACAATTCCAAGCCAAGGGATCAATACCCATGTTAAAAGGGGATCAATACATGACAGCATGTTCCCCACCGTGAGTCTGTCCAAGAAGAACAAGTTCCTTTCTTACCTGGTAATGTTCTTTTGATGGGATGGTCCGACGACGTATTCCATATCTATGACATGTAATCACCACAGCTGTGCTGCTTCGGAAACTTTTTTTTTCGGCGTCTGCGTCCTGCGTCGATGACGTCGAGGCGCCGTCGTCGAGGACCTCCTCCGACGTCAGACGTCATCCGATGTGATAAGTAGGACGCACGACGCCCGTAGCCTCAGTTGTAGTTTTTTCCCCCAGAACGTGTGACATTAGTCAACTGCCAGTCAGACACAAAGCCTTGCGGAACGTAAGCTGCAATCGCGCAAGATATTCTGCAGCGGGGAAGGCAGGGCGGGAGCGATATGGAATACGTCGTCGGACCATCCCATCGAAAGAACGTTACCAGGTAAGAAAGTAACTTGTTCTTAGAGGGGATTGGGTCCTCCGACGTATTCCATATCTATGACAGACTCCCAAAGCAGTACCAGAGCAAGGAGGAGGGAAAGAATTTAGAATCAAAATTTAGAATAGCCAATCAAATAGCAGAGCAAAGGACCGCCTTGCCAAAGGCCAGATCCTGTGCTCGGATGGAATCAAGGGAATAGTGACGTACAAATGTATGTACTGAAGCCCAGGTGGCTGCATCACAGATGTTGCGAATAGGAACACCCCTCTGCAGGGCAGTAGACGCAGCCATACCCCTGGTAGAATGGGCCCGCAAGCCAGCCGGTGGGTCCTTACCCGCCAAGCTGTAGCACTCCGAGATGGCCAAAATAATCCAGCGAGACAAAGTCTGTTTCGTCACAGCTTGCCCTAAACGCTTTCCAGCGTAACCAATAAAGAGTTGATCGTCCACTCTGACCCGGGACATGCGTGAAACATAAAAGCTTGAAGCTCTCCTAGGATCAAGCCTATGGAGCCTCTCCTCTTCCTTACAAGGATGCGGAGGAGGATAGAATGCCGGAAGAACAACCTTCTGGGCCAAATGAAATTCCGTCACTACCTTCGGAAGAAAAGAAGGACGAACTCTAAGGACAACCCTGTCCTTGTGAAATACAGTGAAGGGTGGCTTAACTGAAAGTGCCTGTAACTCACTCACTCTGCGAGCAGAAGTAACCGCAACTAAAAACACAGTTTTCAGAGTTAACAGCCTCAAAGGGCAAGAATGTAAAGGCTCAAACGGAGCACCCATAAGAAACTTAAGAACAAGGTTTAAATCCCAACTGGGCACCAGGAAAGGTGACGGAGGGAACACATTAGTGAGCCCTTTCAGAAACTGTGAAATTAAGGGATTTTAAAGTAAGAACACTCTTCAGACGAGCGCTTAAAGATGGACATCGCCGCCAGGAAACCTTTAATGGTACCCACTTGCAAGCCCCTGTGGGCCAAAGAAAGTAAAAAGGACAGAACCATGGGGATGTCACATGCAAAAGGATCCACATCCTGAACTCTGCACCAGTCGCAGAACTTACGCCAACGGTAAAGAGACTTTGTTGCTGGCCTTCGGGCCGAAAGCAACACCTCCATCACGTCTTCAGGGAGGTCCCAATCCATATACCTCAACCTTTCAGAAGCCAAGCGTGAAGGTTGAGGGATCTGACCTCTGGATGGAGAACCTGACCCCCCCTCCCGTGAGAGCAGATCGTCTCGGTAGGGAAGACGACGCAGAGGGCAGATGGACAAGTCGAGAAGATCCGGGTACCACGTCCTCCGAGCCCACGCCGGAGCAGTGAGGATCATCCGGGAACCGAACTTCCGTAACCTCCGCAGCACTTGCGGGATGACGGGGACTGGAGGAAACGCGTACAGCAGCGGGAACGACCACTCCACCACGAACGCGTCTCCAAAGGCTCCTTTTGGAGGAAATTCCCGCGAGCAAAACCTTTCGCACTTCCGGTTGACACTGGAGGCGAACAGATCCACTTGAGGGGTCCCCCAAAGGGCGAAGATCTCCAGGAGAATCTCCTGAGCCAACTCCCACTCGTGAGAGACCGTGCTCTGCCTGCTCAGAGCGTCCGCCGTCACGTTTTCGTCTCCGGCCAGATGAACTGCCGAGATCGAAACTTCCTGCTGGATGGCCCAGAACTCGAGCTGCATCGCCTCCCTGCACAGAGGAAGTGACCCTGCCCCCCCCTTTTTGTTGAGGTAGTGCATGGCCACTGTGTTGTCCGTCAGGATCAGGACACTCTTTCCTCGCACAGTCGGCAGAAAAGCCTTCAGGGCTAGCCTGACGGCCCTCAGCTCCAACAGATGATATGGTGTCTGGACTCCGACGGAGACCAACGACCGCTGACTGTCAGCCCGTTGGCATGAGCTCCCCAACCCGTGAGGGATGCATCCGTCACGATCGTCACCTCCGGCCAGGGAAGCCAAAAAGGAGCCCCCTTCATCAAGTTGCCTTCGACGGCCCACCACAGAAGGTCCCGGGCGACCGAGGGCGGCACCTGAACCGGGTCCGACATCCTGCCGGAGGACTGCGACCATTGCGTCTTGAGCGCCCACTGCAAAGATCTCATCCGCAGGCGAGCCTCTGGCACCAGAAGAATGCAGGATGCCATGAGGCCGAGCAGCCTCAAGAACTCTAACGCTGAGAGCGTCTGGGCATGCTGAAACTTGTGCACCATCTGCTGAATGTGACGAGCCCTCACCTGGGGAGGAAAACACTGCCCCAGGGAAGTGTCGAGCACTGCTCCGATGTACTGGAGCCGCTGTGTTGGCGTCAAATGGGACTTCTTTAAATTGAGTGAGAAGCCCAGCCTGTGAAGGGAGTGGCAGGTGACGGACAGATGATCCAGGACTTGCTCGGGAGAGATCCCCCTGATCAACCAGTCGTCCAGGTAGGGGTAGACGTGAATCCCCCCTTGCCTGAGATGCGCTGCCACCCCCACCATGAGCTTGGTGAAAACCCTCGGGGCGGAGGTCAATCCGAACAGCAGGACCCGAAACTGAAAGTGCGAGTCGCCAACCGCGAACCTCAGGTACTTCTTGTGCCTGGGATGGATCGGCACATGGAAGTAAGCATCCTTGAGGTCGAGTGACACCAACCAGTCCTGAAGCTGAAGGGCCTGGAGGACTTGAGAGTAACCATCTTGAACTTGTCCTTCCTGAGGAGTTTGTTCAAACCGCGCAAGTCCATGATGGGTCTCAATCCCCCGTCTTTCTTCGAAATCAAAAAATAAGGGGAATACCATCCCATGTTCCTCTCCACTACAGGCACCAGTTCTATGGCGCCTTTCTCCAGCAGGGCTTGAATTTCCTGCGCAAGGAGCGGATCCGGACTCTGCAAAGAGAGGTTCCCCGGTGGATTGTCGCGAGGCCTGTGCCGAAAGGGAAGACAGTAGCCGTGGGTTATGATCTCCAGAACCCACACATCTGAAGTAATGGCTTGCCACTCTACAAGATGCTGCGCCAGCCTTCCCCCAACCGGCGAACCATGGGACATGGCCTCATGACTGAGTGGGAGCGGCCGCGGCGTTACCTGAGGGCAAAGAGGCAACTGCCCGAGCGGCCTTGGCACCACGGGTACCCTGTCGCCCACCTCTGGTACCCCTGCGGTGGCCTCTTTGACTGCCAGCTCCTCTCGCTTTACTGAAGGACGAGTAATAGTGAAAGGAACCACCCCTCCACTGCTGTCCCCTAGGACGAAAAGGCGGAGGTTGGCGAACTGCAGCGCCCAACGACTTCGCTGCAGCTTTCGAGGTCTGCAACCTCTCAAGGCGCTCGTCAGCCTTGCTGCCAAAAAGGTGTTCACCGTCAAAGGGCATGTTGAGGAGCCGAGACTGCACATCAGGAGCAAATCCCGACTTCCGCAACCACGCAAACCTGCGTATCACGGTGCTCGCCGCCATGGACCTACTGACGCATTCAGCTAAGTCCAAACCCGACTGAACAGACTCACACATGGCATCCTTACCATCCTGGACCATAGCAAGGAAACCATCCCGTTCGTCCCCTTCGGGAATATGTTCAGCCGCTAACGCAACACGGTTCCACAGAGTGTGTGTGAAACGAGACAAGGCACAAATGGAGTTGGCCGCCTGAAGCGCCATACCACCAGAAGAAAACACTTTCTTCGCCCAGCCATCAAAACGTTTGTCGTCCCTATCAGGAGGGATGGTAGGGTACGACGCCTGCTTTGCCGGGGCCGTGGCCGCCTGCACCACCAAACTCTCCGGAGTAGGGTGCCTCGTCAAGTAGCAGGGGTCGCTACTGGCTGGACGGTATTTTCGCGACAAAGATCTGCCCACCGCCGGGACTCTCCGGAGCAGTCCAAGCCGCCGCCACCCTTCTCTGTAAAGCCATATGGAACGGCAGTACCGGATCAGTTGGGGGACCAACATCAAGGATGTCCGTCAGATCATCCTGCACAAGCTCCCCTGGGGGAGCAGACTATCCCAAGTACTCAGAAACCCTAGCCATAAGGCGCCGGTACAGGGAATCGGCATGAGAGCCAGGCTCAGGCCTACAAAACTCCACCTCCGGAGAGGTGTCCAGTCCACTGGCATCATGCAGTGACTGTCTCAAATCGTCAAACTGACTATGGCCCGAGACAATTTCATCTGGAACCTGACTAGGAACCAGGCCATCAGAATCCTCATCCGCCTCTGAAATATAGTCCAGGTGGCGAAAAGAAGGCACCCGAGAGTGCTTGCTCTTAACCAGAGCCTTCCTAGGGGGTTCTCCCGTGCCACGGGGTACCTCCGACACGAAAGGCGTCGATGGCGTCGAGCGAATCGGCACCGGCGTCGAGAGAACCGGCATCGGTGCCGAGAGGATCGGCGTCGAGGAAATCGGCGTCGAGGAAATCGGCGTCAACGTCAGATGCAGCGCCTCCAGCAACGGCGGCGTCGACACAGCCCTCGAAGCCAGAGCCCCGAGCGTGTTCCTCGACGACCTGAGCGTCGACGGCTTCGACGACTTCCTCGGAGCCGGAGCCTCGAGAAAGCCTGTCGACGCCTCCGACGTCGATGTCTTCCACGAAGACCTCACAGGTGCACGCGGTCTCGAACGCGTCGAGGACCGGGACCTGGAACGGGTACGTCTAGAACGAGTCTCCTTGTCCGAACGGGACCTCTCCCGTGACTCGTGCCGACCACTCTTGCGAGCGGTGTCTCTCGACCTCTCACGACTGACCCCACTCGGGGGTGCGGACGGCTTAGTACCCTTCGACTCAAGAATCGCCAGCATTTTCTTCCCGAAGGAAGCCCATTCCTCTGGCGTCGCACGGCTGGTGGGGTAAGCGACGTGCCGGGCAGAGTCCTCCGAAGAGGACCTGGAAGACGACCGGTGTAGGCGCTTCCGAGAATGCCTCGAAGAGGCTGAGGAGTGGCGAGACCGACTCCTAGAAGGAGACCCACGAGACTTCTGACGATGACGCGGAGAGTCACCCCTCGAATCATCCGTCGAAAGCCACGCAGACTTCGACTTCCTGGGCTTGGACACCCGACCTACCGACAACAGCTTCTTACGTTCGCGTAAGGCTTTGGACGTGAGCGACTGGCAGTCAATACAGTCATCCGTGTCGTGGGCCTCCCCGAGGCACCAGAGGCAGGCGTCGTGCGAGTCCGTCACCGACATCTTGGACCCACACTCCCCGCACTTCTTGAAACCCGGACGCGGGGTCGAAGACATCTTCACACAAAGGATTTTCACAAAACGAACAGGTTCGAAGAACCGAGAAGAACAGAACTCTAAAGAGTCGAGGCGTGAACCGAGAAACACGAAGCAACACTTTCGCGGAAAAAACGGAACTGAGGCTACGGGCATCGTGCGTCCTACTTATCACATCGGATGACGTCGGACGAGGTCCTAAACAACGGCGCATCGACGTCATCGACGCAGGATGCAGACGCCGAAAAAAAAAAAGTTTCCGAAGCAGCACAGCTGTGGCGATTACATGTCATAGATATGGAATACGTCGGAGGACCCAATCCCCTCGAAACAGAATACTACTCATCCCGCAGAAGAAGAGGCCTACAATAGCATTGAGTCGCCATTTTCCAATCCCTCATTTTAAAAGGCATACTTTTGTGCACATAGATTGGACCTTGTCAATTTAAACCTTGGAGTTTCCTCAGCGATCACCTGATTTCTTACGTGTGCCCCTCTCTGTTTACACAACCGTGCAGTGTCGCTACACTGACACGGCAACACACACACAGAACATTCTACCTTTCGAGTTCATCCATCCTGATGAAGGCCCGCTCAAGAAAGGCTTCAACTGCAATCCACTAGTGCCGAAACACTTGGATAGACCTATTTCAACCACAGTGCTTTACTTTAGCACTGCCCATATTTTCCTACATTGTGTTTTGTGTATATATTGTATGATTTTGACTCCTGTTGTGTCATAGCATAGCAGTAGGCAATGTATTTATTAGAAAGTTTTTATTGATGTTCAAGTCCCATGTATCTCGATGCTTTATGTACTTCAGCATTACGCATTTATCGCATGCCTGTTCATTTGAACGTTGTATGTTGTGTGTGTAATTAGACCACGAGGTCTTGTTCTCTGATCATAAAAATTATATAGCTAATTGGGCACTTGCAACGTTTAGTAGCCAAACGCAAATATGCACACTAAAAACACTGCAAAAATGGTAAAAGGTAATTGCTGCCACCGGCTTGTCTTTAGGCACATCTAAAAGTAACCAAAAATCCCAAGTGTAAAAAACTAGGGTGATACAAAAGTCTCCCCACTGCACTTTAAGATGCCGTGTACACTGTTAAAAAAAGTTACCAGAAAGGTAAACAGTTTTCCAGTACTGACAGTCTGAAGGACTGACCAGTTTCGCCATAATCAAATGAACAAAAGGCCAGGGGAGTAAAGCTGAAGGCCTTACTTCGCTGTAAAAAGTCAGAACAGGTTAAAAAAAAAAAAAAGAAAAAAGTAAACATTGGGAGTCCATAGAATACGGAGAGAACATTGCCTAAAGAGAAATCTTCACTAACAATGGCAAAGCCTATTGAGTCTGCGGCTCATGGTCAAGGATGTCAGTGAGGTCTACTACAGAGTGTCGTGTCCCAAGGCAACAGCGAAATTCTCAACCACCTTGCAGTATTGGGCATTCGGGTGTGCGTATGGGTTTAGCTGCTGGAATTCTGAAGACTTATCCAAACCACTGGCACCGTGGAGGCCCTCCGGCAGTTGCAGCACAGTAACCCGGTATTGTCCACCATAGAATCTATTCATAGATCCAAGGCTGCGCCCCCCCCGCCCCAAACCAAAAATCGACTCGACCCAAATGGCATTGGGTCTCCCTGCTCGTCAAAAATCAACATCTCGAAGAACACGGATCAAACGTCCTATAATAAACTTTGATCTTGCGTGGCCGGTCAAGGGTCTCCTTGGGACGAGTGGGGTGCCGACTGTCTCGGCACAGGAGCAGGTTTATCCTTAGGGGTCTTGCTCATGGGTGTTTGACCAACCTTGGCTGTCTACGTGCCGGATGTGGTTGGAGCCGTATTCACCTACGGTGTTGATGCCTAGGCCATACCAGCCAAGGCCTTTTCAAAAACTTTCAATATTTGTTTTTTGAAGTTTTTCAACTCCTCCCTAGATACACCCTTCTCAGGGTACGACAAACCCCCTTTGTCAAACGAGTCAAAATTGCATTAGCATTTCTTATTGTGCAATGAGGAGGAGTGGCAAGATTTGCTACATGAGTGTGAATGTTTTTAGACTTCTTGTGGCGACGTACTGCTCAATGTTTCTCAGGAGTAGGCCCTTTGGTATCGTGCTCCAGCACCCTTGAAGCAATTTCTCAGGGAATTTTGATGGAGGTATGCCAGCTATACAGAGCGTTCCTTTACCAACTTTGCGCTCATTGCCAGACAAGAACCACAATGCTCAGTATCATGTGTAACACCAAGACCCCACACACAGTGTCTAAACGTTTTCAGAATTGAAGTCCTAGCCAATGTTTAAATCTGGATGGTTTAGGCTCCGATATACTGGCCTAAGGGCAAATTCTTTCAAATTGAATAAGAGTGCGTTAACAATAGCATGCGGAAAAAGGGAACTGAGGTAAGGGGGCGTAGTGCATCCTTTTTTTACATCCCCCCGACATGTCCACTGTTGAGGAATGGCACGGCTGAATACGGGAGTTCGGGAGAATATTCATTTCTGTGCTAAAGTCCTCCCACCTTACAAATCCCCAGCTCTTTTGCTGGACTTAGGACTTGTTAATTTTATCTCCTGAGTGAGTGGGACCTTTTTTCTCACTCATCACGTGTTTTTCCCTGATTAGGATTTTATGTTTTCACTGTTTTTGGAGTCTGACAAACTCCATAGGCATCTGCTTTTTGTATAGAGAGACAGCACCCTCAGTGCAGTGTCCCTGAGAAGTCCTTTGTATTTCTGTTAAGGTTTAAATATCTTTTCTTGGGTGAACTACTGTTCTCAAGAATAGTAAGGTGAAAATGATCTTACTTACCTTTTCACTTTGTTAGGGTCCAGGACACACCATTTTATGAGGGGTGCTCGGTGGTTACTTAGTAGCCCCTTATCCTACCTTCTCATGTAACATTTTGTTACCCACACTACTTTAAATGGCTGGTGGCAGTGGTTTACTTTTTTCAACCAGTGTGCTTTTCTACCGCAGCTGCTCCCTCAGCTGCAGCACAGCACCCATGGGTGACCATTTTGTCAAAATGGGCCTGGTCTTTTTTTCGCTATTTCCTGTTTGTGAGGTCTTTCTTGGCTTTTACACTGTGAATTGAGACAGATTTGAGCACTTAGTGTATTTTGACTTTGGCGGGCTTCAGCCCTGAAGCCTGCACCTAGTTCCAGCGTGACTGGAAGAATTGGATGTGAGAGAGGGTCCCGAAACACCCCTGTCCTTTGTCTCTAAGAGTGCCTGAACGAAACCAGTCCAGATTGGCCTGCTGGTTGTCCTGAAAGAACAGCCACCCTGCTGTGAATTGACAGCCTAGGTGGCACATGAATGAGAAAACTTGCGAGGGTTTTGGGACTAGAGGCAGAGTCGACCACTGGAAGAAACATCTGAAGCAGGAATCATGAAGAGAAGCACGCTGCAACCTCCTGGACCTCGAAGTACCGGTGAAACCCTGCTGCTGTGCCGGCCTCCTTTTTCGAAGCTCCAGAAGGGATCTCCGTTGCTGCATAAGCCCAATGCCAGGGGTCGAGTGTCCATAGCCGAGTGCAATGTCTGCCACGGAACGAATCCAGCCAAAAGCTCCAGGAGCCTCCTCAGGACACTCCAGAAGCAGGAAATCCCGATCTAGAGTCCCCTCACCAGAGTGCAGGACCGAGAGAGCAAGGAAAGTCCAACCGAAGATTTGTTCTGCATCAATGCTATTTGTGAAGCGCTGAAACCGCAATGCGCTGCTGAATCAAAGAGCCCGTAGCTGCAGACGACCTTCCCAAGTACTGCCACAGGAGCCCTCCAGACGTTCTCCCTTTGTCCCCATGACTGATGCTCAGGAACCAGTGTCTGCATGGCTGCAGCAAGATGGAATTCAGCTGGACAACCTTTCTTCAAACCAGAGGTGCTGTTTGGGTTTGGGGGTACTTACCTTCTTGCTAAATCGCACTATCTCGCTTGAGATTTTCATTGCTTAACTATCTGAATTGATTTCAACTCCCCTTTGCACAGGCCTAACAGCTCGTCTATCTTCAGTGATTTCCTTTTGAACAATCCGACTCTGTGGAAGACTTTATCCAAGAAGTGCATCCGAACTATAGACTTTGTCCAAATGACTTTGGCTGTGTTTGCTCCCTAAAGGCACCTTTCTGAATCCATTGACTTTGGCATTGCTTGTCCCACCATAGGTTGTAGCTTGTTTAATAATGTTACTGCTGGGAAAGGCTTACCTAGATCTCATTGGAGGATTCAGTTGACCTCACATTCAAACCTTTATATTTTCCTTAGTCCTTCCTTCCTGAAACTCAGAATCTGAAAACGAGATCGATGTTTAATATTAATGCAATACTATCCTTGTAATTTAAGTCACTTCAGGGTGTAGTAGAAATGGATTAGCATCTCCAAATAGTACTTGCCAGCTTTCTTGATTTTGAAAAGTAATTCAAAAGTTTGCTTGAACAGTTATAAACCATTGCCTTTTTAAAGAATGCTCATTTAAAACTGATGTTAAATAAATAACTATTTATAAGCGCAACCTTGAGTGCAAGTGTTACTTGCCTAGTTGTATTTACCAAATTAATTGCTACAGCTCTACAGCTCACATTTACCCCTCTCGAGCTAGGCCTGCCTGCTCAGTCACACTGCCAAATGGTGTACAGAATACCAACTTGTGTAGGACAGGCCCATACCAAAAGGTGGGTTACCCAATACCGAGCCGATAAGTCTTGTGTCGTCTTAGTGTGACTGCAACAATTCTTACCGAACGAGGGAGTAATCAACAGCGATATGGAGCAGCACTGAGTCGAGCAGCTGATGCTGGGTAACTATCAAGATGAGGAATCTGTGGGAGAAAGCATTCCATTGAACAGCCATTGAATAGCCATTCACCAAATCAGAATCTAATTGAATCCTAGGGATTCAGGAATGCAGATGTTACAGAACCAAATTCATAAAGAAGGACAATAAGGCTGAAGTACACACAAAACCTGAACAGAACAAGTAGAGAGCCACAAAAACGCAACAAATCAGAAATGAATGTAGAAAACAGGCCTGTGGGGGCAGTCAAAGAACTAGAAAAATGGGTCTGTGGAAAACAAATGGTGCTGGACGAAACGGAAGGGAGGCTCATAACCAAGGGATGAGTGGACATCATTTGCAGGCATCATTAACCTGACTACGGGGAGAGGACAAAGGGGCAGAAAGCAAACACTGAATAACTGAGGGTGCAACTGCATCACATATGCATCAGCTGCCTAAACACAAAGAACAAGGAGGAAGGGGAGGCAAGTGGACAGCTCCAAAGGTCAGCTGAGGCTACGGGCAAGAGGCGCATCACATATGCATCAGCTGCCTAAACACAAAGAACAAGGAGGAAGGGGAGGCAAGTGGACAGCTCCAAAGGTCAGCTGAGGCTACGGGCAAGAGGCGCATCACATATGCATCACCTGCCTAAACACAAAGAACAAGGAGGAAGTGGAGGCAAGTGGACAGCTCCAAAAGGTCAGCTGAAACTACGGGCAAGAGGCGCATCACATATGCATCACCTGCCTAAACACAAAGAACAAGGAGGAAGGGGAGGCAAGTGGACAGCTCCAAAGGTCAGCTGAGGCTACGGGCAAGAGGCGAGTCGCTAGGGTCACCTACCATTTCCATCACACTTCATGACTGTTCAGTGCAGCACATTGGACATTCCTGCTCTGCATCCATCATTGCCACTCTGCCATCAGCACTAATGCAATATTTATCAAACGCACTGGGACAGCGCCAACCGCGCACAGTAGGTCCCTCCACTCTTTCTTGAATAAGCTCGCTTTTTGTAATCTACCCACCCTACAACGGAATGTAGCAGGCTCACCTACCACCCCAGCCCCTCGTCACTACTCACTGTAGTTGCCCCTGTAATAGAAGAGCTTCTGGGTGTCCAGATGAATGATGTCCGTACACACGTCATCCAAGAATCCCTGGTCGTGGGAGACTATCAGCAATGTCTTCTTCCAACTCTGGAGATAGCTGGTAAGGAATGGAGATTAAGCCCATGATATACTGGAATCACTTAAATAAGCAGGTACATAGATTTAGTTATGCTCTGGAGCAGGCATAAGACTCACTTATTCAGCCAAATGACAGCATTAAGGTCCAAGTGGTTGGTGGGCTCATCCAACATTAGCAGGGTGGGCTCCATGAAGAGAGCTCTGAAAAGAGAGAAGAACAAGGTTACAGCAGATTAGTGGGGATATGTGTGAGTGGGGAGGGAGGGGAGATCGGGTGATATCACCCAGGGTTTGAGATCCAATTCCAGGTGTGGAAGGCTTGGCTTAAATTGGGGCGCGAGGGGGTAGAATGACTGCCTACAACTGACCAGTTCTGCAAGCGCAAGCCCAGATAAATGCAAACAATCTGTGTCTAAGGAGTGCACAGGATTAGGATTGCTGGCAGCCCCAATATCACCATGGAGCGCAAGCCCAGATCAATGCGAACAATCTCGGTGTAAGGTGTGCGTGTGACCAGGACTGCTGGCAGCCACAATGTCACCCTGGAGTGCAGGCCCAGATCAATGCAAACAATCTGGGTGTAAGGTGTGCACGGGACTAGGATTGCTGGCAGCCCCAATATAACCATGGAACGCAGGCCAGATCAATGCAAACAATCTGGGTGTAAAGTGTGCACGTGACTAGGTTTGCTGGCAGCCCCAATATCACCATGGAGCAAATGGTCAGATCCAAGTGGATTAGCATGGCTTATATTTCAGCAACAAACCCCAAAATGCACAGTAAGCCACATTTACACGCTCCGATCAGATGAGGGCAGTGTTTGGGTACATTCAAGGAATCTGACTAATTACTGACCAGTAAGCTATAAAGGAACAGACAGACCCAAGCAAGGGGCTGTCCTACACCCCCTCTCCCCACAAGAAAGATTAGGATGCCAGGTACAGAGGAAAATAAATCTATGCCATCTTTTATACTGTTTTGTGTTGGTGCTGCATACTCTGTTCATTCGGAGTCTCATTTTTGTACGTGAGAGATCATAGAGAGGTGCTGGGGGGACAGCCTGCACTTTTTACATTGATTTTGGACAGTTATCAAATCTGTTATGAACATGGTGCAGTGTATTCAAACTACATTTTAATTTAACCAGAATTTCTTCCCACTAGCAATTGATGCTTTACGGATTCAGTTGTCGGATTGCTCCGGTACAAGCCATGTTTTGGCAGGCATTACAGTCACCAGTTTGGCTCCGACTTAAGAAGCAACAACTGCAAAGATGAAATTCTGTAGAAGAAACACCACCTTCTACACATGGCTGACACTGTACTCTATTTCAGTACAGGCTACTCTCCATTCACCTCAAATGAGGGGTCTGCAGGGTGGGTTTCAACCACAGGTGTGCAGAGAGGGAGGATAAGAGCACCTACGAGAGGGAGGATAAGAGGAGACCTATGAGAGGGAGGATAAGAGGAGACCTACAAGAGGGAGGATAAGAGGAGACCTACAAGAGGGAGGATTAGAGGAGACCTACGAGTGGGAGGATAAGAGGAGACCTACGAGTGGGAGGATAAGAGGAGACCTACGAGTGGGAGGATAAGAGGAGACCTACGAGTGGGAGGATAAGAGGAGACCTACGAGTGGGAGGATAAGAGGAGACCGACGAGTGGGAGGATAAGAGGAGACCGACGAGTGGGAGGATAAGAGGAGACCGACGAGTGGGAGGATAAGAGGAGACCTACGAGTGGGAGGATAAGAGGAGACCTACGAGTGGGAGGATAAGAGGAGACCTACGAGTGGGAGGATAAGAGGAGACCTACGAGTGGGAGGATAAGAGGAGACCTACGAGTGGGAGGATAAGAGGAGACCTACGAGTGGGAGGATAAGAGGAGACCTACGAGTGGGAGGATAAGAGGAGACCTACGAGTGGGAGGATAAGAGGAGACCTACGAGTGGGAGGATAAGAGGAGACCTACGAGTGGGAGGATAAGAGGAGACCTACGAGTGGGAGGATAAGAGGAGACCTACGAGTGGGAGGATAAGTGGAGACCTACGAGTGGGAGGATAAGTGGAGACCTACGAGTGGGAGGATAAGTGGAGACCTACGAGTGGGAGGATAAGAGGAGACTAACAAGAGGAGGATAAGAGACGACCTACGAGGTGGTGTGAGGCTGTTCGAGGAGACCTACGAGGAAGGTGTGGGGAGGTTTGGGTTTAAGCAGAAACCTATGAGTGGGGGAAATAAGAGGAGACCTATGAGAGAGAAGACAATGATAAGCGGAGACCTAGGAGGGGGACCTACAGTAAAATCCTGTAGAAGTCGTGTACGGGTATGCATGGCAGGGAAGTTAGCAGAGGGACCCCAAGAAAACATAAGTTATCAGGAAATACCTTGCTAGCGAAACTCTCATTCTCCAACCTCCAGAAAACTTCTTTGTGGGTCGATTCTGCATTTCGGGGTTGAACCCCAGACCAGCCAGAATCCTGCGGGCTTTGGCTTCAGCGGATGCAGCACCCGTTGCACGAAGCTCCTCATAGACCTGTAAGAGCGCATACAACACAGATTTCCTTCAGTTTCCGATAAACAAAGCATGCACTGTGCACTGCTGTGCCCATCACAGAATGCTTAAATGTGGCTTTGCGTACAGCATTAGAGAAATATTGCCACACACCCCGGTGGTGATGGGTTTGAAACCATCTATACGCACAGGGTAGTCATAAAAAAACCGAGTCCAAGCTTGTATTGAAGAAGTGTTTGTTAGGCAAGAATTGATGTAGTGTTTGGAAGGAGATATTGCCTTCCTGCACCCCCCAAACGCATTAAAATTAGGCAAGGCACTACAAGGAACCATGGGGAGGAGGGCACTGTGAAAGCTTTTTCATGCAAATATAATCACACACACACAGACATGGGCAGGCACTAAAAGAAGGCAGTTAATTAAATATAAGGTGCAAATAAACTTAGCAGAATACATTTGCAAATGTTAAATCCTATGTAGTTCGACAATCTTAAAGTGCGATAGAGGCAGGCTTTCTGCCGGCAAGAATGCAGCCTGTGCTAATAATAGGACAACAAGCTTCCTGGGTGTTCGTGCTTTTTAAGCAGAGTTTGAATGCAGTACCCTTTGGGACCACTACACACAACTATGACTACATGTGTAAGCAAACCAACCTTTGGTATAAGTCTGTACTACACAGTAGCTGAGCTCAGCAGCCAGGCTTATCTAAAGAGGGTAAATGTGAGCAGTAACAATGTTACACAGTAGTCTACCATCACAGGTGTTCAAATAAACTCTCACACTCAAGGTTTCTTTGTTAAATACTTATTAATTTATTTAACTGTCAGTTATAAAACATTCACTAGAAGGAGGCAAATTATACAACACCACAAATACACATCAATACTATTTTTGGAAATACTTTTCAAGAGGAGGAAAAGGAAAATATTATTAAAACATGAAAGGTTACAATTATTCTTGGACAGTGTAAATAGTTTTAGTTCGCCAGAAGAGTCAATTCAATTCAATAGGCTAGGCCAAAGTCAATGGGCTAAAGTCTTGGATCGGATAAAGCAGTTCTGGTAGTTAAAAGGAAACGTCTCTGCACAAGTTCTCAGAAGTCGTTTGTAGCAAGAAGAATCATATGCTGGGTCACAAGCTAATTAGGCCTGCGAGTTGGGAAAGTTTCAAGCACTTTCACTGCAAGACGCAAGTACTCTGTCTTGTTTCACAGTACTTACAAATGAAGAAAAAGAGGCAGCTGATGACTTCTGTCCCTGGCAGTTCCTGCAGATATCGCTGTTCCTGGGCCTCACTTGTGGGCACCAGAGGGAGGATATTGGGGGATTCCTGCACTTCACTTTGAACAGTCAAAAAGCATGGCAAAACAAATTTCAGTGGCTGTAAATCAAGCACACAAACTTGTGTCTCTCTCCCTGGTTCTATGGTTTCCTGCAGCACTCTAGGAAATTCAACCAGCTCCGAGATGAGTATGCAGGTGGCTTACTGTGAGTAGATTGGTCCCACCAACTCAAAGGGAGCAGTCGTCCTTCAAGGGGCTTCTCTGTCGAGGTGAACTTGGCGATTCGGACCTGCAACAGGGCTTCACCGGGCAAACCAACGGTCCAGGAGTTGCAGCAGCCGTCCTCTTCAAGTTAGTTTTCGGTTCTTTCGTTCCAGTGGTGGACTCAGCCTTCCAAGCCAAGAGACTCACCTTTTATTCACTTCTCTCCCAATCATTCTAGCCTGGTTGTCACTCACCCAGCAGGGTGGCTGTCCTTGCCGGACAGTCAGCCAGCCAATCCCCACAGAGCGCATTTGGGTCCCTAGGAGACTACGAACAGGGAGTTTTGGGCACCTCTCTCACTTCCTGCCTACCCCAGACACTCGGGCGCCAGAGGCGGTCTTCACTCCTGAAGCCTGCAAAATTCGAATGAACAAAGGGACCAAACCTGGTTTGGCGCGCAGAGACACTCTAGAAGGACCTTTCCAACAAGAAATGGTGAAAAAAGAAGACCGGGACCTGTTCAAACAAAGGGGGCTCAGACGCCCTCTTGAAAAACATGGCTCCCGCGATTTAACACTACCGTCACTCTTGGTCCGGAAAAATCGTGGTAGTTCGTTGTAAAACCACTGCCACCAGCCATTCTGATAGGAAATGGTAGCATTTGACTGCTACATGAGTATCTAGATACAGGGGATACTAAGTAACCCCTCCAGCACTATTGTAAGATAGGGTGTGCTGGGTCTAGGAATTGAAAGAGATTAGTGAAGTCAATTTCACTTTACTTACTCTGGGAAACAGTTTATCCCAGAGAAGGTATTTTAACCTTGGGAGAGCCTGAAAAGGTTTCCCTGTGCCACTGCACTGAAGGTGCTGTGTGACACAAATAAAAACGTCATGTCTATGGAGTTGGTTAGACTCCAAGACCAAAAGAAACAAACACAGAAAACACATTGATTTAATTAAAAGTTCAAAGTCCCAAAGTTTAGCAAAAGAGCTGGAGGGCTCCAAGGTTGGAGGAATTGGCACATTTATGAGAATTCTCCCCAACAGGTACGACCCTTACTAAAAAAAAAAAAAAAAAAAAAAAAAATAAAAAAAAAAAAAAGAAAAATTAGACCCGCTCTCGCCAAACAACTACCGTCCCATCACCACTGTCCATTTTCTTCTAAAAGTCTTGGACAAAGCAGCTCATAATCAAATCCAACTATTTCTTGAATCCAATAATATCCTTGGCAGAAGACAATCAGGGTTTTGCAAAGGACATGGCACCGGAACTGCCCTCCTTGAGCTCAAAAATCAAATCACCTCAGTCATGGACAAGGGCAAGCCGGCTCTCCTCCTACTCCTTGAACCTCTCTGCTGCTTTTGATCTTGTAGACCACAAGACCCTCACCCCATCAATGCAGCCCAATTCTCCAACGAGGCCACTACATGGATTACCTCTTTCCTTAACGGAAGAGCCATGAAAGTGTTTTCCAACCAGGCAAATGCAGCTCTCACAACTATACACTGCCGAGTCGCATAGGGTTCTTGCACAACTCCGACTCTCTATAACCTGTTCACCAAACCGCTCTTGGACAAGCTGGACTCACTCGGCATAGCCTACACGAACTATACAGGTACTCCTACCCCTCTCGGGCGCCTACGACCAGGATGCGGCTGCACTCCACTTAATCTACAGCACCATTCAAGCCTGGATGGCCACAAATGGTCTATGCCTAAACAGTGACAAAAGCGAGATCATCATTATAGGCCCCAGAGAGATTCTATCAAAGCTTGACCAACAATATTGCAACTTCACTATAGAAAACTCGATCATCCCTGTTTCACCATCTGTCAAGACACTAGGGGTCTACTTAGACTCTACTTTTTCCATGAAACGTCAGGTTAGCGCCATTGCCTCAGCCTCTGCCCACAATACAAAACTCAATGAGGTTAAACCGTATCTGTCCAAAGAAAACTACCTCACTATCGCTAGAGCCACTATCTGAGCAAAACTAGATTACTGCAACGTCCTCCTCTTCTAAGAACCTAAACCATCTCCAGGTGATCCAGAATAACGCTCTCAGAGCTGCTCTCAACATAACTAAAAGGGCCATATCTCTCAAACACGACGTGACGCACACTGGCTCCCCGTGAAAGACCGGATCATGTCTGTCTCCACTTGCCAAAGGTAATTTCTGGTAATTTCTTTGAACATCGTCAGCAGAGGCAGTTGAGTGTGCAGGGCTAGCGACCCTCCTGGGACTGGCTTTCCCCCATTTTGACCAGGGAAACCCAGCGGAGCCAAGGCCCGCTCCCCCTGCTGCCCCCAAGCTCCATTTCCTTCTTCCCTCCTGTTAGGCAGAATCTTGTGCAGTGCCCTTAGGGACCACTACACACAATTAAGACTACAGGTGGCAATACAAGTTTTACCTTTGGTACAAGCCTGTACTACTGTGTCAGAGTGGTAGCAGTGGCGGAGTAGCCAGGCTTATCTCAAGAGTATATGAGCAGTAGCAGAGATTACACAAAGGGACCACAATTACTGTGACTCAAGCAATCACTGACTCAAGGTTTCAGGTAGAAAAATATAAGTACATTTATTTTTAAACCATTCGTTATCAACACAACACTTCTATTAATTCAAAACCACACGTAAAATATACTACAACCAACCAATTCACTTTGTACAGCAAGTCTCAAGGTAAGTACCCTGTGTTTGAATGAACCGATGTTACGAACAAAACACGTTACCGCGAATACGATTGCGATCACTTTTTGACAGTTTGGTCTACTAAACAAACGCGTATCCGTGACTTGAAATGCTACCAGGGCAAAAACACACTTCGCACTTGAGATACCCAGAGGGAGTTGGAGGCAAAAATCACAGGCAATATTTTAGTTGGGCAGGCAGAATCAAGAAACATTCAAAGACAGGAGTTCAAAAGTCAAAGGGCCCGACCCAGGGTCGAAAGACAACGGGGCCAGTTGCCGAAGATCACACGGTCAGACAGTTTGCGATTCAACGTAGCCAAAAGTACTTCGATATTGTCAATGTTCGGAAGCAAAAGTTATAAGAAGGAGGGAAGACAAGGTCAAGCCTTGGAAATGAAAAAAAAGGGATTCACCCAGTTTCCTCAACAGAACACATTACCTTGTTCCAATGATGCAGCTGGTGCCCTGGCAGTTGTTCCTGTTGGTTTCCCGCAGACCCACGATTCCTGGAGCTTCGTTGTGAAGAAAGACGTCTGAAGGGGGTCTGCACCACACAGGGATGAGGCCGGCAGCAGCGACAATGAATTAAAGGTGCGCTCCTTAAAAACAGGAGAGGCTCTTCAGGTGGCTATCCGGACCACTACAGCAGTGTGCAGCGATTTCGACCAAGGAAGAGGATCCTCTGGCTGTAGAAGATGAGCTGGTTAACCCCACCAAGCTCAAGAGAAGACGACTCCGGACTGGATCTTCTCCGAGTCGTTGAAGGGCAGATAGCTCAGGAGTGCAGCAGGGCTTCACTGGGACAGGGTAGTTACAGCAGCCGTTGTTCGCTCAGCTTCTCTTAGGTTCGTTGTAGTTCCAGTGGCAAATCTCTGACTTCTAGTCCAAGAGACCTGCCTTTTATGCAAAAAAAAAAAACATTCACACAGCCTGGCTGCCAATCACCCAGCAGGGGGGTTGTCCAGCCTGGACAACTACTCTGGCCAGTCATGACAAAGTGCGACTTGGGTTTCCTAGGATACCCTGTGCAGGGGGTGACTACACCACTCCCTCACATTTAGCCCACCTAGACACCCAGGCGCCTGGTGGAGGGCTTCTGAACAGAAAGCCCGCCCAAAGACTGAACAAAGAAGGCAAACCTAGTTTGCCGCGCAAAGTAAAACACAAGAAGGACTTTAACGAGAAGAAATGGCGAATAAACCCAACCGGAGCCAAAAGAAAGACGATTTGGTCAAGCGGGTTTATGTTCGAGGCTAATATAATAGCCAAGAACAGTACCACGTTTATCTAATATAATCGCGGTAGAAAAGTTAGGCTAGATACCACTGCCACCAGCCAAGTCTAAATGTTAAAATAGCGAAACAATGCTCTAGGAGGTACAGATAAAAAGGGATACTAGTTAACCCTTTCCAGTACTCCATGGAAGATGGGGTGTACTGGATCTGTGGGAGATTGACTAAGTAAAGTTAATGGTAACTTTACCCTTTTCTGGAGGACAGTAGTCGCCTCAGAAATGGAGTCGAGGGAAGTCTCAAAGAAAACCCTGTCCCACGGCACTGAAGGTGCTGTGTGACACACACAAAGAAGGGGTTACCGAAGTGGTGTACTTCAGAGTACACAATCACAAAAACAGATAGAAACACATAACAAAACACAGGTAAGAGTGGGGGGAAAAGCTCTCACTCTTACCAAGTGGAAAAAAATAAACTCCAGAAGTCCAGCAAAGCTGCTGGGGGACTCACTAGGTGAGGGAAATTAGCCATAAATGAGAATTCTCCCTAACACCTCCCTCTTCCCGCCTCCCGACCGGCCCCCGACCCTGTGATTGGCCCCTCCTCCCCATATCTTGAATCCTCCCAGGGCAGCCGCCTGCCCGGCATCCCCTGCAACAAAGGGCCCCCAACATTGGCGACTCCAAGATGTGTCTGCAGGTGTCCGCAGGGGAAGCCAAGGAAGCTAACAGACAAAACAAAACTGAGTGTGGCATGGGTGGGGTGTACAGCAATTACTCTACTCCAGAAAGCCCCTGCCACTCTACCTTACCTTCCATAGCGTAGACTGCCATAGACTTACACAATACATACTTAGGAAGACTTGTGACCACTGTAAATGGATTGTTAATGTTGACTTGTGATGCATATTAACTTACATGCCAATTTAGCTAGTGCCACACATGTAGGGAACTGAACTTTAGCTTGCACTGCATCTAGCTAGAAATGTGAATGTTAGCATGTGCCACACTACACTAAGGATTATTAACTTTAGCTTGCGTCGCATCTAGATAGAAATGCGAATGTCAGCATGTACCACACCTACATGGAATCCCATAATTGCAAGGACAGCAATGCCAACTAACAATTTCATCCCTCTGCATACACCTCTCAAACTCTAACCAAACACAACCACAAGCCTAAAACACAGCAATCTGCACAAACTTCACTACACTGCAACAACAAAACAAACCACACAGACATGCACAAGAGCACACGACCACTACGGACTGTAAAAAAACCCAAGCACAGCCAACTGACCCACCGGGCTGAGGCCGACAACAGCAAATCAATGCTCTCGCACTTTTCCAGCTTATTCCCACTAACCCACCCCCTTTCTTCCCCTTTTTCAGAGCCGCCAGAGCGCCAGGGGACCACTTCGGTGGTGATAATGTTAAAGGACATTTGTACCGCACACTAACATGTTCAAGACACTCTCACACAAGTGGCTCACACTCAATGCTACATCCTACCTCTTTGACACTATTGTACGAGATGCATCCTCTCGCCCGAAAAGAGCCTCTCATGCCAACAAACTCTGAATTCCGACCATAAAAATAACCAAATCAGGAAGTATTGGCTTCCCCCACATAGCATCCAAACTCTGGAATGCCCTCCCTAACTCCTAGAGAGTTACCATACCCGTGTTTTCATAAAACTCTGAAAACCACCCTCTTCAGCTAAACCTCTTGCTCTCCATGCCTCCCCTTTAGACGGTCTACTTTAAGATTCTGTAACTAAGTCTGTACTATTTGCATTTCCTTATGTTTTCTGTATGTAACTAAGCACAAATCTCATGTAACAAGTGCCAGGATGTCCAAGGGCTGCTGTGCGCTCTACAAATGTGAATAAAAAAAAAAAAATAAAAGCCGCTGTAATAAAAGCTACCAGCAGGTGGCTTTTACTTCATTAGTGCCGCAAGGGCAACTTTTTTCGCCATTACTAGCAGGGTTGTCCTTTGTTACCCCTTCTTGTACCATTCTGGGAGGGGGAGGTCTGTGTTTTGCCTTTAGCGGGCACCGGTAGGTATCCTTGCCTAGGCTCCACAGTGTCTAGGCAGGCAGGAAGTGGGGGAGGAGTCTCGCACCCCCTGTCCTTTGTCTGCCCGAGGGCCTGAATAGGACCATCTCCCACAGTGGGTCTGGCTGTCCTAATTGGACAGCCAAACACCCCTTTCTGTAAAATGCTGAGAGAGATTGCAGGGGAGTGTGTGCTGGAACTGTATCAAAGGTGAAGCTTCTGGAGTATACAGCAAGTCCACCACAGGAAACAGTAGTAATGAAGACCAGAGAAGCTGGCAGACCCTTTGCAAGACCGTGAAGCGACCACTGCTGTCCTGACCCCATTTTCTATACGACAGAGGAGCTCCAGAGACGACTCCTTCCCTTTGGCTGGCGGGAACAACCAGTTCCAACATGAACTTTGAAACAAGCTCTCTTCTGAGGTTATAGAAGCTTGCAGAGCTGCAGAACCCCAATACCAGGAGAATGGCTGCCCATTTCGAGTGCATCATTGTGGTAAGGCCGAAACTATCCAAATCTGTGCTGAGCCTGTAAGGACACTCCAGAGATCCGATCCAACTCACCAGAGTGTGGGACTGCAGGAAGTGAAGAAGGTTGACTGGGCAATCTGTGTCCTTTGTTGGTGCTGCTGAAAAGGCATCAAAACCGCAGAGTGAACCAAGAAGTTGCTGAAAGTCGTGCTACAAATCCTCCCTCAAGACTGCTGCAGAGAGACACCGTCCATTGTCCGGGCTTTTGCCACCAGACCAACAAATCCAGAGGTCGAGTCCAAAGCTGACACATGGCGGAGGAGCCCATACAAACACTTTCTTCAAACCAAAAGGTACTGTGGAGAAAAAGGTATTGCTTACCCGATTCCAAGAAGTCGCTCCAGGGTGTTGGAGTGCACGTAGAGGGGTCCAGGGCAACCCCCCCTTACCTCTGACCAAAGCTGCTGCTTGTGTCCCCTTCTCGAGTCCGTTTTTATGTCTCCTTTGTTAGTTGCTCACTTTCTGCTTCAAGAACTTTAAACACTGGAAGAAATCTGCAGGAACTCTTCATTATTAGCTGTTTGCCAAGACACTCCAAACTGCCTTTAGCTAGGGTTGCGTTTTTGGAGTTTTAGACGTGCCAGGCCAAGAAACCATCTCTAGAACCTTGAACTGAGCTCATGTAGCATAACCACTTATTTTCCTCCCTGTAAGTGACTATAAACTGTTAAAAACTGCATGAGTGTGCAATTGCCAATAATACGATAACCTTGTCTTTTCCCTTTCCAACGTTGCTACAAATGTAAAAGTGAAGCAACACAAAAGTGAAAGTGCCCTTTGAAGTGTATTATCAAGTATGTCAAAGTGTTCTAGTCTAAACGTCTGAAGTATTTGAAGTGATTCTGGTGTAAATAGAATAAATATATAAATATGTTGTGCCTGTCTAACTAAGATTCAGAGTACTTACCTACAGCTCACATCTTCCTCTTAAAATAAGCTTGAGCTGCTCTGCCATACTACCAAGTTCCTGAACTAGTGCTGAATGATACTAAGAGTTGGGGATCAACAAACCACTGGGATATCTTACTAAAGCCTTACTACCAGCAGGACTTTAGGAAAACTCTCCTAACAATCGGGTGACCCCCAACGGAAAGGCCACTGAAAAAACCCTGCAATTAAGCTTGTATTGAACAAAGACCGTTTTGAAATCAAGTGTTTTGTTTGAAAGCTGGAAGATCTGAATTCTTGGGGAAGGGAACCCCTTCTGTTTGGTGAACTATCTTGAACTTGGGGCAGGGGAGCCGTGCTGCGACCTTACGGGGCTGCAATACCCCAATACTCTGGGACCTCGAGCCATTGTGCGGTGCACGGTCTTCCGAATCTCGTTGAAACTTTGTGGGCATTCTGATGGACCTCCAGAGACGTCAATCTAGTCTGAAAAGTCCCCTCACCTGAGTGCTGGACCTAGCAAATGACGAGAATTCAACTGGTGATATTTGGTGGTCTTCTGTGCTCATGAAACAGGTGCCAAATACAGAGAGGGGCATCCAGCCGCAAGGAAAACCTTGGCTAGGGACTTCTCCATGATCCTTGCTGCAAAAGTCTTAAGGTGTCCTGTCTTCTTAATTTTATTTATCTGTACTTTTTACACAGAGCATATAGAAAAACCTATTTTACAATTCCATAAAAACATTTAAAAGACATTTGACAATTTAATTTCTAGTAAAATCCATCAACTACAAATAATCAACAAAAAAAACAACATTCCATTAAATTTACAAGTTACAAGCATTAAAATTCTAGTGGGCTTGCCTTTAAAAGCTCTAAAAACCAAATTGCTAAAAACATGTAATTAGTATTTAGGATCCTTCTCCACAGATCCTGTTCCGTTTGTCTAAAATTCATAGATATAATTTGACCGCTCAATATACCCAAGCTAGGGCTTTGTAGACAAATGTTTAAAGGTCTCTGTCTCCTTAAGACAATGCCGGCAAAGTCACTGGTCCCTCAGCATGTTATTTTGTCTGCACAGGACTTCTTGGGCTGGGAGTAAATTTAATTTAAATCTCAAAATGTGGGACCTAAAATTCCTCAACGGGTGTTTTTTCATATATGGAGCAAAATTGTCGCAATTCTTTATTGTCCAGACAAAGTGGTCACCAAAGCACTGATATTGCATTAAATTCTCCAAGTGAAATCCGCACGTCTGCAATGTTTCGTTTTACCAAGTAAGCTGTTGCTCTCATATCTTCAAGTGAGGCCCCTATCGGTTGCAATAACTTTAAGCAATCAGCCCCCCGATCCGATAAGACCTTACATAAGCCTTTCAACCAAAGTACATTCAGACTCGTAAATTGAGGCAGCTGGAGGGGCCAGTATACTTGCAAATATCTGCAGCTTCCCCCAAGCAATCATGGTCTGGATGGGGAGCTGCCCCAATTCATACCATATTCCCTCTAATGGTACTGATTGCGCGAGGCGTAGTACCCCTCTCCAAATAATCACCTCATGTTTTGACCAATCAATGTGTGTTCCTGGTCTGTACTCCATAGGTTAATTTTGGGACAATTTGTTGTTTGTACAATTTTAGCACGGGCATAAACGAGAATCTTCCAAATTTGAAGTCAAACTGCTGGAGCTGCGCTGTTGCTCCCCTAAGCTTAGCCTTGAGGTCAATCAGTAAATCGTGCCCCACCCGCCCCCATTATCATAAACAAGGGACCCTAAGTACTTAAACTTATTTATCACTTCAAGGCTGCAGCCCATCAACTTCCAAGTGAAAGTTCTACATTTTTTATTTCCTCCCTTTAAGAACAGTACTTTGGATTTTACTGTATTAACAAGTGCAAATTACCCAAAAATTATTCCACCGCATACAAGGCTCTTTATAGACCAATTGGTGTCAAATCGCAGACAACAATGTCATCTGCATAGAGTAAGTGTTTTATTTTAAATGTGCCCACCCTCAGTGGGTTTGGTCTTATATGGCTCAAAAAATGTACTATTCCCATTATGTAGAAGCAAAAGAGGAACGGTGCCAGCACCCAGCCTTGTCGTTGACCCCCATTTGTCTCCATCCATGGAGTTTACGATCCATGGGCATCTAGTCTAACTCTAATGCTTGTGCCCACGTGCCTCCAGAATCCCCACCAATGTAAGTGGACAGCCCTTTTCTTGAAGACTTTTGCATAGCAAGGCCCTATTTACATGGTCAAAGGCTTTGCTAATGTCCAAGAACACCAAAAATACAGGTCTAGCTTGTACCTTTGCCTCCGATGAAAGTAATTCCAAAAGAAAACTATTTAGGGAGGTTCCCATGCCCTGCCGGAACCCAGTCGAAACAATTAGAAGCACATGCCCTATTTTGGAGCTCCTTCAGCAGCATTTTAGCAAACATGTTGTTCGAAGCATCCAACAATGAAATGGGTCTATAAAACAAGGGTGAAGCCTTATCTACACCTTTAAAAATAAGAAGTATAGTGGCAGTAGACCAGCAGTATAGTGGCACTAGGGCAGCAGTACAGTGGCAGTAAACCAGCAGTACAGCGGCAGTAGGACAGCAGTACAGCGGCAGTAGGACAGCAGTATAGCGGCACTAGACCAGCAGTATAGTGGCAATAGGCCAGCAGTAATTCCACTTCTGAGTTCTAAAACAATCATATTGTTGAAAAGGTCAGAAACTTCCATTGCCTATTCAGAAAGATACAGAGCAGCCTCCCATGTGACCAGTCCAGTGGTTCCCATAGAGATTATAGCCAAACTTTCCAAAAGGGTGATGCTCTCTCCAGAGGACAGGAAATAACTTGTGGCACTGCGTAGAGTCTTCTATATATAAGACCTTGCCAAGTGCTTCATCCAGTGGCTCTGTAGCTGTAGATTCATTCTTTTTAATGAGCTTCAACAAGAATATCCTCATGTATTTCACAGACGGTGGCTATTTCGCACACAGAGGATGACGAACAGTCATTTTTAAAATGTCAAGCAGCAACAAGTGATCCAAAAACTTCTTCCACTGTTCCTCCCAGGGAAAAACGTTCAGATGCTGCTCAGCTAGGAGAAGGCGCTAAAAGTTGAACCGAGATTCTGGCTCTGAGAGTCCATGCTGAAAGCTGCGCAATAGTGGGCAGTTACCATTAGAGAAATGTAATCTTGAAATTATGGATATCCCTGCATTGGCCACTTCAAAATCTAATGATAAGAAACTCATTTTCTGCCAAGATTACATCTTTGATAATATAAGACTTTAGGTGAAGCTTTAGTATATCCAAGCAGTCTTCATGCACAAACTCAACAGTGCTAATATCACCCGTAGTTACCAGCCTCAATTTTGGGATTTTGTGCATGAGAGATCGGATGTAATGCCTATTCAGCGGGTACCTAGTAGAGCTCTCGAATAAACGGCTCAGATAGATACAAATCTGAACCTTTTGAACTGTTTTCTTTTGAGGTGGTTTGGTGGGTAATATCCAGTGGGATTTAAATATCTTCACTTTGTGTTCAATGCAGGGGGCAGCTGACCTATCCACCCTTATTTGTTGGCACTTTGGCATACCCGGAAATTCTTCTATTCTTTGGGAGGGGGGCACTGGAATTACACACTTGGTCTCCCCAATATCCTGAGCCCCCGCAAGATCCTTAACCACAACTGGTTTTGAAATAATTACATACAATTCTTCCTTTACTTCGCCCCCTTGTGGGCACGAAGTGAGATTAACCATCTCCAGTGACTTTAAATTACTTGGCCCCAACAATTGTATCGAACCAGAATCCATTAGTACAAAACACTTCACTCTCTCTTTGCCAGTTATTTTCTCTATTTTTTCTCCTACACATACTCCTCCCATCCCGAAGTTTCCTGGGTTTCCACATCTATTGGATACACAGATATTTTACCTAAGTCAAAAGGAAGGGCTAACCTCTAGCGACTCATTTGTTTGCGGTCCCACCTCCCTAGTTTGCTTCATCTCCCTGGCTGGTTCTTTGAGGCACTTTACTTTTTTTGACTTAAAGAAGTCCCTTTTCTTTTGTTCCAAGTCGGCCCGACTGCTAACATTTGCTGACCCACCTCCGAGCTTAACTTTCTCAGGAATTTTCCACAGCCCCTGTTATTTTGTTTGGGGGGCAATTTACATTTATTTTTTTTCTTTTGTGGGGGATTTTTTTCCTTAATTACAGAGCCATTCGGGCGACGAAAAACATGGGTTTTCTCCTTTGGACTACTACATAACATAGCATCTCCCTGCTCCGAAGGAGCCCCCAACAGAGAGACTGGCGGTAGTAGTTCCTAAGATAGGGATTTACCCTGCTGAGAATGATCCACAACTGCCTGTTTTACCAAGGTCACTTCAGCCTCTTTTTCCGATTCCCGTCCCACCCTGGTGTTGGCTGCATCAGCCATATTTTACCTTTTGTTAAGTATTGGATTCTGGTTAGTAGCCGCAATTATATACCCTTCCAAGAAGTGTACCTCACCCACCAATTCCTTCAGGGAAAGTTTTAAGTCGCGAATCTCATAATTGAGGGAATCATACCCTCTATCCATAGAATCAAGAATCCAGGGCAAGATCGGGAAGTACATCTCCTCTACCACTGTTACTGCGTCGTCCTCCCTACTTGTCCTAGCTCCACCCTCTATCGTCTGTTCCTTGGGGACTCCATGCCGTAACTCACCACCTCGAGCGGATTCCCCCACCCAATTATAACCATGCAACTCTGACGGGATGGCCGAGTGTTTCTGAAGGACAAGGTTCGACCACTGACAACACTTTACCAATATGCTGCTGCAACATTATTTCTGTGAGGCCAACCTCACGAGCAGGGGATTCTGGAATGGACCATTCATTCGTTTTAAAATCTAATGACAGCTACACAGTTTTGGCCAGCTCATGAAAGATAGCTGGTGTCAAAATCGAAACATCCAAAACCAGATCAGCCTTGTGCAGCATATCAGAAACCATAGAGCCTAGATTACCTTCTAGATTGGACGCATTACCTAGCACACCCGCAACAGTGTCCCCTTGTTTGCTACGCAAGGGAGAACTTCCCCATCTGTCAGGTATTTCGCAGGAGAAGGCAGAATTACTTGTTCCAGAATTAAGCCAGTAGCACCCTCATTTCCTTGGTGAGTTATCACAGGATCTGGAAAACAGCCCATATTTCTTAATGATACCCCCATTGTAATCTATTCACACCATACCCTCTCGACTGGACAGAGGGTCTTTCTTTTTTAGTACAAATGTATCAAGGGAGCAGAACATTCCTTTAACCAATTAATGAATGGGATACCAAAATTACCAGATGCACTACCCAGCTCTGGAAATATTCAAGTGCCGGAGGCCCTCTGAAAATAAAGGTAAGGGTAATGATATATCTTATAGCTAAGTGCACTTGCAGAGTTGAAATCCTAGAATTTACAGACCAATAGGACAGCTATGCTATGTTTAAATACAAAAGTGCTAGTGCGGGTAGAAACGAGGCAATACTAAGTACTAGTACCAAGTACATTATGTAACAAATTCATTGATCCTTTAAAACTAAAAGCAAAAGATTTCAATAAAGTGTATGTGAACCTTAAAGTGCAAAGTGCCAATGTAATTAGCTACCACTCTTTATTACATCAATATAGGGTGCAGTGTGTAAACTGGGCCATTAAGGATCAATACTAAAAGTAGGCTTTAAAATACACACAAACAAAATACAACAAGACAAGATTTAAATCTTTTGTCAAATGTCACAGCATAAAAGGCAAAGATGCCGGCATGAAATGCGGTGTGCAAATAAGTACTATTTAAAATATTGAAGACTATTCCCCACAGATTAGGTCTGTCCAGACGTAGACGGCAGGACCAGTTTGCTTATTTCCACTGCAGTATGTAACGTTTGCCAGTGTTGATTACAGATGTTAGAAGACATGCATGCATTACTTACAGTAAATGCATTTCTGATGATTGCATCTGCTTAGATTCACATGCTGTGCATATAGTCTGACATCTAGTGGTAACCGGCGAGTATTGCATCTGGTCTTTTGAGAATCGAAAAGGGACGTTGACATGGGCGTGCCTGTAACACTATCCCCTACGTGACGTGTAGTGTACCCAAAATTCATCACGCGTCGAGGTTCCTTCGATTGTATTTTTTGCTGTGAGGGAGCCTATGATTATCGTGAGTGAGTACAGAAAAGAGAAAGTAGTAAGACATCTATGTTCCTTCCATCTGAGCAGGGAGGAAGGGTGGGCGCATGTGAATCTAAGCAGATACAATCATCAGAAATGCTTTTACGGTAAGTAATGCATTGTCTTCTGATGCTTGTTAATCTGCTTAGAATCACATGCTGTGCATAGACTAGCGAGCAGTACCCGGAGTTGGAGGTGGTTTGTGAGACGGAACAGTAGTGAAAAGTTGTCTTAGTACCGCTTGTCGCACCTGAGAATCAGACCTAGAGTGAGTGTCTAGGCAATAGCGTTTTGTAAAGGTGTGTACAGAACTCCAGGCTGCTGCTTTGCAAATGGATTCAGAATGCTGTGGAAGCCCCAGTGCCTCGAGTGGAATGTGCTCTAGGCTTGAAGGGCAGTTCTTTCTTAGCCAGAGTGGAACAGAGTGTGATGCATTTGACAATCCACCTACAGATAGTGGATTTGGAGACAGGGTCTCCCTCTCTACCTGCTGCCACAAATGAAAAACTGATTTGTTTTTCTTAGTGGTCGAGTTCTTTCCATGTAAAACATGACTGCTTTGCGTACATCCAGTGTGTGCAGGCTTCTTTCTCCCATGTTTGAGGGGTTCTGAAAGAACGTTGGTAGTTCTATGGATTGGTTCACATTGAACTTTGAAATTACTTTAGGTGCAAACCTAAGGAGAGTGTGCAGAACCACCTTATCTTTGTGAACTGTTACAAAGGGGTCTAGAACTGAGAGCGCTTGTAGTTCACCGACTCTCCTAACTGAAGTAATGGCTATTAAAAAGGCAGTTTTGTAGGTGAGATGTTTGACACTTGCTTTATGCATTGGCTCAAAAGGAGACCCCCATAAGTCTACACCATGTTTAGGTCCCATCCGGGAGCTGGGTTACAAATGGGAGGACACATTCTTATTACTCGATCCATGAAAGCCTTAATAACTGGTATCTTCCATCACAACACCTTTTGTTGTGATGTAGTGTAGGCTGAAAGAGCAGCTAAGTGAACCTGTAGCGAGTTAAAGATGAGGCCCGAGTCAAGTAAATGAGTCTGGTACAAAACGATATGAGTAGAAGAGCAGTCAATGGGGTTGATGCTCTTAGAATTGCACCAGATGACAAAACACTTCCACTTACTGGAGAGCAATATTGTGTGTTAGGTTTTCTTGCCTCCCTGAGCATGTCCATACATCTCTGGGGGAGTTGCAGGTGCCCGAACTCTATGACCTCAGGAGCCAGGCCGCTAAGTTCAATGTTTGCGGGCATGGGCGAAGTCTCTCCCCCTTGTTTTGCGATAACATGTTGTACGGGCAAGGCAGTTTCATTGGAGGAGATAGGGACATCTCCATCAGATGAGCGAACCAGGGTTGGCGGGCCCACATGGGAGCCACCAAGATCATTGTGACTGGTGACTGGTCTTATTGAGTAGGGGAGTCAGGGGAAAAGCGTAAACAAATTTCCCTGACCATGTTATCCAGAGTCTGTTCCCCTTGGAATGGTTCTGGGGGCGTAATCTTGGCACTGAGCAGGATTCCAATATGGCCGCCAGACTCTAGGGACGCACTCCTTGAGTCCTCCGTGCAGGAGGTGCAGAAAGGTGTAAAAAACGCCCCAAATCAAAGGGAAAAAGCCTTCTCCAGCTGTCCCCAGGTGGCCTGCCTGCGATTCATCCAGGAAATCTGAAAAGAACGGATGGTGTCCCGCCAAACAGATCAGCCCGCAATACACGGGTGAAAAACGCAGAAGCCGCGTGGCGTGGGCCCAAGGTGCCTGAGAAGGAGGAGGAACCCGGACTGTGACAGCAATGCTGCAGAACACGTCCAGTGCTGTACCGGGTGAGATCGAGCAGGGAGCGAATGAGAAACTCTAGCTGGGGTGGCAGCTACGAAAAGAGCCTAGCAGGTTAGGGACAAACCAGCCAGCAGCGGACTCCGAGCTGCCTGGGGTTCCTGCCACCGGGACTGTGAGGGCAGGGTGTGGAGCGTACTCTGGATTCACGGGAGTGGAGTGAGCAAGGATCTTCGAGTACCCAGCAGAACAGGAAACAAGTAAGTGGCAATTGGGAGCCGGGCGACTCCGCTCTCAGCGCAAGTGGAGATCTGGGAGACAAGACAATGACCTGAGCGCTGCCTCTAACACTTTCGAAATCCCCCCATCCATCATTGTCAACAGCCCGGACACGCTGGGGAGGGGTGCACACCCATCCACTCCCCTCAGGGAGACACGGAAAGACCTCGGGTCTCTAATCAGGCCCACGGGAACCAGTGGACATAAGTGGCACTGAATTGAGAGCCTAAAGCCCCCCTGGAGAGTGTTGGGCGCGTGGGAATCAGCGCCACCCCTGGTGAGGAGTACCTCCTTGGGCACCCCCCCACCCCAATCCAGTGGCAAGAAGCGCAGCAGGAGCAGAGTCCAAGGTCCCCCGGACATTTGGGGAGAGTGACTGAGTCCTTCAATGGGCTGGAGCATCAACAACGAGGAAGGAAGGGGTGGAAGCCACTGCAGGGTCCGCGCCACTGGGGATAGAACAAGTGGCCTTGTCAGAACTCTCCCAATCCACAGGGGCCCAGAGGTGGTGCCATAACACAACTCAAGCATTCAGGAAGCCAGCGTACATCCATGAGGAGAATATCATAAGTCTAAGTGACCCGGAGTTGAGCCCATACAGTGATCCAGACCAGGCCTGCCCCCTGAAAGAAATCTGGGACCGAGGTGGAAAGCCAACACTCAATCGAAGGAGCCGCATGGGCAGATGTTGGCCCTTTTTGTGACGCACTCCGAAGCTCCGCACGGCCGTTGTGCCACAGTGGCCACAAAGGCCCATAGCAGCAACAGCCAAGAAAAGAGGATCAGTAGACAACCACGGCAAAAAGCAAATCACTGGAGCCCTACGCATCTACAACTTACCTGTAACTACTGTTCTCCAGCATGGGTCTGGCATGGATTCACATGCTCATGAATATTCCCTGACGTCAGGCCGGGAATCCTCGGTAAAGAAAAAAATCAGTTTAATTTCTAAACTGGCTTTCTCCTAACAACCTATCACTGGTCTCTGGGTCATACTGCCCCCAGCCAATGACTGCCCTCTACCTAAAACCCTCCTCTGGCAGCCATCTTCAGATTTGGTAGCACGTTAAGTGGCTGTAGGACCAGGAGAAGAGCCGCAGAGGGTTAGGCGGGAGGGTTCGCATGTGAATCCATGCCAGACCCATGCTGAAGAACAACAGTTACAGGTAAGTAACTTGTTCCTTCTCCAGCATGGGGTCTGGCATGGATTCACATGCTCATGAATAAAAGAATACATAGCAGTATATACATGCACAACCACGGGAGGTGGCAAGGCTCAACAATAAGCATCTCTAATCTCCTCACCAGGCTCACCTTCAAGCAAACAGGTTGCGCAGCACTGCTTGGCCGACTCTGGACTGCTCCCTGGAATCCCGGTCGACGCATCCTTCCAGGGAGGCATCCGTTGTGACGGTCTCCTGATGAGGTGAGGCCTGAAGTCTGTGCCCGCCAACAGATGCGCGCGGACCCCCCGCCACCGACTCACTTGAAGGAACAGCTTGTCGAGAGAGATCTTTTCCTCTAAGCTTCCCGATACCTGGATCCTGTGGGCGTTGAGGTATTCTTGCAGTGGCCGCATCTGCAGCCTGCACAGTAAAGCAGGTGTTTGGCAGTAAACCCACTTGGTAGCAGTCTGTACCACACAGATTCACTTGGTAGCTGTGGCTGAGCAGTCAGACTTCCCTCAAGAAGAGTTAGGCAGTATACAGAGTATTCACAATAGGTCAAGAGTACACAATAGAACAAGTAAACACTGACCAGGGCTTGGTGTAAAAGAGATATAATTATTTATTTAAAACCACATCTAGAAAAACACACAGGCACTAATAAGCAATTCAAAAACACGGTCACTAAAAGATATACGCTTCCTTAAAAGAATATTAGACAAGTCTTAAGTAAAGCCCCACTTATTTTCAGACAGCGGTGAGCGCTTAACATAGATGGCACTCTAATAGTTTGTTTTAAAAAGGGAGAGAAAAGCAGAGAACAAATTGAAACAGATCCCAACACTTTTTGAAGAACACAAGAGAGGAAGGCAAGGAGTTCAAGAGGCCGGATCTACTTTCAGAGGATCCAAACGAAATGTGTCCAAGGTCACACGGTTGCAGTGCACAAAAGTCTTGTAAAGGTTCAAAAAGGAGTTGGACCACAGAAAGGGACCGGTTACAGGGTCAAGGCGGCCAGCCCAGTCCAGAAGGTTAAGGGGTTATTACTACCTTGTAGCAATCTTTAGAAAGGGAGGCCTGGCGGACACGGTACCTTAAAGTGGTGAGAATGCTCCAGCGGGGGCAGTTGTTCCTGGCAGCGGGTGCGAGTCGTGCTTCGTCCGGGGGAAGAGGGGATCTCGTCGTGGAGGAAGACAGGAGTCCGTTGCACTGCCAGGGAAGAAACCAGCTGCAGAGTTTCTCAGGTACAAGGAGCGGTCCGGTGATTCGCAGTTCAGTGGTGAGTGGTTATCCGGCTGCCGGGGTGCTTGGCACGGGCAGTTCGACCTAAACGGGACTGGGGTGCGAAGAAAGAAGGGAAACTGGTTGTGCCCACCAGTCAGGGGAAGAAGCCTCTCCAGCCGGGATATCTTCTCTGTCGTCGAGAAGTGGTGAGTCGGTTCTGCAGGGCTCCACCGGTGGTGTCGTCGTGGTAGGTCGGCTCAGCTTCTCCCTCGTCGGATTCTCAGGTCCTGTGGCGACTTCTGAAGTTCCAGTCCCCAAAGCCCTGCTTTTATGCAGAAAACCCCCATTCACTCAGCCTAGCTGTCAGTCAAACATGCTAAGTGGTGAGCCACTTGGGCCAATCACACAAGAGTGCGACCCGAGTTAGCAAGGTAACTCGGTCATGGTGCCTAAACCCCCTCCGACACCCCTTGTGGTACCCAGAGTGGCACCACTTTTGGAGGCTTCTGTGGAGAAGCCCGCCAAAAAAGTGGAACAAAGGGCTTGACTTGGGTTGGAGTCACAGAAGAGAACACAAACGCCATTTTAGAATCGAGTCTTGGCAAAAAATACCAACCGGAAAATTAATATTAATTAAATAAACCGGCGGTATGTTCGAGGCTAAGAGAATTAAATAATTAAAGTTGGTAGCCTCGAACAATGGGAAAATACCATAGGAAAATATTAGCGGTCGAATATAAAAAGTAGTTTCCACTGCCACCAGCCAAAACTCGATCAGGGGGGACGGAGACGTGCCCCCTCGACTAACAGACCCCGGGGCAATCGAATTGCCCCGACCAGTACGTCCACAATATGATGGTTTGTACTGGATTCTGTTAATAATTTGGGACTAGTAAAGCCAATGGTGACTTTACATGCCCTGGGAGACAGTAGTCAGTCCCAGGGTATGGAGTCTATGGTGGGGTGTCACTATGACACCCCTGTGTTACGGCACGGAGGGTGCTGTGTAACACACATAGGAAAAACACATGAGACCATATGGAGTAAGTAGTAAAGGACCCCATAGCCCATAAAACACATTACCAGTCAAAGGAATACCATAAATCATGTCCAAGAGTGGGAGGAAAAGAGTCTCACTCTTGGCAGGAGGAAAAAAACTCCAGAAATCCAGCAAAGCTGCTGGGGGACTCACTAGGTTAGGAAATTCAGCCTAAAGAGAGAATTCTCCCTAACACAATGACATCCTACAGTTTAAAAGAAGATATTCTGAGAGCTGCGCATACCCACAAAGAGCTTACAATCAACGGAGACCACGTACCAAGACCTGGCACTAGTCACTCCAATCCATCATTACCAGAATCCAAACCCTACAAAACAATGCCCTTTGAGCAGCCCTAGGTATATCTCTGGAAGAGAGCACATCTCCGAGAGTAGATGACAGATCAACTGGCTCCGGACAAATGACAAAATCATATTAAAAGCTGCGTCACTCACTCACAAATCTCTTAACGCCCCGCCCATCTACCTCTCAGAGATTTCACAAACGGACATCCTCAAGACCAACTAGATCTATAAACCGGGACTGCGTGTCCATCCCCAAATTGAAACGATAGACGATTGGTGGCAACAGCTTCCCTGTTAAAGCGGCTAAACTAAATAGGTTACTCACCGTAGTGACCACCTTACTCCTAGTCAATAGTCCCCTTTCCTGCATACTTACGGGACATTCCTCCGGTCCCGTCCCACAGGACGGAGCACTTTGTAAAAAGCAACACATTTTTCAAAGATGTGTCCTTCCTCTCTTTTTACACGGGGTACCGCACGCGGCCGTAACCCTGCCCTTCTTAGCTCTGCCCAGCGCATCGCCCATCAGTCCTTTTCCATCGCCAGGTCGCCCAGGTCAGAGAACTTTAAGCAATAATAGAGGAACCTTATTAGAGGGGACGGCAGGCGGGCGTATGGAGGAAAGGGGACTATGGACTAGGAGTAAGGTGGTCACTACGGTGAGTAACCTGGTTATACTCCTACGTGCCGTCCCCTTTCCTCCATACTTATGGGAGATTCCCAAGCACTCCTCACAGGAACTAAGGGTGGGTGGAAACCCCCTACTGAATAAGGTTTTTCAGCACAGCCTGGCCAAACTGAGCATCAGATCTGGAACTCAGGCCCAAGCAGTAATGTTTACAAAAAGCCGATGGGGAAGCCCAAGTAGCCGCTTTCGCGATGGTCTCCCAGGGGATATACTTTTGAAAGGCAACAGCAGCTGCCTTGCCCCGTACCAGATGTTCATGAATCCCTTTAGGAGACTGGAGACCCTGAACAGTGTAGGACTCCGTAATACCGGCAGCAATCCATCTGGAGATAGTCGCTTTGGAGGCCTGCTTGCCTTGGGGGTTACCAAAGGTCACCAATAGTTGAGAAGAACTAAGTTCAGATGTTCTGTCCAGATAGAACTTAAGAGCTCTTCTAACATCCAGGCAATGCAAAACCCTCTCAGCTTCCGAAGCCAGGTTTGGAAAGAAGACAGGCAGCGAGATTGACTTATTTAGATTGAAATCAGAAACCACCTTTGGTAAGAAAGAAGTATTTGTCCTGAGGACAACCTTATCCTTGTGGAAAACAAAGAAGGAATGCTCCACCGACAAAGCTTGGAGCTCACTTACACGCCTTGCCGAGGTAACGGCGACCAAGACAGACACCTTCCACGAAAGGTGCTTAAGACATACTGTAGCCATTGGTTCGAAAGGTTTATGGCACAAGGCCGTAAGAACCATGTTCAAATCCCACGTCGGATGCGGTTGGCGAACAGGAGGGTAAAGATACATTAGACCCTTAAAGTGCTGTTTAATCACTGGATTTGAAAGTGAAAAAGAGCACTGGTCCGTGGTTAGGTAGGCGGCCACAGCCTAAGTCCTGCATGACAGGACATGAATGCCCGACTCTGCTAAGTGAGAGACAAAGGACAGCACTGTGTCAATCGTAGCCACCCTGGGGTCCAGCTGTTTGGCCAAGCACCAGTGACAGAACTGAAGCCACTTGCCTCTATACTGAGACCTCGTCGAGGGCTTCCTGGCTGCCTGAATAAGACGCATGTTGTCAGCAGACAGGTTAAGATGTTCTAAAGATCTGAACTCAGACATCATGCCGCCAAGCTGAACAACTGTGGGGAGGGGTGCCACAGGTGCCGATCTCTCTGGTGAACCAGATCGGGAACCAGTGGAAGACTGATCGGTGCACACACCGACAGATGTTGAAGATCTGAAAACCAGAACCTGGATGGCCACCACGGAGCTATGAGCAGAAGAGAACAGTTAGCCATGCAATCTCCAGAGCATCTCCCAGAGAGGAGGCGTGCAGCCCGTTTCTGGAGGCATACAGAGGAAGTTTGTTTACGGATGTTGCGAAGTGGTCCACTTCCGGAGTGCCCCAACACAGGAATATCTTTAAGAGGACCTCCGCTTTCAATTCCCAATCGTAGCTGACCGTTGTTTGTCGACTGAGGGCATCTGACATGACGTTCAGCTGGCCCGGGATGTGTACTGCCACCAGCCAGACACCATGCTGAACCGCCCATTCCCAAATCTGAATGGCAAGATCCACAAGAGGAGGAGACTTGGTGCCCCCCTGCTTGTTGATGTAAAACATGGACACCACATTGTCCGTGCGGACACAAACCACTTTGTTGGCAATGACCGGCCTGTACGACTTGATCGCCAGAAGCTCCAGATGATTTATATGAAGGAACTCATCTTGGGACGACTAGAGGTCGGAGACCTGAAGAAGATCCAATGTCGCACCTCACCCCAGAAGGGAGGAGTCCGTCGTGATAGTCACCATCGGAGCAGGGTCTTGAAAACCTGCACCCACAGACAGGTTGGTGAGAGACGACCACCACACCAGGTCCACTCATGAAAGCCAGAATCGATATTATCTTGGAGTCCAGATCCACAGCCTGACACCAAGAATTCCTAAGAGCCATCTGCGTCCGCCTCATCTTGAGCCGAGGAAGAGCCAATACGCACGAGGCCATGAGGCCCAGAAGCCTCTGGAACCACCAGGCCGACATGCCTTCCGACTGTGCAAACATCCGACACGTAGCCAACAGATCCGCCATTCTGTCCCCGGTCAGGTAGACTCTGCAGTCGATCGTGTTCCAACGAAAACCCAGGAAAGTCGAGTCCTGAGAGACCATCATGGAAGATTTCCGCTGTTCACCGTCAGCCCAAGGTGAAACAGGAGCTGGAGGAGGGACTGCAGATTGCTCGAGTCTTTCAGCAGACAAGGACTGCACAGCAGCCAATCGTCCAAATACAGATACACAGGAATACCCTGAAGCCGAAGATAGGCTGCGATAACCGACATCTTCGTAAAGACACGCGGTGCCGAGCTGAGGCCAAAAGGAAGCAATCGGAACTGAAAGTGCTCCTCTCCCCCACGGAAAACCGTAGGTATCTCCAATGTGGATTCCAGATCAGGATATGCATATACACATCTTGGAGGTTCACCACGCTGAGCCTATCGCCCTTCTGTAAGGAGGACTTTATCTGACAGGGTGTGATCATCTTTAATTTCCCTTTAAGTAGAGAGAGATTGAACTGGGAAAGGTCTAGGATGGTGCGCAGGCCAGACTGGTTGGGTTTGGGCACCGTAAACAGCCGGGAATAGAAGCCCTCCCCTCGCTCCCCTAGAGGAACGGGTTCCACCGCCCTGAGATCCAGTAACTTCTGAATCTCGGCTCTGCGGGAGGGCGACCGAGACTGCTGGAATGGAGGATAGATGGGTGGGGTACGGGGAAGGGGTAAGCGGAAGCGTTTCGGCTCCCACAAGCCTTTATCAAATCAGGGCCAATATTAGAGATATTATGTCCGTATGACTGTTGTCCGCTATATAACAATAGGGACAAATCCCAATGCTAGATAATTATGCCGCTCCGAATTTACTCGCGTCGGCTGCTCGAATGGTGGTCCATATCGGACAGTCATACGGACATAAGAGCTCTAATGTTGGCCCTGATTTGATAAAGGCTTGTGGGAGCTGAAACGCGTAACCAAGTAGAGGGCTACTGTTTTTCCATATAGTTACGATGTGTAACAGATTGTGCTATTAAACAATCAAGCTTTACACTGGCGCTGAGTCCTGGAGTCTCATGTTTTTTTCTGATATTTTGTGGACGGTATGGGCTTAGTATCCGTCCAAATCCAGTGACCCGCGACATTTGATGAAAAGTAGTGAAGCCGCTATTGCTAATTACGTGATAATTAACAGGGATTGTAAGGAGTCGCCTGCCTGAGCAACTTTGAAAATAAGCCCCACACCTTTGCAGTTGAAACATTTAAAAACGTATTCTTTTTTCGAGGCAAAAGGCCCAATCCCTTCAAAGACTGTCCCTTATTCTTGGAGCATGAGTTTTCTCAGTAGCAGACGAGGGGACTCACTAGGATCTAGTGACCAACAGGCAGTATCAGGATAGGTTATTAAGTAGCAAAAGGCAGAGTTCCAAAGGAAAACTGTTCAAACAGGTGAGTATTTTACTTTAGTGTTAGTTGAGAGTCCAGGGGTTTCACGTTCACCCTAGGGGTATTCCAGCAGTGGGACTGGGTGAACTGGACGAGGCCTCCCAATCACAGAAAACACCCCAAAGCTACCCAGGAATCACAAGAGATACAAGGTGTAAGTAAATACACAAGCCAGCACAGTACCTCCGCACACAAGATTTTGCAGCAGAAGAACTTCAGGATCTGCAGCCAAAAACCTGGTCGGTGGAATCCGTGTCGTGGTGAATGAAAACAGGACCTTGGAAGGGACTTTGCAACCGGGATCAACGGCGAAGGCTCCAGGCAAAGTTTTCTCTGCAGCTGGATGCGGCGCCTTTTACAGGAATACAGACGAAGACGTTTTACAACGGTCCAGCACTCTAGTGAGGGGACTTTTCGGACTTAATTCGGTTCTCTGGAGATCCAGCAGGATGCCCACGAAGTTTCAGCGAGATTAGGAAGACTGTGCACTGCACAATGGCTTGAGGTCCCAGGGTATTGCAGCACCACAATGTCGCAGCATGGCGTGGGATAGCTCAACATGCAGGTCTTCCTGAGTATAGTGGGTCGTCGTTTTCCGAGTCCCCAGGTTGATTGGAAAGAAGGGCTTCAGCAGGTTCAGGTTACACAGCAAGCTCTTTGATCGCTGGAAATCGTCTCAACCGATTTTCCTTCATCATCCTCTTTGGTTTTGGTTCCAGTGGTCGACTTGTCTTCAGCTTCGGAGTATTTAACAGGAACTACAACACAATTTCTGCATTCTCTCCCTGTATTTTACAAGGAGCGGTGTGGTTGTCCAATCAGGACAGCCAGCCCCCCACTGGGATTTTTACCCATTCAGGCAAGGAGGAAGACAAAGGGCTGCAGAGTTTTGGATTCCTTCCTCGCTTATTGCCTTCACAGACAGACTGGAGCCTGGGCGGGGAGTGCAGGGGACTCCCGCCGAAGATAAAAAATATCAAAAAGGAATTTCCTGCCCTGGATGTCAGGAGAAGGAAGGACTAGAAACACTAAAATGGCGAAAAAACAAGACAGAGGCCATTTTGTTAAAAAGAGCACTGTTGGGTGCCTTTACTGGAGCTGTGAACACAGCCTGCGATAAAGGTGCACCAAATTAGTAAAAGGTATCACTGCCACCAGCCATTGAAGGTAAGCTTGTACCTGTAATACAATTATTACAGTTTTAGTGTGAAAGGGTATATACTGTATCTCCCGAGCACTCCACATAAGGTGGGGTGTGCTGGCTTCACAGGATAAAATGCAAAAGGGATCCAAAGATCCTTTCTACCCTTGGGAACTGTAGTTCACTCAAGATTAGCAAAAGCAAGTTAAAAGAGGAGCCTATATGGCAACTCAGCAACAACAGGCACTTATTGCCAATAGGTTGTTTAAGACTTTGAAAAAGACACTATGGAGAGTCAAAAATAAATGACACCCATAAAAATAGTAAAGGATTCTGTGGGTGTGGAAAAGGGTTCCCACTCACAGAGGTACAAGGAAAAATAATCTACCAGTAAAGCAAAAAAAGTTCAGGGGTTGACACAGGTCAGGAAGATTTACCATTACTATGAAATTCTTACCCAACAGTCTGAACTGAAAAGCAACTGTAATTGCATATTACACCCCAAAGTCCAACTCCCCTAGAATAACGTATCCTGAATCAGAGTTATAGGCGTTTCTGTTCCTAGAACATGTGTTTCACTATTCTGAAAATTATATTGTCCAGTTGAATACTAAGTGACTTCTTGGTGAGTGTCACTGTACGACGTAGGGTTTACTACACTATTCCTGTAAGTAATCGAAAAGTAACTATTGGTTTTGACGTCTCTAGAACTGTTATTAGGTGCTCCAAATAAGTTGCATGCTTTGATCTGTGCACCTTCAAGCATAGTGTTTTTTTTTTAAATAATGTGTTTATATGATCTATGACAGCACTTAGTTTCCCCCCCAAGATCTATCTGGGCCTACTTGTATTTAAATAAACCATTTATTTTCTACAATACATAGTGTTTGTTTTTCTTTGGACCATTTGTATGAATTTCTTTGTACTGATTCTACAGCCCTCTCTCCCTCCTAAGATAATAAGCCTGGCTGCTCTGTCTACGCTACCATGAACTCAGTATAATAATTTGTACTGTCTCAGTTGAATGGTTTTCCTAAGCCATTAGTTGGATTTCAGAAAAACTGTTTTAACACCGACCTGCCTACACATTGTATGCAGTTAGTTGTAAGGGCAAGTATAGGTTTTGGAGACAGACAGCCGTTTTACTTTGGACTTCCTGATGTAGACTATCCTTCGTTTTCTTTAGGTAGGGAAATACCAGCTTAGCATAGGGCAAAGGAGGCATTCATCCACACTGCTTTTTCAGTTAAATAAAGGTTTTGTTAAGAAAACTTGAACCTGTTGCCTTTGTTTGAGTCATGATGCCTTTACACAGCACAGTCCTCAGAGCAAGGAGCACGCACCTTCTCGAGTCGCTCCCCGGCGCTGTCATCGCCCTTCTCCAGACGGGCCTGCAAACGTTTCTCTTGCTCCAGCAGCTTCAGACGTTTAGTGTCTGCCTTCAGGACTGCCTGGACAGCCGGCGTGTCGTCTGCAACCACCTCTGAAAGGAAGGTAATACAAAAGTTACATTATACACCTGCCAAACTGGCTAGATTCCCTCCAGGAGTAAGTGGTGAACGTGGTAAAAGCAGTAGAGCACAGGCAGATTCCTCTCCTATGTACTGGGAGTGCACTCCGATCTTAGCAGCTATATTAGATGACATATTGGATATTTCGCCATCGATAAACGCCACTCAAATATCTAATAGGGGATATTGGCAATGGGTCAATTGTCACATGACTATTTTGGAACATTGCTTGCTGTATTGCAAAGAAAAGTATCCTCAGATACTGGAAATCCCGGTTTGCCCCCAGTAGTGAAGAATGGTTGAGAGACCTGATATATACGCTAACAAAAGGGAGGAAAGTTATGTCCTCAAGTCTACAGTGACTAGTAGACCCAAGGATATATGGAATCTCCCCCCCCCCCCCAGGATATACTTGGCTAGTATTGAACCTGAAGAGAGGAACAGAAGGGGGGCGGGGAATCAGGGAGGAGTGTTGATTCAGGAAGGTTCTAAAGAGTGCACTATAAACTTCTGATGCTGTACATGTGTGTATCTCAAGGTAAAATCCTCTCGGCACATGTGTCAAAAGTGCTCTGCAATGTCATTTCTGCATTTTGGATAACCACACTGTTAGGGAGATTTATCAGAAATGTGCTAATTCCCTTCTACCTTAGAGACCCCCAGCTCATTTTGCTGGACTTTAGGAATTAAATTTCTTATCTGGAGAGAGAAAGTCCTTGTTAGGCAGAAACCTGTGCAGTTCCCTTAGGGAACACTGCAAAAGATTTAAGACTACAGGTATAGCAGTAAACCCACTTGGTAGCAGTCTGCACCACCCAGATTTACCTGGTAGCTGTGGCTGAGCAGTCAGACTTCCCTCAAGAAGAGTTAGGCAGTATGCAAAGTATACACAATATGTACTCAGACACAATAGCACAAGCAAACACTGACTAGAGCTTGGTTTCAAAGGTATAAAGTTATTTATTTTTTTAAGAACACATAAGTTGAAAACACTCTAGCAAAGTATAGTAAAAACACTTCAAACACAGTTATAATAAAAGCAGTTTCAACCCTTACTCCTATCTAGCCAACTCTAAGTTAACATCACATAATTTAAACAGAGGTGAGTGCTTAACGTTAGATGACACTCTAGTAGGTTCAAGAAAGGGATAAAAAAGAAACAGAAACGGGTTAAACACACCACTCTAAGGTCCAGAACACTTGCAATAGGCTCAAAGAAACACAAAGTCACAGGTGAGCAAAAGTCACTAGGCAGGGCCCACTCTTAGAGTAGCCGGAGCGAAAATGTGCCCAAGATCACACTGTTATTAGGGATTCAAAGTCTTGCAAGGAGTTAGAAAGAGTTTAGAGTGGTTTAGAAAGTTTAGCCAGGGTGTCCCAGGCACTCCCAGGGTCGAAAGCCGGGGGCTAAATCTACCCCGTACAGTCGGTAGCAAGGGAAGCCAGGCGGAACACGGTACCTTAAGCGGAAATGATCCTCCAGCGGTGGCAGTTGTTCCAGGCGGTGGCAGCAAGGCTCGACGTCGGTCAGGGGAGAAGAAGTTCTCGCTGAAGAGCAGAAGAAGAAGGTCGTTGCACTGCCCGGGAAGAAACCAGCCGCGGAGTCCTCCGGTTAAAGGGTTGTACCGACTTTCGTGGTTTGAGGTAAAAGTGGTGGGGTTCCGGTTGCCGGGGTGCTTGGCACTGGCAAGGCGGCCACGAGATACCTCGAGAAGCGAAAAGAAGGCGAAAACTGGTTGTCCCCACCAGTCAAGGGAAGGAGCCACTCCGTTAAGAGTTCTCCTCGGTCGTCGGGAAAAGTGGTGAGACGGTTCAGCAGGGCTCCACCGGGTGGTGTCGTCGAAGCAGGTCGGCTCAGCTCTTCCCTCGTCGGATTCTTGGTCCTGTGGCGACTTCTGAAGTTCCAGTCCCCAAAGCCCTGCTTTTATGCAGCAAACCCCCATTCACCCAGCCTAGCTGTCACTCAAACATGCTAAGTGGTGAGCCGGCCGGCTCACCACTTGGGCCAATCAGGACGGAGTGCGACTTGAGTTACCAAGGTAACTCAGTCCAGGGTGCCTAAATCCCCCTCCACCCCTCCCAAGTACCCCAGACAGAGTGGCACCACTTTGGAGGGCTTCTGTGGAGAAGCCCGCCAAAAGTGGAACAAAGGGCTCCACTTTGGGTCAGAGTTACAGAGGCGAACACCAACGCCATTTTAGCATCAAGTTTTGGCAAAAAGTCCCAACCGGAGTTATAAAAATAAATATATAAACCGGCGGTATGTTTAAGGCTACCGTAAATAAATAATTAAATGTGTTAGCCTAAAACAATGGGAAATCCCATAGGAAAATATTCGCGGTCGAATATAAAACGTAGTTTCCACTGCCACCAGCCAAAACTCGATCAGGGGGGACGGAGACGTGCCCCCTCGACTAACAGACCCTGGGGCAATCGAATTGCCCCAGCCAGTACGTCCACAATATGATGGTTTGTACTGGTTCTGTTCAGGATTCAAGACTAGCAAAGTCTTCGGTGACTTTACATGCCCTGGGAGACAGTAGTCAGTCCCAGGGTATGGAGTCTATGTTGGGGAGTCCCTAGGACACCCCTGGGTCACGGCACAGAGGGTGCTGTGTAACCCACATCACAAAAATACATGAGGCCCTATGGGGTAAAAGACCCCATAGCCCATTCAACACAAGGTTTAACCAAGAAAACACACTTCAACATGTCCAAGAGTGAGGGTAAAAGAGTCTCACTCTTGGCAGGAGAAAAAAAGAAACCCCAGAAATCCAGCAAAGCTGCTGGGGGACTCACTAGGTAGGGAAATTCAGCCTAAACAGAGAATTCTCCCTAACAGTCCTCATTTCCCAGGCTTATGTAATTTTCTGCAATTTATTCTTTATGTTTCTTTTTAAACTTTGGATCTGACAAACTCCATAGGCATCATCTTTTGCATTGTGTCACACAGCACCTTCAGTGCAGTGACACATGGAAGTCGCTTAGATTTCAGAAAGGTTTAGATACCTTCTCTTAGATAAACTACAGTTACCAAGAGCAGTGAAGTAAGATTGACTTTACTTACAAATTGTACATTTCTAGACCCAGCACACACTGGGAGAGGGCAGTCATTGGCTGGGGGCGGTATGACGCAGAGCTCAGTGATTGGTTTATAGGAAAAGACAGTTTGTAAGTGAAAGTGTCTTTTCTTTTACCAAGGATTCCCGGCCTGACGGGAATATTAATGAGCATGTGAATCCATGCCAGACCCATGCTGGAGAACTATAGTTACTGGTATGATATGGCATTTATAACGCGCCAGTACACAAGTGTTTCAAGGCGCACATAACTTGTTCCTTTTGAAACAGACATGCATGTTGCGTGTTAGGCAAGATTGTATGCAGTACCCTTTGGGTGCACTACAATAACCTTGACCTCCTGGCAATAGGGACCCAACCTTTGGTAGAAGTCTGAACTACACAGGTTGGTAGTGTGGCTGACCAGCCAGGCTGATCTCAAGAGGGGTCTATGTGAGCAGTAGGTTTGTAACCCAGAGCTTCACACAACACTTATTCAAATAAACACTTACACTCAAGGTTTCTTGATTAAACAATTATTTAACAGTCAGTGTTATAATCCTTCTTCAGAAGAGAGCAAATCACATGTAACTTTTAAGTATACTTCAAAACACACTTGCAGTCGATTTAAATCAGTTGATACCCATTGGGGATGGCACACAGACACTTCCTCCAAACTCAGGTGACTTAAATAGCAAGGACACTGTGGACATTGATTTATCACTGGTACATTTAGAGCAATACAGTTCAGGTGTAAAGGTTAGAGGTAGGAATAAAGAATAGGTTAAGCACAACACTCAAACTGGGAAGTCATTTTACAACCCTCCAATGCAACGTTATTTAACCCTTTCCTGGGGAAAGGTAAAGCAGAGTCGGAGGTAGAAAAGTCTTTCAGGGCGACCAGGCAAGCCAGTGTTAGTTGATCAAAGTCTAGGGAAGCTGAAGATCTTCTGGTGGGCGAATAAAAGTCTTGGGCAAAGTTTTTAAAAGAGTTTGTAAAAGTAGATAACACTTGAAAAGGCTGCAATCTGTTAGGCTTGTGAAGAGCAAAGATGCAAGTAGCTCAGCAAGGCAACAAAGACGAGTCTCAACAGAGAACAAGTAAGGCTAGACAACAAGAGGTAAGTCCTCTTAGGTTTACAGTATCTTTTGAATGAAGAAAACTGGACCCAGCTGCACTTCTGTTCCGGTGTAGGTCTGCATATCCTTTGTTCCTGGGTTTGTCATGGGGACAAGGACGTCTGGGGACTCCTGCACTACAAAATGGACAGTCGGTGGCAGTAATGTGCAAACTTCTATTCAGTGGCACTTCACGGTTTCAGCTCCTTGTGTCTAAGCAAACAGCACCACTGCGGACTCTTGGCTGTCGAGATGGGCTTTCCTCGCATCTGGGCTCCAGCACTCTGAGGTGGCTCAGGCTCGGTCAGTCCGGCTTCCTGGGAGTCCGGAGGATCTTCCTGGAGCTCTTGGCCAACTTAAAAGCAATGCACACAATCTGGTTTCCTCTCCCTGGCATTTTGCTTCAAACAGCAGCAGCGGTGGAAGTACAGCCAGCTCTGAGAGGATGGTCTGACGGGCTTACTTTGGAGTTGATTGGTCCCACCAACTCAAGGGGAGAAGTCGTCCTTGCAGGGCTTCTCTAGTCGAGGCGAATTCAGAGTTTCAGCACGGCAGCAGGTCTTCACCGGGCAAACCAACGGTCCAGGAGTTGCAGCAGGCGTCTTCAAGTTCTTCTTCGGATTCTTTTGTTCCACTGGTCGACTCTGCCTTCCAAGCCAAAAGCCTCGCCTTTTATGCCGGTTTCTCCCCTTCATTCCAGCCTAGCTGTCACCCAGCAGAGTGGCTGTGCTTGCCGGACGGCCAGCTAGCCAGCCAATTACCTAATAGTGCATTCCTGTCTCCTTGGAGACTAATCACAGGGCGTTTTGGGCATGTCCCTCCCTCCCTCCCTCCCTGCCCCTGCCAGACACGCTGGAGCCAGAGGCAGGCTTCACTCGTGAATCCCGCCAAAGACAAAACAAACAAAGGGACCAAACCTAGTTTGGCGCGCAGAGTAAATCTCAAGAAGGACCTTTCCAGCAAGAAATGGTGAAAAAAGACCAAGCCCATTTTGACAAAATGGTCACCCATGGGTGCTTTCACAAGGCTGCAATTGCAGCCTGCGATAAAAATACACAATTGTAGTAAAAAGTAAACCACTGCCAGCAGCCATTAATCGTGGAAAGGGTAACATAAAAATGTTACATGAGAAACTAGACAATGGGGATAGTAAGTAACCCCTCCAGCATTCTATGTAGAGTGCTGGAGCCCGAATGCGAGGAAAGCCCATCTCGACAGCCAAGAGTGCTCAGTGGTGCTATTTGCTTAGACACAAGGAGCTGAAACCGTGAAGTGCCACTGAATAGAGGTTTGCACGTTGCTGCCACCGACTGTCCATTTTGTAGTGCAGGAGTCCCCAGACATCCTTGTCCCCACGACTGAAACCCAGGAACAAAGGATATGCAGACCTACACCATAACAGAAGTGCAGCTGGGTTCAGTTTTCTTAATTCAAAAGATACTGTAAACCTAAGAGGACTTGCCTCTTGTTGTGTAGCCTTACTTGTTCTCCGTTGAGACTTGTCTTGGTTGCCTTGCAGAGTTGCTTGCATCTTTGCCCTTTACAAGCCTGACAGATTGTGGCCTTTTCAAGTGTTATCTACTTTTACAAACTCTTTTAAAAACTTTGCCCAAGACTTTTATTCGCCCACCAGAAGATCTTCAGCTTCCCTAGACTTTGATCAACTAACACTGGCTTGCCTGGTCGCCCTGAAAGACTTTTCTACCTCCGACTCTGCTTTACCTTTCCCCAGGAAAGGGTTAAATAACGTTGCATTGGAGGGTTGTAAAATGACTTCCCAGTTTGAGTGTTGTGCTTAACCTATTCTTTATTCCTACCTCTAACCTTTACACCTGAACTGTATTGCTCTAAATGTACCAGTGATAAATCAATGTCCACAGTGTCCTTGCTATTTAAGTCACCTGACGGTGTAGGAAGTGTCTGTAAGCCATCCCCAATGGGTATCATCTGATTTAAATCGACTGCAAGTGTGTTTTGAAGTATACTTAAAAGTTACATGTGATTTGCTCTCTTCTGAAGAAGGATTATAACACTGACTGTTAAATAATTGTTTAATCAAGAAACCTTGAGTGTAAGTGTTTATTTGAATAAGTGTTGTGTGAAGCTCTGGGTTACAAACCTACTGCTCACATAGACCCCCCCTTGAGATAAGCCTGGCTGGTCAGCCACACTACCAACCTGTGTAGTTCAGACTTCTACCAAAGGTTGGGTCCCTATTGCCAGGAGGTCAAGGTTATTGTAGTGCACCCAAAGGGTACTGCATACAATCTTGCCTAACACGCAACATGCATGTCTGTTTCAAAAGGAACAAGTTATGTGCGCCTTGAAACACTTGTGTACTGGCGCGTTATAAATGCCATATCATACCAGTAACTATAGTTCTCCAGCATGGGTCTGGCATGGATTCACATGCTCATTAATATTCCCCGTCAGGCCGGGAATCCTTGGTAAAAGAAAAGACACTTTCACTTACAAACTGTCTTTTCCTATAAACCAATCACTGAGCTCTGGGTCATACTGTCCCCAACCAATGACTTCCCTCTCCCCAAACCCCTCCTCTGGCAGCCATCTTCAGATTTGGTAGCAGGTAAAGTGGCAGTATGACCAAGAAGAGCCGCAGAGGGGCAGGAGGGAGGATTCGTATGCAAATCCATGCCAGAACCATGTTGGAGAACAACAGTTACAGGTAAGTAACTTGTTGCTTCTCCAACATGGGATCTGTCATGGATTCACATGCTCATGAATAAAGAATACATAGCAGTACATACATAGACAACCACGGGAGGTGGTAAGGCTCAACAGAAGCAATTACTCTTACCGGACCAGGCTCACCTTCCAGCAAACAGGTTACGTAGCACTGCTTGGCCAACCGTGGACTCCTCCCTGGAATCCCCGTTGACGCATTTGAACGCAGTAAAATCTTGTGAAAGTGTGCAGAGACCTCCACGTAGCAGCCTTGCAGATGCAAGGGCAGACCAGACAGGAACACCATCGTCGCAGCGATCGCTCTGGTGGAATGGGCTCTCGGACGACCGGGCAGCGTTGGTTTGCCAACTGGTGACAGTATGTGATACAGCCTGAGAGCCAGCTATAAAAGGAAGCCTTGGACAAAGCTTTCCCATGGTTCACAGGACCAAAGTGCTCGAAAAGTTGAGTAGTTTTACGAAAACTCTTTGTGCGTGCCACATAGAACTTCAGAGCACGCCCCACAGCCAGCGTCCTTTCAGCCGGCGACAGAGGCATCGAAAAAAACTCAGGCAACACCATAAGGTTAGTTGAGGTGCAATTGCGACGGAACCTTTGGCATGAAGGAGGGGTGCGTCTGCAGCATCACCCCAGTCTCGTGGAAAGTCAGATAAGGCTGCTTGCATGACAGGCCTTGATCTCACCTATCCTCCAGGCATAGGTGATGGCCACAAGAAAAGCCGGTTTCCACGAACGGAACTTGGCAGCGGCTTGATGCATAGACTCGAAGGGGGCCCCATGAGCCTCGTCAGTACCACAATGAGTTTGCACACCAGGCAGGCGCCTTCACTGGTGGAAACGATTGAAAGTACTTTGAGGAACTCCTTGATTAGACTGTGTGACCAAATGGAAGACCGTCCCAGAAACCTGGTGTAGCAGGAGATAGCCGCCAGATGCACTTCGATGGAGGCGTGTGCCAGCCAAGCCTTGGCGAATGTCAACAGGTACGGAAGGATCTGAGGGGCCGTGACCCTCAGAGGGTTGATCTTCTGTGTCGGGCACCAAGTTGCAAAACAATCCAATTGTGCCCATGGCACTTAAGAATCGACGACGCTCTGATCCTGGCAAGGACCTCCGTGCATGCCACCGTAGCTTGTACCCACCAACTCTAAAGGCTGCAGGTGCTAGGCCTTCAGGTTCAGCGATCTAGGGTCGCAGTGCAGGATTGCGCTTCCTTCTCTGGCGAGCAGATCCGCGACCACTGGCAGTTTGCCTGGAGGTGACTGTCGACAGGCTGAGAAGATCCGGGTAACAAATATGTCTCGGCCACGCCGGGGCGACTAGGCTCATCCTCCATCGGGACCGATTGAGTTGACCGATGACTCTTAGCAGTAGATGCGCATACAGGAACAGGCCTTCCCACGGAAAGGAGAACGTGTCCACCATGCACCCTGGCTGGTGGAACCTGCTAGCGAATCTCTGGCATTTGTAGTTTGTCGCTGTCGCAATCAAATCGATCTGGGGTCTGCCCGACCTGAGGAAGAGATGGTCCACTTGATCCTGTCGAAGCTCACACTCATGGCAAGAACACAACTCCCTGCTGAGAGAGTCGGTGATGGTGTTCTTGACTCCCACCAGGGGAAAATGAATGAGAATCATCCCTTGGGCGACAGTCCAGTGCCGCAAGTCCTGCGCCTCTCTGGGAGAGGGCTGGGGATCTGGTGCCTCCCTGCTTCCTGATGTAGAACATCGTGGTGGTTTTGTCCGTGAAGACCCTCACAACTTTGCCCTTGAGGGACAGAAGGAACGACTTGAGGGCCCAGAACACTGCTCACAGTTCCAGGACATTGATGTGGAGATCCCTCTCCTCCAGCAGCCACAGGCCTCTCCAGGGAAGCATCCGTGGTGACAGTCTCCTGGTACGGGGCTCTGGAAGTCTGTGCCCCTGGCAATGTTGGAGCGCACGCCCCACCACCTTATCGCGTGACGGAACTCCTCGAGAACCATCTTGTCCGTGAAGCTTACTGACTCCTGGATTCACATGGAGGGGTCGGATCCGCAACCCGCAGAGCCTGATTAGGTAGATATACAACGACATCAAGTTAATGTTTAAGGATATTTGTACCGCGCACTATCACCACCGGAGTGGTCCCCTGGCGCTCTGGAGACTCTGAAAGAGGGAGGGAGGGTGAGTTAGTGGGAGGAGACTGGAAAAGTGCAAGAGTGCAGTGATGTGCTGTGGGCAGCCTCAGCCTGGTGGGTCCGTTGGCTGGGCTTGGGGCGTTTGCGGCCGGTAGTCGTTGTGTATTGTTGTGCGTGTGTGTTTTTTGTTTTGTTGTTGCAGTGTAGTGTAGTTTGTGCGGTTTATTGTGCTGTAGGTTTGTGGTTGTGTTTGGAGTTTGAGAAGTGTATGCAGAACAGGAAATTGTTAGTGGAATTGTTTAGTTGGCACCTCTATCCTGATGGGTTTGTTTTAGGTTACCCAATCAAACCCAAGCTGGTAAAGTATAACGTGTAACAGTCTTGCTGGGATTGAAGGAAATTGAAGCTTAATGGTGGAGAACTCCCTGCTTAAAGGGAGCGAATCCAGGCTGAGAGAGAAGTCATAACAATGAAAGTTGATCGAAACAAGACCCAGAGAGGAGTATATTCATACTGGGGGACAGTGCTTCTACATCTAACTCCTCTGCAATCTCTCAGCATTTTACAGAAACGTGTGTTTGGCTGTCCAATCAGGATGCCAGACCCCCTGTGGGAGCTGGTCCTATTCAGACACTCTGGCAGACAAAGGACAGGGGCGTGGAAGACTCCTCTCCCACTTCCTGCCTACTCAAGACACTCTGGAGCCTCGGCGTGGATACCCAAGGGTTCGCGCCAAAGGCAAAACGCGCACACACACACACTGACCTCTCCCTCCCAGAATGGGAGAAGGACTAACAAAGAACAACCACGCTAGCAATGATATGATGTTTTATTGTTATCGCGCTCATACACAAGTGTTTCAGAGCGCGACTAGGCAAGGGAGGGGAACAGGGGAGAGCACAACACAACAACAACGATCTTTCTAGGCCCAGTAACATTGAGAACGCGCAAGTGTATGGGAAAGGGAAAAGTGCATGGAAGGGGGAGAGTGGAAAGTGCGGAGCAGAGGAGAGCAGATACATAATAATAAATACAAATAAATAGAAAGATAGAGGCAATAAACAATGGTAGTGCAGCCAGCAAGTGGCAAGTGCTGTGTTTAAGGCAATAGACTGGGTAAGTGCAGAAAAAGAAGAAAAGTGGGGGGGGGGGGCTGTATGGGTACAGATACAGTCCCCACTGCAAGGAGTGGCCAGGAGGCAGTGCAGGAGGGTGGCAGGGTGAGCAGGTACCTGGGCCCAGGGGTCAGAGGGTGGCCAGGTACACAGTGGCAAGAGACAGCAGATCAGCAGGGGAGAGGGGAAGCGAAGGCAGAACGAAAGAGAAAGGGTCTTGAGGTTTTTCCGGAGATGGTTCTCCTCAAGTTTTAAGATTGGCAGCGAGGCTGTTCCAGAGGGAGGCCCCAGCCGAAGATAGAGATCAACCCCCAGCTTGTTTCTTTGAAAAACTATTGACCCGGTGGGAGTTCGAGGTAGAGGAGCGAAGAGCTCGAGAGGGGAGGTATTTGTGGAGGGATAGCTCAAGTTATTTTTGGACCCATGCCCCAGAAAGCCTTGTGAACACCGCAGAGGGTTTTGAATTTAATCCCTGCATCCACTGGGAGTCAATGAGAGATTTCAGGGCTGGAAAGATACGATCCCAGGGCTTGAGGCCAAGGACAAGAGTAGAGTAGAGGCAGGTAGATTTAGAAAGAGGCTGTTGCAATAGTCCAACCTAGAGAGAACCAGAGCTTGGGGAACAGCGAGATTCTATATATATCATATCAATAATCATGCAGAGCAATGACTTGATGGGCCGCACTGTGGCGATCTTCCGTGCCAATAGCCGTTGTACCCTGCCCAAAATGGCTGCAATGAACAAGTTACTTTCTTACCTGGTAACGTTCTTTCGATGGGATGGTCCGACGTATTCCATATCTATGACAGACTCCCAAAGCAGTACCAGAGCAAGGAGGTGGGAAAGAATTTAGAATCAAAATTTAGAATAGCCAATCAAATAGCAGAGTAAAGGACCGCCTTGCCAAAGGCAAGATCCTGTGCTCGGATGGAATCGAGGGAATAGTGACGTACAAATGTATGTACTGAAGCCCAGGTGGCTGCATCACAGATGTTGCGAATAGGAACACCCTTCTGCAGGGCAGTAGATGCAGCCATACCCCTGGTAGAATGGGCCCGCAAGCCAGCCGGTGGGTCCTTACCCGCCAAGCGGTAGCACTCCGAGATGGCCAAAATAATCCAGCGAGACAAAGTCTGTTTCGTCACAGCTTGCCCCAAACGCTTTCCAGCGTAACCAATAAAGAGTTGATCGTCCACTCTGACCCGGGACATGCGTGAAACATAAAAGCTTAAAGCTCTCCTAGAATCAAGCCTATGGAGCCTCTCCTCTTCCTTACCAGGATGCGGAGGAGGATAGAATTCCTGAAGAACAACCTTGTGGGCCAAATGAAATTCCGTCACTACCTTCGGAAGAAAAGAAGGACAAACTCTAAGGACAACCCTGTCCTTGTGAAATACAGTGAAGGGTGGCTTAACTGAAAGTGCCTGTAACTCACTCTGCGAGCGGAAGTAACCGCAACTAAAAACACAGTTTTCAGAGTTAACAGCCTCAAAGGGCAAGAATGTAAAGGCTCAAACGGAGCACCCATAAGAAACTTAAGAACAAGGTTTAAATCCCAACCGGGCACCAGGAAAGGTGACGGAGGGAACACATTAGTGAGCCCTTTCAGAAACTGTGAAATTAAAGGGATTTTAAAGTAAGAACACTCTTCAGACGAGCGCTTAAAGATGGACAGCGCCACCAGGTAACCTTTAATGATACCCACTTGCAAGCCCCTGTGGGCCAAAGAAAGTAAAAAGGACAGAACCATGGGGATGTCACATGCAAAAGGATCCACATCCTGAACTCTGCACCAGTCGCAGAACTTACGCCAACGGCAACGGTACAGAGACTTTGTTGCAGGCCTTCGGGCCGAAAGCAACACCTCCATCACGTCTTCAGGGAGGTCCCAATCCATATACCTCAACCTTTCAGAAGCCAAGCGTGAAGGTTGAGGGATCTGACCTCTGGATGGAGAACCTGACCCCCCCCTCCCGTGAGAGCAGATCGTCTCAGTAGGGAAGACGACGTGGAGGACAGATGGACAAGTCGAGAAGGTCCGGGTACCACGTCCTCCGAGCCCACGCCGGAGCAATGAGGATCATCCGGGAACCGAACTTCCGTAACCTGCGCAGCACTTGCGGGATGACGGGGACTGGAGGAAACGCTTAGAGCAGCGGGAATGACCACTCCACCACGAACGCCTCTCCTAAGGCTCCTTTTGGAGGAAATTCCCGCGAGCAAAACCTTTCGCACTTCCGGTTGACACTGGAGGCGAAGAGATCCACTTGAGGGGTCCCCCAAAGGGCAAAGATCTCCAGGAGAAACTCCTGAGCCAACTCCCACTCGTGAGAGATCGCGCTCTGCCTGCTCAGAGCGTCCACCGTCACATTTTTGTCTCCGGCCAGATGAACTGCCGAGATCAAAACTTCTGCTGGATGGCCCAGAACTCAAGCTGCATCGCCTCCCTGCACAGAGGAAGTGACCCTGCCCCCCCCTTTTTGTTGAGGTAATGCATGGCCACTGTGTTGTCCGTCAGGATCAGGACACACTTTCCTCGCACAGTCGGCAGAAAAGCCTTCAGGGCTAGCCTGACGGCCCTCAGCTCCAACAGATTGATATGGAGTCTGGACTCCGACGGAGACCAACGACCGCTGACTGTCAGCCCGTTGGCATGAGCTCCCCATCCCGTGAGGGATGCATCCGTCACGATAGTCACCTCTGGCCAGAGAAGCCAAAATGGAGCCCCCTTCATCAAGTTGCCTTCGACGGCCCACCACAGAAGGTCCCGGGCGACCGAGGGCGGCACCTGAACCGGGTCCGACATCCTGCAAAAGATTTAAGACTACAGGTGTTTGGCAGTAAACTCACTTGGTAGCAGTCTGTACCACCGAGGTTTACCTGGTAGCTGTGGCTGAGCAGTCAGACTTCGCTCAAGAAGAGTTAGGCAGTATACAGAGCATACATAATAGGTACAGAGGCACAATAGTACAAGCAAACACTGACCAGAGCTAGGTGTAAAAGTATATAATTATTTATTTAAAAGACACTCATAAATTACACTAGCACAGAAAAGGTAAGTCAAAACACAGTCACTATTACTCATATGTACATCCCTAGTTATTTGTTGGACAAGTTTAAGTTAACACCACTTATTTCCAAACAGAGGTGAGCGCTTAACGTTAGATGGCACTCCAACAAGTTAGTTAAAAGGGAGGGAAAAGGTAAAAGAAGTGAAAACAGCAAGGCAAAACACTTTTCAGAGATTCACAGTGAGTGTAGAAAGGCAGTCTATTGAGGAGCAAGGAAGTTCGGTTGCCAGGCCCACTCTAGGGAAAGCCAGGCAAAAAGATGCCCAAGATCACACGTCACAAGTCTTTACAGGTGAGTAGAAAAGGTTTTTCCCAGTTAAGAAAAGTTTAGTTAGGGTGTCCCAGGCTTACCCAGGGTCGAGAGCCGAGGGCTAAATCTACCCCGTACAATCGGTGGCAAGGGAAGTACACAGGTACGGTGGCGGAACACAGTACCTTTAAAATGGAAAGGATCCTCCAGCGGGGGCAGTTGTTCCTGGTAGTGGGTGCAAGTCACGGCGTCGTCCAGAGGAGGAGAAGATCTCGTTGTGGAGGAAAGCTGAAGGTCATTGCACTACCAGGGAAGAAACCAGCCGTGGAGTTTTTCCGGTTAAAAGGATGTTATCCCTCTTTCGCGGTTGAGGTAAAAAGTGGTATCCCGGTTGCCGGGGTGCTTGGCACAGGCAAGGCGGCCACGAGATGCTTCAGGGCGGCGAAAAGAAGGCAGAAACTGGTTGTCCCCACCAGTCAAAGGAAGAAGACTCTCCGGCGGGAGATCTCCTCTGTCGTCGGGAAAAGTGGTGAGACGGTTCCGCAGGTCTCCACCGGTGGTGTTGTCTTGGCAGGTCGGCTCGGCTTCTCCCTCTTCGGCTTCTTAGGTCCTGTGGCGACTTCTGAAGAACCAGTCCCAAAAACCCTGCTTTTATGCAGCAAACCCCCATTCATACAGCCTAGCTGTCACTCAAACATGCTAAGTGGTGAGTGGGGTGGCTCACCACTTGGGCCAATCACACCAGAGTGCGACATGAGTTGGCAAGGCAACTCAGTCCAGGGTGCCTAAACCCCCTCCCACACCCCCTGTGGTACCCAGACAGAATGGCACCACTTTGGAGGGCTTCTGTGCAGAAGCCCGCCAAAAGTGGAACAAAGGCTCGACTCGGATCCAGGGTTACTGAAGTGAACCTAGACGCCATTTTGGCGGCGAGTTCTGGCAAAAAATCCCAACAGGTGAATTTATATTAAATAAATAAACCGGCGGTATCTAACATTGCACCAAAAAGTGGTGCATTAAAATCAATGGGAAATCCCATTGGGAAATATTCCATGGGAAATCCCATTGGGAAATATTCCGGTGGAATATTTCCGTGGTATCCACTGCCACCAGCCAGAAACTCGGCGAGGGGGGACGGGACAGTACCCCCTCGACAACAAACCCAGGGGCAATCTAATTGCTCCTACCAGTACTTCCACAGTATGATGGTTTGTACTGGTTAAGTTCCTAAGTTAAGACTAGTAAAGTCAATGGTGACTTTACAGACCCAGGGAGACAGTCAGTCCCAGGGTGTGGAGTCTATGTTTGGGGGTCTCTATGACACCCCTGTGTTACTCCACTGAGGGTGCTGTGTAACACACATTCAAAAACCAATGATAGCCTATGGGGAAAAAATACCCCATAGCCCATAAGCACATAGCAAGTCACAGAAATACTTCAAGTCAAGCCCAAGAGTGAGGGTAAAAGTGTCTCACTCTTGGCAGGAGAAAAAAATAAACCCCAAAAATCCAGCAAAGCTGCTGGGGGACTCACTAGGTTAGGAAATTCAGCCTAAACAGAGAATTCTCCCTAACAGCAGGCGAGCCTCTGGCACCAGAAGAATGCAGGATGCCATGAGGCCGAGCAACCTCAAGAACTCGAACGCTGGGAGCGTCTGGGCATGCTGAAACTTGTGCACCATCTGCTGAATGTGAAGAGCCCTCACCTGGGGAGGAAAACACTGCCCCAGGGAAGTGTCGAGCACTGCTCCAATGTACTGGAGCCGCTGTGTTGGCGTCAAATGGGACATCTTTAAATTGAGGGAGAAGCCCAGCCTGTGAAGGGAGTGGCAGGTGACGGACAGATGATCCAGGACTTGCTCGGGAGAGCTCCCCCTGATCAACCAATCGTCCAGGTAGGGATAGACGTGAATCCCCCCTTGCCTGAGATGCGCTGCCACCACCACCATGAGCTTGGTGAAAACCCTCGGGGCGGAGGTCAATGCGAACGGCAGGACCCGAAACTGAAAGTGCGAGTCGCCAACCGCGAACCTCAGGTACTTCTTGTGCTTGGGATGGATCGGCACATGGAAGTAAGCATCCTTGAGGTCGAGTGACACCAACCAGTCCTGAAGCTGAAGGGCCTGGAGGACTTGAGAGAGAGTAACCATCTTGAACTTGTCCTTCCTTAGGAGTTTGCTCAAACCGCGCAAGTCCATGATGGGTCTCAATCCCCCGTCTTTCTTCGAAATAAAAAAATAAGGGGAATACCATCCCTTGTTCCTCTCCGCTACAGGCACCAGTTCTATGGCGCCTTTCTCCAACAGGGCTTGAATTTCATGCGCAAGGAGCGGATCCGGACTCTTCAAAGAGAGGTTCCCCGGTGGATTGTCGCGAGGCATGTGCCGAAAGGGAAGACAGTAGCCGTGGGTTATGATCTTCAGAACCCACACATCTGAAGTAATGGCTTGCCACTCTACAAGATGCTGCGCCAGCCTTCCCCCAACCGGCGAACCATGGGACATGGCCTCATGACTGAGTGGGAGCGGCTGCGGCGTTACCTGAGGGCAAAGAGGCAACTGCCCGAACGGCCTTGGCACCACGGGTACCCCGTCGTCCACCTCTGGTACCCCTGCGTTGGCCTCTTTGACTGCCAGCTCCTCTCGCTCTACTGAAGGACGAGTAATAGCGAAAGGAACCACCCCTCCACTGCTGTCCCCTAGGACGAAAAGGCGGAGGTTGGCGAACTGCAGCGCCCAACGACATCGCTGCAGCTTTTGAGGTCTGCAACCTCTCAAGGCTCTTGTCAGCCTTGCTGCCAAAAAGGTGTTCACCATCAAAGGGCATGTTGAGGAGCCGGGACTGCACATCAGGAGCAAACCCCGACTTCCGCAACCACGCAAAAGTGCGTATCACGGTGCTCGCCGCCATGGACCTACTGACGCATTCAGCTAAGTCCAAACCCGACTGAACGGACTCACACATGGCATCCTTACCATCCTGGACCATAGCAAGGAAACCATCCCGTTCGTCCCCTTCGGGAATATGTTCAGCCGCTAACGCAACACAGTTCCACAGAGTGTGTGTGAAACGAGACAAGGCACAAATGGAGTTGGCCGCCTGAAGCGCCATACCACCAGAAGAAAACACTTTCTTCGCCCAGCCATCAAAACGTTTGTCGTCCCTATCAAGAGGGATGGTAGGGTACGACGCCTGCTTCGCCGGGGCCGTGGCCGCCTGCACCACCAAACTCTCCGGAGTGGGGTGCCTGGTCAAGTAGCAGGGGTCGCTACTGGCTGGACGGTATTTTCGCGACAAGGATCTGCCCACCGCCGGGAGACTCTCCGGAGCAGTCCAAGCCGCCGCCACCCTTCTCTGTAAAGCCATATGGAACAGCAGTACCGGGTCAGTTGGGGGACCAACATCAAGGATGTCCGTTAGATCATCCTGCACAAACTCCCCTGGGGGAGCAGACCATCCCAAGTACTCAGAAACCCTAGCCATAAGGCGCTGGTACGAGGAATCGGCATGAGAGCCAGGCTCAGGCCTACAAAACTCCACCTCCGGAGAGGTGTCCAGTCCACTGGCATCATGCAGTGACTGCCTCAAATCGTCAAACTGACTATGGCCCGAGACAATTTCATCTGGAACCTGACTAGGAACCAGGCCATCAGAATCCTCATCCGCCTCTGAAATATATTCCAGGTGGCGAAAAGAAGGCACCCGAGAGTGCTTGCTCTTAACCAGAGCCTTCCTAGGGGGTTCTCCCGTGCCACGGGGTACCTCCGACACGAAAGGCGTCGATGGCGTTGAGCGAATCGGCGCCGGCGTCGAGAGAACAGGCATCGGCGCCGAGAGGATTGGCGTCGTCGAGGAAATCGGCGTCGACGTCAGATGCAGCGCCGCCAGCATCGGCGGCGTCGACACAGCCCTCGAAGCCGGAGCCCCGAGCGTGTCCTTCGACGACCTGAACGTCAACGGCTTTGACGACTTCCTCGGAGCCGGAGCCTCGAGAAAGCCGGTCGACGCCCTCGACGCCTCAGTTGTCGATGTCTTCCTCGAAGACCTCACAGGTGCACACGGTCTCGAACGCGTCGAGGACCGGGACCTGGAACGGGTACGTCGAGAACGAGTCTCCTTGTCCGAACGGGACCTCTCCCGTGACTCGTGCGAGTGGTGTCTCTCGACCTCTCACGACCGACCCCACTCGGGGGCGCGGACGGCTTAGTACCCTGCGACTCAAGAATCACCAGCATTTTCTTCCCGAAGGAAGCCCATTCCTCCGGCGTCGCACGGCTGGTGGGGTAAGCGACGTGCCGGGCAGAGTCCTCCAAAGAGGACCTGGAAGACGACCGGTGTCGGTGCTTCCGAGAATGCCTCGAAGAGGCTGAGGAGTGGCGAGACAGACTCCTAGAAGGAGACCCACGAGACTTCCGACGATGACGCGGAGAGTCACCCCTCGAATCATCCGTCGAAAGCCCCGCAGACTTCGACTTCCGGGGCTTGGACACCCGACCTACCGACAACAACTTCTTACGTTCGCGTAAGGCTTTGGACGTGAGCGACTGGCAGTCGATACAGTTATCCGTGTCGTGGGCCTCCCCGAGGCACCAGAGGCAGGCGTCGTGCGAGTAAGTCACCAACATCTTGGACCCACACTCCCCGCACTTCTTGAAGCCCGGACGCGGGGTCGAAGACGAAGTAGAAGCCATCTTCACATGAAGGATTTTCACAAAAACGAACGGGACCGAGAAGAACAGAACTCCAAAGAGTCGAGGCATTAACCGAGATTCACGAAGAAACACGTTTGCGGAAAAAACGGAACTGAGGCTACGGGCGTCGTGCGTCCTACTTATCACATCGGATGATGTCGGACGAGGTCCTCGACGACGGTGCATCAACGTCATCGACGCCGGACGCAGAAAAATGTTTCCGAAGCAGCACAGCTGTGGTGATTACATGTCATAGATATGGAATACGTCGGAGGACCCAATCCCCTCGAAACTTTATTCTGAGGGGGGGCAGCCAGGCAGGAGAAGACCGTCTTGAGCCTGGCACCTAGGAACAGAGCATCCTGCAATGGAATCAGGTAGGACTTCTGATGATTCACTGAGAATCAAAGCAGTCAGCAGCTGGACGGTCCTGTCCGTGTGGTCGACAGCGAATTTCCCTGGACTTGGCCCGGATGATGTAAATGGGCTGCCGCTGGTGCCATGCACTTCGTAAACACCCTGGGCGCCGCCTTCAGTCTGAAGGGAAGAGCCTTGATTTGGTAATGCTTTCCCTGTACGACGAAGCGCAGGAACTGCTGATGCTTCTCGTGAACGGGGACGTAGCTGTAAGCGTCCTCCAGATCGAAGGATGTTAGGCAGTCCCCTTTCTCCAGGTGGCCGAGCACGTGTTGTAATGTGACCATCCTGAATTTATGGGACTTGAGGAACTTCTTAAGTCGCCGCAGGTCGAGAATGGGCCTCCAGACCCAGCCTTCTTTTTTACTAAGAAGTGTCTGGAGTAAAGTCTGGCGCTGCGGAGTCGCTTTGGAACGCGCTGTATTGCCCCTTTTCTTAGCATGGTCTTTACGTACCTCCTGCAGGAGCTGAGGGATGTGCTGCTCCTGCCGAGCCACCGGCCACGTGGTATCCACGGACACTTCAGGTGTAATTCTAGAGTGTCCGTGGGCGAGAGCTTCCAGCACCCATCGGTCGGTGGAGATCTTCCACTCGCTGACAAAGCCCACCAGCCGGCCTCCCACCGGAGTGCATGGATGCGTGCCCGACTTCCCGGCCGGTTCAATCCTGCTTTGGGACCAGCGAGCAGCTTTGTGAGCGACGACGACGGCCACCTCCGAAAGTCTTGTAACGACCCCTGTAGGCCTCCTGGGTCATGGAAGGCAGGGGTTGACGGTAAGAGGACAATCCGCAGCCAAAACCCTTTGACTATCTTCTGGATTTGCCTCCTGAGACACGAAAGGAAGTGCGTTGTTGCTGAAGCATGCCTAGGGCCTGGGCAGTCTCTGCATCAGTCTTAATGGCTTTCAACCAGTCATCGGCAGCCTTCCCAAATAGATTGTCCCCGTCAAATAGCATGTCCAGAACCCTCGTCTGATCTTCTTGCTGAAAGTTTTTGCTTTTCAACTGTTAGGGAGAATTCTCATCTATGGCTAATTTCCCTCACCTAGTGAGTCCCCCAGTAGCTTTGCTGGACTTCTGGAGTTTATTTTTATTTCCACTTGGTAAGAGTGAGAGCTTTTCCCCCACTCTAAACTGTGTTTTGCTGTGTGTTTCTATCTGTTTTTGTGATTGTGGACTCTGAAGCACACCACTTCAGCAGCCCCCTTCTTTTTGTGCGTCACACTGCACCTTCAGTGCCATGGCACAGGATTGTCTTTAAGACTTCCCTCGACTCCATTTGTGAGGCGACTACTGTCCCCCAGAAAAGGGTAAAGTTACCATTAACTTTACTTAGTCAATCTACCACAGATCCAGTACAACCCATCTTCCACAGAGTACTGGAAAGGGTTAACTCGTATCCCTTTGCATCTGTACCTCCTAGAGCATTGTTTCGCTCTTTTAACATTTAGACTTGGCTGGTGGCAGTGGCATCTACCCTAACTTTTCTACCGCGATTATATTTGATAAACGTGTAACTGTTCTTGCATATTATATTAGCATCGAAAATAAACCCGCTTGACCAAATCGTCTTTCTTTTGGCTGCGCTTGGGTTTAGTCGCCATTTCATTTTGTTAAAGTCCTTCTTGTGTCTTACTTTGCGCGGCAAACTAGGTTTGCCTTCTTTGTTCACCGTCTTTTGGCAGGCTTTCTGTTCAGAAGCCCTCCACCAGGCGCCTGGGTGTCTAGGTGGGCTAAATGTGAGGGAGGGGTGTAGTCACCCCCTGCACAGGGTATCCTAGGAAACGCAAGTCGCACTTTGTCATGATTGGCCAGGGTAGTTGTCCGGGCTGGACAACCCCCCTGCTGGGTGATTGGCAGCCAAGCTGTGTGAATGGGCGTTTTTCGCATAAAAGGCAGGTCTCTTGGGCTAGAAGCCAGAGAGTTGCCACTGGAACTACAAAGAACCGAAGAGAAGCGGAGAGAACGACGGCTGCTGCAACTACCCCGTCCCGGTGAAGCCCTGCTGCAGTCCTGAGCTATCTTCCCTTCAACGACTTAGAGAAGGTCCAGTCCGGAGTCTTCTTCCCTTGAGCTTGGTGGGGATAACCAGCTCATCTTCTACAGCCAGAGGATCCTCTTCCTTGGTCGAAATCGCTGCACACTGCTGTAGTGGTCCGGATAGCCACCTGAAGAGCCTCCTGTTTTTAAGGAGCGCACATTTTATTCCTTGTCGCTGCTGCCGGCTTCATCCCTGTGTGGTGCAGACCCCCTTCAGACGTCCTTCACAACGAAGCCCCAGGAATCGTGGGTCTGCGGGAAACCAACAGGAAAAACTGCCAGGGCACCAGCTGCACCCCTGGAACAAGGAACTGTGTTCTGTTGAGGAAACTGGGTGAATCCCTTTTTCTTCATTTCCAAGGCTTGCCCTCGTCTTCCCTCCTTATATCTTTTTCTTCCGAACATTGACAATATCGAAGTACTTTTGGCTACGTTGAATCGTAAACTGTTTGACCGCGTGATCTTCAGCAACTGGCCCCGGTATCTTTCGACCCTGGCTCCGGCCCTTTGACTTTTGAACTCCAGTCTTTGAGTGTTTATCGATTCTGCTTGCCTAACCAAAATATTGCCTGTGATTTTTGTCCCCAACTCCCTCTGGGTATCTCAGGTGCTAAGTGTGTTTTTGCCCCGGTAGCATTTCATGTCACGGATACGCGTTTGTTTAGTAGACCGAACTGTCAAAAGTGATCGCAATTGTATTCGCGGTAATGTGTTTTGTTCATAACACCGGTTCATTCAAACACAGGGTACTAACGTTGAGACTTACTATACAAAGTGAATTGGTTAGTTGTAGTATATTTAACATGTGGTTTTTATTACAGTTTTATAGAAGTGTTGTGTTTATAACGAATGGTTTAAAAATAAATGTACTTCTATTTTTTACCTGAAACCTTGAGCCAGTGTTTGCTTGAGTCACAGTAATTGTGGTCCCTTTGTGTAATCTCTGCTACTGCTCATATGCTCTTGAGATAAGCCTGGCTGCTCCGCCACTGCCACCACTCTGACACAGTAGTACAGGCTTGCACCAAAGGTAAAACTTGTATTGCCACCTGTAGTCTTAATTATGCGTAGTGGTCCCTAAGGACACTGCAGAGTATTCGGCCTAACATCAACCAGCCACGACGACGGAGGCAGGCAATGTTCCCTATCTGGCAGAACCCCGTGTCCGCGATGTCAAGGGCCACGGTGATGGCATGATCCAATGCCACTTCGCCCTCCTGGAGGGTCTCCAGCGCCTCCACCCGCTTGTTGGGGAGGAATTCCAGAAACTGGGCCATCTTGTAGCACAGCTCCCTGCCGTACCTGCCCAGGAACGCAAGCGCATTTGCTGCCTTGACTACTGTTGCCGCCGAGTATATCATCTTTCAGCCCATTGCGTCCAAATTATTCCCCTTGCTGTCTGGGGGAACAGAGGCCGACGACGATGGATTTGAGGACTTCTTCCTCGCAGCTGCAGTTGGGTAGGCGCTAGCGCCTTCCTGCAACCCCCCCCCCAAGCACTTTACAATTAGGAAAGACCTCTCTAAGCACTATAGCACTGAGAAAGCTTTTTGCATGCAAAAATAATCACACACAGGCGTGGCCAGTCACTAAATGAAAACAGTATTAAACCTAACGTGCAAATAACTATTTAGATGGATGTATTTGTAAAACTGTTCAATTGTAATTAGCTTTGCTCAAAGCACACAGGGAATACAGCCTGTGCAGGCAGGCTGGCAGAGCACACGAGGTAACTCTGCCGCAGTTTCTTGTCCACCACCAGCCAATGGAGACTAAAAAAGATTCAATGCCCAACAGAGTACTAGGAAAACAAGTTTTTTAGAATTACTAAACCAGATCAAATATAACAATATTGAATGAAGTGTTGAGAGAATGGCGGGAAGGTGTGTTCATGTCATGAATTATTATAACATAGCAAATGGTGCTAAGAGCTACAATGTATTCCTGCAGAGGCAGCAGTATGTTAAAGTACGTTGGTCTAAATGTAAACCTGGCCATGCAACAATGGAGACTACAGCATCCCATGTATGGAAAGAAGAACAGTTATGGATGAGCTCTGCCGGTATCCAGTGACCAAGTTGAAGCGTACATAAAGGGCCTGCTTGCCATTAGTCTGGAGGAGTCAGCCAAAGAAGACAGAATGCTGGTCGGAAGGGCAGAGTCCTCTGCCATTCCCCCCAATCCTCATCTTAGTACAGATTAATGTTTGTTATCCTTGCAAAATAGACTCACAGCCTTAATTCCCTCGAGTGGTGCATTTAATCTGGTGGGAGCGTGATCAGGGGTACCCCAATACATTTTAAGAGGTACAAGTATAGATTACCTTTCACCACAGAGGCAACAAAGTCTGGGGAAGGCTGCGATCACAGGCACTTGGGTGCAGACTCTGGCACTTCTCCAGCCGGTCTCTTTTTGTCGAGGCAGGATTCTCCATCAGTGCCAGGCCCTCATCCCAAACATAGTCTAGGAGAGGCACTGCCAGAATGGTCTTCCTTTTAGCCTCTCGGCGCTGGTACAGGAACCATTCCTTTTTGGTTTCATATGGCAAGCTGAAAGAGCTTTGACGCGCGGGCGACCATGGAGTGGAATGATCCCACTTCGTCCGGTGGGGATGCTCTAGGTGGCGGAGACACGCCATCGTCGTCGTCGCTGTATTCATCCCCGTATCCCTAGGCCGGAAGGGGGGTAAGTGAGCCAGCTGATGAGGCGGCGGGGGGTGGCGCTTCCTCTTCTACAGCGGTGGTGGGCCCGGTGCCAATGGGGCTGGGGGTGCCGTCTGCATTCTCTTCTGTATCTCAGACACCAGCATGTGGAGAGTGGACAGGATGTCCAGCGACACGTCTCTGGGAGGTGGAGGGGGAGGGGGAGCAGGCTTGCTGGGCCCAGCACCTAAGTCTTCGTCGTTGGCTCTGCCGTCGTCCCGCTCGACGATTTCACGGTTGCTGTCCTCTTCCTCTGCATTTCCGCCTTAGTCGTTCCCCTCACCCCCTATGACCGTGTGAACGGAGTGTTAGGCAAGATTGTATGCAGTACACTTAAGGTGCACTACAACAACCCTGACCTCCTTGCAATAGGAACCCCAACCTTTGGTAGACGTCTGTACTACACAGGTTGGTAGCGTGTTGAGCAGCCAGGCTTATTTCAAGAAGGGTCAATGTATTCTGTAGGGGAGTTATACAGAGATTCACAGTGACAAGTATTATAAACTCTTTCACACAAGGCTTCTTGATTTAACAATTATTAATTTATTTAACAGCCAGTTAGAATAAGCGGTCTTCAGAAGGGGGCGATATAATAGTAACACAAATACACTTCAAAATACACACTCTTAATATTTCTAAATCAGTGAGTACCCTTATGGGATGCCCCAGATACTTCCTACACCCTCAGGTGAGTTTAGTAACTAGGACACTGGGCATTAATATATCACTGTTAGCATTTAGAATCAGACTTAAGAGTTTGTCAAAGAGAAAGGTTATTAGGAGAAAACAGGAGATCTCACAATTATTCTTAAAAGCAGGGAAGTACTTTTGAAAAAAAAATAAAACAATGCAGCGTTAGTTAACCCCTTCCTGGAAGGAAGACCAAACAATCTCAGAGGGAAGAAGAATCATTCAGGTAGCCAGGCCAAAGTCTATTGGACAAGAGTAGAAAAGAGGTAGGGCCACAAGCGGTTTAGGCTTGTGAAGTAAAGAAGCCATCAGCAACTCTACAGAGCAAGCACAACGAGTCTCACCAACAGAGAACAAGTGCAGCTACACGACAAGCGGTAAGTTCCCTTAGACTGTACAGTACCTTTAGGTTGAAGAAATGTGCAGCACGTGGCCTCTGTTCCTGTGCAGCTCTGCAGATCCTGATGTTCCTGGGCCTCAGTAGTGGGGACAAGAGGGAAGACTTCTGGGGACTCCTGCACTACAATGGGACGGTCACCGACCGCAACCAGCATCTTCAAACAAGTGGCACTTCGGTGTTTCAGCTCCTCGCGTATACCTTAAATAGCAACACTGCGGTTCCTGGCTGTCGAGATGGGCTTTCCTTGCATCTGGGGTCCAGCACACTGTTGAGGTGGCTCAGGCTCGGTTCCTGGAGCCCTTGGCCAGCTTAAAAGCAGCGCACACAATCTGGTGTTCCTCTTCATGGCTATTCGGTTCCAGCAGCAACTGCAGTGGAATTTCAACCCGGTCAGAGAGGATGTCCAGGTGGTTTACTATGGAGTTGATTGGTCCCACCAACTCAAGGGGAGAAGTCGTCCTTTGAGTTTCAGCAGAGCAGCAGGGCTTCACCGGGAAAACCAACGGTCCAGGAGTTGCAGCAGCCGTCTCTTCCAATTTCTTCGGATTCCTTCATCCAGTGGTCGACTCGAAGCTAAAAGCCTTGCCTTTTATGCAGGTTTCTCCCATTCATTCCAGTCTAGCTGTCAGTCACCAGGCAGGGTGGCTGTTCGTGCCGGACAGCCAGCCAGCCAACCAACCAACCAACCAATCACCTAACAGTGTAATTCTGTCTCTTAGGAGACAGAGCACAGGGAATTTTGGGCACCTCCCTCACTTCCTGCCACTGCCAGACACCCTGGAGCCAGAGGCGGGCTTCACTTGTGAATCCTTCCAAAGGCAAATTGAACAAAGGGACCAAACCTGGTTTGGCACGCAGAGTAAATCTCAAGAAGGACCTTTCCAAGAAGAAAAAGACCGGGGCCATTTTCACTGCAGCCCGCCATAAAAGCACACCACAGTAGTTAAAAGTAAACCACTGCCACCAGTCATTCATCGAGGAAAGGGTAACACAAAAATGTTACATGAGAAGCTAGACAAAGGGGATACTAAGAAACCCCTCCAGAACCCTATTGTAAGATAGTGTGTGCTGGGTCTAGAAAGTTACAAATGTAAGTAAAGTCGATTTCACTTTACTGCTCTTGGAAACAGTAGTTTATCGAAGAGAAGGTATTTAAACCTTTGGGAAATCTGGAAGACTTCCCTGTGTCAGTGCACTGAAGGTGCTGTGTGACACAATGTAAATGATGATGCCTATGGAGTTTGTTTCTCTTTTGGTTGTGGAGTCTGACAGAGTTCAAAGTCACATTCAAATACATGAGTGGGGAAAAAAGGGTCTCACTCTACAGGTAAGAAAATCAAGTCCTCAAAATCCAGCAAAGTTGCTGGGGTCTCTAAAGTAGAGAAGAATTAGCACATTTCAGAGAATTCTCCCTAACACAGACGCCTTGTCCATTTTGTCCTACGAAGAAATATCTGTGCCTTAGAGCACCGTAGAGGCCTGCACTCCCAGTCACCCCCTTCTTCGCATCCTGAGGGGTTGGAACCAGGCTCAGGGCTGGCTTCTTCTCTGATGTTTTCTCCACCAGCTTGGCCGACGCCTCCCGCCTGGGAGGAAGGGCCACTCTGTGGGTAGCCAAGGCCCCCTGGAGCGGGTCAGCCCCTTACGCCATCGAGAGGGTTGCCATCACCAGCTCGATTGAGGACTTTTCCTGGACCACCCGGGCCGTCAGGAGCAGTTCAGTCACATTACTTGGCGCCTTGGCCTTCTCCAGCTTCTCTCGCAGCTACCTGGGGTTAGCCGATTTCCTCTTCGAGGAGGAGCTGGAGCAATGACTTGAGATGAAGGCAGTTGGGGATGTTGATCGCGTTCTGCTGTTTGCAGGACCGGCTTGCGCAGCGACCCCGACGGAAAGGGGTTTGCGGTGCTTGGCCTTGTCTTGGACCTCCACTGATGGAGCACTCTCAAAAGACTTAGAACCCCGCTGATTGGACCCGCCGGTACTGGGTGAGGCATGCCCCCAATTGCCGCACCAGGTAGAGGCCTTGGCATTGAGCCACGCCGCCAATCTGCTGTGCCGTTCCATCATGGTGCGTTTAGTGAATCCCAGACAAATTCCGCAATCCGCCCACTTGTGATCCGGATGGAAACAGGGGCACTGGGAGTGTTTGTCCTCCGCAAACACATTCCTCAATGAACAGCTTTAGCAGAGCTTGAAGAGACCTCAGTCGTCGTCCTCAGACATGGTCCGGCAAGCGGTGTAGGCCCGATGGCCTTCTGGTATCTTCGATGAAACTCAACGATTCTTGCCCTTGAAGGGCGATGAAAGACGCCAACAAACAGATCCCTGCTTGGCGGTCAAAAGAATGAAAGATCACAGGCTCTACTTGACAAAAATTGGACATTTTTACTGAAAACGCAGGAAAACTCTTGGAGCAAAACACAAGGACTCCCAACACTTGAAACGTGTGGTAAAAATCTGAATATGGCTGCCAGAGGAGGAGCTTAAGGAGAGGGCAGTCCTTGGCTGGGGGCAGTATGACCCAGAGCTCAGTGATTGGTTAATGGGAGAAATACAGTTTATAAATGAAAGTCAAACTGTTCTTTTAGCGAGGATTGCCAGCCTGACAACAGGTAATAGTCATGAGCATGTGAATCCATGCCAGACACCATGCTGGAGAACTTTTTTTAACTGTTCACTCTCAGAGTTACAGTTACCAACTAACCCTTTCACAAGTACGTACCTTTCAACATTTGTTATACTTTAAGACAGAATACATTTCTTATCCAATCCTTCCTTAGATTATTGCATGAGTTCACTCGAGGCAGAAGCGGGACCCTAGTGGTCTAGTTGCCAGCTGTCGGTAGGTTGAGATAGGGTTCTGCTGCAGGCTAAAGTTAGAGTTCCTGTGGAAGACTGGGCAAACAAGTAAGTAGCTCACTTTAAAGTTATTTAGGGCCCAGGGAGCTGGGAGGTGTTAAGTAATAATTGGTGCAGTCAGACTGTGTGAGACTACACAACACTTATCTGCTTGGTATTTAGTAACACATCTTTTGGTATAGGTCTGTACTACAGAAGTTGGTAGTGTGACTGAGCAGCCAAGCCGAGGGGTAAATGCGAGCTGTAGAGCTGTAGCAATGAATTTGTCAATACAAGTAACCAGGTTCGTTGTCTGTTGGTTGTCTACATGATCTGGATGGCTTCAGAGCTGCCAGAAGCACGGAAACTGCTCTCCTGAACATCCATGAAGACCTGCTCTCCAACCTCGATTCCAACACCTACTGTTGTCCTCATCAAACTTTATCTCTCTTCTGCCTTTGGCATGGTCAATCATGCCATTGTGCTCAACCGTCTCCGTGATATCCTGGGTATCAATGATCAGGCCCTGGCTTGGCTGACCTCCTTCCTCTCCGATCAACCCTCCCAGGTCCAACTTGGGTCCTTCCTCTCTCTCTATCTCTACCTGTGGTGTTCCTCAGGGGTCTAACCTCTCTCCCTGGCTGTTCAACCAATATCTGGCACTTCTTGCCCACTGAATTGCCACACTCTGCCCTAAATTTCAGTGCTATGTGGATGCCACTCAACTCATTTTCAGGCTCCCCTCAGCCACCTCCTCTTCTCTCATCTCTGACTGTCTGTCTGCCATCCAGGAGTGGTGTGCCGCCAATGATCTCTGTCGTAATGCCAATAAGACAGATTCGGCTCATCGGCACACCTGTTCCCTCCTTTCCTGTCACTCTCTGGTCGGCCTCTCTTGGCCCTCTTCCTGCTCCCACCTGTGAGGCTAAAAACCTTGGGGTCATCTTCGACCTCTCGCTCTCCTTCTCTCCTCACATCTCTGACATCTCTAAGAAGTCAGACGACCAGCTGCACCTCCTCAGAGGTATTCTTCCTTTCCTCTACTTCCCCCAGAAGCTCATTGTCTCCAGAGCTCTGGTTCGCTCTAGGCTGGACTACTGCAACAGCCTCTTTCTAAATCTGCCTGTCTCTACTCTCCGCCCGCTGCAACTCATCCAAACAGGACTGCAAGACTTGTCCTTTGCCTCAAGCCCAGGGATCTTATCTCTCCAGGACTGTAATCCCTGCACTGGCCCCCCACTGGTGGCGAGGATTAAGTTTAAAACACTCTCTGCATTGCCCACAAGGCCTTCCGGGGCCTGGGACCTCAATACCTTCAACTCTCGGTTTTTAAATATCTTCCTTCTTGAGCTCTTCGCTCATCCGCCTCCAACTCCCTCAGGGTTAGTCACTTCTCCAGACAGCCAGTTGGTGGTAGATCTTTCTTCTGTTGGGGCCTCCCACTGGAGCAGCCTCCCTGGCTCTCTGAAACTTGAGAACCATCGCCGGTTCCAGAAGCACCTCAAGACCTTCCTCTTTGCTTCCGCTTTCTCTCCACCTCTCCCCTGCTGATCTCCTGGCTGCATCTGAAACTGCACTGGTTACCTGGCTACCTTATGATCTCAGGCCCAGGTCCCCCTCCCCACCAGTTGCATACCTGCACTGCCCCCTGGCAACCTTTGCATTCGGACTGTTTCTGTATCCCTACAGTCCCTACTAGCACTTTACAACGGATATCTGCACCTACCCTTGCCACCAGCTGGCGCAATTATATTATTGTCCTTATTATTGTCTTATTTATCTTTGTTATCCAATGTACTGCGCTGCCCCTCCCCCTTTCCCTTGCACTTCCACAATTTCAATGTGACCTGGCCTAGAAGGATCGTTGTCTGTCTTCCCTTTGTTCCCCCTCCCTTGCCTCATTGCGCCTTGAAACACTTGTGTATAGGCACGTTATAAATGCCATATCATATCAATTAACACTTAAACTCGAGGTTTCAGTCATAGTTAAAGTCAAGTTTTAAATAGGCAATTCGTGTAACAATGAAAATATACCTTAAAAATACTTTTCAGAATCAGAAATTTTTTTCTGATTCTGAAAAGTATTTTCAAGGTACATTTTCATTGTTAGTAGATAATCTTTGGATATGCTTCTTACACAATTCCGACACCCTGAGGGGACTTCAAATCACAAGGACACTAATGGGATTTATCTATCACATGCAATTCCCAAATGAGAAGTGCACAGATAAAAAGGCAATGAGGTAAGCACCCCAAGCTTAAACAGAACCTGTGGTTTGAAGGGGAGTGGTCCAGCTGGATTCTATCCTGTTACAGCGGTGCAGACCCTGTGTTCCTGAGCCAAAGTCGTGGGGACAAGAGGGACAACGTCTGGAGGGTTCCTGCAGCAGTAGTTGGGAGGTCGTCCGCAGCTATTGGCTATTGTCAGTTCAGCGGCACTTTGCAGTTTCAGTGCTTAGTAAATAGCACTGTGGCGTGTCTCGGATACTGGTTGGGCTTCCTTCACTCTTTGCGTCCTGCACTCTAGCGAGGGGATGCAAGCTCTGGTTGTCCTGCTTCTGGAAGGTCTTTATGAGACCCCTGAAGCTTCTGGACGGACTGTCGACGTTGCACTCGACTACGGATTTCTTGACCCCCTGGCACTCGGTTCTTGCAACAGCGAAGTAGTACAGCCAGTCAGGGAAGATGGACCAGTGGAGCTCGTCTCAGAGTTAGCTGGTCCCACAACCCAAGAAAAGTCGTCCCTTGCAGAGCTTCTCTCGTCAAGTTGAAAAAGGAGTTTCAGCACAGCAGCAGGGCTTCACCAGGCAATTCAAAGGTCCAGGAGGATGCAGTAAGCTTTGTTCACTGTTTCTTCGACTGGTGTTTCTCCCAGTGGTCGAGTCTGCCTCTAGTCCCAAAATCCTCACCTTTTAAGCAGGTTCCTTCCATTCATGCACAGCCTAGGACGTCAACCACACAGCAGGGTGGCTTGCCCTGAAAGCACAGCCAGCCAATCAGAACTGGTTGCATTCAGGCTCTCCTAGCCTAGAGACAAAGGACCGGGGTATTTTGGGAACCTCCAGCACTTCCTGCCTTTCCCGACACACTGGAGCCAGAGGCGGGCTTCAGGGCTGAAGTCCGTCAAAGGCAAAATGAACAAAGGGCTCAAACCTGGCTCAACCAGGAAAGAGCTCACAAACAGAAAATAGAAAAAAAATGATGACTAGGGCCATTTTGAGAAAATGGTCAACCATGGGTGCTATACTGCAGCTGAGGATTCAGCCTGCGTTAGAAAAGCACAAAGGTAAGAAAATTAAACCACTGCCACCAGCCACTTAAAGTACGGAGGGTAACAAAAATGTTACATGAGGGAGTAGGGAAGGGGGCAATTAAGTAACCCCCCAGCACTCCACATAAAGTGGTGTGTAGTGGACCTACAAAGAGAAAAGGTAAGAAAATTCAATTTCACTTTACTATTCTTGGGAACAGTAGTTCACACAAGAAAAGGTATTCAAACCTTATGAGAAATCTAAAGGATTTCTCTGTAACACTGCACTCAAGGTGCTGTGCGTCACCATACAAAAAGTAGATGCCTATGAAATTTGTCAGACTGTATGTGGAGACAGGTTTAAGCCTTTTGTGTGTTTTGCCTTTGGCAGGCTTCAGCCCTGAAGCCTGCCCCTGGGTCCATTGTGTCTGGAAGGACAGGATGGGGTGGGATGGGAGGCAGGGTCCCGAAACGCCCCTGTCCTTTGTCTCTAGGAATGCCTGAACGAAACCAGTCCAGATTGGCGGCTGGTTGTCCTGAAATGACAGCCATCCTGCAGTGTGATCGATAGCCTAGGCTGCGCATGAATGGGAAAACTTGCGAGGGTTTTGGGACTAGAGGCAGAGTCGATCGCTGGAAGAAACATCGGAAGCAGGAATCGTGAAGAGAACCCGCTGCAACCTCCTGGACCACAAAGTACTGGTGAAGCCCTGCTGCTGTGCCAACCTCCTTTTTCGAAATCGGCAGAGATGCTCTGAAGGGACAACTTCTTCCCTTGGGATAGTGGGACCAACTAACCCCGAGACAAACGCCACTTTGGCACAATCCACGACTTTCTATGCCTCTCCCTTGCTGCAGAAGCCCAATGCCAAGGGTAGAGTGTCCATTATCGAGTGCATCGTCTGCCGCAGAACTAATCTGGCCAAAAGATCCAGGAGTCTCTTAAGGACATTCTAGAAGCAGGAAATCCTGATCCAGAGTCCCCTCAACAGAGTCCTGGACTAAGGGGGCAAGGAAAGTCCAACCACATATTTGTTCTGCATCAGTGCTGTTTGCAAAGCGCTGAAACCGTGAAGTGCCACTAAATCAAAGAGCGTAGCTGCAGACCTCCAGACGTCGTCCCTTTTGTCCGAAGGGTCTGCATGGCTGTAGCAAGACATCCAGCTGGAACACTTTCCTTCTAACCAAGTGTACGGTTTGAATTGGGGGGTACTTCCCTTCTTGCTAAGTTGCACTATCTCGCTTGAGATTTGCACTTGCTTAACTGTCTGAATTGATTTCAACTCCCCTTTGCACAGGCCTAACCACTTGTCTATCTTCAGTGATTTCCTTTTGAACAATCTGACTCTGGAAGACTTTATCCAAGAAGTGCATCCGAACTATAGACTTTGTCCAAATAACTTTGGCTGTCCTGGCTCCCTTAAGAAACTCTTCTAAATCATATGACTTTGGTTTTGTAGCTTGCTGAATACTGTTACTGCTGGGAAAGGCTTACCTAGACTTCATTGGAGGATTCCGTTTTCCTCACCTTTTTAAGAAACTGTTCTAACCTTCTTATTTTCCATAACCCTTCCTTTCTGCACCCCAGAGTCTACAAAGTATATTGGTGTGATATATAAATGCAAATACTATCCTTGTAATCGAAGTCACTTCAAGGTGTAGGAGAAGTGTATGGAGCATATCCAAAGAATATTCACCAGCTTTATTGATTCTGTAAACTATTTCCAAAGTTTACTTGTACTGTTACAAACAAATTGCCTTCATAAACAATGCTTATTCAGAACTGATACTGACATAAATAATTATTTCTAACTGAAACCTTGAGTGTAAGTGTTACTTGTATAGACTGTTTCATGTGTACAGCTCTGCAGCTCACATTTACCCCTCTTGAAATAGGCCTGGCTGCTCAGTCAAACTACCAACTTGTGTAGTACTGACCAATACCAAAAGGTGAGTTACCTAACACCAAGAAGATAGGTCTTGGGTAGTCTCACACAGCGTGACTGCACCAATTCTTACTGAACAGGTCAAGAAGATGCATCATTGCTATGAACATCTTGCCCAACAGCCGGTAACATTCCTAGCAATCCTGTTGGGCCCCAGACACTTCTGCAGGCCCGCCGCTGGCCCCATGGCACCACAGACCTCTGCAGGCTGGCCAATGGCCCAGCTGACCATACAGAGAATCAACAGAACACAGAATCAAGCAGCCTATTCCGCATCCATCAGCAGCTGGATTTGCCAAGACAGTACATCTGCATGCACCATTCACCACACATACTTACCTTGCTCACACAGAAGGACATCAATGTTGGGAGGGATGTTCAGGGCACGGTTGGCAATATGTTTTAGCAGAGTGGTTTTGCCTTTGCTACAAGAAAATAAGGAGCAAGTTAAAATGTGGGTCTGCGCTCTCTGGAAGAGCTTAGACATCTCAAGTTGGAGAAGAGCGCTCATTGGTTCTGGTTAAAAGCCTTTTTGTACAGCGAGACTCAAGAGAAATTAACATTTTCTTTGGACTCAATGAATTTCGCTAATGCATACATTTGTATTTTATTGGGCAGGGTGCGAGGGTCACCTTGTAGCTTTCCATTGCTCAGCAAGTGGTAGCAGGTGCTCTGCCGTCAACGTCCACTCACAGGATGCGTGCGGGTTAGACAGGAGTAAGAGTAACTTTTGTTAAGAGATTTTTAAGTGTACTCTAGCGATAAACCTAGCATTACAATGGCAAAGTGAAAGAGCAGTCAAATGTCACTCTTAGTAGAGGACTGGGCAGTGTTGGGTAAGATTGTCCTATTATCATCATCATCATCATCATCGCTTTTATTCGACAATCATCATTTGACAAAAACACAATCACAATTCTAAATAAAATTAATATCACCTCCATGATAGCTAAACATAGAAGTCAAGATCAACAGTCATCAGTACATATATCCGTGCACATGGAAACTATACAGAGAATGGATAGCCAATGCATATGAACCACTGATCAACAATGGATTCTCCAAGAGCCTTATCATAAGCTCGGGTCTATCTCCATGACTGCTCCACTATCGGGTACATGCTTCCTAATTCTAAAACAGGATGGAAAAGGGTCAATTACATCGAAAGAATACACACAGCATCAATGGGTCACTCAGATTCACAACGTTTTGGTTATCACCAAGAAGTGTCCAATTTGCAAAGGGTACCTTCTAAAGTTTATAGCAGCAATATTTTAAAGTGCAAAAGAACATTAAAGTGCATGTGCCTCCATAACAGAAGGTATACCATATCTAATGGTGCAATACCTCAATGACGCCAGTCTAGGATTAGTTATATTCAGCATTTTTACACACTAAATCCTACTTTCCTCAAGCTTCAGTACTCTGGATCTTGTACGCCATGCCTGATGAATATACTTGGCCATAGGATATACTATATTGATGTTGCTACAGTACCTAAACAGCATAAGTACTTCACGTGTTTGCGTATGTCAAGTATTACAAATTGCCCTTACATATGTATTCCTGGCCACAAAGTAACCCTGACAGAAGAACAGGAAGTGATCCAGGGATTCCCATTTTCTTGTACGGTATGGCAGGTTCAATTGGTCTAGCCGAAATTTCATATATAGGGTACGTGCCAAGGAGGAGGGGGGCTAACGGCATCGAGAAATTTTTCAAATCCCATCGCCCGCTTACAAGGTATGTAGTGCCCATTTTCAGCTGTTCGGTAAGATTTTGTAGAGTCCAAATGGTGTTGGACTTTACAAGACTCATCTGCTGGGTATTGGTGACCAACCAAACATAGGCCTGCACTACACAAGTCGGTAGAGTGTCTGAGCAGCCAGGCTCATCTTAGAAGGGGTACTGTGAGCTGTAGAACAGTACAATGAAATCAGTAAATACAAGTATTCAAGTAAACACTTGCACCCTAAAAAGATATATGTGGCAATACGCCCCTACACAGCGGACCAAGAACGCCTCATAATGCCCCGGGGCCCGTAGTTACAGGCCCGAGTGTATGCAATAGTATACAAAAAAGTCAAATAAAACAGCTGTAGGAAAGGGAAAACAGTCCGTTTACCCTTTCCACTGCGGCCATCGAAAGCAGACGTGCAGGGAACACTTCTGCTCCCAGTGCGTTTGCTAACGAGAAAAGAAGAAAAAAGAAGGTAAGTGGGGTTGGGAGGGAGGGGAGGAGGGTTGGGAAAAAAAAAAGAAAAAAAAAAAAAGGTACGCGATTCCCCAGCGGGGGACGAAGGCAGCTTCCAGCCAATGGGAAGCTCAGAGCGGCGATTGCCCAGTTTCGAGCCTCCTCGTTGGCTAAGGGGCCGCCACGCCCCCGCCAGGATCAAAAGGCATTCTGGTTGACCCTCACCAGGTGCTAATTTAATATACACAAAGCAAATGAATTACACTAGGTTATGCAGCAACTAATAGGAACATTGATTAGAACACCCTAGTGGTGTTTGCAGAGACGTGATTGGCTAATCTGCGGGCTATGCAAACTGGTATAGCCGGCAGATTCAATACAGCCTGGAAATCTTGAACTGAAGTTCTGCTCCAACGCGGCACAAGTAAGGGGGTGGGGTGGAATGTAATTCAAAATGATTAGCCCCGCTGGCGCCTAAACTTCTGTGAGTAGAACTGCAATGAGACACAGCACACAGAACTGAAACAGTTAAAGTTCTGTTTGGCATGTTGTTGTAGAAGCAAGCCTGGCGTGGTCACGCCCCCTCAAGGAATTTCACTTCCTTTAATTTTCGGGCTGAAGTGAAGTGCCGATATAACATGTACGCACCATACAAAAGTAATCCCTCGTGTATGCTGCTGCTATAGCGCGGCTTGTATATCATTAAATAGCCCCTCAACACTTTTTAGAGATGGCTTGCGCAGCAACCTTTTCAATGTGCATGCTGTGGAAGCATTATGTTGAGGAAATGAACACGTTGGGGTGCAATATAATGTGCAACAAAAATATAAGTAGGAAAGAGTTTGTAAGGAAAGTTAATGCTACATACTAATTATGGTGTTAAAGCAACACTGAGGGTGTTTAATAGCTTTATAGGCCTGCAGCTCGGGCCGTACCAGGCGTTATGGGCCCTGAAGACCCAAGTTAATGGCCCGAGCGAGTACAATTGAGTTTGGAGGGAAGAACAAGTTACTTCCTTACCTGGTAACGTTCTTTCGATGGGATGTTCCTCCGACGTATTCCACATCTATGACAGTAATCACCACAGCTGTGCTGCTTCGGAAAATTTGGCGTCTGAGTCGAAGTCGATACGCCCCTTCGAGGACCTCCTTCGACGGCTGACATCACCCGATGTTATATGTAGGACGCACAATGCCCGTAACTTCAGCTGTAGTTTTTTCCCAGAACGTGTGGCACCAATCTTCTGCCAGTATTACTACAGAAAGCCTTGCGGAAACAAAAGCTGCAATCGCATAAGAAATTCTGTAGAGGGGCAGACTGGGAGGGTGCGATGTGGAATACGTCGGAGGAACATCCCATCGAAAGAACGTTACCAGGTAAGGAAGTAACTTGTTCTTTGAAGGGATTGTGACCTCCGACATATTCCACATCTATGACAGACTACCAAAACAGTACCAATGTATGGAGGTGGGAAAAGAATTTAGATATTTTAGAATGCCCAATCAAAATGCAGAATATTGGCTTCACAGATATTGCGAATGGGAACACCCCTCTGCAGAGCAGTAGAGGCAGCCACACCCCTAATAGAATGGGCCCGTAAGCCTACCCGAGGGTCCTTACCCGCCAGACGGTAGCATTCAGAGATTGACAAGATGATCCAATGGGACAAGGTCTGCTTAGAAACAGCTTGACCTAAACGCCTTCCAGCGTATCGAACAAAGAGCTGATCGTCCACTCTGATCTGCGACATGATTGAGATGTAGAAACTCAAAGCTCTCCTAGGATCCAACCTATGAAGCCTCTCCTTTTCCTTACCAGGATGCGGAGGAGGATAGAACGCCGGAAGAACTACTTTCTGGCTCAAATGAAATTCCGACACAACCTTCGGAAGGAAAGGAGGACGAACCCTAAGGACAACCGTGTCCTTATGGAACACAGTGAAGGGTGGTTTGGCGGAAAGCGCCTGCAACTAACTCAATCTGCGTGCGGAAGTAACCGCAACTAAAAATACAGTTATAAAGTCTCAATGGACAAGAATGTAAGGGCTCAAACGGAGCTCCCATGAGGAACTTTTGAATTTGGTTTTAATCCCATCCCGGCACCTGGAAAGGAGACGGTGGGAACACATTAGTGAGCCCTTTCAGAAATTGAGAAATCAAAGGGATCTTAAAATAAGAACACTCCTCAGACGAGCGCATAAATATTGACAGCGCCACCAGGTACCCCTTAATGGTACCCACATGCAGGCCCTTGTGGGCTAACGAAAGCAAAAAAGACAGAACCACAGGAATGGCACATGAAAAAGGATCCACATTCTGTACCCAGCACCAGTCACAGAACTTTCTCCAACGGCAACGGTACAGGGACGTTGTTGCGGGCCGTCTGGCCAAAAACGCCTCCATCACGTCTTCAGGGAGGTCCCAATCCTTATACCTCAACCTTTCAGATACCAAGCATGAAGGCTGAGAGACTTGACCTCTGGATGGAGAACCCGATACCCTCCCGTGAGAGCAGATCATCTCGGTAGGGAAGACGGCGTGGAGGGCAGATGGACATGTCGAGAAGGTCCGGGTACCACGCTCTCCTGGCCCATGCCGGAGCAATGAGGATCATTCGGGAACCGAACCTCCGTAACACTTGCGGAATGATGGGGACTGGAGGAAACGCGCCCCATAAGGCTCCTCTTGGAGAAAATTCCAGCAAGCAGAATCTTTCGCACTTCCGGTTGACACTGGTGGCAAAGAGATCCACTTGTGGGGTTCCCCCAAAGGGCGAAAATCTCCAAGAGAACTTCCTGAGCCAGCTCCCGCTCATGAGAGACCGTGCTCTGCCTGCTCAGAGTCCACCGCCGCATTTTCGTTTCCGGCCAGATGAACTGCCGAGATCGAAATTTCCTGCTGGATGGCCCAAAACCAGAGCGGCATCGCCTCTCTGCACTGTGGGAGAGACCCTGCCCCCCCCTTTTTGTTAAGGTAGTGCATGGCCACTGTATTGTCCGTCAGAATCAGGACATTCGTCCCCCGCATAGACGGCAGAAAAGCCTTTAGGGATAGCCTGACGGCCCTCAGCTCCAACAGATTGATATGGAGTCTGGACTCCGACGGAGACCAACGACCGCTGACTGTCAACTCTTTGACATGAGCACCCCCCATCCCGTGAGGGATGCGTCCGTCACGATCATCACCTCCGGCCAGGGTAGCCAAAATGGAGCCCCCTTCAGCAGATTGCCTTCGACGGCCCACCAGATCCTCGGCGACCGAGGGTGGCACCTGAACGGGATCCGACATCCTGCCGGAGGACTGCGACCACTGCATCTTGAGAGCCCATTGCAGAGATCTCATCCGCAACCTGGCCTCTGGCACCAGTAGAATGCAGGATGCCATGAGACCGAGCAACCTCAAGAACTCTAATGCCAGGAGACTCTTGGCATGTTGAAACTTGTGCACCATCTGCAGAATGTGATGAGCCCTCACCTGGGGAGGCGAACACAGCCCCAGGGATGTGTCGAGCACTGCTCCGATGTACTGGAGCCGCTGGGTAGGTGCCAAGTGGGACTTCAAGTTGAGGGAGAAGCCCAGCCTGTTAAGGGAGTGGCAGGTGACAGACAGATGATCCAGGACTTGCTTGGTAGAGCGCCCCTGATCAACCAATCGTCCAGGTAGGGGTAGACGTGAATCCCCCCCCCCTTTCCTGAGAGACCCTGTCACCACCACCATGAGCTTGGTGAAAACCCTCGGGCGGAGGTCAATCCGAATGGCAGGACCCAAAACTGAAAATGCGAGTCGCCAACCGCGAACCTCAGGTACTTCTTGTGCTTGGGATGAATCGGCACATGAAAGTAAGCATCCTTGAGGCCGAGAGACACCAAGCAGTCCTGAAGTTGAAGGGCCTGGAGGACTTGAGAAAGAGTAACCATCTTGAACTTGTCCTTCAGGAGCTTGTTCAAACCACGCAAGTCCATGATGGGTCACAATCCCCCGTCTTTTTTCGGGATCAAAAAATATGGGGAATACCATCCCTTGTTCCTCTCCGCTACAGGCACCAGTTCTATGGCGCCTTTCTCCAGCAGGGATTTGATTTCCTGCGCAAGGAGCGGATCCAGACTCTTCAAAGAGAGCTTCCCCGATGGATTGTCGTGAGGACTCTGCCGGAAAGGAAGACAGTAGCCGTGGGCTATGATCTCCAGGACCCACACATCTGAAGTAATGGCACGCCATTCTACAAGATGCTGCGCCAGCCTTCCCCCAACTGGCAAACCATGGGACATGGCCTCATGACTGAGCTGAAACGGCTGCGCCAGTGCCTGAGGGCAAAGAGGCAACTGCCCGAGCGGCTTTGGCACCTCGAGTACCTTGTTTTCCACCTCTGGTACTCCTACGTTGGCCCCTTTGACTGGCAGCTCCCCTCGATGTACCAAAGGAAGAGTAATATCGAAAGGAGACCACCACCCCACCCCTCCATTGCTGTCCCTTAGACGAAAGGACGAAAAGGCGGAGGTTGACCTACTGCAGCGCTCAATGATTTCGCTGCAGCTTTGGAGGTCTGCAACCTCTCAAGGCTCACGTCAGCCTTGCTGCCAAAAAGATTGTCACCATCAAAGGGCATGTTGAGAAGCTGAGACTGTACATCAGGAGCAAACCCCGACTTCCGCAACCACGCACACCTGCGCATCACGGAGCTCACCGCCATGGACCAGCTGATACAGTCTGCCACCTCCAGACCCGACTGAACGGATTCACACATGGCATCCTTGACATCCTGAACGAGGGCAAGAAAACATTCCCGTTCCTCCCTTTCGGGAATATGTTCAGCCACCAAAGCTACACAATTCCACAGAGTGTGAGTGAATCTTGCAAGGGAACAAAACAGGTGGAGCAGACCACCCCAGATACTCTGTCACCCTCGACATGAGGCGCCTGTATGAGGAGTCAGCATGTGTGCCAGGCTCAGGCCTGCCAAACTCAACCTCCGGGGAGGTATCAAGACCACTTGCGTCATGTAAAGATTGACGAAGGTCTTCCAATTGGCTATGACCAGACAACAGGTCATCAGGAACCTCAGGAGGAACAAACCCCTCCACATCTGACCCTTCATCCACCTCAGAGATGTAATCCAAAGGCTGGAATAAATCCCTGGATGAGGGTACAGAAAAAGGCTCAAACACAGGCCTCACTGACTTACTGAGGGCCTTCCTCGGGGTTACCATCAGTCTCCGGGGCACCTCCGATAAAGCCACCTCAAAAGGAGTCGACGGAATCGGCATCAATGCCGAACGAGGTGGCGACGGTTTCGACAACGGCTTCGAGGCCGGAGCCCCAAGCGTGTCCTTCAACGGCCTCAGCGCTGATGACTTCCTCGGAGGCAGAGCCTCGAGAGAGTCCCTCGACGGACATGTCACTGATGGCATCGGTGCCTTCTTAGAAGGCCTCACAGGCTCCAACAGTCTCGAGGGCGTCGGGGACCGGGACCTGGAGCGGGAGCGGGCATGACTAGAGCAATCCACCTTGTCCGATCGGGATCTCGACGGCTCCCGATGATCGGGCTGACCGCCCGAGCCCAAACGTGTGCGAGCGGTGGCCCTAGCGCGTTCCTTGCCGGCTTCTCTCAAAGACGCAGACTGAACGGAGCCCTGCGATTCAAAATCACCATCATCTCCTTACGAAATGAGTCCCATTCTGCTGGAAATGGATGCTTGTTGGGACAAGGTACCCGCCGTCTGGCGGAGACCTCGGACGAGGAAGGCGACCAGTGACGGCACTTTCGCGAGTGCCTAGAAGAGGCAGAGGAATGGCGGGAACCACTCCGGGACCAAGACCCCCTGGACTTACGCCGACGCAGAGCGTCGCCCCTCGAATAGTCGGTCGAAAGCCCAGCGGATTTCGATTTACGGGGTTTGGAAACCCTACCTACAAAAAGCTTCTTCTTTCGCTCCTGCAAGGCCTTTGACGTTAAAGATTGGCATTCATCGCAGTCATCGGTAGCATGGTCCTCGCCGAGGCACCACAGGCAGATGTCGTGCAGGTCCTTAAGCGACAACTTGGAACCGCAGCCGCGGCACTTCTTGAAGCCCGACCTCAGGGTAGAAGAAGAAGAAGACATAATTCGAACAAACCAAGAACGAAGAACCAATTCAACAGGTAGAAGAAACGAGGCGCGCTGAGATTCCGAAGCGAACACATTCGCAGAAATAACAGAACTGAGGCTACGGGTGTCGTGCGTCCTACATATAACATCGGGTGATGTCAGCCGTCGAAGGGGCGTATCAACGTCATTGATGCAGGACGCAGACACCCAAAATTTTCCGAAGCAGCACAGCTGTGGTGATTACTGTCATAGATGTGGAATACGTCGGAGGACACAATCCCTTTGAAGAAGTGTTAAGAGTAGAATACAACGCTCTGACACTAACAATAGTCTTTTCCCCCAGAGGGATGTACGAAGTCTTTTCGCAAGCAATAAGTGTAAAACAATTAAAACATTTAAGGGAACAAGCACTACCAGAGTCAGTAGGGTTCAGAAGGGATGTCTTTAGGGAGCTAGGATAACCAGTCAATACGACAGTTCTAATTCTGAAGCAATCTTCTTAGAAAAAGATAGCTGACCCAGTGAATCCTGCCAAAGACAAAACGAACAAAGGGACCAAACTTGGTTTGGCACACAGAGTAAATATCAAGAAGGACTTTGCCAACAAGAAATGGTGAAAAAAGACGACCAAGGTCATTGTGACCAAATGGGCACCCTTGGGTGCTTTACTGGAGCTGTAATTGCAGCCTGCGGTAGAAACACACAATGGTAGGAAAAAGTAAACCACTGCCACCAGCCATTATTTGTATAAAGGGTAGCATAGAAATGCTACATGAGAAACTAGACAAAGGGGATACTAAGTAACCCCTCCAGCACCCTATTGTAATATAGTGTGTGCTGGGTCTAGAAAGTTACAAAACGGAAGTAAAGTCAGTTTCACTTCACTGCTCTTGGAAACAGTAGTTTCACCAAGAGTAGGTATTTAAACCTTTGGAAAATCTAAGAGACTTCCCTGTGTCATTGCACGGAAGGTGCAGTGTGTCACAATGTAAAGATGATGCCTATGGAGTTTGCCAGAGTCCAAAGTGAAAAGAAACAGTGTCCAAATCACAGAACAATACATGAGAGAGTGGGAATAAGGTCTCGCTCTCTCCAGGTTAGACATTAACGTCCTTAAGTACTGCAAAAAGAGCTTGGGGTCTCTAAGGTAGAAGGGAATTATCACATTTCTGAGAATTCTCCCTAACACAAAGGAATTTGCTGCCCTGGATGTCAGGGGAAGGAACAAGAAACAAAGGACAGGAAACACTAAAATGGTGAAAAAAGAAGACAGGGGCCATTTTGGTCAAATGAGCACCTTTCGGTGCCTTTACTGCAGCTGTGAACACAGCCTGCAGTAAAGGTGAACCAAATTAATACAAGGTATCACTGCCACCAGCCATTGGAGGCAAGCTTGTCCCTATAACAGACCATCTCACCAGCACTACACAAAAGGTGGGGTGTGCTGGTTTCACCAAATAAAATGTAGAATGGGTCGAAAGATCCTTTCTACCCATAGGAACTGTAGCTCTCACAAGGTTAGCTAGAACATGTTAAAAGGGACCCCCCTAAGGCAACCCAGCAACAAAAGGCACTTATTGCCAGAAAGTTGTTAAAGAGGATAACTTTAAAAAGACACTATGGAGAGTCTAAAAAAATGACGCCCATAAAAAAGAGTAAAAGATTCTGTGAGTGTGGAAAAAGGTTCCCACTCACAGGAAGTATTAAGGAAAAATATCCCACAGTAAAGCAAAAAGTTCTGAGGTTGACCCAGGTCAGGCAGATTTACCACTCCTATAAAAACCATACCTGACAAAACCAAAGCCCCACAGTACCTTCGAATTGAAGCAGATGTTCCAGTAACTACTCCTTGATGCAACGATGCAGAACCTTGCTCCCGGACCGTGGTGACGAAAGGCAGGCTTCTGCGTCAGCACTCTCGAGAGGGACTCTGCAGCAAGGTATTCTGCTCGTTTCAGCGTCCTTGTGGTTTTGGAGCCTTTTTCTCAGCAACTAAGAGGAACAAACGGCTCTGGTTGGAGTTTCCTTGGTCCCTCGTTCCTGGACTCTGGTGAGGGGACTCTGGATAAAGAATTCCTGCTTCTGGAGGTCCTTGAAGATGCCCACAAAGTTTTGGCCGGATTCGTTCTTGGGAAGACATTGCACTTGTCAGTTGACCATATAAAGGGTGGTGTGTGCTGGACCCACAAAGAAAAAAGGTAAGAAAACCTGTCCTACTATTCTTGGGAACAGTAGTTCACTAGAAAATGTATTTAAACACGGGGTACGACAGTGACTCTGCACAAAGGGTGCAGTGTTACAATATAAAAAGCCGATGCCCATGGAGTTTACCAGACTCCATTACAACCTAAGAAACACGCATGAACGAGTGGCAAAAAGACCCACTCAATCAGGAGGTTAAAAATAGAAAAGGTCCAAGATTCCAGCAAAGGGATGGGGGGGGGTCTCTAAGTTCAAAGGGAAATGGCACAGAAACTTAAAATTCTCCCAAACATCAGTCCGCTACAGATATTGACCATATCAATCTCGATCTCTTTTAATGTGAGCTGTAGAGGGGTACAAATGAAATCCATAAATACAAGTAGCCAAGTAACACTTACACTCAATGTTTCTGTTATAAATAGTTATTTTATCAATATCAGTTTTTAAATAAGCGTTCTTTAAAAAGGCAATTCATTTAACATGTAAATTTACTTTAAAATAGCTTCTCAGAATCAAAACAAGTTAGTGGAGAATCTTTGGATATACTTCTTACACAATTACTACACCCTGAGGTGACTTCAATCACAAGGACAGTAATGGCATTTATAGATCACACTAGTTATACAATACAGAGTCTGAGAGGAAAGCTTTAGGGATGGAAAAAGGTTAAACAGGTTCTGAGTAAATGTGAGGAAAACTAAATCTTCCAATTAAATCTAGACACGCCTTTCCCAGCAGTAACAATATACAACAAGCTACCACCTCTGAGGGATAAAGAGTATCAAAGTCAATGGACTAAAGGTTTTCAGGGAGCCAGGGCAGCCAAGGTCAAGTGGAACACATTCTATGGAGATAAGGCACTTCTTAGATCAGAGACAGTCTTGCACAAAGTTAGAGAGTTGGAATAAGTTACTTACCTGTAACTGTTGTTCTCCAGCATGGGTCTGGCATGGATTCACATGCTCATGAATATTCCCCGTCGTCAGGCTGGGAATTCTCGGTAAAGAAAAAATCAGTATCAGTTTCGTTTCTGATCTGTCTTTCGTAGTAGTAACCAATCACTGATCTCTGCGTCATACTGACCACAGCCAATGACTGCCCTCTCCCTAAGCCCCGCCTCTGGCAGCCATCTTCAGATTTGGTAACACGTGAAGTGGCAGTATGACCAAGTGAAGAGCCGCAGAGGGGTAGGCGGGAGTGTTCGCATGTGAATCCATGCCAGACCCATGCTGGAGAACAGTTACAGGTAAGTAACTTGTTCCTTCTCCAGCATGGGGTCTGGCATGGATTCACATGCTCATGAATAAAGAATACATAGCAGTACACACATGCACAACCACGGGAGGTGGCAAAGGCTCAACATTAAGCATTACATCAAACACAACATTAAGCAATTCTTACCTCCTCACCAGGCTCACCTTAGGCGAACAGGTTGCGCAGCACTGCTTGGCCGACCCTGGACTCCTCCCTGGAATCCCGGTCGACGCAGTAGAATTTTGTGAAGGTGTGCGTCGACCTCCACATAGCAGCCCTGCAGATGTCCAGCAAGGGCACACCAGATAGGAACGCCGTGGTAGCTGCAATCGCTCTGGTGAAATGGGCTCTCGGACGGCCAGGCAGCTGTCAGTTTGCCAACCGATGACAGTACATGATACAGCCGGAGAGCCATCTGGAAATGGAGGCCTTCGAGAGAGCCTTCACCTGATTGACAGGTCCAAAGTTCACAAAAAGTTGTGACGTCTTCCAAAAACACTTTGTGCGGTCCACGTAGAACTTCAGCGCTCTAGCCACATCCAGCGAGTGCAAAGTCCTTTCGGCCGGAGACGAAGGCGACGGGAAGAAAACAGGCAACACCAAGGGTTCGTTGAGGTGGAAGTCCGACGGCACCTTGGGCATGAAGGAGGGGTGCGTCCTCAGCACTACCCTCGTGTCGTGAAAAGTCAAGTACGGGGGCTTGCAGGAAAGGGCCTGGATCTCTCCCACTCTTCATGCGGAGGTGATGGCCACAAGAAACGCTGTTTTCCACGACAAGAACTTCAACGGAGCCGAGTGCAGAGGCTCGAACGGAGGTCCCATGAGCTTGGTCAGCACCACGTTGTGCTCCCACGCCGGGGCCGGAGCCTTCACCGGCGGGAACGATCTGAACAGTCCCTTCATGAATGCTTTCACCAGACGATGAGACCACAAAGACGTCCGCCCCGTGGTTCTGGTGTATAGGGAGATCGCAGCAAGATGAATCTTGATGGACGCGTGCGCCAGTCCAGCCCTGGCCAGCGTCAGAAGGTACGGCAGTACCTGGAGAGCCGTAATCCGTAGAGAGTTAATCCAGACAGAGAACCTCTTCCATTTGTGTCCATAGCATTTAAGAGTTGAGGACGCCCTGGCCTTTGCAAGAACCTCTCTGCAGTCGGCCGGTATGTAGTAGCCTCCAAACTCTAACGCTGCAGGAGCCAGGCCTGCAAGTTCAGCGACTTCGGGTCGTGATGGAGGATGGCGCCTCCTTCCCTGGAGAGAAGATCCGCGTCCACTGGCAGCTTGATTGACGGGGACGCTGACAAGTCCAGAAGGTCCGGGAACCATATCTGCCTCGGCCACGTAGGTGCGACGAGGATCATCCTGCACCGTGACCTCTTGAGCTGGTTGATGAGCCGGATCAGCAACGGCAATGGAGGGAACGTGTATAGAAACAGGCCCTCCCAGGGGAACGAGAAAGCATCGCCCATGCTCCTCGGCTGGGGAAACCTGCTGGCGAACCTCCGGCACTTGGAGTTTGTCGCCGTCGCGAACAGATCGATCTGGGGTGTGCCCCACCGTCGGAAGAGGCGGTCCACTAGATCCTGTCGTAGTTCCCACTTGTGGCACGAGCACAGCTCTCTGCTGAGCGAGTCGGCGATGGTGTTTTTTATCCCTGCCAGATGAAACGGCACCAGAAACATCCCTTGGGCGACGGCCCAATGCCACAGATCCTGCGCCTCCTTGGACAGGGCTGGGGATCTGGTACCGCCCTGCTTCCTGATGTAGAACATGGTGGTGGTGTTGTCGGTGAAGATCCTCACCACCTTGCCCTTGAGGGACGGAAGAAAGGACCTGAGGGCCCAAAACACTGCACGGAGCTCCAGGACATTGATATGGAGGGACTTCTCCATTGGAAGCCAAAGGCCTCTCGCGTGCAGATTTTCGGTGTGCGCTCCCCACCCTTCCAGGGAGGCATCCGTGGTCACTGTCTCCTGGTGGCCGGGGGTCTGGAAGTCCATGCCCGCCATCAGATGCGCGCGGGTGCCCCACCACCGGATCGCTCGTCGGAAACTCTCGTCAAGTGTGATCCTCTCCTCGAAGCTGCCCGTCGTCTGGATCCAGCGCGCGTCCAGGAACTCCTGCAACGGGCGCATCCGGAGCCTGCACAGGCGGATGAGATAAATGCAAGACGACATCATTCCGAGGAGGGCCTTGATGGACCTCACCCTGGCCGTGTCCGCAACCAGTATCCGCTGCACCTTGCCCAAGATGGCCCTCGTCCTTTCCTCCGACGGAGAGGCCAGAAGCGACACTGTCGAGCTTCGCTCCCAGAAACAGTGCGTCTTGCGCGGGCACCAGGTGGGACTTGGCGTAGTTTATGGAGAATCCCAGGTCCGTGAGTAGTTGGACGGTCCTTGCCGTGTGCTCCACGGCGAGCTCCTTCGTCTTTGCTCGGATGAGCCAGTCGTCCAGGTAGGGGTAGACGTGGATCCCCTCTCGGCGCAGCTGCGCTGCCACCGGTGCGAGGCACTTGGTGAACATCCTGGGTGCAGACCTCAATCCGAAGAGAAGGGCTCTGGACTGGTAGTGACGCCCTTGGACCACGAACCTGAGAAACTGTCGGTGTCCCTTTAGGATGGGAATATGGAAGTAGGCATCCTCCAAATCCAACGACGACAGGAAATCGTCCTCCTCCAGTTGTCCCAGGACGTGTTGGAGGGGGACCATCCAGAACTTCTGTTCTGTGCCTTGATGAATTTGTTCAGTCGTCGTAGGTCCAGGATGGGACGCCATCCTCCCGTCTTCTTCACGAGGAAGTATCTTGAGTAAACTCCGGAGCCCCGAAGCCTCTTTGGGACGAGCTTGATGGCGCCCTTCTTGAGCATCGCTTTTACCTCCAAGAGAAGTTGAGGGACGTGATGTTCTTTCCTGGCCAGAGGGGGGAAGCTCGGGCACCTCTTTAGAAACTCGAGCGCGTGATCCTGAGCTAGGGCGTCCAGCACCCAACGGTCGGTGGAGATGGACTCCCACACGCTGACGAAGCTCGCCAGCCGGCCTCCCACCGGGGTGCTTCGGTGGGGGCCCGACCCCATGGCAAGTTCAGTCCTGCTTCGACGAGGCTTTGCCGCCTTGTTCTCCTTGGCGACGACGGCGGGGTCCGCCTGACTTGCCTCGTCCCCTGTAAGCTTCCTGTGACGACCAACTGGCCGCTTGGCGGTAGGTGGAAAATCCGCCGCTGGAACCTTTGGAGGCACCCTGTTTGCCTAAGCTGCTCCGAAACGGCGGCCGCCGTTGCTGGAGAACCCCAAGAGCCTGGGCCGTCTCCGACCTTATCTCCGAGCATAAGGACTGTATAGCCAACAAAATGGCCGCCAAGTTGTCTTGCGGCACTGGTTGAGGGAGTTCCGACGGGCGATCAGGAGCCCCGTCGGCACCCTCGACGCCCTCGTCGTCTTCCACGTCGGGGTCCCTCCCGACAGGATGGCCTTCTTCCACGCCAGAGCCGTGGCCTAAGACTTCGATCAGCTCCTCCTCAGAGGTTGAGGCCGAGTCCACGACGACGTCATGCCCCCCCCTCTTTCTTCTCCGTCGGAGGTTTCACGGGGGTCCTGTCGATGGGCCTGAAAGAGGACTCCCTGCGCGGTGGCAGGGAGATTCTGGGCCCCGGGGTCGCCACCACTGGTGTAGCCTCCACAGGCTGAGCCAGGGCCCCCGCGACTGTCTCGATAGAGGCTTTGGCCGGATGGATCAAGGCTTTCACCACCTTAGGTGCGCTCACCGCCTTCTCCTTGGGGGGAGGGTCACCACCTCGCTCCCCCTCCGATGGGGCCTTAGGGCACGACCGGGGTGTCTCCAGGAGTTTCACCGGGTGCTCGGCCTTCCTCTTACCCGAGCCAGAGCGTTGGCTCGTGGTTGATGGCGCCGGGGAGGATGCGCCCTGTCTGGCGCCCCTAGAGCCCGACCGTTCGGCGCTCCCGGTGCCAGCGGACTCGCGGTGCTTGGCCTTCTGTTGGACCCCCGTCGCCAGGGTGCCCTCAAAGGTCTTAGAAGACCGCTCGGACTTCATCTTCTTCTTCTCGCCTGACGGGCTCTTTCCTTCCAGCCAGTTGGCGAGACGTTGATGTGGTCCTTCATGGTCCGCTCCGACATATTGCCGCAAAACGCACAGTCCTTCTCCACGTGCGTCTTGTCCTCATGTAGGCAGTAAAGGCAAAGGGAGTGTTCGTTCTCCTTAAAGACATTCTGAAGCTGGCATCCAGGGCAGACCCTGAACATCTTTCCGGGCGTCGAGCTTCCCTTCTCCTGGGCCATGTCCGAGATGGGCCTGAGAAACTTCTGGAGTCCTCCAAAAGCGTGGCTCGACGAAATCTTCGCCCTTGAGGGGCGTAGAAGAATCCAACACGGGTCCCCGTTGATCGGATGAAGAAACGGTGGAGCTTGAGGCTCTTTTGACCGAAAAAAGACAAATGTTTGAGAAAAAACGCGAAAAAAAGCACCAACGCTCGAGAGCAATAGCACAAGGATCCCAACACTTGAACGTGCGGTAAAAATCTGAAGATGGCTGCCAGAGGCGGGGCTTAGGGAGAGGGCAGTCATTGGCTGTGGTCAGTATGACGCAGAGATCAGTGATTGGTTACTACTACGAAAGACAGATCAGAAACAAAACTGATACTGATTTTTTTCTTTACCGAGGATTCCCAGCCTGACGACGCGGAATATTCATGAGCATGTGAATCCATGCCAGACTCCATGCTGGAGAAGTAGAAAATCACTTGTAGGATCACAAGCTGTTAAGCCTGTGAGAAAAAGAGTTGGACTCAACTCTAAAAGTAGCCCCTGCATTTCCCAACTGAGAAAAGCACGGCTAAAAAGGCAATGAGGTAAATACCCCAAACCTAAACAGTACCTCTGGTTTGGAGAAGAGTGGGCCAGCTGGATTCCGTCCTGCTACAGCAGTGGAGACCCTTGTTCCTGAGCCTCAGTCGTGGGGACAAGAGGGAGGACGTCTCGAGGGCTCCTGCGGCGGCACTTGGGAGGTCATCGGCAGCTACGGGCTCTTTTAGGTTCAGCAGCACTATGTGGTTTCAGCGATTAGCAAACAGCACCACCACAGATCTTGGATACCGGTTGGGCTTCCTTCACTCCTCGGGTCATGCATTCTGGTGAGGGGACTCTAGCTCTGGTCGTCCTGCTTCTGGATGGTCCTTAGGAGACTCCTGAAGCTTCTAGCTGGATTTGTTACCGCAGACCTTCACTCAACTACGGATGACTCGACCCCTAGCATTCAGTTCTTACAACAATGAAAAAGTACAGCCAGTTGGGGAAGATGGTCCAGTGGAGTTAGTCTCGGGTTTAGTTGGTCCCACCAACCCAAGGGGAGAAGTGGTCACTTCTGGAGGACCTCTGCCAAAATGAAAAAGGAGTTTCAGCACAGCTGCAGGGCTTCACCGGGCAATTCAAAGATACAGGAGGATGCAGCAAGTTTCGTTAACGGTTTCTTCGTCAGGTGTTTCTCCCAGTGGCCGACTACCTCTAGTCTTGAAGCCCTCGCCTTTTAAGCAGGTTTCCCCCTTCCATGCACAGCCTAGGCTGTCAATCATACAGCTGGGTGGCTGTCCTGAAAGGACAGCCAGCAAACCATGACTGGTTGCATTCAGGCACTGTTGGAGACAAAAGACAGGGGAGTTTCGGGACCCTCACTCACATCCTGTCCTTTCAGACACACTGGAACCAGAGGTGGGCTTCGGGGCTGATGCCGGTCAAAGGCAAAAACAAACAATGGGCTCAAACCTGGCTCAACGCACAGAGTAAAACCCCAGAAATACCTCACAGACTGAAAATGATGAAAAAAGAAGTTGCAGGCCATTTTGACAAAATGGTCACCCATGGGTGCTGTACTGCAGCTGAGGGTTCAGCCTGCGGTAGAAAAGCACAATGGTAGGACAAATGTAACTACTGCCACCAGCCATTTGAAGTAGTGAGGGTAAAAAAAATGTTACATGAGTAAGTAGGAAAAGGGGCTAATAAGTAACCCCCCCCACCCCTGACCTCCAAATAAGATAGGGTGTGCTGGACCTACAAAGACAAAAGCTAAGCAAAGTAAATTTCAAATCTAAAAGGATTTCTCCGACACTGGACTGAAGGTGCTGTGCGTCACCATTAAAAAAGGAGATGCCTATGGAGTTTGTCAGACTCCAAAAACAAAAGGAAATACACAATCCAAATCAGATCAAAACACATGAGTGAGAAAAAGGGCTCCCTCACTCCAGGGTTAAAACTCTAAAGTCCAGTAAAAGAGCAGGGGGTCTCTAAAGGTGAAGGGAATTCGCACAGAAATGAGAATTCTCTGTAACACTGGGCATGCTGTTGGCATACCGAGCAGGCGTTTTGCTTTAACTTCTTTTGGCCAAACCCAATTTACTAGAGGCCGAATATCCCCAGGTCTCCACGCCATATAATGCTGCAGACTTGGCAGCGTATATTTTTAGAGCTGGCGAGATCGCACCCTGGCCATAAGCAAGGCCAAATCTCCAGATTCCCCCAAACCCCCATACTTATCCAACAATAGGCTGGATGTGAGATGTCCAATTGCCATGACGACGTAATCTCACCCCTAGGTAATCACAGCAAATAGAGTTGAATAATGATTTGCAGTACGCTCACTGGAATCCCCCTTCTAGCCATAATGGACCACAACATATCCTGCAACACAGAATCAAAGGCAGTCTTGCAATCAATGAACACGCTGTACAAGTTCTATTTTTCAAGACTGTATATTTCTGGATCACCATTTGTAGGCGGAATACTTGGTCCCTTGTACTGATTTTAAGCCGAAAGCCTGCCTGCAAATGGTCAAGTATTTTTTTCCTGGGTTACTGACGTCTGGAAATGTTTGTATATAATTCTAGAGAATACTTTACCCACACCAGAAATGTAGAAACACTTGTGTACAAGCCTTTTATAAATGGCTCATCATATCACCATCCAATAAACGGGAGGAGGGCACCTTGTTGAATCTAACCACAGAGTTAAACAGATGCCACAATACTGGGCTCCATACACTTGGTTCTTCCTTAATTATATCAGTGGGAATGAAGTCTGGTCTGGGAGCTTTTACCCCATCGTTGTAGGTGAATAGCACTAGTGATTCCCTGTAGCTCCAACTGCACTGGGCCTACAATGTTCCCTCTCTTGTTCCCATAAAGATGTACCCACAGTATCGGCTGTAACTGCCATACCATAAAGGTTCTCAAAATGCTTCCTCCAGGTGCTTGGGTTGACGTTTGTAGCAACAATTGTTACTATTAGCTTCTCCATTGCCACATACGATTTTCCAAAATAAGGAAGTGTACCCAGATTTAGATGCTTCCTGCAGCCCGTCCCATTTATGGTAAATCTTCCTGACCTGCGTCAACCCCAGAACTTTCTTCTTCAGTTTAGTTAGAAGTGTGAGGGACAGAAGTAGGCGTTTTGACACGGGACGGTGGACTCTTCATTTACTTGGACATTCGGACAGAATCCCTAGCGAAGGCAGAGAAACCCCTCTTAGAGTTAGGTAGTTCCTCTTTATTTTAGCAATAATAAACGTTTACGCCAACCATCACGTCACCGGTGTCGTCTCCTCCTGCACCCTTACAGAAGGTGGGGTCCTGTGCATTATATTAGGTTAAGTGCCAAGGCCAGAGACCCTTTTGTTGGCAAGTGCAGAATCCATTGGCTTTGACGTACAGGAGTACAACAGAAATAAGAGAGAGAAGTTTAATCCCCACTGCACTAGTGCCGACCCCTCCCAAGGGCCCCTACATATGACTGAGATATGGCAGGAATTATTTACCCTGACGTTAAAGTCCTCCGACACAATCAAGGCAATAATCTTTATACAGTCAAGGAGGGAGAAAAGATACCCATGGGGATATTAGAGACAAAATTCCCAGTACCTAAATAGATCGAGAACTAAAATGAGACAGATTTTCAGGCAGACCTTCCCAGAAACCAGAAATCTTCCCAAGACACTGAAAAAGTCGACCTCCTTCCAGATTTGGCATTCACTCAGAGGAACGACACGATCGTAACGAAGGCTTTCGGCACTGTTAACGACATATGATCTCTGTCAACTAACCGCTACCACCCCGGTTCCTCCACAAACCCCCTTCAACCATTGCCTATTATTGACGTCCCTTTTTCAAGGATAGCCATGGATATAGTAGGACCACTGCAAACATCCAAACTGGGTAACTGCTTTATCTTAGTTATAGGCTCCACTCTCTTCAACTTATCCAGAACACGACTGCGAGACTTGTCCTTGGCCTCAAGCCCATGGATCGTATCTCTCCAGGACTGAAATCTCTGCACTGGCTCCCAGTGGCTGCAAGGATGAAGTTCAAAACCCTCTGTATTGTCCACAAGGCCTTGTGGAGCGTGGGGCCGCAATACCTTCAACTCTCTCTTCCCAAATAGTTTCCTTCTCAAGCTCCTCACTCATCCTCCTCCAACTCCCTCGCGGTCAGTCGCTTCTCCAAGCAACAAGTTGGTGGAAGCTCTATCTTCGGCAGGGGCCTCCCTCTGGAACAGCCTTCCCGCCTCCCTGAAACTTGAGGAGACCATCTCCAGTTGCAGAAGCACCTCAAAACATTGCTCTTTGGTTCTGCCTTCTCTCCCCCTCTCCCCTGTTGAATTCCTGGCTGAAACTGCACTGGTTAACTGTCCACCCTTTCTGGTAGGCAGAGGTTCAGAAGGCCATTCTAGTTTCTTGGAACAGGGTAACCTTCTGGACAATCCAGACCAATCAAGGTAGCAATGACAGACAGTCAAGACTAGGTCTCGGGAGGGGTGAATGTGACTGAAGGGCCTCAATGAGCACACAGAGAAAAGGACACTTACAAATTACTCCAAGTCAGGTGTATATTAAAAATGTAAACACAATTACAAGGCCTTTGTAACTTGAACACACAGTAGAATAATCACAGAATACTATCAAACCAACACAAAACTATCAGGAGAATATATATATATATATACATAACTCACCGTAATCGTATTTCTGATGCTTGTATCTGCTTAGATTCACATGCTGTGCATAGGCCGACATCTAGTGGAAGCTGCGGAGTATTACAGTTTGAAAATGGGCGTCGACACAGGGCGTGCCAGTAATACTATCCCTAGTGTGACGTCCACTGTACCCATGATCCCTCACGCGTGTAGGACCCTCAGATTGTATTTTTTCTGACATGAGGTAGCATGAGGAGAAGCGCGAGTACAGATGATCCAAGCAGATAGAAAGAAAGGTAAGACTACAAGCATCCATGCGACTTCTCTCAGAGGGGAGGAAGGGTGGGTCGCATGTAAATCTAAGCAGATACAAGCATCAGAAATACGATTACGGTGAGTAATGTATCCCTTCTGAGGCTTGTGGAATCTGCTTAGATCACATGCTGTGCATAGATTAGCGAGCAGTGTTAGAAGGAGGTGGGATTTGAGAAGGGTCATGAGCAAATAAATGTCTTAGAACCGCCTGTCCCACTTGGGTATCTGACTTGGAATGGGTGTCAATGCAGTAGTGCTGAGTAAAAGTGTGAATAGAGCTCCAAGTAGCTGCTTTGCAAATGGTGTCAAGGAGTATATTTGCAATGAAAGCCAGAGTGGCCCCAATGCCTCTTGTACAGTGGGCCCTAGGTGTGGAAGGCAGATTTTTTTCAGAAAGTGAGTAACACAGCTGGATACAGTTAATAATCCACTTAGAGATGGCACCTTTAGAGACGCGATCCCCCTCTCTGCCTTTAGCTACGGAGACAAAAAGCTGATCTGTTTTCCTTAGCGGTCTGGTCTTGTTTACATAGTAGAGGACCGCCCTACGCACATCTAGTGTGTGTAGTTTCACCTCAGCCGAGCTTTGTGGGTCTTGGAAGAAAGCCGGAAGCTCGATGGACTGGTTCACGTGGAATTTTGAAATAAACTTAGGTGAAAACCTAAGGTGTGTGCGTAAAACCAGTTTATCTTTATGGACAGTAAAGAAGGGATCTTGCACTGACAGAGCCTGAATTTCACCGACTCTTCTTATAGATGTAATTGCTACTAAGAAGGCCATTTTGTAAGTCAGGTGTTTGAGACTGCTTTTGTGCATGGGCTCGAATGGGGGGCCCATGAGCTTAGATAGCACCACGTTAAGGTCCCATCCTGGTGGTGGGTTTGAAATAGGAGGGTGAAGTCTCTTTACTCCTTCCATGAAGGCTTTAACTACTGGTACTTTCCACCATGACACCTTGTTATGGGAAGTGGTGTATACTGACAGAGCTGCCAGGTGTACCTTCAGTGAGTTAAAGACCTGTCCTGCATCCAGCAGGTGGAGCATGTATGTAACAATAGTGGAAGGAGTGCAATCAACTGGGTTGATTTGTTTATTCTGGCACCAGATAAATCTCTTCCATTTGTCAAAGTAGCAGTGCCTCGTGTTTGGTTTCCTAGATTCTTTTAGGATGTCCATACACCTCTGTGGTAAATTGAGATGTCCGAACTCTATGACCTCAGGAGCCATGCTGCCAGGTTCATCGAGTTGGGTTGATGATGCACTGTTTGACCTTGGTGCTGGGACAGTAGGTTGTACCAGGCCGGAAGTTTGATTGGTTCGCAAACGGCTAATCTGCGGAAGTGTGGGAACCACGATTGTCTCGCCCACATGGGAGCAACCAGGACAAGCGTCATCGACTCTCTTCATCTTGTTGACCACCTTCCTGATGAGGAGTTGGTGGAAAAGCGTACGCAAACATTCCTGACCAGTTCATCCACAGGGCGTTCCTGGAGTCTGGTTGGGGGAACCTGGATGCAAATCCTGGGCATTGTCTGTTTTCGCTTGTGGCGAATAGGTCTACAGTGGGGGAAACCCCACTGAGAGAAGATATCTTCTACGACCTCTCTGTGTAGACACCATTCGTGTTCTTCTGGGAGGGGGTCTCTGCTTAGAGCATCCGCTAGAGAATTGAGATCCCCTGGAACATGTTGCGATGACAGGAAGATGTTCCGTCTGAGTGCCCATTTCCACATTTTCTGGGCAAGCTTGGACAGATTTGATGAACGAGTCCCTCCTTGCTTGTTCAGGTAAAACATGGCTGTAGTGCTGTCCGTCCAGATTTGCACTGACAGATTTAGCAGGTAGGGCTCGAATGCTTGAAGCGTTCTAAATACTGCCAGAAGCTCAAGCAGGTTGATGTGATTCTTGGCCACTGAGTGAGACCAGAGACCCTGAGCTGTGTGGTGGAGATGGTGGGCTCCCCACCCTGTCAGGCATGCATCGGTTGTGACTACCGCCTGTATCTTGGGATCGTAAAAGGGTTTCCCCTTGGACAGATTCTCTTGTCCACCAGTTTAGGCTTTGTACAAGTGTTGGCGAAACGACCACTAGATCGTCCCACTGATCACTTGCCTGAGACCACTGTTTCGCCAACCATTCCTGCATGGGACGCATGCGCAGGTGCGTGTGGGGGACCAGGTAAATACATGACGCCATCATGCCGAGCAACCGCATTGCTTTGTGTACCGTTAACAGGCGACCGGACTGATATTGCGGAAATTTGCAGCAGTATATTCCAAATTCTTTCCTCGGAAGGAAAGGTCAACCCCTCTTGAGTGTCTAGGATAGCTCCTAGGAACTGTTTGGAAGTGCTTGGCACCAGACATGACTTTCTCGTTTATTGAGAAGCCCAATTCGAAGAGGAGGTCGACTGTCCTTTGAATGTTTGTTCTGCAAATTACTGGGGTCTCCCCCGTGATGAGCCAGTCGTCCAGATAAGGGTACACCGGGATTGCTTCCCTGCGTAGGTATGCTGCCGCCACTGCCAGTACCTTGGTGAATACCCTTGGAGCCGAAGCTATCCCAAAGGGCAGTACCTTGAACTGGTAGTGCCGACTGTCCACCTTGAAGCGCAAGTACTTTCTGTGCGCTGGGAACATGGAAATATGAAAATAGACATCTTTCATGTCCAATGTTGCCATGTAATCCCCCTTTTTTAGGAGGGGGATTACCTCTTGGAGAGTAGTCATGCAAAATTTTTGGGGCTTGACATACTTGTTTGCAGGCCATAAGTCCAATACTGGGCGCATTGTCAAATCTTTTTTTGGCACAAGGAAGTAAGTTGAATAAATACCCATGTTTACCTGGTGTCCCGGGACGAGTTCTATTGCGTCCTTTGCTAGCAGATTGACGATCTCCTCGAGGAGGATCTTCTGGTCTTCCAAAGAATGTATTCTTTGTCGTGGAGGATGGTTCCGGGGACGCTCTAACAGTTCTATGCAGTACCCAGCGGATACTATGGACAGCACCCATCTGTCTGATCTGATCCCTCCCGAAACTTGGGTGAAGTTGGAAATGCGTCCCCCTACTGGGGTTGCGTGAGAAGGGACCCTGAACGGAGCATCACTGTTTTGGTGGAGGCGTGCCGCCTCCTTTACTGGGGCTGCCTCTACCCTTACCACATCCTCTTTTATTACCCCTGCCATAACCCTGGGTAGACTGTTGGTTATTGTTCCACGGTGTACCCTGCCCCTGGGAATAGTTAGATCCTCTCTGGGAATTTTGGCCGCGTGGGCGACGAAAATTGCCATTCCCTCTTTGATTAGGGGGTTTGTTGGTTAGTTGGCCTAGGGATTTGAGTGCCTCATATTCATCCTTGGCATTTTTCAGTGCGTCCTCGACCGCCTTACCAAACAGATCCGACTCCACCGGTTTATCTAGCAAAGATGCTTGGGTTTCAGCTTTGAATCCAGACTGCCGTAACCAAGCGTATCTCTTGATAACAGTTCCTTCTGCTATCAATCTGCCGGCGTTATCCGCGGCATCAAAGGTTGCTTTTAAAATGCAACCGGACACGGCTGTTCCCTCAGCCGCAACACGTGCCAACTGGCTCTTCAAGGGTTCTGGGGTGGAGTCTATGAGTGCCGCGACTTCTTCCCACTGATGGCATTTGTAGCTGGCCAACAGGGTGGTGGAGTTGGCAAACCTTGCCTGGTAGGCGGATGTGGAGGCTACTTTCCCGCCCAAACCATACAGTTTCTTGCTCTCCTTGTCGGGAGGAGCTTCGGACGATGACAAGGGTGTTCCAGCCCTCTTACGGGTTTTAGTAACAACCAGGGAGTCCGGTTTCAGATGCCCCCTTATATACAGTGGGTCTGATTGGGCTGCCCTGAAAAGTTTCTCAATCCTGGGGTTCACTGCTCTGGTGAGGTTAGGATTTAAAAGTGAAGGGTCTATTCTCCTCTGAATAGACTTAAGGATAGGGATGGCCTGAGCAACAGACCTCCTTTCTCCCACCAACTCTTCTGCAAAGTCCCTCTCCTCTTGAGCACCCTGTGTGTCAATGTGGAAATGTTCTGCTGCTCGGGACAGAACTTCATTCAAGAGAGGTTGATTGTCGACAGGTGAGTCGGTAATGGGGGGTTCTTTCTCTACCGGGGAATCTACTCTGTAGGTCTCAGGGTCTTCCTCTTCTTCTTGGTCCTCCTCATCCCCATAGTAGCCCGTACCAGTTTTCTCCTCCAACATGCCAAAATCTGGATCCTCACAAAAGGATGTATCCCCTTGATATTGGGAGTAGGGCTGTATATAGAAGGGGTCCAAAGACCGTGTTTGGGCTTCAAACTGGGACTTCTTTCTTGGAGGTATTGGATCCTTAAGAGCCTGAGGGTGCTGACCCGTCGGGAGTATAGGAGAGAAAGTGTTCAGGGTTCTTATGAAGACATCCTTGACATAACCCTGTCTATGTCATCAGTAGACCATTCTCTAGAACTGGGAATGATCTTTTCTGGGGCTTTCTCCGCCTTATCCTGACTAGACTTACTGGTTTTAGCAGGTGTCCTTGGGATAACAGAGGACTGGGACTTATCTGTCTGTTTATGTGGAGTGGGAAGTTTTTGAGGTGTGTGAGGAGGCTGAGACTGCTTCCTCTGTTTTCCCCCCTCCCCGTGGGCGGAAGAGTGTTTTCCCTGTTTTTTCGCCCCTCCGGAGCCTTCAGACGCCTGGCATCGAGGTTCGGGGGTATTGTTCCCATCTTTAGAACGTGGAGGTAGGGACTCGGGAGCTGCCGTTATGTGGTCTGCGGGCGCCAACTCCTGGAGTGCGGTCTGGGGATGGAAGTCGGCTTCGTCTTCAGACGATCGAACTTCCGTTAGCCTAGGGAGCGAGGCACTCTTGGCAACAGTGGATGATTGCCTGGAGTCATGCGGCGATCTAGATCGAGAATACCCAGAAGACACCGATTCGGACCGTTCTCTATATGCCTCTTTCCGAGAACTTGACGTGCGCGTCGAGTTTCGGTTGGACTTCATGTGCTTTGTGGAAGTGCTGTGGGTAGCGCTGGTGTCGCCGGGGGTCTTCCCCATAGCCACCCTGCCAGACGACCTTCCGAGGTCGGGGACTTGCGCTCGGCTGTCTCTTGACGCCACGTTGCTGTCGCCGTCTGAAAGCACGGTGTCGCTGCCATTGCTGAAGGTGCCCTCCGCTGCCATGGCCTCCTGACGCCTGGCCTGGTGGGCCCAACGCTTGATCGAACGGTCCTTAAGTGTTTTCGGGTTAAACCTACTACATGCTCTGTAGTTCGCCTCGGGGTGGTCCCTCGGCAAGCAGAGATTGCACGTGGCGTGCCTGTCGACCCAAGGGTACTTGCGGTTGCACTTGGGGCAGAATTGGAAAGGGGTACCCTCCCTACGTACCTTGTGGCAGCGGGCTAGTAAGTGTAGGAATATATAAGAATGTACCTATATACCAAACGAGTGTAGAGTATGTCCACCCCCCACACTCCCTACTTGCAGGGCCGAGGCCAGAGGCCTTCCAAGGCCCGGGACGAGGCCAGAGGCTTTCCGAGGCCCAAATCCGTCGTGCAGCTGTCGACGGTCGAATTCTTGTCCGGGCCGGCGTAGAGTGTGGAAGTTCGGTGACTCGACGTTGGGGTGGAGAATGGGTAAATATAACTATATTTAGCAAAGGTATGGCTAAGGCCAGGGAACTCCGCGAAAAGCTTCCGACCAGTATGGCGGAAAAAAACAATCTGAGGGTCCTACACGCGTGAGGGATCATGGGCACAGTGGACGTCACACTAGGGATAGTATTACTGGAACGCCCTGTGTCGACGCCCATTTTCGAGTTTCGAAAAACAAACTAATACTCCGAAGCTTCTACTAGATGTCGGCCTATGCACAGCATGTGATCTAAGCAGATTCCACAAGCCTCAGAAATATGACAATGCATTACTTACCGTAAAAGCATTTCTGATTGTTGTATCTGCTTAGATTCACATGCTGTGCATAGTCCGACATCCAGTGGTCACTGCAGAGTATTGCATTTTGTTTTTCGTAGTCGAAAAGGGGACGTCGACAAGGCGTGTCTGTAACACTATCCCTATAGTGACGTGCGTTGTACCCACAATCCTTCACGCGTCGAGGTCCCTCTGCATTTTCTCTGCCCTGAGGGAGCCTTCTATACGTGAGTACAGAAAAGAGAGAGCGATGTAGAAAGGGGTCTATGTTCCTTCCATCCAAGCGGGGAGGAAGGGTGGGCGCATGTGAATCTAAGCAGATACAACCATTAGAAATGCTTTTACGGTAAGTAATGCATTGTCTTCTGATGTTTGTTAATCTGCTTAGAATCACATGCTGTGCATAGACTAGCGAGCAGTACCCGGAGTTGGCGGTGGGTTATGAGAAGGAACAGTAGAGAAAAGATGTCTTAATACTGCCTGTCCCACCTGGGAGTCAGATCTTGAGTGTGCATCTAGACAGTAGTGTTTTGTAAAGGTGTGCACAGAACTCCAGGTTGCCGATTTGCAGATGGACTCAAGGGGAACATTTGCAATGAATGCTATGGATGCCCCAGTGCCACGAGTAGAATGTGCTCTTGGCATGAAGGGTAATTCTCTCTTAGCAAGAGTGTAACAGAGAGTGATGCACTGAACAATCCATCTAGATATAGTGGATTTTGAAACTGCATCTCCTTCTCTTCCTGCTGCCACCGAGACAAAGAACTGATTAGTCTTTCCTGGTTCTTTCCATGTAGAACATGATAGCTCTGCGCACATCAAGTGTATGCAGACTTTTTTCTCCCGAATTGGAAGGGTTTTGAAAGAAAGTTGGTAGTTCTATTGACTGGTTTACATGGAATTTTGAGATGAATTTCAGTGCAAACCTTGGGTGCGTGCGTGATCTGCTACAAAGGGGTCTAAAACAGAAAGAGCCTGTAGTTCACTTACTCTCCTAATGGAGGTGATAGCTATTAGGAAAGCGGTTTTAAGAGTGAGGTCTTTAAGAGTTGCTTTGTGCATGGGTTCAAAGGGTGAGCCCCCGAGCCTGGTAAGTACCACATTCAGGTCCCAGCCGGGAGATGGGTTTGCTATCAGAGGGTGTATTCTCTTTACTCCCTCCATGAAGGCTTTGATAACTGGGACCTTCCACCACAACACTTTAAGCTGGGAAGTGGTGCATGCAGAAAGTTCTGTTAGGTGGACTTTAATGGAATTGAACACTAGACCCGAGTCTAGTAAATGGGTCAGGTACAGGACAATGTGCGTGGGGGAGCAGTCAACTGGGTCGATGCTTCTTCCTCTACACTAGATGACAAATCTCTTCCATTTGCTAGAATAACAGTGACGAATGTTAGGCTTTCTAGCCTCCCTGAGGATGTCCATGCATCTCTGCGGGAGTTGTAAGTGTCCAAATTCTATGATCTCAGGAGCCAGGCTGCTAAGTTCATGGTCTGAGGGCATGGATGCAGTGTCCTGACCTTGTCCTGTGACAGCATGTTGTGCGGGCAGGGAAGTTTCACTGGGGGAGATAGGGACATCTCCATCAAGTGAGCGAACCATGGCTGCCAGCCCCACATAGGGGCCACTAGTATCATGGTAACTTGTTCCTGGTGCATCTTGTGCACAATCTTGTTGAGAAGGGGAGTCGGGGGGGAAAGGCGTAAGCAAATTTCCCTGACCATGAAATCGATTGAACGTTCCCCTTGGATTGTTTCTGGGGGTACCTGGAGGCGTAATCTTGGCATTGTGAGTTCTCCAGAGTTGCGAACAGGTCTATTTCTGGGAATCCCCATTGTGTGAAGACGTTGAAGACGATGTCTTTGTGCAACTGCCATTCGTACTCTGAGGGCAGAGGGAAGTCTCTGCCGAGTTCGTCTGCTAGCAGATTGAGTTCCCCTGGTACATGTTGCGACAGTAGGAACATGTGTTTGAGAGCCCACTTCCAGATATTCTGGGACAGCTTGGACAGTCCTGGAGAGTGGGTGCCCCCTTGCTTGTTGAGGTAGTACATGGCTGTGGTGCTGTCCGTAAGGACCATCACTGTCTTCCCTTGTAGGTGTTCCTGGAAGGCTTTTAGTGCCTTGAACACGGCCAGTAGCTCCAGTAGGTTTATGTACTTGGATATTACGCTCGGAGTCCACACTCCGTGAGTAGTCCGATGGGATAGGTGAGCCCCCCCATCATGTGAGGGATGGGTCTGTGGTTAGAGGGGCTTCCACTGCGGGTGTGGCAAAGGGTTTCCCTCTTACCAGGTTTTCCTTTGTCCACCACCGTAGCGAGAGAACCAAGGCCTGCGAGACCACCACTAGATCGTCCCATTGTCCGCTGGCCTGACACCACTGGCTATTGAGCCACTCTTGCATTGGGCGCAGGCGCGCGTGAGGTACCAAATAAATACATGACGCCATCATTCCTAGCAAGCGCATCGCTTTGCGTACCGTCACCTCCCGACCTGCCACATATTGGGGGATCTGAAACAGCATGTTTTGGACCCTCTCGTTGGAGGGGAAGACGAGGCCGTCCTTTGTTCGAATTAGAGCCCCTAGGAATTGTTTGACTTGGCTGGGGTCTAAGCTGGACTTCTTCTCGTTGATGGAGAAGCCCAGTTGGAAAAAAGGTCTACAGTCTTTTGGGTATTGGAGAAGCATGTCTCGTAAGAATCCCCTGTTATGATCCAGTCGTCAAGGTAAGGGTATACTGGGATGGATAACCAGCGCAGATGGGCCGCTGCCACTGCCAGTACTTTCGTGAATACCCTTGGTGCAAATGCTATGCCGAAGGGTAGCACTCTGAACTGGTAGTGTTTGCCCTCCATCATGAACCAGAGGTATTTTCTGTGCGCTGGCAACATTAAAATATGAAAGTATGCATCTTTCATTTCCAATGTTGTCATGTAATCTCCCTGTGATAGCAGTGGGATCACTTCCTGTAATGTCACCATACGAAACTTTTGGGGTTTGACAAACTTGTTCGCTGGGCGCAGATCTAATACAGGGCGCATGGTTAGATCCTTTTTGGGTACAAGGAAGTACACTGGATAAATACATTCCGTTACCTGAGATGGAGGCACAACCTCAATAGCTCCTTTTTCCAGTAGCTGATCCACTTCTTGGAGAAGGATGCCGAGGTGTTCTGGTGTCATGCGTCGTCCCCTTGGGGGTCTGTATGTTGGGAACTGTTTAACTCTATACAGTAGCCGCCGGCTACGGTGGATAGTACCCAGCGGTCTGATGTTATTCACTCCCAAGCTGGAAGAAAGGATGTTTACCGGCCCCCGACCGGCGATGCATGGGAGGGGACCCGAATCTTCGGGTCAATTGGTGTTGTTGGTGGTTTGGGAGCCTCTAGGGGTGGAACCCCGGCCTCTCCCATTGCCACGCCGTTCACCTCTCTGATTGTACTGGCCACTATTACTTTGGTAGTTGTTGGCAGAATATTGAAGTTGTTGATTCTGTTGCTGGCGTTGGCCACGAAAAGAACGCTGGTTGCCAAATCCCCGCCTGTTAGGGGGCTTTGAGATTTGGTCCAAGGTCTTTTTGGATCAAATTCTTTTTTCGCATTTTCCAGTGCGTTGTCCACTGCCTTTCCAAAGAGGTTAGACTCTTCAATAGGCTTGTTAATGAGCGCCGCTTGCGTTTCCGCCTTAAACCCGGAATTGCTAAACCAGACGTGGCGCTTCAGCAGAATTCCCTGTACCAAAGAGCGCCCAGCTGTTTCCGCTGCATCGAGGGTATTCTTAACGATGCATTGGTTGACCAGAGACCCTTCATTAACTGTAGCCAGCAATCTAGTTTTTAGGGGTGCACGGACTCCCTCGATGTCCTGCTTAAGCTTTGCCCATTGCGCATCAGCGTAGCTTGCCAGCAATGTGTTATTATTGGCAATTCTAGTTGAGAATGCTGCCAAGGTGGTAATTCTTTTGGCTAGGGCATAAAGCTTTTTACTCTCTTTATCCGGGGGGGGCCTTGCTGGTAGGCAGTGGAACCCCAGCCCTTTTCCTAGTGTTAGTCACCACTAAGGAGTCCGGGATTGAGTGACCCTTAATATATAGTGGGTCTGATTGAGTGGGTGAGAACAATTTTTCGATTCTTGGATTAACCCCTCTTACTAGTGCAGGGGTGGCCAGTGAAGGGTTGATTCGTCTCTTAACAAAGGCGAGTATTGGAATTGTTTGGCTGGTGGGGAGTTTTTCTTTGATAATCCTTTCCATGAAGTCAGTGTCTGGGGTGACCTCCCCAGTTTCGACCTCAAAATGTGCTGCTGCTTTCCTCAGCAGCGCATTAAAGGTGGGCTGGTCGTCAACAGGCGAAGGGTTCCTGACTGGTGTGGTCTGAGGAGACCTGATGTCTATAAATGTCTGGCTTTGTAGACCCTGATGGTGGCTGCCAGGGATTTGGGTCACCCTCACCTGGGTCTTCTTCGTACCCTTCCTCACTTATGTTAGTGTCCTCATGGAAGCCTTCTCCCTCTTGTTGGTCTTCATCATTAACTAACTCCTCCTGGAAGTGAGTGTCCTCTTCGGTGAGATCGTAAGAGTTCATATCCTCCTGAAAGGGGTTATAGAACAACTTCGGGTATTTAGCCCTTGGACTTTCTAGGAGTACCTCCCTAGGTCTTTTAGGCGTCCTATTTTCTGGAATGGCCATGAATCTGTCTAACTTGTCCATACAGGACTGGAACTTCTCCAAGGTCCACTGAGGTAGGCCAGAGCGGTCTGGGAGTGAAAAAGGAGTCTCTTCTCCTTGTATTCGCCTAGATCTGTCCCATAGCGTGGAAGATAAGGTGCCTTCGCCTTCTGAGAAGTGTTCTGGCAGGCCAGGGCTTTCCGTCGACAGTGGGAGCTGTCCCAGCCTACTTTCCAGAGCCTTCGGCGTTTCTTTGGCCTTGTGCGCGGTTTTCAGCGTGTCACTTGATGTCCGTCTCTGGCCGTCCTTAGAAGATATACGCGCGAGGCTTTTGGCGATCATGCTGTCTGCCGAGGGATCGCTCGCCGTTGCGCTAGTTACCGTCAAGTCTTTACTGGCAACGTGCGTCCTAGGTACCGTCGAGCCTTTACTGGCAACGTGCGCACTCTTACAAGGCGCGTCGCCGCCTGAGGGTTCGGGGTTAGCACCCTTATTTCCAGAGTGCCCCGTCGCCTGTCGCGGGAGTGGTGGCGGGGAGAGCTGGCGACCCTTACAGTCGGCGGAAGACGCCGGTGGGCCCGGCGCCTCCGTTGGCGTTATGGCTGCCTTCGTCTTCGACGAATGTGTGCCGTGGGGTATGTGTTTTTGAGATTTCTTGTGTGCGTCCTTGTCTCAGGGGTGTTCATCCCCATAAACTGGGCGTGAGCCGAGCTTGTCGGGGCAGGGGACGGACGAAGAGACGTGCGAACGCTCCCTCGAGAGGTCTACAACCTCCGTTACGGAGGGCGTGTAATCACTGTCCTCGTCACATTCGGCGGCAGCGGGCGAGGAATCTGACCTAGACATGGCGTAGGCCGCCCACCTTTTGACCCTACGGTCCTTTATCATTTTGGGCTTAAGTAACTTACAGGCCGCACAGCCGTCCTCCTTGTGATCGAGGGGCAAGCAACAGTTGCACCGTTTGTGCTTGTCCTTCCAGGTATATTTGCCTTTGCAAAGTGGGCAAAACTAAAGGGCGTCCTCTCCATAGCTGTGGGCAAGAAGTGTGATTACGACCTCGAAAGGGAGGGAGGGGAAAGAGAAAGGCATTCTCGGAGAGAAAAGAAAAGACCACACAACCCCACTCTCCCTACTGTGTAAGGCCCGCGAGGCCAGGCCACGTGTTGAGCGACGCCGAAGGATCTCCTCCGCTCGGCCTTCCGAAGATCTTGCTCGGCGGAGAAACAGCTTGCAGCTTCATCGAGGGAAGGATCTATATGTTAGATATTAATAATAAACGACCAAGGGTCAAAGAAATGATTTCACAATGTCTCTCGAGGAGCTCCGCATAGAGGCGACCAATAACTGGGTGGAAAAAAACAATCTGAGGGACCTCTACGCGTGAGGGATTGTGGGTACAACGCACGTCACTATAGGGATAGTGTTACAGACACGCCTTGTCGACGTCCCCTTTTCGACTACGAAAAAAAAAATGCAATACTCCGCAGTGACCACTGGACGTCGGACTATGCACAGCATGTGATTCTAAGCAGATTAACAAACATCAGAAATATATATATATATATATATATACACACACTCACCGTAACCGTATTTCTGATGCTTGTACCTGCTTAGATTCACATGCTGTGCATAGGCCGACATCTAGTGGAAGCTGCAGAGTATTACAGTTTGTTTTTCGAAACTCAAAAATGGGCGTCGACACAGGGCGTGCCAGTAATACTATCCCTAGTGTGACGTCCACTGTACCCAAGATCCCTCACGAGTCTAGGATCCTCAGATTGTATTTTTTCTTACATGAGGTAGCATGAGGAGTAGCGCGAGTACAGATAATCCAAGCAGATAGAAAGGTAAGACTACAAGCAACCATGCGCCTTCTCTCAGAGGGGAGGAAGGGTGGGTCGCATGTGAATCTAAGCAGATACAAGCATCAGAAATACGATTACGGTGAGTAATGTATCCCTTCTGAGGCTTGTGGAATCTGCTACGATCACATGCTGTGCATAGATTAGCGAGCAGTACCTGAAGGAGGTGGGATGTGAGAAGGGTCATGAGCAAATAAATGTCTTAGAACCACTTGTCCCACTTGTGTATCTGCCTTGGAATGTGTGTCAATGCAGTAATGCCGAGTAAAGGTGTGAATAGAGCTCCAAGTAGCTGCTTTGCAAATGATGTCAAGGGGTACATTTGCAATGAAAGCCAGAGTGGCCCCAATGCCTCTACTAGAGTGGGCTCTTGGCGTGAAAGGCAGAGTTCTTTCAGAGAGTGAGTAACACAGCTGGATACAGTTAATAATCCACTTCGAGATGGCACCTTTAGAGACACGATCCCTCTCTCTGCCTGTAGCTACGGAGACAAACAGTTGATCTGTTTTCCTTAGCGGTCTGGTTTTATTTACATAGTAGAGGACCGCCCTAGGCACATCTAGGGTGTGTAGTTTCACCTCAGCCTAGCTTTGCGGGTCCTGGAAGAAAGCCGGAAGCTCGAAGAACTGGTTTACGTGGAATTTAGATATAAACTTAGGTGAGAACCTAGGGTGTGTGCGTAAAACCAGCTTATCTTTATGGACAGTAAAGAAAGGATCCTGCACTGACAGAGCCTGAATTTCACTGACCTTTCTTATAGAAGTAATAGCTACTAAAAAGGCCGTTTTATAAGTCAGGTGTTTGAGACTACTTTTATGCATGGGCTCGAAGGGGGGGCCCATGAGCTTAGATAGCACCACGTTAAGGTCCCACTCTGGTGGTGGGTTTGAAATAGGAGGGTGAAGTCTCTTTACTCCTTCCATGAAGGCTTTAACTACTGGTACTTTCCACCACAAGACCTTGTTATGGGAAGTGGTGTATGCCGACAGGGCTGCCAGGTGTACTTTCAGCGAGTTAAAAATCAATCCTGCATCTAGCAGGTGGAGCATGTATGTAACAATAGTGGAAGGAGTGCAATCAACTGGGTTGATTTGTCTACTCTGGCACCAGATAACAAATCTCTTCCACTTGTCGAAGTAACAGTGCGTTGTGTTTGGTTTCCTAGATTCCTTTAGGATGTCCATACACCTCTCTGGTAAATTGAGATGTCCAAACTCTATGACCTCAGGAGGCATGCTGCCAGGTTCATTGAGTTGGGTTGCTGATGCACTGTTTGACCTTGGTGCTGGGACAGTAGGTTGTACGAGGCTGGAAGTTTGATGGGCTCGCACACCGCCATCCTGCGTAGGTGTGGGAACCATGGTTGTCTTGCCCACATGGGAACAACTAGGACGAGCGTCATCGACACTCTGTTCATCTTGTTGACCACCTTCCTGATGAGAGGAGTTGGTGGAAAAGCGTACGCATACATACCTGACCAGTTCATCCACAGGGCATTCCCCTGGGAGGTTGGTTTGGGGAACCTGGATGCAAATCCTGGGCATTGTCTGTTTTCGCTTGTGGCGAATAAGTCTATAGTGGGGGAACCCCACTGACAGAAGATATCTTCTACGACCTCTCTGTGTAGAACCCATTCATGTTCCTCTGGGAGGGAGTCTCTGCTCAGAGCATCCGCTAGGGAATTAAGCTCCCCTGGAACATGTTGTGATGACAGGAAGATGTTCCGTCTGAGTGCCCATATCCAGATTTTCTGGGCAAGCTTGGACAGTTTTGGCGAACGAGTCCCTCCTTGCTTGTTCAGGTAGAACATGGCTGTTGTGCTGTCCGTCCGGATTTGCACTGACAGGTTTAGTAGGTGGGGCTCGAAAGCTTGAAGCGCTCTGAATACTGCCAGAAGCTCTAGCAGGTTGATGTGGTTCTTGGCGACTGAGGGAGACCAGAGACCCTGAGCTGTGTGGTGGAGATGGTGAGCTCCCCACCTCGTCAGACATACATCGGTAGTGACTACTGCCTGTACTTCGGGATCGTAAAAGGGTTTTCCCTGTGCAAGATTCTCTCTTGTCCACCAGTGAAGGCTTTGTACTAGTGTTGGCGAAACAACCACTAGATCGTCCCACTGACCACTTGCATGAGACCACTGTTTCGCCAACCATTCTTGCATGGGACGCATGCGCAGGCGCGCGTGGCGGACCAGGTAAATACATGACGCCATCATGCCCAGCAAACGCATTGCTTTGCGTACCGTTATTTGGTGACCGGACTGATATTGAGGAATTTACAGTAGTATATTCCGAATTCTTTCCTCTGAAGGAAATGTCAACCCCTCTTGAGTATCTAGGATTGCTCCTAGGAACTGTTTGGAGGTGCTTGGCACCAGGTTTGACCTTTTCTCGCTGATTGAGGAGCCTCATTCGTGGAGGAGATCGAGTCCGTTGGATGTTTGTCCTGCAAATTACTGGGGTTTCCCCCGTTATGAGCAGTCGTCCAGATAAGGGTACACCGGGATTGCCTCCCTGCGTAGGTGTGCCGCCGCCAGTACCTTGGTGAATACCCTTGGTGCTGAAGCTATCACGAAGGGCAGTACCTTGAACTGGTAGTGCCGACAGTCCACCTTGAAGCGCAAGTACCTTCTGTGCGCTGGGAACATGGAAATATGAAAATAGGCATCTTTCATATCCAAGGTTGCCATGTAATCCCCCTTTTTTAGGAGGGGGATTACCTCTTGTAGCGTAGTCATGCGAAACTTTTGGGGCTTGACATAATTGTTGGCAGGCCGTAAGTCCAATACTGGGCGCATTGTCAAATTTTTTTTTGGCACAAGGAAGTAAGTTGAATAAATACCCTTGTTTACCTGGTGTCCCGGGACGAGTTCTATTGCGTCCTTTGCTAGCAGATTGGCGATCTCCTCGAGGAGAATCTTCTGATGTTCTAAAGAGTATACTCTTTGTCGTGGAGGATGGTTCCGGGGACGCTGCAGCAGTTCTATACCGTACCCTGCGGATACTGTTGACAGCACCCATCTGTCTGATGTGATCCCTTCCCAAACCTGGGTGACGTTGGAAATGTGTCCCCCTACTGGGGTTGCGTGAGAAGGGACCCTGAACTGAGCGTCACTGCTTTGGTGGAGGCGTGCAGCCTCCCTTGCTGGGGCGGCCTCTGCCTTTACCACGTCCTCTCCTATTACCCCTGCCGTAACCCTGGGTAGACTGTTGGCTGTTGGTGTTCCACTGTGTACCCTGCCCCTGGGAATAGTTAGATCCTCTCTGGGAATTTTGGCCGCGTGGGCGACGAAAATTACTATTCCCTCTCTGGTTAGGGGTTTTATTGGTTAACTGGCCAAGGGACTAGAGTGTCTCGTATTCGTCCTTGGCATTCTTCAGCGCGTCCTCGACCGCCTTACCAAACAACAGATCGGCTTCCACCAGTTTGTCCAACAATGATGCCTGGGTTTCTGCCTTAAAACCAGACTGCTGTAACCACGCATGTCTCTTGATAACAGTACCCTCTGCTATCAATCTGCCTGCGTTGTCCATGGCGTCAAAAGTTGCTTTTAAAATGCAACCAGACACGGCTCTACCCTCTGCGGAAATTCGTGGTAACTGGCCCTTTAAAGGTTCTGGTGCAGAGGCTATGAGTGCCGCGACTTCCTCCCACTGATGGCAGTTGTAGCTGGCCAACAGGGTGGTGGAGTTTGCAATCCTTGCCTGATAGGCGGACGTTGAGGCTACTTTCCTGCCGAAACCATATAGTTTATTTGCTCTGCTTGTCTGGAGGAGCTTCGGACGATGACAAGGGTGTTCCAGCCCTCTTACAAGTGTTAGTGATAACTAGGGAGTCTGGCTTCAGATGTCCTCTTATATAGAGAGGGTCAGACTGGGCTGCCCTGAAAAGTTTTTCAACTCTGGGATTGACTGCTCTGGTGAGGTTCGGGTTCACCATGGACGGGTCTATTCTTCGCTGAATGGACTTAAGGATAGGGATGGTCTGGGCAACAGGCCTCCTTTCTCCCACTAACTCCTCGGCGAAGTCCCTCTCCTCCTGGACACTGTGGGTGTCAATATGGAAGAGTTCTGCTGCACGTGCGAGAACCTCGTTCAGGAGGGGTTGGTTATCGACAAGGGAGTCGGTAACCGGGGCTTCCTTCTCTACCAGGGAATCTACTCTGTAGTTTTCAGGGTCTTCCTCTTCCTCTTCTTGGTCCTCATCATCCCCATAGTAGCCCATCCCGGTTTGCTCTTCTACCATGCCAAAATCTTGGTCCTCTCCAAAGGAAGCCTCTCCTTGATACAGTGAGTATGGGCGTGAGTAAGGCTGTACCTCCAAGGGGTCTGTAGACCTCATCGGTGTCTCAAACCGGGGCTTCTTACTCGGGGGATAGGATCATTAGAGCCTGAGGGTGTAGCCCCTTGTGGATCATATGAAAGGAAATGGTCTGGATTTTTATCGTAAAAGTCTGCCAAAGAAGACATCGTTGACATGACCCTATCTATGTCATCACTCGACCTTTTTTTGGAACTCGGAATGACTCTCTCAGAAAGTCTAGGAGATTTATCTTGAGTAGATTTGCTGGTTTTAGAAATATCAGCAGACCTGGTCTTGTCTGTCTGTTTAGGGGGAGTGGAGTGTTTCACAGGTGTGGAAGAGTGCAGCGGTTGCTTCTTCTGCTGCTTTCCCCCCTCCCCGTGAGTGGAAAAGTGTTATCCCTGTCCCTTTGTGGCTCTGCAGGTTTTCGACACCTGGCGTCGAGGATCGGGGGTAGAGTCCCTGTCCTTCGAGCGTGGGGCCGCGCTGATCTTGTCTGCAGGCTCCGACTCCTGGAGCGTGGCCTGGGGGTGGAAGTCGTCTTCTTCCTCCGACGATCGAACTTCTGTTAGCCTAGGGAGCGAGGCACTCTTGGCAAGAGTGGATGATTGCCTGGAGTCATGCGGCGATCTCAATCGAGAACGCCCAGAGGACACCGAATCGGACCGTTCTGTTTGTGCCTCTTTCCGAGAACTCGACGTGCCGAGTCTCGGTTGGACTTCGTGTGTTTAGTGTGTGAAGCGCTTGTGTCGCCGGGGGTCTTCCCCATAGCCGCCCTGCCGGACGACCTTCCGAGGTCGGGGACCTGCGCTCGGCTGTCTTTCGACACCGTAATGCACTCGCCGTCTGAAAGTACGGCGTCGCTGCCGTCGCTGAAGGCGCCCTCCGCTGCCATGGCCGCCTGCCTGGCATGGTGGGCCCAACGCTTCGTTGAACGGTCCTTAAGTGTCTTAGGTTTAAACCTACTGCACGCTCTGCAGTTCACTTCGGGGTGGTCCCTCGGCAAGCAGAGATTGCACGTGGCGTGCCTGTCGACCCAAGGGTATTTGCGATTGCACTTGGGGCAGAATTGAAAAGGGGTACCCTCCATACGCACCTTGAGGCAGCAGGCTGGTAAGTGTAGGAAATGTATAGGGTGTACCTAAGAGTGTAGATTATGTCCAACCCCCCACTCTCCCTACTTGCAGGGCCGAGGCCAGAGGCCTTCTAAGGCCCGGGCCGCGACCAGAGGCCTTCCTAGGCCCAAATCCGCCGTGCAGCAGCTGACGGTCGATTTCTTCTCCAATCCGGCGTCGAGTGTCGAAGTTCGACGTTGGGATGGGGAAAGGATGTAAATTAATAAATATTTTAGCAAAAGTATGGCTAAGGCCAGGGGACTCCACAAAATGCTTCCGACCAGTATGGCGGAAAAAAACAATCTGAGGATCCTAGACGCTTCAGGGATCTTGGGTACAGTGGACGTCACACGAGGGATAGTATTACTGGCACGCCCTGTGTCGACGCCCATTTTCGAGTTTCGAAAAACAAACTAATACTCCGCAGCTTCACTAGATGTCGGCCTATGCACAGCATGTGATCTAAGCAGATTCCACAAGCCTCAGAAATATATATAGGGTTAACTGCATGAATGGGTCCACAACCTAAAAAGGAAGGAAACAGGTAGTGCAGGTAGTCTTTTAGCCCCTTCGGCATCAAACACACTCCTAAGAGGCAGTCCAGTTCCTAAGAAGAGTGGAGCCTAATGCTCAAATGTACAGGCAATGCAAGCGCACGCGGTTGTTCCAATGGGCAAAATGGGGTCTCTTCAGGGGGCTGTAGCAGCTCAGGAAGGTGGGTGAGGCGATGAAGAATAGATTCCCACTATTCAGGGAGGACCTCCACTTGAAGGTAGAGATGATTCCAAGGTTCGGCAATAGTTCGCACTAGCAGTGGAAAGGAGAGGGGCCACTCATGCATAAAAATGGATGGAGGTGCTAGGGGCCACCGGTTAGGGTTAGGATGAGTTACCGACCCCCGGCGCACTCCGGACCAAACTTTGCTAGTCGAGTCCACTTCGGTTGCAGGTTCAAGTTCAGCAAAAGGACAGCTTTGCGGTTTTCAGTTCTGAAAATACAGCTATGATTCCCAAACGGGACAGTGGCAATTTCTCCGCTCCTGATGGATGGATCAGGCCAGTTTCACTGCAGCAAGGTTCAGGGGCAAGAGGGTCACAAATGCAGCGCACCTGCAAAGATTGTTGCCGCGGCTGGGCAACAAGGTAACTGCGTTTACTCCGGTCCTGGCGCACTCATCTCACTTCAGACCTGGGAATGCCGAATGTTTGAAATTCAGTGTGAGGGTGCCGTGGACACAGAGCTAGCAGTATACCAAGTTTCGAGGGGCCTCGAAACGGCGGCGGAGACAGAGCAAAGGTCCTGGGTAAGCTGGTCAGCCCACTGGTTTGCCCAGGGACACTTCCGATAAGGCTTACTTGCAGGTTTTGATAAAGGGGCCGAGAATAGTTGGTCCCACTATTCTAATGGGTCGAAGCGTCTTCGCAAACCTTCTAGGACGACCAGATGCAGAGGGGTCCCACGGGAGGACAGCGGGCTCAGGGTGCCAAACCTTTGAGCGGGTCACCAGCGGTTCCTCGACTCTGCTTCTTATCTTCAGGATACTTGGACCCTATCCTTCATTCATTGAGAACTCCAGAGATCAACATAGTATGGCTGTTTGGGGGCTTCTCTTATCCAGAATCTCCTTTGCGATAAAACAAAGAGGACCCAATGGGAGATCGGCTCACATTCAGGCATACCATACGTGGGCCAATCTCAGACCACTCATTCACAGCACTCCAGACATCCCAGCCCACATCCTGGAGGCACACATACAAGGCATGCAGAAGCCCGCAAAAGCTTGGCGTTTAGTGGGAAAATGCATGACCAAATAAGGACTGACCAGTGTCGGCTCGACCTTGGGAAGGCAAAGGAGCAAGATGGCCAAAGGACAGGACAAAGAACCTCGTAGCATGGCCATTTTGGAGCCAGGCCACCTATTCGTGCCAAAAGCAGTAATCACACTTTAAATTGCAGGAAAGGGTTAAAATTATACAAAAAGATAAGCTGCCACCAGCCCTGTCCATGACACATCTGCACATCTAAAAAGTCCTACGAGAGTATCTAGGGTCTTTGGAAATGAACCAAGTGCACTGTAAGGTATATTGTGCACTTGTTATATGTTGCAGAAAATTTGCAACACAGTAAAGGACTAAGGGAAATAAAGTCTCCCAGTAAGGGCATGTCAGTCTCCCCATAAAAAAGTGAGAGAAAGCCCAGAGGAGTGCAGCTGAAGGCTGTGCTTCTCTGGCAAAGTCAAAGACTATAGTGTCAAAACAGACAGCAGCAAAATGTTTGGGGTTGCACAACTGAAGGGAAAATTACACATAATGGAAATCTTTCCTAACAGCAGTAATTGGCTAAGGACTATTGTGATGGAGTTTGGAACCTCAGGAGAGGATCTAAACTGCCTTTCATTCAAGATCAGTTTAGGAGTGGTCACAGCACTTAAGAGCAGTGGCGTCGCTAGGGCGGGGGGGGGGGTTTAGGGGGGGCAGGGCCCCCCTGTGAAACCCTGTGCCCCCCCACCTAAGATGAGCAGTGACCATGTTATCCCCCTACATTTGTCTGTGCCCCCCCTACTTTTGTCTTTGGCCCCCTCTGTGCCCCTCCTAAATTTGATTCCTGGCGACGCCACTGCTTAAGAGCTCCAGAGAAAACTATAGAAACCAGAGAAAGGAAAGCACATCTCTTAGAAGACATTCACCTGAACGAGCCAGAGATTTACTCAGATAAGTGACAGAAGTGAAACCAACGTTTGCTTAATGAAATTGATTTGAACTCAAGACACTGATTGGAATCTGCATGTACAGTGTTGTTGAATATCTAATTTTAAAGAAGTCTGAGGGGGTGTTATGGAGAATTCTCATAAATGTGCTAATTCCCTCTACCTTAGAGCCCTCCAGCTCTTTTGCTAAACTTTGGGACTTTGAACTTTTCAATTCTGTTTGTTTTCTGCGTTTATTTCTTTGGTTATAGAATCTAACCAACTCCATAGGCATCATGTTGTTCATTTGTCTTACACTGTACTAACTGGGAAGCCTTTTTAGGCTGTCCCAAGGTTTAAATACATTCTCTGGGATAAACTACTGTTTCCCAGAGAAAGTAAAGTGAAATTGACTTTACTAGTCTTTTTAAATTCCTAGACCCAGCACACCCCATCTTAGAATCGAGTGCTGGAGAGGTTACTATCCCCTGTGTCTAGAAACTCATTTAGCAGTCAAATGATTAATGAACTACCATGATTTTTACTTGACAGCGAACACTGGTACCGTTAAATCGCGGGAGCCATGTTTTTCAAGATGACGTTGGAGCCCCTTTGTTTAAACAGGTCCCGGTCTTCTTTTTTTGCCTTTTCTTCTAGCGTTTGTCTCTGCGCGCCAAACCAGGTTTGGTCCCTTTGTTCCTTTGGCGGGCTTCAGGATTGAAGACCGCCTCTGGCTCCTGAGTGTCTGAGTGTCTGGGGTGGGAGGGAAGTGAGGGAGGTGCACGAAACTTCCTGTGCTTAGTCTCCTAGGAGACCCAAATGCACTCTGGCATGATTGGCTGGCTGACTGTCCGGCAAGGACAGCCACCCTGCTGGGTGACAGCTATGCTGGAATTAATGGGAGAGAACTGAATAAAAGGGGAGTCTCTTTGGTTGGAAGGCAGAGTCGACCACTGGAACGAAAGAACTGAAGACGAGCTTGAAGAGGACAGCTGCTGCAACTCCTAGGCTGTTGATTTGCCCGGTGAAGCCCTGCTGCAGGTCTGAATCGCCAAGTTCACCTCGACACAGAAGCCCCTGCAAGGACGAATTCTCGCTTTGAGTTGGTGGGACCAATCAACTCAACATTAAGCCACCTGGATACCAATCTCAGAGCGATTTGTATTTTCCTCAAAGCGCTGCAGGAAACCGAATAACCAGGGACAGGGACACCAGTTTGTCTTCTTGACTACAGCTACCGGAATTGAAGATTTGCCAGTTGCCAGCTTTTTGACCAGTCCCAGTGCAGGATTCCCCTGACGTCCTCCCTCTTGTCCCCACGACTGAGACTCGGGCACAGCGAGATCTGCAGGAACAGAAGTCTTCAGCTGCATCTTTCTTCATTCTAAGGTACTGCAAAATAAGATTGAGAGCACTAACCTCTCGCGGTGAAACTTTCTCAACTTGCAGGCCTAATCAGCGTGTGACCCAACATATGATTCTTTCTTTTACAAACTACTGAGTTTGAGTCAGCAGCACATCATGCAAGACACTGTGGGGGCCAGCTCGGAGCAGAGTTGAGGACATCGCACCCCCACGGACAGAGCGAGTTGGGGAACAGGAGGGAGGGGGCACCCGCTTAGGCCCACCCCCACAGGACCCATGGTAAGAGTGCCTTATAACAGAGCCCCCAGTGCAAACTATTTGCACTTGGCGATCCTGTGTGCTGGAGGGAATCGGGTCTCTCCTATCGGTGTGGAGTCCTATATACACAAGCGCAGTGGGACAATCACTCGTCAATAGTCACCTGCTCCTGTCGGTTGATGAGACCACCCAGTGAGAAGATTCTGCCTGAGGGCAGAACCGGAGCCGATCTGCACGGGCCCCAACTCTGCTCACCACATTCGGAGCAGACTGTGCCCAGTGAGCTCTTAGAATTGCAAATCCTCCCTAATACCTATGAAGGAGCTCTACCGGAAGCCCACATTCCTTCCGCAGGGAGCCCCCACTGTGATTACCCCTCTGCCCCGCCTACAGCATTGACCCGGGTACCATACACATACCAGAGGGAATACCACGATATACCAGGTAGAGGCCCTTAACACCTCCCGGTCTATGGCCATCCCTCTTTCGAATCAGGCCCCCCCCACTAATCACCTTTTAGGAGAGACTAGCCGGCAGGGCCCGAGTACCACAAACCCCAATCTGGCCACACTTCGACCAGAGCCCAACCCCGGCAGAATAAGGGCGGCTCACATCTGCACCTTCCCTATAGCTAGAAGGAGCACTCTGCATTACCTATTTACAAGCAGTGGTCGGTGAGTCCCTGGTATGCTTCGTGCTCCGTGGCTGCGCCTTGGAGGGTCGGGGGTCCCTAGCGCCACAGCAGCCGCCTCGACATCTGGGAGACTTCTGAAATGGGAAACCAAAAGAAACAGTCGAAAATGGAGCAGTTCTCCAGATCAGACCGAGACTCTCTGCAACAGGAGAATAACCCGGGTTTCTCTCAATTGGTTATTTCTGTACTCAACCAGACTCTGCTCGCGCTGAAAAGCAGCACGGATAACCTTGGCGGCAAAATTGATGCCTTAACTTGTAAAGTGGATGTCTCTACGATCCAAATTGACAAGTTGTACGCCAGAATGTTGGAAGCAGAGGATAGAAGAGACGGAGAGGATAAAATCAGTGTGCTTCACCGTGAGGTTGCTTCCTTACAACAAACGGTACAAAAGGTTGTGGCCAAGAACAATGACCTGGAAGGAAGATCCAGGAGAAATAACATAAGGATCACAGGGGTGGCCGACACCACCACGATAAACAATATGGAACAGTTTGTTGAAAAGTTACTCCTGGAAGTTCGATAACCCGCCGGTCACGAACCTTTCCATTGTGGAACGAGGCTACCGCTCGCTTGCGACTAGACACTCCTCCCCCACCCCCCCAAGAGGGCCATCATTGATTGCATCTTCAATTACAGAGACCAGGACATACTATTACGGGCGGCAAGAGAAAAAGACTCAGGTGGGGGATCCGCGACGATACGCCCGTTTCCAGACTTTAGCCAACAGGTCCAAGATCAGAGGAAACCATTACAGAATGCCAAAAACATCCTGAGGAAGAAAGATGTGCGATATGCAATGCTATACCCGGCCAAACTTAGGGTCGACCATAATGGCAAGATACTTTTCTTCACTTCTCCGGACACAGCGAAGCGATTTGCCACAGAAATTCCAGATCCTAGGGCTCCCCCCGAGGCTCTCCGTGAACTATGTTGAAAGAAGACTAGATCACCATATTGTGGAACGGCAGATCTCCTCAAGGGTCAGGCCCTGACCCTCACATGGCAACTACCAGAGTCATTCTTATTATAAGAAACGCATTTGACAAGTAACAGATAAAGCAATAAGCCACTTGACAATAGGAGCGGCCGCCGGCACCCCCCCATGCCCAGTGGCAAAGTTTTCTTAATTGGGATTTTTGAACAATTTTGTTTGGGTGGGGGGTGGGACAAGCCAGCCGGTAGATCGGTGTTTCTGGCGTGAGATAGGCAAGGAGGGGAAGTTCAGTGGCAGAACCGGCAAGCGCTACACTACTTTCATGCATCTCAATCCTGACCCGACATGATGGCCCTGCCAAGACTAGAAACTCTAATACTAATATAACACTGATGTCCTGGAACATTCAAAGTTTCACAAATGGTAAAAAACTAGAATGATCTCGAACTACGCCAATAATCACCATGTGAATGTCCTCTGCCTCCAAGTGACCCACTTAAGCAAAGACCAAAGACTCCCCCCACCACCCACCCCCATGGCCTGTTGGAGTACACAGATAAGGCTCACCATGCACATCCCACGCCCGGGGAGTAGCGATTTACAGACACCACTCTTTGGAGTTCAAACTCCATTCTCAGAAGGCCGACAGAGACGGCAGATTTGTCCTGGTGGCAGGGGAGATTTCTGGGTGGTCTGTCCTCTTCATCAATATATATGGCCCTAATTACGATCACCCAATTTTTTTAAAGTGTGTTCTGAACACCTACGCTCCTTCCGGGTTATGAGGTGGTGTGGGCGGGGGATTACAATTTAGCGCTCACTAAATCTGGATAGGTCCTCCTCCACACAATCCACCCCCCCAAATGCAGCTCATAAATGGAAATCCATTGCGGAAGATAATGCCCTCATCGATTTATGGCATCTTCTTCTCCCCAATAGTCGCAAATTCACCTTTTATTCCAGTGTCCATGGAAGTTCGTCCAGGTTAGATTATATACATGTGTCCCTGAGCTGGCCCGGGTAACCCGTAAAGCGCTAATATGACCCCAGACCTTATTCGACCACTCAACAGTTCTTGCGCACTTCTCGGGCCCGGCATTCCCTCGTAAACCGCTCCGTTGGAGATTCAGGACCTGTGCGCTGGAGGACATAGCATTTCATGAAGATATACAGAAATCTATCTTCCAGTTCTTCCATACAAATGTAGATTCCGTCCCTGACCCCAGGGTAGTTTGGGAAGCTTTTAAAGTCTATATTCGGGGCTGGTGCATTTCACAAGAGAGTGGGGTACTGAAATCCATCCGTAGATCTCGCTCTTATAGAGAACTAGAATTAAAAGACCTAGAAACCCGACAGAATCATCAAGACTCCCCGGAGCTCCGGACTGAGCTGGAACTCAAGTGGGAAGAGATCCGAACATTGATGACCAGTGAGGAACGGTTCCTGGGTGACCCGATAACTGGCAGATATGGGGAGATAGATCACCCCAGCAAGACCATTAGGCAGTAGCGCCACATCAACCCCATACTAGAAATTGAGAAGCCCGACAGGGAACTCACTAGGGAGTAGGTGGAAAATTAATGACATTCCTTGAATACTATGGGAGACTCTACTCCACGCAATCTACAGCTGGCCATGACGGCATCGTACAATACTTGGATAGGGTCGCCCTGGGGTGGATGGACCCAGAACACGGCTCCTTACTAAATAACCCCCTATCGGATGAAGAATTCCTCAAAGTTATTCGATCCCTCCCAAAGGGAAAAGCCCCTGGTACGGACGGCATCACTGCCGGACTATATAAAACCTTCCCTGACCTCATCCCCCCCACTTACAGAACATGTTCAAGACGGCCAGCTCAACAGGCGTCCTCCCAGAGTCCACACGTACGGCCCTGGTAACTGTCCTGCTTAAACCTGGCAAGGGCCCCAGTAAATGCTCCTCCTACAGGCCCCTCTCCTTGGTGAACACTGAAAATCATAGCGAAACAATTGGTGGACAGGCTCTTGCCCCACATGCCCGGCCTGGTCCTTCCTGATCAGGCATGCTTTATTTCGGGCCGCTCAACCCAGAACGATCTGCGGAGACCACTTACCCTGATGCATAATGTGAACCAATCAGTACCCCTCGCAATTGCCACGGTGGATGCAGAAAAAGCATTGAACTCCGTCGAGTGACTGTTTCTGTTCGAGGTTCTTCGCTGCTCGGGCCTGGGCACCACATTCTTACACTGGATGAGTCTGCTCTACACGGCCCCCAGAGCCTTAGTGTGTACTAATTACAAGCAGTCCGAACACATGCTTCCATCCCGCGGCACTAGGCAGGCTGCCCATTTTCTCCAATTCTTTTCGCACTAACAATCGAGCTGGTCGCCTGCGCCCGAGAGAATATCATGCTCATAGGGGGATAACCCTCCACTCGCATACCTTGGTCATCTCCCTATAGGAGGACGATATGTTAATCTATGTAAAACACGCACGAACCAACTTACGTCCAATAGTTGAAGAAATTACCAGATTCTGAGCCCTGTCTGGACTCCAGATCAATTGGTCGAAGTTGGAGGTCCTCCCCCCTCACCATGTGTGTGGCCCAGCAGTACATAGCAGCGATTTTGCATGGTGCCCACAAGGGATTCGCTACTTTGGTATCCGGGTCTCCCCGTCCACCAGGCTCTACGAGAAGAACTATATGACAGCCCTCCAAACTATTGAACACAAAGTGGACACATGGGTTCGACTCACCATCTCCCAGGCCGCTAGGGTCTTGCTTTTAAAAATGGTTATTTTACCGTAGCTACTATACATCTTCAATAATGTCCCGATTTGGCCTCCGGCGAACTACTGGAACAAACTGAAGAGCATGATGAATAAACTGATATGGGCCGCCAGACGTCCCATTTTCTCGCTTGGGCTCCCAAGGAGGTCTGGAAATCCCCGATCTGTTTTTGTACTTCCTGATAGCCCAGGCCCAATACACTGTGTGGTGGTAGAACCCCACATCCCACTTAGCCCATGCGGTCCTAGAGAAAGCCCTTGCCCAACTGGACGATCTGAGGGCAACGCTGTGACAAGACTGAGGTACAACCAGTGATAGTCACCCTTAAGGCCTGGGACCGACTTGCTAACCTGACAGGACTAGGACAATGGTACTTCTATCATGTGCGAGGCATACCACTCACGCACAAGCCCTTACACATTGAACACTTCTCACTCCTACAAATCCAGACGGTGGGAGATAACGCACCACAGGGCAGATTTATCTCCTTGGAAGACCTTAAAGCGAGGGGCGCTTGGAACCTGATAACACTGTTCATGTTCCCGGGAGGTGTTATGCGTTAGATGGCCCGAGTTCTCAAGCGAACACCCTTACTCCTTGATCATGACTTATATCACCACTCCAATAACCAAAGGGAAACTGGTGTCATTCCTAAATCGCATAGCCAGGAACCTCAGACCACTCTGTGCAACCCGATATAGAGAGAATGGGAATGCAAACTGGGAGACACGCTGACCGACGTGCAATGGAACCTTATATGCGCACAGTCGAAATCCGTATCCGTCAACAATAGATTCCGCCTGATACATTTCAAGTATCTACACCAAGTATAATATCCCTCTCTCCGGTTGAATAAGATCTTCCCACTCAGACCTTCAAATTGTAAGAGATGCAGCCAGCCAGAAGCATACTTCTTCCATGTAACCTGGTCGTGCCCCATGATCCAGACCCTGTGGACAAACATAGCCGAAGGCATGTCCAAAATAGGGGACACACACACATACCACTATCCCTGGAGACCCGGCTGCTCGCCATAGAGGAGGGTACTGGTAATGGGAAACAACTAGTGGGTATAGCCTCCATGGTACCCAGATCGCTTATCGCACATGCATGGGGAGCCAATAGACCTCCTACATTCCAACATTGGCTCAATGGTATGTTAAACTGTGAACAAAGAGACGCAGTACAACCTAATGATCCCACCACAATGTAGGCCCAAGGACTACTGGGCTGCCTTCAGAGGTCATGTGACCGAAGCCCTATGGGAAGGCTAGAAACTCGAGTAGCAACGGACATTTAGTTGGTGAACCGGAATAATTGTCATGAAACAGGATTATAACTTGTGTTATTTTTGTTGTGTATGAACTACGGAAGAGAGACCCAAATGCACTCTGTGATAATTGGCTGGCTGACTTTCCGGCAAGGACAGACACCCTGCTGGGTGACTGGCAGCTGGGCTGGAATGAAAGGGAGAGAACTGAATAAAAGGTGAGTATTTTGGCTTGGAGGGCAGAGTCGCCCACTGGACGAAGCAACCGAAGAAGAAATTGAAGAGGACGCCTGCTGCAACTCCTGGATCAGCCCTGCTGCTGAAACACCAAGTTGGCATCAACAGAGAAGCCCCTGCAAGGACGACTTCTCACCTTGAGTTGGTGGGACCAATCCACTCCAAAGTAAGCCACCTGGACATCCATCTCGGAGCTGGTTGAATTTCCACAGAGTTGCTGCTAGAAACCATATAGCCAGGGAGAGGAACACCAGATTGTGTGCGTTGCTTTTAAGTTGGCCAAGAGCTCCAGGAAGATCCTCTGGACTCCCAGGAAGCCGGACTGGCCGAGCCTGAGCCCCCCCCTCAGAGTGCGGGACCCCAGAAGCAAGGAAAGTCCATCTCGACAACCAGGAACCGCAGTGTTGCCATTTACGGTAGACGCAAGTAGCTGAAACGCCAAACAGCCACTGAAAGTGAAGTTTGCCGGTTGCAAGTTTTGACCGCCCCAGTGCAGGAGTCCCCCCCGACATCCTCCTTGTCCCCGCAACTGAGGCCCAGGAACAGTGAGATCTGCAGAGCTGCACAGGAACATAAGTCCTCTGCTGCATCTTTTCTTCATTTTAAAAGGTACTGTACAAAGTCTAAGAGAACTTACCCCTTGCTGGAGAGTTGCCTGCGCCTTCTACTCACAAGTCAAACAGCTTGTGGCCCTTCATTGATTCATCTTTTTCTTCAAAGACTTCTGAAACATCGTGCAAAGACTTTTCTACTTACCTTCCAAGAAGTGCTTCAGCTCATATAGACTCTTGCCTATTGACTTTAGCTTAAACTGTTTGACTGAATGACTTATTGGGGGATCTGAAAGTATTTGCCTGCTTAAGAATAATTGTGGTATCTCGTTTGCTCTAATAACCTTTCCCTTTGACTTGCTCTTAAACCAATTCTGATTGCCAACAGTAACACATTAATGTCAACAGCACCCTAGCTATTGAAGTCACCTGCGTGTGTAGGTCTGTGCTGTATGCCGTCCCAAATGGGTAATTACTGATTCTGAATTTCAGAAAGTGTATAGTTTTGAAGTACATTTGTGTGGTGTTTTACAGTGCTCCCTTCTGATGATGGCTTACATTAACTGACTGGTAAATAAATTAATATTTGTTTTATCAAGAAACCCTGTGCAAGTGTTTGCTTCAATACTTGTCACTGTGAATCTCTGTGTAACTCCCCTACAGCTCACACTGACCCCTCTTGAGATAAGCCTGGCTACCCGTCCACACTACCAACCTGTGTAGTACAGACTTATACCAAAGGTTGAGTTGCTATTGCCAGGTCGTCAGGGTTGTTATAGTGTACCCTAAAGGTACTGCATACAATTTTGCCTAACAGCCTGTTTTAGTTTGTGAATTTTAAAGAGGTTCCTTTCAACAGAAAGTCAAAGTCGGGCATTCGCCGGCATCAGAAGTGAACGTTTGAATGAGCTGCAAGTGCATGTGTGAAGTTGCATTGAGAGTTCTGTGGTTTCGTTTCTCTGCACGTCGTGAAACCTCTCGCACTCGAGGAAAGGACCCAGCAACGTGCCTTTGCGCAATGAGGAAGTAGAAAGTAGTATCAGGCGCGCGCATATTTAGTCAGCTGAGTTGCGCAGTGATAAGTGTTGTGGAATCAGCTGAGGCGGTGGCACGATCGGCAAGTTGAGTGTGTGTAACACGGAAAAGCAGTCTTTGAAGCATTTCCCAAGTGGCACAGGAAAGTGAACGTGTGTTCGATTTTCACGCAAATGAAGACAAATGCAAAACCAATAACGTAGCAAAGCAACTTTACCAAGAAACGTTACCAGGAATGAGGAACATTCCCTGCGTGACAGCCCAATGCCTTAAATCCTGCGCCTCTTTGGAGAGCGCTGGGGATCTGGTGCCCCCGTTTCCTGATTTAAAACATTGTCATGGTGTCAAGACCCGCTCCACCTTGCCGTTGAGGGGATGGCAGGAATGATTTGAAGGCCCAAAACGCTGCCCCTAGCTCCAGAACGTTGATGTGCAACGTCACCTCCGGCAGCCACAGGCCTCTGGCATGGAGCCTTCCGGTGTGGGCTCTCCATCGTTCCAAGGAGGCGTCCTTCGTTAGAGTCTCCTGGTCCGGTGGGTCCTGGAAATCTGTGCTTCTGGTCAGATGATCCCGCACACCCCAACCACCTGTGCTGCGGAGTAGATCACTCGTCGTCCCATCGCATCCAACTTCTTCCCTTCGTTGTCAGGAGGAGTGGACGCTGACGAAGTTGAAGTGCTTGACAACGATTTCTTGGCTACTGCCGAGACCGAGTCCGGTGAGGGTTGGGCCTACAAGTACTTGGGCGCAGAGTCCGGCACCCTGTATTTCTTTCCGAGGCGGTCCCTCTTCGCTGGGGCCGTGGAAGGGTTCTTCATTAGAGACAGGCCCTCGTCCCAAATGTCATCCAAGAGTGGGACTGAAAGGATGGTCTTTCTCTTCGCCTTGTGGCACTGGTATAAGAAACCCTCCTTCTCTGGGGCAAGCTGGAAGAGCTCTGAAGCTCTTGAGATCATCGCATGGAACAAGCCTATCTCGTCCCGCGGTGAGGATCTGGGAGGCGGCGACGGGAGGTCCCCCATTCCACTGTCGTCCGTGCCGGTCGTTGCTGTGTCAGGATCCGTCTTGTCCCTCGGGGAGGAGAGGGTGGCAAGGAGGCAGTTTGTGACTCTTCCTCTTCTTGGATGGCAGTTCCCCGTTGCCAGAGGGTCAGCCGTTACCAAGGGCGGGGCAGTCGGTGTAACAGGCATCCTCCTCTGGATCTCGGATACCAGTGTATGCGTAGTAGAGAAAATGTCCACAGAGGTCTCTCTGGGGCAGCTGAGGCGCCGGGTCCCTAGGAGGCAGCTCGGGAGCCGGGTAAATAGGAAGCTGTGGGGTAGGATGAGAGCCAAGGCCCTCGTCATTCCTGCTGCCACCCTCCTGTCGTCTTCCTCAACGGTGTCTTCGTTGACGCCCTCCTCGGCGCCCATGCCATAGGGCGAGTCTCCGACATTCCCCTCGTCACCATCGCCCTCATGGATGGTCTGAAGGTAGCCAAGCTCCATCTTGGAGGAGATATCCATGCCCTGGAAGACCTCCTCACCTCCACCCCGCCCACCTTCATCGCAACCAGCAGGGATGGTTTTGGGGAGAAGACCGGAATCATCATCTTCGGGGTTTTCTTAATGGGCTGGAATGAAGACTCCCTCCTGGCAGGAGGGGTACGGGGGGGGGGCGGTGGGGGCACACTTTCCTTCAAAAGTGCACCCTGCAGGTCCACCTTTCCGGCCTTCGAAAGAGACGCCATCACCACCTCGGTAGAAGGAGGAGCCTTCGCCGGGTGCACCTGGGCCTTCATGGTCAGGACCAGTCCCCTGTCCTGCCTGGCCTTCTCCTTAAGGGGCGGGTCGGCACCTCGGTCCCCTTTGGACTTCTCCGCTGAGGGTAGGCTGGATTTCTCCTTGGGCGTCTCAGGGGCCAGCCTGAGTTTGCCCGGATGGTCAGACTTCCTCTTGGATGAAGCTCCTGAGCATTGACTGGTGACAGAATTTGCCGAAGACGTCGAACGTGCCCTGGCCACTGAGGAGCCCGCCGCAACGGGGCTCCCGGGGGCAGTGGACATGCGGTTCTTGGCCTTTTGTTGGACCCCTGTGGGAGGGGTGCCCTCAAGGCACTTCGAAGCCCGTTCAGCTTTCCCAGACCCGGCAGAGGCATGCTCTTGGGACCCACCCAGTGCAGAGGCCTTGGTCTGCAGCCATTCGTTCAGCCGCTTACCCCGATCCTTCAACGTGCGCGGAGTGAACTCCTGGCAGAATGCACAATCTTCCTCCTTGTGCGCAGGGTACAGACAGTAAAGGCACAGCAAATGTTTGTCAGTGAAAATATTCCGTAAACCGCAGCCAGAGCAAAGCTAGAAAAGGGGCGTGGAATACTACTCCTCTGACATGGTCCATGCGGCGCAGGCCTGAAGAATTTTCTGAAATCCTCCAAAAAGAAACTCAACAAAATCCGCACTTGAGTGGTGCTGAAGAATCCAAAAAACGGGTCCCCGTTAATCGGAAGTCTCGATTGACCAAAAAATAGAGTAAAACTCTTCCAAAAAGCAAAAAATGCAGTAAAAGCTCGAGAGCTAAGCACGTGGAGTCCCAACACTTGAACATGCAGTAAAAATATAAAGATGGCTGCCAGAGGAGGGCAGTCATTGGCTGGGGGCAGTATGACCCAGAGCTCAGTATTTAGTTGTTAGGAAAAAGACAGTTCAGAAATGAAACAAATCTTTTCTTTCACCGTGGATTCCCAGCCTGACGGGAAATGTTCATGAGCATGTGAATCCATGCCAGACCGCATGCCGGAGAATGGCATTTATATAACGCTAGTAAACTTTGCAGATTCTGAGGCTGCAGAAAGAAAGGAAGGAAAAAGGTTAAACATGTTCTCAGGGCATGTGAGTATACTTACATCTTCCAATAAAGTCTAGAGAAAACCTTTCCCAGCAATAACAGTCTAAAAACAAGTTATCACCTCTGAGGGACAGAAAATATCAGTCGATGTTCTAGAGGAGTCTGCAGAGAGCCAGGGCAGCCAAAGTTAATTGGAGTACAGTCAATGGAGCTGAGGCACTTCATAGTTAATAAAAGTCTTGCACAAAGTCTTGTAGGGTCACAAGCTGCTAGACTGGTGGAAAGCAGAGTTGAAATCAACTAACAAAAGTAGCCACTGCAAGTCTCAACTGAGAGGAGCAAGGCGAGAGACACTGAGGTAAATACCCCAAGTCTGAACAGTACCTCTGGTTTGAAGAAGAGTGGCGAAGCTGGATTCTGTCCTGTTGCAGCGATGCAGATCCGGTGTTCCTGACCCTCAGTCGTGGGGACAAGAGGGAAGATGTCTTGAAGACTCCTACGGCAGCCATTTGGAGGTTGTCGACAGCTATGGGCTCTTGTCATATCAGCGGCACTTTGCGGTTTCAGCGCGCGGTAAACAGCACAACTGCGGATCTTGGATCCCATTTGGGCTTCCTTGAGTCCTGCACTCTGGTGAAGGCACTCTAGCTCTAGTCATCCTGCTTCTGGAGGGTCCTTAGGAGACTAATAGAGCTTCTGAAGTCGTCCCTTCCGGTGCTTCTCTTGTCGATCAGAAAAAGGATTTTCAGCACAGCAGCAGGGCTTTACTGGGCAATTCAAAGGTCCAGGAGGATGCTGCAAGCTTCACTCATGGTTTGTCGGGTGTTCTTCCCAGTGGGCAACTCCGACTCTAGTCCCAAAACCCTAGCCTTTTGAGCAGGTTTCTCCCATTCATGCACGGCCTAGGCTGTCAATCACACAGCAGGGTGGCTGTCCTAAAAAGGACAGCCAGCCAGCCAATAAGGACTGTTTGCATTCAGGCACTCCTAGAGACAACGGCCTTGAGAGTTTCAGGAACCTCCCTCAATTCCTGCCCTTCCAGACACTGGAGCCAGAGCTGGATTTCAGGACTGAAGCCCGCCAAAGGCAAAATGAACAAAGAGCTCAAACCTGGAGTGGTGTGCAGAGTAGAACCCAAGAAGGACCTTGCAAACAGAAAATGGCAAAAAAATAAGACTGGGGCCATTTCGGGTGTTATACTGCAGCTGAGGGTTCAGTCTGCAGTAGAAAAGCACAATGGCGGGAAAGTTAAACCACTGCCACCAGCCATTTAAAGTAGTGAGGGTAACAAAAAAAAAGTTACCTGAGAAGTTAGGAGACGGGACTACTAGGAGCTCTCCCCCCCGAAGCACTCCACATAAGATTGTGTGTGCTGGACCTACAAAGAGAAAAGGTAAGTAAAGTCAATTTCACTTTACTATTTTTGGGAACAGTAGTACACCCAAGAAAAGGTAAGAAAAGGTATTTAAACCTTATGAGAAATCTAAAGGATTTCTCTGTGACACTGCACTGCAGGTGCTGTGTGTCACCATACAAAAAATAGATGCCTATGGAGTTTGTCAGACTCCAAAAACAGTGAACACACAATCCAAATCAGGTCAAAACACATGAGAGTGAGAAAAAGGGCTCACTCACTCCAGGGTTAAAATTTAAAAATCCTAAATTCCAGCAAAAGAGCTGTGTGTCTCTAAGGTTGAAGGGAATTCGCACAGAACAAGTTACTTACCCCTGGTAACTTTCTTTCGACTGGATGTTCCTCATGTATTCCTCATCTTTGATATCCGTATATCGTCAACTGTGCTGCTTCAGAAAAGAGATTGCACAACAGAGGGGGCTTTGCTTGATGTTGTGGAGTCGATGTCCTTTGAGGCTTGCTGTTGAAGGTCAACGTCATCAGCAGTACTAATAGCTTGAGCCGCGCCCGTTGGCTTCAGTTCTGTTTTTTAGTTTCCACCAATCGAGGGATTGATCAGGCGTACCCCAAGTGCGCAATCTCTCAGCAAGCGCAGGGTGTAAAACATGTAAGTTGTACGGCGGGGTAGGCTGGGAGGGGAGATGAGGAATGCGTTGGCGGAACATCCAGTCGAAAGAAAGTTACCAGGGTTAAGCAACTTGTTCTTCGAATTGATTGTGTCCTCCACGTATTCCTCATCTTTGATAGAATCCCAAAGCAGTGACAATTTGGAGGAGGGAGTACCAATAAATTCAGTCATGGACCGTATGAAGAACAGCCTTTGCTCCAAGACCTCCTTGAGACGAGGTCGAGTCTGGAGGCTTACAAGAAAGAGCCTGTAACACTCACCCTGCGGGACTGATGTTAGAGCCACTCGTAGGACTGTTTTTAATGTAAGGAGCCTTATAAGACATGAATGTATAGCTCAAATGGAATGCATGTGAGAAATTTGAATACCAAATTTAAATCCCAAACGGGCACATGAAGTGAGACTGGAGGGTACACATTAGTGAGACCCTTTAGAAATTGCACAATCAATGGTATCTTGAAATAAGAGACCTCTTCAGAGGAGAGCTTAGAAATGGAAAGCGCTGCCAGGTATCCTATCATCGTTCTAATCTGGCACCCCAGATAGGCTAAATGCAACAGGAAAGAAAGCAGCATAGGTGTGCCACATAGGAATGGATCCACATTCTTATCCGTGCACAATTACTGAACTTATTCCAACGACACCGGTACAAGGATTTAGTTGCTGGCCTTCTGGCCGAATGCATAATCTCCATAACGTCTTCTGGGAGGTCCCAATCCTTATATCTCAGCCTCTCAGAAACCATGCGTGATGGCTGAGTGACTTGACCTCTGGATGGAGAACCAGACCTTCCTCTTGTGAGAGAAGATTCTCGCTTTGTGGAAGACGTATTGGAGGGCAGATGGACATGACCAGAAGGTCCGGGTACCATGTCCTCCTGGCCCAATCCGGAGCAATTAGGATCATGGATTTCCCGAACTTTCTCAACCTCCTGATTACATGAGGAATGACTGGGACTGGAGGAAACGCATACAGGAGTGGAAATTCCCAGTCCACCACAAACGCGTCCCCTAGAGCTCCTCTTGGAGAAAAGTCCCTTGAGCAATACAGCTCGCACTTCCAGTCATGAACAGATCCACTTGAGGGGTTCCCCAAAGGCTGAAGATCTCTTGAAGGACTTTCTGAGCTAGTTACCACTGGAAGACTGCTATGCCTGCTCAGAGCATCTGCCGCCGTGTTCTGCTCTCCGGCTAGGTGAACTGCTGACAGAGATTCCTTCTTGTATTGCCCAGAACCAGAGCTGCATTGCCTCTCTGCACAGTGGTAGTGACCCTACACCTCCTCTATTGTGGAGGTAGTGCATGGCCACTGTGTTGTCCGTCATTATCGGGACATTCTTTCCCAGTACAGAGGGCAGGAAGACCTTCAGCGCTAGTCCGATTGCACTTAGCTCCAAATGGTTGATATGTAGTTTGGACTCCGATGGAGACCAAAGACCGGTGATTGCAAAATCGTTGGTGTGGGCTCCCCCCCACCCCACACGAATGAGGCATCCGTCACTATGGTGATCTCCGGCCATGGTTGCCAAAAAGATTCTCTTTTGAGAATGTGGTCTTTGCAAGCCAACCACAGAAGGTTCTGCGCAACGCTGCTCATAACTTGCAGTTGGTCCGACATATTCCCTGAAAACTGGGACCACTTCGTCCTGAGAGCCCATTGAAGGGATCTCATTCTCAAGCGAGCCTCTGGCACCAGGAAAATGTAGGATGCCATGAGACCACATGTTAGGCAGAATTTCAGGCAGCACCCTCTGGGAAACACCACACAATTAGGACTACAGGTGTAAGCAAAAACCATCATTTGGTATAAGTCTGTACTACACACTTTTGGTAGCGAGCCGAGCAGCCAGGCTCATCTCAAGCGGGAACGTGAGCAGTAGAAGAAGTTACACAGAAGTGGTTCAAGTAGACACAAACTCAAGGTTTCTTGGTAAAAAATACTTTAACATTTATTTACACAGTCATTTGGAAAACATTCACTAGTAGAAATCAATTCAATATTAAACGCCAATATACTAAAGTACAAAACTGTTGTAGGGACAGTTGGAGCTCCCCTGAAAAAGGAGCCAAATGGCACTTCAGTACTTTTAAATAGGAATAAAAAGGCAGAGGTTTGTACAATGGATTAGAAAACACTTCTTTCAGGTAATGCAAAGGTTCAATGTACCAGGAGGGTAAGTTCAATACAATAGGCCAGGCCAAAGTAAATAGTCTATTGTTCTTGGATAGGGAAGCACAGTTCTGGTACAGATGGAGAAGTCTTTGTAAACTTTTTTAGAAGTAGTTTAGATGAAAGCAAATGATATGCTGGGCCACAAGCTGATTAGGCCTGCAAGTTGGGAAAGTTGCACAAACTTTCACCGTGAGAGTTGGGATCTCTCAACTGGATGGCACAGTACCTTAAAGTGAAGCAAAAAGAGGTAGCTGAAGACGTTGGTTCCTGGCAGTTCCTGCCAATCTCTCTGTTCCTGAGCCTCAGTCGTGGGGACAATAGGGAGGAAGTCGGAGGACTCCGGCACTGCACATGATCGTCGTCGGAGCAAACAAAATGGCGTCCCTTCAGCTGAAGTAGCTGTGGCTTCCAAACACAAACTGGTGTCCTTCTCCCTGGTTAACCTTAAACAGCTCCGAGAATGGTATCCAGGCATTGGCTGAGTTGATGGTCCCACCAACTCAAAGGGAGAAGCCGTCCTTGAAGGAGCTTCTCTGTCGAATGGAGATCTGGCGATTCAGAGGTGCAGCAGGGCTTCACAGGGCAAACTAACGGTCCAGTGGTTGCAGCAGCTGCCCTCTTCCAGCTTGTCTTCAGTTCTTTTGTACCAGTGGTCGACTCTGCCTTCCACTCCTGGAGTCTCGCCTTTTAAAAACAGTTTTCTCCAATTCATTCCAGCCTAGCTGTGACTCACCCAGCAGGGTAGCTGTCCTTGCAGTAGTCAGCCAGCCAATCACGCCAGAGTGCATTTGGGTCTCCTAGGAGACCAAGCACAGGGAGTTTGGGGCACCTCCCTCACTTCCTGCCCACCCCAGACACTCAGACGCCATGGGTGGACTTGAGTCCGGAAGCCCACCAATGGCTCACGAACAAAGGGACCAAACCTGGTTTGGCGCACAGAATTAAACACCAGAAGGACCTTTCCACAAAGAAACGGCGAGAAAAAGAGGACCGGAGTCTGTTTTCACAAAGTGGTCTTCAACGCCATATTGAAAAACATGGCGGCCCCGATTTTTAGCTACCGGTGTTCGCGGTGGGGAAAAATCATGGTAGTTTGTTATAAAACCACTGTCACCAGCCATTTCAATAGGAAAGGTTAGCTTATGACAGCTACAAGCGTGTTTAGACATAGGGGATACTAAGTAACCCCTCGAGCACTCTATAGGAAGATGTGGTGTGCTGGGTCTATGAATTTAAAAAGACCAGTAAAGTCAATTTAACTTTACATTCTCTTGGGAAGCAGTAGTTCATCCCAGAGAAGGTATTTAAACCTTGGGAAGTCCAAAGCTACAGGTACATGTTCTATTGCACCTTTCGATAGCAGGGTTAACATTTCCTGCACAAGGAGCGGATCCGGTACTAATAGCCGTACGCATCACCGCCTGGGGAGCAGTGGCGCACACCAAACTCATAAGGGTGGTGCCTCGTGGGTGCTGAGCCAGGGTTCGAGCACAGGAGTGGGGAAGTGCTGGGGCCCGCACTGGAGAATCAAGAGTATGCAGAGCTGAAAGGCCAGTGGTAAAGAGCCGCAGATCCCACACATGGTGGACCAGCACACCAAGGAATAGGTGTAAACAGGAGGTAGCGCATACGGGAGCCCTGCAATGCGGGGGCAGAAGAACGACACAGGAGCTACACACTATCGATGAGACGCAACCTTGTGCAGTAGGCAGGCAGTACCAGGGACGTCCAGTGCAATGGCTCTCAAGGGGGGCAAAGTTAAAGGCAAACAGCCAACAATGGACATCTTTACGAAACCGCAGCAGTCCCCAACCACGCCTGCACAAGCCATGGTCACTACGCCGGGAGAGACGACCTCGCCAAGGGATGATCACCTGATCCTTGCAGCCATTACGGAACTAAAATCCTCGTGGGGGACTGCGGTGGCAGATCTGAAAGCGGCACTGGAAACTATGATCGATGCAGTAGGGATAGAGGTCAACCTACTGAGACAGGATGTGAGAGCGTTGGCGGAACGGACGAGTGGCCTAGAGAGCGCAGTGAAAACCAACACGGACGTAAGCACCACCAACGCCAAGGAGGTCCACATATTGAAACAAGTGTCCAACCTGGAAAACAGAGCAGAGGCGGCGGAATGGCGCGCCAGACGCAACTTACGTGTGGTGGGCCTACCGGAAGGAGAAGGTTCGGACCCTACGGACTATGTGGAGAATATGATAATCTAGGAAATCGGGGCTAGCAAGCTCTCCCACGGGTTCACGATTCAACGAGCGCATAGGGCCCAGATGAAGGTCTCAACCTGGCGCTCCTCCCTGTGCAATCATAGCAAAGATATTGAACTACACAGACAGGGAAACGATCCTGGATTTTTTTCGGAAAGGTGGAACAATAACGCGGGCGTCAGCGACTATCACTGCATACCCGGATTACACTATGCTGGTGCAGAGACAGCACTACAGCTACATGGCAGTGAAAAGACGACTACAAACAGCCGGATTCAAATATATGCTTTTGTACCCTGCGAAACTCCAGGACCTACACAAAGGCAAAGCACACTTCTTTGAAGCTCTGCAGGAGGCGGAACACTGGTTGGACGCCCAGGGCTGCCAAGAGTCTGGAGACGGTCAGGAGCGAGATGGACATAAGTGACCCAGCCCCATGCTTGTTATTTTTGGGGGCAGGTGACACTGCATCGGTTATATCTGAAGGGGGTGCAAGGGACACGTTAGAATAGTGTGAACGCTAATTAACCAGCACACTCAATAGGTGGACTTGTTGGACTGGAATATAGAAGTGTGCAAGATAGATATGAGCTGGAAGTGCGCTGCAATCTATAGCCCAACATAGGAGACACAAGATGTAGGCGACATATCCCCAGTAGGTAGAGAAGTTGAAACGCCAGTAGGGTGATATCTCCCTGCTGTGTCCGGAGTACTGGCAATAGCCAAGAAAAAGGACTTGATGCGGGGGTGCCTGAGATCCAGAGATGGAGCTGGGCAACAGTTGGGTTGGGTGTGGGAATGTAGGGAGTTGGACATTGAGTTGGGGTTGGGAAGGGAGGGGGGTGGAAGGGAAGTTGGGGAAGTGTTCATGGTTAGGGGTAGTTTAAGTTGGGGAACAAGCTTACATACACGAGCGTTGGTGCTCCAGGCAGAGCTTGGAGAGATACAAGGGGGGAGGGGGTGGGGGCACTGATGGAATATGAGGTACCTTAAGGTAATTACTTGGAATGTCAGGGGGCTCAACAACTACCTAACAGGAACAAGGTCATGATGTATCTAAGAAGGCAGAAAATAGATTTAGCGTTAATACAGGAGACTCACCTCACAAAAGAAAAGTTAGAGTCGATCCAGAAGAAGTGGAGGGGGACCGTTATTGGTGCAACATATTTAGCTTATGCTAGAGGGGTGATCACTTGGGTAGCACCGCATGTCCCATTCCAGTTACTATAGTCCATAGTGGAAGCGGATGGAAGGATGGTGGTAATACGGGGGCTGGTGGAAAATAAAGAAATATGTATTATAAATGCATATGCCCCGAATCAGGATACAGTGACATACTTCAAGACCCTATACAACAAAATGAGCTCATTATCCCCAAAGGTAGATAGGTCAGATCGTAAAATAGACAGACCCACCCCTGCTGCCAGGGCCTTGCAGACTCTGTTGGAAGACTTTGGGCTCGAGCATACATGGCGGGTGCACCACCCACAAGACAGAGTGCTCGCATTACTCTGCCCAACAGAATTTGCACATGAGGCTAGACTACATGTTTGCCACACATGAGATGATGGCAGAAATAGTACAGACAGAATACAAAGCAAGGGTCCTGTCGGACCACTTGCCATTGGTTCTAACATGGCAATACCGACCCCCAAGGGCCAGGATTTCAACATGGCGATTTAGAGCGGAGGCACTGAAAGATACGATGTTTAGGGCGGATCTGAGAGAAGAAATTATAAATTACTTTGAGACAAACACTGGAAGTGTTGAGTCGGCTGATACACTATGGGAAGCTTTCAAGGTGGTGGTGAGAGGGATAGCTATAGCCAAGTCTAAAGGGCAGCAAGGAGGTATATTAAGAGAACTGCAGAAAGCAGCAACAGAGCTAGAAACAGCATTGGGCAGGGGAGGTAGCACCAAAGAGGATGCTGAAACTATAATCCAACTGCAGCAGGAGTGTGCAGGACACTGGGAGAGATTATGCAATCTGAACTATAAAAATTATGCAGAGAGGCAGCATGTGGGTGGAGATAAGCCAGGGAGGTTGTCGGTATGGTTGTATAAAAGTGAGACCCCCAGACCTACGATCAGAGCAATAACGGGGGAGGATGGGCAAATAGTGGACACAGAGAGGGTGTAAATCGAGAGTTCCTTGAATACTATCGACAATTGTATGGTGATGAAGAAGGGAGCGACTACAAGGCAATAATGGACACACTGGAAGAGATAGGCATGCCACAAATAAGTGCGGAGGAGCGAGAGGACCTAGATGCCCCAATCACTCTAGAAGAACTAGAAGAGGGGATAGTGCAGCTACCCACTAGCAAGACCCCGGGGGCCGATGGACTCCCCAGCGAGTTTTACAAAATGTATAGAAATGAGGTGCTTCCCCCACTGCTAGCAACGCTAAATGAAGCATTTGAAACAGGGAGGCTACCAGAATCCCTGAAAGAAGCGATCATTATCCCACTCCCCAAGCCCAATAAGCCTGGCAAGGATTGCGGATCATTCAGACCGCTATCGATGCTGAACCAAGATAGCAAAATGCTCACATCGGTGTTGGCAAGTAGAATGAAACAAATTATTAAAAAACTAATACACCCTGATCAGACCGGATATGTTCCGCGCAGGAACATATCCTACAACCTCAGACGACTTCACTGGGTTATAGAGCATACAAAAGGAGACTTGGGTGAGATGGCAATTGTATCACTGGATGCAATAAAAACCTTTGACTCAGTCAAAAAGCCTTGGTTGATTACAGCCCTGCCTAATTATGGGATAGGGCCTGGGTACCTCAAATGGGTCAAACTACTATATAGTGCACCGCTAGCCAGAGTCAAAACGGAAGCGATTATTTGAGAGAGATGGCAACTTAGTATGGGCACTAGACAAGGATGTCCGTGGTCCCCGATGCTGTATATTTTAGCACTGGAGCCCGTAGCGATATACCTGAGGCAGCAGTACAAGATAATAGGGGTCAGCATAAAAGGGGAGCGGCATTTAGTTTCGCTATACGCAGATGACATGTTGCTGTACTTACGATACCCTTAACAAAACCTCCACTATGTCCTGGAAGTGATGGAGTGATTTGCGTCGCTATCTGGCATAGCGGTGAACCCCAAAAAATCATGCATATTCCCTTTGGGGAGGTGTGTAGGGGTCCCAAGCGACCAATTACCAATCTGACAAATACCATGGGAGATAAACACGTTTGGATACCTGGGGATAGACCTATCACACGACAGAGGCAGAAAAACAGCATAACACTGAGAAAGCGGTAAAAAAACCTCAAAAATAGTATGAGGTTCTGGAATAAGCTCCCCTTGGCAATGATGGGGAAGGGGGCGCTGTTGAAAATGGTTGTACTGTCAAGATTATTAAATTTCTTCGGGAATATACCATACCTGATACCAAGGCGATTTTTCGTTAAGCTACATAGCATATGCAGGGAATTTCTATGGCACAGGACGAGGAACAGAATTGCCCTTTGGAAGTTGCAGAATGCGTATGATAAAGGGGTATAAAACTGCCAAACTACGAGATCTACTACTTAGCTGGTCAATTACAAGATGTGGCTAAGTGGTTTTCAGAAGATCCGACCTCAGAATCGAGATTGTTGAGAACGGAGTGTGCCCTGTTCTTCCTGAAAGAAGCGATATGGCTGCTCAAATCAGAGTTGAGAGCGCCCAAAGATGATGGTACTGGGATCGAATGTATGGCACAAAGCATGTCAGGTCATGGAGAACCCAACCCTGTGTTCTACGGAAGTGCTGTTGGTCGCATTGACGGGAGGAGATGGGCAACTAATGAAGACAATTAGGAGGCACTGGGAACCGGTGGGGATTGTAACAGTGGGAGACATATGGCAAGAGGGGGAGATCAAGGAATTTGGGATGTTGGTGGAGGAAACAGGATTACATGCGGGGCAATATATTACATATAACAGAATGGTACGGCGGATCAGGGAGACATGGTCGGAAATAACACTAGAACAGCAGCCTGGAGCTGCAATAGAAACATTATATGATATAGCAGAAGGAGGGCATGAGATATCCAGACTATATGAACTATTGATGTGCAAAGTAGGGAAGGAAGTGGCACAATTAAGACATGAGTGGGAAGAAGAAGTAGGTGCACCCATGAGTGACGGGACATGGGAGAGGGCCCAAGGGTACCACAAGAAAGTGTCTAGGAACGCGAGGCTACAGCAAATACAGCTATATATAACCCGCAGGGCATATATGACACCCCAGAGGATAGCTAAACTTAAAAACGCAGAGCGACAAACATGCCCCAAATGCGGAGAAGAAAATGCTGGGATGACGCATATGTTTTGGGCATGTCCAGAGATTGGGAAATTCTGGGAAGAAGTAGCCCACTGACTAGATGAAAAAGGGATTAAGATAAATGTCGAATCAGTGTGGGCATGTCTGGTAGGAGGGTTCCCTAGACCACGCCAACTAAAACATGTAAGTAAATTAAAGGACTTGGCATACATACTTGCTAAGCGTAGAATTGCCATGGGATGGAAGGCATGCAACAGACCAAGGATAGAAGTTTGGTGGAGAGACCTTCTGAAATGGACTGAAGCTGAAAGAGCAGCATGGCAGGAAACGAGGTGTAGAGGAGGGGAGGAAGAAGCAGAAACCCTGACAGCCTGGAAACATTTAGTGGCTACACTGTATGGGCCCACCCAGGACGGGTCGAGCGACTAGGGCTCTGCTGAGGGCACAGAAAGGGGAACCCCTTTGGAAGAAGAAGAAGCGGTCCGAGAAGTGGAGTGCGCTCGAATGGGGGGAGGGAACGGGGTAAGCAGCAGACATTGAATGATATATGCAAAATTTGAAATATTATGACATGTACTGCAAGGTTTTGTTGTATGTTGATTGTTTGGGATAAAATCAATAACATTGTTTTTTTTTTTTTTTTAAAAGGAGCGGATCCGGAATTGGTTCCCGGTGAATGATCTTGAGGCCTTTTTGGAAAAGGAAGGCAGTAACATTGGGCTTCCGCTTCCAGTGCCCATGCATCAGATGTAATGCCCCGCCATTCGTTCATATGAGAAATTCTGCCTCACACCAGGGTCTTGTGGGTGAAGGCCTCAGAGTGGCTTAGAGGCAGCTGCAGCAGCGGCGGAGGGTAAAGTTGCTGTTGCTGGGGCTGATTTAGCACCCCTTCCTCATCCACCACGAGGGAGTTTTCTTTGGACCCTTTATCTGGCCTGTCCTCTTCCTCTTCCTCTTCCAATTGAGAAATAGAAACGAAAGGACCTACCCCTCCAGGAAGATGAGCCTGAGTAGGGGTGTTGAGGTCGTCTAATGGCGGCACTAAGGGATTTAGCCGCCGCCTTCGAGGTCTTCAACTTCGCCAGACTCTCATTCGCTTTGCTGTCAAACAGACTTGAGATATCAAAGGGAATATTGAGAAATCTAGCGTTCACATACAGTGCAAAGCCCGACTTCCTCAACCATGCAAATCTGCATAGTACTGTGCTAGGAGCCATGGATCTGGCGATGCTGTCAGCAGTATCCAAACCTGACTGGAGACATTCTCCCATTGCCTCCTTACCATCTTTAATGATCGCTAGGAAGAAGTCTCTTTCATCGGCCTAGGGATGTGATCAGCCGCTACGCAAAACAGTCCCAAAAGGTAAAAGTGAATCTGGATAGAGTGCAAGTCACATTGGTGGATTTTAAGGCCATACTGCCTGCCGTGAAAACTTCACGTGCCCAGGCATCTACACTCTTGTCATCCCTGTCAGGGGGGATAGAGGGATAAGCCGTGGAATGCTTGGTCGGGTATTCTGGGGGTTCCCAGTTAGCAGCGACCTCTCTGCAGGGCCATGTGGAAGGGCAAGATAGGGTCCTTCTGAGGACCCTGATCCAAGATGTCCATCATATCCTCTTGTCCATTTGTAGGGGAAGGCCTGCTCCACCCCATAAACTCAGGTACTTTACACATGAACCTTCTGTAAAATGAATCTGCATGCTGAGTGGGGTCCGGCCTACTAAACTCCACTTCAGGCGAGGTATCCAAACAACTTGCCGTCTAGAGATTATCATACAAGTCTCATTTTCGACTCATCTGAAATGAGCTCCGACACATTAATGCCAAATTCCAAGCCAATTCAGAGTTGTTAGGGAGAATTCTCAGAGATTTGCTAATTCCCTTCTACCTTAGAGACCCCCTCCCCCCCATCTATTTTTGCTACACTTTAGGACTTTAATTTCTTACCTGAGAGAGAGTACTTTTTTCCCCACTCTGTGTTTTTGCTGCAATTTATTCATTGTGGTTCTTTTAACTTTGGAGTCTGACAAACTCCATAGGCACCTTCAGTGCAGCGACACAGCGTCTCTTAGATTTCCCAAAGGTTTAAATACCTTCTCTTGGTTTAACTACAGTTACCAAGACGAGTAAAGTGAAAATGACTTTACCTACCAACTGTACTTTCTAGACCCAGCACACACTATCTTACTATAGGGTGATGGATGGGTTACTTAGTATCCCCGTTGTCTAGTTTCTCATGTAACTATTTTATGTTACCCTTTCTACAATTAATGGCTGGTGGCAGTGGTTTAATTTTTACTACCCTTGTGTGATTTTATCGCAAGCTGAGATTGTAGCCTTGGTAAAGCACCCATGGGTGCCCATTTTGTCAAAATGGCATCAGTCTTTTTTTCACCATTTCTTTGTGGAAATGTCCTTGATATTTACTCTGCGCCCCAAACCAGGTTTGGTCCCTCTGTTAGTTTTGTCTTAGGCGAGATTCACGAGTGTAGCCCGCATCTGGCTGCAGAGTGTTTGGTAAGGGCCAGAAGTGAGGGAGGTGCCCAAACTCCCTGTGCTTAAGTCTCCTAGCAGACAGTAATGCACTGTGATGATTGGTTGTCTGACTGTCTGGCAAGGACAGCCACCCTGCTGTTTGACTGACAGATACGCTGGAATGAATGGGAGAAACCTGCAAAAAAGACGAGGCATTTGGCTTGGAAGGTAGAGTCGACCACTGGAACAAAGGAATCCGAAGGAGGACTTGAAGAGACGCCTGCTGCAACTCCTGGACCGTTGGATTGCCCAGTGAATCCCTGCTGCTGTGCTGAAAGTAAATTATCATCTCAACTGGAGAAGCTCTGCAAGGATGACTTCTCCCCTTGAGTTGGTGGGACCAATCAACTCAAAAGTAAGCCACCTGGACATCCTCTCGAAGTGGTTGTAATTCCACTGCAGTTGCTCCTGGTACCGAAGAGCCAGGGAGAGGAACACCAGATCATGCGTGTTGCTTTTAAGTTGGCCAAGAGCTCCAGGAAGATCCTCCGGACTCCCAGGAAGCAGGACTGACCAAGCGTGAGCCACCTCAGAGTGCTGGACCCCAGATGCGCAGAAAGTCCATCTTGACAGCCAAGAGTCTGCAGTGGTGCCATTTGCTTAGACACAAGGAGCGGAAACTGCTAAGTGCCACTGATTTGAAGTTGGCCTATTGCGGACACTGACCTACCACATCATAGTGCAGGAGTCCCCAGACGTCGTCCTTGTCCCCACGACTGAAGCCCAAGAACAAGGGATCTGCAGAGCGACTCAGGAACAGAAGTGCAGCTGAGCCCACTTTATTCATTCTAAAGGTACTGTAAACATAAGAGGATTTACCTCTTGTTGTGTAGCCTTACTTGTTCTTTGTTGACATTTGTCTAGGTTGCCTTGCTGAGCTACTTGCATCTTTGCCCTTCACAAGCCTGACAGATTGTGGCCTTTTCAAGTGTTATCTACTTTTACAAACTCTTAAAAACTTTGCCCAAGACTTTTATTCGCCCACCAGAAGATCTTCAACTTCCCTAGACTTTGATCAACTAACACTGGCTTGCCTGGTCGCCCTGAAAGACTTTTCTACCTCCGACTCTGCTTTACCTTTCCCCAGGAAAGGGTTAAATAACGTTGCATTGGAGGGTTGTAAAATGACTTCCCAGTTTGAGTGTTGTGCTTAACCTATTCTTTATTCCTACCTCTAACCTTTACACCTGAACTGTATTGCTCTAAATGTACCAGTGATAAATCAATGTCCACAGTGTCCTTGCTATTTAAGTCACCTGAGTTTGGAGGAAGTGTCTGTGTGCCATCCCCAATGGGTATCAACTGATTTAAATCGACTGCAAGTGTGTTTTGAAGTGCACTTAAAAGTTACACGTGATTTGCTCCCTTCTGAAGGCGGCTTACATAACGGATTATTAAATACATATAACTGTTTAATCAAGAAACCTTGAGTATAAGTTTTTATTTGGATAACTGCTGTGTGAAACTCTGTCACAAACTTACTGCTCACATTGACCCCTCTTGAGATAAGCCTGGCTGCTCATCGGCTCTACCAACCTGTAGTTCAGACTTATACCAAAGGTTGGGTTCCTATTGCCAGGAGGTCAAGGTTATTGTAGTGCACCCAAAGGGTACTGCATACAATCTTGCCTAACAAGAGGGTTGCTCTTCCTCATGAATCGAAGACAGACTTATAGTCTGCTTTAAGAATAGATCTGTAGACCTTGTCCCGTATGCCATGAAACTTTGACAAAGTCAGAATTGTCGACGGTGTCGAAGACCGTTTAGAAAATGGTGCCGATTTACCCGGTGCCGTCTTCGACTTTGGCATCGAAAGGTCTGACTTCGACAGAGTCCACAAAATCGTCGAGGTCTGTGACACACTAGGTTTCTTCAGAGGTACCAAAGAGGGACTGTTCCCAAGGCGTTGTATGGGAGGAAAGGTCTTCATGGGCTCCCCCCTCCCGTCCATTTCTCGCCAAGCATTCAGACTGACTCGTCCAGCAGCCACCCATGCGCCTATGGCCAGGGATGCAGGATGACTGTGGACCAACACATGTGGCTGCAATGCTCATCTGTTAGGATGGTACCAGACTCCATTTTGTGATTCACTCAGCCTCCATTTTCAACATGATAATTTAGGCCTCATTTTCACAAGCAGTCTGCAAGGCTGCAGCTCTCTCCTCCTGATCGCGCACAGCAAGCCCGGCGCTTCCCTCACCCTCCTCCCCTTGGCGGCTGTGCTGCAGGCCTGTTCTCACGGGAGACCAGGAGCCAACAAGCTACATTACAAACACTATCTTTCATCTTCCGCAGTCCATCATTGACCTACAGATGACCGAGCTAAAGCTGGGGTCTGAGAAAAAAAAGCTACCTCCATAAAATGTGTCTTGTCCTCTCGCAGACCCCACATTTATGACACATGCTGTGGATGACCCCCAACCCTGTTTCCCATTTGAAGTACCAGACAAGTATACTAAGCCTGTGTGCCACCCTGTTTCACCCATGCAGCTCAAACCATCTGAAGGGACGATAAATTTGCTTCGAGTCCATGAGATTGATTGCACATATTGAAAGAAGAAGGCCCTCACCCATCCCAGATCACACACACAACTATGAAGAGTATTTTCCAGCCTTTCATTACTAATCGAGGATTACTGTTGTTGCACAATACAATGTACGATAGCAATATGTACTCTATGATTTCCTAAAAAACGTACGATTTTAAATGTATTAAGTGTTGCAATATGTATGGTTTTAACATAATGGGTGCCGACTTTATAATAGAGTGCCCTTTGTAGCATCTGTTTACCCTCTGAGCATTGAGTTATGCATGTCATATTGTAAGCAGAACGTTGCAGACCTTGCACTGTACCAATGCACACACTAACCTATTTCTACCTCATTTGAATAAAAGTTGTGTGTGTGCCCGTCACAACGTAGCGAATGTACGGCCCAACGTGCTCCGGGGCCGTTTCTCCCCTCCCCCATCTCAGGTACCACTGCGCACACAGCCCCCCTGTCCCCCCCCCTCCCAATCTACCCTCACCCTCTGGCTGCGCCAGGATTCGAAGCCTCAGCCCTGCGAATGATGTAACCTCCCACCCCTTTCGCTGAGCCTGCACCAAGCATGCACCCTCCCTCAGCCCCGTAACTCACGATGCTACCATGAATCTGTCTGGTACCCCCAGACTCTGGTTAATAAGCCCCTCATCTTAATCAGAATGCTTTTTTAAGTAAGAGAGCATGCCCCTCCTGAAGTGTACCACCCCAGCTCACCCCTAACCCCCTGTGTGGCAATATATTCTTCGCACACAAACAAAAGATAAATAATTGCCTTAGGAGATCTAACAGAATGATTGGTGAATGTGACACCATAATCTTATGAGTAATTATGCCACCTGGACCCATGTGTTCTCACTTTTATTGTTCCTGTCAAATGTTTAAAAGTATGTCTCATGTGTTAACTTAGATAGATGGTCAAAGTATGTGTGGCCACAAGGGCAACTTATGTAGCATAAATTGTAGCAGCTTGGACTTCCTCGGACCCAGCGCTCCTCCCAGATGAGCCCAGTGACCCGAGCACCCCGCACTGGCCCCACGTGGATCTCCGCCAATCATGGAACACCGCCCGTATACACCACATAGTATCCAGTCTCTGCCACCCAATCCCCACGACTATGTGCCCCCTACAACTACACTCTCGACGACTGTTAGGGAGAATTCTCAGAAACGTCCTAATTCCCACCACCTTAGAGACCCCCAGCAACTTTGCTGCATTTTGGGGACTTAATTTTTTGGAACACAGAAAAGCGTTTGTTTGATTTCAATCTGCACACTTAAGCAACAGAATCAATGCAAGTTTTTGTACCATTTAATTGAGAATAGGGCAGCCCGACACGTGTTTCGAGCTGTAAGGCTCTTCCTCTGAGGCTGCATGTCAAAATTACAGTAACAGTATAACAATGCACCATAAGTGGCAATACAGGCGATATAGCCAGAACACACAACACAAAAGGGGACGCAATGGGTGATTTACACAAAACATTAGTGAACCAATCCAATTGAAAAGTAATCATCCATGACGTAATTAAAAACACATTGCACCATAGTACATATCAAAAAGGATATTGGTTGACAGGTCAAAGTTGTCGAATGTCCATTGTGATGTGGATGCCATGTGCGACAGAAAATTAGAAAAAATGAAGAGTTGCCATATTAGCACATAGTCCAATACTGGTCATGAATGTGCACCTATACCGGACGCCCGAAGATATAATGCTCAATTATTTAATAATGTACCTTAGAAATCCATGAGCAACGTGAGTGGCACTAGGAAGGAACATAATCGTAGGGATTGTCATTGATAAGTTTGCGCATGTTTGGCGAGTTATTGTAATTTTGACATGAAGCCTCAGAGGAAGAGCCTTGCAGCTCAAAACACTTGTCAGGCTGACCTATTCTCAATTAAATTGTGCAAAAACTTGCATTGATTCTGTTGTTTAAGTGCGCAAACTCTTGTCTGTATATTGAATTCCTGTGGGTAACTTGGCAAGTTACCTACACCTTGCTTTTACCTTTTACCTGCTGGCTATCACTAGTTCGTCCCCCTCTGCCAAACCCATTTTTTACTTTTTTTCTTGATTTTTTTTAACCTGGAGAGAGCTAGACCCCCCCCCCCCCCCCCCCCGCAATCTCTCATGTATTTAAATGTGATTTCTGAGCTTTGTGTTGCTTTTGGTTGTGGAGCCTGACAAACTCCGTAGGCATCATCTTTTACATTGCGTCACACAGCACCTTCAGTGCAGTGACACTGGGAAGTCTTTCAGATTTCCCAAAGGTTTAAATACCTTCTCTGGGATAAACTTCTGTTTCCCAGAACAGTGAAGTGAAATTGACGTTACATACATTTGAAACTTAATAGACCCAGCACACACTATCTTACCATGGGGTGCTGGAGGGGTTACCTAGTATCCCCTTTGTCTAGCTTCTCATGTAACGATTTTATGTTACCCTTTCCTCACTGAATGGCTGGTGGCAGTGGTTTCGTTTCAACTACTGTGGTGTCCATTTAAGGCGGGCTGCGTTCGCAGCTGCAGTAAAGCACCCAAGGTGTCTTAGAACCGCTTGTCCCACTTGAGTATCTGTCTTGGAATGAGTGTCAATGCAGTAGTGCTGAGTAAAGGTGTGAATAGAGCTCCATGTAGCTGCTTTGCAAATGGTGTCAAGGGGTACATTTGCGAAGAAAGCCACAGTGGCTCCAGTACCTCTTGTAGAATGGGCGCTCGGCGTAAAAAGCAGTGTTTTATCTGAAAGGGAATAGCACAGTTGGATACATCAGACTATCCACTTAGAGATGGCATTCTTAGAGACGCGATCTCCCTCTCTGCCTGGAGCTATGGAGATGAACCGTTGATCTGTCTTTCTCAGCGGTTTGGTCTTGTCCACGTAGTAGAGGACCGTTCTCACATCTAGTGTGTGGAGTTTCACCTTAGCAGAGCTTTTGGGTTCTTGGAAGAAGGCCGGTAACTCAATGGACTGGTTAACAAGGAATTTTTAAATGAACTTAGGTGAAAACGTAAAACGGTTCATAGACATAATTTCGAATACAAAATATTCGAAAGTCAAAAAGTCGAAAAAAAAATGTCGAAAAAAAAATGTCGGATTTTTTTTTAATGACGTTTTTTTTCGAAATGGGGGGTTCCCCCCCAACCCCCCCCAACCCCCCCCTTTTTTATTTTTACATATTTTTTTCACAGAAACTAGAGCCAAAAAAAAATATCGAAAAAAAAAACAATTCGACTTTTTTTTTCGACATTTTTGATTCGACTTTTTTTACTTTCGAAATTATGTTTTCGAAATTATGACTGGACACCGTATAAAACCAGTTTATCCTTATGAGCAATAAAGAAAGGATCCTGAACTGACAGAGCCTGAATTTCACTGACCCTTCTTATGTATGTAATGGCTACTAAGAAGGCTGTTTTATAAGTCAGGTGTTTGAGACTAGCTTTATGCATGGGTTCGAAGGGAGGTCCCATGAGTTTAGCAAGCACCACATAAGGTCCCAACCTGGTGGTGGGTTAGAAATTGGAGGGTGGAGTCTCTTCACCCCTTCCATAAAGGCCTTTACCATTGGTACTTTCCACCATGACACCTTACCTTGTTATGGGAGGTGGTGTAGGCTGACAGTGCTGCCAGGTGTACCTTGAGTGAATTAAATACTAACCCTGCATCCAGTAGGTGGAGCATATAGGTGACAATATTGGAAGGAATACAATCAATTGGGTTGATTTGTTTATTCTGGCAACAAATAACAAATCTTTTCCACTTATCAAAGTAACAGTGTCTTGTGTTAGGTTTTCTAGACTCTTAAGATGTCCATACATCTCTGGGGTAAATTGAAATGGCCGAACTCTGACTTCAGGAGCCATGCTGCCAAGTTCATCAAGTTGGGTTGAGGATGCACTGTCTGTCCTTTGTGCTGTGAGTAGATTGTACCAGCACGGGGGTTTGATGGGGTCGCACACCGCCAGTTTGCATAGGTGTGGAAACCATGGTTGTCTCGCCCACATAGGAGCAACTAGGGTGAGCGTCATCGATTCCCTGGGTATCTTGTTGACCACCTTCCTCATTAGCGGTGTTGGGGGGAAAAGTGTAAGCAAATTTCCCTGACCAGTTCATCCATAGAGCGTTCCCCTTGGAGCCTGGCTGGGGGAACCTGGATGCGAAGTCTGGGCATTGTCTGTTTCGCTTGTGGCGAACAGGTCTATAGTGGGGAAACCCCACTGAGAGAAGAGATCTTCTACGACTTCATGTAGTCGCCATTCGTGTTCCTCTGGGAGAGAATCTCTGCTCAAAGCGTCGGCTGGTGAATTGAGATCGCCTGGAACATGTTGGGATGACAGGTAAATGTTCCGTTCGAGTGCCCATTTCCAAATGTTCTGGGCAAGCTTGGACAGATTTGGCGAACGAGTGCCCCCTTCTTTGTTTATGTAAAACATCGCTGTTGTGCAGTCTGTTAGGATCTGCACGGACATGTTGGATAAGAGGGGTTCGAATGCCGGAAGTGCTCTGAAGACTGCCAGAAGTTCTATCAGACTGATGTGATTCTGAGCCACTGTGTGAGACCAGAGACCCTGAGCTGTGTGGTGAAGGTGGGGAGCTGCCCACCCTGCCAGGGATGCGTCTGCTGTGACGACGGCTTGTATTTCTGGATCGTAAAAGGGTTTCCCCTTTGTAAGATTCTCTTGTCCACCAGCGAAGACTCTGTACTAGTGTTGGCGAAACGACCACTAGATCGTCCCACTGACCACTTACCTGAGACCACTATCGCCAACCATTCCTGCATGGGTCGCAGGCGCACGTGGCGAACCAGGTAAATGCACGATGCCACCATGCCTAGCAAACACATCGCTTTGCGCACCCTTATCTGGTGACTGGACTGATTGAGGAATTTGCAGCAACAGATTTCAAATTCTTTCCTCTGATGGAAAGAACAACCCCTCTTGTGCGTCTAGGACAGCTCCTAGGAACTGTTTTGAGGTGCTTGGCACCAGGCTTTATTTTTTCTTGTTGACTGAAGCCCAATTGGAAGAGGAGGTTGATTGTTCTTTGAATGTTGAATCAGCAAATTATGGGGTTTTCCCCTGTGATGAGCCAGTCATCCAGGTAAGGATACACCGGGATTGCCTCCCTGTGTAGGTGCGCCACCACCACCGCCGCCAGTACCTTGGTGAATACCCTTGGAGGCGAGGCTATTCCGAAGGGCAGCACCTTGAACTGGTAGTGCCGGCTGTCTACCTTGAAACGCAAGAATCGTCTGTGCGCTGGGAACATGGAAATATGAAAATAGGCATCTTTCATATGCAATGTTGCCATGTAATAATCTTTCTTTAGTAGGGGGATTACTTCCCGGAATGTAGTCATTCAGAATTTTTGTGGCTTGACATACCTGTTTGCAGGGCGCAAGTCTAATACTGGGCACATCGTTCGATTTTTTTTGGCACAAGGAAGTAGGTTGAATAAATACCCTTGTTTACCTGGGACGAGTTCTATTGCGTCCTTTGCAAGAAGAACGACAATCTCCTCGAGGAGGATTCTTTGGTGTTCCAAGGAGTGCATCTTCTGTCTTGGAGGATGGTTGCGGGGGCATTCTAGTAGCTCTATACAGTACTCCATGGACAGCACCCATCTGTCCGAAGTGATCCCTTCCCGTGGGTGAAGATGGAAATGCGGCCCCCTACTGGGGATGCATGGGAAGGGACCCGGAGCAGAACGTCACTGTTTATTGGGTGGCATAGTTGATTGCTGCTCCATGAGGTTCCTTGACTCTGATAGTAAGTGGGCCCTCTTTGGGAGTTTTGGCCACGAAAGCGATGAGTTATTATTTCCCCTTTGACCTGAGGGCTTATTTGTTAGTTGGCCGAGGGACTTTAAGGTTTCGTATTCGTCCTTAGCCGTCATCAGTGCTTCCTCCACTGCTTTCCCAAATAGGACATTCGGTTCTACCGGCATGTCTATGAGGGTGGCTTGGGTCTCGGGCTTAAACCCCGATTGTCTTAGCCAAGCATGGCATTTAATAACTGTGCCTTCTGCTATTAGTCTCCCTGCATCATCTGCTGCATCGAAGTTTGCCTCAAGAATGCATCCAGACACATCTTCCGTCTGAAGCAATTTGGGCCAACTGGCTCTTTAGAGGTTCGGGTGCAGAGGCAATGAGGGCAGCAACCTGTTCCCATTGGTGGCAGTTGTAGCTTGCTAACAGAGTGGTGGTGTTGGCAATGCATGCTTGGTATGCTGACGTGGATGCCACCATCCTCCCCAGAGCATATGAGAATGCATTACTTACCGTAAAGGCATTTCTGATGATTGTATCTGCTTAGATTCACATGCTGTGCATAGGTCCGACATCCAGTGGTCACTGCGGAGTATTGCATTTTGTTTTTCGTAGTCGAAAAGGGGACGTCGACAAGGCGTGTCTGAAACACTATCCCTATAGTGACGTGCGTTGTACCCACAATCCCTCACGCGTCGAGGTCCCTCTGTTTGTATTTTTCTGCCCTGAGGGAGCCTTCTAGACGTGAGTGAGTACAGAAAAGAGAGAGAGATATATAAAGGAAGTCTATGTTCCTTCCATCCGAGCGGGGAGGAAGGGCGGGCGCATGTGAATCTAAGCAGATACAATCATCAGAAATGCCTTTACGGTAAGTAATGCATTCTCTTCTGATGTTTGTTAATCTGCTTAGAATCACATGCTGTGCATAGACTAGCGAGCAGTACCCGGAGTTGGCGGTGGGTTATGAGAAGGAACAGTAGAGAAAAGGTGTCGTAATACTGCCTGTCCCACCTGGGAGTCAGATCTAGAGTGTGTATCTAGACAGTAGTGTTTTGTAAAGGTGTGCACAGAACTCCAGGTAGCCGCTTTGCAGATGGACTCAAGGGGAACATTTGCAATGAATGCTATGGATGCCCCAGTGCCTCAAGTAGAGTGTGCTCTTGGCCTAAAGGGCAGTTCTCTCTTAGCAAGAGTATAGCAGAGAGTGATGCATTGAACAATCCATCTAGAAATAGTGGATTTTGAAACTGCATCTCCTTCTCTTCCTGCTGCCACCGAGACGAAGAACTGATTAGTCTTCCTCAGTGGTCTGGTTCTTTCCATGTAGAACATGACCGCTCTGCGTACATCTAGTGTGTGCAGAGTCCTTTCTCCCAAATTGGAAGGATTTTGAAAGAACGTTGGTAGTTCTATAGATTGGTTTACGTGGAATTTAGAAATAAATTTCGGAGCAAACCTAGGGTGAGTGCGTAGAACCACTTTATCTTTGTGAACTGTAACGAAGGGGTCTAGAATAGAAAGAGCCTGAAGTTCACTTACTCTCCTGATGGAGGTGATAGCTATTAAAAAAGCAGTCTTAAGCGTGAGGTGTTTAAGAGATGCTTTGTGCATGGGTTCGAATGGAGAGCCCATGAGTCTGGTAAGTACCACATTAAGGTCCCATCCGGGAGCTGGGTCAGCTATCGGGGGGTGTATTCTCTTTACTCCCTCCATGAAGGCCTTTATAACAGGGATCCTCCACCACGACACTTTGAGTTGGGAAGTGGTGTATGCAGAAAGTGCAGCTAGGTGGACTTTAATGGAGTTAAACACTAGACCTGAATCCAATAGGTGGGTCAGGTATAGGACCACATGTGTGGGAGAGCAGTCAATAGGGTTGATGCTTTTACTCCTGCACCAGATGACAAATCTTTTCCACTTGCTAGAATAGCAGTGCCGAGTGTTCGGTTTTCGGGCTTCCCTGAGGATGTCCATGCATCTTTGCGGGAGTTGTAGATGTCCGAACTCTATGATCTCAGGAGCCAAGCTGCTAAGTTCATGTTCTGGGGGCATGGATGCAGAGTCCTGCCTTTGTCCTGAGACAGCATGTTGTACGGGCAGGGGAGTTTTACTGGGGGGGATAGAGACATCTCCATCAAGTGAGCGAACCATGGTTGTCGTGCCCACATTGGGGCCACTAGTATCATGGTCACTTGTTCCTGGTGCATCTTGTGCACCACTTTGTTGAGAAGGGGAGTCGGGGGAAAAGCGTAAACAAATTTCCCTGACCATTGCATCGACAGACCGTTCCCCTTGGATTGGTTCTGGGGGTACCTGGAGGCGTAACTTAGGCATTGTGAGTTTTCCAGGGTTGCGAACAGGTCTATTTCTGGGAATCCCCATTGTGTGAAGACGTCGAAGACGATGTCTTCGTGCAGGCGCCATTCGTACTCTTTGGGCAGGGGGAAATCTCTGCTGAGACTGTCTGCTAGCAGATTGAGTTCCCCGGGTACATGTAGTGATAGTAGGAACATGTCCTGTTTGAGAGCCCACTTCCATATATTCTGGGCCAGCTTGGACAGGCCTGGAGAGTGGGTGCCCCCTTGCTTGTTGATGTAGTACATGGCTGTGGTGCTGTCTGTAAGGACCATTACTGTTTTGCCTTGTAGGTGTTCCTGGAAGGCTTTTAGCGCCTTGAACACAGCTAGTAGCTCCAGTAGATTTATGTGTTTGGATGCTACGTTCGGAGTCCACACTCCGTGAGCAGTCTGATGGGATAGGTGCGCCCCCCATCCTGTGAGGGATGCGTCTGTGGTTAGAGTGGCTTCCGCCGCGGGTGTGGCAAAGGGTTTCCCTTTTTCCATGTTTTCCTTTGTCCACCACCGTAGCGAGAGAACTAAGGCCTGCGAGACCACAACTAGATCCTCCCATAGTCCGCTGGCCTGACACCACTGGCTGTTGAGCCACTCTTGCATTGGGCGCATGCGCAGGCGCGCGTGAGGTACCAAATAAATACACGACGCCATCATTCCTAGCAAGCGCATTGCTTTGCGTACCGTCACCTCTCGACCGGTTACATATTGAGGGATTTGAAACAGCATGTTTTGGACCCTCTCTTTGGAGGGGAAGACGAGGCCGTCCTTTGTTTGAATTAGAGCCCCTAGGAATTGTTTGATTTGACTGGGGTCTAAACTGGATTTCTTTTCGTTGATGGAGAAGCCCAACTGGAACAAAAGGTCTACTGTCTTTTGGGTATTGGAGAAGCATGTTTCGTAAGAATCCCCTGTTATGAGCCAGTCGTCGAGGTAAGGGTAAACTGGGATGGACAACCTGCGCAGGTGGGCCGCTGCCACTGCCAGCACCTTCGTGAATACCCTTGGTGCTGATGCTATGCCGAAGGGTAGCACTTTGAACTGGTAGTGTTTGCCCTCTATCATGAACCTGAGGTATTTTCTGTGCGCTGGCAACATTAAAATATTAAAGTATGCATCTTTCATGTCCAATGTTGTCATGTAATCTCCCTGAGAAAGCAGTGGGATTACTTCCTGTAAGATTACCATACGAAACTTTTGGGGTTTGATAAAGTTGTTCGCTGGGCGCAGATCTAATACAGGGCGCATGGTTAGATCCTTTTTGGGTACAAGGAAGTACACTGAATAAATACCTTCCGTTACCTGAGATAGAGGCACGACCTCTATGGCTCCTTTTTCCAGTAGTAGTTGTACTTCTTGGAGAAGGATGGCAAGATGTTCCGGTGTCATGCGACGTCCCCTCGGGGGTCTGTAGGATGGGGAACTGTTGAATTCGATACAGTATCCGTGGGCTACGGTGGACAGTACCCAACGGTCTGACGTTATCTCCTCCCATGCAGGAAGAAAGGATGTTATCCGGCCCCCGACCGGTGTTGCATGGGAGGGGACGCGAATCTTCGCGTCACTTGGAGTTGTTGGGGGCTTGGGAGCCTCTGGGGGTGGATCCCCGACCCCTCCCTTTGCCCCGGCGTTGGCCTCTTTGGCTGTACTGCCCACTATTGGTTTGGTAATTGGTGGCAGGGTATTGCTGATGTTGATTTTGTTGTTGGTGTTGGCGTTGGCCACGAAAAAAGCGTTTGTTGCCATAGCCGCGCCTGGTAGTGGGCTTAGAGATCTGGTCGAGAGTCTTGATAGTGTCGAACTCTTTTTTAGCCATCTCTAGGGCTTCATCTACCGCTTTTCCGAAGAGGTTAGCGTCCTCGACAGGTTTATTTATCAAAGACGCCTGTGTCTCTGGTTTAAAGCCTGAGTTGCGCAGCCATACATGGCGCTTTAGGAGTATTCCTTGTACCAAGGAACGTCCTGCTGTTTCTGCCGCGTCCAGAGAGTTTTTAACAATGCTCTGGTTCACTTGGGTTCCTTCGCCAATAGTTGACAGTAGGCGCGTACGTAACGGCTCCGGTGCTTCCTCGGCGTCTTTTCGCAGTTTGTCCCACTGCGCGTCTGCGTAGCTTGCAAGCAAGGAATTGTTGTTGGCAATTCTTGCTGAGAAGGCAGCCGAGGAAGTAACTCTTTTTGCAAGGGCATATAGCCTCTTGCCCTCCTTGTCAGGGGGTGCCTCACTGGTGGAAAGTGGTACCCCTGCCCTCTTTCTAGTATTAGAAACCACTAGGGAATCAGGAATGGAATGTCCCCTAATGTAGAGGGGGTCTGAGGGTGAAGGAGTGAAAAGTTTTTCAATCCGTGGATTGACCCCTCTGATCATAGCGGGAGTGGACAGCGAAGGTATGATCCTTCTCTTTACTGAAGCGAGGAGTGGAATGGTCTGGCTGACCGGGGGTTTTTCCTTAATCACTCTTTCTACAAAGTCCAATTCTGGAGAGAGTTCCCCGGTGTCGAGTTCGAAATGCGCTGCTGCTCTGCGCAACAGTGCATTGAACGTCGGCTGATCGTCAATTGGAGACGTGTTCCTAACTGGAGAATTGTCCGGAGGAGTTAGGTTTAGGACATCAGTGTCGGAATACACTGATGGTGATTGCCAGGGGTGTGAAGGTCCCTCTTCTGGGTTAACCCCGAAGCCTTCTTCTATAATGTCTGTTCTGTCTTCCAGACATTCCTCCTGGTTCTGTTCTTCATTGTCCATGAAATCATCTTCTTCCTCGAAGTTTTGCTCCTCCCCAGTGAGGTCATATACATTTTGGAAGTCTGAGGCTGTGTCCTGCTGGGGATCGACTAGCCTCGGATTTTTGGCCCTGGGGTCCTCCTGAGGCCCTTCTCTGGTCCTCTTGTGTGTTTGAGAGGCCTGGGTGCTCATGAACTTTTCCATCCTCTCCATACAGAGGTGGAGTCTTTCCATAGTTTCATGGGGTACCCCAGAGCGGTCTGGCGGGGGAAACATAGGGTTATCTAACTCGAAATGGCTCGACCTCTCCCAAAGCGTCGAGGAAAGTGTCCCGTCGCCTTCCGAAAAACCTTCTGGTGTGTCGGGAGACTCCCTGCCTGAAGGGGGTAGTCCCTGCTTCCCATCGGGCTTTTTCGGCGTATCCTTTAACTTATGCGTAACGCTCGACGAAATCTTCGGCGTACGCTTTTGGGCGTTGGCTACAGCGATCCTTGCTAAGCTATCGGCGACTCGCTTGTCGGCGACTCGTTTGTCGGCGGAAGCTTGAGTTTTCGACGCTATGGGTATCGAACGCTCTACGGCGGTCTGCGCTTTCTGTTGATGCGCACCGGCCGATGGTTTGGTGGCAGCGCCCTTGTTTGCCGAAAGCCCAGTCGCAGGTCGCGGCTGCGGTTGCGAGAGGGGCTTCGAACCCGAACGGTCCGAGGAGGTCGCCGGTGGAACCTGCGTCTCCTTGGGCGGCGAAGGTCTTTTCGACTTCGTCGAAGAAGAGCCGTGGGTTGTGTGTTTATGTGGATCTTTGTGTGCGTCTGTGTCGCCGGGGTGTTCATCCCCATAAGCAGGGCGTGAGCCGAGCCCGTCGGGGCCGGGGACAGACGACGAAGCGCGTAAGCGCTCCTTAGAGGGGGTTTCGACTTCCGTAGCGGAGGTCGTGTTATCGCGTTCCTCGTCACTGTCGGTGGTAGCAGCGGCGGGTGAACCTTCGGCCTTCGACATCGCGTAGGCCGCCCACCTTTTAACCCTTCGGTCTTTTAGAGTTTTAGGCTTAAGAAGCCGACAAGCCGCGCACCTTTCCTCCTTGTGATCGAGGGGCAAGCAGCGGTTACACCGTGAGTGCTTGTCCTTCCAAGTGAATTTGCCTTTACAAAGTGGGCAAAACCTAAACTGTGTCCTCTCCATAGCCGAGGCAATAAATCGCGATAAACACCCCAAGGGAAAGGAAGGGGAAAGGGAAAGGCATTCTCAGAAAAGACCCAGAGATGTCCCACGACCCCACTCTCCCTACTGTATATGGCCTGCGAGGCCAGGCCACGTGTTCGGCAGCGCCGAAGGATTTCTTCCGCTCGACCCTCCGTCGAAGATTCTTTTCGGCGGAGAACAGCTTACAACTGCGTCGAGGGAGGGATTATTAATATTAGAGAAAAAACGACCAAAGGTCGAGGAGTTGCAATGTCTCTCGAGGAGCTCCGCGTGAAGGCGACCAGAAGCTGGGCGGAAAAAAACAATCTGAGGGACCTCGACGCGTGAGGGATTGTGGGTACAACGCACGTCACTATAGGGATAGTGTTTCAGACACGCCTTGTCGACGTCCCCTTTTCGACTACGAAAAACAAAATGCAATACTCCGCAGTGACCACTGGATGTCGGACCTATGCACAGCATGTGATTCTTAGCAGATTAACAAACATTAGAAATTCTCTTACTCTCTTTGTCCGGGGGTGCTTCAGAAGAAGCTAGTGGTGTAAGTCCACGGCCAAAAAGAACTGGAGAAGACAATCGGGCAACTAGGGTGGGGTGGTCCACGCTGTCAAATGTCGCTGAAAGATCTAATAGAACCAGCTCCCCTAAACTACCCTGGTCAGCCAGGCAGGCAAATCATCTACCTCCAATACAAGAACAATTCTGTGCCCTGACCGGGGCAGAAGCCAGATTGAAAAGTGAAAAAAAAAAAAAAAGAAGAAGAATTCAGTAAAGGCGACACCAAGGATTCAAGCAGCTTCATAGAGAAAGAAGTGAAATAGGAAAGAAGTGAGACAGAACTGCCAGACCCAGAGCAGGTTCACCAGCGCATTCTACAGATGTTTGGGAATAAGGCCTGAGGAGAAGGAGTCATTCACTGCAGCTTTGACCCAAGAACTGATATCAACCGAAATCTCTTTACTAACAGGAAGAGGACTGGGATCCAGGGGGGAGGCAGATTTGAGTTTATTAATAGCGGACTGAACGTCTGGTGGGGACGGCTATAAAAGCAGTTTTCTGGTTCTTAAATGAAGGATGACTTTTATACAAAATTCAGGCTGTGGGATGCTCCAGCCCACCAATGGGAAGAATCAGTCCCATTCAAACGGGTAAGGGACAAATCGCAAATCTGCTCATCCACAGGAATCCCCCTGGCTGAACTGATTGCCAGGGACTCCAGTCCAGACCCCACAAAAGTGCATGCCCTTGTATTGTCCTTTTCACACCCAGAGGACAGGGGAACAGCCAAAACGCAAAATGACCAAAAGAACAGGTATTAAACCATATGGAGCAAATGGAACTTGAAAAGTGTTGGCCCGTTACAAAAATAAATAGGCACACCGGCGAATCAGAAAAATAAATAAAACTCACTTCACTGCCACCAGCCTGTCCAACGCACATCAAATCTGCATGAAAAGGGATACAAAGCACCCCTTAAACAATCCTCTAAGATGCTGTGTGCTATATTGTTAGGCAAGATTGTACGCAGTACCTGTTGGGTGCACTACAATAACCTTGACCTCCTGGCAATAGGGACCCAAACGTTGGTATAAGTTTGAACTACACAGGTTGGTAGTGTGGACTCGCAGCCAGCCAAGAGGGGTCAATGTGAGCAGTAGGTTTGTAACACAGATTCACACAACAGTTACTCAAACACTTCTACTCACGGTTTCTTGATTAAACAATTATTTATTAATTTAACAGTCAGTTATATACGCCTTCTTCAGAAGGGCGCAAATAACATGTAACTTCTAAGTGCACTTCAAAACACACTGCAGTTTATTTAAGTCAGTCGATACCCATTGGGGATGGCACACAGACACTTCCTACACCCTGAGGGGACTTAAATTGCCAGAACACTGGACATCGATTTATCACTGGTACATTTAGATCAGGACTGTTCAGGTGTAAAGGTTAGATATAGGAATAAAGAATAGGTTAAACAACACTCAAACGGGTAAGTACTTTTAGAACCCTCCAATGCAACGTTATTTATCCCTTTCCTGGGGAAATGTAAAGCACAGAGTCAGAGGTAGAAGTCTTTCAGGGCGACAAGGCAAGCCAATGTTAGTTGAGCAAAGTCTAGGGAAGCTGAAGATCTTCTGGCGGGTGAATAAAAGTGTTGGGCAAAGTTTTAAGAGTTTGTGGAAATGCAGAGCACTTTCAAAAGGGCCACAAGCATTCAGGCTTGTGAAGGGCAGAGATGCGAGCAGCTCTGCAAGGCAACCTGGACCAGTCTCAACTGAAAGCAAGTAAGGCTGCACAACAAGAGGTAAAGCCTGAATGAAGAGACCTGGACCCTGCTGCACTTCGGTTCCTGTGTAGTCTGCAGGTCTGCTGTTCATGGGCTTCAGTCGTGGAGACGAGAAGGACGTCGTCTGGGGACTCCTGCACTACGATCTGGACAGTCAGTGGCAGCAAAAGGCAAATTTCGATTCAGTGGCACTTTGCGGTTTCAGCTCCTCGCGTGTTAGTGAGAATTCTCAGAAATTTGCTAATTCCTCTGTACCTTAGAGACCGGCAGCAACTTTGCTGGATTTTAGCACTGCAGCAGGGCTTCATCGGGCAAACCAACGGTCCAGGAGTTGCAGCAGGCATCTCTTCCAAGTTCTTCGGAATCCTATGTCCAGTGGTCCACTCTGCCTTCCAAGCCAAAAAGCCTCACCTTTTAGGCAGGTTTCTCCCATTCATTCCAGCCTAGTTGTCAGTAACACAGCGGGGTGGCTGCCTTGCCGGGCAGTCAGCCAATCACCAGAGAGTGCTTTCAGGTCTCCTAGGAGACTAAGCAAAGGTAGTTTCAGGCAACTACCTCACTTCCTGCCCATACCAGACACTATGGAGCCAGAGGCGGGCTTCACTCATGAATTCTGCCAAAGACAAAACGAACAAAGGGACCAAACCTGGTTTGGCGTGCAGAGTAAATCTCAAGAAGGACCTTTCCAACAAGAAATGGAGAAAAAAAGACTGGGGCCATGTTGACGAAATGGGCACCCATGGATGTTTTACCAAGGCTGCAATTGCAGCCAGCGGCAAAAACACACAATGGTAGGAAAAAGAAAACCACTGCCACCAGCCATTAATTGCAGAAAGGGTAACATAAAAATGTTGCTAGAGAAACTAGACTAGACAAAAGGAATTTTAAGTAACCCCTCCAGCACTCTATAGCAAGATTGTGTGTGCTGGGTCTAGAAAGTTACAATTTGTAAGAAAGTCAATTTCACTTCATTGCTCTTGCAAACAGTACTTTTACCAAGAAAAGTTATTTAAACCTTTGGTCACTGCACTGAAGGTGCTGTGTGTCACACTGGAAAAGAAGATGCCTATGGAGTTTGTCAGACTCCAAAGTCAAAAGAAACAATAACCAAATCAAAGTAAAACTCCTGGGTGTGAGAGAAAAGGGCTCACTCCAAGGTTGAAATCGAAAAAGTCCCAAAGTCCAGCAAAAGGGTTGGGGGTCTCTAAGAAGGGAGGAATTAGACACTGAAATGAAAATTCTCCCCAACATGTATTAAAACTAAACAGAAAAAAAGCACTGTGGAACTAGACCGTCATATGGAGTGACTGGAGCCTGCAACATGAATGACAAACAGGTTAGTGAAGCTAAAAAGGCTTTACTTATCTCCAAGCTAAAGTAAGGGTTCCAGACATAGGCAGAAAGTTGGGAGTTCTATTATGTCAATGGCGGTACAATTGCAAAACGGAAATGTATTAAAAGTGAAATTGAAACGATAGTTGGACTGATTAAACAGACAGATACCGGCACCAAAACACAGCTGGTAATCTCAGTCAAAACAGGACACTCAAGTTAGGGACAGGAACAACATCGGCATGAAATGTATATATCCTTGCATAAAGCTACAGCAAGCAGGGTTCCATCAACCACCAAGGGGAGCAGGTCAACCAGCTTTCAAGAGCATAGGAAGTGCAACACTTACCCATTGGGTCCAACAAGACCATATCGGCGTCCAGCCACAACAAACAGATCTGCATTGACAAACAGCTCCTTCCCATGAGCCGAGATGCTGAATTTCTCAAGCTAGAAGGGGATGAAGAATTGGTGATTGTATGGTGAACGAACCCTGGCAAACTACACCAGTACATAAACCTTTGAAAACCTACAAATGGACAGAGGCCAGGTCAACATGAAAAGGACACAAGCCCTCAAAAGACTGCCTCATCGGAGGGTAACGACTGATGGATTGGTCATTCTTACCTTAATATCAGATGCGTTCTCCAGCATGGCCTGTCGTGAGGAGAGCTCAGCCTGGGATACTGAAAAGTCATTCTCCTCTGCCGTTGCTTGCTTCATCATGGCCACTTGCTTGTCAAAGTCCATCTACAAAAAGAAACATAATGAGGCACATTTACACTCATAGCAGAACCTTGAACTGCTAGTATAGGTTAACTTAAGAGAAGCAGGCATATAGGAAAACAAGTTTAGCACTTACGCAAGTTTTCAGAGTGTTTTTTTTGCAGTCCAGCATGCTTGTGCAGCTGGTTTCTAGGCTGGGCTAACATAGGGTCTGCCTGCCTACTTCAGTGCCATCATGCCTTTGGTGCCTTTATGTAGATACATCCAGGTTAACAAAGAGTGGTCAGTGATGAGCGGGAGCTTTCTACCAGTGAGGTAATAATGCAAACTAGTGACAGGCCATTTGATGGCCAGGGCCTCCAATGCCATAGTTGAATCATTTTGTTCTCGGGAAAATAGCTTTCGACTGGCGTACAAAACTGGGTGTTCTTGACCCTCGTGCAACTGGAACAGGACAGCACCTTACCATATGTTGGAGGAATATGTCAGGAGTATGAACCTTTTATTGATGCCCGGCATCTGTCTCCGAATCTCTGGGATCCGATAGAGCTTCAGTTTAACCAGTCAACTAAGAGCTTAGTAAAACCATTCAACTGAGGCAGTACAAGGCTCCACTCTTGCTTTTACCACCTGAGTATATGGTAGCGTAGACAGAGCAGCCAGGCTTACCTTAACAGATAGAGAGGTTCTTAGGAGGTACATAGAACCTGTAGCACCACCAATGATTCAATTGAAACACGTACAACCAGAAGTATTATACAAAATAAAGGTGTTAAATACATGTAGTCCAAGTTAAGTCTTGGGGTAAGTACTGGTCATAGAATCAAACATTTATTTAAAAAGAACACCACAAAGCTTGAAGGTACACATACCAAAGCACAAAAACCATATTTAGAATACCTAACAGTAAGTAGTTCTAGGGATGTCAAACCAAAGGTTACTTTTAGACCACTTTCTGTAATACGAGGGTAGTAGACCCTAGCAGTTGTAGCGTGACGCTCAGCAAGAAATCACTTAGTCAACAAACTGAACAATATACTTTTCTGAATAGTGGTACACATTCTAGGAATAGTTAAAACCGATAACCCTGATTCAGGAGAACAGTTATTCTGGGGAAATTGGATCTTAGGGTGCAATGTACTATTACACTTACCTTTTAGCTCACTGGAACACAGTCTAGATCAGTAGGAACGTATTACACTATTTTTGGATGGCTCAAGGCAGACCACGGGGTTAGCTACACCAGTTTTTCAAGAATGGTATGTCGTTACCCTAGGCAGGTAATACCCAGTGTTGTAATGACAATGCATTACTTACCGTAAAGGCATTTCTGATGGTTGTATCTGCTTAGATTCACATGCTGTGCATAGGTCCGACATCCAGTGGTCACTGCGGAGTATTGTATTTTGTTTTTCGTAGTCGAAAAGGGGACGTCGACAAGGCGTGTCTGTAACACTATCCCTATAGTGACGTGCGTTGTACCCACAATCCCTCACGCGTCGAGGTCCCTCAGATTGTATTTTTCTGCCCTGAGGGAGCCTTCTAGACGTGAGTGAGTACAGAAAAGAGAGAAATATAGTAGAGGATGTCTATGTTCCTTCCATCCGAGCAGGGAGGAAGGGCGGGCGCATGTGAATCTAAGCAGATACAACCATCAGAAATGCTTTTTACGGTAAGTAATGCATTGTCTTCTGATGTTTGTTAATCTGCTTAGAATCACATGCTGTGCATAGACTAGCGAGCAGTACCCGGAGTTGGCGGTGGGTTATGAGAAGGAACAGTAGAGAAAAGATGTCTTAATACTGCCTGTCCCACCTGGGAGTCAGATCTAGAGTGTGCATCTAGACAGTAGTGTTTTGTAAAGGTGTGCACAGAACTCCAGGTAGCCGCTTTGCAGATGGACTCAAGGGGAACATTTGCAATGAATGCTATGGAAGCCCCAGTGCCTCGAGTGGAATGTGCTCTTGGCTTGAAGGGTAGTTCTCTCTTAGCAAGAGTGTAACAGAGAGTGATGCATTGTACAATCCATCTAGATATAGTGGACTTTGATGCTGCATCTCCTTCTCTTCCTGCTGCCACCGAGACAAAGAACTGATTAGTCTTTCTCAGTGATCTGGTTCTTTCCATGTAGAACATGACAGCTCTGCGTACATCTAGTGTATGCAGACTTTTTTCTCCCAAGCTGGAAGGGTTTTGAAAGAACGTTGGTAGTTCTATAGATTGGTTTACATGAAATTTTGAGATGAATTTTGGTGCAAACCTTGGGAGTGTGCGAAGAACCACCTTATCCTTGTGAACTGATACGAAGGGGTCTAGTACAGAAAGAGCCTGTGGTTCACTTACTCTCCTAATGGAGGTGATAGCTATTAGGAAAGCAGTCTTAAGAGTGAGGTATTTAAGAGTTGCCTTGTGCATGGGTTCGAAAGGAGTGCCCATGAGTCTAGAAAGTACCACGTTTAAGTCCCATCCGGGAGCTGGGTTAGCTATCGGGGGGTGTATTCTCTTTACCCCTTCCATAAAGGCCTTGATAACTGGTATCTTCCACCACAACACTTTAAGTTGGGAAGTGGTGTATGCAGAAAGTGCCGCTAGGTGGACTTTAATGGAATTAAACACTAGACCTGAATCCAGTAAATGGGTCAAGTACAGAATAATGTTAGTGGCAGAGCAGTCAACCGGGTTGATGTTCTTACTTCTACACCAGATGACAAATCTTTTCCACTTGCTAGAATAGCAGTGGCGAGTATTAGGTTTTCTGGCTTCCCTGAGGATGTCCATACATCTCTGAGGGAGATGTAAATGTCCAAATTCTAGGATCTCAGGAGCCAGGCTGCTAAGTTCATGGTCTGAGGGCATGGATGCAGTGTCCTGCCCTTGTCTTGTGACAGCATGTTGTACGGGCAGGGAAGTTTCATTGGGGGAGATAGGGACATCTCCATCAAGTGAGCGAACCATGGCTGCCAGGCCCACCTTGGGGCTACTAGTATCATGGTAACCTGCTCTTGGTGCATCTTGTGCACCACTTTGTTGAGGAGGGGAGTCGGGGGAAAGGCGTAAACACATTTCCCTGACCATTGAATCAACAGACCGTTCCCCTTGGACTGGTTCTGGGGGTACCTGGAGGCGTAACTTTGGCATTGTGAGTTCTCCAGGGTTGCAAACAGGTCTATTTCCGGGAAACCCCATTGCGTGAAGACGTCTAAGACGATGTTTTCGTGTAATTGCCATTCGTACTCTTTGGGTAGGGGGAAGTCTCTGCTGAGTTTGTCTGCTAGCAGATTGAGTTCCCCTGGTACATGTTGTGATAGTAGGAACATGTTGTGTTTGAGAGCCCACTTCCATATATTCTGGGACAGCTTGGACAGTCCTGGAGAGTGAGTGCCCCCTTGCTTGTTGAGATAGTGCATGGCTGTGGTGCTGTCTGTGAGGACCATCACTGTCTTTCCTTGTAAGTGTTCCTGAAAGGCTTTCAGTGCTTTGAACACTGCTAATAGTTCCAGCAGGTTTATATGCTTGGATGCTAAGCTCGGAGTCCACACTCCGTGAGCAGTCTGATGGGATAGGTGAGCCCCCCATCCTGTAAGGGATGCGTCTGTGGTTAGAGTGGCTTCCACTGTGGGTGTGGCAAAAGTTTTCCCTAATAACAGGTTTTCCTTTGTCCACCACCGTAGCGAGAGAACCAAGGCCTGCGAGACTACCACCAGATCGTCCCATTGTCCGCTGGCCTGACACCACTGGCTGTAGAGCCACTCCGGCATTGGGCGCATGCGCAGGCGCGCATGAGGTACCAAATAAATACATGACGCCATGATCCCTAGCAAGCGCATTGCCTTGCGTACCGTCACCTCTCGACCTGCCACATATTGGGGGATCTGAAACAGCATGTTTTGGACCCTCTCGTTGGAGGGGAAGACGAGGCCGTCCTTTGTTCGGATTAGAGCCCCTAGGAATTGTTTGATTTGGCTGGGGTCTAAGCTGGACTTCTTTTCGTTGATGGAGAAGCCCAGTTGGGACAAAAGGTCTACGGTCCTTTGGGTATTGGAGAAGCATGTTTCGTAAGAATCCCCTGTTATGAGCCAGTCGTCGAGGTACGGGTAAACCGGGATGGATAATCTGCGCAGGTGGGCCGCTGCCACTGCCAGTACTTTCGTAAATACCCTTGGTGCCGATGCTATCCCGAAGGGTAGTGCTCTGAACTGATAGTGTTTGTTCTCTATCTTGAACCTGAGGTATTTTCTGTGCGCTGGCAACATTAAAATATGAAAGTATGCATCTTTCATGTCTAGTGTTGTCATGTAATCCCCCTGTGATAACAGTGGGATTACTTCCTGCAAGGTCACCATACGAAACTTTTGGGGTTTGACAAAGTTGTTCGCTGGGCGCAGATCTAATACAGGGCGCATGGTTAAGTCCTTTTTGGGTACAAGGAAGTACACTGAATAAATAACTTCTGTTACCTGAGATAGGGGGACAGCCTCTATAGCTTCTTTTTTCAGTAGCTCTTCTACTTCTTGAAGAAGAATAGTGAGGTGTTCCGGTGTCATGCGTCGGTTCCGTGGGGGTCTGCATTTGGGGGAACCGTTGAATTCGATGCAGTATCCGTGGGCTATGGTGGATAATACCCAGCGGTCTGACGTTATTCCCTCCCATGCTGAAAGGAACGATGTTAGCCGGCCCCCGACCGGTGATGCATGGGAGGGGACCCGAATCTTTGGGTCATTTGTTGGTATTGGGCGTGGGACCTTTTGGAATGGAGCCGCGCCCTCTTCCTTTGCCACGACGTTGGCCTCTTTGACTGAACTGGGTGCTTTGGTTAGAGGGCCAGTTGGTAGCAGAGTAAAATTGTTGTTGGCTTTGCTGCTGGCGTTGGCCACAAAAGGAGCGTCTATTGCCATAGCTGCGTCTGTTAGGTGGCCTAAAAATTTGGTCAAGAGTCTTGATGGTATCAAACTCCTTCTTCGCATGTTCTAGGGCCTCATCAACTGCTTTCCCAAACAGATGTGTTTGCTCTATGGGCTTATTTATTAGGGAAGCCTGGGTTTCTGGCTTAAATCCCGAAATGCGCAGCCAGACATGGCGTTTGAGAAGTATTCCCTGAATCAGGGAGCGGCCAGCTGTCTCTGCGGCATCTAAGGAGTTCTTTACGATGCCCTGGTTTACAAGAGTTCCCTCTGATATAATAGCTAACAGGCGTGAGCGCAGGGGTTCTGGTGCGTCCTCTGCTTCGCTGCGCAGCTTGCTCCACTGTGCATCTGCGTAGCTAGCTAGTAGGGAATTGTTATTCGCGATCCTGGTTGAGAAGGCGGCGGATGTCGTGATTCTCTTCCCAAGTGCATAGAGCTTCTTGCCCTCTTTGTCAGGTGGTGCCTCACTAGTAGATAGTGGTACCCCCGCTCTCTTTCTTGTGTTAGTCACTACCAGAGAGTCCGGGATAGAATGTCCCCTGATGTACAAAGGGTCAGAAGACGAAGGGCTGAAGAGCTTTTCTATCCGAGGGTTGACCCCTCTGACTAAGGCCGGATTGGAAAGGGAAGGAGTTATTCTTCTCTTTATAGAAGCCAGGAGTGGAATGGACTGGCTGAACGGGGCTTTTTCTTTAATAACCTTTTCTACAAAGTCTATGTCCGGAAGGGTCTCCCCTGTGTCCATTTCAAAATGCGCTGCTGCCTTGCGCAATAGTGCATTAAGTGAAGGCTGGTCATCTATGGGGGAGGTGTTCCCAATAGGTGAGTCCTTGGGAGGAGAAGGATGAAAGACATCAGGGTCTGAGTGCACTGATGGGGATTGCCAAGGCTGCACTGATGGGGAGTGCCAGGGCTGTGAGGTAGCTGTATCTTCTTCAAAAGCTCCTGCGCTAGTGTAAGGGTCTTCCTCAAACCTCTCCTCCTCAAGTTCTTCCTCTCCACCTAAACACTCCTCATCTTCCTGGAGGTTTTGCTCCTCTTCAGTGAGGTCATATGCATCTGTAGAAGGGGTAAATAGCCTAGGAATCTTGACCCTAGGGTCATCCTGGGTCCATTCTCTTGGTCTTTTGGGTGTGGGTGGGTTTTGGCTACCCAAAAACCTCTCCATCTTTTCCATACAAGAATGGAGTCTTTCCAGGGTCTCATGGGGAACCCCTGAATAGTCTAGAGGGGGGAAATCAGTGTTTTCGGCTTCAAAACGCTTCGAACGCTCCCACAACGTCTACGAAAGCTTTCCGTCGCCCTCAGAAAAGCCCTCCGGTAGTTCAGAAGTGCCTTTAGATGGATGGGGCAGTTCCTGGCTACTCTTGTGCTTTTTCGGCGTTTCTATATCCTTGGGTGCGGTATTCGACGTCTGTTTCGTCGTCCGCTTACGTTTGTCCTCGGAAACAATTCTCGCCAGACTCTCGACGACGAGTTTGTCAGTCGAGGGTTCTGGAGTCGGCGTTGCCTGCGTTCCGCGTTGTTTTTCGACGGCCGCTCTATGGAGCGTTTCGTCGGATGTTTTTGGGGTAGCGCCCGTCTTAGATAAAAGCCCAATCGCTGGTCGCGGCTGCGTTTGTGGGTGGGGCTTGAGACCCTTGCGGTCTGAGGTCGACGCCGGAGTGCCCTGCGTCCCCTTCGGCGCTGGTGGATCCTTCGTCCTGGACGAAGAAGAGCCGTGGGTTGTGTGCTTAGGCCTATGGGGTCTGTGTGCGTCCTTGTCGCCGGGGTGTTCATCCCCATAAGCAGGGCGTGAGCCGAGCCCGTCGGGCCGGGGACGGACGTCGAGGAGCGCGAGCGCTCCTTCTGGGGGTCACCCTCCTCGTCACTTTCTATAACAGCGGCGGCGGGTGAGGAAACTGACTTCGACATCGCGTAGTCCGCCCACCTCTTAACTTTCCGTTCTTTAAGAGTTCTTGGTTTCAAGAGGTTACAAGCCGCGCAGCTGTCCTCTTTATGATCGAGGGGCAAGCAACGATTACAGAGCTTGTGTTTGTCCTTCCAAGTGTATTTGCCCCTACAGCGTGGGCAAAACTTAAAAGGTGTCCTCTCCATAGCTGAGGCAATAAAAACTGGTGATAACAACCCCGAGGGAAAGATAGGGGAGAAAAAGACATTCTTGACGAGAGGGTAAAAGTTCGAAACCCCCACTCTCCCTACTGTATGTTGGCCGGCGAGGCCTGGCCACGTGTTCGGCAGCGCCGAAGGATCTCCTCCGTCTCTTCTCCTCCGTCGAAAACTTGCTCGGCGGAGAAACAGCTTCACAGCTAACGTCGAGGGGAGGGATCTTTAACAATAAGTATATATTAAGGACCGAGGTCCGTAGTAATGGTTTAGCAATGTCTCTCTAGGAGCTCCGCGTAAGGCGACCATAAGCTGGGCGGAAAAAAACAATCTGAGGGACCTCGACGCGTGAGGGATTGTGGGTACAACGCATGTCACTATAGGGATAGTGTTACAGACACGCCTTGTCGACGTCCCCTTTTCGACTACGAAAAACAAAATGCAATACTCCGCAGTGACCACTGGATGTCGGACCTATGCACAGCATGTGATTCTAAGCAGATTAACAAACATCAGAAATACTATTACAGTTTGCTTTTCAGATCAGTTCTACACAGATTAAGGTAAGGGATATCTATTTAACTTGTTTTAGGATGGCACACAGCTAACAAGTAAAGTAAAAGCTATATACTTTTTAAAGGGGCTATCAGCAACTTGAGAGGTAAATGTAACCTAAGGCAGACTTATTCTGGACAGGCTAACAGCAAGTCAGGGGAAGCAATACCCAATTTGGGACACCCATAAATGCATATCCTAACAGGTAGAGTACAGTGGAACGGAACCAACAGCATTACTTTTGGTAAGAGGGGGACCCAATTCACAGGTGAGAAAGGAACAAGTTACTTACCTGTAACTGTTATTCTCCAGCATGGGTCTGGCATAGATTCACATGCTCATGAATATTCCCCGTCAGGCCGGCAACCCTTGGTAAAAGAAAAAACCTTTTCACTTTCACTTACAGACTGTATTTCTCCTCTAAACCAATCACTGAGCTCTGGGTCATACTGCCCCCAGCCAATGACTGCCCTCTCCCTAAGCTCCTCTGGCAGCCATCTTCAGATTTGGTAATCACAAAGTGGCAGTATGACTAAGAAGAGCCGCAGAGGGGACGGCGGGAGGGTTTGCATGTGAATCCATGGCAGAACCATGCTGGAGAACATTAGTTACAGGCAAGTAACTTGTTCCTTCTCCAGCATGGGGTCTGGCAGGGATTCACATGCTCATGAATAAAGAATGCATAGTAGTACAACATTACACAACCACAGGAGGTAGCAAGGCTCAACAGAAGCAATTACACTTACTCAAGAACAGGCTCACCTTCAAGCGAACAGGTTGCATAGCACTGTTTGGCAGACCCTGCACTCCTCCCTGGAATCCCCGTCGGCGCAGTAGAATCTTGTGAAGATGTGCATAGACCTCCATGTAGCAGCCCTGCAGATGTCCAGCAGGAGCACACCAGACAGGAACACCGTTGTCGCAGCGATCGCTGTGGTGGAATGGGCTCTCGGACGACAGGGCAGTGTTGGTTTGCCAACTGGTGACAGTATGTGATACAGCAGAAGAGCAACCTGGAGATGGAAGCCTTGGACAAAGCCTTCCCATGGTTCACAGGACCAAAGTTCACAAATAGTTGAGTCGTCTTCCGGAAATGCTTTGTGCGTGCCACACAGAACTTCAGAGCATGAGCCACATCCAACGAGTTCAAAGTCCTTTCAGTCGGCAACAAAGGTTTAGGGAAGAACACAGGCAGCACCAAAGGCTCGTTCAGGTGGAATTCCGACTGAACCTTAGGCACGAAGGAGGGGTGCGTCCGCAGCACCACCCTCAAGTCGTGAAAGGTCAGACATGGCTGTTTGCAGGATAGGGCCTGGTTCTCACCCACCCTCCTGGCAGATGGGATGGCCACGAGGAAAGCAGTTTTCCAAGATAGGAACGAGAGGGGCCTGATGTATAGGCTCGAAGGGGACCACCATGTTGAGTTCCCATGCTAGGGCAGGCGCCTTCACCGGCGGCAACAATCGAAACAGTCCTTTGAGGAAATCCATGACGAGACGGTGGGACCAAAGAGAAGACCGTCCTGGAGACCAGGTGTAGCGGGAGATAGCCGTCAGATGCACCTTGATAGAGGCGCGCGCCAGCACCGCCTTGGCCAGGGACAACAAGTACGGAACAATCTGCAGGGCCATGAACCTCAGAGGGTTGATCTTCTGCAACCGGCACCATGTAGAAAAACGCTTCCACTTGTGCTGTAGCACTTAGTCGACAATGCTCTAGTCCAGGCAAGGACCTCTCTGCAGTCCGCCGGCAACTCGTACCCTCCGAACTCTAATGCTGCAGGAGCCAAGCCTTCAGGTTCAGCGATCCTGGGTCGTGATGCAGGATTGTGCCTTCTTCTCTGGTGAGCAGATCCGCGACCACTGGCAGCTTGACTGGAGGTGATGTTGACAGGCTGAGAAGGTACGGGTACAAAACTGCCTCGGCCACGCTGATTACGATCATCCTGCATCGACACAATTTGAGTTGATTGATGACTCGCAGGCGGAGTGGCGCGGGGGCGGGGGGGGGGGGCGCTTGGGGGTAACGCATACAGGAACAGGCCTTCCCACTGGAAGGAAAGCGCGTCCCCCATGCTCCTCGGTTGGCGGAACCTGCTGGCGAATTTCTGATATTTGGAATTTGGTGCCTCCCCGCTTCCTGATGGAGAACATCGTGGTGTTGTCCATGAAGACCCTCACCACTTTGCCCTTGGGGGACAGTAGGAACGACTTGAGGGCCCAAAACACTGCCCGCAGATCCAGGATATTGTTGTGGAGATCCCTCTCCTCAGGCAGCCACAGGGCTGTGGCAAGGAGACGTCCGGTGTGGGCTCCCCATCCCTTCAGGGAAGCGTCCGTGGTGACCGTCTCCTAGTACGGGGGACTCTGGAAGACTGTGCTCCCGGCGATGTTGGAGCACACGCCCCCCAACTGATCGCTCGACGGACACCTGGATCCACCGAGCATCCAGAAACTCCTGAAGGGGTCGCATCTGCAACCTGCAGAGCCGGATCAGGTAGATGCCCGATGAAATCATGCCGAGCAGCCACTTCATGGACCGCAACATGGCCGCCTTCAGTGCCAACAGCGGTTGCACCTTGCCCAGTATGGCCGCTCCCTCTCCTCCGAGGGGGCCACCAGGCAGGAGACCGCGTTGAGCCTGGCCCCCACGAACAGTGCGTTCTACGATGGTATCAAGCAGACCTTTGGATAGTTAACGGAGAACCCCAGATCAGTCAGCAGCCGGACGGACCTCTCTGTGTGTTCGAACGCTACTTCCCTTGACCTGGCCCGAACGAGCCAGTCGTTGAGGTACGGGTACATATGAAGCCCCCCTAGACGCAGATGGGCCATCACTGGTGCCAGGCATTTCGTACACACCCTGGGCACGTACTTCAGTCCGAAGGGGAGGGCCTTGAATTGGTAGTGCCTTCCCTGTACTACAAAGCACAGGAACCTCTGATGCTTTTCGTGAATATGATATGATAGTTTATTGATATAGCGCCTATACACAATGTGTTTCAAAGCACTTCAAGGCAAGGGAGGGAACAAGAGAAAAGACCATTACATTCTTACAGGCCATGAACAGTAATTAACTATCGTACTCTGCCTGACGACATTTCAGATAGTGCAAGAGCTAAGACATAGATAAGGAAGGGAGGGGGAGAGTGGGAAGGAAATGGAAACAGACGGTCGACTACCGTACTAGTCTTGACGACATTTCTGGTAGAGCCAGAGAAAAACAAAAAGGCGAGGGAGAGGGGTGCAGAAAGGAAGGGGAGGAACAAAACAGCGACTAACCTACTAGGCCTGACATTTCAGATAGTGCTGGAGGGGGTGGGGGGCACAAGTAAGGGGAGGGGAAAGGAGACAGGCGAGGCTGCTATCACACTAGGTCCAGGGACAATCCTGTAGGGTAAGTGCATAGAAGAAAGGAGAATATGGGAAAAGGGAGAAAGGGAGAGGAGGAGAGAACAGAGTAAGCAGTCAAAAAGAGTGGAGAAGCAAGAGGGGAGAGTGAATACAATTGCAGATGCCAGTAGTAACACAATGTTGCAAGCCAGAATACAAGATGAAGATGGGAACAGCATGATTCAGGGCCACCATGAGTACAAGATGCAAAGCAAGTCCAGCGTGAAAGTTGAGAAAGGGTGACGCACTGCGAGTCCAAAAACGTAAAATCCAGCATTGTCCGCAAGACGGAGACACCAGAATGTTTCAGGACAGACTCCTGCAGAAGGAGGCTGGAGGGAGGGGAGGGGGGGGTCTGGGGCTGTGGTGTGTGTGTGTGTGTGTGTGTGTGTGTGTGTGTGTGTGTGTGTGTGTGTGTGTGTGTGTGTGTGTGTGGTGGGGGGGAGAGGGAGGGGATGTGGGTTAGAAGAATCAAGCAAACAAGGCAACACCTGTGCGCGGGAAGGCGTGGAGCACAAGGGAACATCACAGGATGACCAGAGGGGGTGGGGATGGTCTGTAGGGACAGAGAGAGTAAACATGTTGGTGCATGCTTACCTGCTGTCTGAGCGAGGAGGGGAGGGTGGGGGGGGGGGGGGGCAGGCCCTGGGTCCTCCTTGGCCGAACATGCGCCGACAGGAATTGTCCTTTTCTTGGTCTGCCCTTCGCTTTAGGCACCCTTGATCTAAGAGTTCAGAGCAGGAAGGAAGAGGCAGGGCTAAGAAGGTGGGCAGGGTTTACGTCAGGTGACCTAGATCTATTTGCACCTTCTCCCCATCTGCAAACGAAGAGGCTGGAGGGCTCCTTAAGTAGGGAAAAGAGTGCAACAAGGAAGGCACAGGGTGGGCAATGGAAGTATGTATCTTCCAGGTGCAGCGACATCAAGAAGAATCCTATCTCTACTTGGCCGAGCACGTGCTGCAACGTGACCATCTTGAATGTTTGGGACTTGAAGTGTTCGAGACGCCGCAGGTCTAGAATGGGCCTCCAGCCACCATTCTTTACCAAGAAGTATCTGGAGTAGACTGGAGCCCCGGAGTCGCTTTGGAACCAGCTCTATTGCACCTTTTCTCATCATGGCCCGTACCTTCCTGCAGGAGCCGAGGATGTACTGCTCCTGCTGGGCCCCCGGTGATATCCGTGGACACTTCTGTTGGTACACTAGAGTGTGGCGTGGCCGAGAGGGTACAGCACCGATCGGTCAGTAGAGATCTTCTTCCACTCGCTGATGGGGCCCCGATGTCCTGGCCGGTTAAATCTTGCTTCGAGGCCTGCCTGCCGCCTTGGGAGCAACGTCAGCCACCTCCACAGAAGGCCTTAGAATGCCTCTGTAGGCCTCCTTGGTCGTGGACCGGGAGGGTGGACTGTACAAAGAGGACCCTGCCCGACTTCCCGCCACGGGCTCGAAAGGACGGGCGTTGTTGAAGATTGCCCAAGGAACAGGCCGTCTCAGTGTCAACCTTGACAGCTGCAACGACTCGTCGGCCTTCCCAAAGAGGTTGTCCCTGTCGAAGGGCATGACCAGAACCCTCGTCTGGACCTCCTGATGAAAGTTGGTTGCTTTCAGCCAGCCATGACAATGGAGGCAGACACTGTTCAGCCATCTGTCGGAGCCCTGTGTTCGATGTCAAGGGCCACCGATTGCATGGTCTGATGCCACCTCCCCCTCCTGGAGGAAAGTGCTTCGACCCGCTTGTCGCCGGGTAGGATCTCTACCAGTGGGGCCATCTTATACCACAGATCCCTGACATACCTGGCCGGAATAGCAAGGGCGTTGGCCGCCTTGACTGTTGATGCTGCAGAGTAGATTACTTTTCTTCCAATGGCATCCAACTTCTTTCCCTTGCTATCCGGAGGGACGGAGGATGAAGGCGAGGGGTTAGACTACTTCTTCCTTGCTGCCGCCGAGGCCACTGAATCTGGGGAAGGCTGTGACCATAGGCACTTGGGTGCGGACTCGGGTACCCAGTATTTCTTCTCCAGTCAATCCCTCTTGGCCGAGGCCGTGGCCGGGTTCCTCATCAAAGCCAGGCCTTCCTCCCAAACGTTGTGCAGGAGAGGCACCGCCAAGATGGTCTTCCTCTTAGCCTCACGTTGATATAGGAAACCTTCCTTCCTGGTCTCCTCCAGTATCCGTTGGAACAGTTCCGCCGCTCTGGCGACCATGGCATGGAACAACCCCACCTTGTCTTGGGAAGAGGCCCTTGGCTGCGGTGAACCGCCCACCATGCCCATGTCGTCATCCGTGTCCGTCATGTCTGTCCTAGTGTGTCTCGAAGTGGGGGGAGGCACGTGTGGAGGTTGATGCAGCTGTGTAGGGTGCTGCTTTCTCTCTTTCGCTGGAGGTTGGGCCAGGGCCACCAGGGCCGGCAATGTCGTTGGCATCAATTTGATTCTCCTACACCAGGGTGTGCAGGGTCGAAAGGATGTCCAGCGATGCATACCTCTGAGGGGTCGGGCGGTGGGCCTACTGTGCCCCGCCATCACCATCAGGATTTTCGCCGTCGTCTCCCACGGCCTACTGGCTCATGTGGACAGATGCCTGGTCCTCCTTCGAGGAAGAAATATCCATGCCCTGGAGTACGGTTGAACCCCCCCCCCCCCCCAACCCCCTTTTTTGCTTCCAGGGGAGTCTGGTTCGGGATCAGGGATGGCATCCTCTTGTCCAGTGTCCCCCTCCACCAGCTTGGCTGATGCCTCCCATCTCGGATGCAGGGATACTCTGGGCACTGCCGGGGCTTCCTTGTCTTGCCCCCTTGGCCTTCGAGAGGACGGCCGCCACCAACTATCGTCGACTTCGCTTCGGCCTTCAGGGGTATGTCGGTCGTCTTTTCCTGCTCCTTAGTTTTTGCTGGCTTTGCCCACAGCTTCTTCGGGTTAGCCAATTTCCTCTTCGAGGAGGAGCTGGAGCAATGAAGGCAGATAGTGAAGATGTGTGCGCTGCCCGTTGCGGAACCCGCTTGCGCGGCTCCCCCGACGGAAACTGACTTGCAGTGCTTGGCCTTGTCTTGGGCCCCCACGGGTGGAGTGCCCTAGATGTGGCATGCCCATGCTTCCCACACGGTGCAGAGGCCTTGACGCCGAGTCACGCTGCCAGCATACTGCGACGATCCTTCACGGTTTGTTTGGAGAACCCGAGGCAGATTTTGCAATCCGCTTCCCTGTGATCCAGATGGACAGTAGAGGCCCTGGAGGGGTTTGTCCTCTACAAACATTCCATAGTCCGCAGCTGGAGCAGAGCTTGAAAAGGTAGCGTCCCCTTCTTCTCCGACATGGTCCGGAGTGCAGATTAGGCCTGATGGCCTTCTGGAATCTTCTTTGAAACTTTGACGATTCTTGCCATTGAGGGGTGTTGAAATTCACTGACAAATGGATGCCTGCTTGTCGGCCGATGTAGAGAAAGAGCACAGGACTCCCAACACTTGAATGTGCTGTACAAATCTGAAGATGGCTGCCAGAGGAGGGGATTAGGGAGAGGGCAGTCATTGGCTGGGGCAGTATGACATAGCTCAGTGATTGGTCCCGGCCTGATGGGGAATATTTATGAGTATGTGAATCCATGCCAGACCCCATGCTGGAGAAATTAACATTCTATCTACTTTCTGGTAGAATGGCAAGTCAGCTTCTAAGGAAAGTAAAACCTTATGCTTTATGTTAGGGAGAATTCTCATAAATGTGCCAATTCCCTTCAACTTGGAGACCCCCAGCAACTTTGCTGGATTTTGAGGACTTGATTTTTTTACCTGGAGAGAGTGAGAGCCTTTTTTTCCCCACTCTCATGTATTTTGATGTGTGTTATTCTTGTGTTCTTTGATTATGGAGTTTTAGATAACTCCATAGGCATCATCTTTTCATGTGTGTCACACAGCACCATCAGTGCAGTGACAAAGCGAAGCCTTCTAGGGTCTCCCATGGTTTAAATACCTTCTCTGGGATAAACTACTGTTTCCCAGAGAAAGTAAAGTTAAATTGACTTTACTAGTCTTTTTAAATTCCTAGACCCCGCACACACTATTTTCCAATAGAGTGTTGGAGATATAGCAGTCAATTGCTAAACTTTCCTATCAAAAATAGATGGTAGCAGTGGTTTTACAACAAACTAAAATGATTTTCGCCGATCACGAACACCAGTAGCTAAAAATCACGGGAGCCATGTTTTTCAAGATGGCGTCTGAGCCCCCACGGTCGTCTTTTTTCATAGTTTCTTTTTGGAAAGTTCCTTCTGGAGTTTGTCTCTGCGCGCCAAACCAGGTTTGGTACCTTTGTTCCTACACATCTGGCGCCTGAGTGTCTGGGGTGGGCAGGAAGTGAGGGAGGTGCCCGAAAGAAACTCCCTGTGTTAAGTCTCCAAGGAGAGCCAAATGCACTCTGGCGTGATTGGCTTGCTGATTGTCCAGCAAGGACAGCCATCCTGCTGGTTGAGTGGCAGCTAGGCTGGGATGAATGGGAGAAAACGGTTTAAAAGGCGAGTCTTTTGGCTTGGAAGGCAGAGTCGACCACTGGAACGAAAGAACCGAAGACTAGCTGGAAGACGACAGCGGCTGCTGCAACTCCTGGACTGTTGGTTTGCCCGGTGAAGCCCTGCTGCAGGTCCAAATCGCCAAGTTCATCTCGACAGAGAAGCCCCTTCAAGAACTTCTTCCTTGAGTTGGTAGGACCAATCAACTCATAAGCCACTTGGCTACCATTCTCTGAGCTGGTTAGGATTAACCAGGGGGAAGGACACCATGTTAAGGAGAATTCTCATCTTATGGCTAATTTTCCTTACCTATAGAGTCCCCCAGCAGCTTTGCTGGATTTGAAGGGTTTTATTTTTCTCCTGCTAAGAGTGAGACTTTTTCCCACTCTCAGACATTTCTGCTATGTGTGTTCCAGGCTATTTTTGTGTTTAATGTCTATGGGGTTTATCTCACCCCCATAGGAACCATCCTTATCCTCGTGTTACACAGCACACTCCGTGCAGTGACACAGGGGTGTCGTAGCGACCCCCAACCATAGACGCCATACCCTGGAACTGAATACATTCTCCCAGGGCATGTAAAGTCCCCATTGACTTTACTAGTCAATTTTTATGAACTAAACCAGTACAACCCATCTTACTATGGTACTATGGAGGTACTGGGAAGGGTTAATTGTTTTTCCCTGTTCATTTTCGAGAGGGTACCCTACAGTCCCTCTCTCAAAAGTTTATGGCTGGTGGCAGTGGTTACTACTAAAAATATTCGACTGCGAGTATTTCCCTATGGGATTTTCCCATTGTTCGAGGCTACCACATTTACTGACAGCCTCTAACATACCGCCGGTTTATTTTTATATTAACTTTACTCCGGTAGGTTTTATTTGCCAGAACTTTAATATAACTTCTTTCTCGTGTCTTCCTCTAAACTCCTAACCCAGGTCGGGGATCCTTTGTTCGTCCTTTTGGCGGGCTTCTGCTGAGAAGCCCTCCTTTCGGCGCCACTGAGTCTGGGGTGGGTCCATTGTGTGGGGAGGGAAGTAGGACCCCTGGACAGGGTTGCCTCACCAACCCAGGTCGCACTCTGTCCTGATAGGCTGGAGGGTCTCCCGCCAAGATGAACACTCTGCTGTGTGAGTGACAGCTAGGCTGTATGAATGGGGATCTTTTTGCATAAAAGCAGGGTACTAAGGACTGCAAGAGCAAGACGTCGCCACTGGAACCAAGAAGCCGAAGAGGAGAGAAGCCAACGACATCTGCAACGACGGAACCCCGGTGAAGCCCTGCTGCAGCGTCTCACCACTTTTCTCCACACGACGAGAGAAGATCTTCATCTGAAAGAGCCTTCTTCCCTTGAGCTGGTGGGGCCAACCAGTTTTCCAATCGCCTTCCCGGACCTGCCCTATTCTAATCGCCAGTACTCTGTACTCTGAGACCGGATAGCCAAGCACCCGTTCACCCGGACTGCGATTTAAAGGAGCATACCTATTTGTCGGGCAGCACCGCGGCTGGTTTCATCCCTGGGTAGTGCAGTAAATCAAACCTTCCTCCACGACGAGAGCCTCTCTTCCTCTGCTGGATCCCCCGACTGCAGGAACTACCAGGAACAACCGTCACTGCAGGAGCCACTTCTTCATATTAAGGTAGATTGTTCCGCCAGGCCGCCCTTTTCGCGTGCTAGTGCTAAAGGTGTTTTAAATCCTTTACCTACCTGTTGGGTTGGCCGCATCTATCTTCTAAATATTGTCTTTCACCTTCTGCATCCACCTTTTTGAATCTTTAACCAAAGACTTGACTGCAGCTACAAGAACATTTTGCTCCTGGGCCCTTTGCCCTGTACCACTGACTCTGGCACAGGGCTATTGACTCTGGCTGAATTTGTTAGAACTGCCTTCTCTAGATTGCTTCTCAACTAGAACTGTATTGATGCACCTACTTCTTATAACCACCTTTTCCTTCCAACTTTTGATACTTGTGAAGTGCCATTTTGCTCGGTTTTCATTTAAGTACTCTATGCTAAAGTACTGCCTTGCCTAAACTTGTTCACAAACTTTTGGGAAGTGTTGCTAGGGTGTGTAAGAAGATATTCCTGTATAACTTGTGCTTTCCCTCCCTTGTGAGAAATTGCTTGAGTGCCATTTGTGCTTGGTTTTCACTGTGCCGTTATACTCAGTTTTCACTCTTGCTCAAACTTGTCTACAATTTAACTAGGGAGTTTTGTATACTTTTCTTGACTGAATTTAACTTGCTTTATTAACTGTAATTAATGTGTTAAACTAGAAGTGTGTAAAATATGACAATGCATTACTTACCGTAAAAGCATTTCTGATGGTTTTATCTGCTTAGATTCACATGCTGTGCATAGGTCCGACATCCAGTGGTCACTGCAGAGTATTGCATTTTGTTTTTCGTAGTCGTAAAGGGGACGTCGACAAGGCGTGTCTAACACTATCCCTATAGTGACGTGCGGTGTACCCACAATCCCTCACGCGTCGAGGTCCCTCTGTTTGTATTTTTTCTGCCCTGAGGGAGCCTTCTAGACGTGAGTGAGTACAGAAAAGAGAGATATAGAAAAGGATGTCTATGTTCCTTCCATCCGAGCGGGGAGGAAGGGTGGGCACATGTGAATCTAAGCAGATACAACCATCAAAAATGCTTTTACGGTAAGTAATGCATTGTCTTCTGATGTTTGTTAATCTGCTTAGAATCACGTGCTGTGCATAGTCTAGCGAGCAGTACCCGGAGTTGGAGGTGGGTTGTGAGAAGGAACAGTAGAGAAAGGGTGTCTTAATACTGCTTGTCCCAACTGGGAATCAGCTCTAGAGTGGGCATCTAGACAGTAATATTTTGTAAAGGTGTGTACAGAACTCCAGGTTGCCGCTTTGCAGATGGACTGAAGGGGAACATTTGCAATGAAAGCTTTGGATGCCCCAGTGCCACGAGTAGAGTGTGCTCTTGGCTTGAAGGGTACTTCTCTCTTAGCAAGAGTATAACAGAGAGTGATGCATTGAACAATCCATCTAGATATAGTGGACTTTGATGCTGCATCTCCTTCTCTTCCTGCTGCCACCGAGACAAAGAACTGATTAGTTTTTCTCAGTGGTCTAGTTCTTTCCATATAAAACATGACAGCTCTGCACACATCAAGTGTATGCAGGCTCTTTTCTCCTAGATTTTAGGGATTTTGAAAGAACGTTGGTAGTTCTATTGACTGGTTGACATGGAATTTCGAGATGAATTTTGGTGCAAACCTTGGGTGTGTGCGTAGAACCACCTTATCTCTGTGAACCGTTACAAAGGGGTCTAGAACAGAAAGAGCCTGTAGTTCACTTACTCTCCTAATGGAGGTGATAGCTATTAGAAAAGCAGTCTTAAGCGTGAGGTCTTTAAGAGTTGCCTTGTGCATGGGTTCAAAGGGTGAACCCATGAGCCTGGTGAGTACCACACATTTAGGTCCCAGCCGGTAGCTGGGTTTGCTATTGGAGGGTGTATCCTTTTTACCCCTTACATTAAGGCCTTGATCACTGGGACTTTCCACCATGACACTAAGTTGGGAAGTGGTGTATGCAGAAAGTGCCGCTAGGTGGACTTTAATAGAATTGAATACTAGACCTGAATCCAGCAAATGGGTCAGGTACAGAACAATTTGTGTGGGAGAGCAGTCAACTGGGTTGATGCTTCTTCCTCTACACCAGATGACAAATCTCTTCCATTTGCTAGAATAACAGTGACGAGTGTTAGGTTTTCTAGCTTCCCTGAGTATGTCCATGCACCTTTGTGGCAGTTCCAAAGGTCCAAATTCTATGACCTCAGGAGCCAGGCTGCTATGTTCAAGGTTTGAGGGCATGGATGCAGTGTCCTGCCCTTGTCCTGTGACAGCATGTTGTACAGGCATGGCAGTGTCACTGGTGGAGACAGAGACATCTCTATCAGATGAGCGAACCATGGTTGCCGGCCCCACAAAGGGGCCACTAGTATCATGGTGGCTTGTTCCCGGTGCATCTTGTGCACAATCTTGTTGAGAAGGGGAGTCGGGGGGAAAAGCGTAAACAAATTTCCCTGACCATGGAATCGATAGACCTTTTCCCCTTGGACTGGTTCTGAGGGTACCTGGAGGCGTAATCTAGGCATTGTGAGTTCTCCAGAGTTGCGAACAGGTCTATCTCTGGGAAACCCCACTGTGTGAAGACGTCGAAGACGAGGTCTTCGTGTAACCGCCATTCGTACTCTGCGGGCAGGGGGAAATCTCTGCTGAGTTCGTCTGCTAGCAGATTGAGTTCCCCTGGTACATGTTGTGACAGTAGGAACATGTGTTTGAGAGCCCACTTCCAGATGTTCTGGGACAGCTTGGACAGTCCTGGAGAGTGGGTTCCCCCTTGCTTGTTGAGGTAGAACATGGTTGTGGTGCTGTCCGTGAGGACCATCACCGTCTTTCCTTGTAGGTGTTCCTGGAAGGCTTTCAGTGCCTTGAACTCTGCCAGTAACTCCAGTAGATTTATGTGCTTGGATGCTACGCTCGGAGTCCACACTCCGTGGGTGGTCTGATGGGATAGGTGAGCCCCCCCCCCATCCTGTGAGGGATGCGTCTGTGGTTAGAGTGGCTTCCACTGCGGGTGTGGCAAAAGGTTTCCCTAGTAGCAGGTTTTTCTTTGTCCACCACCGCAGCGAGAGAACCAAGGCCTGCGAGACCACCACTAGATCGTCCCATTGTCCGCTGGCCTGACACCACTGGCTGTTGAGCCACTCTTGCATTGGGCGCATGCGCAGGCGCGCGTGAGGTACCAAATAAATACATGACGCCATCATTCCTAGCAAGCGCATTGCTTTGCGTACCGTCACCTCTCGACCTGCCAAATATTGGGGGATCTGAAACAGCATGTTTTGGACCCTCTCGTTGGAGGGGAAGACGAGGCCGTCCTTTGTTCGAATTAAAGCCCCTAGGAATTGTTTGATCGGGCTGGGGTCTAAACTGGACTTCTTCTCGTTGATGGAGAAGCCCAGTTGGAACAAAAGGTCTACAGTTTTTGGGTATTGGAGAAGCATGTTTCGTAAGAATCCCCTGTTATGAGCCAATCGTCGAGGTAAGGGTATACTGGGATGGACAACCTGCACAGATGGGCCACTGCCACTACCTACGTGATAACCCTTGGTGCTGTTGCCATCCCGAAGGGTAGCACTCTGAACTGGTAGTGTTTGTTCTCTATCATGAATCTGAGGTATTTTCTGTGCGCTGGCAACATTAAAATATGAAAGTATGCATCTTTCATGTCCAGTGTTGTCATGAAATCCCCTTGTGATAGCAAGGGGATTACTTCCTGTAAGGTTACCATGCGAAACTTTTGTGGTTTCACAAATTTGTTCGCTGGGCGCAGATCTAATACAGGGTGCAAGGTTAGGTCCTTTTTGGGTACAAGGAAGTACACTGAATAAATACCTTCCGTTACCTGAGATAGAGGCACTACCCCTATAGCTCCTTTTTCCAGTAGCTGTTCCACTTCCTGTAGAAGGATGGCGAGGTGTTCTTGTGTCATGCGTCATCCCCGTGGGGGTCTGTACTTTGGGGAACTGTTGAATTCTATACAGTAGCCGCGGGCTATGGTTGATAGTACCCAACGGTCTGATGTTATTCCCTCCCATGCTGGAAGAAACAATGTTAACCGGCCTCTGACCGGCGATGCATGGGAGGGGTTTCAAGAAGATCCAGATACAGGGGGCTTCGGAGAAGAACTAGAGGTAGTTACCTCACACCCCTGGCAGTCCCCATCAGCGTACTCTGACCCTGATGCCATAACTGATGCCTCTAGGTTTCGTTCTTCCTCTACACCCAAAAACTCATCCTCTTCCTGAAAATGTTGTTCCTCTTCAGTGAGGTCATACACATTTAATTTGTCATGCGAAGTATTAAACAACCTAGGAAATTTGGCCCTGGTGTCCTTCCCTTGGTCTTTTGGGTGTTGGTGGGTTTGGGTTTCCATAAACCTTTCCATCTTCTCCATGCAGAAATGGAGTCTCTCCAGAGTTTCATGGGGTATCCCTGAGTAGTCTAGGGAGGGAATTAGTGTTTTCTGCCTGGAAACACTTTGACCTCTCCCTCAACGTCGAAGAAAGGTTTCCGTCGCCTTCTGAAAAGCCTTCCGGTAGGCCAGGAGTCCCTCTAGATGAAGGGCGCAATTCCTGGCTCCCCTTCGGCTTTTTCGGCGTGTCTTTAGCCCTTTGCGTGGTATTCGACGTGTCTTTTGTCGTCCGCTTATGGGTATCGGCGGAAACAATCCTCGCTAGGCTCTCGACAAGTAAATTGTCTGTGGAGGTTTCTGGCCTCGACGTTACGGGCGTTGCGTGTTGTACTGCGATGGGCGCTCCTACATGGAGCGTTACGTCGGATGGTTTTGGGGGAGCGCCTTTATTTGTCGAAAGCTCAGTCGCTGGTCGCGGCTGCGTTTGCGAGTGGGGCTTTAGACTCTTGCGGTCTGAGGTAGACGCCGGGGTGCCCTGCGTCTCCTTCGGCGCTGATGGATTCTTCATCTTCAATGAAGAGCCGTGGGTTGTATGCTTATGGAAGTGAGTCTTTTGTGCGTCCTTGTCGCCGGGGTGTTCATTCCCATAAGCAGGGTGTGAGCCAAGCCCGTCGGGGCCGGGGACGGACGTCGAGGAGCGCGAGTGCTCCCTCGAGAGGTTTAAGACTTCCGCAACGGAGGTCGTGTTATCACCTTCCTCGTCACTTTCGGCGGCGGCGGGTGAGGAATCGGACTTCGACATGGCGTAGGCCGCCCACCTCTTGACTCTACGTTCTTTTAGAGTTTTGGGTTTTAAAAGCTGACAAGCAGCGCAGCCGTCTTCTTTATGATCGAGGGGCAAGCAACGATTACAGCGTTTATGCTTGTCCTTCCAGGTGTACTTGCCCTTGCATCGCGGGCAAAACCTAAAGGGTGTCCTCTCCATAGCTGAGGCAATAATTGGTGATAACAACCCCGACGGAAAGGGAAGGGAAAAGGAAAGGAAAGGCATTCTCGAAGAGAAACAAGATAGTTCCACCCCCACTCTCCCTACTGTATGTTGGCCTGCGAGGCCAGGCCACGTGTTCGGCAGCGCCGAAGGATCTTCTCCGTCTCGTCTCCTCCGTCGAAGATCTTTTTCGGTGGAGAAACAGCTTCGCAGCTACGTCGAGGGGAGGGATCTATGTGTTAATGTAATAAGTCAGGACAAGGTCCAGGCAATAGGTTTTGCAATGTCTCTCGAGGAGCTCTGCGTAAAAGCGACCAAAAGCTGGGTGGAAAAAAACAATCTGAGGGACCACGACGTGTGAGGGATTGTGGGTACACCGCACGTCACTATAGGGATAGTGTTAGACACGCCCTGTCGACGTCCCCTTTTCGACTACGAAAAACAAAATGCAATACTCCGCAGTGACCACTGGATGTCGGACCTATGCACAGCATGTGATTCTAAGCAGATTAACAAACATCAGAAATATTCTTTTTAATACAAAGATTTGGCCAGTGTTTCCTTGTACCAGAGCACTGTAGCCTATTGTGTAAACCCTGAATACTGCTCATCTCCCTCTTGAGACAAGTCTGACTGCTCAGCCACAGCTACCAACTAAATCTTTGCGGTACAGACTGATACCAAAGGGGATTTATTGCTCATACCTGTAGTCTTAATCTTCTCTAGTGCTCCCTAAGGGAACTGCACAGGATTCTGCCTAACACACCAGCTTGTGTGTGCTACCAGAACCGAAGATTTGCCAGCTTTGTGACCAGTCCACGTCCCCCCTTTTGTCCCCACGACTGAGGCTCAGGAACAGTGAGATCTGCAGGAACTGCCAGAACAGCTGCATATTTTTCTTCAATATAAAGGTACTGTGAAAACCCGACCGATACAACTTACCTCTCACTGTGAAAGTGCGTACAACTTTGGCAACTTGCAGGCCTAGTCAGTTTGTGACCTGACATATGAACCTTTCTTCCGTGAACTACTTCTTAAGAACCGTGGCAAAAAATTTCCGTTTTAAATACCAGAACCGTTTTTACTTATACAAGACAATAGCCCATTGACTTTGGACTACCTATTGCAGTGAATCAACTCCTCTGGTGAAAAAAACTATTTGCACTGTTTTAGAGTAACTGTAATATTAGTTTTATTACTTATGCCTTTTTGCTCCTACTTCAAGGGATCTCAACTGCTTAGTAATCAGTACTGTAGTATAATTGTGTGATATTGGTTGCCTCATTTAGTGGATGCTTTATAAATGATTGTGTAATAAATTAATAACTGTTTACCAAGAAACCTTGAGTACAAATGTCTACCTGAATACTTGTCATTGTAGACCTTTATATAGCACCCTCACAAGCTCACATTCCCTCTTGAGATAAGCCTGGCTGCTCAGCTCGATAGCAAAAACTGTGTGGTACAGACTTATACCAAAGGTTAGTTTTGCTTACACCTGTAGTCAGAATTGTGTGTAGTGGTCCCAGAGGGTACGATATATGATACATTACTCACCGTAATCGTATTTCTGATGCTTGTATCTGCTTAGATCACATGCTGTGCATAGGCCGACATCTAGTGGAAGCTGCAGAGTATTACAGTTTGTTTTTCGAAACTCGAAAATGGGCATCGACACAGGGCGTGCCAGTAATACTATCCCTAGTGTGACGTCCACTGTACCCAAGATCCCTCACGCGTCTAGGATCCTCAGATTGTATTTTTTCTGACATGAGGTAGCATGAGGAGTAGCGTGAGTACAGATAATCCAAGCAGATAGACAGAAAGGTAAGACTACAAGCAATCATGCGCCTTCTCTCGGAGGGGAGGAAGGGTGGGTCGCATGTGAATCTAAGCAGATACAAGCATCAGAAATACGATTACGGTGAGTAATGTATCCCTTCTGAGACTTGTGGAATCTGCTTAGATCACATGCTGTGCATAGATTAGCGAGCAGTACCAAAAGAAGGAGGTGGGATGTGAGAAGGGTCATGAGCAAATAAGTGTCTTAGAACCGCTTGTCCCACTTGTGTATCTGTCTTGGAATGGGTGTCAATGCAGTAATGCTGAGTAAAAGTGTGAATAGAGCTCCAAGTAGCTGCTTTGCAAATGGTGTCAAGGGGTACATTTGCAATGAAACCCAGAGTGGCCTCAATGCCTCTAGTAGAGTGGGCCCTTGGCGTAAAAGGCAGAGTCTTTTCAGAGAGTGAGTAACACAGCTGGATACAGTTAATAATCCACTTCGAGATGGCACCTTTAGAGACGCGATCCCCCTAGTTTCACCTCAGCCGAGCTTTGCGGGTTCTGGAAGAAAGCCGGAAGCTCGATGGACTGGTTTACATGGAATTTTGATATAAATTTAGGCGAGAACCTAGGGTGTGTGCATAAAACCAGTTTGTCTTTATGGATGGTAAAGAAGGGGTCCTGCACTGACAGAGCCTGAATTTCACTGACCCTTCTTATAGAAGTAATAGCTACTAAGAAGGCCGTTTTATAAGTCAGGTGTTTGAGACTGCTTTTATGCATGGGTTCGAAAGGGGGGCCCATGAGCTTGGCTAGCACCACATTAAGGTCCCACCCTGGTAGTGGGTTTGAAATAGGAGGGTGAAGTCTCTTTACTCCTTCCATGAAGGCTTTAACTACCGGTACTTTCCACCACGAAACCTTGCTATGGGAAGTGGTGTAAGCCGAGAGGGCTGCCAGGTGTACTTTCAGTGAGTTAAAAACCAATCCTGCATCTAGCAGGTGGAGCATGTATGAAACAATAGTGGAAGGAGTGCAATCAACTGGGTTGATTTGTCTACTCTGGCACCAGATAACGAACCTCTTCCACTGGTCAAAGTAACAGTGCCTTGTGTTTGGTTTCCTAGATTCCTTTAGGATGTGCATACACCTTTGTGGTAAATTGAGGTGTCCAAACTCTATGACCTCAGGAGCCATGCTGCCAGGTTCATTGAGTTGGGTTGCTGGTGCACTGTTTGACCTTGGTGCTGGGACAGTAGGTTGTACCGGGCTGGAAGTTTGATGGGCTCGCACACCACCATCCTGCGTAGGTGTGGGAACCACGGTTGTCTTGACCACATGGGAGCAACTAGGACGAGCGTCATCGACTCCCTGTTCATCTTGTTCACCATTTTCCTGATGAGAGGAGTTGGTGGAAAAGCGTACGCAAACATCCCTGACCAGTTCATCCACAGGGCGTTCTCCCCTGGGAGTCTGGTTGGGGGAACCTGGATGCAAATCCTGGGCATTGTCTGTTTTCGCTTGTGGTGAATAAGTATATAGTGGGGAAACCCCACTGAGAGAAGAGATCTTCTACGACCTCTCTGTGAAGAACCCATTTGTGTTCCTCTGGGAGGGTGCCTCTGCTCAGAGCATCCGCTAGGGAATTGAGCTCCCCTGGAACATGTTGTGATGACAGGAAGATGTTCCGTCTGAGTGCCCATATCCAGATTTTCTGGGCAAGCTTGGACAGATTTGGCGAGCGAGTCCCTCCTTGCTTGTTCAGGTAGAACATGGCTGTAGTGCTGTCCGTCCGGATTTGCACTGACAGGTTTAGTAGGTGGGGCTCGAACGCCTGAAGCGCTCTGAATACTGCCAGAAGCTCTAGCAGGTTGATGTGGTTCTTGGCCACTGAGTGAGACCAGAGACCCTGAGCTGTGTGGTGGAGATGGTGAGCTCCCCACCCCGTCAGACATGCATCTGTAGTGACTACTGCCTGTACTTCGGGATCGTAAAAGGGTTTCCCCTGTGCGAGATTTTCTCTTGTCCACCAGTGAAGGCTTTGTACCAGTGTTGGCGAAATGACCACTAGATCGTCCCACTGACCACTTGCCTGAGACCACTGTTTCGCCAACCATTCCTGCATGGGACGCAGGCGCGCGTGGGGGACCAGGTAAATGCATGACGCCATCATGCCCAGTAAACGCATTGCTTTGCGTACCGTTATTTGTTGACCGGACTGATAATGCGGAATTTGCAGTAGTATATTCCGAATTCTTTCTTCTGAAGGAAAGGTCAACCCCTCCTGGGGATCCAGGATTGCTCCTAGGAATTGTTTTGAGGTGCTTGGCACCAGGCTTGACTTCTTCTCGTTGATTGAGAAGCCTAACTCGTGGAGGAGGTCGATAGTCCTTTGAATGTTTGTCCTGCAAATTCCTGGGGTTTCCCCCGTTATGAGCCAGATGTCCAGATAAGGGCACACTGGGATTGCCTCCCTGCGTAGGTGTGCAGCCGCCACCGCCAGTACCTTGGTGAATACCCTTGGTGCTGAAGCTATCCCGAAGGGCAGTACCTTGAATTGGTAGTGCCGACTGTCCACCTTGAAGCGCAAGTACTTTCTGTGCGCTGGGAACATGGAAATATGAAAATAAGCATCTTTCATATCCAAGGTTGCCATGTAATCCCCTTTTTTAGGAGGGGGATTACCTCTTGTAGCGTGGTCATACGAAATTTTTGGGGCTTGACATACTTGTTGGCAGGCCGTAAGTCCAATACTGGGCGCATTGTCAAGTCTTTCTTTGGCACAAGGAAGTAAGTTGAATAAATACCCTTGTTTACCTGGTGTCCCGGGACTAGTTCTATCGCGTCCTTTTGTAGAAGAATGGCGATCTCCTCGAGGAGAATCTTCTAATGTTCTAAGGAGTGTACTCTTTGTCGTGGAGGATGGTTCCGGGGACGCTGCAGTAGCTCTATACAATATCCCGTGGATACTGTTGACAGCACCCATCTGTCTGATGTGATCCCTTCCCAAGCCTGGGTGAAGTTTGAAATGCGTCCCCCTACTGGGGTTGCGTGAGAAGGGACCCTGAACTGAGCGTCACTGCTTTGGTGGAGGCGTGCCGCCTCCCTTGCTGGGGCTGCCTCTGCCTTTACCACGACCTCTCCTATTACCTCTGCCGTAACCCTGGGTAGACTGTTGGTTGTTGTTCCACTGTGTAGCCTGCCCCTGGGAATAGTTAGATCCTCTCTGGGAATTTTGGCCGCGTGGGCAACGAAAATTACTATTCCCTCTCTGGTTAGGGGTTTATTGGTTAACTGGCCAAGGGATTTGAGTGTCTCGTATTCGTCCTTGGCATTTTTCAGTGCGTCTTCGACCGCCTTACCAAACAACAGATCGGCTTCCACCGGTTTGTCTAACAATGATGCCTGAGTTTCTGCCTTAAAACCAGACTGCCGTAACCACGCATGTCTCTTGATAACAGTACCTTCTGCTATCAATCTGCCTGCGCTGTCCGCTGCGTCGAAGGTTGCTTTCAAAATGCAACCAGACACGGCTCTACCCTCTGCGGAAATCCGAGCTAATTGGCCCTTTAACGGTTCAGGAGCAAAGGCTATGAGAGCCGCGACTTCTTCCCACTGATGGCAGTTGTAGCTGGCCAACAGGGTGGTGGAGTTAGCAATCCTTGCTTGATAGGCGGACGTTGAGGCTACCTTCCTGCCGAAATAGGTTTTTGCTCTCCTTGTCGGGAGGAGCTTGTGACGAAGACAAGGGTGTCCCAGCCCTCTTACGAGTGTTGGTGACAACTAGGGAGTCTGGCTTCAGATGTCCTCTTATATAGAGAGGGGCAGACTGAGCTGCCCTGAAAAGTTTTTTAACCCTGGGATTGACTGCTCTGGTGAGGTTTGGGTTCACCAGGGACGGATCTATTCTCCGCTGAATGGATTTAAGGATAGGGATGGTCTGGGCAACAGGCCTCCTTTCTCCCACTAACTCTTCTGCGAAGTCCCTTTCCGCCTGTACACCGTGGGTGTCAATGTGGAAATGTTCTGCTGCGCGAGCGAGAACCTCATTTAGGAGGGGTTGGTTATCGACCGGGGAGTCGGTAACCGGGGCTTCGTTCTCTACCGGGGAATTTACTCTGTATGCTTCCGGGTCATCCTCTTCTTCCTCCTGGTCCTCATCATCCCCATAGTAGGCCGTCCCGGTTTGCTCTTCTATCAACCCAAATTCTTGGTCTTCACAAAAGGAAGCCTCTCCTTGATACCGTGAGTATGGTCTTGCGTAAGGTTGTACCTCGAAGGGTTCGGACCTCATTGGAGTTTCAAACCGGGCCTTCTTACTCGGGGGGATAGGATCAGAGCCTGAGGGTGTGGCCCCTTGTGGATCATACGAGAGGAAATGTTCTGGATTTTTATCATAAAAATCAGCCAAAGAAGACATTCTTGACATGACCCTATCTATGTCTTCACTGGACCATTTTTTGGAACTGGGAATGACTCTCTCAGCAAGTCTATGGGATTTATCTTGAGTAGCTTTGCTGGTTGTGGACCTATCAGCAGACCTGGGCTTGTCTGTCTGTTTAGGGGGGGTGGAGTGTTTCACAGGTGTGGAAGAATGTACAGGTAGTTTCTTCTGCTGTTTTCCCCCCTCCCCGTGCGTAGAAAAATGTTTTCCCTGTCCCTTAGTGGCTCCGGAGTTTTTCGACGCCTGGCGTCGAGGATCGGGGGTGGTGTCCCTGTCCTTCGAGCGTGGGGCCTCGCTGGCTTTAATTGCGGGCTCCGACTCCTGGAGCGTGGCCTGGGGGTGGAAGTCGTCTTCGTCTTCCGACAATCGAACTTCTGTTAGCCTAGGGAGCGAGGCACTCTTGGCAAGAGTGGATGATTGCCTGGAGTCATGCGGCTATCTTGATCGAGAGCGCCCAGAGGACACCGAATAGAATCGTTCTGTCTGTGCCTCTTTCCGAGAACTCGACGTCGTCGAGTCTCGGTTGGACTTAGTGTGTTTAGTGTGTGTAGTATGTGAAGCGCTTGTGTCGCCGGGGGTCTTCCCCATAGCCGCCCTGCCGGATGACCTTCCGAGGTCGGGGACCTGCGCTCGGCTGTATTTCGACGCCGTAATGCCCTCGCCGTCCGAAAGTACGGTGACGCTGCCATCGCTGAAGGCGCCCTCTGCTGCCTTGGCCGCCTACCTGACGTGGGTGGCCCAACGCTTCGTCGAATGGTCCTTACATGTCTTAGGTTTAAACCTACTACACGCCCCCCCCCCGCCACCGCTCATGAAGAGCTCCTGAAGTCATAGTTTGGTCACCTTAACTAACCACAGAGGTGTATGGATATCTTGAAGGAAGCACGAAAGCCTAACTCTAGACACTGTTATTTCGACAAGTGGAGAAGATTTGTAATTTGGTGCCAGTCTAAACAAATGAACCCCATAGAATGTTGTCCATTCCACATTCTTAATTTTTTGATCCACTTGCTAGACCTGGAGTTGGTATTCAACTCTTTAGAGGTCTGGCGAGATCTGTGCAGTCCTCTCTGGTAATTCTGAGAGGATTGGCCTTGATTGTTCCCCCAGGCAGTTCCCTGATTTTTATTGTAGTTGGAAACCCTCTGGGAAAATTGTCTGTTTCCCCTATGGCCAGGTGGTTTATTGGTCAATTGGCCCAATGATTTTAGTGCATCATATTCTTCCTTGGCTGTCTTCAAGGCGTCCTCGACGGCCTTACCAAAGAGTACATTGGACTCGACGGGCATGTTAGTGAGAGTGGCCTGCGTCTCTGGCTTAAAGCCGGATTGGCGTAACCAAGCGTGACGCTTAATAATGGTTTCCTCAGCTATGATTCGGCTGGCGTTGTATGCGGCATCAAGACTGCCTTTTGACAAGCTGCTTGAAAATGCCCTTCCTTCTGCAGCCACCAGTTCTAATTGAGTCTTGAGGGGTTCCAGGGTGGAGGAGAGTAAAGCTGAGACCTCATTCCATTTATGGCAGTTATAACTAGCTAATAAAGTAGAGTTATTAGCTATCCTGCCTTGGAATGCAGCAGAAGAGGCAACCTTCCTGCCCATTGTGTAGAACATTTTACTTTCTTTGTCTGAAGGAGCCTCAGAGGATGCTAGGGGAGTACCTGCTCTTTTCCTTGTAGTAACAATGAGCGAGTCAGGCTATAGCTTCCCCCTAATGTACATTAGGACTGATGGTGCAGGTCTGAAAGGTTTCTCTATGCGGCGGTTCACAGCCCGCTTCCGATTTGTTGTTTCCGGCGAGGGTTGCACCTTTCGCTGGACAGACTATTAGGGGAATAAACTGAGTTATAGCCTTTTTATCTCACAAGATTGTCAACGAAATCCTTGTCCTGAGGATCCTCTTGGGTAGATATTTAGAAATGTTCTGTACCTCGGTCAGAACAGGCGGATTATGGGTGAGTCTACAACGGGGGGTCCTTATCAACTGGGGAGTCAGTGTTGTACATGTCTGTATCTGTCTCACCCTCATCGTCCTCATTATCCCCATAAGGGTCTGCAGCTTCTTGGACAGAGGTCTTCATGACCAGTGTCCAGGTCGTACAAGTCAATGACAGTGGGATCTTGTTCTAGCTCACCGGGGCAAGACCTCTTAGCAGGGGGTTGAGCAGGGTTCTGAGACCCAGAGGCCGCTGTTGTGGGGGGAGGGGAGGATTGGGTGTAGGGGGAGTGAAGACATGTGAAGTAGTTAGGGTCTTTTTTATAAAAAAATTGCCCTGGACATTCTTCTCATGACCCCATCTATCTTCAGATGACCCAATGGGCAGAACTGGGAATGACAATTGGTTGAGGTGCGAGACCCAAATCTTCTGGAGTAGGTGGAACTACAGTAGAAGATGTAGCCTTTTTCTTTAAAGCTGAAGACAGGGAGTCATGCACCTGAAGTACCTTACTCTTGTGAGGGGACCTATCCTTCTGTGATTTAACTCAAGGGGTCTTAGAAGAACTCTTCTTAGACTTCCTTGATTTACCAAGGGCTTCTGGGACACGCTTTTTAACTAAATTGGCTAGTCCCGCCTTTATGGGTTTTTTTACCGATAGACGCAGTACGGCGAATCTTGGCTAAGGTCAGATCCGAAGTCTCGTCAGCTGGCTCACGACCTTTGGGAATTTTTTTTATCCATGACGTCTGCTCCGTCTTTCGACGGTCGTGGCGTGTCTAGTGGCGCTCTCGATCTGGAGTGCCCAGAGGACAGTGATTCAACTGACCTCTCTCTAGATGTTGTGCATTGCTGTTTGCTCGACATGTGTGTTGAGTCTCGGCCGTGGGTTGTGTGTTTGGTGGATGGGGTAGCCAGAGCGCTTCGGCCGCCGGACGTCATCCCTGTAACAAGGCAGCCGGCCTTTATGTTGGGGTCAGGGGCCTGCGCTAGGGAAACCGGAATAAACCAGTCACCTTCGCCGTCGGATACCACAGCGTTGCTGCTGTTGCTGAAGTCCCTTCCACTTCCATGGCCTCGAGCTTCCTGGCGTGTTGGGCCCAGCGTTTAGTTAAGTGGTCCTTCAATGTCTTGTGTTTGACATCTTGGTCACTTTCGACGTAGAAGCCCTATATACCAGCATTCCACAAAGAGAATGCTTGGAAATACTAAAGACCTACCTGGACAACAGACGAGATCAATCAACACCGACATCCTTCATTCTAGAATGTATACGGATAGCTCTCACAGAAAACTTCTTCATGTGCCAAGGCAAATACTTTCAACAAATAAGAGGAACCAGTATGGGTTCAACATTCGCTCCGGATATAGCAAACCTGTACATGGACAATTTGGAAAGCAAGCACATTTACAACGTATATAAACAAAACCTAATCGGTTGGGTCAGATACATCGACGATGTTTTCACCGTCTGGAGAGGCACTCCTCCGGAATTAGAATCTTTCCACACCTGGCTCAACACCGTAGACCCGTGCATCAAATTCACCATGCATTCAAACAACGACAGTATACCTTTCCTGGATCTCAACATTCAAACTACAGAAGAAGGCAATCTCGTCACTAGCCTCTACAGAAAACCAACAGACAAAAACACACTGTTAAACTTTGAAAGCTTTCATCCACAATCACTCAGGGAAAACTTCCCTTTCGGCCAATTCCTCAGGATACGGAGAAACTGTACCACCCTACCAGAATATGACAAAAATGGAAAGGACCTAGAATTTCGCCTAAAAGAAAACCAACAGACAAAAACACACTGTTAAACTTTGAAAGCTTTCATCCACAATCACTCAGGGAAAACTTCCCTTTCGGCCAATTCCTCAGGATACGGAGAAACTGTACCACCCTACCAGAATATGACAAAAATGGAAAGGACCTAGAATTTCGCCTAAAAGCAAGAGGGTACCCACGAATATTATACGTAGAGCACGTAGGACAGCAAGGCATATGAGTAGGGAAACATGTCTTACCAAGAGACCGAGAGTGGAACACGCTGAAAAAATGACATGTGTCACCACCTTTACCCCAATAAGCAATTGCATTCGAAAATCGGTGCTATCAAATTGGAAACTTCTACAAACAGAAGATTTTAGCCCCGAAAAGCATAGATTCGCATTTAAAAGAAGTAAGAATATAAAGGATCGCCTAGTACACATATACCCAGGCTCCACAAAAAAATCCAATCAGACCAACCTATGGGATCTCCCCCCTGTCATTGGACATCACAGATGTGGCAATTGCTCAGTCTGCAATTTGACAAAGGACCAAAAAACCATCTCGCTTAATGGCCTAGAATGGAAGTACAAAACCTTCACCAACTGCCGTACCAAGTGGAGTATTTACGTAATACGGTGCCCCTGTGATCTATTATACATCGGCAAAAGTAAAAGAGAGGTGAGGCAACGTATTTGCGAACACAGATCATGCTTAAAAAACGTTGTTGAGGACAAACCTTTAGTGGCCCACTTCAGCAAACTTAAACATAAATATACAGACTTTCAATGGGCGATCATCCAAACCATAGATGAAAAGGAACGAGGAGGTGACAGAGACCTAGCCCTGAGAGAATTGGAACAGAAATGGATCCACAGATTAGATACGGTGAAGAATGGATTAAACATCTGCATAGAGTGGAACCTTTTCTTCTAAACGCACCTTAATTACCTCCCACTAGTATACTTCCCTACTTTCCTCATTAACCAATTATCATGTTACATAGGATAGAATGAGGTGCAAAATTCTATGTATGTTAATGTCCGCATGTTTGTATTAATCAAAATACACATGTACGTGCTCTGTATTACTGAAATTCAATCTCAAAATGTATGAAATGCAGACTGTACTGTACTGTTGGAAAACACATGGACTACACAGCCCCCCTGTATACATTGCAAATCACGGGACTAATCCACTGTGCAGACAGACAACGCCCATCTCTGACGCGACATAGCAACAGTATCCCAGCCATGAACGCACGTACACTTTCTTTTCCCACACATGCGCGGTAACTCCACCACTATTTACTCACGCATGCGCAAACCATTTTGGTTCACCTTTTTCTGGTTGCCCGCTTCACCGACGTAACACCACGCATGCGTGGAGCACGGTCAGCGACACAGCTCACACTTCAGGAGCTCTCCCCAGTACGAGAAGGTAAGCATCTCGCCCTCTCCTTCGGGGTGTTACAAGTATTAATACCAAAGTGACTATAACAGTCTGTTGACATCCCGTTTGGATACATTGTCTATATATTATAATATGAGACATGTGTCCACGCACAGCTAACTACACTCTGTACCGGCCAATAATAGGCAAACAGCACCTTAATTTCTCACGTGCACGGTGTCAATTTCATGACACAAGTAGGACACTTGAATCTAACACACGCTGTGTCCTATATATTGCAGCGGATACCTCTCCTGCAACTCCAGAGAACAATCACCACCTGGTCTGGCATACTCGGATTCGCCATTCCCCACGCACCATCCTGCCCTGAGACAAAATACTGTTGAAGACAGGTATGTCTGAGCTTAGCATCATGCTTTTTTAGTTTCTTATTCTATAGAACCCTTTTAAACAGCACATGTCCCCCCCCTTTTTTCTTGTTCCTCATCCACAGCTTGGTCAGAGAAACACACACAAGACTACCCGATTTCACAGTCCTGAGGAAAGCTATAGAACAACCCACCATCTACATCTGCGTTGTTATATAGCTGGAAACACATCTAAGTGTCGACTCCTTCTCAGTGCATGAACAATAATATTGCATTTGATAACCTTGTTGTATTAATGACTAAGTGTTGTTGACATTATATGCCGATACAATATAATGAAAATACAATTTGTGACAATGGACTTTTAGTTTGTCTATGTTTTTTTAAAAAATCTTTTGGGGTGTGTCCCAAATAAAAATTCTTAAGCACCCGTGAAAAATTGTTGTTGGGTTCTATTACAAAAAAATCACAAGTCTTACTAGCGTAGACTTGGTCTCATGTATGCTAGCGCGACACCTGTTAGTGTCTCAGAGGAAGAGGCAGCCAGAGTCCAACCCCCTCTCTTTGCAGTGTAAATTCGTCCTCCAGACTCAGGCCCCTCTATAAAATACAAAGAGGATCCCCCCTTTCCCTTCCTTATAAACCTTGTGTTTGAAGAGTCAACACGCTTGACAGGTACCCTCAACGTGGTCCCGAGGAGGGAGACAAAGGTTACACCCAAGGTGTTTGTTGACCCATGGGAACTTTTTATTGCACTTAGGGCACAATTTAAAAGAGGTCTTGTCCATAAAGGAAAGACACAGCAGCTAGGCGAGTGTAGTGTACGAAAAAGGGTATATACATACTAAAATGCCCCCCCCCTCTCCCTACTGTGAGGGCTGAAGCCCAAAGTGGCCTTCCAAGGCCGGAATGGATCCATCGACGCGAGTCTTCAACAGTCATTTCTTTTCTTCACCGCTGTCGGATGGTCTTGATAGTCAGTGAATATAAAGGATAGTAAGAAAAACTATCATTAATAATAAATGGTGATGAACCAAAAGGAGAACTCCGCGAAATAGCGTCCAACTACAGTGGCGGAAAAAAACAATCCGAGGGACCTAAACGCAGGAAGGACCATGAGTACAGTGGACATCACACTAGGGATAGTATTACTAGCAGGCCCTGTCGACGTCCCTTTTCAAGTTTCGAAAACAACAACTGTAATACTCTGCAGCTTCCACTAGATGTCGGCCTATGCACAGCATGTGATCTAAGCAGCCTCAGAAATATATATATATAAAAAATATTTGTTAAAGGGACGTTATGGTTCAAAGTAAAACCGAAAAACGTCAGAAATTCACCAGTTATGGTAAGCTAAGCAACCATGAGTCGCGCCACCACTGTGCACTGCTAAGACTAACACCCAGGACATCAAAGATGACATCACAAATATCATTGATGACATCACTGATGACATATGTTGCCCACTTGTTTGTGTTCACTGACATATGTAGGCCAGATGGTTTTGTTCACTGACAGTCAGTATATTAAAATTCAAAACGTTCTATATATCTAGACATTAACCTTGTTATAAGTTCTTGAAGTACTTTCCTTAGGGTTTGGTCTCAGATCATAGTGCCCATTCATGGGGAAATAAGAAGGCCTCAAAAACACAATTCATTTGTATACATGAAGATAAACGTTTATGTTATTAACAGTTTCTGATGATGCTGCTTCTTTTTTGCTTACTTTAGTTTACCTGTATGTGCCTCTGATTGGTATGCATTGTGGTCTTTATATGCATGGTTTGCAGTACCACAAGAAAATGTTGAATTATTTCTGGTTAGAACATGTTTAAGAGTACTCAAAACTCTGATAAGGTAGCATTCATCATTTTACTACCCAACATTGCAAGTTTATAAATATTGTACCTCTATGGTGCATGATGCAGCCATTGCCTGTGTTTATATCTGATTAGGTTCCTGTACTAAGAACAACACAGCAATAGAATGTTTAGAGCAGTACTTTCTTTAATAGATTAAGTAGTTCATGATATGTCTCCCGATAACCCCTGCCATCTTTTTAGCAACATTATAATCACAAGCCCTTGTAGGGACTTTTATCAAAAATAATTTCACATGTGATGTCATCAATGACATTTGTGATGTCATTTTTGATGGCCTGGGTTTTAGTCTTAGAGCACGGTGGTGGCACGAGTTCTGGTTGATTAGCTTACCATAAATGGGGAATTTAGGAGGTTTTTCGGTTTTACTTTGAACCATAATGTCCCTTTAACAATGTTTTTTCTCTGAATTGCATGGGTTGTTACCACATGTCCCTTACATCATACTGACACCCCCTGCCCCAACAGGGCAAGCCACAGAGTATGCGGACAGCGCACATGTCTGGAGCGCGGGCAGCATTCACACTGCCTAAAGCACAGGGATTACCTTACATTGTTATATCGTGCAGCGAACAAACAGAAGTTGTTTACAGTGCAACATATTTATGTAGCACATTCAAAAATGTATGTTTACAAACTCTGTACTTATGAAACCAGAAGTACAATTACATAGGTTGTGCAACATAATGGAATGCACCAAGCCCAAAAGCGACCTGTGCATTTAACAATATTCCCTTAGTGCAGCCTTGCCTACACAGTCAGAAGCAAGTCCAACCTACTAAAAAGAAACTCAGACAAAAAGTACACTATTTCTTGCTTGAACATCCGAGTTTCTTGTATGTACATGAGCTGTAATAAATAGAAGAACAAGTTACTTACCAACTGTAAACTGGCGAATATATCTAAGATGAGGAATACATGGGAGGAACATCCAGTCGAAAGAACGTTACAGTTGGTAAGTAACTTGTTCTTCAAATGGATTGTGTCCTCCCACGTATTCCTCATCTTAGATAGACTCCCATAGCAGTTGTAATTTACAGGCGGAGGGAGTACCATCTTTTTTTTATTATGCACTGAATGAAGGATGGCTTTTGCAAAAAGGCCTCCTTGGTAAGAGGTAGTGTCTAAACAACAATGTTTTGCAAAAGTGTGCATTGATGACCAAGTGGCCGCAGCACAAATGTCCTGCACTGGTACACCCCTCTGAAGAACCGTGGAAGTTGCTATGCCCCTGGTTGAATGAGCCCTTAACCATCTGGAGGCTCCTTCCCAGCCAATTTGTAACATTCAGATATTGCTAGGATAATCCATCTGGATAAGGTTAGTTTGGACACACCAAGTCCCAACTTGTGTCCAGTGTAACCGACAAACAACTGATCTGTTTGTCTAAATCTTTCCAGTCTAGATATGTAGAAACGGAGCCATTTTAGGGTCTAGTCTGGAATCTTTCCTCCTCTTTACTAGCGTGCAGGGGAGGATAAAAGGACGGTAAAGTGATCGTCTGTGACAGATGGAAATCTGAAACTATTTTAGGTAGGAAAAAAGGCTTGACCTTTAAAATAACTTTATCCTTGTGGAAAATCGTGTGAGGAGGTTTACAAGAGAGCGCCTGCAACTCACTCACCCTGCGGGCTGAAGTTAGAGCCACTAGTAAAACAGTTTTTAAAGTCAGGAGCCTTAATGGACAAGAATGTAAAGGCTCAAAAGGGGCAAACATAAGCAACTTTAAAACTAAATTTAAATCCCAAATGGGAACTTGGAAAGGTGTAGGAAGGAACACATGTGTTAACCCTTTAAGAAATTGGATAACTAAAAGGCATTTTGAAGTATGAAACTTCTTCTGGAGGATCGCTTGAAGATGGATAGCGCTGCCAAATATCCTTTAATAGTTCCAACTTGTAGCCCCGAGTTGGCTAAATGTAATAGAAAGGAAAGCACCATGGGAGTAGTACATTGAAAAGGATCTGCATTCTTATCCCTGCACCAGTTACTAAATTTCTTCCAACGACACCGATATAAGGATTTTGTTGCTGGCCTTCTGGCCCAAAGTAAAATCTCCATAACGTCATACGGGAAGTCCCAATCCTTATATCTCAACCTCTCAGAAGCCAAGCGTGAAGGTTGAGTGTCTTGACCTCTGGATGGAGAACCTGACCTTCCTCTTGCGAGAGAAGATCCTCTCTTTGTGGAAGACGTTTTGGAGGGCAGATGGACATGTACAGAAGGTCCGGGTATCACGTCCTCCTGGCCCAATCCAGGGCAATTAGGATCATGGTTTTCCTGACATTTCTCAACCTCCTGATTACTTGAGGAATCACGGGGACTGGAGGAAACGCGTAAAGTAGTGGAAATATCCAGTCCACTACGAACGCGTCCCCTAGAGCTCCTCTCGGGGGAAGTTCCCTTGAGCAATACAGTTCGCACTTCCGGTTGGCACCAGTCACGAACAGATCCACTTGAGGGGTTCCCCAAAGGGCGAAGATCTCTTGAAGAATTTCCTGAGCTAGCTCCCACTTGTAGGAGTCTGCTCTGCCTGCTCAGAGCATCTGCCGCCGTGTTCAGCTTTTCAGCTAGGTGAACTGCCGATCGAGAGATTCCTTCTTGCACTGCTCAGAACCAGAGCTGCTTCACCTCTCTGCACAGTGGGAGTGATCCTACGCCTCCTTTTTTGTTGAGGTAGTACATGGCCACTGTGTTGTCCGTCATTATCAGGCCATTTTTTCCCTGTACAGAGGGCAGAATGGCCTTCAGCGCTAGTCTGATGGTCCTCAGCGCGAAAAGGTTGAGGTGTAGTTTGGACTCTGATGGAGACCAATGACCGCTGACTGTCAGCTCGTTGGTGTGGGCCCCCCACCCTGTGAGTGAGGCATCAGTCACTATAGTTATCTCTAGCCATGGTTGCCAAAAAGGTTACCCTCTGAGGATATTCTCCTTGCGAGCCAACCATAGGAGCTCTTGAGCGACCTTGGATGGGACTTGAAGATCTGACATCTCCCCCGAAAACTGGGACCATTGAATCCTGAGGGCCTATTGCAGGGATCTCATCCTCAGTCAAGCCTCTGGCACCAGAAAAAAAATGAAGGATGCCACGAGGCCTAGCAACCTTAGTAAGTCGAACGCCGGTAGATGTTGGGCATTTTGAAATTTTGTTACCATCTGCAGAATGTGGTAAGCTCTTTCCTCGGGAGGCGAAGTTTTCCCTGAGGTGGTGTCCAGGACCGCTCTGATGAATAGGAGTCTTTGGCTCAGAATCATTTGTGATTTCTTGTAATTGAGGGAGAAGCCCAGTTTGTGTAGGAAGTGACAGGTCATGGCTAGATGTTCCTGGGCTCGTTCGGGTGAACCTGCCCTGATAAGCCAATCGTCCAGATAAGGGTAGACATGAATCCCTTCCCGCCTGAGACTCGCTGCCACCACCGCCATTAGTTTGGTGAAGACCCTCGGGCGAAGGTCAGCCCAAATGGTAGAACTCGAAACTGATAGTGAGATCCACCAATTGCAAACCTCAGGTACTCTGTTTGGGATGGATTGGCACATGAAAGTAAGCATCCTGAAGGTCCAATGAAACCAGCCAGTCCTGAAGCTGAAGAGCCTGAAGGATCTGGGAAAGGGTCACCATTTTGAACTTGTCCTTTCTAAGGAATTTGTTCAAATTTCTCAAGTCCAAGATGGGTCTCAATCCTCCGTCCTTTTTGGGAATGAGAAAATAAGGGGAGTACCAACCCTTGTTGTGCTCCGCTACAGGTACATGTTCTATTGCACCTTTCTCCAGCAGGGTTAAAATCTCCTGCAGAAGGAGCAGGTCTGGAATTTTGACAGTTGGCTCCCGGTGGATGATCTTGAGGTCTTTGATGAAAAGGAAAACAGTAACCATGGGTCACTATCTCTAGTGCCCAGACATCTGACGTAATGCCCCGCCATGCATCCAGATATTGAGTGATTCTGCCTCCCATCAGGGTTTTGCGGGTTAAGACCTAAAAGTGGCTTTGCACCGGCTGCAGCAGTGGCTGAAGAGGTAGTAGCTGCTGCTGTGGCTGATCTAGCGCTTCTCCCTTTTCCACCACAAAAGCGTTTTCTTTGTTGTCCTCTCTGATTGGCCCTTTTCAAAAAGAGAAATAGAAGCGAAACGGACGACTCTTCCAGGAAGATGAGTCGGCGTAAGAGTGTTGCTGAGGTTGCCTTACAGCGGCGCTGAGTGATTTTGCTGCCGCTTTCAAGGTCTGCAGCTACTCCAAGCTCTTGTCTGCCTTGCTGCCAAACAACCTCAAGCTGTCAAAGGGCATATTAAGTAATCTGGACTGTACACCAGATGCAAAGCCAGATTTCCTTAGCCATGCAAATCTACGCAAGACTGCGCTAGATGCCATGGATCTGCTTATACTCTCTGCAGTATCAGTCCTGACTTGAGGTACTCCTCCATAGCCTCCTTCCCATCCTTTAATATCACCAGGAAACCATCCCGCTCCTCACCCTCTGGAATGTGATCAGCCGCTGCATCTTAACAGCTCCACAGGGTGCAAGTAAACCTAGCTAATGTACGAGTCACATTAGTAGATTTAAGGGCCATACTAACGGAAGTAAAAGCTTTCCTCGCTCAAGCGTCAATCTTTTTGTCGTCCTTGTCAGGGGGCATGGAGGGATAAACCGATTGTCTATTTGTAGTTGCAGCTTGAATCGCCAAACTTTCAGGTGAAGGGTGTTTTGACAAATACTCTGGATCCGAGGGAGCAGGTCTATACTTTCCTACAAATTTCTTGTTTACAGCTGGTAAAGACTCAGGGGTTTCCCAATTTGTCATAACTCTTTTGAAGAGGTTTGTGGAAAGGAAGGACTGGGTCTTTCTGAGGTCAATAATATCAGTTAAGTCGTCCTGGTCATATCTTGGAGACACTGACTTCCACCCCATAAAATCTATACTCTTCCCATAAGGTTCCTATACCCCGGTTCAGCATGGTCAGTGGGGTCAGGTCTTTCATATTCTACCTCAGGTGAGGTATCTAGGCCAATGGCCAATTGTAGCCATTCATAAAGGTCTGTCATTTTTGAATTAGGATCTACTAGTTCCTCAGGGACCTTTCTTGTCCCAAATCGAACACCAGCTGATGTAATTTCCTCAGAGGTTTGTTCCTCAAAAATAGTAGACATAAGATTTAAAAGATTCCTGCCTGGGCTGAGGGTGGAAAAATGTTTCTGGTAAAGGTGGAATAGACCTAGTTTTAGCCATAGTTGTCGTCTTGGGAACCGGTATAAAAGATTTCCCCGACAAAGGCATCGAAGGAATCGACAATGGCTTCGATATGCTCGAAGGAATCCCTGAGGTCATCGAGGAGGGCTTTAATGTCGAGTAAGGATTCGACGCCGAAGGTATCGACGCTATTTTTGGCTTCGACAAAGTCATCTAAGGTTTCGTCGAGCCAATAGCTGACTTCGACGATGAGGACGCCATTTTGTCCTCTGGCAACCTCGATTTATGAACCAAAGGTTTTTGTATATTCTCATGAGGCGCTGGAGAATCATCGTTGGAGGACGCACTCGACTTGCTGTCGGATTTAGTGTGAGACATTTTAGATTTCCCTCTGTCACTTTTAGAGTGGACAGGGGCATGCTCTTCACGCAACTTTTTTGAGGAGGTCGGGGCTGCCTTCTCAAAAAACTTTAACATTGAAGCCCTAAAGGCCTCCCATTTTTGGGGGGAAATCACGTTTAAAAGGACAAGAAATTAACCTTCTGTTGGGCGAGGAAGAAGAAGACGATCTATGACGTCGCTTTTTTCGATTTTTTCGATGAAGAGGAAGAGGACTTCATCGAGCGACTTTTCAACCTCGAACACCTCGACTCATGACGAGATTTTTTTCGCAATTCTCCCGAGTCTTTTAGTCTTTTTGCAGACTAAAAAGACTCTTCCCCCCACCATTAGCTTACCTTGGCGTGCCTTAAGAGCCTTGTTCGACATCGCCTGACACGACCCGCACTCATCAACTCCGTGATCAGGACTAAGTTTTTTTTTTTTTTTATTATTATTTGTTTTAGCTGGTAAACCAACTTTTCAAATATTTACACTCATTATCATTTTTGTAGTTACATTTCCATACTTACAACGTTAAAAGAAAGTCAATCATTCTTTGTATCTCATTACAAATCATTACAAGGCAGCATAAAACAGTAAAATGTATAATGTTATGACTACCAGATTGCCTTTTACTTCACATAGATACAAGCAGTCTTCGTATCAGGAAATATTTGATTAAGAAATTGCACAATTGCAAGCTGTATTGTTAATCTTGGGTTAGAAAATAAGAGATTCCATAACTGTCTGTGACTAGTACCACTCTGGACCAACAATTTATTTCCAAAGCATTTTGCTCTTATGTTATATAGGGCGGGGCATTCAGTTATAAGATGTTGCAATGTTTCGCATTGTCCTTTGTCATTACAGTGCCGACAGAAATTCTGATCCTTTGATATTACTCTCCTTCTATATAAAATCTCATTAGTTTCATATTGATTTAGTCTGAATCTTAGATATTTCTGACGGCATGTAGGTGATGGATATTTTAGTAGATACTCTGATATTACCCCATGCCTTTTAACACCAAATGCTTCAGGGTTAAAATCCTTAAGTTTTGAGCAGATTGTCATGTTGAATATCCAGTCTGCTTGGTGAATTTTGTTTTTGGCACGATCAGGATTTGTCAATAGAAGCTCGATCGTTACTGAAGCATCAGAAATCGCATTTAGCGTATGATTTCTCCACTTCAACGACATACCAATTTTGGTGGTTAATAAATTTTGGGCCAATACATGTAGAAGGCTGCGTTTCCCCATACCATCCAACATTTTTCGGAGAAGAGCGCATTGCTTCCATAATACATGGGTATATAGGGAGATCAGACCTAATTCATGTCGCAATATGGCCAAAGGTGTTCCTGGCGAAAGTGTTAAAACTTTTTTCCAATATCTAGCTTCTATGCTATCCCAAAATTTGCGATTTTGTGGGACCAGGGCCTCAACACCATATAGCAGAATTGGAATTGCTTTGGCCTTATAAAATTGCACAACATGTTTCACTGTGAATTTCCCATATCTTCTGAGAATGATTTTCGATTGTGAAATCAAGGAGTTTAACTTCACCCTAGTTTCAGTTGTCGTGGTACTTAGGGTTTTTTTATGTTCAATATAAACTCCAAGATATTTATATTTGACGACTTTGGTTAATACACAGTTTTGAAGAGACCACTCAAGGTGATATTTTTTTGTGAAATTGTTCTTGCACACTAATATTTGGGATTTAGCTGTGTTGATCACAAGGTTGTTTGATGTTGCATATGTGCCTAGTTGATTTAACATGTTTTGTAAGCCTATAGGTGTACAGGATAATAGTACCAGATCATCTGCGTATAGTAGATAGGGAACCCTTTGAGAGCCTATACGAGGCGCATCTGTTACACAGTTCATTAGAACAGGGCCTATATCCAGAATATAGAAGTTGAATAGGAAAGAGGCAAGAGCACAACCCTGCTTCACTCCTCTGTGGGTCTGGATGGCAGGTGATAGTCTTCCTCCCATGTTTAATTTAACTCGCATAGATGTAGAGGTGTGTAGTAATGCCACTAGATTTGTGAGAGAAATTGGACACCGATGTTGTCTGAGTTTGGTTATTAACATGTTTCTGTCAATGTAGTCGAAGGCAGATTTGAAATCAATGAACCCCAGATATAAGGGGAGTCCACCATCTGCTTGCTCCGATTGAATCATCGAAAGTGCTAAAATGTTCGGTATTGTGCCCATGCCTTTGACAAAGCCTGACTGAAATAAGTCTCTTAGACTGTTTTGATCTACCCACTCATTAAGCTCTTTTAGTATTATTCTACAAAATATTTTCGCCGGAGCGTCCAATAAAGAGATTGGGCGATAACTCGTTGGTAACTGGCGGTCGCCTTTTTTACAGATCGGAACTGTGACGGCTTCCGTCCAAGTTTTGGGTAATTTCTGATACTTATTTATTGTGGCGAATATCTTGTAGAGAATTGAGCTCCAAACTTCAGGATGTTTTTTCATTAGGGCATTTGAAATCCCATCGGGGCCTGCTGCACGCGAGTTGCTAGAGGTCATAATTAGATGTTTAATTTCCTTCTGATCAATGTTCAACCAAAACCTCATCACTTCTTGTTCATTTGGGGTCGAGATCGTGTTTATAGGTAAGGCATATAGAGATTGGAAATAATCTACCCACTGATGTGCCTCAACTACTGTGGATTGCAGATCTAACTGTTGGGTATTAGTGGTTTGATTTAATATTGCCCACATTTTTGAGATGTTTTTATCAGCCAGAGTCGACAACATAATGGCTCCATCTTTTTGATAAAGATTTGCTCGATGTCCTTTGACCCAGTTGTTATAACTCAAACGTGCTTTTTTAGTTAGATCCAGTCTAATGTCGAGAGGAAGCCTTGCAAAACTTCTTACCTCGGCACGATAAGCCCTTTTCCTAGTGAGTATAGAACTGTCAAAAACATGGATATGGCTCACTCTTTTGGAATGACCCGCCTTCTGTTGGCTAAATAGTTGCATTGTGTTGCTATATGTCAATCCTATGTCTGAGGTTTGCCAATTAATGGAGTTAGTTGAATCGTGTAAAATTTGATTGAAGTGCCATAAGGCGTTCTCTGACCATCAGAGTCGATTCTTACCACCATTTACCACAATGCAGCCGCCACCTATTGGCTCTGGTTTACTAACCTTAGTTTTGGCCCTGGCCTGCCAACTAGCACACAACATATTATGGTCACTTAACGCAGACGAGGACACACTAAAGGAGCACATTGCTGACCATAGGGCACAGTTTACATATATATAATCAATTGTAGATGTAGAGTTTCCTCTCTTCCAAGTTGGTGCGGGGGGCATGTCAGTGTTAAATGCACCATTCAGCATTTGCAGATTTCTGTGAGTAACCATTGTGTTCCATTGTGACAGTTTCTCACTCTTATGTGTCCCATTTGCTGCCAAGCAGTTCATATTCAAATCCCCTGCTAAGATGAAGTACAGAATCTTATCATCCGCAGATACAATGTCAAATATCAAATTCAGGTCCCTAAAGAAGCACTCCGTAGTAATAGCTGCTGGATTCCAATATATGTTCAGAATTGCGTAGGTGTCATCGTTGATCACCGCCCTTATAAGGAGCATATGAGTATTCGGCATAGCCCATATCTGTGACATTGTTCCTGGTTCATCCTTTACCGCCACCAGCAGGCCCGCAGTGGGTCTGCCTATAATGGGCTTCCTAGCTGGGTTCAAGTGTGTTTGATATCCTGACCAGAGTATGGGACTTAGTAACCAGGTTTCTTGCAGCAAAATTAAGTCGAATTTGCTTAGGCCACTCTCATTGTTATTCAGCAAATGTTTGAATCCCCGCGAGTTCCAGCTCACCAAAGTAAGGGGGGATAACTTTGTCAGATTAGATAGCTAATTTGAGTTACTGATACAATTACATACACACATATTCCTGTCATTTGACAATTGATTTGAATCTTGGCCATTTGCAACGTCAGTTTTTACCCTTGGCATGAGTTCTGCAATGTTTGACGCATTAGGTTCTGATGTGTCCTCCATTTCTGTATCCAGCTGAAAACCTAGGTCGAATAATGAGTTCTTCGCCTGCCATACCAGATTACGAATTGCTCTGGATTGAAACCACACTCGAACTGCATTTAAGTTCTGATTTGAGATAAATTCCACCAAGGTTAAATCAGCTGAGTTTATGTCTTCGAGCAGCGGTATGTCTGAGAAGATTGCTAGTATCGCTCTTCTATTCAGGTCATATTGCGTACATGGTGCTGGTCTGCATTTCACAATCATAGAACACGGTGCCACTCGAGGAGTGACTTTTCCCATTCCCAACATATCCTGTGTTTTGACAGTTTTTGTAGGGATCACATTGTTCGTTTTCTCTTTTGTGTTCACAACCAAGTCCCCTAGTGCATTTTTGATCAGCGTTAATACATCTTTTGAAAAGTCTGTAGGTAAGCCCAATGATGGATGGGAAGTTAAGTCAGAATCGGGTGTAGGAGTGGGGATCCTTAAAGTTTTTGCATTTAAGTTTGTGGCGCTGGTCACTGATATTGCTGCTCCTTGGATCATTGGGACAGACCCTCCAATTTCAATTCCCTTCTGTGCTTGGTTCCCAATTTCCACGATTTTATCAACATCATTGTGTGATTTGTGGTGGTTAGTTAATGAAGTTGGGTTTGTGAGTGGAGGAATGGAGAGACCTTGCATGTAAGCATCTACTGCTTTCCTGATTTCAGATTTGTGGACCTTTGCATCCTCCCCACTATTCCATCTTGCTTCCATGATGTCATTTGTATTTCTCGTTCTCACTGTCGGCTCTGCCTCCAAACGCTGTAAACTCTGTGACTCCCTATGTGAGATTACTTTTACCAGAGCGTCCAATGGTGAGTATGGATGGGCTCTGGCTCGCGAGCTCGCATCTGCACTATTATTTGGTTCACAGTCACTCGGTACAGTAAGAATCTGTCGGGCACTATTTTTCTTTTTCTTCAAGAAGATTGGCGCAATCTTCACGCTAGACTTTTTCACCACCACATTTTCACCAGCATTCAGTGACACATTTGCTCTCAACTTTTGTTTGCCTTTCAAAAATATGGGGGCCAAAGGAATTGACTTCTTTGGTTTAGATGGTACATGAGCTATAGCTGGTTTATCTGGCGGGTTTTCTGTTTGGGATCCCTTCGTAAGCATATTGCGTTCAGCCATGTCTTTAGTGGTGTTCGATAGTTCTTTGTCATGAGCAGATTGAGGAGGATTTGTGTGGTTATATTTGCTCTGTGAATCCCCCCCCCTTAATGAACAGATGGAGGGTGTTAGATCGCCAGACTTCTTCTCCTCCTCTGTGGGTGCCAACTGATTGTTTCCAATTCTCTTAACAAAAAGGTTAGTGACCGATTTGTTTTGTTTTGCCTTACTCTGGTTCTTTGTCTTTTTTTGTGAGTTGTCTCTTTTCCGTTGTGCGGATTTTTCTTTGTTTCTTTTGGTCCTTCTTGCTGCCCTCTTCCTCAATTTCTTTCTATCTTGATGTGAACTTGCAGGTGCAACTTCTTCTGTTGCAACCTCTTGAGAGTCCAGCTGACTGGCGATATTGGTTTTTAAGGGTTTTTCCATTGAGACTACTTGAAAAAGGTCCTCATTCATGTTTGCCAGTCTCATAAATTCTTCCAATGTGGACGCTGAAAGAGATGATTCGCCATCATTTGTGGGGTCTGCCTCCATAGACTCTGTTCCCACGTGTCCCTGCGAGTTTCGATTATACATTTTGAGTTGGTTTAGTAGTTCCTGTGTTAAGGATCTATCGGCCTCTTTGGATTTATGAATATCTGCAATGGACCTGTGTATTGCAGAGATATCCAGACCTTGTTTGGTGAATTCCAGTTGTATCAGTTGTAACTTCGGCAAAACACATGAATTAACGGCATTGCAGCAACCTGCTATGGAACCATCCAAAGTGGCTACCTCTTTCGTTAATTCCATCATGGACCCAGATTGAATTTGAACTTCGGATTTCAGGAGCTCAAAAACAGAGACCAAAGAATTCAGCACGTAGCTGAGAGCAGTTAATGTGTTGATATTCGACTCTGTCTTCTCAGCTACAGTTTCTTCCTGTGTTGCATTTGGGCTGAATACAGCAGGTGTTTCAGCCAGTTGGAGAACCTGCGCTGGGCTTTCAAGTATTTGGATGTCTTCAGTGCTTGAGAGATTTAGAGTGCTCAGTCTTGGAGCATTCATGTCCAGAGCAGAGTGGCAATTGTCAAACATCCTGCTGGCAGGCATCCTCTGAGGGGGTTGATAATATATCATTTAGTTCATGAGTGGCTTTCTCAGGCACTATTTCAGTGGCCCCAAAATGGTCTTTTATTTTTTTGTGAATTTTGTTTGTTGTTATCGTGTATTCTAGCCCTTTTTTCCACTTATCAGTTAGGGAGGGTTCAGAATCCAAGGTCTCTACACATCTGGCAGGCGTAGAGGCAAGGGAGAAGCATGGATTTACATGCACAAGCGCTTGGATTCGTGTTTGCGATTCCCCAACCTCTGTCATTTTGTCCGTACTGTTTTCATCAATAGGGCATTTAGCTCCACTTTCCAATTGAGATTTCCTCAATTCCGGATCCTCCCATTCTAGGGGTCCCGTCTCATCCTGAGATGGAGTGCTCCTTAATTTCATGAGGCGGTTTCACAAATAGAGAGCAGAAATGAGATTAGGTATCAGAAATTTTAAAGGTCCGCCAGCAGGGGGAAATGTAAGGCACAGAGCAGCTGCGTCTTTTGCGTGTGTTAGAACAAAGCCCACGCGTGGACGCAGAGCACAGTGAAACTGTGAGAGCACACTTCTGCGGCTGCAATGTTTAGAGGCGCCGCTCTACTCCACCCCCGCTTTGTCAGTTAAGGATCAAGCCGCAATGGAGCCGATCGGCTCAGTTGTTAGAGGGCCCAGCAGACGCCGAATGGCGCTCCTCCCACTGCCTGCACGGAGAGTAATCGCAATACTACAGCCGGCGGCTCAAAGGCTTCAAAGCCCGCAGTCGCCGCTCAGCCCCTCTCCTGCGTCCCGCGCTGAGATGGAATGGAGGTTGTACTCGAACGGGAATGTATCCCGTAACCGTTCTACAAGGTATCTCTAACTCCTCACACACGCCGGCTCTTTCAGATGTTTTAAACGTGTAAAGGAAACACCGACACGTTTCAATTACTCAAGCAATTACAGTGGACACTCGCTGAGTTTAAAAGACGGACAATAGCAAAATCCACCAGTTCCACTGCACTAATTCGTAGATATCGCGAAAATGTCAATAGGGCAGTCCTAGTTCAAGGCAATGCAGATTTTACCTGGTAGTTTTGGGTGGGTGGATAGTCCAACGGAGTTCCCCGCCTTGCCTCCGCCGACTGCACAGACTGCAGTGACTGCTTCCACTTACACACCACTTCGCTCCGCTTAACTCCTGCACAGCCAGTAGTGGTAAACAGAGAGGTAGGACTCCAACCAAGTTGCTGCACAGATTTCCAAACGAAAAAGCTGATCAGGACTAAGGCACCAAAGACAGTTGCGGTGAGGATCCATAATGGACATCTTCCTTCTGCATTTGAGATACTTTTTAAAATCAGTCTTGGATGTTGTCGGAGTTGAGGAAGATGACATTTTTCGATGAGAAAACTGACGCGCCGTTTCGATACATGAAGCAGAAGCTTGGAAAAAGGGAACTGAACCAACGGGCGCGGCTCGAGCCCTTTATATGACGGATGACGTGGACGCTCAACGGCAGCCTTCGAGGCACCAAGTTACGCGGCCTCGAGCACAGCGCCCTCTGGCGAAATTCTTTTCGGAAAGAAGCAGCAAGATGGCGTATATATCTAAGATGAGGAATATGTGGGAGGACAATTCATTCGAAGTATTGCTTTCTTTAAACAGAAATGTAAAGCACCCTGGAGAGGAGAGGAAGATTTCCCCCACGATGAAATGAGTGACGGAAATAACTCCAATGGTACACATTACCATTTTTAAAGTAGGAAAAGGAATGTAAATTGTTTCACATGTCAATAAAACATGGTGTTTTTTCCATAGTGCAAATGAAGAAAGTGCCCCGGAAATACCACCAAATAAGGAACAAGTTCCTTAGCTGTAACTGTTCAGCATGGGGTCTGGCATGGATTCATATGCCCATGAATAAAGCATGCATAGCAGTACACACATGCACAACCACGGGAGGTGGCAAGGCTCAACATAAGTATCTCTTAACTCTTCACCAGGTTCACCTTCAAGCAAACAGGTTGCGTTGCACTGCTTGGCCGACTCTGGACTCCTCCCTGGAATCCCTTTCGACGCAGTAGAATTTCGTGAAGGTGTGCATCAACCTCCACGTAGCAGCCCTGCAGATGTCCAGCAAGGGCACACCAGATAGGAACGCCGTGGTAGCTGCGATCGCTCTGGTGGAATGGGCTCTCGGACGGCCAGGCAGCGGTCGGTTTGCCAACCGATGACAGTACATGATACAGCCGGAGAGCCATCTGGAAATGGAAGCCTTCGAGAGAGCCTTCCCCTGATTGACAGGTCCAAAGTTCAAAAAAAGTTGTGACGTCTTTCGAAAACTCTTCGTGCCATCCACGTAGAACTTCAGCGCTCTAGCCCCACCCAGCGAGTGCAAAGTCCTTTCAGCCGGCGACGGGAAGAAAACAGACAACACTAAGGGTTTGTTGAGGTGGAAGTCCGACGGCACCTTGGGCATGAAGGAGGGGTGCGTCCTGTGCACTACCCTCGTGTCGTGAAAAGTCAAGTACGGGGGCTTGCAGGAAAGGGCCTGGATCTCACCCACCCGTCAGGCGGAGGTGATGGCCACAAGAAACGCTGTTTTCCACGACAAGAACTTCAACGGACCTGAGTGCAGAGGCTCGAACGGAGGTCCCATGAGCTTGGTCAGCACCACGTTGAGCTCCCACGCCGGGGCCGGGGCCTTCACCGGCGGGAACGATCTGAACAGTCCCTTCATGAATTCTTTCACCAGACGATGAGACCACAAAGACGTCCGTCCCGTGGTTCTGGTGTATCGGGAGATCGCATCAAGATGAATCTTGATGGAAGCGTGCGCCAGTCCAGCCTTGGCCAGCGTCAGCAGGTACGGCAGAACTTGAGGAGCCGTAATCCGTAGAGGGTTAATCTTCTGTGCGTGACACCAGACAGAGAACCTCCTCCATTTGTGTCCATAGCATTTAAGAGTTGAGGACGCCCTGGCCTTTGCAAGAACTTCTCTGCAGTCGGCCGGTATGTCGTAACCTCCAAACTCTAACGCTGCAGGAGCCAGGCCTTCAAGTTCAGCGACTTCGGGTCGTGATGGAGGATGGCGCCTCCTTCTCTGGAGAGAAGATCCGCGTCCACTGGCAGCTTGATTGACAGGGACGCTGACAAGTCCAGAAGGTCCGGGAACCATATCTGCCTCGGCCAAGCAGGTGCGACGAGGATCATCCTGCACCGTGACCTCTTGAGCTGGTTGATGAGCCGGATCAGCAGCGGCAATGGAGGGAACGCATATAGGAATAGGCCCTCCCAGGGGAACGAGAAAGCATCGCCCATGCTCCTCAGCTGGGGAAACCTGCTGGCGAACCTCCGGCACTTGGAGTTCGTCGCCGTCGCAAACAGATCGATCTGGGGTGTGCCCCACCGTCGGAAGAGGCGGTCCACTAGATCCTGTCGTAGTTCCCACTCGTGGCACGAGCGCAGCTCTCTGCTGAGCGAGTCGGCGATGGTGTTTTTTATCCCTGTCAGATGGAACGGCACCAGAAACATCCCTTGGGCGACGGCCCAATGCCACAGATCCTGAGCCTCTTTGGACAGGGCTGGGGATCTGGTACCGCCCTGCTTCCTGATGTAGAACATGGTGGTGGTGTCGTCGGTGAAGATCCTCACCACCTTGCCCTTGATGGACAGAAGAAAGGACCTGAGGGCCCAAAACACTGCACGGAGTTCCAGGACGTTGATATGGAGGGACTTCTCCGTCGGCAGCCAAAGGCCCCTCGCGTGCAGATTTTCGGTGTGCACTCCCCACCCTTCCAGGGAGGCATCCGTGGTCACTGTCTTCTGGTGGCCCGGGGTCTGGAAGTCCATGCCCGCTGTCAGATGCGCGCGGGTGCCCCACCACCAGATCGCTCGTCGGAAGCTCTCGTCGAGTGTGATCCTGTCCTCGAAGCTGCCCGTCTGGATCCAGCGAGCGTCCAGGAACTCCTGTAACGGGCGCATCCGGAGCCTGCACAGGCGGATGAGATAAATGCAAGAAGACATCATTCCGTGGAGGGACTTGATGGACCTCACCCTGGCCGCGTCCGCAACCAGCATCCGCTGCACCTTGCCCAAGATGGCCCTCGTCCTTTCCTCCGACGGAGAGGCCAGACACGCCACTGTGTCGAGCTTCGCTCCCAGAAACAGTGCGTCTTGAGCGGGCACCAGGTGGGACTTGGCGTAGTTTATGGAGAATCCCAGGTCCGTGAGTAGTTGGACGGTCCTCGCCGTGTGCTCCGCGGCGAGCTCCTTTGTCTTTGCTCGGATGAGCCAGTCGTCCAGGTAGGGGTAGATGTGGATCCCCTCCAGGCGCAGCCGTGCCGCCACCGGTGAGAGGCACTTGGTGAACACCCTGGGTGCCGACCTCAATCCGAAGGGAAGGGCTCTGAACTGGTAGTGACGCCCTTGGACCACGAATCTGAGAAACTTTCGGTGTCCCTTTAGGATGGGGATATGGAAGTAGGCATCCTCCAAATCCAACGACGACAGGAAATCGCCCTCCTCCAGTTGACCCAGGACGTGCTGGAGGGTGACCATCCGGAACTTCTGCGCCTTGATGAATTTGTTCAGTCGTCGTAGGTCCAGGATGGGACGCCATCCTCCCGCCGTCTTCTTCACAAGTAAGTATCTTGAGTAAACTCCGGAGCCCCGAAGCCTCTTTGGGACGAGCTCGATGGCGCCTTTCTTGAGCATCGCCTTTACCTCCAAGCGAAGTTGAGGGACGTGATGTTCCTTCCTGGCCACGGGGGGACGCGCGGGCACTTCTTTAGAAACTCGAGCGCGTGACCCTGGGCCAGGGCGTCCAGCACCCAACGGTCGGTGGAGATGGACTCCCACGCACTGACGAAGTTCGCCAGCCGGCCTCCCACCGGGGTGCTTCGGTGGGGGGCCCCCCGACCCCACGGCCGGTTCAGTCCTGCTTCGACGAGGCTTTGCCTCCTTGCCCTCCTTGGCGACGACGGCGGGGTCCGCCCGACTTGCCTCGTCCCCTGTAGGCTTCTTGCGACGACGAATGGGCCGCTTGACGATAGGTGGAAAATCCGCCGCCGGAACCTTTGGAGGCACCCTGCTTGCCTCCGCCGCTCCGAAAGGGCGGCCGTCGTTGCTGGAGAACACCAAGAGCCCGGGCCGTCTGTGTCCGTCTTGATGGCTTGTAGGGAATCGTCCAAATTTTCCCAAACAGGTTGTTCCCGTCGAACGGCATGTCCAAGACTCTGGTCTGCACGTCCTGACGGAAGTCAGTTGCCTTGAGCCATCCACGCCGTCTAAGGCACACGCCGTTGCCCAACTGGCGAAATCCAGTGTCAGCGATGTCCGTCGCTATCGTAATGGTGTGGTCCGACGCCACTTCTCCTTCCTGCAAGATCTCTAGGGCCTCCGCCCTCTTGTCGTCTAGTAAGAAGTCCAGCAGGGGGGCGATTTTGTACCACAACTCCCTGTCGTAGCGGGCTACGATAGCCAAGGCGTTGGCAGCTTTAATCGTCATCGCTGTCGATGAGATGACTCTGCGTCCCATCGTGTCCAATTTCATTCCCTCGCCGTCCGGCGGGGAGGTAGACGTAGAGGCCGAGGCTCCCCCTGCTTTCTTCCTGGCCGCCACGGAGACGACTGAGTCCGGGGTCAGCTGTGCCCGAAGGCGCAAGGGGGCCGCGTCCTGACCCGGTACTTCTTCTCGTACCGGTCCCTTCTCGCAGGCGTTGTGGATGGGTTCTTGAGGAGGGTGAGACCCTCATCCCAGATATCGTCCAGTAGATGTACAGCGAGGACCGTCTTCCTCTTGGTCTCACGCTGTTGATAAAGGAAACATTCCTTCTTCTCTTCCGGGCAGAGCTGGAAAAGCTCGGATGCCCTTGCGATTATGGCATGAAACGATCCAATCTCGTCGGGCGGGGAAGCCCGGGGAGGAGGTGACGACGGGAGATCCTCGTCGTAAACCTCGTCATCTGTGCCCGTCGCGGCCGTGTCAGTCCCTGCATCATCCCCACGGGTCGTGGACGGGGAGGAGGGCTGAGCAGGGCGTGATGGTTGAAAAGGAGGTGGAGGATGAATCCTTCTTCTCTTAGGAGGGGGGCTTCCAGAAGGGCCTGGCTCCGGGTCCCCCGTCGAGAGAGGTTCCTCCGTTGGAAACGGCAATCTCGTCCTGATCTCCGAGCATAAGGACTGTATAGCCAACAAAATGGCCGCCGAGTTGTCTTGCGGCACTGGTTGAGGGGAGTCCGACGGGCGGTCAGGAGCCTCGTCGGCACCCTCGACGTTCTCGTCGTCTCCTACGTCGGGGTCCCTCCCGACGGGCTGGTCTTCTTCCACGCCAACGCCGTGGCTTAAGACTTAGATTAGCTCCTCCTCAGAGGTTGAGGCCGAATCCACGACGACCTCCTGCCCCCCCTTTTTCTTCTCCGTCGGAAGTTTCACGGGGGTCCTGTCGATGGCCATGAAAGAGGACTCCCTCCGCGGTGGCAGGGAGACTCTGGGCCCCGAGGTCGCCACCACTGGTGTAGCCTCCACAGGCTGAGCCAGGGCCGCCGCGACTGTCTCGATAGAGGCCTTGGCTGGGTGGATTAAGGCTTTCACCACCTTAGGTGCGCTCACCGCCTTCTCCTTGGGGTGGGTGGAGGGGGGGGGGTCACCGCCTTGCTCCCCCTCCGATGGGGCCTTCGAGCTCGACCGGGGTCTCTCCAGGAGCTTCGCCGGGTGCTCGGCCTTCCTCTTACCCGAGCCAGAGCGTTGGCTCGTGGTTGATGGCGCCTGGGAGGATGCGCCCTGCCTGGCGCCCGTAGAGCCCGACCGTTCGGCGCTCCCGGTGCCAGCGGACTCGCGGTGCTTGGCCTTCTGTTGGACCCCCTTCGCCGGGGCGCCCTCAAAGGTCTTAGAAGACTGCTCGGACTTCTTCTCGCCTGACGGGCTCTTCCCTTCCAGCCAGTTGGCGAGACAGATGGTGGTCCTTCATGGTCCGCTCCGACATATTGCCGCAAAACGCACAGTCTTTCTCCACGTGCGTCTTGTCCTCATGCAGGCAGTAGAGGCAAAGGGAGTGTTCATCCTCCTTAAAGACATTCTGAAGCTGGCATCCAGGGCAGACCCTGAACAGCTTTCTGGGCGTCGAGCTTCCCTTCTCCTGGGCCATGATCGAGATGGGCCTGAGAAACTTCTGGAGTCCTCCAAAAGCGTGGCTCGACAAAATCTTCTCCCTTGAGGGGCGTAGAAGAATCCAACACGGGTCCCCGTTGATCGGATAAAGAAACGGTGGAGCTTGAGGCTCTTTTGACCGAAAAAGAGAACATTTTCCTAAGAAAAAGGGCTAAAAAAGCACTAAAGCTCGAGAGCAATAGCACGAGGATCCCAACACTTGAACGTGCGGTAAAAATCTGAAGATGGCTGCCAGAGGCGGGGCTTAGGGAGATGGCAGCCATTGGCTGTGGTCAGTATGACGCAGAGATCAGTGATTGGCTACTACTACGAAAGACAGATCAGAAACGAAACTGATACTGATTTTTCCTTTACCGAGGATTCCCAGCCTGACGACGGGGAATATTCATGAGCATGTGAATCCATGCCAGACCCCATGCTGGAGAAGTATGCATCCTCCAGATCCAACGACAAAAAGTCTCCCTCTTCCAGTTGTCCGAGCACGTGTTGAAGAGTGACCATTCAGAACTTCTGGGACTTTATGTATTTGTTCAGTCGTCACAGGTCGAGAATGGGCCTCCAGCCCCTGGTCTTTCACACGAGGAAGTACCTTGAGTAAACTCCAGAGCTCCGGAGTTACTTTGGAACTAGCTCTATCGCCCCTTTCTTTAACATGGCCCGAACCTCCAGCAGCATCTCGATTGTCCTGCCGGGCCACCAGTGGCATTGGCTGCTATATTCGGCAGGAGCCTGCGAAGGAACAGGCCTTGGTCCTTGTTGGGGCTGTAGATGGCGACATGTCGTTTGTCCTGCCGGGCCACCAGTGGCATTGGGGTACACTTTCCTTGGAACTCTAGAGTGTGTCCGTGGGCAAGAGCATCCAGTATCCAAAGGTTGGAGGAGATGGTCTTCCACACGCTGATGAAGTTCACAAGCCGGCCTCCCACCGAGGTGCACGGGTGGGGGCCTGACGTCCTGGCCAGTTCATTCTTGCTTGGAGGTCGAAGGGCCGCCATGCGGTCCCTAACAACGGCATCCTACGAATGCCTTGGAGTGGCCCCTATTGGCTTCTTGGGCCGAGGAGCAGGAGGGCTGGCGGTAAGAAGGAGCCCCCGCCGAAACCCCTCGAAGATCAGGTAGACTTGCCTCCTGAGGACCGAAAGGACGGCCGTCGCTGCTGTAGCTTGCCCAGGGCACGTGCCGTCTACGTGTCCGCCTTGATGGCCTGTAGGGACTCATCCACCGCTTTCCCAAAATGTTTGTCTCCATCAAAGAGCATGTCCTACACCCTTGCCTGGACCTCCTGTTGAAGGTTGGTGGCCTTGAGCCAGCCATGACGGCGAAGGCAATCCAAAGCCTCAACCCTCTCATCGTCGGGGAGGAATTCCAGTAGAGGGGAGAGTTTGAACCACAGCTCCCGGTCGAATCGTGCCACAATGGCGTTGGTGGCCTTGATGGTTGTTGCCGCAGAGTAGATCACTCTGCGAACCATTGCATCCCACTTCTTCCCATCTTTGTCAGGAGGCATGGACGCTGCACTACAAGTCGAACTTGACAATTTCTTCTTGGCCGCTGCAGAAACCACTGAGTCCGGTGACGGTTGGGCTCGCAAGCACTTCAGTGCTGAGTCTGGCACCCTGTATGTCGCAAGGCGGTCCCTCTTCCCTGGGGCTGTAGAAGGGTTCTTCACGAGAGTCAGTCCTTCATCCCAAATGTCATCCAGGAGTGGGACTGAAAGGATGTTCTTCCTCTTTGCCTTGCGGCGCTTGTACAAGAAGCCCTCTATCTCCTCCGGCGTGAGCTGGAAAAGCTCTGAGGCTCTGGAGATCATCGCATGAAACAAGCCTCTCTCTTCTGGCGTGGAGGACCTGGGCAGAGGTGACGGGAGCTCCCCAATCCTGTCCACATCCGTGCCAGTCGTTGCTGTGCCGAGGCGGTCGCGCCTGCGCAGGGTGGCGGAGAAGGAGGTAAAGAGAGGCAAGGGGTGCCTCTTCCTCTTCTTGGCTGGTGGTTCCCCGGTTGTCAGTGGGGCAGTTGGCACCAGCGCTGTGTGGGTGCGGGTGGCAGCGTCGGCATCCTCGTCTGTAACTCTGGTACCAGCATATGAAGGGTCGAGAGAATGTCCATAGAGGGATCTCTAGGTGGCAGCTAAGGTGTAGGTATAGGCAGCTGGGGCATAGGAGCAGGGCCAAGGCCCTCGTTGTCCTGAGTACCTCTGTTGCCTTCCTCGATGGTATCTTCATCGCCCTCATCGTCGCCTCGTTGGCGCCCTCGTCGTAGAGCGATACTCTGACATTTCCCTCGTCGCCACCACGCTCCTGGGTGGTCTGGAGGTAGAGTTCCTCCTCCTCCTCTGGAGAGGAGATATCCGTGCCCTGGAGGACTTCAACACCCCCCCCCTTTCTTCGCACACAGAGGGGACATCTCGGGAAGATGATCGGCATCCTCTTCTCCGGGTTCTTCTCAATGGGCTGGAACAAAGCATCCCTCCTGGGAGGGAGGGACACCCTTGCCTTCGGAAGTGTGCCCTACAGGTCTGCCCCCACGGCCTTCAAAAGAGACGCTACCACCACCCCGATAGAAGGCGCCGACTTCGTCTGGTGCACCTGGTCCTTCACGTTCAGGCCAGGCCCCTTGTCCTGCTTGGCCTTTGTGGTCGCCCCAGACACCTTGTCCTGCTTGGCCTTCTCCTTCGGGTCGGCGACTCTATCCCCTGTGGCCTTCTCCGCTGAGGGTAGGCCAGACACTGTACACGATTTGGTCTTCTCCTTGGTCCTCTCCGGGCCCACCTTTAGCTTGCCCATGTGATCAGATTTCCTCTTGGATGAAGATCCAGAGCGTTGACTGGAGACTGTTGCAGCTGGGGACGTCGAACGCGCCCTGGCCGTTGAGGAGCTCACTGCAACGGCGGTCCCGGCTACTCTTAAGATGTCCTCAACAAAATCTGAATCGGGCACTGCCTCCTGCGTGGCGATTTGGAAATGATTGGCTGCCTTCTTTAAGTTACAGTTAAAGAAGGCCATCTGGTCCATCCACAGGCGACGCCTGGTGGACTGGTGTGGAGGGGGAGGGGGGAGGAAATCCATTCACAAGGTGTCAGGGTCCGGGGCAGGGAAAGCCCAAGGTTGTCTACCGGTTGGGAATCCTCCCATTCCGGCGTGGGATCAGTAGGATCCTAAAAGTCATCATCCTGTACATATGGATCAATATGAGCTTCATCATCGGTGATGTCAAACACCTATTCCTCCTGAGGTGACACACAAGTTCTATGAAACTTGGCAACAGGTGTAAATGGGCTCTTTTCACAATGCCTTTTAGGAGCAAACTTTTCAGAAAATTCAACAAACTTTTCTAGTCTGTTCATACACCCCTCAAATTTCTCTCTTGTCCCTGATGAGTAACAAGTGGCATCAAGAGGAGGAAAAGGCTCTTCCTGATCATCCTACTCCATAGAACAGAGATTTTACAACTAGAGTCTTGGATAAAGACAAAGGACTCCGAGTAATGTTTCCGTTGATCCTGGCGTTTCAACGTTTCTTTCGGCACGTCACTAGCCTGATCCTTTTGTCTCACTGCCGAATCGATCTTAGCGAGATTCTCCCCGATGTTCTGCATTATAGGGAGGTGTTTGGGCTGAGTAGGCGCGGTTGCACAGTAGATTTCGGCATAACCGGGGCCTTGTGCGGCATCTGCGCTCTTCTGAGGTGCCTCGGCGTCTGCATGACTTTTGATGCTAGAGCCCTTACTCTTGGACTGCCCGGTTGCGGGGAGGGCTGCCGATCACGCAATCAGCGAGTGCCATCAAACTAGCCGACACACCCACTGGTGCTTTGGAGCGCTTCGACTGGACCACCAAAGCAGGACCGTGGGTTGTGTGCTTTGTGTGGGTATCGGGTGCGTCCCTGGCTCCGGGATGTACACTCTCCATAGCAGGACTCTTGTGACTTTCGGGGCTGGGGACAGACAGCACGGAGTGAGACCACTCCGACATCAGGTCAATGGCATCCAAAGATGAGGCTTGGTCGTCGCTAATGTCCTCGTCACACTCTGCGGCGGCGGGGCAGGTATTCCCGGCACACGACATTGTGTTGGCCACCCACCACTATAATCAATGCTCCTTAATAGTCTAAGGATGTTGGAGTTTACAGGCGGCACAGGACGTCCCGTTGTGATCGAGGGGAAGACCCTTAACTGCACCGATGGCGCTCGTCTTTCCATGGGAATTTTCCCATACAGGAAGGGCAAAATTTGAATGGCGTCCTGTCCATAGCTCAGGAATTTAACAGCAATGACAAAACCAAAAGGGACAAAGATGGGAAAAGTAAAGACATTCCTGAAAAGAATATGACCACCCAGACCCCACTCTCCTTACTGTATAGGCCAGTCAAAAGGCCCGGCCACGTGGTCGGCAGCGCCAACCAGATCACCAGCCATCCAAGTTCTTCTTAGGGGTCTTCGGCGGTGGCACATGAGTCAGCCGTCGAAAAGGGTATGATAATAGAAAACGACCAGAGGTCGATGAATATAAAAATATCGTACTATTTTGGAAGAGCTCTGCCATAAGGCGACCAAATAGCTGGGCGGAAAAAACAATCTGAGGGACCTCGACGTGCGAGGGATTTTGGGTAAACTGCAAGTCACGTTAGGGATGGTGTTACAGGCACGCCCCATGTCGACGTCCCCTTTCAATCCTCAAAAGACAAGATGCAATACTCTGCGGTTACCACTAGATGTTGGACTATATGCACAGCATGTGATTCTAAGCAGATTCACAAGCATCAGAAATGTATCTATACCCAATTGTGAATCAGTTCCATTTCAGCAGCTGGTGCAAAATGCAAATCATGGCATATTATGTACAGTTTGCAATTCAGACAATCACTCCACCTTACACAAACTTACATAGCCAATATGTCATAGGTACAACGCAGAGGGTATCAAAAAGAAATGCAAGCTTACTAGCTTCACACGCAGGCAAGGGTCTCTTGGCAAGAAAACCTTCACAACAGTAGGCATAAACTACCACACTGGTGCCACAACCACTGCTCATAACTGTACTGCATACATTAAAAAAAGATGTGGTTGGTTTGAATGCAATGACACTTCCATTACTCTAAAACAAATTACCAGCAAATCTAACAAATGCCTACTTACTATTCCTTAAACCTAAATTCAGTCATTGACCTTGTTAGGTAAGATTTGCACAGAACTGGTAAATCTTCCTGACCTGGGTCAACCGCAGAACTTTTTGCTTTACTAGTGGGATATTTTTCCTTAATACCTCAGTGAGTGGGAACCTTTTTCCACACTCACATAATCTTTAACTCTTAATATGGGTGCCATTGTTAAGACTCTCCATAGTGTCTTTTTAAAGTTATCCTCTAGCAACTTATTGGCAATAAGTGCCTTTTGCTGGGTTGCCCTAGGGGCTCCCCTCTCAACTTATGTTTGCTAACCTTGACAGAACTACAGTTCCCAAGGGTAGAAAGTATCTTTGGAACCCTTTTACATTTTATTCTGTAAAACCAGCACACCCCACCTTATGTGGAGTGCTGGTGAGATGCAATGTATCCCCTTTCACCTTAAAACTGTATCAATTCTGTTAGTGACAAGCTTACCTTCAATGGCTGGTGACAGGGTGCCTTGTATTAATTTGGTGCACCTTTATCACGGGTTGTGTTCACAGCTGCAGTAAAGGGACTCCCCGCCCAGGTTCCAGTCGGTCTGTGGGTGCAGGAAGTGAGGGAGGAGTCTGAAACACACCAGCCCTTTGTCTTGCACCTTGCTTGAATGGGGACAAATCCCAGTGGGGGGCTGGCTGTCCCGATTGGACAACCAGACCACCCTTCTTGTAAAATGTGGGGAGATTATGCAGAGGTTGTGCTGTAGTTCATGATAAATACTGCAAACCTTGAACGTGAACAAAAAGTCGACCACTGGAACCGAAACCGAAGAGGAAGATGAAGTCGAAGCGGCTGAAAGAATTTCCAGCGACCAGAGAGCCTACTATGGAACTGGAGCCTGCTGTGGCCCTTCCTTCCAATCCACCTGGGGATTCCAAAAACGATGACCCTGAGCCAGAGCCTGGTGAGACCCACTAGACTCCAGACGACCTGCATTTTGAGCCATCCCACGCATTGCTGTGACCTTGTGTTGTTACAACCAATACCCTGGGACCTAAAGCCATTGTGCGCTGCACAGTCTTCCGAATCTCACTGAAACTTCCACCAGGATTCCCACGATCGACAGACACGAATAGAGTCTGAAAAGTCCCCTCACTGGAGTGCAGGACCGTGGTAATAATGAGAATTCAACTGCAATTTTCTGTCTTCTTCTGTGCTCCTTGAAAAGGCGCCAAATCCACAGAACCGCATTCAGCCACGAGGGAAACCTTGCCTAGAGCCTTTTCTCATTGATCCCTGCTGCAAAGTTCCTTCTGAGGTCTTGTTTTCAGTCACCACGACAAGGAATCCACTGACTGGGTATTTGGCTGCAGACCCTGAAGTTCTCCTGCTGCAAAATCTTCTTCAATGCTGAGGTACTGTGTTGGCTTGGGAATGTACTTACCTTAAGCCCGTTACGATTTCTGTGTAGCTGTGGGTCGTTTTCTGTAATGGGGAGGCCTCTCATCCAGTGCACCCAGTCTCACTGCTAGAATCCTGCTAGGGTGTCTTCTACGAAGCCCCTGGACCCTCTTCAAACTGTAAAGTGAAGTAATCACCTGTTTACAGTTTTCCAAAGGAACTCCCACTTTTGCTACTAAAGAACCTATTCTGACACGGCCTGTTGGTCACTAGTCCTAGTGACCCCCCTTCTGCCACTCACAACACTCATGCTCCGAGAATAGGGGAAAGACTTTCAAGGGATTGGAACTTCTGCCTAGAAAAGAAAATAGTGTTTAAAAGTTACTTACTTGTAAAGAGTTGCTTGGTAACTGTAATTCTAAGAGTAAACAGTTACAACATTTCTTACTGATCTTGAATGTGTGATGCATGTTAGGCAGAATTGCATGCAGTACCTCTGGGACCACCACACACAATTAGGACTACAGGTGTAAGCAAAACCAACCTTTGGTATAGGTTTGTACTACAAAGTTTTTGGTAGCGATCAGAACAGCCAGGCTTATCTCGAAAGGGAATGTGAGCAGTACAAGATGTTACAGAGGTCTTTCAATCACAGTGGCTCAAGTAGACACTTGCGCTCAAGGTTTGTTGGTAAAACACTTAATTTATTACACAATAATTTAGAAAACATTCACTAGAATGAGGCAACTTAATATTGTACACAAACACTTCAATACTAAACAATTACATTTCTGAACAAATTAGGCTCCCCTGAAATAGGAGCAAAATGGCATTTCAGTTACTTTCAATGAGAGTAAAAGGCACAAGTTAGCAGAATAGATCACAAATACTTTTAGGCATTACAAACAGTTTTAGTTCATTAAAACACAACTCAGTTCAATAGGCCTAGGCCAAATCAATGGACTAGTGTCTTGGATAGGTAAGAGCAGTTCTTGAAGTAAATGGTAAAATGTTTGCCAAAGTTCTCAGAAGTAGGTTGTACGAAAAAGAATCATTTGTGGGGTCACAAGCTGATTAGGCCTGTAAATTGGGAAAGTTTCACGAACTTTCACCGGGAGAGTGGCGTCCTCTCAACCGGGTTGGCACAGTACCTTAATATGAAGAACAAATGCAGCTGAAGTTGTTGGTTCCTGGCAGTTCCTGCAGAGCTCACTGTTCCTGAGCCTCAGTCGTGGGGACAAGAGGGAGGACGTCGGGAGACTCCTGCACTGCACGGTATCGTCGGAAAACGGGGACAAAACAGTCACTTCCGTTCGAGTAGCTGTAAATGAAGCACACAAGAACAAGTTACTTACCTGTAACTGTTGTTCTCCAGCATGGGTCTGGCATGGATTCACATGCTCATGAATACTCCCCGTCAGGCTGGGAATCCTCGGTAAAGAAAAAAATCAGTATCAGTTTTGTTTCTGATCTGTCTTTCTTAGTAGTAACCAATCACTGATCTCTGGGTCATACTGTCCCCAGCCAATGACTGCCCTCTCCCTAAGCCCCGCCTCTGGCAGCCATCTTCAGATTTGGTAGCACGCCAAGTGGCAGTATGACCAAGTGAAGAGCCGCAGAGGGGTAGGAGGGAGGGTTCGCATGTGAATCCATGCCAGACCCATGATGGAGAACAACAGTTACAGGTAAGTAACTTGTTCCTTCTCCAGCATGGGGTCTGGCATGGATTCACATGCTCATGAATAAAAGAATACATAGCAGTATATACATGCACAACCACGGGAGGTGGCAACAGGCTCAACATTAAGCAATACAACAACTCAACATTAAGCATCTCTTACCTCCTCACCAGGCTCACTTTAAGCAACCAGGTTGCGCAGCACTGCTTGGCCGACCCTGGACTCCTCCCTGGAGTCCCTATCGACGCAGTAGAAAATTGTGAAGGTGTGCGTCGACCTCCACGTAGCAGCCCGGCAGATGTCCAGCCGGGGCACACCAGACGGGAACGCCGTGGTAGCAGCGATCGCTCTGGTCGAATGGGCTCTCGGACGGCCGGGCAGCGGTCGGTTTGCCAACCGGTGACAATGCATGATGCAGCCGGAGAGCCATCTGGAAATGGAAGTCTTCGAGAGAGCCTTCCCTTGATTCACGGACCCAAAGTTCACAAACAGTTGTGACGTCTTCCGAAAACTCTTTGTGCCATCCACGTAGAACTTCAACGCTCTAGCTACATCCAGCGAGTGCGAAGTCCTCTCGGCCGGCGTCAAAGGCGACGGGAAGAAAACTGGTAACACCAAGGGCTCGTTGAGGTGGAAGTCCGACGGCACCTTGGGCATGAAGGAGGGGTGCGTTCTCAGCACTACCCTCGTGTCATGAAAAGTCAAGTATGGAGGCTTGCAAGATAGGGCCTGAATCTCTCCCACTCGTCGTGCAGAGGTGATGGCCACGAGGAATGCGGTCTTCCATGACAGGAACTTCAAAGGCGCAGAATGCATAGGCTCCAATAGGGCTCCCATGAGCCTGGTCAGCACCACATTAAGCTCCCACGCCGGGGCAGGGGCCTTTACCGGCGGGAATGATCGGAATAGTCCCTTCATAAATTCCTTTACCAGGCGATGAGACCACAAGGACACCCGTCCCGTAGTCCTGGTATATCGGGAGATGGCAGCCAGATGTATTTTTATGGAGGCGTGAGCCAGTCCAGCTTTGGCCAGCGAAAGTAGGTACGGCAGCACTTGAGGGGCCATAATCCATAGAGTTAATCTTCTGTGCACGGCACCAGACAGAGAACCTCTTCCACTTATGACCGTAACACGAGAGTCGAGGACGCCCTGGCCTTTGCAAGAACCTCTCTGCAATCAGCCGGGATATCGTACCCTCCAAACTCTTGTGCTGCAGGAGCCAGGCCTGCAAGTTCAGTGACTGTGGGTCGTGATGGAGAATGGCGCCTCCTTCCCTGGAGAGAAGATCCGCGTCTGCCGGCAGCTTGACTGGTGGGGACGTTGACAAGTCCAGAAGGTCCGGGAACCAGATCTGCCTATTTCACGCCGGTGCGACGTGGATCATCCTGCACCTGGACTTCTTGAGCTGGTTGATGAGGCGGAGTAGCAACGGCAAGAACGCATATAGGAACAGGCCCTCCCAGGGGAACGAGAAAGCATCGCCCATGCTCCCCGGCTGTGGGAACCTGCTGGCGAACCTCTGGCTCTTGGAGTTCGTCGCCGTGGCAAACAGGTCGATCTGGGGTTTGCCCCATCGTTGGAAGAGTCGATCCACTTGGTCCCGGCGCAGTTCCCACTCGTGGCACGAGCGCAGCTCCCTGTTGAGTGAGTCCGCAATGGTGTTTTTTATTCCTGCCAGGTGGAAGGGAACCAGAAACATCCCCTGGGTGACGGCCCAGTGCCACAGATCCTGGGCCTCCTTGGATAGGGCTGGGGATCTGGTGCCTCCCTGCTTCCGTATATAGAACATTGTGGTGGTGTTGTCGGTGAAGATCCTCACCACTTTGCCCTTGAGGGACGGAAGGAACGACTTGAGAGCCCAGAACACTGCTCGGAGCTCCACAATTTTGATGTGGCGAGACCTCTCCTCCGGGAGCCAAAGGCCTCTTGCGTGGAGGTCTCCGGTGTGGGCCCCCCAACCCTCCAGAGAGGCGTCCGTCGTCAGTCTCCTGAAACGCAGAGATTTGAAATTCCGTGCCTGTCGTGAGGGGAGCACGGATGCCCCACCATAAGATCGCCCGACGGAACTCCTCGTCGAGGGATCCTGTCCTTGAAACAGCCCGTCGCCTGAAACCAGCGGGCGTCGAGGAACTCCTGTAGCGGACGCATCCGAAGTCTGCAAAGGGGTACAAGATAGATGCATGAGGACATCATCCCGAGGAGGGACTTGATGGACCTCACCCTGGCCACGTCCGTGGCTAACAGGCGCCGCACCTTGCCCAGGATGGTCTTGGTCCTCTCCTCTGAAAGGGAGGCCAATTGCCCCACTGTATCGAGCTTCGCTCCCAGAAACAGTGCTATCTGCGATGGAACCAGGTGGTATTTGGGGTAGTTGATGGCGAACCCCAGCTCCGTGAGCAACCGGACGGTCCTGTGTGTTCGACGGCGAGTTCCCTTGTCCTTGCCCGGATTAGCCAGTCGTACAGGTAGGGGTAAACGTGGATCCCCTGCAGACGCAGCCGCGCCGCCACTGGTGCCAGGCACTTGGTGAAAACCCTGGGTGCCGACTTTAATCCGAACGGTAGGGCCCTGAATTGGTAGTGGCGTCCCTGAACCACGAACCTGAGGAACTTCCTGTGCCTTTTTGGAATAGGGATGTGGAAGTAAGCATCCTCCAGGTCCAAAAGACGATACGAAGTCGCCTTACTCCAGCTGTCCCAGCACGTGCTGGAGGGTGACCATCCTGAATTTCTGCGCCTTGATGTACTTGTTTAAGCAGGTCCAGTATGGGGCGCCAACCGCCTGTCTTCTTCTTGACGAGGAAGTACCTTGAGTACACTCCAGAGCCCCGGAGACCTCTGGGGACTAGCTCGATGGCACCTTTCTTGAGCATCGCCTTTACCTCCAACAGTAGTTGAGGGACGTGATTCTCCTTCCTGGCCATGGGTGGGATGCGAGGGCACTTCTTTTGGAATTCCAGCGAGTACCCAACGGTCGGTGGAGATGGACTCCCACACGCCAACGAACTTCGTCAGCCGGCCTCCCACCGGGGTGCTTCGGTGGGGGCCCGACAACCCGACCGGGTCAGTCTTGCTTGGAGGCGGCCTTGACCTCCTTGGCGATGGCGGCGGGAACCCCCTTGCTTGCCGAGACCTCTGTAGGCCTCCTGGGAAGAGGAGCGGGCCGCCTGGCGGTAAGTGGAAGAGCCACCGCTGGATCCTTTGGAGGCACCCTGTCTGCCTCCGGAGCTCCGAAAGGGCTGTCGCTGTTGAAGCACCCCCAGGGCCCGGGCTGTCTCCGAGTCGGTCTTGATGGCCTGTAGGGACTCATCCACTGCCTCACCAAAAAGTTGTTGCCGTCGAACGGCATGTCCAACACCCTGGTCTGGATGTCCTGGCGAAAGTCTGTCACCTTGAGCCATCCTCGTCGTCTGAGGCAAACTCTGTTGCCCAGTTGGCGAAATCCGGTATCGGCAATGTCCGTTGCCACAGTTATGGCGTGATCCAACGCTGCCTCGCCTTCCTGCAGAATTTCTAGGGCCTCCTCCCTTTTGTCAACAGGCAGGAAGTCTAGCAGGGGAGCTATCTTGAACGAGAGCTCCCTGTCGTAGCGGGCCACGATCGCTAAGGCATTGGCCGCCTTAATCATCGCCGCCGACAAGATGACTCGTCGTCCCATAGAGTCCAACTTCTTGTCCTCGCTGTCCGGCGGGGAAGTGGAAGTTTAAGCCGCCGCACCCGCTGCCTTCTTCTTAGCCGCTGCCGAGACGACAGAGTCTGGCGTGGGCTGGGCCCTGAGGAACAAGGGGGCGGCATCGCAGACTCTGTACTTCTTCTCGTACCTGTCCCTATTGGCTGGTGTCATGGAAGGGTTCTTGAGGACAGCAAGCCCCTCGTCGCAGATGTCGTTGAGTAAAGGCACTGCGAGGACTGTCTTCCTCTTGGCCTCTCGTCATTGGTACAGAAACCCCTCCTTTTTCTGTTCTTCAGGGCAGAGCTGGAAGAGCTCAGATGCCCTGGTTATCATGGCGTGTACAGAGCCAATTTCGTCGGCTGGAGACGCCTGCGGGGGGTGGGGGGGTGACAACGGAATGTCCGCTGTGTCATCGCCGCCATCATTGTCCATCCCCGTCGCTGCATCAGTCGCTGTATCCTCTAGGGTCCGGCGAGGGGGATGAGGGGTCCACCGGTCTCGCAGGCACAAAGGGCGGAGCAGGGTGGACTCTCCTCCACTTGTTCAGAGGGCTTCCCGACGGGCCTGGTTCTGGATCCTCCGTCGGGGTGCGTGGTAATCTCGTCCTTATCTCGGTGCATAAGGATTGGATTGCCAAAAAAATTGCCACCGAGCTATCCTGGGGCTCGGGCAATGGCTGCGACGGATGGGATGGCCGCTCCACTGGGCCCTGTTCGTCGTCGTCTCCACTATCTTCGATCACGTCAGCAGGGACCACCCCCTGGGATCGAACCTTCTCGAACCTCTCGTTGAGGCCTATGAACCTCTCGTCGGGGCCTACGGACCTCTCGTCGGGGCCTACGGACCTCTCGTCGGGGCCCTTCTCTGTTTCCACCAGTTCCTCCTCAGAGGCTGATTCCTAGTCTGTAATGGCCACCGGCCCCCCACTATTTTTCAGCCGTGGGCTTCACGGGGGTCTTAGCGATGGGCTGGTAAGAGGAATCCCTCTGCGGTGGCAGGGATACTCTGGGCCCGGAGGGCGTTTCCACAGGCGTAGTCTCAGCAGGCTTCGCCAGGGTCGCAGCGACCACTTCGGTAGAGGCCTTTGCTGGGTGGATCAAAGCCCTCACCACCTTAGGTGCGTCCTGGGTCTTCGCCTTGGGGGGAGGGCCAGCGCCTCACTCCCCCTTCGAGATCGACCGGGTCCACTCCAGCGGCCTACCCAGGTTCTCGGACTTCCGCTTCCCCGAACCAGAGCGCTGGCTCGTGGTCGTACGTGCCAGGGAAGTAGCGCCCTGCTTGGCAACTGAAGAGCCTGACCTTTCGGCGCTCCCGGTGCCCGCGGACTCGCGGTGCTTGGCCTTCTTTTGGGCCACCGTCGCCAGGGCGCCCTCACAGGACTTAGAAGCCCGCTCAGACTTCTTCTTCGCCTTCTCACCTGCTGTGCCCTTCTCCAGCCAGGTGGCGAGGCGGGAACGACGATCTTGTTTGGTCTGTTCCGAAAGGTTCTTGCAGAACGCACAGTCTTTCTCCACGTTAGTCTTGTCCTCATGAAGGCAGTAGAGACATCGCGAATGCTCGTCCCCTTTGAAAACGTTCTGTAATCCGCATCCAGGGCAGCACCTGAACAGCTTGGATCCGGGCGTCGAGCTTCCCTTGTCCTGGGCCATGTCCGTTGAGGTACGCCGCAGATCTTCCGGAATCCTCCAAGAAGTATAAACTCGACGAAAACTTCACTCTTGAGGGGCGTAGAAGAATTCCGAAACGGGTCCCCATTATCGGAAGTAGAAACGGTGGAGCTTGAGGCTCGATTAAACCGAAAAAAATTAGAAAATCTCCTGAAAAAACGTGAAAACGCAGTAAAAAAAACTCGAGAGCTAAACACGAGGACTCCCAACACTTGAGCGTGCGGTAAAAATCTGAGGATGGTTGCCAGAGGCGGGGTTTAGGGAGAGGGCAGTCATTGGCTGGGGGCAGTATGACCCAGAGATCAGTGATTGGTTACTACTAAGAAAGACAGATCAGAAATGAAACTGTTACTGATTTTTTCTTTACTGAGGATTCCCAGCCTGACGACGGGGAATATTCATGAGCATGTGAATCCATGCCAGACCCCATGCTGGAGAAGCTCGTGTCCCTCTCCCTGGTTAATACTAACCAGCTTTGAGAATGGTATCCAGGTGGCTTACGAGTTGATTGGTCCCAACAACTCAAAGGAAGACGTCGTCCTTGAAGGGGCTTCTCTGTCGAGATGAACATGGCAATTCGGACCAGCAGCAGGGCTTCACCGGGCAAACCAACGGTCCAGGAGTTGCAGCAGCCGTCTTCTTCCAGCTCGTCTTCGGTTCTTTCGTTCCAGTAATCGACTGCCTTGTAAGCCAAGAGACTCGCCTTTTAAACAGTTTTCTCCCTTTCATTCCAGCCTAGCTGTCACTCACCCAGCAGGGTGGCTGTCCTTGCCGGACAGTCAGCCAATCGCTCTGGCACCTCCCTCACTTCCTGCCCACCCCAGACACTCAGTCGTCAGAGGCAGTCTTCAGTCCTGAAGCCCGCCAAAGGCATATGAACAAAGGGACCAAACATAGTTTGGCACGCAGAGAGAAATACTAGAAGGACCTTTAGACCAGGACCGGTTTAAACAAAGGGGCTTAAGGCGCCATCTTGAAAAACATGGCTCTCATGGTTTTTAGCTACCGCTGTTCGCGGTGGGAAAAATCATAGTAGTTTGTTGTAAAACCACTGCAACTAGCCATTTCGATAGGAAAGGGTAGCATTTGACTGCTACATGAGTTTCTAGACACAGGGGATACTGGGTAACCCCTCCCGCACTCTATAGGAAGATAGTGTGTGCTGGGTCTAGGAATCTTAAAAAGACGAGTAAAGTCAATTTAACTTTACATTCTCTGGAAAACAGTAGTTTATCTAGAAAAGGTATTTAAACCTTTGGGAAGTCTAAAAAGACATCCCTGTGTCACTGCACTGAGGGTGCTGTGTAACACATGAAAAGATGCCTATGGAGTTAACCTTAAACTCCATAATCAAAGAACACAATAATAAAACACATCAAAATACATGAAGAGTGGGGGGAAAAAAAGGCTCACACTCTTTCCAGATAAAAAAAAAATCAAGTCCTCAAAAATCCAGCAAAGTTGCTGGGGTCTCTAAGGTGAAGGGAATTAGCAAATGTATGAGAATTCTCCCTAATACTCCTCCCTCTCCACCCGCCCCCCTGCCAGACTAAGGGACAGGAGGATTTAATCCACCCCTGGATGAATCTCCTTACTCCAGTCAGTCAAACATTCTGGAGATCCCATCAGCATTTTGGTGATTACACCCTGACCTGTGTTCCAATACTAAAATCAAACCCCTGTAGGCTGACTGACCATCTTGACAATTTAGGATTTTTTCCCCTTCATGTGCATTAACCATCTCAAGGGTTGGTGGTCTGTCTGAATCACAAAAGTAGATCAATACAAGTATGGTCTAAACTTCTTCAGTGACCACACAATAGCAAAAAATTCTTTTTTAATGCTTGCCCACCTTGTCTTTGGTTCCTTCAGCTTTCAGCTGATGAAGCAGATGGGGTGTTCCCTACATTTCTCATCCAGGTGACTCAGAACTGCACCTATACCTGTATTGGAAGCACCTGTTTGCACAATGAAGGTTTGGCTGTAGTCGGGAGCTCTTAAGACTGGAGCTTGACAAAGGGCTGCTTTCATCAAATGTCTTGTTGCACTCCTCATTCCCCCTGACCTTTTTAGGAAATGTGGGTGAGACCACCACATTCAAGGGAGACGCTATGGACCCATAGTTATCTATGAAGTTCCTATAATAACCAGTGAGACCTAAGAAGGTTCTCGCTTGGGTTTGAGTAGTAGGGGGGGGGGGGGCATTATTGTACAGCTTGTACTTTGCTAGGCAAAGGCCTTATTTCACCTCCTCGTACCTCATGTCCAAGGTAGACCACTTTGCTCTGACCAATTTGACATGTACTTGCCTTTATGGTCAGATGGGCCTGCTAAAGAGCCTGCAAAACATATCCTAAGTGGTCAACATGTTCTTTCCAAGTAGGGCTGAAGACTGCAATGTCATCCAGGTATGCCATGCAGAAGTCCTCCATCCTATTCAGAACTTGATTAAAAATCCTTTGGAACGTTGCAGGTGCATTATTTTTATCCAAGAGGCATTACCTTAAACTGGTAGAGGCCTGCTGGGGTGGAAAATGCAGTTTGTTTTCTCCTTGGCATGGTCTGCCGGGGCTATTTGCAATAGCCTGACGTTAGGTTAAATGTACTGAGGTACTTGGCTGAACCAGGTTTGTCCACCAGGTCATCTGTCCTAGGTAGAGGATGGGCATCGTTCTTAGTGACTGCATTTAGAGCTCTATAGTCCACACAGAATCTCAACTCCTTGGATCCTCCCTTTGGCACTAGTACAACTGGATTAGACCATGCACTAGTAGAGTGTTCTATTACCTCGAGATCAAGCATCTTGTTGATCTCTTCCTTTATGTGGGTTCTTACATTCTGTAACCTCTGCTTTTAACAGTTAAACAGTCACCAGTGAGAATATCATGCTGGCACCAAGGGGACAAGCCTGATAGTGAAATCAGGGAGGCCAACTGATTTAACAGAAACTTGCACTCCTCCTGTTGTTACAGTGCCCAATTAGAAGAGAGATTAACTCCTATTTTCTCATCTAAAGGCTGTCCCGGGAGGAGATCAGGTAGAGGTTCACTCTCTTCCTCTTCTTGAGCTGAAGCGAGAAACAAAGCTCCCACTTCTGGTCTTGAGACATAGGCTTTTAGATAGTTGGTGTGAAAGACCCTGGGGGCCTCCTTAGGATTGCCCAAGTCCACCAGATAATGGACCTCTCCAAGTTTTCCCACAACCTTGAAGGGTCCAATCCATTTGTCCTGTAAGGCCCTCTGCCTTGTAGGAACCATAACTAAAACTTGCTGGTCTTGAATAAACTCAACCATGTTGGCCTTCTGGTCATGTCAATGCTTCACCAGAGCCTGACCTGCTTTTAAGTTATCAGATGAGTCTGTCATCATGTGTCTCATTCTACTCTGGAGACCTAACACATAGGACATGCAATACCTACCGTAAAAACATTTCTGATGGTTGTATCGGCTTAGATTCACATACTGTGCATATGGTCCGACCTCCAGTGGCAACTGCAGAGTATTGCATCTTGTCTTTCGAGAATCAAAAGGTGACGTCGACATGGGCGTGCCTGTGACATTATCTGTCACAATTAAAAGCAGTCAATCAAATATGGTCACTAACCTGTTCTGATGGCAATCTCCTGGAGCAGCTATGGAGAATCTCCCAGAGACCCCTGCCTTCCCCATATCCCGGGGAATTTGAATACCAGAGAGGGAGAGACAGGAGCCCCAGGGAAACCCTCTGGGGAAGAAAACCCTGGGTGGTCTTGACGAGTGCTTATGGGTAGCAAACTCTTCTTTGGCGCAAGGTTTGTAGCAGCAGAAGCGGTGTTCTCTACAGAAGAAAGGAGAGAAGGTGAGTATGAGAGTGGATAAAGTGGGATTGTATTCTATTGGAAGTAGTCCCCACTTACTGATGTAACCTTTTCACTGATCTATTCTTTAGGTGGGAGATGATGTCGGGAGAGTGGGCTCCGAAAAGACCTGGAGATTACGGATGAAGCACAAGGTAAGTGATAGATAGAAATGAAGGGGAAAGAGTCCTGATTCTGTAGATAAGGTAACTCACTGTCTTGAGAAAGAAGGCTGGCCCAAGAGGGATTCTGCACGGGAAGGCGAAACCTGAATGGGAAGAGAATGCTGAGACCGGACGTTCGGGAAAGGGGTTCTTGCGGGAAGGACGGGAGGTGCTGGAATACTGACTGGGATGAAAGTAGAAAAGAAATTAAGGTAATAGATGGATATAATTCGGAATCTTTTAGAAAAGCAAATAGCGAACTTACGAAGCGTCGTACTGAGCAGAAGCGACGTACTGAAGGGAAGGTTTCTGGTCTTTTAAAGCAGTCACGTGATCGTTCGATCGCGTGAGTGAAAGACGTGCAGCAACTAGACTGTTAATCCTCCCGTGCTGGCGATTCCGCGCCATCTTGGAATTCCCGCGAAGTGCGGATCTGTATAACGACCAATGCCATCTAGATTGCCATCGTTGGAAAGGTGTAACATTATCCCTATGTGACGTGTAGTGTATCCAAGATCCTGCACGCGTCCAGGACCCTCCGATTGTATTTTTTCTGCCGAGAGTGAGTCTTATGACTATCATGACTGAGTACAGAAGAGAGAGAGAAAGTGGTAAGAGGTCTATGTTCCTTCCATCCGAGCGGGGAGGAACGGTGGGCGCATGTGAATCTAAGCAGATACAACCATCAGAAATGCTTGAACGGTAAGTAATGCATGTCTTCTGATGTTTGTTAATCTGCTTAGAATCACATGCTGTGCATAGACAAGCAAGTAGTACCCGGAGTTGGAGGTGGGTTGTGAGACGGAACAGTCGTGAAAAGATGTCTTAGTACTGCCTGTCCCACCTGAGAATCAGACCTAGAATGAGTGTCTAGGCAATAGTGTTTTGTAAAGGTGTGTACAGAACTCCAAGTTGCCGCTTTGTAAATGGACTCAGGGGGAACATTTGCAATGAATGCTATGGACGCCCCAGTGCCTCGAGTGGAATGTGCTCTAGGCTTGAAGGGCAGCTCTCTCTTAGCAAGAGTGTAGCAGAGTGTAATGCATTTGACAATCCACCTAGAGATAGTGGATGGGGAGACTGCGTCTCTTTCACTTCCTTCCGCACCGAAACGAAAAACTGATTAGTCTTTCTAAGTGGCCGAGTTCTTTCCTTGTAGAACATGACAGCTCTGCGTACATCCAGTGTGTGCAGGGTTCTTTCTCCCAGGCATGAATGATTCTGAAAGAACGTTGGTAGTTCTATCGACTGGTTCGCATGGAACTTGGGAATGAATTTAGGCGCAAACCTAGGGTGAGTTCACAGAACCACCTTATCTTTTTGAACTGTTACAAAGGGATCTAGGATCGAGAGTGCTTGTAGTTCCACTTACCCTCCTAATGGAGGTAATAGCTATTAAAAAAGCAGTCTTATAGGGGAGGTTTTTAAGACTTGCCTTGTGCATGGGCTCGAAAGGTGCCCCCATAAGCCTAGTCAACACCATGTTTAGGTCCCATCCGGGAGCTGGGTTAGAAATGGGAGGGTGAATTCTCTTCACTCCCTCCATGAAAGCCTTAATAACTGGTATCTGGCGTAGACACATTTCCCTGACCATGTTATCCAGAGTCTGTTCCCCTTGGAACGGTTCTGGGGGTACCTGGAGGAGTATCTTGGCATTGAGCGTTCTCCAGAGTTGCGAAACAATCCATCCCTGGGAAGCCCCATTCTGCGAAAACGTTGGAGACGATTCTCTGCGTAATCACCATTCGTACTCCCTGGGCAACAGAGTCTCTGCTGAGTACGTCTGCCAGAAGATCGAGTTCTCCTGGAACATGTTGTGATAACAGGAACATGTTGCGATTGAGAGCCCACCTCCAAATGTTCTGTGACAGTTTGGACAGCCGTGGAGAAAGAGTGCCCCCCCCCTTGTTTGTTCAGATAGTACATGGCTGTATTGCTGTCTGTAAGGATCATGATCATCTTCCCATGCAGTTGTGTCTGGAAAGCTGTCAGTGCTTTGAACACGGCCAACAGTTCCAACAGGTTTATGTGGTTGGATGCTATGTCTGACGACCAAACTCTATGCTCTGTTTATTGAAGCAGGTAAGCTTCCCACCCTGCGAGAGACGCTGTTAGGAAAGATTTCGTAATTGTAGGTAATTTTCCTTCCATGTGGCAACCCCTAAACTTTTTGCTGTTGTTTTTCACCTTGTTCTCGACTTTGCCAGAGAAGTGCTGCCTTCTGCCGCACTCCAAGCTTTCGCTCCTTGCTTACGGGGAAACTGACATGCCCTTAAGACAGTCAGTACCGGAGAACGCTGTTTCCCGTAGTTTCTTTTATCATGTTGCGGCTTTCGTGCAACATGACACAAGAGGGCACTGTAAGCTAAGTTACTGCTCTCTTGGGTCTCTAGCCTTCTACAGGCCCTAGATACTCTTTTAGGATTGTAACTGATCGGTGCAAGTGATTCACGGACGGGAATGGTGGCAGCGATCGTTTCTTGTGTTTTGAGCTCCTTTTGGCGTTTTAAGCACGTTTCTCGCGCTTAACCCAAAATGGTGGCCTGGCTCCCAAAATGACCAGACCACGAGGCTCCATTGTCCTATCCGCTGACCGTCTTGCTCCCTTCACCTTCCCCAGTTTGAGCCGACCCGGGGCCTTCCTTATTTGGGCATGTACTTTCCCGCGAAACACGGATGCTTTCACGGGCTTCTACATGCCTGGTGTGTACCTCCAGGATGTGGGCTGGGATGTCTGGTCCCAATACACATCCTGGGTGCCAGAGAGTCTAGGGTGGTGTGAATGCCTGGGACCACCGTGGTCCGTGATAGGTCCACGAATGGTGTGAGTGTTGATGAGCGGATCTCCCATTGGGTCCCCTCCGTTTTGGCGCGAAGGGAACCGTGGATAAGAGGGGGGCTGGAAACACCACTACCATGTCGATCTCCTGAGTTCTCACGAACGAAGGAATACAGGAGCCAAGTATCCTGCAACCAAGAGGCTGAACCGAGGAATCGCTGTGACCCGCTGAAGGACTGCTCCTCTGCACTGCTGTCGCCTTGTGAAACCCTTTTCACCTTTGATCGAACCAGAAGGCCTGTACTGGTACTTCGACCCTTGGAATAGCGGGAACAGCTATTCTCGGCATCTTCACCATCTCCTGCTAGTAAGCCTTCGGAAGCGTTTCTGGGCCATCCAGCAGACTGACCAGCCTACACAGGAGTCTTGCTCTGTAACCGCCGCCAGGTTGTGTAGTATTTCGAGTCCTTGTCACTCTCACACGCTTCGTACACTTGGCATTCCCAGGTCTGAAGTGAGTAGTGTACATTTGGCTCAGATACACACGGCCGCTCCGTTGCCCTGCTGTGGTAACAAACTGTGCGGGTTCCTTCGTTTGGGACGTCTTTTACTCAACTCTGCTGCTGCAGACTCAACACGACGACGAGACGTCCCCTGCTCTTCTGAACCTGCCAGCGACTGAAACTGACGCGGAGAAGTCTGGGTCTGCTTGCATCGGGGACCGGTGAGTATCATAGCTAGGAACTGGTCGCCCTCCTGCAGGAGCCCATAGCTTTTCCCCGCTGTGTCAAAACAGCACGCCTTTCCGTACTCGCGCTCTGCTTCTGCCCACAGTGGAGGCTGCGCTTGAGTTGCGGAACACTGTTCTTCATTTGTGCACTAATCTGAACTGCCTGATTTCCCTCGAAGAGACTCCCCTTTTGCCCGTATGCACCAGCGTGTGCAGGTACTTTTGAGCACAAGGCTCCACTCTTCGTAGGGCTCGGACTTCCGTTCAGTTAGGTGCCTCTGAAGGCGGATTGGGTCTAAGCATTATTTCGCACTGCCCGTTTTCCTTCCCTTTTAGGTGGACTACACATTTCGTGCATCTAACGCTTGAGACTTTTTGTATTTGTATATATATATTGTATTGGTATGGTATGTGTTGGTTTACTAGAGTTATATTGTGATTTCTCGCTACGGTCATTGTTTTAAAGGCCTTGGAATAAATGTGTATATATATTTTTAATATAACACCTGTTTGGAGTCATTTGTAAGTGTCCTTGCTTTGTGTGCTCATTGCGGGCTTTCAGTCACCCTCACCCCTCTTGAGAACTAGTCTTGACCGCCGCGATCGCTACCTTCATTGGTCTGGCTCGTACAGAGGTTACCCTGTTCCAAGTAATTAGGTTGGCCTTCTGAACTTCTGCGCCACCAGGACAGAGTTCAGAAATCTGTCTTAACAGACGCGTCTGTAGTTAGAGTGGCTTCCACTGCGGGGGTGGTGAAGGATTTCCCCTTCAAGAGGTTGTCCCTCGACCACCACTGCAGCGAGAGAACGAAGGCCAGCGAGACGACCACTAGATCGTCCCACTGTCCGCTGGCCTGACACCACTGGCTGTTGAGCCACTCTTGCATTGGGCGCATGCGCAGACGCCATCATTCCTAGCAGTCGCATAGCCTTGCGTACAGTCACCTCTTGACTGGCTACATACTGAGGGATCTGAAACATGTTTTGGACCCTCTTGTTGGAGGGGAAGACAGGGCCGTCCTTTGTTTGAATTAGAGCCCCTAGGAACTGTTTGACCTGACTGGGGTCTAGGCTGGATTTCTTCTCGTTGATCGAGAATCCCAGACTGAATAAAAGATCTATCGTCTTTTGGGTATTTGACAGACATGTTTCGTAAGAGTCCCCTGTTATGAGCAAGTCATTGAGTTAAGTATAGACTGGGATGGATTGCCTGCACAGATGTGCTGCTGCCACCGCTAGTACGTTTGCAAATACCTTTGGTGCAGATGCTTTGCCGAAGGGTAGTACTTTGAACTGATCATGCTCGTCTTGCATCATAAATCTGAGGTATTTTCTGTGCGCTGGCAACATTGAAATATGAAAGTATGCATTTTTCATGTCCAGTGTTGCCATGTAATCTACCTGTGATAGCAGTGGAATTACTTCCTGCAGCGTGACCATACAGAATTTTTGTGGCTTTACAAATGCGTTCCCTAGGCGCAGATGTAAGACAGGGCACATGGTTAAATCCTTTTTGGGTACAAGGAAGTATTCTGAATAAATACCTTCTTTTACCTGTGACAGAGGTACGATTTCTATGGCTCCTTTCTCCTGTAGTGTCTCGACTTCCTGAAGAAGAATGTGAAGATGGTCTGGTGTCAGTCTTGCTCGTGGAGGTTCCGAATGTTGGGGACCGGTTGAACTCTATACAGTACCCGTGGGCCAGAGTCTTTAGCACCCACTGGTCTGTAGTTATTCCCTCCCATGCCGCAAGAAACTATGTTAGCCGCCCCCTGACCGGAGAGGCATGGGAGGGGACCTGAATCTTCAGGTCATTTCGAACCCGAGGCCGGGGAGTCTCTGGGGGTAGAGTTCCGGCCTCTTCCTTTGCCATAACACTGACCCCCTTTAGGGATACGGGGTGGTGTATCCGCTATTTCCCTGGGTAGAATTCTATTTGTTTCCGAAGGAATATTGATGTTGAGGGAAGCGTTGGCGCGAAAAAGCTGTTTGGGCCCAGACCTTCATCTTGTAGAGGGTCTTTGTGTAATTTGGTCCAGTGTTTTTAGACTGTTGTGCTACTTTTTGCGGTGTTGAGGACCTCATCGACCACCTTCCCAAAAAGGTTGGATTCTGCCACAGATTTATCAGTGACGCTTGCGTCTCTGGCTTGAATCCAGAGTTCCGTGGCCATGCATGTCTCTTCTGGAGTGTGCTTTGAGCCAAGGATCAACCAGCCGTTTCTGCAGAATCCAAGGTATTCTAAAGAATGCTTTGGTTCAACTGTCTGCCCTCAGTGACAGTGTTGAGGAGACAAGTACATAGGGATTCGGGGACCTCCTGTATGCCTTCATGTAGTAAGCCCCACTGGGCATCAGTGTAGCTGGCCAACAAGGTTGTGTTGTTGGCCATGCGTGTTGAGAACACTGCTGCGACTGATCCGTTTCCCAAGGGCGTAGAGTCGTTTACCTTCCTTATCAGGGGGTGCCTCGCCAGTTGACAAAGGGACCCAAGCCCTCTTTCGTGTAGTAGTCACCACCAGGGTGTCTGGGGTGGAATGACCTGATATACAGAGGATCTAATGGAGAAGGACGAAAGAGTTTGTCTATTCGTGGGTTGACACCTCTTGTGAGAGCAGATGTTTATGAGGTAGGCACCAGACGTTTCTTAATTGAATTGAGGAGAGGAATAGCCTGGCTGGCCGGCAGATTCTCCTTGAAGATGTCCTCCACAAAGTCTGCTTCGGGGACCGCTTCATCTGTAGCAATTTTAGAGTGATCAGCTGCTTTATGCAACATTGTGTTAAAAGTCAATTGATCATCCACTGGCAAGGGTTGTTGCCTAGTGGGGGTGGACTGGGGAGAATCCAGAGACAAGGCATCAGGATCTTGAGGATCCGGGGACTGCCATGGTTGAGGGTCACCCACATCTGGGTTCTCCTCCCATACCTCTATGGGATCTTGCATGTCCTCAGGGTTGATGAATTCCTCATCCAGAGTGTTAGCAGGAATCAGTTAAGTCGTAGTTGTATATATCCTCTTCTAAAGAGGGGTCACAAATCCTTGGAAATGTGGCTTTGGGGTCCACAGGGCTCTCATGCCTTGGCCTCCTTGGTGTGGGTTGTTCTGAACGGGAAATAAACCTGTCCAGCCTTTCCATGCAGTTCTCAAACTTTTCTCTAGTCCAAACCGAGGACCTAGAATGGTCTAGAGGTGGAAAAGGGTCTTGAACACGTTCAATCCTTCGAAAAGCTGTGAGATTTTTGTCTCATCGTTGAGAACAGCCCTTCTTCGCCCTCAGAGAACTCCTCTTGAGGTACTGACAGAGGTGAGACGTCTCTGTGCTTCTCTTTCGACTTATGGGTGGGTTCCCGTACCCACCTTAGGCCATCCTTGGACCTTGGCAGATCCTTGGCCTTCTCTGTAGGCCTCGGAGCATCCCCGGGCTGCTGCTTCTGAGAATCGGCGGCAACAATCCTATCTAAGCTGTCGGCGACGTCCTCCACAGTCGGGAGGCGCGTAGCTTCAGCAAGGGAGTCCTCTTCGGCAGTGCCAGGGCTTGGTCCTCAGCGACTGCCTTCTTCGGCGGTGCTGGGGCCTTGTTTTCTGTGACCGCCTTCTTTGGCGGAACCGGAACCCTATCGTCGCTGGATGCCTTCTTGCAATGAGTCTCGACCGAACCTGGTATATTAGGGGTAACGCCCTTTGTTTTCGATGGCTCGGTCGCTAGGCGCATATGTGCTGCGGGGAGGGCTGCCGATCCAGACGGTCAGCGGGTGCCGCCAGAGCTTCCGGTGTACCCGGTGGCGCTGAAGTCTTCTTTGACTTGGCCAAAGATTGACTTGGGGTTGTCTGCTTTGTGCTGTGTCTTCGTGTTGCGGGGTGCGAAAACCCCATAGCAGTGCCTAAGCTGTGCCTAGCAGGGCTGGGGACAGACTATGCGGAACGAAAGGTCAACAACCTCTGGATCGGAGGTGTGATCGTCACTCTCACTGTCACATTCGGTGGCTGCGGCAGCGTGAGAAAATTCGGCCTTCAACAAACCGTAGGCCGCCCACCGCTTGACTTTACGCTCATTTAATGTCTTAGGAAGGAGGAGCTTACAAGCCACACATCCTTCCTTGTGATCAAGGGGCAAGCACCGGTTACACAGTCTGTGCTTATCTTTCCAAGGGAATTTGCTCTTACACAGGGCAACACCTAAATGGAGTCCTCTCCATAGCGGGGGATGGGTAGTGTGACGAAGACCAAAAGGGAAAGCCATTCTCAGTTTGTATAGAAATGTCCACCCCAACCCCACTCTCCCTTCCCTACTGTATAGGCCAGCCCAAGGCCCAGCCACGTGGTCGGTAGTGCCGACTAGATCACTGTCCGTCGAGTTCTGAAGGTCTTCGGTGGAGGTCTAACAGCCATCGAAATAAGGGACAGATAAGGGGATCTGATTATTTTATATAATTATTTGACCAAAGGTCGATGGGACAATAAGCAAAGTCTTTTTTTTCCTTCAGTTATTTTATTAAATCAAATATACAACAGCTTCTTAATACTACAAACACTGGATATTTTAAAGGAAAAACAGTGTCTAATTACACCATGATCCTAACCAATTGCTTTTCAAACTGTTAAGAAAATCTTAAAGGTTTCACATTTCACCTGAAACTTACAAATTGATCATCATCAAAGAAGGAATGCTGCTACACTCTTACAAAGACCACTACAAAAAAGAATTAAAAAGCTAAGAGACTGTCTCAAAGGCATATTCAGTCCTTCCTCCACAGCAATGTTATCAAATGATGCAATCCATTCCCAAAACGGCTGTATCTGCTCTCGTGTCTTCTGCCATCTCACTGCATTAACGCACGACGCATATTAGAGTTTCCTTAACATTGTTAATTCCATAAGCTGTAGTTTGTTACATCTGGGCTCTCATCCTCTCCTATTTATAGAGTGAAGCTCATTGAAAACTTTAGGATATGCTTCTTCCTCCATAACCTCCACCACCTCCTGGTCCATAGTCCCCTCCATATGGTCCTCCCATATTCCTGCTACCACCAAATTATAGCGCCCAAAATAATTGAAGTTTCCACCCCCACTGCTGCCATAATTACCTCCTCCATAGTTGTCATAACCACCTCCATAACCCCCCCCCCCCTAATAAGCAAAGACTTTGACAAGCTCCGCATCAAGGTAACCATTATGCTGGGCGGAAAAAAACCTGAGGGACCTCGACACGCGAGGGATCTTGGGTACATTACACGTCACATGGGGATAGTGTTACAGGCACGCCCATGTAGACATCCCCTTTCGATTCTCGAAAGACAAGGAACAAGTTACTTACCTGTAACTGTTGTTCTCCAGCATGGGTCTGGCATGGATTCACATGCTCATGAATATTCCCCGTCGTCAGGCTGGGAATCCTCGGTAAAGAAAAAACCAGTATCAGTTTCGTTTCTGATCTGTCTTTCGTAGTAATAACCAATCACTGGTCTCTGCGTCATACTGACCACAGCCAATGACTGCCCTCTACCTAAGCACCGCCTCTGGCAGCCATCTTCAGATTTGGAAGCACGTGAAGTGGCAGTATGACCAAGTGAAGAGCCGCAGAGGGGTAGGCGGGAGGGTTCGCATGTGAATCCATGCCAGACCCATGCTGGAGAACAACAGTTACAGGTAAGTAACTTGTTCCTTCTCCAGCATGGGGTCTGGCATGGATTCACATGCTCATGAATAAAGAATACATAGCAGTACACACATGCACAACCACGGGAGGTGGCAAAGGCTCAACATTAAGCATCACATCAACTCAACATTAAGCATCTTACCTCCTCACCAGGCTCACCTCAGGCGAACAGGTTGCGCAGCACTGCTTGGCCGACCCTGGACTCCTCCCTGGAATCCCGGTCGACGCAGTAGAATTTCGTGAAGGTGTGCGTCGACCTCCACGTAGCAGCCCTGCATATGTCCAGCAGGGTCACACCAGATAGGAACGCCGTGGTAGCTGCGATCGCTCTGGTGGAATGGGCTCTCGGACGGCCAGGCAGCGGTCGGTTTGCCAACCGGTGACAGCACATGATACAGCCGGAGAGCCATCTGGAGATGGAAGCCTTCGAGAGAGCCTTCCCCTGATTGACAGGTCCAAAGTTCACAAAGAGTTGTGACGTCTTCCGAAAACCCTTTGTGCGGTCCACGTAGAACTTCAGCGCTCTAGCTACATCCAGCGAGTGCAAAGTCCTCTCAGCCGGCGATGAAGGCGACGGGAAGAACACAGGTAACACCAAGGGTTCGTTGAGATGGAAGTCCGACGGTACCTTGGGCATGAAGGAGGGGTGCGTCCTGAGCACTACCCTCGTGTCGTGGAAAGTCAAGTACGGGGCCTTGCAGGAAAGGGCCTGGATCTCTCCCACTCGTCGTGCGGAGGTGATGGCCATAAGAAAAGCTGTTTTCCACGATAGAAACTTCAACGGGGCCGAGTGCAGAGGCTCGAACGGAGGTCCCATGAGCTTGGTCAGCACCACGTTGAGCTCCCACGCCGGGGCCGGAGCCTTCACCGGCGGGAACGATCTGAACAGTCCCTTCATGAACTCTTTCACCAGACGATGAGACCACAAGGACGTCCGCCCCGTGGTTCTGGTGTATCGGGAGATCGCAGCAAGATGAATCTTGATGGACGCGTGTGCCAGACCAGCTTTGGCCAGCGTCAGCAGGTACGGCAGTACTTGGGGAGCCGTAATCCGTAGAGGGTTAATCTTCTGTGCGTGGCACCAGACAGAGAACCTCTTCCATTTGTGTCCGTAGCATTTAAGAGTCGAGGACGCCCTGGCCTTTGCAAGAACCTCTCTGCAATCGGCCGGTATGTCGTATCCTCCAAACTCTAGCGCTGCAGGAGCCAGGCCTGCAAGTTCAGCGACTTCGGGTCGTGGTGGAGGATGGCGCCTCCTTCCCTGGAGAGTAGATCCGCGTCCGCCGGCAGCTTGATCGGCGGGGACGCTGACAAGTCCAGAAGGTCCGGGAACCATATCTGCCTCGGCCACGCAGGTGCGACGAGGATCATCCTGCACCGTGACCTCTTGAGCTGGTTGACGAGCCGGATTAGCAGAGGCAAGGGAGGGAACGCGTAGAGGAACAGGCCCTCCCAGGGGAACGAGAAAGCATCGCCCATGCTCCTCGTCTGGGGAAACCTGCTGGCGAACCTCTGGCACTTGGTGTTCGTCGCCGTCGCGAACAGGTCGATCTGGGGTGTGCCCCACCGTCGGAAGAGGCGATCCACCAGATCCTGCCGTAGTTCCCACTCGTGGCACGAGCGCAGCTCCCTGCTGAGTGAGTCGGCGATGGTGTTTTTTATCCCTGCCAGATGAAACGGCACCAGAAAAATCCCTTGGGCGACGGCCCAATGCCACAGGTCCTGCGCCTCCTTGGACAGCGCTGGGGACCTGGTTCCGCCCTGTTTCCTGATGTAAAACATGGTGGTGGTGTTGTCGGTGAAGATCCTCACCACCTTGCCCTTGAGGGACGGAAGGAAGGACCTGAGGGCCCAAAACACTGCACGGAGCTCCAGGACGTTGATATGCAGGGACTTCTCCGTCGGGAGCCAGAGTCCCCTTGCGTGCAGATTTTCGGTGTGCGCTCCCCACCCTTCCAGGGAGGCATCCGTGGTCACCGTCTCCTGGTGGGCTGGGGTCTGGAAGTCCATGCCCGCCGTCAGATGCGCGCGGGTGCCCCACCACCGTATCGCTCGTCGGAAACTCTCGTCGAGCTTGATCCTTTCCTCGAAGCTGCCCGTCGTCTGGATCCAGCGCGCATCCAGGAATTCTTGCAACGGGCGCATCCGGAGCCTGCACATGGGAATGAGGTAGATGCAGGAAGACATCATCCCGAGGAGGGACTTGATGGACCTCACCTTGGCCGCGTCGGCCACCAACATCCGTTGCACCTTGCCCAAGATGGTCCTGGTCCTCTCCTCCGACGGGGAGGCCAGAAGGGACACTGTGTCGAGCCTCGCTCCCAGAAACAGTGCGACTTGCGCGGGCACCAGGTGGGATTTGGCGTAGTTCACGGAGAATCCCAGGTCCGTGAGGAGTTGGACGGTCCTTGCCGTGTGGACCACGGCGAGCTCCCTCGTCTTGGCGCGGATGAGCCAGTCGTCCAGGTAGGGGTAGACGTGAATCCCCTCGCGGCGCAGCTGCGCCGCCACCGGTGCGAGGCACTTGGTGAATACCCTGGGTGCCGACCGTAGTCCGAAGGGAAGGGCTTTGAACTGGTAATGACGCCCTTGGACCACGAATCTGAGGAATTTTCGGTGCCCCTTTAGGATGGGAATGTGGAAGTAGGCATCCTCCAAATCCAACGACGATAGGAAGTCTCCTTCCTCCAGCTGACCCAGGACGTGCTGGAGGGTGACCATCTGGAACTTCTGCGCCTTGATGAACTTGTTCAGACGTCGCAGGTCTAGGATGGGGCGCCATCCTCCCGTCTTCTTCTTCACGAGGAAGTATCGCGAGTAGACTCCGGAGCCCCGAAGCCTCTTTGGGACGAGTTCGATGGCGCCCTTTCTGAGCATCGCCTTTACCTCCAGGAGAAGTTGAGGGACGTGAAGTTCTTTCCTGGCCACGGGGGGGACGCGCGGGCACCTTCTTTGAAACTCGAGCGCGTGGCCCCGGGCCAGGGCGTCCAGCACCCAACGGTCGGTGGAGATGGACTCCCACACGCTGACGAAGCCCGCCAGCCGGCCTCCCACCGGGGTGCTTCGGTGGGGGCCCGACCCCACGGCCGGTTCAATCCTGCTTGGACGCGGCCTTGCCGCCTTGACCTCCTTGGCGACGACGGCGGGGTCCGCTAGACTTGCCTCGTCCTCTGTAGGCCTCTTGCGACGACGAGCGGGCCGCTTGACGGTAGGAAGCGAAACCGCCGCCGGAACCTTTGGAGGCGCCCTTGCCTCCGCCGCTCCGAAAGGGCGTTCGTCGTTGCTGCAGGACTCCAAGGGCCCTGGCCGTCTCAGTATCCGCCTTGATGGCCTGAAGGGAATCGTCCACTGTCTTCCCAAACAGGTTGTTCCTGTCGAAGGGCATGTCCAGGACTCTGGTCTGGACGTCCTGCCGAAAGTCCGTAGCTTTGAGCCATCCACGACGTCGAAGGCAAACGCCGTTGCCCAGCTGGCGGAACCCAGTGTCGGCGATGTCCGTCGCCACGGTGATGGCGTGGTCCGACGCCACCTCACCTTCCTGCACGATCTCAAGGGCCTCCGCCCTCTTGTCGTCCGGCAGAAAATCCAGCAGGGGAGCTATCTTGTACCAGAGCTCCCTGTCGTAGCGGGCCACGATAGCCAAGGCGTTGGCCGCTTTAATCGTCGTCGCTGCCGACGAGATGACTCTACGTCCCATAGCATCCAATTTCTTTCCCTCGCCGTCCGGCGGGGAAGTCGATGTGGAGGCCGCACCCCCCCCCTCCCCGCTTTCTTCCTGGCTGCCGCGGAGACGACGGAGTCCGGGGTAGGCTGCGCCCGGAGGCATAGGGGGGCCGTGTCCGGGACCCGGTACTTTTTCTCGTACCGGTCTCTTCTAGCTGGCGTCGTGGAAGGGTTCTTGAGGAGGGAAAGGCCCTCATCCCAAATGTCGTCCAACAGAGGCACTGCGAGGACCGTCTTCCTCTTGGCCTCGCGCCGCTGATAAAGGAAGCCTTCCTTTTTCTTCTCCTCAGGGCAGAGTTGGAAAAGCTCGGAAGCCCTGGAGATCATGGAGTGGAAAGATCCGATCTCGTCGGGCGGAGAAGCCCTGGTGGGAGGCGACGACGGAAAATCCTCGTCGTATGCCTCGTCGTCCGTACCAGTCGCTGCCGTGTCAGTCCCCGTATCATCCCCTCGGGTGGACGGGGAGGAGGGCTCGACGGGGGGCGACGGTTGAAAAGGAGGTGGTGGATGGATCCTTCTTTTCTTGGTAGGGGGAACACCAGAAGGTCCCGGTTCTGGATCCCCCGACGGGAGAGTTTCCTCCGTCGGTAACGGTAGCCTCCTCCTTATCTCGGAGCATAAGGACTGTATGGCCAACAAAATGGCCGCCGAGTTGTCTTGCGGCGCTGGCAGAGGGGAATCCGACGGGCGAGCAGGGGCCCCGTCGGTATCCTCGACGATGTTGTCGTCGTCACCTGCGTCGGGGTCCATTCCGACGGGCTGGCCTTCTTCCACGCCTAGGCCGTGGCTTAAGACCTCGATCAGCTCCTCTTCTGAGGTTGAGGCCGAATCTACGACGACGCCCTGCCCCCCCTTCTTCCCCACGGAGGGTTTCACGGGGGTCCTATCGATGGGCACAAAGGAAGACTCCCTCCGAGGAGGCAGGGAGATTCTGGGCCCTGAGGTCGCCACCACTGGTGTAGCCACCACAGGCTGAGCCAGGGCCGCCGCGACCGTTTCGATAGAGGGCTTGGTCGGATGGATCAAGGCCTTCACCACCTTAGGTGCGCTCACCGCCTTATCCTCGAGGGAGGGGGCACTGCCACGCTCCTCCTCTGCCTTAGAGCTCAACCGGGGCCTCTCCAGGAGCTTCGCCGGGTGCTCGGCCTTCCTCTTACCCGACCCAGAGCGTTGGCTCGTGGTTGATGGTGCCGGGGAGGGTGCGCCCTGCCTGGCGCCCGTAGAGCCCGACCGTTCGGCGCTCCCGGTGCCAGCGGACTCGCGGTGCTTGGCCTTATGTTGGGCCCCCGTCGCCGGGGCGCCCTCAAAGGTCTTAGAAGACCGCTCAGATTTCTTCTTCTTCTCGCCAGACGGGCTCTTACCCTCCAGCCAGTTGGCGAGACGTTGATGGCGGTCCTTCATGGTCCGTTCCGACATGTTGCCGCAAGACGCACAGTCCTTCTCCACGTGCGTCTTGTCCTCATGAAGGCAGTAAAGGCAGAAAGAGTGTTCGTCCTCCTTGAAGACGTTCTGCAGCTGGCATCCAGGGCAGACCCTGAACAGCTTTCCGGGCGTCGAGCTTCCCTTCTCCTGGGCCATCTCCGAGACCGGGCCTGAGAAGCTTCTGGAGTCCTCCGAAGCGTAGCTCGACGAAATCTTCACCCTTGAGGGGCACAGATGAATCCGACACGGGTCCCCGTTGATCGGATGTAGGATCGGTGGAGCTTGAGGCTCTTTTGACCGAAAGAATCGAAGTTTTTTTTGTGAAAAAGCGCGAAAAAAAGCACTAACGCTCGAGAGCAATAGCACGAGGATCCCAACACATGAATGTGCGGTAAAAATCTGAAGATGGCTGCCAGAGGCGGTGCTTAGGTAGAGGGCAGTCATTGGCTGTGGTCAGTATGACGCAGAGACCAGTGATTGTTTATTACTACGAAAGATAGATCAGAAACGTAACTGATACTGGTTTTTTCTTTACCGAGGATTCCCAGCCTGACGACGGGGAATATTCATGAGCATGTGAATCCATGCCAGACCCCATGCTGGAGAAGATGCAATACTCTGCGGTTACCACTGGATGTCAGACCATATGCACAGCATGTGATTCTAAGCAGATTAACAAACATCAGAATCAGTGACTCACTGGCTTGGGAGAAGGAGCACTCTCCAACCCCTCCTTAATTAGGGCCAATGGACCTCTAACTGGATGACCATAGAGAAGCTCAAAGGGATTAAATCCAACTCCCTCCTGAGGGACTTCTCTATAAGCATATAGAAGGCATGGAAGTACAAGGTCCCACTTTCTTCTAAGGGGTTCTTCTAAAGCACCTATCATGCTCTTCATAGTACGGTTAAACCCCTCGACAAACCCATTAGTCTGCGGATGGTAGGCAGTTGAGAACTTGTAAGTCACTCCAGTTTTTCCACATGGCCTGCATGTAGTGGGACATAAAATGTGATCCCCTGTCAGAGATGACCTCCTTAGGAAAACCTACCCTGGTAAAAATACCAAGTAGGGCCTTAGCCACAGCCTGAGCTGTAACAGTCCTCATAGGTATGGCTTTAGGATACCTAGTAGCATGGTCTACTACCACCAATCTAAGTCGATTGCCTAAAGAGGTTGGAGGGTCTAAGGGACCAACAATGTTGATTCCTACCCTCTCAAAGGGGACTCCCACCACTGGGAGGGGCACCAATGCCACATTCTTGGCTCCACTCTTGCCAGATGTCTGACGAGTGTGACAGCTCCTACAGAATTTATCTACATCAGACCCCAATTTAGGTCAGTAGAAATATAGAGAAAGCCTTTCCTTGGTCTTATTTAAGCTCAAGTGACTAGCCAAAGCAATCTCGTGGGCTAACTGTAGGAACTGGTGTCTGTCTCTAGGAGGCACTACAAGTGTTCTGTAGTCCCCTGGGATAGACTCAGTTGGTTCACCGTAGAAGAGCGCATCTTCCCAGTACAACCTATGCTTCCCTGGCCATTGCCGGTCCCGCTGGGAAGCTGCCTGTTGGTGAAGACCTTCAAGAGTAGGGCACTCTCTTTGACCTCTGCTGAAGTCTGCCCTACAGGGGCCACCTTCTGCCAGTAAAGACTGCAGCTCCGGATGGTCTTTAGGATCCAGATCTCCAACAGGGGTCAGGTTTTCTTCCAGCTCTGAATCTTCAGCAGCTGATTCAACCTTTCCTGGTTGTTCCTCACACTCAGCCTCAGCTGGTGGAGCAGTCACATGTGTGACTTTGAACAGTCCTCTCAGGTATGTCTTTGTTGGTAGCACAGGAGTGTTTTCTGGCTTTCCCTTTCAAATGTTGGGTTTCCCATTTGTCTCTTTCTTCTTAGAAATTAGCAGTTGGTAGTTCCTGTGGACTGGGTGTTCTAGTTTCTTCTGTAACATCCGCTTGAGAGTCCTTTAAGGTACTCTCTCTAGCCTTTCTTATCTGCTCCAGTTTCCTTTTACAGGTAGGCCTGGGGGTGCTTGATACAACCAAGAGTTTTTAAGTCATTCTCCAACAGGACTCTCCCAGGCTCCTCACTTTGTACAGCAACAGGTATCTTGACAGTCATGTTGTTGCACTGGATGAGAGCTGGTAATCTAGGACGCATTTGGACAGGGCCTCCAGCAAGCTTTGGGTGCCTTAGCAACATCCTCAGGTTTGAAAAAAAGATTCATCCACCACTGTAATGCTGGCCCCAGTGTCTCTGATGGCAGGGGTCTCCTGACCATTTACAAGTACACAGTCACTGTAATATTCTTTTGTGTTATCTGGAATTGAATTATACACATCTAAATTCTGCTGTTCCCACAGACCCAGGGCCACTAAAACACTGGCAGAGACTCCGATGGGGTCTTCAGCCAGTAATTGAACGTTTCCACTTGCCATATGTACCTCTGCCTCTGGGGAGAAGGCTAAGGAGGCAGTGTGGATCCCTGAAGCTTTACCCTTGCATCTGGGATCCCCTTTCACATGGTCAGTAGACCCACAAGCATAACATTTTCCAAATGTTTTGACAAATGGTGGCTTCTGCTGACCTCCCTCTGGTTTGGCACCAGAGGTTTCACTAGCCTGATTTGGTTAAGTTCCCCACCTCTATTACAGCATCAGTTGCAACCTGGGGGAGCCTAGACAAAAGCCAAGGAATCAACTGATTCCCTGTGAAACCCTGAATCGCACAGTTATACTCAAAAGCAGCCAACCAATCCAAAATATCAAGTCTCACCTCATACATACAGCTTCTTTAGGCATGCAAGTCCTCTTAGGACTGGAAGACCTAGAAGACTCTGGGATAGAACCATTTTCAAGAGACAATTTCTTCATTTCAAGAGCATGATGAATTTCCATTCTCTGAGTTTGAATTCTTGATGTTTACTTTCAGTTTGCATTTGGAGCCTTTTGAACTCTAAATCAAGTTTCATTTTCCAGTACCGAGTCCACCTTCTGGACTCGGTACTGGAAATGGTAGGGTTCCTGTGGCTATAGGTGAGGGCATAGGGCAGGTAGAGGTGCAGTAGGGCTCACATCCTAAGACTCCTCTGACTCTTCTGGCTCCTCAATAACAGACTGAATCATTACCATCCTCATCAACACTATCCACATTTGCTGAGGGGGGTAGGTGTTATAGCTCTACATCCCAGTCTTTGATGATTCAACAACTTTTCAATCAATTCATTTTTCTTGCCTTTAACAGAGAGAGACCCGACTTTACACATATCTTTCAGTTGATCTACTGTTGGAATGATCAGGGCTTCCTGTCTGAAGTTATCCATATCTGGCATTATAAAACAATTGCGTTTCTAGTGGTGCTTAGCCTTGTGAAGGTTACTTGAACAAAGGTAAGAGCAGCACTCTCAATGTAACAACTATACTTTATCCTCACCGCTTCCCACCAGTGTTAGACAGAATTGCATGCAGTAACCTCTGGAACCACTACACCCAATTAGGACTACAGATGTAAGCAAAACCAACCTTTGGTACAAGTCTGTACAACACAGCTTTTGGTAGCGAGCTGAGCAGCCAGGCTTATCTCAGAGTGAATGTGAGCAATAAAAGATGTCACACAGAGGTCTTACAATCACAGTCGTTCAAGTAGACACTTGCACTCAAAGTTTCTTGGTAAAACGCTTATTAATTCATTACACTATAAAACATTCACTAGAAGGAGGCAACTTAATATAATACACAAATACACTTCAGTACCAAACCAATACGTTTCTGGGTAAATTAGGCTCGTCTGAAGTTGGAGCAAAATGGCATTTCAGTCACTTTAAATAGGAGCAAAAAGGCACCAGTTAATAATATGGATCACAATTACTTTCTTAGGCAGTGGAAATAGTTTCAGTTCACTAGAAGAGTCAATTCAATTAAATAGGCCTAGGCCAAAGTCAATGGACTAGTGGCTCGGATAGGAAAGAGCAGTTTGTCACGATTCCTGCCCCCAGCACCCCGGCATATCAGGCTGGAGCCATGTCACGGCCACCTAGTCGGCCCCTAAGGGCCTCTCCATCTCCCCAGACACCTACTTGGACTCAGACTTGGCGCCTTTGGCGCCAAGCTCACAAACAGTCCTGAGACCCACTTAGTATTGGACTTACAATGTATTTTGGGGCAATGGATGCCCCCATGTAATTCAGTTCCTTGAACTGGATGAGCGGTCTAGTCTTTCGGGTGTGGCTCAGCCCAGGGATACCTGGGATACCTACAGACTATTTAAACCACACCCGGCCTGAGAAACATGCTTTGCGCTTCTCTGCACCTGCAGCGTGACACTCACCGTGCTCGGATATCCTGAAGAGGCCCACTTCTTTCTTCAGCGTCAGCGCACCTGCAAGAATAAGAACTTTGTTGCCAATACTCACCTCGAAGAGCATCCAACTTCTGTCCAGCTCTTCACAATCTTGCGGATTCCTACGGCAGAGTCCTCTCCATCTCGGCACGCCGCGCCCTTCCAAAGGGGAGAAGAATAGAAGAAAAGACGTTAGTAAGCATTCTGCAATACTTAGCTCTCTCGAATTTGCAAATAAGAGTTTAATCCTTACCTGAACTCCCGTCGATCGGACAACTTCTGCTCCGGAGCATCCCGCCGATCTGAAAAAGGGGAAAAGACATCAGGTTAGCGCAAAACATTTAAGAGGCGCCGCACATCGCACGTTTTCACCGCAGCTCATCTCCTCAGCTCGCTTCCATGCTTGGTTATTGCGGCACCTAAAAGGACACGGAAAAGACGAACATTGGTTAGTGCTAAGGAAGCCAATAAGCATCACACTCCGCATTGCTACTACTTCAGCAGCGCATCACCATCCTCAAGACCTTCATCACCTAAGGAAGGAAAGACAGAATTAAAGGGACTAGAGCCATCAGAACTTTTGTAAGACTCATTCCAATTACCGGTTACGGCTGAAGCCGCAGCAAGCCCCGTCCGCCAGGCCTGTGCCAGTGAAGCAACTAGGCACCCTCCAGCCCGCATCACCCAACGCACCCCTGCATCAAAGGCAGGACAGAGAGCGCCCCACATCAAAAAACAAGGTGAGGATAGGTCCGGGGGAAGGTTGGAACGCAGGGAAGAAAAGGGGGGCCAGACAAGCAAGACCAATAGGGAATTGACCTCTGATAATACTGTGTTTCAGGCCCAGTGCTTGGTTGAGCAAGTCCAGGGAAGGGTTCAAAGTGGTCAGAAGTCCGGACCGGCTGAGTGGCGTCCCCGTGGATATCAGGTGAGCATTACAGAATGCAAAGCCGCACACCAAAACTCCACCTGGGCGTTATGGAAACGTCAGAAACCGACCAGTTAGCCCAAATGTTGGGACAGTTAGGCTCTGAAGTACACGCAGCCCGGCACGACACCAACACCCTGAGGAGGGAGTGGATAGTTGCTAAGGAACGAACAGATGACCTAAGCCGACAACATCTCCAGTCGCAAGCGGGACATGCAACATTGCGAGGAAACGTGCCTACAATGCCAGTACCATCAGCCAGCCCTGTTCAGATAACCCTTCCTGGGGCAGTTCCCTTGGCGCCACTGGAGCGATTCACTGGGGATCCTAAGAAATATGCCACTTTTATGAACCAGTGCTATCTGCACTTCCTTTGCAGGCCCGGGGCCTTTCCAAATGACCAATCACGGGTCGCATTTGTGCTATCTTATTTGAGCGGAAGTGCTGCAGACTGGTCAGTACCATTTGTGACTCAAGACGATCCTCCGTTACGAGATTTCAGGGGTTTTCAACAGGAAATGGAAACACTTTTCGCCCGTCGTACTCATGGACAGGCTCTCGTCAACAAACTTCTATCCCTTCGTCAAGGGAACCAAGACCTATTGACATACATCGCCATGTTCAATAGACTTGTGCTTGAAGCTGAATGGCCTGCAGAGAAGAGAACCACGTTATTTCATAGGAGTCTGCGGGGAGAGCTAAAGGATGTCCTCGCACAAGTAGTGGACCCCCCCCTCAAGACTGCAGAATTTATTAACCTGGTGGTTCAGCTAGATCAAAGATTGCAAGACCGAAGAGCAGATCAGATCAGACCCGACTCAATGTTTCTCGATCACCAGAAGGCTCAGGGGAACCAATGCAGATTGGAGGCGTCCGGTCACCCTTGACTAAGGCGGAAAGAGATAGGAGGAGGCAACAGCAATTATGTTTGTACTGTGGAAAATCGGGTCACTTTCTAAAGGAGTGCCCATTGAAGCCACCGAGAAGGATAGTAGGAGCTACGGACAAGGAAGACCCCACCAAAGAGTCGGAAAACTGCCCAGCCCGGCAAGTGTAGGGGTCCACTTGTCGAGCGAAGAAAGTGAACTACAGACCTCCCATTTTGCACTACTTGTGATCCTGATCGATCACCAACAACCATCGCGGATGCACACAGCAAAAGCGTACATAGACAGTGGAGCTGTTGGGAATTACATAGACCAAGATCTTGCAGCAAAGATGGGACTTCCTTTATGTCCAAAGTTAACCACAGACACTGTAACCACAGTCGATGGCACGGAAATAGCCTCCGGTTCAGTATCCCAATGCACTGCAACATTAACCCTTCTGTGCCTGGATGGTATCAAGAATCTATCGCTTTCGACCTCATCAAGGCACCTCAGTTTCGACTGATCTTAGGGATTCTCTGGTTGGTAGCTCATAATCCTCGAATAGATTGGCGAGCAAAGGAGCTGGCCTTCTCCGAGGCCTGTGCTCAAACGTGTTATTATCAAGAGAAACAATCAACCGAGGCCAGAACCTCTACGCTGGGAAGAGTGGCGGCCGGGACCCTACCAAGAGAGTACCAGGATTTTCAAGACGTGTTTCAGAAGGAACAAGCTAATACCCTACCTCCACACAGACCATACGATTGCCAGATTGACCTGATACCCGGCGCCCAGATCCCTTGTGGACGAATCTACGCACTCACAGAACCAGAAAACCAGCACCTGAAGTCCTATCTCGACCAATACCTGGCAAACGGGTTCATCCGTCCCTCGAAGTCCCCGGCGGCCAGTCCTCTGTTCTTCGTACCGAAAAAGGAAGGGGACCTAAGAACGTGCATTGACTATCGCAAATTAAACCAGATTACCGTCAAAAACCGTTACCCCCCTGCCATTGATTCCTGAACTGCTTGACCAAGTCAAAGACGCCCAAATCTACACAAAACTAGATCTAAGAGGAGCATATTACCTTGTCCGAGTTAAAAAGGGCGACGAATGGAAAACCGCCTTTCGTACCAAGTATGGCCTGTACGAATATCAAGTAATGCCCTTTGCAACGCGCCAGCTGCATTTCAATATTTCATTAATGATGTTTTAAGGGAATTAATTGATGTCTGTGCTTTAGTATAAATTGACGACATCCTAGTGTACTCCGCATCAAAACAAGACCACGTCAAACACATTCGATCCGTACTGGCAAAACTCTGCCAGCATCAGCTCTATGCCAAGCTTGAAAAGTGTTCATTCCATGTTTCCAAGGGGGAGTTCCTTGGTTTCATTGTTAGTCCGAAGGGTATCCGTATGGATGTACACAAGGTAGATGCGATCCTAAACTGGCCATCACCAAACTCGTTCAAGGGAGTACAGAGTATGTTAGGTTTCGCAAACTTCTACCGCCGGTTCATCCCGGAATTCTCACAGATAGTACATCCCATCACATTGTTACTAAAAAAAGAGCAATACAAAATTTCAATGGACAGAGGAAGCAGAAAGAGCTTTCCAAGAACTTAAGGCTCGATTCACTTCAGCCCCAATTCTACGCCATCCTCGCCCAGAACTCCCATACGTGGTGGAAACGGACGCATCAAAAATGGCCATGGGAGCCGTCCTCTCGCAAAAGGATCCTAAAACGGGTCAGTTACACCCGGTTGCCTTCTGGTCACCTAAATTTACAAACCCCCTCCCCCCCTCCCCGAGCTCAATTACGCCATCACAGATAAAGAGCTCCTAGCCATCAAGTCTGCCTTTAAGGCCTGGCGCCATTACCTTCTGGGTGCAAGACACACCATCACTGTCATAACAGATCACCGAAATCTCCAGTATCTCAAAACTGCTAAAGCGCAATCTTCATGACAGTTACGTTGGGCCCTATTCTTCGCTGAATATGACTACGTGATTACATTTCGACCTGGAGTCAAAAACAGGAAGGCTGATGCCCTTTCCCGTATGGGTATTGAAGAACAGGACTACAAACCACCGGACCCGATACCTATTATCCCATGTGATAAACTCCTGGGAATTACAGCAACCATCACTCAGAAAGAACTGCACGAAAAAATCCAAAACTTGAGAAGCCCTAAGCAATCACAAGAGTGGTGTACATAAGGGGAACATTACAGGATAAGGGACCAGTTGCTCTACTTCAGAAACCGCTTGTTCTTACCAAATCAGGAACTACGAGAACAAGTCATGTCCAGCTATCATGATTCCTTAATCGAAGGCCACCCGGGGATCGCAAAAACTTTAGCCAAAGTAAAACGGAATTATTGGTGGCCCACGTGGCGTAAAGACATTGTTCAATTTATCCGATCTTGTGGAGTATGCGCTCAAAACAAATCATCCAAACAGAAACCGGCAGGACTCTTGCAACTGTTGGATATCCCACCAGCACCCTGGCAGACGTTATCCCTCGACTTTATTACTGACCTACCATCCAGTCAGGGATTCAACACCATTCTAGTAGTTGTGGACCCGTTTCCAAAAATGGCACACTTCATCCCTCTAAAGGGGCTCCCAAACGCTTCCACTCTAGCAAAGTTATTTCTGGAATGCATCGTACGGCTCCATGGTTTCCCCTCGGTACTGGTTTTGGATCGTGGTACTCAGTTCGTGTCCGATTTCTGGAGGAAGTGCTGCTCTTTGGCTCACATTGACATCCGACTATCCACCAGTCACCATCCCCAAACCGATGGTCAAACTGAGCGAACGAATCAGACGCTCGAACAGTATCTACGCTGTATGCTTCATCAAGCTGAGGAGAGCTGGTCAGATATATTATGGATTGCTGAATAGGCCTATAACAACTCCATACACACCAGTACTGGGCAAACACCCTTCTATACCATATATGGTCGACACCCACGCACTTCCGAGTCTGACACCCCTACGACCTTAGAAATGCCAGCAATTAAAACCTTACATACAAACATTTCACAAACCTTCAAAAGGGCAGCAGAACACCTACTCCGAGCTAAGGATCGGCATAAGAAATTTGCAGACCAACACCGAATCAAAGCCCCTAACTACCAAGTGGGAGACAAAGTCTGGCTGGCATCCAAGCATGTACCCATTAAAGGGACCCGAACCTTCCGTCCAAGATACCTAGGCCCATACACTAACACCTCTGTGATAAATCCAGTAGCTGTCAAACTAGCCTTACCAGCTAATATGCTAATTCATCCTGTGTTCCACGTCTCTTTCAAAGCCTGTTCAACCTGGGACCCGTGTGACACCAGCACCGAAGCCAATAGAGATCACAGGAGAGCCAGAATTCGAGGTCAAGGACATCCTGGATTCCAAGTAGGTCAGATCCAAACTATACTATCTAGTGGAATGGAAAGGGTATGGTCCCCAAGACAGAACATGGGAACCCTGCGAATACATCCACGCACCTCGTCTGCTTAGGAGGTTCCACCAAAACCACCCAAACAAGCCGGGACCTGAGGGGAAAGCCACCTTGGGAGGGGCCTTCGGGGAGGGGCGGGGGGAGTGCCGTCACGATTCCTGCCCCTGGCATAACAGGCTGAAGCCAGGTCACAGCCACCTAGTCGGCTCCTAAGGGCCTCTCCATCTCCCCAGACACCTACTTGGACTCAGACTTGGCGGCTTTGGCACCAAGCTCACACAGTCCTGAGATCCACTTAGTATTGGACTTGCAATGTATTATGGGGCAATGGATGCCCCCATGTAATTCAGTTCCTTGAACTGGATGAGCGGTCTAGTCTTTCGGGTGTGGCTCAGCCCAGGGATACCTGGGATACCTACAGACTATTTAAACCACACCGGGCCTCAGAAACATGCTTTGCGTTTCTCTGCACCTGCAGCATGACACTCACCGTGCGCGGATATCCTGAAGAGGCCCACTTCTTTCTTCAGCGCCAGCGCACCTGCAAGAATAAGAACTTTGTTGCCAATACTCACCTCAAAGTGCATCCAACTTCTGTCCAGCTCTTCCCAATCTTGCGGATTCCTACGGCAGAGTCATCTCCATCTCGGCACGCCACGCCCTACTAAAGGGGAGAAGAATAGCAGAAAAGAAGTTAGTAAGCATTCTGTAATACTTAGCTCTCTCGAATTTGCAAATAGAGTTTAATCCTTACCTGAACTCCCGTCGATCCGACAACTTCTGCTCCGGAGCATCCCGCCGATCTGAAAAAGGGGAAAAGACATCAGGTTAGCACAAAACATTTAAAACACGCTGCACATCATGCTTTTTCATCGTAGCTCATCTCATCTCGCTTCAATGCTGGGTTACTGCGGCACCTAAAAGGACACGGAAAAGACAAACATTGGTTAATGCTAAAGAAGCCAATAAGCATCACGCTCCGCATTTCTACTACTTCAGCAGCGCATCACCATCCTCAAGACCTTCATCACCTAAGGAAGGAAAGACACCGTATTAAAGGGACTAGAGCCATCAGAACTTTTGTAAGACTCATTCCAATTACCGGTCGGGCTGAAGCCGCAGCAAGCCCCGTCCGCCAGGCCCGTGCCAGTGAAGCAACTAGGCACCCTCCAGCCTGCATCACCCAATGCACCCCTGCATCGAAGGCAGGACGGAGCGCCCCACATCAAAAAACAAGGTGAGGAGAGGTCCGGGGGAAGGTTGGGACCCAGGGAAGAAAAGGGGGGCCAGACAAGCAAGACCAATATGGAATTGACCTCTGATAATACTGTGTTTCAGGCCCAGTGCTTGGTTGAGCAAGTCCAGGGAAGGGTTCGAAGTGGTCGGAAGTCCAGACCGGCTGAGTGACATCCCTGTGGATATCAGGTGAGCATTACATTCTGCTAGTAAACGGTAAAGTCTTTGCCAAAGTTCTCAGAAGAAGTTTGTATGAAAAAGAATCATATGTTGGGTCACAAACTGATTAGGTCTGCAAGATGAGAAAGTTCCACAAACTTTCACCACGAGAAGCAAGTTCTCTTAATCGGGTTGGCACAGTACCTTAATATGAAGAAAGAGATTCAGCTGAAGATGTTGGTTCCTGGCAGTTCCTGCAGATCTCGCTGTTCCTGAGCCTCAGTCGTGGGGACAAGAGGGAGGACGTCTGGGGGGTCCTGCACTGCACGGGGACTGGTCAAAAAAGCTGGAAAATGGAAGATCTTCGGTTCGGGTAGCTAGTCAAGCACACAAGCTGGTGTCCTTCTCCCTGGTTAAACCTAACCAGCTCCGAGAGTGGTATCCACGTGGCTTATGAGTTGATCGGTCCCACCAACTCAAAGGAAGAAGTCGTCCTTGAAGGGGCTTCTCTGTCGAGGTGAACCTGGCAATTCGGACCTGCAGCAGTGCTTCACCGGGCAAACCAAAGGTCCAGGGGATGCAGCAGCCGTCCTCTCCCAGCTTGTCTTCGGTTCTTTCGTTCGAGTGGTCGACTCTACCTTACAAGCCAAGAGACTCGCCTTTTAAACAGTTTTCTCCCTTTCATTCCAGCCTGTCAAACACCCAGCAGGGTGGCTGTCCTTGCTGGACAGTCAGCCTGCCAATCATGCCAGAGTGCATTTGGGTCTCCTAGGAGACTAAGCACGGGGAGTTTTGGGCACCTACCTCACTTCCTGCTCACCCCAGACACTGAGGAGCCAGAGGTAGGCTTCAGTCCTGAAGCCCGCCAAAGGCGTAAGAACAAAGGGACCAAACCTGGTTTGGCGCGCAGAGACAAACTCCAGAAAGACCTTTCCAAAAAAGAAACTGCAAATAAAGAAGACCGGTACCTGTTTAAACAAAGGGGGCTCAGGCACCACCTTGAAAAACATGGTACCCGTGATTTTTAGCTACCGGCGGTCGGGAAAAATCATGGTAGTTCGTTGTAAAACCACTGCCACCAGCCATTTCGATAGTTAAGGGTAGCATTTCGCTGCTACATGAGTATTTAGAACCAGGGGATACTATGTAACCCCTCCAGCACTCTATAGGAAGATAGTGAGTGCTGGGTCTAGGAATTTGGAAAGACTAGTGAAGTCAGTTTCACTTTACATTCTCTGGAAAACAGTAGTTTATCCCAGAGAAGGTATTTTAAACTTTTGGGAAGTGTAAATGACAACCCTGTGTCACTGCACTGAAGGTGCTGTGTAACACGCATGAAAAGATGATGCCTATGGAGTTATCTAAAACTCCATAATCAAAGAACACAAGAGTAAAACACACATCAAAATACATGAGAGTGGGGAAAAAAGGCTCACATTCTCTCCAGGTAAAAAAATCAAGTCCTCAAAATCCAGCAAAGTTGCTGGGGGTCTCTAAGGTGAAGGCAATTAGCACATGTATGATAATTCTCCCCAACAGAGCTGTAGGGTTATCACACAGATCCACAGTGACACATATTCAAATAAACTCTGACACTCAAGGTTTCTTGATTAAACCATTATTAATTTATTTAACAGTCAGTTGAATAAGCCTTCTTCAGAAGGGAGATATATATATATATATATATATAACAGAATATACTTCAAAATACACACTCTTAGTTTCACTAAATCAGCAAGTACCCATTGGGGATGGCACACATATTTCCTACACCATGAGGTGACTTAAATAGCTAGGATAATGTGGACATTAATATATCACTGGTACATTTAGAGCAACACTGAGATTAGTGTCAAAAGAAGAAGTTGAGGGAATAAAACAATGTTTAACAAATATTCTTTAACAGGTAAGTACTTTTTGAACCCTCCAATGCAAAGTAAATGAACCCTTTCCCTGGGGGAGAGGCAAAGCACAATGTCAGAGGTAAGAAGAGTCTTTCAGGAAGCTAGGACAGCCAATGTTAGTTGAGCAAATATCTAGGTGAGCTGAAGCCCTTCTTGCAGGTATGTAAAAAGTCTAGCACAATGTTTTAGAAGTTTTTGTATAAAAATCAACTCACTGCAGGACCACTAGCTGGGAGGCTTGAGAGGGGCAAAGCTGCAAGCAAATCTGCAAGGGAACCAAGACAAGTCTCGATTGAGAAAAGGGAAAGCTACACAACAAGCATTAAATCCTTAGTTTTACAGTACCTTTGGATAGAAGAAATTGGTTCCAGCTGGCTTCTGTTCCTGTGTAGGTGTTAGGGAGAATTTTCAGAAATGTGCCAATTCCTCTCCAACTTAGAGACCCCCAGAAACTTTGCTGGATTTTAGGGCTTTTAATTTTTAACCTGGAGAGAGTGAGACCCTTTTTTCCCCATTCTCTCGTGTATTTGAACTTTGTGTTTCTTTGTAAGTATGAAGTCTGACAACTCCATAGGCATCAACTTTATATTCTGTCACACAGCACCTTCAGTGCAGCGACACAGGGAAGCCTTTCAGATTTTCCCAAAGGTTTAAATACCTTCTCTGGGATAAACTACTGTTTCCAAGCGCAGTGAAGTGAAATTTACTTACTTACATTTGTAACTTTCTAGACCCAGCACACACTACCTTACAATTGAGTGCTGGAGGGGTTACTTAGTATCCCCTTTGTCTAGATTCTCATGTAACATTTTTATCTTACCCTTTCTACAATTAATGGCTGGAGGCAGCGGTTTACTTTTTACTACCATTGTGTGCTTTACCACAGGCTGCAATTGCAGCCTTGGAAAAGCACCTAAGGGGGCCCATTTTGTCAAAATCGCCCCAGTCTTTTTTTCACCATTTTCTGTTAGAAAGGTCCTTCTTGAGATTTTCTCTGTGTGCCAAACCAGGTTTGGTCCCTTTGTAAGTTATGTCTTTGGCAGGATTCACAAATGAAGCCTGCCTCTGGCTCCAGCGTGTCTGGCAGGGGCAAGGGCAGGGAGGGAGGGGAGGGGAGGTGCCCGAAACGCCCTGTAATTAGTCTCCAAGGAGACAGGAATGCACTATTCGGTGATTGGCTGGCTAGCTGGCCGTCCGGCAAGCACAGCCACTCTGCTGGGTGACAGCTAGGCTGGAATGAAGGGGAGAAACCTACATAAAAGGCGAGGCTTTTGGCTTGGAAGGCAGTCGTCCACTGGACGAAGGAATCTGAAGAAGAACTTGAAGATGCCTGCTGCAACTCCTGGACCGTTGGTTTGCCCGGTGAAGCACTGCTGCCGTGCTGAAACTCTGAATTTGCCTCAACTAGAGAAGCCCTGCAAGGACGACTTCTTCCCTTCCGTTGGTGGGACCAATCAACTACAAAGTAAGCCACCTGGACATCCTCTTGAAGCTGGTTGTAGTACCACTGCTGCTGCGGGAACCGAATAGCCAGGGAGGGGGAACACCAGTTTGTGTGCGTTGGCCAAGAGCTCCAGGAAGATACTCTGGACTCCCAGGAAGCAGGACTGACTGAGCCTGAGCCACCTCAGAGTGCTGGACCCAGATGTGAGGAAAGCCCATCTCGACAGCCACAAGTCCACAGTGGTGCTATTTGCTTAGGCGCAAAGTGCCACTGAATCGAAATTTGCCCTTTGCTGCCACTGACTGTCCAGATCGTAGTGCAGGAGTCCCCAGACGCCGTCCTTCTCGTCTCCACGACTAAACCCCAGGAACAGCGGAGCTGCAGACTACACAGGAACCGAAGTGCAGCAGGGTACAGGTCTCTTCATTCAGGCCTTACCTCTTGTTGTGCAGCCTTACTTGCTCTCAGTTGAGACTGGTCCAGGTTGCCTTGCAGAGCTGCTCGCATCTCTGCCCTTCACAAGCCTGAATGCTTGTGGCCCTTTTGCAAGTGCTCTGCATTTCTACAAACTCTTAAAACTTTGCCCAAGACTTATTCGCCCACTAGAAGATCTTCAGCTTCCCTAGACTTTGCTCAACTAACATTGGCTTGCCTGGTCGCCCTGAAAGACGCTTCTACCTCTGACCCTGTGCCTTTACCTTTAACCAGGATAGCAATTTAAGTCACCTGACGGTGTAGGAAGTGTCTGTGTGCCATCCCCAATGGCATCAACTGATTTAAATAAACTGCCAGTGTGTTTTGAAGTGCACTTAGAAGTTACATGTTATTTGCTCCCTTCTGAAGAAGGCGTATATAACTGACTGTTTAATAAATAATTGTTTAATCAAGAAAACCATGAGTAGAAGTGTTTATTTGAATAACTGTTGTGTGAAACTCTGTTACAAACTTACTGCTCACATTGACCCCTCTTGAGATAAGCCTGGCTGTTCGTCCACACTACCAACCTGTGTAGTTCAGATTTGTACCAAAGGTTGGGTCCGTATTGCCAGGAGGCCAAAGTTATTGTAGTGCACCCAAAGGGTACTGCATACAATCTTGCCCAATAACGTCCTTTTTTGAGTAATATTTATGTATTGTAATTTCTATAGGGCCCCACTCACCGGTGGACCTCTGGGCCCACAGAAACAACAGAGACAACACGTCAGCAAGTGGGTAAGGGCAACAGGCCGGGAGGAGAGGACGACTTAACCTGGTTTAAGATTGAACAGATGCGTCTTGATAACATTTTTTTGAAGTCTTTGGTCCTTTGTGTATGCCTAAGGGCCAGAGGAATCTTGTCCCAGGCGGCAGGGGCCTGAAAATCGAAAAATGGTTCCACCAAAATTGGTCAATTTGTATCTGGGCTGCACCAGCAGTGCTTGCTTTTGAGACCTGAAAGGAAGCGCCCCCAATTTCAGCAAGGATCCTCCCCGCAATGAGAGACAATAAGGGACTCTCCCGTAATGGGAATAAGGCCAAGACAGAGTGCGGGTGAGCGTAAGTAGGAGTTTATCCAGAGAATAGGGCATGCAAAGAACTCTGCAACCTCCGAGAGCGCTCTGTCTGACAATAGCAAAGACAGGCGTATTTCTAATACAAAAAACGTCATCAGAACCTACACACTATAGGGGGCACAAGTTAACTGGGATTGGGTGGCGTCGACTAACTATAGGTGTTGCTGCAGCGTGGTTGGTCTTGGCGTGAGGACGTCACTGGTCAGCCTCGTGGGTTGGGTTGGGCCTGGCAGGCCAGCTTGAGGTCATCCGAGCGGTGTTGGTATGCTGGGGCAGCCTGTGGCAAAGATGAATACCTTTCCTGACTCGTTTGCCCTAGGCCATGCACACTGCAGTTATTCGAGAAACGACATTTAAGTTCATCAATAAATCGCTCAGCAGTTTATCTTATAAAGTAATGCAACACATGAGGAATGCACCTCGTGAGGGGTCTGGTGGTTGTCGGTTGGGGTGAGATTTACCTGTGTCCTATTGACCGGTATTTTAGGTCGAGGGGCTGGGCTCTGGGGCCTGAGCCGAATGATACATGTCTGTCTGCTGCGTTAGAAGTTTATTATATAGATGGGTCTCTGTGTCTTGTCCCAGCGTAGGGGGTCGTCTTTGCACGGGGTCATGATTCTTGGGGTGGTCTAGGGGGGTTGTGGGATTTACGAGAGGGTGCTGGTAGATCTGTGGATTCAAACGTGGGTTTATTACCGTGCTGTAAATAACACAGGTGGCGGGCTGTGGCCTTGGGTGCAGTATCGGGGCCTCTGACTCTCTGAAGCGGCTCCAGCTTGGTCGGGGGAGGTGAGGGGGCGCGGCACATGCCTTAGCTTCTTCATCTGGCAGGCTTCGTAGGGTGGGAGTGAGAGTGGCCTTGCATATGTTCACAAAGGTGTTTTCCTCGTGCGTTGCCGACTTTTGAATGCAGAACTTTTATAATGTTCTGCCTTATTTTGATCTCATTTAAACACACATCTATATTTCAATTTCGTTACACATTTCTTTAATACATTCGGTCCGAGTACCTTTTCATTACATGGTATTATATCTACTACAGTGTTTAAGTATTTATATACATTCGACGATACATGAGGTAGAACTATATTATGGACCACAGAGATTAACGGTTGCCACTATGGGCGACTTAAGAAGACATATAGGGGTTCATGTGTCTACATATGACTTAAAGACACTTTCTCTGTGATCTAGCAGCATTAGTACAGTCACAATGTGAAGTCATATAATATTTCACTTTTATGGCTACTTCATAGTTTGCAGATTCGGTTTAAGAAGAGTAGTTCACTAATACCACTACTTGAATTCATTTCTGCGTCGCCCTGGCCTCGCGGACCAGGTCACACGGGGTGCAGTATTACATTGTGGATAACAGACTGTTACAGTGTTAATATCTGGTGTTAGCTCGTACCCAACTTTCTCATGGGAACGCGCTCGTAGCGGAACTGCCATGGTGCTGCGGCGGCAGAGATGCATGAAAGGCCCTCCAAAGGTGGGGGCCGCGCTACAGTGCGCTGAACTCACGCCATCTTTGCTAGACAAGATGGCTTGCCTAACTGAATTTTGGTATATGCAGGGAACGGATACGTGTGGGCAATGTCGTCGGCGGGTGAGCCCTCCTCCACCTGGGCCCGGGTGGCATAAGGGGACGCCCACCGAGTCATGGTCCTCACCTGGGGAGAAGGCTGCAGGTGAGGAGGGCCTCGCGGCCAGTCCTCCCCTACAGACCGAAGGACACGACTGGGGCAGGCGTGTTTGAGGCAGTGCTCGAGTTAGTAAGGTGCTCCATGGTTTTGGCATTTGTGGGTCAGGGTAAGACGTTTGTGTGTCACACGATGATGAACGGAGAGCCAATGTAGCTCTTTCCTAGCCTTGGAGACATGGTCTCTCTGAGACATGTCATGTATGGCCCCGACAGCTCCATGTTGTACCGGCTGCAGTGCTTTTACATTCGCCTGTGATGTGCCCAGTAATAGACTATTGCAGTAGTCTATGCGAGAATTAACAAGGCCGGTAGCAAGAAGGGAGAGGTTGCCGAAGGAGAAGTAAAGGGCAAATCTAATAGTAGTTTGGCGATGTTACCACAGGAAGCATGGATATGGGCCACATGGGGTTTCATGGAGAGCTCAGAGTCAAGAATGACCCCAAGGGTCTTCACACTGCTGGCGATGTTAAAGAACTTGTAGTCCCCATGTATAGTTTTTTGAGTCACTGGGGTAGGCTGTGATCAGGAGTTCCGTTTTGCCTTTGTTGAGGGCAAGAGAATTTGCAGTTATCCAAGTCTGGATGGCGTTAGATTAAATTGATCACATGGGCATCCCGGGCATAAATGCCAGACAATTCCAGGACGACCTGGGCATCATTGGTATACCGGACACAAAGGTTGTCCAGGAGAGCAAGCATGGGCATAACGTAAACGTTAGGCAGGGGGTGATACAGGACTCCTGTGGGACCCAGCGGGTGATTGCTGAGGGAGTGGAGCAGGTGCCATCAACGGCCACTCTGGCAGACCAAGGGCCAAGAAAGGAGGAGCTCCACTGGGCGGCAAAATCTGTGCAGTGCCCGTGATCGTGTAGCCTAGTCACAAGCAAGGCATCATCGACCATGTCGAATGCTGCCGAGATATCCAAAAACATGAGAAGGGCGGGATGAACATGATCAATAATACTGGCCAGATTAGCTTTGAGATCCAGCATGGCAGTTTCTGTGCTCTGACGCCAGACTGCCGGGGATTTAGGATGATGTTGCATTCAAGAAATTCATGGACTTGCAAGTAGGCTACCCGGTCCAGGATTTTGAGAGCAAAGGGAACATTGGTTATGGGCCGGTAGTGTTTTTATTACATTATAACAAAAAAATGTAATCTCTGCGGCTACCACTAGATGTCGGCCTGTGTTAGGCAAGATTGCATGCAGTAACCCTGTGGGAGATTGCACCAGCCTTGTCCTCTTGGCAATAGGAGCCCAATCTTTGGTATAAGTGTACTACACAAGTTGGTAGAGTGACTGAGCAGCCAGGTTTAGCTCAAGAGGGGGTCAATGTGAGCTGTAGGGTTGTAATATAGAGATTCACAGGGACAGGTATTCAAATAAACGCTTACGCTCAAGGTTTCTTGTTTAAACAGTGATTTAATAATGTAACAGTCAGTTTTAAAATAAGCCTTCTTTAGAAGGGAGCACATATGCAACACTTAAATATACTTCAAAATACACAGTTTCAATAAATCAGATACTCTTCTTTGGGGATGGCACACATACCCTTCCTACACCCTCAGGTGACTTCAATAGTAAGGACACTGTGGACATTGATATATCATTGGTACATTTAAAGCAATACTGAGTTTGGGGTCAAAAGGGAAAAGATGTTAGGGAATTAAATAAAGGTTAACAAGTTTCTCAAACAGGTAAGCACTTTTGAACCCCCCCACTGCAATGCAATGTATGTTAAGCTGTTCCCAGCAATACAAGTAAGGTATGTATGACTTTTTGGGGGGACAGATCAAAACACAAAGTCAGAGGTTAGAAGAGTCTTCAGGGAAACGGGACAGCCAATGTCAATTGAGCAAAGCCTAGGGGAGCGGAGGCACTTCTTGAAGTTAAGTAAAAAGTCTTGCACAATGTTAGAGAGTTTTGTAGAAAACGAAATAACTGTTGGACCACAAGCTGGGAGGCTTGTGGAGGGCAAAGCTGAATGCAACTCTGCAAAAGGCAGCAAATGCAAGTCTCAAATGAGAGCAAGCAAGCTACAAAACAAGAGGTAAGTACCCCTTAGTTCACGGTACCTTAGGTCTGAACAAATAGATACCAACTGGCTTCTGTTCCTTTTGTAGTATGGCAGATCCTGTTGTTCCTGGGCCTCAGTCGTGGGGACAAGAGGGAGGACGTCTGGTGACTCCTGCACTACGATTCGAAGGTCGGCGGGCGCAATGGGCAAAGTTCAGATCAGCGGCACTTCACGGTTTCAACTTCACCCGAATAGCACCACCGCGGTTCCTGGACACCTTGTGGGCTCCCGTTGCTTCTGGGGTCCAGCACTCTGTTGAGCTGGCTCAGGCTTGGTCAGCCCTGCTTTGAGGGAGTCTGTAGGATCTTCCTGGAGCTGGGGTCTGGCTTAAAAACAATGCACTCAATTCTAGTGTTCCAGTCCCCTGGCCCTCGGTTCCTGCAGCAGCAATTGAAGTACAGCCAGCAGAGAGGATTTCCAGTAGAGTTCGTCTTGGGGTCGATTGGACCCACCAGCCCAAGGGCAGAAGTCATCCTTTGCAGGGCTTCTCTAATCGAGGTGAATTCAGAGCTTCAGCACAGCAGCAGGGCTTCACCGGGCAAACCAACGGTCCAGGAGTTGCAGAAACCTTCTCAGCTAAGTTCTTCCTCAGATTCCTTTGTCCAGTGGTCAACTCTGCCTTCCTTGCAAAAGACCTTACCTTCTAAGCAAGTCTCTCCCATTCATTCGCAGCCGAGATGTCACTCACGCAGCAGGGTGGCTGTCTTCCAAGGACAGCCAGCCAGCCAATCACCTTTGGGTACATTCCTGTAACTAAGCACAAGGCGTTTTGGGAACCGCCCTCGCTTCCTGCCCTGCCAGACATGCTGGAGCCAGAAGCGGGCTTCACCAGTGAACCCCTGTCAAGACAAAACAAACAAAAGGACCAACCTAGGTTTGGCATGCAGAGTAAACCTGAAGAACGACCTTTACAACAAGAAATGGCGAAAAAAAGAACAGGGCATTCATGGGTGCTATACGGCAGCTGCGAACGCAGCCCACAGTAACACAGAATGGTAGGAAAAGGTAAACCACTGCCACCAGCCATTAATTGTAGTAAGGGGAACATTAAAATGTTACATGACAAGGGGATACTAAGTAACTCCTCCAGCACCTTATTTTAAGATAGTGTGTGCTGGGTCTAGAAGGTTACAAATGTAAGTAAAGTCAATTTCACTTCACTGCTCTGGGAAACAGTAGTTTATCCAAGAGAAGGTATTTAAACCTTAGCAGAAATCCAAAGGATTTCTCTGCGACACTGCACTGAAGGTGCTGTGTGTCACAATGTAAAAAGATGCCGCCTTTGGAGTTTGTCAGACTCCAAGAGAAATAGAGTTCAAATCACAGATAAAAATACATGAGAGTGGGAAAAGTCTCTCACTCTCCAGGATAGAAATTAAAAGTCCTAAAGTCCAGCAAAAGAGCTGGGGGTCTGTAAGGTTGAAATGAATTATTTCTGAGAATTCTCCCAAACAAAAACTTTTATCCAAGAAGGGCATCAGAACTAAAGACTTTGGCTGTCCTGGCTCACTAAAGGCACTCTTCTAAATCCATTGACGTTGGTATAGCTTATCCCCCATATGTTGTGACTGTTAAACACTGTACCTTATAAAAGGGTTCCTGGTGAACCTTAGACGTCCAGGGATAATGTAAAGCAACAATCGTTAAGGCTAGGTTTGTCACACTCCTTTTTTTCCGGTTTTAGCCAGTGCCATGGAAAAGTTTAGTGTTTCATAAAAACATGCGTTTGATTTTTTGGTACCAACAAGTCTTCTATAAATCTCTCTTTATAGACAGCAGATTTATATACAAAACATTTATACACATTCATTTGGCCAGACAAAAAGGCCAACACAGTATTATATACACTAATACCAACACATAGCTATTTTGAGACACAATCTGGTCACTGATATTTGCAGTGTCTCATTTCCAATTCATTTCCTTTGTTGTATAGGGCCTGGCCTTAGTTGAAGCAGTGCAGCTGGTCGCTGTATAAAGAGGTCGACATGGGTTTTGGCTGTCTTGTCACCAACTGCGGTGTCATCGGTAAGTGGCCTTCATCAGGACAATAAGTAATTTCTAGACTACATAGACATGTGTTGTGTGTCCACAAGGGGGAAAAACAAAAACGGGAGGTGTGGGGGGGGGGGGGGGGGGGGGAGGAGGAGGGGTTGTGTGACATGTCTTAGAGGAGGACGTGAAACTACATCTATGAACTAAATCTGATCAAGGGCAAAAATAGCCCATATGATTCAATAATAGTGGTTATCCATTGTCACCATAAGCTAAACCAGTAATTCTACTTACAAGACGGACCAGCTATTCGTCTCTTACACTACATTAATGAGAGACATGGCACAAAAGAAAAGCATGGCAGCGCATCCTGTGCAGGAGCCCCAGACCATGTGTACTCAGGGGGACCCAATCTAATAGCACGGCAATATGTGAATGCTATCAATATCAACACCCAATACAGAATAAGATGTGCCCATCACTGTAATAGAGCGTGAATGTGTGAAACCGCAATGTCATTGCGTGTACGAACAACAATCTGGACGAGGGAAAGTAAGTGTGCGAGTGAATATGTGCAACAGCGGCATGTGTGTCCATAAATATAGGTACAGGACCCTAAGATCATGCTAGAGTGGAGGGCAATATTCAGATAACACTTACCGTTCTGCCGCAATGTGGTGCCGTCAGGATTTCGAGGTTGCTAAGCAACCGAACATAAACCTTGCGCTATTTAAGGGCCTGTATATTTGGCGGTCATTTTGTAATGGCTTGGATGCAATGGTATGCATCTAGCCCACCAGCTCTAATACTAACTCAGTGGCAATAATGTGTGTTATGTATAAAGGGGACAGTAGTATTACTGTACCCTCTGTTAGGCAGAAACCTGTGCAGTTCCCTTAGGGAACACTACAAAAGATTTAGGACTACAGGTGTTAGCAGTAAACACACTTGGTAGCAGTCTGTACCACCCAGATTTACCTGGTAGCTGTGGCTGAGCAGTCAGACTTCCCTCAAGAAGAGTTAGGCAGTATGCAAAGTATACACAATAGGCACTCAGATACAATAATACAAGCAAACACTGACCAGAGCTTTGGTATCAAAGTATATAATTATTTATTTAATAACACACTGTTTGAAACACTCCAGCACTCTTATTGTAAAATATTCTAAACACAGTTACTATTGTAATATATACACCTCTTTTTCCTTATCAGATAAGTCACTGTAAAACACCACTTATTTTCATACAGAGGTGAGCGCTTAACTAGATGGCACTCCAATAAGTTTGTGAGATGTGAGAAAGGGAGGGAAAAAGACAGAATATGGAAAGATATACCACTCTAAGGTTCATGAACACTTAGCAAGGCAGAAGAGCAAAAGTCACTGGTGAGCCAAAGTCCAAAGGCTGGGCCCACTCTTAGAGAGAGCAGATCACAAATGCGCCCAAGATCACACATTTACACTAGGCTTAGAAAGTCTTGCAGAGGGTTCAAAAAGAGTTGAGAGGCTTAGGAAAGTTTAGCCAGGGTGTCCCAGGCTAACCCAGGTTCGAAAGCCGGGGGCTAAATCTACCCCGTACAGTCGGTAGCAAGGGAAGCCAGGCGGGACACGGTACCTTAAGTGGGAAGGATCCTCCAGCGGTGCCAGTTCATGGCAGTGGGTGCAAGTTGCGTCGTCGTACAGGGGAAGAGAAGATCTCGACTTGGAGGAAAGATGAAGGTCGTTGCACTACCAGGGAAGAAACCAGCCACAGAGTTTTCCGGTTAAAGGTGGTACCTTTGTTTCGCGGTCGTGGTAAAACGTGGTATCCCGGTTGCCGGGGTGCTTGGCACAGGCAAGGCGGCCACGAGGTACGTCGGGAAGGCGAAAAGACGGTGAAACTGGTTATCCCCACCAGTCAAAGGAAGAAGACTCTACGGCGGGAGATGATCTCAGTCGTTGGGAAAAGTGGTGAGGCGGTCCAGCAGGGCTCCACCGGTGGTGGTGGTGTCGTGGCAGGTCGGCTCAGCTTCTCCCTCGTCGGATTGTTAGGTCCTGTGGCGACTTCTGAAGTTCCAGTCCCCAAAGCCCTGCTTTTATGCAGAAAACCCCCATTCACTCAGCCTGTCACTCAAACATGCTAAGTGGTGAGCCGGCAGGCTCACCACTTGGGCCAATCAGGATGGAGTGCGACTTGAGTTGCCTAGGCAACTCAGTCCAGGGTGCCTAAATTCCCCTCCACCCCTCCTAAGTACTCCAGACAGAGTGGCACCACTTTGGAGGGCTTCTGTGGAGAAGCCCGCCAAAAAGTGGAACAAAGGGCTCGACTTGGGTTGGAGTCACAGAAGAGAACACAAACGCCATTTTAGAATCAAGTTTTGGCAATAAATACCAACCGGAGAATTAATATTAATTAAATAAACCGGCGGTATGTTCGAGGCTACCGTAAATAATTAAATAAAGATAGTAGCCTAAAACAATGGGAAATCCCATAGGGAAATATTCGCGGTTGAATATAAAAAGTAGTATCCACTGCCACCAGCCAAAACTCGATCGGGGGGACGGAGACGTGCCCCCTCGACTAACAGACCCTGGGGCAATCGAATTGCCCCAGCCAGTACGTCCACAATATGATGGTTTGTACTGGTTCTGTTCAGAATTTAAGACTAGTAAAGTCAATGGTGACTTTACATGCCCTGGGAGACAGTCAGTCCCTGGGTATGGAGTCTATACTGGGGGGTCACTATGACACCCCTGTGTCACTGCACTGAGGGTGCTGTTTAATACACATCACAAAAACACATGAAGCCCTATGGAGTAAAAGACCCCATAGCCCATTAAACACATCTAGATTCAAAGAAACACACTCAAATCATGCCCAAGAGTGAGGGTAAAAGAGTCTCACTCTTGGCAGGAGAAAAAAAATAAACCCCAAAAATCCAGCAAAGCTGCTGGGGGACTTACTAGGTTAGGAAATTCAGCCTAAACAGAGAATTCTCCCTAACACCCTCGAGAATATCAGATGTGAACAAGAACAAATAAGCAGTAAACTGTGTACATATTACATGTTTCCCATGAATGCAAGTTCAGCAAGTACATATAAAAAACAGGACTTTTATAACAATTCTTGTGTACGTGACAAACTAGATGCACATTTCTGTACATATGTAGACTAGCAAGGCTCCCCCCGTGCAGTATTCTATATGCCTACATCAAGGATATAGTACATACAATGGATCAATAGGTCCACGAAGACAAACAACCTTGTTTACACAGTAGGTATGATGGGTACCCAATCCCAACACTGTATTCCAGCCCTAGTTCTGGAAATCTATAACAATGGATATATACAAGCAAATCCTCCATTTTTGTGGAGCATCAGTGTATCACAATGGCCTTACATAGTCTGTGTGGGAATACTGCACTATAGTATTCCATTTGTATAAACCAAATTCAGATAATATCCAATTATAGCAATCAAATGATCCAAGAGTATAGAATGAGTTCAAATGAATGACTGACGGGAATAAACTACACCGGGTAGACCATGATCGTCATCCCTAATTCTAATGTAATATGGAGACGACCATTTCGGTGAAGATAAGGTTGTTCCATTCCACTGAGATATTCAAACCATATTTTTACAGTGTTCAGATTATAAATCCAGCGTTGCTCTTGTCTGTAGAGCTGTGCCGCCATGTCACCCCCTCTAGGATATTACAAACCAAATGAGGTTGCTCAGTTTTTCCCTGGAGTTTGAAGTGTTCCACAAGAGGCTTATCTGGCACCCGATTTCTAATACATGAGCAATGCTACGATATTCTCTGCCTCACTTCACATAGTTTTTCCCCATACAGTAATTTGCATGGGCATTCAATTATGTAAATCACAAATGTACTCTTTCAGTTTGTAGGTTCTCTTAACTCCCATTTGAATGCTCCATGCTCAAACCATTTCTTTGTGACTGTAAAATTACAGGCCACACACCGGCCACATATATTGTGACCCTTCACTGGTGGTAAGCCCCAGAGTGGCAGCATTCCCTCCTTCTATTGTGTCATTTTGTATGTTTGCACCAAGGTTTGTCTCAAGTTGGCACTTTTCTTAAATGCAAACAGAGGGACCTTGTACAAAAAAACTGTTTGCATTGCATCGGTATCGGTGCAGACGGCGTCGAAGTCGTACTTTTTGGACCTGTAATAGACATTTCCTTCGACGTCAGTTCTATAGACTTTGAGGCGACTCTCTCGACTCAAGGGGTGAGGAGATTCGGCGGCAAGGTCCGAAGACACACGGCTGTTGTGCTTCCGAGGTCTTTCGACTAGAGCATCGCCTCTAGGTGTTGTCGAGGGAGGAAAGGCTGCGTTCTCGAACACCTTTAGCATACAGAGTCTAAACTCCTCCCATTGAGCTGGGGAACTAGACTTGGACGGACAAACAACCCGTTCAGGTGAACTGGACAAGGTGGACAGCAACCTGTACCACCTCTTTATTCCATGCCTCTAAGTCGAGGAGTGGTGCGAACCACTTCTCGAACGGGAATGTTTAGACCTCTTTCAATGAGAAGTTGATCTCGACTTGTCTGATGTTTTAAGTTTAGATGTAATAGAGGGGGATTTTTTAAGCTTACCTGTCGCCAACTTCCCTCTACTTTCTTTCAAGGCATTGGCCGACAGACAGGCAGTCCTTGCACTCTGAAGACAGACGATTGGACCCCAAGCACCACAGGCAGACCCTGTGCGGGTCCGCGACAGACATCTTTGCACCGTAGTCACTGCACTTCTTGAAGCAGGATCGAGGAGTAGACGAAGCCAATGACAAAGAAAACTCGAAGAAGTTCTGTCAGGAACTAGTCGCTACTTAACAGAAGCTGTGAAGAGCAGAAACACAGAACTGAGACCAACAGGCCCTGCGTGTGCTACATATACCTGGGATGACGTAGAGACAGAAGCCTCCGAGGGACATCGACTCGACCAGACATCGAAGCACAGCGCCCTCTACTGAAAAAAGATTTGGGAGGCAGCAAGCTGGATATTGGAAATATATCAAAGATAAGGAATACATGGGAGGACGCAATCTACGTTCGCAGTGCCAAGGACGAGATAGCTCTTCTTTTTTGGCACCTGATTTGGTGCGATCGCACAAAACTTAAATCCAACCCCCAGGCTATGTGAGGGGGAGGTTCCTTCTCATGGCCCAGGGGTTGGATTTCTTTCAGTTTCACGTCGGCATGCGTAATGCACGCCGACATGAAACGGAAAGCAAATTCACTGTGGCGGCCATTTTCGGCTGCTTCAGTGAACAGAGAAGGCAAGTGCCCTTCCCCCGTCTCCCTCAATCTCCAGCTTTACGGAGCCGTTGAGATCGAGAGGGGTGTTGTGGGAGAAGGGAGACTCTCGCCTTTCTAACAACACCTTTGAGGCATTGCTGGTTGCAGATCGGGCGCAGAGCGCTCGATCCGAGGACAGCAATGCCTCTGCCACACAATGGATATGTTTGTGACTCAGGGGGGTGAGGGGGCTGCTTACTATGTAAGGGGCCATTTCCCCCACCCCGCCCCCAATACATGGGGCATCCAGGTTTGGGCCCATCTGCCCCTAGTGAAGGTCCCAAATCAGGCCCCCCCCACCAAAAAAAGGAAAAAAAATGTTTGCTTTTGGGGGAGTGCTCACCCCACCCTCCCCCACTAGACCACCAGGTCATCATTTTTTAATGGAAAGGGGGGTGGCCCTCTCCCCCCGACCCCAAGTGGATGGGGGCCACCTTGTTTAGCCATCCCTGGGGGGCAGATATCTGCTCCTAGAAGGGGCATCTGACTCCAGGGATGGCTGCATGAGATGCAACCCCCCCCCATCCATTTGGGATGGGGGGGGAGAGGGCCACAAGAAAACGTGGGACAGGACCTCCAATGGATGGGCAGTAGGTTTTGGGCCCCCTGGGCCAGATGGCTGCCCATCTGCCCCCAGGGAAGAGCCCAAAGAAAAAAATGAAACAAAACATGGGAGGATTTGGGGGGCTGGGGCCCGCTAGACCACCAGGTGAATTTCCAAAGAAATGGGGATGCCCCCCCCAACCTCAAGTGGCTGGGGGCACCTCATGAAGCCGTCCCTGTGGGCAAATTTCTGGCCCTAGGAAGGGGCATCTGACTGCAGGGAGGGCTGTATGAGATGCCCCCCCCATCCTCTTGGGGTGGATGGGGGAGGTCCACCACAGAACGTGGGACGGGCCCACCAATTTATGGGGCAGTAGGGTAAGGGCACCCTGGGGGAAGGTGGGCACACTAATGTGCCCATCGGCCCCAAGGGAAGTTGGGTAAACAAAACAAAAAATCTAAAAAGTTTGGGTGCATTTTAGGGGGGCTGAGGGGCACACTAAACCAGCAGGGAACATTTCAAAGGAAAGGGTGGTGGCCCTCTCCTCACCCAAAATGGAGGGGGGCATTTCATGCAGCCCTCCCTGGGGGCAGATATCTGCTCCTAGGAAGGGCCATCTGACCCCAGGGAGGGCTGCATGAGATGCCCCCCATCCATTTGGGGTGGGGGGCACCACAAAACAAGGGACAGGCCCCCCAGTGGATGGGGCAGTAGGTTTGGGGCACCCTGGGGTCAGATGGGCACACTAATGTGCCCATCTGCCCCATGGCAAAAGTGCAAACAAAAAGAAGAACTCTTGTTTTTTTCTGTTGGTGTTATGGTGTGACGGGGTGCGCACTAGACACCAGGAATTATGAACAGAAGGGGGCTGGCTGCTTTGCAAGGAAAGCGTGTGGATTGCTGGATCTGCGTGTAGTGGCACAGCACATTGGTGAGGTGCATACTTCCTGTGCACAATGTTTGGAGAGGGGAAGTGAGCAGCATAGTAAGTGGGCATTGGGCGTTTTGAAGGAATTAATGTTGCGACTACCCCCAGGTGCTTAGTAGCATGAATTGATGGGAGCATGGCAGTGTGGATTGGTTTTTGCTGGTCCGACACATAATATATGTGGTTTTATTTCCCTTTACAGGTCTTGTACAGTTCAAGATTCTCCTTTGTTATGCAAGTATGGAATTTGGGTTCCTTCAACATTGTATATTACGCAGGGGCGGATTGTTAGTGGGGTGGTTGCGAACTGGGCCTGGAGTGTTGGTGGTGTGAGCGGGAGTAGGTGCTTGGGGGAGGTGTGGTGGCCAGAGAGACACTTGCAGGGGCAGGCCATGAATTGGTCTCCATACCAGCTGAACAGTGCAGCTCCCCTGGGAGGGCAGTTTGCCACTATGCCATCTGCACAATGTTTCGTTTGTGGTAGGGGTTTCCATACAACCATTGGTCTTATTCCCATGTCCTATCAGTGTGCAGTTCACCCTTCCGTGGTGGTAGATGACTGGGATGTGCCATGTATCTGGCTGAAGAAATTGAAGAGTTTGCAGATAGCAGCCAGAGAATTTGGATGTGCAATTGGTGGGCTGAGTACAGAATGTAATTCTTTTTGGTTTCCTTTGCAGTTGTGGGTACTCGAAAGCTTTCGCTGACTTATTTAAGCTTTTCTTATTATGCATTGTAATGTGGTAGTGGATGGTTACTGTGGTGGGAGGGACTGTGGCTGTAGTGTCAGTGGAGTGGGTGGGAACGGGTAGTGTGGAGGTAATGTGGGCAATGATGGGTGTGGCCTGAATAAAGGAAGTTGGCTGCTTTGTAGGAATAAAAATGTAGTACACATGAGTACCAGTATCGCTGAACTTGGGCGCCCATCTCCCGTGTGGGTCTGAACATGTGTTGAAGCAATAGTTGTGCTAATTGGTAAACTGTATGTCTGGCCATATTCATGGGGGTTTTCCCGTTTCCATTTCCTAGTGCAGATGAGGGTTGTGTGGATTATCGGACACTCTCATCCAAAGGGCTGCATGACATTTCAGAGGGCCAACCACATCTGGGTCTCGAAAGGATGCCATCTGAGTCCACGGGTTTGGGGACGGAGGGATGCGCCTTCAGCAGCTCAGAGGAGCCATCAGCGATGCACAAGCAAAAGGAGATGTACCCCTCACCCCCCCTCACTCCCCCTTGCCCCCCCAACCTTATAGTGGTGCACCTGGGAGGAAATTATTTGGCGTCTGTGGGACGGAAAGGGGTACAGGAGCTATCGATGTTGGAACTGTAATGGATATATCAGAGGTTTCCCAACACTGTGGTGGCCTGGTCCCAGATGATTCCCGGGAGGGATTGTAGCACTCTAGGTAAGGAAAAGGCCATCAACTTCTCAGTGAGGAAACTGAATGGCGAGCTGGCAAGACTGACAAAGGGCAGCGATCGACCTAGTCGATCACAAAACACTTACCTCCCACCTCACCAACGCAGCACACTTCTCTACACAGGCCACCTCCTGGATAACCTCATTCTTAGAAGGCAGAGCTATGAAATTCTTTTTAGACGCTGCCAACGCAGCCCCCACCACTATCTACTGTGGTGTGCCTCAGGGATCATGCACATCACCCACACTCTACAACCTGTTCACCAAGCCCCTTTTTGGCAATCTGGACTCCTTCGGCATAGCATACACAAACAATGCAGACGATACACAAGTTCTGCTTCCCCTCTTTGGCTCGTACGATCATGACTCAGCAGCCCTCCTACAAACATACACCAAAATCCAAGCCTGGATGGTAGCCAATGGACTCTGCCTTAACCGAGAAAAAACAGATCATCTTCTTAGGCCCAAAAGAAATACTGAACAAACTGGACCCTAAATACAGCAACCTCCTCATTGACAACACCAATATCACAGCCTCCCCAACAGTAAAGACCCTCGGGGGCTACCTTAAATCCACCGTATCCATGAACAGACCGGTTAGTGCCATCGCCTCTGCCTCCGTCTACACCACCAAACTTATAAATGCCATCAGACCATTCCTCTCTAGCCAAAACTGTCTCACTATTGCAAGGGCTACCATAAGCGCCAAGCTTGACTATTTCAATGCACTTCTTGCAGGCACCTCAGCTTAAAACAAACGAGCTCCAAACAGTCCAGAAGACCACACTTAGATGCACTCAACATCCCCAAGAGAGATCACATTACACAAGCTAGAAAAGATGCCCACTGGCTCCCAGTTAAGGAAAGAATTACATTCAAGAACCTCAGCTTAACACACAAATGCCTCAGCCTCTCTGCACCCCCCACCTATCCGAAACCATCAGCAGACACATCTCCACAAGGCCCAGAAGAACACAGCACACAAACCTACTGCACATCCCGCTCATCAAAAGAATCAAAGCAGGAGGATTAGGCTTCCCCTCACCTAGCGCCCAAATTATGGAACTCGCTGCCCAACGCTCTTCGAACAGAAACCTTCCTCACTACCTTCTGCAAAAGCCTCAAAACCACACTATTCAGCCGACACTTCACACACACCCACCCACCCCGGATCCTCTGTAACTAAGCTTGTATAACTCAGACTGTTCTGTACTAAAGATTGCTACTGTACACCTCTAACTGTTATGCCCTATGTAACAGACAGGTTTTTCTGTAACCGCGTCACATTGCCTAAGGGCTGATGTGCGCTTTATAAATGTTAAATAATAATAAATGATAGAATTTGCACAATTCAGCATGGCATCATCAAAGGTGAACTGATGTTTCACCGAGATGGGGTGCAGCTTCCAAAAAGAGGCATAACATTTTAATTGCAGACATTTTCACATTTACCCAGACGCTATGTTGCGGGGTGGGGAGAGCCCAGTAACTGATGGACTTGCATGCAATTGTGAGTAAATATGTTGACAGTGAGACTCTGATTTCCTAGCAATTGATTAGTGTTCATGGCATTTCAATGTATTCAATATGTCGGTGCTGCTTATTTCTTTGCAAACCATCACTACTTTCAGCAGCTTAATTCCACATGCTGGCCCTTGCAGTAGTTCTGTGCTTGTGACCTTCCCACTTACAACACAGAACCCCGTGTGAATGAGCAGGGGGGTTTGTCGAATGTGTGCCAGCAGTTGTTCGGAAGGGCCTGCCATGCACATTCCTCATCTTCCCTGTCTACGTTTTGATCGCCTCTGCCTTTTCAACTCACCCAATCGCTAATACGTTACGTGGTTGCTTCTCACCTGCATTTCCCAACCACCTGCACCCCACGAGGGGGAGGGGGGGCAACGCACGTTGGCTATCTCTGAATTGGTACTGTGGGTTAAATCATCGTCCCCACACTGGTCTTTGTGTAATGTATAGCAGAAGAGGGCATCTTCCTTAGTTTTTTGTTGTCTGTTTTAGATGAAGGTGTGTTGTAGCTGTCTACCTACTTGTAAGAAAGCAGTGAGCTGATCCTTAGCATTTCACGTGAGTGTTTGCAAAATAGTACTCAGTTTCATGTAGCGTGCTGAGAGTACATCACATTGCAAAGGGCTGCTACAGTTTGTGAGCAGAGTCTGGACTTATTAGCGTACTTGTGAGGTGTAGGTCTGTGGCATTGAATACCACTTACTCTACTAGGTGCCCTACTTTGAGAAGCAAAGATACTTATTGTTTCAGTCTTTATCTGTTCTTTGGGCAGTGAAGGGTTCCATAGTGACAGTAGTCATGACTTCTCGCCGAACAATGTCTGGTGTAGGGCTTTCGCTGCACTGATTGAGAACAGCTCGGCACAAGGCACAGAGGCGGATGTGCAATCTGAAACAGATAGTGCTTCTGAGGGTGAGCTGGCAGGTGATTGGGGAAGTGAGTTTTCGATGGATGGTAGTTCCTCCTCCTCATCATCTTATGACGAAGAGGATGAAAGAGTACATATACCTTTTCTCAACACTTCCCATATGCAGGGGAACATGTGAGGAGACGTGCAGGACGTGCAAGGAATGTGCCACATCTTGACATGGCTGATGAGTCACAGTGGGTGCCTCCAGCAATGGCTCAGCCTGTTGTGCCCCCTTTCACTAGTATATCAGGGTGCACAGTGAATACAGATGGATTTCAGCCTATTTACTTGTTTAACCTTTTTGTTGTTGATGGGTTCATTGGAGCTGGGGTTCAGCAAACCAATTTATACGCTGCACAGTTCTTGATGTCAAGGGATCCAACTCTAAAAACCCCATTCGAGAGTATAATCATGGGTTCCCACAACCAATGTTGAAATGAGAACATTTTGGGGTCTCATTCTGCTCATGGGAATATCGCTGAAGCCTTCTATCTCAATGTACTGGTCTACTGAAGCAGTATTTTCAACCCTGTTTTATCCAGCAACAATGAGTAGAAATCGCTTTCAAGCACTGCAACGTATGTTGCATTTCAATGACAACTCTGCAGCATTACCCAGAACGGACTTTTGAAACTTCAGCCATTTCTGAAGCACTTTAGTCAGCGATTTGCAGAGGTGTATGTTCCTAGCCAGAACATCTACATTGATGAATGAATGATGTTGTTCAAAGGTCGGCTAGTGTTCAAGCTGTTTGTTCGGAGCAAAAGAGCACGATACAGGATGAAGGTGTGCATGTTGTGCGAAATGATCACTGGGTATGCCTACAGCACGCGAGTCTACACTGGAAAAGACTCCACGCTAAATCCTCTGGGTTTCCTAGCCCATTTAGGTACAGGTGAGAAGATTGTTTGGGATTTTAGCAAACCATTGCTACCAATGGGTCATAATTTGTATGTGAACAATTTCTGCACAGGAATTCTATTCTTCAAGGAATTGTTCAATGTGGGCACACTGGCATGCAGTACAATCCGCAGTAACTGCAAAGGCTTCCCCAGACAACTTGCTTGTAAGAAGTTGGACAAGGGATCATGTATAGTATTGCGGCAGGATGAACGCATGGCAGTGAAATTCCGCAACAAAAGGGATGTGTACATGCTAAGTACTATTCATGATGAAAGTACTTCAGCAGTCACTCCGCACAGGTAGACTCGGCAAGTGTGGAAGCCCAACTGCATTCTGGATGACAAGTACATGGGTGGAGTAGATAAAGATGACCAATTGCTTCAGCCATATCATGCTGAACGCAAGTCGCGAATGTGGTACAAAAAGTTGGCCATACACATTATGCATGTAGCTACGCACAATGCTTATGTGGTGTACCGTGCAGCTTCTCCACAAGAGAACCTCAGTTCTGAACTGAACAAAAAGTCATTCAATCTCAGACTATGGTCTATGTACACATTCCCTCCTTTCCAGAGGTAGAAGATGTGGCCAGATTGCAAGATCAACACTTTGCTGATTATGTTCCTGCCACAGCCATGAAGACACAACCTTACAGAAAATGTAAGGTATGTACAAAACAAGCAATGAGGAGGGATACTCGGGTGTACTGTCCCCAATGCCCTTCCAAGCCAGCCCTCTACCTACAGCCTGGTTTCCTTTTGTATCAAACAATGGAAAAGTATTGGGAGATCGTCTGATTTCCAGGAATGGCCATCATTCCTTGAAAGGGACCCAAAGCCTCTGAATTAGTCCATGCCTTACAAAGGTGCAGTACTCCTACTCCCTGTACTGGAGGTGTACTTTCAATAAAAATGCAACAGCATATCAACTCACTTCACTGTACTTAGCATGCCTTCAAGAGCATTGCTAGTCCTGCTCCCTCCACTTGTGGCCTGCCTTGGAAAGGCACACCACTCCCATACCTTCGTTAGTCTAGCTCCCTCAGCTCGAGGTGTGACTTGCAAAGGAACGCGATTCAGACTCCTTCCATTTGAGGCATGCATGCGAAAGAAAATTCACTACAGCTCCCGCCACTCGAGGCGTGCCTTGCACAAGAACGGCACTCCATTGTGGCTAACTCCCCTTCGGCGTGCTTTGGCAAGCAATGCTAATCGTGCTCCCTCCACTTGAGGCCTGCCTTGGAAAGGCACATCACTCCGGTACCTTTCACTTGAGGCCTGCCTTAGAATGAAAGTTCAGTGTAGCTCCCTCTGAGCAAGGTGCGACGTGCAAAGGGACGCAATTCAGGCTCCCTCCACTTGAGGCGTGCCTTGGAGAAGAAGGGAACACCACTCTGCTTCACTCCCCCTTTGGGGTGTCTTGGCAAGGCATGCAAGTGCATCTAGCTGCACTTGAGGCCTGCCTTAGAAAGAAACGACAGTGAAGCTCCCTCCGCTTCAGGGGTTCACTGGAAAGGAAGGCCTTTCTGGCTCCTTCCACCTGAGGCTTGCCTTACAACAAAAAAAAAAAAGAAAAGAAAAAACGTTCATCCCGCTCCCTGTAATGCAGGGGTGTGTTGGAGAAGACGGGAACACCATTCCAGATCCCTCCACTCAAGGGGTGTCTTTTGAAAATAGTACACACCACCTTGGCTCCCTTCCTTGAGGTCTAAGTGTAATGAAAATGGTACTTGGACACCATCTATATAGTGGCTTTGTCTTGCGTACCTCATACCGCCCTGCCTTCTTTATTGTTTTACCTGAAATAATGTTGTGTGATGTAACTGAAATGTCTTCTGTAGGAATGACTTGGATACGATTGGTGTGAGTAAGATAAAGCTACGTAGTACATGCAGATGTCATTTCTGTGAATGCACTTTCCGAGAAGTGCAGAAATGATTAGCATGTTAGAGTGTGTGCTTAGTGTGGGCAAGGTTGCACATATGAATGTTTCAACATGAACAGGGAAAGACGGCGCCTGTAGGCCAGGTAGGCAAGTGGGCCAATGTGCACTTGCTATCAAGTGTGCAGATATGATTTCAGCCACATGCCATTTGAATGCATACAGTTGATGTGCAAGTGCTGGAAAATTGGGTGAAAGATATTGCCTGGAGACATGGTTGCACTATGAGCAGATGTCCACATGCTATAAGTGTGCAGATACGCCTGCTGTGGCGCAGGTGATTTGGTAGAGGTGCGACTGCTGAAATGGATGCATACCGACTGCAGACAACGAACGGTGTATGAATGGCAAGTGAAACAGTGGGTGCCTTCCCGTGGCTTCACTGTTCACAACAAGGTTCCTCCTTGTGCTAAACCCCACCTTGTCGGTCCAACTGCATTGTGACCTGTATGTATGAGAAGTGTGAGCAAAGGTGCATGTGAGTGGGCTTACTGACAGCACTTTACTCTTTACTGAGAGCACTAAAGAGCATTTACTGTACGAATGATTTACCCATTCTCACCCAGGTAACGACAACCACGCATACGAGGTCTGCCTCTCATTACGACACCTGTGGAAACGCGGGAAAGTAGGCCATGTGTTGTTAGCAGCGTGGTTCTGTATGTGAGCAGAGTGAATTGTGCGAAAATTATGGTTTTTTCGCCACATTTTGGACTTTGCCGGGAGTCATGGGTAATACATTCTGGGTCGATTTGCACAAGTCAGACCTCTGGATTCCCACGGGTGTCCTCTTTTGGGAAATGCATGGGGTTCCCCGTTTTCCTTGCTGGCTTCGACACCCTAGGCCCAAATCTGTAGGTTGTCCGCATGAGCAAAATTCCCGAAATCCTGCTGTGCCGAAAGACTTGGGGTGACCAGTGTTTTAGCCTTTTCCCTTTGGCGCCCAGGTAGGTGCACCCACACATGAAGTACCGTTTTCGTCGGGACACCTGTGGGAACGCGGAAGGCAAGACATTTGTTGTGTTCGCTTGGTTTTCATAACGTTTCGACCCATTTGCTGCTGCCTTTTGTCACACAACCCTTTCATTTCCCAAATGTGACCTAAATTTAGTAACTGCTTTAGGCAGTATACACTTTTGTAACATGCACAAGTCACCCACCCTTCAAAAGGTCTGCCTGTGATCTTTCAAAAAATGTATGCTTGCCCTTCCTCACCACATTTGTTTTCCTTATTTACACATGCAAAGTACGTCTGTTTAGGCCGTAAGCACAACACTCCAGTGTACCATGGCTGTTTTTGGCTTGTGGTACTGCTTGTTTTGTGAAACATCACACATTTTTTGTAATTTCCTAACTGGAAGAGTCGGGGGGGGGGGGGGGGGGGTGTAGCGGAGCATTGTTTTTTTCAAAATTCATAGGAGCCATTGCCTTACCGGGCCAACCATGTCCACTACATACCTTTTTTCTGTCTTTCTCCCGATTTTTACCAAAACTATGGCATTTTTCCCTACATACTTGTTGCCCGACCTGTGATAATCACCCCTACGTAAACTTGGAATTTTGTCTACTTTTCAGAAATGTATGTCTTTCTGTCCTCCCGTTCAGCTTTCTACCATATTCTTCCATTCCGTGCACGCATGTCCCATTGGAAAAAAGGCCAAAATCGCCTACCTCTCACAAAACAGTTGCTAACCATATCAAAGTATGTTGTTTTGGTTTCCACCCAACCTGTCCTTGAACGCATGGAAAATTAGGAATTCAGCACAGCAAACCATTTGTTCCTAGCACTTACATTTTATTGGCATTTTTTGAAAAAACCCAAGACGTTCTCCCTTTTTCATTATGTTCGCTCACCCCCTTACAGCAAACTAGGATTCCTTGGTGGCGTTACAACCGCCTATATATGGGGAAAAAAAGGGGGCCAAATTTGTCCGAGATAGCTCATTTAACAAAAAAGCCACAAGGCATTGAATGACGACATACCAAAATCACCAAAAAGGTCCTTGGCACAGGAGGGGAAACCCCATGGCAGTTAAGGAGTTAATAAAACTTCAAAATACATCAATTAAAACATAGTAGTTTAAAAAAGGCAAGAAAAAAAAAAGATAACCACATATTTTATTTCCTACCCTTCTTCCTTTCACCTAAAACATTATGTTAAACAGATTTAAGAAAAACACATAGGTTGTATTTACTATCATTCTCCCTCTTCCCCCTTCTGATTTAACAAGGATTAAAATCAATACGACACATAATTACAAGGTGCATTTCATTACTCAAAAAGATATCAAAAGATAAAAACGAAAAAATATAATATCACACCACCAAGGGCTCATCCAAATTCAGTGCTCTAATAAAGCTGGAGATTACTATTACATTAGACATGGTTCTACCAGCCAAACATCTGTGCCAGAACACATCTATCAATTATCGGGCACATACAAACCAGTTTGCCCAAAGAAAGTTTCTGCAAGTTACCCAGCCCAGGGGAGTCCACTACCAAGTGTTTGGTTGTCTCCACTGTGCCTTGGTTTTTAAAAAATCTACATTGTCCTGAATTTGCTGGAATCTTTTCATGCCTGATCAAAATTTGTTTGGAATTTAACAAGTTCCAACGGATAAAAACTGCTCGGGTCACTTCATCTGGATAAATGCCGAGCAACGGGACCAGGACGCCCCCTCCTTTTATAGTCTGCCCTCAGATGTGCAAGAGTTCTATTCTCATTGTCCAGTCATGTCAATAGAGCACCCCAGTAGGGTGCAAGCTTTGCTCTACCAAATCCTGTGTGCTACAGCATATTTCTTCAAGTATTGAGCTACATAATTCCTTTAAGGTTCTCATATTGGTGCCGCACTGGTTGGTGTAAACTGAATTAAAATCTTGGAATAGAGAATTTGCTACCGGAATTGGAATTGCACGCGAGATTGTAGAGAAGCAGTAACCATTGTATGTTATGCAGATGTATAGGGGCAATGAGCAGCCTACACCCACTGGCTGGATTTGGAGGCCTACCTGCTTTTTCATTTTCTTCTTCTCCTTCTTGCTCAGGTGGGCATATGGATCATCTTCCTCCTTTGCGCCAACCCCATCTCCATCCTCCTCATCAGACTACAGAAGAAAAGAAAACTGATGAGTCAGGCAAAACATGTGCAGAACAAATTGATCAATTCAAGTACAACTGCTTGGCATCTGCTCTGCTGCTCTATACAGAAAAATCCCACTCCCTCAGCCACACTGACTAAATCAACAGGATTAGGGGTTTGACCCAGTCATGGGGCAGAGGGAACAAGAATCCCTCTGACCCTGGGTTAGGTGACCTACCAGGGGCACTTGAGAACCAGACCTACTCCTAAGGAAGTGTGGAGGGGTTGAGGGAGAACGCTTGCCTGCATGGCTGGGGCCCCTTTCTCCGATCTGATGCCCAGCAGCCTTTGTCCTGGCCAGTCCTCTTCAGTTGGTTCTCTAGAGACTACGGGGACTAGAATGCACCAGACTTTGCAGAAACCTGGGATGGATAACAGTTCCTGGAAGCAGCAACATTCTAAGAAAAACGACAAGTACCACATTGTTCCAGGGCTCAACAGAAAAGTCCAGGCCTGGAACATGTGGTTTACACTGGTTGCTCAAATATAAATGAGCTAGCCTTCCCTATTCAGCAGCTGAATGTAAACCCAAGACCCACCCCACAAATCTCAATCTGGCTACAGCGGGTCAGCTGCGGCAGACCGGCACTAGCAAGAGACATTTCTATAAAGAAGGTTCCATCTGAACAACGCAGTTTGGTACATTAATCAAAGGGATTTAATAAGGCTAGTTATAGTTATTTTTTTTAAAAATGGTCACAGGAAGTTGTGAATCCCCTTTATTACCGAAGAAAAGTGCAAAGCCAAAAAACACATAGAATTAAAAGTTTTTAAAGAGGGACTGCCAGCAAAACAGAAAAAGGGTTCTGATAAATTCATAATTTTAAGTACAATAGGACACAACAGCCTCTTCCTCAATCTTCCTTCATTCTCCCTTCGCCCCTTCAACTAATCCAGAATGGGACTACAGGACGTCTCCTTGGCCTCACGCCCAGGGATGCATCTCTCCAGCCCTACTTTCTCTCCACTGTCTCCTGGTTGCTGCTAAGGTCCAATTCAAGACCATTTGCATCATCCACACAGCTTTCTGGGGCCTGGGACCCTGCTACATCCAACTATCTCACCCTAAATATTAACATCCTAGAGTCCTTCGGCCTGTTAGCTCCAACTCTCTGCAAATCAGACGCTTCTTTAAGCAAAGAGTGGGAGGTAAATCCTCCTCCTCCTCAATAAATTACTACTGGGTTCCACGCCCCTCCCTCCCAGTCCTATCCCTTCCCCCGCACTTATGTTGACCCTCACCTCGGCAATCCATGGCACTTGCCCCCTGGCCTCCCCTTAGCATTTGCCTCCTCCCCTTTTCCCTTCGGATCTTAGCACTTCGCTTTTGCACATTCCGGCACCCCCCCCCAACCACCTCCAATCCCTCGTCTCCCTCGCACCTCTTTCAGCACTTGCACAATCTGAATGTCCCTTGCCCCCTGGCCTCCCCTTAGCATTTGCCTCCTCCCCTTTTCCCTTCGGATCTTAGCACTTCGCTTTTGCACATTCCGGCACCCCCCCCCAGAGTCCTCCCCAACCACCTCCAATCCCTCGTCTCCCTCGCACCTCTTTCAGCACTTGCACAATCTGAATGTCACAAGGCCTAATAGGGCCCTTATTGAAGCTTTCTCCTTTGTCCCCCGCACCCCTTTTATTGTCTTGTGGCACTTTGAAACACCATTTGTTGTAGATGTGCCTTACAAATTACAAATCAATAAAATAAATACCAAAACATTGTAGAATTTCCACTGAAATGGTTAGTTCACTATAGTTGCATTTCTAAGCATGAGTTGTTAAATACTTGTTCTGTTACTTTATGACTACATTAAGTACAACTTTTAAACAAACATTGCATTCTATAGTACGTTAACTACCCCAAGCTCTTTCTTGCCTGCTCCCCTCTTGCTCCATTATTCCCATTTCCGGCTTCTCCCGCCACCAGACTGCGTCCCGCTCCCTCTGCCCACTCTCCTCCATGCTGATTGGGCAGCCGGAGCAGTCATATGTGCAGTATAGGAAGCAAAGCTTTCTCAGACCGTTCCAAGTCAGCTTGACCATTCCTTGTGCGCTACTGGGCCTGAACTAGCAGGTAAGTGCCCCCTACTTCCTGACCCCTGCCCTCCAGTACCCTTCACGCACCCTGTCCACTCCCATCTTCACCCATTTTCTCCCAAGTTACGGCTTCTCCCACCTCCCGAGTGCCTACCGTCCCTCTGCCTGCCCTCCCCCAGTCTGATTGGGATGTCGGAGCAGTCACGTGTCAGGAATCCCCTCTTCAGGGATCTTACCAGGGCAGCCATGCCCGGGCAGCCCTCAGAAAAGGGCAGCTCCCGACTGAGCAGCTCCACTCTGTGCTTACCTGGGAAGTCTGCTGCAGTCAACCAGCAGCAACGGATAAGTGTAGTGTGGGCAGGGATTACTGTACTCTATAAATACCCCACCACTCTTATTACCAACTAGCTGTTCCCGGCCTAACATACGCCGTTCTAGCATATCTTAAAGGTCAATATCGGTCGGTAATTCAAAGGATCACTTCTGTCCCACTTAACTGTCAGAATTACAACCGATCCAATCGCTTCCAGGAAAAGGGCATAGGTCCCTGTGACTTATTAATGGTCAGTGAAAAGGTTAAATGTATAGGAAACTGTCTTATTTTGAATTTGAAAGGCATATTCGTATCAGATGGCATGAGAGATCTACACGGTATGAGAGCAGTATCTAAGTTCAATCCATCGATTACATACATGGGCCTCAATGATGTTTCTTTGTAAATGCACAATTGCCAACCTTGTTGCATTGCAGAGTCCCCTTTGTTAGGTAAGAATTGGTGAAGTCACACTGTGTGAGACTACACAAGACCTATCTGCTTGGTATTAGGAGCCCACCTTCTGATATAGGCCTGTACTACACAAGTTGTTAGTGTGACTGAGCAGCCAGGCCCACCTCAACAGGGTAAATGTGAGCTGTAGAGTTGTACAAATGAAATCCATAAATACAACTACTTCAATCACAGTAAGGTCAGTAATGGCATTTATATATCACACTAGTAAACTTTGCAGATTCTGAGGTTGTAGAAAGGAAAGGTCAGGGAAAGTGTTTGGGAGGATTCTCATAAATGTGCTAATTCCCTTCACCTTAGAGACCCCCCCCCCCAGCAACTTTGCTGGATTTTGAGGACTTTATTTTTTTGCCTGGAAAGAGTCAGTCTTTTTCCCCACTCATGTATTTTGATGTAGGTTTTACTCTTGTGTTCTTTGGTTATGGCGTTTTAGATAACTCCATAGGCATCATCTTTTCATGTGTGCCACACAGCACCCGCAGTGCAGTGAGACATGGTTGTCTTTTAGGCTTCCCAAAGATTTAAATACCTTCTCTGGGGGTGCACTACTGTTCCCCAGAGAATGTAAGGTTAAATAAACTTTTAAATTCGTAGACCCAGAACACACCATCTTCCTATAGAGTGCTGGAGGGGTTACATAGTATCCCCTGTGTCTAAACACTGATGTAGCAGTCAAATGCTACCCTTTCCCATCGAAATTGCTGGTGGCAGTGGTTTTACAACGAACTACCATGATTTTTCCCGACCGCGAACACCAGTAGCTAAAAATCACAGGAGCCATGTTTTTCAATATGGTGCCTTAAGCCCCTTTGTTTAAACAGGTGCCAGTCTTTTTTCGACCAATTTCTTTTTGGAAAGGTCCTTCTAGTGTTTCTCTCTGCACGTCAAACTAGGTTTGGTCCCTTTGTTCATATGCCTTTGGCAGGCTTCAGGCTGAAGATCGCCTCTGGCGTTCGAGTGTCTGGGGTGGGCAGGAAGTGAGGGAGGTACCCGAAAACTCCCTGTGTTTAGTCTCCTAGGAGACCCAAAAGCACTCTGGTGTGATTGGCTGGCTGGCTGTCCGGCAAGGACAGCCACCCTGCTGGGTGAGTGACACCTAGGCTGGAATGAAAGGGAGAAAACTGTTTAAAAGGTGAGTCTCTTGGACTGGAAAGCAGAGTCGACCACTGGAACGAAAGAACCGAAGACAAGCTGGAAGAGGGTGGCTGCTGCAACTCCTGGACCGTTGGTTTGCCCGGTCAAGCCCTGCTGCATGTCCGAATTGCCAAGTTCATCTCGACAGAGAAGCCCCTTCAAGGACGACTTCTTCCTTTGAGTTGGTGGGACCAATCAACTCGTAAGCCACCTGGATACCATTCTCAAAGCTGGTTAGGATTAACCAGGGAGAGAGACACCAGCTTGTGTGCTTGAATTACAGCTACTCGAACTGAAAGGACTCAATTTTGTCCGCATTTTCCGACGATCCCGTGCAGGAGTCCCCCCTCTCCCCCCCCCCAAAGTCCTCCCACTTGTCCCCATGACTGAGGCTCAGAACAGTGAGCTCTGCAGGAACTGCCAGGAACCAACGTCTTCAGCTGCATCTTTTGCTTCATACTAAGGTACTGTGCCAACCTGATTAAAGAACTTGCCTCTCGCTGTGAAAGCTCGTGGAACTTTCCCAAATTACAGGCCTAATCAGCTTGTGACCCAACATATGATTCTTTTTCATACAAACTACTTCTGAGAACTTTTGCAAAAACGTTACCGTTTACTTCAAGAACTGCTCTTTCCTATACAAGACACTAGGCCTATTGAACAGAATCGAGTCCTCTGGTGAACTGAAACTATTTGCACTGCCTAAGAAAGTATGTGTGATCTATTCTGCTAACTTGTGCCTTTTACTCCCATTGAAAGTAACTGAAATGCCATTTTGCTCCTATTTCAGGAGAGCCTAATTTACTCAGAAACTTATTGGTTCAGTACTGAAGTGTGTGTGTGTATAATATTAAGTTGCCTCCTTCTAGTGAATGTTTTCTAAATGATTGTGTCATAAATTAATAAGTGTTTTACCAAGAAACCTTGAGAGTGTCTGCTTGAGCCATTGTGATTGAAAGACCTCTGTATAACATCTTGTATTGCTCGCATTCCCTCTCGAGATAAGCCTGGCTGCTCAGTTCTAAACCACAAACTGTGCAGTACAGACTTATACCAAAGGTTGGTTTTTGCTTAGACCTGTAGTCCTAATTGTATGTGGTGGTCCCAGCAGGTACTGCATGCAATTCGGCCTAACAGAAGGAAAAAGGTTAGAGTTTCTCAGTAAATGTAAGGACAACTAAATCTTCCAATGAAATCTAGATAAGCCTTTCCCAGTAGTAACAATATACAACAAGCTACCACCTATAAGGGACAAACAGTATCAAAGTCAAAGGGCTAGAAGGGTCTTAGGGAGCCAAGACAGCCAAAATCACTTGTAGGGTCACAAGCTGTTAAACCCGTGAGAAGAGAGTTGAAATCAAGTCTAAAAATGTAAGCCAATGCAATTCTCAACTGAAGACTGTGGCTAAAAGGCAATAAGGTAAGTACCCCAAAGCCTAAATAGCATCTCTGGTTTGAGGAAGAGTGATCATCTGGCTTCTGTCTTGCTACAGCGATGCAGACCCTTGTTCCTGTGCCTCGGTCGTGGGGACAAGATGGAGGGCATCAGGAGGGTCCTTTGGCGGTACTTGGGCTGTGGTCTGCAGCTACGGACGCTTTTCAGTTCAGCAGCACTTCGCGGTTTCCATGCGTTGGGGAGAATTCTCAAAAATGTGTGAATTCCCTCTATCTTAGAGACCCCCTGCAACTTTGCTGGATTTTGAGGACTTGATTTTTTTAACCTGGGGAGAGAGTGACCCTTTTTCCCCCCACTCTCTCATGTATTTCTATGTGATTTTATACACTGTTTCTTTTTGGTTATGGAGTCTAACAAACTCCATAGGCATCATCTTTTACAATTGTGGCACAAAGCACCTTTAGTGCAGTGACACAGGGAAATCTGTCAGGTTTCCCAAGGTAAATACCTTCTCTGGGATAAGACATGCATTACTTACCGTAAAAGCATTTCTGATGGTTGTATCTGCTTAGATTCACATGCTATGCATATAGTCCGACATCCAGTGGTCACCGCGGAGTATTGCATCTTGTTTTTCTAAAGTCGAAAGGGGACGTCGACATAGGTGTGTCCGTTACACTATCCCTATAGTGACGTGTAGTGTACCCAAAATTCCTCATGCGTGGAGGTCCCTCTGATTGTATTTTTTCTGCCATGAGGGAACCTTATGACCAACGTGAGTGAGTACAGGAAAGAGAGAAAGTAATAAAACGTCCATGTTCCTTCCATCCGAGCGGGGAGGAAGGGTGGGCGCATGTGAATCTAAGCAGACAACCATCAGAAATGCTTTTACGGTAAGTAATGCATTGTCTTCTGATGCTTGTTAATCTGCTTAGATTCACATGCTGTGCATAGACTAGCGAGCAGTACCCGGAGTTGGAGGTGGGATGTGAGAAGGAACACTAGAGAAAAGGTGTCTTAGTACTGCTTGTCCCACCTGAGAATCAGACCTAGAATGAGTGTCTAGGCAATAGTGTTTTGTAAAGGTGTGTACAGAACTCCAGGTTGCCGCTTTGCAAATGGACTCTAGGGGAACATTTGCAATGAATGCTATGGATGCCCCAGTGCCTCGAGTAGAATGTGCTTTAGGCTTGAAGGGCAGTTCTCTCTTAGCAAGAGAAACAGAGTGATACAATGGACAATCCATCTAGAGATAGTGGATTTGGAAACCGCATCTCCTCTTGTTGCCGCCACTGAGACAAAGAACTGATTAGTCTTAGTGGACGAGTTCTTTCCATATAAAACATGACCGCCCTGCGCACATCAAGTGTGTGCAGGCACTTCTCTCCCAAGTTCGAAGGGTTTTGAAAGAACGTTTGTAGTTCTATAGATTGGTCAACATGAAACTTCTAAATGAATTTCGTTGCTAACCTAGGGTGTGTGTAGAACCACCTTATCTTTGTGAACTGTTAAAAAGGGGTCTAAGATAGAGAGCGCTTGTAGTTCACTCACTCTCCTGATGAAGGTGATAGCTATTAAGAAAGCAGTCTTAAGAGTGAGATCTTTAAGGCTCGCTCTATGCATAGGCTTGAAGGGGGGCCCATTTGCCTGGTTAACACGACGTTCAGGTCCCATCCGGTAATTGGGTTAGATACAGGAGGGTGAATTCTTTTAATTCCCTCCATAAAGGCTTTAATAACTGGGACTTTCCACCATAACACCTTATGTTGTGACGTAGTGTAGGCGGAGAGTGCGGCTAGGTGAACTTTAATGGAATTAAAGACTAGACCTGAGTCCAGTAAGTGAGTCGGGTAGAAGACAAAATGAGTGGGAGAGCAGCCAACAGGGTTGATGCTCTGAGTTACACCAGATGACAAACCGTTTCCATTTACTGGAGTAGCAGTAACAAGTGTTCGGTTTCCTTGCCTCCCTGAGAATGTCTATGGATCTCTGAGGGAGCTGTAAATGTCCAAATTCTATGACCTCAGGAGCCAGGTTGCCAAGTTCAGGGTCTGCGGGCATGGGTGCAGCGTCAGGCCCTTGTCCTGCGACATGTTGTACGGGCATGGTAGTTTCTCGCGACACCTCCATCGGATGAGCGAACCAGAGTTGGCGGGCCCACATGGGGCCACCAGTATCATTGTAACTGGTTCCTGGTGCATCTTGTGAACTATCTTGTTGAGAAGGGGAGTCGGGGGGGGGGGGGGGGGTTTGGGGGGGGTAGTGTAGACAAATTTCCCTGACCATGTTATCCAGAGTGTTTCCCTTGGAGTGGTTCTGGGGGTACCTGGAGGCGTAATCTTGGCATCTTGGCATTGGGTGTTCTCCAGACGTGCAAACAAGTCGATCTCTGGGAAACCCCATTCTGCGAAAACGTTGGATGTGATGTCTCTGTGTAAGCGCCATTCGTACTCTGCGGGTAGAGGGAAGTCTGCTGAGTCTGTCTGCCAGAAGATTGAGATAACAGGAACATGTGTTTGAGAGCCCACTTCCAGATGTTCTGGGACAGCTTGGACAGTCCTGGAGAGCAAGTGCCCCCCTGCTTGTTCAGGTATTACATGACCGTGGTGCTGTCCGTGAGGATCAGCACCGTCTTTCCTTGTGGATGTGTCCAGAAGGCCTTCAGTGCTTTGAAGACTGCCAACAATTCCAGAAGGTTTATATGGTTGGACGCCACACTTGAAGTCCAAACTCGGTGCGCAGTTTGATGAGATAGGTGAGCCCCCCCATCCTGTGAGGGATGCGTCTGTGGTTAGAGTGGCTTCCACTGTGGGGGTGGTGAAGGAGTTCCCCTTCACGAGGTTCTCCCTCTACCATCACCGCAGCGAGAGACCCAGGGCTTGCGAGACAACCACTAGATCGTCCCATTGTACGCTGGCCTGACACCACTGGCTGTTGAGCCACTCTTGCATTGGGCGTAGGCGCGCATGAGGAACCAAGTAAATACATGACGCCATCATTCCTAGCAATCGCATGGCTTTGCGTACCGTCACCTCTCGACCAGCTACATATTAAGGGATCTGAAACAGCATGTTTTGGACCCTCTCGTTGGAGGGTAAGAAGAGGCCGTCCCTTGTTCGAATTAGAGCCCCTAGGAATTGCTCGACCTGGCTGGGGTCTAGACTGGACTTCTTCTCGTTGAATGAGAAGCCCAGGTGGAACAAGAGGTCTATAGTCTTTTGGGTATTTGAGAAGCATTTTTCCGTAAGTATCCCCCGTTATGAGCCAGTTGTTGAGGTAAGGATAAACCGGAATGGACAACCTGCGCAGATGTGTCGCTGCCACTGCCAGTAGCTTCATGAATACCCTTGGCGCTGAGGCTATGCCAAAGGGTAGCACTTTGAACTGATAGTGTTTGCCTTCCATCATGAACCTAAGGTATTTCCTGTGGGCTGGCAACATTGAAATATGAAAGTATGCATCTTTCATGTCCAGTGTTGCCATGTAATTCTCCTGTGTGAGCAGGGAGATTACTTCCTGCAGGGTCACCATATGAAATTTTTGAGGTTATACAAATTTGGGTGCAGATCTAATTCAGGGCGCATGGTTAGATCCTTTTTGGGTACAAGGACGTACACTGAATAAATACCCTCCTTTACCTGTGACGGAGGCACAACCTCTATGGCTCCTTTTTGCAGCAGAAATTCTACTTCCTGAAGAAGGATGAGAAGGTGTTCTGATGCGAGACATCTTCCCTTTGGAGTTCTGAATGTCGGGGACCGGCTGAACTCGATACAGTAACCGTGGCCTATTGTTGACATTATCCAACGGTCTGTGGTAATCCCCTCCCATGCCTGGAGAAAACATGTTAACCGGCCCCCGACCGGGGATGCATGGGAGGGGGACACAAATTTTCGGGTCATTTAGTGACATTGGCCAGGAAGCCTCTAGGAGTAGGGCCCCGACCCCTTCCTTTGCCACGACGTTAGCCTCTCTGAGCATACAGTGTGTTGTAACCACTGGTTCCTTGAGGGGAGGACCAGTTGCTGGCTGAGGTGCACTGTTGCTGAGGTTGTCGTTGGCCACGAAAAAAGCGCCTATTGCCAAATCCGCACTTATCGGGGGGTCTCGAGATCTGGTCCAAGGTTTTCAAGGTTTCATGCTCCTTTTTCGCTGTTTCCAGGGCGTCATCAACCGCCTTTCCAAACAAGTTGGAGTCCTCCAGGGGTTTGTTAATGAGGGACGCCTGGGTCTCTGGCTTGAACCCTGAGTTCCTAAGCCATGCAGGCCTTTTAAGGAACAGCCAGCCGTTTACGCAGCATCTAAAGTATTTTTAATGATGCTCTGGTACACTTGAGTGCCTTTGGTAACAGTGGCGAAGAGACGGGTGCGAAGAGGCTCAGGGACTTCCTGTAGGTCTTCGCGCAACAGGCCCCATTGGGCATCAGCCTAACTAGCCAACAAGGTGGTATTTTTGGTAATATGCGTAGCGAATGCCGCCAAGGCCGTAATCCTCTTCCCCGAGAGCATAGAGCTTCTTCCCCTCCTTCTCAGGGGGTGCTTCGCTGGTGGACAGAGGAACCCCCGCCCTTTTCCTCATGGTGGTCACCACCAGAGAATCTGGGATGGAATGACCCCTAATATATAAAGGATCCAAGGGGGAGGGGATAAAAAGCTTCTCAATCCGTGGTTTAACACCCCTGCCTAAGGCTGGTGTAGACAAAGAGGGAATGAGGTGCCTCTTGATGGAGGCGAGGAGAGGAATGGCCTGTCTAGCCGGTGGCTTTTCTTGGATGATTTTCTCAACAAAATCAACCTCAGGGGCAGTCTCCTCCATATCGATCTGAAAATGTGCAGCAGCCTTGCGTAGCATGGCATTAAAAGTGGGCTGATCGTCCACAGGCAAAGGCTCTCTGACAGGAGTAGTCTGTGGAGAGGCCAGATCTAAAGCATCAGGGTCAGTTGACGCCCCAGGGGACTGCAATGGTTGTGGGCAACACATGTCGGGGGCTTCCTCAAAGCCCTCTACAGGATCTTGTAGGTCCTCAGTATCCATGAATTCATCATCGTCCTGAGTGCCAACATGAGGGTCCTCTTCAGTGAGATCATATGTGTACAGTTCCTCTTCCTAGGGGTCAAAAAGTCTTGGAACCTTGGCTAGAGGGACTTGAGGGATTATATCCCTTGGCCTTTTAGGTGTAGTGTGCTCAGAAATGGACATAAACCTATCCAACCTGTTCATACAGGTTGGAAATCTTTCCCTGGTCCAGTGGGAAGACCCAGAACGGTCTAGGGGCGGAAAGGTTTGCTCCTCCGCCTCTAGGCGTCGAGATCTCTCCCACAAAGTGGAGGAAATCCCCCTGTCGCCCTCCGAGAAGCCGTCCCGTGGGCCAGGCGGTCTAGTAGTGCCTCTGGGTCTCTCCTTCAACCTAGGGGAGGGTTCTGGCGCTCCCGTCGCACCTTCGCTAGGTCTCACCGTCTCTAACCTCCTCAGCAGGCTTCGGTGAATCCTTCACCAGCCGTTTCTGAGAGTCTTCAGAGACGATCCTCGCAATGCTCTCAGCGACCATCCTCCCATCCAGGAGCGGATCGTGTGGAGTGGTTTTCGGCAGAGCTGGAACCTTGCCGTCGACTGACGTCTTCTTGCGATGCGTATCGACGGATGATACTTTAGGGATAGCGCCCTTTGCATTCGGCGGTCCGGTCGCTAGGCACGAATGCGGCTGCGGGGAGGGCTGCTGAACTTTACGGTCGGTGGGGACAGCTAGCTGTGTCAGCATCCCCGTTGGCGCAGAGGCCTTCGACTTACTCGAAGAATGGCCGGGGTTGTGTGTTTTGTGACGTGTAATTGTCAGTCAGCGTCGCCGGGGTGTACATCCCCCAAAGCAGGGCCAGAGCCGTGCCTGTCGGGGCCGGGGACAGACGCCACGGAGCGAGAGCGCTCTGTTGGGGGTCAACAACCTCTGTTATGGAGGTCGAGTCATCACGATCACCCTTGTCGTACTCAGCGGCCGCGGCAGCAGACGAGAAATCAGCCTTTGACAACCCGTAGGCTGCCCACCTTTTAACCCTGCGTTCATTCAGCTTGCAGGCCGTGCAACCAGCTTCGTCATGCTCGAGGGGCAAGCAGCGGTTACACAGCTTGTGCTTGTCCTTCCAAGGGAACTTGCCTTTACAATTTGGGCAAAATCTAAAGAGGAGTCCTCTCCATAGCTGAGGACGTAACAAGTGATAACGACCCGAAAGGAAAGGGGGGAGAAAGGGAAAGGCATTCTAGTATGAGACAGAAATGTCCACCCAGACCCCACTCTCCCTACTGTGTAGCCCGGTGAGGCCGGGCCACATGGTCGGCGGCACCGGTAGGATCACTATCCGTCGAAGATATGGTCTCGGCGGAGATGTGGAATGGCCGTCAAAAGAGGGCTGGAGGTGATGTTAGTTAACAATAATTAAACAAAATCGACCAAGGGTGGAGCAATGGCAATTTCCCTTACGAGCTCCGCTCAAGGCGACTAGTATTCTGGGTGGAAAAAAACAATCTGAGGGACCTCAACGCGCGAGGGATTTTGGGTACACTACACGTCACTATAGGGATAGTGTTAGAGACATGCCTATGTTGATGTCCCCTTTCGAAAAAAAACAAGATGCAATACTCCGTGGTGACCACTGGATGTCGGACTATATGTTAATGTTAAAGGACATTTGTACCGCGCACTATCACCACCGGAGTGGTCCCCTGGCGCTCTGGTGGCTCTGAAAGAGGAGGGGAGGTTGAGTTAGTGAGAGGAAGCAGTAAAAGTGAAAGAGAGCAGTGATGTGCTGTTGGCGGCCTCAGCCCGGTGGGTCCGTTGGCTGGTCCTGGGGTGTTTGCGGCAAATAGTCTTTTACTGTTGTGCAAGACTATGTGTTTTTTTGTTTTGTTGTTGCAATGTAGTGAAGTTTGTGCGGTTTGTTGTGCTGTAGGTTTTGGTTGTGTTTGGTTTGGAGTTTGAGGTGTATGCAGAAATTGTTAGTAGGGTTGGTTAGTTTGCGTCTCTATCCTGAATTGAGGCGTGAGGCTTGCGTAGTCTCCCCTGATGCGGCTCTGTCCTGATCTGGGTCCGACTGGCATACAAGGTTCCTTACTCCTCTGGCCCACAGCAAGTGATTCAAAGCAGATTAACAAACATCAGAAACTACTGTTTCCCAGAGCAGTAGGGTGAAATTGACTACTTGGCATTTAACTTGCTAGACCTCTAGAAACTCATGCAACATCTTATGTGTTACCCTTTCCTCTATGAATGGCTGGTGGCAGTGGTTTTGCAATGAACTACCATGATTTACCTCGACCGCAAACTATTCGCAGCTCCGGTAACGTTACATCGAGGGAGCCATGTTTTTCAAAATGGCGCCGAGTCTCATTTGTTAAAATGGTCCCTGGTCGTCCTTTTTCACCATTTTGTTTGTGGAAAGGTCCCTCGAGTTTTTCTCTGCGTGCCAAATCCGGTTTGGTCTCTTTGTTCATTCGCCTTAGGCGGGCTTCAGAAATGAAACCCGCCTCTGGCTCCAGAGTGTCTGGGGTAAGCAGGAAGTGAGGGAGGTGCCCGAAACTCCCTGTGCTTAGTCTCCTAGGAGACCCAAATGCACTCTAAGATGATTGGCTGGCTGACTTTCCAGCAAGGACAGCCACCCTGCTGGTTGAGTTGCAGCTAGAGTCTCTTGGCTTGGAAGGCAGAGTCAACCACTAGACGAAAGAACAGAGGAAGAGCTTGAAGAGTACGGCTGCGAAAACTCCTGGACCGGGGAAGGCCTGCTGCAGGTCCGAATTGCCAAGTTTGCACCGACAAAGAAGCCATGCAAGGATGACTTATCCCTTTAAGTTGGTGGGACCAATCAACTCCCAAGTAAGCTACCTGGAAACCCATCTCTGAGTTGGTTGAATTTCCTCAGTTATTGCAGGAAACCATAGAGCCAGAGAGAGGGACACCAGAATGTGCCTTGCTTGTAACGTGGCCTAAAGCTTTTGGAAGCTCCTACTCACTCCCACGAACCAGGACTGACCAAGTCTGACCCCCTCAGTTCAATGCTGGACCGCAGATGTGAGGAAAGTCCATCTTGACAGCCAAGAAACACTAAACAGCCACTGACAGTACATTTTTCCGGTTGCCAGCTTTGACGGTGCCAATACAGTGCAGGAGTCCCCGACGTCCTCCCTCTTGTCCCCACGACTGAAGCACAGGAACAGTGAGATCTGCAGAGCTGTACCGGAACAGAGGTTTTCAGCTGCATCTTTTTCTTCTTTACTAATGTACTGTAAAACTAGCCTAAGTGAACTTACCTCTTACTGTAGAAGTGCTTGTAACTTCTGCAACTCACAAGTCTAATCAGTTTGTGACCCTACATTTGATTCTTCTTTTTACCAAAGACTCCCAAGAACTTGTGCAAAGACTTCTCCATTTATTTACCGGAAGTTGAAACAAGTTGCTCCACACTCAGGGAATGCGCCACAGCATATTTGATGATTCAAAAGTCTTTGTTTATTTTTATTTATAACTATTAGTTAAGGTGCCCTTTTGGATAAGGAACAAGTTACTTACCTGTAACTGTTGTTCTCCAGCATGGGTCTGGCATGGATTCACATGCTCATGAATATTCCCCGTCGTCAGGCTGGGAATCCTCGGTAAAGAAAAAACCAGTATCAGTTTCGTTTCTGATCTGTCTTTCGTAGTAATAACCAATCACTGGTCTCTGCGTCATACTGACCACAGCCAATGACTGCCCTCTACCTAAGCACCGCCTCTGGCAGCCATCTTCAGATTTGGAAGCACGTGAAGTGGCAGTATGACCAAGTGAAGAGCCGCAGAGGGGTAGGCGGGAGGGTTCGCATGTGAATCCATGCCAGACCCATGCTGGAGAACAACAGTTACAGGTAAGTAACTTGTTCCTTCTCCAGCATGGGGTCTGGCATGGATTCACATGCTCATGAATAAAGAATACATAGCAGTACACACATGCACAACCACGGGAGGTGGCAAAGGCTCAACATTAAGCATCACATCAACTCAACATTAAGCATCTTACCTCCTCACCAGGCTCACCTCAGGCGAACAGGTTGCGCAGCACTGCTTGGCCGACCCTGGACTCCTCCCTGGAATCCCGGTCGACGCAGTAGAATTTCGTGAAGGTGTGCGTCGACCTCCACGTAGCAGCCCTGCATATGTCCAGCAGGGGCACACCAGATAGGAACGCCGTGGTAGCTGCGATCGCTCTGGTGGAATGGGCTCTCGGACGGCCAGGCAGCGGTCGGTTTGCCAACCGGTGACAGCACATGATACAGCCGGAGAGCCATCTGGAGATGGAAGCCTTCGAGAGAGCCTTCCCCTGATTGACAGGTCCAAAGTTCACAAAGAGTTGTGACGTTTTCCGAAAACCCTTCGTGCGGTCCACGTAGAACTTCAGCGCTCTAGCTACATCCAGCGAGTGCAAAGTCCTCTCAGCCGGCGATGAAGGCGACGGGAAGAACACAGGTAACACCAAGGGTTCGTTGAGATGGAAGTCCGACGGTACCTTGGGCATGAAGGAGGGGTGCGTCCTGAGCACTACCCTCGTGTCGTGGAAAGTCAAGTACGGGGCCTTGCAGGAAAGGGCCTGGATCTCTCCCACTCGTCGTGCGGAGGTGATGGCCACAAGAAAAGCTGTTTTCCACGATAGAAACTTCAACGGGGCCGAGTGCAGAGGCTCGAACGGAGGTCCCATGAGCTTGGTCAGCACCACGTTGAGCTCCCACGCCGGGGCCGGAGCCTTCACCGGCGGGAACGATCTGAACAGTCCCTTCATGAACTCTTTCACCAGACGATGAGACCACAAGGACGTCCGCCCCGTGGTTCTGGTGTATCGGGAGATCGCAGCAAGATGAATCTTGATGGACGCGTGTGCCAGACCAGCTTTGGCCAGCGTCAGCAGGTACGGCAGTACTTGGGGAGCCGTAATCCGTAGAGGGTTAATCTTCTGTGCGTGGCACCAGACAGAGAACCTCTTCCATTTGTGTCCGTAGCATTTAAGAGTCGAGGACGCCCTGGCCTTTGCAAGAACCTCTCTGCAATCGGCCGGTATGTCGTATCCTCCAAACTCTAGCGCTGCAGGAGCCAGGCCTGCAAGTTCAGCGACTTCGGGTCGTGGTGGAGGATGGCGCCTCCTTCCCTGGAGAGTAGATCCGCGTCCGCCGGCAGCTTGATCGGCGGGGACGCTGACAAGTCCAGAAGGTCCGGGAACCATATCTGCCTCGGCCACGCAGGTGCGACGAGGATCATCCTGCACCGTGACCTCTTGAGCTGGTTGACGAGCCGGATTAGCAGAGGCAAGGGAGGGAACGCGTAGAGGAACAGGCCCTCCCAGGGGAACGAGAAAGCATCGCCCATGCTCCTCGTCTGGGGAAACCTGCTGGCGAACCTCCGGCACTTGGTGTTCGTCGCCGTCGCGAACAGGTCGATCTGGGGTGTGCCCCACCGTCGGAAGAGGCGATCCACCAGATCCTGCCGTAGTTCCCACTCGTGGCACGAGCGCAGCTCCCTGCTGAGTGAGTCGGCGATGGTGTTTTTTATCCCTGCCAGATGAAACGGCACCAGAAAAATCCCTTGGGCGACGGCCCAATGCCACAGGTCCTGCGCCTCCTTGGACAGCGCTGGGGACCTGGTTCCGCCCTGTTTCCTGATGTAAAACATGGTGGTGGTGTTGTCGGTGAAGATCCTCACCACCTTGCCCTTGAGGGACGGAAGGAAGGACCTGAGGGCCCAAAACACTGCACGGAGCTCCAGGACGTTGATATGCAGGGACTTCTCCGTCGGGAGCCAGAGTCCCCTTGCGTGCAGATTTTCGGTGTGCGCTCCCCACCCTTCCAGGGAGGCATCCGTGGTCACAGTCTCCTGGTGGGCTGGGGTCTGGAAGTCCATGCCCGCCGTCAGATGCGCGCGGGTGCCCCACCACCGTATCGCTCGTCGGAAACTCTCGTCGAGCTTGATCCTTTCCTCGAAGCTGCCCGTCGTCTGGATCCAGCGCGCATCCAGGAATTCTTGCAACGGGCGCATCCGGAGCCTGCACATGGGAATGAGGTAGATGCAGGAAGACATCATCCCGAGAAGGGGCTTTATGGACCTCACCTTGGCCGCATCGGCCACCAACATCCGTTGCACCTTGCCCAAGATGGTCCTGGTCCTCTCCTCCGACGGGGAGGCCAGAAGGGACACTGTGTCGAGCCTCGCTCCCAGAAACAGTGCGACTTGCGCGGGCACCAGGTGGGATTTGGCGTAGTTCACGGAGAATCCCAGGTCCGTGAGGAGTTGGACGGTCCTGGCCGTGTGGACCACGGCGAGCGCCCTCGTCTTGGCGCGGATGAGCCAGTCGTCCAGGTAGGGGTAGACGTGAATCCCCTTGCGGCGCAGCTGCGCCGCCACCGGTGCGAGGCACTTGGTGAATACCCTGGGTGCCGACCGTAGTCCGAAGGGAAGGGCTTTGAACTGGTAATGACGCCCTTGGACCACGAGTCTGAGGAATTTTCGGTGCCCCTTTAGGATGGGAATGTGGAAGTAGGCATCCTCCAAATCCAACGACGATAGGAAGTCTCCTTCCTCCAGCTGACCCAGGACGTGCTGGAGGGTGACCATCCGGAACTTCTGCGCCTTGATGAACTTGTTCAGACGTCGCAGGTCTAGGATGGGGCGCCATCCTCCCGTCTTCTTCTTCACGAGGAAGTATCGCGAGTAGACTCCGGATCCCCGAAGCCTCTTTGGGACGAGTTTGATGGCGCCCTTTCTGAGCATCGCCTTTACCTCCAGGAGAAGTTGAGGGACGTGAAGTTCTTTCCTGGCCACGGGGGGGACGCGCGGGCACCTTCTTTGAAACTCGAGCGCGTGGCCCCGGGCCAGGGCGTCCAGCACCCAACGGTCGGTGGAGATGGACTCCCACACGCTGACGAAGCCCGCCAGCCGGCCTCCCACCGGGGTGCTTCGGTGGGGGCCCGACCCCACGGCCGGTTCAATCCTGCTTGGACGCGGCCTTGCCGCCTTGACCTCCTTGGCGACGACGGCGGGGTCCGCTAGACTTGCCTCGTCCTCTGTAGGCCTCTTGCGACGACGAGCGGGCCGCTTGACGGTAGGAAGCGAAACCGCCGCCGGAACCTTTGGAGGCGCCCTTGCCTCCGCCGCTCCGAAAGGGCGTTCGTCGTTGCTGCAGGACTCCAAGGGCCCTGGCCGTCTCAGTATCCGCCTTGATGGCCTGAAGGGAATCGTCCACTGTCTTCCCAAACAGGTTGTTCCTGTCGAAGGGCATGTCCAGGACTCTGGTCTGGACGTCCTGCCGAAAGTCCGTAGCTTTGAGCCATCCACGACGTCGAAGGCAAACGCCGTTGCCCAGCTGGCGGAACCCAGTGTCGGCGATGTCCGTCGCCACGGTGATGGCGTGGTCCGACGCCACCTCACCTTCCTGCAGGATCTCAAGGGCCTCCGCCCTCTTGTCGTCCGGCAGAAAATCCAGCAGGGGAGCTATCTTGTACCAGAGCTCCCTGTCGTAGCGGGCCACGATAGCCAAGGCGTTGGCCGCTTTAATCGTCGTCGCTGCCGACGAGATGACTCTACGTCCCATAGCATCCAGTTTCTTTCCCTCGCCGTCCGGCGGGGAAGTCGATGTGGAGGCCGCACCCCCCCCCGCTTTCTTCCTGGCTGCCGCGGAGACGACGGAGTCCGGGGTAGGCTGCGCCCGGAGGCATAGGGGGGCCGTGTCCGGGACCCGGTACTTTTTCTCGTACCGGTCTCTTCTAGCTGGCGTCGTGGAAGGGTTCTTGAGGAGGGAAAGGCCCTCATCCCAAATGTCGTCCAACAGAGGCACTGCGAGGACCGTCTTCCTCTTGGCCTCGCGCCGCTGATAAAGGAAGCCTTCCTTTTTCTTCTCCTCAGGGCAGAGTTGGAAAAGCTCGGAAGCCCTGGAGAGGAAAGATCCGATCTCGTCGGGCGGAGAAGCCCTGGTGGGAGGCGACGACGGAAAATCCTCGTCGTATGCCTCGTCGTCCGTACCCGTCGCTGCCGTGTCAGTCCCCGTATCATCCCCTCGGGTGGACGGGGAGGAGGGCTGGACGGGGCGCGACGGTTGAAAAGGAGGTGGTGGATGGATCCTTCTTTTCTTGGTAGGGGGAACACCAGAAGGTCCCGGTTCTGGATCCCCCGACGGGAGAGGTTCCTCCGTCGGTAACGGTAGCCTCGTCCTTATATCGGAGCATAATGACTGTATGGCCAACAAAATGGCCGCCGAGTTGTCTTGCGGCGCTGGCAGAGGGGAATCCGACGGGCGAGCAGGGGCCCCGTCGGTATCCTCGACGATGTCGTCGTCGTCACCTGCGTCGGGGTCCATTCCGACGGGCTGGCCTTCTTCCACGCCTAGGCCGTGGCTTAAGACCTCGATCAGCTCCTCTTCTGAGGTTGAGGCCGAATCTACGACGACGCCCTGCCCCCCCCCCTTCTTCTTCCCCGCGGAGGGTTTCACGGGGGTCCTATCGATGGGCACAAAGGAAGACTCCCTCCGAGGAGGCAGGGAGATTCTGGGCCCTGAGGTCGCCACCACTGGTGTAGCCACCACAGGCTGAGCCAGGGCCGCCGCGACCGTTTCGATAGAGGGCTTGGTCGGATGGATCAAGGCCTTCACCACCTTAGGTGCGCTCACCGCCTTATCCTTGAGGGAGGGGGCACTGCCACGCTCCTCCTCTTCCTTAGAGCTCGACCGGGGCCTCTCCAGGAGCTTCGCCGGGTGCTCGGCCTTCCTCTTACCCGACCCAGAGCGTTGGCTCGTGGTTGATGGTGCCGGGGAGGGTGCGCCCTGCCTGGCGCCCGTAGAGCCCGACCGTTCGGCGCTCCCGGTGCCAGCGGACTCGCGGTGCTTGGCCTTATGTTGGGCCCCCGTCGCCGGGGCGCCCTCAAATGTCTTAGAAGACCGCTCGGATTTCTTCTTCTTCTCGCCAGACGGGCTCTTACCCTCCAGCCAGTTGGCGAGACGTTGATGGCGGTCCTTCATGGTCCGTTCCGACATGTTGCCGCAAAACGCACAGTCCTTCTCCACGTGCGTCTTGTCCTCATGAAGGCAGTAAAGGCAGAAAGAGTGTTCGTCCCCCTTGAAGACGTTCTGCAGCTGGCATCCAGGGCAGACCCTGAACAGCTTTCCGGGCGTCGAGCTTCCCTTCTCCTGGGCCATCTCCGAGACCGGGCCTGAGAACGAAGCGTAGCTCGACGAAATCTTCACCCTTGAGGGGCACAGATGAATCCGACACGGGTCCCCGTTGATCGGATGTAGGATCGGTGGAGCTTGAGGCTCTTTTGACCGAAAGAATCGAAGTTTTTTTGTGAAAAAGCGCGAAAAAAAGCACTAACGCTCGAGAGCAATAGCACGAGGATCCAAACACATGAACGTGCGGTAAAAATCTGAAGATGGCTGCCAGAGGCGGTGCTTAGGTAGAGGGCAGTCATTGGCTGTGGTCAGTATGACGCAGAGACCAGTGATTGGTTATTACTACGAAAGACAGATCAGAAACGAAACTGATACTGGTTTTTTCTTTACCGAGGATTCCCAGCCTGACGACGGGGAATATTCATGAGCATGTGAATCCATGCCAGACCCCATGCTGGAGAACACGTGTTTCGACACACTAGTGTCTTTTTCAAATCAGGGCTAGTAGTAAAGCTGAAAATGTTTCATGAAGGTAACTCACAAACCTCATAATAAACGGTTGAACAAATAAAGGAGCAGTCCACAAAATCAAATAAACAAATTGAGATGAAGTCACAGAGAAGTAGGGAGGGGTGAAGGGAGGGAGGTTGCAGGTAAAAAGAGAAAAAAAGGAAAAAGAAGAATAAGGAGAAATATGAATAAACCATTAATAGATACTCTTGATTAGGTATTTAAGTCTTATGAACATATTGTCATATGTCCTTTGTATGAATGGTATGGAATTACGCCCCTGGAGGCCTTACCTCCATTCCAAATCATGATTTACCAGCTTTTGGAACAATGAGTCATGGGATAAATCCCCCTGTTAGAAAGCATACCAAGATGTCACGATAGGACAGTAGATGTATAGACATATGCATGAGTAAGTTTCAGTGCGGTCACATTCATATAGGCGGCCGCATCGCGTGTTTTATTATTGAATTATACTTGTGCTAGTCATGTACAACCGTTGCGAAAACATGTATATACAAAAAATGGTGCTGTCGCATCATGTAGTTTGTAAATAAATAATTTTTAAGCTATTCGTAATTAAATGTGTACGTACAAATGCTGGGGGATACTTTATTATTAAGTAGTGCCACTCGATCGGTACGGTGCTGTAGATAAGCTTTCCCAACACATTACAGAATCCAGAAAGGATTCGAATATATTTAATCCGTGCAGACAACGGATGAGATCCGGGCACGGCGGAGTAGCTGATACGCTTTGGTTGCTTTGACTGAAAAAACATTTGATTTAGTTTAAAAGCGGGAAGTCATTACCTGACCTATTGCCATGCATCATGGTGGTGCTGCAGCCAGGCAGCGCTATGTAATCTGCGCATGGAGCTGTCGTGAGTCGAATTACAGTCGTCCGACTGGCAGCATTCACAAACATGAGTTTGCAGTATGAACCTAAAAGCCAGCTGGATACAAAATGAAAATGTGCTGCAGCTTACCTTCGACAATACACACCGTCTCCTGACATCTCGATCAGTCTGAAAGGCTGTCTTCCATGAGTTTACAAAAGGTTGTCTTGGCAACTATAGTCCTGCAACTATTTCCATTGAGTCCTGTCCTGTAGGTCAGGCAAAATAAACTAGCGCCATATTTGTAGTTCATGTGAAAGTAATATTACTTCGAAATCATGAAATGATCAGTAAAGTCCCCATTGGGCTAGGCGTTTTATCTACTTATTGACTTGATGCTGCAGTGATAAAAAAATTAGATCATGACTCATTGAAGATTTAACGCGTTGTACGAAACGGTTGAGTAAAGTAAAATTAAATTAAGTTATTCACTGGTAAAAGTGTATCGCGTGGCCAGATAGCAGACATGTGGCCAGAGATAGAAGGGGGTACATCGGAATGTAAAAGTGGGTTAGTGGGGGCAAACTGGATACATTCCCAGTTATATGATTCATAAATATTCTATCAAACATAAATGGCCTGTAAAAAAAAAATTCAGTAGTAGTAAATGTTACATCAAATTGGAAATAATTAAGCTGCACAGTAGAAATGATCAAAAACATGGGTATAGTAAGTACTGGTCAACAAGATGGAATTACATTTCGGATTTTGATACAATTTCGAATCAATTGAAACAGTTAGACAAAAAATATCTTAGAGAAAATATGCCATCTCATGGTCCTGGTTCAGACCAAACTCAGTCGCTCTGAATTTGCAAACTATACGAGCTTCCATCTGGCGCAGGACTTCTTCTCTATTCCCTCCTCTTTCACCCAAAGAGGCCTGTCTCAATCCGATAAACCGGACATTCATTTTATCGTCCATTTGATGATTAGTTTGCCAGTGTTGTGCAAGTGGTAATGGTGAGTCAGATTTACTCATGGCATGCATATGTTCACGTATTCTGCACCCAAGTTCTCTTATGGTACTCCAAATATATATGCGTGCACATGTGCATATAATGGCGTACACGATGTATTTACTGCGACAGTTGATGTTATCTTTGATCATGAGAGTTGTCCCTCTTGAGTCTGAAAAAATATCTGTCTCATGATGCGCTAATTTGCACATGCTACAAGATCCACATTTCCTGAATCCTGTTGATATCTTTGGTAGCCAGAAGTCTGGATTGGTTTTAGGCAAATTGGGGAGTAGGGATGGACTAAGAATGATTCTCAAGGATCTAGCTTTTCTGAAAATTAATTTAGGTTTTTCATCGATATGGTCTTTAAGGTGATCATCAAGTTTGAGCAAATGCCAGTTTTTATTCAATATTTTTCTAATTTCAAAGTTGTCATGCGAGAAAGTTGTAATGAAGTTGACTTTGTTAGAATCCTCTGGTCGTTTGGGGTTTTCCTGTAGTAGGGTTGGATCTCTATTCATAGTCTCAACCTTTGCACGTGCTAGGTCAATGAATTTCTTCTTGTAGCCTCTGTGGAATCTGTGTTTCAAAAGGTCACATTCCTCATTGAAGTCACTGGTGTTGCCGCAATTCCTCCTTGCTCTCACAAATTCACCTTTCGGTATATTCTTGATTACCGTTTTTTGGTGGCAACGAGTAGCAAATAAGGTTGAATTTGGAAAAGTTTTGGTTTGTAATTTACCATCCATCACATATATTGTGAGATCTAGGAAATCAGGGCTGGTATTGCTAGATGGTCCTGAGAGAAAGATCCCTTCTGTATTATTATTGAGACGATCTCTAAATTCCAATAGTTCTTAGTCATTCCCATTCCAGATTAGTAAAATGTCGTCGATAAATCTTGTCCACATCACAATTTTATCTTGTGCATTTGGGTCCTTCTACACATATTTGTCCTCAAATTTACTCATGAAGAGGTTAGCCAGAGCTGGTGTATATTTGACGCCCATAGCCACTCCCTGTTTCTGCTTGAAGTATCTTTTGTTAAATATGAAGACATTATTTTCCAAAGTAAGTCAACATTTCTTTCAACATGGTCCCATAGTGGTAATGTGAAGCAGTTTCCCCACGAAATATATAGTCTATAGTTTCAATGGCTGCCTTGTGCTTAATCGAGGTATACAGGGCTCGAACATCCCAGGTGACAAGTTTATATGCGTCTTCCCAATGTATGAGTTGGATTTTCTTGATGACCGTAGAATCTTTACAGAAAGCTCTAATTGTAGGGACACGTGGGCTTAAGATATTGTCTATAAACTCACTGATTTTCTCTGTGATCCAACCTATACCGCTGCCAATTGGTCTTCCCTCTGGTATTTTGTTAAATGCTTTATGCACTTTTGGTAAAAAGTAAATAGTCGGGACCACAGGGTGTGAGACAGATAAGTAAGCTTTTCCACTGTCTGTGATGAGGCCTTTTCTTTCCCAACTAAGAATTTTCTCAGTTATCTGATTTTGGATTTCCTTAGTGGGGTTCGTACGTAGTTCTTCATAGCAGAGGGGGATTGTTAGATGATTCATGGCCATTTGTATGTAATCCGCACGATCCATGAGAATTATTTTTCCCCCCTTTATCAGCTTCCTTGATAACTATTGACCGATCCATTTGTAGATTTTTCAATGCTTTAGTCTCCTCTATAGTCAGATTATTTGTTTTGTTGTGTTGTCTCTTGTTAAGCTTATTCTTATGCTCAAAGAGGTTGTTGATATCCATTTGAACAACCTTGTATAAGGCATCAATCATATTATCTTGTCCAAATTGAGGAGTGAATTTGGATCGAATTTTCAATTGTTGCGCAGCGATGCTGATAGGTTGAATTATGAAGTGTTTCATGCAATTCTAAGTCGTCCACTTCAAGAGTTCGTAATAAGTGGATGTTCTCAATGTCTTGTATCGACAATGAAGTCGGCAATGGTTTTTCTACTCTTGGTCAATACGGTTGAACTTGGGTGGCAAAAAACTTCTTTAATTTTAGATTCCTGGTGAATTTGAATTGATCAATATGTATTTGGATATGATCATATCTGTGCGTTGGGGCAAATGAAAGGCCTTTGTTGAGTAGTTTTATTTCATCTGCTGGCAATGTTTTGGATCAGACGCACATTTTCATTTTGTATCCAGCTGGCTTTTTAGCTTCATACTGCAAACTCATGTTTGTGAACGCTGCCAGTTGGACGACTGTAATTCGACTCACGACAGCTCCATGCGTAGATTACATAGCGCTGCCTGGCCGCAGCACCACCATGATGCATGGCAATAGATCAGGTAATGACTTCCCGCTTTTAAAACTAAATCGAATGTTTTTTCAGTCAAAGCAACCAAAGCGTATCAGCTACTCTGCCGTGCCCGGATCTCATCCGTTGTCTGCACGGATTAAATATATTCGAATCCTTTCTGGATTCTGTAATGTGTTGGGAAAGCTTATCTACAGCACCGTACCGATCGAGCGGCACTACCGGGCGGCACTACTTAATATTAAAGTATCCCCCAGCATTTGTACGTACACATTTAATTACGAATAGCATAAAAACGATTATTTACAAACTACATAATGCGACAGCACCATTTATTGTATATACATGTTTTCGCAACGGTTGTATATGACTTGCACAAGTATAATTCAATAACAAATCACGCGATGCGGCCGCCTATACCAATATGTGACCGCACTGAAACTTACTCATACATATATTCTATACAGCTACTGTCCATATCGTGACATCTTGGTATGCTTTCTAACAGGGGGATTTATCCCATGACTCATTGTTCCAACAGCTGGTAAATCATGATTTGGAATGGAGGTAAGGCCTCCAGGGGCGTAATTCCATATCATTCATACAAAGGACATATGACAATATGTTCATAAGACTTAAATACCTAATCAAGAGTATCTATTAATGGTTTATTCATATTTCTCCTTATTCTTCTTATTCTTCTTTTTCCTTTTTTTCTTTCTCTATTTACCTACAACCTCCCTCCCTTCACCCCTCCCTACTTCTCTGTGACTTCATCTCAATTTGTTTATTTGATTTTGTGGACTGCTCCTTTATTTGTTCAACCGTCCATTATGAGGTTTGTGAGTTACTTTCATGAAACATTTTCAGCTTTACTACTAGCCCTGATTTGAAAAAGACACTAGTGTGTCGAAACACGAGTTATCCAAAAGGGCACCTTAACTAATAGTAATAAATAAAAATAAACAAAGACTTTTGAATCATCAAATATACTGTGGTGCATTTCCTGAGTGTGGAACAACTTGTTTCAACTGTTTTCTCAAAGGGGTAGGGGTCAGGAGCCCCTTTCTGCTCCACACAAACTGCGACACTTTTTTGAACTCTAAAACAACAACCAGGCGCACAGAAAATGTTTCGGTTGGTACAAAACAAAACTACTTACCGGAAGTGCTGCATCCTATACAAAGATTTTGGCCCATTGACTTTGGCTTAGCCTATGGAATTGAATGACTCTTCTTAGTGCTATATGCAAGTATTTGCCCTGCTTTTGAATATTTGTAAATGTTTGTGTTCTAATAACCTTTGCCTTTTACTTACTTTATAAAGAGTATTCTAAATGCCAACAGGAAGGCATTAATGCCCCCAGCACCCTTGTGACTGACGTCACCTGTGGGTGTAGCCTGTGTCTGTGGGCCATCCCAAAAGGGCATTGTCTGATTCAGAAACTCCACGTGTACAGTATTGAAGTATATTTGTGCGTTACCATTCTATTGCTCCCTTCTGAAGAAGGCTTTAAAACAGACAGATACATTATTAATTGTTTATGCAAGAAACCTTGAGTATAAGTTTATTTGAATAGCTGTAACTGTGAATCTTTATGTAATTGCACTACAGCTCACATATCCCCTCTTGAGATAAGCCTGGCTGCTCAACACGCTACCAAAACTCAGTAGTACAAGCTTATACCAAAGGTTGTGTTGCCTATACCTGTAGTCATAGTTTTTTGTAGTGTTCCCAGAGGGTACTGCATGCAAACTTTGCCTAACACTGTGTTTAGCAAACAGCACCATAGCAGATCTTGGCCACCCGTTTGACTCTTTGCTCCCTCAGTACTGCACTCTGGTGAGGGGACTCAATATGGAGTTCCTGCTTCTGGATGGTCCTTGGGAGTCTCCTGGAGCTTCTAGCCGGATTCGTTCTGTGACAGATGTTGCCCTTGACTATGGATAGTAGACCCCTGGCACTGGGCTTTCAAAGCAAAAGAGAGGCACAGCAAGTCGGGGATGGTGGCCCAGTGGAGTTAGTCTCAGGGTTATTGGTCCAACTAACCAAAGGGGAGAAATCATTCCGCACAGAGCTTCTCTGTCGAGGTGAGAAAGGAGTTTCAGAACAGCAGCAGGGCTTCACCGGGCTATTCAAATGTCCAGGAGGTTGCAGCAAGCTTTGTTTATGGTTTGTCAGGTGTTTCTCCCAGTGGTCGACTGCCTGGAGTCCCAAGACCCTCTCCTTTTAAGCAGGTTTCTCCCATTCATTCATAGCCTAGGATGTCACTCAAACAGCAGGGCTAGTTACATTCAGGCATTCCTAGAGATAAAGAACAGGGGAGTTTCGGAGCCAGGGGCAGGCTTCAGGGCTGAAGCCCACCAAAGGCAAGACAAACAAAGGGCTCAAACCTGTCTCAACGCACAGAGTAAAACCCAAGAAAGACCCCAAACAGAAAATGGCGAAAAAAAGAAGACTCGGGCCGTTTATACAATACTGCAGCTGAGGGTTCAGCATTCGGTAGAAAAGAACAATGGCAGGAAAAAGTAAACCACTGCTACCAGCGATTTAAAGTAGTGGGGATAAGGAACAAGTTACTTACCTGTAACTGTTGTTCTCCAGCATGGGCCTGGCATGGATTCACATGCTCATGAATATTCCCCGTGATCAGGCTGGGAATCCTCGGTAAAAGAAATAACTGTTTCAGTTTAATTTCTAAACTGTCTTTCTCCTATAAACCAGTCACTGAGCTCTGGGTCATACTGCCCCCAGCCATTGACCGTCCTCTACCCAAGCCCCTCCTCTGGCAGCCATCTTCAGATTTGGTAGCACGTAAAGTGGCAGTAGGAACAAGAGAAGAGCTGCAGTCCGGCAGGAGGGTGGGTTTGCATGTGAATCCATACTAGACCCATGCTGGAGAACAACAGTTACAGGTAAGTAACTTGTTCCTTCTCCAGCATAGGCTCTGGCACAGATTCACATGCTCATGAATAAAGAATACATAGCAGTAAACACATGCACAACCACGGGAGGTGGCAAGGCTCAACATAAGCATCTCTTACCTCCTCACCAGGCGCACCTTCAAGCGAACAGGTTGCGCAGCACTGCTCGGCCCTGGAATCCCTGCCGACGCAGTAGAATTTCGTGAAGGTTTGTGTCTACCTCCATGTAGCAGCCCTGCAGATGTCCAGCAGGGGCACAACAATCAGGAACGACATTGTAGCAGCGACCGCTCTGGTAGAATGGTCTCTTGGACGGCCAGGCACCGGTCGGTTTGCCAACCGGTGACAGTGAGTGATACAGAGAGCCACCTGGAAATGGAAGCCTTGGACAGGGTCTTCCCATGGTTCCCAGGACCAAAGTTCACAAAAAGCTGAGAAGTTCTCCGTAAACAATTCAGCGCTCTAGCCACATCTAGCGAGTGCAAAATTCTTTCAGCCGGCGACGAAGGCGTTGGAAAAAAGACAGGTAACACCAAGAGCTCATTGAGGTGAAATTCCGACAGCACCTCGACCATGAAGGAGGGGTGCGTCTGCAGCACCACCCTCATCTCATGAAAAGTCAAGTAAGGCCACATGCATGACAGGGCCTGGAACTCACCTAATCGTCTTTCAGAGGGGATGGCCACGAAGAAAGCGGTCTGCCACGACAGAAACTTGAGCAGAGCTGAATGCACAGGTTTGAATGACCCCATGAGCCTAGTCAGCACCACATTGAGCCCCACACCGGGGCCAGAGCCTTCACTGGCGGGAACGAGCAGAACAGTCCCTTGATGAACTCCTTGACACCAGAGAAGACCATCCAGGAGACCTGGTTTAGCGAGAGATAGCCCCAGATGAATCTTGATGGAGGCGTGAGCCAGCACAGATTTGGTCAATGACAGTAGATGACAATGCATTACTTACCGTAAAAGTATTTCTGATGGTTGTATCTGCTTAGATTCACATGCTGTGCATAGGTCCGACATCCAGTGGTCACTGAGGAGTATTGCATTTTGTTTTTCGTAGTCGAAAAGGGACGTCGACAAGGCGTGTCTGAAATACTATCCCTATAGTGACGTGCGTTGTACCCACAATCCCTCACGCGTCGAGGTCCCTCTGTTTGTATTCTTCTGCCCTGAGGGAGCCTTCTAGACGTGAGGGAGTACAGAAAAGAGAGATATAAAAGGAAGTCTATGTTCCTTCCATCCGAGCGGGGAGGAAGGGTGGGCGCATGTGAATCTAAGCAGATACAATCAGAAATGCTTTTACGGTAAGTAATGCATTGTCTTCTGATGTTTGTTAATCTGCTTAGAATCCCATGCTGTGCATAGACTAGCGAGCAGTACCCGGAGTTGGCGGTGGGTTATGAGAAGGAACAGTAGAGAAAAGATGTCTTAATACTGCCTGTTCCACCTGGGAGTCAGATCTCGAGTGTGCATCTAGACAGTAGTGTTTTGTAAAGGTGTGCACAGAACTCCAGGTAGCCGCTTTGCAGATGGACTCAAGGGGAACATTTGCAATGAATGCTATGGACGCCCCCGTGCCTCGAGTAGAATGTGCTCTTGGCTTAAAGGGCAGTTCTCTCTTAGCAAGAGTATAGCAGAGAGTAATGCATTGAACAATCCATCTAGAAATAGTGGACTTTGAAATTGCATCCCCTTCTCTTCCTGCTGCCACCGAGACGAAGAACTGATTAGTCTTCCTCAGTGGTCTGGTTCTTTCCATGTAGAACATGACTGCTCTGCGCACATCTAGTGTGTGCAGAGTTTTTTCTCCCAAGTTGGAAGGATTTTGAAAGAACGTTGGCAGTTCTATAGACTGGTTTACGTGGAATTTCGAGATGAATTTCGGTGCAAACCTTGGGTGCGTGCGTAGAACCACCTTATCTCTGTGAACTGTAACGAAGGGGTCTAGAACAGAAAGAGCCTGTAGTTCACTTACTCTCCTGATGGAGGTGATAGCTATTAGAAAAGCAGTCTTAAGAGTGAGGTGTTTAAGAGATGCTTTGTGCATGGGTTTGAATGGTGAGCCCATGAGTCTGGTAAGTAATCGGGGGGTGTATTCTCTTTACTCCCTCCATGAATGCCTTTATAACAGGGATCTTCCACCACGACACTGAGTTGGGAAATGGTGTATGCAGAAAGTGCCGCTAGGTGGACTTTAATGGAATTGAACACTAGACCTGAATCCAATAAGTGGGTCAGGTATAGAACAATATGTGTGGGAGAGCAGTCAATCGGGTTGATGCTTTTTCCTCTGCACCAGATGACAAATCTCTTCCACTTGCTAGAACAGCAGTGGCGAGTGTTAGGTTTTCTGGCTTCCCTGAGGATGTCCATGCATCTCTGCGGGAGCTGTAGATGTCCGAATTCTATGATCTCAGGAGCCAAGCTGCTAAATTCATGTTCTGGGGGCATGGATGCAGAGTCCTGCCCCTGTCTTGTGACAGCATGTTGTACGGGCAGGGGAGTTTCACTGGGGGAGATAGAGACATCTCCATCAAGTGAGCGAACCATGGCTGTCGGGCCCACATTGGGGCCACCAGTATCATGGTTACTTGTTCCTGGTGCATCTTGTGCACCACCTTGTTGAGAAGGGGAGTCGGGGGAAAAGCGTAAACAAATTTCCCTGACCATTGCATCGACAGACCGTTCCCCTTGGATTGGTTCTGGGGGTACCTGGAGGCGTAACTTTGGCATTGTGAGTTCTCCAGGGTTGCGAACAGGTCTATTTCTGGGAATCCCCATTGTGTGAAGACATCGAAGACGATGTCTTCGTGCGATCGCCATTCGTACTCTTCGGGCAGGGGGAAATCTCTGCTGAGTTTGTCTGCCAGCAGATTGAGTTCCCCTGGTACATGTTGTGACAGTAGGAACATGTTTTGTTTGAGAGCCCACTTCCATATATTTTGGGCCAGTTTGGACAGTCCTGGAGCGTGGGTGCCCCCCCTGCTTGTTGATGTAGTACATGGCTGTGGTGCTGTCTGTAAGGACCAACACAGTCTTGCCTTGTAGGCGTTCCTGGAAGGCTTTTAGCGCCTTGAACACAGCTAGTAGCTCCAGTAGATTTATGTGTTTGGATGCTACGTTCGGAGTCCACACTCCGTGAGCAGTCTGATGGCATAGGTGAGGGATGAGTCTGTGGTTAGAGTGGCTTCCGCCGCGGGTGTGGCAAAGGGTTTCCCTCTTTCCAGGTTTTCCTTTGTCCACCACCGTAGCGAGAGAACCAAGGCCTGCGAGACCACCACTAGATCGTCCCATAATCCGCTGGCCTGACACCACTGGCTGTTGAGCCACTCTTGCATAGGGCGCAGGCGCGCGTGAGGTACCAAATAAATACACAACGCCATCATGCCTAGCAAGCGCATTGCTTTGCGTACCGTCACCTCTCGACCGGTCACATATTGAGGGATCTGAAACAGCATGTTTTGGACCCTCTCGTTGGAGGGGAAGACGAGGCCGTCTTTTGTTTGAATTAGAGCCCCTAGGAATTGTTTGATTTGGCTGGGGTCTAGGCTGGACTTCTTTTCGTTGATGGAGAAGCCCAACTGGAACAAAAGGTCTACAGTCTTTTGGGTATTGGAGAAGCATGTTTCATAAGAATCCCCTGTTATGAGCCAGTCGTCGAGGTAAGGGTAAACTGGGATGGACAACCTGCGCAGGTGGGCCGCTGCCAGTACCTTCGTGAATACCCTTGGTGCCGATGCTATGCCGAAGGGTAGCACTTTGAACTGGTAGTGTTTGCCCTCTATCATGAACCTGAGGTATCTTCTGTGCGCTGGCAACATTAAAATATGAAAGTATGCATCTTTCATGTCCAATGTTGTCATGTAATCTCCCTGTGATAGCAGTGGGATCACTTCCTGTAAGGTCACCATACAAAACTTCTGGGGTTTGATAAACCTGTTCGCTGGGCGCAGATCTAATACATGGCGCATGGTTAGATCCTTTTTGGGTACAAGGAAGTACACTGAATAAAAACCTTCCGTTACCTGAGATAGAGGCACAACCTCTATGGCTCCTTTTTCCAGCAGTAGTTGTACTTCTTGGAGAAGGATGGCAAGGTGTTCCGGTGTCATACGTCGTCCCCTTCGGGGGTCTGTATGTTGGGGAACCGTTGAATTCGATGCAGTATCCGTGGGCTACGGTGGAAAGTACCCAGCGGTCTGACGTTATTCCCTCCCATGCTGGAAGAAAGGAGGTTATCCGGCCCCCGACCGGTGTTGCATGGGAGGGGACGCGAATCTTCGCGTCACTTGGTGTTATTGGGGGCTTGGGAGCCTCTGGGGGTGGACCCCCGACCTCTCCCTTTGCCACAGCGCTGGCCTCTTTGGCTGTACTGCCCACTATTGGTCTGATAATTGGTGGCAGGGTACTGTTGCTGCTGACTCTGCTGTTGGCGTTGGCCACGAAAAAAGCATTTGTTGCCATAGCCGCGTCTGGTAGTGGGCTTAGAGATCTGGTCAAGAGTTTTGATAGTAGCGAACTCTTTTTTTAGCCATCTCCAGAGCCTCATCCACCGCTTTCCCGAAGAGGTTTGAGTCTTCAACAGGTTTATTTATTAAAGACGCCTGTGTCTCCGGTTTGAACCCTGAGTTGCGCAGCCATACATGGCGTTTTAGGAGTATTCCCTGAACCAGGGAACGTCCCGCTGTCTCTGCAGCATCCAGAGAGTTCTTTACAATACTCTGGTTGACCTGGGTTCCTTCGCCAATAGTTGATAGCAGGCATGTACTTAGAGGTTCCGGCGCTTCTTCGGCGTCTTTGCGCAGTTTGGCCCACTGCGCGTCTGCGTAGATAGCTAGCAAAGAATTGTTGTTCGCAATTCTTGCCGAAAAGGCAGCCGAGGATGTGACTCTCTTTGCAAGGGCATATAACCTCTTGCCCTCCTTGTCAGGTGGTACCTCGCTGGTGGACAGCGGCACCCCTGCCCTCTTCCTTGTATTAGTTACTACAAGGCAATCGGAATGGAATGTCCCCTGATGTACAGCGGGTCTGAGGGTGAAGGAGTGAAAAGTTTTTCAATTTTTGGATTAACTCCTCTGATTAGTGTGGGTGTGGATAGCGAAGGGATGATTCTTCTCTTCACTGAAGCGAGGAGGGGAATGGTCTGGCTGACCGGGGGTTTCTCCTTAATTACTCTTTCCACAAAGTCTATTTCAGGAGAGATCTCCCCAGTGTCCAGTTCGAAATGTGCTGCTGCTCTGCGCAACAGGGCATTGAATGTGGGCTGATCGTCAATGGGAGACGTGTTTCTAACAGGTGAATTGTCAGGAGGATTAAGGTTCAGGACATCAGTGTCCGAATATACTGATGGGGATTGCCAGGGATGAGAAGGTCCTTCTTCTGGATTTTCTCCGAAGCCTTCTCCTACCATGTCTGGGCTGTCTTCCAGACCTTCCTCCTGGTTCTGTCCCTCTTCATCGTCCACAAATTCATCCTCCTCCTCCAAGTATTGTTCCTCACCAGTGAGGTCATACACATTATGGAAATCTGAGGTTGTGTCCTGCTTGGGATTGAATAGTCTCGGGAATTTGGCCCTGGGGTCCTCCTGAGGCCCTTCTCTTGGGAGTAGGAGGGTTCTGGGTCTTCATAAACCTCTCCATTCTCTCCATGCAGAGATGGAGCCTTTCCATGGTTTCATGGGGTACCCCTGAGCGGTCTAGCGGGGGAAAATTAGTGTCATCTAGCTGAAAACGGCTCGACCTCTCCCATAACGTCGAGGAACGTGTCCCGTCGCCTTCCGAAAAGCCTTCCGGTGTGCTGGGGTCCCCCCGACTGAAGGGGGTAGTCCCTGTCTTTCTTCGGGCTTTTTCGGCGTGTCTTTCGACCTTTGCGTAGCGCTCAACATGTCTTTCGGGGTACGCTTCTGGGCGTCGGCTACAACGATCCTCACCAAGCTCTCTGCGACTCGTTTGTCAGCTTTGGGCTGTGGTTTCGACGTTACGGGTGTCGATCGTTCTACGGCGGCGTGCGCTCTCTGCTGGTGCGCTCCGGCCGATGGTTTGGGGGCGGTGCCCTTATTTGCCGAAAGCCCAGTCGCTGGTCGCGGCTGCGGTTGCGAGAGGGGCTTCGAACCTGAATGGTCCGAGGAGGCCGCCGGTGGAACCTGCGTCTCCTTGGGCGCTGATGCTTTCTTCGTCTTCGACGAAGAAGAGCCATGGGTTGTGTGCTTATGTGTGGTATCGTGTGCGTCAGTGTCGCCAGGGTGTTCATCCAAATAAGCAGGGCGTGAGCCGAGCCCGTCGGGGCCGGGGACAGACGACGAAGAGCGCGAGCGCTCTTTAGAGGGGTCTACGACTTCCGTAGCAGAGGTCGTGTTATCACGTTCCTCGTCACTGTCGGTGGTAGCAGCGGCGGGTGAAGAATCGGCCTTCGACATAGCGTAGGCCGCCCACCTCGTGACCCTACGGTCTTTAGAGTCTTTGGCTTAAGAAGCCGACAAGCCGTGCAACCCTCCTCTTTGTGATCGAGGGGCAAGCAGCGGTTACACCGTGAATGCTTGTCCTTCCAAGTAAACTTGTCCTTGCAAAGCGGGCAAAACCTAAAGGGTGTCCTCTCCATAGCCGAGGCAATAAATCGTGATAACGACCCCAAGGGAAAGGAAGGGGAAAAGGAAAGGAATTCTCAGAAAACAACCAGAGATGTCCCACGACCCCTCTCTCCCTACTGTATTTGGCCTGCGAGGCCAGGCCACGTGTTCGGCAACGCCGAAGGATCTCCTCCGCTCGTCCCCTCTGTCGAACATCTTGCTCGGCGGAGACAGCTTCACAACTGCGTCGAGGGAGGGATCGATGTGTTATATATTAAGTAGGAAAACGACCAAAGGTCGAGGAGAAGAAATCTGCAATGTCTCTCGAGGAGCTCCTGTAAAGGCGACCAATATCTGGGCGAAAAAAACAATCTGAGGGACCTCGACGCGTGAGGGATTGTGGGTACAACGCACGTCACTATAGGGATAGTATTTCAGACACGCCTTGTCGACGTCCCTTTTCGACTACGAAAAACAAAATGCAATACTCCGCAGTGACCACTGGATGTCGGACCTATGCACAGCATGTGATTCTAAGCAGATTAACAAACATCAGAAATGGTAATACCCGAGGGGCCATGACCCTCAGAGGGTTCATCATCTGTGCAGTAAAGTTAAGCGCTTCCATTTGTGTCCATAGCATCTTAAAGGTAGATGACCCCCTGGCCTTGGAGAGAATCTCTGCAGTCCACCGGAAGATAGACACCGAATTATAATGCTGCAGGAGCCAGGCCTTCAGATTCAGCGACCCCGGGTCGTGGTGCAGAATTGCGCCTCCTTCCCTGGCGAGAAGATCCGCAACAGCTGGCAGTGACGCTGACATGCTGAGAAGGTCCCCGTACCAGATTTGCCTCAACCACACTGGTGCGACGAGGAGCACCTGCACCAGTACCGTCTGAGTTGATTGATGACTCGTATAAGTAACGGCAACGGAGGGAACGCATACAGAAACAGGCCTTCCCAAGGGAATGAGAATGCACCCCCCCATGCTCCCCGGCTGGGGAAACCTGCTTGCAAACCTCTGCAACTTGGTGTTTTTCGCAAACAGATCAATCTGGGGATTGCCCCATTTGAGACAAAGGTTGTCCACTTGGTCCTGCCGAAGCTCCCACTCATGGCAAGAGCGCAGCTCCCTGCTGAGAGAGTCGTCAACAGTTTTTTTACTCCTGCTGGGTGAAACGGAATGAGGAAAATCCCCATGGGCGATGGCCCAGTGCCATAAGTCCTGTGCCTCTTTGGAGAGCTTTGGGGATCTGGTGCACGCGTTTCCGGGTGTAAAACATTGTGGTGGTATGGTCAGTGAAGATCCTCACCACCTTGCCCTTCAGGGACGACAGGAACGACTTGAGGGCCCAAAACACTGCCCATAGCTCCAGGACGTTGATGTGCAACGTCTTCTCCTCCAGCAGCCACAGGCCTCGGGCATGAAGACATCCAGTGTGGGCTCCCCATCCTTCCAGGGAAGCGTCAGTCATGACCATCTCCTGGTATGTGGGGGCTCTGGAAATCCGTACCCCCGGCGATATTGGAGCACACGCCCCACCACCTCATTGCCCGACGGAACTCCTCGTCGAGTGCGATCCTATCCTGGAAGCCTCCGGACACCTAGACCCAACGAGCGTCGAGGAACTCCTGTAGAGGGTGCATCTGCAACCTGCAGAGCCGGATCAGGTATATGCATGACGACGACATGCCGAGAAGGAACTTTATCGTCCTCACCGTGGTGACTGAGTGCCAACAGCAATTGCACTTGGCCGAGGATGGCAGATATTCTCTCCTCAGACGATGCCAGGCAGGCCACTGTGTCGAGTTTGGAACCCAGGAACACTGTGTCCTGCGATGGAGTCAAGCAGGACTTTGCATAATTCACTAAGAGCCCCAGTTCTGTCAACAGCTGGACGGTCCTCGTCTTGTGGTCGACAGCAATGTCCTTCGATCTGGCCCGAATGAGCCAGTCGTCCAGTTAAGGGTACACGTGGATCCCTTGCAGTCTTAGATGGGCCACCACCGGCACTTGGCGAAGACTCTGGGCACTAACTTCAGTCCGAAGGGAGGAGCCTTGAATTGGTAATGCTTCCCGTGCATGACGAAGCGCAGAAACTTGCGGTGTCCTTTGCGGATGGGGACGTGGAAGTAAGCGTCCTCTAGGTCCAACGACGACAGTCTCCCTATTCCAGCTGGCCGAGCACGTGTTGAAGCATGACCATTCTGAACTTCTGGGACTTTATGTACTTGTTCAGTCGTCGTAGGTCAAGAATGGTCCTCCATCCTCCGGTCTTCTTTCGTACGAGGAAGTACCTTGAGTAAACTCCAGAGCATGGGAGCCGCTTTGGAACTAGATTTATAGCCACTTTCTTTAACATGGCCTGAACCTCCAGCAGGAGCTGAGGGATGTGGTTTTCCTGTCAGGCCACCAGTGGTATTCGGGGAAACTTTAGTTGGAACTCTAGTGCATGTCCGTGGGCGAGAAAGTCCAGCACCCAAAGACCGGTGGAGATGGTCAGCCCGACGTCCTGGCCAGTTCAATCTTGCTTGCAGCTCAGAGGGCTGCCCTGCGGCCCCTGACATCTGCCACCGAAGGCCTTGGAACAGCTCCTGTTGGCTTCCCATCTGGCAGAACCCTGCATCCGCGATGTCCATGGCCACCGTGATGGCGCGATCTGACGCCACTTCGCCTTCTTGAAGGATCTTCAAAGCCTCAACTCGCTTGTCGCTGTGGAAGTCCAGGAGTGGAGCTAGTTTAAACCACAGCTCCCGGTCCTCTCTGGCCACGATAGCGAGGGCAGCCTTGACCATCGTCCCGCCGAACTTGACGATTTCTTCCTGGCGGCCACCTAGACCTCCGGGTCTGGTGACAGGTGAGACTGCAATCACTTGGGTGCAGAGTCTGGCCCCCTGTACTTTTCCAGCCGGTCTCTTCAATGCGGCTATAGAGGGGTTCTTCCTCAGAGCCAGCCCTTCATCCCAAACGTAGTCCAGGAGGGGGACTGAAAGAAGGTTGGTCTTCCTCTTCGGCTCCTGGCGCTGATATAAGAAGCCTTCCTTTGCCTCCGGCATGAGCTGGAAAAGCTCTGAAGCCCGGGCGATCATTGCATGGAAAAATCCCATCTCGTCCGGGGTAAGAGACTCTGGGCGGAGGCGATGGGAGGTCCCCCATCCCATCATCATCTGTGCCAGTCGTCGCCATGTCGGATTCCGTCTCCCTTGGGTGGAGAGAGGGGCAGTGGACAGGGGATGTGAAGGGTGGCATGGTGGTGTCAACAGGACGACCGGCACTGGCAGCGCAGGAGGAATGGCCGGTGGAGTCGCCGGCATCCTCCTCTGCATCTCGGACACCAGTGTGCGTAGGGTCGCGCGAATGTCCAGTGAACAGTCTCTAGGTGATAACTGGGGCGGAGGAGTAGGGTCCGGGCCCTCGTCGCCTCCATCGATGTGTCCCCATCGCCCCCGTCGTGAGGCAAGTCCCCAGTGTTTCCCTCGTCGGCATTGCCCTCGTGGACGGTATGGATGGAAAAAGTCTGTTAGGGAGAATTCTCTTCTAAGGCCAATTTCCCTTACCTATAGAGTCCCCCAGCAGCTTTGCTGGATTTGAGGGGTTTATTTTTTTTCTCCTGCTAAGAGTGAGACTTTTTCCCACTCTTAGCTATATTGCTAATGTGTGTTTTAGGCTATTTTTGTGCTTATGGTCTATGGGGTTTTTCTCAAACCTCATAGGTATCAGCTATTTACATGTGTGTTACACAGCAGCCTCATTGCAGTAACACAGGGGTGTCACAGTGACCCCCAATCAGACTCCATGCCCTGGGGCTGACTACTGTCTCCCAGGGCATGTAAAGTCCCCATTGACTTTATTAGTCAATTATGAACAAAACCAGTACAACCCATCTTACTATGGAAGTACTGGAAAGTGTTCATAGTTTTTCCCTAGTGTTCATTTTCGAGAGGGTACTGGCAAGTCCCTCTTTCCAAAGTTTCTGGCTGGTGGCAGTGGTTACTACCGTAAATATTCGACTGCGAATATTTCCCTATGGGATTTTCCCATTGTTCGAGGCTACCACTTTTACTGACAGCCTCTAACAAACCGCTGGTTTATTTTATTATTAACTTTACTCCGGTAGGTTTTTATTGCCAGATCTTTGATATCATTTCTTTCTCGAGTCTTTCTCTGAAATCCTAACCCAGGTTGGGGATCCTTTGTTCATCCGTTTGGCGGGCTTCTGCACAGAAGCCCTCTTCTCGGTGCCACGGAGTCTGGGATAGACCGGATGTGTGGAAGGGGGAATAGGCACCCTGGACAGGGTTACCTAGGCAACCCGTTGCACTCTACCCCGATAGGCTGTGGGTTATCCCGCCAGGATAGCCATCCCACTGTGTGAGTGACAGCTAGGCTGTATGAATGGGGTTTTTTCTGCCTAAAAGCAGGGCTCTGAGGACTGGAGGACAAGACGTCGCCACTGGAACTAAGAAACCAGAAGAGGAGAGAAGCTAAAGACACCTGCAACGACTGAACCACCGGTGAAGCCCTGCTGCAGATCCTCACCACTTTTCACCAACAACTCGAGAAGATCTTTGCCTGCAGGAGTCTTCTTCCCTTGAGCTGGTGGGGCCAACCAGTTCGCCAATCGCCTTCCAGGACCTGCCCTGGTTGAATCGCCAGTGCCCTGCACTCGAAGAACGGATAGCCAGTCACCCGTTCACCACAACTGTGATTTAAAGGAGCGTACCTTTTATTCGTTTTGGCATCAGCACAGCTGGCTTCATCCCTGGGCAGTGCAGTGACTCCAACCTTCCTCCACACCGAGAGCCTCTCCTCCTCTTCTGGATCTCCCGAACTGCAGGAACTGCCAGGAACTACTGCCACCACTGGAGCCTCTTCCACTTTCAAGGTACATTGTTCCACCAGGCCTCCCGTTTCGTTGGGTACTGCTAAAGGTGTTTTAGATCCTTTACTTACCTACTGGGTTGGCCACCCCTATCGTCTAACATTGTCTTTTACCTTCTGCAACCGCCTTTTCAAAATCGTTAAACAAAAACTTGACTGCAGCTACTAGAACAGTTTGATCCTGGGCACTTTGCCTTGTACCACTGACTCTGACACAGGCCTAATGACTCTGGCTAAATCTGTTACAACTGCCTTCTCTAGATTGCTTCTCACCCAGAAATGTTTTGGTGCACCTAAATTCTTATAACCACCTTTTCCTTCCCCTTGTTAATATTGTGAAGTGCCATTTTGCTCGGTTTTAACCTAAGTATTGCTTATGCTAAAGTACTGCCTTGCCTAACTTGTTCACAATCCACTTGGGAAGTGTTGCTGGTGTGTTGTAGAATCTAAACCTGCATAACGTGTCCTTTCCCTCCCTTTTGAGAAATTGTTAGAGTGCCATTTCTGTTTGGTTTACACTGTGCCGTTTTACTCAGTTTTCACTCTTGCTCAAACTTGTCTACAATTTAAATAGAGTTGTGTATACTTTTGACTGTTTTAACTTGCTTTAATGATAGTGATTTGTGTGTTGAACTTAAGAGTGTGTAAAATATATATTATTTTTGATACAAAGCTTTGGTCAGCGTTTCCTTGTTCCATAGTACTGTAGTCCTATTGTGTAAACCCTGAATACTGCTCATCTCTCGAGATAAGTCTGACTGCTCAGCCACAGCTACCAACTAAATCTGTGTGGTACAGACTGATACCAAAGGGTATTTATTGCATATACCTGTGGTCCTAATCTTATGTAGTGCTCCATAAGGGAACTGTAGGAGATTCCGCCTAACACAATCTCGTCCTCATCAGCCAAAGAAATGTGCCCCACCCCTTCTTCGGCATCCTCTTCTCCGGTGTCTTCTCCGCAGGCTTATTTGAAGCCTCCCTCCAGTAAGGGGAGGGACACCCTTGCCATCGCCGGGGCACCCTGCGGGTCCGCCCTATGGCCTTCAAAAGCAACGCCACCACCACCTCGAGGGAGGGTGTCGATTTTGCCTGGTGAACTTGTCCTTCACGGAAAGGCTGGGTCCCTTGTCTGGTTTGGCTTTCTCCTTCCTGCCCGTGTCGGACACCTTGTCCTGCTTGGCCTTCTCCGGCTTCCCTCTCAGCTTCTCGGGGTAGCTGACTTCCTCTTGGACAATCCAGAGTGGTGGCTGGAGACCAATGCTGATGCCGATGGGGATAACGATGGCTCCCTCACCGTCGCAGGACCAGCAGCAGCGCAGACCCTGACGGAAGTGGACTCACGGTGCTTGGCCTTGTGTTGGGGCGCCCTCAAAGGACTTAGAAGCCCACTCAGCTTTCCCGGATTCGCGAGAGGCATGCCCGGGGGTACCGCCCAGTGCCTGAGGCCTTGGCCTGCAGCCAAGCTTCCAACCGTTGATGTCGATCCCTCAACGTTTGCTTTGAGAAGCCAGAGCAAAACACACAATCTTCCTCCTTATGTGTCGGGTGCAGGCAATACAGACACTGGGAATGTTTGTCATCCATGTACACATTCCGCAAACCACAGTCAGAGCCCAGCTTGGAGAGACGGGCTGTCGTCCTCGTCCAACATGATCCACGTGGTGTAGGCCAGCATAATCTTCTGGGAGCATCCAAGAAGAACACTATGAAAAACAGCCCTTGAGGGGAGCTGAAAAGTCAGAAAAACTGATCCCCTGTCAGTCAGAAGGATGAAAGATGGAGCACACGGGCTCGATTGACCGAAAAATAGAGTAACTCTCAAAAAGAGAAAAACGCAGCAAAAAGCTCAAAGAGCAAAGCACGAGGCCTCCCACCACTTGAACGTGCAGTACAAATCTGAATATGGCTGCCAGAGGAGGGGCTTAGGTAGACGGCACACATTGGCTGGGGGCAGTATGACCCAGAGCTCAGTGATTGGTTTATAGGAGAAAGACAGTTTAGAAACGAAACTGAAACATTTTTTTCTTTTACTGAGTATTCCCAGCCTGACGACTGGGAATATTCATGAGCATGTGAATCCATGCCAGACCCCATGATAGAGGAGAGTAACATCCTCTCAGTTACAGGTACTGGGTATATAGCACCTTTCTCTAGCAGGCTCAAAATGTACTGCACAAGGAACGGATCCAGAACTTTCAACAAGTGAAAGTTGGATGGTCCCAAGGGCTTTTTTAAAATGGGGAGGCCTGGGCTACTGTTTCCAACACCCACACATCTGAAGTAACATCCCGCCATTCTTGCCGATGCTGAGAGAGTCTGCCTCCCACCCGGAGTCTTGTGGGTGAAGGCCTCAGAGGTTTGCAGGCAGCTGAAGCAGCAGCTGAAGGTAAAGTAGCCATTGCTTGGGCGGACTTGGCACCCCTCCCTCATCCACCACAAGGGAATCTTCTTTGGCCCCTTTGACTAGTCAGTCCTCTCGCCCTTCCAACTGAGGAGTAGAAGAGAAAGGACCTACCCCTCAAGATTATCCGCTGGGGTCATATGGTTGTGGCTGTCTGATAGCAGCACCAAGGGATTTGCCTGCCAGAAGTCTGCAGCTTCTCCAGGCTTTCATCAGCCTTGCTGCCAAACAGGTGAGTGCTGTCATGTCAAAGAGCCTGTTGAGTCTAGACTGCACGTCTGCTGTAAATCTCGACTTTCTCAACCACGCAAACCTGTGCATCAGTGCTCACCAACATGGCTCTTCTGATGCTATCAGCAGAGTCCAGTCCGGATTGTAAAGACTCACACATAGCTTCCTTTCCATCTCTTACAAAATTCAGGAAGCCATCTCTTTCTTCCTCTTTGGGAATATGATCAGCCCCCATAGCTATGCAGTCCCACAGGGTGATCGTACATTTCGCTAAGGCCCAAGTGCCATTTGCAGACTTAAGAGCCATGCTCCTGGCAGAAAACACCTTCCTTGCTCAAGTGTCAAACGCTTATCGTCCCAGTCAGGTGGGATGGTCGGGTATGCAGCCTGTTTGGATGTAGACATAGCTGTCACAGATTTCCCCCCTTCTCACCTGTCTGTGTTGTTTGTTCCAGTTCTTCGATGAAGTCTTCTTTCACACCGTTCGGGTCTTGTATAACCCTGTGCGTGGGTCCTCTGGTTCCAGCGTGCGGTTCGTGTCCCGTCTGCAGGGTGCGTTCAGATGTCCTGGAAAAAAAGTCCAGGAAATGGCGAGGAGCGCACTCGGAAGGCAAGTGCGAAGGAAATCCAGGAATGCAAGGTGAGGACAAAAAGGGGAGTATGAAGGAGGAGGGAAATTAGGGGACCGGGAATCAGTGGAAATCGCTGTACGAACTACGGCAGCACACGTCTGACTATTGCAAGCGGTAGCGTTGAGAGGCGAAGGCCGCAGGGGCGTGTCTGCTTTGTAGAACGCAGCGCGTACAACGCGGAGACTGGCAAACAGCGTTTCACGTTCAGCGGCCATTTTGGGAGTACTGCTGAGTTCAGTCCCCTATGGGTCAGGGACCACGAAGTCCAGAAGGGACGCGTCCGGTGGTTCATGACAATTGCTGCGTGAACTGCCAGGCTTTCTGTTGTAGGGTGCTTCGACAAGTAGTCAGGGTCGATACTGAAAGGCCTGTACTTTTTTGGTGAGATTCTGATTTACCGCAGGACTTGACTCAGGAGCCTCCCAATTCGCCTCAACCCTTTCTTTGGAGGGTGACATGAAATGGAGTTACAGGATCCTTCTGTTGAACTTTGTCAAGAATGTCTGTCAGGTCGTCTTGCTCGAATGGAGAAGCAGGTCTGCCCATCCCAGAAAATCAATGACTCTGGTCATAAGTTGCCTGTACGAGGCATCTACATGGTCTGCCAAACTCAAGTTCTGGAGAGGTGTCAATACCACTTGCAGACTGAAGGTTTTCCTACAAGTCTCAACCTAGATTCTTCTGAAATAAGGACTTCAGGGACATTGGGAGTGCCAAACTCCAAATCAAAAGGTGGGGTGTCTTGGTCTGATGGCTCGTGCTCTCAGAGGATAAGGCTTTGAAGAGATCCTTTCTAGGCAAGAGTCTATAGGATTGTTCCTCTTTAGTGCATAAGGGCAAAGATGGCTTTGAGCCCAGAGGCGGGGATTTCTAAGCCGATTGTTTTGACGGTTTGGACATGGAAGGCGTGGATGGCTTCAACTCCACAATGACTGACATTGATGGCACCAATTTCTTTGACTTATGCACTGCCTGAGCCCTCAAAGGACCTGAACCTCGATGGAGTTGATGTTTTTTCGCAGAGTCGAGACCTGAAAGGTTCTCAATGGTCCTCCGGTTTGCATCCCGAGCTCGAGGGCATGCAGGATTTCTCCTTAACCCTTTCCTTGCCAGCTTTATACAGAGCAACAGGAGCATGTCTTTCTACCTTTTCTTTAGGGGGGGTGGGGGGAGGGCCTCCACCTCAAATTGTTTATTGAGCAGGAGTCGAAGATTTTGTTGGACAGGCTATACTTCTCTCTGGAGAAGAATCAGAGGAGTTGAAGGCAACCTATAGCGCCTTTTCTTCACCTTCTCGGAACAAGACTAGGAATGGTGAGACCCACTCCTAGAGCGCGACTGCTTTTTCAATATTTTCCTTTGAGGAGAGTCGCCTTGACTAATTGGATGATTGTTTCTTTGACGGTGTGGTGGAGGGGGATTTAGTTGGGGGCCTACCCGCCTTTAATTTCCGATTATGCTCTTTCAGAGCCCTACCGGTCATGGACTGACAGGACCCACAGTCCGCCGTCCTGTGCTCCATGCCAAGGCATCAAAGACACACCCGATGAGGGGCCATGAGTGACATTTTGGCACTGCACTCGTGACATTTTTTGAACCCGGTCTTCGGGGTTGGCGGTGTCGATGATGAGGCCGTCAATATCGATATTACAGTTTTAATTTTAAAAAACGAAGCATGCCGTATTTCTCAAAGCGTTGGCTAATGAAGTCTAACGGGAGTGAAGTCAACAGGTGCTGTGTGTGCTATATATACCAAAAAGGACGTCGACCCAGAGATGTAAGCCCTCGAGGGACATCAAGTCGACCGCATCGATGCACAAGACCATCTGACGAATTTTCAATTCCGAAGCAGCTAAAGCTTGAAGGGAAGAAAGATGAGGAATACGTGGAGGGTACAATCCATTTGAAATGCCTGAACCATAGTCTAAAAGGAAACCATTTTGTTTTTACTTGTTACAGTGCTCCAGAGACACCTGCTATCAACGCCACCAACATCAAAGAGCAGGCAGGCCCCACTTATGCTGCCATGCAGACACTCTTTTGACTCTACAATCATTGCACTTCCTGGTCTCTGAAGATGGCACAGACCAGAATCAGTGCAATCCTCGTCCCATCGAGTGCCATGATGGAGGTTCCCAATTCATCCAGTTTTGGTTTAGGAGGAAAAACAGTACTCAAAGCTCCATAAACAATGTGGTGCCAACTCCCTCAGATTCTGCTTTCTGAGCTCCTTGCAATCAAATGAAGTTAGAACAGTCTGGCTTTGGCCCGACTGTAGGACACTAGCCCCCCCACCCCTCAAGAAGCTCTGTGCCAGTCCAAATGCTGGCACATTCCTATAAATGTGGTCTTTCTACCTTTCTACAGGTCCTTTAGCTTGTAATCCTGAAACAGTTTTTGCAGAACTGACACCTATCATAGGCTCTGGGTGAAGCCCAACTGTGCCTTTGCTGAAACAACGGATATCTGAACTATTCAACCACAGCAAAAAGTGTGACTTTGAAGGCATCCTTCCCACAGTACGGCACAGTACAGCACAGCGTCCTTACACTACTGGGAACTGCCAGCAGACTGAGAAAACCTGCATACCTAGCAGTGAGCCAATCCCTCCTACCAACCTCCTACAGTGCACACTATCCATCCTCACCAGATCACCAGATTCAGACAACCTGCATCCTGGCAGTGAGCCAATCCCCCTGACCAACCTTCCACAGTGCACACCAGACTGATAAAACCTGCAACTCTAGCAGTGAGCCAATCCCTCCTGACCAACCTCCCATAGTGCACACCAGACTGATAAAACCTGCATCTCTACCAGTGAGCCAATCCCTCCTGACCAACCTCCCACAGTGCACACTATCCACCGTCTCACCAGACTGATAAAACCTGCATCTCAAGCAGTGAGCCAATCCCTCCTGACCAACCTCCCACAGTGCACACCAGACTGATAAACCTGCATCCTGGCAGTGAGCCAATCCCCACCCCCCCCCTCCCGGCAAACCTCCCACAGTGCACACGATCCATCCTCTCACCAGGTCTCCAGACTTTGACTTTTTCGTTTCCCCATCCTCGTCATCTTCATCCATGTCCACATCCTCGTCTTCGTCCTCGTCCGATGGAACATATTTATTCTGAATTACAGAGAACATGAGTTATGAGAGATTACAATGCAGCAGAACCAGTTTCTCTTTTTATGACATTTGCCTCCAGCTACTTCATTTAGTGAATAATTAAGTTACTCACCGTAGTGACTACCTTACTCCTAGTCCATAGTCCCCTTTCTTCCATACTTTTGGGACATTCCGTCCTGTGGAACGGGACCGGAGCACTTTTGTAAAAAGCATCAACATTTTTCAAAAATGTGTCCTCTTTCACGCGGGGTACCGCACGTGGCCATAACTCTGCCCTCCTTGGCTCCGCCCAGTGCATCGCCCATCAGTCCTTTTCTATCGCCAGGTCTGAGACCTTTAAGCAATAATAGAGGAACCTTATTAGAGGGGACGGCAGGCGGGCGTATGGAGGAAAGGGGACTATGGACTACGAGTAAGGTGGTCACTACGGTGAGTAAACTGGTTATACTCCTACATCCTGTCCCCTTTCCTCCATACTTATGGGAGATTCCCAAGCACTCCTTACAGGAACTGTGGGTGGATGGAAAACCCCTTACTGGAAAAGGTTCTTTAACAGCCAGGCCAAACTGAGCATCCGATCTGGAGCTCAGGTCCAGACAAATATGCTTACAAAAGCCGATGGGGAGGCCCACGTAGCCGCTTTCGCGATGGTCTCCCAGGGAACATATTTTTGGAAGGCAACGGCAGCCGCCTTGCTCCCCACTAGATGTACATGAATTTCCTTTGGGGCCGAAGACCCTGAATGGTATACGCCTCAAATACAGGCCGCGATCCATCAGAAGATGGTTGCTTTCGAGGCCGGCTTTCCCTGCAGATTTCCAAAGGTCACAAAAAGCGGCAGAGTTCCCAAGCTCCGATGTTCTGTCCAGATAGAACTTAAGGGCTCTTCTAACGTCCAGGCATAGCAGAACCCTGTAAGCCTCTGAAACCGGGTCTGGGAAGAATACAGGCAATTAAATTGATCAAATGAAAATCGGAGACCACCTTCGGAAGAAAGGAGAGATTAGTACGCAGGACAACCTTATCTTTATGAAAAGTAAGGAATGGATGCTCTACCGACAAGGCCTGAAGCTAACTTACACACCTTGCTGAAGTCACAGCAATCAAAAAGAATACTTTCCACGAAAGGTACTTAAAATCGACACTAGCCATGAGCTCAAAAGGCTTACGACAAGGCCGTAAGGACTACATTCAGATCCTACCTTGGATGCAGGTTGGAATATGGGGGTAAAGATGTAATAGGCACGCAAAAGTTGTCTTTTAATGACTGGATTCGTCATTGAAAAAGAGCACTGGTCAGTGGACAGGTAAGCGGCGACATCCAACAAATAAGTCCTGCAAGACAAGACATGAATGCCCGATTCTGCCAGATGGGAGACAAAAGACAGGACTATGTTGATAGTAGCCTCCCTGGGGTCCAGCTGCCTAGCTAAACACCAGTGGCAGAACCGTAACCATTTACTCCTATACTGAGACCTTGTCGAAGGATTCCTGGCTGCCTGAATAATGCACATGTTATCCGCTGACAAATTGAAACGCTCTAAAAATCTGAACTCGGGCACCAGGCCGCCGAACTGAACGATTGTGGGGAGGGGTGCCACAACTGCTGATCGCTCTGGTGAAGCAGATCGGGGACCAGTGGAAGCTTGAGCGGCGGACACGGATAGATGCTGAAGCTCCGAAAACCAAAACCTGGCCAGACACCAAGGGGATATGAACAGGAGAGAGCAATTCACTGTGTTCCTTAGCTTGCAAAGCGCCCGATGGATCAGAGGAAGGGATGGAAAAGCGTAGGCCCTCATGTTGTGCCATGGAATTTCGAGAGCATCTCCCAGAGGGGAGGCTCCGAGCCCGTTCCTGGAGGCATACAAAGGAAGCTTCCGGTTTGTCGATGTCACAAAGAGGTCCACTTCTGGAGTGCCCCAACAGCGAAAAATATCAAAGATGATCTCTGTGTTCAGTTCCCACTCGCAGCAGACCACTGCTCGTCGGCTGAGAGCATCTGCAATGACATTCAGCTGGCCCGGGATGTGTACTGCTACCAGCCAGATACCATGCTGAATGGCCCATTCCCAAATCTGAATGGCAAGATCCACAAGAGGAGGAGACCTGGTATCCCCCTGCTTGTTGATATAGAACATGGACACTGCATTGTCTGTGCGGACACGGACCACCTTGTTGACAATGTTTGGTTTTAACGCTTTCAGCACCAGGAATATCGCCAGGAGCTCCATATAATTTATATGAAGCTGTCTGTCCTGTGGCGACCGAAGATCGAAAACCTGGAGATGATCCAACGTCGCACCGCAACCCAGAAGGGAGGAATCCGTTGTGACAGTCAATAGTGGGCAAGGGTCCTGCAAAGGAGCACCCACCGACAGATTGCTGAGAGACGACCATCAAAAGAGGTCCTTCCTCATGAAAGGTGGAACCAGAATCATTTTGGAATCTGGATCCCCTGCTTGAAGCCAGGAGCTCCGAAGAGCCATCTCCGTCCGCCTCATCTTGAGACGAGCAAGAGGAAGAGCCAGCACACACAAAACCATGAGGCCTGGAAGCCTCTGGAAACACCAGGCCGACATGCTCTCCAACTGCATAAACACCTGACACGGGGCAAACAGATCCGCCATTCTGTCCCCAATCAGGTGCACTCTGCAATTGATCGTGTTCCAACGAAAACCCAGAAAAATCAAGTCCTGAGAGACTGTCATGGAGGATTTCCGCCAGTTCACCAACAGCCCAAGGTGGAACAGGAGCTGGAGGAAGAACTAAAGGTTGCTCGAGCCTATCAGTGGACAAGGACTGTGCAGCAGCAAGTCGTCCAAATACAGAAACACATGGATACCCTTTAGCCGAAGAAAAGCTGCAATGACAGACATTATCTTCGTAAAGACGAGCTGAGACCAAACGGGAGCACACGAAACTGGAAATGCTCCTCCCCATGGAAAACTGCAGGTATTTCCGATACGGACTCCAAATGAGGATATGCATATACGCATCCTGAAGGTCCACCACACTGAGCCAATCGTCCTCCTGTAGAGGACTTTATCTGACCGGGCACAATTATGTTGAATTACTCCTGGGGCAAGAGAAAGGTTGAACTGGGAAATGTCTAAGATGGTGCGCAGGCCAGCCTGGCTGGGTTTGGGCACCGTAAACAGACCGGAGTAGAAGCCCTCCCCTCGCTCCCCCAGGGTAACTGGTTCCACTGCCTTGAGATCCAGAAGCTTCTGGATTACGGCTCTGAGGTAGGGCATCCCCGACTGCTGGAAGGGGAGGATTGATGGGTGGGGTAGGGGGAAGGTGCAAGCGGAAGCCCACCCGAGCAATGGAGAAGACCCACTGATACTCGGTTATGGTCTGCCACATCTCCCAGTGAGACGCAATGCGCCCTCCCACCGGGGTCTCGTGCGAGCGTCGGAAAACATAATTTAGCAGACTACTCGGCGAGACCCCACTTGATCCTGAAGAGGAGGCAGAGGACTGAGCGGAAATTCAGCCTTGCTCCTGTTTCCGACGAGAGTTCCCAGATGGAGGATCGAACCTGCGTGCCCTCCGATCCAGAAACCCTCGAAAACCAGAGGAGGACCAGGCTGAGATGACATTCTTTGAGCTTCACCAACACGTACAGGGACGTGGCTGTTTGAGTGCGGTCTTTAGTCTTAGTCAACTCCATATCCGTTGGCCGTCAAAAGGCAGTTCCAGAACCTTATCCTGGACTTCCTTAGAGAACTTTGTTGTATGAATCCAAGCCTGACGAGGTGTCAACGCCAACCATGAGGCCCCGAGCCGAGGTGTCAACATAAGCCGTGGCCTCAAGCTTATCCTGTGCCAGAACTCTGGCATCCGACAAGCCACCCTTAAAATCATCCAGCTTGTCCGCTGGATTTTCTCCTCAAATTCAGATAGACCTTTCCACATTTTCATATTTGCCGCCGCTAAGATGAGCTCTGCGTTCGCCTGGCGCAACTGCAGGGCCGAATTAGCGAAGATCTTTCTCCCCAAGGAGTCAAGCAACTTTGTCCTCCTTGGCCAGAACCTGGGCTGCCGCTGTACAAGACGCGGGAGCCAGTCTGGATGTTAAGTGGCAGCCGCCACCACCGTGGAGGAAGGGAGCGGGCAAGATGCTAAGGCTACCTCTTCCGAAGTGTGAAGCCTATTACGAGCGTCAATCCACTTGTTAACATGAAGTCCAGAGTGTGGTTTATCCCAGACCTTGCGGACCTCGGCCAAAATGTCCCTCTGAAGGAACAAGCCGGTACGCTCCTGGGGAGACGAGGTGAACACCCAGAAAGCACTGCAGGTGATTCAGGTACTGGTACATCGAGAAGAGATGTCCAGAACCCAGTCATGGAACGCTCTAACAGAGCGGGGTTGGTCCTCGCTATCCTGATTCCCTGCGTGTCATCTGACACGTCTGGATCGACCTGCGTCACATCTGGCTCTGCCGAAGACTAGTCTATTGGGGACAAGGGAGGCAGGGCGGAAGGGCTGGAGGTGGGCCAATCGGTAGAGGTGGAACAGCTGCCGGGACAACCAGTGAGACAGCTGGAACCGTCGGCAGAGGAGCAGGCGCTGGAGGGCAGATTTACCAAAAAGACCTCTTAAGTACTCCTTCATGGGATCAGAGTGCAAGAGCCTCTGAAATTTTCCGAAAAAGGCATCCTCCGCCGAAGGTTTGGACATTGGCGTGGGAGAGGCCACTCAGAGGAGTAATTCCAAGGCCATAAGGGAGAGGGCTGCCAACAAGGGCTTCCTCCAATCGGATCAACATAGGTCAAAGGGGCAGATGTAGCAGGCAGCGAGACTGCGTGCGTTAATGGCATCCGAACATTCCAGTCATAAACTGAACGAAAAGGATTCGCACCAGGAAGTCGATGTTCACCTGATAACACGCTCCAGCACCCGACGCCGATGGCGTAGGTGTAAGGGAGGAATCCAAAATGGCTGCCGTAGTTCACACGGGAACGGGCGCCATTTTGTCAGCATCTGAGGAAAGCTGCGTCACATGTATGAGTGAGACAGGGATCTGCACAGACGGGTCAGGGGCCTTGACTTTAGCCTTGACACAAGGAACCTCGGCCGAGCCGGTACTGTGTTTCTCAGACATACTATTAGCCAAATTAGCCTCTAGAAGAGGAACCTCGGCAGAGCCAGTAACAGAGGAATTATGGTCAGCGACCTCAATCTGTGCCCCCTCAACAGAACCGGTATCACTGCAAAGACAGGAATGTTGAGGAATTCACCCCACAGACAAGACCTTGGCAGGTTTCTCAGTTCTGTCGGTCACCTTAGCCTCAGAAAGAGGAAACTCGGAAGGAACAGAGTCTGGTAATGGCTCCCTCAAGAGGGGCCTCGAACCTTGGTTTGGTACAGAAAGCCTCTAAAGAGGCCTCAGAGCGAGCCCCGTTGTCTGTATGGGAAGCTCCAGACAAGGAGACCTCGAAGCAAGCTCTGGTACCCACCGCCTCAGTAGAACTGGGCCAACGATTGGTACCCACATGAGGGGCTTCGGATTGTGATCTGGTGTTGGTAGGCCCTTTACGGAAGCCCTCGGAGAAAACTCTGATATCTTTTTTAGGCCTGGAAGGTACCTCAGGGGGGAACCCCGGTAATAGAGCTTATGAAGCCTTTCCCGGACCGGGAAGACCCCGGGAAGGAGTGCCCCAGTCAGGGTGCCCTAAAAACTAAATAACTTACCAGGCGTTTTTTCTTCTCCTCGATGAAACTCTGAAAATGAGGAGGAATGTGCTGAAACACCTCCCACCGTTCCAGAAGATGTTGAAGTGCCCGGACCGAGAGGGAATCGCAGTAAAAACATTCCCACCAATGATCCGGACTCAAACACTAAGCGAAGAGGATGGGGAACCGCCCTAGCGAAGTGTCGCTTGCAAGAAGAAAATTCTAAATGAACCAGCATAAACGGACTACTTTGCGACCGCCAAACCGGAGAAGGAGAGAAGGACACTGCAAGGAAAAAATCTTCCAAAAAGATGCAAGTGCGTCCAGTCCCGACCGCACAGAGAAAAGGACTGATGGGCAATGCGCTGGGCAGAGCTTAGGAGGGCAGGGTTACGGCCATGTGCAGTATTCCGCATAAAAAGAGGGACTTTTTTTAAAATATTGATGCTTTTTACAAAAGTGCTCTGGTCCCGTCCCACAGGACGGAATGTCCCATAAGTATGGAGGAAAGGGGACGGGACGTAGGAGTATGATCTTTCTGCAGCAAGCATTGCACTATGACAAACACAAACTGTCTCCCAACCCCCACACTTCTCCCGTGGGTACCAAACACCAGTTGATACATGTCTGCAAAGCCTATCAGTTCATTGGCACTCACTCTTTGGTTGGAAGAAAATAACTACCAAGGAAGCATTCTACTATAGCAAATATTATGCCGGACGAGAACCCCCCCACCCACCCCGTCGCAAGGTAAGTGAAGGCATTAGGCCCAAACACATTCCCCAGCACCAGACCCAGCCCCACCCCTACCAACTTCCTTTATCTACCTTAAGAAAAGAAACACCTAAAAACCCTCCCTTGACCCTCCTCCAGCCCGCCCTCCCTAGACCAGACTGGTGCTGCTATGGATCACATAACCCTGAGCAGTAGCACCAAGCAAAATAGGGAAGCTAAGGGGGGGAAGCCCACTTACTTCTCGCTGCTTCGAGGACAACACTCCCCACTACCAATACCCAGGTAATTGAAGGCCTTAGGCCTACAAATGTTCCCTAGCTCCCCCACCCCTAACCACATTTATTTCCCTTAACTTAAAAAGAAAAAACCCAAAATGAACCCCTGCTGCCAGCCCACCCTCTGTAGGGCCCGATTGGTGCTGCTGGGCACCACGTGACCTGAACAGCACTCATCTCTGGCCCTCCCAGGGCAGCCAGTGAAGGGCACAGATTAAGGTCACCTTCCCTCCCAGTTTGCCTGCCAGGCGCCACGCTCTCCATCTAGAGCTACATTCAGGTATGTTACACCTATTTTGTATCACGCCACGGTTTGTATTTTGTATTTGGCCACACTTGCATTTTGCTTCCCACAGTGTACCAAATGGGGGATCTGCTATTTTGAATCTCGCCACTTCTATGTTTTGCTTCACTTTCTTTTGCCTCCCGAGTGCTCCCAGATTAGGTTCACACTTTTGAGTATCGCCACTTACATTTTGCCTCACCTCTGATATTTCACTGCACACATTTCACTCACAGAATATAGCGGAGCGCCACGAAAAAAAAAATGTGGTCCAGCTGTTAGCATAGCCTCACATCAAAATGTATGCTATTTGACTAATACCTTTAACATCGCTACGACCCATAGAATACACCAGAGTACCGCACAAAATTAGATCCATCTGTTCACAGCTTGGCACAGCACCCAATCCCTGCGCCTTTGCAATATAGGCTGCTGTTTGAGACCAAGCCATCCACTACCTTCCTTCGAATTTAGCAATAAATGCACACACTCATTTTACCACTCCTTTCATTATTTTTCAACACAGACTACGGTCTTCCAAAGGACGTTCATCCTCACAGCGCATCGAAAGCATCAGGCGCTACACAAATAGCGCATAATATAACATATGAACCTCTTCCCGATAACACAATACCCAATCAAAAACAAAATGCTGACAAACAGCGCACTAGTACATATTGTGCAACTTGTACTACGTCTGTAGTGGAGTGTTAAAATGGATTTCTAAACTCTGCTCTGGTGAACAGATGTTTAGGAAGCCACCCTTGTTAGTGAGACCGGGAACACTTCTGCAAAGTTAGCCAGGACAATTCAAGTTAGCGTGGAGAGCAGCGAAGGCTAAGTCTCAGGAGTAGTGGAGGTGATCTGAGGTCTTGGATGAGCACACACATTAGGGCAACAAGAATCATCTTTAGATAGTAGTTTATCAAAAATACACAATGTATTAGGCCCAGACCAAACAAGTGAATAATGGAAAACAGTAATAATACTACTTAAACATACACTATGTTATGTTAAAGGTACTTATATAGCGCACCGTCACCAACGGAATTGGTCCCCAGGCGCTCTGGCGGATCTGTAAACAGGAAGGACGGGGTGGGTTAGTCGGGAGGAGGGGAGCAGGAGAGTGGAAGAAGTGATGTGCTGGTGGCAGCTTCAGCTCGGTATAAACCGAGTACTGGGCTTTGGTGCTAGAATCGGATCGGGCGAGACCTCGAGTGCTGTAGGTGATGTTTATGTGTTGTTGATGAGGTGTGGTAAAGTGCGTGTGGATTGCTGGGAGAGAGATGGTTGTGTGGCTTTGTGTGGTTTAAGTATGCAGAAGATTGAGGGCAGAGTTAGTGGGGTCTGTGTCCTGATTCAGGTACTTCTGATTCCGTTAGAGTTGTATCCCTGTGGGTTGGGTTGATGTTGGTTCCTCATGGGCCGACTCACTTTGTTGGTGCTGCGCTGATCCCACTGAATCATATTGATTATTGTTTGGATTGATAGGTAGGGTGTGGGACTGGGTTGGTAATATCTCTATTCTCTTATTACCTAGTGTGATACTGGTCAGTTGAGGTTTTGAATGGTTAAGGGTCGGGGTGGTGTTGATGTGGTGTTCTAGTGCTTCCGTCTAGGTGAGCCAGTGTATTCAGTCGTTCGTTTCCTCCTGTCATGACTGTCCTTCAGTTGGTTCTTGGTTTCTGTGGGGTGAACATCCTTGGGGATGTTGTTTAGTTGTAGTTTTTGTGTGATGGGCATTGTGCTTCCAGCTGTGTAGTAGGTGGACAGTGTGTAATGATGAAACATTCTGTTGCTCACCCACTGGATTGGGGCTGATGGTGTAGTGCTTCCTTTCCCTCTCTGTCTGTTCTCCTTAGATCTGTTGGGAATGGCTATAGTTTAAGGTCATGGTCCTCTTGATGATTCGTCCTAATGTTTCTGTCTTTGTCTTGCTATGCATATGGTTTTTGGTCGTATTGCAGCTGTCTACCAGTTAGTCATTTAGTATGTTGTGGGATATTTTCCTGAGTGTTTCCCCCCCCCCATCGATGGCTTGGTGTGGATCCGGGTTTCTCTTACGTTCCTGGATGTTTTAGTTGTGTGCGTGCCCCTGTGGCTGGTCTTTCCAGTTATGACGTGAACAGCCATGTTTTCAGTAGTTTCTTGAACAGTAGGTGGTTTCTTGTGTTACGTATGTACTTTGGAAGGTCGCTCCAGGTTTTCGGGGCTTGGTGAGAGAAGGAGGATCCTCCAAGTTTTCTTCTGTTGTAGGGTTTCGGTTCCAGGCGGATGTCAATGCTTGATCTGAGCGTTCTTGTTGGTTGATGTAGACGTAGTTTGTCTCGAGAACTCGGCGCCTTCGTTGTGTACCGCTCTGTGCGTGATGCACATTGTTTTTAATTACTATGTAAAATATATACAGTCACTTTACGGTCAATGCTGTAAATTGAGGATTAGGTGGCCTGCAGGGCTACTCTCCTCCTTCCCCTGGGTCAATTAGTTTCGTCCAGGCACTTGAAGCAGCTTCAAGGCAGGGAGTGCCCCAGGATAGTCCAGACTCGTTCAGCCAGGCAGCAACTCCTATTTCGGTGTTGGAGGAGAATTTATCAGAAATGTGCTAATTCCCTCCACCTTAGAGACCCCCAGCTTCTTTGCTGACTTGATTTTTTTTTTTAACCTGGAGAGAGAGACCCTTTTCCCCACTCTCTCATGTATTTTAATGTGATTTTTTAACACTTTCTTTTGGTTGAAGAGTCTAAAACTCCATAGGCATCATGTTTTACATTGTGTCACAGAGCACCTTCAGGGCAGTGGCACAGGGAAGTCTTTCTGATTTCCCAAAGGTTTGAATACCTTCTCTGGGATAAACTACTGTTTCCAAGAGCAGTAAAGTGAAATTGACCTTACTTACATTTGTAGCTTTCTAGACCCAGCACGCACTATCTTACCATAAGGTGCTGGAGGGGTTACCTAGTATCCCCTTGGTCTAGCTTCTCATTTAACATTTTTATGTTACCCTTTTCTCACTGAATGGCTGGTGGCAGTGGTTTCGTTTTAACTACCGTGGTGTGCATTTACCGCGGGCTGCATTTGCAGCTGCAGTAAAGCACCCAAAGGTGCCATTTTTGTCAAAATGGCCCGGTCTTTTTTCACCATTTCTTTGTGGAAAGGTCCTTCTTGAGATTTACTCTGCGCAACAAACCAGGTTGGGTCCCTTTGTTCGTTTTGCCTTTGGCGGGATTCATGAGTGAAGCCCGTGTCTGGGGTAGGTAGGAAGTGAGGGAGGTGCCCGAAACTCCCCATGAGTAGTCTCCTAGGAGACCCAAATGCACTCGTAGTGATTGGCCGGTTGACTGTCCGGCAAGCACAGCCACGCTGCTGTGTGATTGACAGCTAGGCTAGAATGAATGGGAGAGAACTGAATAAAAGGCGAGTCCTTTGGCTTGGAAAGCAGAGTCGACCACTGGACGAAGGAACCAAAGAAGAACTGGAAGAGGACGCCTGCTGCAACTCCTGGTCCATTGGTTTGCCCAGTGAAGCCCTGCTGCTGTGCAGAAACTCCAAATTCAGATCAACAGAAGCCCCTGCAAGGACCACTTCTCCCCTTGAGTTGGTGGGAACAATTAACTCCAAAGTAAGCCACCCGGACATTTTCTTGGAGCTGGTTGCATTTCCACAGAGTTGCTGCTGGAAACCAAAACGCCAGCGAGAGGAACAGCAGATTGTGTGTGTTGCTTTTAAGTTGGCCAAGAGCTCCAGGAAGATACTCTGGACTCCCAGGAAGCAGGACTGACCAAGCCTGAGCCACCTCAACAGAGTGCAGGACCCCCATAAGCAAGGAAAGTCCATCTGAACAGCCAGAAACCGCAGTGTTGCTATTTGCGGTAGTCGTGAGGAGCTGAAACACTGAAATGCCACTTGTTGGAGAAGACTGCCGGACCATCCCATTGCAGTGCAGAAGTCCTCCCTCCTGTCCCAACGACTGAGGACCAGGAACAGAGAGATCTGCACAGGAACAGAAGTCATCTGCTACACTTTTTCTTCAATACGAAGGTACTGTAAAGTCTGAGAGAACTTACCTCTTGTTGTAGAGTGCTTGCATCTTCTACTACTCACAAGCCTAAACAGCTTGTGGCCCTACATTGATTGTTCTTTTCTTCAAAGACTTCTAAAATATTGTGCAAGACTTTTCTTACTTACCTACCAGAAGTGCTTCAGCCCATTTAAGACTTTTGCCCATTTACATTGGTTTAACCTGTTATACTGAATGACTCTGCTTAGGGGATCCAAAAGTATTTGCCTGCTAAAGAATATTGGTGGTCACTTGTTTGTTCCAATAACCTTTTCCTTTGACCATGTTCTAAGAGTATTCTAAATGCAACAGTAAGATATTAATGTCCCCCGCACCGTAGCTATTGAAGTCACCCGAGGGTGTAGGTTGTGACTGTGGGTCAACCCAAAAGGCTCTTTACTGATTTAGAAACTAAGAGTGTGTAGTTTTTAAGTGTATTTGTGTGTTACTTTTATATTGCTCCCTTCTGAAGAAGGCTTATTCTAACTGACTGATAAATTAATAATTGTTTATTAAAGAACCCTTGTGTGTAAATGTTTATTTGAATACTAGTCACTGTTAATCGCTGTGCAACTCCCCACCAGCTCACATTGACCCCTCTTGAGATAAGCCTGGCTGCCCAACACGCTACCAACCTGTGTAGTACAAGCTTATAGCAAAGGTTGGGTTCATATTGCCGGTGGTTAGGGTTGTTGTAGTGCACCCAAAGGGTACTGCATATAATCTTGCCTAACACTTCGGGATACAGCTCCCCGACTGAAGTTCAGAATGAGCTGGCTCTTCTATTAGAGCCAGACTCCTCCTCATCCTGTTGGCTACTTATTGGTGGAAAGACATGCTTAAAGGACTGGCTGGCAGGGTGTTTCCGCTCTGGTCCTCTTGTGTTTAGGCTCCCTTTCTGTTGTACAGTAAGGTTTCTGTTACTTCAATTTTGTGCCTTTTGAATGCTTGTTTTGTCCTGTGTTCCTTTATAGTATTTGTCCGATCCTTGGGGCTCAGGTTATTTTATTAATTTAAGTACCTCTTAAATTTCCCCAGGTTTCTCTATGGGGATTTGAACCTGGGTGCTCTCATAGGCTCTGTGGAGTTGCAAACAAGCTGTACCTTTCCTGGTGCAATCAAAGGAAAAGACTATGGCCTTCCCTCTAGGGTCCTGCTGTGTCTCTCTGCCGTCTTATCATAGACTTCCATCCCCAGAATGAAACACACTGCCATCCCGGCTCCCAGTGTTCCGGCACGGCAAGCAGTGGATGCCCATCCATTCCTCCACACGTCAGGAGCTGCGCCACTGCTGCCGCCATCCCACTCCAGAGGGTAGCTTAATTACCGCCGCCAGGTAGTCTTGGTTAAGGCTCTTGTGTGGATCGCAGCACCGCGATTCACCACACAGCACTCACAGCAATAAGTGAAGTGCCTTTACATGCAACATTCCCAACGATGAGCGGAGTACCTCTACAGGCAGCTCTCGCACCACAAGCCCTAGTAAGATCATTTGTCTTGTCCTCCCTCTGTCTTCCCTCACTTGTCTTGTTGCGCCTAGAAACCCTTTTGTACAGGCGTGTTATAAATGACTTGTATCATATCACACATATAGCTCTCGCACCACTCCCAACAATAAGTGGAGTGCCCGTACAGGCAGCTCTCACAGCACTCCCAGCAATCGGCCTGCAGCACTTCTTTGAAGCCCTGCTTTTGTCAAAGCATCACCAGTGGAACTGCCAGCAACAGAGGCCAACGTAGCACCCCTGAGGAACCACGTAGCCCCTCCCTGAATCCCTCTCCTGTAGCTTTCCTTGCAATGGACTACTAGTGTTGCACGCATTTGAAATGCATGCCTGTTCTTATTTGGTTTTGCAATACTCTCTGGACTACCTTCTGGGATCTGCATCATACTGCACAAAAAGCACCCCACTTGAAGGTCCTGCCTGTGTGGCCTCTGGGCTTGCCAATGCTTCATACCCAAGAGGCCTCAGCTTTTCAGTGCTCATTACCGGAGCAGCTTTATTCTTTTGGCCTTTGCTCTTCTTGGCTTCAATCTCATCTTCTGAATCATGAGCTGCCACTGGCTTATCCACAGATTTCTGTAACCAATAAAATTAAAAAAATAAAATACAGGTCTGAGCACAGAGCAACTGCCACGTGCCAATAGCGCACAGCCACCCGCCACGTGTCAATAGCGCACAGCCACCCGCCACGTGCCAATAGCGCACCGCCACCCGCCACGTGCCAATAGCGCACCGCCACCCGCCACGTGCCACGTGCCAATAGCGCACCGCCACCCGCCACGTGCCAATAGCGCACCGCCACCCGCCACGTGCCAATAGCGCACAGCCACCCGCCACGTGCCAATAGCGCACAGCCACCCGCCACGTGCCAATAGCGCACAGCCACCCGCCACGTGCCAATAGCGCACAGCCACCCGCCAATAGCGCACAGCCACGCGCCAACAGCGCACAGCCACCGCCACGCGCCAACAGCGCACAGCCACCCGCCACGCGCCAACAGCGCACAGCCACCCGCCACCCGCCAACAGCGCACAGCCACCCGCCACCCGCCAACAGCGCACCGCCACCCGCCACCCGCCACCCGCCACCCGCCAACAGCGCACAGCCACCCGCCACTAGCGCACAGCCACCCGCCACCCGCCAATAGCGCACCGCCACCCGCCAACAGCGCCAATAGCGCACAGCCACAGCTGTTGAGATGGATTTCTAAAAACAGAGTTGGTGGACAGGACACATTTTAGAAGGCCAGCCTTCATAGTGACCAGGGAGCTCAGAGTACAGCCAAAACCCAAACAAGGTAGTATGGAGAGAAGTCGGGGCTTAGTCTCAGGAGTGTGCGCGTGGTCAGGGGCCCTCACTGACTCCACAAAGGATAAACCAACACAATCCAGCTTAATCAGTTATTGATAGGTAAGACTTTTATAGAAATGAAAAATCTTCCAGACCTGGGTCAACCCCAGAACATTTTGCTTCAATGGTGGGATATTTTTGCATAATACCTCTGTGAGTGGGTACCTTTCTCGCCACAATCAGAATATTTTACTCTTTTTTATGGGTGTCAGTTGTAGACTCTCCATAGTGTCTTTTTAAAGTTATCCTCTTTAACAACTTTTAACAATAAGTGCCTGTTGTTGCTGGGCACCCCAAGGGCCTCCCCTTTTAACTTTCTTGTGCTAACCTTGAGTGAACTACAGTTGCCAAGGATAGAAAGGACCTTTGGATCCCTTTTACATTTTGTTAGGTGAAACCAGCACCCCCACCTTATGTAGAGTGCTGGGGTGATGCAATGCATCCCCTTTCACACTAAACTGTAAAAAATGTTTTACAGGCAACAACCTTACCTGCAATGGCTGGGGGCAGTGATAACTTGCATTAATTTGGTGCACCTTTACCGCAGCTTGTGTTCAGAGCTGCAGTAAAGGAACTTAAGGGTGCTCATTTTACCAAAATGCCTGTGGTCTTCTTTTTTTGAAATTTTAGTGTTTCTTGTCCTGTCTTGTTCCTTCGCCTGACATCCAGGGCAGGAAATTCTGTTGTGTGATTTTTATCTTTATTCCCGTGGACTCCCCCTGTCCAGGCTCCAGTCTGTCTGTGAAGGCAGGAATCGAGGTAGGAATCTAAATCTCTGCAGCCCTTTCTCCTTGTTATTCCGCCTTGCCTGAATTGAGACAAATCCCAGTGGGGGGCTGGCTGTCCTGATTGTACAACCAGTCCGCCCTTCTTGTAAAATGCAGGGAGAGAATGCAGAAGTTGTATTGCAATTGCTGTTAAATACTGCGAACCTGGAAGCTGAAGGGAAGTCGACCACTGGAACTGAAACCGAAGAGTATGATGAAAAAAAAGCGGCCGAGACGATTTCCAGCGACCGGAGAGCCTGCTGTGTAACCCGAGCCTGCTGTAGCCCTTCCTTCCAATCGACCTGGGGACTCTGAAAACGACAACCCTTACCCAGAGCCTAGTGAGACCCACTAGACTCAAGAAGACCTCTATTTTGAGCCATCCCACTTCGTGCTGCAACGTTGCGCGGCTGCAATACCCCAATACCCTGGGACCTCGAGCCATTGTGTGATGCACAGTCTTCCCAATTGCAAATCTCGCTGAAACTTGCGGGCATCTTGCTGGATCTCCAGAGACACAAATCTAGTTCGACAAGTCCCCTCACCAGAGTGCTGGACCTTAGTAACAATGAGAATTCAATCGCGCTATTCTGTCTTCTTCTGTGCTCCTTGAAAAGGTGCCAAATCTGCAGAACCGCATTCAGCATGAGGAAAACCTTGCCTAGAGCCTTCTCCATCGATCCCTGTTGACAAGTTCCTCCCGAGGTCTTGTTTTCAGTCACGAGAAGGAATCCACTGACCGGGTATTTGGCATTTGGCTGCAGATCCTTTAGTTCTCCTGCTGCAAAATCGTCAATGCTGAGGTACTGTGCTGGCTTGGGTATGTACTTATTGTTAGGCAGAAACCTGTGCAGTTCCCTCTGGGACCACTGCAAAAGATTTAGTACTACAGGTGTTTGGCAGTAAACCCACTTGGTAGCAGTCTGTACCACACAGATTCACTTGGTAGCTGTGGCTGAGCAGTCAGACTTCCCTCAAGAAGAGTTATGCAGTATACAGAGTATTCACAATAGGTCAAAAGCACACAATAGAACAAGTAAACACTGGCCAGGGATTGGTGTAAAAGAGATATAATTATTTATTTAAAACCACATCTAGAAAAACACACAGGCACCAATAGTAAGCAATTCAAAAACATGGTCACTAAAAAATATACACTCCCTTAAAAGAATTTTAGACAAGTCTTAATAAAGCCCCACTTATTTTCAGACAGCGGTGAGCGCTTAACGTAGATGGCACTCTAATAATTCGTTTTTAAAAAGGGAGAGAAAAGCAGAGAACAACTTGAAACAGATCAACACTTTTACCAGAACAGAAGAAGAGGGGAAGGCAAAGTAAAACCGTGAATTCAGAGTCAGTAGGCCGTATCCGCTTTAAGAGGATCGAAACAAAATGCGTCCAAGGTCACACGGTTGCAGTGCACAAAAGTCTTGTAATGGTTCAAAAAGGAGTTGGATCAAAGAAAGGGATCAGTTAGAGGGTCAAGGCGGCCAGCCCAGTCCAGAAGGTTAAGGAGTTATTACCTTGTTGCAATCTTTAGAAAGGGAGGCCTGGCGGACACGGTACCTTAAAGTGGTGAGAACGCTCCAGCGGGGGCAGTTCTTCCTGGCAGCGGATGCAAGTCGGTGCTTCGTCCGGGGGAAGAGAGGATCTCGTCGTGGAGGAAGACAGGAGTCTGTTGCACTGCCAGGGAAGAAGCCAGCCGCGGAGTTTCTCAGGTACAAGGAGCGGTCCGTTGATTCGCGGTTCAGTAGTGAGTGGCTATCCGGCTGCCGGGGTGCTTGGCACGGGCAGTTCGACCACAAACCGGGCTGGGGTGCGAAGAAAGAAAGGTAAACTGGTTGTGCCCACCAGTCAGGGGAAGAAGCCTCTCCAGCCGGGAGATCTTCCCTGTCGTCGGGAAGTGGCGAGTTGGTTCTGCAGGGCTCCACCGGTGGTGTCGTCGTGGTAGGTCGGCTCAGCTTCTCCCTCGTCGGATTCTCAGGTCCTGTGGCGACTTCTGAAGTTCCAGTCCCCAAGGCCCTGCTTTTATGCAGGAAATCCCCATTCACTCAGCCTAGCTGTCACTCAAACATGCTAAGTGGTGAGCCGCACTTGGGCCAATCACACAAGAGTGCGACTTCAGTTACCAAGGTAACTCAGTCCAGGGTGCCTAAACCCCCTCCCACACCCCCTGTGGTACCCAGACAGAGTGGCACCACTTTTGGAGGCTTCTGCGTAGCCCGCCAAAAAGTGGAACAAAGGGCTCGACTTGGGTTGGAGTCACAGAAGAGAACACAAACGCCATTTTAGAATCGAGTCTTGGCAAAAAATACCAACCGGAGAATTAATATTAATTAAATGAACTGGCGGTATGTTCGAGGTTATGAGAATTAAAAGTTGGTAGCCTCGAACAATGGGAAAATCCCATAAGGAAATATTTGCGGTCGAATATAAAAAGTAGTTTCCACTGCCACCAGCCAAAACTCGATCAGGGGGGACGGAGACGTGCCCCCTTGACTAACAGACCCGGGGCAATCGAATTGCCCGGACCAGTACGTCCACAATATGATGGTTTGTACTGGTTTCTGTTAATAATTTGGGACTAGTAAAGCCAATGGTGACTTTACATGCCCTGGGAGACAGTAGTCAGTCCCAGGGTATGGAGTCTATGGTGTGGTGTCACTATGACACCCCTGTGTTACTGCACGGAGGGTGCTGTGTAACACACATAGGAAAAACACATAGGAAAAACACATGAGACCCTATGGAGTAAAGAACCCCATAGCCCATAAAACACATTACCAGTCAAAGGAATACCATAAATCATGTCCAAGAGTGGGAGAAAAAGAGTCTCACTCTTCGCAGGAGGAAAAAACAAACTCCAGAAATCCAGCAAAGCTGCTGGGGGACTCACTAGGTTAGGAAATTCAGCCTAAAGAGAGAATTCTCCCTAACACTTATCTTAAGTCTCTTGGGATTCCTGAATAGCTTGGGGCGTTTTCTGTGATGGGGAGGCCTCTCATCCAGTGCACCCAGTCCCACTACTAGAATCCTGCTAGGTTGTCTTCTGTGAAGCCCCTGAGCCCTCTTCCAACTCTAGAAGTAAAGCACTCACCTGTTTGCCCAGCCTTCCTAAGGAACTCTGACTTTTGCTACTTAAGAACCTATTCTAACACTGTTGGACACCAGATCCTAGTGACCCCCCTTCTGCCACTGAATACTCAAGCTCCAAGAATAAGGGAAAGACTTTTAAGGGATTGGGCCTTTTGCCTAGAAAATAAGTGTTTAAAAGTTACTTCCTTGTAAAAGAGTTGGTTGGTAACTAACTCTTAGAGTGAACAGTTGGAACAAGTTACTTACCTGTAACTGTTCTCCAGCATGGGTCTGGCGTGGATTCACATGCTCATTAATATTCCCCGTCGTCAGGCCGGGAATCCTCGTTATAGAAAAAAATCAGTATCAGTTTTGTTTCTGATCTGTCTTTCTCAGTAGTAACCAATCACAGGTCTCTGGGTCATACTGCCCCCAGCCAATGACTGCCCTCTCCCTAAGCCCCGCCCCTGGCAGCCATCCTCAGATTTGGTAGCAGTGAAGTGGCAGTATGACCAGTGAAGAGCCGCAGAGGGGTAGGCGGGAGGGTTCGCATGTGAATCCATGCCAGACCCATGCTGGAGAACAACAGTTACAGGTAAGTAACTTGTTCCTTCTCCAGCGTGGGGTCTGGCATGGATTCACATGCTCATGAATATAAGAATACATAGCAGTATACACATGCACAACCACGGGAGGTGGCACAAGGCTCAATATCAAGCAATACAACAACTCAACATTAAGCAACTCTTACCTCCTCACCAGGCTCACCTTAGGCGAACAGGTTGCGCAGCACTGCCTGGCCGACTCTGGACTCCTCCCTGGAATCCCGGTCGTGCAGTAGAATCTCGTGAAGGTGTGCGTCGACCTCCACGTAGCAGCCCTGCAGATGTCCAGCAGGGGCACACCAGACAGAAACGCCGTAGTAGCGGCGATCGCTCTGGTCGAATGGGCCCTCGGACGGCCTGGCAACGGTCGGTTTGCCAACCGGTGACAGTGCATGATGCAGCCGGAGAGCCATCTGGAAATTGAAGTCTTCGAGAGAGCCTTCCCTTGATTCACGGGTCCAAATTTCACAAACAGCTGTGAAGTCTTCCAAAAACTGTTCGTGCGGTCCACGTAGAACTTCAGCGCTCTAGCCACATCCAGCGAGTGCAGAGTCCTCTCAGCCAGCGACGAAGGCGACGGAAAGAAAACTGGCAATACCAAGGGCTCGTTGAGGTGGAAGTCCGACGGCACCTTGGGCATGAAAGAGGGGTGCGTCCTCAGCACCACCCTTGTGTCGTGAAAAGTCAAGTATGGAGGCTTGCAAGACAGGGCCTGAATCTCTCCCACTCGTCGTGCAGAGGTGATGGCCACGAGGAATGCTGTGTTCCACGACAGAAACTTCAACGGCACTGAATGCATAGGCTCAAATGGGGCGCCCCCCCCCCCATGAGCCTAGTTAGCACCACGTTGAGCTCCCACGCCGGGGCAGGGGCCTTCACCGGCGGGAATGATCGGAACAATCCTTTCATAAATTCCTTCACCAGACGATGAGACCACAAGGACGCCCGTCCTGTAGTTCTGGTGTAACGCGAGACGGCAGCCAGATGTACCTTGATGGAAGCGTGAGATATGCCAGCCTTCGCCAAAGACAGTAGGTACAGCAATACTTGAGGGGCCGTAATCCGCAGAGGGTTAATCTTCTGTGCACAGCACCAGACAGAGAACCTCTTCCATTTGTGTCCGTAGCACTTGAGAGTTGAGGATGCCCTGGCCTTTGCAAGAACCTCTCTGCAGTCGGCCGGGATGTCGTATCCTCAAAACTCTAGTGCTGCAGGAGCCAGGCCTGCAAGTTCAGCAACTCTGGTTCGTGATGAAGAATGGCGCCTCCTTCTCTGGAGAGAAGATCCGCGTGCGTCGGCAGCTTGACTGGTGTGGGCGCTGACAAGCCCAGAAGGTCCGGGAACCAGATCTGCCTCGGCCACGCCGGTGCAACGAGGATCATCCTGCACCGGTACCTCTTGAGCTGGTTGACGAGCCGGAGTAGCAACGGCGGGAATGCATAAAGGAACAGGCTGTCCCAGGGGAACCAGAAAGCATCGCCCATGCTCCTCGGTTGGGGAAACCTGCTGGCGAACCTCCGGCACTTGGAGTTCGCCGCCGTCGCGAAGAGATCGATCTGCGGTTCGCCCCATCGTCGGAAGAGTCGGTCCACTTGATCCTGGTGCAGTTCCCACTCGTGGCACGAGCGCAGCTCCCTGCTGAGTGAGTCGGCGATGGTGTTTTTTATCCCTGCCAGATAAAAGGGGAACCAGAAACATCCCTTGGGCGACGGCCCAATGCCACAGATCCTGGGCTTCCTTGGACAGGGCAGGGGATCTGGTTCCGCCCTGCTTCCGAATGTAAAACATTGTGGTGGTGTTGTCGGTGAAGATCCTCACCACCTTGCCCTTGAGGGACGGAAGGAAGGACCTGAGGGCCCAGAACACTGCGCGGAGCTCCAAGATGTTGATGTGGAGAGTCTTCTCCTCCGAGCACCAAAGGCCTCTCGTGGGAGACCCCCGGTGTGCGCTCCCCAGCCTTCCAGGGAGGCATACGTCGTCACCGTCATCTGGTGGGCAGGGGCTAGGAAGCCTGTTCCCGCTGTCAGATGAGCGCGGACAACCCACCATCGTATCGCCTGACGGAACGCTTCGTCGAGCGGGATCCTGTCCTCGAAGCTGCCCGTCGTCTGGATCCAGCGGGCGTTGAGGAATTCTTGCAAGGGCCGCATCCGAAGTCTGCAGTGGGGCACCAGATAAATGCAGGAGGACATCATTCCGAGGAGGGACTTGATAGACCTCACTCTGGCCACATCCGTGGCCAGTAGACGTTGCACCTTTCCTAGGATGGTCCTTATCCTTTCCTCCGACGGTGAGGCCCGCCGCGCCACTGTGTCGAGCTGTGCTCCCAGAAACAGGGCGACTTGCGACGGGACCAGGTTGGTTTTTGGAAAGTTGGAGAACCCCAGGTCCGTGAGCCGCTGGTCGGACTTCGCAGTGTGTTCCACGGCGAGCTCCCTTGTCCTTGCCCGTATGAGCCAGTCGTTCAGGTAGGGGTAGACGTTGATCCCCTGCAGGCGCAGCCGCGCCGCCACCGGTGCTAGGCACTTGGTGAACACCCTGGGCGCCGATTTTAATCTGAACGGGAGGGCCTTGAACTGGTAGTGCCGCCCTTTGACCACGAACCCGAGGATCTTTCGGTGCCTCTTTAGAATAGGGATGTGGAAGTAAGCATCCTCCAAGTTCAACGATGACAGGAAATCACCCTCCTCCAGCTGTCCCAGCATGTGCTGGAGGGTGACCATCCGGAACTTCTGTGCCTTGATGTATTTGTTTAGTCGTCGCAGGTCCAGGATGGGATGCCATCCTCCTGTCTTCTTCCTCACGAGGAAGTATCTTGAGTAAACTCCGGAGCCCCGAAGCCTCTTCGGGACGAGCTCGATGGCACCTTTCCTGAGAATCGCCCTTACTTCCAACAGCAGTTGAGGGACGTTATTTTCCTTCCTGGCCACGGGAGGAATGCGGGGGCACCTCTTCTGGAACTCGAGGGCGTGGCCCAGGGCCAGGGCGTCCAGCACCGAACGGTCGGTGGAGATGGACCCCCACACACCGACGAACTTCGTCAGCCGGCCTCCCACCGGGGTGCTTCGGCGGGGGCCCGACCCGACGGACAGTTCAATCTTGCTTGGAGGCCGCTTTGCCTCCTTGACCACCTTGGCGACGACGGCGGGATCCACCTGACTTGCCGCGTCCCCTGTAGGCCTCCTGCGACGAAGACCTTGCCGCTTGACGGTAAGTAGAGAAGCTGCTGCCGGCTCCCTTGGAGGCACCCTGTCTGCCTCCGGGAGCTCCGAAAGGACGGCCGTCGCTGTTGGAGCACACCCAGTGCATGGGCCGTCTCCGTGTCCGTCTTGATCGCCTGAAGGGATTCATCAACCGCCTTGCCAAAAAGGTTGTTCCCATCGAAGGGCATGTCCAAAACCTTGGTCTGAACGTCCTGGCGGAAATCCGTCGCCTTGAGCCATCCTCGTCGTCTCAGACAAACGCTGTTGCCCAACTGACGGAAACCGGTGTCGGCGATGTCCATAGCCACCGTAATGGCGTGGTCCGAGGCAATCTCACCTTCCTGCAAGATTTCCAGGGCCTCAGCCCTCTTGGCATCCGGAAGGAAGTCCAACAGAGGGGCGATCTTGAACCACAACTCCGTCGTAGCGGGCTACGATGGCCAGGGCGTTGGCCTCCTTGATGGTCGTCGCTGCAGATGAGATGACCCCGTCGTCCCATCGCATCCAGCTTCCTACCCTCGCGGTCCGGAGGGGAGGTTGAAGTCGAGGCCGATGCCCCCCTCCCCTCCCACTTTCTTCTTGGCCGCCACCGAAACGACCGAGTCCGGGGTAGGTTGCGCCCTAAGGCACAAGGGGGCAGCGTCAGCGACCCAGTACTTCTTCTCGTACCGGTCCCTCTTCGCAGGAGCCGTGGCAGGGTTCTTGAGGAGGGCGCCCCCTCATCCCAGATGTCATCAAGAAGCGGTACGGCGAGGACCGTCTTCCTTTTAGCCTCGTGCCGCTGGTAAAGGAACCCCATCCGTACCTGTCGTAGTCGTGTCCATGCCTGTATCATCCCCGTGGGTAGTGGACTGGTGGGAAGGCAGAGAAGGCCGCAGAGGCGGGAGAGGCCTAGGATGCGTCGTCCTCTTCAGCAGTGGGCTCCCCGAAGGTCCTGGCTCCGGTTCCTCCGTCGGGTCTGGCTCAGGCACCCCCGTCGGGGGAAGAGGCAACCTAGTCCTTATCTCCGAGCAGAAGGACTGGATGGCTGACAAAATGGCCGCCGAGGTGTCCTGAGGCGCCGGAAATGACGGGAGCGAGGGCTCTTGAGGAGCCTGGTCTGCGTCATCGTCGCCCTCGTCGGGATCCCTCCCGATGGGCTGGGCCTCCTCCACGACTTGGATGAGCTCCTCTTCAGAGGTCGTGTCCGTATCCACCACGGCCACCACCCCCTCCCCCTCCCCCTTTCCAACAAGGACTTCATGGGGGTCTTCTCGAAGGGCCTGAAAGACTACTCCCTCCGTGGTGGCAGGGAGACTCTGGTACCTGAGGGCGCCTCCACTGGCGTAGCCTCCACAGGCTGAGCCAGGGCCGCGGCGACATCCTCAATTGAGGTCTTAGCAGGGTGAATTAAGGGCAACGTCACCTTCTGTACGCCTGGGGCCTTCACCTTGGGGGGAGGGTCCGAGCCTCGCTCCCCCTCTGCCGGAATCTTCGAGATCGACCGGGGCCGCTCCAGAAGCTTCGCCGGGTTCTCGGACTTCCTCTTACCCGAGCCAGAGCGTTGGCTCGTGGTCGATGGCGCCGGGGAGGGTGCGCCCTGCCTGGCAGCCAAGGAGCCCGACTGTTTGGCGCTCCCGGTGCCCGCGGACTCGTGGTGCTTAGCCTTTTGTCGGGCCCCCGTCGCCGGAGCACCCTCACAGGACTTAGAAGACCGCTCGGACTTCTTCTCGCCTGGCGGGCTCTTACCTTCCAGCCAGTTGGCGAGACGGAGGTGGCGATCCTTCATGGTCCGCTCCGACATGTTCCCACAAAATGCGCATTCCTTGTGCGTCTTGTCCTCATGGAGACAGTAGAGGCATAACGAATGCTCGTCCTCCTTGAAAACTTTCTGAAGCTGGCATCCAGGGCAGGTCCTAAATAGCTTCCCGGGCGTCAAGCTCCCTTTCTCCTGGGCCATGTCCGGGGTAGGCCTCGGAACTTCTGGAATCCTCCAAAAGCATAACTTGACGAAATCTTCACCCTTGAGGGGCGTAGAAACTCCGAAACGGATCCCCGTTGATCGGAAGTAGAAACGGTGGAGCTTGAGGCTCTATTTAACCGAAAATTTAACAGTGCAAATAGTTTGAGTTCATGAGTTCAGAGGAGTTGGTTCAATGCAATAGGTAGTCCAAAGTCAATGGACTAATGTTTTGTATAGGTAAAAACGGTTCTGGTATCTATAACGGAAAAGTCTTTGCCACGGTTCAAAGAAGTAGTTCACGGAAGAAAGGTTTGTATGTCTGGTCACAAGCCGACTAGGCCTGCAAGTTGCCAAAGTTGTACACACTTTCACAGTGAGAGGTAAGTTCTCTCGATCAGGTTTTCACAGAACCTTATTTGGAAGAAAAAGATGCAGCTGAATACTTCTGTTCCTGCAGATATCACTGTTCCTGAGCCTCAGTCATGGGGACAAGAGGGAGGACGTCGGTAGACACCTGCACTGCAGGGAGAATGGTCACATAGATGACAAATTGGCAATTCTTCGATTCCGGTTGCTGTTTCTTCAAGAACACAAGCTGGTCTCCTTCCCCTTGGTTTATCCTAACCAGCTCTGAGAATGGTATCCAGGTGGCTTACGAGTTGATTGATCCCACCAACTCAAAAAGGAAGAAGTCGTCCTTGAAGGGGCTTCTCTGTCGAGATGAACTTGGCGATTCGGACCTGCAGCAGGGCTTCACCAGGCAAACCAACGGTCCAGTAGTTGCAACAGCCGTCCTCTTCCAGCTTGTCTTCGGTTCTTTCGTTCCAGTGGTCGACTCTGCCTTCCAAGCTAAGAGACTCGCCTTTTAAACCGTTTTCTCCCTTTCATTCCAGCATAGCTGCCACTCACCCAGCAGGGTGGCTGTCCTTGTCGGACAGTCAGCCAATCACGCCACGGTGCATTTGGGTCTCCTATGAGACTAAGCACAGGGAGTTTCGGGCACCTCCCTCACTTCCTGGCCACCCCAGACACACAGATACCAGAGGCGGTTTTCAGTCCTGAAGCCCGCCAAAAGAGTAGGAACAAAGGGATCAAACCTGGTTTGGCGCGCAGAGACAAACTCTAGAAGGCCTTTTCCAAAAAGAAATGGCAATAAAAGAAGACCGGGACCTATTTCAACCGAGGGGCTTTAGGCACCATCTTGAAAAACATGGCTCCCGCGATTTTGAGCCACCGGTGTTCACGGTCAGGAAAAATCATGGTAGTTCTTTGTAAAGCCACAGCCATTTCGATAGGAAAGGGGCGCATTTGACTGCTACATGAGTTTTTAGACAGAGGGGATACTAGGGTACCCCTCCAGAACTCTATAGGAAGATAGCGTGTGCATTAATCTACCACCGTTTACATTTAGAATCAGAGTTTGTCAAGGAGAGAGGTTATTAGGACAAAACAATAGATCTCACAATTATTCTGAAAGCAGCAAGTACTAAAAAACCCCAATGCAAAGTTTGCTAACCCCTTCCTGAAGAAGAGTCAATCAGAGAGCCAGCCCAGCCCAAAGTCAATTGGGCAAAAGTCTAGGGGAGCTGAAGCACTTCTCAGAGGAAGGTTAACAAGTCTTGCACAATGTTTTAGAAGTCTTTGTAGAAAAGAAATCAAAGTAGGGCCAGAAACGGTTTAGGCTTGTGCGGTAAAGAAGCTGTTAACTCTACAGAGCAACAAAGGCAAGTCTCAGCAGAGGACAAGCGAGGTCACACGACAAGAGGTAAGTTCTCTTAGAATGTACAGTACCTTTGGTTAGAAGAAAAAGGGCTTTGGCTGGCTTCTGTTCCTGTGCAGATCTACAGATCCCGTGTTCCTGGGCTTCAGTCGTAGGGACAAGAGTGAGGACGTCCGGAGGACTCCTGCACTGCAACGGGACGATCAGCGATGGAAAAGGACCCATTTCTATTCAGTGGCACTTAGTGGTTTCAGCTCCTCGCGTCTGAGCAAATAGCACCACTGCAGGCTCTTGGCTGTTGAGCTGGGCTTTCCTTGCACCTGGGGTTCAGCACTCTTGAGGTGGCTCAGGCCCGTCAATCCTGCTTCCTGTGAGTCTGAAGGATCTTCCTGGATCCCTTGGCCAACTTAAAAGCAACGCACACAAACTGGTGTTCCCCTCCCTGGCTATTCCCATTCCAGCTCAACTGCAGTCGAAATTCAACCAGCTCAGAGAGGATGTCCAGGAGGCTTACTTTGGAGTCGATTGGTCCCACCAACTCAAGAGGTCAAGGCGAAGAACAAGTTACTTACCAAATCTGGTAACGTTCTTTCGATGGGATGTTCCTGCGACATATTCCACATCACCCTCCCAACCTGCCCCTCTGGAGAATTTCCTATGCGATTGCAGCTTCCGCTTCCGCAAGGCTATCTGCACGCAATCGCATATGAAATTCTCCAGAGGACTTTGAGGGCGGACAGTCCTCACAGTCGTCGGTGGTATGGCTTTCGCCGAGGCACCAGAGGCAGATGTCGTGCGGGTCCATGATGTTATGTAATGTTATGTTAAAGGTACTTGTATAGCGTACTGTCACAAACGGAATAGGTCATGAGGCGCTCTGGCAGATTTGTAAACAGGAAGGAGGGTGAGGGTTAGTCGGGAGTGGGAGAAGTGTTGTGCTGTTGGCAGCTTCAGCTCGGTATACGCAGAGTGCTAGGCTTTGGTGCTAGTATCGGATCGGGCGAGGACTCGAGTGCTGTGGGTGATGTTTATGTGTTGTTGATGCAATGTGGTAAAGTGTATGCGGATTGCTGGGAGAGAGATGGTTGTGTGGCTTTGTCTGGGTTAAGTATGCAGAGGATTGAGGGTTGAGTTAGTGGGGTCAGTATCCTGATTCAGGTACTTATGGTTCTGTTAGAGTTGTATACCTCTGAGCTGGGTTGTTGCCGATTCCTCTTGGGCAGACTCGCTTTGGTGGTGTTGCACTGATCCTGCTGTGTCAATGAGTATTGTTTGCATTGGTAGGTGCGTCTGAACCTTATCTTCTGGTGTGTCACTGGGTAGGTAATATCTATTCTCAGGTTATCTAGTGTGACACTGGTCAGTTGAGGCTTTGAATGGTTTGGGGTCGGAGTGGTGTTGATGTGTCGTCCTAGTGCATCAGTCTTGGTGAGCCTTTGTATTCAGTTGTTCATTTCCTGGTGTCCCGACTGTCTTCCGTTGGTTCTTTGGTTTCCGTGGGGTGAACATCCTTGGGGCGGTTTAGTTGTAGTAGTGTGGTGGGGGCATTGTGCTTCCTGCTGTGCATTTGTGGACAGTGTGTAGTGATGAAACATTCTGTTTCTCAACCACTGGATTGGGCTTGTGGTGCAGTGCAGTGTGATGGACATTTTAAAACCGCAGTCCCGACATTTTTTAAAGCCAGACCTCGGGGTAGTAGAGGAAGATGAAGACATCGTTTGACAAGAAGAATCGAGCGTGCCGAGATTACGAAGCAAACACGTTTGCGGAAAAAACTGAACTGATGCTACGGGCGTTGTGCGTTCTATATATAACATCCGGTGACGTCGACCCTCAACGGAGGCCATCGAGGGACATCGGATCCACGCCGTCAACGCAGGACGCCCTCTGCCGAAAATGTTCCAAAGCAGCACAGCTGTGGACATTACCGGTCATAGATATGGAATACGTCGGAGGACACAATCTCTTTGAATTCTGAGTTTCAGCACAGCAGCAGGGCTTCACCTGGCAAACCAACGGTCCAGGAGTTGCAGCAGGCGTCTCTGCCAAGCTCTTCTTCAGGATTCCTTCATCCAGTGATCGACTCTGATTTGGCTTTTTCCAAGCCAAAAAGCCTCGCCTTTTATGCAGTTTTGCCCATTCATTCCAGCCTAGCTGTCAGTCACCCAGCAGGGTGGCTGTCCCTGCCGGACAGTCAGCCAGCCAATCATTACAGAGTGCATTTCTGTCCCATAAGAGACAGAGCACAGGGAGTTTCAGGCCCCTCCCTCACTTCCTGCGCCTGCCAGACACTGTGGCGCCAGATGCGCGCTTCACTGGTGAATCCCGCCAAAGGCAAAATGAACAATGGGACCAAACCTGGTTTGGCGCGTAGAGTAAATCTCAAGGACCACCATTCCATAAAGAAATGGTGAAAAAAGAAGACCGGGCCACTTTGAAAAAATGTGCACCCATGGGTGCTTTACCATTGCTACAATTGCAGCCTACAGTAAAAACACAATGGTAGTAAAAAGGGAACCACTGCCACCAGCCATTAGCTGCGAAAGGGTAACAAAGCTGTTACATGGGAAGCTAAACAAAGGGGATACTAAGTAACCCCTCCAGCACCCTACTGTAAGATAGTGTGTGCTGGGTCTAGAAAAGGTACAAATGTAAGTAAAGTCACTTTCACTTCACTGCTCTTGAAAACCGTAGTAATCCAAGAGAAAGGTATTTAAACCTTTGGGAAAACTAAAAGAATTCCCTGTGTCACTGCACTGAAGGTGACACAATGTAAAGTTGATCCTAAGGAGTTTGTCAGACTCCATGAAACCAAAAAGAAGCACAGAGCTCAAATCACATTAAAATACATGAGTGGGGAAAAAGGGGTCTCACTCTCTCCAGGTTAAAAATGAAAAGTCCTGAAATCCAACAAAGTTGCTGGGGGCCTCTAAGGTAGAGAGGCATTGGCACATTTCTGAGAATTCTCCCTAACAGGCATGTATGACTTCTTTGAGGGACAGATCAAAACACAAAGTCAGAGGTCAAGAAATGTTTTCAGGGAGCCAGGACATCCAATGTCAATTGAGCTAAGTCTAGGGGAGCTGAGGCCTTCTTCAAGTTAGGTAAAAGTCTTGCACAATGTTAAAGAGTTTTGTTGTGAAAAGAAATCACTGTTGGGCCACAAGCTGTGAGGCTTGTGAAAGGCAGAGCTGCAAGCAGCTCTAGAACATGCAGTAAGGAAGGTCTCAACTGAGAGCAATCAAGCTACACAAGAGGTAAATAACCCATAGTTCACAGTACCTTAGGTCTGAAGAATTGGTTCCAGTCCAGCTAACTTCTGTTCCTGTTGTAGTTCCTGTAGATCCTGTTGTTCCAGGGCTTCAATCGTGGGGACAAGAGGGAGGACATCTGGGAACTCCTGCACTATGATTTGAAGGTGGCCGCAGCAATGGGCGCAATTCAGACCAGCGGCACTTCACAGTTTCAGCTACTCTCAAATAATACCACACAACACCATGTGGACTTTCCTTGGTTCTGAAGTCCAGCACTCTCTTGAGGTGGCTCAGGCTAGGTCAGACCTGCTTCGAGGGAGTCCGGAGGATATTCCTGGAGCTCGGGTCCAGCTTAAAAACAATACACTCGATTCTGGTGTTCCAGTCCCCTGGCACTCGGTTTCTGCAGCACCAATGGAAGTACAGCCAGGAGAGAGAGGGGGTTCAGTCGAGTTAGTCTTGGGGTCAATTGGTCCCACCAAACTATGGGGAGAAGTCTGACCGCAGACACTTGGGTGCCGACTCAGGCACCCTGTATTTCTTTTCTAGTCTGGCTCTTTTCGCTGGGGCTGACACAGGGGGTTTTCAGCAGTGCCAGACGCTCATCCCAGACGTCGGCCAGGAGGATCTTCCTTTTTGCCTCCCGGCGTTGATACAGTAAGCCCACCCTCTTCGTCGTCTCCAGCATGAGCTGGAAGAGTTCCGATGCGCGGGCAACCATGGAGTGGAAGGAGCCCACTTCATCCGGGGGAGAAGCCTTTAGAGGTGGAGAGACAACATCTGTCCGTCGTGTCCATCCCCATATCCCTTGGGGGTGGCAGCACTGGAGGCTGGTACTGAGGCATAGGGTGCTGCTTTCTTTTTTCGGTGGCGGTGGCCCCGGTGTCAATGCGGTCAGTGCGCTGATGGCGCCGTCAGCATCCTCTTCTATATCTCAGACATCAGTGTGTGGAGGGTCGAGATAATGTCATGCAACAGATCTCTGGGAGGTGCCGGGGGAGTAGGGTCGTTGGGCCCAGCGCCTATGTCGTCACCCCCTCCGGAAGCAACTATCTCCTCGGCATTCCTGTCGTCGTCATCCCCAACGTCTTCCGGGAAGGTGTAGACTGAACTCATGTCCTCCCCGTCGAAAGAATATCCGTGCCCTGGAGCGCTTTCACCACCCCCCCCCCTTTTTTTTGGGTCCTCAGAGGTCGGTCTCTGGCTAAGGGACAGCAACCTCTTTGCCGGGGTCTTTTGAACTGGTTCAGCCGAAGCCTCCCCTCTGGGAGGAAGAGCCACCCTGGACGCCATAGGGAAACACTGGACCGGGTCAGCCCTTTTCGTCTTCGAAAGGGGGTGGCCACCAGCAACTCAGATGACGATTTAGCCTGGATCACCTGGGCCTTCACGGGCAGATCAGACACTTTGTCCTGTTTGGCCTTCCCCAGTTTCTCCCACAGCTTCCCCGGGGTAACTGACTTCCTCTCCGAAGAACTGGAGGCATGGCTGGAGACAAAGGCCGATTGAGATGATGAATGCGCCCTGGCCGTCGCGGGAACGGCTTGCTTGGCGACCCCGATGGAAACGCACTTGCGTTGCTTGGCCTCGTCTTGGGCCCCCATGGATGGAGCGCCCTCAAAGGACTAAGAAGCCTGCTCCGACTGCCTGGATCCGGATGAGGCATGCCGCTGTGAACCGCACAGGGTAGAGGCCCTGGCTTTGAGCCACGCCGCCAGGCTGTGCAATCCTTCATAGTGCACTTGGTAAACCCACAACAGACCTGGCAATCCTCCTTGTGCGTCGGGTGAAGACAATAAAGGCACTGGGAATGCGTGTAATCCACGATAAACATTCCTCAAACCGCAGCTGGTGCAGAGCTTAAGGGAAGTCCTGTCCTTCTCCTCCTCCTCCTCCTCCTCCGACGTGGTCTGGCATGCGGTGTAGGCCCCATGGCCTTCTGGAAACTTCGAAGAAGAAACACTAGACGATTGCGCCTTTGAGGGACTATGAATGATGCTGACAAACGGATCCCCGCAAGACAGATGAAGAAACGATCGAGCACACGGGCTCGATCGAACAAAAATAGGAATTTCCTAGCAAAAAAGTGCAAAAAACACAAAACTGAGCGAAACACGAGTACTCCCAACACTTGGACGTGCAGTAAAAATCTGAAGATGGCTGCTAGAGGAGGGCGTTAGGGAGAGGGCAGTTGTTAGGCAAGATTGTGGGCAGATTGTAGTCTTTGGGCGACTACACCAACCTTGTCCTCCTGGCAACAGATAACCCAACCTTTGGTATAAGTCTGTGCTACACAGGTTGGTAGTGTGGCTGAGCAGCCAGGCTTATCTCAAGAGACATCAATGTGAGCAGTAGGGTTTTCACATAGATTCACAATGACAACTATTCAAATATACTCTTACACTAAAGGTTTCTTGATTAAACATGTATTAATTTAACAGTCAGTAGAGTAAGCCTTCTTCAGAAGGGAGCAATATACATACAACACAAAAATGTACCTCAAAATACACACTTTTAATTTCTCCAAATCCGATGGTACCCATTTGGGATGGCACACAGATTCTTCCTACACCCTGAGGTGACAAATAACCAGGACACTGGACATTATTTTATCACTGGTACATTTAGAGCAAAACTGAGTTTGGAGTAAAAAAAAAAGAGTTTAAGAATAAAACAGAGGTTAAACAAATATTCTGAAGCAGTTAAGTACTTTTCAACCCCCCCCACCCTCCCCCAATGCAAAGTAGATTGACCATTTCCTGGAGGAAAGGTAAGCACAAAGTCAGAGGGAAGAAGAGTATTTCACGGAGCCAGGCCAGCCAATGTTAATTGAACAAAAGTCTAGGTGAGCTGAAACACTTCTTGCAGGTAAGAAAGTCTTGCACAATGTTTTAGAAGACTTTGTAGAAAAATAGAATCACTGTAGGGGCACAAGCTGGGAGTCTTATGAGGGGCAAAGCTTTAAGCAACTCTGCAAAAGCAACCAAGACAAGTCTCAACTGAACTAGCAAGGCTACACGACAAGAGGCAAGTCCCCTTAGTTTTACAGTAACTTTGGTTAGAAAAAAATGGTTCCAGCTGTCTTATGTTCCTGTGTAGGTCTGCAGATCATGTTGTGCCTGTTCAGCCATGTTTTTTAAAGATGTCGTCTGAGCACCCCTTGTTTAAACAAGTCCTGGTCTTTTTTCGCCATTTCTTTTTGGAAAGGTCCTTCTAGAGTTTGTCTCTGCACGCCAAACAAGGTTTGTCCCTTTATTCCTACGCCTTTGGCGGGCGTCAGGACTGAAGACCGCCTCTGTCGGCAGAGTGTCTGGGGTGGGCAGAAAGTGAGGGAGGTGCCCGAAACTCCCTTTGCTTAGTCTCCCAGGAGACCCAAATGCACTCTGGCGTGATTGGCCGGCTGACTTTCCGGCAAGGACAGCCACACTGCTGGGTGAGTGGCAGCTTGGCTGGAATGAATGGGAGGAAACTGGATAAAAGGTGAGTCTCTTGGCTTGGAAGGCAGAGTCGACCATTAGAACGAAAGAACCAAAGACAAGCTGGAAGAGGATGGCGGCTGCATCTCCTGGACCGTTGGTTTGCCCGGTGAAGCCCTGCTGCAGGTTTGAATCGCCAAGTTCATCTCGACAGAGAAGCCCCTTCAAGAAATTCTTCCTTTGAGTTGGTGGAATCAATCAACTCGACACTAAGCCACCTGGATACCATTCTCAGAGCTGGTTGTATTTTCCTCAGAGTGCTGCAGGAAACCGAATAACCAGGGAGAGGGACACCAGTTTGTGTGCTGGACTACAGATACCGGAATTGAAGATTTGCCATTTGCCAGCTTTTTGACCAGTCGCAGTGCAGGAGTCCCCCAACGTCCTCCCTCTTGTCCCCACAACTGAGACTCGGCAACAGTGAGATCTGCAGGAACTGCCAGGAACAGACGTCTTCAGCGGCACGTTTTTCTTCATTGTAAGGTACTGTGAAAATCCGACCGAGAGAACTTACCTCGCACTGCAAAAGTGCTTGAAACTTTGGCAACTTGCAGGCTTAGTCAGCTTGTGGCCCAACCTATGAATCTTTTTTTTACAAACTACTTCTGAGAATCTTGGCAAAGACTTTTCGGTTTAACTACCAGAACTGCCTTATCCTATACAAGACTTTAGCCCATTGACTTTGGCCTAACCTATTGCATTGAATTGACTCCTCTGGTGAACTCAAACTATTTGGACTGTTCAAAAGTAACTAATCTTTTTATTAACCTATGCCTTTTTGCTTCTCCTTCAAAGTAGTTTAAATGCCTCAGAACCTGATAGTGTAAAGTACTGAAGTATATTTGTGTGTGATATATATTGCCTCCTTCTAGTGAATGTTTTATAACTGACTGTGAAATAAATTAATAAGTGTTTTACCAAGAAACCTTGAGTGTAAGAGTTTATTTGAATACTTGCAATCAATTGTAGACCTCTGTATAACATCATTACAGCTCACATTCCCCTCTTGAGATAAGCCTGGCTGCTCAGCAACACTACCAAAACTGTGTAGTACAGACTTATACTAACGGTTGGTATGCTTACACCTGTAGTCCTAGTTGTGTGTAGTGGTCCCAAATGGTACTGCATAAACACCTTTCCTAATGCAGCCCTCCAGCCAATCACCCTTGGGTGCATTCCTGTAACCAAGGAGACTAAGCACAGGGAGTTTCGGGAACCTCCCTCGCTTCCTGCCCTGCCATAAAAATGTTACATGAGAAACTATACACAGGGGATACTAAGTAACCCCCCCAGCACCCTATGGTAAGATAGTGTGTGATGGGTCTAGAATGTTACACAATGCTAAGTAAAGTCAATTTCACTTCACTGCTCTTGGAAACAGTAGTTTTATCAAGAGAAGGTATTTAAACCTTTGGGAAATCTAAGACTACCCTGTGTCGCTGCACTGAAGGTGCTGTGTGTCACAATGTAAAGTTGATGCCTATGGAGTTTGTCAGACTTCAAAACCAAAAGAAACAGTGTTCAAATCAAACAAAAATACGAGTGGGAAAGAGGTCTCACTCTCTCCAGGTTAGACATTAAAAGTCCTAAAGTCCAGCAAAAAGAGCTGTGGGTCTCTAAGGTAGAGGGGAATTAGCACATTTCTGAGTATTTCCCTAACAGCAGTCATTGGCTGGAGGCAGTATGACCCAGAGCTCAGTGGTTGGTTTATAGGAGAAAGAGTTTGTAAATGAAAGTGAAACTTTTTTCTTTTACAGAGGATTCCCGGCCTGACAACGGGGAATATTCATGAGCATGTGAATCCATGCCAGACCCCATGCTGGAGAACATAGCATTTTTTTACATGAGAGAGTAGGATAAAGGGCTACTAAATCAGGTCAAAACACAGGAGTGAGAAAAAGCTCTCCCCCATTCAAGGTTTAAATTAAAAAGTCTTAAAGTCCAGCAAAAGAGTTGGGGGCTTCTGAGATGGGAAGAATTCAGCACTAAAATGAAAATTCTCCCTAACAACCTGCCACCAAACATCTGATCTAAGTCTACCCAGAACATATACTTGAACCAAAGAGTGAAAAGTCCTTGCAGATCCACTAATGTTACTTCGCAGGACCGCAGGACCGCACACACACACACACACACACACACGGCATTGCGGTAGTCGGCACCACACCCCGGCCCACCGCAGAGCTCAGCAACACCCTCTAGCCACATGCGGTCACTGTGATCTGCGAGGTCCGAGAGTCATGTTCAGTGCTCTGCACTCACTCCAACTGAGCTTAGAAATCCCTTCCCCCAAACTCCACACCCTCACAACACCTCAAATGCATTGAAATCCTCCAGCAGCATTACCTCTTTGCTCTTTTTGCCTTTGGTCTTCTTTCCTTCTTTCTCGTCCTCAGAGTCCGGGGTGACAACTGGCTTAATCACAGACTTGCTACCAGATTTCTGTAAGCAGACAAAATGGAGATCAGAGAACATGTGGCCCATTACAAATCAGAAGAACTTTCAAATACTGGTTTCACAGTTCAGACAACATCCCTCAATATAAAAAAAACTGCAATAGTCTAATTTTCTTTTTTTTAACATGGTAATCTAACATGGTTAATAAAGCCTTGTGCATGAAAACGCACACTGAACACAAACCACAATTTGTCATCTGTCGGAAAAGCAGTAGCAACCGTAACACAGCAACTTACCGCCTAAACTACTATCCTGTTAGGAAAGATTTCTCTTCTAGGCAACATTCCCTCCATATTCTAAACTCCCCCAAAACATTTAGTTTTAGTTTTTTAATTTGTTTTGTTCTTGTTACCTGTTTTGTTAACTTGTTCATATTGCACACAGCATCTTTCAATGCAGTGCAATGGGGATATTTTTGAATCACCCAAGACTTTTACCAAAGGGATTTTTGGTTACGTTTAAATGTGCCTAGCGACAAGCTGGTGGGAGCAGTTACATTTTTACAATGTTTGCTATATTTTTAGTATGCCCATTCACATTTAGCTACTAACAGTGGCAAGTGGCCAAAGAGGTCCATGCCACAAGATTGTTTGATAGTTGTTTGGCCAATGTGTTCTTTGGCCTTCCTTCTGCTTTCTCAGGTCAAGAATTCAATGTTATGGTCATGCATTTGCTCGTGAAAGCTGCTGTTTTCATGTGATAGTGCATGCCATCTGTGTATGGGCTCAGGAAGTGGGCCGAGACGGTCTATTCCAATCCACAAACTGATGCCAGTGTGTCTAGTGTGCATGCATGAGTCAGGCCCACAGTGGTCCCTCATTGGACCAAAGCTTGTGTGCATGATTCATGCAGACCTTTGCTATTGAAGGGCCGAGTTAGATCACTCACCTGCATTTAGAATAAGGCCTTGTCCTGCAGCCAAAAAGAGGTGCCATGTATCCTGTGTAGCTGTGCAGTCAGAAGATCTGAGGACGCCTCCTTGCTGCCATTCTTGCTGCTGTCCCAGTGAAGGCCGGCTGGACTACCTGAACACAGAAGACCCTTGTTGGTCTGCTTCAACCCTTTGGACTGGTGGGACCAACCAGTCTCGATGCCTTCTCACGATCCTGGACCCTTCGTAAGTGTCCCTGGACCACCCAGTGGACTGACCAGCTCCATTTTGGGATACCATGCAAGAAACGTTAACTTCGGCAGTCCACAGCAAGTCCGACAAGTCACCTTCCTACCAGGTTTCAGCATCCCAGTATCCAGGGGTCCTGTTCCGGAGTGCTTCCTTTGGGCGCAACTGTGTGCGCAGACACTGTTGATGGAACCGGCCATCCCCAGTCTTGCAGGGTGTCCTGAAGAGCCCTGCATCAGTGTCTGCTGCATTTCTTAACTGGAAAACGTTTGTGTGCAGCTCCTGGAAAGACCATAATCTTCCTGGCACACACAGCTCTTGGGCACCTGCTACTGAATCCAATGGTGGGAAAACCTACATCCAGTGAATCACAGTCGACATGCCAAGTCATTTGGGAAAATCAGAGCACGGGTGCAGAGTAAACTACCTAGTTACAGCAACCTCTGTTGTCTCCCCTATAATAAAGCTTAGAGTACACTTATTTTTATTGCATTCCCTCGCTTTTTAAATAAATATTCTTTATTGATTTTACATCAAGAAAAATAACAAAAATCAATGACATGTCACAGTCATGAGAACACTCGGGAGTAAAAAAATAAATAAAAACGGGATAATCATATTTCCTTAAAAGTACTACAAATATTATCATACCGATGCTGCCGCTGTTTAATTTGAAAAGACACATCTCCCCACTTGAAAGACACGCAAAACTATGCAGCCATCACCAGTAATAGGTCGTAGATCAGTACAAAGGTTCACAAGGAACTGCCTCAGTTGAATGGTTTTACTAAGCCCTTAGTTGGACTTCAGAAAAACTGTCCTAACACACTGTCGACATATCACCACCACACCACACCACCCCGCCTCTGCCACTGTGGCACGGCGCAGTCCTATGGTGCTTCGCAACTTTGCACCAGCACTGCCAAGATAAACTATGTGCTAATAACACTGCCCAGATGTCCCACGTACTGGAGGTATCCACTTGCCAGGTCTGATGACTGCCGCTGCCGTGCGTCAGCATAGGAAAGCTACAATGGCATGTTATTTACAGTTAAATGTGACCCTGCCGAGAGTTCTTCACATGATTTCATTATTCTCCCGTCCGTAGTGTTGGCTGCCGCTGCAGTGCGCCTGCATTTCAATAATTACTTGCATTTGCCATCTACTGTTTATTGCACACTGTCCAGATACCCGACCTGATTGCATTTCTATACTCCCCTTAGTTCTGTTGACTGCCGTAGCCGTCCACAAGCATATGAATATTATGCAATATTATGCAGCCTTGCCTAGTCCAGCCTGCTACCTAATTAGACCCCATTCGAAACTTGAACTGAGCTGTATCTCACTGGGCTCCACTGAATTATAATCCTCTGATAAGCTATTTTGTCAAACCTACCTCCCTAGAAACCAAGACACACACACGTCTTATTGTGCATGCTAGCACCTAAAAGTCACTGCCAGGAGCAGCTCTGCTGCCCCATTATAGCCACAGCGTCTACCAACCTCGGCCCAGCATACACTGCAACCTAGCATGGATCACAGACCGCACAATTCGGATGACATCCCCTACCCTTCCTTCCTCCTTTAGCAACCACAACAGACCACACGCCCAGACACCCTGCCCCATCACTCACACCATGGATCATTGCACGTAGACTAGCCATGCTGAGGTGTCGTATCCAGCACCTCTGGCACCTAAAATGTCCCAGGCCAACTGCAATGACAAACCAACTGCTAGGCCTGCGCTCATCTCACTTCTCAGCAGATACTAAACAAAAGCCCAAAGCACCTTCCCCGTATCTCGCCAACCACATGCCCCCTGCCCTTCCGGACACCATCAATGTTACACAGATCCCATTGCCGAGACCGCTGAAGACCAAACCGAACACTCCTCCCATCGCACTCCAATGTACCCTTATAAACGCACACTCACTCCCTGCCCACGCCACTGAAATTCATGATCTACTTACTAACCTAGATCTTGATGCCCTCGCCATCACAGAACCTGGCTACACGAAGCAGCAGGACCAGCTATCGCCCTAGCCGTTCCACCGGGTTACACCATACTCCAGCAGGACAGACTGCTTACTAAAGGAGGCGAGTTGCCCTCATAGTAAAGGAATCCCTCTCACTCCGAAAAATCAACTCACCGTTAGATGGGAACGAAGAAGCCTTGTCGCTAAACTCTCCCCCTCTCAAAAACTGCACGATTGCTATCCATATTATCTACCGGCCTCCAAACCCATTACTGGACTTTCATGAAAACCTACTCCATTTAATAGGCTAGAACTTAAAAACCTGCACTAAACCCATCATACTGGGCGACCTACACCTTGGCCCAAATGACCCTAAAGACAAACAAGCCAAATCTCTTGCTAAAGCCATCCATGACCTGGAACAAAACAAGAACCCAGTCCATGCTAAAGGACGTATTCTAGATTGGGTAGCGGACCACAACTGCACAGACATCAGCCCCACTTCCCACCACCGCTAAAACCGTTAAACCAAACACCTTCATCACCAGCATTAGCTAGATGCTCACGCAACCTTACCAAAGACAAGATCCTACCGTTTCTAGAGGTTCCTTCCGTTCTCCAACGACCCCCTTGCTCTGGTTGAACTCTACACCACAATCAAAAAAGCAGTGGATTCCATTGCCCCACCAGAGAGGAAAAAAAAAAGCAAAAGGGAAAAACATGCCAACTCTCGATTCACTTCAGATCTCCAAGAATTATGCACGCTGAAGGGCATTGCGCTTACCAAATGGCAACTCGATCCACAGAACTCCACTCTAGATGCCTACAAAGCAAATGCCACCCAATACACAAAAGCCATCACTCTACCAAATCCCCTTCCTGTTACGCCAGAACTGCGAATGCCAAATTTGAATCAAAAGAAATGTTTGCCATATTTAAAGAATTGGCCTCCCCAGCCACTAGCACTCAAGATCTTGTGAAAGACGTAACCTGGTGCTCGAGCATCCAAGCCGCCATGCTCAACAAAATAGAGCTCTTGCAGAATTAAAACTCCTCCCATAAGAATGCCCTGCCCAAACCCGACACACCCATCGCACCAATAAAAAACCCTGACACCAAGGATAAGGCATTCTTCTCCTTCAGAGAAGTGATGGAAACTAAAGTTTTAGCCCTCCTGAAAAACATAAAACCCTCTAATTGCAACAGCGAGGTCTGCCCGGCCAATCTTATCAAAGACTGCGCAGACACATGAGCTCCCTTTCTGACAGCTTTAATGACTGTCCCATTTGCATCTGGCATTGTCCCATCCTGCCTGTTAGAGGCCCGGGTTCGCCCACTTATGAAAAAACCTTCCCTGGACCCACCATCACCTATCTACAGACCCATCATCACGGGAACATTCTTGTTAAAACTTCTAGACAACGCTGCATATATGCAAATTCAACATTTCCTGGAAGTTAACATCCTAGGAAAGGGGCAATCAGGTTTCCGCCCAGGCAATGGGATGGAGTCGGCCTTGCTAGATCTAAAGATCTAATTAGGGGAAATAATGGACGAAGGCAAGGCAGCGCTGCTCCTCCTCCTCAATTTGCCGGCAGCGTTTGATCTTGTCGACCACGAGAGACACTGCAGACAACTCATGAACTCAGCCCAATTCAGCCATGAAGCCACCTCCTGGATCACTTGCTTCCTTGAAGGGAGAGTAATGAAGGCGTTCTCAGATCAGGCCTGCGCTGCACCATCCCCCCCCCCCCCCCCCCATCAATTGCAGAATCCCACAAAGCTCCCTACACCTCTTCAACAACCTGGACAATCTTGGCATAGCGTACACAAACTATGCCAATGATGCACAAGTCCCCTCCCACTCAGTGGCTCTTATGAAAAAGACGCAGAACACTGTAAAACCTATGCCACGATCCAAGCCTGGATGGCTGCTAATGGACTGTGCCTCAACGGGGGAAAAACTGAAATTCTCCTGGTAGGCCCCAAGGAAACACTCAAGAAGCTTGACAATCAATACAGCGTGGTTAGGCAAGATTGTATGGACTACCCTTTGGGTGCACTACACCAACCCTGACCTCCTGGCAATAGGGACCCAACCTTTGGTATAAGTCTGAACTACACAGGTTGGTAGTGCGGCTGAGCAGCCAGGCTGATCTCAAGAGGGGTCAATGTGAGCTGTAATGTTGTGACAGTTTCACAGGACAGTTATACAAATAAACTCTTACACTCAAGGTTTCTTGATAAAAATTAATTTATTTCACAGTCAGTTGTATAAACCTTCGTTCAAAAGGGAGCAATATATTTAACACTAATAATACACTTCAAAACACACTCTTCGTTTCTCTAAATCCGATGATACCCACTGGGGATGGCACAGAGACACTTCCTACACCCTCAGGTGACTTAAATAGCGAGGACACTGTGGACATTAATATATCACTGGTGCATTTAGAGAAATACTGATTCTGGTGCAAAAGATAGATCGTTTTATTCCCTAAGATTAACAAAATAAATCACAAACAGCTAAGTACTTTTAAACACCTTCCAATGTCAAATAAGTTTAACCCTTTCCTGAGGAAAAGATAAAGCACAGAGTCAAAGGGAAGAAGAGTCTCTCAGAGAGCCAGGACAGCCATTGTTAATCTCAGATTGTCTTGGGGAGCTGAAGATAGTCTTTGCAGGTAGGTAAAAAGTCGTGCACAATGTTTTTAGAAAGGTTTGTAGAAATTAGAACATTTAAAGGGCCACGAGCTGGGAAGCTTGTGAGGGACAAAGCTATAGCAAGTCTGCAAGGTAACCAAGACAGGTCTCAACTGAGAGCAAGCAAGGCTACACAACAAGAAGTACGTTCTTAGACCTTACAGTACCTCTGGTTAGAAGAATGGTTCCAGCTGGCTTCTGTACAGCTCTGCAGATCCAGCTGTTCCTGAGCCTCAGTCATGGGGACAAGAGGGAGGACGTTTGGGGACTCCTGCTCTGCAATGAGAAGGTCAGCGGCAGCAAAGGGCAAACTTCAATTCAGCGTTTCTTCAGTATTTCAGCTCCTCGTATCTGACAGGAAACAGCAACACTGCGGTTCTAGGATACCACTCTGGTCTTTCCTTGCATCTGGTGCTGAGCACTCTGTTGAGGTGGCTCGGGCTTGGTCCGTCCTGCTTCAGGGAAACCCGGAGGATCTTTGTCGCTCCCTGGCACTTCGGTTCGAGCAGCAGCAGCAGAAGTACAGCCAGCTCCGAGAGCATGTCCAGACGGGCTTACTTTGGAGTCGATTGGTCCCACCAACTCAAAAGGGAAAAGTCGCCCTTGCAGGGCTTCTCCAGTCGAGGCAAATTCGGAGTTTCAGCACAGCAGCAGGGCTTCACTGGGCAAACCATCCAGGAGTTGCAGCAGGCGTCTCTTCCAAGTTCTTCTTCGGATTCCTTCGTCCAGTGGTCGACTCTGCCTTCCAAGCCAAAAAGCCTCGCCTTTTATGTAGGTTTCTCACATTCATTCCAGCCTAGCTGTCAATCACACAGCAGGGTGGCTGTCCTTGTAGGACAGCCAGCCCGCCAATCACCTTTGGATGCATTCCTGTAACCAAGGGAATTAAGCACAGGGAGTTTCGGGCACCACCTTCCCTTCCTCTCCCCTGTCAGACATACTGGAGCCAGAGGCGGGCTTCACTCATGAATCCCGCCAAAGATAAAATGAACAAAGGGACCAAACCTGGCTTGGCGCGCAGAGTAAATCTCAAGAAGGATCCTTCCAACAAGAAATGGTGAAAAAAGAAGACCGAACCCATTTTGACAAAATGGGCACCTATGGGTGATTTACCAATGCTGCAATTGCAGCCAGCAGTAAAATAAAAACACAATGGTAGTACAAAGTAAACCACTGCCACCAGCCATTAATTGTAGAAAGGGCAACATAAAAATGTTACATGAGCAACTAGACAAAGGGGATACTGAGTAACCCCTTGAACATCCTATGATAAGATAGTGTGTGCTGGGTCTAAGTTACAAAATGTAAGTTAAGTCAATTTCACTTTACTGTAGTTTATCCAAGAGAAGGTATTTAAACTTTTGGGAAATCTAAGAGACTTCCCAGTGCCACTGCACTGTAGGTACTGTGGGTTACAATGTAAAGATGATACCTATGGAGTTTGTCAAACTCCAAAGTTAAAAGAAACACACAGTGCAAATCACAATAAAAATACATGAGGGTGAGAAAAAGGGCTCACTCCCTCCAGGTTAGAGATTAAAAGTCAAAGTCCAGCAAAAGAGCTGGGGGTCTCTAAGATGTAGAGGAATTAGCACATTTCTGAGAATTCTCCCCAACTATCGCCTTCAGATAAGGCACAAGCTACTTACCTGTAACTGTTCTCCAGCATGGGTCTGGCATGGATTCACATGCTCATGAATAGGCTGGGAATCCTCAGTGAAGAACAAATCAGTTTCACTTCTGAAGTCTCTTTCTCCTAACAACCAATCACTGGTCTCTAGTTATACTGCCCCCAAACAATGCCCCTCCTCTGGCAGCCATCTTCAGATATTTTCACGTTCAAGTGTTGGGAGTCCTCGTGCTATAGCTCTCGAGCTTTTACTGCGTTTTGCGATTTTTCTAACAGTTCTACTCTATTTTCCAGTCAAATCGAGTCTCAAGCTCCATCGATCCATCTTCCGATTAACTGGGACCCCGTTTTCGGATTCTTCAGTGCCCCTCAAGGGTGATTTATTTGTCACGCATCTTCTTGGAGGAATCCAGAAGCTTCTTCATGACCTACCCCGCGTGGAGATGGCAGAGGAGAACGAAGACTCGACGCCTCTGTTCAGGATTTGTCCGGGATACATCTACTTAGATGACGGGCACTCTGTGTGCCTCTACTGCCTGCATACAGACCAAACGCACATGGAGGAGGACTGTACGTTTTGCCAGGAGATGGACCCCGCACCATGAAGGACTGGCGCAGGCAACTATCCGAGTGGCTCCAGGCCAAGGCCCCTGCTACGGGTGAGTCCCAGCAGCATGCCTCCCCCAGCCCCAAGAAGAAATCCGAGCAGTCTTCAAAGACCTTTGAGGGCTCCAGAGCGATGGGGGTCCAACATGAGGCTAAGCACCGCAAGTCTGCAGGCACCGCGAGCGCCGTTGCAACAGGCTCCCTGGCGGCCAGGGCGAGAGCAGCATCTCCAGTACCTTCAACCACGAGCCAATGCTCCGGTTCGGTGAAGAAGTCGTCGTACCACCCAGGTAAGCTTCTGGAGAAGCCCCGGACGGACCAGTCTGAGAAGGCCAAGGGGGAGCGGGGCGCTAACCCTCCCTCCAAGGTGAAGGCCCCTAGCTCGACCAAGGTCGTGCAGGCCCAGATTCACCCGGCAAAGCCTTCCATTGAAGGCGTGGTGGTGTCCCTAGCAAAGGCCGCGGACGCGGATAAGCAGGGTACGGTCCCCAAGGCAAGAGTTTCACTGCCTGCTAGGAGGGAATAGTCATTTCAGCCCACTGATAAGACACCGGAGAAGGCAATGCCCACTATCTCCGCAAAACAGTCTCCCCTGGTTGAGAAGGGGGTGGCACGGTAGTCCTGCAGGGCATGGACATCTCCTCTGAGGAGGAGCTCTCTACTCTCCAGATCATTTTGGAAAAGAAATTTGTCAAGGCCAAGGCCTACGGGAGGGACCCCGACGAGCGAGACGTCGAGAGTGGCAACGAGTAGGCGGCCGTGGAGGAGTTGTAGAACCCTACACCGCTGCCTCTCTCGCTCCCACTTCCGCCACCTCAGCAACCACCGCAACCCCAGCGGACATGTCGGTCCACACCTTGTGTTCAGAGATTCAGACGAGGATGCCCCTTCCACCAACGGAAGATCCTGCGGCACCGGGGCCATCAGGTGCGCCCCCTACCAAGAAGAGGAGAGTTCACCCCCCACTGACTTTTCACTTGTCGCCTCCCCCCGCCGGCACAGAGGGAGGACACGGACGCAGCGACAACTAGAACAGGCAAGGACGGCAGGTTAGGAGACCTCCCGTCTCTGCCGCCCGAGCCTCACCACCCGACGAGTTCGGCTCGTTCCATGCCATGATCTCTAGGGCCTCGGACCCGTTTCAGCTGACCCCCGAGGAAAAGAACGAAGACGAGTTCCTGTACCAGCGCTACGAGGCAAAGAGGAAGACTGTACTAGCGATTCCTATGTTGGACGACATTTGGGACGATGGGCTGTCCCTTATGAAGAACCAGTCCTCAGCCCCGGCAAAGAGGGACCAGTACGAAAAGAAGTACCGGGTGCCAGACTCCGCACCCAAGTGTTTGAGGTCCCAGCCTTCCCCGGATTCAGTAGTCTCGGCAGCGGCGAGGAAGAAATCATCTGGCTCTGCGGCATCAGTGGCCTCCTCACCCAGACACGGAGGGGAAGAAGTTGGATGCCATGGGAAGACAAATCCTCGCATCGGCAGCGACGACCATAAAGGCGGCCAACGCCCTCGTAGCACGCTACGACAGGGAGCTCTGGTTTAAATTCACTCCCCTCCTGGACTTCCGTCCCAGTGACAAGAGAGCTGAAGCGTTGGAGATCCTGCAGGAGGGCATCGGACCATGCCATTACAGTGGCCACGGACATTGCCAACACAGGATTTCGCCAAATGGGCAATGGTCGTTTGCCTACGTCGGCGGGGATGGTTGAAAGCCACCAACTTTCGCCAGGAGGTGCAGTTGAGGGTATTGGACATGCCCTTTGACGGGGATAATTTGTTCGGGAAGACGGAGGACGAGTCCCTTCAAGCCATCAAGGCGGATACCGAGACAGCTCGTGCCTTGGGCACGCTTTAACAGCAACTGCTGTTTTTCGGACCTGTGGAGGAAAATCCCAAGGTTCCTTCAAGGGCTTCGGCAGAAGCTCATCATCTTACCATCAACCATCCCGCTTTTTGGCCCAGGAGGCCTACAAGGGCCGCACCAAGTCCGGAGGAGGTCGCCGTCGTCGCCAAGGTCCCCAAGGTGGCGCATCGGCAGCGAAGCAAGATTGACCCGGCCGTGACGTCAGGCTCCCACCCACGCACCCCAGTGGGAGGCCAGCTGGCGAACTTCGGCAGCATGTGGAAGTCCATCTCCAACGACCGCTGGGTGCTGGATGCTCTGGGCCATGGACACACCCTAGAATTCCAACGAAAGTGTCTGGGCATACCACCCGTGGCCAGGCAGAAAAACCACATCCCTCAGCTTCTGCTGGAGGTGCGGCCAAGCTGAAGAAGGGCGCGATAGAGCTCATTCCCAAAGAGGCTCCGGGGTTTATTCTCGGTACTTCCTCATCAAGAAGAAGATGGGCAGTTGGAGGCCAATCCTGGACTTCCGCCATCTGAACAAGTACATCAGATCCCAGAAGTTTTGGATGGTCACCCTTCAGCACGTGCTAGGACAGCTAGAAGAAGGGGATTTCCTATTGTCGCTGGACTTGGAGGACGCCTACTTTCACATCCCCATTCACAAGGGACACCGCAAGTTTCTGCGCTTCGTGGTTCAAGGGCAACATGATCAGTTCAAGGACCTTCCCTTCGGATTGAAGTCGGCGCCAAGGGTTTTCACCAAGTGCCTGGCGCCAGTGGTGGCGCAGCTGCGTCTACAAGGGATCCACGTTTACCCTTATGTGGAAGGCTGGCTCATCCGAGCGAAATATAGGGAGACAACCGTCGCACACGGTGGAAACCGTCCAGCTGCTGACAGAGCTGGGGTTCTCAGTGAACTATGGGAAATCTTGCTTGGCGCCATCGCAAGACGCACTGTTTCTGCGGTCCCAACTCACAGTTCATGCCTGGCGTCTGTCGAGGAGAGGATAGCGGGCATCCTGGGCAAGGTACAATGGGTGTTAAACCTGAAGATCGCAAGGGTGAGGTCCATCAAGTCCCTTCTCAGCATGATGTCGTCATGTATATACCTCATTCGGCTGCGTAGGCTATGGATGCGGCCACTGCAAGAGTTCATAGATGCCCATTGCATCCAGGTATCGGGGAGCTTCGAGGACAAGATCTCTCTCGACAAGGATTTCCATTGAGTGAAACAGTGGTGGGGTGTCTGCGCACATCTGTCGGCAGGTACAGACTTCCAGACCCCACCTATTCAGGAGACTGTCACGACAGACGCCTTCCTCGAAGGATGGGGCGCGCACACCGAAGTCTTCATGCAAGAGGCCTTTGGCTACCGGAGAAGTCGTTGCATATCCACGTACTGGAGCTATGGACAGTGTTTTGGGCCCTCGTTTCTTCCTTCCCTCAAGGGCAAGGTGATACGGGTCTTCATGGACAACACCAGCATGATGTTCTGCCCAGGGGATGATCCTCGTCCCGTTGCATCTGGCAGGAGTGAACACCATCGCCAACTCCCTCAGCAGGGAGATGCGCTCTTGCCACGAGTGGGTGCTTCGGCAGGACCAAGTGGATCTTCTGTTCCATCGATGGGGCAATCCCCAGATCTATCTGTTTGCGATGGCTATGAACACAAAGTGCCTGAGGTTAGCCAGCGGGGTTCCCCAGCCGGGGAGCATGGGGTATGCATTCTCATTCCCCTGGGACAGCCTGTTTCTGTATGCGTTCCCTTCGTTGTCGTTGCTTCTTCGGCTAGTCAATCAACTCAGATCAGGCTGGTTGGTGGTGGATTAATATGATAAAATGGCTTTGTTCGTTCCTTGTACTGGGCTTCCCTCTATGCCCGCTCTGGCCAAACTGTTCCTTCAAAGTGTCTTCAGGTATTTTGGACTGCCTTCTATCATTGTTACTGACCGAAGCACTCCGTTTACCCCTCATTTTTGGAAGGCTCGGACTTCCTCCATATCCATTGTCGACAGGTACTCGACTGCTCATCATCCACAAACAGGTGGAAAAAACGGAAAAGGCCAATGCTACTTTGGAACAATACCCGAAGTATTTGTGCCCTCAGTTCCAAGAGAACTGACGGTCTGTTCTGCAACTTGTGGAAATAGCCTACAATAACTCGCTTCACTCAGCTACCGGTGTCTCGAACTTTTTTGCTTTGTACGGCCAACATCCACGTTCCCTGCCTCTGGATTCTACACTGCCCGTTGACAATCCGGTTCCTCACGCCTGTATTCATGACTTGGATAAATGACATATGGATGTCCATGCCCACTTTTAGGGAGAATTCTCAGCAGTGTGCTAATTCCCTCCACCTTAAAGACCCCCAGCACCTTTGCTGGATTTTGAAGACTTTTTTGTTTTACCTGGACGGAGCAAGACCCTTTTTCCCCCCACACATGTATTATAATGTGATTTTGAACTCTGTTTCTTTTGGTTGTGGAGTCTGACCAACTCCATAGGCATCTTTTACATTGTGTCACATAGCACCTTCAGTGCAGTGGCACAGTGAAGTCTTTCAGATTTCCAAAGGTTTAAATACCTTCTCTGGGATAAACTACGTCCCAGAGCAGTAAAGTGAAATTGACTTTACTTACATTTGTAACTTTCTAGACCCAGCACACACTATATTACAATAGGGCGCGGGAGGGGTTACCTAGTATCCCCTTTGTCTCGCTTCTCATGTAACATTTTTGTTACCCTTTTCTCACTGAATGGCTGGTGGCAGTGGGTTCGTTTTAACTACTGTGGTGTGCAATTACCGCGGGCTGCGTTCGAACCAGCAGTAAAGCACCCATGGTGCCCATTTTGTCAAAATGGCCCTGTCTTTTTTCGGCATTTCTTTGTGGAAAGGTCCTTCTTGAGATTTACTCTGCGTGCTAAACCAGGTTTCGTCCCATTGTTCACTTTGCCTTTGGCAGGATTCACGAGTGAAGCCCTCCTCTGGCTCCGGGGTGTCTTGGGTGGGCAGGAAGTGAGGGAGGTGCCCGAAACTCCCTGTGCTTAGTCTCCTAGGAGACCCACATGCACTCTGTGGCGATTGGTTGGCTGACTGTCCGGCAAGGACAGCCACCCTGCTGTGTGAGTGACAGCTAGGCTGGAATGAATGGGAGAGAACTGAATAAAAAGGCGAGGCTTTTGGCTTGGAAGGCAGAGTAGACCACTGGACAAAATAAGAACTTGAAGAGGACTCCTGCTGCAACTCCTGGACCGTTGGTTTGCCCGGTGAAGCCCTGCTGCTGTGCTGAAACTCCATATTCGTATCGACGGAGAAGCCCCTGCAAGGACGACTTCTCCCCTTGAGTTAGTGGGACCAATTAACTCCAAATTAAGCCACATGGACATCCATCTCGGAGCTGGTTGAATTTCCACAGAGTTGCAGCTGGAAACCGTATAGCCAGGGAGAGGAACACCAGATTGTGTGTGTTGCTTTTAAGCTGGCCTAGAACTCCAGAAGATCCTCCAGACTCCCAGGGAGCAGGGTTGACCGAGCCTGAGCCCCCTCAACAGAGTGTGGGACCCCAGAAGCAAGAAAAGTCCATCTCGACAGCCAGGAACCACCGTGTTGCTATTTGCAGTAGACTTAAGGAGCTGAAACACTGAACAGCCACTGATTTGAAGATTGACTGTTGCGAGCAGTGACCGTCCCATTGCAGTGCAGGAGTCCCCAGAAGAACAAGTTACTTTCTTACCTGGTAACGTTCTTTCGATGGAATGTTGATGACGTATTCCACATCTATGACAGGTAATCACCACAGCTGTGCTGCTTCGGAAAATATTTGGCGTCTACATCCTGTGTCGATGAAGTTAATACGCTGTCCTAGAGGGCCTCCATCGAGCCGACATCAGCGGATGGTATAAGTAGGCCGCGTGACACCCGTAGCCTCAGTTATAGTTTTTTCCCCAGAACGCGTGGCACCAATCTTCTGCCAGAATGACTACCGAAAGCCTTGCGAAAACAAAAGCTGCAATCGCATAAGAAATTCTGTGGGCAGGTAGGGAGGGAGCGAAGTGGAATACGTCATCTGAACATCCCATCGAAAGAACGTTACCGGGTAAGAGAGTAACTTGTTCTTCGAAGGGATTGGTTCCTCCAACGTATACCACATCTATGACAGACTCCCAAAGCAGTACCAACGTAAGGAGGTGGGAAAAGAATTTAGAATTTCAGAATAGAGGACCGCTTTGCCAAATGCCACATCTTGTCCATGGATAGAATTCAGGGAGTAGTGTTTTACAAAAGTATGGACAGAGGCCCATGTGGCTGCTTCACAAATATTACAAATGGGAACACCCCTCTGCATGGCAGTAGAGGCAGCCACACCCCTAGTAGAATGGGCCCGTAAGCCTACCGGAGGGTCCTTACCCGCCAAGCGGTAACATTCAGGAATTGTCAAGATAATCCATCTAGACAAAGTCTGTTTGGCAACAGCTTGTCTCAAATGCCTTCCAGCATATACTACAAAGAACTGATCTTACACTCTGACCCGGGACATGCGTGAGATGTAGAAACTTAAAGCTCTCCTAGGATCCAACCTATGCAGCCTCTCCTCTTCCTTACCAGGATGCGGAGGAGGATAGAACGCCGGAAGAATGAGCTTCTGGCTTAAATGAAATTCCGAAACAACTTTGGGAAGAAAAGAAGGATGAACCCTAAGGACAACCCTGTCCTTACGGAACACCGTGAAGGGTGGCTTAACGGAAAGTGCCTGCAACTCACTCACTCTGCGAGCGGAAGTGACCGCAACTAAAAATACAGTTTTCAAGGTCAACAGTCTCAAAGGACAAGAATGTAAATGCTCAAACGAAGCTCCCATGAGGAATTTTAGAAACAGGTTCAAATCCCAACCGGGCATCTGGAAAGGAGACGGTGGGAACACATTAGTGAGCCCTTACAGAAACTGAGACGAGCGCTTAAATATGGACAGCGACGCCAGGTAACCTTTACTGGTACCCACTGTTAGGGAGAACTCTCATTTTATGGCCAATTTCCCTTACCTTGAGTCCCCCAGCAGCTTTGCGGGATTTTAAGGGTTTGTTTCTTTTTACCTGCTAAGAGTGAGACTCTTTTTCCCACTCATAGGCATTTTTGCCATGTGTGTTCTAGGCTATTTTTGTGTTTAATGCCTATGGGATCATTCTCAACCCCATAGGAACCATCTTTATTCACATGTGTTACACAGCACCCTCAGTGCAGTGACACAGGGGTGTCGTAGCGACCACCAAACAGACTCCATACCCTGGGACTGACTACTGTCTCCCAGGGCATTTAAAGTCCCCATTGACTTTACTAGTCAAAACCTATGAACTAAACCAGTACAACCTATCTTACTATGGAGGTACTGGAAGGGGTTAATAGTTTTTTCCCCTCTGTTCATTTTCGACAGTGTACCCTAGAGTCCCTCTCTCAAAAGTTTCTGGCTGGTGGCAGTGGTTACTACCATAAATATTCGACCGCGAATATTTCTCTATGGGATTTTCCCATTGTTCGAGGCTACCACATTTTCTGTGAGCCTCTAGCATACCGCTGGTGCATTTTAAAACTTTGCTCCGGTAGGTTTTATTTGCCATAACTTTAATATAACTTCTTTCTCGTGTCTTTCTCTAAACTCCTAACCCAGGTCGAGGATCCTTTGTTTGTCCTTTTGGCAGGCTTCTACCGAGAAGCCCTCCTTTCTGCGCCACTGAGTCTGGGGTGAGTCCATTGTGTGGGAGGGGGGAGTAGGACCGCTGGACAGGGTTGCCTCAGCAACCCATGTCGCACTCTATCCTGATAGGCTGGAGGGTCTCCTGCCAAGATGACCACTCCACTGTGTGAGTGACAGCTAGGCTGTCTGAATGGGGATCTTTTTGCATAAAAGCAGGGTCCTGAGGGCTGGAAGAGCAAGACGTCGCCACTGGAACCAAGAAGCCGAAGAGGAGAGAAGCCAAAGACATCTGCAATGACTGAACCACCGGTGAAGTCCTGCTGCAGCATCTCACCACTTTTCTCCACACGACGAGAGAAGATCTTCACCTACAAGAGCCTTCTTCCCTTGAGCTAGTGGGGCCAAACAGTTTGTCCATCGCCCTCCCGGACCCGCCTTGGTCGAATCTCCCGTACGCTGTACTCGGAGGCCGGATAGCCAGGCACCAGTCCACCTGGACTGTGATTTAAAGGAGCGTACCTTTTATTCATCGGGCAGCACCGCAGCTGGTTTCATCCCTGGGTAGTGCAGTAACTCGAACCTTCCTCCACGACGAGAGCCTCTCTTCCTCTGCTGGATCACCCGAACTACCGGGAAAAACCACCACTGCAGGAGCCACTTCTTCATTTTAAGGTACATTGTTCCGCCAGGCCGCCCTTTATTCGTGGTAGTGCTAAAGACGTTTTAAATCCTTTACCTACCTGTTAGGTTGGCCGCCCCTCTCTCAACATTGGCTTTTCAACTTCTGCAACTATATTTTCAACTTTGTTAACCAAAGACTTGACTGCAGCTATAAGAACATTTTTGCTCATGGCCCCTTGCCCTGTACCACTGACTCTGGCACAGGCCTACTGACTCTGGTCACATTTGTTAGATCTGCTTTCTTTAGATTGATTCTCACTGAGAACTGTGTGGTGCACCCATTTCTTTTAACTACCCTTTCCTTCCCATTTGTAAACACTGAAATGCCATTTTGCTCAGTTTTAATTTTAAGTATTGCCTATACTGATGCACTGTCTTGTTGAACTAGTTCACAAACTAATGGGAAGTGTTGGTAGGGTGTATAAAACTATTTCTAGATAATTGTGCTCTCCCTCCCTTGTGAGGAATTGTTAGAGGATCCCTTGTGTGTAGTTTTCACTGTGCCGTTTTGCTCAGTTTTCACTTTGGTGAACTTGGTCTACAATTCAACTTGGGAGTGTGTATATTTTTCCTGAGACTTAATTTAACTTGCTTGATAATTGTGATATATATTTATTTTAGACACTTCTAATAAAATACATGTAACTACTTTTTAAATACAAAGCTTTGGTCAGTGTTTCCTTGTGCCATAGTACAGTAGACCTATTGTGTAAACCCTGAATACTGCTCATCTCCCTCTTGAGACAAGTCTGACTGCTCAGCCACAACTACAAACTAAATCTTTGTGGTACAGACTGATACCAAAGGAGATTTATTGCTCTCACCTGTAGTCCTAATCTGGTGTTGTGCACCCTAAGCGAACTGTACTGGATTCTGCCTAACACCCACTTGCAGGCCTTTGTGGGCTAACGAAAGCAAAAAAGACAGAACCACAGGAATGGCACATGAAAAAGGATCCACATTCTTAACCCTGCACCAGTCGCAGAATTTTCTCCAACGGCAACGGTACAGGGACTTTGTTGCAGGCCTTCTGGCCGAAAGCAACACCTCCATCACGTCTTCAGGGAGGTCCCAATCCTTATATCTCAACCTTTCAGAAGCCAAGCGTGAAGGTTGAGGGACTTGACCTCTGAATGGAGAACCTGACCCCCCCCCCTCCCATGAGAGCAGATTGTCTCGGTAGGGAAGACGGCGTGAAGGGCAGATGGACATGTCGAGAAGGTCCGGGTACCACGTTCTCCTGGCCCATGCCAGGGCAATGAGGATCCTTCGGGAACCGAACCTCCGTAACCTCTGCAGCACTTGCAGAATGACGGGGAATGGAGGAAACGCGTACAGCAGTGGGAAGGACCACTCCACTACGAACGCATCCCCGCAAGGCTCCTTTTGGAGGAAATTCCCACAAGCAGAATCTTTCACACTTCCAGTTGACACTGCTGGCGAAGAGATCCACTTGTGGGGTCCCCCAAAGGGTGAAGATCTCCAAGAGAACTTCCTGAGCCAGCTCCCACTCGTGAGAGACCGTGCTCTGCCTGCTCAGAGCATCTGCCGCTGCATTTTCGTCTCCAGCCAGATGAACTGCCGAGTTCGAAATTTCCTGGTGGATGGCCCGGAACCAGAGCTGCATCGCCTCTCTGCATAGAGGGAGAGACCCTGCCCCCGCCTTTTTGTTGAGGTAGTGCATGACCACTGTATTGTCCGTCAGAATCAGTACAGTCTTCCCCTGCGCAGATGGCAGAAAAGATTTCAGGGCTAGCCTGAAGTCCCTCAACAACAGATTGATAAGGACTCTGGACTCAGACGGAGACCAACGACCGTTGACTGTCAACTCGTTGGCATGAGCTCCCCATCCCGTGAGGGATGCATCCGTCACAATCGTCACCTCCGGCCAGGGTAGCCAAAATGGAGCCCCCTTCATCAGATTGCCTTCGACGGCCCACCACAGAAGATCCTGGGCGACCAAGGGAGGCACCTGAACGGGATCCGACATCCTGCCGGAGGACTGTGACCACTGCATCTTGAGAGCCCACTGCAGAGATCTCATCCGCAGCCTGACCTCTGGCACCAGGAGAATGCAGGATGCCATGAGGCCGAGCAAACTCGAACTCGAACGCTGGGAGACTCTGGGCATGTTAAAACGTGTTCACCATCTGCAGAATGTGATGAGCCCTCACCTGGGGAGGAAAAAACAGCCCCAAGGATGTGTCGATCACTGCTCCGATGTACTGGAGCCGCTGGGTAGGAGTCAAGTGGGACTTCTTTAAGTTGAGGGAGAAGCCCAGCTTGTGGAGGGAGTGGCAGGTGACTGACAGATGATCCAGGACTTGCTCGGGAGAGCGCGCTCTGATCAACCAATCGTCCAGGTAGGGGTAGACGTGAATCCCCCTTTCCTGAGATACGCTGCCACCACCACGAGCTTGGTGAAGACCCTCGGGGCGGAGGTCAATCCTAACGGCAGGACCCAAAATTGAAAATGCGAGACGCCAACCGCGAACCTCAGGTACTGTAACGCTCACCTGATTCCCGCAGAGGCGCCGGTCTTGACTGGGTGAATGCCGTATCTTCAAAGGTGATGTGTAACACACGGTTGGCTCTTTGGGCTGGACCTCTGTGCATTGTATGTCTGACTCGAAGAGTAAGATGTCTGCAGATAGAAAATATGGGATTAATGAACTGGGGTTATTGGGTGCCTCTCTCCTCTTCCCTTTCTCTTCTCCTGTAGAACCCCAAAGGTTAACGCCCTCACCTTAGGTAAGTGAACGCCAAGCTCTCCATCTGCCTCAGGGCAGGGTGCCGTAACCAGTTTCTTCACTGGATAAGGGTGCTGGCCTCTTGACCTCAGAGGACTGCTGTCCGTCGTTAACTGCACGAACGGTAAGTTCTGGGCGCTTCAAATGTCTTAAGTCTTTTGTAATGATATCTCTTGTTTTGCAGGGTTCCGGCGATGGCGGATGGCGGGCTGATGAGAGTTGAGGATCGAACCCGCATGAGGAATAGAAGCGCCTGGAAGCACGTAAGTAAGCGCTTGTAGCCTGCTTTACGATGCGCACTAACTGTCCCTTTTATCTTGCAGGTACAAGTTCGGAGCTTTAGAGAAGCTGAAGGGTGCTGGAATACCCACTGGATTCGGCGTGGGAAGGAGTAATGGCACGTGAGTAATAAAGTTGCCCAATGTCTTTAAACGCACCTTCTTTTGTCTTTCAGATGCCGGAATGCAGCGCGAGGCGTTGGTGACAGCCGATGGACCAGGTAAGAGATGCGCTGCCACTGAAGACCGTAGTGCTAACCTGTTCTTTCTTTGTCTTTACAGGTGCTGCTGAAGACTGGATTCCAGGATGGTAAGCCTTTGTTCCCTTAGGCCCAGGATCAGAAGCAGAAGACACGATGAGCGTTCTGCTGCAGAGAATGCAGAATAACGCAAAGCAAGATTCATCCATCGGGTGTGGTTTAAATAGCCTCCTGTAGTGCTTAGGTGTCTCCTTCCACAGCCTCGCCTAGGTAAGAAAAGAGTTCCTGCTTTCCAGAAGAGTTCCAGTGTTCTGAACCTAGGGAGTGGCTCCTGCCCCACCCAACAGGAAAAGTAGTCCCAAACAGAAGAGAATCAGGGGCTCAACTGGCAGGTAAGTAAGCAGCATGGTCTGCTGCAGGTAAGTCCACCCAAGCATTATGAGCCCGGCGCTTCCAGCGCTGGGACTGGGCATCTTTATGAGCCTGGTGCCACTGGCGCCAGGACAGGGTCCAAAAGGTCCCAATTGGCTGGCACTCGGAACCGGGGTTATGGGTCTGCTTCCAAGGGAGTCGGGCAAGTCCTGATCTTTTGGAAGCAGAGATCATGACAGCTACTTCTTGTGCTTGGGATGAATCGGCACATGAATGTAAGCGTCCTAGAGGTCTAAAGACACCAACCAGTCCTGAAGTTGAAGGGCCTGGAGGACTTGAGTAACCATCTTGAATTTGTCCTTCCTGAGGAGCTTGTTCAAACCACGGAAGTCCATGATGGGTCTCAATCCCCAGTCTTTTTTCAGGATCAAAAAATATGGGGAACACCATCCCTTGTTCCTCTCCGCTACAGGCACCAGTTCTATGGCACTTTTCTCCAGCAGGGATTTGATTTCCTGCGCAAGGAGCGGATCCGGACTCTTCAAAGAGATTCCCTGGTGGATTGTCGTGATGCCTCTGCCGGAAAGGAAGACAGTAGCCATGGGCTATGATCTCCAGAACCCACACATCTGAAGTAATGGCACGGCATTCCACTAGATGCTGAGCCAGCCTTCCCCCAACCAGCGAACCATGGGACATGGCCTCATGACTGAGCTGAAGCGGCTGCGGCAGTGCCTGAGGGCAAAGAGGCAACTGCCGAGCAGCCTTGGCACCTCGAGTACCCTGTTTTCCACCTCTTGTACTCCTATGGTGGCCCCTTTAACTTGCAGCTCCCCTCGATCTACCAAAGGAAGAGTAGTACCGAAAGGAAAATCCCCTCCATTGCTGTCCCCTAGGATGAAAAGGCAGAAGTTGGCGAACTGCAGCGTTCAATGACTTTGCTGCAGCTTTGGAGTTCTGCAACCTCTCAAGGCTCTCGTCAGTCTTGCTGCCAAAAAGATGGACACCATCAAAGGGCATGTTGAGAAGCCGGGCTTGTACGTCAGGAGCAAACCCCGACTTCCACAACCACGCAAATCTGCACATCACGGTGCTCGCCGCCATGGACCGGCTGACACAGTCTGCCATGTCCAGACCCGACTGAACGGATTCACACATGGCATCCTTGCCATCCTGAACGAGGGCAAGAAAAACATCCCGTTCCTCCCCTTCGGGAATATGTTCAGCCGCCAAAGACACACAATTCCACAGAGTGTGAGTGAAACATGCTAAGGCACACACGGAGTTGGCCCCCTGAAGAAAACACTTTCTTCGCCCAGCCTCAAAACATTTGTCGTCCCTATCAGGAGGGATGGTTGGGTACGACACCTGCTTTGCTGGGGCCATAGCCCCGTGCACCACCAAACTCTCCGGAGTGGAGTGCGTAGTCAAGTAGCAGGGGTCGCTACTGGCTGGATGGTATTTTTTCAGCAACGACTCTCTGGACCAGTCTAAGCCGCCACCCTTCTCTTGTAAAGCCATATGAAATAGCAGCACCGTCAGTGGGCGCACCTTGGTCAAGGATATCTGTCAGGTCATCCTGCAGAAAATCCACTGGTGGCGCAGACCACCCCAAGTACTCCGTCACCCTCGACATGAGTCGCCTGTACGAAGATTCAGCATGCGTACCAGGCTCAGGCCTGCCAAACGCAACATCCGGGGAGGTATCAAGACCACTGGCGTCGTGCAAAGACTGACGCAGGTCTTCCAACTGGCTATGACCAGATAACAGGTCATCAGGAAACTCATCAGGAACCAAACCTTCCTCAGACCCTTCATCCACCTCAGATGTAATCCAGAGGCTGGAATAAATCCCTGGATGAGGGCACAGAAAAAGGCTCAAATACAGGCCTTACCGACTTCTTCAGGGCCTTCCTCGGAGTCTTCACCGATACACGGGTACCTCCGGTAAAGCCTCCAAAAAAGGTGTTGAGGGCGTCGACAAAATCGGCGTCGACATCGAGCGTGGAGCCGATGGCTTCGACACAGACCTCGAGGGCGGTACCCCGAGCGTCTCCTTCGACGGCCTCGGTGCTGATGGCCTCGATGACTTCCTCCTAGGCAGAGCCTCAAGAGAGTCCCTCGACGGACATGGCGGCGACGTCTTCTTAGAAGACCTCACAGGCTCTACCGGTCTCGAAGGCGTCGAGGACCGGACCTGGAGCGGGCATGGCTACAGCGATCCACCTTGTCCGATCGGGACCTCGAAGGTTCCCGGTGATCGCGCCGACTGCCCGAGTCCGAAGGCGTGCGAACGGTGGCCCTAGCTCGTTCCTTGTCGGCTTCTCTCGTAGGCGCAGACGGAACAGAGCCCTGCAACTCGAAAATCGCCAACATTTCCTTACGAAATGCGTCCCATTCCGCGGGAGAGGAATGCTTGGTAGGACAAGCTACCCGCCGTATGGCAGAGTCCTCGGACGAGGAAGGTGACCGGTGACTGCGCTTCCACGAGTGCCTCGAAGAGGCAGAGGAATGGTGGGAACCACTACGGGACCGAGACCCCCTGGACTTGGGCCGACGATGCAGAGAGTTGCCCCTCAAATCGTTGGTCGAAAGCCCAGTGGATTTCGACTTACGGGGCTTGGAAACCCTACCTACCGACAGCTTCTTTCACTCCCACAAGGCCTTTGACGTCAAAGACTGGCATTTGTCACAGTCATCAGTGGCGTGGTCCTCGCCAAGGCACCAGAGGCAGACGTTGTGCGGGTCCATAAGCGACATCTTGGAACCGCAGTCCCGGCACTTCTTGAATCCCGACCGCGAGGTAGAAGAAGACATGCTAATTTCACAAACTAAGTTCGAAGAACTGATAGATATCAGAAGAACCGAGGCGCGACGAGATCTCCGAAGCGAACACGTTCACGGAAAAAACGGAACTGAGGCTATGGGGGCGTTGTGCGTCCTACTTATAACATCCAGTGACATCGGCTCGACGTCATCGACGCAGGAAATTCCTGAAGCAGCACAGCTGTGGTGATTACCTGTCATAGATGTGGAATACGTCGGAGGAATCAATTCCTTCTAAGTCCTCCCTCTTGTCCCCACGACTGAGGCCCAGGAACAGAGAGATCTGCAGAGCTGCACAGGAACAGAAGCCATCTGCTGCGCTTTTTCTTCAATGCAAATGTTCTGTAAAGTCTGAGAGAACTTACCTCTCACACTAGAGTTGCTTGCATCTTCTACTTCTCACAAGTCTAATCAGCTTGTCGCCCTACATTTTAGTCTACTTTTCTTCAAAGACTTCTAAAACATTGTGCAAAGACTTTTCTACTTACCTACCAGAAGTGCTTCATCCTATATACGATTTTTGGCCATAGCCTTTGGCTTAGCCTGTTGTACTGAAAGACTCTTCTTGGGGGATCCAAAACTGTTTGCCTGCTTAAGAATATTTGTGGTCTCTTGTTCTAATAACCTTTTCCTTTTACCAACTTATGACAGTGTTCTAAATGCAAACAGTAAGATATTAATGTCCCCAGCACCCTAGCTATTGAAGTCAACCGAGGGTGTAGCTTGTGTGTGTGGGCCATCCCAAAAGGGTCTTTACTGATTTAGAAACTAAGTGTACAGTATTGAAGTTTATGTGTGTGTTACTTTTTATATTGCTGAGCAAAATAAGTGGGCACCACACTAAAATTGGAACCAGTAGTTCAAAATTAAGCGGTTCAAAAGAAAATCTAAATAATTTGATTGGAATCTTCAGGAGCAGACAGGAGTCGAGACACCCAAACTCAAAATATCTGTGGAGCAAGAAGCTAAGTAAACTAACCCAGCTACTCAGTCGCTCTCTGTATGTACCCAAACTGTTAAATTAATATGACGTGTCGTCCAAAAACATAATAAGTATTAGCTGTGAAGTAATTCAAGATAATTTCAAGACATCATAGCCAAAGTTTTTCCATAGGATATGCTCCAAAGTTTCTTTATCAAATCTTTTCACAAAAGAGGAAACCGTCAGTTTATCAGTGGTAAAAGATTCATGAGCCAATGCATTTCGGAGATCACTCCTTCAGGGCAAATCTTAACTATTTACAACATAACGCCCAGTGTATACACAGTAAGTAATAACATACAAGATTAACATTAGAAATTACAAAATGAAGAAAACTTACCACATCCATGATGTTTCCAAAATTCCAGACCGAACGTGTAATCAAAAAAATTAAAAGAAACCAAATGAGTAAAAATAAGCTCCTGTGTTGCTAATGCTGCATGTATTTAAATAAACTTAAAGGGCCCATTACCTGTCCCGTCTGTAGAGCTGTAATGGTTGCTGACAAACGTGCTTGTTTCAGAAACTTTTTTGACTTAAACGCTGTGGCAGATGCATACAGTGTGTTAGTATAACTATATAGTCACTTGTGATAATCAGAAAAGCAGACCACTTTTCTTACAAACTCACCCGCTGGCGTCTCGTAGCTTTCACTGCTCCTGCAGAGTCACGGACGCGTGCAACGTTACTGTTAGCCCCGTTGCCTAGGAGATGGGACTATTTTGAGCATTAGTCACGTGTGAATGCTAAACGCTAGGTGTGATTGCAAGTTTGCAGATATCAAACACAACCAATGTCGGAAATCAGGAAAGGGTCATAGTGCGGATGCGCTATTGTAATTGAATTGCTGGCCATCTCTGTGGGCGACCAGGAGGAGTACAAGTGCCGGCTATTCTGCACTACCGTTTACGCAACAGTCGACCATTCTACCTGGTGGATTGGAAGGGTTACTAACCGGAGGATAGGACCTGGGCACCTCTTGAGAACATTCATGCCCCGGTGCTCCTGCGCAAGGTCCATGCTTGCAGGGGGGTGCCCCTGCCTCTGGGGTGGATACTGTTACGGTTCCACAACCTTGAACCCATACCCAGCATTTTCACTTGCACAAATCAAGAACATTTACAGACAGGAAACAGCATTCAGCCGCTCCCTTTCTCCACAAGTGGAGGCTGCCCTGGAAAAAAGCTGCAGCAACGCTTGCCTTTTGAAAATCTGTTGTCCTGACTATCGCATCTATGCGGTCATGTGTTCTGGGTCAGCTGCCTGCTGCCGCTGATCCTGCCTCCACCGGCAGTTCAAAAGCCTAGCAGTGCGGGAGCTCGTTGCTTCTGATCGCAGCTATTTTCCCTTTACCAGCGTTCTGGTAATATTCCAGTGTTTGATTCCTTCCTCGACTCCTGCTTGCTGAACGGATTGCCCCTTGTACCCAGTATGCAAGTGTTATTAGGTTATCTTATTGTTAATTTCCATATTAGTTCAGGGAGTGAAAGTTTCTTGTTGTATTGCAGGTCCTTGACGGTAGGAGGGTCCAATCAAACCCCATTCATTCTGAAACATACCAAAGCCCCGTCAGGTGAATTTCGCCCATTTAGAAAGTTGCTTAATCTTGGTTTTTACTGGATACTTATTGTCTTGTCTTTTTTTCTTGCAGTCTGGTTATGTGGCGGTGTGCTATACGTGCTCTTTCGTGTGATTATTACTTCTGGCTGTTTGCTACTCCTCCAGCAGAGAAGTGTATCAAACAAAAAAAAAAAGAAAAGCGAGGCGAGGTTAAGGAATAACCCAGGCTCTTCAATCAAGGTTATCTTGTCAAAGAAACCAGCACTCATCTACTCCTCCAGAACCACTGATTCGGTGAGTAACAGGTGGCCACCTAAAGATTGTTCACAAGGCCAGATTTGAGAAATCCATCCAAATACATCCTCTGGCTAAGCACCAAACAGCAAAACTACTTTCCCCTGGATATCCCATTTCATTGTAAAGGGGTACACTGCAGAGGTCTCACCTTGGCTTTACCCTTCTCTTTAGGGATCTCCTCATCATCACTCACGCCTTCCTCAGAAACAGCAATGGCCTTTGCACCCTAAAAGGAGAGAGCAATGCATATCAGGGAAGGGCAGCAGACAGTAAAAGAAAAGAAAATCAGATTGAAGAAGAGACAGTCGGATCAGCAATTTGGTGCAGCTTTCATTCAAGGTGCCCTCATACCGGTGTTCTACAATTAATCTAAATAGATGCAAACCTGCTTCTTCCTCCCTTGTGTACATTTGTGGAGCAACTTTCAGATTTAACAGAACCTCAAATGGGAGGTTGAGCCATGCCAATAGGCCATAGAATCTCGAATACTAAGAACAACAAGAAGCCAAACACTCACCAACCACATCAGCAGCCAAAGGCCCTACTAATCTCATCAGATGCCGAATTCCAATGGCACACAAGCCCGATTCATCCAGGTACTGATGAATAATCAAGCTTTATGCATGGCCCTTCAATGAATCACAGATTGCCACAAGAACACAATACATCCTTTTCATTTCTTACACACCAAGAGTGAATTATCACTCCACAATGGCAAGTGGCGAGAACACGTTCTGCAGCTGGACATAGAAGACTGAGATTCTACTCATCGGCACACCCACTTCCTCCTTCCCTGCAGCTCTCTGGCCAGCCTCTCTTGGCCCTCTTCCTGTTCCCACCTGCAAGGCTAAAAACCTTGGGGTCATTTCGACTCCACACTCTCCTCCTCTCCTCACATCTGACGTCTCTAAGAAGTCACACTACCAGCTGCACCTCCTCAGAGGTATTCTTCCTTTCCTCTCCTTCCCCCAGAAGCTCAATGTCTCCACAGCCCTGGTTCTCTCTAGGCTGGACTATTGTGACAGCCTCTATCTAAATCTGCCTGCGTCTACTCTCCGCCCTCTGCAACTTACCCAGGACTGCGAGACTTGTCCTTGGCCTCAAGCCCAGGGATCATTCTCTCTATGACTGAAATCTCTGCACTGGCTCCCAGTGGCTGCGAGGATGAAGTTCAAAACCCTCTGCATTGTCCACAAGGCCTTCTGGGGCCACAATACCTTCAACTCTCTTCCCACATATCTTCCTTCTCGAGCTCTTCACTCATCCACCTCCAACTCCCTCAGGGTCAGTCGCTTCTCCAACCAACGAGTTGGTGGTAGATCTCTCTTCGGCTGGGGCCTCCCTCTGGAACAGCCGTCCTGCCGCCCTGAAATTTGAGAACCATCTCCGGTTCCGGAAGCACGTCAAAACCTTACTCTTTGCTTCTGCTTTCTCTCCCCCTCTCCCCTGCTGAACTCCTGGCTGAAACTGCACTGGTTACCTCGTCACCCTTTCTGATTTCAGGCCCAGGCCACGCAAGTTGCACACCTGCACTGCCTCCCTGCCAACCCCTGCACATTGGGACGGTTTTCTGTATCCCTACAGTCCCCCTACCTGCACTTATGTCTGCACTTACCTTCGACATGCCACCAGCTGGCCGTTTCTTATTTATTCTATCCCATGTACTGCAGTTTCCCCTCCCCCTTCCCCAACGCACCCCCCACCCCTTCCCAATGCACTTGCGTGATCTGAATGACTCCTGGCCTAGTAAGATCGCTGTCTGTCTTCCCTTTGTTCCCCCCTCCCTTGCCTCGTCGCACCTTGAAACACCCATGTATAGGCACGTTATAAATGCCATATCATATCCTAGTCGCACAAGTGTCATAACTATGGATTCCCTTTGGCAGTATACGTCCTACTTGCAGGGTTACGGGATGACCACCCTACCTAGGCACAGATTTACATCCTACTCTGCACTGTCTACCATACCCAACTGCTGTACGGTCTTTAACACTTCCTATTTGAGAAGGCAATATCTTCCAATGTGTTCTTAGCAACAAACCGAGAACCCAACTTGCCCTTTACATAGCTTTTAGCAGCCACTTAACATGGTACATTTTTGTATGGCGCTATATTTAGCACATAAATTCACTTGTAGCAACTCGGTTAAGCATCAGCAGCCTTGAGGAATGCACAGGGTCTCCCCTAGATGTAAACATGCACTCTATTTATTTATTTATATTTATATAGCGCGCAAGCAGCCCAGGGGCATTGAGGCGCTGTTACTTGCAATAAATTAGTTACAGGGTACAGGCATTATAGCGATTGATGACACATTATGAATACTACACGACATACTGTTAGATATTGCATTTGGTCATATATTACAATTTATATGGTAAGTATTCGTGCTGATGTGTCGGGCCTTATGTGAAGAGGGTAGTTTTCAGAGTTTTGCGGAAGGTGGCGAGGGAGGCCTCCCCTCGGATAGTGGGAGGTAGGGCATTCCAGTGAGTGGGCGCGAAATAAGGGAAGCTGGATCCGCCCGCTCTGACTCTTTTTACTAGTGGCACAGAGAGCATGTTGGTGTACGGTGATCTGGTTGGCCTGGTAGTGGAGACGGGGTGGATCCTTTGAGAGAGGTAGGCAGGAGCAGTGAGGTGAATGGACTTGTGGGTCAGTGTCAGGGCTTTGAATACAATCCTTTCCTTTATTGGGAGCCAGTGGGCTAGTTTTCTGGCCTCAGAGATGTGTTCTCTTTTGGCAATGCCTTGGGCTGCATGGAGAGCATTGTTCTGTATGACTTGTAGTCTCTCTAAGTTTTTATTGGAGGTTCCTAAAAAAGTATGTTGCAATAGTCTTGCCTAGAGCCGGTGATGGTTCTGGCTATGTTGGTGCAGTTTTCTTTGGAGAGAAAGGGTCTGACTGCGGTGATAAGTTTGGCATGATATGCAGCTGCGGAGGCTATTGCGTTGACTTGTCTATCCATGGGTAGGCTGGAATCCAGGTAGACTCCCAGAGTTTTGACAGAATCTGAGACAGGAATTTTAATGGAGTCAATAGTGAAGTGACTGAATTGGGCATCTAGATTTTTTAGCGTTTGCAATTAGAGGGTTCGATGTTAAATGTTAAAAGGTATTTGTCCCGCGCACCGTCACCAACGGAATTGGTCCCCAGGCGCTCTGGCAGATCTGCAAATGATAAGGTGGGATGGGTTAGTAGGTAAAGAGGGAGTAGGATAGTGAGAGGAGTGATGTTCTGTTGGCAGCTTCAACTCGGTATACACGGGGTGCTGAGCTTTGGTGCAGGTATTGGATCGGTGCCAGTTCGCGTGTGCTGTTGCTCCGGCTTATGTGTTGTTGCAGTGTTGTGAAGTGCGTGCGGCTTGTGGTGCGAGAGATGGTTGTGTGAGTTTTTGGGTGAGATAGGCATGCAGAGTTTGAGGTTATATTGGTTAGTGGGTTACCTGACCTTTAGCCTGCTAACATTCACAATTTTGTCCAAGTGTGGCACTTGTTGGTCTTCACAACCCTATCTAGATGCAGCGCCGGCTAGTGTTCACAGTTCGAAGTGTGGCACATGTTAACATTCAAGTTTCATCTATGCGCGGGCCTGCTTTCCTTCAATCAAAGTCCTATCTAGATGCGATGCAGGCTAATGTTCACAATTCCACCTAGATGTTACTCATTATGTTGATGTCTTTTTCTTGAATGGGTTTGAGGGAGAAGGGTAGGGGGGATCCAGAGCAGGTGGTGGGACAGGGATATGCTTATTGGGTAGGGCTTTAGTGGCTAGTATTTTGTTTTTGAGGAGGCTTAATTTGGTTTGCATGGCCGTTTGCATTTCATCACACCAGTCTGTCTTTGGTGAAATTCTGGGGGGCGGGAGTGGGTGTCTCGAGCTCCCTGAAAATGGTGAAGTTTTCTTTTGTGCTAGATTGGGCTTCCGAGATTCTGGATTCAAAAGATTTGGCCTTTGCTTGGGCGATTGCCTTTTTGTATTTGGTGGATAGGGCTTTAAAGATCATCTTGTCTTCGTCAGAGTGGAACGTTTGCCACTGTGTGAGTGCAGCTTTTTTCTCGTTGCGGAGTGTGAGGAAGTCAGAGGTGAACCAAGAGTTGGAATGGGTATTGGGTTTGGATTTGCGAGGTTTGAGAGGGGCAATGGAGTCGATAGCTGCGTTGATGGCAACATCATAGGTTGTTGCGAGTGTTTCTGGGTCTGTGGTCTGAAGGCTGGACCTTGGAGGAAGGGCAGTAGCCTTTCCTTAGTGAGCTGGCGGGAGCTTCTGGCGAGGCAGGGTGGGAGCGGTTGAGGTGAGGGGGCAGCAGGGGAGCTGGTGGTGAGGATGCTGAAGGTGATTATATGGTGGTCAGACCATGGGGTGGGAGTGTTTCTTGCGATGATGAGTGGGCAGTTATGCTGCGCGATCCAGTGGAGAGTGCTGCCTGGTTGTCAGTTGGGCTAAGGATGGTGTTCTTGTAGCCTAGAGCCTTGAGGGCAGAGTCAAGGGATTTGGCTACTACGTCCTTACTATCCAGGAGCCCTAGGTTGTCATCCCCAAGGAGAATGGCTTTAGACTGTTTTTTGAGGAGGTGGATGAGCGAGGCTTGAAAGTCTCCTGTTGGGCCTGGAGGGCGGTAGACAGTGTGCACCGTAATGGTGCAGTTTGGAGAGAGGGTTATTTTGACTTGGAGGTAGTCGCTGTTGTTGGTCAGGGATTTCTCTACCTTTCTGATAGAGAGGCAGTCTCTGGCAATAATTGCTACACCTCCACCCTTGGAGAGGTGATCTTGTCTAGTTATGGAATAGCCAGGGGCTAGGGCGAGGGAGAGCACCGGGCCGGAGGCCTCATGTAGCCATGTTTTTGAGATCATGAGCAAATCTAGGTCATGGGAGGTTAGGAGGTCGTGGATGTCTAGAGCGTGGGCATTGATGGACCTAGCGTTAATCATGGTGCATTCCAGGTGGGTTTCAGTAGTGGCTTGGGGGGTGGGGGGGGTGGGTTCATGAGGAGAGGGTGAGGTGGAGGGGGTGGTTGCGCTGTGGGTGTTTGGGGAGATGCACATCACAGATTTTACATTGGGGGGCTCATTTTCAGTGCTGGTGGAAACATGTGGAGTAGCATTTGGTATGGAGGCAGTACAAATGCATGAAGGGTTAATTACTTTATTGGTCGCTGTATTGGTAGTACTTGTAGTGGATGTGGGCTTTGAGGTTGGGCAGAGGAGCCTGGCCTTATCAGCGAATAGAGAGGGTTATACAGTACGTGAGCATAGCCGGGTATTACGGGTGCTCGTGGGGATGGGCTGTGAGCTGACGGCGGTTTGCAAAGTACGGGCGCGCAATCTGAAACGCCTTGAAGTGGAGCATGGGTTAGAGAGAAGCTTGCAAAGGTAGTGCTTTTTACCTTCTACGTGCGGCATAGGTTTTGGGCAAACGGCAGACGAGCAGCGAAGAGCTGCAAAGAGCACAGGAGGCCTATTCTCCTGGCCTTCTCTCATCGGCTTCGCCTCTCGGCCCTCACCCCCTCCATTTAAAGCAGGAGGGGAGGGGCAGGCAAGCGGATGTGACGAATGAGCATCAGTCGTGGATATTGTGGGTGCTTCCATGGAAACTGCTCCGGAATCCATCTTAGCAGGTTTCCGGACGGCACAAACGGCGGGCGACATTACAATGGAACACACGGTTGTTCCAAACGATAGAACAGCTGATCCAGCATCCAGCTGGAGTGGGGGAAAACGTGCTTGCAGCGGAGCTGCAAAGAGCACAGGCCTTTTCTCCTGGCCTTCTCTCGTCGGCTAGTGAGGTGGCCTAAGCCAGCGCTCCAATCAGAAATCGGCAAACAGACAAACGTTTGGGGACCAGACAAATTGGGTGCCCCTCAAACCACCTAAACCTGCATGGTCCACCTACACAGTTTGTGTATTGTAGCTGTTGCAGCAATTAAAAAATGTGATCAAGTCCAAATCACTACAGAGAGCACAGGACATGCCTCAGAGTGAGCCCATGTGTTAGATTTGTTTTCACCAGTCGCTGTCGGAGACAAATTGGAAAAGCCCACCTTAGGTGAACAGGGTTGCACTTCTTAATTTAGGCCGAAACCACACAATGGTTTGGTAGAACGGCAGGTAGCAAGGCTTATTCTAAGGAGGGAGGGGGGCTGTAGTGCTGTACAAAGAACTCGGAGCATAGACTTAGTTCAAGGAAACACTGATACACTAGGAGTTGCATAGAAAATAGGCATATTATAAATACTAAGGCCGAGGTGATACTTCACAAGTCAATTACTTTAAAACAGTAATATAATACAAGATCCCTTTGGCCTAGTATTTAGATAATAAAACAGTTGTACTAACTTTAGAATAGCATTGGTAGTAACAGATCACTGCGTAAAACCATCTGAAAAATATATGCAAACTGTTCCAAACTTGTATAACTTAATAACTTTATTGCAGCCTATCTTAAGTAAGTTCAACCCTATCTGATGCTCATCTCTCAGTGTTCAGCTGGGTCACTGGGCAACCACTGGCCAGGGGTTGAGCAGGTGCCAGGGTAAAATATTCAGTATGGCCAGCAGGAGTCTCTTCAAGTATTGCAGATAAGTAAAGTTTGTTTTACAAAGGCAAGGGAATTAGGAATATCCATTGTAGGAGTGCCCCAAATACCAGTGTGCTAAGGCAATGTTAGAGTACAATGGATGGTCGACCCCAATGTAACTATGGAAGACCAGGAAAGGTACGAGACCAAGCCATCTGCACCCCTCCAGATCAAGCAAAACCCACAGGAAAGTTGTACCAGGGGTGGGACAGTACCTTTAGGTATGATTGGATATGGCATTTATAACGCGTCTATACACAAGGTAAAGAAGCAGTTGCTGTAGGATGGTTCCAGTGCTAAGGCGGCATCAGAGCTGGTCACTGGTTTCTCAGTCTTGGCGACTGAAGAAAGGGACTTCTGTTGATCTGGCGACAGCTCTCGCGCAGACGGACCCCCAGCAAAGGATCTTTTCGGTTCTGGCTTTTTGGCACGTTTTTCAGGCTCAGTTAAAGGACAGTTGTTGCAGCGGGTAACTTTTTGGTTTCTCGATCCTAGTCTCAGGTGAGGGGACTTTTGGGAGCCGAGTCAGGTTCCTTCAGGCTTAGAAGGATGGCCACAAAGTTTCAGGCAATACCGCGCTTCAGGCATGTTCGGGAGCTTTATCAGTTTTATGCTTAATCCCCTCTCCTAGTGAGACCCTCAGCACTTTCTATCCTGAATGAGGGGAGCCATTTTCTCCTCATTCACTATTATTTGCTCTGACTTTTGGGAAGTCTATTCTTTCTGTTCTGCTCGATTCTATGGGCCTGCGTTGCTCCAGATCTCTTTAAGGCATCTGTGTTAAACTGTTGCAGCACACAGCAACCTATGTGCAGTGTTGCTGGGAAGCCTTTGGGTTCTTGTAACTATTTTACCTTATCCCTAAGTTCAGGAGAATCTTTTCCCCCTCTCACCTAGTCTTTTACTCTTTTTATGGGTGACCTTTTTGTCTCTCCATAGTGTATGGTTGGAGTTACAGTTTCCTATAACTTTTGGTCTTAGGCTGGGTTGCCCCTTTGGGCTCCCTTGTTAATTTCCCTTTAATGTACTTGGGTGAACTATTGTTCCTGAGCAGTAAAGAGGGATTTTCATCTCCTTTACATTTTATAAAGTGAGCCAGCACACCCCACCGTATGTGTACACAGTGTTTATATCGAATTTCACATATATCTTAACTTTACCTTGAAAACCTTTATATCAAATATATTTAGGGTTAGCTAAAGGGTTAATTCTTCGGAGTAAACGGTCAGGGTGGGTTTTCGTGAACTCATAGGTCTCCAGTCTTTCACCTGTACAGTGGTTTGTCTCCAGGTCTATAATCAAAGTATGTACACGCTCTGTACCTATATTGTATGCACTGTATATGATTTTACCTTCCTCTGATGTAACTCGCTTCCTTTGGTGTTGACAAGCTGAATAAATAAGTTTTAAAAAAAAATATGAAGGTTTTCAAGATAGGTTTCGATATATGGGCATTCGGTATACAATATCTCGGTATAAAGACATGTAACCTGGGGGGGGGGGGGGGGGGAGGAGGGGATACAATGTATCCCCTTTCTTACTTGCCTGTAACATTTTTGCTACAATTGCCGTTTACTCGAATTACTGGTGGCAGTGTAACTACTTTTATGACTTTTAATCACTATTACTCGCAGGCTGTTAATTCAAACTCAGTAATGCGCAGATTGGCCACCATTTTGCTAAAATGGAGGGCTCCTTTTTCACCATTTCCTGTGTGCTTGCTGTCTCAGAGGTCTTCCCCTGCCATTATATGCAATAACGACCTCAGTGGACGGTTTGTCTTTGGCAGGAATCTTTTGGATTCAGCGCCGAGGCTCCAGAGTGTCTGAGAAGGTAGGAAGAAAGGTGTCTAAAGTTCCACAGCCCTTTGTCTTCCTCCTTGCCTGAAAGGAACCAACTCCCAGAGGGGGCTGACTGTCCTGATTGGACAGACCGACCACCTCCTTCTGTAAAATTCAGGGGTGGACTACAGAAGTTGTGCTGAAGTTCCTGTTAAACACTCCGAACCGGCACGGAAAACAACAATCCCAACCCAGAGCCTGGTAAGATCCACTAGACTCAAGAAGACCTGTGTTAGGGAGAATTCTCAGAAATGTGCCAATTCCTCCCTTCCTTAGAGACACCCAGCAAATTTGCTGGATTTTAGGACTTTTAACCTGGAGAGAGTGAGACCCCATTTTTCACATTCATGTATTTTACTGTTTTTTTAACACTGTTTCCTTTTGATTTTATGGAGCCTGACAAACTCCAAAGGCATCATCTTTTACATTGCGTCACACAGCACCTTCAGTGCAGTGGCACAGGGAAGTCTTTCAGATTTCCAAAAGGTTTAAATACCTTTCTCTGGGATAAACTACTATTTCACAGAGCAGTGAAGTGAAATTGACTTTACTTACATGTGTAACTTTCTAGACCCAGCATACACCATCTTACAATAGGGTGCCGAGGGCTTACCCAGTATCCCCTTTGTCTAGTTTCTCATGTAACATTTTTATGTTACCCTTTCTACGATTAATGGTTGGTGGCAGTGGTTTACTTTTTACTACCATTTTGTGTTTTTACTGCGGGCTGCAATTGTATTTTGTCCAAATGGCCTGGTCTTTTTTCGTCATTTCTTTGTGGAAAGGTCCTTCTTGAGATTTACTCTGCGTGCCAAATCAGGTTTGGTCCCTTTGTTCATTTTGTCTTTGGTGGGATTTATAAGTGAAGCCCCCCCTCTGGCACCAGAGTATCTGGTGGGTGCAGAAAGTGAGAGTGGTGCCCGTAACTCCCTGTGCTTAGTCTCCTAGGAGACAGAAAGGCACTCTGTGGTGATTGGCTGGCTGACTGTCCAGCAAGGACAGCCACCCTGCTGTGTGATTGACAGCTAGGCTGGAATGAATGGGAGAAACCTGCATAAAAAGCAAGGTTTTGGCTTGGAAGGCAGCATCGACCAGTGGACGAAGGAATCAGAATAAGCACTTGGAAGAGACGCCTACTGCAACTCCTGGACCGTTGGTTTGCCCGGTGAAGCCCTGCTGGAGTGCTGAAGCTCCGGATTCGCCTCAACTAGAGAAGACCTGCAAGGATGACTTCTCCCCTTGAGATGGTGGGGCCAATCAACTCCAAAGTAAGCCACCTGGACATCCTCTGAGCTGGTTCAATTTCCATAGAGTTGCTGCTGGAACTGAAAAGCCAGGGAAAGGAACAACAGTTTGTGTGCGTTGCTTTTAATAATAATAATAAGTTGGCCAGTGAGCTCCAGGAAGATCCTCCGGACTCCCAGGAAGCAGGACTGACCGAGCCTGAGCCACCTCAACAGAGTGCTGGATCCCAGATGCAAGGAAATCCAACTTGACAGCTAAGAACCGCAATGGTGCTATTTGCTGAGGCGAGGGGCAGAAACCGCGAGATGCCGCTGAACAGAAGTTTGTTCTTTTCTGTCGCCGACCATCCCGTTGAACTGCAGGAGTCCTCCAGACGTCCTCCATCTTGTCCCCACGACTGAGGCCCAGGAACACGGGATCTGCAGAGCTGCACAGGAACAGAAGTCAGCCAAAGCCTTTTTCTTTTAACCAAAGGAACTGTACAGTAAGAGAACTTACCTCTTGTTGAGTAACTTCACTTGATCTCAATGGAGACTTGTTGTGGTTGCTGTTGTAGTGTTACTGCCAGCTTCTTTACCTCATAAGCCTAATCTGCTTGTGGGCCTACATTGATTCTTCTTTTTCTATCAAGTCTCTAAAAACATAGTGCAAGACTTTGTTACCTACCTCTGAGAAGTGCTTCATCTCACCTAGATGTTTGCCCAATTGACTTTGGCCTGGCCTGGCTCCCTGAATGACTCTTCTTCCCTCCGTTATTATTTGTTCTTCCCGGCAGGAAGGGGTTAACTAACTTTGTAGTGTTTCTTTTTTAACAAAAATACTTACCTGCTTTCAGAATACTTGTGAGATCTCTCGTTTTGTCCTAATAACCCTTCTCTTTGACAAACTCTTAAGATTAATTCTAAATGCTAACAGTGATAGATTAATGTCCACAGTGTCCTAGTTACTTATGTCACCTGAGGGTGTAGGAAACATGTGTGCCATCCCAAAAGGGTACTTACTATTTAGAAGTATTTAGAGTGTGTATATTGGAGTGCATCTGTGTGTTACTTTGATATTGCTCCCTTCTGAAGAAGGCTTATTCAACTGACTGATAAATAAATGTTTATTCAAGAAACCCTGTGTGTAAATGTTTATTTGAAGACTTGTCACTGTGAATCTCTAACTCCCCTACAGCTCACATCGACCCCTCTTGAGATAAGCCTGGCGGCTCAACACGCTACCAACCTGTGTACTACAGACTTATACCAAGGATTGGGTGCCTATTGCCAGGTCAGGGTTGTTGTAGTGCACCCAAAGGGTACTGCATACAATCTTGCCTAACAACCTGCATTTTGAACCATCCCACGTCATGCTGCAACCTTGCAGGGCTGCAATGCGTCAGTACCCTAGGACCTCGAGCCATTGTGAAGTGCAGAGTCTACCAAATCGCGCTGAAACTTTGGTGGCATGCTGCTGGTACTACAGAGACTGGATTTGAGTCGAAAAAGTCCCTTCACCACAGTGCTGGACCCGATAAATGACGAGAATCCGACTGGCAATATTCAGTCTTGAAAAGGGTGCCAGGACCACAGAGCCGCATCCAGCATTAAAAAAACTTGCCCCAAGTCTTCTCCTGTGATCCCTGCTGCAAAATCCCTTCCAGTGTCCTGTCTTCATTCTTCATGGCAAGGAATTCATCATCCAGGGTTTTGGCTGCAGATCCTGAAAACGTACTGATGCAAACTCTTCTTCTGTACGGAGGTACTGTGTTGGCTGGGGTATTACTTAGCATAAGCCTTTTGTGATTCCTGTGAAGCTTTGCAGGTGATTCAGAGTCCTCTCATCCAGTTCGCCCAGGCTCAATGCTGGAATCCCTCTAGGGCGTCTTCTCTGAAGTCCCTGGATCCTGACCAACTCTAAAGTGAAATGAACAAGTTACTCTTACCTGGTAACGTTCTTTCGATGGGATGGTCCGACGACGTATTACATATCTATGACAATAATCACCACAGCTGTGCTGCTTCGGAAAATCTTCGGCGTCTGCGTCCTGCGTCGATGATATTGATACGCCGCGCTAGAGGACCTCCTCTGACGGCCGACGTCACTGGATGTTATAAGTAGGATTCACAACGCCCGTAGCCTCAGTTGTAGTTTTTTCCCAGAATGTGTGCCACCAGTCTTCTGCCAGTCTGACACACCAAGGCTTGCGGAAACGTAAGCTGCAATCGCATAAGAAATTCTGTAGCGGGGAAGGTAGGGAGGGAGCGATATGGAATACGTAAGAACGTTACCAGGTAAGAGTAACTTGTTCTTCGAGGGGATTGGGTCCTCCGACGTATTCCATATCTATGACAAGACTCCCAAAGCAGTACCAATGCAAGGAGGTGGGAAAAGAATTTAGAAAACAGAATTTTAGCATGCCCAATCAAATTGCTGAGTAAAGGACAGCCTTGCCAAAGGCCAGATCCTGCCCCCTGGATGGAATCGAGGGAATAGTGACGTACAAAAGTATGTACCGAAGCCCAGGTGGCAGCAGAACAGATGTTGCGAATAGGAACACCCCTCTGCAGGGCAGTAGAGGCAGCCATATCCCTGGTAGAATGGGCCTGTAAGCCGACCGGTGGGTCCTTACCCGCCAAGCGGTAACACTCAGATAGCCAAAATAATCGAGCGAGACAAAATCTGTTTCATCACAGCCTGTCCCAAACGCCTTCCAGCGTAACCAATAAAGAGCTGATCGTCCACTCTGACCCGGGACATGCGTGAAATATAAAAGCTTAACGCTCACCTAGGATCAAGCCTATGGAGCCTCTCCTCTTCCTTGCCAGGATGTAGGAGGATAAAATGCCGGAAGAACAACCTTCTGGACTAAATGAAATTCCGACACCACCTTCGGAAGAAAAGAAGGACGAACTCTAAGGACAACCCCGTCCTTATGAAACACAGTGAAGGGTGGCTTAACTGAAAGTGCCTTTAACTCACTCTGCGAGAGGAAGTGACTGCAACTAAAAATACAGTTTTCAGAGTTAACAGTCTCAAAGGGCATGAATGCAAAGGCTCAAACGCAGCACCCATCAGAAACTTGATAACAAGGCTCAAATCCCAACCAGGGACGGAGGGAACACATTATTGAGCCCTTTCAGAAACTGAGAAATTAAAGGAATTTTAAAATGGGAACACTCTTCAGACGAGCGCTTAAATATGGACAGCGCCGGCAGGTAACCTTTAATGGTATAATGGTACCCACTTGGAGGCCCCTGTGGGCCAAAGAAAGCAAAAAAGACAGAACCATAGGAATTTCACATGCAAAAGGATCCACATTCTTAACCCTGCACCAGTCGCAGAACCTTCTCCAACGGCAACGGTACATGGACTTTGTTGCTGGCCTTCTGGCCGAAAGCAACACCTCCATCACGTCTTCAGGGAGGTCCCAATCCTTATACCTCAACCTTTCAGAAACCAAGCATGAAGGTTGAGGGACCTGACCTCTGTATGGAGAACCTGACCACCCTCCCATGAGAGCAGATCATCTCGGTAGGGAAGACGACGTGGAGGGCAGATGGACAAGTCGAGAAGGTCCAGGTACCACGTCCTCCAGGCCCATGCCAGAGCAATGAGGATCATCTGGGAACCGAACCTCCATAACCTCCGCAGTACTTGCGGGATGACGGGGACTGGAGGAAACGCGTACAGCAGTGGGAATGACCACTCCACCACAAACGCGTCTAAGGCTCCGTTTGGAGGAAATTCCTGCGAGCAGAACCTCTCGCACTTCCGGTTGACACTGGAGGCAAAGAGATCCACTTGAGGGGTCCCCCAAAGGGCGAAGTTCTCCAGGAGAATCTCCTGAGCCAACTCCCACTCGTGAGAGATCGCGCTCTGCCTGCTCAGAGCGTCTGCCATCTCGTTTTCGTCTCCTGCCAGATGAACTGCCAAGATCGAAACTTCCTGCTAAATTGCCCAGAACCAGAGCTGCATCGCCTCCCTGCACAGAGGAAGTGACCCTGTCCCCCCTTTTTGTTGAGGTAGTGCATGGCCACCGTGTTGTCCGTCAGGATCAGGACATTCTTTCCTCGCACAGTCGGCAGAAAAGCCTTCAGGGCTAGCCCGACAGCCCTCAGCTCCAACAGATTGATATGGAGTCTGGACTCCGACAGAGACCAACGACCACTGACTGTCAACTCGTTGGCATGAGCTCCCCATCCCGTGAGGGATGTGTCCATCACGATCGTCACCTCCGGCCAGGGCAGCCAAAATGGAGCCTCCCTCATCAGATTGCCTTCGTCGGACCACCACAGAAGGTCCTGGGCGACCGAAGACAACACCTGTACAGGGTCCGACGTCCTGCCGGAGGACCGAGACCACTGGAGCTTGAGTGCCCATTGCAAAGATCTAATCCGCAACCTGGCCTCTGGCACCAGAAGAATGCAGGATGCCATGAGGCCGAGCAGTCTCAAGAACTCGAATGCTGGGAGAGTCTGGGCAAGTTGAAACTTGTGCACCATCTGCTGAATGTGATGAGCCCTCACCTGGGGAGGAAAACACTGGTGAGGGCTCAGCACTGCTCCGATGTACTGGAGCCTCTGAGTTGGTGTCAAATGGGACTTCTTTAAGTTGAGGGAAAAGCCCAGCTTGTGGAGGGAGTGGCAGGTGACAGATGATCCAGGACTAGCTTGGAAGAGCGCGCCCTGATCAACCAATCGTCCAGGTAGGGGTAGAAGTGAATCCCCCCTTTCCTGAGGTGTGCTGCCACCACTAACATGAGCTTGGTGAAGACCCTCGGGGCGGAGGTCAATCCGAACGGCAGGACCCGAAACTGAAAGTGCGAGTCGCCAACCACGAACCTCAGGTACTTCTTGTGCTTTGGATGGATCGGCACATGAAAATAAGCGTCCTTGAGTTCGAGAGACACCAACCAGTCCTGAAGTTGAAGGGCCTTTAGGACTTGAGAGTAACCATCTTGAATTTGTCCTTCCGGAAGAGTTTGTTCAAACCGCGCAAGTCCATGATGGGTCTCAATCCCCCGTCTGATTTGGAGATCAAAAAATAAGTGGAATACCATCCCTTGTTCCTCTCCGCTACAGGCACCAGTTCTACGGCACCTTTCTCCAGCAGGGATTGAATTTCCTAGCGCAAGGAGCGGATCCGGACTCTTCAAAGAGAGATTCCCCGGTAGATTGTCTTGAGGCCTCTGCCGGAAAGGAAGACAGTAGCCGTGGGTTATGATCTCCAGAACCCACACATCTGAAGTAATGGCGCGCCATTCTGCAAGATGCTGCACCAGCCTTCCCCCAACTGGCAAACCATGGGATTTGGCCTCATGATTGAGCTGAAGCGGCTGCGGCGTTGCCTGAGGGCAAAGAGGCAACAGCCTGAGCGGCCTTGGCACTTCGAGTACCTTGTTTTCTACCTCTGGCACTCCTACGGTGGCCCCTTTCACTGGCAGCTCCTCTCGCTTTACCAAAGGATGAGTATTAACGAAAGGAACCTCCCCTCCATTGCTGTCCCCTAGGACGAAAAGGCAGAGGTTGTCGAACTGCAGCGCCCAATGACTTCGCTGCAGCTTTTGAGGTCCGCAACCTCTCAAGGCTCTCGTCAGCCTTGCTGCCAAAAAGAGGTTTCCCGTCAAAGGGCATTTTGAGGAGCCGGGCCTGCACTTCAGGAGCAAACCCCGACTTCCGCAACCACGCAAACCTGCGTGTCACGGTGCTCGCCGCCATGGACCGGCTGATGCAATCTGCCATGTCCAAACCCGACTGAACGGCCTCACACATGGCATCCTTGCCATTCTGAACCATGGTAAGGAAACAATCCCGTTCATCCCCTTCGGGAATATGTTCAGCCGCCAAGGAAACACAGTTCCACAGAGTGTGCGTGAAACGAGACAAGGCACAAATGGAGTTGGCCGCCTGAAGCGCCATACCCCCTGCAGAAAACACTTGCTTCACCCAGCCGTCAAAAAGCTTGTTGTCCCTATCAGGAGGGATGGTAGGATACAACGCCTGCTTTGCTGGGGCTGTAGCCGCCTGCACCACCAAACTCTCCGGAGTAGGGTGCTTGGACAAATAGCAGGGGTCACTACTGGCTGGGCGGTATTTTCGCGGCAAAGACTTGCTCACTGCCGGGAGACTCTCCGGAGCAGTCCAAGCCGCCACCCTCCTCTGCAGAGCCATATGAAACGGCAGTACCAGGTCAGTTGGTGGACCAATGTCGAGGATATCCGTAAGATCATCCTGAACAAACTCCCCTGGGGGAGCAGACCATCCTAAGTACTCAGTGACCCGTGACATAAAGACGCCGGTACGAAGAATCGGCATGAGAGCCAGGCTCAGGCCTACAAAACTCCATCTCCAGAGAGGTGTCCAGCCCACTAGCATCATGCAGGGACTGCCTCAGGTCCTCAAACTGGCTATGGCCCGAGAGAATCTCATCAGGCACCGTGTCATGCACCATGCCATCATCAGAGCCCTCATCCACCTCTGAAATGAACTCCAGATGGCAGTAACAAGGCACAGAACTGGAACCAAAGCCATGCTTGACCTTGGCCAGAGCCTTTCTAGGCGGTTCCCCCGAGCCACGGGGTACCCCCGTCGACACAGCCCCGAAAGGTGTCGAGTGAATCGGCATCGATGACAGACACGGCGCCAACAGCATCGACGGTGTCGACACAGGCCTCTAAAACGGAGCCCTGAGCGTGTCCCTCGACATCCTGGGCGCCGACGGCGTCGACGACTTCCTCGGAGGCGGAGCCTCGAGAGTCCGTCGACGACCTTGGCGCCACAGGCGTCAATGTCTTCCTCGAAGACTTCACAGGTTCACGCGGTCTCGTGCGCGTCGAGGACCGGGAACTGGACCGGGCATGCGGAGAATGATTCCCATTGTCCGACCGGGACCTTTCCCGCGAATCGTGACGACCGCCAGAGCCCGAAGACGTGCAAGCGGCGTCTCTCGGCTGATCACGACAAACCCCACTCAGAGGCGCCGACGGACCAGTGCCCTGCGATTCGAGAATCGCCAACATTTTCTTCCCGAAGGAAGCCCATTCCTCCGGTGTCGCCTGCTTGGTGGGATAAGCGACCCACCGACGGGCTGAGTCCGAGGAGGACGGGGAAGGCGACCGATGACGGCGCTTCCGGGAGTGCCTCGAAGAGGCAGAGGAGTGGCGAGAACGACTCTGGGATCGAGACCCACTGGACTTCCGACGACGACGCGGAGAGTCGCCCCTCGAGTCGTCCGTGGAAAGCCCCGCAGACCTCGACTTCCGGGGCTTGGACACCTTACCTACCGATAACTACTTGCGCTCCCGCAAGGCTTTCGACGTGAGCGACTGGCAGTCGACACAGTCATCCGTGTCATGGGCCTCCCCGAGGCACCAGAGGCAGGCGTCGTGCGAGTCCGTGACCGACATCTTGGACCACAGTCCCCGCACTTCTTAAAGCCCGGACGCGGTGTGGAAGACAAGGTAGACATCTTCACAAAGAAATATTTCACAAACAGGTTCGAAGAACCGAGAAAGCAAACTCCAAAGAGTCGAGGCGTGCCGAGATTCCCTAAGCGAACACGTTCGCGGAAAAAACGGAACTGAGGCTACGGGCGTCGTGCATCCTACTTATAACATCCAGTGACGTCGGCCATCGGAGGAGGTCCTCGAGTGCGGCGTATCCACGTCATCGACGCAGGACGCCGAAGATTTTCTGAAGCAGCACAGCTGTGAGGATTACTGTCATAGATATGGAATACGTCGGAGGACCCAATCCCCTCGAAACTTTTTTTCAAGAGACTTCCTCAGGGAATCTGACTTTTCCTGCAACTGAACCATATCTCAACCTGCGTACAGCTGGCGCCTAGACCACTAAGGTCCCTCTTCTGCCTCAGAGAGCACATGCAATAGACTGGGTAAGAAAATGATTCTGCCTTGAAAAGTACAAGCGTTTAAAAAGAAAGAGCTGGTTGGTAACTCTCCCTCTGAAATATGAGCAGTTACAAAAGTACTTAACTTTCCTTTGAATGTTGTTTTGCCATTCTGAAATGTATATACAAGGTTATTTAACACACTTGTGAATTGGTTCCCCCACTTCCCAAAAGTAATGCTGTTGGCTTCACTTTACTATTTCCATCAGGAAATGAATGTACAAGTTCCCCAACTGATTGTACTTCCCCTAACTTGCTGTTCCTGATTTGCTTAGTGCAATCTAAAATAGTTGGTGTGTGTTAGTTCTCGTCACTGAGTAGCTTAAGGCCCCTCCAGAAAGTATATGAGCTGTTCAACTAACTTTGAACTGAGTTCTATAAAGTAATGTTGCAAGGAGTATACTTTTAACAGGGTTCGTTTGTTATGTGATTTCAAAAACTAAGTGTCACTGCATGATTGAGCCGGTGCACTACCCTCAAAATACTGACAATTCAAAAAGTACATACAACCTGCTTTTACTCCCCAAGTATAGCTGACTGCATTCTGAATGTCCAATAGGTTTGACTTAACCTTGACTACTTATTGTATTCTTAATAAGGTTATACTTTGGGTTGTATCCCTTAAGTATTGAGTGGTTTTTTATAATTGTGTCTATATATAATGTGATTGTACCTATTTTCCCCCCAGGATTAACCTGGGCCTGCTTGTATTTAAATAAACCCTTTATTTTACAATGCATAGTGTTTCAGGGTTTCTTTAGACTAAATGTATTCTACAATTTCTTTTTACCAAGCTACAGAACTCTCTCTCGCCTAAGATAAGCCTGGCTGATATGTCCATGCTACCACTTTCTCAGGTGGTACAGCCTTCTACTAAGTGGAGCTTGTGTACTGCCTCAGATGAACAAGTTACTTACCAACTGGTAATGTTCTTTCGATTGGATGTTCCTCCAACGTATTCCACATCTTTGACATGTTATGTCCACAGCTGGGCACTTCGGAAATATTTTCGGCACAGGGCGTCCTGCTTCGATGACGTAGGGTCGAGGGTGACGTCACTGGTTGTTATAAATAGGACACGCGCCGCCCGTAGCCTCAGTTTATGTTTATTCCCTCAGAACGTGTGGCACCAATCCAATGCCTGCAGGACTGCACATAGCCTGGCAGAAACGAAAGCTGCAATCACACAGGAAATTCTCCAGAGGGGCAGGCTGGGAGGGCAATGTGGAATACGTTGGAGGACCATCCAATCGAAAGAACGTTAGCAGTTGGTAAGTAACTTGTTCTTCGAATGGATTGTGTCCTCCAACATATTCCACGTCTTTGACAGACTCCCAAAGCAGTACCAGAAAAGTGAAGGAGGGAAAAGCATTTATAATATCCAATCAGATGGCGGAATAAAGAACCGCCTTCCCAAAGGCCATATCTTGACCATGGATCGTATCCAGGGAGTAATGTTTAAAAAAGGTGTGGATAGAAGGGTTCAATGTGTTAATATTCCCGCAAAAATGTTGCCATAAAAAAATAGCTTAATATTTTTGCGCGATATTAAGGCATGGAACCTGCAGGGGACACCCCTGCAACCCCTGTATTATTATTAAAGGAGCAGGAGGCACCCCCGCAACTCCTGCTCCCAAAAAACCCTAATATTATCCCCACTAGAAATATCGCCTATGGCCGTTCCAGACGACCATATATACAGCAATATTTTTGGTGGGGATAATATTACCAGATACCGATAGAAGCCCATGTGGCTGCATCACAAATATTCCTAATAGGAACTCCCCGCTGTAGGGCTGTGGAAGTAGCCACGCCCCTAGTGAAATGAGCTCACAGCCCTACAGGAGGGTCCTCACCCGCCAATCGGTAACACTCAGTAATGGTGAGGATAATCCACCTGGACAAGGTCTGTTTGGTAACAGCCTGGCCCAATCGGTGTCCAGCACATCCCACAAAGAGTTGATCGTCCACTCAGACCCTGGACATATTAGAAATATTAAAGCTCAGAGCTCTCCTAGGATCCAAACCATGGAGTTGCTCCTCTACCTTACCAGGAGGATAGAAAGAAGGAAGAACCCCTTTCTGGCTCAAATGAAATGCAGATACTACCTTGAGTAGAAAGGAAGCACGTACCCGTAGTACAACCCTGTCCTTGTGGAACACAGTAAAGGGCTGCTTAGATGAAAGTGCTTGCAATTCACTCACTCTGCGAGCGGGCGTAACCGCAACCAAGAACACTGTCTTGAAGGTCAATTCCAAAGGACAACAGTGCAAAGGAGCACCCATTAGAAATTTCAAAACCAAATTCAAATCCCAAACTGGCGCCTTGAAAAGAGACAGCAATCTTTAAGTATGAACATTCTTCAGACGAGTGCTTAAAAACAGACAGCGCCGCCAGGTAACCTTTAATGGTACCTACACGAAGGCCCCTGTGGGCCAAAGAAAGTAAGAAAGACAACCATAGGAATGGAACACTGAAAAGGATCAACATTTTGTCCTCTGCACCAGTCGCAAAACTTGCGCCAAAGGCACAGGGATTTTGTTGCTGGCCTTCTGGCCGATAGCAACACTTCCAGCACATCATCCGTAAGGTCCCAATCCTTCTCTCTCAACCTTTCAGATACCAAGCATGACGGTTCAGAGTCCCGACCTCTGGATGGAGAACCTGACCCATCTCTCGCGAAAGCAGATCCTCTTGGTAGGGAAGACAGCGTGGAGGGCAGATGGACATTCCTAGAAGGTCCGGGTACCACGCTATCCTATCTGGAGCAATGAGGATCGTGTGGGACCCGAACCTCCATAACGTCCACAACACCGGAGGAATGACAAGGACTGGAGGAAACGCGTACATCAGTGGGAATGACCAATCAACTACAAATGCGTCTCCTAAGGCTCCTCTCGAAGCAAATTCCCTTGAGCAAAATCTCTTGCACTTACGGTTGGCACTGGTGGCGTAGAGATCCCCTTATGGGTTCCCCAAAGGGTGAAGATCTCCAGAAGGACTTCCTGAGCCATCTCCCATTCGTGAGAGATCCTGCTCTGCCTGCTCAGAGCGTCCGAAGCTGCATTTTCATCTCTGGCCAGATCAACTTCCGAGAGCGAAATTCCCTGCTGGATGGCCCAGAACCAGAGCTTAATAGCCTCTCTGCACAACGGGATTGATCCCACCCCCCCCCTTTTTTGTTGCGGTAATGCATGACCACTGTGTTGTCCGTCATGTTCAGGGCACTCTTCCCCTGCACAGATGCCAGAAAAGCATTTAGGGCTAGCCTGATGGCCCTCAGCTCTAACAGGTTGATGTAGAGTTTGGACTCAGACGGAGACCAACGACCGCTGGCGGTCAAGGCGTTGGCAGGAGTGCCTCATCCTGTGAGGGATGCATCCATCACTACAGTCACCTACGGCCATGGTTGCCAAAACGTCTCCCCCTGCATCACGTTCCCCTCGTTGGCCCACCACAGAAGATTCTGGGAGACCGAGAGTGGAATCTGCACAGGATCCAACATCTTGCCTGAGAACTGCGATCACTGCATCTTGGAGGACCCATTGCAGGGATCTCATCCTCAGTCTTGCCTCTGGCACCAGAAAAATGCAGGATGCCATGAGGGCGAGCAACCTTAAGAATTCAAAAGCCAGGAGACTCTGGGCACGTTGAAACTTCACCATCTGCACAATGTGATGAGCTCTCACCTTGGGAGGCGAGCACTTCCCCCAAGGACGTGTACAACACAGCCCTAATGTACTGGAGCTGTTGGGAAGGTGTCAGATGTGACTTCTTGACATTTCAGGAGAAGCCCAGCCTGTGGAGGGAGCGGCAGGTGAGACCGAGGTGTGCCAATGCTTGCTCGGGAGAGCGAGCACGGATCAACCAATTGTCCAGGTAGGGGTATACATGAATTTCCCCCCCCCCCCTGCCTGAGATACGCTGCCACCACCACTGTTAGCTTGGTGAAGACAGTCAGGGCGGAGGTCAATCCGAATGGCAGGACCCGAAACTGAAAGTGCGAGTCGCCAGCCGCAAAGTCAGGTACTTTCTGTGCTTGGGATGAATCGGCACATGAAATTAAGCATCCTGTAGGTCCAGAGACACCAACCAATCCTGAAGTTGAAGGGCCTGGAGGACTTGAGAAAGAGTGACCATCTTGAACTTGTCCTTCCTGAGAAGTTTCTTCAACCAACGCAAGTCCAGGATAGGTCTCAATCCCCAGTCTTTCTTTGGGATCAAAAAATAAGGGGAATACCAACCCTTGTTCCTCTGTGCTACAGGCACCAGTTCTATAGCACCTTTCTCTAACAGGGTCAAGATTTCCTGTACAAGGAGCGGATACGGAAGCTTCTAAGTTTCCACAGTGGATTGTCGTGAGGCCGCTTTAGGAAGGGAAGGCAGTAGCCGTGGGCTATTGCATCCAGAACCCACGCATCCGAAGTAATGGCTTGCCACTCTTCGAGATGCTGAGCCAGTTTGCCCCCAAACAGCAAACCATGGGCCATGGCCTCATGACTGTTTCTGAGCGGCTGCGGCAGTGCCTGAAGGCAAAGAGGCAGCTGCCCGAGCGGCTTTGGCAGCTCTATTTCCCCGACCACCACAGGTACTATTAAGGTGACCCCTTTGACTGGCAGCTCCTCTCGTTCTACCAAAGGAGGAGTAGTAACGAAAAGAACCTCCCCTCCACTGCTGTCCCCTAGGACGAAAAGGCAGAGGTTGACACATGACTGCTTAAAGATTTCGCTGCAGCTTTTGAGGTCTGCAACCTCTCAAGGCTCTCAGCCTTGCTGCCAAACAAATGTGCGTCATCAAAGGGCATGTTCAAAAGACGGCTTGCACATCCGGAGCAAAACCAGACTTCCGCAGCCACGCAAATCCGCGTATAACGGTGCTCACAGCCATGGACCGGCTAACACTGTCGGCCGTATCCAAACCCGACTGAAAGGATTCACACATGGTATCCTTGCCATCTTGTACGAGAGCAAGGAACCCACCCCGTTCTTCCCCCTAGGGAATATGCTCAGCCGCAAGAGAAACAGTTCCACAGAGTTTGTGAAAATCTTGCCAAGGCACAAGTGGAGTTGGCTGATTTCAGCGCCATACTCCCCACAGAAAACACCTTGTGTGCCCAACCGTCGAAGCGTTTGTCGTCTCCATCAGGAGGGATGGTAGGGTACGCCGCCTGCCTCGAGGTGGCCGTAGACGCCAGAACCACCAAACTCTTGGGAGTGAGGCGAGTGGATAGGTAGCTGGGGTCGCTACCGGAAGGGTAGTATTTCTTGGTTAATGATTTGTTAACAGCCGGAAGAGATTCCAGTAACTGCCAAGCAGCCGCCACCCTTTTCTGTAAAGTTACATGAAAAAGTAACACCGGGTCAGTGGACAGACCTTGATCTAAATTGTCAGTGAGATCACCTTGCACAAAATCCTCAGGAAGACTGGAGCAGCCCAGCTACTCCGAGACCCTAGCCATGAGTCTCCTGTAGGTCGACTCACAGCATGAGCCCCAGGCTCAGGCCTGCCAAATTCCACTTCCAGAGAAGTGTCCAGGCCACTAGCGTCATGAAGAGTTTGTCTCAATTCTTCCAGTTGGCTATCCCCTGAAAAGACAGGAGCCCCATCAGGCTCAACAGGGTCAAGATCAAAATCTGACCTCTCCTCCTCCTCCTCATAGATGTCATCCAGAGAGAGGGAAAAAGTCCTGTCTCGGAACAGCTGAGGACCTGGAGTCCATAACAGGCCTCACAGACTTGGAAGTAGCCTTCCTATGTGGATCCACAGCAGTAAGGATCTCTGACGGCAAACTTCGGCCAACAGGCTTCGAAGTCGTCGAGGGCACCGATGTCTTCGGCATGAGGGCATCTACTGTTTCGACGTCGACACTTTAGCCAATGGCACCGTGGGCTGATACGAAGGCAAAGCTTCCAGGTTGGTATCCGACAGACGGAGTCGACGCCGACCTCGAGCCCTTAGCAGGTTTCTGCGGTCTTGTTGGGGACGAGGACTGAGACCTGGAAGCACGTCTCTTGCGACCATCCTGAACCTTGTCCGAATGGGACCTCAAAGGTTCCCGATGTGGATTGCGCTGGGGACCCGAGCCCAAAGGCGTGCGAGCCACGGATCGAGGCCGTTCCTTGCCAGCTTCATCAAAAGACGCGGACGGAACTGTGCCCTGCGATTGGAAAAATTGGCAACATCCGCTCCTGAAAAGCAGCCCATTCCTCCGGGGTCGAGGACTTAGTCGGGCAAGCCACATTCCTCGTGGCGCCATCCTCCGAGGACGACGGGGAAGGCAACCGGTGATGGCTCTTCCTAGAACCGTGAGACGAGGATGACAAATGGCGGGAACCACTACGGGACCGAGACCCCCGGGACTACTACCGACGCAGAGAGTCACCCCTCAAGTCGTCAGTGGACATACCCTTGGACTTGGATTTACGAGACTTACTGGGTTTTGAACCCCTACCTACCTGGAGCTTTCCCTTACGTTCCCGCAAGGCCTTAGCAGTCAGCGACTGGCATTTGGAACAGTCTGTGTTGTGACTCTCGCCCAAGCACAACAAACAAATGCGATGCAGGTCGGTGATCGACATTTTAGACTTGCAGTCCCGGCAGGTCTTGAAGCCAGACCGCGGAGTCAGAGGGATCGAAGAGGAAGACATTCTCACGAAGAATACACAAGGCGCGCCGAGTTCTCGAAGCAAACACGTTTGCGGAAAAAATAGAACTGAGGCTATGGGTGCCGTGCGTCCTATTTATAACATCCGGTGACGTCGCCCTCGACGGGGGCCTTCGAGGGACATCGACCCGGTGCCATCGACGAAGGACGTCGTCTGCCGAAAAAGTTTCCAAAGTGCACAGCTGTGGACATTACAAGTCAAAGATGTGGAATACGTTGGAGGACACAATCCATTCAAAATGCTTTTTATGAAGTCTTGGTAGGACTTTAGGAAAACTGTCCCAACATACCTACAGTGGTTTTCTCCTCGGACCCCCATCTTGTTAGGTTTATACTATTCATTAAATCTTGGTTTAACAGAGTAATTGTATGACTGACAGGGTCTACTAACCTTCACTTACTGTAAAGTAATCTAAACGTAACGTATGGTTTTAACCCCAGGAATAGGTGTGTACTATACTAAATGTGTTTAAGGTAGGATTACAGTTAGATATTCTGAAGGTGGTGCCACCAGCCATTCAGTGAGAAAAGGGTAACAAAAATGTTGCATGAGAAGCTAGACAAAGGGGATACTAAGTAACCCCTCCAGCACCCTATTGTAAGATAGTGTGTGATGGGTCTAGAAGGTTACAAATGTAAGTAAAGTCAATTTCACTTCACTGCTCTGGGAAACCATAGTTTATCCCAGAGAAGGTATTTAAACCTTTGGAAATCTGAAATACTTTGCTGTGTCACTGCACTGAAGGTGCTGTGTGACAATGTAAAAGATTATGCCTATGGAGTTTGTCAGATTCCACAACCAAAAGAAACAGTGTTCAAAATCACATTAAAATACAAGTGAGAGTGGGGCGTGGTCTGGAGCTCCTCTAATGGCCTCTGTACGCGGCCCGCAGCTTTCCGCTATTAAAGCCAGTTCCTGTTGCTCCTCAGCGTCGTCGACGGTGGCACCTGACTGCGGAATGCCGGGCGCTCGTATGGAGGCAGTTTGAGCCCCGACTCCTACCACAGCCTCACAACGCAGCTGGTGGACTTCTCGGCAGCACAGCCGAGTGCCTTGAAGATGGCAGACGGGCCGTGCTGGCCTTGCCACAGCGCTTCTACGGCCGCCCTACTGCTGGAATGAGACCGGGGGCTCCCAAGCCTGAAAGACCTTCTCTGCTCCCAAGCCCTCCATGGCAGTGATCACCTGGCAAACTAAGCCGCGCATTGAAGACTTGCCGCCGGAGTCCTTCTCTGGTGCCTGCAGGCAGGCAAAGAGGTTGCATCCCGCCCTGGGTGGTAGCACCCGCTCGGAGTGGTCTCCTCCATTTCTGCAGCATCTCCGGGCCCCGCTGAGATCGCCTCCAGCTTTGGCCCTAGACTGGGGGACGTGCTGCCGCTCCGGCCCACGCTCGCTTTGGATCTAGCGGTGGGGGTGCCGGGAAGGGGTGCTGTTTGTGGGGGGGATCTAGGCAGAATTGGGCCGTCGCCTGGTATTGCCCCTCCCCCGCGATGCCTCTTGACATCTCCCAGCGGCCTAGAGCGCCCACGACTACCCCCCCACCCCCTCGGTGTGGGCTTAACCAGGCCTGCAGCATGACAGCCCACCATTCTGCTTCCTGCTCAGCTTCCTTACCACCCCCCCATCCATCTAAGCATTTCTTTGTCTCTGGGGGTGGGGGGGGGCAACATCCGCTGAAGAACCCCTGGCCCAGCCTCACCACGTCCAAGCATCTTTTGGGGGCCTGGACCAGACTCCCACAAATTGGAACCTTCACCTCTGCCTGAATGCACCAAAACTGGCCCAGATTTTGCACCCTCCCCTGGCCTGTCAAGACTTGCATTCTCCTCTTATCCTGTGCCAGCTGGCTCCTCATTCCTACCGGACTCTAGGTGATTTTTGGCCGGGCTCTCTGAGGCTAATCATGGCGACCTCCAATTAGACTTGCAGTGAAACAAGGAGTCTCCCGCCCTGCGTTCCTTCACCCTTGGCTCCTCCTCGGCCGTGAACCCAGATTAGCGAAGAGCTCACCGGAGCCTATACGTCTCACCTACTCCTTGTGCGCTTTCTGGACTCCTCTCCGAGCTATCATGTGCTCGCTAAGGAAGCCCCTGCACCAGTGATTTGCCCTCCAGTTGTCCCAGGTACTTCGAGGCGACTCCTGAGGACATGGCCAAGCACCTTAAACCTCCTAAGAGTGCGGACATCTCAACTATGCTCCTTTCAGCAGATAAGGGGAAGAAGCCCCCAGAAGACAGAGGAACTCTTGCAACTAAAGAGGATCTTCAAGCCTTTATGTCTGACATTAAGGCAGAATTCCACTCATGCATGTCGGAGCTTGCCTCTAATTTGGAGCAGATAGACCAGAGGGTCTGGACGTAGAGCACAGGCTGGGGGGAGACGGAAGACTTAGTCCAGGAGCACTCCACGTCCCTTGTGGAGATGCAAGGCTCAATCAGGCACTGATGGACAAAAGCAAGATCCTCGCATACCAACAGGAGGATCTCGAAAATAGAGCCTGCCGTAATAACCTCTGGATCTGGAGGGTCCCCCTCAGTCCCAGACAAGGACCTGGCTGAATATGTGGGAGACTGCTTTCAATCGCTGCTCCTGCATTTGGACAAGTCACAACGTCTGCTGAATCGCACTCATAGGCTGCGTCCGCGGCAAGGAGTGGAGGCAGAGTGTGCGCCGGATTTGATCACAAGAGTCCACTTCTATACACCAAGGAAGCTATCTCTGCTATTGGGCGTTCCCGTGATGAACTAACATTCCAAGGATCCCCACTCCAAATCTACCAAGATCTCTCGCTTATGACGCTGCAGAGGCGAAGGGCCGTCAGACCGCTCACCCTCTTTCTCCAAGATCACCAGGCCATTAAGGCATTTATGGAGGGAGTAAAGAGACTCTACCGTCCAATTTCAAACCCACTGCCAGGTTGGGATCTCAGTGTAGTACTTGCAAAGCTCATGGGAACTCCCTTTGAGCCTATGCACAAGTCAAGTCTTAAACAACTGACATACAAGACTGCCTTCTTGTGGGCTATTACTTCCATAAGAAGAGTTGGAGAACTTCAAGCATTGTCAGTGCAAGACCCATTCTTTGTCATCCACAAGGGCAAACTGGTTTTACAAACACACCCTAGGTTTTTACCTAAATTCATTTAAAAATGTCACGTAAACAAATCCGTTGAGCTACCGACCTTCTTTCAGAACCCAACAACCTCAGCTGAGAGAACTCCATACAGCAGATGTAAAGAGGACGGTCCTTTAGTACGTAAACGAGACCATACCGCTTGGAAAAACAGACCAACTGTTTGTCTCCGTAGCACCAGACAGAGATTGGGGACCGCGTTTCCAAGAATGCCATCTCCAGATGGATAGTCAGATGCATACAGCCCTTTTACTCTTTATCAGGCAAAACCCTGGGGCCAATGCTGACATCTGTGAAAGCCAGGATTTGAGAGGAGGCTAACAAGAGGTCGATCCGGGAGAAGGTTCTATGTACGTAGGAGTAGGAGAAATCCTTCTGGTTAGGGTGGATTACCCTGCAGGTGTCCACGACGTCCAGGGTCTAGAAGAGGTGAAAAAGGCTCTTCGCCAGTCTCACTTCCTTGATACTTTATTGTAAGAGGTGGTGTAAACTGATAAAGCCGCCAGGTGGACCTTTATAGAGTTGAATACTAACCCCGAATCCAACAAGTTGAGCATATAATTTAGAATGTGGGATAGAGTACATTCTATGGGGTTTGATTGTTTAGACTGGCTTAAATTACAAATCTTCTCCACTTGTCGAAATAACAGTGTCTGGTGTTTGGTTTACGTGCCTCCTTGAGGATAGCCATACACCTTTGTGGTAGATTTAGCTGTCCAAACTATGACCTCAGGGGCCAAGCTGCCAAGTTTGAGTTAAGCTGAGGGTGTAATGTTATTCCCCCGTGCTAGGTCAACAAATTGATTTGGCATGGGAGTTTGATGGGATCGCACATCGTCAGTTTGCACAGAGCGTCATCTGTTCTCCGTGTATATTGTTCACCACCCTGTTCAATAAAGGAGTTGGGGTGTGGGGAGGTGTAGGCAAATTTCACTGATCTGACAAGCTCATCCATAGGGTGTTCCCCCTTGGAGTCTGTTTGGGGAAACCTGGATGCGAAGTCTGGGCATTGCTGATTTTCTTTCATAGCGAACAAGTCTAGCGTGGGTTAACCCTACTGTGAGAAAATGATCTACGACGCTTGCGTTGCGTCGCCATTCGTGTTCTTCTGGTGGGGGATCTCTGCTTAGCGAGTCTGCTAGCGTGTTGAATTCCCCTGGAACATGTTGGGAAGTTAGGAACATCGCCCGTTTGAGTGCCCATTTCCATACTTTCTGTGCTAGCTTGAACAGATTTGGAGAATGTGTGCCCCCCTGTTGATGTAGAACATTGCAGTGGTGCTGTCGGTTAGGATCTGTACGACTGATTTGAAGCGCCTTGAAAACGGCTAGATGTTCCAGCTGGTTGATATGGTTCTGTGCAGTAATGAGAGTCCACAGACCATGTGCTGCGAGATGAAGGTGATGTGCCCCCCACCCTGAGAGTGACGCGTCTGTTGTAACTACCTCTTGCACCGCCGGATCGTGAGTTTCTAGAGAGGGCTGAATTCTCCTTTGTATTGACTGTAGAAGGGGTATAAATTGGATAACAGCATTTTCGTACCCCAATATGTCCTCTACAGAATCTTTGTCCAATTGCATTTCCTGGGTTTGAATCTGGAAATGCTCTGCTGCTTTTATTAGCATATCATTAAATTGAAGTTGGTTGTCTACCAGTGAGCCTGCCACTGGTGGGTCTAGGTGATCGGGTAAGTTATAAACGTCCTCTTCATCCTCATAGTATTGATCCACCTCCGCTAGGGTATCAATCTCCTCTGAGTGTGTATTTGGATCATAAAGATCAATTTGGACTGTCTCGTTGAGGGCTAACTGGGTGTCTGGACGTGGACTTTTTGCTGGGGGTTGTGAAGATGTGGCCCCACTAGTGGGTGGCATGTTCTGTAAGCTTTGCAAAGCCTGGGGATTTTTCTCAAAAAAGTCAGCCATAAAAGACATGCGGCTCATCACTCAATCAATGTCTTCAGAGGACCATTGAGAGCAACTTGGTATAGTCACAGGAGTGTGTGGTATTATTGGAGTAGGCTGCCCCTTGTTTTTCATGGCTGCTGCTATAGTATCCTCCCCTTGGGAAACCATCTCTTGCTCCCTATGGGAATGGGGACTTTTTTAGGAATGTTTTTTTTATTTTTAGAAGTTCTCCCTTTAAGGAGAGTCTCTGGGAGATGCCATTGCACCAGATGGGCTATTTTCGAAGTCTTGGTGCTTTTTGCCGATTTCGACGTTAATGAGGAATGTCGAGTTTCAGCGGATGGGAGGTATGAAGCTGCGACTTCCGACCCTCGGCTTTTGGCTGCTGTATTGGACACGGTGTCCGCGTCGCCTTTGTCTTGCGACTTTGGGGGCATGTTGTGATCTTGAGTGCCCAGAGGACAGGGTACTAGTGGACCTACTTCTCAACGCTTTGTGTGGCCATGTAAACAATGTCGTCGACTTTTGGCCTTGGGATATGTGCTTTGGGTGGGCTTCCTTGTGTGTGCTACTGCCGTCCCTTGGGTGTCGTCCCTGTAACAGCGCAGTCGGCGTGTCCGATTGGGTCGAGGGCTACCACGTGGGAATTGGTAGGTTTCCTATTGCCTTCTGCGTACAGAAAGACACTGATGCTGCAGTCGCTGGATGCACCCTCAACATCCATGGCGGCCTTGGCCTGCATGGCATGGTGGGCCCAACGTTTGATCATTCGGGGTCTTTTAGGGTCTTAGGTTTGAAGAGCTGACAAGCTCTACAGTGGCCCTCGTAGTCCCTCGGGAGACAGGTTGCACACCCGGTGCTTGTCCTTCCAGGGGAATTTGTTGCAACTAGGGCAACATTTAAATGGTGCGTTATCCATAATTGGATGGAAGGGCATATAGGCGAAAACAGAGAGGGAAAAGGGGAATATGCATTTTTAGTGGCCTAAGAAATGTCCACCCCCCATTCTCCCTACTATCTGGGCCGAGGTGCAGCCTTCCAAATCCAAACGGCTGTCGTGTCAAATCATTTGTCCAACAACGTTCGTCCTTAGCACTGGCGTCGAAGATGATTGTAGAATGTCGCCAATATAAAGGACAGAAAGAGTAACTAGCTCTAATAATGTTATTAATAAATGGTGTTAGCCGAAACGGAACTCTGCGTTATAGCGTCCGATGATGGCGGATAAAAACGAACTATCGGAGGGACCTCGACGCGTGAAGGTCCATGGGTACAGTGGACGTCACACTAGGGATAGTATTATTGGCACGCCCTGCGACGTCCCTTTTTCAGTATCGCAAACAACTGTAATGCTCTGCAGCTTCCACTAGATGTCAGCCTATGCATAGCATGCGATCTAAGCAGATTCCATAAGTCTCCGGAAAAATGTTAGATGAGTAGGTAGGATACGGGGCTACTAAGTAACCCCCCCAGCACTCCACATAAGATGGTGTGTGCTTGTTAGGACAGTTTTTCTGAAGTCCAGTTAAGGGCCTAGCAAAACCATTCTACTGAGGCAGTACAAGACTCCACTCTTAGAATAAGGCTGTACCACCTGAGTTCGGGGTAGCGTAGACAGAGCAGCCAGGCTTATCTTAGGAGGGAGAGAGGGCAGTAGATACAGTACAAGTGAAAATTGTAATACAAATGATCCAAAGAAACACTGAAACACTATGTATTATAAAAATAAAGGATTTATTTAAATACAAGTAGGCCCAGATAAATCTAGGGGTTAAGTAAATACTGAAACATTATATGAAATCACAATATAAAACACAACACTATACTTGAAAGTACACAGACCCAAGTATAGACCTTATTTGGAACACCTAACAGTAGTTCTAGGGAAGTCAAAACCTTGTTATACACATTTAGTATAGGCCAAGCCTATTCCTTGGGAGTAAAAGACCAATGGTTACTTTTAGATTACTTTTGGTAATACAAGGACAGTAGGCCCTTCCAGTTGTACAGTGACTCTTGGGACAAATCACATAAACAGTCAACTGGACACAATACTTTTGGTGAATAGTGAAACACTTATTCTAGGTGCAGTAAAAACCTATCACTACTTTTGTCATAACACACAGTTATACCAGGTGAGTAAAACCTATGGAGGTAATGTATAATTACAGATGCTTTGGAAATCAGGGAACCCCAGATTGAGATAAGCAATAACTCTTGTCACTTGTTTTGGATGGCACACAGCTATCACAAGGTAAGTAGAACCCACTTACTTTAACTCCACAATGAAGGGGAAAGTAAAACCCAATATCACACTTTACAGAATAGATATTCTAGGTAGGCAACAACCTATTGTAGACTTATTAAAGACAGGCTAGCAGCAAGTCAGGGGAAGCAAGACCCAGTTGGGGGACACTCATACAGTTATCCTAACAGGACTAACCTGGTGATACCAACAGTTGGAGGACACTCATACAATTACCCTTCAGGAATAATCTGGTGAAACCAACACATTACTTTTGTAAAGAGGCACAACCTAATCACAGGAGAGTAAAATACCTTCACATCTACTTTCTTTTAGACTGGCAAAACAGTGGCTAAGGAAGAAAAGATGTTAACCATACTTTTAAGAACAGTGCATCACACATTCAAGATCAGTAAGAACTTTTGTAACTGTTCACTCTTAGAATTACAGTTACCAACCAACCAACTCTTTATAAGTAAGTAAAACACTTGATTTCTTTGCTACGCAGAAGTCCCAATCCCTTCAAAGTCTTTCCCTTTGAGCATGAGTGTTCTCAGTGGCAGAAGGGGGGTTCACTAGGACTAGTGACCAACAGGCAGTGTTAGAATAAGTTCTTTAGTAGCAAAAGTCAGGGTTTCCTTAGGAAAACTGGCAACCAAGTGAGGACTTTACTTCTAGGGTTAGAAGAGGGTCCAGGGGCTTCACAGAAGACACCCCAGCAGGATTCTAGCAGTGGGACTGGGTGTACTGGACGAGGGACCTCCCAATCACAGAAAACACCCCAGGACTACACAGAAATCCCCACAGGCTTAAGGTAAGTATATACCCAAGCCAACACAGTACCTCAGCAATGAAGAAGAGATTGCAGCAGGAGAACTTCAGGGACTGCAGCCAAATACCCGGTCACTGGATTCCTTGTCCTGGAGACTGAACACAAGACCTCAGAAGGGACTTTGCAGCAGGGATCGATGAAGAAGGCTCTAGGCAAGATTTCTCTCACAGCTGAATGCGGTTCTGCGCGTTTGGCGCCTTTTCAAGGAGCACAGATGAAGACAGAAAATCGCGGTTGAATTCTCGTCGTTTAAAAGGTCCAGCACTCTTGTGAGGGGACTTTTTGGACTCGATTCGTGTCTCTGGAGATAGACCAAGGTGCCCACGAAGTTTCAGCGAGATTCGGAATTCGGAAGACCATGCACCGCACAGTGGCAGGAGGTCCCAGGGTATTGGGGTATTGCAAGAACGCAAGGTCGCAGGAACCCGTGGGATGGCTCAAAATGCAGGTCGTCTTGAGTCTAGTGGGTCTCACTAGGCTCTGGGTTCGGGTCGTCGTTTTCGGAGACCCCAGGTCGATCGGAAGGAAGGGCTGCAGCAGGCTCCGGTTACAAAGCAGGCTCTCCGGCCGCTGGAAATCATTCCCGCCGCTTTTCCTTCGTCATCCTCTTCGGTTTTCGGTTCCAGTGGTCGACATCACTTCAGCTTCCAGGTTTCCAGTATTTATTAGGAACTGCAACACAACCTCTGCATTCTCTCCCCGCATTTTACAAGAAAGGGGCGTGTGGCTGTCCAATCAGGACAGCCAACCCCCCACTGGGATTTGGCCCAGTTGAAGGAAGACCTAAGACAAAGGAGGGGGAAGTTTGGGACCCCTCCCCCACTTCCTGTGCTTACAGACTGACTGGAGCCGGGGCGGGGTGTCCAGGGGACTCCCGCCGAAGACAAAACTCAAACAAAGGATTTTCCCGCCCTGGATGTCAGGGGAAGGAACAAGAAACGACAAGAAACACTAAAATGGCAGAAAAAGAAGACAGGGGCCATTTTGGTAAAAATGAGCACCCTTAGGTGCCTTTACTGCAGCTGTGATTACAGCACGCGGTAAAGGTGCACCAAATTAGTAAAAGGTATCACTGCCACCAGCCATTAAAGGTAAGCTTGTCACTGTAACAGAATTGTTACAGTTTAAATGTGAAAGGGGATACATTGTATCTCCCCAGCACTCCACATAAGGTGGGGTGTGCTGGTTTCACAGAAGTAAATGTAAAAGGGATCCAAAGATCCTTTCTACCCTTGGGAACTGTAGTTCACTCAAGGTTAGCACAAGAAAGTTAAATGGGGAGCCCCTAGGGCAACCCAGCAACAACAGGCACTTATTGCCAATAAGTTGTTAGACATGATAACTTTAAAAAGACACTATGGAGAGTCTTAAAAATGACACCCATAAAAAGAGTTAAAGATAGGTGAGTGTGGAAAAAGGTTCCCACTCACTGAGGTATTAATGGAAAATATCTCACTAGAAAAGCAAAAAGTTCTGGAGTTGAACCAGGCAAGGAAGATTTACCAGCCCTGTGGAAATCTTACCTAACAGTGCTAAACCCAAAAAGAGAAAAAGGTAAGTAAAGTCAATTTCACTTTACTATTCTTGGGAACAGTAGTTCACACAAGAAAAGGTGACACTGCACTGAAGGTGCTGTGTGTCACCATACAAAAAGTAAATGCCTATGGAGTTTGTCAGACTCCAAAAACAAAGGAACACACAAGCCAAATCAGGTCAAAACACGCGAGAGAGAGAGAGAGAAAAAGGGCTCACTCACTCCAGGGTTCAAATGAAAATTCCTGAAGTCCAGCTAAAGAGCTGGGGGTCTCTAAGGTGGGAGGAATGAATCACTAAAATGAAAATTCTCTCCAACACTGTCCAACTGGAACAAAGTACCCATCCAGGTGTGGATGAGTTCCCCTATCCCTAGTCTGTAAGGAGCAAGTGTTAGTAAAGGCTTTGCTTTACATCACCTTTCCTTCCATTTCTATGAACCCCCCCCCCCCCAAACGCGTTGCTTTTATTTTTGTATCTGACCTGCTCTTTTTGCAGTTCAGTGAAGCCTTCACTACACTGGCTTTTGCTCATCAGTTATGGGGAAACTGACATGTCCTTCAGTATCAGTACTGGGAAAATGTATTTCCTTTAATCTCGTTACTTTTGATAACTTAATCATTGTACAGGGCATCTTACAATGCAGTGCACTTTGTTTTGCCCTAGACTAACACTAAGAGGATACCACTTACCTGGCTTTTTGGATAAGAAGGGTACCCCAGCACACATTCCAGAGAGATCCTGGAAGAAACCGAAGGAGCCAAGTATGCTGTACAGCTGCAACATCTGCAAGGAGAACAAAGACCTGTTGGAAGAAGGCCTGGCGACCAACCTCTGCTGCTGTCCTGGAAGAGCCCACTGCGTTCACTGAACGCAGTGCAGCCGCCAAGTGACTGACTAGAGCCCCAACAGAACTCCTATACCTTGTGGATTATCCACTGAACCAGTACATGGGGCTCCTCCCTTGAACACACACACCAGGACTTAAACACGTGTTACTCTGCTAAAAGAGCCAAGTTTCCAACTCATTAATAGAGGGATTCTACTCTCATCCAATTATTAGTACCTAGCGCAACTGTGTAGTGTCTACAACCTCCTTCCAGACCTTTTGGATAAGTCGACTCTGGTACTGCCCTGGTAGGCCACTTACCCCAGGTTAAGGGTCTTTGGCCCACCTTAACAGGGTCATACCCATTGCCCTGTCACAGCCAAAACCTAAACACTGATCTCCTGACTGTACCACAGAAGTGGTTCTCAGACAGCTAGTCTGCCTTCCTGGACATTCTCCATATCAGTCTGGTGCCATGCCCTTGTGGGTAGCAGCAGACTGATAGACAAATGAATATTTCTCTGTGAATGTTGCAGAGAGCTAAAACGGGGTTGTAGACCCTCCCGAGTGGGAGCAATTCCATACAGCAAGATATGTGACCCATGTTCGTTCTCATTAGAGGGGCACTCACACACTTGTTTAATATGGAGCAAGTTACTTACCTGTAACTATTCTCCAGCATGGGTCTGGCATGGATTCACATGCTCATGAATAAAGAATACATAGCAGTACATACATGCACAACCACGGGAGGTGGCAAGGCTCAACAGAAGCATCACTTACCTCCTCACCAGGCTCACCTTCAAGCAAACAGGTTGCGCAGCACTGCTTGGCCGACTCTGGACTCCTCCGTGGAATCCCTGTCAACACAGTAGAATTTTGTGAAGGTGCGCGTTGACCTCCACATAGCAGCCCTGCAAATGTCCAGTAGGGGCACACCAGACAAGAATGCCGTTGTAGCAGTGATTGCTCTGGTAGAGTGGGCTCTCGGCCAGGCAACAGTCGGTTTGCCAACCAGTGACAGTGAGTAATACAGCCGGTGAGCCACCTGGAAATGGAAGCCTTGAACACGGCCTTCCCATGGTTCACAAGACCAAAGTTCACAAAAAGCTGAGAGGTTGTCCGGAAAATATTAGTGCGGGCCAAGTAAAACTTCAGCGCTCTAGCCACATCCAGCGAGTGCAAAGTACTTTCAGCATGAGACGAAGGCCTCGGAAAAAACAGTTAACACCAAGGGCTTGTTTAGATGAAAGTCAGACTGCACCTTGGGCATGAAGGACGGGTGCGTCCGCAGCACCATCCTTGTCTTGTGGAATGTCAAGTCTCAACTAATCTTCTTGAAGAGGTGATGGCCACAAGGAAAGCAGTCATCCACGACAGAAACTTGAGCATAGCTGAATGCGTAGGTTCGAACGGAGCCCCCATGAGCCGAGTCAGTACCACGTTCAATTCCCACGCCGGGGCAGAGCCTTCACCAGCGGGGACGAGCAGAGCAGTCCTTTGATGAATTCTTTGACTAGACGGTGTGACCACAGTGAAGAACATCCCAGAGACTTGGTATAGCGGGAAATAGTCGCCAGATGTAAATTGATGGAGGCAAGCGCCACCCCCGATTTAGCTAATGACAGCAAATACGGAAGTACTTGAGGGGCTGTGGCCCTCGGAAGGTTGATCTTCTGTGATGGGCACCAAGTCGCAAAGCACTTCCATTTGTGTCTGTAGCATTTCAAAGTGGACTATGCCCTGGCCTTGGTGAATACCGGCCTGCAGTCCGGCAGTAGATCGTAGACACCAAACTATAATGCTGCAGGAGCCAGGCCTTTAGGTTCATCGATACCGGGTCGTGGTGCAGAATTGCACCTCCTCTCCTGGTGAGACGAACCGCGACCACTGGTAGCTTGACTGGAAGGGACGCTGACATGCTGAGGTGGTCCAGGTACCAGATCTGCCTCATCCACGCTGGTGCGACGAGGATCATCCTGCACCATCTGAGTGGACTGATGACTCGAAGTAGCGGCAACAAAGGAAACGCATACAGAAACATGCCTTCCCAAGGGAATGAGAATGCGTTCCCAATGCTCCCCGGCTGGGGAAATCTGCGGGCGAATCTCTGCCACTTGGTGTTTGTCGCCGTTGCAAAAAGGTCGATCTGAGGACTGCCCCATTTGAGGACACTGTTGTCCACTTGATCCTGCCAAAGCTCCCACTCGTGGCAAGAGCGCAGCTTCCTGTGAGTGTCAGTGTCTGTTCTTTACTCCTGCCAGGTGAAACGGAATGAGAAGCATTCCCTCTGCGACAGCCCAGTGCCACAAGTCCTGTGCCTCCTTGGCAACCCCTGGGGATCTGGTGCCCCCCTGCTTCCAGATGTAAACCATTGCAGTGGTATTGTCGTTGAAGACCCGCACCACTTTGCCCTTGAGGGACGGCAGAAACGACCCGAGGGCCCAAAACACTGCCCTAGTACAAGTATGTTGATGTGTAGCATCTTCTCTTCCGGCCCTTCACAGGCCTCTGGCGTGAAAATATCCGGTGTGGACTCCCCATCCTTCCAGGGAAGCGTCTGTCATAACCGTCTCCAGGTACAGGGGGGGCTCTAGAAATCCGTGCCACCAGCGCTGTTGGAACACACGCCCCACCACCTTATCGCTCGACGGAAATCCTTGTCGAGCGCGATCTTGTCCTGAAGTTTCTGGACACCTGCACCCAATGGAGGTCTAGGAATTCCTGGACAGGGCGCATTCGCAACCTGCATAGACGAAACAGGTATATGCACGACAACAATGCTGAGCAGCGCCCTGATGGTCCATAGCGATCTTCAGTGCCAACAGCCATTGCACCTTGCCCAAGATGGCTGCTATCCTCGCCTTCGATGGAGACACCAGTGTTGAGCATGGATCCCAGGGACAGCAGTGTCAGGGAGAATTCTCAGAAATGTGCTAATTACTCTCTACCTTAGAGACCCCCAGCTCTTTTTGCTGGACTTTAGGACTTTAATTTCTAACTTGGAAAGAGACCTTTTTCCCCACTCTCTCATGTATTCTTTCTGTGATTTGGTCTCTGGAGTCTAACCAACTCCATAGGCATCATCTTTACATTGTGACACAGCACCTTCAGTGCAGTGGCACCGGGAAGTCTCTTGGATTTCCCAAAGGTTTAAATTAATACTCTTGGATAAACTACTGTTTCCAAGAGCACTGAAGTGAAATGGACTACTTACATTTTGTAACTTTCTAGACCCAGCACACACTATCTTACCATAGGGTGCTGGAGGGGTTACTTTGTATCCCCTTGGTCTAGTTTCGCATTTAACATTTTTATGTTACCCTTTCTACAATTCATGGCTGGTGGCAGTCCTTTACTTTTTGCTACCATTGTGAGTTTTTACCGTGGCCTGCAATTGCAGCAAGACACCCATGGGAGCCCATTTTGTCAAAATACCCCGGTGTTCTTTTTTCGCCATTTCTTGTTGGAAAGGTCCTTCTTGAGATTTACTCTGCGCGCCAAGGCGGGTTTGGTCCCTGCTCATTGTGTCTTTGGTGAGATTAACTGGTGAAGCCCGCTTCTGGCTCCAGAGTATCTGGCAGGGGCAGGAAGTGAGGGAGGTGCCCGAAACTCACTGTGCTTAATCCCCATGTTTACAGGCATGTACCCATAGGTGATTGTCCGGCTGGCTGTCCTTGGAGGACAGCCACCCTGCTGTGTGATTGACAGTTAGGCTGAAATGAATGGAAGAAACCTGCATAAAAGGCAAGTCTTTTTGACTTGGAAGGCTGAGTCGACCACTGGACAAAGAAATCCGAAGAAGAACTTGGAAGAGACGCCTGCTGCAACTCCTGGACGGTTGGTTTGCCTGGTGAAGCCGTGCTGCTGCGCTGAAGCTCCGAATTTGTTTTGACTAGAGAAGCCCTGCGCAGACGACTTCTCACCTTGGGTTGGTGGGACCAAACAATCCTAAAGTGAACTTGTTTGGACATCCTCTCGGAGCTGGCTGTACTTCCACTGCTACTGCTGGAACCGAAGTGCCAGGGAGAGGAACACCAGATCGAGTGCATCGCTTTTAAGTCGGACCCGTGTTTCAGGAAGATCCCCCAGACTGCCTTGAAGCAGGACTGACCATGCCTGAGCCACCTCAGCAGAGTGCTGGACCCCAGATGTGAGGAAAGTCCAGAGTGGTATCCGTGAGACTGCAGTGGTGCTATTGGCTATACGCGAGGAGCTCAAACCGCGAAGTGCTACTGAATTGAAGTTTGCCCATTGCTGCCGCTGACATTCCCATTGCAGTGCAGGAGTCCCCGGACTTCGTCCTCTTGTCCCCACGACTGAGGCCCAGGAACACCAGGATCTGCAGAGCTGTACACTAACAGAAGCCAGCTGGAACCATTTCTTCTAACCAAAAGGTACTGTAAAGTTAAGAGGACTTACCTCTTGTTGTGTAGCATTACTTGTTCTCAGTTGAGACTTGTCTTGGCTAACTTTGCTGAGTTGCTTACAGCTTTGCCCCTCATAAACCTGCCAGCTTGTGGTCCTTCCAGTGATCTTATTTCGACAAACATTTCTAAAAACATTGTGCAAGACTTTTACTTGCCTGCAAATAAGATCTTCAGCTCCCCTAGACTTTGCTCAACTAACATTGGCTGTCCTGGCTCCGTGAGAGACTCTTCTCTACTTTGCATTGGAGGGTTGAAAAGGTACTTACCAGTTCATGAATTATTTCTTAACCTTTCTTTTATTGCCGCATCTAACATTTGCACCAAACTCAGTATTGCTCTAAATGTACCAGTGATAAATCAATGTCCACAGTGTCCTAGCTATTTAAATCACCTGAGGGGGTAGGAAGTGTGTGTGCCATACCTAATGGGTATCATCCGATTAGAGAAACTACGAGTGTGATTTGAAATGTATTTTGAAGTGTTACATGTTTTGCTCCCTTCTGTAAGAAGGCTTCTATAACTGACTTCACTTAATAAATGTTTAACCAAGAAACCTTGAGTGTAAGAGTTTATTTGAATAATTGTAATTGGGAATCTCTGTGTAATCTCTGCTCACTTTGACCCCACATGAGATAAGCCTGGCTGCTCAGCCACACAACCAACCTGTGTAGTATAGACTTGTACCAAAGGTCGGGTTACCCATTGCCAGGAGGACAAGGTTGCTGTAGTCTTCCAAAGGGTACTGCACACAATCTTGCCTAACAAGCGCATCATGCAACGGAGTCAAGCAGGACTTTGCATCATTCACAGAGAATCCCAGTTCCGTCAGTAGCCGGATGGTCCTCGCCATGTGGTTGACAGCGCTGTCCCTTGACCTGGCATGGATGAGCCAATCGTCCAGGTAAGAGTACACATGAATCCCCTGCAGACGCTGGGGACTTGGTGAGGACTCTGGGCGCCGTCTTCAGCCCGAAGGGAAGAGCCTTGAACTGGTAATGCATCCCTTGGTCGACGAAATGCAGGAACTTGCAATGCTTCTTGTGTATGGGGACGTGGCAGTAAGCGTCCTCTAGATCCAATGAAAACAAAGTCTCCCTGCTCCAGCTGGTCGAACATGCTGCAGCATCCGTAACCTCTGAGACTTTATGCACTTGTTGAGTCGTCTTAGGTCGAGAATGGGCCTCCAGCCCCAGTCTTCTTACGAGAAAGGATTTTGAGTAAACTCCGGAGCCCCCGAGTTGCTGTGGAACCAACTATCAACCCTTTTCATAACATGGCCCGAACCTCCATCAGTAGCTGAGGGATGTGATTTTTCTGTCGGGCCACTAGTGGTATTCGCTGACACTTTCGTTGAAATTCCAAAGTGTGTCAGTGGGTGAGCGCGTCCAGCATCCATCGACCGGTGGAGATGGTCTTCCACATACTGACGAAGTACGCCAGCCGACCTCCCACAGGGGTGCAGGGCTGGGAGCCCGATGTCCTGGCTGGTTCAATCTTGCTTGGTCGTCGCTTGTCCGTCTTTGGGTCCTTGATGATGAAGGTGGCCCCCTCCGAAGGCCTGCAGCGACCCCTGTTGGCTTCATGGATCGAAGAGCGGGAAGGTTGCCGGTAAGAGGAGGAGCCCGTGCCGAAACCCTTCGAAGACCTGCTGGACTTACCTCCTGAGGAACGAAAGAACGGCGGTCTTGATGGCCTGGAGGAATTCATCAACGGCCTTCCCGAACAGGTTGTCTCCGTCGAACAGCATGTCCAAGACTCTCGTCTTAAAGAAACCTACCTTGGACCCTACCAACCTATCTAATTTCCGCCCTATTTTACTTCTCCCCTTTCTGGCTAAACTTATAGAGTCACTGGTGTCTCCTCTACTATCTACCGTTTTAGAATCTAACCTTCTGGACCCGGTTCAATCAGGGTTTCGTCCTGGTCGAGGCACGGAGTGTGTTCTGGTCGCCATCCTGGACGACATTACCAGGCTGGTGGATGGGGGTGGAGTGGGGTTCTTTGTTAATTTCTAATGCGCACCAAACCAGAGGGTCACAGGGCGCAGCAATACGGAGATGCACAGCTTACACGTTTACACATGAGTCATAGTATTACAGTCAAAAACAGAATATACAAAATAATGACAAGTATGGCTACAGAGCGAAAAATAAACAGGAGTACATGATATAACAGGTTGAGTTCAAGAGAGCAGTATATTTACAAGGTGGGCTAATGCAGTATAACTAGAGGTAGTACAAACTAATGGTCAGTGGAGTTGAGCAGGTTGATATAGTTTTTTCTAAAGTGTAAATATGGTTGGTCTGCTCTGAGCGCGTATGGCAAGGCATTCCATAGTTTCGCCAACTTCACAGGGAAGCTATTACCGCCAATCTTGCGAAGTCTAAATCTTGGGACCACGAGACAGTTGATGTTGCCAACTCTAGTTGGTCTGAGGGTAGCTCTTCTATTTAGTCTGTCTGCGAAGTAGCTTGGGGCAGCATTATTTAATGCTTTGTGAGTCAAGGGGACAGTTTTTAGCATGATTTTATTGTGGGTGGAGAGCCATTTGTATTGCCTTCTAGTGGCAGGGAGATGTTCTCTTTTGTTGATGCCTAGTGCAGATTTTAGGGCATTATTTTGGAGAGTTTGTAATCTCTAGATGATACCTTTGTTGGCGCCACTGTATAGAGTATTAAAATAATCGAATCTCGATAATACTAGTGCTCTAGCCAGGATCATACAGCTATCATTTGAAAGGAAAGGTTTACCTGCCCTGCTAAGCTTACAAGTGTAGGCGGTAGTGTAAACCAGTGATTTCACTTTTGTCAAAGGACATAGTCGAATCGAGGGAGAAGCCCAGGGTTTATGAGATTTCCATCTATGGTAAATGAGGAGTATTCATGGTCTAATTTGTTAAGGTTGGAAAGGGTAGCCAGGATTATCAACTCTGTTTTCTCATCATTCAGGCATAGTCCGTGTGTGTGGCCATCCATGCCTGGATGATGAGTTATATCCTGTTCACCAGCCCCAAATCCTTGCCATAATCCCCAGAAAGAGGGAGGAGAATCTGTATCATCTGCATAGTTAGTGTAGGTGATACCCAGAAGGTCCAGATCATTGAACAAAGGTTTGGAGAACATGTTATACAGGGTGGGGAAAACACAAGAGCCCTGGGGTACACCACATGTGATGGGGACAGGGGCCGATGCTGCTGAGAAGACATGCATGGTTCTCTCACTGGGGAATGATTCAATCCATTTAATAGCTTCTGTGGAAAAGTGAGCTGCAGAGTCCAGATGATTGCACAGGACCTCATGATCCACAAGATCGAATGCAGCAGCTGAGAGATCTAAAAGCAGGAGGAGGGCTGCCTTACCTTGTACTCTCAGCTCATCAATCTGTTTTTAAAATCAATGAGGGCAGTTTCCGTCCCATGAAGTGGGTGAAAGCCAGTTTGTCTTACTCCCAGGAGCTTGTGTAGTTCAAGATATTTTTGGGTCTGTGTATATGCGACTTTATCCAGTATTTTGAGGAGGAATGGTACCGTCGTGATATGTCGGTAATTAATAGGTATGAGTGGGACTAGGGTTTGTTTCTTTAGTAGGGGGGAGTACCCAAGATTGTTTTAAGTTGGAGGGGATGGTGCCAGAAGTGAAGGAGGCATTGATCAATTTGGAGATGAATGGGGACAAATCTCTGGCGGCGTCTTTTATAATTTGAGCTGGACAGAGGTCACCTGTGCAGTTGGAGGGTTTAAGAGAAAGGATAACCTTTTCTACCTCTAAAACAGAGGTTTTAGTGAAGCAGAATCTAGTGACCTGGGCAGTGGGTGTGTCACTGGGGCAAGAGGTATTAGGGGGGTGCTGTGAATTCATAGAGTCTTTTTTCTTTAGTTTATTTGTTTTGAAATAGCTTTACTTTATTGGCTAGAGCATTTTGAATACCTCAACACCAAGTTTTATTTTTGATGCAGATGTCAGGTATGGGAATTGGAGACTAGTTCTTTTAGTATTGTGAAAAGTTCCCTCATACTTGAGTTGGAGCTGGCAATACGTTCATTATAGAAGTTTTGTTTGGCCAGACAAATTTCATTTTTGTATTGCATGGAGATTTTAGCTAATCTACCTTTGTTTTCATTAGACGGGCATAGTCTCCAGGTAGTTTCAGATTTTCTGTTTAGGAGGCATAGGTCTTTTAATTGTGGAGTGTACTATTTATTTAGGTGGGCTTTAGGTTTGCTTGGTCTACGTTTGAGTGGTGCGATCTTGTCCAAAGTGGTGAGCATAATTTTGTTGTATTCATGGACCAATGAGTCGGGGTCTAGATTGTCAGGCAATGAGTTTAGTGTAGGGAGAATGGCAGGGATCACTTTATCCGTTGTGATATTCTTTCTGTTTCTAGTTGGCCATGGTGGGGCGGTGTGGGGTGCCATAGGGGGTGTTCTAGTAGTAGAGTGTAGGACATAAGGGAGTGATCTGTCCATGCTAATGGCAGGATGGAGGTGATGGTAACTGTACAGTTATAGTTGGCTACCCAGTCTTAAGTTCTCCCCTTGATATGTGTGGGTTTATTGTTTTTTGTGATAGTCCTAGTACAGTAATAATACTGGCTATTTCATGGGCATGCTTGTCTGCAGGGTCGTTGTAGCCTAGGTTAAAGTCACCTAGTAGAAGTAACTGTGTAGTTGTTTTAAGGTTGTTGGTTAGTATGCTGTACATATCCTCCTCGAATGTCCCAAGAAGACCGGGAGGTCTGTAGATTAGGTGAATTGTGAGGGACAGAGTTGGATAGGGGGAGTTTAGCCGTGAGGATTTCACAAGATTGCAGGATTTGTACAGGGGCTAGTCTCAGTGAGAGGCTTACTTTAGATATGATGGCGATGCCATCTCTATCTCGTCTTGAAATTGTATAACCATCAGGGATGGCTATCATAAGCAAGGGTCCTGCAGCATTATGTAGCCAAGACTCAGTTATGGCGAGGAAGTTCACTATTAGGTCGGAAATGTCTGTGGCATGGGCAACAAGCGATCTCACATTTAGGAGTGCTCCTTTGAGGGCAAGTGCCTCTGTTTTGGCTGTAACCTGGATGGGAGTGAATATGTGCTCGTCAATCAGCTTACCTTTCGGTGAGTTGTGCGGGATGGCATTGGTGCTGGAAGCAGACCCGAAAGTAGGTTGGTTCGAATTAAAGGGCTTCGCACTAACAGGACAATTTGTCCTCTTGTTGGTTGGGGGCAAGGATCTCGTGGGAGGTTCATGCAATTTAGATAATCTGGCACAGAGTTTAATGTTTCGATCAGTGGTGGTGCACGGGTATGTTGCAAAGGCTCTTGGGCCTGTGGTGCTGAGGTGGTTGGGAATGGTAATGATGTAGTTGTTGGCTGTCATTTCCGACAGGATAGATGAAGCTTGACCAACCTCGTGGGGAGGGAGCTGCCACTTGCAGTATTCTGGGGTACTGGAGAGGCAGAGTATGATGGCCACTAGCATGTTTAGCAGGTGGAGGTATGCAGTAACTTTGCGTCTAAACAGAGGTCAAGGAAGAGTGACGGTGGGACACTGGGAACTTGATGAAAGTATCCTGGCAATACGGTAGAGTTGTCAAGACTATTGGGGGTAGTGATGGAGTTCAGGTAGGCCGTGGAAAGCAGTGACAAGTGGACAGGGTGCGTGGATCACTTGTTCTCGGAGGCAATACACGTACAATCCTACAACTAGAAACAGTATGTAATCACAGTAGAGTTATACAAGCACAATATGAGCATCCAATCGGCAATAAAGTGCATCAAGGGTCTGTATAAAACAGTAGGTAGCAGGTGAGTACAGTATATAGAGCACTGGATTCTTAACGGGTAGTGTGAGCACCGGCAGGTGGGTGGTAACAATACCGTGACACAGACTAAATATCTAATAAATGTATAATCAAGCAACAAGAGGGTACAAATAGGGCTATAATAAATAGGCAATAGGGTGGCAAATATTAAAATATCAAAAATGCGCAATCGGCAGCAGATAAAATCAAGGCAATGTAGATATAATCCAGTAATGAGGAGGTTACATTATGCAAAACCCTCAGTCCCAGTACCATTTGTTGCTCAGGCACAGATGGGTTAACAGGGGTAGTTAGTGCACACGGGCAGGGACACAGTTGCTGTTCGATCAAGATAGTGTATGCTAGATGCACATACCGATGGTCAAGATGGGAACAGTCGCCAGGGCTAACGGACAGTGCGAGCATTCGGGTTTTCTGTGGGGGTACATTAGCATTGGCCTGCAGCGAGCGGGCAGGAGTACGGTTTATGTCTATCCTAATGCTATGATCAGGTAGTAGGCAAAGGGATACCTAGTGCAGAGTAATGTTAATGTTGGGTTGTACAAAACAGCAGATGAAAATACAGCACATACAATTTTTTCATCAAAATGGCACATTCAAATATGAGCAATATACATTTATCTTTTAATCCGAGGGCGATTGGTGGCAGTCGATTAAGGTAGTTAGGGTGACTGCATGTTCAGAAGTCATTGGTGGGCTTTACGTTAGGCTTTAATAGGCATACACAATATGTTTGGGGCTTACGTTAGGTCTTGGAGAGTTAGTGTGGACTTCAGCGTCTAACAGCAATGCAATGCGGCAGAGGGGTAGAGAATATATAGTCAGGTGTGGCGGTTACCTCAATAGCGCTTGTCGGGGAGAGGCCACGATGACCAGGGGGTCTGGAAGACAGCATGAACGGCTGGTGACAGGCTGTGGACAGGTGATGGCCTTGTCTCCCTGGACCTTGCTGACGTGGGCCGGCTCACGGGCTAGGCTACTTAAGATAGCCGGGAAGCCAATAGGTGGCCTGCAATGCAGACTGGGCCTGGTTAGGTGGAATAATGCAGGGCCATGCAGTGGGCGGCCATCTTAGAAGGGTTTCCTTCCACATGGCAGGCAATGGAGTCGTCTGGACACAAAATGTAGAAACACACCAGCACAGGCCAACGGAGCCTGAATCAAGGTGGCAAGGTGCTATTAAGCACAAAAAGGCGCCAATAGCAATAGTCGTAGGGTAGTCGGATCATATTACGGTAAAAGCTGGGTTTTCGATTTATTTCATGCGCATTCATCAGAGTGCTTACCGCGACCATGGATGTCAGATGGGATCTCCAGCGCTGCCCACTGCTCCTGCAGTGGTCTGGGGAGCTCCTGCTCCATAGAAGGCTGCACACAGAAGATTTGCGTGTCATGATTTTGTTAGATCTATCAGCGGCTTTCGACACGGTCGACCGCTCCATCCTGCTATCTCATCTTGCCCAGTGTGGTATATCAGGGCAAGTACTAGCATGGTTTAGATCTTTCCTATCGGATCGTACTCAGACCCTCTCGATGCCCCCTTTTCTTTCTGCTTCTTGTCACCTCAGCTGTGGAGTGCCACTGGCTCCTCTCTGTCGCCTATTTTGTTTAACATCTACATTTGGGGCCTTGTGTGTCATCCGCTCCTTTGGCATCAGCTGCTACTCCTACGTCAACAACACCCAGATACTGATCAGATTAGATCTAGATAAGTCTGAAGTATCGTCGTGCCTGCGGGCGTGCCCGACAGCTGTTGGAGACTGGATGAACCACCAATGGCTCAAATTGAATGGTGATAAGACTGAGGTGATGGTGGTGGCCAATTCCCTATCTCACACTCTGGGTGTCCTACATTTGGCCCTCTTCCCTGGGACCCCTGCCGATCCCGGTTAAGAAAGTGAAAAACTTGGGTGTGTGGCTATCTGCATCATTGTCTATGGACCAACAAATCTCTGCGGTCTGTCAGGCTGGTCATTTCCAACTGAAAATTATGAGGAGGGTACTACCACTGATCCCAGCCCCATTCCACCCTCCAGTGGTAGCAGCCATGGTCCTATCACAGATAGACTATTGCAACTCCTTGTATCTAGCCCAACCCAAGTGCTTGACCGAACGGTTGCAGCGGCTGGAGAATTCGTCCGCTAGGGTAGCCACGGGCACTCTTTTTGGAGCTCACATCTCCCCTGGGCTACAGACTCTACACTGGCTACCAGTGGCCAAACGGGTAGAATTAAAGGCTCTGTGTATTGTACATTGTGCCCTCCATAATCAGGGAGCGGAATATCTCCAAGCCAAGTTTATGCACCATCACCCCACCTGCAACCTCTGCTCAGCCACTGCCGAACAACTTTTTGTGCAAAGGCACAATAGGGATCAGGTTGGCGGCCAGGCTTTTTCCATTGCTGCAGCAGTTCTGTGGAATAAACTCCCACTTATCAAGAAAACCCCCCAACTTCTTAAAGTTTAGAAGGCGGTCAAAACCTACTTATTTTGAAACTTCATGGGGCTATCTCGATCTCTGTATAGCGCCATGATGCCTTTGGGCGACCGTGCGCTTTATAAGAACTATTAACATAACCTCTTGCCTGAAGTTGGTGGCCTTGAGCCAGCCGCGAAGGCAAACACTGTTGCCCATCTAGAAGAAACTTGTGTCTGCGATGTCCAGTGCCACAGTGATGGCATGGTTTTATACCACGTGGCCTTCTTGGGAGGATCTCCAAAGCCTCAACCCATTTGTCCTCGGGGAGGAAATCCAGGAGAGGAGCCATTTTGTACCAAAGCTCCCCATTGTACCTGGCCACGATCGCAAGGGCGTTGGCCGCACGGACCGTCGTCGCTGCTGAGTAGATGACCTTTCTACCTATGGAATCTTAATTTCTTTCCCTCGTTGTCCGGAGGGGCTGGCTAATAAGACCCACTCGACGATTTCTTCCTGGCGGCGGCCAAGACCACAGAATCTGTCGACAGCTGAGACCTCAGGAAATTGGGTGCAGACGCCAGCACTCTGCATTTCTTTTCGAGCCGTCGGTCTTCGATGAGGCGGGGTTCCGCAGCAGGGCCAGCCTCATCCCAAACGTCATCCAGGAGCAGGAAGGACGGGATGGTCTTCCGGTATCAGCACCAGGAGGCGAAGAGGAAGCCCTCCTTTTCCTCCAAGGGGAGTTGGAAAATCTCGGATGCACGGGCAATCATGGAATGAAAGCATCCCACTTTGTCTGGTGGGAAACTCTCGGCTGCGGTAACGGCGGATCTCCCATCCCACTGTTGTCCGTGTCTGCTGTCGCTGTGTCAGTCCCCGTCACCCTAGGGGGAGTGGGGGGGGGGAAGGGGGGGCAGCGATGGTTGAAATGGAGGTGTAAAATGTATCCTCCTCTTCGCCAGTGACTGCCCGTGTCAATGGGATCACCGGTGCTGGTGCCGCTGGCGGCATGCTGGCATCCTCCTCAGAATCTCCGACACCAGCGTGTGGACGGTCGGCGGATATCCTGCGAGACGTCTCTTGGGGGTACAGGGTCGCTGGGCCCAGCGCCCAGGTCGTCATCCCAGTCGACTGTCATCGTACTGACATTTACATCATCGCCATCAGCACCCTGAATGGTGTGGACGGAGAGTATCTCCTCGTCGGACAAAGAAATGTCAGTTCCTTGGAGTTGGTCACCACCCACCCCCCCCCCCCTTTCCTCGGGTCTTGAGGGGTCGGTCTCGGGATGAGGTCCAGCATCCTCTTTTCCAGAGTCTTCTCAACCAGCTTGGCTGAAGCCTCCCTCCTGGGAGGAAGAGCCACTCCAGCCACTGTCAGGGCTCCCTGGACCGGGTCTGCCCCCTTCGCCTTCGAGAGGGATGCCACCATCAAGGCTGACGATTTGGCCTCGAGCACCTGGGCCTTCACAGGAAGGCCTGCTCCCTTGTCCTGCTTGGCCTTCTCCTTCACAGGTAGGTTGGACACCTTGTCCTGCTTGGCCTTCCCCCACATCTCCTGCAGCTTCAACGGGGTAGCAGACTTCCTTTTGGACAAAGAGCTGGAGATCGATGTTGACGGAGGCGATAAACGCTCCCCTAACCGTCGCGGGACCCTGACGGAAGGGAACTTGCGGTGCTTGGCCTTGTGTTGGGCCCCCACGGATGGAGCACCCTCAAAGGAGTTAAAAGCCCGCTGAGGTTGGCTGGATATGGAAGAGACAAACAAGTTACTTTCTTACCTGGTAACATTCTTTCGTTCTGACGATGTATTCCGCATCTATGACAGGTAATCACCACATCTGTGCTGCTTCGGAAATTTATTCGGCGTCTGCGTCGATGACGTTGATACTCTGTCCTCGATGGCCTCCGTCGAGCCGACGTCACTGGATGTTATAAGTAGGACGCACGACGCCCGTAGCCTCAGTTGTTTTTTCCCAGAACATGTGGCACCAATCTTCTGCCAGTAGGACTACAGAAAGCCTTGCAGAAACGGAAGCTGCAATCGCATAAGAAATTCTGTAGAGGGGCAGGTTAGGAGGGTTTTATGTGGAATAAGTCGTCAAAACATCCCATCGAAAGAATGTTACCAGGTAAGAAAGTAACTTGTTCTTCGAAGGGATTGGTTCCTCTGACGTATTCCACATCTATGACAGACTCCCAAAGCAGTACCAACCTAAGGAGGTGGGAAAAGAATTTAGAATTTAAGAATGCCCAATTAAATTGTGGAATAGAGGACCGCCTTGCCAAAGGCCAAATCTTGCTCATGGATAGAATCCAAGGAGTAGACAAAGTATGGACAGAGGCCCATGTGGCTGCTTCTCAAATGTTACGAATGGGAACACCCCTCTGCAGGGCAGTAGAGGCAGCAACACCTAGTAGAATGGGCCCGTAAGCCTACCGGAGGGTCCTTACCCGCCAAGCGGTAACCTTCAGAAATTGTCAAGATAATCCATCCAGTCTGTTTAGTAACAGCTTGTCCCTAACGCCTTCCAGCGTATCCTACAAAGAGCTGATTGTCCACTCTGACCGGGACATGCGTGAGATGTAGAAACTTAAAGCTCTCCTAGGATCCAACCTATGGAGCCTCTCCTCTTCCTTACCAGGATGCGGAGGAGGATAGAACGCGGGAAGAATGACCTTGCGGCTTAAATGAAATTCCGACACAACTTTAGGAAGAAAAGAAGGACGACCCCTAAGGACAACCCTGTCCTTATGGAGCAGTGTGAAGGGTGGCTTAACGGAAAGTGCCTGCAACTCACTCACTCTGCGAGCGGAAGTGACCGCAACTAAAAATACAGTTTTCAAGGTCAACAGTCTCAAAGGACAAGAATGTAAAGGCTCAAACGAAGCTCCCATGAGGAATTTTAGAACCAGGTTTAAATCCCAACCTGGCACCTGGAAAGGTGACGGTGGGAACACATTAGTGAGCCCCTTCATACACTGAGAAATCAAAGGAATTTTAAAATAAGAACACGCCTCAGAGGAGCGCTTAAATATGGACAGCGCCGCCAGGTAACCTTTTATGGTACCCACTTGCAGGCCCTTGTGGGCTATCGAAAGCAAAAAAGACAGAACCACAGGAATGGCACATGAAAAAGGATCCACATTCTTAACCCTGCACCAGTCGCAGAACTTTCTCCAACGGCAACGGTACAGAGACTTCGTTGCAGGCCTTCTGGCTGAAAGCAACACCTCCATCACGTCTTCAGGGGGGTCCCAATCCTTATACCTCAACCTTTCAGAAGCCAAGCATGAAGGTTGAGGGACTTGACCTCTGGATGGAGAACCTGACCCTCCTCCAGTGAGAGCAGATCGTCTCGGTAGGGAGGATGGCGTGGAGGGCGCAGATGGACATGTCGAGAAGGTCCAGGTACCACGTTCTCCTGGCCCATGCCGGAGCAATGAGGATCATTCGGGAACCTAACCTCTGCAGCACTTGCGGAATGACGGGGACTGGAGGAAACAAGTACATCAGTGGGAAGAATCACTCCACTACAAACGCGTCTCCTAAGGCTCTTCTTGGAGCCAATTCCCACAAGCAGAATTCGCACTTCCGGTTGACACTGGCGGCGAAGAGATGCACTTGTGGGGTCCCCTAAGGGGTGAAGATCTCCAGGAGAATCCCCTGAGCCAGCTCCCACTCGTGAGACACTGTGCTCTGCCTGCTCAGAGCGTCCGCTGCTGCGTTTTTGTCTCTGGCCAGATGAACTGCCGAGATCGAAATGTCCCGCTGGATGGCCCAGAACTGGATCTGCATCGCCTCTCTGCACAGTGGGAGAGACCCTGCCCCCCCCCTTTTTGTTAAGGTAGTGCATGGCCACTGTATTGTCTGTCATAATCAGGACATTCGTCCCACGCACAGACGGTAGAAAAGCCTTCAGGGCTAGCCTGACGGCCCTCAGCTCCGACAGATTGATATGGAGTCTGGACTCCGACGCAGACCGACCGTTGACTGTGAGGGAAGAGTCCGTCACGATCATCACCTCCGAATAGGGTAGCTAAAATGGAGCCCCCTTCATCAGATTGCCTTCGACGGCCCACCACAGAAGATCCTGGGCGACCGAGGGTGGCACCTGAACTGGATCCGACATCCTGCCGGAGGACTGTGACCACTGTATCTTGATAGCCCACAGCAGAGATCTCATCCGCAGCCTGGCCTCTTGCACCAGGAGAATGCAGGATGCCATGAGGCCGGGGAACCTCAAGAAACTCGAACGCCGGGAGACTCTGGGCATGTTGAAACTTGTTCACCATCTGCAGAATGTTATGAGCCCTCACCTGGGGAGGAAAACACAGCCACAGGGATCTGTCGAGCACTGCTTGGATGTACTGGAGCCGCTGGGTAGGTGTCAAGTGGGACTTCTTTAAGTTGAGGGAGAAGCCCAGCTTGTGAAGGGAGTGGCAGGTGACTGACAGATGATCCAGGACTTGCTCGAGAGAGCGCGCCCTGATCAACCAATCGTCCAAGTAGGGGTAGACGTGAATCCCCCCTTTCCTTAGGTGCGCTGCCACCACTACCATGAGCTTGGTGAAGACCCTCAGGGCAGAGGTCAATCCGAACGGCACGACCCAAAACTAAAAGTGCGAGTCGCCAACCGCGAAGGAACAAGTTACTTACCTGTAACTGTTGTTCTCCAGCATGGGTCTGGCATGGATTCACATGCTCATGAATATTCCCCGTCGTCAGGCTGGGAATCCTCGGTAAAGAAAAAACCAGTATCAGTTTCGTTTCTGATCTGTCTTTCGTATTAATAACCAATCACTGGTCTCTGCGTCATACTGACCACAGCCAATGACTGCCCTCTACCTAAGCACCGCCTCTGGCAGCCACCTTCAGATTTGGAAGCACGTGAAGTGACAGTATGACCAAGTGAAGAGCCGCAGAGGGGTAGGCGGGAGGGTTCGCATGTGAATCCATGCCAGACCCATGCTGGAGAACAGTTACAGGTAAGTAACTTGTTCCTTCTCCAGCATGGGGTCTGGCATGGATTCACATGCTCATGAATAAAGAATACATAGCAGTACACACATGCACAACCACGGGAGGTGGCAAAGGCTCAACATTAAGCATTACATCAAACCCAACATTAAGCATCTTATCTCCTCACCAGGCTCACCTCAGGCGAACAGGTTGCGCAGCACTGCTTGGCCGACCCTGGACTCCTCCCTGGAATCCCGATCGACGCAGTAGAATTTCGTGAAGGTGTGCGTCGACCTCCACGTAGCAGCCCTGCATATGTCCAGCAGGGGCACACCAGAAAGGAACGCCGTGGTGGCTACGATCGCTCTGGTGGAATGGGCTCTCGGACGGCCAGGCAGCGGTCGGTTTGCCAACCGATGACAGTACATGATACAGCCGGAGAGCCATCTGGAAATGGAAGCCTTCAAGAGAGCCTTCCCCTGATTGACAGGTCCAAAATTCACAAAGAGTTGTGACGTCTTCTGAAAACACTTCGTGCGGTCCACGTAGAACTTCAGCGCTCTAGCCACATCCAGCGAGTGCAAAGTCCTCTCAGCCGGCGACGAAGGCGACGGGAAGAACACAGGCAACACCAAGGGTTCGTTGAGATGGAAGTCCGACGGTACCTTGGGCATGAAGGAGGGGTGCGTCCTGAGCACTACCCTCGTGTCGTGAAAAGTCAAGTACGGGGCCTTGCAGGAAAGGGCCTGGATCTCTCCCACCCGTCGTGCGGAGGTGATGGCCACAAGAAACGCTGTTTTCCACGACAGAAACTTCAACGGGGCCGAGTGCAGAGGCTCGAACAGAGGTCCCATGAGCTTGGTCAGCACCACGTTGAGCTCCCACGCCGGGGCCGGAGCCTTCACCGGCGGGAACTATCTGAACAGTCCCTTCATGAACTCTTTCACCAGACGATGAGACCACAAGGACGTCCGGCCCGTGGTCCTGGTGTATCGGGAGATCGCAGCAAGATGAATCTTGATGGACGCGTGTGCCAGACCAGCTTTGGCCAGCGTCAGCAGGTACGGCAGCACCTGGGGAGCCATAATCCGTAGAGGGTTAATCTTCTGTGCGTGGCACCAGACAGAGAACCTCTTCCATTTGTGTCCGTAGCATTTAAGAGTCGAGGACGCCCTTGCCTTTGCAAGAACCTCTCTGCATTCGGCCGGTATGTCGTATCCTCCCAACTCTAGCGCTGCAGGAGCCAGGCCTGCAATTTCAGCGATTTCGGGTCGTGGTGGAGGATGGCGCCTCCTTCCCTGGAGAGTAGATCCGCGTTCACCGGCAGCCTGATTGGCGGGGACGCTGATAAGTCCAGAAGGTCCGGGAACCATATCTGCCTCGGCCACGCAGGTGCGACGAGGATCATCCTGCACCGTGACCTCTTGAGCTGGTTGACGAGCCGGATTAGCAGTGGCAAAGGAGGCAATGCGTAGAGGAACAGGCCCTCCCAGGGGAACGAGAAAGCATCGCCCATGCTCCTCGCCTGGGGAAACCTGCTGGCGAACCTCCGGCACTTGGAGTTCGTCGCCGTCGCGAACAGGTCGATCTGGGGTGTGCCCCACAGTCGAAAGAGGCGATCCACTAGATCCTGCCGTAATTCCCACTCGTGGCACGAGCGCAGCTCCCTGCTGAGTGAGTCGGCGATGGTGTTTTTTATCCCTGCCAGATGAAACGGCACCAGAAACATCCTTTGGGCGACGGCCCAATGCCACAGGTCCTGCGCCTCCTTGGACAGTGCTGGGGACCTGGTTCCGCCTTGTTTCCTGATGTAAAACATGGTGGTGGTGTTGTCGGTGAAGATCCTCACCACCTTGCCCTTGAGGGACGGAAGGAAGGACCTGAGGGCCCAGAACACTGCACGGAGCTCCAGGACGTTGATATGGAGGGACTTCTCCGTCGGGAGCCAGAGGCCTCTCGCGTGCAGATTTTCGGTGTGCGCTCCCCACCCTTCCAGGGAGGCATCCGTGGTCACTGTCTCCTGGTGGTCTGGAAGTCCATGCCCGCCGTCAGATGCGCGCGGGTGCCCCACCACCGGACCGCTCGGCGGAAACTCTCGTCGAGTGTGATCCTCTCCTCGAAGCCGCCCGTCGTTTGGATCCAGCGCGCGTCCAGGAACTCCTGCAACGGGCGCATCCGGAGCCTGCACATGGGAATGAGGTAGATGCAAGAGGACATCATTCCGAGGAGGGACTTGATGGACCTCACCTTGGCCGCGTCGGAAACCAACATCCGCTGTACCTTGCCCAGGAGTCCGGGGTAGGCTGCGCCCAGAGGCACAGGGGGGCCGCGTTCAGGACCCGGTACTTCTTCTCGTACCGGTCTCTTCTAGCTGGCGTCGTGGAAGGGTTCTTGAGGAGGGCGAGGCCCTCATCCTAAATGTCGTCCAGTAGAGGCACCGCGAGGACCGTCTTCCTCTTGGCCTCGCGCCGTTGATAAAGGAATCCTTCCTTTTTCTTCTCCTCAGGGCAGAGTTGGAAAAGCTCGGATGCCCTGGCGATCATGGAGTGGAACGATCCAATCTCGTCGGGCGGAGAAGCCCTGGTGGGAGGTGACGACGGGAGATCCTCGTCGTATACCTCGTCGTCCGTACCCGTCGCTGCCGTGTCAGTCCCCGTATCATCCCCTCGGGTGGACGGGGAGGAGGGCTGGATGGGTCACGACGGCTGAAAAGGAGGTGGAGGGTGAATCCTTCTTTTCTTGGGAGGGGGTACACCAGAAGGATCCCCCCGACGGGAGAGGTTCCTCCGTCGGCAACGGTAGTCTCGTCCTTATCTCTGAGCATAAGGACTGTATAGCCAACAAAATGGCCGCCGAGTTGTCTTGCGGCGCTGGCAGAGGGGAATCCAACGGGCGATCAGGGGCCCCGTCGGCACCCTCGACGGGCCGGTCTTCATCCACGCCAAGGCCGTGGCTTAAGACCTCGATCAGCTCTTCCTCTGAAGCCGAATCTACGACGACGCCCTGCCCCCCCCCTTTTTCTTCCCCCGCCGGGGATTTCACGGGGGTCCTATCGATGGGCACAAAAGAGGACTCCCTCCGAGGTGGCAGGGAGACTCTGAGCCCCGAGGTTGCCACCACTGGTGTAGCCTCCACAGGCTGAGCTAGGGCCGCCGCAACAGTATCGATAGAGGGCTTGGCCGGATGGATTAAGGCCTTCACCACCTTAGGTGCGCTCACCGCCTTATCCTTGAGGGGGGAGGGGGGGGGGGCACTGCCTCTCTCCCCCTCCGATGGGGCCTTTGAGCTCGACCGGGGCCTCTCCAGGAGCTTCGCCGGGTGCTCACCCTTCCTCTTACCCGACCCAGAGCGTTGGCTCGTGGCTGAAGGTGCCGGGGAGGGTGCGCCCTGCCTGGCGCCCGTGGAGCCCGACCATTCGGCGCTCCCGGTGCCAGCGGACTCGCGGTGCTTGGCCTTGTGTTGGACCCCCGTCGCCGGGGCGTCCTCAAAGGTCTTAGAAGACCGCTCGGATTTCTTCCTCTTCTTCTCGCCTGACGGGCTCTTCCCTTCCAGCCAGTTGGCGAGGCGTTGGTGGCGGTCCTTCATGGTCCGCTCCGACATATTGCCGCAAAACGCACAGTCCTTCTCCACGTGCGTCTTGTCCTCAATTAAGCAGTAGAGACAAAAGGGGTGTTCGTCCTCCTTAAAGACGTTCTGCAGCTGGCATCCAGGGCAGACCCTGAACAGCTTGCCGGGCGTCGAGCTTCCCTTCTCCTGGGCCATGTCCGGGCCTGAAGCTTCTGGAGTCCTCCAAAACGTAGCTCGACGAAATCTTCACCCTTGAGGGGCGCAGACGAATCCGACACGGGTCCCCGTTGATCGGATGGAGAGTCGGTGGAGCTTGAGGCTCTTTTGACCGGAAAAAATGAAGTTTTGAGAAAAAAGGTGAAAAAAATAGCACTAACGCTCGAGAGCAATAGCACGAGGATCCCTACACATGAACGTGCGGTAAAAATCTGAAGATGGCTGCCAGAGGCGGTGCTTAGGTAGAGGGCAGTCATTGGCTGTGGTCAGTATGACGCAGAGACCAGTGATTGGTTATTACTACGAAAGACAGATCAGAAACGAAACTGATACTGGTTTTTTCTTTACTGAGGATTCCCAGCCTGACAGGGAATATTCATGAGCATGTGAATCCATGCCAGACCCCATGCTGGAGAACCTCAGGTACTTCTTGTGCTTGGGATGAATCGGCACATGAAAGAAAGGGTCCTTGAGGTCGAGAGACACCAACCAGTCCTGAATTTGAAGGGACTGGAGGACTTGAGAGAGAGTAACCATCTTGAACTTGTCCTTCCTGAGGAGCTTGTTCAAACCACGCAAGTCCATGACGGGTCTCAATCCCCAGTCTTCTTTCGGGATCAAAAAATATGGGGAATACCATCCCTTGTTCCTCTCCGCTACAGGCACCAGTTCTATGGCACTTTTCTCCAGCAGGGATTTGATTTCCTGCGCAAGGAGCGGATCCGGACTCTTCAAAGATTCCCTGGTGGATTGTCGGGAGGCCTCTGCCGGAAAGGAAGACAGTAGCCGTGGGCTATGATCTCCAGAACCCACACATCTGAAGTAATGGCACGCCAGTCTACAAGATGCTGCGCCAGCCTTCCCCCAACTGGCGAACCATGAGATATGGCCTCATGACTGAGCGGAAGCGGCAGTGCCTGAGGGCCAAGAGGCAACTGTCCGAGCGGTTTTGGCACCTTGTTTTCCACCTCTGGCACTCCTACGTTGGCCCCTTTGACTAGCCGCTCCCCTCGATCTACCAAAAGACGAGCAGTATCCAAAGGAACCTCCCCTCAATTGCTGTGCCCTAGGACGAAAAGGCGGAGGTTGGCGGACTGCAGCGCTCAACAACTTCATTGCAGCTTTGCAGGTCTGCAACCTCTCAAGGCTCTAGTCAGCCTTGCTGCCAAAAAGATGTACACCATCAAAGGGCATGTTGAAAAGCCGGGCTTGTACGTCAGGAGCAAACCCCCGACTTCCGCAACCACGCAAATCTGCGCATCACGGTGCTCGCCGGCATGGACCGGCAGACAGTCTGCCATGTCCAGACCCGACTGAACCGATTCACACATGGCATCCTTGCCATCCTGAACGAGGGCAAGAAAACCATCCCGTTCCTCCCCTTCGGGAATATGTTCAGCTGCCAAAGAGACAATTCCACAGAGTGTGAGTGAAACGTGCTAAGGCGCACACGGAGGTTGTTGCCTGTAAAGCCATACCCCCTGAAGAAAACACTTTCTTCGCCCAGTTATCAAAATGTTTATCGTCCCTATCAGGAGGGATGGTAGGGTACGACTCCTGCTTTGCCGGGGCCGTAGCCGCCTGCACCACCAAACTATCCGGAGTGGAGTGCGTCGTCAAGTAGCAGGGGTCGCTACTGGCTGGACGGTATTTCTTCGCAAATGACTTACTCACTGCCAGGAGACTCTCCGGAGCAGTCCAAGCCGCCGCGACCCTTCTCTGTAAAGCCATATGAAATGGCAGCACCGGGTCAGTGGGTGGACCTTGGTCAAGGATATCAGTCAGTTCATCCTGTAGAAAATCCACTGGTGGCACAGACCACCCCAAGTACTCAGTCACCCTCGACATGAGATGCTGGTATGAAGACTCGGCGTGCGTGCCAGGCTCAGGCCTACCGAACTCAACCTCCGGAGAGGTGTCCAGACCACTGGCGTCGTGCGAAGACTGACACAGGTCTTCCAACTGGCTATGACCAGACGAGTTCGTCAGGAACCTCATCAGGAACCAAACCATAATCAGACCCTTCATCTACCTCAGAGATGTAATCCAGAGGCTGGAATAAATCCATGGATGAAGGCACAGAAAAAGGTTCAAATACAGGCTTCACTTGACTTCTTCAGGGCCTTCCTTAGAGTTTCCACCGATGCACGGGGTACCTACGGTAAAGCCTCCACAAAAGGCGTCGAGGGCTTCGATGGAATCGGCTAGAGTGGCGCGGACGGCTTCAACACAGGCCTCGAGGGAAGTGCCCCGAGCAGGTCCTTCGATGGCCTCAGCACTGATGACTTCCTCGGAGGCGGAGCCTCGAGAGAGTCCCTCGACGGACATGGTGCTGATGGCGTCGACGTCTTCTTAGAAGACCTCACAGGCTCCGAAGGTCTCGATTGCATCGAGGACCGGGACCTGGAACGGGCATGACTAGAGCGATCGACCTTGTCCGACCGGGATTCGACGGCTCCCGATGATCGAGCCGACTGCCCGAGCCCGAAGGCGTGCGAGCGGCGGCCCTAGCACGTTCCTTGCTGGCTTCTTTCGAAGGCACCATCATCTCCTTGCAAAATGCGTCCCATTCTGCCCGAGATTAATGCTTGTTGGGACAAGCTACCCGCCGTCTGGCGGAGTCCTCGGACGAGGACGGCGACCGGTGACGGCGCTTCCGCGAGGGCCTAGAAGAGGCAGAGGAATGGCAGGAATCACTCAGGGACCGAGACCCCCTGGATGGACTTACACCGACACGGAGTCGCCCCTCAAATCGTCGGTTGAAAGCCCAGCGGATTTCAACTTTCAGGGTTTGGAAACCCTACGTACAGTCAGCTTCTTCCACTCCTGCAAGGCCTTCGACGTTAACAACTGGCAATCGTCACAGTCATCGGTGGCATGGTCCTCGCCGTGGCACCAGAGGCAGACGTTGTGCGGGTCCGTAAGTAACCTCTTGGAAATGCAGTCCCGACACTTCTTGAATCCCGACCGCGAGGTAGAAGAAGACGAAGACATGATGCTATCTTTTTCACAAAAAACCAAGGTCAAAGTACTGATGGAAGTAACAGAAGAACCGAGGCGCGCCGAGATCTCCGAAGCGAACACGTTCGTGGAAAAAACCAAACTGAGGCTACGGGCGTCGTGCGTCCTACTTATAACATCCAGTGACGTCGGCTTGACGGAGGCCCTCGAGGAGAGCGTATAGAAGTCATCGACGCAGGACGGCGAGAATTTTTCCGAAGCAGCACAGCTGTGGTGATTACCGGTCATAGATGTGGAATACGTCGGAGGAACCAATCCCTTCGAAATGCCATTGTGAATTACCTGGGGTAGAGTCGCCGACCTTGAGCCACGTCGCAAACCAGACGCGTCGATCCTTCATCGTGCGCTTTGTGAAGCCACGGCACACCTCACAATCTTTATACGTCGGGTGTAGGCAATACAGGCACTGGGAATACTCATCATCCGTTAACACATTCCGCAAACTGCAGCTGGAGCACAGCTTGAAAAGGGAAGCGCTGTCCTTCTAATCTGACATCATCCACACAGTGTAGGCCTGACAAACTTCTGGAAGCTTCAAGAAGAACACTTGACGGTCCGGCCCTTGAGGGGTGAGAAAGATTCCGAAAAACGGGTCCCCGTTAATCGGAAGGATAAATCGATGGAGCACACGGGCTCGATTCACCTAAAAATAGAAATGAAAAATTGCGAAAAAACGCAAAAGAGCTCGAAGAGCAAAATGCGAGGACTCCCAACACTTGAGCGTGTGGTAAAAATCTGAAGATGGCTGCCAGAGTAGGGGCTTATGTGGAGGGCAGTCATTGGCTGGGGGCAATATGACCCAGAGCTCAGTGATTAGTTTATAGGAGAAAGGCAGTTTAGAACGAAACTGAAACTGATTTCTTCTTTTACTGAGGATTCCCAGCCTGACGACGGGGAATATTAATGAGCATGTGAATCCATGCCAGACCCATGCTATGCCTGCACCGTAGTCTGCCATATGCTGAAGTACCACACACCTCGAATCTCTGCAATCCGGTCACTAGAGAGACCTGACACAAGGTGTCAGATCACAGAACAAAAGAATGCAAACTGGGAGGGAGCAAGTCACAAAAAAGGCTGTGCAACCAAGTCATGACTCTGGGTTGTGAGAGGAAACAAAATATAGGTTACATATTTTAGGCCGGAGGACTGATTCCTCGTTGTTTGACAACGTTCCTTCTTGTCAGAGCTAAGCAGATCACTTGTTCATTTTGGGATCGCATAACTCCTCTGTGTGTCCTTCAACCCCAGGAATGAGGTGTGCGTGACCTGACTAACGAATATACACGCAGGTGGCTTTTCATAGGTAACATGACATGGGCAGCTGTGAAGTTCAGATACTTTCAGGAATGCTCAGGTCATCCAAAATGTGTGTATTTGTGATAGAGGATTGAAAGAAATAGATCAAGAAGGTACAATGAGGGCTGAATTCTGTGTTAGGGGATTGGTTATCAAAGTATCCCGTGAATGAGAAACTCAGGCTCTTGTACAGCTATGAAGTGGATGTTGGAACATGTGTTCACATCGGCTGAAAGGGACTGACGACAGGGCCTACAGGAAGCAGTGGTGCACATGAATTCCTGTGTGTTTTGCTGCCTTCACAACAAGCAGTTCCCCAAATTCCCAGTACTGTCCCCCAGATGGCAGTATCAACACACATTGAAAGAGCTGTACGTAGTTCTGAAGCGTAGGCATGTTCAAGAGCAGTTTCATTTCCCCCACTCACTCTCCACCAGAAGGAATTGGATCACAGCATATCACATGCAACTTTCTCCAAGATCATGCGGCAAAACAACTGGCTATCAACTAATGATAAAATCAAGCTGAAAACTGCATCTCTCACTCAAATCTTTGAACAACGCCGCCGCCCCCAGCTACCTTTCGGAGAGATTCTTAGAAGGACCTAAATTAGACCCACCAGATTAGTAAACACCAATTGCCTCCAAATCCCCAGATTTAAACTATCCAAGGTGGGAGGTAGTAGCTTTCAGACTAAAGCGGCCCAGTTCTGGAACTCTCTGCTACCCTCAACCCGAGAAGACCAATCTTACCAGAACTTCAGATCCAATTGCATTAATTGGCTGAAGTCTACTGATCACTAGAACCACCATCACCCTGCACTCGGTCCACCCTGCTGGCCACCATGTTCCAATATAGTACACCCTGCGGGTGCTACCTCTCTCTGCCTACCAAGCTTGTTACTGTCATCCTTGACCTAGCCTCACCCATCTGTGCTTACCATACGCCTGAATAAACAATGTACCTTCAATGCCTTGTATCCCATTTCATACCTGCATACACTATTTTTTATTGCCTTGTATCCTTTTCTTTTTTTAAAAAAAAAAGTTTATTGGTTTGTACAAACCTTTAAAAACAGAAGAACAAAAAGAAAAGCACCCATATCTCTCGTCAAATTCCAAGTCTTTCTTCATCAGGAAATATTGATACTGTCAAGTCGGAGCCTAAACTCTACTTACAATTTTAAGTCGGCTCAGGGTCTGAAAGGTCTTTCCTTACTAGGCGATCTATTAGTTCCTTGAGGAAGGTTATAAGACCAAACATAAGTTTCCAATCCCTCCCCTCAAACCCGAGTTTCCACCAGTCGTCAGCACAGTATGTTTGATGTTCACAGATAATTGAGCCAAGTGATTGAGTATGTAAGCTCTGTAATTTTGGGCAGAATAAAGTCAAATGGTTAATTGTTTCTACACATTGATCCCAGAAGCGACAAGTCAAAAGTTCATTTGCGTTTTGGATCCAAGTTCCAGTACGTTATTTGGTGGCAAAGAGATTGAGTCTAAACTGTGTGAATAGCAATCTCGAGTTTTGATCGGGAGATTGAAGTAGAGTTGCAATTCACCGTAGGCTCTTACTTTGGGTGGAACATCCCCATTAGACCAGATTTTAGTCTTTGTTCGCATGTTTCTTGCCAGTCCATTCTCCATAGCTTTTTTTTGCTAGCTCAGAATTGTCTAATAAAGTAGACACGAGAAAATCATTCTCCTTCAGAACTTCCAGGCATTGTTTGCCCCACATGGAGAAGACCGTATACTCCTTGTCTTTGTCACGATTCTGAAGAATTTTGAACTGTGGCGCAGGGGTTGTTAATATGGTCTTTCTGAATAGATTTAATAGATTCCAACACACTGGCGTGAATTGATATGAGGCCCAATTCGTACCTTATACACACCGTTGGGCATCCTTTGGGTAGATATAGGGCTCTAACCAAGAAAATATTCTCCAGAGTGCTCCACAGATCATTTGAACATCCAAACAGTTTCAGCTCCATAGATTAAAGCCGGAACTGCTTTTTGGATGTAGAAGACGACCATTGGTTTTAGGGAGAATTTCCCACCTTTTTTGTTAATGACTGCCACTTGGCAAACTAGTTGTCGACATTTCATTTAAGTTGATTCTACCCAAGGTGCGTGTTAGACAGAAACCTGTGCATTGCTTTGCGTGCCGTCACCTCTCGACAGATCACATATTGAGGGGATCTGAAACAGCATGTTTTGGACCCTCTCGTTGGAGGGGAAGACAAGGCCGTCCTTTGTTTGAATTAGAGCCCCTAGGAATTGTTTGACTTGGCTGGGGTCTAAGCTGGACTTCTTTTCGTTGATGGAGAAGCCCAACTGGAATAAAAGGTCTACCGTCTTTTGGGTATTGGAGAAGCATGTTTCGTAAGAATCCCCTGTTTTGAGCCAGTCGTCGAGGTAAGGGTAAACTGGGATGGACAACCTGCGCAGGTGGGCCGCTGCCACTGCCAGTACTTTCGTGAATACCCTTGGTGCTGATGCTATGCCGAAGGGTAGCACTCTGAACTGGTAGTGTTTGCCCTCTATCATGAACCTGAGGTATCTTCTGTGCGCTGGCAACATTAAAATATGAAAGTATGCATCTTTCATGTCCAATGTTGTCATGTAATCTCCCTGATTTAGCAGTGGGATCACTTCCTGTAAGGTCACCATACGAAACTTCTGAGGTTTGATAAACTTGTTCGCTGGGCGCAGATCTAATACAGGGCGCATGGCTAGATCCTTTTTGGGTACAAGGAAGTACACTGAATAAATACCTTCCGTTACCTGAGATAGAGGCACGACCTCTATGGCTCCTTTTTCCAGCAGCTGTTGTACTTCTTGGAGAAGGATAGCAAGGTGTTCCGGTGTCATGCGTCGTCCCCTCGGGGGTCTGTATGTTGGGGAACTGTTGAATTCGATGCAGTATCCGTGGGCTACGGTGGAAAGTACCCAGCGGTCTGACGTTATTCCCTCCCATGCTGGAAGAAAGGATGTTATCCGGCCCCCGACCGGTGTTGCATGGGAGGGGACGCGAATCTTCGCGTCACTTGGTGTTGTTGGGGGCTTGGGAGCCTCTAGGGGCGGACCCCCGACCTCTCCCTTTGCCCCTGCGCAGGCCTCTTTGGCTGTACTGCCCACTATTGGCCTGGTAACTGGTGGCAGGGTACTGTTGCTGCTGACTCTGCTGTTGGCGTTGGCCACGAAAAAAGCGTTTGTTGCCATAGCCGCGTCTGGTAGTGGGCTTAGAGATCTGGTCAAGAGTTTTGATAGTATCGAACTCTTTTTTAGCCATTTCCATGGCCTCATCCACAGCTTTCCCAAATCGGTTAGAGTCTTCAACAGGTTTATTTATTAAAGACGCCTGTGTTTCCAGTTTGAACCCTGAGTTGCGCAGCCATACATAGCGTTTTAGGAGTATTCCCTGAACCAGGGAACGTCCCGCTGTCTCAGCAGCATCCAGAGAGTTCTTTACAATACTCTGGTTGACCTGGGTTCCTTCGCCAATAGTAGATAGCAGGCGTGTACGTAGTGGTTCCGGCGCTTCTTCGGCGTCCTTGCGCAGTTTGGCCCACTGCGCGTCCGCGTAGCTAGCTAGCAAAGAATTGTTGTTCGCAATTCTTGCCGAAAAGGCAGCCGAGGATGTGACTCTTTTAGCAAGGGCATATAACCTCTTGCCCTCCTTGTCAGGTAGTGCCTCACTGGTGGACAGCGGCACCCCTGCCCTCTTCCTTGTATTCGTTACTACAAGGGAATCCGGAATGGAATGTCCCCTGATGCACAGCGGGTCTGAGGGTGAAGGAGTGAAAAGTTTTTCAATCCTTGGATTAACTCCTCTGATTAGTGCGGGTGTGGATAGCGAAGGGATGATTCTTCTCTTCACTGAAGCGAGGAGGGGAATGGTCTGGCTGACTGGGGGTTTCTCCTTAATTACTCTTTCTACAAAGTCTATTTCCAGAGAGATCTCCCCAGTGTCCAGTTCGAAATGTGCTGCTGCTCTGCGCAACAGGGCATTGAATGTGGGCTGATCGTCAATGGGAGACATGTTTCTAACTGGTGAATTGTCAGGAGGATTTAGGTTCAGGACATCAGTGTCCGAATATACTGATGGGGTTTGCCAGGGATGAGAAGGTCCTTCTTCTGCATTTCTCCGAAGCCTTCTCCTACCATGTCTGGGCTGTCTTCCAGACCTTCCTCTTGGTTCTGTCCCTCTTCATTGTCCACAAAATCATCCTCCTCTTCTAAGTATTTCTCACCCGTGAGGTCATACACATTATGGAAGTCTAAGGCTGTGTCCTGCCTTGGGTATCTGGCCCTGGGGTCCTCCTGAGGCCCTTCTCTTGTTCTCTTGGGAGTGGGAGGGTTCTGGGTGTCCATAAACCTCTCCATTCTCTCCATGCAGAGATGGAGCCTTTCCATGGTTTCATGGGGTACCCCTGAGCGGTCTAGCGGGGGAAAAGTAGTGTTATCTTGCTGAAAACGGCTCGACCTCTCCCACAACGTCGAGGAAAGTGTCCCGTCGCCCTCCGAAAAGACTTCCGGTGTGCTGGGGGTCCCCCCGACTGAAGGGGGTAGTCCCTGTTTTTCTGCGGGCTTTTTCGGCGTGTCTTTCGACCTTTGCGTAGCGCTCGACGTGTCCTTCGGAGTACGCTTCTGGGCGTCGGCTACAACGATCCTCGCCAAGCTCTCTGACTCGTTTGTCAGCGGAGGGCTGTGGTTTCGACGTTACGGGTGTCGAACGTTCTACGGCGGCGTGCGCTCTCTGCTGGTGCGCGCCGGCCGATGGTTTGGGGGCGGCGCCCTTATTTGCCGAAAGCCCAGTCGCTGGTCGCGGTTGCGAGAGGGGCTTCGAACCCGAACGGTCCGAGGAGGCCGCCGGTGTAACCTGCGTCTCCTTGGGCACTGATGCTTTCTTCGTCTTTGACGAAGAAGAGCTATGGGTTGTGTGTTTTTGTGTTGTATCGTGTGCGTCAGTGTCGCCGGGGTGTTCATCCCCATAAGCAGGGCGTGAGCCGAGCCCGTCGGGGCAGGGGACAGACGACAAAGAGCGCGAGCGCTCCTTAGAGGGGTGTACGACTTCCGTAGCGGAGGTCGTGTTATCACGTTCCTCGTCACTGTCGGTGGTCGCAGCGGCGGGTGAAGACCCGGCCTTCGACATAGCGTAGGCCGCCCACCTCTTGACCCTACGGTCTTTTAGAGTCTTTGGCTTTAGAAGCCGACAAGCCGAGCAACCCTCCTCTTTATGATCGAGGGGCAAGCAGCGGTTACACTGTGAATGCTTGTCCTTCCAAGTAAACTTGCCCTTACAAAGTGGGCAAAACCTAAAGGGTGTCCTCTCCATGGCTGAGGCAATAAACTGTGATAACTACCCCAAGGGAAAGGAAGGGGGAAAAGGAAAGGCATTCTCAGAAAAAGAATCAGAGATGTCTCACGACCCCACTCTCCCTACTGTATTTGGCCTGCGAGGCCAGGCCACGTGTTCGGCAACGCCGAAGGATCTCCTCCGCTCGTCCCCTCCGTCGAAGATCTTGCTCGGCGGAGACAGCTTCACAACTGCGTCGAGGGAGGGATCGATATATTAATCTTTAACAGGAAAAAACGACCAAAGGTCGAGGAGATGGAATCTGCAATGTCTCTCGAGGAGCTCCGCGTAAAGGCGACCAGTAGCTGGGCGGAAAAAAACAATCTGAGGGACCTTGACGCGTGAGGGATTGTGGGTACAACACACGTCACTGTAGGGATAGTATTTCAGACACGCCTTGTCGACGTCCCTTTTCGACTACGAAAAACAAAATGCAATACTTCGCAGTGACCACTGGATGTCGGACCTATGCACAGCATGTGATTCTAAGCAGATTAACAAGCATCAGAAAATTATTTATTTAAAATCACATCTAGAAAAACACACAGGCACTAATAGTAAGCAATTCAAAAACACAGTCACTAAAAGATATACATTCCCTTAAAAGAATATTAGACAAGTCTTAAGTAAAGCCCCACTTATTTTCAGACAGCGGTGAGCGCTTAACGTAGATGGCACTCTAATAATTCGTTTTTTTTTTTTTTAAAAAGGGAGAGAAAAGCAGAGAACAAATTGAAACAGATCCCAACACTTTTACAAGAACAGAACAAGAGGGGAAGGCAAAGTAAAACCGTGAATTCAGAGTCAGTAGGCCGGATCCGCTTTAAGAGGATCGAAACGAAATGTGTCCAAAGTCACACGGTTGCAGTGCACAAAAGTCTTGCAATGGTTCAAAAAGGAGTTGGATCAAAGAAAGGGACCAGTTAGAGGGTCAAGGCGGCCAGCCCAGTCCAGAAGGTTTAGGAGTTATTATTACCTTGTTGCAATCTTTAGAAAGAGAGGCCTAGCGGACACGGTACCTTAAAGTGGTGAGAACGCTCCAGCGGGGGCAGTTGTTCCTGGCAGCGGATGCAAGTCGGTGCTTCGTCCGGGGGAAGAGAGGATCTCGTCGTGGAGGAAGACAGGAGTCCGCCGCACTGCCAGGGAAGAAACCAGCCGCGGAGTTTCTCAGGTACAAGGAGCGGTCCGTTGATTCTCGGTTCAGTGGCGAGTGGCTATCCGGCTGCCGGGGTGCTTGGCACGGGCAGTTCGACCACAAACCGGGCTGGGGTGCGAAGAAAGAAAGGTAAACTGGTTATGCCCACCAGTCAGGGGAAGAAGCCTCTCCAGCCGGGAGATCTTCTCCGTCGTCGGGAAGTGGTGAGTCGGTTCTGCAGGGCTCCACCGGTGGTGTCGTCATGGTAGGTCGGCTCAGCTTCTCCCTCGTCGGATTCTCAGGTCCTGTGGCGACTTCTGAAGTTCCAGTCCCCAAAGCCCTGCTTTTATGCAGCATACCCCCATTCACTCAGCCTAGCTGTCAATCAAACATGCTAAGTGGTTGGGCAAATCACACAAGAGTGCGACTTGAGTTACCAAGGTAACTCAGTCCAGGGTGCCTAAACCCCCTCCCACACTCCCTGTGGTACCCAGACAGAGTGGCACCACTTTTGGAGGCTTCTGTGGAGAGCCTGCCAAAAAGTGGAACAAAGGGCTCGACTTGGGTTGGAGTGACAGAAGAGAACAAACGCCATTTTAGAATCGAGTCTTGGCAAAAAATACCAACCGGAGAATTAATATAAATTAAATAAACCGGCGGTATGTTCGAGGCTATGAGAATTAAATAATTAAAGTTGGTAGCCTCGAACAATGGGAAAATCCCATAGGGAAATATTCTGCCACCAGCCAAAACTCGATCAGGGGGGACAGAGATGTGCCCCCTCGACTAACAGACCCCGGGGCAATCGAATTGCCCCGACCAGTATGTCCATAATATGATGGTTTGTACTGGTTTCTGTTAATAATTTGGGACTAGTAAAGCCAATGGTGACTTTACATGCCCTGGGAGACAGTAGTCAGTCCCAGGGTATGGAGCCTATGGTGGGGTGTCACTATGACACCCCTGTGTTACTGCACGGAGGTTGCGGTGTAACAAACACAGGAAAAACACATGAGACCCTATGGAGTAAAGAACCCCATAGCCCATAAAACACATTAACAGTCAAAGGAATACCATAAATCATGTCCAAGAGTGGGAGAAAAAGTCTCACTCTTGGCAGGAGGAAAAAACAAAACTCCAGAAATCCAGCAAAGCTGCTGGGGGAGTCACTAGGTTAGGAAATTCAGCCTAAAGAGAGAATTCTCCCCAACAGTGCGTCGTTTATGTTGGAGCTTATCCGCATACCTAGATATTTGATATTCAAAGTGCTTTTTAGACTTGTTTTTTCGAGGTACCAGACATTTTTTTTGTCCAGACTTTTGTGTTTTCAGGTTTTGCTGAGTCAAAATTTCACACTTCTGTTTATTAATATGCAGGCCATTGTTTGCCACGTATGATTCAAGGACATCGAGCTTGTGTTGTAGCCCAATGGGCGTCATATCTAGAAGAATTAGATAAGCCAACTAACATGCGATCCATGAATCTTAGGAGGAAAGGTAGCAGCTTCATCAAGGGTTTCACCAATGTCAGATATGAAGAGATTCAAAATCATGGCTGCCAACGGGCAACCTTGTTTCACACCTTTTAAAGGGTTTATTGTAGCAGACAGAGTCCCACTGCGATCCAGTCTGATTTTCATATTTGTGTTAAGAGTGGAGATTCCTGATGGCCTCAAGCAATCTAGTTTTCTCCACAGGATCCCACGAGCCACACTGTCGAAGGCGGGAGAGAAAAATCTATGGCTGCTACATATATTTTAGTGTTGGTTCTGATGGCTTCCATTTTCAGAAGATTCATAAGTAGTGTGTTAAGACCGCAGCAGACACCTTTCACAAAACCGGCTTGTCTGGGGTCTACATGATTACTTTCAGTTGACCGTTTAGACAGCATTTGTTGTAGTTGACTAGCATAGATCTTATCCAGAACGTCAAGGAGAGCAATGGGCCTATAATCTTTCGGATTGGCCCGATTGCCTTTTTTAAAGATGGGGACGAAGATTGCGCTTTTCCATGATGTAGGTGTAGCGTGTTTTGTTATAATTCTGTCAGAAATGTATGTACAGAAATCTGCCCATGTCTCCGGGTTGCGCTTGATGGTGAAGTTGGTAAGTCCATCAGGCCCCAGGGCTCCTGATGCACAAGTTTTATTTAATGGGCTCAAGATGTCACCTCGATTGAATTTCAAGTCCGAAAGTTCTCGTTCAGGATCTCTCCAGTCATTAGAGCTCTCGTTCTTACTGAACATTTCGGTGTAGTATTTCACCCAAGTCACTTCGGGAATTACTGAAGCCTGAAGGGAGTCTTGTAATGCAGATGTGTTTTTAATAAGACTCCAGAACTCTGAGGAATTTTTGTTCTTTAGCTTGGCCAACATTTCCTCCGAATCGTTCTGTAATAGAACTGATTTGTGCGCCTTACTCCAGTTTCTATATTTCTGCTTAACATGTTTTTGTGCGAGATAGAATGTAGTAGTCTCTCTTGATATATTTCTCATCACGCATCGCATCAGACGTTTCCGCTGTTGGACTTGAAGATCGTGTTTATGGATGAACTTTGGCTGTTTGAGGCCCTGTTTATGTTCTGAGAACTGAGTTAACAGATGTTGTAATTCAGTCGCGCCTATTTCAAGATTAAGGCTAGTGACGATATTTTTAGTGTCCGTATCCTTGAGTTCGAGTCTTATTCGGCCAGAGAGAAAGGAAACAGGATGGTTACATTGGGTTACAGGGCTTGGAGAGATGAAAGTCAGCTTCAACATGTCATGGTCACTATGGTCCATTCTTATGACCTCTAAGCAAATTGATTTTGTTTGCACAGATTCTGAGACGGAGATATAGTAAAGGATTGAGCATTGGTCATGTCGTCTCCATGTTGGGTTCGCTGGAATATCACTTTCCAGGTTGCCGTTTAGTAGTGCCATCTTACGGGAGTCCATTTCGGAACACCATTGGGTAGCAAGTTGCTCTTTAGCGTTCCATCCTTGGTTATTTACGGTTTTATAATTGCCATAACTCACACAGTCTATGTTTAGGTCACCAAAGATTGTTTTCGCAGAACTGCAATCCTCAAGCAGTGTGTCTACTAAGGGCGTACCGAACTTCGGCTTAGAGTAAGTATTCTGCCAAATTCCGGCTGAAAAAAAGCTATTCGGCTCAAGCCGAATATTTTGACATTCTCATTTGAATACAATACAACATGAAACTCAGTTTGCAAAACTGAGTAGAATTAGGCCAGACAAATTGCTATCACACAGCTGAAAAATATCTTACATTGTAATCTGCTCGAGGACATGTTTTGTTACAGATTCTTAGACATAAAAGGTGCTCATCTTTTATACTTAGCCTGCAACAATACAGGAACATCTTTTCTTTTGGCGAATGTTTATATGCAATGTGCACTTTTTTCAGTTGGTAAAGACAAACTGAAAGAAACATGCATAGATTCTTTCAGTTCCTGTCATGTCAATTCCCATTGCGTACGTCACAGTCTCCCCCCCCCCCCACCCTTTATTTTTTTACAGGACTTGAGTCCTGAGTTTAACATTATCTGATTATTTTGTCAGGAAAGATAAGTTGTATATGTTTGTGTATTGGCGAGAAGGAGTGGCTAGGATAAGTGAAAAGTGAGCAGCATTTGTTTGGGAGATGGAGTTCACGCATTTCAGATTTTCTCTTGACTTGTGTCCTGCATGCGCCGACATGAACCATTTTATACACTTCTATGTGAGCTGCAAAGTAGTTTCGAAACTAGACCACAGCGACTTTGCAACCGGATAGAGAATGCAATGCATCTGATTCACAAAGGCAGTCATTTTGCATTCGTGAAGCCTCCTACTTTAACTGGCACTGAAGATGCAGAAATCTTCTGTAGATTTGGTCCCTTTATTTTGGTTAAATCTGCTTTTTTTCTGGCTTTTATACTTTAAATAAAGATGCTACATTAATTAAAATGAAGAGAAATAAAACTATAGAATGCATTTAAATTGGTGCTTTATTTGTTTTTGAATGTCTGTTTTTTGAAGTTTGGAACAGGATGTATTAAATAAAGCAACTATTCGGCTTCATAATCAGCTTCACTATTCGGTATTCAGCCGAATACTAAATATGCTATTCGGTACAGCCCAAGTGTCTTCTATTGTGGTGACCTGGTCAATAAAAGCCAAGGTTCCTGAAGCTGCTTGATTCCAATATAAGTTAATGACATTCAAGCTCTCAGATTGACTTAGTCGTGATGTAACTACCTTGGCAGTCTGTATGTAAGGTGAAATGTTTTCGAAAGTATTCTGGACACCAGAAGATTTCTTTACAGCGATCAGTAGCCCAGCCATAGGGTTTCCTTTACGATGTTTAAAAGCTGGGTTTAGGGCTAGTTCAAAGTCTTGAAAGATTGGACATTCCATTAACCAGATTTCTTGTAAGCAAACCAGGTCAAGTTCGAACAACCATGGTGTGTGAAACAAGTGCATAAACCCTCTTGTGTTCTAGGATCCAAGGGTCGAGGCCAGGGAATGGGTAGAATCCCAGCATTATTTTTATGGCCTTTTGTTTAAGGCTGACGCTATCCAGTCCCACTTTTTGTTATCTGTTAATTCAGAAGAAAATTCTGTGTTACGTGGGGCGGCTGAAACTCCACCAATAGTTATTTTTATTTGTTCACCAGCTATGGGTTTTGCGGATACTTCATCTTTTTTTGTAATCGTGCTCCTTGATGTTAACAGGGATTCGGTTACAGTTTGTGGAAGTTTTTCTTCATTTTGTATATTACTGTCAGGAGTCCTTTGTGAAAGCTTGGGTTTATCTATGTTTGTGAAAGGACTGTCACTTACGTCAGCATATGGGATCTTATAGATATCAAAACCCAGAGACAGCAAGACTGGTCCAACTTCCACCAGAATGTCTCTGATTATTTTAGACTCTAAATGCAGGATCACCTTGTCTTTTCTGTTTTCATCGAAAAATTCCACGATTTTCAGGTCCTCTGAAACAATGGCCCTCAAGCTTGGAACGAGATGGAACAGCTTTGTCACATTCTGGCGATTCGGAATTAAGTCGTCAGAGTTTTCAACTCATTCCAGGATAAATTTATGGTACGAGGATTATTTTTAGCACTGTTTGTAAGGGTAGAACTTCGTCTTTGTGTTCCATCTTTACCCACTGGATTGGGGGCCGAAGGACATCCCTTAACCGGCATATGTGACCTTGGCTGGTATTTTTGGGGCTCCATGAAAGTACATTGAGAGATGGTCTGATTATTCAGTGTTCTCCCTCGAGGGCTTACAAAGGCGTCAAACACCGCCAGTTTGGCCCTTTTTTCTTCCATAGTCGGGAATGGAGAACTGTCACTTTTTACATTTATGGCCAGACATACCGGATGCACCAAAGTGCAGATTCTGGGACATTTTTTTTAATAAACATATTTTATTGGTGATTTAAACACATTCATACAACATATCAACAGTTTCCCCCCCCCCCCCCTCCCCGGGTTGATTCCTTGGTCTGTTCATGTTTGTCACTCCATGCATCACCTCCAGTAGTATGTCGCCTGTAATGTTCAAGATAGGACCCCAGTGCTCCCGCCATTGCCCACCAATAGTTCTAAAATTTCACGTTCTTCCCACTTTCCCCAGATCTTTGTAGCTTTTGCAGGGCACCCCCGTGCCGTGTATATTCTGTGCTCTTTTGTCGCGCAGATGTCCATTTCGTTGACCCATTGGTCGACTGTTGGACATTCCGGTGCACCCCATTTCTGTGCTATGTCCCGCTTTATCAGGCCCATTGCTGTGGAGAGAAAAATACCCTCCCATTTGTTCGAGGCGTTTTCATCCGGAGCGCCCAGTAGCATTATTGCGGGTTCTAGTGTTATTGTGCGGCCCAGCGTTCTTGTAAGTACTTGTGAGCATTGTGTCCAGAAGTCTCTGATCTTGGGGCAGTCCCAGAGGAGATAAAAAAAGGTGCCCTCCTCCCCCCGGAATCTCATGGCAATTGGGGTCTGCTGCCCTTCCCCAACCAAAAAAGGCCACGCGGGGGTAGTATACCCTGTGAAGTATTTTGATCTGTACCAGTCTTATTCTGGAGTCTATTGCGATTTCGCGAGGGTGCACGAGAACCTGAATCCAGTCCTCCGAGTCAATATCCCGCTCCCATCTAGTTTTGAGGCTGGCCAGTTCCGGAGTAGCAAATGCTTTGATGGCCTTATACAGTATAGTTGTTACCTTGGTGGGGATATGTTGTGGCAGTAGGTTACGTTCCAGGGGTGTATAATCTGGTGCGTCTGCAAGTTCTTGCCTGTAACCCCTGAGAGCGTGTTAGTTGTGTATAGTGATATTGTTCTGCTGCCGGGATTCCAAATTTCTGTTGGAGTGTTTCAAACAGAAGGATGGCGCCATCCGCGATAACATCTCCCACTGTTGTTATCCCGGCCCTCACCCATTGGGTCCATGTAGTCAATTTCTTAACCTCCGTCAGCATATGATTGCCCCATAGTGGTTGTGCCGTGGTGATCCTGTTCTCCCAGCCTATGTGTCTATGGGCCTGCCTCCAGACAATCGCGATATGGGATGAAGTAGTTTGTGTGGGGGGTCTGGGTAGGCTTTGGTATAGTGTTCGGATTGGTGGGGTGCCCTGGGTAATAGGTAATTCCGCTCTGATGTGTGGGAGTTCTGGGTCCCCATGGAGGAGGTCATTAACTATATTTAATTGACTGGCCCAGTAGTAGGATCCGAGATGTGGGACTCCTATGCCCCCCTCCCAAACAGAGCGCTGCAGCGTGGCTAGTGCTATTCGGGGCTGCCCCCCTTCCATATTAGTTTCCTTAAGAGGCCCTCTCCCCGGGTGAACTCAGAATTTGGTATGGCTAGCGGGGCGTTCTGCAGGACAGAGGAAACGTGGAAGTGCCATCATCTTGATTAGGGCCGCTCTCCCCATGAGTGTTAGTGGCAGGAGCCTCCAGTGCTGTACGTCACCATCGAAGCGGTCGATCAGCGGGTGTAGATTATGCAACACGTACTTTGATAGTGTCCCAGTGACCCATATGCCAGGTAACGAAAACCTTCCCTCTCCACTCGACATGGGGTGTCCCGGGGAATTGCCAGATCATCGCCTTTAACCGGGAAAAGGACTGATTTCCCCCAGTTTACCCTGAGGCCACTGAAATTCCCGAAGGTCATCAGCATTCGGGCTAAGATGGGGCATGCATGGTCCGGGTTGCTCAAATGCAACAGTAGGTCGTCTGCATAAAGGGAGAGTTTATCCTCCCGTCCGTTTGGCCATTGGAATCCGGACCATGCAGTTACTTGTCGGAGCCATCGGGCTAGTGGCTCGATTGCCAGGGCGAAGAGAAGGGGGAGGGACAGTGGGCAGCCCTGTCGAGTGCCTCGGCCCAGTGGGAAGGTTCTAGAGGTCCAACCGTTTACTCTAACTGCGGCCAAGGGGGCCTCGTATAGAAGTTGAACCCCGCTGAGAAAGGTTTCGCCTATGCCCATACGCTGCATTATTGTCCAGAGACTTGCCCATACCACCAAATCGAACGCTTTCTCAAAATCAATTGCAAGCAACGCGAGTGGTGTATTAAGGTTTGGGGCCCTTTCCAGGAGCAGGTGTAAACGTAGGTTCATTCTGGTCTCAGGAGCCTTAAGCAGTAGAGGTCTCCTTGAGGTTCTGTTCACCGATGAGTTGTTCGGGGTGTCACCTCGTTTATCTTGCCTCCTTAGTACCTTGAAATACATACGAACGACGTATCAAGGAGGGCCAACTCGCCTACTCAATTCTGCCCTCGCAAAGATGGTTCCATTCAGTATTCCACAAGGTTCTCGATTATCTCCTCCCCAGGCGGCTGCACCGCAGGTGTGTGATAGGCTGCCTCGCCAGGTTGCCAGGTGCCGTGGGATGTCGGTTGTCGGGCGGGGAGGAAGGAGGGTCACAGGCCCTTCACGTCTGTTCCAGCCATTCTGGTTTGGTCCTCTTGACTGGCGATGCTTTCCGCGGTGTCCCGGAGCAGATCTCTCGGGCTCCGCCCGCCCAAGAGCCGAATGGCGCTTTGAGGCACCGCTGCCCGGGAGTGGCGTTACGTGGGTCGATTCCACCGTCGCGTGCCGGGGGTGGGGGAACATCGCACAGTCTGCTCGCCCTCGGCCACAGCAACAGGATATGGTCCACTGCTGTGCAAAGTCTGTGGTTTGAATAACGCCCAGTTGTTCCGAGGGTATTTAGTACCGCATCTGCTCCGACAGTTGAGATTCACAGCTGCCCCCGTTTGTCTTCGCTCTACTTCATCGCGACTTGGAGGCGGCCATCTTGGTTGGGCCCGCGCGATACGTTCACAGTTTCAAATGCCGATATCTTGCGTTTTCCGGCGTGGATCCGGCCCCTTTCACGGCTAGGTGCTACTATCGTGTTCCGCTGCTCGGATTTATTGGTTTTTTTAGCAATTTCACCTTTTCATAACGCAGGATATTACAGGATTTTTCAGGCGGCTGCGGGAGCGCCGACGAGTCACGTCCTCATCGGTCGCTGGCCACGCCCCAGATTCTGGGACATTTCATTGTGTCTGGTGCGCATGAAGCCTCAACAGCGGTCGTCTTTACAGAGTCACCGGCGGCCAGCTTTAAAGAATCATCGGCAGGTAATTCTGTGTTTAGCTCCTCCCAGGTGGTTCCTTCGTATGTTACAGCTGTGTCCTTCTCTTGGTAGGTGGACAGATTAATCAGGTCAATTGAGTCTTCAGGAGGCACCAACCAGGTCAATCTGTTCTGCATTTTGAGTAACTTTTACATCGGCCAGGTTTGTTTTGAAGGTGGATTTATCTTTTGGCAAGTTTTATTGTTGACCGTTACATTAACAGTTTTTATGTTGCGTACGAATTTTCTAGAGCTATTTCCAAGCCTCATCTTTAACACTGTTTGGTTTTTAGTTTTGTCAGCAGGCCACTTCCAGAAGGGTTCGGTAAAACCTTTTTGTCGACACTAGGACCGCCCTTGAAGTTATCAAAAAGATCAGGAAGCTGGTTTTCGCTGGTGTCGACAGTGCGTAAAACATTATTGCTGCTCAGGTTTGTGGTTGAACTAGGAACCTGCAAGATTGAGGATGAGGCCATTTGTGGATTCAAGTGAGCTGGGTTACTAGTTAAAAAGTGGTTAACTAGTACCTCATTAAATGAGGATGGGGCATGGGTTGTTTGCTCAATATCAATCCACGGGTGAGTTGGTGAGGATGAGATGTCGTGGGAAAGCTTACCTGAACTACCTAGTTGAGGGTTCTTGCCTTTTCCGTCATCGCGGTGCAAGTCCTTTTCAGGTGCCACTGGTAGGCTTTTGGATACAGGTTCCGACAAGAGTATCGAACTTGTGCTAGCCGGAATCTTCTTCAGCAAGCTTTTAGGAGTGACAGGGAGTTGGTAGCACTTTTCTGACGTTCCAGAAGAGCCTTTCAAGCATTTAGAGACGTCGAGGCATACCTCTTTTCCAAGTGTCGCAGAAGAGGTGTTCAGAGCAGAGACCAATATAGATCAAGAGTTATAGACTGTAAAGATTTGTCAGCTGTTTAGGATCAGTAGCCATGGCTTTGTTTTTGACTTTGGTAGAGTCGTGCACCACATTGCTTGCTGAGTGGTCAACAGGGTGTAAGGGGGTGCTTCATTAGCTAGCTCCACGCTCTTGTTCTTAAAGAGGCTCAAGGCTTCTTTTGCCACCTCTGCTAGTCATTTTTTTTCCGCAATGTTATTTTTCGTTTGATCTGTGATTATATTTAACATAGACTCCATTTTGTTGCTTAAGGTGCATAAGTCGTCTTTTCGATGGATGCTCCTGCTCTCGATGTCAGTAAGTTTAGTATTAAGGACCGCAGTTGGTGTTGAAAGGTCTTTAATGTTCTCATTAATGTGCTCATACAGTTTAGTAAATGGAGCAATTGTTATGGCTATGGAGGCCATGATTGTCGACTGAAGGTCTTATCAAGTTAGCATCATTGGAGTTCGACGTTTCCCCGTGTTGTTCCTCCAGGTCTCTGCCGCTGATAGCATTTAGGTTTCCTGATTTTTGGATAGGAGCGTTCCATCAGAGAAGAGTCGGTTGATTAACTGTCAGATGATGATGATGACAGTCTTGCAAGGGGTCGCAACTTATTCACTCCTGACTCCAGGTTTTTTCACTGCGAACATCTTTATATTGGCGCAGCCCGCCGCTCTTATGTAGGCTATCGCGGAATGGATTTGCGTTGAAAGGTGAGTGTCCATTTCTTTTTGACGATTTTGATCATCAGTTTCACAAACTTCAGTTTCGCATTTTTCAGTAGTCTGTCCTTGATGATCTGAGTTAAGTCGAGCAGTAGCTCGTTTACAACGTCCAACGAATTTCGTCTGTTTTCAGAGGCGGGCAGATTCTGCAGAGCACAGCTGGCTGTGAAGGCAAGGCTAACAGAATATCTGACTCAGCAAGGGCGTCTTGATTTTCTGTTATCTCAGAAAAAACGTTGTCATGAAAACTTTCAGATGCACTGCCCATAGGGTTTGCAGTGGCACTGTAATACAAGGATCGTCTCTGCAGAGCATTGTCCAGTGAGTGGGCCCGTTAAGGCATAGGCTGTTCACGATTCTGAGTCAATGCGCACTTTTGACCATAGGCATCACATAACAGTAGTTTGTAAGATTTCCAAGCCAGCACCCGCAGCTGGGGAACTACCAGAGAGTGAGGTGAAGGGCAGGAGCAGGCCTTGGTAAGGGGGGCGGGGCAAGGGGCTGACCGGAGCCAGGGTTCCAAGCTCCTCCCCACCTCCTCTATGGTTGACGGTTGTGAAACAGGGTCCAAATCTGCAGTGTCCAAATTTGCAGAATGTTGGGGGACTGTTTTATCACAAGTTAAGCCGCCTTCTCGTGAGGTCTCGTTCAGAGAGCAACGAGGCTCGGGAGATGCGGCAACCAGCAAAGGAGGTAACAGGCGGGTTGAAGCATTGTCAGATGCATCACATGCATAGCAGCTTATATGAACTTCTCGACTTACTTGATCTGCCGAGCAACGAAGTGGCTCCAAAGTCTGTAAATCCTCTGCAGATCAAAGCCGCTTTAATTGCGCTCTCGTCATGGAAAATGGCGTTGTTGGCAAGCCATTTCTTAGGGGGCCGCTCATGGTTGCACCAATATGCACCGTCTGGCACCGAGGAGGTAAAGGGAAGGCGATGATTGCATGGCTGCCTCGGACTCCCGAGACTCTGCACTGACTCCGCACCCGTTCTGCGGTGAGAGAGAGGTCTTGTAGGAGAGCACGCCCACAAAGACAGAAAGCAAAAGCAGACCAGGAGAGTCAGCACGCCAACTCCAGCAACTCCTCAGACTCTGCACTGAATCCGCCTTGGTGCCCCCGTGTTACCTCAGGGAAGCAGCTACAGCGTTCCGCATCTAGTATCTATTTCATTCCTGTATATGCAATGTATTTATCTGTGCAACTAAGCTGAGAACTTCCTTGTAACCCCTGCGCCCTGATGCCTTCGGGTCTGGAGCGCATTACAAATAATAAACAAAAGGGACAAAAACGTAGCATTACAAGACTTAGTGTAACATGGAATCACACACCACAATGGCTGTTGTGCCCTTCATTTCACTTCTATACCGGAGAGCACAACTCTGCTCCCTCCCCCATGTATTGCACCTACACAAGGAGACACTCACCTGCTTTCTTCTGCCCGATTCTTTCTTGGTCTTATCTTCCTCATCAGAAGTGATCTATCAAAAAGAAAAGAAAAGTATCTGAACCTCAGTCATCAGGTCAGACTGCTGAAGGGTTAAACATGGAACATCCTGGACTAAAACTTGATGCCACCCACACTCAAATATAATAACTTATTCTACGAGGGAAACCAGCTGTCAATACAATTTCATGCATTCGTTTGGCCACAATCATTTAGGAACTGTACTAAATGTCCAGTTTGTTCTTCCCTTATTGCCACAAAACAATACCAATGGAAAGTGTCTCAAACTCGGCGGGAGCGAGAAGGTAAAAGATCAAAGCAGCGCTACAGAGATAGCCATGCTAAAGTCGTCTTGGTCCCCACTCAAGGAATACAATAAGTTCTGTGCCGCTGCGCCACGGCATAAGGCAGACTTCAAGACCAGAGCAGTTTGAGTGTGGTGTGGTTCTTGCAATCAAGACAACAGACCATACATTATAGTTCAAAAGATTTTAGATTAAGGTTTTCAGGTGGTGTAGATCTTGGTTGCCACAGGGGTTTGCGCTCAGGCCCTTTATCAAGCGTTCTTGGGAAATCTTATGAAGATTTTCCAAATCCCTCTGGTGAAGGATGCGGTAACGTAAGGCGAAGCAGGCCTTCGAACAAAAGAAAGACCAAACTGCTCTATAGTGATTACTGCAACTTTGCAGTCAGGCTTGAGGAGAGGATCAGGGAACAATCCTGGTCCAACGTGTTGCTCACACTATAATAGAATATTTGATATGCTGTAGTCCATTTACTTAGTTTAACATATTCCTTTACAAGATACAATGGGTAAAAATCAGTGAGTATTTATTACATCTTTTCAAAATGCAGTATGCAGTGCAGAAGCCAATGCATTTCGGAGTGGTCTCCGTCTTCAGGACAAACAACTAATAAGATAGCCAGTAATTACATAATATTTACAACCAATAAAATGTATTGTGGTACAATGTCAACATGCATAGTCCAACCAAAGGAACTTTGTGTGTGTACAACATAGATCAATGCAACAAAAGAGAAAATAGGAAAAAGAAAATGAATAATTCTCATTAATATTTATATATCTTACAATGTGAACCAATGAGACACAGTAGATGCATTGTATTGTGCATAAGTCTGTATGGAGGCTTCTTTCTGCCGAGTTGGATGGATTCTGAAAGACGGTGGGAAGTTCTACGAATTGATGTACATGGGACTTGAAATGAATTTCGGTGAGAACCTAGGATGTGTTCGGAGGACAACCTTGTCCTTGTGTATAATGAAAAAGGGATCTTGTACAGACAAAGCCTGTGGCTCACCGACTCGTGTTATGGAGGCGATAGCTACCAGGAATGCCGTTTTATAGGCAAGATGCTTTAGGCTGGCCTTGTGCATAGGCTCAAAGGGAGGCCTTGTGAGCTTGGAGAGCTCTACACTGAGATCCCAACCCAGGGGAGGGTTGGACATTGGGGGTACAGCCTCTTCACCCCTTCCATCAATGCCTTCATGACAGGTATTTTCCACCAGGACACTTTGTTCTGTGAAGTGGTGTAAGCTGACAGGGCAACCAGATGGAACAAGTTACTTACCTGTAACTGTTCTCCAGCATGGGTCTGGCATGGATTCACATGTTCATGAATATTCCCCGTGGTCGGGCTGGGAATCCTCAGTAAAAGAAAAAACAATTCCAGTTTTGTTTCTAAACTGTCTTTCTCCTATAAACCAATCACTGAGCTCTGGGTCATACTGCCCCTAGCCTATGACTGCCCTCTACCCAAGCCCCTCCTCTGTCACCCATCTTCAGAATCGGTAGCACGTAAGTGGCAGTAAGACCAATAAAGGAGGGGCAGGCGGGAGGGTTCGCATGTGAATCCATGCCAGACCCATGCTGGAGAACAACAGTTACAGATAAGTAACTTGTTCCTTCTCCAGCATTGGGGTCTGGCATGGATTCACATGCCCATGAATAAAGAATACATAGCAGTACACACATGCACAACCACGGGAGGTGGCAAGGCTCAATGGAAGCACTTTCTTACCTCCTCACCAGGCTCACCTTCAAGCAAACAGGTTGCGCAGCACTGCTTGGCCGACTCTTGACTTGGAATCCCTGTCAAAGCAGTAGAATCTTGTGAAGGTGTGCGTCGGCCTCCACGTACCAGCCCTGCAGATATCCAGCAGGGGCACACCAGACAGGAACGTTGTTGTAGCAGCTATCGCACTGGTAGAATGGGCTCTCGGGCGGCCAGGCAGCGGTCGGTTTGCCAAACGGTGACAGTGAGTGATACAGCCAGAGACCCACCTGGAAACGGAAGCCTTGGACAGGGCCTTCCCATGGTTCACAAGACTAAAGATCACAAAATGCTGAGAAGTTTTCTGGAAACTCATTGTGCGGGCCACATAAAACTTCAGCGCTCTAGCCACATCCAGCCATTGCAAAGTCCTTTTGGAAAAAAAAACAAGTAACTCCAAGGGCGCGTTGAGGTGAAATTCTGACGGCACCTTTAGCATGAAGGGGGGCATCCGCAGCACCACCCTTGTCTCGTGAAAAGTCAAGTAAGGCCACGTGCATGACAGGGCCTGGATCTCACCTACTCGTCGTGCAGAGGTGATGGCCAAGAGGAAAGCTCTGTCTTCCACGACAAACTTAAGCAGAGCTGAATGCACAGGTTCGAATTGAGCCCCCATGAGCCTAGTCAGCGGCACATTGAGATCATGCACCGGGGCCGGAGCCTTCAATGGCGGGAACGATCGGAACAGTCCCTTGATGAACTCCATGACCAGACGGTGCAACCACTGAAGAACGTCCCAGAGATCTGGTGTAGCAGGAGATCGCTGCCAGATGAATCTTGATGGAGGAGTGAGCCAGCCCTGATTTAGCCAATGACAGTAGATATGGCAATACCTGAGGGGCCGTTACCCTCAGAGGGTTAATCCTCGGTGCACAGCACCAAACAGTAAAGCGCTTCCATTTCTGTCCGTAGCATTTCAAGGTAGATTACGCCCTGGCCTTGGCGAGAATCTCTTTGCAGACCGCTGGAAGATCGTAGCCACCTAATTTCTAAGGCTGCAGGAGCCAGCCATTCAGGTTCAGAGAACCCGGGTCGTGGTGCAGAATTTAACCTCCTTCCCTGGCGAGAAGATCCGCGACCACTGGCAGCTTGACTGAAGGGGACGCTGACATCCTGAGAAGGTCCGGGTACCAGATCTGCCTTGGTCACGCTAGTGCAACGAGGCTCATCCTGCACCGGTACCATCTGGGTCGATTGATGACTCGAAGAAGTAACAGCAACGGAGGGAACGCATACAGAAACAGGCCTTCTCCCAAGGGAATGAGAATGCGTCCCCCATGCTCCTCGGCTGGGGCAATCTGCTGGCGAACCTCCGGCACTTGGTCGCCGTCGCAAACAGATCGATCTGGGGACTGCCTGATTTGAGGAAAAGGTTGTCCACTTGGTCCTGTCAAAACTCCCACTCGTGGCAAGAACGCAGCTCCCTGCTGAGAGAGTCGGCAATGGTGTTCTTTACTCCTGCCAAGTGAAACAGAATGAGGAACTTCCCCTGAGCCACGGCCTAGTGCCATAAGTCCTGCACCTCTTTGGAGAGCGCAGGGGATCTGGTGCCCCCATGTTTATGGATGCAAAACATTATGTCCGTGAAGAACCTCACCACCTTGCCCTTGAGGGACAGCACAAATGACTTGAGAGCCCAAAACACTGCCCGTAGCTCCACGACGTTGATGTTAAATGTCTTCTCCAGCAGCCACAGGCCTCTGCTGTGAAGGCATCCGGTGTGGGCTCCCCATTCTACCAGGGAAGCGTCTGTTGTGAGCATCTCCTGGTACAGGGGGCTCTGGAAATCCCTGCCCCCAGCTATATTGGAGTGCATATCCCACCACATTATCGCCCGACAGAACTCGTCGATCGCAATCCTGTCCTGGAAGCATCCAGACACCTGGAACCAACAGGAGTTGAGGAACTCCTGTAGAGGGTGCATCTGCAACCTGCAGAGCCGGATCAGGAATATCCATGACGAAATGCAGAGTAGAGACTGGATTGTCCTCACTGTGGCAACTGAATGCCAACAGCCATTGCACCTTGCCTAGGATGGCAGATATCCTCTCCTCCGACGGTGACGCCAGGTAGGCAGGCCACCGTGTCGAGTCTGGAACCCAGGAACAGCACGTCCTGCGATGGAGTCAAGCAGGACTTTGCATAATTCACTGAGAGCCCCAGTTCTGTCAGCAGCCGGACGGTCCTCGCCGTGTGGTCGTCGGCGATGTCCTTTGACCTGGCACAGATGAGCCAGTCATCCAGGTCAGGGTACACATGGATCCCTTGCAGTCATAGATGGGCCCCCACCGGCACCAAGCACTTGGTGAAGACTCCAGGTGCAACTTCAGTCCGAAGGGGAAAGCCTTGAACTGGTAATGCTTCCCTTGAACGATGAAGCACAAACTTGCGGTGTCCTTTGTGGTTGGGGACATGGAAGTAAGCGTACTCTAGGTCCAACGTCTACAGAAAGTCTCTCCTCCAGCTGGCCGAGCATATGTTGAAGCGTGACCAGTCTGAACTTCTGGGACTTCATATACTTGTTCCGCAGTCGTAGGTCGAGAATGGGCCTCCATCCCCTGGTCTTCTTTCCTACGAGGAAGTACCTTGAGTAAACCCCAGAGCCCTGAAGCTGCTTTGGAAATAGCTCCATCGCTCCCTTTTTAAATTTTTTTTTTTTATATATAGCATGGCTTAAACCTCCAGCAGCAGCTTAGGGATGTGGTTTTCCTGCCGGGCCACCAATGGTATTGGGGACACTTTTGTTGGAACTCTGTGTCCGTGGGCGAGAGCATCCAGCACCAAACTGTCGGTGGAGATGGTCTTCCACACACCAACAAAGTTTGTCAAACGGACTCCCACCGGGGTGCAAGGGTGAAGGCCCAACATTCTGCCCAGTTTAATCTTACTTGGAGGTCGACAGGCTGCCTTGCGGTCCCCAATGACAGTGTCCGCTCCCAAAGGTCTTGGAGCGACCCCTGTTGGCTTCCTGGGTTGAGGAGCGTGAGGAGCGGGAGGGCTGGCGGTAAGAGGAGCCGCCCCCGCCGAAACCCCTCAACAGCTAGACCTCCCGCCTGAGGAATGAAAGGACGTAGTCGTAGCGTGCCTAGGGCACATGTCGTCTTCAGTGTTCGTCTTGATGGCCTGGAGGGATTCATCCACAGCCTTCCTGAACAGGTTGTCCCCATCAAAGGGCATGTCCAAAACCCTTGTCTGGACCTCGTGCCTAAAGTTGGTGGCCTTGAGCCAGCCACGACGGCGAAGGCAGACAGTTTTCTATCTGGCGGAAACCCGTGTTGGCAATGTCCACGGCCACCGTGATGGCGTGGTCCGATGCCAACTCGCCTTCTTGAATGATCTCCAAAGCCTCTACCCACTTGTTGTCGGGGAGGATGTCCAGGAGCGGCACCAGCTTAAACCACAGCGCCTGGTCATTTCTGGCTACTATCGAAAGGGCATTGCCAGCCTTGACCGTCATCGCCGCCGAGTAGCTAACCTTTCTACCCATAGAAAATTATTTCTTCCCCTCATTTTCGGGGGGGGGGCGGGCAGAAGAATAAGACGACCCCAAACTCTACGATTTCTTCCTGGCAGCTGCTGAGACCACTGAGTCGACAGTTTAGACTGCAAGCACTTGGGTGCAGAGTCCGGCCAGAACCCTGTACTTTTTCTACAGCCGTTATCCCTTTGCTGGGGCTGTCGAGGGGTTCTTCATCAGAGCCAGCCAGTCATCCCAGACATGGTCCAGGAGTGGGACCGAAAGGATTCTCTTCCTCTTCGCCTCCCTGCGCTGATACAAGAAACCTTTTCCACCGGCGTGAGGTGGAAAAGCTCTAACGCTCGGGTGATCATTGCATGGAAGGATCCTACTTCGTCCGGTGGAGGCGAAGGAAGGTCCCCCATCCCGCCATCGTCATATGTGCCTGTTGACGCCGTGTCCGATTCGTCTCCCCTGGGGGAAGAGGAAGGCGATGGGTGGCATGGAGGCGTGAGATGCTGCCTCCTCTTCTTAGCCTGGTGTTACACCAGTGTCAACGGGGTGGCCGGAACTGGTGCCGCGGGTGGAGCGGGCAGAGGAGCCATCGGCATCCTCCTCTGCATCTCCGATACCAGCGTGTGGAGGGTCAAAAGGCTTTCCAGTGGAAGATCTTTTGGCAGTACCTAGGGGGGTAGGCGCGTTGGGCCCAGGGACCTCTTCTCAGGGCCCTTCGTCATCGTCTCCATTGACGGAAACCCATTCGTCTTTGCCGTCGCCGCCCCCCTCGTGGGGCGATTCCCCACCTTCCCACTCATCGTCATCATCCCCCTGGACGGTGTGGACGGAAATTATCTCATCCTCATCGGCCAAGGAAATGTCAGTTCCTTGGAGGCCTTTACCACCCACCCCCCGATAACTCCTTTCTTCGGGTCCTGACTCGTGTTGAAGTCCGGCATCATCTTCTCCGGTGCGTCTTCTCAACTGGCTTGCTCGAAGCCTCCCTCCTGGGAGGAAGAGACACCGTGGCCATCGTCTGGTACCCTGGGCCGGGTCCGCCCCTACGGCCTTAGTGGGTGACGACGCCACCACCACCACCTCGATGGAGGGGGACGAATTTCCCTGGTGCACCTGAGCCTTCACGGACAAGCCGGGTCCCTTGTCTTTCTTGGTCTTCACAGCCGGGCCGGACACCTCGTCCTTTTTGGCCTTCTCTGTCGTGGGTAGGCCAGACACCATACCCTGCTTGGCCTTCTCCTGTTTGGCCTTCTCCAGATTCTCGCTCACCTTCCCAGGGGTAGCTGCCTTCTTTTTGGACGAAGAACCAGAGAGGTGACTGGAGATAGATGCCGATCGCGCCCTGACCGTCGAAGAACCTGCAGCAGCAGCAAACGTGACGGAAGCATACTCGCAGTGCTTAGCCTTATGCTGGGCCCCCACGGGTGGGGCATGTTAGGGAGAGTTCTCAGAAATGTGCTAATTCCCTCCACCTTAGGAAACCCCCAGCAACTCTGCTGGATTTTGAAGACTATTTTTTTAACCTGGAGACAGTGAGACCCTTTTTCCCCCCACTCTCACGTATTTAATGGGATTTTGAACACAGTTTCTCTTTTTGTTGTGGAGTCTGACAAAGTCCATAGGCATCTTTTACATTGTGTCACAGCACCTTCAATGCAGTGACACAGGGAAGTCTTTCAGATTTCCCAAAGGTTTGAATACCTTCTCTGGGATAAACTACTGCTTCCCAGAGCAGTAAAGTGAAATTGACTATACTTACATTTGGAACTTTCTACACTCAGCACACACCATCTTACAATAGGGTGCTGGAGGGGTTACCTAGTATCCACTTTTGTCTAGCTTCTCATGTAACATGTTTATGTTATCCTTTCCTCGATGAATGGCTGGTGGCAATGGTTTACTTTTTAACTACCGTGGTGTGCATTAACCGCGGGCTGCGTTTGCAGCTACAGTAAAGCACTGCAGGGTGCCATGTTGTCAAAATGGCCCGTTTTTTTTTTTGCCATTTCTTTGTGGAAAGGTCCTTCTTGAGATATACTCTGCGCGCCAAACCAGGTTTGGTCCTTTGTTCACTTTACCTTTGGGGACTCACGAGTGAAGCCTGCCTCTGGCTCCAGGGTGTCTGGTGGTGGCAGGAAGTGAGGGAGACGCCCGAAACTCCTTGTGCTTAGTCTCTTAGGAGATCGAAATGCACTCTGTGGTGATTGGCCGGCTGACTGTCCGGCAAGGACAGCCACCCTGCTGGGTGACTGACAGCTAGGCTGGGATGAATGGGAGAGAACTGAATAAAAAGGTGAGGATTTTGGCTTGGAAGGCAGAGTCGACCACTTGACAAAGGAACCGAAGAACAACTTGAAGAGGACTCCTTCTGTAACCGCAGGACCGTTGGTTTGCCCGGTGAAGCCCTGCTGCTGTGCTGAAACTCCAAATTCGTATTGACAGAGAAGCCCCTGCCAGGAAGACTTCGTCCTTTGAGTTTGTAGGACCAAACAACTCCAAAGTAAGCCACCTGGACATTCTCTCAGAGCTGGTTGCATTTCCACAGAGTTGCTGCTGGAAACCTTAACACCAGATAGTGTGTGTTGCTTTTAGGTTGGCCAAGAACTCCAGGAAGATCCTCCGGACACCGAGGAAGCAGGACTCAGAGTACGGGACCCGAGAAGTAAGGAAAGTCCATCCCGACAGCCAGAAATTGCGGTGTTGCTATTTGCGGTAGTCGTGAGGAGCTGAAACACTGAAGAGCCACTTGTTCGAAAATTTATGGTTGCGAGCGGTGACCGTCCCATTGCAGTGCAGGAGTCCCGAAAAGTCCTCCCTCTTGTCCCCACGACAGAGGCCCAGGAACAGTGAGATCTGCCGAGCTGCACAGGAACAGAAGTCATCCGCTGCACTTTTTCTTCAATCCAAAAGGTACTGTAAAGTCTGATAGAACTTACCTCTTATTGTAGAGTTGCTTGCAACTTCTACTACTCACAAGTCTAACAGCTTGGGGCCCTACATTGATTCCTCTTTTCTTCAAAGACTTCTAAAACATTGCGCAAAGACTTTTCCTACTTACCTACCGGAAGAGCTTCAGCCCATATAAGACTTTTTCCCATTGACTTTGCCTTAACCTGTTATACTGAAGGAGTCTTCTTAGGGGATCCAGAACTATTTGCCTACTTAAGAATATTTGTGGACTCTTGTTTGTTCTAATAACCTTTTCCTTTGACCAAGTTCTAAGAGTATCTAACAGACTTGTACCAAAGGTTGGGTTCCTATGGCCAGGAGGTCAGGGTTGTTGTAATGCACCCAAAGGGTACTGCATACAATCTTGCCCAACAGTCCCTATCCGGGGGAACAGAGGGGTAAGCAGACTGCCTAGTCGATGTGGCTGCCTGAACCACAAATCTTTCAGGTGTAGGGTGTGTGGACAAATAGTCTGGATCAATACTAGAAGGCCTATATTTTCTGGCAAAGTTCCTGTTTACAGCAGGTCCCGATTCTGTAGTTTCACAAGGTCCCGATTCTGTAGTTTCACAGTTTGTCATGACCTTCCTCTGAAGGGCTGCATGAAAAGGTAATACTGGGTCCTTCTGAGGGTCTTGATTCAGGATATCCATCATATCGTCTTGTTCATAGGCAGGAGAATTCCTGCTCCAGTCCATGTAATCAATGACCCTATTCATGATGTTCCTGTATGCAGAATCTGCATGTTCATCTAGGTCAGGTCTGCCAAATTCCAGCTCTGGCGAAGTGTCTATACCACTAGCCAACTGAAGGCAATCATACAGATCAGTTATCCTGGATTCCTGACCAATAAACTCCTCAGCAGCATTTTGCGTGCCATAACGCAAACCAAAAGGGGAGAGAATCCTCTTCAGAGGCTTGCTCTTCCTGATAAATTGAGGCCATAGACTTTCTTCGGCACAGGTTTATAAATCTTCTGACTGGGTAGAAGCCACGAAATGGTCGAAGTGACCGTCTAAGGCGCTGACACTAATGGCATCGATGCTGGCTTCGACAATGGCGATGAAACCTTTGGCAATGGTATCAAAGGTTTCAACACTAGCGCCTTTTACTCTGTGTTGCCTTCAATTTATGCATCGACAGGCTTCACGCAGTCGACGATGTGCTCTTTTTCAGAGGTATCGGAGAAGGACTATGTTCTCGAGACGATACCCTCAACGATTTCTCATCAGACCAAGAGCGACCTGCCGGTTTGACACTCAGCTTTGCCATGGTAGTCTTGAACCTCCCTGTGTCATCTGAAGGATCGACCAGGGCATGGGTCTTTGCGTGACTCCGAGGGGGTCAAGGCCGCATTCTCGAATATACGCAACATTGAACTCTTAAAAGCATCCCATTTATGGTTGGGCACCTGATAACCTCGGTAGAGGAATCAGACGAAGAGGGAGACCTATGGCGTCTCTGCTTTGCCGAAGATGGTCTCGATCGACTCCTTGATCGAGACTTCGACTTTTGCACTGGGATGAGTCCCTATAGTCCCCAAAATGTGTATCCCTCTTCGTAGAGGACTTCGAAGCCCCCCTCCCTGCCGCCAGTTTACCTCGGCACTCCCTGAGAGTTTCTCCTGTCATGGCCAGACAGGGCCCGCAGTCATCGGTCCGGTGTTCGGAACCCAAGCTCCACAGGCAGACACGGTGGGGGTCGGTAATGGACATCTTCGCCCCGCAGTCATGGCATTTTTTTAAACCCAGACTTTGGGTGTTGGAAGAAAACTGAAGCGTGCCGTTCAACAATCGAAGCAAAGATTTCTGGAAAACGGAATTGAAGCCAACGGGCGCGGATCAAGTTATCTGTACTGCTGATGACCTTCACACTCTACGGCAGCCCCCGAGGGACATCAACACCACGACATCGAGCACTGCGCCCTCTGGTGTGGAGCTCCCATACAACCCCTTCGTACCAGGTTTAGACCCCATGATGGCACGATGAAGGGAGTAGGCGGAAACCGATTCGTCAAGCCTTTCAGGCATTGTGTCACAATCGGTACTTTGAAATATGATCCATCATCGGGAGATCTTCTGAAAATTGAAAGGGGCGCTAAACAGCCCTTCTCCGTGGCCACTTGCAACACAGAATGAGTCAAGTGAAGTAGTAAAGGCAAAACCTGGGGAAGTGTATATGTGAAAGGATCTAGTTTCTTTTCCCTGCACCAGCTGCGAAAATCTATTCCAACGGCAGCATTATGGGGATTTAGTTGCTGGTCTTCTCGCCGAAACCAACACTTCCATTACGTCTTCTGGAAGGTCCCAATCCTTGTATCTCACCCCTTTCAGTTACCAGGCGTGAAAGTTGAGAGTCCTGATCTCTGGGTGAAGAATATGACCTCCCCTCTTGCTGAGTCCGTCCTCGCTTTGGGGGAAGACCAATTGGAGTGCAGATGGCCATTTCCAGAAGGTCCGAGTGCAAGGCAAGAATTGATGTAGTAGCCAAGGGGGAGACTACACAACCCTTGTCCTCTTTTTATTAGGTAACCCACCTATCGGTATAGGCCTGTACCACACAAGATGGTAGTGTAACTGAGCAGTCAGGCTTATCTCAGGATGGGTAAATGTGAGCTGTAGAGCTGGAGCAATGAAATCCACAGCAGTTGCATTTTGACTATTTTTACAATACTTTTTGTTAGCCTTACTGCGTTTACTGTGTTTGGCTATGAACTGTGGCTAGGGTCCCAATATGGCCGTGCCACAAGGTTTTTTGTTTGCTCTAATGGCCATCTTGTTCTGTGACCTTCCTGCCCAGCCAGGAAATTCCTGTTATGGTCATGCATTGCCCGGGAAAGCCTTGCTTTTCGTCGGCTAGCGCAGGGCCATGTGCGTTTCCTGGAAGTGGGTTGGGACTGTCTGGTCCCAATCCACAAACTGGTTTTGGTATGTCTAGGGAGTATGCATGAGTTTCATTATCAGGTATCCTGATTGGACACCTGGGGTTTGGTGAAGGGCAGATCTTCCATTGGCTGTGCTGTGTTTCTGACTCACCCGAGTTTCTGGATGATCAGATGAGTCCTGCAGCAATACCCTAGAGGTCCTTGACAGCTGGGCATGATACCTGGCTCCTCAAGGACTTATTCCACTTTGGGACCGGCACCATGGCTCCATCGAGAAGCGCCCCTGCTTCCACCCCTTTGCTGCACTACATACTTTATTCCTTGGAAAGATGCACGCTGCCATTCCGGAGCCTCCACCTAGTTCCAGACTGCCTGGAACACAGAGGTTCCTGATTGGCCGACACCCGCATCATCAAAGGCGATGCGACCCAGCCGGCCTTAAGACAAGGCCTGAAGTTAAGGCCATTCACAGTTGTCTCAGCCGGCTTTGCCATGAGACGCATAACCCTACCCCACGTCGCCTTAGCACCTAGCAGTACACCCGGCTACCTTACATCTGGTAAGACATGCATTACTTACCGTAAAATCATTTCTGATGGTTGTGTCTGCTTAGATTCACATGCTGTACATAGTCCGACATCGAGTAGTCACTGCGGAGTATTGCATCTTGTTTTTCAAAAGTCGAAAAGGGGACGTCGACATAGGCGTGTCTGTAATACTATCCCTATAGCGACATGTGGTGTACCCAAAATCCCTCACGCGTCGAGGTCCCTCTATTTTTCTGCCATGAGGGAGCCTTATGACTAACGTAAATGAGTACAGAAAAGAGAGAGAGATGTAGAAAGATGTCTATGTTCCTTCCATCCGAGCGGGGAGGAAGTGTGGGCGCTTGTGAATCTAAGCAGATACAACCATCAGAAATGCTTTTACGGTAAGTAATGCATTGTCTTCTGATGCTTGTTAATCTGCGTAGAATCACATGCTGTGCATAGACTAGCGAGCAGTACCCGGAGTTGGAGGTGGGTTGTGAGAAGGAACAGTAGAGAAAAGATGTCTTAGTACTGCTTGTCCTACCTGGGAATCAGATCTAGAATGGGCATCTAGACAATAGTGTTTTGTAAAGGTATGTACAGACCTCCAGGTTGCCACCTTGCAAATGGACTCAAGGGGAACATTTGCAATGAACGCTATGGATGCCCCAGTGCCTAGAGTAGAATGTGCTCTATGCTTGAAGGGTAGTTCTCTCTTAGCAAGAGAGAAACAGAGTGATGCAATGGGCAATCCATCTAGAGATAGTGGATTTGGAAACTATCTCCTTCTCTTCCTGCCGCCACTGAGACAAAGAACTGATTAGTCTTTCTTAGTGGTCGAGTTCTTTCCATATAAAACATGATCACCCTGCGCACATCCGGTGTGTGCAGGCACTTTTCTCCCAAGTTTGAAGTTGGAAGTTCTATAGGCTGGTTGACATGAAACAAATGGATTTCGGTGCAAACCTAGGGTGTGCGCGCAGAACCATCTCATCTTTGTGAACTGTTACAAAGGGATCTGAGATAGAGAGCGCTTGTAGTTCACTCACTCTCCTAATGGAGGTGATAGCTATCAAGAAAGCAGTCTTAAGAGTGAGATCCTTAAGGGTTGCTTTATGCATGGGCTCGAAGGGGGGGGGGGGGGGGGGGGGGCATTAGCCTGGTTAAAACAACGTTCAGGACCCATCCGGGAGCTGGGTTAGATATAGGAGGGTGAATTCTTTTCACTCCCTCCATGAAAGCTTTAATAACTGGAACTTTCCACCGTGACACTATGTTGAGACGTAGTATAGGTGGAGAGTGCAGCAAGGTGAACTTTAATAGAATTAAAGACTGACCCTGAGTCCAGCAAGTGAGTCAGGTATAGAACAATGTGTGTGTGGGAGAGCAGTCAACAGGGTTGATGCTCTTTGAGTTACACCAGATTACGAACCGTTTCCACTTACTAGAGTAGCAGTAACGAGTGTTTGGTTCCCTTGCCTCTCTGAGAAAGTCCATGCATCTCTGAGTGAGCTGCAAATGTCCAAATTCTATGACCTCAGGTGCCAGGCTGCCAAGTTCAGGGTTTGTGGGCATGTAAGCAGCGTTGGTCCCCTGTCCTGTGACAACATGTTGTACGGGCAGGATAGTTTCACTGGAGGAGACAGTGACATCTCCATCAGATGAGCGAACCACGGTTGGCAAGCCCACATGGGGCCACCAGTTTCATGGTAACTGGTTCCTGGTGCATCTTGTGCACTATCTTGTTGAGAAGGGGAGTTAGGGGGTGGGGGTGGGTGGTGAAGCACAGCCAAATTTCCCCGATCATGTTATCCAGAGGCCGTTCCTCTTGGAGCGGTTCTGGGGGTACCTGGAGGCGTAATCTTGGCATTGGGTGTTCTCCAGAGTTGCTAACAGGTCGATCTCTGGGAAGCCCCATTCTGCGAAAACGGAGACAATGTCTTCGTGCAATCGCCATTCGTACTCTGCGGGCAGAGGGAAGTCTCTGCTGAGTCCGTCTGCAGAAGATTGAGTTCCCCCGGTACATGTTGAGATAACAGGAACATGTGTTTGAGAGCCCACTTCCAGATGTTCTGGGACAGCTTGGACAGTCCTGGAGCGTGAGTGCCCCCTTGCTTGTTCAGGTAGTACATGGCCGCGGTGCTGTCTGTGAGGATTAGCACTGTTTTCCCTTGTAGGTATGTCTGGAAGGCCTTCAGTGCTTTGAAGACTGCCAACAATTCCAGCAGATATGTGTTTGGATGCCACACTTTGAGTCCAAACTCAGTGTGCAGTGTGATGGGATAGGTGAGCCCCTCATCATGCGAGGGATGCGTCTGTGGTTAGAGTGGCGTCCACTGCGGGGGTGGCGAAGGATTTCCCCAACACGAGGTTTTCCCTCGACCACCACTGCAGCGAGAGAACCAAGGCTTGCTAGGCAACCACTAGATCGTCCCATTGTCCGCTGGCCTGACACCACTGGCTGTTGAGCCACTCTTGCATTGGGCGCAGGCGCGTGATGGACCAAATAAATACATGACGCCATCATTCCTAGCAATCGCATGGCTTTGCGTACCGGCACCTCACGTCCAGCTGCATATTGAGGGATCTGAAACAGCATGTTTTGGACCCTCTCGTTGGAGGGGAAGACAAGGCCGTCCTTTGGTCGAATTAGAGCCCCAAGGAATTGCTCGACTTGGCTGGGGTCTAGACTGGACTTCTTCTCGTTGGAGAAGCCCAGGTGGAACAAGAGGTCTACAGTCTTTTGGGTGTTTGAGAAGCATGTTTCGTAAGAATCCCCTGTTATGACCAGTCGTCGATGTAAGGATAGACCGAAATGGACAACCTGCGCAGGTGTGCCGCTGCCACTGCCAGTACCTTCGTGAATACCCTTGGCGCTGAGGCAATACCGAAGGGTAGCACTTTGAACTGATAGTGTGTCATCTATCATGAACCTGAGGTATTTCCTGTGCACTGGCAACATTGAAATATGAAAGTATGCATCTTTCATGTCCAGTGTTGTTATGTAATCCCCCCTGTGTGAGCAGGGGGATCACCTCCTGCAAAGTCACCATACAACATTTTTGAGGTTTTACTAATCTGTTCGCTGGGCGCAGATCTAATACAGGGCGCATTGTTAGATCCTTTTTGGGTACAAGGAAGTAAACTGAATGAATACCCTCCTTTACCTGTGATAGAGGCACGACCTCTATGGCTCCTTTTTTCTAGCAGCAGTTCGACTTCCTGAAGAAGGATGGAGAGGTGTTCTGGTGATAGACGTCTTCCCCTTGGGGGTCTGAATGTTGGGGACCGACTGAATTTGATGCAGTAACCGTGGGCTATTGTTGACAATACCAAACGGTCTGTGGTAATTCCCTCCCATGCTTGCAGAAATGATGTTAACTGGCCCCCGACCAGAGATGCATGGGAGGGGACCCGAACTTTTGGGTCATTTAGTGGTGGTAGCCGTGGAGCCTCAGAGTGGGCCCCGACCTCTTCCCTTGCCACCATGTTGTCCTCTTTGAGCATACTGTCCACTGCTTCCCTGAGGGGAGGACCAGTTGCTGGCTGAGGTGTATTATTGTTGATTTAGTCGTTGGCCACGAAAAAAAAAAAAAACACCTGTTGCCATAACCGCGATTATTAGGGGGTCTCGTGATTTGGTCCAGGGTTTTTAATGTTTCGTGTTCCTTCTTAGCTGTTTCCAGTGCGTCATCAACCGCCTTACCAAACAAGTTTGAGTCTTCAAGGGGTTTGTTGATGAGGGACGCCTGTGTTTCTGGCTTGAAACCGGAGTTTGAGCCAAGCATGTCGCTTAAGAAGTACACCCTGGACTAGGGAACGGCCAGCCATTTCCGCAGCATCTAAGGTGTTTTGTTGATGCTTTGGTTTACCTAAGAACCTGTCACAGTGGCTAATAAGCGGGTTTGCAAGGTCTCTGGGACTTCTTGTAGGCCTTCACGCAACAGTCCCCATTGGGCATCGTTGTAGCTAGCCAACAAAGTTGTTTTGTTGGCAATACGTGTGGCAAAAGCTGCAGAGGAAGTCATCCTGTTCCCTAAGGAATAAAGCTTCTTCCCCTCTTTGTCCGGAGGTGCTTTGCTAGTAGATATGGAATGACCCCCCAATATATAAGGGATCAGCAGGTGAGGGGCTAAAAAGCTTCTCGATTCTTGGATTGACACCTCTGATGCTTGGCTAGGAGGCAGCTTTTCCTTAATTATTCTTTCAACAAAATCTACTTCTGGGGTAGTTTCCCCCGTGTCAATTTGAAAATGTGCTGCCGCGTTGCGTAGCATTGCACTGAACGTGGGTTGATCATCCACAGGCGAAGGGTCTCTGACCGGTGTGGTCTGAGGAGAGGGCAGATCTAAAACATCAGGGTCTGTTGACGCCCCTGGTGACTGCCAGGGCTGTGGTTCACATATGTCTGGGTCTTCCTCAAAGTCCCCTACAGGGTCTTGTAGATCTTCAGTATTAACAAATTCTTCCTCTTCCTGAAAGTGGGGATCCTCTTCAGTGAGGTCATATGCATCTATTTCATCCTCAAGTGGGTCAAAATGTCTTGGGAATTTGGCCCTAGGGTCTTCAGGGAGCACCTCCCTTGGCCTTTTAGGTGAAATGTGTTCAGAAGTGGACACAAACATATCTTGTCTGTCCATACATGATTCAAATCTTTCCCTAGGCCACTGGGAACCCTGAACGGTCCAGTGGCGGAAAGGCTTTCTCCTTTGCCTCTAGGCCTCGAGATCTCTCCCATAGCGTGGAGGATATACTCCCGTCGCCTTCTAAGAAACCTTCTCGTGGGCACGGGGATGGGGACGCATCTCTGGGTTTTCCCTTCGACATGGGGGGAAGGTTCCGGCATACCCTCTGTAGATTTCGGCATCTCCCTTACCCTTTGAGCGGGCTCTGGTGACTCCTTCCCCACCCGTTTATGCGAGTCATTGGAGACTATTCTAGCTATGCTTTCCACGACTAGCTTCTCTGTCGAGGGCTGGTTGTGAATAGTTTTCGGTGGAGTTGGAACTTTACCGTCGACAGACGCCCTCTTCCGAAGTGTTTCGACTGAGGTTTTGGTGGTAGCGCCCTTAGTTGAAGACGGCCCAGTCGCTAGGCGCGCATGCAGCTGCGGGGAGGGCTGCTGGCCCTTAGGGTCGGTGGAGGCAGCCAGTTGATTCGGCGTCTGTTGACACTGAGGCCTTCTTCGATTTACTCGACGAATGGCTGTGGGTTGTGCGTTTAGTGACTTTTTTGTGTGCGTCAGCATCGCCGGGGTGTACATCCCCATAAGCAGGGCCAGAGCCGAACTTTCCGGGGCCGGGGACATACGCGATGGAGTGGCAGCGCTCCAATGAGAGGTCAACAACCTCCGTTCTGGGGGTAGCATTATCACTATCCCCCTAGTCACACTCGGCGGCCGTGGGTGAGGAATAAGCCTTCGACATGCTGTAGGCGGCCCACCTTTTGACCCTGCGTTCCTTCAAAGTTTTTGGCCCAAGGTTTACAGGGCGCGCACCCAGCCTCGTTATGGTTGAGGGGTAAGCAGCAGTTACCCTGCTTATGCTTGTCCTTCCACGTAAATTTGCCATTACAATGTGGGCAAAATCTAAAAGGAGTCCTCTCCATAGCTGAGGACGTAACTAGTGATAACACGGAAGGAAAGGGGAGAGAAAAGGAAAGGCATTCTAGAAGAAACAGAAATGTCCACACCAACCCCCACTCTCCCTACCATGTAGGCCGGCGAGGCCGGGCCACGTGTTCGGCAGCGCTGATATGATCACCTCCGTCGAAACCACCGCCAAAGACCTTGACTCGGCAGGGAAGTTGAATGGCCATCGAAAGAGGGCTGGAGGTGGTATAAGTTAATAACTGACAAATCGGGTCAAGTAAATAGTAAATGGCAATATCTCTTACGAGCTCCGCATAATGCGGCCAGTATTCTGGGTGGAAAAAAACAATCTGAGGGACCTCGACGTGTGAGGGATTTTGGGTACACTACACGTCACTATAGGGATAGTATTACAGACACGCCTATGTCGACATCCCCTTTTCGACTTTCGAAAAACAAGATGCAATACTCCACAGTGACCATTGGATGTCGGACTATGCACAGCATGTGATTCTAAGCAAATTAACAAACATCAGAACAGTAGTTCTTCTACTGACCCTACTACCTGTTCTTCCATTGCCCAATTTGGGGGGTATCTAATGCCCAGTACCCGCGCTATGCAAAGCTCACCTACGGCTGCCCATTGTAACCCAGCTGGCACTTGTCTTCCGAATCTGACGCAGCCCCCCCACCCCCCATCACCGGGGGGCTTCACACAGCCTGACAACCCCCCCCCCCCCATTTCCTGTATTCTACCCCTTCCCTGGCTCCTCTGAGTCTGACCCCCAGTACCACTAGCTGCTCTTTGCCACCTACCCGCCTCAATCGAACGTACGACATTGTTACAATCGGTATCGCTAGCAGCTACGTGCACCTGAACCCTTTCTGAAGATGGCCTCATGCTGAACTTGCCCAACTTCACCTGGGTTACGACTGTCTCCACGTCGGAGGGAGTCTGTGCACCACGAAGCATGGCTCGACCGGCCTGTGTGCATCTTTCTTCACAAACAAATTTAGAGACTTTCCAGATCTACTCCCTGCATATGTACCAACCACCTCTACTGTACTGATACATGCCCTCCTCCCCTTATTCAATGACCAGAACCTACTGTAGCTCACCGTAATGCATGGAGTAGCCTCTCTAGTCTGTATTTCGTCTACTACCTTATCACCTGTAGGTAACATGTATATCTATACCTACATAACACATGTATGGGACCTGCTGTATTCTCTTACCATGTCCCACTTATGCAACCTTATGTAGCTCCCTGTAAAAAATAGGCATAGCTTTCCAGTCTGTATATCCTAACCTTCCTATGTATGCAACCTGATGTAGCTCCCCGCAACAAGCAGCGTAGCTTTCCAGTCTGTATATTTGCACCTACCATGTATGCACTTTCTGTAACTAGCGCCTAGATACCCAAGGGTTTTGTGCACTGAAATAAATGTAAAAATAAATAAAAATCCTTATGGACCCGTTACCTGATCAGGTTGGCCTGCTACACATCTGTCCACCAGACCAGAGTGTACAAATACAGTCTAACACCACCCCCCACCCAGCACCTCAGCACCTCAGCACCTCTGCCCCAGCCATTGATACCCCACTTCACAAGTTCTGCGCAGCCTGCATTCTAGGAATGAGAGTGCTGCTCAATCAGCACCCTCTGGAACCCCCCCCACCCAGAGGCCAGTGTTGCCATGGGCTCCAGCATAAGACACTCACCTTAGCAGGCACTTTAGGCTTCTCAGGCCTCTTTCCCTTCTTGTTCTGTTTCTTTCCCCCGTCATCCTCGTCATCAGAGGGCGGAGCCTGCAGAAAAGACAGTCTTAAACTTAGAGGATATTCATGTGGCACAGAAACATATGATAAGGGGGAGAAAAGGTCCCAGGTCAAACAGGAGTTGAATGACGAAGCTGCACACACAGTGTTCAGGAAGCTGCATTTCATGCGTAATTTTACCACAGCGCTCTGGTGAGGACTGTGACAACAACTATCTTATGGGCAAGGGAGGGTAACAAATACATATCGACCACAAAGCCCTACCCACAAACTAGGTAATATGTTGGTTCTAATTTTCTCTCAAAAATCCTTTCTAACATTGCAGTCAGTTGAACCTATTCCTTGGTCTGACCATTTCCTGTAGACTGAAAGGTATGGATAAGCCTACTAAGATCCCAGTAGAGAACATTTGGCAGTGCTCTTGGTGCACTGTGGACAATCAAAGTCTGGCTACTATGATTCAAGCCAAATGCAGTTATGAGTCAGCAGTGTCATTATTCTCTCTGTCCAAATCATTTCTTGATGTCGCCAATACTGTTGCGCCTCTTCGTTTGATCCAACCACGTAGGCTGTTACCAGAGCCGTGGTTTACTGATCTCCTGAAAGAGAACTGCCTTAAATTGCAACCGTCGGAACGTAAATGGCACCGAACATAGGATTCCTCACTCAAAATACAGTATAAAATATGCTCCGCCATCTATTCGGCTAAAAGCAAAGCCGCTAAAATTGATTATTTCACCACTAACTTCGAGTCCTCCTCATCTCAGCCGAGGGCTCTGTTCTCTGATGTCAAGGCTCTTGCCTCAGCAGAGCGCCTCACTCCTATTGTCACGCCCACCCAAGAGCTATGTGATGCGCTATCGCATTTCTTTATTACCAAGATTGATACGATTCGGTGAAACATTTCCTCTATAGTGACAAGGGATGCAGCGATTGGCAACACAATTTCTCCACATGCCATCCCTGCTCCTATTGTAGTCAATACCGGTCTACCTCCCCTAGTTTTTCTAAGGAAACCGTTCTGACGGCTATTGGAAAAATGGAGTCATGCTCCCTTTCGGATGCCATCTCTCTACGTGTCATGAAAGGTATTGCACCTAATCTGCTTTCGGAGATTACCAATGCCATCAATGATTCACTCCCGACAGGGTCTATTCCACGGGAATTGAAGTCAACCAGGGTAATTCTTCTGAAGAAACCTACCCTGGATCTTACTACCCCATCTAATTTCCGGCCCATCTATCAGGTCCCTGGGTAACAGAAGACATTAGGTTAGGCAATACGAAGTGTCAATAGTGGCTAGGTAAGGTCAATTGCATTGAAATGGCATTTCTTTAATCTAACAATCATATCAGCCAGCAGCGATTGTCCCAGCTCAAGATGTTGGAGTACTTCTTGTCCAGCAGCGATTCGCCAATGACTACTGTGATGCAGTTTGGAACCTAAGGAGAGGTTCTAAACTGCCTTTCATTCAATATCTGTTCAGGCGTGGTCACAGCGCTCAAGAGCTCCAGACAAATCAAGATTACCAGAGGAAAAGAAATTATATCCAGATAAAATACCAGCAGAAAGAGTCGGAAAAATTGAATATTGAGATAAGTGACTGAAGTTCTCAATAAGCCAAAGATTTCAGAAAGTATTTTTTCAAATTGAAGTCGACTGTACAAAGTTATTAGTTCATAGAAGAAATGTTAAAATCAGTTTTCTACAATTGTGTAACTAATTCTCAAGTAAGGTTAACTGAAGCATAAAACTGGAAGTGTTAATGTATTCAACTGAACAGTTTTGTGTGCGTCAATGTAGAGGCTACTGGTCTACAAGCCGGCACGCGCGTAAGCTTGGAAGGTTACTTCGTGAGAAATTGCAAGCGCGTCCTGTTGTAATACAGGCCGCACTAGAGAAGAACCTTGCGGAGTGAGGAAACGTAATGACGTAAAGAGTGCGCGTCAAGGAAAGCTGTTACCTTCGAAGTGGCATATTGTTTACAGAGTCAGCTATGAGGCGCGGATCGGAGAATTAAAGTGTAGCGGATCGAAAGTAAAGAAGCGATTTTATGATTTACATGTTCTCTTGTCGGCATGATTGTTTAAGGTAAAGCTAGCGTGCGAATAATAGGATATATTGGATGAAACAGCAATGTTCAGTTAAGGATTCACTACGAGTATAAGCAACAGAACATTTTGCAGTAAAGGCACAATTTAAAGCACATTGAGTAGTTGTAACGTTCCATTTAAAGAGAAGTTCAACAATTACTAGCGAGAAGAGACAAGCAATTAAACTACATGTGGCACGGCGCAGTTATGGCCAGAGGAATACATTTTTCAGTGAAGAGGTTTTTGGCAACACAAAGCAAGAATTCCATTTAAAACTGAAATACAATGCAAAATAAACAATATATAGTTAAAGGAAAGATTAATTAAAAGTAACTACAGTACAAGAATACAGAAGAGGTTCAACAGAGCAAGATAGTCATTTCTTGAAACAAGAAGAAATAGTTTGGGAACACAGAATTCAGCAGTGGAGAGTTTCAACAGAGTCACAAGAACTCAACCCTTTTACAGCCTCTCAGATATAGATCCGAGGCAGTCAGATAACCAGAGGTTCAGGGGAGGTACATTCTGTGAAGTGTTAGAAGGTTTTAGTTTGATGTTGAATTATGATGGGTTATTTGCAGGAATACTGAGAACCATCCAGAGAGTCTAAAAGCTGAGAAGACCAGAGTTATCCTGACCGTTTAATTTCTCCAGTTCCCCTTTACCCCCGTGCTGGTTCATCCAATAGTAGTTCTATTGACTGCTGGGTGTACCAGTTTGAGGGATTAGGTGGGCTATTCATCTGCTCCTGCAGGATTTCGGGGCTGGGACCTTCTACCATCTCACTTCTCCCCTTTTTTGCTAAACCTTTAGAGTCACTGGTGTCCCCTCTGCTTTCTGCATTCCTAGAATCTACTAATCTTCTGGACCTGGTTCAGTCTGGCTTTCGTCCTGGTCAAGGCACAGAGTGTGGTTCTGGTCGCCGTCTTGGACGACGTGACCAGGCTAGTGGATGCAGGTGGAGTTGGTGCCCCGATTTGGCTGAATCTTTCAGCGGCTTTTGACACGGTCGACCACTCCATCCCGCTATCCCGTCTTGCCCAGTTTGGTATATCAGGTCAGGTGCTAGCCTGGTTCACTTTGTTCCTTGTGGATCGTACCCAGACCCACTCCATGCCCCCTTTTCTTTCTGCTCCTTGTCACCTCAGTTGAGAGTGCCACAGGGCTACTTCACTGTCTCCTATTTTGTTTTAACATCTATATTTGGGCCCTTGTGTGTCTTATCTGCTCCTTCGGCGTCAGAGGCTACTTATACGCCTACACTCAGATTCTGATCTGTTTAGATCTTTATCAGGCTGAGGTGTCGTCATGCCTGCGGAAGTGCCCGACAGCTGTCGGAGATTGGATGAACCACAATTGGCTTAAATTAAACTGAGATAAAACTGAGGTGATGGTGGTTGGCTATCCCCCTGACCCTACACTCTGGGTGTCCTCTTTCGGGCCCCCTTCCCTTGGACCTCTTCCGATCCTGGTAAAGAAAGTGAAAAACCTGGGTAGTGTTCTATCAGCATCACTTTCTATGGACCAATAAGTCACTGCTGTATGCCAGGCTGGTCACCTCCAGATTAAAATACTGAGGAAGGCACTGCCTCCGATTCCGGCCCCACTGCGCCCTCTGGTTGTAGCAGCCATGGTCATATCGCACCTAGATTATGGCAATTCTCTGTACCTGGCCCAACCTAAGGGCGTGATTAAGCGGTTGCAGCCGTTGCAAAATCTGGCCGCATGGGTAGCCACTGGCACACCCCCTGGAGCCCATCTCTCCTGTGCTTTGTACCCTCCATTGGCTCCCGGTGGCTACGAGGGTGGAGTTCAAGGCTCTATGTATAGTTCATCGCGCCCTCCACAATCAGGGTGCAGAATATCTCCAAGCCTGGTTTACCCGCTACCTCCCTACTCCTCACCTTCGTTCAGCTACTGCTGAACAACTTGTTGTGCCAAGATACAAACTGTCAGTCATGCTCTGTCACGGCGGCAGCTCTTTGGAACAACTTTCCATGTGCTATTAAGAAAACTATGTAGCTTTTAGAAGGCTGGTGAAAACCCATTTATTCAGATCTGCCGTGACCCAGTGTCATTCTCTCCATCAGCGCCGTGATACCTTCAGGTGACCGTGCGCTTTACAAGAAGAGGTAACAACATAACACAGGGCTAGATGAAGCAGAGAAGTCTTGGCTTCACACAGGGGGTGCAGAAGGTTGGTGGCTAGGCACGGCCTGCCACAAAAGACAGCCCAAGAAATTACACTACACAGATATACAGAAAAATGTTCACTTCATTAACAGTCTCACACAAGTCACTAGAGGTTTAGGGCAAATCCCACAGTAAACACTGTAGCTAGAAACAGTAAGGGCCTGCGATCAGATTCTTCACAATCCTAAAGATGCCAGACCTGTACCTAGCGGCAAACTGGGGGGGGTCATTTCACGGTAAACAGTGAGAAGAAAAAAGGGATCCCTGGACAAAAGCAGCATAAGGCCAGCGGCAGGAGGCGGTCAGGAAGCCCCTTCGTCTAGCCCTCCACATGGATGGTGTACACTGGACAGCCATGTAATGAGACGGGAGAAAGCAGGGAAAGGCTCCTCTGCTGCCGGGACTTCAGATCCCCCATTAGAGAACAACGCTGTCACCAGTAGCAGATCTTCTGGGAGCACATCCAGACAAAGCTAAACAGCCTAAAATGATGGGGTATGAATGCAAACTAAACAACGCAGAAATAAGATGGCCTCTTCCCATTAAACCACGTGTTTCCATAGCCACTCTTAGGGAGAATTTTCAGTTTATGCCAATTCCCTTTAACCTTACAGACCCCCAGCCCTTTTCTGGAATCTGGGACCTTTTTGATTTTAACCTCCTGAATGAGTGGCACCCCCTCATGCCTTTTCCCTCAAAGATTTTGTATTCTTTAGGTTGTAATTGAGTCTAGTAAACTCCATAGGCATCTGCTTTTTATATAGTGACACACAGCACCCTTTGTGGAGTGCCACTGAGGAGTCCCCTGGACTCCTCAATGTTTAAATAAATGTTCTTGTGTGAAGGAACAAGTTACGTACCTGTAACTACTGTTCTCCAGCATGGATTCACATGCTCATGAATATTCCCTGTCGTCAGGCTGGGAATCCTCAGTAAAAGAAAAAAATCAGTTTCATTTCTGAACTGTCATTCTCTTAACAACCAATTACTGAGGATAAGGAATATGTGGGAGGACACATTCCATTCGAAGAACAAGTTCTTTACCAACTGTAATGTTCTTTCCACTGGATGTTCCTCCCACATATTCCTTATCTTTGATAAATCCACTTCCAGCTTGCTGGCCTCAGAATTATTTTTCCAGTAGAAGGCACTGCGTGTCGACGTCCCTCGAAGGCCTATGCATTTTTTTTTAAAAAAAAATGTATACGTCTGTTTACAAACTTTTAAAAAGGAGAACAAATTCGTGTCCATTAGAAAGGATGCAGGACGGAGCGAACCCTGGACACAGAGAAAAGAAAATAAAAACAAACGAAAAAGAAGAGAAGGCAAACTATGAATTTCATGACCATAGATTTCAAGATCATGGAACTCATTTGACGCAAGTCTTTCCGGACCCAGAAGGTCTTAAGGTTGGCAAGTACGACTACTTTAGTCAACCTTAAGTTCAAACAATATCTTCTCCAAAGATTCCAAGAATGTCACTAGAGCGAAAGTTAACTTCCTGTCCGCTCCCTCGAACATCCTTGTCCACCAGTCCTCTCCAGATAAACTGGGTCTAGCATTCAAAAGTTCACCCATTGTCCTCGTTCTTATATCTTTGAACTTTTTGCAGTATAAGGTCAGGTGCTCTAGGGTCTCATTTTCAGAATCACAGAATCGACACAGATAAACAAGTTTATGAGGTAATTGGCATAAATTCAATAGTTCCTTGGTTAAGAATAAATTCAGTCGAAATTTCATATAAAGTCTTCGCTTCTTTACTCTGTATCGGTGCCAAAATCATCATAGGTATAAATAGTCTCGCACAGCGTCCGTTGCTCAGTTCTGTTTTGAGGTGCTGTGTTTGTCCAGTATGAGATGGTTAATACCCTTGAAGGAGCATAGGCTGCAACTACAAGGGAGGTTTTACTGCGGGGAAGGATGGGAGGGGCGATAAGGAATACGTGGGAGGAACATCCAGTCGAAATAACGTTACAGTTGGTAAGTAATTTGTTCTTCGAATGGATTGTGTCCTTCCACATATTCCTTACCCTTGATAGACTCCCAAAGCGGTAATATGAACAGGGGGCGGGAGTAAAACGTAATTATTTTTAAAAATGCACAGAATGCAAGACAGCTTTCCCAAATTTGGTCTCCTGGCTAGTGGAGGAATCTAGAACGTAGAATTTGGTGAAAGTATGTGCGGACGACCATGTGGCAGCCGCACAGATGTCTTTAATTGGAACTCCTCTTTGGAGAGCAGAAGAGGCTGCGATACCCCTGGTTGAATGAGCCCTGAGGTGTTAGAGGATCTTTTCCTGCCAATTTATAGCACTCTATGATAGTATTATCCATCTTGAAATTGTCTGTTTCGTGATAGGTACACCTAGTATATGTCCTGCAACCCCACAAACAACTGATCTGCTTGCCTAATCCATGCAAGTCTGTTAATGGAAAACTAAAGGCACACCTTGGATCCAGCCTGTGCAATCTCTCTTCCTCTTTCCCTGGGTGAGGAGGAGGGTAAAATGAAGGCAAGGTTATTTGTGTGTTATGAAATTCTGAGACAACCTTTGGGAGGAAATGTGGCTTCACTTGAAGAACTACTTTATCTTTGTCAAAGATGGTATGTGGAGGTTTGCAAGATAAAGCTTGTAGTTCGCTTACTCTTCTGACAGAAGTTAAAGCCACTGGGAAGACTGTTTCTAGAGTGAGAAACAGTAATGGACAGGAATGAAGAGGTTCAAATGGAGTGCCCATTAGAAATTTTAAAACTAGATTTAAATCCCACAGGGGAACCTGAAAAGGAGTTGGTGGGGGGGGGGGGGGGGGGGGAGAGACATTAGTCAACCCTTTCACAAACAGGCCCTTGACTTGGAACTGGTCTAGGTGAGCACCCCAACCTGACCTGCGAGGCGTTGGTCAAAATAGTGTATTGAAAATCGGGTTCCAGCAGGGGCATGCCCTGTTCAAGGTTGATGGGATGAGCCCACCACTGTAGGGCATCTGCCAGAGTTCAGGAAATGAGCACCCTGTCCGACCAGGAGTCCCGGATCTGGGACCACCTGGAAGTGAGAAATTCCTGTGCTGGGCACATAAAAAGGTGACAATTTGGAATGAGTGGGATACAGAACGGCATGGTGCCGAGGAGAGACATGTACAAGCTGACCGTGACCGAGGTTCCTGGTGAAAGCAAGCCCGCCAGGGACAAGAGCTTCTCTATCCTCTCCTTCGATGGCTCGACTTCATTGAGAGCCGTCTGGAATTGTGCTGCCAGAAAGACCAAATCCTTTGAAGGCATCAGAAAGGATTGACTGAATTTGAATGCGAAGCCCTGACATTGTATAAGGAGCATAGCGATGTTGAGAGTCTCCAACGTCCGGTGGCAAGTCGTCCCACTGACCAACCAGTCCAGGTACGGATAAAAGTGGTGTCCATTTCTGCGGTTTTAAGCTGCTACTGGAGCCAGGCACTTGGTTAAAGTCCTGGGAGCTGACTTTAGGACAAATGTGAGAACCCAAAACTGGTAACGGCTGCTGCCCACCATAAACCTGAGAAATGTTTGATGCCTTGGGTGCATAGGGATGTGAAAGTAAGCGTCCTGGAGATCTAGAGACGCCAAAAAATCCTATGGTTGAACTGTCCTTATAACGCCTTGCAACGTTAGCGTCCTGAACCTTTGCTTTTTTATGTTCTTGTTGAGCGGCTGCAGGTCCAGAATGGGACGCCATTTTCCATTTGGCTTCTTGACCACAAAAAACTTGGAATATGTACCTTTGCCTTTTGCTGATGTGGGAACCCTCTATTGGCCCTTTTTGCAGCATGAGACAAACCTCTCGACGCAAGTCATGAAGGTGAGCCCGAGATGTTTTTACCGGAGGAATGGGGAGTGGAGGACGCCAGAACTCCAACAAGTGGCCGCATTGGACTGCTTCCAGCACCCATCTGTCCATTGTGATTGAACACCACTCGTCAAGGTGGTGCGCCACCCTCCCTCCTAGTTGACTGCCCTTGTGGCAGTCATTGTTGAGGCTTGCTTTGACAGCCTCTTTGTGAAGAGAAGGATCCCTTTTTCTCCGGCTTTGGTACTCCTTGTTCCGTTGGGCAGCCTGGAAGGAACGCCTGTAGCCTTGGGAGTAGTAGGTGGACGTACCGTATCCCTTGTCTGGAGAACCCGAAAACCTTGCGTTTCCTGAGACACCACCAAAGGAGCAAAAAGATCTTCTGCGCTGCAGGGCTGTAAGCGACCTCGCTGTATCAGTCTGCTTTCATAGTTTTCAAACCGTCGTCAATCTTTTCCACAAAAAGATTATCCCCCTCTCAAGGCATTTCCACAACCTTGTGTTGAACCCCTTGGTGGAAATCAGTGCAGCAAAGCCAAGCTTGACGCCGGAGAATCACCCCATTATTAATCTGCTTGAAACCAGTCTTCGCCAGGTCGACCGCAATGTTTATACCATGGTTCGATGCCTCCTCCCCATCACGCACCAAAAGCATAGCTTTGTTCCTCTGTTGCTCTGGCAGGTGGTCTAACAGAGGTGCTAGGAGGTGCCACAACTTGTGGTCGTAACCTTGCTACGATAGCCAACGAGTTGGCAGCCTTAACAGTAGTGGCTCCAACAGTGAGGACTTTGTTACCGAGAGCATGTCCAGACGGGCTTACTTTGGAGTCGATTGGTCCCACCAACTCAAGGTGAGAAGTCGTCCTTGCAGGGCTTCTCTGTCGAGGCGAATTTGGCGTTTCAGCACAGCAGCAGGGCTTCACTGGGCAAACCAAAGGTCCTGGAGTTGCAGTAGGCGTCTTCTTCAAGTTCTTTGGATTCCAGTGGTCAACTCTGCCTTCCAAGCCAAATGCCTCGCCTTATATGCAGGTTTCGCCCTTTCATTTCAGCCTAGCTGTCAGTCACCCAGCAGGGTGGCTGTCCTTGCAGGACAGTCAGCCAGCCAATCATCACAGAGTGCATTCCTGTCTCCTAGGAGACTAAGCACAGGGAGTTTCGGGCACCTCCCTCACTTCCTGCCAGACATACTGGAGCCAGAGGCGGTCTTCACTCGTGAATCCCGCCAAAGACAAAAGGAACAATGGGACTGTAAAGATACTGGTGGGGGTGCCTGTACTTCCGCGCTCTATATGGTAGAGGAGAGGCACAGAGGACCCCAGCCAAAATTCTCTATTGTGCTAGCAATGGACGAGCAATCAAGGCCTAGCTTCTCAGGAGGTGATGCGGGCTGGTTCTTAAGAACAGTGTAGTCCCCGAAACCCCACAAAGGAATGTCCACACTCTTATTACTGAAAACACAATCTTTATATAATATTCAAAGGTATGTACACGATCACAATAACGCACTTTGTACTCGGAAATCAACAATGATAAATATTTACAATCCTAAAGTGGTACCACAAATGTTATCAAATCTCATTAAAGTGCATCAACTGTACGGTTAAAATGTCACACAGATCAATAACAAGGACACCAGCAATAGAGATAGGAAAGAACGCAAGACGGTTGGAACAATAGGCAGATTTCTGGCCCCTACCAATAGACACAGTTCTGTGTGGAGATCCCATCCCCCCACCTGGGCAACCTGTAAAATAAAGATAAATAGCACAAGCCCAGTCCATATATTGTTCAATAGTCTTATTTCCTCCTATAATGTTTTAACCCCCCAATGTACCTGGTGGAGTAGAGTTCTTCAAAGACGCGTCGAAGGATCCTTCTTGAGTGACTCCCTTTAAAGCAGGAGCCACGGATCGTCGAGAGGCGTCGAAGATGGTGAACTTGGCATCGACAATGAGAAGTTCAAGGGTGCCGAGACCACAACGTCGATACAGGCGGTGCTAGTCAGCGACGTCCTGCGAGGATGAGGTGTGCGGGGCACTTCGGCGATGAATTGTTCAGGACCGCAAAGAGTTTCAGAAGAACTGTGGCCCAACAAGGGCGTTGAGTCGAAGTCTTTGTGGCCTTCAGGTGGCGGGAAACCCACCGGCGGATTCTCCTAGGCGGGTTGGTCGTCCTCGACTTTCTCCGGCGGGACAAAGCGGTCGACGTTGCGGACAAAGGAGTCCTTCGATTCAAATGTTTCCTAGGCAAAGGAGCGGGCGGCTCCGATTGTCGGCGGCACGGCGTCAAGTGGTCCCCACGGCTGGGCAACACAACTTCGACGGGCCTCCAGCGGTTACACAAACCTGCAAACCCTGGTCGACGACAATAGACCGACAGCGGCGAAGTCAGGGTGCTTTGCTTCATTCTCCTCGGCGGTCCCGTCTCGGGAGCCTTTCGAGGGTCTGACTTCCAGGGAGCTTCGGCGAAGGTTAGCGGTGCTCAATGGTCCCTCAGAGCACGGGAAGAGGGCGCCTTACCAGGTCCTCTCTCGGATCAGTCCTTGACGAATTCGGCAGCTTTCAGATCAGGTCAACGCAAATGCAACAGCAAGTCATCTTCTTCCAGCTTGGCGTCGAGCATCTGCAGTTTGTTACTCTTCAAATGTAGACACAGCTTTTGAACAATTTCCAGTGGTGAGAGGTCCCCAGATATACTATCCTGTCTCTCATCCACACTGCTGGGTCACACGCAGCAGCCAATCATACAGAAGGGCATGCATGCTGTCAGTCAGCCAATAAGGCACTCAGTGCATTCAGGCCATCCACCTCCCTCTCAGACACTCACAACAAGGAATGTGGATTGGGACAAGTACCCAGCCATTCAACACTACACACTGCATTCAGGCCAGTTTCGGGCAGGGCTGCCTCAGTCTTTGTCTCATACCAGAAACCAGACAGCCACAACAAGAAGTGCATATTGGTCACACACTCCATTCACCCAGGTCCCACCCACAGGGTGTAAACACAACATACAGTCACTGGGAAGGCTCCAGCCAGTCTGGACTGGACTTCACACCACCACATATGGAACTTCCACCCAACAGCCAGTCAGGAGGAAGGGACAGAGTCAGGGCTTCCCAGGACTTTGGGAAAACAAGGTAACTGGCAATAGAAAGCAAGAGGCCACAGGGGCCATCTTGTTTTCTATCAGGAATCAACTGATTCCAGTGGCAAGGCCTGGGTATCCCAAAATGGAGGATACTCGGAGCACCTGTCAAATTCAGCATGGAGCTGCCACCAGTCCATACCCTGCTCTGCGGGCCGGCCATCCACAGGTGCCCGAAAACATACACTAGGGGCACAGGGTTGTACCCCCACCCATGGGTGCCGTAAGGGTATCCCATGGGTCTGTTCACCAAACCAAAAGAGAACTGCACCGCCAGGAGTCCCACATTAACTCCTGCGTGGAAAAAACGACAGAACACACAATAGAAAGGCAGTAGAGGACAAGGATACGGCGGCCCTGTCCCTCCGATGCATTTCCAGCATCACAGGGACCAAACCTGGTTTGGCGTGCAGAGTAAATCTCAAGAAGGACCTTTACAACAAGAAATGGCGAAAAAAGGTCGGGCCATTTTGACGAATTGGGCACCCAAGGGTGCTTTACCAAGGCTGTAATTGCTGCCTTAGGTAAAAACATTGGTAGTAAAAATTAAACCACTGCCACCAACCATTAATTGTAGAAAAGGATAACAAAAATGTTACAAGAAACTAGACAAAGGAGATATTAAGTAACCCTTCCAGCACCCTACATTAAGCTAGTGTGTGCTGGGTCTAGAGAGTTACAATTTCTAAGTAAAGTTAATTTCCCTTCACTGCTCTTGGAAACAGTTTTACCAAGAGAAGGTACTTAAACCTTTGGGTAATCTAAGAAACTTCCCTGTGTCACTGCACTGAAGGTGCTGTGTGTCACAAAGTAAAAGATGATGCCTTAAGTCAAAAGAGAAAAATAATAAATCACAGAATACACAAGAGTGGGAAAAAGGACTCCCTCTCTCCAGGTAAAAAATTAAAGTCCTAAAGTCCAGCTGGGGGTCTCTAAGGTAGAAGGGAATTAGCAAATTTCTGATAAAATCTACGTAACAACGCGGATAAGGAGGTTGAAATGGAGGCGTTGGATGGCGCTTCCTCTTCATTGGTTGTTTGTCGGGGTCTTGAGGAACCGTTGGAACAGGCCCTTGCAGCACCCTCTTCTGGATCTCCGACACCAAAGTGTGGAGGGTGGACAGGATGTCCAGGGATACATCCCTAGGCTGAGCTGGTGTGATCCTCCTCGTCGTCCTCCACGTCCTCCACGTCCTCGTGGACCACTTGTAAGGACTCCAGGTCCTTGTTGTCCGTGGACGAAACTATCATGGCCCATGACATGGCCTTGAGCTGGACCAGGGCCTCCTTGCCACCGCCCCTTTTTTTCAACCTGACGGTTCGGATCCGGGCTCAAAGACGGCATACTCTGGCATGTCAGCAGACTTAGCCACAGTTACTGGTGAGATTTCCCACCTCGGAGGCACCTTCTGCGCTGTGGGGGTAACCTTTACGGAGTTAGCCCCTTGAGCCTTCGTAAGAGCCACCGCTGCCAGCTCTATCGTCGACAAAGACTTCTGCCCAAGAAAGCCCAATTGGCTCAGGAGTTCAGCCGTCTTCACCTCTGTCCCTGGCTTCTCTGGCTTCTCTGGCTTCTCCCGCAGCTTAGCCGGGTTGGACGATTTCCTTTTCGGGGAGGAGCCCGACCGCTGGCTGACGATTGAGGCACATGTGACGTTGATTTCACCCTGTCCATCACGGGACCTGCTTCTGCAGCAACCCCAATGGAACTGGACTTGCAGTGCTTAGCCTTATCTTAGGCCCCCACGGATGAGGCGCCCTCAAAGGACTTAGAAGCCCGCTCCTCGGACCGGCAGTCCTGGGTGTGGTATGACACGGCTCGGAGCACTGGGCAGAGGCCTTGGCGTTCAGCCATGCCACCAGTCTACGGTGCCTATCCTTCATCCTCTTCTTGGAGAAGACAAGGCAGATATCGCACTCTCCTTCGCTGTGGTCCGGATGAAGAGAGGCATTGCAGGTGCTCGTCCTCCACAAACGTTCCGTAGCCCGCACACTGTGCAGGTCTTGAAGCAGGCTCTTCCTTCCTTTCTTCTCCTCCGTCATGGTCAGAAGGCGTGAAGTAGGCCCGATGGGCTTCTGGAAACTTTGACGATCTTTGCCGACAACGGATCCCTGCTGTCGGCAGATGGAGGGAAGAGCGCACAGGCTCTATCGGAACAAAAATAGAACCTTTTCCACGAAAAACATAGAAGGAGCTTGCAGAGAAACTCAAGGACTCCCAACACTGAAGCGTGTAGTAAAATTCTGAAGATGGTTGCCAGAGGAGGGGCTTAGGGAGAGGGCTGTCATTGGATGGGGGCAGGATGTGTAACGCTTACCTGGATTCCTTCCCAGCCTGTGGACCTGATACCTTGGAGCCTTTAGGATTCTTTTTCCGTTTTAAACAAACAAATGACAACAATAAAAATGCTATAACGTCTATTAACTGAGATAATACTACATGAGATGTGAATTCCCTTAAATCACTCGCTTCCATCTCTAGGGCTGAATTCCCTTCTCACCTGTGTTTTATTATTGTGGAGCTCTCCATCCTGATTTTCTACAGTGGCGCGTTGACAAACAATGGTAACTTGGGTTGCTGATGAACTCTAAATCAGGTGAAGATACTGTAATTATTAAGGGCTTGAATTGATTCCTGCGTTGGAGAGATCTCTCTAATTACTTTTGTCTTCTTTTGTCTTTTTTGCAGGTTCTAGGAATTTGGGAAAAGAATTAGGGCTGCGGATGGCTGCAGAGTTACTCAGGATGAGAAAAAACATAAGTTCGTCCAAAATGGCCGCCGGCACTGTGTCGATGAGCCAACAGCTCTCTCCCAGACCCAAGCTGGTGAAGGCATCCCCACCACCCCACCAGCACCCCGGAATAAGCAAAAAGAAGGCCCCCCACGGCAGTAGCAGACTGAACAGGTGGGGCAAAATAGAAAGCATCGCGCCGCCGCACACTTGCCCGACACACCGCAATGGCTCTAGCCGGGAGGAAGAGAAATCCGCCCGTCAATATACGACGGAGCGGGGACTGAAAAGGAGGCACTCGCCCAGCAAGGACACAGGAGCAGGGACGGTCTAGCAGGCTTGGATTAGGGCGGTAGTTGAAGCCCTGTGAAGAGGGGCACCACCAGCCGATTCCTCCGCCACAACGTGATCCCCGGAATGAAGAGCGGCGCCGCTGGCTGCATGTGGGCAGGCTGAGAGGGGAAGCAGGGAGAGCCGCACGGCCCGCGAAGCAGGTGGAGAAGAGGATCGGGGGTGTGCCACCCGGCCACGCAGACCAGAGAGGCCGCGCGGGAGGAAGAGGTGTGCAGGGGGGACCCTGCTACCGGCAGAGGAGCAGTCAAAGGCGGGAGGACGGTGCCGGAATGCGGTGAGAGGACTGGACCGGCAGCCCTGAGGGGTCTGGGGGGGGGGGGGCAGTGAAGCAGCCCAGCTAGAGGCTCAGTTGGAGCAGCAAGGAGACAGTGAGTGCAGGACCCCCGGGCTGCAATCTGGGGGCAGGACTCCCCCCATTTTGAAGAAGACACAGTGGCACGCCTGGGCAGAGGGTGGGAAGAGCCCAGGAGGGTCTGGGAAAGCCACCTTCTCCCATGAACACCAGTTGGCAGATATTAAGGCCTGGCGACACTGGTAGTAGAAACGAGGCCCCCTGAGGAGCCCAATAGGGGGCAATGGAGGTAGGAACCAGGACCCAAGGGACTCTCCTAAACAAATACCGCCTTTCGCCTCATAATCAAACTCTGCTAACAACTACCACCAAGAGCACCGGCACAGCATCGAGGCATATATCATACGGGTACTCCATCACTGGGCCCCCAAATCTAGAGGGACAATGCACCCACAGCCGATGCCCGAATACACCTTGAGCTAATGGTTGAGAAGAGGGGCCGCAACCCAGTCAAGGAGTGGAGACAGGGCTGTGTAGGACACTTACAGGGGGCCAAGGGGAAGGCTGGGTGAACCTGGCCTGATTAACCCAAGAATCAGAGTGAGGCGCAGAAGGCTGAAAGAGGCTGGTGGAGGCTAGCAGTGGGGCAAACACGGCGAAAAACCGGAGAGGTGAGGGAAAGGCCTTGGATCCTAATAAGGAGAGCAAGATAAACGCCACTAAAAGGGGCCCAGAGAATTGGCAAGGGCCCATTACGGACAGGAGAGTCATGACCACAAAATCCAAGGGGAGATGTAGAAAGGCAGCTCAGATCTCGAATGAAACACCAGACACTTCACTCTTTGTGGCCAACACTAGGGAAATGGCCAAGTGCTGCCGGGAAGGGGCGATGGACCGTAGCGTCATACAGGGCACGGAGGGATCGGCATGTCGTCAAAGAGGACATTCTGGGAGAAATGAATGTATTGCAGACCAAGGGCCTACAAGAAGTGGACAAGGAGACAACGGCCAACATTGAAGTCATAGAGCGACTCGACGTAGCCACTCAAAATTTGGAGATTCAGATGGAGGCTATGGAAAATAGATCCCGAAGGACCAATATAAGAGTGAAAATGCTGCTGGTAATGGTGACCAATAAAGAACTAAAGGCGGAAATTCAGACAATCTTTGTTGAGATCCCAGACAAGGTTGAACTAAACTGCATACATATTTATTTATTGTTTGGTTAAACCTTTACAAAACAGTTCATCATAAATATAACATTTCATAGAATTTTCATCAATCACAATTCATAGAAAAAAAACATTAAGAACAGAATAAAAGTAGCAAATCGTATAAAACCATATAGGATAATACATCAAAAAGGATACCATAATTAAGAAGATCAGGTTCGATCGCAATTCATTCGAGCTTAATCTAAGCAACAATAAAATTCCTAAATTTTCAATAGAAAGGTCCAAAACATTGTTTCTTATCGATCCAATCGGACAAAAAAAAAGGGAAAAGATCATATTAATCATTCCGAATAAATCACAGGATTTTTCAAGATTACTATAATTCCCTATTTTACGGCTGTAGTGTTATTAAGCTTAAATTGGTGCCATAGCATTACTGTGTCAACAGCATACAAGTGTGTTACAAGTTGCACAAAGCATTCATATAAGTCATTCAGGATAAGTCACAAAAACATTTTAAGAATGCCATTATTCTCAATTTTAGGACTGTAGAAGTATTATGCCTAATTTGATGCCATAACATTTCCTTGTCAACAGCATACAAGTGTGTTACAAATTGCTCAAAGTATAGAATTATTTGCTTTAAAAGCGCTGGACATAGCAATAATATATGTTTCAAGGTTTCTTCGGTACCTTCTTTCTTACAGTGTCTACACCACCCCCATTCAGCATTATGGAGATTCCATCTTTTTAGGATGTAATTTGTTTTTAAGGTATCAAAGCGGTACCTCATGAATGAATTTCTAAAGTTCCGAGAAGGGTATTTCTCCAGATAGTTTTCCAGAACAGGGTGGAATTTCCAGAACGAGTGTATCTGGTTAACTATTTTGGATTGTTGGACACTATCTAAAGTCACTTGCCAGTCATTACATTGAAGTATAAATTTCATTTTCAAAGTTTTCTTTATCTGCATTTCCACCATAATCCCTGCATTTCAGTTACCATTTTTAAGTGCGAGCAATAAAAGTTGGATTGGTCTTTAGCTGCAATTGTGTAAAGAGATGAGGGGTCATTTATCAAACATTTCCTCCACAGCATCATTTTTCCCCATAAAATGATCGATTCAAGGGATTGTAGCCCAAATTCGTATCTAATGGCTTGGATTGGTATACATTTAGGGATAAAAAACAGGACACCTTTCCACATATCCTTTTCTAATTTTTTTCATAAAATCCGTACTCTCGAGTTCATAAAATTCTAAACCATATATGAGTTTGGGGATTCCGGAAATAGTGTAAAAGCGTTTCAAAGGTATCGCTGTAAATCTGCCATACTTGGCATCAATTTTCACCATCTGTCGCCGTATGATTTCAGCTTTCACTTCTAGCTGCCTTTTAATCATTACCGTCGCACTATTAGCTGCGAAGTGATATCCTAAATATTTCAGAGCGGTTTGGCTTTTTAAACGTTTACCTTCGCAATACCAAGTAAGCGAAGTTTGTTTTTTCTTTGGCTTACCCATTCTTAAAATAATTGTTTTAGCTGCATTGATTTTTAAGTGTAGACCAGTAATAAAGACGACAAATTCATTTATCAATTTTTGCAAACCAATTTTTGTACGATCAAGCAGTAAGAAGTCGTCTGCATAAGCAACCCATTCGATTGCGGTTTCTCCAATTTAGGTGGTACTAAGCCCTTACCCGAGATGGCTTCATCAGCTTTAGAAACATATAGATTAAATAAAATGGCGGCTAACTTGCAACCTTGTCTTAAGCCATTAGGGATTGGTATTTCAGAGGACAGTCTGCCTGCTGAGTCAAGTCGGACTTTGATCTTTGTGTCTGAGTATAAATCAATGATCATCTCAAGTAGACGTCTAGGAATCAATAGATCTCTTAAAATAGACCATAGAGTCGGTCTATCAACAAGATCAAAAGCTTTTGAAAGATCCAGTGAGGCCACAAATATCACATAGCCTGGCTTCTTCAATGTTTTTGATTGCAAACTTTTCAAAATTAGCCCTCCACAATCGGTTCCAACATTTTTTCTAAAACCTATTTGTTTAGCATTTATTATATCATTGCTAGCAATCCAGACTTCAAGTTCTTCAAGAATAATAGAGGTAAAGATCTTGTAGTCTGGATCAGAGATGGCGATTGGCCTATAGCTTTCTGGTGAGGTTCTAGGGCCGTGCTTATAGATTGGGATCAGAATAGCTAGTCTCCAAGAATACGGTATAAGCTTCGTTGTGAGGATGTCTTTAAACAACACATGTAAGATATTCCCCCATAACTGAGCATCCATTTTTAAAGTTTGATTGGATAAGTTATTGGGTCCTGGTGCCGCCGATTTTTTGGATTTAACAATAATTCTAGTAATATTGATAGGGGAGATGTTCAGGTTCAATTTTGAATTTACCAGAAGAGGCGTATCGTTGTCATATTCGCCATGATACATCTTGGCAAAATGGTCCTTCCAACTTTGTTCGCTGATCAGAGACAGCAGTATCTCTTTTTGGGTTAGCTGAGTCCCATTAATCATCAGCCAGCAGTTTGAGATATCTTTACCTTTGATGGCAGTAAGCATTTTTTCGCCATCCATTTCATCTCTTGCTATTCTATGTGAAATTAGCCAATTTTTATATTGCTGTTTCAGACCTTTTAGTTTCTTATCTCTTTGCGCACCTATACTTGTATTGACAGCACCACGAATATCTCGTCTTAACTGTTTTTTGCGGTTTAAGATGTCTATATTGAAAGCATGGGCATGGTTGCAGGGTTGTTTTGTAATTTTCTTATCACAACATGTCTGAGTAACAATTTCATTAATGTAGTTCGTGAAAGAGGATGAAGCAAGATAAAATCGACTTTCTTCATGTGACATATTCGTATGATTTTTTAGGAGTAGCGATGTAAATTCTTTTGTGTTGGAGTAAGACCAACGTATCCGTCAGATTTGCAATCAGGCCTGGTTTATAGGTTGCATTTTGTTCTGTGTCGTTGGCATGCGTTATATAAATTGACAGGAGGTTATGATCGCTGGTTGACATTTCTTTAACCGTCAGGTCGGATATGTATTTATCCAAACCATGAGACACAAAGACGTAGTCTAATATAGAGCTACTACCTCTAGCATTCCATGTGTGGACATAATTTGGTAACTTCACCAGCCCCATAACTTCAAGAAAGTTCATCCAAATTGCACCTCTCAACTTTGAATTACCAGTTGGAGCTCTATGTAATTTTGTAGCAGCATTCAAGCCACACATCAGAGAGTCAATTTCAGTAGTGTCTATGTCGCAGTCTGCATTAAGGTCACCAGCCATCATAACCAGCACGTTGATTTTTAACATCCTCCAATCATCACTTTTTGCCATTACTTCAGCTAATTCTTTCATCAGCTGCAGTTCAGTGTGTTTTAGGGGGTTCCAGTATATATAATACATAAATCAATAATGTTGCGTCCGAGTTTCAAGGTACATGTGATTGTCAAGAAGTATTTCAAGTTTGACCATATCTCAATGTTTTTTGGTTCCAAAGTATATTTGCATGCCGTTAGCAAGCCACCAATGGGCCTCCCTTTGGGGCCTTTGGTAGCAGGTAGTTGCCAGATATCATATCCTTCCCAACTAAGGGCAGTTATGGCCCATGTTTCAAAAGATGACAAGATATCTGTAACTTCAATATTACTTGTCAGATGCGCATGGCCTCTAGAATTCCAAGAGGCAACGAGGGTTTTACTGATAGGGCTAAAGTGGTTTGGCCAACGCCTGAAGCGACGAAATAGCATCCTTAAGCGCTAATGTAAGCCCTCTCCATTCTTGTTTATCGGTGCCAAACCCTTCTCTGTCATCAGCTTCGATGGAATCATTACTATCATTAACTCGCAGTTTCATAGATATCCCATTTGTGTCTTTTTTTGGATCAGTTTGTGTATATGGGTAGATGTCAAAGCCTTTACGCTGCAGATTTTCAGCTTCTTTCAGCAGGACATCTCTAACAAGAGGTGAGGGGATTACTAAGCGCACATAGTCCAACCTATGCTAATGGAAGAAATCTATCATAGTAATGTCTTGAGATGAAACAAGTGATAACGAAGGAATTGTGGCAAATTACGAGAGAATATAAGGGCGGTTCAGCGAGATTTGTGTGCCTTCAGTAAATAGCGTAGTCAGAATTAGACTGGGTAACTCGCTCAATGCGGGTTTCTTTAAGTCCTGTCTGTCATTCGCCAGTTCTACATTTTCATACGCCTTTTGGATTTGCCTTACCGCCTCATTGGATACTTCTTGTCCATAATTAGAATGTTTCCTGTTATTAAGTTGATCTTGTAATATTTTTTAACAATAGAAGCGATTTCATCTTGTTTGACCAGGAGTTCAGACTCAACACCCATAACATTCCCCTGCTTCACACATTCTTCCTTATACCACACAGTACCAGAACCTTGTTTGGCAGTGGCCGTCAGGTCATCGATCTGAGCTTTAATCATATCAGCCTCGCCTATACATTCGTCTGATAGGGTTGCAGATGCTTTGCTACATTGCTCAGGGATCAAATGGCTAGTATTGGAGTTGTTTTTACTAACATTCCTTAACGATGGTAGGGTATCGCCCCGAGGGATGTTCGGGATCGATTGATCTACTTTTGTATTCAAAGTGGAAGCAGAGTTAACAGATGGTTTTACCGTACCAGTTGTAAGATTAGCATCATCTCCTAAATTATTGGGATTAGGTTCTTTATCGATTGTTTCAGCAGTTTTTCCTTTTCTTTCATTACATATACCTGCAGCGTTCGCTTTAAAGATCTCAAAAATATCAACTAGACCAGTTTTTAAAGAGGACAACTGAGAGGCAATATCCACTATTTCCAATTTATTTTTCATGGTATCAGAAATCGATTTTTTAGCTTCAATATAAGCTTCTTGCATTGGAGATTTTTCTAATTCGGAACCGTCTTGATTCCTTTGCTAAAGGGTAGGCCGTCTCTTTATTTGTGTCATAATTGGCAACCAAAACATGACAGTCCTCGTCAATCATGTTTTTAAAATTCACGTCTCTTAAGTACTTCCGAGACGTTTTGCAAAGATTTTTCTTTTGATTTTGGTTTCTAAGTTGCGCCTGTTTTTTTCTTTCTTTTTTAGTTATGTTTACTTTTGGTACTGTCATTGTAGGGAGAGTACAAGTTTGATTTCCCATTATGATTCCCAACTTGTTTTTCCCCCATTTAATTCAGGTTTAAGCGTGTCAACCTCAATCAGCGAGTCTTCTATCATGATTGGCTCTGCAGAGGGGACTTTTGCCAATTCCTTGACGCTACTTGCGTCAGTAGCCTGTGGTATAGGATTATCGGTTCCTTCATTGTTGGTTACGGTAGGAGTCTTACTAACTTTTTTTGACAATATGTCATTGAGTTTAATTGGAACCTGATGTACAGATGTATTTATTTGCGTCAGTAAATCAGTATGCTTTCTTAATTCACCCAGGATTAGCCTATTAAAGATTCCCATCAAAGTGCACAGATCAGTGTTTGAGTTATCAGTAGCAATCCCTTCAACTATCGCGTTGTTCCCCTTATTTGCTAAAACCTGATCCTCTTCCTGTTGAAAAGTATCTGAGTCAGCAACCTTAAAGATAGAAGGTATGTCTTCAAATGAGTGATTAGCCAAGTCGGCTTCCCCCTGGGTTACCGCTATATCGTTCCAGAGGGCTTTCAAGGATTCTTTCTGGGTATGAATTGCCAGATCTTCGGCATAAAGGGATTGTGAACATCCATTCGATTGCATATCATTAGATTCTGGGTCCTCATATAGTTTTAACTGATTTGAACATTCCTGAGCACACAGCAGCAGTTCCTCCTCCTCCACGCATGGTGGAGAGAGCGGGAGTGCCGCTGCGTGCGCTAGGCTTGCTCGTCGTGTCGAAACTGCAGTGAAAAAGTCGGTACGGGGATCTTTCATCATGTTCCCAGCTTTCCCTTTCTTACCTTTCATATCTGTCACAAGTAAGTAACTAGAGTGATCTACACAGGAAAGATGGAGTAATCAGGGAGTATTACAAAAACCCTTTCTAAAAGGTTGTGAAATTACAACAGCCTAAAGAAGAAAAGAGCGTTAGAAATCGCGCTAAATCTGTCTAGAAGATCTTACCGAACAAGGCACCAGCATCGCAACTTATGTCTCTGCGAGTGCTCTCTATTGGCGCCTCGCTTGATCAAATAAGCAGAGGAAAGAGATGGTCAATATAGCGCCCTGCACACTGTTCACAGTGAACAGTCAACAGTGCTTGCGGGTGCTTCCGTGGTGCGCACGCTGGTGCGCTGTACCATGGGTAAATATAGGGAGTGGCCAGGCAGGCCGGGGATGCGGAATCAGTGACGCTCCCTGTTGAGGCAAAAAGAAAAAAAGTAACATGTGAGTGTGATAGTTTGGTGACGGGCATATATCAAGTTACAGGCATCCGTAAAAGTGCATATATCAAGTTACAGGCATCCGTGAAAGTATCAAGTCCACAGGGTGAACAAAGTCAATAGCCTCCACCAGAGGGCATTGTTCACGTGCATTCACCTTCAGGCAACGTTCGTGTTGCTTCTAAAGACTTCCTCCTGCTCGTATCTTTTATCGCGGCATACGAGGAAATGCACTCAGCGTCTCGGGCCAGTCAACAGTGCTTGTGGGTGCTTCTGTGGTGCGCGCGCTGTTGCGCTGTACCATGGGTAAATATAGGGAGTGGCCAGGCAGGCCTGGGGGCGGAACCAGTGACGCTCATCAGCCACTGATGTTCTTCTCTACTGGTTTCTGTGCATACATATAGTAGGAAGATTGGTCAAAGGCCCAGCTGCAAGACCAAGGGATGTACTGGCTGTTAGGGAGAATTCTCAAAAATGTGCGAATTCCCTCCACCTTAGAGAAGCCCAGCAACTTTGCTGGATTTTGGGTACTTGATTTTTTCTTTAACCTGGAGAGAGTGACACCCTTTTTCCCCCACTCAATGTATTTGTGTTTTTACCTGTTTCTTGTAGTTATGGAGTCTAACCAACTCCATAGGCATCACATTTTTCATCTGTGTCGCACCGCATCTTCGGAGCAGTGGCACAGGGAAGTCTTCCAGGCTTCCCATGGTTTAAATACCTCCTCTGGGATCAACTCCTGTTTCCCAGAGCAGTGTAGAGAAATTGACTTCACTTAGCCCTGTAACATTCTAGCCCCAGCACACCATCTTACAACAGAGTGCTGGAGGAGTTACTTAGCATCCCCTATGTCTAGTTACTCATGTAACAGTCAAATGTTAACCTTTCCCCTCAGAATGGCTGGTGGCAGTGGTTTTACAATGAACTACAATGATTTACCCAGACCGCAAACTGTTTGCAGCTCCTGTAACGTTAAAAAGCAGGAGCCATGTTTTTCAAGATGGCACCTGAGCTTCCATTGTTAAAACTGTTCCCGGTCTTCTTTTTTCGCCATTTCTTTGTGGAAATGTCCTTCGAGTCTTTCTCTGCGCGTCAAACCAGGTTTGGTCTCTTCGTTCATTAACCTTTGGCGGGCTTCCAGAGTGAAACCCGCCTCTGGCACCCGAGTGTCTCGGGTGGGCAGGAAGTGAGGGAGGTGCCCGAAACTCCCTGTGCTTCGTCTCCTAGGAGACCCAAATGCACTCTGTGGTGATTGGCTGGCTGACTGTCCAGCAAGGACAGCCACCCTACTGGGTGAGTGACAACTAGGCTGGAATGAATGGGAGAGAACTGAATAAAAGTCAAGTCCTTTGGCTTGGAAGGCAGAGTCGACCACTGGACGAAGGAACCGAAGAAGAGCTTGAAGAGGACAGCTGCTGCAACTCCTAGACCATTGGTTTGCCCGGTGAAGCCCTGCTGCAGGTCCGAATCGCAAAGTTTGCATTGACAGAGAAGCTCTGCAAAGGACGACTTCTCCCCTTGAGTTGGTAGGACCAATCAACTCCAAAGTAAGCCACCTGGACACCTATCTCGGAGCTGATTGAATTTCTGCAGGAAACCGTAGAGCCAGGTAGAGGGACACCAGATTGTGTGCGTTGCTTGCAAAATGGCCTAAAGCTTTTGGAAGATCCTCCAGACTCCCACGAAGCAGGACTGACCAAGCCTGACCACCCCCCCCCCTCAGTTGAGTGCGGGACCTCCGATGTGAGGAAAGTCCACCTTGACAACCAGGAACCGCGCTTATTGCTATTTGCTGTACCGCAAGGAGCTGAAACGTGAAACAGCCACTCAAAGTAAAGTTTGCCAGCTTTGACGGTGCCAATACAGTGCAGGAGTCCCCCGGCGTCCTCCCTCTTGTCCACACGACTGAGGCCCAGGAACAGTGAAATCTGCAGAGCTGCACAGGAACATGTCTCCAGCTGCATCTTTTTCTTCTTTACTAAGGTACTGTAAACTAGCCTAAGAGAACTTACCTATTACTGTAGAAGTGCTTGTAACTTCTGCAACTCACAAGTCTAATCAGCTTGTGGCCCTACATTTGATTCTTCTTTTTCTCAGACTCCTAAGAACTTGTGCAAAGACTTTTCCATTTACCCACCTGAAGTGTTGCATCCTATACAAAGACTTTGGCCCATTGACTTTGCCTTAGCCCTTTAGAATTGAATGACTCTTCTCTTGATATCAAAGTATTTGCCCTGCTTATGAATATTTGTAAATTCTTGTGTTCTCATAACCTTTGCCTTTTACTTACCTTTAAAGAGTATTCTGTATGAGAACAGTAAGATATTTATGTGCCCAGCACCCTTGTCATTGAAGTCACCTGTGGGTGTAGGTAGTGTCTGTGGGCCATCCCAAAAGGGCCTCGTCTGATCCAGAAACTTAGAGTATATAGTATTAAAGTGCATCTGTGGGCTACTAGTATATTGCTCCCTTCTAAAGAAGGCTTTATAACTGACCGATAAAAACATTAATTGTTTATGCAAGAATCCTTTAGTGTAAGAGTTCATTTAAATACCTGTAACTGAATCTTAGTGTAACTCCACTACTGCTCCCATTTCCCCTTTTGAGATAAGCCTGGCTGCTCAACACGCTACCAAAACTGTGTAGTATAAGCTCATACCAAAGGTTGGGTTGCCTATACCTGTAGTCATAGTTGCCTGTAGTGTTCCCAGAGGGTACTGCATTCAAACTTTGCCTAACACTGGCAGCATTCACTAGGTACGCCCAGAAGGAAGCCGTCCTTCAGGCGACAAGGAGGCGGGAACCAATAATGTACAAAGGCCAACAGATAGCACAGTATCAAGACAGAGCAAGCAGTACGTTAATAAGAGATGTCAGATGAGTCCAGTGCTAAAAGGGCGAGTTATTCAATACAAATGGACCTTCCCGTTTGGCCTGGTATTCAACTGGGAAGGAAGCCAGAAACACATCACTTCGTCACAGGAAGGAGCTGACATACTGTAAATAGATTTCAAAGAGGGCCCCACGGGAAACAGAGCGCAGGCTATGGACAACAGGCCAAGACCTTGGTAGTGGACAACGGTGGGGGAGAAAAGAAGGGGGCCAAGGGTTAGACTACCACCTAAGGAGAGGAACAAGGAAGCAGACGGGGGAATGGGGGCACAAGAAGAGCCCAAAACAAAAGTAGCGATAGAGTGGTGGGTCTCTTTGAAGGTGGCAACAGAACAAGGGGGAGGATGGGGAGGGAGCAACCATCTGGGAATCAGAAAGGGCGAGTATGCCCGATGAAGGCGAGGAGCGGGGGGAGGGAATGGCAAGCTCTTCCAGGGGGAGGAAGGAGAAGGCAGAGGGGTAGGGGTGCAGGAAAGGGCACCAGCATTTTAACAGGGGGAAATAGAGGGGAGTGCAGAGGCTCAGGGTAACAGACAGAGGCACTGAGGGCTTGGGGCACGAATAGGAGAGGGGCCTTGAGCAGGGAAAAGGATCCTGAAGAGAGTGGGTACTGCAAGAGGCGGGAGGTACTTCAATCACGCATTCAAATGAGCAACATATAATGTCACGGGGCTCAATACCCCACTGAAGAGGAAGAAACTGGAGGAGTTAACCAGGAAGGAGGGCATTGACATCCTGGGGTTGCAGAAAATACACCTGATGGCGAGGGACCAGGACAGGCTGAAAATGAGGGGGTTTTGGTCAAATACTACACGCATCAAGTGGTACAAAAAAAGGAGGGGTGGCCATAGCAATCAAAGACATTGTAGACTTCAGAGTGGAGAAGGTCCTAAGGGACAAGTGGGGGAAGGTATGTGATGGTTAGAGGGATGCACTCAGGGGCCAGATACACAATAGCGTCGGTCTATGCCCCGAACGAGAGACAGGATGCGTTCCTTAGGAAATTCATGGGAAAACTATAGGACTTTGCGAGGGGACACATAGTGCTAATGGGGGACAATAACCTGGCATGGCAGAGGGACAAAGACAGAACAAGGAAAGACCAGAGGGGTTGGGGAGCGGTTGCCTCAACAGAACTCAAAGGATGGAACAAGCTGGATTAAGGGATGTATGGAGAGGCCTAAGGGAAGGAGGCTACACCTTCCTACCTTATATGCATGGCACACAGTCTAGAATCGACTACATCTGGGCCACTGCTGGGTAGGGTGAGGGGGGTAGAGGTGGGGCCCCAGGGAATAGCAGACCATAAACTAGTTACAATGGCACTAGAGCTTCGGAGGCGGACACATAAGATATGGGGGTGGAAATGCCCAGGGACCTTTTTGAGAGATCCAGTGATTAGAGAGGATTTGAGACGAAAATCAAGCAGTTCTTTGCACTAAACAAGGAAAATGAAACGAAGGAGAGCACCAGATGGGACGCCTTCAAGGCAACACTTTGGGGGGAGCTCATAGCTGTCAAAGCCTGCACAGACAGGCAGATGAAGGCGTTAGAGAAACAACTGGAGGCGGAAGTAGAGACAGCAAGGAGGGCTGTGGCAGCAAACCCCACTAGAGGAGCGCAAAGGACCTATAGGCAGACGGTAGGGCAGTTAGGGGTTTTGCTCACAAAACTGGCGGAGGGGGCACTCCTCTTTGTTAGGCAGCAATATTACGCAAAGGCCAACAAGGCAGACGCGCTAATGGCACACACATTGCGGGGAGCTGTGGGGAATAACTCTATACTGGCCCTGAAAGACGGTAAGGGTGGACTCCTAACAAGTAATCAAGACATACAAGAGCGCATAGCGGGGTTCTACGCCGACCTCTATACATCCCAAAATCCCCAAGATTTATATCAAGAGGACTTCCTCAGGAGGCTCCACTTACCCCGAATAGATACAGGCCCAAGAGGCCTTGAATCAGCCTCAGAGGACGAGGTGAGGAAAGTGGTGGGGAAACTGACGGCTAATAAGGCACCGGGGCCCGACGGCTACACAGCAGCCTTTTATAAAACATATATGGCCACACTGGTCACATACAACACAGATTTTCAATTTGTTCAAATAAACAGGCCGTATTACCCCTTCAATGGAGGAAACAAAAGTAACCCTGATCCCGAAACCCAACAAAGATCCCACAGAATGCACGTCCTACATGCCCATTGCCCTCATAAATATGGATGCCAAGATAATTACAAAGATACTGGCGACCAGGTTGGAGGGTCTTCTACCTAACCTCATTCACCCAGATCAAGCAGGCTGCGTATGGGGAAGACAAACAGCGGATAATATTCAGAGAGTGGCACACCTGGTCAAAAAGGGACAAAAAACAGATACACCAGCAGTACTTTTAGCGTTCGATGCAGAAAAAGCATTTGACCAGATGGAATGGTCCTTCCTATTTAAGGTCATGGAAGCGATGGGCCTAGGGGGAGACTTCCTCAAACAAGTGCAGGCAAATTACCGAGACCCGCATATGCGCCTAATAGTGAACAGAGAGATGTCTCGCCTCATGCAGCTGGGTAGGGGAACTAAACAAGGGTGCCCACTCTCCCACATTATATGCCATATACTTAGAACCTTTTCTTCAAGCAGTGAGGGACTCGGAGGAGAGTAGGGGGATTCCTTTTGGTGGGGAGAAACACAAGGTTGCGGCCTTAGCAGCAGATATGCTGCTGGCACTAACAAGACCCCAGGAATCAATTAGAGCAGTGGGAACACTATTGGACAGTATCAGGCCTACGCATAAACATCAAAGTCGGAACTTATGAACCTCTCGCTGAGACGGGAACCTGGGGAGGCCCTGAGGGAATCTAACCCATTTGTTTGGTCCCCAGTGTGAGCTAGATACTTGGGAGACCGCCTTACTCCAAACCTAGCGGGTTGGTATGCGGCAAATTACCCACCAATGCTCAAGGCAATAAGAAAAGAATTTCAGAGATGGAGAAACCTAAGACTATCATAGGTAGGGAGAATAGCGGCCGTAAAAATGGTAGTACTCCCCCCAACTCTTGTACTTGTTCCAAGCAATCCCAACAGCACTACCAACAAGCCTGTTCAGAGAGATGGATAAAATGGTGAACAAATTCATCTGGGAAGGGAAGAAGGCCAGGGTAAACGGGAAACTACTTGGAGCATCGAGGAGGGAAGGGGGCCTGGCCCTGCCCGACGTCTGTATTTACTATGAGGAAGCACAACTTTGGGTCATCAGAGAATGGTTCAAAGGTGGACAGAGGCAGCTATGGGTGGCTATGATCAGGCGGCAGCACGACACAAACTTCAAGAGGTGCTCTGGCTGCAAAACATCATAGGTCAGCACAGCTCTATGAAAGCACCATTATGGCATTAGTGGCAGATACCTGGGACAGGGTAGTTGAAACAAAGGGAAAAACGACCTATCCAACCCCATTTACTCACAGATTCCAAAATGGCGACTTCACTCCGAAAATGGCGACTTCACACCGGAAATGGAGGGGGGGGCATTCGGTCGGTGGAAGCAGGGTGCAGGGTATCGGGGATTTGTTCCAGGGAGACGAGATTCGCTCCTTCGAAGCGTGCAAGCGATACTTTAGGGTGGGAGAAGGGGAGCGGCTGCGATATGCACAGTTCAGAAACTGGGCGATGAATCCAGCCAATAAGAAAGCAGCCACTAGGAAACTGACACCCTTCGAGAAGTTCATAGGGAATAACGACGGAACGAAGGGGCTTATATTGCACGTCCACAAAATAATGGAAGGCGCTATGCCAAGAGCCACATGGGCGTACAAGCATAGATGGGAACAAACAGTGGGGCGAGAGATCACGAGGGAAGCATGGGGCAAACTCTGGGGGAAAATAAAGCTAGCAAAAGCGTCACAACTCCAAGGCACGTGGTACCAGATCCAGTACAGGTGGCACAATACACCTGCCAGGCTGCACAGTATTTACCCCAAAACTCAGCAGAGTGTTGGAGGGGATGCGGAGGCAGGGGTACGGCAGAGCAGCCTACTTCTACATGCCTGGGTAATTCTTACTATGTGTGATACTCGAACTAGCCTTGAACTTGGACCAGTCAGCAGTGCTGTACAGTCTACTAGCTTGTAGACATGCTATCCTCAGTATAACGTCATAGTCAATTGATGTTTATGACAATCCAGATCTACCACTGACTAAAATACTACTTCTGCTACTACTGGACTAGTCCACTAGCGAATGCCTCCAGTTACCCCTATAGCAACCACCCGCATCTATGCAAAGTTATTACTTTATTGTTGATTTACCTCATCCTCATATTGCACGTTACATCAATACATTATGTACCTCACACTGCCTAATTTAGTCTACCTGGGCGCCCTACTTACGCTAATGGTACTCTACACAATGTCTACTCCAACTAGGATAACCATACCTTGCCTCCTTAACTACCCATGCACAAGTCCAACTGTCCCTGGCCATACTAAATGACTACACCATCCTCAGAGTTGATAGAGAGGAAGCTCGAGGGGGAGGACTAGCTATCTTTGCCAAAGGCAATCTCTCCTTCGCCTAATATCAAATCATGTGAAGTTATGTCAATTAAAATACCCACAGCCAACTCTCAAACGCTGACCATCCACCTTATATACAGACCCCCTGGCCCTATCAATACCTTCATTGAAGACCTTTCCACAATTCTATCGGAAAACCTAAAGGATACCTCCCAAACTTTACTGTTAGGAGACCTCAATATAGGCTTTAATGACGCCAACGACCAACAAGCCACTGCAGAGGCTAACATCTTGTCAGAACTCGGCTTCACCCAGAGAGTGAAGGAACCAACTCATAATAAAGGGAGAAGTCTCGATTGGGTCGCAGATCATAACTAATGTCTCCATCACCTCCATCTCACCCCAAATCTGGACGGACCATTATCTGATCTCTTTTACACTAGCAACTAAAAGACCCACCCTACAGCCACCTCTTGCCCTTCCTACACTTGCGAGAAACAAGAAAAATATCACAGCAGACAAACTACTCCCCAGTATCCTGCCTACCCTTATCTCCCTACCTGACAACATGGATCCCAGCCTCCTAGTTGAAGAATATAACAAAGCTATGAACACAAACAACTCTTGATAATATCGTCCCGCTAAAACTCTAATAGAAAACCTAAAAGCCACCTCAACAACTGGTTTACTCCTCATTTAAAAAACCTAAGACTAGACAAAAGAAAATGCGAAACTGCCTGGAAACTTCATCCCACCGTAGAAAACAAACTAAAGTTAATCAAAATGTCATCCCAATACAAGAAGGATAGAATATATTATATAGGATACATTCCTCACCGTAATCGTATTTCTGAAGCTTGTATCTGCTTAGATTCACATGCTGTGCATAGGCTGAAATATAGTGGAAGCTGCGGAGTATTACCGTTTGTTTTTCGAAACTCGAAAATGGGCGTCGACACAGGGCGTGCCAGTAATACTATCCCTAGTGGGACGTCCACTGTAACCATGATCACTCACGCGTGTAGGCCCCTCAGATTGTATTTTTTCTGACAGAAGGTAGCATGAGGAGTAGCGCGAGTACAGATTATCCAAGCAGATAGGAAGATAAGACTACAAGCATCCATGCGCCTTCTCTCAGAGGGGAGGAAGGGCGGGTCGCATGTGAATCTAGCAGATACAAGCATCAGAAATACGATTACGGCGAGTAATGTATCCCTTCGGAGTCTTGTGGAATCTGCTTAGATCACATGCTGTGCATAGATTAGCGAGCAGTGTTAGAAGAAGGAGGTGAGATGTGAGAAGGGTCATGAGCAAACAGATGTCTTATAACCGCTTGTCCCACTTGAGTATCTGTCTTGGAATGAGTGTCAATGCAGTAGTGCTGAGTAAAAGTGTGAATAGAGCTCCAGGTAGCTGCTTTGCAAATGGTGTCAAGGGGTACATTTGCAATGAAAGCCAGAGTTGCCCCAATGCCTCTTGTAGAGTGGGCTCTTGGCGTAAAAGGCAAAGTCTTTTCAGAAAGGGAGCAACATAGTTGGATATAATTGACTATTTGGAGATGGCACCTTTAGAGACTCAATCTCCCTCTCTGCCTGTAGCTACGGATACAAACAGTTGGTCTGTTTTTCTTAGCTGTCTGGTCTTGTCTACAGAGTGGAGGACCGCTCTTTGCACATCTAGAGTGTGTAGTTTCGCCTCAGCAGAGCTTTTGGGTTCTTGGAAGAAGGCCTGAAGCTCGATGGACTGGTTAACATGGAATTTAGATATAAACTTAGGTGAGAACCTAGGGTGTGTTCGTAGAACCAGTTTATCCTTATGACCAGTAAAGAAAGGATCCTGCACTGACAGAGCCTGAATTTCACTGACCCTTCTTATGGATGTAATGGCTACTAAGAAGGCAGTTTTTTAGGTCAGGTGTTTGAGACTGGCTTTATGCATGGGTTCAAATGGTGGGCCCATAAGCTTAGCAAGCACCACATGAAGGTCCCAACCAGGTGGTAGGTTTGAAATTGGAGGGTGGAGTCTCATGAAGGCTTTAACCACTGGTACTTTCCACCACAAAACCTTGTTGTGGGAAGTGGTGTAGGCTGAGAGATGTACCTTTAGTGAGTTAAATACCAGGCCTGCATCCAGCAGGTGGAGCATGTAAGTGACAATATTTGAAGGAGTGCAATCAACTGGGTTGATTTGCTTATTCTGGCACCACATAACAAATCTTTTCCATTTATCAAATGGACAGTGCCTCGTGTCAGGTTTCCTAGATTCCTTTAGGATGTCCATACATCTCTGTGGTAAGTTGAGATGTCCAAACTCTATGACTTCAGGAGCCATGCTGCCAGGTTCATTGAGCTGGGTTGATGATGCACGGTTTGACCTTGGTGCTGGGACAGTAGGTTGTACCAGCACGGGAGTCTGATTGGTTCGCACACTGTTAGTCTGCGTAGGTGTGGGAACCACGGTTGCCTCGCCCACATGGGAGCAACTAGGATGAGCGTCATCGATTCCCTGTGCATCTTGTTGACCACCTTCCTCATCAGAGCAGTGGGTGGAAAAGCGTAGGCAAACATCCCTGACCAGTTCATCCACAGGGCGTTCCCCTTGGAGTCTGGCTGGGGGAACCTGGACGCGAATCCTGAGCATTGCCTGTTTTCGCTTGTGGCGAATAGATCTGTAGTGGGGAAACCCCACTGTGAGAAGATGTCTTCTACGACTTCTCTGACTAGACACCATTTGTGTTCTCTTGGGAGGGGGATGCTCAGAGCGTCCGCTAGCGAATTGAGATCCCCTGGAACATGTTGAGATGACAGGTAAATGTTCCGTCTGAGTGCCCATTTCCACATTTTCTGGGCAAGCTTGGACAGATTTGGCGAACGAGTCCCTCCCCGTTTGGTTAGGTAAAACATCGCTGTTGCGCTGTCCGTCAGGATCTGCCCGACAGGTTCAACAGGTGGGGCTCGAACGCCTGACGCGCTCTGAATACTGCCAGAAGCTCTAGCAGATTGATGGGATTCTTGGCTACTGTGTGAGACCAGTGACCCTGAGCTGTGTGGTGGAGGAGGTGTGCTCCCCACCCTGACAGGGATGCGTCTGTAGTGACTACAGCCTGTACTTCTGGATCGTAAAAGGGTTTCCCCTTTGACAGGTTCTCTCTTGTCCACCAGTGAAGACTTTGTACAAGTATTGGCGAAACGACCACTAGATCGTCCCACTGACCTCTTGCCCGAGACCACTGTTTCGCCAACCATTCTTGTATGGGTCGCATGCGCAGGTGGGCGTGGGGGACCAGGTAAATACATGACGCCATCATGCCTAGCAAACATCGCTTTGCACACCCTTATCTGGCGACCGGGCTGATAGAGGAATTTGCCGTAGTAGATTCCGAATTCTTTCCTCTGATGGAAAGGCCAACCCCTCTTTAGTGTTTAGGACAGCTCCTAGGAACTGTTTGGAGGTGCTTGGCACCAGGCTTGATTTTTTTCTCGTTTATGGAGAAACCCAATTCGAAGAGGAGGTTGATCGTTCTCTGAATGTTTGATCTGCAAATTACCGGGGTCTCCCCCGTGATGAGCCAGTCGTCCAGGTAAGGGTACACTGGGATTGCCTCCCTGCGTAGGTGTGCTGCCGCCACTGCCAGTACCTTGGTGAATACCCTTGGAGCCGAGGCTATACCGAAGGGCAGCACCTTGAACGGGTAGTGTTGACTGTCCACCTTGAAACGCAAGAAACTTCTGTGCGCGGGAAACATGGAAATATGAAAATAGGCATCTTTCATGCCCAATGTCGCCATGTAATCCTTTTTTTTTTTAGGAGGGGGATTACACCTCTTGGAGAGTAGTCAGGCGAAACTTTCGGGGCTTGACATACTTGTTTGCAGGGCGCAAATCTAATACTGGGCGCATTGTCAGATCTTTTTTTGGCACAAGGAAGTAAGTTGAATAAATACCCTTGTTTACCTGGTTGCCCAGGACGAGTTATATCACGTCCTTTGCTAGAAGATTGAAGATCTCCTCAAGGAGGATCTTCTGGTGGTCTGAGGGATGTATTTTTTGGCGTGGAGGGTGGTTTCGGGGACGCTCGAGTAGTTCTATGCAGTATCCTGCAGACACTGGACAGCACCGATCTGTCTGATGTGATCCCTTCCCAAGCTTGGGTGAAGTTCTACTGGGGCTGCATCTACCCTTACCACGGCCCCTCTTGTTTCCTCTGCTGTAACTCTGGGTAGACTGCTGGTCGTTACCCCAGGATGTACCCTGCCCCTGTGAATAGTTGGAGCCTCTCTGTGAATTTTGGTCACGTGGGCGACGAAAATTACTATTACCTCTTTGATTAGGGGGCTTGTTGGTCAACTGTCCCAGGGTTTTCAGAGTCTCATACTCATCTTTGGCATTCTTTAATGCGTCTATCGCTTTACCAAACAGTAGATTAGGCTCCACCGGCATGTCGATTAGGGATGCTTGTGTCTCGGGTTTAAACCCTGACTGTCTTAACCAAGCATGCCTCTTAATGACCGTGCTCTGTTATTAGCCTGCCGGCGTTATCTGCGGCATCAAAGGTTGCCTTAAGGATGCAACCGGACACGGCTCTCCTCTCCGATGCAACCTGGGCCAACTGGTCCTTTAAGGGTTCCAGTGCGGAGTCGATGACAGCATCTAGTTGCTCTCACTGGTGGTAGTTGTAACTCGCCAGCAGAGTGGTGGAGTTGGCAATCCTTGCCTGGTAAGCGGAAGTGGAGGCTACCTTCCTTCTCAACCCGTAGATCTTGCTCTCTTTGTCAGGGGGGGGGGGGGGGCCTCAGATGATGATAGAGGCGTTCCCGCCCTCTTCCGGGTATCAGTAACTACCAGTGAGTCCGGCTTCAGTTGCCCCCTTATGTAAAGCGGGTCTGATTGGGCTGCCCTGAACAGTTGTTCGACTCTAGGGTTTACTGCTCTGGTGAGGTTAGGATTGAGAAGGGAAGGATCAATTCTCTGTTGAATGGACTTGAGAATTGGAATGGCCTGGGCAATGGGTTTCTTCTCCCCTACTAGTTCCTCAGCAAAGTCCCTCTCCTCCTGTGCCCCTTGAGTGTCTATGCGGAAGTGTTCTACCGCTTTAGTCAAGACCTCATTTAGGAGGGGCTGGCTGTCGATTGGAGAGTCGGTGACTTGAGGATCTTTGTCTACCGGGGAGTCTATTCTGTAGACTTCTGGGTCATCTTCCCCCTCCTCCTCCTCTTGGTCCTAGTCGTCCCCATAATAGTCCACCCCAGTTTGGTCGTCCAACGTTATGAAGTGGATCCTCACTATGCTGGGTGTAAGGCTGAATGTAAAAAGGGTCCGAAGACCGACCTTGCGTAGGGGTCTCGAACCAAGGTTTCTTACCAGGGGGCTGCGGGTCCCTAGACCCTGGGGGAGTAGCCCCATCAGGGGGAGAGGAAGTGTTCTCGGTTTTTGGAGTAGAAGTCTGCTAGGGAGGACATTCTAGACATAACCCTGTCTATATCCTCATTGGCCCATATTTTGGAGCTGGGAATGACCCTTTCTTGAGAGGGTTCCCCTTCTACAACTGGACTGGACCTATGGGCTTGTGCAGGGGTCTTGGCTAGCTGTTTCTCAGAAGACTTAGCACTGTCTTTATGTACTTGTGGTGCAGAAGAAGGATAAGATGGTTTCTTCTGCCGTTCCCCCCCCCCTTCCCCCTGAGTGGAAGAGTGTTTCCCTGGTGTTTTTACCCTCAGAGCTTTTCGACGCATGGCGTCGAGATTCGGTGGTAGTGTCCCCTTCCTTAGAATGAGGGCTTTGGGATTCGGAAACAGCCGCCGAATGGTCTGCTGACGCCGACTCTTGGTGAGCGGCCTGGGGCTGGCAGTCGGCTTTATCCTCGAACGAACCTACCTCCATAACTTTGGTGAGTGAAGCACTCTTGGCACCTTTGGATGGTTGCCTGGTGTCGTGAGGTGATCTTGACCGAGAACGCCCAGAGGACACCGATTCGGTGGACCGTTCTTTGTGTGCCTCTTTCCGAGAACTCGACACGCGGGTCGAGTCTCGGTTGGACTTCGAGTGCTTAGGTGTGGAAGTGGTGTGGGTAGCGCTCGTGTTGCCGGGTGTGTTCCCCATAACTGCCCTGCCGGGTAGCCTTCCGAGGTCGGGGACTTGCGCTTGGGCGTCTTTCGACGACTGTTTGCCCTCGCCGCCCGACAGTACAGCATCGCTGCAATCACTGAAGGTGCCCTCCGCTTCCATGGCCTTGCGTAGCCTGCCGTGGTGGGCCCAACGTTTGGTCGAGCGGTCCTCAAGTGTCTTAGCCTTGAACTGGCTACATGCTCTGCAGTTCGCCTCGGGGTGGTCCCTTGGCAAGCAGAGGTTACAGGTGGCGTGTTTGTCAACCCAAGGATATTTGCGGTTGCACTTGGGGCAGAATTTGAAAGGGGTAGCCTCCATACGCATCCTTTGGCAGCGGGCTAGTGTGTGTAAGAAAATATATACGAGTGTAGAGTATGTTACCTCTCTCTACTTGCAGGGCCGAGGCCAGGGGCCTTCCGAGGCCCAAAGTCCGTTGTGCAGCTCTCAACGGTTGTTTCTTCTCGGGCCGGCGTCGAACTTCGATGATTCGATGTGGGATTGGAAGAAACAGGCAAATATCGATTTTTTGCAAAATGTGGCTGAAAGCCAGGGAACTCCGCAGAATGCTTCCGTCAAGTATGGCGGAAAAAAACAATCTGAGGGTCCTACACGCGTGAGGGACCATGGGTACAGTGGATGTCACACTAGGGATAGTATTACTGGCACGCCCTGTGTCAACGCCCATTTTTGAAAAACAAACTAATACTCTGCAGCTTCCACTAGATGTCGCCCTTTGGGGGGGTTGGAGGAAGAGAGAGGGGAAGAGAGAGGGGAGGAAGAGAGAGGGGAAGAAGAGAGGGGAAGAAGAGAGGGGAAGAAGAGAGGGGAAGAAGAGGGGAAGAAGAGAGGGGAAGAAGAGAGGGGAAGAAGAGAGGGGAAGAAGAGAGGGGGAGAGGAGGGAGGGAGAGGAGGGAGGGAGAGGGGGGAGGGAGAGGGGGGAGGGAGAGGGGGGAGGGAGAGGGGGAGGGAGAGGGGGGAGGGAGAGGGGGGAGGGAGAGGGGGGAGGGAGAGGGGGGAGAGGGGGAGGGTTAGGGGGGAGAGGGGGGAAAGAGAGGGAGGGAGAGGGAGGGAGAGGGAGGGAGGGAGAGAGAGGGAGAGGGAGAGGGAGGGAGAGGGAGAGAGATAAGGGATACATTACTCACCGTAATCGTATTTCTGATGCTTGTATCTCCTTAGATTCACATGCTGTGCATAGGCCGACATCTAGTGGAAGCTGCGGAGTATTACTGTTTGTTTTTCGAAACTCGAAAATGGGCGTCGACACAGGGCGTGCCAGTAATACTATCCCTAGTGTGACGTCCACTGTACCCATGATCCCTCACGCGTCTAGGACCCTCAGATTGTATTTTTCCTGACATGAGGAGTAGCGCGAGTACAGATGATCCAAGCAGATAGAAGATAGATAAGACTACAAGCATCCATGCGCCTTCTCTCAGAGGGGAGGAAGGGTGGGTCGCATGTGAATCTAAGGAGATACAAGCATCAGAAATACGATTACGGTGAGTAATGTATCCCTTCTGAGGCTTGTGGAATCTGCTTAGATCACATGCTGTGCATAGATTAGCAAGCAGTGTAAGAAGGAGGTGGTATTTGAGAAAGGTCATGAGCAAATGTCTTAGAACCGCTTGTCCCACTTGAGTATCTGTCTTGGAATGGGTGTCAATACAGTAGTGCTCAGTAAAAGTGTGAATAGAGCTCCAAGTAGCTGCTTTGCAAATGGTGTCAAGGGGAACATTTGCAATGAAAGCCACAGTGGCCCCAATGCCTCTTGTCGAGTGGGCTCTGGGCGTAAAAGGCAAAGTCTTGTCAGAAAGAGAGTTACACAACTGGATACAGTTGACAATCCACTTGGAGATTGCACCCTTACAGACGCGATCTCCCGCTTTGCCTGTGGCTACAGAGACAAACAGTTGATCTGTTTTCCTAAGCGGTCTGGTCTCGTTTACGTAGTAAAGGACCGCCCTACAGACATCTAGGGTGTGTAGTTTAACCTCAGCCGAGCTTTGTGGGTTTTGGAAGAAAGCCGGAAGCTCGATGGACTGGTTTACATGGAATTTAGAAATAAACTTAGGTGAGAACCTAGGGTGTGTCCGTAAACCCAGCTTATCCTTATGAATAGTAAAGAAAGGATCCTGCACTGACAGAGCCTGAATTTCACTGACCCTTCTTATGGATGTAATGGCTACTAAGAAGGCCGTCTTATAGGTTGGGTGTTTGAGACTTGTTTTATGCATGGGCTCGAATGGGGGACCCATGAGTTTAGATAGCACCACGTTCAGGTCCCATCCTGGTGGTGGGTTAGATAGAGGAGGATGAAGTCTCTTTACTCCCTCCATGAAGGCTTTAACCACGGGTACCTTCCACCACGACACCTTGCTATGTGAGGTGGTGTACGCTGACAGTGCTGCCAGGTGTACCTTTATTGAGTTGAAAACCAACCCTGCGTCCAGCAGGTGGAGCATGTATGTCACGATTGTGGAAGGAGTGCAATCACCTGGGTTGATTTGTTTATTCTGGCACCAGATAACGAATCTCTTCCATTTGTCGAAGTAGCAATGCCTCGTGTTCGGTTTCCTAGACTCTTTTAGGATGTCCATACACCTCTGTGGTAAATTGAGATGTCCAAACTCTATGACCTCAGGAGCCATGCTGCTAGGTTCATGGAGTTGGGTAGAGGATGCACCTTCTGATCTTGGTGCTGGTACAAAAGATTGTACCAGCCCGGGAGTTTGATGGGATCGCACACCGAACGTCTGCGTAGGTGTGGAAACCACGGTTGTCTCGCCCACATGGGAGCAACTAGGACGAGCGTCATCGACTCTCTGTTCATCTTGTTCACCACCTTCCTGATGAGGAGTTGGTGGAAAAGCGTACGCAAACATCCCTGACCAGTTCATCCACAGGGCGTTCCCCAGGGAGTCTGGTTGGGGAAACCTGGATGCGAATCCTGGGCACTGTCTGTTTTCGCTTGTGGCGAATAGGTCTATAGTGGGGAAACCCCACTGAGAGAAGAGATCTTCTACGATTTCTCTGTGTAGACACCATTCGTGTTCCTCCGGAAGGGGATCTCTGCTCAAAGCGTCCTCTAGAGAATTGAGATCCCCTGGAACATGTTGAGAAGACAGAAAGATGTTCTGTCTGAGTGCCCATATGCAAATTTTCTGGGCAAGTCTGGACAGATTTGGCGAACGAGTCCCTCCTTGCTTGTTCAGGTAGAACATGGCTGTCGTGCTGTCCGTCCGGATCTGCACCGACAGGTTCAGTAGGTGGGGCTTGAATGCTTGGAGTGCTCTGAAAACTGCCAGAAGCTCTAGCAGGTTGATGTGATTCTTGGCCACTGTGTGAGACCCAGAGACCCTGAGCTGTGTGGTGGAGATGGTGAGCTCCCCATCCCGTCAGGCATGCGTTCGTCGTGACTACCGCCTGTATCTCGGGATCGTAAAAGGGTTTCCCCTTGGATATATTGTCTCTTCTCCACCAGTGGAGGCTTTGTGCAAGTGTTGGCGAAACGACCACTAGATCGTCGCACTGACCACTTGCCTGAGACCACAGTTTTGCCAACCATTCTTGCATGGGACGCAGGCGCGCGTGGGGGACCAGGTAAATACATGACGCCATCGTGCCCAGCAAACGCATTGCTTTGCGTACTGTTATCTGGCGACCGGTTTGATATTGCGGAATTTGCATTAGTATATTCCGAATTTTTTCCTCTGAAGGAAAAGCCAACCCCTCTTGAGTATTTAGAACAGCTCCTAGGAACTGCTTGGAGGTGCTGGGCACCAGACTTGATTTTTTTCTCGTTTATGGAGAAGCCCAATTCGAAGAGGAGGTCGATAGTTCTTTGAATGTTTGCCCTGCAAATTACTGGGGTCTCCCCCGTGATGAGCCAGTCGTCCAGATAAGGGTACACTGGGATTGTCTCCCTGCGTAGGTGTGCCGCCGCCACCGCTAGTACCTTGGTGAATACCCTTGGAGACGAGGCTATCCCGAAAGGCAGTAACTTGAACTGGTAGTACTGACTGTCCACCTTGAAGCGCAGATATTTTCTGTGCGCTGGGAACTTGGAAATATGAAAATAGGCATCTTTCATATCCAATGTTGCCATGCAATCCCCCTTTTTTAGGAGGGGAATTACCTCTTGGAGAGTAGTCATGCGAAATTTTTTGGGGCTTGACATACTTGTTTGCAGGCCGTAAATCCAATACTGGGCACATTGTCAAATCTTTTTTGGCACAAGGAAGTAAGTTGAATAAATACCCTTGTGTACCTGGTGTCCCGGGACGAGTTCCATCGCGTCCTTTGCGAGAAGATTTTCGATCTCTTCGAGTAGGATCTTCTGGGGGTCTAAGGAGTGTTTTCTCTGTCGTGGAGGGTGGTTTCGGGGACGCTCTATGAGTTCTATGCAGTATCCTGCGGACACTGTGGACAGCACCCATCCGTCTGATGTGATCCCTTCCCAAGCTTGGGTGAAGATGGAAATGCGTTCCCCTACTGGGGAGCCGTGAGAAGGGACCCTGAACAGAGCGTCACTGTTATTGGACTGCCTCTACCCCTACCACAACCTCTTTTGTTACCCCTGCCATAACTCTGGGTAGACTGCTGGTTAGTGTCCATGTAGTACCCTGGCCTTGGGAATAGTTTGAGCCTCTTTGGGAGTTTTGTCCACAAGACCGACGGAAATTGCCATTCCCTCTCTGGTTAGGGGGTTTGTTGGTTAGTTGCCCTAGGGACTTGAGTGTCTCGAACTCGTCGTTGGCATTCTTCAGCGCGTCCTCGACCGCCTTTCCAAAAAATAGATCCGGCTCCACCGGCTTATCTATCAATGATGCTTGGGTCTCGGCCTTGAAACCAGACTGCCATAGCCAAGCATGCCTCTTGATGACCGTGCTTTCAGCAATTAATCTGCCGGCGTTATCCGCGGCATCAAAGGTTGATTTTAAAATGCAACCTGACACGGCTCTACCCTCTGCCGAAACTCGTGCCAATTGGCTTTTTAAGGGTTCTGGGGCAGGGTCTATGAGAGCCACGACTTCTTCCCACTGGTGGCAGTTGTAACTAGCCAGTAGGGTGGTGGAGTTGGCAATCCTTGCCTGGTAGGCAGAAGTGGAGGCTACTTTCCTGCCCAAGCCATAAATCTTCTTGCTCTCCTTGTCAGGGGGAGCTTCGGACGATGGCAAGGGTGTTCCCGCCCTCTTACGGGTGTTTGTAACAACCAGGGAGTCCGGTTTGAGATGTCCCCTTATGTACAGTGGGTCAGATTGGGCTGCCCTGAAAAGCTCTTCATTTCTGGGGTTTACTGCCCGAGTGAGATTGGGGTTAACAAGGGAAGGGTCTATCCTCCTTTGTATTGACTTAAGGATAGGGATGGCCTGAGCAACAGGTCTCTTTTCTCCCACCAATTCCTCTGCAAAGTCCCTCTCTTCCTGAGCACCTTAGGTGTCAATGTGGAAGTGCTGTGCCGCTCTGGACAGGACCTCATTCAGGAGAGGCTGGTTGTCGACAGGGGAGTCGGTAACCGCGGGCTCTGTCTCTACCGGGGAATCTACCCTGTATGTATCTGGGTCGTCCTCCTCCTCCTCCACCTCCTCCTCATCATCATCCCCATAATAGCCTGTCCCAGGTTGTTCTTCGAACATGCCCACGTCTGGATCCTCACCAAAGGATGGATCTTCCCGATATTGAGAACAGGGCTGTGTATAGAAGAGGTCTGAAGACTGAGTTGGTGCTTCACCCCGGGACTTCTTACTTGGAGGTAATGGATCCTTAGAGCCTGAGGGAGTTGACCCTTCTGGGGTATAAGAGAGAAAGTGTTCCGGGTTTTTGGCGTAGAAATCTGCCAATGATGACATCCTTGACATTACTCTGTCTATGTCATCACTGGACCATTCCCTTGAACTGGGCTTTCCCTGTTTTATCCTGACTAGACCTACTGGTTTGAACAAGGGTCTTAGGGACAAGAGACTGAGACTTGTCCGTCTGTTTAGGTGGAGTACAATGTAGTTTAGGAGTGGAAGTAGGCTGGGACTGCTTACTTCATTGTTTTCCCCCCTCCCCGCAGGTGGAAGAGTGTTTCCCCGATTTTTGGGCCCCATCAGAGCTTTTTGATGCCTGGCGCCGAAATTCGGGGGTAGAGTCCCTGTCTCTGGAGAGTGTAAGGGATTCGGTAGCAGCCTTCGCGCTGCCTGTAGACGCCAACTCCTGGAGTGCGGCCTGGGGGTAGAGGTCGGCTTCGTCCTCCGACGACCGAACCTCAGTCACTAAGGGGAGCGAGGCACTCTTAGCAACAGTGGAGGGTTGCCTGGTGTCATGAGGCGATCTCGAACGCAAACGCCCAGAGGACACTGACTCGGTGGACCGTTCTCTACGTGCCTCTTTCCGAGAACTCAACGTGCGCGTCGAGTCTCAGTTGGACCTTTGTTTGCTGGAAGTGGTGTGGGTAGGGCTCGTGTCGCCGGGGTCTTCCCCACAGCTGCCCTGCCGGACAACCTTCCGAGGTCGGGGACTTGCACTTGGCTGTCCATCGACGCCACATTGCCCTCGCCGTCCGAAAGTACGGCGTCGCTGCCATCGCTGAAGGCACCCTCTGCGGCCATGGCCTCTTGTCGCCTGGCGTGGTGGGCCCAACGCTTTGTCGAATGGTCCTTAAGGCTCTTCGGTTTAAACCGACTGCACGCTCTGCAATTCGCCTCAGGGTGGTCCCTCGCCAAGCAGAGATTACACATGGCGTGTCTGTCAACCCAAGGATACTTGCGGTTGCACTTGGGGCAAAATTGATAGGGGGTACCCTCCATACGCACCCTGTGGCAGCGGGCTGGGAGTGTAGGAATATAAGTAATGTACCTATATTAATCAGAGTGTAGGATATGTGTCACCCCCCACTCTCCCTACTTGCAGGGCTGAGTGCAGAGGACTTCCGAGGCCCAAATCCGTTGCTGTAGTCCGACGGTTGAATTTTCTCCGATCCGGCGTGGAGTGTCGATGTTCGGAGACTCGACGTATAGGTGGAATAAACAGGGAAATATAAAACAATATTTGCAAAATCTGACTAAGTCAGGGAACTCCGCTCAGTGCTTCCGACCAGCATGGCGGAAAAAAACAATCTGAGGGTCCTAGACGCGTGAGGGATCATGGGTACAGTGGACGTCACTAGGGATAGTATTACTGGCACGCCCTGTGTCGACGCCCATTTTTGAGTTTCAAAAAACAAACTGTAATACTCCGCAGCTTCCACTAGATGTCGGCCTATGCACAGCATGTGATCTAAGCAGATTCCACAAGCCTCAGAAATAGATATATATGGAACAAGTTACTTACCTATAACTGTTGTTCTCCAGCATGGGTCTGGCATGGATTCACATGCTCATGAATATTCCCCGTCGTCAGGCTGGGAATCCTCGGTAAAGAAAAAATCAGTATCAGTTTCGTTTCTGAGCTGTCTTTCTTAGTAGTAACCAATCACTGATCTCTGGGTCATACTGCCACCAGCCAATGACTGCCCTCTCCCTAAGCCACTCCCCTGGCAGCCATCCTCAGATTTGGTAGCATGTAAAGTGGCAGTATGACCAAATGAAGAGCCGCAGAGGGGAAGGAGGGAGGGTTCGCATGTGAATCCATGCCAGACCCATGCTGGAGAACAACAGTTACGGGTAAGTAACTTGTTCCTTCTCCAGCATGGGGTCTGGCATGGATTCACACGCTCATGAATATAAGAATACATAGCAGTATACACATGCACAACCACGGGAGGTGGCAACAGGCTCAACATTAAGCAATACAACAACTCAACATTAAGCATCTCTTACCTCCTCACCAGGCTCACCTTAAGCGAACAGGTTGCGCAGCACTGCTTGGCCGACCCTGGACTCCTCCCTGGAGTCCTGATCGACGCAGTAGAATCTTGTGAAGGTGTGCGTCGACCTCCATGTAGCAGCCCTGCAGATGTCCAGCAGGGGCACACCAGAACGGAACACCGTGGTAGCAGCGATCGCTCTGGTCGAATGTGCTCTCGGACAGCCAGGAAGCGGTCGGTTTGCCAACCGGTGACAGTGCATGATGCAGCCAGAGAGCCACCGGGAAATGGAAGCCTTCGAGAGAGCCTTCCCTTGATTCACAGGTCCAAAGTTCACAAACAGTTGTGATGTCTTCCGAAAACTCTTCGTGCGGTCCACGTAGAACTTCAGCGCTCTAGCTACGCCCAGCGAATGCAGAGTCCTCTCGGCCTGCGACGAAGGCGAGGGGAAGAAAACTGGCAACACCAAGGGCTCGTTGAGATGGAAGTCCGACGGCACCTTGGGCATAAAGGAGGGGTGCATCCTCAGCACCACCCTCGTGTCGTGAAAAGTCAAGTATGGAGGCTTGCAAGATAGGGCCTGGATCTCGCCCACTCATGCGGAGGTGATGGCCACGAGAAATGCTGTCTTTCACGACAGGAACTTCAACGGCGCCGAATGCATAGGCTCCAATGGGGCCCCCCCATGAGCCTAGTCAGCACCACATTGAGCTCCCACGCCGGGGCAGGGGCCTTCACCAGCGGGAACGATCGGAATAGTCCCTTCATAAATTCCTTCACCAGGCGATGAGACCACAAGGACGCCCGTCCTGTAGTTCTGGTGTATCGGGAGATGGCAGCCAGATGTATCTTGATGGAGGCGTGAGCCAGTCCAGCTTTTGCCAGCGACAGTAGGTACGGTAAAACTTGAGGGGCCGTAACCCGCAGAGGGTTAATCTTCTGTGAACGGCACCAGACAGAGAACCTCTTCCACTTATGTCCATAGCACTCGAGAGTTGAGGATGCCCTGGCTTTTGCAAGAACCTCTCTGCAGTCAGCCGGGATATCGTATCCTCCAAACTCTAGTGCTGCAGGAGCCAAGCCTGCAAGTTCAGCGACTCCAGGGCGTGATGAAGAATGGCGCCTCCTTCTCTGGAGATAAGATCCGCGTCCGTCGCCAGCTTGATAGGTGGGGACGCTGACAAGTCCAGAAGGTCTGGGAACCAGATCTGTCTCGGCCACGCCGGTGCAACGAGGATCATCCTGCGCCTGGACCTCTTGAGCTGGTTGATGAGACGGAACGGCAACGGAGGGAACGCGTTCAGGAACAGGCCGTCCCAAGGGAACGAGAAAGCATTGCCCATGCTCCTCGGCTGTGTGAACCTGCTGGCGAACCTCTGGCACTTGGAGTTCGTCGCCATCGCGAACAGGTCGATCTGGGGTTTGCCCCCATCGTTGCACGAGCCGATCCACCTGGTCCTGGCGTAGTTCCCACTCGTGGCACGAGCGCAGCTCCCGGCTGAGTGAGTCAGCGATGGTGTTTTTTATTCCTGCCAGGTGGAAGGGAACCAGAAACATCCCCTGGCCGACGGCCCAGTGCCACAGATCCTGGGCCTCCTTGGATAGGGCTGGGGATCTGGTGCCTCCCTGCTTCCGGATGTAGAACATCGTGGTGGTGTTGTCTGTGAAGATCCTCACCAATTTGTCCTTGAGGGACGGAAGGAACGATTTGAGCGCCCAGAACACGGCTCGTAGCTCCAGGATGTTGATGTGGAGAGACCTCTCCTCCGGGAGCCAGAGGCCTCTTGCGTGGAGATCTCCGGTGTGGGCCCCCCATCCCTCCAGGGAGGCGTCCGTCGTCACCGTCTCCCAATACGCCCGGGTCTGAAACTCTGTGCCTGCCATGAGGTGCGCACAGGTACCCCACCATAGAATCGCCCGACGGAACTCCTCGTCAAGCGGGATCTTGTCTTCGAAGCTGCCCGCCGCTTGAATCCTGCGGGCGTCGAGGGGTAGCGGACGCATCCGAAGTCTGCAAACGGGCACAAGGTAGACGCATGAGGACATCATCCAGAGGAGGGACTTGATGGACCTCACCCTGGCCACATCCGTGGCCAACAGGTGCTGCACCTTGCCCAAAATGGCCTTTGTCCTTTCTTCCGACGGAGATGCCAATCGCTCGACTGTATCGAGCTTCGCTCCCAGAAACAGTGCCACCTGCGACGGAGCCAGGTGGGATTTGGGGTAGTTGATGGCGAATCCCAGTTCCGTGAGCAGGTGGACGGTCCTCGCCGTGTGTTCGACGGCGAGTTCTCTTGACCTTGCACGGATTAGCCAGTCGTCCAGGTAGGGGTAGACGTGGATCCCTGCAGGCGCAGCCGCGCCGCCACTGGTGCGAGGCACTTGGTGAACACCCTGGGTGCCGACTTTAATCCGAACGGCAGGGCTATGAATTGCTAGTGACGCCCCTGGAATACGAATCTGAGGAACTTTGTGTCCTTTTAGAATGGGGATGTGGAAGTAAGCATCCTCCAGGTCCAACGACGATAGGGAGTCGCCCTCCTCCAGCTGTCCCAGCACGTGCTGAAGGGTGACCATCCTGAATTTCTGTGCCTTGATGTACTTGTTTAACCGACGCAGGTCCAAGATGGGGCACCAACCGTCTGAGTACCTTTCGGTGCTCCCGGTGCCCGCGGACTCGCGGTGCTTGGCCTTCTGTTGGGCCCCCGTCACTGGGGTGCCCTCAGGACTTAGAAGACCGCTCAGACTTTTGCTTCGCCTTCTCACCTGCTGTGCTCTTCTCCAGCCAGGCGGCGAGGCGGGAACGAGGATCTTGCTTGGTCCGTTTCGACAGGTTCTTGCAGAACGCACAGTCCTTCTCCACGTGCGTCTTGTCCTCATGAAGGCAGTAGAGACATCTCGAATGCTCGTCCTCCTTGAAAAAATTTTGCAATCCGCATCCCGGGCAGCTCCTGAACAGCTTGGATCCGGGAGTCGAGCTTCCCTTGTCCTGGGCCATGTCCGTTGAGGTAGGCCTCAGATCTTCTGGAACCTCCAAGAAGCGTAACTCAACGAAAACTTCACCCTTGAGGGGCGTAGAAGAATTCCGAAACGGGTCCCCGTTATCGGAAGTGGAAACGGTGGAGCTTGAAGCTCGATTAAACCGAAAAAATGAGAAAATATCCTGAACAAGCGTGAAAACGCAGTAAAAGCTCGAGAGCTAAAGCACGAGGACTCCCAACACTTGAACCTGCGGTAAAAATCTGAGGATGGCTTCCAGGGGAGGGGCCTAGGGAGAGGGCAGTCATTGGCTGGGGGCAGTATGACCTAGAGATCAGTGATTGGTTACTACTAAGAAAGACAGATCAGAAACGAAACGGATACAGACTTTTTCTTAGATACACATGCTGTGCATAGTCTGACATCCAGTGGTCACTGCGGAGTATTGCATTTTCTTTTTCGTGGTCGAAAAGGGGACGTCGACAAGGCGTGTCTGTATCACTATCCCTATAGTGACGTGCAGTGTACCCACAATCCCTCACGCGTCGAGTTCCCTCTGTTTGTATTATTTCTGCCCTGAGGGAGCCTTATAGACGTGAGGGAGTACAGAAAAGAGATAAAAGGAAGTCTATGTTCCTTCCATCCGAGCGGGGAGGAAGGGTGGGCGCATGTGAATCTAAGCAGATAAAACCATCAGAAATGCTTTTACGGCAAATCATGCAATGTCTTCTGATGTTGGTTAATCTCCTTAGAATCACATGCTATGCATAGACTAACAAGCAGTACCCGGAGTTGGAGGTGGGTTGTGAGAAGGAACAGTAGAGAAAAGGTGTCTTAATACTGCTTGTCCCACCTGTGAATCAGATCTAGAGTGGGCATCTAGACAGTAGTGTTTTGTAAAGGTGTGTACAGAACTCCAGGTTGCCGCTTTGGAAATGGACTCAAGAGGGACATTTGGAATGAATGCAATGGAAGCCCCACTGCCTCGAGTAGAGTGTGCTCTTGGCTTGAAGGGTAGTTCTCTCTTAGCAAGAGAGAAACAGAGGGTGATCCATTGTACGATCCATCTAGATATAGTGGATTTTGAAACTGCATCTCCCTCTCTTCCTGCTGCCACCGAGACAAAGAACTGATTAGTCTTTCTCAGTGGTCTAGTTCTTTCCATATAAAACATAACAGCCCTGTGAACATCCAGTGTATGCAGGCTTTTTTCTCCCAAGTTTGAAGGGTTTTGAAAGAACGTTGGTAGTTCTATAGATTGGTTCACATGGAACTTAGAAATGAATTTAGGTGCAAACCTAGGGTGTGTGCATAGAACCACGTTATCTTTGTGAACTTTTACAAAGGGGTCGAGAATAGCTAGCGCTTGTAGTTCACTTACTCTCCTGATGGAGGTCATCGCTATTAGAAAAGCAGTTTTAAGGGTGAGGTCCTTAAGCGTTGCTTTGTGCATGGTTTCAAAGTGTGAGCCCGTGAGCCTGGTTAGTACCACATTTAGGTCCATCCGGGAGCTGGGTTAGCTATGGGAGGGTGTATTCTTTTAACTCCTTCCATTAAGGCCTTAATAACTGGAACTTTCCACCATGACACTTAAGCTGAGAAGCGGTGTATGCGGAAAGTGCAGCTAAGTGAATCTTAATAGAATTGAACACTCATCCTGAGTCTAGTAGGTGAGTCAGGTAGAGAACAATGTGTGTAGGAGAGCAGTCAACCGGGTTGATGCTCTTATTTCTACACCATATGACAAATCTTTTCCACTTGCTAGAGTAACAGTGACGAGTGTTAGGCTTTCTAGCTTCCTTGAGAATGTCCATGCATCTCTGCGGGAGTTGTAAATGACCAAATTCTATGATCTCAGGAGCCATGCTGCTAAATTCATGGTCTGTGGGCATGGGTGTAATGTCTTGCCCTTGTCCTGTGACAGCATGTTGTACGGGCAGGGTAGTTTCACCGGTGGAGACCGACATCTCCATCAGGTGAGTGAACCATCTTGTTGAGAAGGGGAGTCGGGGGCGGGGAAAGCGTAAACAAATTTCCCTGACCATGGTATCGATATACCGTTCCCCCTGGATTGGTTCTGGGGGTACCTGGAGGCGTAATCTTGGCATTGGGTGTAGTGTCTCCCCCACCCGTCCCGAGACATGGTGTACGGGAAGGGTAGTCTTACGGGGGGAGAGGGACATTTCCATTAGATGAGCGACCAGGGTTGGCGGTCCCACACAGGGGCCTGCAATTTCATGGTGACTTGTTCCTGGTGCATCATCTTGTTGAGTAGGGGGGGGGGCGTAAACAAATTTCCCTGACCATATTATCCAGAGTCCATTCCCCTTGGAGCGGTTCTGGGGATACCTGGAGGCGTAATCTTGGCATTGGGAGTTCTCCAGAGTTGCCAACAGATCCATTTCTGGGAATCCCAATTGTGTGAAGACGTCAAAGACAATGTCTTCTTGTAACCGCCATTCGTATTCTGCGGGTAGAGGGAAGTCTCTGCTGAGTTCGTCTGCTAACAGATTGAGTTCCCCTGGTACATGTGACAGCAGGACCATGTGTTTGAGAGCCCACTTCCAGATGCTCTGGGACAGCTTGGACAGTCCTGGAGAGTGAGTGCCCCCTTGCTTGTTCAGATAGTACATAGCTGTGGTGCTGTCTGTGAGGACCATCATTGAAAGCCTTCAGTGCTTTGAAGACCGCTAACAGTTCCAGCAAGTTTATGTGTTTGGATGCTACGCTCTGAGTCCAAACTCCGAGTGCAGTCTGATGGGATAGGTGAGCCCCCCCCCCTTCCTGTGAGGGATGCGTCTGTGGTTCGAGTGGCCTCCACTATGACAAGGTTTTCCTTCGGCCACCACCGTAGCGAGAGAACCAAGGCCTGCGGCCACCACCGTAGCGAGAGAACCAAGGCCTGCGAGACCACCACTAGATCGTCCCATTGTCCGCTGGCCTGACACCACTGGCTGTTGAGCCACTCTTGCATTGGACGCATGCGCAGTCTCTCGTGAGGTACCAAATATATACATGACGCAATCATTCCCAGCAAACGCATTGCTTTGCGCACCGTCACCTCTCGACCGGCCACATATTGAGGGATCTGAAACAGCATATTTTGGACCCTCTCGTTGTAGGGGAAGACAAGGCCGTCCTTTGTCCGAATTAGAGCCCCTAGGAATTGTTTGATTTGGCTGGGCTCTAGGCTGGACTTCTCATAGATGAAGAAGCCCAGTCTGAACAAAAGGTATGCAGTCTTTTGGGTGTTTGAGAAGCAGGTCTCAAAGAATCCCTTGTTATGAGCCAATCGTCGAGCTAAGGGTATACTGGGATGGACAACCTGCGCAGGTGGGCCGCTGCCACTACTTTCGTGAATACCCTCAGCGCTGACGCTATGCCGAAGAGCAGCACTCTGAACTGGTACTGTTTGCCCTCTATCATGAACCTGAGGTATTTTCTGTGCGGTGGCAACATTAAAATATGAAAGTATGCATCTTTCATGTCCAGTGTTGTCATGTAATCCCCTTGCGATAACAGGGGGATTACTTCCTGTAATGTCACCATACGAAATTTTTGAGGTTTTACAAATTTGTTCGCTGGGCGCAGATCTAGTACAGTGCGCATGGTTAAATCCTTTTTGGGTACAATGAAGTACACTGAATAAATACCTTCCGTTACCTGTGATAGAGGCACAACCTCTATAGCTCCTTTTTCTAGTAGCTGGTCCACTTCTTGAAGAAGGATGGTGAGGTGTTCTGGTGACAGGCGTCGTCCCCTTGGGGGTCTGTATGTCGGGGAGCGGTTGAATTCTATACAGTAGCCGCGGGCTATGGTTGATAGTACCCAGCGGTCTGATGTTATTCCCTCCCATGCTGGAAGAAAGGATGTTAGCCGGCCCCCGACCGGTGATGCATGGGAGGGGACCCGAATCTTCGGGTCATTTGGTGTTGGTGGCTTGGGAACTTCTAGGGGTGGAACCCCGACCTCTTCCCTTGCCACAACGCTGTCCTCTCTGGGTGTATTGTCCACTGGTTCCTTGATTCGAGGACCAGTTGCCTGCAGAGTACTGCTGCTGTTTCTGATGATGTTGGTGTTGGCCTCGAAAAAAGCGTCTGTTTCCATAACCTCGCTTGTTGGGAGGCCTTGAAATCTGATCTAGGATCTTAATGGTGTCGAATTCCTTTTCTGCAGTCTCTAGCACGTCATCCACCGCCTTCCCAAAGAGGTTGGCATCCTCTATTGGTTTGTTTATGAGAGATGCTTGTGTTTCGGGTTTAAATCCCGAATTAGGTAGCCAGACATGACGTTTGAGGAGGATTCCTTGGACTAGGGAACGGCCAGCAGTTTCTGCAGCATCTAGAATATTCTTAATGATGCTCTGGGACGAAGGTTCCCTCGGTAACCGTGGCCAGAAGCCGAGTTTTTAGGGGTTCAGGTACCTCCTCAATGTCTTTGCGTAGTTTGCTCCATTGGGCATCTGCATAACTAGCCAGTAAGGAGTTGTTAGAAATCCTAGTGGTAAAGGCTGCCGAGGCCGTAATCCTTTTACCTAGGGCATACAGCTTTTTACCTTCTTTATCTGGAGGAGCCTCGCTGGTTGATAGCGGGACCCCTGCCCTTTTTCTTGTATTAGTTCTAGTAGGCTAGGAGTCCCTTTCGACGGAGGGGGAGGTTCCTGCCTTCCTTCCGTCCCTTTCAGCGTTTCCCTGGCCTTGCGAGCGGTATTCGGCGTCTCTTTCGCCGTCCGTCTCTGGCTATCATTGGAAACAATACGCGCCAGGCTCTCGACGACTAAATGGTCTGTCGAGGGTTCCTCTGGCCTCGACGTTACAGGTGTCACGTCCTCTACACCGACGGGCGCTCGCTGGCAGGGCACGTTGTCTGGCGGTTTGATGATTGCGCCCTTATCTGGGGTAGCCCAGTCGCTGGTCGCATCTGCGGTTGCGAGGGGGGCTTTGGACCCTTACGGTCCGTGAAGGCTGCCGGTAGGACCTGCGTCTCCGTTGGCACTAATGTCTTCTTCGTCTTCGACGAGGAAGAGCCGTGGGCAGTGCGCTTATGTGAGTGCTTGTGTGTCTGTGTCGCCGGGGTGTTCATCCCCATAAGCACGGCGTGAGCCGAGCTTGTCGGGGCCGGGGACAGACGACGAGGAGCGTGACCGCTCCCTAGAGGGGTGTACAACCTCCAATGCGGAGGTCGGGTTATCACTTTCCTCTCCACTTTCGGCAGCGGCGGCGGGTGAGGAATCGGACCTAGACATGGAATAGGCTGTCCACCTCTTGACCCTGCGGTCCTTTAAAGTCTTGGGCTTAAGAAGCTTACAGGCCACACAACCGTCTTTTTTGTGGTCGAGGGGCAAGCAACGATTGCACCGTTTGCTTGTCTTTCCAGGTGAATTTGCCCTTGCAGCGCGGGCAAAACCTAAAGGGTGTCCTCTCCATAGCTGAGGGAACGGACAGGCGTGATAACAACCCCGAAGGAAAAGGTGGGGAAAGGGAAAGGAATTCTTAAAGAGATAGCAAGAAATATTCCACAACCCCACTCTCCCTACTGTTTGAGGCCGGCAAGGCCACGTGTTCGGCGACGCCGAAGGGTCTCCTCCGTCGAAGATCTTGTCGGCGGAGAACAGCTTCGTAGAAGGAAGAACTTAACGTTAAATAACGACCAAAGGTAGGGTGAGTATTTGCAATGTCTCTCGAGGAGCTCCGCCTAAAGGCGACCAATATCTGGGCGAAAAAAACAATCTGAGGGACCTCGACGCGTGAGGGATTGTGGGTACACTGCACATCACTATAGGGATAGTGTTACAGACACGCCTTGTCGACGTCCCCTTTTCGACTATGAAAAACAAAATGCAATACTCTGCAGTTACCACTAGATGTCAGACTATGTACAGCATGTGATTCTAAGCAGATTAACATCAGAAATATATATATATATATGTCTGTATTTTCCTACTGTATGCACCTATATCCTAACAACTGGTAGATTAGAAATTTTTCTAATACCTTTGTAACCAATGTAACCTGTGTACCAAGCTTTATGACATCTTACTGTCTGCGCCCCGATACCCCCGGGTCTGGCGCACATAATAAACAAACATATGGTGGAGATGTCCCAAGATTGAGCCTTTCTGTAAAGACATACAACAAGCCTTACAGCAAGCTTTTGGGGAGGAAGGGGACAAGCCCCCAGAATATGTCCTACTGTTGATTAGAGAACGGGGAGGAGCAAGGAAGCCCAAATCCAGAGAAAAGTCAAGAGTGATCCTAACCCTGGCCGCAATGACTGTCATTGCCCAGAGATGGAAGAGCAATAACATCCCCACTATGCAGGACTGGCTGCGCCAAGTGGGGGAGACAGTTGCTCTGGACTGCGCCACCTACGCAATGAACAAAGCACAGTACTTTGGGAGGGACTGGGGAGAGGTCATGGACTTCCTGAGAGAGGACTTCAGAATACAATGGTGCCCCTCAGCACCTCAAACTAGTAGACTTAGAGTGACTCTGAACTGAAGAAGCCTAGAAGAGGAAGGAACCTTTACTTGCACCAAGAGTGGGGGCTGAAGAAGCTCTTGTGTTGTCTGCAGGTTTTCGGAAAGCGGAGGAATAAACCATCGGAAGATGCAGTGGCTGTGGAAGAAACTGACTAAAAATGCGGCGGCTGTGAGCGAAAAAAAAATTCTTACTGAAGATAAGTGCCAAAGATGACTTGTCAGGTAAGTCTCTTCTGTGAACTATGGTCCTCTGACTATTCATAAAACTAATGTCTCTATTATCTCCTTCTTTTGACAGGTTCTGGGAGGAGAAACGCTGGTAGCGTTACCCCCTGTCAGTGGAGCAGACGCGAAGTGTGCGTTACAGTAGAGGCGGGGCTTAAGTAGCTCCCTCTGCAAATATGAGTAGAACAACGCTGCTACTTGTAAATGGATTTTGCGGCGGCCATGTTAAGTGTAAGTAATTACTGTTGAACACCATGGGAGCCTATGGAAGTGGATGGTGTAAATGCCATATGTGCCAGGCTAACACCCACCCTTGACCTGCTGATGGATATAATGTTCCCTAACAAGCCTGAATGAGGACTATGCTCACTGTGATCCTGACAGTCTGACTCAGAGGACAGTGATTGGTTTAGAGGACAAATACAGTTTTAAGTTAAAGTGAAACAGTTTTTTCTTTTACTGAGAATTCTCAGCCTGAGGACAGGGAATATTCATGAGCATGTGAATCCATGCCAGACCCCATGCTGGAGAATTATGACATGCATTACTTACCGTAAAAGCATTTCTGATGGTTGTATCTGCTTAGATTCACATGCTATACACATGGTCCGACATCCAGTGGTAACCGCAGAGTATTGCATCTGGTCTTTCAAGAATCGAAGGGCGTGCCTGTAACACTATCCCTACGTGACGTGTAGTGTACCCAAGATCCCTCACGCGTCGAGGTCCCACTGATTTTATTTTTTCTGCCAAGAGGGAGCCTTATGACTATTGTGAGTGAGTACAGAAAAGAGAAAGTGTTAAGAAGTCTACGTTCCTTCCATCCGAGTGGGGCGGAAGGGTGGGCGCATTCGAATCCAAGCAGATACAACCATCATAAATGCTTTTACGTTAAGTAACGCATGTGCGGAATTAAGCCCGGAGACAGGTGGATGCTGAAACAATTTAATCACTGATTGAAGGATAGCGTTATGCTTAAGGGAATTACTATCAAGTCCTCCCGGTTAACTTCACCGATGTCTTGGTCTTCCAAAGTATAACAACGTTAGTCCTGGTCTGGTCTTATCTTGAGGTGTCCGGATAGGCCCACCACTCTGGTTCTCCCCTCTCTCCTTTCTCCGTGTCCTGTGGAATGAGAGCAACCCATTAGTTTGGTGCCCTTTTATCATAACAGGAGGTTTAAAACCCCCTCCAATCACTGGGAGCCTGGGCTAACCCCCTTCTCATTGGTTCCTGGGACGTTGTCCCGCCTCCCTTAAAGGTTGCCGCCCCGGGCTGTCGCCATTCCCGTTTCCCTTGAGGTGGTGAGGGTTCACGTTGGCCATGCGGCCGTGGCCGCGTGGTGCAAGGACGCATCTGGACGATGGGCGTCCTTCTCCAGCCATATGTAGTCCTGGCACCATCAGAAGGAGCACGGGGGCGGCGATCCGGTCGCTGCTCTCCCGCGTCTTGGTACCACCGTGAGCACGGCTCCCCGTTCCCCGGGATGGAACCCAGGTGAGTGCTCCGCAGGCCCGCCGTGGCTGTCCACAGAGGCTTCTCGCGGCTCCGCCGCGGCCGTCTATAGCGGCTCTTTCCGCAGCGTCGCCGCGGCCGCCAGCACCGCGGCTGTCCTCGGCGGCTTCCCCTTTCCTTGCTATAACGGGAAGGGCGGGCATGGATAGGAGGGCGGGCATGCCGCCAGGGAGTCCAGCGTCTCTGGACTCGTGCGGGCTGAGTGCACGCCGCGGCACCACCCGAGGCATGACTCCACACATCCCCACCCCGATCCCAGGCTGTTCGGTCCAGGGTGAGCATCTAGACAGATAGTCCGCCACCAGCTGGAACCTGACAGGTCTGTGCAATGTGATGAAGTCGAAAGGCTGAAGGGAGAGAAACCAGCGGAGAACCCTCTGGTTAGTGTCCTTATGCTGAGCCAGCCACTGCAGGGGGGCATGGTCGGTATACAGGGCGAACCGGCGACCCAGCAGATAATACCGGAGTGAGTCAACGGCCCACTTGATGGCCAAGCACTCCTTCTCAATGGTCGAGTAAGCCGCCACGTGGGGCAACAACTTCCGACTGATGAAGCACACCGGTTGCAGATCCCCTCCTGTCTCCTGCGACAGTACAGCCCCTAGGCCCTGGTTGGAGGCGTCGGTCTGTAAAAAGAAATGTTTCTAGAAGTCTGGACAGCAGAGGACCGGGTTTGACGTGATCCGTCGCTTCAGGTCCGCTATGGCGTTCAAGGCACTTGAGTTGTTGGTCAGATTGGGATCTCCCTTGAGCCTTAACACCTATGTCAAAGGTGCGGCCACCGAGGAGAAGTCAGGGATGAATCTCCGGTAATACCCGATCAACCCCAGGAATGCTCTTATTTGTTTCCTGTTGGTGGGAGTCGGTATATCTCGTATAGCCTGGGTTTTGGACAACTGAGGTTTAAGCACTCCCCCACCCACTATGTGGCCGAGATATTTGATTTTGTGGGTTCCCATCGTAGTCTTCTTGGGGTTGATATGTAACCCTGCCCTCTGTAAATCAGCTACTACTAGTTCCAGATGGTCCAGTTGCGACCCCCAGGATTGGCTGTACAAGACAATGTTGTCCAGGTAAGCAGCAGCGTATCCAGCATGCGGTCTTAGTATGATGTCCATCAGCCTCTGGGACGTGGTGGGGGCCCCATGGAGTCCAAAGGGTAGAACCTTATATTGGTATAAGCCTTGTGGGGTGGAAAAGGCAGTTTTCTCCCTATCCTGGGTGCGTAGGGGTATCTGCCAATAGCCCCTGGTTAAATCCAGAGTACTTAAGAAATGGGCCGCTCCAAGGCCCTCCAGTAGTTCGTCCATCCGAGGCATTGGATAGGCTTCGTATCGGGACACTGCATTTAATTGTCTGTAGTCCATACAGAAACGGACCGAACCGTCCGGTTTAGGAACGAGCACTATGGGGGACGACCAAACGCTGACAGACGGCTCGATGATATCCATCCGTAACATTTCATCCACCTCGGATTTGATGATGTTCCGCCTGGCTTCGGGTATCCGGTACGGTCCAAGCCTCACGGGTGGTCCGGGGTCCGTTTTGATTACATGCTCAAGCACGTCGGTTCCTCCAGGTAAGGAGGAAAAGGCGTCAGCATAGGGGAACAGCCTGTTCCTAATGTCTGTCTTCATTTCGGGGGAAAGGGTGTCTCCCCAGTTGACTGCATCCAGGGTATTGGAAACGGTGTTCAGGATTTCTTCCGATTCGGGTTCCTCGATGCTCACAAAGGCACCCAGAAGAGGCTCATTCCATTTTTTTAGAAGGTTAATGTGATAGGCCTTTTCTGGGGTAGTTCGATCGGGTTGTTGTACACATCAATGATCTTGTAGGGCCCTCTCCATCTGGCTAAGAGCTTGTTGGTGCTGGTAGGCAGGAGTACCAATACCTGGTCCCCTGGGCTGAAGGTTCTCATTCGGCTCCCCTTGTTGTAATTTCTTTCTTGAGTTGTTTGGGCATGTCCAAGGTTGATCTGGGCCAGTGTACTTAATGTGGTTAGGTGTTCCTGTAATTCCTCTGTATACTCGGTTAAGGACACCTCTTCTGTGGATTCCCACTCCTCCTTAACCAGGTCCAGTATCGTCCGAGGTTGTCTCCCAAACAAGAGCTCGAAGGGAGAAAAACCGGTGGAAGACTGGGGGGTGTCTCTTAACACCATTAACACCAGGGGGATCGCCCGATCCCAGTTTTTCCCGGTTGGTCCCGTCACCCTTCTAAGCATTTTTTTGATTGTCTGGTTATATCATTCTACCAGCCCATCAGTTTGGGGATGGTATACTGAGGTTCTCAATTGTTTGATCTGAAGCTGTCCACATATTTGTTTTAGGAGGGTTGACATGAAATTAGTGCCCTGGTCGGTGATCATCTCGGAGGGTATCCCCACTCGGGCAAAGAACGGGATTAGTTGGTCGCACAATACCCGGGCCGATGTTCCCTTTAGGGGAAAGGCCTCTGGGTAGCGGGTGGCGTAGTCGACTACGACCAATAATTATTTATAACCGCGGCTGGCTGGTTCCAGGGGTCCCACTATGTCCATGCCGATCCTCTGGAATGGGATCGAAATGAGGGGCATTTTCTGTAGTGGTGCCTTGGCGGGTAATACCCCGCTGGTAAACTGGCAGGTGGGACGATTCTTGCAATGTTGGGCTACCTCCCCGTAAATGCCGGGCCTGTAAAACCTCTTTAGAAGATTTTGTTGGGTCTTAAGGGAGGCCATGTGACCCCCACAGGGATGGTTGTGGGCCAGTTGTAGTACTATGAGACGGTGACTCTTCGGTAACACCAATTGTTCTTTTACGGCATCATCGTCACCCTTATACCTCCGTATAGGAGACCATGGCGTAGAAGGAACCCTGGGCCACTGGCTAGGTGGGGTTCCCCTTCCCGGGCTGCCCTTTCCCTGGCCACACGTAGGGTCGGGTCGGTTAGGGTCTCTCCCCTTATGGTGTCCTCGTTATCTTCAAGCTTCCAATCGATGGGTCGGGTCATATAACTGGCCTGACACCATGCCATCCGGGTCCGCCTCTTTCGCCCTGGTAGGGGTTCCCGGGAAACAGGGTCCGTTCCCGTAACATCGGATTCGGGGGGGTACTTCTCTTCCCATAGGTCCCTTAAGGTCTGTTTGAAGTGGGGAAGGTCAGTCCCAATTACCACCGGGGTGGGGAAACAAGGTAGGACGGCAACCCTCAAGGGAGTGGAGGTTTCATTTAAGTCAATCACTACATCCTTCATTGGGTAACACTTGGTGTCCCCGTGAATGCATTGGATAGGTACCGTTACGTTAGATAAGCAGGGAGAGTTACTCACGGTTGGCGATATGGCCGTCTGCCTGCTGCCGCTGTCCAAGAGTGCACGTGATGGTCGGCCGTCGACACGAATGTCCACCACATAGGGTCCCAGGACGCCCTCCTCGTCTATTGGGTTCAGGTAACCGATGTCCATGGGTTCAACCGGTCTTCTCCTGGGACAAAACCGGGCTATGTGGCCCGACTCGTTGCACTCATAACACTGCGGTTGCTTGTAACCAGGTGTCGCCATTGGGGCCTTCTCTTCGCTTCCTGGTCTCTTGTCCTCTGGTCTCCTGGTGTTCTCGTCTGAGGGTTTCCATCTTATGGGTAGGACTCGGCTACCCCTAATCACATGGGGGTCGGAAATCGGGTTGGCAATGCGTGCTGATACTCCTGTGGGTGGTAGCCGGAAGTGACCTGCCTTCTGATATGCCGACGCAATGTCCACTGCTTCGGTTAGGGTGGGCCGATGGTGCTGCCTGACCGATTTCTGCATTTGCCTGTGCAGGGCTTCTGTGAACTGTTCCAGTATGATTTTATCAAGCAGGGGTTGGTTAGCGGGGTTTGGAGCCAGCAACCACTTCTCGGCTAGGTCTTTTATCCTATAATACAGCTGGCGTGGGCTTTCCCCAGCCCCGAGTCTGGCTTCCCTTAGCTGGATCCGGTAGGCTTCATCATCCAGGCCTAAACGGTCTAGCACTGCGGCCTTGATCTCTCCGTACGGCGTATTGCCGTTGGGGTTTACCGCCTGGTAGGCACCCTGCATCACCCCAGATAGAAGGGGGGCGACATACTGACCCCACCGGTCTGGAGGCCATTGCGAGTTCCTGGCTATGCGTTCGAAACTGGTAAAGAAAAAGGCAGGATCCTCCCCGTCCCTATACTTCTGCAGGAGGGCCAAGGGCACCAGTGGTTGGTTTCTCGTATTGGCTACTGCATCCGTGAGACGGGTTATGGTCTCATGCTGTTTGTCCTGTGCAGTGGTCTGTATAGTACCCTGCAGCTGGATGGCCTGTTGAAAGGCTTGCCGATCCGCAGCTGCTTGTGACTGCAGCTGCACAATCTGTTGCAATTGCTGTTGACCCTCGGTCAGGGTCTTTATCAATGCCTCCATAGCGCTGTCAGAAATCCCACCTTCGTCGCCAGTGTGGAATTAAGCTCGGAGACAGGTGGATGCTGAAACAATAATTTAATCACTGGTTGAAGGATAGCGTTATGTTTAAGGGAATTACTATCAAGTCCTCCCGGTTAACTTCACCGGTGTCTTGGTCTTCCAAAGTATAACGACGTTAGTCCTGGTCTGGTCTTATCTTGAGGTGTCCGGATAGGCCCACCACTCTGGTTCTCCCCTCTCTCCTTTCTCTGTGTCCTGTGGAATGAGAGCAACCCATTAGTTTGGTTTGGCGCCCTTTTATCATAACAGGAGGTTTCAAACCCCCTCCAATCACTGGGAGCCTAGGCTAAAGCCCTTCTCGTTGGTTCCTGGGACGTTTTCCCGCCTCCCTTAAAGGTTGCCGCCCCGGACTGTCGCCATTCCCGTTTCCCTTGAGGTGGTGAGGGTTCACGTTGGCCATGCGGTCGTGGCCGCGTGGTGTAAGGACGCATCCGGACGATGGGCGTCCTTCTCCAGCCATATGTAGTCCTGGCACCATCCGAAGGAGCACGGGGGCGGCGATCCTGTCGCTGCTCTCCCGCGTCTTGGTACCACCGTGAGCACGGCTCCCCGTTCCCCGGGCTGGGGTGGAACCCAGGTGAGTGCTCCGCGGGCCCGCCATGGCTGTCCACAGAGGCTTCTCTCGCGGCTTCGCCGCGGCTGTCTATAGCGGCTCTTTCCGCAGCGTCGCCGCGCCCGCCAGCAGCGCGGCTACCCCTTTCCTTGCTACAACGGGAAGGGCGGGCATGGATAGGAGGGCGGGCATGCCGCCAGGGAGTCCAGCGTCTCTGGACTCGTGCGGGCTGAGTGCACGCCGCTGCACCACCCGAGGCATGACTCCACAGCATGTCTTCTGAGGTTTGTTAATCTGCTTAGAATCACATGCTGTGCATAGACTAGTGTGCAGTACCCGGAGTTGGAGGTGGGTTGCGAGAAGGAATAGTAGTGAAAAGATGTCTTAGTACTGCTTGTCCCACCTGAGAGTCGGATCTAGAATGAGTGTCTAGGCGATAGTGTTTTGTAAAGGTGTGTACAGAACTCCAGGTTGCCACTTTGCAAATTGACTCAAGGCGAACATTTGCAATGAATGCTATGGATGCCCCAGTGCCGCAAGTGGAATGTGCTCTAGGCTTGAAGGGCAGCTCTCTCTTAGCAAGAGTGTAGCAGAGTGTAATGCATTTGACAATCCACCTAGAGATAGTTGATATGGAGACTCCGTCTCCTCCTCTTCCTGCCGCCACTGAAACGAAAAACAGATTAGACTTTCAAAGTTGTCGAGTTCTTTCCATGTAGAACATGACAGCTCTGCGTACATTCAGTGTGTGCAGGGTTCTTTCTCATAGGCTTGAAGGATTCTGAAAGAATGTTGGTAGTTCTATCGCCTGGTTCACATGGAACCTGGCAATGAATTTAGGCGCAAACCTAGGGTGAGTGCGCAGAACCACCTTATATTTGTTACAAAGGGATCTAGGATCGAGAGCGCTTGTAGTTCACTTACCCTCCTAATGGAGGTATAGCTATCAAAAAAGCAGTCTTATAGGTGAGGTCTTCAAGACTTGCCTTGTGCATGGGCTCGAAAGGAGCCCCCATAAGCCTAGTCAACAACACGTTTAGGTCCCATCCGGGAGCCGGGTTAGAAACGGGAGGGTGAATTCTCTTCACTCCCTCCATCAAAGCTTTAATAACTGGTATCTTCCACCATGACACTTTCTGTTGTGATGTAATGTAGGCTGAAAGTGCAGCTAGGTGCACTTTTATGGAGTTAAAGACCAGGCCTGAGTCAAGTAAATGAGTTGGGTATAAAACTCTGTGTGGGAGAGCAGTTAATCTGGTTAATGCTCTTTGAGTTGCACCAGATGACAAACAGTTTCCATTTACTGGAATAGTAGTATCTGGTGTTCGGTTTTCCTGCCTCCCTGAGAATGTTCATACATCTTTGAGGGAGTTGCAGATGTCCAAAAACTCTATGACCTCAGGAGCTAGGCCGCCAAGTTCAATGTCTGCGGGCATGGGTGAAGCGTCTCCCCTCTGTCTTGTGACAACATGTTGTACGTGCAAGGCAGTTTGACTGGAGGAGACAGGGGCATCTCCATCAGATGAGCGAACCAAGGTTGGCGGGTCCACATGGGGGCCACCGGTATCACTGGTTCCTGGTGCATCTTTTGCACGATCTTGTTGAGAAGGGGAGTCGGGGGTGGGGGGGCTCACTAGAGGGAGCGTAGACAAATTTCCCTGACCATGTTATCCAGAGTCCATTCCCCTTGGAGCGGTTCTGGGGGTACCTGGAGGCGTAATCTTGGCACCGAGTGCTCTCCAGAGTTGTGAACAGATCTATTTCTGGGAAGTCCCATTCTGCGAAAACGTTGGAGACGATGTCACTGTGAAATCGCCATTCTTACTCTCTGGGCAACGAACATTCTCTGCTGAGTATGTCTGCCAGAAGATGGCATTCCCCTAGAACATGTGATATCAGGAACATGTGCGTTAGAAAGTCCACTTGCAAATGTTCTGAGATCGTTTGGACAGCTCTGGAGAATGAGTGCCCCCTTATTTGTTCATATAGTACATGGCCGTGGTGCTGTCTGTGAGGATCAGGATCATTTTCCCCTGCAGTTGTGTCTGGAAAGCCTTCAGTGCTTTGAACACTGCCAACAGTTCCAACAGGTTTATGTGATTGGACGCTATGTCTGATGCCCAAACTCTGTGTGCTGTTTGTTGAAGCAGGTGAGCTCCCCACCATGTGAGACAAGTGTCTGTGGTTAGAGTGGCTTCCACTGCGGGGGTGGTAAAGGATTTCCCCTTCAAGAGTTTATTCCTTGACTACCACTGCAGCGATAGTACGAGGGCTGACGAGACAACCACTAGATCGTCCCACTGTCCGCTGGCCTGACACCACTGGCTGTTGAGCCACTCTCGCATTGGGCTCATGCGCAGGCACGCGTGAGGAACCAAGTAGATACATGACGCCATTGTTCCTAGCAGTCGCATAGCCTTGTGTACAGTCACCTCTCTGCTTGCTACATACTGAAGTATCTGAAACATGTTTTTTGGACCCTCTCGTTGAAGGGGAAGACGAGGCTGTCCTTTGTTCGAATTAGAGCCCCTAGAATCTGTTTGACATGACTGGGGTCTAGGCTGGATTTTTTTTATCGTTGATAGAGAATCCCAGACTGAATAAAAGATCTATCGTCTTTTGGGTATTTAAAAGACATGTTTCGTAAGAGTCCCCTGTTATGAGCCAGTCGTCGAGGTAAGGATATACCGGATAGATTGCCTGCACAGATGTGCTGCTGCCACCGCTAGTACTTTTGTAAATACCCTTGGTGCAGATGCTATGCCGAAGGGTAGTACTTTGAACTGATAATGCTTGTCTTGTATCATAAATCTGAGGTATTTTCTGTGCGCTGGCAACATTGAAATATGAAAGTATGCGTCTTTCATGTCCAGTGTTGCCATGTAATCCCCCTGTGATAGCAGTGGAATTACTTCCTGCAGAGTGACCATGCGGCTTTAAAAATGTGTTCGCTGGGCGCAGATCTAAAACAGGGCGCATGGTTAGATCCTTTTTGAGTACAAGGAAGTACACTGAATAAATATCTTCTTTTACCTGTGACAGAGGTACGATTTCTATGGCTCCTTTTCTCCTGTAGTGTCTAAACTTCCTGAAGACGTATACAAAGATGGTCCGGTGTCAGTCGTCTTGCTCGTGGAGGTCCGAATGTTGGGGACCGGTTGACTGTATTCAGTACCCGTGGGCCACGGTCTTTAGCACCCACTGGTCTGTAGTTATTCCCTCCCATGCCTGAAGAAACTAGGTTAGCCAGCCCCCGACCGGGGAGGCATGGGAGGGGACCCGAATCTTCGGATCATTTGGAACCTGAGGCCGGGGAGCCTCTGGGGGTAGAGTTCCGGCCTCTTGCATTGCCACAGCCCCGACACCTTTGGGGGTACAGGGTGGTGTACCTTGTGTAGAATTCCAAATGTTTCCTGATAAGAATTGTTGTTGAGGGAAACATTGGCCACGAAAAAGCCATTTGGACCCAGATTCTCTTCTTGTAGAGGGTCTTTGTGTAATCTGGTCCAGTGTTTTTAAGGCGTCATGCACCTTTTTTGCAGTCTTGAGGGCCTTGTCGACCTCCTCCCAAACAGATTGGATTCTTCCACTGGTTTATCAGCGACGCTTGCGTCTCCGGCTTGAATCCAGAGTTCCATAGCTATGCATGTCTCTTCAGGAGTGTACCCTGAGCAAGGGATCAACAGCTGTTTCTGCAGAATCCAAGGTATTCTTAAGAATGCTTTGGTTCACCTGTCTGCCCTCAGTGACAGTGGTGAGGAGACGAGTATGTAGGGGATCTGGAACCTCTGGTATGCCTTCCTGTAGTAAGGCCCACTGGGCATCAGCGCAGCTGGCCAACAAGGTATTGTTGTTGGCAATGCGTGTTGAGAACGCTGCTGCGACCGTGATCCTTTTCCCAAGGGTGTAAAGTTGTTTACCTTTCTTATCAGGGGGTGCCTCGCCTGTTGACAAAGGGACCCCTGCCCGCTTTCGTGTACTAGTCACCACCAGGGAGTCTGGGGTGAAATGACCTCTGATATACAGAGGGTCTGATGGAGAAGGCAAAAGTTTTTCTATTCGTGGATTGACACCTCTTGTGAGAGCAGGTGTTGATAAGGAGGGCGCCAGACGTTTTATGATTGAATTGAGGAGAGGAATAGCCTGGCTGGCCGGTGGTTTCTCCTTAAGGATGTCCTCCACGAAGTCAGCTTCGGGAACTCCATCTGTAGCAAATTTTAAAATGATCAGCTGCTTTCCGCACCATTATGTTAAAAGTCAACTGGTCATCCACTGGCGCGGGTTGTTGCCTAGTGGGAGTGGACTGGGGAAGAGTCCAGAAACAGGGCATCATGGGCTTGATGATCCGGGGACTGCCATGGTTGAGGGTCACCCACATCTGGGTTCTCCTCCCAGCCCTCTATGGGGTCATGCACGTCCTCAGGGTTGATGAATTCCTCATCCTGAGTGTCAGCAGGAATGTCATCCTCAGTTAGGTCGTAATTGTATACATCCTCTTCTAAAGAGGGGTCTAAAGTCTTGGAAATTTAGCTTTGGAGTCCACAGGGCTCTCATACCTTGGCGTAGGTTGTTCTGAACAAGAAACAAACCTGTTCAGCCTTTCCATACAGTTCTCAAACTTCTCTAGTCCAAACCGAGGACCTAGAATGGTCTAGAGGAGGAAAAAGGTCCTGATCGTGTTCACCCGTCAAAATGCATCAAGATTTTCATCTCATCGTCGAGAAAAGCCCTTCTTCGCCCTCAGAATTCCTCCTGAGTTACCGACAGAGGTGAGACGTCTGTGCCTCTCTTTCGATTTATGGGTGGGTTCTGGTACCCCCTTTAGGCCCTCCTTGGACCTCTGCGGATCTTTGGGCCTTTCCGTGGGCCTCGGCGCTTCCCCGTGTTGTACCTTCTGAGAATCGGCGGCAATACTAGCTAAGCTGCCGGCGACATTCACCACGGTCAGGAGGCGCGTAGCTTCAGCCTGCGATTGCGAGGGGATCCTCTTTGCCCGTGCCTTATCTTCTGCAACCGCCTTTTTTGGTGGAACAGGAACCCTATCTTCGCCGGACACCTTCTTGCGAAGTAGCTCGACGGAAGCTCGTATTTTAGGGGTAGCGCACTTCGTTTTTGATGGCCCGGTCGCTAGGCACATTTGCGGCTGCGCGGAGGACTGCCGATCCTGACGATCGGCGGGTGTCACCGTGCTTCCGGTGTACCCGTTGGCGCTGAAGTCCTCTTTCGACCTGGCCGAAGATTGACTTGGGGTTGTGTGCTTTGTGCTGTGTACATGTTCGTCTTCGTCACCGGGGTGTGACTTCCCCATAGCAGTGCCTAAGCCGTGCCTAGCGGAGCCAGGGACAGACAATGCGGAATGCGAGCGTTCCATCGAAAGGTCAACAACCTCCGGTTTGGAGGTATGATAGTTACTCTCGCCGTCGTCACATTCGGTGACTGCGGCAGTGGGAGAAAATTCGGCCTTTGACATACCGTAGGCTGCCCACCGCTTGACTCTACGCTCCTTTGATGTCTTAGGACAGAGGAGCTTACAAGCCGCACATCCTGTGTCATCGAGGGGCAAGCACAGGTTACACCGTCTGTGCCCATCTTTCCAAGGGAATTTGCTCCTACAATTAGGGCAAAACCTAAATGGAGTCCTCTCCATAGCTGAGGATGGGTAGAGCGACAAAGACCAAAAGGGAAAGAGGAAGGAAAGGGAAAGCCATTCTCAATCTGTATAGAAATGGCCACCCCGGCCCCACTCTCCCTACTGTATAGCCGGCGGAAGGCCCGGCCATGTGGTCGGCAGCGCAGACTAGATCACCGTCTGCTGATTTCTTGAAGGTCTTCGGAAGAGGTCTGTAACAGCCGTCGAAATAAGGAACGGATAGGGTGATATGGATATTTTATATAATTATTCGACCAAAGGTCGATGGGACAATAAGCAAAGTCTTTGATAAGCTCTGCATCAATGCAACCAGTATGCTGGGTGGAAAAAAACAATCTGAGGGACCTCGACGCGTGAGGGATCTTGGGTTCACTACACGTCACGTAGGGCTAGTTACAGGCACGCCCATGTCGACGTCCATTTTCGATTCTCAAAAGACAAGATGCAATACTCTGCGATTACCACTGGATGTCGGACCATATGCACAGCATGTGATTCTAAGCAGATTAACAAACATCAGAAACCGCGTTCGCTCTGTAATGTCTTCCTTCATCCCATAAGGGGACCCCCACTCTCCTGTGTGATCCTCCCATGGTGTACCAACCCCAGGTGCACTTTGGTACTGTGGCTGCACCGCCCTTCATTGCACCCCCCCACCCACCAATCGGAGAAGGGACGACATCCAAGAGTTCGTCACACTATCAACTCCACTCTCACAGCTAATGACCTAGCTGAAAAGTTTGCTGCAAACATTTCCACAAATAGAGACTAACTTGACCTTACTCACTCCCTCCTCCTACATTTTACACTCTGCCTACTCTACCATCCTCCTCTACCTCCATCTCCATCTCCCACTTTAGTCTTACTAATATTGAAGAAGTGCCATCTCTACTGATGAAGGCTAGTCCCTCTTGTGTCCCATTAGACAACCCTCTTGCTCCTCAGCGGCTAGTCAAGCCTATTGCCCCTTAATGGCCTTTCACCTAGCTGAACTCTTCAACCTGTCCTTCGACTGCTTGCTTTCCCTCTGTTTTCAAAACAGCCACGGTCATCTCCTAAAAAAGCAAGGGATTCCCCTGAACCTACCATATAACTTTCGCTGTGTCTCTCCTTCCGCTCCGCACTACTCTAAAGTGCTTGAAAGGGTTGTGTTCAACCTTCTTACCAATTTCTTAGACATCCACAACCTTCAAGCAGGTGTACGATCCCCTCACTTCACAGAAACTGCTCTCATGAATGTGTCCAACTTCATCGCCTCTGCTAAGCACTGCACCGTAGCCCAATTTTCCTTGACCCCGTCTGCTGCTTTTGACACCGTTGAGCACTCGGATCCCCTTATTACTCTCTTCTTGGGATTCGCTATTGAGCACTTGCCTGGATTGAATCCTACTTTGCACCTCGCCAATTCTCTGTCTCCTGGACCAACACCTCAACTCCCTCCTCTAACTGGGTCCATTGCTCTTTAAACTACATCTCTGCTCTTGGGGTACTAATCTTTTTTGGGTTCACTTACTATCTATTCGCGGACGACAAAACAGAGGGGCTCTTCTTCCCTGACAAAAGCTCTTGCACATCTCCAGTTCCAACCAGACACTCTGCTCTACTCTTCTTCAGCTACAAACATCGGCGTCATCCTTGTCCCTTCTAACACCTTCTCTACTTTCATCTCAAAACTGGAACAGCAGCTCGCTTCAACCTCCTAAATATTAGGAAAATCAGGCACCTCCCCTTCCAACACCGCCCCGCCAAGCATCTCTAAACCACTAGTATTCTCTAAACTGGACTATTGTGCCTGAATCCTCTTTGGTCCACCCAAATATTCTATCTGTCCTCTAGACAAGATTGTTAACTTCGCTACCAGGACTCTTAGTACTCCCTCCCTTCACACCTACGTTCTCATAACATCACCAGGCTGGATGGCCGACGATAGAAAACAGGGCCAGATTTAAATGTCTTCTCTTGGTTCGCAAATCTATCCACAGTACGGCACCACTGAATCTATCATCATGTATCTGACTCGTAATCTCCTCTCTGCCTAGACTACCCTTGTGGCTCCTCACCCTACCTGTGCTTCCTCTCGCTTCTGCTACTGTTCTGGCTCCACTTGCATGGAATTCTCTTCCCCAGGACATCAGAGAAACAGTCCACACGGATTTGTTCAAAACCAAATTAAAAGCCTACCTCCTCGCCTCAGAATTAATCTCTTAACCAACCTCTCATCTTCCTGCTAGCTAAACATTTTCCCTCAATCTATGTGTGCCTACTTATGTATTGTCCCCGGTGATCGCCCCATTTGCTGACCTCCACAGCCTAGTCAGAATAGCCCTCAAACTCATCTCTTTGCAAGAAGCTCCCTGCTTCCAGTAAAATCTTATTTCTCAGCTAATGTATGTTCTTTGTAATCAAAAGAGCATTGTTCCTCCTGTATATAAAAACAGATAGTTTACAGCGATTTAGAAATTAGCATTAATAACAGGCAACAGGAATGCGGAATAAACCAAATATAATTACAACGCAGTCACATTTACCATGAGAACAGGCAAGCTAATCTCTTTAGGTTCAAGCTGATATGCTTTTTTTGGAGGTTCTATGGCCAAGATCCACTCACCAGATGCAATAAACCTGGGGAAAACATTCTCCCTCCTACTCTCATCCAGCTCGCAACCTGCTGAAGTCTTACCTTGGCCTTTTTGTCCACTTTGACTGGTTTCTGCTCCTCTGCATCACTGTCCTCTTCCTCGCTCTGCTCCTGGCTCAGGGCAGCAAATATATTCCCTCCCTAATAGGAAGGAAAGCGCATTAACACCAAGAAACAGGTCATCCTTCAAGAGCTGAGCACACTTCAATCCACCATTTTTGCATACAAAAACATACCCAACAGACACTGACTTGAGCTACACCCTCAGAGGCAGGGCCTAGGGTCAAAGAGCGACAAAAGGGCACAAGAGTCAGATTAGAAGATGGTGTGCAAGAACAATACTTAGAACCTTGGGACGGTGAATTACCCTTCCCCATTGGTCAATTTGCAGGCTAGACAAGCTGGTATGGGCTCCGAGTTTTCTTACAGCCCAGAGCTAGTCCTTTGCCTTTTTTTGCTCAGAAAGGCATGCACTAACAGTGCTTACCCCCCCCGCCCCAAGTATGCTCATTTACAATGACCGACATACAAATACCCGCCTTTTCCATTTGTTACCTTAAATGAATGAAAAGAATAATTTACTATAAATAAGGATGACATTTATGTCATGTTATTATTCATGTTTTTAGAACACTAATATTCCACAAGAAATATTAAAGTGCCCAAAAAAATATACATAACTTAAAGATTTTTACATAAACTTTAGTTATGGGTTCAAATAGCTTTATGGACCTCAGTCTATTTCAGACTAAGTGCTAGTGACTTTGCTTAGGACTTGCTGCCAAAGGTTGAGTCCCACTCTGCCGCACCGGCACAGCGGGAAACTAGAAGGTGCAGGGAAAGCAGTCACCATAATGGAAACACCCACTGAGCAGCTCTTGGTAATCTTCTATGCCACCTGAAATATAGACTTGAGGTGCCAACTTGCCCCATCGCATCCAGCCCTTAAAGCTACAAATTCCACCATACAAATAACTGTTGGCTTAATTTCCACCTTAAGCAGAGGCCTACACATCGCTGCTTGCAAAGAACTTGCAAAAAAACTCTCGATGAGATAAAGGCGCTACTCATGACCTAGGGCTAGATGGCAATTCCAGCTAACTTTACCTAGACAAACAGAGAAAAAGTAACATGTCCATCAGAAGAAAAACATGTGACCTAAGTGCGCCTATTGGGAGAAGCGCTGATCTGATCAGAGTGCAAAAGGATAAAGATATGGAGATATTACAAGGAAAGCTTGCGGCAACCTAACGTACAAGTGAGCTTTACATGTGCCAACAAACTCATCTCTACTTTTGCTCACCATATTCATCATCTATGCAATTTACACCTTAATCATAATCCAAGACCAGCAATCAGGTCACAGCCGTAATCTTCAACCTAGGGCAGGAAGGGAGTGATTTGCATCACACAGGTCTGTTTATAGAAGAGCTAACTTGATGATGCAAAGGAGGTCTTGAACCTACAGGAGGCATAGTCTACCCTTGGTTAGTAGCCTGCCTCACCAGTCCATGCACTCTCAGCACAGGGGAGGTCAACAATAAAATCTATCCTCATTTCGTAACCACCCCTGCCATCTCATCCTTCCAGCTTAACAGGATCAGAAATGCCAAGGTGGGGCACTTGCGAACCAGAGCAGGAGGCCACACCCTGACGGAACTCCGCCACTGATGCGCAGTCCCGCTCTTATTATGCCCCACTACACTGCTGATGGTGTCACTCTTGGTCATGGGATCCAGAGCACTCAAAGCAGCGTTTCTTTGAGTTGAGGCGATCTGCCACCCTGCGATCCCGCTCTGACCTGCAAGGCTGCCGCCTCCAACACCCTGCTCCTGCTGCGGGAGACTGTCCCGCTGGAGGGCTCGGCTGCGTCACCCAGCATTGCGAGGGACTAATATTTCAGAATGCTGCATTTAATTGAGCTCCATATCTAAATCCAGACCGGCCCCTGGAGAAGGACTGCATGGGTGCTGGATTGCATCCATACACAGTCAAGAGGCACCATAGTGCCTCAGCCGGCAGGAAGCAGCCTTTCCTACTTATCCCGATGAGGCTCTGCAGCGCAAAAGCAGATGCACCTTGCTGTTGCACCTGGTGGCCTCCATTTGCATCTGCAGGGGAGGCGCAACACTACTACCACACTCTGGGAACCAGCAGATGCGTTGGGCACAAACGCCATCATCACTTTCCGGCTTGCTCTTGGTCCGCTGCTTTCTACCCAGCCAATACACTGGCATTTCAGCTGACGCCACTTCCTGGTATCCATCCTGATTTTTGGACGACATTATGTATTTTTGGCTGCCCTTTTTACAATTTGTGGAACTGAAAGATTCTGGCATTGCACAGATATACATCTTGATGGAAGCCCGCCTGGTGGCGCTGTACAAATCTTAAAGTGAATGTGGAACACTTAATAGGATTCCAGACATTGCTCTCAGTGACAAAACATACAAACCATTGTTGGATTATTGCTTGAAGGCTTAAATGAATGGCACCTTTACTTGCATGATGGTGCTAGAGGTCCCTCTACCCGTTCATTAGCAGCCTGCTGCATACTGGATGCGGATGCGCCCGATAAGTACTTAATGGTGCGCTGCCAGACCAATGTCATGCACTGTTCTGCCCGTTGGCACAATCCAACATGCTGCAACTGAAGTAATGCCCCGGTACTGCGCTCCCCTGCACTATTAAAGCTGGCTTGCCACAGCAACACCCTGGGCAGCCACCTCCCAATTTGAGCCACTCTGAGCTGACACCAGTCTCCACTGGTCGACCATTGGCTGTTAATGTGAATGTTAAAGGATATTTGTACCGTGCACTATCACCACCGGAGTAGTCCCATGGCGCTCCAATGGCTCTGAAAGAGGGAGGGGGGCGTGAGATAGTGGGAATAAGCTGGAAAAGTGCAAGAGAGTAGTGATTTTCTGTTGGACGCCTCAGCCCGTGGGTCCGTTGGCTGGGATTGGGGTGTTTTACGGTCTGTAGTCGTCGTGTGCTGTTGTGCAAGTCTATGTGCGGTTTTTGTTGTTTCAGTGTAGTGAAGTTTGTGGGGATTGCTGCGTTTTAGGCTTGTGGTTGTGTTTGGTTAGAGTTGGAGATATATGCAGAGGGAGAACATTGTTAGTGGATTGGTTAGTTTGCCTTTCTGTCCTTGCAATTATGTGTAGGTGTGATGCTTGCTATCATTCACTATTTCATCTGAGTGTGTGGCGCTTGCTAATTTCAAAATTCTATCTACATGTGAGGAAGGCTAGTGATCATGATCCCATTTGAGTGTTGCACTTGTCGTCATTCACAGTTTCATCTAAGTGTGGCGCATGCTAACATTCACATTTCTATCTAGATGCGACGCAGGCATTCCATCGAAGTTTACGTCGTTTACCTCCGGTTTCTGGCCTGCTTTACGTTTTGTTGTGCCGGACCGTCTTGTGCTTTGCAGCCTTGACTCTCCAGTATTCAATTTTTTCTATTCCGCTTTACAGGCGGGAGCATTTCTCTGCGGTTCATACCGAAAACGCTGCCAGGAAGAAGCTTGTGGGGTTTTTGATGAAATTAAGTAATGAAACCGTTAGTATTGAACTAAAAAACAGGACCCAGGTCCACGGAACAATTACAGGTGTAGATGTGAGTATGAATACACATCTTAAAGCGGTAAAAATGAGCCTGAAGAACAGAGAGCCTGTACAACTAGAGACCTTAAGTATTCGGGGAAATAATATCCGATACTTTATTCTACCTGACAGCCTGCCTCTTGATACATTACTGGTGGATGTTGAACCCAAAGTTAGATCCAAAAAAAGAGAAGCGGTTGCTGGAAGAGGGCGAGGCCGTGGCAGAGGCTGAGGAGGGCCCAAGCGATAATTTTGACAAGCTACACACAGCAGACTATTTTGATATATTTTTGTACAGGTTTTTTTTTTTAATAAACCAAAATATTGCCACAATTTGTCTCACATGTTAAACTTAATGTTCATGAGCACAATGTCCAGGTTTTATCAATCAAATTAGGCCATGCTAACTTAGACTAGAAGCAGTTTTGCTCCTGATTGATTAGACCAAAGGAAAAACCTAGGCCCTAGTGATTGTAATCTCTTCCAGATATTTAAACAAATTGTTGCCACAATTTTTTTCTTTCTTACATTCGAAGTTTTATCTGCTAAGACCTAAAGTATGCCAAATATGTTGTCACTACCACCTTGCAGCGATTCACCCTTTGAAGTTGAAAAATAAGTTGAAGCATTTGGCATGTTCTGTGTCCACGTTGTAAAATTGAAATAAAGGAAATTTGAGGTCTTAAAAAAAAAAAGAATTCCATCTAAGTGTGGCGCATGCTAACATTCATAACCCTATCTAGATGCAACGCAGACTAAAGTCAAGAAATCCATCTAAGTGTGGCACATACTAACATTCCTATAAGCACTGTGCGTGTCCTTCAGTGAAGTCCTGTTAACATTGTTTGGCTTTGCAAATGTTCCAGGCATTTGCCAGGCACTGCTATTAGATGCCCAGGGATGTGCACCATTTTGCACCTGCTACTGTTAATACCACTACAGGCAGCAGTGCAAACCTACCGAGGGCTTTTGCCATTCCTACACAAAAGCCCAAACTATTGGCATCGCCAATGCTTGTTTCCATCATCATGGCAAAAACAGAGATGATGGCTGGAAGGTTTAGAATTAATCTTAACCACTGGCAATGCTCTGGGCAACCCTCCAGACCACCGTTCTTCGCCTGCCAAGCCATTACAGAAGGGGAAAGACCATATGCAAATCAGGCTTGGCCCCACCCCAAAAGGGGCAGTCCAGCCCGAACTGCTAGGCCACATCCCTTCTGCACAAGACCACAAGCATCCCCAAACATGTTTCGTCCGTGTTGGGGCTCATCAGTGAGGAGTAGCTTGTGTCTCTAGGCCCAGCAGGCACGGGACCCACGTCTGGGCATACCCGTCCCACTCGGGGTGACAAAGCAAAAACAAAGAGGTGATGGCTGGAAGGTTTAGAATTAATCTTAACCACTGGCAATGCTCTGGGCAACCCTCCAGACCACCGTTCTTCGCCTGCCATCATCATGACTGACATAAGTGTTGCCGTACATACCCTGTAAGTGCTTATGAGTAATATGCAAAATGCACTCCCCTTGCCCTCTCAACGCACATCGTGAGACTTGTTTTACTCTGCAAGGAAACACCAATTTGTTTCCCTATTAATTATAAAACTCAGGACCGAGGCATCACCAGAAACATGCACAAAAGCGACACCCCATCTCGACACAGTATGCAATACATTGCAGCTATTTGAATTGATATAAGTAATTTATAATGCGCCTGTCTGTACACAAGTGTTTCTACGTTTCAACCCTCCAGAAAGGCACCTGACTCAATCACATACAGTGGCTGACTCCTTTTCAAATCTTTTTACCTGGTGTTTAAACCTATCCGTGGACTAGTACCCGCCCCCAGACACACCTGGCGAACACCATCTCTCCCCTCTTGCCCAACTTGAACCCTCCCATGTTTTTCCTTCCTCAATCTTTCTGTTCACTGCCAACCCATCATGCTTCTTCTGCCTTCGCCCATCCCCCCCCCCTTGCCACCCCGTCCCCCCAGCATTCATGCATGCTCTGACCTCTTCTCTGGCTGCTGTAAAGACCCCTGTCGTGGGACTGCTCTGAATACCTGTGCAACCTCTAGAAGCATTTCAGTTGGAAACACATCCTTTCCCTAAAAGTATCAAACACTGAACCTGTGAGCCGAGTAAATGAACGCACACTCCCCGAGTACGATGTCTGATGGCGCCAATCGGCCCTTCCCACACAGCCACTTTCAAATCGTTGCTGTCTGACATTATTGTTCAGAAGATTGCAAGTAATCTTGGAGCAAAGAGAAAGTGCGGGCAAAGCACAGCCATATAGTCCCTCCTACTGGGAACGCCCCGCTCAATCCCCCGCTCCTTGGCCATTGCCCTCTTGCTTAATACTGCACACGTTTTTCACTTTCGTCAATCTGCATTTAGGTTCGTCCTTATATTGTGTGCGACTTTTTACCCTAGATATTATGACCCGATAAAGTTTGTAACTGGTGGTCAAAAACTTCAAGTGGGGATATAACCAAGGGGGACAATGAGTGTGTGTTTACGAATAACGTTACCAAGTAAAACAGCCCCCTTAATGCTCCCAGTAAAAAGCAATTTTAAATACCAGGTATCTGTGTCCCTGTACTTCCCCCTACATCCCTGCATCCCTGCATACGATGCGGCTGGAAATACCAAATAGGTTCATCCTCTTTAAAATACTAGTCACAGACTCACAGGCACAGCCTTTATTTGGAGCACATGAAGAACACCACATTAAGTGTGTGGTAAAGCGAAGAATGGCAGTTTAGGGAAGGTGACAGCCACATTGCCTTAAACTTCACAGGGAGCAGCCGATTGGGGCTGAAAAGTGAAACACTGCGCACTCCGTGTCAAATGTTTAAGGCAAACACACAGAGAGACAGAATAATATATAAACTGCACCGCGATGTGAAACGCACTGAGCTGGAGGCTGCCACGCATACCCTCTGAGTCCTTACCCGATTGTGCAGCACTGCTGGCTGGCTGCTGTGGCCTGGGCACTGGCCTGGCGGCCTCCGACTCGCCTGGTGGTCCTCCTGTGGGCACTGGCTGCCTCCGACTCACCTGGTGGTCCTCCACAGTGGTGTGCAGTGCGGCTCAGCTGGCTCTCAGTCTGTCTGTACCCACTATGCGCCGTGGTGGCCAAAATCATGCCCAGGGTCAGAGGCCCAAGGCAAAAACAAAAAAAAAGTTGAAAAAAATACTAAATAAAATATGCTTGGCAACACCTCAGAATCAGAGGTAGACCATGCCAGTGGGGCAATCTCGGTCCATAGGACAAAGGGCATCAAAAAGATCAGCAAAGATGGATGTCCCGTCACAGCTAAAAGCGATCCTTGCACAGAAATGAAACACGTCGGGCAGTGCACGCAGGAAACCAATGGAGAGTGCACATCATCATGGGGGAGAAGACCTGCATTACTCACCGTAATAACATTGCTGATGATTGTCTCTGCTTAGATTCACATGCTCTGCATATGGTCCGACATCCAGTGGTAAGTAATGTCCCGGTACTGCGCTCCCCTGCCCCGATTCCGCCCTCCGGTGCCACACCTCAGTCCCCATTGACACGTTGACAATAGATTTAACATTGCCTAATGACACCAATATTATTAGGGGGGAGGTTGGTGGGACATATGGAGGAAAGGGGACTATGGACCAAGAGTACGTTAGTCACTATGGTAACTTGTATTACTCTTACGTCCCGTCCACTTTCCTCCATACTGTATGGGCGATTACAACTGATTGTAGCGCCAGAGTGGAGAGGAGGCCCTCCTTAAGCAAATAGGTTCCTGAGAGCCGCCTGTCCGAAAGCCGCATCAGATCTAGAGCCGGCATCCAAACAGTAATGCTTGCAAAAAGCCGAGCGAGAGGCCCAAGTGACCGCCCTGCTTATGACTTGCCAAGGAACATGGCGCTGGAATGCTATGGCTGTTGCCTTGGCCCTGACTGAGTGGGCATGCATGTTTGCTGGGAGCGGCTTGTGCTGGCCCTCGTACGCTTCTTTGATGGCAGAGACTATGCAGCGAGATATGGAAACCTTCGAGGCCTGGTAGCCTGGCCTTGAGCCACCGAAAGTGACAAACAGGGCGTCCAACTTGCGGAAGCCCTTGGTCCTGTCCAAGTAGAATTTCAGGGCATGCCTGACATCCAAGCAGTGCAGCACTCTCAATGCTTCGTCCTTGGGGTCGGGAAAGAACGTCGGAAGGACCATTTCCTCGTTCAAGTGAAATGCAGATGGAACCTTGGGCAGAAATGGCGGGTGCGTCCACATGACTACCTTGTCCCTGTGAAAGGTGGTATATGGTTCAGAGGCGACCAGCGCCTGAATCTCGCTGACTCTGCGAGCCGAGGTAAGACCGACTAGTAAGGTAGTCTTGATGGTGACCAGCCTAATTTCCACGGACGCCATTGGCTCGAATGGTTTGTGCGCCAGGCCGCCCAAGACTATATTCAGATCCCACACAGGGTGCGGTCTCTTGATGGGCAGGTAGAGCCTCGCAAGACCGGTCAGGTGTTTGACGATAGGGTTGGAAGAGGAAAAAAGGCCTTCCTCCGAGTTCCTGTAAGCCCCAATGGCTGCAAGGTATGTACGGCAGGTGTCGACCTGTACACCCGAAAGAGCGAGGTGCGCTGAAAAGGAGAGCACGTCGTCCAGATTGCAGGCAAACGGGTCAATTCCCTTGGAGTCTGCCCAGTGGCAGAACCTGGTCCATTTGCTCTTGTACTGGGCCCTGGTGGCTTTGCTCCTGGCACACTGTATGATCTCCAGATTGGCCTGTGAGAGGCTAAGGTGCAGGAGCGTTACCTGCTCAGGTACAACGCTGTGAGGGCTAGTTTCCCTGGCGTAGGGTGTATGATCCTGCCCCCCTGCTGGGCCAGGAGATGCGCTGGGCCCGTCGGGAGGTTATCGGGGGCACCTCCTGAGAGGCTGAGGAGCTCCGAAAACCATGGTATGGCCGGTCACCATGGAGCAATCAGAATGAGGAGGAGTCGGTGCGACTCCTTGATCTTACCAATTACCCTGTGGATCAGGGGGGGTGGGCGGAAAGGCGTAGGCCTTCATGCCCGTCCATTGGAGGTGAAATGCAATTGCCAGAGAGCCAGGGCCTTGACCCTGCCCAGATGTGAAATGAGGGCACTTCTTGTGCCAGGTGGCAAAGAGATCCACTTGGGGGAGGCCCTACTTGTTGAAGATCTCGTGAATAACAAGGTTGTTTAGCTGCCACTCGTAGTTGTCCACTCCCAGCCTGCTGAGCCTGTCCGCCTCCAGGTTGAATTCGCCCGGGAGGTGGACTACCGAGAGGAACATTTTGTTTTCCAATGCCCATTCCCACATGCTCATCTCCAGTCTGCACAGAGGAGGGATCTGGTGCCTCCCTGCTTTTTGACGTAGTACATGCTGGACGAGCTGTCTGTCTGGATGAGGACAACCTTGCCCTTGCGAAGCAGTAGGAATGCTCTGAGCGCTAGCCAGATGGCGTTCAGCTCCAACCAATTGATATGGTATTCCTGCTCCTGTCGAGTCCAGGTGCCGTGGAACGAGAGATCATCCAGGGTGGCTCTCCAGCCCTCGAGCGAAGAGTCTGTGGTGATGGTGGCCTGCAGAGAAGGCGGCCGGAATGGCTTGCCCGCCCGTAGGTTGCAGTCCCTGGACCAACAAGTTAGGTCCGGGTGGAGAGATGGAGGAAAATTGATTGTTTCAGATTGAGAGCCCCGCTCCTGACTCCATGAGGCCGCGAAGTGCAGCTGAATCCTTCTCATCCTTAGTCTCGTGTGCGGGACAGCTAACAGAACCGCCACTAGTAGACCCAGGAGATGTTGATAACACAAAGCCGAGGTGGCCCTCTTGATGGCCGAGATCTTGTCTTCCTACGGGAAAACCCTCTTGGAGCACGTGTCCCAAATGAGTCTCAGGAAAGTCAGAGTCTCCGGAGGGAGCAGCTGTGACTTCTTGAGGTTGAGCGAGAAGCCCAGGTCATGCAGTGTGTTCATGAGGGCAAGGAAAGAGTGGAGAACCGCTTCTGGAGATGTAGCCCTGACAAGCCAGGCGTCTAGGTATGGCTAGATGTGGAGGCCCATCGATCTGAGGAGGGCTGTTACAGCTTTCATGAGTCTGGTAAAGACCCTGGGGGCCGAGTTGCGGCCAAACGGGAGGACATTGGAAATGGTAGCCCATGATCCTGAACCGTAGGAAAGAACGATGGTGCTGCCAAATCGGGACTGTAGGTATGCGTCCTTCAGGTGCAGGGAGCACATCCAGTCTCCCTTGTCCAATGTCCCCGCTATAAAAGCTGGCGTAACCATCTTGCATTTTTGCAGAGATATGATATGGCATTTATAACGTGCCTATACACAAATGTTTCAGGGCGCGAAAAGGAGAGGTTGAGGGTGGAACGGTCCAGCACAACTCAGGCCCGTCTGGTTCTTCTTCTGAATGGCAAAAATCCTGGGACTAGAAGCCAAAGCTTCACTGGGAGGCTGCAACTTCCTCCACTGCCTGGTTCTCTACGAGAGACCGGATCCTCAGCCAAAAGAGTTGCTGTCCCAACCTGTGGGGTTTGGGGGGGGGGGGGGCAGGGATCGGAAGGCGGTACCCCGTGGATACTATGGAGAGGATCCAGGGGTCCGTGAAGTTTTGGCACCAGAATTGTGCATGGAGAGCAAGCCTGGCCCCCCACTGGAGACACATGGACCCGAAGCGGCATGCCATGCTTTCTTTCCCTCAGAGGCTGACGAGGGGGACTGAAAAAAGCCCTTACTCTTCCCCCCACCCATTTTTTGTTGTTTGCGCTGGTTCCAAGATGACGAGCGGTCCGGCTGCCTGGATCTGCGTTCCTGGAAGCTGCATGACCCTTCTCCGAGCACTGCTGAGATAGGGTGTATGATTTGGGCGTGGTCTTTGTAAGAATGGATAAAGACTTTGCCGTTTGTGAGCTGTTCTTTTTGTCCAGCTCTTTGTCCGTAGAGGAGTGGAAGAGGTCCCCCACACCACCTCGAACAGTAGGTCTAGAATGCGCTCCTGGACGTCCGGGTTGAATTTCATTGCCCGGAGCCAGGCTGTTCGCCTCATGTCTGTGGCAATGCAGATGGCACGGCCTGAGGTATCGATATGCGCCACTGTGGATTCCATGAGGTCAGGTGCCATGAGCATGGCCTCCGCTAGCCCTGGCTGAGGATGGCGTGTCTGAATACACCTCCTCATCCGTGTCCTGCTGATCTGAAGGATCTTGTGGAGGAGGGGTAGATGGCGCCGGAGGCTGGGGTACAGAGACCGCAGCTGGAGGCTGAGGAGGCGGCAGAGGTTGCGGAGTTGGCTGTGGAGCTGGAGGAGGCGGCTGCACCGGGGTGGGGCCCGATGAAGGAGTCTGTGGTGCCTTTAGCATGAAAGGGAGGACTTCTGACTGCGTCCTTGATAAGCCCCATCTGAGACCTCATGAGGCCGAGGAATTTATCGAAGAGTGCCTCCTCACTGGCCAAAGAGGTGGCAGGGAGTACCGACAGGGTAGCGGGGGACTGCTGGAGGCACTGCGTACCCAGTCGGTATGAAGGCATGGAAAAGTTGCCCTGGGCATATGAAGGGTAGACTGTAGGCCACATACCTGGTTGCGACCAGTCCCACCTTGACACTTGTTCTTCGCCGAATTTGTGGAACAGAGTCGGACGTGAGCCCTGGACTGGCGCGGCGGCCATTTTGTCGAGCTGCCTGCCACGTGCCTGCGACGTGTTGCTCAGCCTGCTGGGTCCGACCTCGTCCAGGACTCTCGTGTGTGGATCACAAGGCCTACCATGGCTCCTCGGGTCTCGGCCCCGTAGGTGTGACACCCTCGTACCCGGGGGTCGGTAGAGCTACGTTTAGGCACCCCCTCGGACGTATTGCCAGTATTAGGGTGTAGCCCCCCACCGGCGTATTGCCGGTGTCAGGGAGTAGCCCCTCGGCCATTGCGCCGGTAAAAGGGCGTAGCCCCTCGGGTGTAGACCCAGTACCAGAACCTTCCGGTCCCTCAACACTGAGTGTGGGAGGATCCAAGGACCCCTCGATCCTAAGGCCGGTAGCTGTAGCAGCCTTGGTGCACGTGCCAGGAGAGTCCATGGGAGGGAGTCACCCTTGCAGGGTGCGCTGGACAATATCGGCCCTACCTTGGTCGATGCTTCACAAAGTTCTTGAGATCATCTAGAGGCGACTTCTGGAAGAGCTCCCTCCACCTGGCTAGTCTGTTCTTCAGCGCCTTTGAGGACAGCAAGTCACATGCCGGACAGGATTGACAACCGTGGTCTGGGCCAAGGCAACGTAGCCAGAGGGCACGGGAGTCTGAAGTTGGGAAGAGCCTGTTGCAGTATGGACACCTGCTGAACCCTGTAGAAGTTGAGATGCGCCGGGGAGGAGCTTGATGCCCGAGGACCGAGTACCTGAATGATAGAAAAGACAAAGTAGTAGTATCCGCGCGTGGAATTAAATGGACGAAGCCAAACCAGGAGCGCTGGTGAATTTGGCCCGTTCCCGTCGACGAGGAAAAGGGGACTGAGGTGTGGCGCCGGAGGGCAGAGTCAGGGCAACACATGCTTCCTGGGCCACGCTTCTAAATTTAAAGGGGAATGTTTGTTCTGGTGAAAAATGTTCTGTCTCCCGTCCCTTGGAAGGGACGCCCATACAGTATGGAGGAAAGGGGACGGGACGCAAAAGTAAGGTGTGTACAGAACTCCAGGTTGCCGCTTTGCAAATAGAGTCAAGGGGAACATTTGCAATAAAGCTATGAAAGCCCCAATACCCAGAGTAGAGTGTGCTCTAGGCTTGAAGGGCAGTTCTCTCTTAGCAAGAGTATAGCAAAGTGTGAAGAATTTGACAATCCACCGTGGGATAGCTGATTTAGAGACAGGATGCCCTTCTCTACCAGCAGCCACAGAAACAAAAAACTGGTTTGTCTTCCTCGGTGGTTTCGTTCTTTCCAGGTAAAACATGACTGCCCTGTGCAAATGTAGTGTGTGTAGGCTTCTTTCTGCCATGGTAGTGTGATTCTGGAAGAAAGTGGGTAGTTCAATTCATTGGTTCAAATGGAACTTTGAAATGTATTTAGCCGCAAACCTGGGATGAGTGCGCAGAACCACCTTATCCGTGTGGACCAACAAAAGGGTCTAGGACTGAGAGGGCCTGTAGTTCGCTAACTTGCTTTAAAGGGAAATACCATGAGTCTGGTTAAAACCAAATTTAGGTCCCATGCGGGAGCTGGGTGAGAAATGGGGGGATGAATTCTCTTAACTCCTTCCATAAAAGCCTTAATTCCACCACAACACCTTTTGTTGTGACATAGTATAGGCTGAGAGAGCAGCTAGAAGGTACTTTAGAGAATTAAAAACCAGTCCTCAGTCTAAGAAAGGAGTTGGGTACAACACAATGTGTGTAGGCGAGCAGTCAATGGGATTGACGCTCTTTGTATTACACCAGATGACAAAGCGTTTCCACTTACTGAAATAGCAAGAACGAGTGTTAGGTTTTCTAGCTTCCCCAAGTATGTCCATGCATCTCTGAAGGTATCCAAACTCTATGACCTCAGGAGCCAGGCCGCTATGTTCAGAGTTTGAGGTCATGGCTGTAGTGTCTCCCCCACCCGTCCTGAGACATGGTGTACGGGAAGGGTAGTCTTACGGGGGGAGAGGGATATTTCCATTAGATGAGCGGACCAGGGTTGGCGGGCCCACATGGGGGCCACCAATTTAATGGTGACTTGTTCCTGGTGCATCTTGTGCACCATCTTGTTGAGTAGGGGAGTCGGGGGTGGGGGGGCGGTGGAAGCATAAACAAATTTCCCTGACAATGCTATCCAGAGTCCGTTCCCCTTGGAGCGGTTCTGGGGATACCTGGAGGCGTAGTCTTGGCATTGGGCGTTCTCCTGAGTTGCGAACAGGTCGATCTCTGGGAAGCTCCATTCTGCAAAGACGTTAAAGACTATGTCTTCGTGTAGACGTCATTCATATTCTAAGGGCAGTGGGAAATCTCTGCTGAGCATGTCCGCTAAAAGACTGAGTTCTCCTGGAACGTGGTGGGACAACAGGAAACATCTTGTGTTTGAGAGCCCACATCCAAATGTTCTGGGACAGCTTGGATAGCCTTGGAGTGTGTGTGTCCCTGTTTGTTTAGGTAATACATAGCTGTGGCGCTGTCTGTCAGGACCAGAACGGTTTTCCCCTGTAGCTGTGTCTGACAGGCATTCAGTGCTTTGAACACAGCTAGCAGCTCTAACAGATTTATATGGTTGGATGCTATTTGAGGGGACTACAATCCATACGCTGTCTGCTGAAGCAGGTGAGCCCCCCACAACCCGTGGAAGATGCATCTGTTGTGAGAGTGGCATCTACTGCGGGGGTGGTGAAGGTCTTCCCCTTCAAGAGGTTTTCCTTCGACCACTACTGCAGAGAGAACGAGGGCTGGCAAGACAACTACCAGATCTTCCCATTGTCCGCTGGCCTGACGCCACTGGCTGTTGAGCCACTTATGCATGGGACGCAGTCGCGCGTGGGGGAACTGCGAAAATGCATGACGCCATCATACCTAGCAATCACATGGCCTTGCATACCGTCACTTCTTGACAGGCTACATATTGAGGGATCTGAGAAAAAATTGCTGAACCCTCTCGGAGGGGAAGACAAGACCGTCTTTTGTCCGAATCAGATCCCCTAGAAATTGCTTGACTTGGGTCTAAGCTGGATTTCTTCTCGTTGATTGAGAATCCCAGACAGAACAGGAGATCTATTGTCTTCCGAGTATTCCCTAGGCTTGTTTCGTAAGAGTCCCCTGTTATGAGCCAGTCGTCGAGGTAAGGTTAAACAGGGACGGATAGTCTGCGCAAGTGTGCTGCTGCCACTGCCAGGACCTTTGTAAAAACCCTTGGCACAGAGGCAAGGCGGAAGGGGAGTACTTTGAACTGATAGTGCTTGCCCTCCATCATGAACCTTAGGTATTTTCTGTGCGCTGGCAACATCGAAATATGAAAGTATGCATCTTTCATGTCCAATGTTGCCATCTAATTCCCCTGTTTCAACAGTGGGATTATTTTGTGTAGGGTTACCATACAATACTTTTGAAGTTTGCCAAATTTGTTCGCTGGGAGCAAGTCTAACACAGGGGGAATGGTGAGGTCCTTTTTGGGTACAAGAAAGTAGACAGAATAAATAATCTTGTTTACTTGAAGAATAGGGACGGCTTCTATGGCGTCCTTTTCCAGAAGTGCCTCTACTTCTTGTATTAGGAATCACGGATGGTCTGGCGTCAGGCGTCGTGCTCTGGGCGGTCTGAATTGTGGGGTGGGGGGGGGGGGGGGTCGGGTGAATTCCACACAGTACCTGTGGGCAACCGTTTTTAGAACCCACTGGTCTGATGTAATCCCCTCCCATGCCGAAAGGAAAGATATTAAGCACCCCCCGACCGGGGTGACATGGAAGGGTACCTGGATCCGTAGGTCGTTTCTGACCAGAGGCTGTGGATCCCCTGGAGTTGGGGCCTCTGACTTTCCCGCGCCTCTGACCCCTAGGTGGATGGTTGGTGGGGGTGATGCATGTGTGCCCCGAGTTCGTTGTTTCCAGTGTTGTACATGTTTTGGGCGGAACGGGATTGGCCTCGAAAGGACCAGCGGGAACAGCTTCCCCTCTGGGTGGGAGGGTTTGTGTGTGATTTGCTGCAGGCATTTAAGAGTCTTGAGCTCTCTTTTGGCAGTCTCCAGAACATCGTCGACTGCTTTACCAAAGAGATTCGACCTCGATAGGTTTGTTAATAAGAGCTGCTAGGGACTCCGGCTTGAAGCCTGAGTTTCGGGAGCCAAGCGTGCCATTAAAGCGGTGTGCCCTGAGCTAGGGATCTTCCGGCCGCCTCTGCAGTATACAAAGTGTTTTTTAAACCATTTTGGTTGACCTGCCTGCCATCGGCCACGATGGCGAGTAATTTGGTCCTTGCGGGTTCAGGTACCTCCTGGAGACATTCTTGTATAAGGTTCCATTGTGCATCGGCATAACTGGCAAGCAATGTAGTGTTTGCTATGCGCGTGGTAAAAGCAGCTGCCGTGGTAATACGCTTACCCAAGGCATACAATCTTTATGATTCCTTATCGGGAGGTGCATATCCTGTAGAAAGGGGTACTCCCGCCCGTTTCTGGGTGGTGGTAACTACTAGGGAATAGGGGGTGTCGTGGCTTAATATATTGAGGGTCAGTAGGCGATGGGCGAAATTGTTTCCCCACCCTTGGATTTACAGCCCTGGTTTCGGCTGGTGTGACCAGAGAAGGAGCCAATCTCCTTTTAATGGAATTTATGAACGGAATGGCTTGGCTGGAGGGGGGGTTTCTCTTTAAGAATGTCCTCCACAAAATCTTGTTCAGGTATGGCCTCTTGGGTGGCGATCTGAAAATGATGGGCTGCCTTCCTTAAGATGGCATTGAAAGCCATCTGATCGTCTACTGGTGAAGCCTGGTGGGCCGGGGTGGAAGGAGGGGAATCCAAACATAGGACATCAGTATCCTCATCGTGAGTAGGGAGCACCCACGGCTCTGTCTCAACCTGATGAGTGTCCTCCCAGTTGTCCGTGGCATCCGCCTGGTCATCTGCAGTGTAGTCCTGTAGGAAGGTAGCATCTTCTTGCTCATCATAGATGTCTTGATATTTGTCATTTTGAATTTCATCTTCAGGGTGGCTAGAAGTGAAATGTTCCTGAGAAGGTTCTAAATTTCCAGGAAATTTTAAAGTTGACACAGAGAGAGGGTCCTCCCGAGGTCTCGTGGGGGTAGAGAGCTCTGGGGTCAGGTAGGGGCGTGGTGGACCTAGAAGTGTCTGTCGTAAGGTCGATGGCATCCGATACAGATGCTTGGTCATCACTAGTGCCTCTGTCACTTTCGGCGAGTGCAGTGGTGGGGGAAGAATATCCAGCCCGCGACATGCCGTAGGCGGCCCACCTCCGGCCCGCTCCTTAAGTGTTTTAGGTCGAAGTAGTCTACAGGCCACGCACTGCACTTAGTCGTGGTCAAGGGGTAGACAATTACTGCACTTATCGTGCTCGTCCTTCCACGGGTATCTGACCCTGCAAGAGGGGCAAAACTTAAATGGTGGCCTTTCCATAGCGAAAGGTAATGAAAATGATGACCAGACCTACAGGGTAAAGAGGGGAAAAGAGGAGAGACATAGCGGAAGATATGACCACCCCGACCCCAGTCTCCCTACTATGTAGGCCGGCCAGAGGGCACGGCCATTTCAATGGCTCTGGCGCCGGATCATAGGCGTCAAGGTCCACCGCCGTGGAAAGTTCCCACAGTCTTCGTCGTACTATTTGAAGCACCGTCCAAGTGAATTTAGGGGAAATAACCGACAAAGTAGGTAAACAAGGATAAACATGTCTCTTATGAAAAGCTCCGCATTGGGGCGACCGGTTATCTGGGAGGAAAAAAATAAAAACAGAGGGACCTTGGCGTGAGGGATTTTGGGTACAATACACGTCATGATAGGGTTAGTGTTACAGACACGCCTATGCCGACGTCCCCTTTCGGTCCTCGAAAGACAAGATGCAATACCCCGCAGTTATCACTGGATGTCGGACCATATGCACAGCATGTGATTCTAAGCAGATTAATAAGCATCAGAAAGGATATCAATAGTCTCCTCAACATGCTGGTGGAGCGCGCTACAGAAAATGAGCAGCGCATAAGCACCAGGGAGGACAATTGTGAATCTCTCTCAGCGTAGGGTCGATTCCATGATCAAAGAAATACAGCAGCTGGGGGCCAAGGCAGAGGATCAAGAAACTCGATCCAGACACAACAATCTCCAGCGGGTGAGAGGTCACTGAAAACACTGAGGAATCAGACATAACTAAAGCTTGTTGAAGCCCGAGCTACACTACTGAATAGGCACATAGAGCTCCAGTCCCCAAACCAGTCGCCAGTGAATGCCCTTGCATCATCACATTGAGATTGCTGCATATCCAACAAAAGTTGGTTATACTTGAGGCCTATGGCGCAGTGGGCATTGTGAGAAACTGGGCATTGTGAGAAACTGGCAGTTTAACACCAGAAGAGAGACGGCAAACACAAGGGATTGCAAGGAGGGCAGTGCCCTTGGCCTTTGACGAGGAACTGTTACTTTCACAAACCCTCGAGAATAGAAAGCTTAAGACCAGGAAACAAGGCTGAAGAATCCTGCATTATGTGTCCGAGGTACCCGGGGCTCTCCTGCGTCGATAGTCAAGGCGGGGAGAATCGTTTCCCGCCGTGGTACTGTCCTTGGCTCCTACAAACAAAGCAGCACAAGTCTTACCAACACAGCCAGTGATTTGGGGAGACTGATAACAGACCTGTCTGTGTTGAAGTCAAGTTTGCAACCGGCAACATTATATGGTGAACGCTGAAGCGAACAGTGTATGAAACGCATATAATAACCAACGCAGGTAAAAAGTGAACAGCAGATAAGTGATTGAATTTCGAAACCGAGATATGATGCCCTTGACGGAGTGATCCTGCACCATGTGGGTGCTCATTCAAAAGTCTCTGTAGGGTATCCAACTGAGAGTTGAGAAAGGTGAAAGATTGGCAAAGAACTGTACATCAAAGTGGTCCTGCGACGGGGTCAAACAAAATCCTGTGCACCATCGAAAGTCTTCAATATTGATACTGCCAAGCAAGTTGATGACAAAGTAGGTCCGAGCCCAAAGGAGGGAGAGTGATTGAACATTGTGTTGAATCTGTACTGAGCACAGCAGAGGGGGACCCAGGGTGAACAGCGAAGCACCCGAGAAATTGGATACATAAAAATCTGACAAGCATTGTATTAAAGGGGATCTGACCCCGGCTGAGGGGGATTCCGAGGTGGATAGTGAAACACCGGAGAAATTGAGTATGTGTGAAAACCTAAGATGAAAGTAGCTTCTTGTTTGCTGCATCAGGCCCCATGAAAGAAAAAGACTTTCAAAGGCAAAGAAACTTGGGCAGACAAGGCCCTGATGCTAATGTTTTAACTGTACCCTTGTGCTAGAGAAACCAGAGAATGTGCTAAGGTTGAGTGTATCGCTTTGTCCCGTGCTGAAAACGTGGGGAAGGGAGGATAACGGCCTGAACATCCCGACATATAATTTCTTTTATGTAACATTGTTTCCTACACCATTTGTATTTAGAGGCAATGATTAGAAATAGGTTCATTAGTATAGGCCCTTTTAATTTTGACAAGACACCAATAGGACTGCGTCATTTGATGGTTGTATCTTGCTCCCATCTGTAGATTTAGGATTAGATGGGCATTTTTCAAACTTTTTGAAGTTCAATGAACCCCCTTGAACTGTGGTCATTTGTGTCGGTCTTACTGTTGATACCATGCCTTCCTTACAGCACGGTCCAACATAACTACCATACGGATCTTCAATGACATTTCAAGCGCAGGAGATAGTTCAATCCCATCTTTGGGGTGCTTAAAAGCTCGAGCGTCTGCCACTACCTCTAGCTACCTGGTGCCTGCAATTCAAGTGTCAGTGGCACTCATTCAATTCTCCCTGTGAAGCATGACTATTTCAGCACCAACATGACCTAGTGACCACCAATGACATGCCTTCTCAGGTGGAAGCATCCGAGATCGGGCGGGATGGACGACCACAGCGGGACTTGCCCGTAATAGAGAAACCACTAGAGGACCCACAGTTCCCGACGGCAAACGGGATAAACGTCAGAGAAGATGAGGATCCCATCAGTAGTATGCTGTCCACCTTCTGGGGTATTTGCCAGTGAGAACAGTCATCACTCCTGTGGAAAAGGTGTCAAGGGCTTGTACGTACTTCTATGTGCACTGAGGAGGTGTCTCTCAATATTATTATACCATGGGTATATCTGTCTGGGTACTGTATGTCCACATGACTGCCCTTGAAAGAGATCCTTTTTGCATTCCGCCCGCCCTCTGCCTGGTATGCTTGTTGGCACTGGCTCAGACAATCTGTGCCACATTCCTCAGGTGGGTGCACAATCATGTCAAGCATCTTCAAGGACTTAATAATAGGTACTGCAAGTGTTCCACATGTTATGTTAGGTTACTTGGCATTTATATTGCGCTTATATATCATTGGTAGGACCTCAAAGCGCTGGTAGGTTGAACACCCTCAGGAACCGCAGTTCAAGTCAGTAGAGAGAAATAGTGTTGTATGGTGAGTGGGTGCACCGGATATGTGTGCAGCTGCTGTAGTTGTTGGATGATCACTGCTTACTAGCGATAGGTGTGGTGCTGGAGATATCAGTTTGATGTGTGCAGTCTGGCGGGTGGACACTCAGACTGGGTTCTGGCTGGGTTAGGCCTGAGGAACACCTATATGAGCTGCTAGGCCGGAATGTGCTCCGCTAGCTGTGTTTTATTGGGTGATGGGTGTTCATGGGGTCGTATTTGTATGTGAACAGCTAGGCCGCATCATCAGGGGTATAGCTGTGTTCTAGTTGAGTGATGGTGTATAGTAGAGAATAAGCGTAGTGGTGGGATATGGTGGTTATCTGATAGAGCTGGCTGTGAACCATGTCTCAGTGAGACCGAGGACATCAAGGTCAAGTTCTTCAAGAAGGTGGCACATATCTGAGGAGTGTTTGACAGCACAGTGAGAGTTTAGAGTGGCAATATGGAGAAGGTTGCCATCCTTGAAGGACTTCCGGGGAGGGGTACAGATCTGAGGTACGCCCTGCAGAGGTGTAGGAGGAGCCCGAGAGAGGGCAGAGGGAAGGAGAAGGCAAGGTAGCCGAGGAGGAGGCAGAAAGGGGAGGCAAGATAGTCACGGGAGAGAGGGGACAGCAGGAGAATAAAGAAGTTGATGAGGAGCGGGAGGAGTCCATCAAAGTTGAAGGTTGGACTGAGGGCCTTGGACCAAGACGGTCCCATTAGAGTAAACATTAATGATGACCTTACAGGAATGGAAGGAGGCCAGGAGGGCATCCCACCGGGTACCACCATTAACTGGAGAGGAAGAGAAAGGAGAGAGCAGAGACCATATGAAGGGTCCATAGGTCTGGCGAAGGAACGACAGAGGATGTCGGTAAGAGTTTCCTTGGAGGAGGCACTGGTGTAGGTGTCAGCGTCAGCTATAGGGAGCCTGGGTTGGAGACCAGGATGTCCTTTTTAAAGTTCTTCCTACCAGATTTAGTGAGGAGAGCAGGATAGTCAATAGAGAAGCAGTTAGAAAAGATGGGAGAGATGGAGAGCACCATAGAGTAGGTGGGAGAGGGGGAGACACTAGAAAGGACAACTAGCACAGGGAGACAGGACAGCGAGAGGCAAGCAACTAGAGCAACAGGACAAGACGACACTCAGGATTAAGAGATCACAAAAATGCACATTTAGGACAGGGGGGAGACACACCTAAGTATGAGAATCCTAAATGGAGGGAGAAAGGCCTAGGTTACACAATGCAATTTTTTTTTATAATACAAAGACAGTCACATTTAGAGACACAGTGGAAGAACCGCCTGCAGGTGGTGAGGGGGGATAGGCAGGGCACTCCGAAGGAAGGTGACTGGCAGCTGGCGTCCCCCGCGGACACCTGCAGACACTTACAGGGAGCCACCAGTAGTAGGCGCCCTTAGCCGTGGGGCTGCCGGGCAGGGGGGGGCGTCCCAGGGAGGGCCTTTAAGTGGGAAGGGAGAGCCAATCAGGGAGAGGGTGGAGGGGCAAGGAGGGAGGTGGGTGGAACATTGAAGACTTCTGGAGGCAAAGATCCTCTACGGACCAGCTACTGCTTTCTGCTCATCAGTGGGCCTGGTGTCTTCCCTCTCCTCCAGTTTCTGCTTCTGCTGCTTAAACTGTTCACACTGCCCACTCTGCTCAGTAATGGCGTGCACCTGAGGTCACCTTTGAAGTCTTCCAGTCTCTCTCAGGTGAGAGTCATTCCCATTATCAAACTTGCACTTGGCACTTTTGTTCCTCTTTAACTCTATTCTTCGTCCAAGTACTTCTGGGATTATGGGACTTGAAGTGTCTAATGCAAAAATGTGTTTTATAACTTTGTTCTCGGACTCATTTCTGTTCCCAATAATATTCTGTAAAGGAATGTCAGGACAGTTTTTCTGAAGTCCAACTAAGGGCTTAGTAAAACCATTCAACTGAGACAGTACCAGACTCCACTCTTAGAATAAGGCTCTACCATCAGAGTATGAGTAGCGTAGACAGAGCAGCCAGGCTCATCTTAGGATGGAGAGAGGACAGTAGCAAAGTACATAGAACCTGTAGTATACCAAGGATTCAATAGAAACATACCAGAAGTATTATAAAAAATAAAAGTTAATTTTAAATTACAGTTAAACCAGGTTAAGTCTTGGGGTAAGTACTTTGTCAGAGTCATACACACATTATAAATACACACCGCAATGCTTGAAAGTCAAACTTGGGTGTATTTTTGCATTTACTTGAAAGTTCAACTTCAGTGTATTTCTGCATTTAACTTTTGGCCATTGATTGTAACCTGCTAGCCCAGTGACTGCTCAATACTGCTTTACTTGCTTACTCCTCCCTCTGCCTCTTCTCATTTCCACTCATGGCGCTTTCTGTTTCTCCCATCTATTCCAACTGCTTCTCTATCAACTACCCTTCCCTTCTCACCAAGTCAGGAATAAAGAAATTTAAAAAGGATATCTTGGCCTCCAACCCTGGACTCCCCATCGCTGATACCTATACCAGCGCCTCTTCCAGACAGACCCTCACCGACATCCCCTTTGTTGTTCCTTCGCCGGATCTATGGACCCCCCCCATATGATCTCTGTGCTTTGTCCTGTCTCCTTCTCTCCCATTAATGGTGGCACTCGCTGGGATGTTCTCATGGCTTCTTTCGACTTCTCCAGAGTCATCCTTAATGTCTACCTAAATGGCACTGTCATGGTCCAAGGTCCTCAGGCCAATCTCCTCCTCTTCGATAGGTGTTTCCCTCGCCTCATCAACTTCCTCTCATCTCCAGCCGTCCCCTCCTCTCACTCCCTGGCTACCTTACCCACTTTTTCCTTCTCCTCTGCCACTCTTCAGGCTACCTCCACAACTCTGCAGGGCGTACCTCCGATTTGTACCCCTCCCCGGAAGGTCTTTAAGGCCGGCAACCTTCTTCATCTTGCCACTCTCAACTCTCGCTCTGCTGTCAAACACGCCTCTGACATCTGCCACCTCCTTGAAGAACTGGACCTTGATGACCTTGATGTCCTTGGTCTTACGGAGACATGGTTCACGGTTAGCTCTGTCACAAGCTTTGACACTCTACTCCCTGAGGGCTACAAGATCCTCTCTGCACCCAGATCCACTCGACCTGGAGGGGGCGTAACCCTGATCTTTCCTGAGTGGATTCCTGCCACTATCATTCCCATTCAGATTTACTCCTCTTTTGAGTGCCTTATCTGCAGGCTCTCACTCTCTCCTAGCCACCCTCTTACTGTTGCTACTCTCTACCGGCCCCTCGGGCAAATCACCTCTTTTCTCTGAGTGGGCCGACATCTCCTCCTCTCTCCTGGCCTCAACCACTCAACTCCTCCTCTTTGGTGACCTCAACATTCACCTCGATTCTCACTGTCCCTCATTGCTGCTCTTTCACAACCTCGGCGATACCCTCTCCCTCTCTATCCGCCCCTCTGGCCCGACGCACTCTGCAGGACACACACTTGATGTCTTGATCTCCCCTGGCCTCCCCCTCTCCATTCCTCTGACCACTCCTCTCTCATGGAGTGACCACTGCCTCCTCTCCTGCCATCTCTCACTCTTCTCCCCAAGCCAACCACACCCCAACACTTCCACTTACCTTATCGGACATCCGACCTATGAAGCGTGCGTCAGCTGAGGCTTTCGCTGCCCCTTCTCTCTCCCCCTCCTCCTCATCCTCATCATCCTCCTCCTCCTCCTCCTCCTCCTCCTCCTCCTCCTCCTCCTCCTCCCGTGGCTGACTCACACCCCGACACAACCCTGTCCTTTCTCTACTCTTCCATCTCTGATACTCTTGATGCTCTTGCCCCTGTCATGAGGATCCGCTTGAAGTCCAAAGCCAAGTGCAATTCCTGGTATGATTCTGACCTAGCCACATTTAAACGTAAGTGTATGGCGGCCGAGCGGAAATGGAGGTCTTCTTGCTCAACATCTAACAAACTGGCCTGTCGCCTGCTCCAAAGGCAATACAGACTCTCTGTCCGCACTAAGAAGAGAGCCCACATTCAAGCCCGTGTCTCTGCGGCATCCAACAACTCGGCCGAACTCTAAAATCTGCGAGGAGCTTGCCAACCCTGCAGCAGTCTCCTCCCCTCCTCTTGCCTCCCAGGCTCTCTGCAATGCCCTTGCCTCGCACTTTATCTCTAAAACCCAGGACATCCTGTCCACCCTCTCCTCCCCTCCCCCTCCTATTCCCTCTCAGTCTGTGCTTCGAGACCCCCCCTTTAAGCACCCCTCCACCATCCTTCTCTTCCTTTCCTATTTTCTCCCCTGACGAGGTCGCTAGACAAGTCCGATCTATGAAAGCCTCGTCAAAACAGGTTCATACCTTTTCCTCCAAAACCATCAAGGACCACATTGACACCCTCGCTCCTGCCCTTGTGATTTTTGCAACCACTCGTTTGCCTCAGGATCCTTCCCCTCCCCTCTGAAGGATTCCCTTGTGCATCCTCTTCTCAAGAAACCCACAGCTGATCCTTCCTGTCCAGCAAACTATCGCCCAATTTCCATTACCCCCTTTCTGGGCAAACTCCTGGAAAAGCTGGCCATCTCACAGCTTAACCTTCATTCAGATTCTGTTGGTTGTCTCCATGACCACCAGTCTGGCTTCAGAGCGGCCAGAAGTACAGAAACTGCTCTCCTCAATATCCGTGAAGATCTGCTCTCCAACCCTGATTCTAACATTCCCTCTGTCCTCATCCTTCTTGATCTCTCTTCTGCCTTCGACACGGTCAACCACACCATCCTGCTCAACCATCTCCGTGATAATCTGGGTATCACTGATCTGGCTCTGGCCTGGCTGACCTCTTTCCTCTCAGATCGACCCTCCCAGGTCTAACAGGGGTCTATCCTATCATCCTCTCCACCTGTGGGGTTCCCCAGGGGTCTAACTTCTCACCCTGGCTTTTCAACCAATACCTGGCAACTCTCGCTCACTGCATTGCCATTTTCTGCTCAAATTTCCAGTGCTACGCTGATGACACCTCATTTTCCGGCTGCCCTCGGCCACCTCCTCTCCCTCTCTCATCTCCGACTGCCTAACTGCCATTCAAAATTGGTGTGCCGCCAATGATCTTTGTCTGAATGCCAGCAAGACGGAGATCCTCCTCATCGGCACACCATCTCCATCCTTTTCCCTCACTCTCTGGCCGGCCTCCCTTGGCCATCTTCCTACCCACGAGGCTAAGAACCTTGGCGTCATCTTTGACTACACACTTTCCTTCTCGGCCCATATCTCTGATGTCTCTAAAAAGTCGAACCTCCGACTGCACCTCCTCAGAGGTATTCTGCCTTTCCTCTCCTTCCCCCAGAAGCTCATGGTATCCCAAGCTCTGCTTCTCTCTAGGTTGGACTATTGCAACAGCCTCTTTCTAAATCTACCTGCCTCACTCTCCGCCCTCTACAACTTATCCAGAACAGGACTGCGAGACTTGTCCTTGGCCTCAAGCCCTGGGATCGGATCTCTCCAGCTTTGAAATCTCTCCATTGGCTCCCAGTGGATGAAAGGATTAAATTCAAAACCCTCTGCATTGTCCACAAGGCTTTCTGGGGCCTGGGTCCAAAATACCTTCAGCTATCCCTCCGCAAATGCCTCCCCTCTCGAGCTCTTCGCTCCTCTACCTCTAACTCCCTCAGGGTCAGTTGTTTTTCAAAGAAACAAGCTGGGGGTAGATCTCCATCTTCGGCTGGGGCCTCCCTCTGGAACAGCCTCCCTTCCACTCTAAAACTTGAGGAGAACCATCTCCGGTTCTGGAAGCACCTCAAAACCTTGCTCTTTGCTTCTGTCTTCGCTCCCCTGCTGATCTGCTCTCTTGCCACTGTGCACCTGGCCACCCTATGTCCCCTGCACCCAGGTACCTGCTCACCCTGCCACCTGGCCACCCCTTGCACTGGGGACTATCTGTACCCATACACCCCCCCACCTCCCAATTTTTTTTCTTTTTCTGCACTTATTCAGATTTACCCAGTCTGCTGCCTTAAAGACAACACTTGCCACTTAGTTAAGGAATCACATAATCAACCCCATTTCCAGGATACCTTTCTGAATAGTGGAACACAGATTCAAGGAACAGTATATCCCTAGAACTACATTAATGATAACAAAGTTATACCGAGTAAGACATTTCGGTGTAATATTCAATTACAATTGCTTTTCAGATCAGTGGAACACAGACTAAGGTAAGCAATAACTAACTTATTTTAGGATGGCTCAAGGCAGACCAAGGTAAGTAAAACCCATATACTTTTTTTAAAGGAGCTAATAGCAACTTAACGGTATGTATAAACCTAACACTGTTTTATAATCTGTATAAAACAGACCAGGGAATGTAAAACCCAGTTGGTGAACTTCTGCACCCATTCTGAAAGAAACAGTGAAGCCAACACATTCACAGGTGAGTAAATTAACCTTAAATATATGCTTTTCAGAATGGCAGAACACATTTAAGTAAGAGCTTTTGGAACTGTTCACTCTCACAGTTAGTTACCAACCAACCAACTCTTCCACAAGTAAGTAACTGTTTAACACTGGTTAAACTGCGAATAGAGGCAGGGAGGAAGAGGCAGACATGCTGATTGCCTAGAAACAAATAGTAGCAACACTATCTGTGTCCGACTGAGCGAGTCCAGAAGAAGACAGCCCTTAAGGCGAAGAGGAGGGATAGAAGCCCACAGGAAGGGGTTATGGAACTAAGGTGTGGGGTAGGCTCGGGAATGGGGGGTGGGGTAGGTGGGGGGAGGGAGGAAACACAAAACTGTACACGAGAACTGTAATGCATATTTGTTGCTATACTTTATGGTGATGAAGTTGAAATCAATAAAAATGTCCACGTAGCTGCCTGACAAATGTTTTTAATAGGAACACCTCTTTGCAGAGCCGAAGAGGGAGCCATGCCCCTGGTGTAATGGGCCCTCAAGCCATTTGGAGGATCTTTGGCCGCCAGCCTGCAGCATTCTGAAATTGCTAGAATAATCAATCTTAATAAGGTCTGCTTTGTTACAGCCTGACCTAGTCTGTGACTTGTATAACCTAGTTGATCATCCAGACTAAATTTAGACAATCTAGAAATGTAGATGCTCAACGTGGATCTAATCTGTGCAATCTCTCTTCCTCCTTAGGATGAGGGGGTGGATATACAGTAACTATCTTTTTTCCTCCTTTAGAAGTGTGCCCAACAACCCCTCAATGAAAGTTGAATTTAGAAGTGTACCCAATAGCCTCCTTGTGAAAATCGAATAAAGAAACGTGACCAATAGCCTCGCATGGAAAGTTGAATCCAGTTGAATCTGTGAAAAGTTAAATCTAGAAGTGCTTTTAGAAGTTGAATTTAAAAGTGTACCCAATAGCTTCTAGGTGAAAATTGGATTTAGAAGTGCATTTAGAAGCTGAATTTAGAAGTGTACCCAAGCGTGTGGAACAGATGAATTCGCTGAGTGGAAGAACAGAGGACTATATAGTTTGAATGCTTGTGTAAATTGAATGAGTATGTAGATCGGATGAGTGTACAGAATGGATTAACATGTTGAGCGGATGAGTGTGTAGAGCAGACGAGCATGTAGCGCGAATGAGTGTAAATACAGAGAAGTAAGTAGAACGCAAGAGCACGGAAGTGCGGAGAGTGTGTAGATCGCTGAAACAGATAAATGTGAAGAGCAGACGAGGGTACAGAGCAGACGAGGGTACAGAGCAGACGAGGGTACAGAGCAGACGAGGGTACAGAGCAGACGAGGGTACAGAGCAGACGAGGGTACAGAGCAGACGAGGGTACAGAGCAGACGAGGGTACAGAGCGTACAAATGAATTTATAGAACAGGGTAATGCTGTTGAATGCGTGGAAAGCACAAGTGCATAAAGTGGATGAGTACGGGGAGCGGATGAGCGCGGGGAGCGGATAAGCGCGGGGAGCGGATAAGCGCGGGGAGCGGATTCATAGATACATGGGAGCGGATGAGGGCGGGGAGCGGATGAGGGCGGGGAGCTGATTCATAGATGCATAGAATGGATGAGTGCGGGGAGCGGAGGGGAGCGGATGAGTGCGGAGAGCGGTGGGAGCCGATGAGGGTGGAGACCGCGGAGAGCAGGTGAGTGCGGGGAGCAGGTGAGTGCATAGAGCAGATGAAGGTGTAGTGCACGCGAGGGGATACAGCGAACAAACGCCTAGAGCGGATGAATTACACAGACCGTATGGGTGCGTAGAACAGATAAGCATGTAAAATGGATGAGTACCGAATGCATACAGAATGCGGGGAGCGGACCGATGAGTGGAACGGGATGGATGAGCTGAGCAGAGGAATGTGAAGAGTGGAGGACCGCATAGAACAGACTAGTGGGTAGGGCCGACAAGTGCATAGAGGGGCAGAGTGCGGACCATATAACCCATCATATCACACCACCACGCTTACTCTCTCCTTTACACCACCACTCAGCTAGAACACAGAGATACTATGACACCATTCGGTATAACTGTTCTCATACCAACATCCGCCCCAGACTCCACATCATTCTAAGTAATCACTGCTGGTTACTCACCCCCCCAGCCAGGCGTTCTCCTCAGGCCTAACGCAGCCACATCCGGTCTGGATAAATCCTGCCAGAACAACATACTCCCGATCTCTCAACCACCACACCTACCGCTAAGAAGCAGCCATTACACAAATACGGCACCAGCTGCACACATACCCGGTGCTCACACGCACCTCAACTCTCTCTACTGACCTGAACTTCGGTTCCAAAGGGCGTTCAACCTACCAGCGCCTTCAGACCATACCAATGGTAAATAAGGCGCTATATAAATGCAAAATAACAACATACATGAGAATCTGAAATGATCTTAGGCAAAAATGAAGCTTAACCCTCAGGACAAACTAGTCCTTGTGGAATACTGTAAGGGGGGGGGGGGGTTTAGATGATAGTGCCTGCAACTGACTCACTCTACGGGCTGAAGATAGTTCTACCAACAAAATGGTCTTGAATATTAGCAACCTTAATGGACATGAACGTAGTGGTTCGAATGGTGCACACAAGAAATTGAAAGGATCTCATTCTCAGACGAGCCTCTGGCACCAGAAAAATGCAGGATGCCATGAGGCCGATCAACCTCAAAAAGTCAAAGGCCAGGAGACGCTGGGCACTCTGAAACTTGGAGGCCATCTGCAGAATGTCTTGATCCCTCACCTCGGGTAGCAAGCTCTTTCCCAAGGATGTATCCAGTATGACCTGATGGACTGGAGCTTTTGAGATGGTGGTATACGAGACTTCTTGTAATGGAGGCAGAAGCCAGTCTGTGAAGGGAGTGGCAAGTGATGTTAAGAGGATCCAGGACTTGTTTGGGAGAACGCGCCCTGATCAGCCAATTGGCCCGGTAGGTGTAGAAGTGAATCCCCCCCCCTCTCCCGAGACTCGCTGCCACCACCGCCATCAGTTTGGTGAAAACCCTTGGGGCGGAGGTCAGTCCGAATGGCAGAACACAAAACTGATAATGAGAACCGCCAACAGCAAATCTCGGGTACTTCCTGTGTTTAAAATGGATTGGCACATGAAAATAAGCATCCTGAAGGTTCAATGACACCATCCAATCCTGGAGTTGGAGGGCTTGAAGGATCCGAGAAAGAGTGGTCATCTTGAAGTTGTCCTTCCTGAGGAACTTCAAGTATCTCAAATCCAAGATGGGTCTCAGTCCTCAGTCTTTTTAGTCTTCCGTCTTTCTTGGGGATTAGGAAATACGGAGAGTACCATCCTTTGTACCTCTCCGCAACAGATACCGGCTCTACAGCACCTTTCTATCAGGGTTAAACTTTCCTGCACAAGGAGCGGATCTGGAACCTTCAAAGAATGGCTCCCTGGTGGATGGTTCACAGGTCTTTTAATGAAGGGAAGGCAGTAACCTTGGACTATGGTTTCTAATGTCCGAGCATCCGAAGTAATGTCTCGCCATTCTTTCAGATGTTGAGACAGTCTGGCTCCCACCGGGGTGTCGTGACTCAAGACCTCAGAGGTTTGGTTTTGAGGCTGCCTGAAGTAGCGGCTGTTGATGAAGTAGCGGCTGTTGATAAAGATGCCCCTGCTTGAGTAGGGTTTGTAACTACCCCTCGTCCACCAATAGGGAATCTTCTTTGGCCCCAATGACCGGCCATTCCTCTTGCTCTTCCAACTGAGGAGTAGTAGCGAAAGGATCTACCCCTCCAAGAAGGGCCACTACGGTGAAAAGGCTAAGCCTCCCCAATAGAGTCACCCATAGATTTGGCTGCCGCCTTCGAGGTCTGCAGCTTCTCAAGGCTTTCGTCAGCATTGCTGCCAAAAAGAGGAGACCTGTCAAAGGCATGTTAAGGAGTCTAGACTGCATGTCTGGGCAAATACAGATTTCCTTAACCACGCAAATCTGCCAATTACGGTGCTTGCCGCCAAGGCTCTGCTGATGCGGTCAGTAGAATCCAAACCAAACAGAAGAGACTCGCACATTGCTTGCTTGCCGCCCGCAACAATGGGCAAGAAACAGTCTCTTAACTCCCCTTCGGGAATATGCTCAGCCGCCATAGAAATGTAGTACCATAGAGTGAATGAAAACTTTGCTAAGGCACATGTGGAGTTGGCTGACTTAAGAGCCAGGCCCCCCGCAGAAAATACTTTTCTTGCCCATGCATCTATCCTTTTGTCATCTCTATACGGTGGGATGGTTGAATAAGCTGCTTGTTTTTAGGTTGCAGCTGCTGTCTGCACCACCAGACCCTCTGCTCTGGGGTGGGGTGTTATTGTAAGTAGTTGAGGTCACTACTAGATGGGCGGTACTTTCTGGTCAAGTTCTTTTTCACTGCCGGACTGGACTCCGGCGCCTCCCAATTGGCACTCAACCTTTCATGAAGAGCAATGTGGAAAGGTAAAATGGGATCCTTTTGCAGACCTTTATCAAGGATGTCCGTTAGATCATCCTGCTTGAAGGGGAGGGCAGGTCTGCTCCATCCTTGGTAATCTACTACCTTAGACACCAACTGCCTGTATGAGGCATCAGCATGTTAATCAGTCTCAGGCTTACCAAATTCTAATTGAAGTGTCCACTCCACTCGCTGTTTGAAAATGTTCATAAAGGTCCTTTAGCCTGGATTCCTCCGATATAAAACTATCATGGACATTTGGTGTACCATACTCTAACCCAAATGGGGCATCATTATCAGATAGCTCATTGTCCTCATAAATAGAAGTTAGTGTTTGTTTATTTATTTCTAATGCGCACCAAACCCAAGGGTAGCGGCGCAGCAGTAAGAAGATGCAAAGCTTACATAGTTACAAGTATGGTCTCAGTAAGAAAAATATTACAGGTATGGTCACAGTAGAGATATATATTCAAATGTCCTCATAAATAGGTTAGTGACAAAGTAATCCCTTCTTGGTACAAGAGTGAAAGTTCTCTGGCCAGGGGCGTCCAGGGCTTCAAAAATGTTGAGCTCGACGAGTCTTCGATATCTTTGCCGTCTAAGTTGAGAACGTCATAATCGCTGGCCCCATTGGTGTCGATGGGCCGGCTGGTGTCGAGGGCAAAGCTGGAGTCTACGACCTTGATTGTTTTGTTGACTTGTGACTCTTCTCATTGTGTCGAGGACTCGACAGCTCTCGATGTCGATCTGGCCTTCATACCAGGCTCGAGGGATTTGGCTTGAGCCCTTTCATTACCGGCTTTGGAAGGCATGGTAGGAGTATGGCTTGTCAAAAGGGGGCAACTTATGGTGCCTCTTCTTCGTCAACGAGGAGTGATGGGAGCCACTCCTTGACCTGAAACTTTTCGCCTTCTTTCTTCAAGGAGTCTCCTCTCGCATCATCAGAAGAGGGTTTCTTCGACTGGGTAGTCCATGGGGATTTCTTAGGGTTTCTACCCATCACCAATTTCTCCTTACGCTCCTTCAGCGCTTTTCCGGTCATCTATTGACATTTCAAGCAGGCTGAGGTCTTGTGCTCCACACCGGGACACCATAAGTATGCTGGATAAGTATTCTCTATGCGGATCAGTTTGCAACATCTATCTTCGGAGTAGACTGTGTCAAAGACTAAGATATTTTTGTATATTGCGTGAAGGAAATACTGAAGCGCACTGTATGTTCTTGAAGCACAGGCTTACTCGGAAAAAAAGAAACTGAAGCCAATGGGCGCTACGCATGCTTTATATGCCTTTGATGACATTATCCTCGAGACGGAGGCCCTCGAGGGACATTGAGTCGACTGCATCAACGCACAGAACCCTCTGCTGAAGCTGGATATTGAATATCAAAGATGAGGAATACGTGGGAGGACAATCCATTTGAAAGGGGATAAATTGAATCTCCTCAGCACTCCACATAAGTTGGTGTGCTGGTTTTCACCTAACAAAAAGTTTGTTATTTATAATGCGCACCAGACCCAAAGGTATCAGGATGCAGGAACAAGAATATTTTCAGTTTACAAGTTACAGAATAGAGTGCAAGATACAATATAATGTGCAATTAGATATCAACGTTAGGCAGAGGAGTATACAGTGTTTAGGTTACAGAAAAATTAGTTACCAGGTACAAGGTCCTAGTTAATTGTAATAGAGAGATAGCTATGTACAGTACATATATACACAAACGGTGGGAAAAGGCGCTAAGCTACTTATGTACAAGAGGGTGGGAGAGGTGGGGGAGGCAGGGAGGAGTCGAGTCACCGCTGAGTCGAGTAGGAGGCTGCAAGATCAGGTGGGGCATACTAGTGTTAGTGGTCATTTTCTTTGAGCCAGCTGATCATGTTGAGTCTGAAGTTAGAGTAGGTTTGGTCGGTCCTTAGAGAGGGAGGTAAGGTGTTCCACAGTTGGGCAGCTTTGACTGGGAAGCTGTTGCCACCAACTTTAATCCGTTTGAAACTAGGTACTGTCAGGCAATTGGAGTAGGCCACTCTAGTGGGTCGGAGGGTGGGGGTTTTCTTTTGAATATGTCCATCAGGTAGCGAGGTGCTGCATTGTTTAGGCACTTAAAATCAGGCTAAAAACGACCTCATTAACTTTCATCAATAGTGGAAAGCCAATTATTCTGCCTCCTTACCTCGGAAATATGTTATTTTTTGGCTATTCCCAGAGTTGTTCTCAAGGCATTATTTTGCAGAGTTTTAATTTTACTGGTGATGTATTTATTCGCGCCAAGATATAGGGCATTACAGTAGTCCAGTTTGGACAGAATAAGTGCTCTAACCAGTGTGGTACAGCTGCTTGTTGAGAGGAAGGGTCTGGCCGATCTAATCAGCTTGCATGTGTAGGCTGTAGAGGATGCCACTGCATTCACCTGTTTTGCCAAGGTAAGGCTAGAGTCCAGGTAGAAGCCTAAGGTTTTTACCTCCTTAGCGACCTTGATGGTGTTTTGCCATCTATGTCAAAGGAGGTATATTTATAGCCAAGTTTGTTGATATTGGTCAAGGTCCCCAGAATGAGTTTTGTTTTGTCATCATTCAAGCATAGGCTATGGCATGCCATCCATGCCTGGATGATGAGGTATATCCTATTCACCAAGGACAAATTCTTATCATAATCCCCTGCAAGCGGTATGAGAATCTGGGTATCATCTGCATAGTTAGTGTAGATGACACTAAGACAATCCAGATCATCGAAAAGGGGCTTAGTAAATACATTATACATAGTGGGGGAAACGCATAACCACTGAGGGACTCCGCAGGTAATGGCAATAGGGTCTGCTGCTGCTGCTGCTGCTGTGGGAGAGAAGACTCATCGTTCTGTTGCTTAGGAATGATTGGATGGAGGCTATGGCTTGTTGAGAAAAGTGTGCTGCTGAATCTAGGTGGTTACAGAGGACTTTGTGGTCCACCAGGTCAAACGCTTCTGAGGGATCGAGGAGGAGTAATAGGGCAGATTTACCTTTGTCTCTCAACTCGTCGACCTGGGCCTTGAGGTCGATCAGAGCAGTTTCTGTGCCATGTTGAGGCCTGAATCCCGATTGCCGGACTCCCAGAAGTTGGTTCTGCTCAAGGAATTTCTGAATTTGTAGGTATGCCACCCTGTCTAAAGTCTTTAGAAGGAATGGCACCATTGTGATGGGCCTGTAATTAGTAGGTACAGTAGGATCGAGCGATCGTTTGAGAAGCCGAAGAACCCAGGATTCCTTTAGGTTACTTGGGATGGTCCCTGTAGTAAATGACACATTGATAAGCTTGGAGATGAATGGAGCTAGGTCTCTAACTGTCTTTTATGATTTGTACCTGACATTTATCTCCATGACAGTTGGATGGTTTAAGCGATAGAATGATTTTTTCGCCCTCTAATATTGAAATTTTAGAGAAGTTGAAGTGTTGTGCTGGTTTAGGTAGATTGGGTGGTGTGCAGGCTTGTGTGGTTGTGGTGGGTAGTTTCGTTTTTTGTTCGAGATTTTGACTTGGAGGGTAGAAATTTTGTCCATAAGGGCCTCCCATATGTCAGAACACCATGTCTTATCTTTAACACAATTATCAGGTGCAGGGATCAGATTCTCAAGTTCTTTCAGGATCACAAAAAATTCCTTTGTACCCGATTTAGCTTGTGAAATCCTGTTGTAAATTTCTTTCTTAGATCAACATACTTCAGTTTTGTATTTTGTAGAGATGTTGATGAGGTTTGCTTTGTTTACCTCAGTTGGCACTAGCCTCCAGTTAACGTCACTTTTACGTTTTTCTTTTCTCAGAGTACTCGGGTATGGAGTAAGCCAAGTATTCAGATGTGCTCTTGGCTTGCTATTCCTCATATCTAAAGGGGGGGATAGTGTCTAGGTCTTCTGTCATGACTTTGTTATATTAGTTTACTAAGATCAATGGCTCAGACGTATCCGATAACAAATTTAGAGTAGGGAATATAAGGGGTAGGAGTTTGTAGTTATATTTTTTTTGTTCCTCGTTAGGGAAGGGGGTGCTATGAGGTTGTTTTCATCTATTGGAATTTTGGTATCTAATTTGAAAGCTACGAGTAAGTGGTCAGTCCATGCCTGGGGCGTAATGGCAGTGAAGTTGGTGTCACAATTATAGTCAGCCACCCAATCAAGCGTTCTGCCTTTCCCATGGGTTGGTAGTGTTTGTTTTATTTATTTTATATGGCGTGCCAAACCCAAAAGGTAACAGGGTGCTACAGAGAACAGGAAAACAAGATTACTTAAAAGCTTAGTTGCAGGCACAGTATAATCATATACTGGAAATACATTATATACATTACATCAGTTACATGCCAGTGTCAAGCAAAAGCATATACTAGACATCACTAACAATAATTCAGCTGAAGAATAAACGTATATACAGACAGGTTGGTAGGTATGGATTGGTCCATGGTTAGGGCTTGGGAGTCATTGGAATGTAGCCATGCAAGTATATTCCGTCTAAAGCTGGAGTAGGATTGGTCTGTTCTGATGTCAAGTGGGAGGGCATTCCAATATTGGGCGGCTTTAACTGGGAAACTACTGCTGCCCGTTTTTTAAAATCTAAATTTAGGTATCTGAAGGCAGTAGGAGTTGGCAGTTCTGGTGGGGCAGGTAGAAGTTTTTCTTGCAATTCTTGCTGCCAGGTAAGGGGGGCTGCATTATTAAGACATTTGAAGGTGAGTGATGCTGTCTTAAGTGAGATTCTGTCACATTCTTCTAGTGTTAGAAATGTGTTCTTTAGAAGGTCGATTGAGGGCAGTTCCAAGGGCGTTGTTTTGCAAAGTTTTAATTTTGTCAATGATGTATTTGTTAGGTCCCAGATACAGAGCACTGCAATAGTCAAGTTTGGAATGTATTAGGGCATTGGCAATGATGATGCAGCTAGCTTGGGTGAGGAAGGCTCTATTTGCCCTGATAAGCTTGCAGGTGTAAGCTGTGGAGGATGCAAGGGAGTTAACTTGTTTCCTTAGTGTTAGGGCTGAGTCAAGGTGAAAGCCTAATGTTTTTACTGTTTTGGAGACTAATTATATTGTCATCAATGTTAAATGCTGAATAGTCAGGGCTAGGTTTTTTTAGGTTGGCAGTGGATCCGAGGAGTAGGATTTCGGTTTTATCATTCAGGTATAGTCCATGTGTGGTCATCCATGCCTGAATGATGAGATATATTTTGTTTACCAAGGCTGTATCCATATCGAAATTGCCTAAAAGGGGTATGAGGATCTGGGTGTCATCTGCATAATTAGTGTAGGTGACACTAGTCTGTCCAATTTGTCAAATAAGGGCTTGGTAAAGCCATTATATAGAGTTGGCGAAACGCAAGAACCCTGGGGTACACCGCAGGTTATTTTGATAGGGTCTGCTGATGCCAATGTAGAGAAGACTCTCATTGTGCGGTTGTCCAAAAATGATTGGATCCAGGCTATAGCCTCACTTGGAAAGTGGGCCGCCGATGCCAGGTGATTGCATAACACTGCATGATCCACCCAGTCAAAGGCAGCCGACAGATCAAGGAGTAGCATGGCAGCATTTCCCTTGTCATCGAGTTCATCAATCTGTACTTTAAGATCAATTAAGGCAGTTTCTGTGCCGTGCTGCGGTCTGAATTCTGATAGGCGGGTGCCTAGGTGTTGGTTAGTTTCAAGGTAGTGCTGTATTTGCAGGTATGCTACTCTGTCTATTATCTTGAGGAGAAATGGTACTGTGGTGATGAGTCTATAGTTAGTGGGAATGGCGGGGTCTAGGGTTTGCTTCTTGAGGAGGGGTAGGACCCAGGACTCTTTTAGGTTACTGGGATGGTGCTGGAGGAGGAGGCATTGATCAGTTTGGTTATGAAGGGGGCCAAGTCTCTTGCGGCGTCCTTAATTAGCTGGGCTGGGCAACTGTCTCCCTTGCAGTTGGATGGTTTGAGGGAGGCGATGATCTTTTCAGTTTCCAGGATGGATTTTTTTTTAATTTGAATGGGTTGATGCCGGGTGAGTTGGTCGTGGGGATGGTGATAGGTGATGTTTCATTGGGCATTAGGGAGTTTTTTTGTTTAAGGCAGTTTTAGTTTGCAGTGTCTTAATTTTATTTGCTGGGGCATTTTGGATGCTGGTGCACCATTTTTTGTCTTTGGCAAGGTTGTCAGGTGGTGGTACTGGGGATTCCAGCTCCCTTAGGATGGTAAATAGTTCTCTGGTGTGGGAGCTTGCGTTGCACATTCTTTCATTAAAGATTTTTTTTGTGAGTAGTGTTTCTTTTTTGTATTTATTGGCGAAAAGTCTGAGTTTATTTTCTTCAGATGGGGTGTTGCGCCATTTAGACTCTAGTTTCCTTTTTTGCATTCTCAATTCTTTTAGCTGTGGGGTGAACCAAGCGTTTAGATGGGCTTGTTTACTTTTTTGGAGTTTTAAAGGAGCAATGGTGTCTAATGCCATTTTCATAGCGTTATTGTGGCTTACTAGGAGCTCGGGATGCGGATTGTTTGGTAGAGCATTGAAAGTGGGTAGTAGCAGAGGTAGGAGATTGTCTGGAGTTATGGTTTTTTTGGCTCTAGTTACCATAGTTTTCTCTTTGGTGGTTTGTATATTCAGAGTTAAGGTAAAGTTGATGAGGTAGTGGTCTGTCCAGTGATGAGGGGTAATTTTGGTGATGGCGGTATCACAATTCAGGGTAGTCACCCAATCCAGAGTCCGTCCTTTTGTTGTGGGTTGGGGTGATAACATTTTGGTTTAAGCCGTGTTCGGCAAGCCTAGTGGCTATAGATTGGGCTGGTTTATCATCAGGGTCGTTAAAACCAAGGTTAAGGTTGCATAGTAATTGGATTTGTGACGAGTCTTTCGTATTATTAGCTAGGAGACTGGATAGCTCCTCTTCGAAGGATCCAATGGGGCCAGGTGGCCTGTATATTAGGTAGATGGTTAGTGTATGGCAGTTGGAGATGGGCAGTTTGGCTGTGAGAATTTCGCAAGATTTGAGAGGAGATGAGGTTTGTAGTCAAATGGCAAGGTTAGTTTTAGCTATACTAGCTAAACCTCCTCCTTTGCCGTTAGGTCTATCCATTCGAATTAGTTGGTAGTTTTCAGGGATAGCTAGGAAAAGTGCTGGACCAGCAGCTTCAGTAGCCATGAGTCAGTGACTGCCAGAATGTCAAGGTTATCAGATGATGGAGTGTCTGCTATTTCAGTGGCATGGATCACTAGGGACCTGGCATTGATCAATGCACTAGATAGTATACTTACATTAGGGGTGTTTTGGATTTTTATTGGAATGAGTTTGGGCTGAGTGGTATTCTTGCAAGGTGTAGTTAGGTTGGGATACGGCTTGGCATACTGTGAGGTGAGTTTATGATGGGGGTTAAAGGTCTTGTCGCTATGACATATGGGCTCATAAACGCGGGGTAGTCTAGCTCTAAGTCTGTTTCTATCCATGGTGGGACAAGGAGCGTATTCATGGGAAGACAATGATAGCAAAGCTGAGTGTGGTAAGGCACAACAGGGATGCTATCTTGGTTTTGTTAAGGCACATCGTGGTAGGTGGTAGTGGCGAGCAGGTAGTTTAGCGCAGGTAGGGCAAGGGGCAGAGGCTGGTATCAGATGTATCTAAGTTAAAAGCACAGCTCAATGTCTGGCAGTGGGCTGTTCCCAGAGGGCGCACAGGTCTAACGGCTAGTTATCTCAGGTAGGCAGATTCGTGGTGGCTGACATTAGGCATTGGGCAGTCTTGGGATCTGCAATAGGTAGTAGAGGGCTGTGTCAGAGGGGCACTTGGTGCTGGGAGGCTTCGCTGAGCCAAACAGGGGGTCTCAGGTGAGCAACAGAATGCAGTGTCAGCAAGTAGCACAAGGGGTGCGGTGCAAGAGGCAATCTGGTAACACTGGTTAAAATGTGTATACAGCACAATGGGTACAGTGCAGGGAGCAGTCTAATGTGCGAGGCCAAGCTCAGTAAGGACGTTCAATATGGTTGTTGCTTGTGAGTCTTTAGGGCTGTTAAATCCCAAGTTCAAATCCCCAAGTAAGAGTACCTGGTGGTATTTTTCAAGTTATCAGAAAGGATTGTAGAGAGGTCGTCCTCGAATGTGCCCATGGGGCCTGGTGGTCTACATATTAGGTGGATAATGAGGGTTTGGGAGTTTGAGATAGGTAGCTTGGCTGTAAGGGAACCACACGATTTGACATGCAGAGGGGAACTAGTCTCATTGCTAAGCTAGATTTGGCTATGATAGCTAGGCCACCTCCTCAAGTTTCAGATCGGTCTTCTCTGAGGATAATGTACTTATCTGCCACTGCAAGCATGAGGGCCGTGCCTGCTGCCTGGTGTAGCCAGGATTCTGTAATAGCAAGGAAATCAATTTTCTGATTGAATCAGGTCGGCTACTTCTATGCCATGGGCTACTAAGGACCTTGCATTTATTAGGGCTCATTTGAGGTGTGGAGCAGAAGTGCCCTGCCAGTAGGAGAGGAGAGGCCTTTATATAATCTGTTGTAGGTGAAGGCTTATTCTGTTGGGCTGTTCTAGAGTTAATTTTGGGAGTGGTACCTGGGGTTAGAAGGATTCAACTATCATTTCTACCCTTCGGAGCTGTAGTTCTCTAAAGGTTAGCCTAAGAAAGTAAAAAGGGGAGACTTCTTTTCGCTGTACCTTTGGGAGTTAGGGGTGCTTCTAGCTCTATAAAGTTGCCATTGGTTTTAGAAGCGTTTTACATTTCTCTCAATGCCCAAAGGTTTACAATTGTTTTTAACCATATTAAGATGGTCAACTTGGGGAACAAAGATTGTTATGACAACAAGCCATTACATACTTTGCTATTGAGAGGAAGACAAATCCCGCGTCTCACTGAACCGAGCCCTCTCATTTCTCCTCCCAGGTGATGCTACCGCAGAAGAACACCCACAAGGTCAGGATCAGAAAGTGTGTGCCTTTCACTGGCCACCAGGGAGGAGACTTTAGGTAGGGTCTTTGTGAGGACTCTGCAGGATTGATCACAGCCCCTTCCATTTGGGTTGCGAGCATCTCTCTCCAACTACCTCTGAAGATGGTCCTCATGCCATGGTTTGTCAAATTGTTTGAATCTACTGCCCAGTGGCTCATCCTTTGGCCCAGTGGCTCATCCTTTGGCCCAGTGCTCATCCTTTGGCCCAGTGCTCATCCTTTGGCCCAGTGCTCATCCTTTGGCCCAGGCACCCAATGCACAAATCGGTGTGTGGCTGGGGTGTCATGCAGCAGGCTCAAAGAGGCAGTCCGGAAGTAAAGCTCCCGGGTCAAAGTCGACCACTGGATCCTATGCTCAAAAGTGTGTGTATGGTGTCTGCTGAACCAGCGATGTTGCTGGAACAGTATGTACGTTAATGGGGGCCACTAAGCTACTGGTTACCTGTGGAAATCCCACATCCCCTTCCAGCTCTGAAGCATGTTGTGACAAATCCAAGGTACGTTGCGCCCCACTTGTATTTTTCTTTAGATTCTTAGTAGTATAAATTGTCAGAAATTTGACATAACTGTTGTCGGTTTGGAAGGGAATAGTTTCTTACCTGTAACTCCATTTCTCCAGCATTGGCATCTTTCATGGATTCATATGCTTAGAATATTCCCCGTCGTCAGACTGGGACCCCTCGGTACACATATATAGCCTTTTCCAAAGGAAAACTTTCTACGCTTTTGTGTCCTATCTACGTCCTTCTAGGACCCGCCTACGCATGCTCTGCAGGCCGTGCTAGTATAAGAGGCCCGCCCCCGCGGCTCCCCTTCAGATTTCGGCCCCTCCAAAGTAGGAAGGGTTAAATTTATCACATACATTACATACAGGGAGGTTGGCGGGCGCATGTGAATCCATGAAAGATACCAATGCTGGAGAAATGGAGTTACAGGTAACAAACTATTCCCTTCTCCAGCATTGGATCTTTCATGGATTCACATGCTTAGAATAAATTGTATAGCAATAACACTTGAGACGGCGGTGAGAATGTAATGTAACTATATATATATATATATATATATATATATCCTCACCCTACTACAGAATGGGATAAGTTAAGTCATAACGTTGCCCACAGAAAGTATATCGCCCTTAAGAGGGTAGACAACAGAATCTCCACAGGGAGACAGATGGCGCAGGACAGCTCTTCCCATCTGCACCTCGTCTGCATGCTGCCTAGCAAGGCAGTAGTGGCAGGTAAACGTGTGGGGCACTGACCATGACGCAGCTTGGCATATGTCCGTCAGCGGAATTCCCGCCCATAACGCTGTTGAGGAGGACATCGACCTTGTAGAATAAGCTCTAGGATGTCCTTGCAGTGGCCTTCCGGCCTTAGAGTGACAAAAAGCAATCGTCGACGAGACCCATCTAGCCAATCCCTGTTTAGAGATTGCTTTTCCTCTCGTCGACGGACCATATGCGACGAACAGTTGCCGAGTAGCCCTGATGTCTTGTGTACGATGTAGGTAGAATTTCAGAGCCCTCTTAACGTCCAGGGTATGAAGAGTTTTTTCTGCTGCCGATGATGGAGTGGCGAAAAAAGTAGGCAGAACCACGGATGAGTGTTTGTGATATACCGTCGGAACGAACATAGGGTTAGTTGCCAGGGCTACCTTGTCCTTAAAGAATCTTAGGTAGGTCGGGTCCACGACCAGCGCTTGTAGTTCCGAGATACGTCTGGCTGATGTGATAGCTATCAAGAATGCCAACTTCCACGAAATGAATTTTATGTCGGATGTGGCCATAGGCTCGAAAGGCGGTTTCAACAAGCCTGCCAACACTGTGTTGAGGCTCCACGTCGGGGGAAAACGTTTCACCGGGGGAAAAGCTCGAAATAAACCCCGCATGAAGCGTTTTACCAGTCTGTCACTGAATAGAGGGGACGACTGCCTCTTCCTTGTGAACCTCGAGATGGCTGCCAGGTGTACCTTTATCGATGAGGGGGACAATCCCTTTTTTGCCAAGAGGAGCAGGTAAGGTAGAACTTGTTCCGGCGTCACCAACAATGGTTTTAGGCCCTGATGTCCTCTACACCATTCACAGAATCTCCGCCACTTATAGGAGTAAGATTTGTTAGTAGAAGGGGCTCTAGCGCCTGTAGAATTTTTTGGCAATCCTCTGAAATGTCTAACGCGCCGAACTCCGAGAAGTCCGGAGCAAGGACGTAAGGTTGAGACTGTCCGGGTCGTGATGCCACACCGTGCCTCTGTCCCGGGATAGAAGGTACGGGACCTTCGGAAACGCCATGGGATGTTCCAGCGATAGGTGGAGGAGGTCTGAGAACCACGGTTGCCTCGGCCAGTATGGTGTCACTAGAATCACCCGGCAATTGTATCTGCGTATCCACTGTATTGTTTTCCGTATGAGGGGAAACGGGGGAAAAGCATAGAGGAACATGTCCGTCCATGGGAATGAGAACGCCTCCCCCACCGAACCCTCTTGGGGCCATCTGCTTGCAAATTGCTCGCATTTCTTGTTGTCTTTGGTCGCGAAGGCGTCCAGAGGGGGGTGACCCCATTTCTTGAACACTTTCCTCAAGTGACCCGTGTCCATTTCCCATTCGTGTATCTGGGCCATGCTTCTGCTGAGAGAGTCGGCTTGGCCGTTCCACACTCCTGGAAGGTGATGAGCCACGAGGGAAATTTCGTGCTTCGATGCCCAATGCCATGCTTTCTGGGCTTCTATGGAAAGAGTCCTTGATCGTGTCCCCCCTTGTTTCCTCAGATAAAACATGGCTGGTGTATTGTCGGTCAGTATTCGCACTCGCGAACCCTTGATGTGTGGTAGGAACGCCTTTAAAGCCCATCGTACCGCTCTGAGTTCCAGTACAATTATGTGTAGGAGTGACTCCGTTGGAGACCAGCGACCTTGCGTTTGGAGAGCCCCCATGTGCGCTCCCCATCCGGTTAGGGACGCATCCGTAACTATGGTGCTCTGAAACTCCGGCTCCTGTAGGGGCACACCGTTGTTCAGATTGTGGGAACTCTGCCACCACTGAAGGGTCCGACGTAGCTTGTCGTTGTCGATGGATATCCTGTCCGACCACGATCCCTGAGCCTGTGTCCATCGGTCTGCGAGGAATTCTTGGACTGGCCTCATGAATAGTCGACAGTTTCTCACCAGATGGATGCAGGATGCCATGGCCCCTAGGACCGAAACATACTTTCTCACTGAGATCCTGGTGTTTCGCCGTAGCCGGGCCGCTTGTTGAATGAGTCTTGAGGTCCTGTCGAGAGAAGGTTTCCCCAGCCCTAACTGAGTCGCGAACTGTGCCCCCAAGAATACCAGCGTTCTCGATGGCCGCAGAGAGGATTTCTCGAAGTTTATGGCGAATCCTAGCCGTTGTAGAAGCTGCATGGTGGCTAGCAGACTTGTGTTGGTCGACGCTGGGGAGGATCCCCTTACAAGCCAGTCGTCGAGGTATGGGTATACATGGTGGCTTTGCTTCCTTAGCCAGGCAGCCACTGGAGCCAGGCATTTTGTGAAAGTTCTGGGGGAGGTCTTGAGCCCGAAAGGAAGAACCGTGAATTGGTAGTGAGTTCGCCCTATTACAAAACGTAGGAATTTCCTGTGTTTCCGACACATTGGAATATGGAAATACACGTCCTGTAAATCCAGGGACGCCAGGAAATCTCCCTTTTGAACTGTGCGGATCACTTCCTGCAGAGTGAGCATCTTGAATTTCAGGCTCCTTAAGGACTTGTTGAGATCGCGTAAGTCTAGAATGGGACGCCATTTGCCGTTCGGCTTTTTTACGACGAAGTATCTTGAGTAGACTCCTTGACCTCTCTGTGATGTTGGAACTAATTCTATCACGCCCTTCGCTAACATGAGTGTAACCTCTTGTTGCAGTACCTTCATATGGGACTGAGCGGTGAACGCAGGTGGGACTTGCGGAGGGTTGTGTTTGAATTGCAGAGAGTGTCCGTTTCTTATAGTGTCTAACACCCATTGGTCCGTCGTTATCTTTTCCCATTCGTAGACATATGCTGAAACTCTTCCCCCCCAGAACGGTGTGTGGTATTTCACTGCTGATCTTTATTTTGCTCGTCTCTCGACGACGATGGGTATGATGGTCGTTTTCTGGAAGACTGGAAGTTTCGTCGACGGTTAGCCGATTGAGAGGCACGTCGGTATCTCTGGGAGGGGTAAGCCGATCTGGCAAAGGATCTGTCTCCAGAAGAGAATCTTGAATTACCTGAAGCCCCTCTAAAGGGACGAAAAGACTTGTAATTTCTGCCACTCTGGAGGGCACCCAATGAACGTGCCGTGTCCGAATCTTCTTTCATTCCTTTTAGGGCCTCGTCCACCTTCTCACCAAAAAGAAGGTCTCCCTCAAAGGGCATATCTAAGACCTTGTATTGCACTTCTGGCCTGAAGCAGGTACACTTAAGCCATGACTGTCGACGCAATACCACCCCATTGTTGACTTGCTTGAAGCCTGACTCAGCGAGATCCACCGCAATGTTTATTGCGTGATTTGAGGCTTCCTCACCCTCTCGGACCAGTAGCATCGCCGCTTTCCTCTGTTCTTCTGGAAGATGATCAAGTAGCGGAGCTAGTCTGTGCCACATCTCCCTATCGTATCTGGCCACAATTGCCAGAGAGTTTGCGGCCTTTACTGTGGTCGCTCCCACAGAGAGCACTTTCTTGCCAAAGGCATCTTGGCGTCTCGCTTCGTTCTCGGGAGGAGTCGTGCACTTGTGCTGTGCCTTTGCCTTCCTCGCTGCTGCCGCCGACACCACCGAGTCCGGTGTTGGTTGGGAGGATAAAAACTTGGGGGGAGACTCTGGAGCCTTAAACTTTTTTTCTAGGCGTCCTTTCACTGCTGGTTCTGAGAATGGGCGTCTCATTGTTTGCAACCCCTCTTTCCATACATGGTCTAGTATTGGTATCGAGAACACCGACCTCCTTCTCTTGCCCATGTGGTCGAACAAAAAACAGTCCTTTTTCTGTTCTTCCTGGGACAGACCAAATTCTTTGCATGCCTTCTCCATCATAGAATGGAATGACGCAATGTCGTCCGGAGGGGATGGGTGAGCTGGGCTTCTGGGGTTTTGCAACTCCGCCTCTGACTCTGACTCCCAGGTAGGATCCCTGGAGGGGGATAATGAGATATCCGACATGGCTCCCCTGTCAGACTCCGAATCTGGCAGTTCACCTTCCTCCTGTGCCAGTGTTGAGATTGGCGTGCGTGGGTGCGTCGGGCCCGGCTCGTCGACGGGTGACTGTGGCAGGCTTGCCTGGGGTAGTCGCTGGTCCAACGACCGCAACAAGGACTGAAGCGTGGACAGAATATCCAATGACAAAACCGATTGAGGAGAGGGGCAGAAACCGGTGTAACGGATGCCCTCGTCGACGACTTGTCAGCCGCTCGTAGCCCTAGGTCTGTTGGGCCAGCAACTCTCTCGTTCTCGTCCTCCGAGGACAGCAACATAGCTTGGTTCTTGTAGCAAAGCCTCCGGGGGGTCGGGTCAAAGACTTCAGGCCTCCAGGCCTCCTGTAGGACCCCCGTCGACGAGGCCCTCGTCGACGGGACGGTGGATGCCCCCTGTGCAAGTGGCAGGGAGGCGGCCGATGACTGGACCGCCGTCGACGACGTAGACTTCGCAGGTGGTTTTGGCGGTCCCGCCTTCTCCACACTGTGTCCGCTTCTACTCGACTCTCGACTCGTGGTCGATCTGTGATGATCGCCAGAGGAGGATTTCCTTTCCTTCTCATGCTTTTTTGATGAGGATGATTTCTTTGCCGAGGAGTCTCTAGTGGAGTGACTTCCAGACGACTCTTTTTCCGACGGTTTAGATTTCTTCGCCGGTGGTTCCGACGAGGCCGCGCGGCGTGATGTTTTCGCCGACTGTGTGGAGCCCACCTCCGAGGGGGGGGGAGGGGGGGGGGTATGCCCCCGCTCCATCATTCAGCCATGCCACCAGGCGTCGGTTCCGGTCTTTGAGGGTTTTTTGGGAAAACCCCTTGCATATGTCGCAGGTATCCGCCGAATGGTGAGGGTGGAGGCAATATATGCAGTCCATATGTCCGTCCCCCTCATAAACCTTTTTTAAGCCGCACGTCGCGCATGGACGGAACAGCGCTTTTCCTGACACAGAGGACATTATACTACTCGAAATCCAATAACGCAACCTAGTACAAAACAGTAGGACAACACGAGGAGATCCCACTACTTTGGAGACGGTTGAAATCTGAAGGGGAAGCCGCGGGGGCGGGCCTCTTATACTAGCACGGCCTGCAGAGCATGCATAGGCGGGTCCTAGAAGGACGTAGATAGGACACAAAAGCGTCGAAAGTTTTCCTTTGGAAAAGGCTATATATGTGTACCGAGGGGTCCCAGTCTGAAGACGGGGAATATTCTAAGCATGTGAATCCATGAAAGATCCAATGCTGGAGAATGTCTTTAATCCAAACAACAAGGGGGGGGGGAATCCTGGGAGTCTCTCTGCCAGACATTAGTCCTGGATGCGAGAGCCTTACCCAGAGTCTTTAGCTTTTAGCTCACTATCTTTCACAGAGGAGAAAGAATTTGGGCAAGGCTCTCGCAACCAGGACTAATGTCTGGCAGAGAGACCCCCAAGAGCCCCCTATTTTTTGCATGTCTTTAATCCAAAGATTTTGTAGCAACTGAAAGTGTGACCCTCGACACGTGTTTCACTGTCATCGTGTGACAGATCTTCAGGCGGGATAGATCTTTCCTTTGGCTTTAACATGCAAAACAGCTAGAAAGAAACAAAGGATAAACCTTTTAGGAATAACATTCTTAGTCTTATCTAAAACAAAAAAAACATTTTACAAACATTTTCACCGAGTAAAAAATAGTTGGCCATTGTGTCAAGGGCTAGCACATGTGAACTGTAAGTTTTTTATACTTAGTATGATGCTTTAGTAATGTTGAACACTGGTTGGTAAGCACGCTGGTTTGCAAGATTTTCACGTTAGTTATAACTGATAGGAGGGTTCTCTCTTACCAGTAGGTTGGTGTGCCTAAAAAAAGGGGGGACGGATTTGACAAGTCTAAATCTCATACTTTTGAGCATTTTAGAAACATATGAGCAGTACAAAGACTTGGCTTTGAGTGCTGCTTACCTTTTGGTAATTTTCCCGTATTTTGTTGATAAATGCAACTGCGGCGTGATATCCTGCGTTCTGATGTTCCTTGCAGGTTTGAACTGTGCAGGCTCGCGGTCATGTGTGCTTCGTAATCACCGGATTACAGGGTGGCTCCCCTTTGTGTAGAGTCACCTCTCCACAAAGGGGAGCCACCCCTTTTGGGACTAGGCAGGGGAGTCTGCAATGCTTAACACCCACTAGGGGACAGAAACAGGGATCCCTCTAGAAGGGACCTAACCCCCTTTCTTTATCGGACAGTGGAAAAAAACGAACACGACCAAGTGTTGCGCAAGTGGTGCAACTTCAAACAGACCAGGTGCCCGTCCCGAGGAGCAACACAAATCAGAAGAAGGTACCAATTATGAAGCTAAATTACTCTTGAATTAAGATAATCCAGCGAGTGAGAACAAAAAAAGAGGAAACTATTATAAAGTTACATAAAAAGAGAAGAAACCTTAATTGCTATATCCTTGAAAAAGAGTCTTAAGTCAATTGAAAGTACGATACCCCGTAGTACAAGAACTACCAAGTCGGAAAGACCAAAGTGAACCGAACTGTAATATAACCAGGGGGATAATAGGCCCAGATATACTGAGACATACAATCAAGAGGGGGAAAGTTGTACGAGATAACAAGGAGCTTCCTAAAGAAAATGGAAAGCTCACAAGTCCATTGGAAGAGTAACAGAGACTCAAAGAAGCAACTAGAGGATATTTAAGGATCCTATACTAATTTACAGACTGATACTAAAAGCATCCCAAGGAGAAGGGAGTCTGTGCCTTGGTTAGTTTATATAGTGGTAGGGTCAGTTAAGGTAGTTTGGACAGAGCAATTCTTAATTTGGACTTCCACAACAGACTGACGAGCACAATAGTTAGTAGAATAGGTAGGGAACACCCATAGTGATATGGAAAGTTAGGCCTTACAATTGTTACTTTAATAAATCATCTTGACCATGATATGATATGATACAAGTCATTTATATCGCACCAGTGTTTCTAGGCACCACAAAACAAGGAGGGAAGACCAGACAAGGAACAAGTTACTTACCTGTAACTGTTGTCCTCCAGCATGGGTCTGGCATGGATTCACATGCTCATGAATATTCCCCGTCGTCAGGCTGGGAATCCTCGGTAAAGAAAAAATCAGTATCAGTTTCGTTTCTGATCTCTGGCAGCCAGCTTCAGATTTGGTAGCACGTTAAGTGGCAGTATGACCAAGTGAAGAGCCGCAGAGGGGTAGGCGGGAGCGTTTGCATGTGAATCCATGCCAGACCCATGCTGGAGAACAACAGTTACAGGTAAGTAACTTGTTCCTTCTCCAGCATGGGGTCTGGCATGGATTCACATGCTCATGAATAAAGAATACAAAGCAGTACACACATGCACAACCACGGGAGGTGGCAAAGGCTCAACATTAAGCATTACATCAAACTCAACATTAAGCAATTCTTACCTCCTCACCAGGCTCACCTTAGGCGAACAGGTTGCGCAGCACTGCTTGGCCGACCCTGGACTCCTCCCTGGAATCCCGATCGACGCAGTAGAATTTCGTGAAGGTGTGCGTCGACCTCAACGTAGCAGCCCTGCAGATGTCCAGCAAGGGCACACCAGATAGGAACGCCGTGGTAGCTGCGATCGCTCTGGTGGAATGGGCTCTCGGACGGCCAGGCAGCGGTCGGTTTGCCAACCGATGACAGTACATGATACAGGCGAAGAGCCATCTGGAAATGGAGGCCTTCGAGAGAGCCTTCCCCTGATTGAAGGGTCCAAAGTTCACAAAAAGTTGTGACGTCTTCTGAAAACACTTTGTGCGGTCCACGTAGAACTTCAGCGCTCTAGCCACATCCAGCGAGTGCAAAGTCCTTTCGGCCGGCGACGAAGGCGACGGGAAGAAAACAGGCAACACCAAGGGTTCGTTGAGGTGGAAGTCCGACGGCACCTTGGGCATGAAGGAGGGGTGCGTCCTGAGCACTACCCTCGTGTCGTGAAAAGTCAAGTACGGGGGCTTGCAGGAAAGGGCCTGGATCTCTCCCACTCTTCGTGCGGAGGTGATGGCCACGAGAAACGCGATCTCTCCCACTCTTCGTGTGCGGAGGTGATGGCCACGAGAAACGCTGTTTTCCATGACAAGAACTTCAACGGAGCCGAGTGCAGAGGCTCGAACGGAGGTCCCATGAGCTTGGTCAGCACCACGTTGAGCTCCCACGCCGGGGCCGGAGCCTTCACCTGCGGGAACGATCTGAACAGTCCGTTGATGAATTCTTTCACCAGACGATGAGACACAAAGACGTCCGCCCCGTGGTTCTGGTGTATCGGGAGATCGCAGCAAGATGAATCTTGATGGACGCGTGCGCCAGTCCAGCCTTGGCCAGCGTCAGAAGGTACGGCAGTACCTGGGGAGCCGTAAATCGTAGAGGGTTAAACTTCTGTGCGTGGCACCAGACAGAGAACCTCTTCCATTTGTGTCCATAGCATTTAAGAGTTGAGGACGCCCTGGCCTTTGCAAGAACCTCTCTGCAGTCGGCCGGTATGTCGTATCCTCCAAACTCTAACGCTGCAGGAGCCAGGCCTGCAAGTTCAGCGACTTCGGGTCGTGATGGAGGATGGCGCCTCCTTCCCTGGAGAGAAGATCCGCGTCCACTGGCAGCTTGATTGATGGGGACGCTGACAAGTCCAGAAGGTCTGGGAACCATATCTGCTTTGCCCACGCAGGTGCGACGAGGATCATCCTGCACCGTGACCTCTTGAGCTGGTTGATGAGCCGGATCAGCAACGGCAATGGAGGGAACGCGTATAGAAACAGCCCTCCCAGGGGAACGAGAAAGCATCGCCCATGCTCCTCGGCTGGGGAAACCTGCTGGCGAACCTCCGGCACTTGGAGTTCGTCGCCGTCGCGAACAGATCGATCTGGGGTGTGCCCCACCGTCGGAAAAGGCGGTCCACTAGATCCTGTCGTAGTTCCCACTCATGGCACAAGCGCAGCTCTCTGCTGAGTGAGTCAGCGATGGTGTTTTTTTATCCCTGCCAGATGAAACGGCACCAGAAACATCCCTTGGGCGACGGCCCAATGCCACATATCCTGCGCCTCCTTGGACAGGGCTGGGGATCTGGTACCGCCCTGCTTCCTGATGTAGAACATGGTGGTGGTGTTGTCGGTGAAGATCCTCACCACCTTGCCCTTGAGGGACGGAAGGCAGGACCTGAGGGCCCAAAACACTGCACGGAGCTCCAGGACGATGATATGGAGGGCCTTCTCCGTCGGAAGCCAAAGGCCTCTCGCGTGCAGATTTTCGGTGTGCGCTCTCCACCCTTCCAGGGAGGCATCCGTGGTCACTGTCTCCTGGTGGCCGGGGGTCTGGAAGTCCATGCCCGCCGTCAGATGCGCGCGGGTGCCCCACCACCGGATCGCTCGTCGGAAACTCTCGTCGAGTGTGATCCTCTCCTCGAAGCTGCCCGTCTGGATCCAGCACGCGTCCAGGAACTCCTGCAACGGGCGCATCCGGAGCCTGCACAGGCGGATGAGATAAATGCAAGAAGACATCATTCCGAGGAGGGACTTGGACCTCACCCTGGCCGCGTCCGCAACCAGCATCCGCTGCACCTTGCCCAAGATGGCCCTCGTCCTTTCCTCCGACAGAGGCCAGAAGCGACACTGTGTCGAGCTTCGCTCCCAGAAACAGTGCGTCTTGCGCGGGCACCAGGTGGGCCTTGGCGTAGTTTATGGAGAATCCCAGGTCCGTGAGTAGTTGGACGGTCCTTGCCGTGTGCTCCACGGCGAGCTCCTTCGTCTTTGCTCGGATGAGCCAGTCGTCCAGGTAGGGGTAGACGTGGATCCCCTCTCGGCGCAGCTCCGCCGCCACTGGTGCGAGGCACTTGGTGAACACCCTGGGTGCCGACCTCAATCCGAAGGGAAGGGCTCCGAACTGGTAGTGACGCCCTTGGACCACGAACCTGAGAAACTTTCGGTGTCCCTTTAGGATGGGAATATGGAAGTAGGCATCCTCCAAATCCAACGACAGGAAATCGCCCTCCTCCAGTTGACCCAGGACGTGTTGGAGGGGGACCATCCGGAACTTCTGTGCCTTGATGAATTTGTTCAGTCGTCGTAGGTCCAGGATGGGACGCCATCCTCCCGTCTTCTTCTTCATGAGGAAGTATCTTGAGTAAACTCCGGAGCCCCGAAGCCTCTTTGGGACGAGCTCGATGGCGCCCTTCTTGAGCATCGCCTTTACCTCCAAGAGAAGTTGAGGGACGTGATGTTCTTTCCAGGCCACAGGGGGGACACGCGGGCACCTCTTTAGAAACTCGAGCGCGTGACCCTGAGCTAGGGCGTCCAGCACCCAATGGTCGGTGGAGATGGACTCCCACACGCTGACGAAGCTCGTCAGCCGGCCTCCCACCGGGGTGCTTCGGTGGGGGCCCTACCCCACGGCCGGTTCAGTCCTGCTTCGACGAGGCTTTGCCGCCTTGTCCTCCTTGGCGACGACGGCGGGGTCCGCCTGACTTGCCTGGTCCCCTGTAAGCTTCCTGTGACGACGAACGGACCGCTTGACGGTAGGTGGAAAATCCGCCGCTGGAACCTTTGGAGGCACCCTGTTTGCCTCCACCACTCCGAAAGGGCGGCCGCCATTGCTGGAGAACCCCAAGAGCCCGGGCCGTCTCCGTGTCCGCCTTGATGGCTTGAAGGGAATCGTCCACTGTTTTCCCAAACAGGTTGTTTCCGTCGAACGGCATGTCCAAGACTCTGGTCTGCACGTCCTGACGGAAGTCAGTAGCCTTGAGCTATCCACGCCGCCTAAGGCACACGCCGTTGTCCAACTGGCGAAATCCAGTGTCAGCGATGTCCGTCGCAATCGTAATGGCGTGGTCCGACACCACCTCTCCTTCCTGCAAGATCTCTAGGGCTTCCGCCCTCTTGTCTGGTAGGAGGTCCAGCAGGGGGGCCAGTTTGTACCACAACTCCCTGTCGTAGCGGGCTACGATAGCCAAGGCGTTGGCCGCCTTAATCGTCGCCGCTGCCGACGAGATGACTCTGCGTCCCATCGTGTCTAATTTCTTTTCCTCGCCGTCCGGCGGGGAGGTTGACATAGAGGCCGCACCCCCCCCCCGGCTTTCCGGGGTCGGCTGTGCCCGAAGGCACAAGGGGGCCACGTCCGGGACCCGGTACTTCTTCTCGTACCGATCCCTTCTAGCCGGCGTCGTGGATGGGTTCTTGAGGAGGGCGAGGCCCTCATCCCAAATATCGTCTAGTAGAGGTACAGCGAGGACCGTCTTCCTCTTGGTCTCGTGCCTTTGATAAAGGAAACCTTCCTTCTTCTCTTCCGGGCAGAGCTGGAAAAGCTCGGATGCCCTGGCGATCATGGAGTGAAACGATCCAATCTCGTCGGGCGGGGAAGCCCGGGTGGGAGGTGACGACGGGAGATCCTCGTCGTAAACCTCGTCGTCTGTACCCGTCGCCGCCCCTAGGGCAACCTTGTTGTCAGTCCCCGTATCATCCCCACGTGTCGTGGACGGGGAGGAGGGCTGAGCAGGGCGCAATGGCTGAAAAGGAGATGGAGGATGAATCCTTCTTCTCTTAGGGGGAGGGCTCCCAGAAGGGCCTGGCTCCGGGTCCCCCGTCGGGAGCGGTTCCTCCGTTGGTGGTAACGGCAGTCTCGTCCTTATCTCCGAGCATAAGGACTGTATAGCCAACAAAATGGCCACCGAGTTGTCTTGCGGCACTGGTTGAGGGAGTTCCGATGGGCGATCAGGAGCCCCGTCGGCACCCTCGACGCCCTTGTCGTCTTCCACGCTGTCATGAGCACTGCTCCCGAGAAGCCAAGTCAAGCCCAGCATCCCCGGAAGCAGGCTCATGACCCTCGTCCCCGGCTCCAGCAAACCCCTATTGGGGCCCTTTGGACCATGTCCTGGCGCCTCTGGCGCCAGGCTCATAAGGAACCTCAGTCCCGGCGCCAGGGGCGCCGGGCTCATAATTCTTGCAAAGGTGCTTGGGTGGACCTACCTGTAGCAGACCATGCTGCATACTCACCTTTGCAAATGCTGGCAGGATGAAGTCCACAGCCTTCTGCTGGGAGGAACTATTCCCTGAACTGGGACTACTTTCTTACCTGGGTGGGGCTGGTGCCACTCCTTAGCTCTGGAACACAGGAACTCTTTTACCTGGGCGAGGCTGAGGAAGAAGACACCCAATCACTGCAACACTATTTAAACCACGTCCGATTGGGAAAACGTGCTTTGCGTTATTCTGCATCTGCAGCAGGACGCTCATATAGTCAGCTCCAGCATTCCAGTGACATCTCCAGCTTCAGCTCAGCAACCTGTGGAAGAAAGACACGAGAACTATACTTACCATCCAGGAATCCAGACACCGGCAGAACCTGCAAGCAAAAGAAACATAAGGTTAGCAAGTTGCAACACGCTCGCAGCCGCGCTCGCTTACCTGATCCATCTGTGCTTTCACGGATTCTTCGCAGCCTTCTCTTCAGCAGCCTAACGGCACCTGTAAAGACAAAGAACATTGTTAAGTAGGAATCGGGTGAAGGCGGCCGCATTTACTTTTCTTACCTGCTTTTGTGCGCGTATTACGATCTCTAAAACCGCAGCAGCCGCCCGGCACCTGAAATCAAGAAAAGACATTATTTAAGTGCCATTAAAGACTGCAAGAAAGCCTAACACTTACGTGTTTCCCCACGTGCATCCGCGACTGGGAAAACGCCCGCAAGGTCCAGACACCTGCAAGTAAGAAAAGAACATTGTTAGAGGTGCTATAATAAGGTCACAGATCATTATACTCACGTACTTCGCACGTGCAACGGCAACAGACGAACAACGCCCGCAACATCTCAAGACCTGAAAACAGAAAACAAGGGACATTGAGGTGTCATTGAAATTTCCATACCTACGTACAACCGCACGTGTCGCGCTCTCAGTGACCACGCCCTCAGCATCCAGGCACCTGAAAAAGACAATGCAAAGACTTCATTAAAGGTGCCCATCTCTTCAAGACTATAAACTCTTTATACCTACTGGCATCCGCTTGTGCAGTAACGGCGGCATCACCTTTTGGCATCTCAGCACCTGTGCCACTTCTAAGGCCACAAAAGACTGAGGACCTCCAGTGACGTAACTGGAACCCACGCACCCCTGCATAAGTCGCAGGATGGAGAGCCCAGCATTTATACGCTTAAGGTGAGAGCTCACCAGGACATTGGACTTTCGGAGAGTTGGCGATTAGTGAGTAGGAAGTCCAGCCAAACGGTCATCAACCCTTTTTTCTTCCGCCTGCAGAAACCTTACCCTGCAAGCCAGACGGTCAATAAGAAGAAGCCCAGTCCAGAGTGTCATCCGAGCTCTACGCTTCTCAATTGAAGAGACTATAACAGTTCAGCCGGGACCAGCGCCTCCGTGGGAATCAGGTGAGCGTTACACACGTCGGGGTCCCTCCCGACAGGATGGCCTTCTTCCATGCCAGAGCCATGGCTTAAGACTTCGATCAGCTCCTCCTCAGAGGTTGAGGCCGAGTCCACGACGACCTCCTACCCCCCCTTTTTCTTCTCCGTCAGAGGTTTCACGGGGGTCCTGTCGATGGCCATGAAAGAGGACTCCCTCCGCGGTGGCAGGGAGATTCTGGGACCCGGGGTCGCCACCACTGGTGTAGCCTCCACAGGCTGAGCCAGGGCCGCCGCGACTGTCTCGATAGAGGCCTTGGCCGGATGGATCAAGGCTTTCACCACCTTAGGTGCGCTCACCGCCTTCTCCTTGGGGGGAGGGTCACCACCTCGCTCCCCCTCCGATGGGGCCTTGGGGCACGCCCGGGGTCTCTCCAGGAGTTTCGCCGGGTGCTCGGCCTTCCTCTTACCCGAACCAGAGCGTTGGCTCGTGGTTGATGGCGCCGGGGAGGATGCGCCCTGCCTGGCGCCCGTAGAGCCCGACCGTTCGCCGCTCCCGGTGCCAGCGGACTCGCGGTGCTTGGCCTTCTGTTGGACCCCCGTCGCCGGGGCACCCTCAAAGGTCTTAGAAGACCGCTCGGACTTCATCTTCTTCTTCTCGCCTGACGGGCTCTTTCCTTCCAGCCAGTTGGCGAGACGTTGATGGCGGTCCTTCATGGTCCGCTCCGACATATTGCTGCAAAACGCACAGTCCTTCTCCACGTGCGTCTTGTCCTCATGTAGGCAGTAAAGGCAAAGGGAGTGTTCGTCCTACTTAAAGACATTCTGAAGCTGGCATCCAGGGCAGACCCTGAACAGCTTTCCGGGCGTCGAGCTTCCCTTCTCCTGGGCCATGTCCGAGATGGGCCTGAGAAACTTCTGGAGTCCTCCAAAAGCGTGGCTCGACGAAATATTCACCCTTGAGGGGCGTAGACTAATCCGACACGGGTCCCCGTTGATCGGATGAAGAAACGGTGGAGCTTGAGGCTCTTTTGACCGAAAAAAGAAATTTTTCTGAGAAAAAAAGCGAAAAAAAGCACCAACGCTCGAGAGCAATAGCACGAGGATCCCAAAACTTGAACGTGCAGTAAAAATCTGAAGATGGCTGCCAGAGGCGGGGCTTAGGGAGAGGGCAGTCATTGGCTGTGGTCAGTAGGACGCAGAGATCAGTGATTGGTTACTACTACGAAAGACAGATCAGAAACGAAACGGATACTGATTTTTTTCTTTACCGAGGATTCCCAGCCAGACGACGGGGAATATTCATGAGCATGTGAATCCATGCCAGACCCCATGCTGGAGAAATAGTCTTACTAAGTCTTGTGTCATTCAGATCGTGCAAATGCGAGAATGAGAAGTGCAAACAGGAAAGGGGGGTGCAAGGCAGAAGGGAGGAGAAAGCAGTACAGCAGTGATTCGAGTAATTGCAGCCAGGGCAGCGCGACTGTGTAGTGCAATGAGAACAAGTGACTGTAGGGTTACAGTTACAGCCCCCAAGTCGGTGGTAGTCCCGGAGGCAGTGTAAGGGTGCCTGATCAAGAAAGAGCCTGGTACCCAGTGAGAGACCGAGGGTAGCCAAGCAACCAGTCGGTACAGCAGACAGGTAGGTCAGCAGGGGAGGGGGAGAGAGAGAGAGAAAGCAGAGGAGAAGAGCAAAGTTTTGAGCGGCTTCCAGAACTTCAGGTGGTCCGGCTCAAGTTTGAGGGGCAGTAAGGTCATTCCAGAGGGAGAGGAAGAGTGAGGAGGGAAGAGGGGAGAGGGAGGAGGGAGATCTACCCCCCACCCCACCCCACCCTCTGCCTCAGGAAGAGTTGGAAGTAGCTGAATGAAGGGCTCAAGAAGGAAGGTATTTTGGAAGAGCGTGCGGGATGCAGTGCAGGCCCCGGCCCCAGGAAGCCTTGCAGACAATGCGAAATGTCTTGAACTTGATCCTTGCAGCTGCCGGGAGCCAGTGGAGAGATTTCAGGACTGGAGAGATACAGTCCCTGGGCTTCAGTCCAAGGATACGTCTCGCAGTCCTGTTCTGGATTAGTTGCAGAGGGCGGAGAGTAGAGGAAGGCAGGTTGAGAAAGAGGCTGTTGCAGTGGAGACAGTGAGCTTCTGGGGAAAGTGAGAAAGGGAAGAGTCCCTTTGAGGAGGTGCAGCTGGTAGTGCGACTTCTTGGCAACATCCGAGATGTGAGGAGAGTAAGAGTGGAGTCGAAGATGACAGCAAGGTTTTTTGCCTCACAGGAAGGCGAAGGAAGAGGGCCTAAGGCGGGCCGCCACAGTGAGAGGGAAAGCAGGGGCAGGGGCTCCAATGAGAAGGATTTCCATTTTACTGGCATTGAGGCAGAGATGGCTGAAGGCATAACAATCCTGAATTGCAGATATGCAGTCAGGAATGAGCTAATGTAATCTGAGTGTCCTCCTGACGTGGCACAACAGACACCCCGGTGCAGTGTGAGCGACGAGAGATGCCCCGCAGCGGCGTGAGTGCCAAGTGACCCCCCGCCCCACAGGAATGATCACTGAGACCCCCCCCCCGCAGAGGGGTGAGCTCCTAGACCTCCCCGCAGAGAGGTGAGCGCTGAGAGTATTCCCCCCCCCCACCCCCTGCAGAGGTGTGAGCGCCTAGACCTCCCCGTAGAGAGGTGAGCGCCTAGACTCTCCCCCCCCCCCCCGCAGAGGGGTGAGCGCTGAGAGTATTCCCCCCAACCCCTGCAGAGGGGTGAGAGTGAGACAAAGACCAGCTCTGGAGCAGGGAGGGACCCATCCCAGAGTAGGGAGCGAGAATGAGTGAATGAGTGATAACCCAGAGTGGCGAGACTGAAGAAGCCCCAGAGTAGAGGGGGCAGGAGGGGAGAAAGAAAAGCTACAGCGTGGGAAAGTATAGAGAAACCTCAAAGTGGACAGAAAAAGTTTTTAAAGGGGGGCGCTGTTGAGCAGCCAGCAAGATGGCCGCTTAGCTCTTAAGCTCCGTGGCCCGCGAGCAACACATCCGCCATAATCAGGGGTTCTGCAGATATTCTTGAGTTGGGAACCCACGCATCCTGCTGCCTGTCGCCTCTGCTACACACTGCCCTGTTTCTGGGCGAAAACGGACATTGGGGACCATTGGTGCCGCCTGTGGAGGCCTCCGGCCGGCGCGACACTGATAGCGGCCCACCCCCCCTCATCGCCCCGCGAGGGTTCGCGCCCCTGCGGCTCGGAGTGCGGCCGCCTGGGGCCCAGGCATCACCCCCTCTTCGCCCTCCCTCCCTGGACGGCGCGGACGGCTGCTCCCGTGTGCCGCCGACACCCGCGGCCCGCTCCCCCTGCGGGGGTGCGCCGGGGCCGGTGGCCTGCCGGCGAGGCTCCCTCGTTGTCAGCTCCTGCTTCGCGGCGGTTTTGGGGCGCCGGCCCACAACAGGCGGAGATACTGCGGGGGCTGCCGGAGCGGCCCCCGCGCTGACATCACCCGAACGCTCCTGAGTCACGGCTCCGCCGCCTGCGCCACTGGTCCCCCACGACGGCGTGGGCGAATACACGCCACGACACTGCACGACCTGCCGGCGCGGCCCCTACACAGACGCCATCTGCCCGTTTCTGCTCTGTGGCTCCGTCGCCTGCTTCGCTGGTCCACTGTGGCGGCCAGAACGTGGGGCTGTTCCGTGGCCTTCCTGTTTAGGGCCCCAGCGTTGGGGGCCTGATTCCGCCTGGACCCACTGCTGCAGCTATTGGGCCTGCTACGGCCCGGATGGACACCTGTTCTTCGACCTACAGGGCCCCAAGGTGAGGAGGGTGAGGGATCTGGCCGCTGCGCACCGTGCCCTCCTGCTCTGCCTCGTTCCTGGACTGCGTCTGTGCCGTTTGGAGAGGGAAGTGAACACCAGACTCATCGTGCCCCCCTGTGACCACTCTTGTTGCTGGTGCCACCTTGGGCGTCCAATACTCTTCTCTCCTCTAATCTGTGCACCTTCTCGCTACGCCCCGGGGGTGCCCTGCGCCCCCGACTTTGCTGCTTTCTACTACCGGCCGCCTTGGCCTGGGCCCTCTGGGCTCAGAGGCCGGTGCCGCAGGACTCTGTCCCCCCCGGTCCATGCTGCCACTCAGACACCCTGCTTGCCCCTTGAGTGGACTTATTGCCCCAGAACACGCCAAGCAGGGGGTGCTTCTTGCCTTCGCCTCCCAGGCAGCGGCCGACCCTTCGCCGATTACGGCCCTAGCCCCTCTCTAAACCCCTTGTGCCCCATTGCTGTCTCCCTGCGGAAAACATTCTCTTTCTTATCAAGGCGCTTCCCGAGGATGTCCGGCAAAGCATGTGGGGCCAACAAGGCCGGAGCAATGGACAAGTTTGTTAAAGCCCTAGCCAGGCAGGACCAAGCTGGGGCTGCCCTTCTTCCAGACGACTCGGATGTTTCCTCTTGCTCCCCTCAGCCAGACCTTACGTCACTCATGGAGACTATGGGCAAAAAAAACTTTGCGTCATTTCACGAAAAATTAGACGACATAAATGCCAATGTAGCCTCCCTACGCACCAAATTGGATCAGCATGGCACCAGGCTGGGTGAGGCCGAGACTAGGATTGGTGCAACTGAGGATGAGGTACACGTGCTCCAGAATACGGTCTCGGACTTGATGCGAGATATGAAGCAGGTCAAGGCGAAGTGCGATGACTTGGAATCCAGGTCCCGCAGGAATAATATCCGCATCGTAGGGGTTCCGGAGACAGCCCTCAAGGGCAAAATGGAACTCGCAGTCGAGGCCCTTCTGAGAGACCTCCTGGGGGATCCTCAACTTTCCCCCTTCTTTACTATTGAGCGCGCCCACTGCTCATTGGCCCCTCGCCCCAAGCCGGGCGACTTCCCCAGACCAATTATAGCCAAGGTTCTCAGCTACAGAGATAGAGACCACATCCTACGGTTTGCCCGCGAAAGAGGGGAACTGAGAAGCGAGTCCCAGATCATTTGCATTTTCCCGGACTTCTCTGTCAGTGTTCAAATGGAGCGCAGGCAATTTAATGGAGTGAAGAGGATGCTCAGAGAGAGGAAGGTGGAATATGCTATGTTATTCCCTGCTAGGCTGAAGCTCACCCACCGTAATAAACTGTACTTTTTCACTGTCCCTGAGGAGGCGGTGAAATTTATTGAGTCCCATATTCCTCTCCCGGGCCCTGGGGCCGACCCTGTTGTTGAGGATTGAGCCGGCCTGCCATGCACCAGTTACCTGCCTCATTGTGGTACTAATACCACGCCTGTTTTTTGTGATTCACTTGTAATTTCATGTATATTCCTGCTGTGAATTCTCCTATTGTCGTAACTCATTGTGGAATTTTGAGACATGCAACGTGGGTCACAGGTGGAGGGTCCACGGTATATGGCACCTATACTTGGACTAACTATCCCTACAGCCCCTGCTCACTGTGCCCTACTATGCGGTCTCCTCTTACAGATTAACTTAACCACTGCTGTACGCCATTTGGTTCACTCCACCGTTCAACCACTTTGACCGGGCTCACGGCAGCAGCTACCCCCGCTGCAGTTGCAACGCCGAGTTTGGCTTGTTTAGTTCATGGGCTGTTCCCCCGTTTGGTTTGGGGGTTGTTCCAGCCACGTTGGGCTTGGCACTAACGCCATGAGAATTTGGGTGGGTTTTTGGGCACTGCTAGGTTGGGGGTGGCAGTGAGGGAGGGGGGGAGGTGTTATTTGGGGATGTTATATTAACAAAAATGGTGAGACAGTGGCAGCTTTTGAAATGACACATCAGGCCACCGCACTAGTGGCCGGCATCTGTTTGGCAATGTATGACACACATTACTCGGATCCCCCCTAAATTGCTATGGAATGGCCATTAGGCTAATGTCCTGGAATATCAGGGGGCTCAGCAATTACACGAAGGCACGCAGGGTCACGGCCTACGTCCAGAGGCACGGGGTCAAGATACTTCTCCTACAGGAAACTCATGCCCTTGCACAATTATCGTCCTCTCTCGCCCAGTCATCGGGCCCCAACAAATATTACACTGTGTTCTCCTCACAATCCAGAGGTGTCCTCACCTTGATTCACAAGTCCTTGGAGTTTTCCCTTCGCACCAGCCATATCGATGCCCAGGGTAGATATTGAATCCTTCATTGCTTCCTGGCCAATGCGGAGTGCCTTCTGGTCAACACATACGCCCCATGCATTGATGCACCTGAATTTTTTGACCATATACTTAATATCCTCCTTGGCTATGTGGGGGTTCCCATCATAGGGGGGGGGATATGAACCTCATCCTGGACTCCGACCTGGATAGATCCGGTGTTGCAACCAGAGCATTGTCCAGGGCCGCCCGCCGCCTCCATGCTGGTCTGGTGGATGCCTGGAGGGTACTCCACCCGATGTTGAAAGAGTTTACATTTTACTCCTCCGTCCACGACAGTCACTCCAGGATTGACCTGTTCCTTCTCTCTGCGGGCCTCATGGGCAAGGCACTCACCTCACAGATTCTCCCTCGCACACTCTCCGATCACGCTGGATATCGCCCTGCGCCCGGCCCTCCCTCTCCATTCTAACTGGAGATTTAAGTCCGACGCACTACACGATATAGTCTTCAAGGCTGACATTCTTGCAGATATCACCTCGTTTTTTGATAGCAACAAACGCCATGACACAACGGACGGGGCGAGATGGGAGGCCTTTAAGGTTTTCATCAGGGGCATGTGCATCTCCAGGGAGGCCAGGGTACTGAAAGATATTAGAAACTCTCTGCGCCGTTCTGAGGCCAGGCTCGGGGAGCTAGAGCGTGAATATGCAGCCACCCCGACTCCGCCCATACTAGCGCAGATTAGAACTGAACTAGACACGTTCGAGTCCCTTGCCAACAGCGAGATAAGATACCTTGCCTGCCCCATCGCGGCCCGAAAGTATGGCGGGGGAGAGAGACCAGGCCGTACTCTGGCCAGTCTCGCCCGGGCCGAGGGAGGCAGGGCACGTATGGATAGTATCATTGACAACGATGGAGGGCGACACTGGTCCGACCGGCCCATTCTTGAGACCTTTGCAGAGTTCTATGCAACCCTGTATGCCCGGCAACCGGAGCACAGCCCGCAGGACCTGGACGACCTCCTAGACCGCATCCCAATGTCCCCTGTTTCCCTGGACACCAAAGAACAACTAGATGCCCCCTTCACCCTTGACGAGATCACTGCTGTCATCTCGGCCCTCCCTAAGGGGAAAGCCCCCGGTCCGGATGGCCTGACCGCCGAGTTCTATCAGGAGCATGTTGCTCTCCTCGCTCCGCGCCTTCACGAGCTTTGGGAGGAGTCGCTGCGCCTTGCCACCCTCCCCCGGTCCCTGCGGGAGGCTGTCATCACTGTGCTTCCTAAGCCGGGCAAGCCCCCAGATGAGTGCGGATCTTATAGACCTCTATCTCTCATCAATACCGATACCAAGATCTTCGCCAAAATCATTGCAAACAGGTTCCTCCCCATCATGAAATATCTGATTCACCCAGACCAGAGCGGATTTGTGCCTGCCCGCTCCACTGCCTTAAACATTCGGCGGTTGTTTAACGTCATCTCCAGAATTGATCCCCAAGCCAACGCGGTGTCCGTGACATTAGATGGCCAAGAAGCGTTCAACATGGTTTCCTGGCAATATCTGTGGGCGGTGCTGGAAAAGATGGGGATTGGCCCATACATGATGTCTTGTATTAAACTACTATACACTAATCCGGTAGCCAGAGTCCTGGTCAACTCTCGCCTATCGGCTCCCTTCTCCCTCCACAGGGGGACACGGCAGGGGTGCCCTTTCTCTCCCTTGTTATTTGCCATGGCCATCGAGCCCATGGCTGATAGCGTACGAAACAACCACGCGCGCAAATGGCTTCGCCTGCGGGACACTCCCGAAATCATATCACTATACGCAGATGACGTGCTTTTATATATCAGAGACCCCTCAGTCCACCTCGACCCGATCATGCGAGAAATTATAAAAATTGGCACATTCACCATAAATTATTCTAAATCAGAAATCCTTCCCCTTACTCCTGCAACCCCCCAGCCTGCATGCGAATTTCCTCTCAAATGGGCTCCTGAGGGCATCAAATACCTAGGGGTCCAGGTGGCCCTCTCAAAAGCCTTGTTAGTGTCTGATTACTGTGCGGCGGCCCCATAGTTCGCTCGTACCAGAATGGAAAGATGGCGGAACCTCCCCCTCTCACTATCAGGGAGACTATCCCTAATTAAAATGATCATCGTGCCTAAACTCCTGTATGTATTCGCTAATGTTCCTCTTTGGCCCGGGAAACAATACTTTGCGGACCTACACTCGGAGTGTGCCCGTTTTCTTTGGCACTCGGGGGCCGTGTGCAGGATGTGGCTGCACATGACCCTCCCTTACTAGAGGGGGGGCTTCGGTGCTCCTGACCTCACCCAGTACTGGACGGCGGCCCAAGCCCAACATGCTACATATTGGTACCACCACCAGGATCCCCCCCCGCATGTTAAACTCGAAATCCTAGCGACCGAGGAGGTGAATGTCATGTCCTTGATCCTATTTCACTCGTATCGGACGCAGGCCCCTGCTGACCCAGTGGCCTCCACTATTAAAGCATGGCGGCAGATCCTGACGCCTAGTTCGGGCTCCCCCCGTACTACAAATGGCTTCCCCTCTGGTCTTTCCCTGGCTTCGCCCCCACACAGGATAAGCTCCTAATACGCCACTGGTCAGACCTGGGATACAGATCATTCTCTGATCTGTTCCCTGACGGGAAAATCACCACCCCAGATACGTGGAGGCCAGGGCACTCCAGATCCCCACTAGAAATGCTGCAATACTTCCATATTAGGGCGGCGGTCCACGGCATGTGGCCTTCATACCCGAACGAACCCCCTGAAGTCTGCTATATAGCCAATTCCGCTGGTGGTAGGGGTATCGTATCCTCCTTGTACAAAATGTTGATGGCACATGCTGCTGAACCTCCCCACACTGTTCGGGATGCCTGGAGCCGGGACCTGGGATTAGACATCACAGAGGATATGTGGTCCAAAATGTGCAGGCACACTCGCATGGTTTCTCTTAATTCTAGAGTTAGATGTATCCAATACAAGCTGCTCAATCGCCTGTACTACACCCCTTATGCGATTGGAAAATATGCCCGAGATCAATCGCACCCGTGTCAGAGGTGTGGGCTAGCGAAGCGGACCATGCACACATGTTCTGGTCCTGCGGGACACTGGCCCCGTTCTGGAATGCGGTGCTCGATACCCTCTCTGAAATAGTAACGTTCTGTATAGATCCTGAACCCCTGTCTCTCCTGTTTGGGCTCTGGGAGGGGACTGAACCGAAACGGGTAGCCAAGTTTTTGAATGTGGCGGCGAGTGTGGCCAAGAAATGCATTCTGCAGTGCTGGAAGCGCAGGTCCCCCTCCCCCCCCCTCTGGAGATGAGGCTGAAGGCCCTTACCTGGACACAATCCTGTGAAGAAGACTATGTTAACATGCTGCCTAGTAATGCTCGCCCTAAATACATATGGGCGGAGTTCTGCAGTTACCTGAACAATAAGGTGGACTTGGAGCTCTTGTCATCCCCTCCTTCTCCTGATCAGGGGGCTGATCTCGTTACATGATGCACGCCTCTACCAGAATTAACCGCTGTTGGGACTGTATATGACCTTCTGTAATACTTGTACGCCATTATTCATGCTTCAATATGAAATGTGTGTCACTGTTCTAATTTGCACTGTACCGGCTGCTACTTCTTGCCAATAAAGAAAAGTTTTTTTTAAAAAAAATGCAAACCCTAGTGTGGGGAAAGAACCCAGAGAGAAAGACTGAAACCAACCCTGGTTTGGGGAGAAAACCAACAACCCCACAGTGGGGAGAGACAAAAGAAAAGAGCCCCAGAAGGGGGAAAGAAGGAAGAAAACCAAGGCAGGGTACTGGGCAGAAGAGGAAGAAATTGAAATGAAGCGAACTACATATTTGGGACTGTACCCATAGGCGAGCGGCAGATAGTAAACAGGCACAAGGGCTTGCATCAGAAACCAACTGCCATCCCTTAATTCGGGAAGTGGCCCAAAGTAGATCTTGGTTGGATTTGTGTTTTGCTTTTCAAAGGTAGGGAGAGAAAGTAGGCTAGCATAGACTTCTGGATGACTTAATTTATGTAGGCCATCCTGATGAGCAGCCTTTTAGCAGTTTCTTTTAAGAGGGCTTAGAGTCTTAGCTCTAGGGAAAGAGTCCGTCTTTACCACAAAGAAAGAATAAAGGAGACCAGCTAACATGTCTGCTTTTCCGTATCCTGATTCCGACACGCCCACAATGTGCAGGCCCATGCTTTCCTGGTCCACCATCTCATGCAATGCACAAAGCTGTTCTACCACTGTCAGCAGACTGGTGAATTGGCCCACATGCCCCCACCTGTACAGAGCTTTCCCCAATCCCATCTGTGTTTTCCTGCCACGAAGTGCGCGGAGAATGCCACCTTTTTTTCTTTGTGGCTTTTCACCCATTCCCGGACATGGAAGGTGCACAGGTCTGTGATTCGTGGAAGTGGCTGTGGTGAGCGGAACGTTGGCCGTGCTGGCTAGGAGAGCACTCCCTCTAGTGCTAGACCTCCATGGAACACAGATAACGTGGTGGTGTTAGGCTTGTAATGACGGGGCTCATCCCTCCTGTGCCCATTATCTTCTCTATGGGCTCTGGATGTTCATGTGGGGCTTGCATGGTGGGTGCACAGGTGAGGGTACAGCACTAGTCCCTTTAGGGACATCATCTGGCGGACCCCTCCAATGCGAGAGGGATAGGGTCAGTGCTCTTGCATGGGTAAACCCTGCAGGGTCACCCCTGTACAAGGTTCCACTGGAAATAAAGCTCAACTTACCTTCTTCCTGAACTTGATTTCACAAAGAAGACGACCTCCCAGCACCTGAGCCTGAGGGGGAAAGAACAACCTGATAAGGACCCACACGTGTGCCTGCCATAAAGAGGCCAGGCGCCAACTGTGCAGGTTGACAAAAACTTCCCAAACTATCAGCACAGCTGCAGAACCAGTTGGGAATGAAAAGCAAGCGATTTCTTTAATTTGGGCGCAGCTCGGCACAGCTGCAGCAGTTTAGCTGCGTCCCGTCTGATGGAGAGAAAGGAACTGGTGGCTGTGAGGGGCAGGGCTCTGCAGGGGCATGGTTGGCATTCTCCTGCTGGCAACATCCAGACTACGCTGCTATGCAACAAGCTCTGGTCCCCTTCTGTGGGACATTCCAACAGTTTGTAGTAAATGAGGTTGGGTGTCAGCATACCATGTGTATTTAAGCTGCAAAGGAGAAGAGCTGCAATGGGTGATGAGGAGGCGGTCTGCAAGGTTTGTTGGGAGATGTGAATACTATGTGTTATTAAACTACTTTGTTCCATCGCCTCCGAGGGGACATTGGAACATGTACCTGTTGGTAGTCAGCCCTCTGCAGAGGACCATTTCCTGGTCAACTATCTTGGCTCTGTGAAACATCCAGCTCATCCCCAAATAAGCACCAAAGCTTTATTTCAATTAGAAACTAGACCTATTCCGTGGCTGCCCCTCGCCTATGGAATTCGCTTCGTCTTGCTCAGTTTGACTAGTGATTTTTCCAAGTTGCTGAAACTGCTTAAAACTTTCTAATTTCCGAATTGATCTCGGATGCTGTTTCTTGTAGGTCGTCTCTCGTTTCGGCACCAGGATACCCCAGGGTGATAGCGCACTTTAGAAATGAAAACACCTGTAACATAACATAGTGCAGCACATGCATGCATTAACTCTAGAGTTTGGCGGTCTGCAAATCATGTAAGGGGTGCTGTGGTGGGAGATCACCATATTCACACTTTGTTGGGTATCTTCCAAGGCCTACACATAGGGTGTGTATTCAGCCTTGAAACTAGAAACCGGATCCATATACTTGCCACTTATGCACTTATGGTCTTCCAGGCCCTGGACGAAGATAAACTCTACCATGCTTGGACACCAGTTTCTTCCACAAAAAGAATTAAATGCCAACTGTAGCAGTGCAATTCCTCCATAATTCATACAATGCGAGATCACCACCTAGTGGTTTCTGGGCAAGGGAACACATATGCTGCCCAATTAAAGATACTGCAAGAGCTTCGGCAACTTATCACGGTTCCATGATGCCACCTTCTACCAGGGCACATACAGTGAAGTAGGCCAGGCGAAGGCTCTAGAAAACACATACCTTTAAAGTTCAACCCCTTAGTGAGGCCTCTAGCGAGTAGTCATTTGGGGGAAACGTGTGGAGTGTTGAGGAGAATTCTCAGAAATGTGCCAATTCCCATCTACCTTAGAGACCCCCAGACCCCCAGCTCTTTTGCTGGACTTTATTCCCATCTACCTTAGAGACCCCCAGCTCTTTTGCTGGACTTTATTCCCTTCTACCTTAGAGACCCCCAGCTCTTTTGCTGGACTTTATTCCCTTCTACCTTAGAGACCCCCAGCTCTTTTGCTGGACTTTATTCCCATCTACCTTAGAGACCCCCAGCTCTTTTGCTGGACTTTATTCCCATCTACCTTAGAGACCCCAGCTCTTTTGCTGGACTTTATTCCCTTCTACCTTAGAGACCCCCAGCTCTTTTGCTGGACTTTATTCCCATCTACCTTAGAGACCCCCAGCTCTTTTGCTGGACTTTATTCCCATCTACCTTAGAGACCCCCAGCTCTTTTGCTGGACTTTATTCCCATCTACCTTAGAGACCCCCAGCTCTTTTGCTGGACTTTATTCCCATCTACCTTAGAGACCCCCAGCTCTTTTGCTGGACTTTATTCCCTTCTACCTTAGAGACCCCCAGCTCTTTTGCTGGACTTTATTCCCATCTACCTTAGAGACCCCCAGCTCTTTTGCTGGACTTTATTCCCATCTACCTTAGAGACCCCCAGCTCTTTTGCTGGACTTTATTCCCTTCTACCTTAGAGACCCCCAGCTCTTTTGCTGGACTTTATTCCCTTCTACCTTAGAGACCCCCAGCTCTTTTGCTGGACTTTATTCCCATCTACCTTAGAGACCCCCAGCTCTTTTGCTGGACTTTATTCCCATCTACCTTAGAGACCCCCAGCTCTTTTGCTGGACTTTATTCCCATCTACCTTAGAGACCCCAGCTCTTTTGCTGGACTTTATTCCCATCTACCTTAGAGACCCCAGCTCTTTTGCTGGACTTTATTCCCATCTACCTTAGAGACCCCAGCTCTTTTGCTGGACTTTATTCCCATCTACCTTAGAGACCCCAGCTCTTTTGCTGGACTTTATTCCCTTCTACCTTAGAGACCCCCAGCTCTTTTGCTGGACTTTATTCCCATCTACCTTAGAGACCCCCAGCTCTTTTGCTGGACTTTATTCCCATCTACCTTAGAGACCCCCAGCTCTTTTGCTGGACTTTATTCCCATCTACCTTAGAGACCCCCAGCTCTTTTGCTGGACTTTATTCCCATCTACCTTAGAGACCCCCAGCTCTTTTGCTGGACTTTATTCCCATCTACCTTAGAGACCCCAGCTCTTTTGCTGGACTTTATTCCCATCTACCTTAGAGACCCCCAGCTCTTTTGCTGGACTTTATTCCCATCTACCTTAGAGACCCCCAGCTCTTTTGCTGGACTTTATTCCCATCTACCTTAGAGACCCCCAGCTCTTTTGCTGGACTTTATTCCCATCTACCTTAGAGACCCCAGCTCTTTTGCTGGACTTTATTCCCATCTACCTTAGAGACCCCCAGCTCTTTTGCTGGACTTTATTCCCATCTACCTTAGAGACCCCAGCTCTTTTGCTGGACTTTATTCCCATCTACCTTAGAGACCCCCAGCTCTTTTGCTGGACTTTATTCCCTTCTACCTTAGAGACCCCCAGCTCTTTTGCTGGACTTTATTCCCATCTACCTTAGAGACCCCCAGCTCTTTTGCTGGACTTTATTCCCATCTACCTTAGAGACCCCCAGCTCTTTTGCTGGACTTTATTCCCATCTACCTTAGAGACCCCCAGCTCTTTTGCTGGACTTTATTCCCATCTACCTTAGAGACCCCCAGCTCTTTTGCTGGACTTTATTCCCATCTACCTTAGAGACCCCCAGCTCTTTTGCTGGACTTTATTCCCATCTACCTTAGAGACCCCAGCTCTTTTGCTGGACTTTATTTCCATCTACCTTAGAGACCCCAGCTCTTTTGCTGGACTTTATTCCCATCTACCTTAGAGACCCCCAGCTCTTTTGCTGGACTTTATTCCCATCTACCTTAGAGACCCCAGCTCTTTTGCTGGACTTTATTCCCTTCTACCTTAGAGACCCCCAGCTCTTTTGCTGGACTTTATTCCCTTCTACCTTAGAGACCCCCAGCTCTTTTGCTGGACTTTATTCCCATCTACCTTAGAGACCCCCAGCTCTTTTGCTGGACTTTATTCCCATCTACCTTAGAGACCCCCAGCTCTTTTGCTGGACTTTATTCCCATCTACCTTAGAGACCCCCAGCTCTTTTGCTGGACTTTATTCCCATCTACCTTAGAGACCCCCAGCTCTTTCTGCTGGACTTTATTCCCTTCTACCTTAGAGACCCCCAGCTCTTTTGCTGGACTTTATTCCCATCTACCTTAGAGACCCCAGCTCTTTTGCTGGACTTTATTCCCATCTACCTTAGAGACCCCCAGCTCTTTCTGCTGGACTTTATTCCCCTCTACCTTGGAGACCCCCAGCTCTTTCTGCTGGACTTTATTCCCTTCTACCTTAGAGACCCCCAGCTCTTTTGCTGGACTTTATTCCCTTCTACCTTGGAGACCCCCAGCTCTTTCTGCTGGACTTTATTCCCCTCTACCTTGGAGACCCCCAGCTCTTTTTGCTGGACTTTATTCCCTTCTACCTTAGAGACCCCCAGCTCTTTTGCTGGACTTTATCCCCATCTACCTTAGAGACCCCCAGCTCTTTCTGCTGGACTTCATTCCCTTCTACCTTAGAGACCCCCAGCTCTTTCTGCTGGACTTTATTCCCCTCTACCTTGGAGACCCCCAGCTCTTTCTGCTGGACTTTATTCCCTTCTACCTTGGAGACCCCCAGCTCTTTCTGCTGGACTTTATTCCCTTCTACCTTAGACCCCCAGCTCTTTTGCTGGACTTTATTCCCTTCTACCTTAGAGACCCCCAGCTCTTTTGCTGGACTTTATTCCCATCTACCTTAGAGACCCCCAGCTCTTTTGCTGGACTTTATTCCCATCTACCTTAGAGACCCCCAGCTCTTTTGCTGGACTTTATTCCCTTCTACCTTAGAGACCCCCAGCTCTTTTGCTGGACTTTATTCCCATCTACCTTAGAGACCCCCAGCTCTTTTGCTGGACTTTATTCCCTTCTACCTTAGAGACCCCCAGCTCTTTTGCTGGACTTTATTCCCCTCTACCTTGGAGACCCCCAGCTCTTTTTGCTGGACTTTATTCCCTTCTACCTTAGAGACCCCCAGCTCTTTTGCTGGACTTTATCCCCATCTACCTTAGAGACCCCCAGCTCTTTCTGCTGGACTTCATTCCCTTCTACCTTAGAGACCCCCAGCTCTTTCTGCTGGACTTTATTCCCCTCTACCTTGGAGACCCCCAGCTCTTTCTGCTGGACTTTATTCCCTTCTACCTTGGAGACCCCCAGCTCTTTCTGCTGGACTTTATTCCCTTCTACCTTAGACCCCCAGCTCTTTTGCTGGACTTTATTCCCTTCTACCTTAGAGACCCCCAGCTCTTTTGCTGGACTTTATTCCCATCTACCTTCCCCAGCTCTTTTTGCTGGACTTTATTCCCTTCTACCTTAGAGACCCCCAGCTCTTTTGCTGGACTTTATCCCCATCTACCTTAGAGACCCCCAGCTCTTTCTGCTGGACTTCATTCCCTTCTACCTTAGAGACCCCCAGCTCTTTCTGCTGGACTTTATTCCCCTCTACCTTGGAGACCCCCAGCTCTTTCTGCTGGACTTTATTCCCTTCTACCTTGGAGACCCCCAGCTCTTTCTGCTGGACTTTATTCCCTTCTACCTTAGACCCCCAGCTCTTTTGCTGGACTTTATTCCCTTCTACCTTAGAGACCCCCAGCTCTTTTGCTGGACTTTATTCCCATCTACCTTAGAGACCCCCAGCTCTTTTGCTGGACTTTATTCCCTTCTACCTTAGAGACCCCCAGCTCTTTTGCTGGACTTTATTCCCCTCTACCTTGGAGACCCCCAGCTCTTTTTGCTGGACTTTATTCCCTTCTACCTTAGAGACCCCCAGCTCTTTTGCTGGACTTTATTCCCATCTACCTTAGAGACCCCCAGCTCTTTTGCTGGACTTTATTCCCATCTACCTTAGAGACCCCAGCTCTTTTGCTGGACTTTATTCCCTTCTACCTTAGAGACCCCCAGCTCTTTTGCTGGACTTTATTCCCATCTACCTTAGAGACCCCCAGCTCTTTTGCTGGACTTTATTCCCATCTACCTTAGAGACCCCAGCTCTTTTGCTGGACTTTATTCCCTTCTACCTTAGAGACCCCCAGCTCTTTTGCTGGACTTTATTCCCATCTACCTTAGAGACCCCCAGCTCTTTTGCTGGACTTTATTCCCATCTACCTTAGAGACCCCCAGCTCTTTTGCTGGACTTTATTCCCATCTACCTTAGAGACCCCCAGCTCTTTTGCTGGACTTTATTCCCATCTACCTTAGAGACCCCCAGCTCTTTTGCTGGACTTTATTCCCTTCTACCTTAGAGACCCCCAGCTCTTTTGCTGGACTTTATTCCCTTCTACCTTAGAGACCCCCAGCTCTTTTGCTGGACTTTATTCCCATCTACCTTAGAGACCCCCAGCTCTTTTGCTGGACTTTATTCCCATCTACCTTAGAGACCCCCAGCTCTTTTGCTGGACTTTATTCCCATCTACCTTAGAGACCCCCAGCTCTTTTGCTGGACTTTATTCCCTTCTACCTTAGAGACCCCCAGCTCTTTTGCTGGACTTTATTCCCTTCTACCTTAGAGACCCCAGCTCTTTTGCTGGACTTTATTCCCTTCTACCTTAGAGACCCCCAGCTCTTTTGCTGGACTTTATTCCCTTCTACCTTAGAGACCCCCAGCTCTTTTGCTGGACTTTATTCCCATCTACCTTAGAGACCCCCAGCTCTTTTGCTGGACTTTATTCCCTTCTACCTTAGAGACCCCCAGCTCTTTTGCTGGACTTTATTCCCTTCTACCTTAGAGACCCCAGCTCTTTTGCTGGACTTTATTCCCTTCTACCTTAGAGACCCCCAGCTCTTTTGCTGGACTTTATTCCCATCTACCTTAGAGACCCCCAGCTCTTTTGCTGGACGTTATTCCCTTCTACCTTAGAGACCCCCAGCTCTTTTGCTGGACTTTATTCCCTTCTACCTTAGAGACCCCCAGCTCTTTTGCTGGACTTTATTCCCTTCTACCTTAGAGACCCCCAGCTCTTTTGCTGGACTTTATTCCCCTCTACCTTGGAGACCCCCAGCTCTTTTTGCTGGACTTTATTCCCTTCTACCTTAGAGACCCCCAGCTCTTTTGCTGGACTTTATTCCCATCTACCTTAGAGACCCCCAGCTCTTTTGCTGGACTTTATTCCCATCTACCTTAGAGACCCCAGCTCTTTTGCTGGACTTTATTCCCTTCTACCTTAGAGACCCCCAGCTCTTTTGCTGGACTTTATTCCCATCTACCTTAGAGACCCCCAGCTCTTTTGCTGGACTTTATTCCCATCTACCTTAGAGACCCCAGCTCTTTTGCTGGACTTTATTCCCTTCTACCTTAGAGACCCCCAGCTCTTTTGCTGGACTTTATTCCCATCTACCTTAGAGACCCCCAGCTCTTTTGCTGGACTTTATTCCCATCTACCTTAGAGACCCCCAGCTCTTTTGCTGGACTTTATTCCCATCTACCTTAGAGACCCCCAGCTCTTTTGCTGGACTTTATTCCCATCTACCTTAGAGACCCCCAGCTCTTTTGCTGGACTTTATTCCCTTCTACCTTAGAGACCCCCAGCTCTTTTGCTGGACTTTATTCCCTTCTACCTTAGAGACCCCCAGCTCTTTTGCTGGACTTTATTCCCATCTACCTTAGAGACCCCCAGCTCTTTTGCTGGACTTTATTCCCATCTACCTTAGAGACCCCCAGCTCTTTTGCTGGACTTTATTCCCATCTACCTTAGAGACCCCCAGCTCTTTTGCTGGACTTTATTCCCTTCTACCTTAGAGACCCCCAGCTCTTTTGCTGGACTTTATTCCCTTCTACCTTAGAGACCCCAGCTCTTTTGCTGGACTTTATTCCCTTCTACCTTAGAGACCCCCAGCTCTTTTGCTGGACTTTATTCCCTTCTACCTTAGAGACCCCCAGCTCTTTTGCTGGACTTTATTCCCATCTACCTTAGAGACCCCCAGCTCTTTTGCTGGACTTTATTCCCTTCTACCTTAGAGACCCCCAGCTCTTTTGCTGGACTTTATTCCCTTCTACCTTAGAGACCCCAGCTCTTTTGCTGGACTTTATTCCCTTCTACCTTAGAGACCCCCAGCTCTTTTGCTGGACTTTATTCCCATCTACCTTAGAGACCCCCAGCTCTTTTGCTGGACGTTATTCCCTTCTACCTTAGAGACCCCCAGCTCTTTTGCTGGACTTTATTCCCTTCTACCTTAGAGACCCCCAGCTCTTTTGCTGGACTTTATTCCCATCTACCTTAGAGACCCCCAGCTCTTTTGCTGGACTTTATTCCCTTCTACCTTAGAGACCCCCAGCTCTTTTGCTGGACTTTATTCCCTTCTACCTTAGAGACCCCCAGCTCTTTTGCTGGACTTTATTCCCTTCTACCTTAGAGACCCCCAGCTCTTTTGCTGGACTTTATTCCCATCTACCTTAGAGACCCCCAGCTCTTTTGCTGGACTTTATTCCCTTCTACCTTAGAGACCCCCAGCTCTTTTGCTGGACTTTATTCCCTTCTACCTTAGAGACCCCCAGCTCTTTTGCTGGACTTTATTCCCATCTACCTTAGAGACCCCAGCTCTTTTGCTGGACTCTAGGACTTTACATTTATATCATGGAGAGAGCGAGACCTTTCTCCCACACACTCATGCATGTTTCTGTGATTTAGACTCTTTCTTTTGGTTGTGGAGTCGGACAAACTCCATAGGTATCATCTTTACATTGTGACACACAGCACCTTCAGTGCAGTGGCACAGGGAAGTCTTCCAGATTTCCCCAAAGTTTACATATCTTCTCTGGGATAAACTGTTTCCCAGAGCACTGAAGTGAAATTGACTTTACTTGCATGTGTAACTTTCTAGACCCAGCACACACTATCTTACAATAGAGTGCTGGAGGGGTTACTTAGTATCCCCTGTGTCTAGCTTCTCGTGTAACGTTTTTATGTTACCCTTTCTACAATTAATGGCTGGTGGCAGTGGTTTACTTTTTACTACCATTGTGTGTTTTTACAGTGGTCTGCGTACGCAGCTGCAGTAAAGCACCCATGGGTGCCCATTTTGTTAAAATGCCCCAGTCTTTTTTCTCCATTTCTTGTTGTGAAGGTCCTTCTTGAGATTTACTCTGCGCGCCAAACCAGGTTTGGTCCATTTGTTCATTTTGTCTTTGGCAGTGTTCAGCGTGTCTGGTAGAGCAGGAAGCGAGGGAGGGTACCGAAACTCCCTGTGCTGAGTCTCCTTGATTACAGGAATGCACCCAAAGGTGATTGGCCGGCTGGATGCCCTTGGAAGACAGCCACCCTGCTGTGTGAGGGACAGCTAGGCTGTAAACGAATGGGAGAGACTGGCATAAAAAGGCAAGGTCTTTTACAAGGAAGGCAGAGTCGACCACTGGACGAAGGAACTTGAACTTGGAAGAGAAGCTTGCTGCAACTCCTGGACCGTTGGTTTGCCCGGTGAAGCCCTCCTGCAGTGAAGCAGCTCTGAATTCACATCGACTAGAGAAGCGCTGCAAAGGACGACTTCTCCCCCTTGGATTGGTGGGACCAATCGACCCCAAGACAAACTCGACTGGAAATCCTATCTCTCTGCTGGCTGTACTTACATTGCTGCTGCAGGAAAAGAGTGCCAGGGGATAGGAACACCAGAATCGAGTGAATAGTTTTTGAGCTGGACCCGAGCTCCAGGAAGATCCTCCGGACTCCCTTGAAGCTGGACTGACCAAGCCCGAGCCACCTCAACAGAGTGCTGGAGCCCAGAAGCAAGAAAAGCCCACAAGGTTTCCAAGAACCGCAGTGGTGCTATTTGCGAGAAGCTCAAACTACCAAGTGCTGCTGATCTAAACTTTGCCCATTGCTGCCGCCGACTTTCGAATCATAGTGCAGGAGTCCACCCTCTTATCCCCACGACAGAGGCCCAGGAACAACAGGATCTGGCATACTACAACAGGAACAGAAGCCAGCTGGAGCCAATTTCTTCAGACCTAAGGTACTGTGAACTAAGGGTACTTACCTCTTGTTGTGTTTGCTTGCTCTCAGTTGAAATTTGCATGTGCTGCCTTTTGCAGAGTTGCTTGCAGCTTTGCCCTTCACAAGCCTCCCAGCTTGTGGTCCAACAGTGACTACTTTTTCAACAAAACTCTCTATAACATTGTGCAAGAATTTTAACTTATCTTCAAGAAGTGCCTCAGCTCCCCTAGACTATCAACTGACGTTGGCTGTCCTGGCCCCCTGAAGACTCTTCTAACCTCTGACTTTGTGTTTTAACTATTCCCCAAAAAGTCATACATACCTTACGTATATAGCTGGGAAAGGGTTAATCTGCATTGCATTGGGGGGTTCAAAAGTGCTTAGCTGGTTGAGAAACATGTTAACCATGGTTTCCTTCCCTAACTTTTTCCGTTTTGACACCAAACTCAGTATTGCTTTAAATGTACCAGTGATATATCAATGTGCACAGTGTCCTGGTTATTTAAGTCACCTCATGGTGTAGGAAGTGTCTGTGTTCCATCCCCAAAGGGTACCCGATTTATTGAAACAGAGCGTGTATTTAAGTGTTACATATTTGCTCCTTTCTAAAGAAGGCTTATTTTAAAACTGTTACATTAATAATTATTTAATCAAGAAACTTATACAAAGTGTTATTTGGATACTTGTCACTGTAAAACTATGTTGCAACCCTACAACAGCTCACATTGACCCCTTTTGAGATTAGCCTGGCTGCTCAGCCACACTACCAACATGCGCAGTACAGACTAATACCAACGGTTGGGTTACCTATTGCCAAGAGGACAAGGCTGGTACAGTCTCCCATAGGGTTACTACATACAATATTGCCACATGGACCATTCAGGACAAGCACCAAAAAAAGTAGGGGTGGGGTTTATGTCAGGACCACAGCTCGAGACGCCACCTGACATCATGCATAAACAGTTGCATGGCAACAGCCATTCACCACCAACTCTCTTAGGAACATGGTCTGATATTTCAACTTTGTATGCAATTTTCAGGGGTATTCCCTGTAGGGACACCTCGAGACTGTAGCCAATCATCACACAATGGAGCACACAGAGACAGCTGTGCTATGAGACTCAATATCTACGGGTCAGATTAAGACTCATCAGGAGACAGTCTGTTAAGCCAGTAGGTGGGGACAAAGCGAGGGGATGCTCAGGGCCTCATGTCAGAGGGCTAGGACAGAGTAAGCAGAGAGGGCGATTTTGATCAATCTACAAGGACTACGCTTACCTTCTTTTTCTTTCCGCCTTTGGGGGGAGGAGGAACATCTGGAAAACATAAGGGGAGGGATGGGTTAGAACAGTGTGAAAGATTGAAGTACTATGCACAACTACTCATAGAATAGTAGCTTCCAAAGCCCAGTCACTCTAGGTACAATCCTGCAGCGAGGACATACATAAAAGGGCCATCCTCCATGATATCTCCAGGTCCTCCATGGGCATAGTCCAAGGTAAAGAGGCTCACCTTCTTCTTCTTCATCACTCGGCTGGACGGAGAGCTTCTTCAGCCGATCCAACACTATCTGCTCCTCGTCCTCCTCATCCTTTTTCTTGCCCTTCCTCTTATCGCGCTTCTTTTTCAGCTGTGGGGAAGAAAGGATTCAGGGTGGGATTAGCCCAGTAGGCACAGAAGAGGAAACCAGGAGAGGGGAATAAAGTCCAGGCTCGCTCACCTGCTGCTGCTGCTCCTTCTCCTTCGCTGCACTCTCCTCCACGATGATTTGTTTGTCGTCCGCTGCCAGCTCTTCAAAAAACTGTCAGAGGGCCAAAGAAGGAGGTCAAGAGGCGACGCCATATGCAGTGATTCAGCCCCACATCAAGGAGCGACCTCCATGCATCAGTCCACACCCCGCTTCTACCCACCTCTACACACAAGCAGCAAGTGACCCGTGCCCCACTTATCAAACACAAGGGCATATATACGTTTGAGGCCTTACCGACTTCTTAAGGTTCTTGTCCTTCTTCCCTTTCTTGATCAGTTTGTCTGTAAAACAAATACAACCAGATATAATGGAATAAAAGCTACACTCACACTGGAACATACACTAATGTAGCGAGTACACAACACAGAATGATCCTTATAGAAAGTGCATACAAAAGGTGTCTCCAAGTACCAACTACAAACCTCCTGTGCCCCCCACTAGAACACCTACAAACAAAAGCTGTTTCCTAAGATTGCACACAGATATCTGCAACATGGCCATTGACAAGCTGAGCTATCTTACCATGCCCAGTATGACAGAGCATGAACCTTAACAGCTTAACTGAGTGAGAAAGGGCTTCAGGTGAACACTTACCAGAAAGACTGGGCAGATGAATTGGCAATTGTCACTTTACTCAATGTACCTGCCCAAGCCACCCTCCTTCCTTCCTTCCTTCCTTCCTTCCTTCCTTCCTTCCTTCCTTCCTTCCTTCCTTCCTTCCTTCCTTCCTTCCTTCCTTCCTTCCCATGTGCACACCAAGTGGACAGCAGGTGCTGTCATCCATAGGGCCCATACACTCATCTGGCCCTTCTACAGGCAACAGTTCTGATGATTCAGTGAACAGTACAAAGCCATGCCCCGGACAACTCTGTAGTGCTATAGGGAACCTCTGAGCCAATGTAGCAAAAACACACAATAAGGAAGGACAAAAGACTGTGCCTGCAAACTTTCACAATCAGACAAACCAACTGCTCCAGTGCGGAGGATGGTGCACAGCAAACTGGAGCATATTCGTTAACACAACCAGGCAACAACTATCTTAAAAAATGGAAATGCAGAAGGAACATTATATCTCCAGGGAATATACACGCTACTCATCCTAGAGGACAAAGCAGCATCAGACCAGGGAGAAGGGGGGGGGGGGGTATGGCAACCAGGCACGATTAGAGCTACACAAAGAAATCAGGGCAAAAGGAACAGACTTGCAAGAGACAGATGGGAATGAGGAAGATCGCACCTCAAGGAGAGAGTGAAATCGGAATGAAGCAGGATGAGATGTAGCTACAAACTGACGAATCGTGGGAATTCGATCCTTCTCCCCCCTGCCCATTCTCCCCTAGGCTAGGGAGGTGAATGCGTTGCGCAATGTATATGCAAACATTTTAAAGGAAATATCCAATTAAACTGGGACGAGGAGGAGGAGGATATATGGAGGAAGAGAAGCCATGCGAGGCAAAGAAGAAGACCCGGATGTATGCTAAGGAAGTCCCAAGCATACATCATGGATGAGGAAGGAGGAGACTGGCAAAGAGGAAAGCCCAGAGTTATAAAACGGGGCTGCTGCCGAGAGAGTTGGATGCACAGCATTCTGTCACCAGAAAAGAATGTGAAGCCAAATTAGACACACATCGCCTTACCAGTAGGGGAGCAAATGAAAGTTGGAAGGCAGAGCGTCCTGGAGTTCAGAGAGGGGCACAGAAGGTGGTGGCGTGACCACAAGACTCGTGGTGGACCAGGAATGCCCCAAACAACGGCGAAACCACTCCACAGTCAGAAGTACCAAAACGACCATCCTCGACAACAGCATAAAAGAAAAAGCATTACAGGAGCAAGAGAGAACACTATGCCAATACAGAGAACTGACCCCAAGCAGCTAGAGGCCCTGGTGAACTTATACCTAGAAACCCCGGGAAACTGGGAGAATAGGAGACCCGGAAGGGGAGACAGAATCGTTATGGGACCAATCACTCGTCCCAGTCAAAGTAGAGGGACTGATGCTTAAATCCAGAGGAGTGAATGAGAATCGTTAAGAGACCAAACTTACTAATCTCAGTCAAGATCAAGAAATCCGAATAGCGAAACCTCAGGAAGTGAATGAGAATCAACAGTGGAATACTCAGTCTTGTATCAGTAGAGTCATTCTCCTCTCTAGTCATTACAGTGGTAGGGTCAGTTAGGACAGTGGACAGATTCGGTTTCACAGACGAGCACCTTAGTTTTGTTAGGTAGGCATGCCTTAAAGCATAGGGAAACGTATGCCTTTTTCCTTTCCTTTAATAAACCTCATGGTGAAACGACTCATCAGTCTGCGTCCTCCTGACCTGCCACAAAACTTGGTAGTGTGAAGGTCAGCAAAGGAGGGAGTGTTCAGACTTGCGTCTCCGAGTGGGATGCATCTTAAAGTGCAGCTAGAAGGCTGCTATCCTGCAACATACGCATGGCATGATCAGATACACATGCTTTCTGGATTGTTAAAGCTCCCCGGCATCCAATCAATGATCCCAACTACAGGGGCACGTTAAAGTGCAAAATAGATTTAAGTAAAGCGTGCACATTAAAAAATAAAGATGAATTGCACAAAGTAAGATACACACTAAGATTCCAATTTCATCAAGCTTAAGACAGTCCATAATTTAAGTTTTACATTTTCTAATTAGTCTTGTTTATTGCAAATCCTACAATATCGAAATTCCTTTTTAAGTGGCTGCTCAGGGACCCATCACTTGCAGCATTTCCAATTGGTTAATTCTCAGTGTCAAATAATCTTATTAGTATCAGGAAAATGCGACACGCAAGGTCATTCTTTGAACAATGATTTAGATGCTAAATATTGCAACACTCCAATCGCACTGTTCTGCTTTGCACTTCAAATCTTTAGGTTGCCCTGGGAGACTCCAATCGGGTTCCCATTCAATAGTTTTAACAAATGTAATTTTCAGGTCTATAACATTGTCTTTATTCCATCACGCATATGTAGTGCTTTATACAGAAAATCAGCCAAAGAGGAGTTATCAATTGAGAGCTTAAATTCCCTCTTTCAGGCCGCCAGTTTGGTAGAGAGACATGGGCTTCAAGTCCACATAAAAAAGCGGGGTTGGGGAGGTGGGGGGGCAGCTTGCGGGGAAGAGTGGGAATACTGTTGTGCAAAACGCTAGGTTTTTTTTTGTTTTTTTAAACACCTTCATGGTTGGCTATTGGTGGTTAAATGTACCCAGTGTGGCCAGTTAATAAGGGTCTGCTACAGGGACAAGCACGTTTTTAAGAAAGCCATTGATTTTCTGCTGGAAAGGGATTATTCTCATCTGTGGGAGCAGGGACTTCAACATGGTGCCAACCTAGAAAAAGATTGGGGTTCCTTCTGGATTGAGGCGGTTAGAGGAAAGGATAGAGAAGAGGATAGGTTGGCACACTACTTACAACACCACTCTTTTTGACACATGGAGGGAGGCGAACCAAGACAAGAAAGAATTCACCTTCTACCATGTACTAAGTAAAACCTACACACAAATAAGATTGTTATGGAGGCTGGTCAAGAACACAGTCATGGAAGCATGAAGCACACCTTAGAATGGGCGGTCCATGACATGGTCCGAAGCACCCTGGCCTTATCTCGAAGGGATAAAGGGGGGGAGGGGGGGCGAAGGTGGATCTTTAACAATACACTGCTCGGGTGCTTTTTCCTGTTTCACAGTATAGCATGGGAAGTAGTGAAGGCAATGTTCTGCGGCATGCAAATATAGAAGGGGCAGTCAAAAGCAGGAGAGCCTTGCTTGAACTAAGTCTGAAAAGGGGCCTTCAGAAATTACAAGCGCAGTTGCTAAGTGACCCCCAAAGATGCAGACCTGCTGATCCAAGGTCATAAATAAAGTCAAAAATTAAAGAACCCTGTGGAATGCAAAAGTCTATGGCCAACTAGGACTCAATAAACAAAAGTATTATGAGAAAGAGGACAAAGCCCATTCGATGAAGCAGCTAGTTCCAAGGAATGGAAAGAACCATCCTCCGAACAATAAAAACGGTAAGGCGGTCACAAAGCCTGAGGAAATTGCTCAAAGATTTGCCTGTTACTACAAGTCACTCTACGAGATGGAAAGTAACACCACCGTAGAGGAAAGGTCTCAATTTCTGCACAGCCTTCCATTGCCGAACCAGAATTAGCGAGGTAGAGATTTTAGACCAGCAAATAACACACATTCAAACTCAGAGCAAAAGCGATGATAAAAACTGGGATGGCTCTGGGAAGTGACAGGTTCACCAAGTATTTTACAAAAGGTTTGCAGAGGTCCGGATCCCCAGTTTACAGAAACAGATTATTCTAGATTAGAAAAAAAGGGCAGGCCCAGAATCATTTAGCAGAGATAGGCCAGTGGTCATTCCCAAAGAAGAAATAAAAAGGCAAGGCATAAATAAGCAGTTTGCCAATTCAAATATTTCTGATTAGCAAACCGGCCCATTTGATTAGAAGTTTTGTACTAATATTGTTATTTCACCAGAAGTTATTTGTACCAAAGACATGAATGAGCAACAATACAGCAGTTTTTCGTGAGAGGAGTCAGGCCTTGCAAATTCTTTAAACTTCAGCTGGACCTGCAGGTCGGGTAACTTAGTTTACATATTCACCCTAAGATAAACTCATTCAACCCATAGCAGCGGAGGACAAGACATTTAAAAGAAGATTTCTGCAAAATGGTGCAGGTCACTACAAACACGCTTTAGGTTTGGTACACTGTTGCCACTCAGAGGCCAGCATCACTTGTAAATGCTACTCGCCCTTCAAAATCTACTCAACTGTGCGAAAATACTCTGCGAGCCATTGATAAGTGGCTGTAAAATGTAAAAGGTTAGCTGCATGAATGGACACAAATATATGATAAAAAGGCTCTCAAAACAGTTTGGCCTGCAGGTGTTAATATATAATACAATCAAAAAGCAAAGCGAGCTCTAGAGGCCAACTACAGTGTATGGTATTGCAGTAGATCTTTAGATGTACAGACTGGATGGAACTATTGATCACTACTTTGCGTAAGCATTTAGTTGGCTTTGTGTATTCATTATGTAAGAGGAAAGAAAGACAGAGTGGATTACGTAGCAGGCAGAGAACTGGCCAAACGAGGTGAAATATTGTAGTTTGTCATCTCACTTTGGGGGGGACCTGGTATAAAGCAACAGGGTGATAATATAGAATGTCAAGGAGTATGGTTTGGTCATGGGTTATAGGTTACAGAACTAGGCTTGCCATCAAAAGAATTTGATGAAGTTCACTAGTCAACATGATGCATCTTAACCAACAACATGAAATATAGTTGACACTATGAAATTCAGATACGCCAACTTAAATGTTACTGTAAAGCATGGACATGATGCAGTGTTTTACAGTATCAACACCCAAAGTATGCATCATGTAACTTTCATTTTAGGAATGGAATTGCATGACTGTCTTCTAAAAAAACTATAAAGTGGACATATACTGGTCTTTGCCAGACAGGCTAGAAAGCTTAATAGAAGTATCATCCCAATTACTTCTGGTTTGCAATTTTAAAAAAATAAGAAGTTTTGCCTAGCACTCCTACACATGCCTTTGGCACTTAAGAGTGGAGGAGATGTTTGCTGGTTCACTTTCCATCCATTAGCACTTGAAGTGAACAGAGAAAAGAGGACGTAGAGAGCACCGATGGCAAGAGGAATGCAGGGCCAGCTGTGCTTTCAGTGAAGAGGGCAACATGGGGCGCTGTTGAGCAGCCGAGTGAGATGGCCGCCTGATTGCAAGGCTCCGACTCCATCTACAATCCTGAGATGCATTAATCCGCTTGCCGTGGATTAAAAACTAACTTTGGATAAGAACTGGAAGTAAGAAGGGATTGTGCGCCTGCGGTCCGACTACGAGACCGTTTGCCCCTGAAATGCCAGAGAAATAGACGCTGGAAGGCAGGCAGAAAGCTGGCGCAATTGGGAAACGTTGGCAGCCTGCGGAGGGGGTGGAGCCAACTCCAGCCGGGGTACACGAAGCGACTGCAGCTAAGCCGTGGGAAAGGCTCTCTGCTGGCAAATGCGCTGATAAGGTGTTGGAGAAACAATACATTATCAAGGAGGAGATAAACAGCACTGAGCTGTAGACCCTGCAGCAACAGTAAGGTCGTACGGCTAGATCGCAGTGCACCCTGGGGGACCCAGAGGGCTCCCGTTCGGAATGGTGACGAGATAAGGAGCCATAAGGTGCAGAGCAGAACGGCCCACGTGGAGAGTGAAACCGGTGAGGGCACCGCTGCGTTGGGACAATGTCCGCAGAATCGCCGACCCCTGCAGAGTCACGAGTGCCGGTTGATGGCAGAGGCCACAACGTTAGTGTGGGCACAATGCTCCTGGGGCAATAATAAGATACTATGGTCTTCGTTATACAGTGACACAGGCCCCACACACTAGAAGCCTACAGCTACACAAGCAGGCGCAGATTGTGCCCGTGTGAGAACTGGAACGGCCGCCGGGCTGGGACCCGTGATTTTGTCATTACCCAGCTCCCGCAGGAGGCAGATCGCCCCCGACTGAGCCCTGTGGCCTTAAAATTGGGCGGAGGACCCATTGAACAACACTGTGCAGGCGTATGGGGTATAAACATCGTGAAGATCAATGGGCTGTGCTGCATGAACACGTAGCGCTGCCAATCGCTTCGATATAGCAGACGCGTGTGGGATACAATACAACACAATCTTCCAGAAACCCACGTTGCCATGAACTTCAGAACACGCCCCTTTTGGACCTCCTGATCCTTGTCTCAACGGGGCTTGCATTCTATAATACTCCCAACATGGTCGCCCAGCGCTAAGACCCTTTCTCGATCCATGCACTGGACGTAACATACTCTATTTATAGACTATGCCTTCCGCGGCTCTGCATGTTTCAATGCTATTGCACAGACGTGTGATCCGTAGCTCGCAGTATTCTTTCTCTATCCTTGTGCACCTACCCACTCCTTGCCCCTTCCTTTCTTCCTGTTTCCTGGACTCATGTGCTAGTTGCACTCATCCTAGATTCTTGGATTCCTGGATTCCGCATTCCTGGAACTGAACGCGCCCTGGAGTTGGAAGAGACTCGAGCAGCCTTAGTTAAAACCAGGACCGTCCGCAAGAAGGCAGCGACCAAGGACTCCATCAAAGAACGGATCCAGGCGAGAAGTGGGGGTGGGGGGGGGCATGGGGGGGGGGGGGGGAACTCCTTGAAAGTTTGAGACGCCACCCGACCGAACTTGATAACGGCATGGAGGCCACAGTTCAGGACCTGATGCGACGCATGCAGGAACTTTCAACGGAGGTTCAAAACCCAAAGGCGGACACAGCACTCAAACAACTGGTCCTATCCCGGGATACTGCCACTAAAGAAGGGGTCCTGTTGGCCGGCATTGTTGACAAATATGATGGTTCGGCAAAAACCCTTCGCAGATTCCTGGATTCATGCCTGGTCCACTTTACGTTCAAGCCCTATTACTTTTCAACTCCCAGGGCTAAGGTGGGTTTCATTATATCCCACCTTTCCGGCAATGCTTTGATCTGGGCTACACCCCTCTAACTCCGGCGATGCCCTCCTGGATGATTATGATGGGTTCATACAGGCCCTTAAAAACATGTTTGACCGTCCTGAGCAGGTCTATAGTGCCCAGGAAGGGAATAGTTTACCTGTAACTCCATTTCTCCAGCATTGGTATCTTTCATGGATTCACATGCTTAGAATATTCCCCGTCGTCAGGCTGGGAATCCTCGGTAAGTTATATAGACATTTCCCATAGAAAAAATTCTGAAACTTTTGTGTCCTATCTATGTCGTTTTGGGCCGCGCACGCCGGCGCCACTAGGACGTAGGGGTATATATAGCTGCGCCCTGCGGCTCCCTCAGATTTCAGTCCCCCAAAGTAGCAAGGGGCGGGGATCTCTGGTTTGCATGCTCAGGGGAGACCAGAGGGCACATGTGAATCCATGAAAGATACCAATGCTGGAGAAATGGAGTTACAGGTAAGAAACTATTCCCTTCTCCAGCATTGGATCTTTCATGGATTCACATGCTTAGAATAGATTGTATAGCAGTATCCCCCAACATTGGAGTGTATGCAAACCAACATCACAACAAGCACAGTGCCCACTTACTATGGTAACACATTACATTATAGTGTGTTCACTGAAAAGACACGACACTTTAAAGCATAGTTGCCGAAGGATGCAACCCCACTTGGGGCTTACCTTATTGGAACAGGTGACGTAGTACTGCCCGCCCCATCTGTGTATCTTCAGCATGTTGCTGTGCGAGACAGTAATGTCGGGTAAACGTATGTGGTACCGACCAGGAAGCCGCTTGGCAGATATCCCCCAGTGGAATTCCGGACCACAAAGCCGTCGACGATGTAGATCTTGTCGAGTGGGCCCTTGGACGCTTTTCTAGCGGCTTTCCGGCCTTGGAATGACAATAAGAAATGGCCGAAGTCACCCATCTGGATAGTCCTTGTTTTGAAATCGCTTTACCCCTAGCCGCAGGACCATAAGCTACGAAGAGTGGTCTTGTGTCTCTGAAGTTTGAGTGCGATGGAGATAAAATTTCAAAGCTCTTTTCACGTCCAAAGTATGGAGAGTCTTCTCTGCCACTGAAGACTGTGTTGGAAAGAATGTAGGCAACACTATAGCAGCGTGTTTATGGAACATGGAAGGTACTTTAGGTATGAAATGCGGGTAGTGGCCAGCACGACTTTATTACTGAAAAACCTCAAATACGGAGGGTCGATCACTAGAGCTTGTATTTCCGACAGGCGACGAGCAGAAGTAATGGCCACCAGGAAGGCCAATTTCCAAGAAAATTTTTTTAATGATGTCGATGACATTGGTTCAAAAGGGGGTTTCATCAGGGCTGCCAGGACCAGGTTCAGACTCCAGATCGGAGGAAACTTATTCTTGGGAGGGAAAGTTCGAAACAACCCTTTAAGGAAGTGTTTAACTAGGCGGTCACTGAACAGCGGAGTGGAATGTCTCTTCCGAGTAAATCTCGAGATGGCAGCTAGATGCACCTTTATGGATGAGACAGATAACCCGTTATTTGCCAGGAGCAACAAGTATGGTAGGAGTTATTCCAGTGTGATCGCCCGCGGAACCAGACCTGGTTGACCTGCGCACCATATGCAGAACCTTTTCCATTTGTATGTGTATGAAGTGTTCGTGAAAGGTGCCCTTGCGGCTTGCAAAATACGACGGCAATCCGCTGGAATCGCTAACGCGCCAAACTCGGCGAAATCAGGAACCAGGCCGTCAGACTGAGGTTGTCTGGGTCGTGATGCCAAATGGTCCCTTTCTCCTGAGACAGAAGATTGGGGATCTTCTGGAACCTCATTGGTTCTGCCGCTAAGAGGTGAAGTAGATCAGAGAACCACACTTGTCTGGCCCAATACGGGGCCACCAGGATCACCCGACAAGGATATCTGTGGATCCATTGCAGAGTCTGACGGATGACGGGGAATGGGGGGGGGGGGGGGGAGGCATACAGAAACGTGCCCGTCCACGGGAAGGAGAACGCGTCCCCTAGCGAGTCTTGTTGTGGCCACCTGCTCGCGTATTGGGAGCATTTCTTGTTGTCTCTCGTCGCAAAGCGATCGAGGGCCGGATGCCCCCATTCCGCGAAGACACGGTGCAGTTGCTGATCGTTCAGTTCCCATTCGTGTAGACAATTCATATCTCTGCTGAGAGCGTCTGCTTGCACATTTTTCAGTCCTGGTAAGTGGAACGCCAACAGATGTATGTCGTGTTGTAGGGCCAATGCCAGATCTCCTGGGCCTCAGTCGACAGGCTCCTGGAGCGAGTTCCTCCCTGCTTCCGTAGATCAAACATGGTTGTCGTGTTGTCTGTCATGATTCTCACCACTGAGCCCTTTATCTGTGGCAGAAAGGATTTTAGGGCCCAACGCACCGCTCTCAACTCTAGCCGGTTGATGTGGAGGGACGACTCTATCGATGACCAACGACCCTGAACCTGTAAGGAGTCCAGATGCGCTCCCCACCCAATTAGAGAAGCATCCGTGACCACTGTCTTCTGGAACGCAGGCTCCAGTAAGGGCATTCCCTTTGTTAGGTGTATGGCGATTCTCCACCATTTAAGCGCCTGCTGAGCTGGCCGTTGATGGTCAACTTGTCTGACCAGCGTCAGACTCTGCGCCCATCGATCCGCCAAGAATTCCTGAAGAGGCCTCATGAAGAGGCGACAGTTGTCTATCAACCGTATGCAGGACGACATGGTACCCCAGCAGGGACATGTACCTTCGTTCTGACACTCTGGTGTCGACCTCCCATTCCGATGCCTTTTGTTGCAGTCTGCGAATCCTTTCGAGGGATGGCTTCACCAGTCCCGACTGTGTGTGGAACTCCGCCCCCAAAAAGACCAAGGTCCTTGAAGGCTTTAACGGGGACTTGTCGAAGTTCACTGCGAAGCCCAAACGTTGCAGAAGGGACAGGGTGGCATCCAGGCTTTGTGTCCTCTCTGGAGACAGTCCCCTCACTAGCCAATCGTCCAAATAAGGGTACACATGGTGGCCTTCCTTTCTTAACCAGGCTGCTATTGGAGCCAGACATTTGGTGAACGTCCTGGGGGACGATTTTAGGCCGAACGGGAGGACCTTGAACTGATAGTGGGTTCGTCCGACGACTAACCGCAGAAATCTTTTGTGCCTTCGACGCATCGGGATATGCGTCCTGAAGGTCTAGCGACGACAAATAATCTCTGGGTTGCATCGATCGGATCACCTCCTGAAGCGTCAGCATTTTGAATTTTAAATTCTTGAGCAGTTTGTTGAGCGCTCGTAGATCCAGACTGGGACGCCATTTTCCATTTGGTTTCTTGACGACAAAGTACCGGGAGTAAACTCCCTGTCCTTTTTCTGCCACCGGGACCAGTTCTATAGCCCCTTTCTGCAGCATAAGCGCCACCTCCTGTAGTAGTATTTGAAGGTGGGGCTGGGCCGAGAACACTGGTGGAATGTGTGGTGGCTTGCCCTTGAACTGTAGAGAATGTCCCAGATGAATCGTGCCCAAAACCCATTGGTCTGTTATGCGCTCCCACTCGTCGATGCAACGAGACACTCGGCTCCCCAGGACGCCCCGAAGCATGTCATTGTTGGCTCTTGGTTTATCTTTCGTCGACGAAGGGTAGGTCCCCCGCCGTCTGGAGGTTTGGTAATCTCTGCCTCTACGAGAAGATTGGGCCGCACGCCTGTAGCCTTGGGACGAGTAGGAGGGTCTGGTGAAACCTCGGTCTCTAGATGACCCAAACCGGGAGTCACCAGAGGCCCCTCTGAAAGGATGAAAGGAACGAAAATTCCTACCACTCTGGAGGGCTCTGAGTGACCGTGCCGTGTCAGTATCCTCTTTCATGCCCTTCAAGGCCTCATCAACTTTTTCACCGAACAGTTGCTCCCCTTCGCACGGCATATCCAAGACTTTATATTGTACCTCCGGTCTGAACGTAGTGCACTTGAGCCAGGCTGGTCTACGTAGAACTACGCCATTATTGATTTGCTTAAAACCGGACTCGGCGAGGTCGACGGCAATGTTTATGGCATGGTCGGAGGCCTCCTCACCTTCCCACACTAGCAACATTGCAGACTTTCTATGTTCCTCGGGCAAATGCTCCAAGATAGGAGCCAGTCGATGCCACATTTCCCTGTCATACCTAGACATAATCGCTAAGGAGTTGGCTGCTTTAACTGTAGTCGCGCCGACGGACAGCACCTTCTAGCCGAAAGCGTCCCGTCTCCTGGCCTCGTTGTCTGGAGGGGTCGTGCATTTATGTTGAGACCTGGCCTTTCTCGCCGCCGCCGCCACCGACTCCGGCGAAGGTTGAGACGTCAGGCACTTTGGAGTTGATTCCGGAGCCTTCAACTTCTTCTCCAAACGACCTTTCACTGCCGGTTCAGAGAACGGGTGCCGCATGGTCTTCAGGCCCTCTTGCCAGACATGATCCAAAATCGGGATGGCGAATATGGATTTCCTTCTCTTGCCCATATGATCAAAAAGAAAACAATCCTTTTTCTCCTCCTCAAGGACTAGGCCAAACTCCGGACACGCCTTACTCATCATGGCATGGAATGCACCCACATCATCAGGTAGCGATGGCTGCGCCGGGCTTCTTGGAGCTTCCATCTCCGCTTCAGAGTCCCAAGTTGGGTCCCTTGAGGGGGATAGTGAGATGTCTGAACCCGATTCCTCACGGTCAGAGTCCTGTAGTTCTCCTTCTTCTTGCAGGGTAGGGCAATCTTCCGGCGCGTGGGAAGCGACCGTAATCCTGGTCGACGAGCGAGGAGCCGGGCCCGGCTCATCGACGAATGGCGTAGACTGTCTCCGTGTCGGGGCCCCAGGCTGGGGTATTTGTGTGTCCAAACGCTGTAAAAGTTTTTGTAGCGTATTTAGCACCTCCAAGGAGAGAACCGCCTGGGGGTTCAGTAATGACGAGGTAGTAGGGCTGGAAACCACCCCCAAGAGCGACATCGCGCTGGTAGGCTGCAGACCCAGATCGATTGGGCACGCGACCGTGTCGCGTTCCTCGTCTGCCGACGAAATGGAGAAAGTCACCTCTGGTTGAAGCAGGGCCTCCGGCGGGACGGGATCGAAAACCTCCGGTTGCCATCCCATCGACGGGACCACCGTCGACGATAGGTTTCCTACCGCCGCAGTTTGACATGTGGGAGGAGCCGCTGATGACGCAGGCGTCGACGAGCAGTTCGTCGGCGAAGCCAGTGGCGCAGGGCTTTGAGGTGTTCCCGCTGCTTTTGGGGACCGACTTGCTGGCCGCGGCCTCTCGACTCAAGGTAGACTTAAGACGGTCTCCTGAGGAGGATTTAGATGGTTCTTTTCTCTCCTTTTTAGATGAGGACGAAGACGCCTTGTGTGAAGAGGAGGAGGCCTTTGAATGTTTCTCCGAACGTTTTTCCGAGGGTCGTTTTTCGGCCGACTACGAGGTTCGTTTTTCGGCAGCACGTGCCTTCTTCGTCGGGGGTTCCGACTTACTTTGAGGCCGTGGAGCCCACCTCCGATGCCGGGTACGCACCCGCTCCGTCATTGAGCCAATCAACCAGGCGTCTTTTTCGATCTTTGAGGGTTTTTTGGGAGAAACCCTGACAGATTTCACAAGTGTCCGCCGTGTGGTAAGGATGAAGGCAGTAAATGCAGTCCATATGACCATCCCCTTTGTACACCTTCTTAAGGCCGCACGTAGCACACGGACGAAACAACGCCTTTGCAGACATTCTCTTAAGAAGAACAAACAGTCGCAGAAGTAGAAAGAACAACCTAACCAAATAGCAGATACGCGAGGTAATCCCACCACTTTGGAAGACGGTTGAATCTGAGGGAGCCGTGGGGCGGAGCTATATATACCCCTACGTCCTAGAGGCGCCGGCGTGCGCGGCCCAAAACGACGTAGATAGGACACAAAAGTGTCGGAATTTTTCCTATGGGAAATATCTATATAACTTACCGAGGATTCCCAGCCTGACGACGGGGAATATTCTAAGCATGTGAATCCATGAAAGATCCAATGCTGGAGAATGTTTGTTAGACTTTCAACAGGGCTCCCAGGATATGCTCACTTATGTGACCCGATTTAAACAATAGGTCAAGGAAGCAGATTGGTCCTGTGATGCGAGTTTCACCCTGTTCAGGAGAGGACTGAACAATGAAATAAAGGATGAGCTGGCCAGAGTGGCTCGACCAAACTCATTCCAGGCACTAATGGACCTAGCCATGAAAATAGACTTCCGCATCCAGGAAAGGAAGGCTGAAAAGAAGAAGTCCAGGGGAAATTCATCCAAGATGTCCTGTGAAAGCACAGTCAGAACAGACACAAACCCAAGCTCAGTCACAGAACCCATGCAGATTGGAGCCTTCCGTGGACCCATATCACCGCAAGAAAGGTTGAGAAGGATCCATAAGGGCTTGTGCATGTATTGTGCTTCGGACAAACATTTGTTTAGGGAACATCCTCTAGCACCTCCTCTGCGTTCGGGAAACACCAGCTCCCGATCCTAGATGGAGCAGAGCTTCGGGAGAGAGATGTTTGCTCCACATCAATTCCATCCTTGAACTCTCCTGGACAAAACAAACTGGTCATTCTCCAGGCATTTCTATCACCCTTCAAGACCTATTCTATTTTGTCCTTGGTAGACTGCGGAACTATGGGGATCTTCATGGATCAAGAGTGGGTTACCAGTCACCAAATACCTTACGAGGCATGAAGTACCATGCAGCCGGTGGAGGCCATCGATGGAAGACCCCTCAGTTCAGGGCCCATAAACCTGCAGACCATGGAGATCCGGCTCTCAATACATCATCATCAACAGCTGATTAGATTCGATATCATTAAGTCAGCCCACTACCCCATGGTATTGGGTATGCCCTGGTTACAGAAACACAATCTGTATATCAAATGGACAGCAGGATCACTATTCCTAGGTTCAGAGTTTTGTATGACTCACTGTCTATTCCTGGAACCTTTGTCAACACCCCCTAGGGAACCATCTAAAGATCAAGAAACAACACTTATGGTTTCCAATATCATACAAGTCCCTGAGGCCTACCAAGGATACGCCGATGTATTTTCGACTGCCATAGTCCAGGCCTTACCCCCACACAGACCTGAAGACTGCGCAATTGAAACAGATCCCTCAGCAGTGATCCCGGCAGGATGTTTATCCTTTCAGAACTTGAGAAAAAGGCCCTCAAAGAATACCTGGACACCAACCTTGAAAACAGCACCATAAGACCTTCAAAATCTCCAGCAGGTGCTTTGTTATTCTTTGTCCCCAAGAAGGATACCCAGGAATTCAGACCCTGCCTCGATTATCATGGCCTAAATCAAGGCACCCTCAAAGACCGGTACCCACTACCCTTGATATCGGATATCTTGGAAGCCGTGAGAGGCGCGGTAATATTCACCAAGTTGGATCTCCGGGGTGCCTACCATTTGATCTGTATCCAGGAAGGAGACGAGTGGAAAACTGCCTTTAGAACACCCTTTGGCTATTACGAATACCTGGTCATGCCCTTTGGACTAGCTAATGCCCTGGCAGTATTTCAACGTTTTATGGATAGGGTGTTCTATTGACATGTTGTTTCTCTTCGTCATTGTTTATCTGGACATACTGATATTTTCCAAGGACCCTTTAAAGCATGAAGAACATGGCAGTACTACAAAGACGCCGTGAACACCAACTCTTAGCCAAACCTGAAAAATGCTCGTTTCACGTTACTTCTGTTCACTACCTAGGGTTTATCCTTAGTCCAGAGGGAATTGGAATGGATCCTTCAAAAAGCCATTTTGGCGTGGCCAGCTCCCACATCCATGAAACAAGTGCAATCCTTCCTAGGACTAGCCAATTTCTATCGGAAATTCATACCCACCTTTTCCGAGATTGTTCAACTGATCGTGGCTCTCTTAAAGAAGGACACCCCTTTTATCTGGTCAACACCGCAAGACAGTTCGTTCCAGCGTTTGAAGGCCGAGTTCACACAAGCTCCTATTTTGGCCCAACCCGACACAAGCCGGCCATTTCTAGTGGAAACGGATGCCTCTAATTACGCTATAGGAGCAGTATTAAAACAGAAATTAGAGGACAAACTGGAACACCTCATTGCTCATCTTTCACGAACCCTAACTCCAAGTGAAACACACTATTCCGTCCTGGAAAAAGAACTGTTAGCCATCCGCCAAGCATTCACTGAATGGCGACACCTACTCCTGGGAGCTAGGCATCCTGTCCAAGTCCGTACGGACCATCGGAACCTTCAGATTCTACAGTCATTGGAGTGTAGGAATAGTCGTCAGGCGTGTTGGACCTACTTTTTTGCCCAGTACCAGTGCCACATCACTCACGTCCCTGGATCACATAACCTGATTGCTGATACATAGTCAGGATGTCGAGACAAAGCAACCACTGAAGATAAGGCATATCCTAAGATGTTTTCCCCCACGATCTTCGTAGCTCAAGCAGTCAACCTCCTGGAAGAAATCCGAGCGCAAACCCAATCCTCTGGGTTGTGGAAGGACATCAAGGAAAAACCTGTGGAATTTAAAAGACAAGCAAGGATATTTATTCAAGGACAATGCACTGCTCATTCCTACACATAAGTTACAACAGAGAATAATAAACCTCTGTCATGACACACCTCACTCCGGGCATCGTGGCATCACCAATACCCTCCGTCTTATACAGAGACAGTTCTTGTGGCCTAGAATGAAATCTGACGTACAGCACTACATCCAAACTTGTGTAGTCTGTGCTCAAAATAAGCATGTTAACAAGAAACCGGCGGGTCTTCTTCTGCAGCCTACACTGCCTACTAAGCGATGGGAAATCATCGCCACAGACTTCATAGTAGAATAACCACCGTCCCGAGGATACACTACCATCATAGTCACCATAGATCTGTTCACTCACATGGCTCATTTTACGCCGCTCTGTAAACTACCATCCTCTTCCGAACTAGCTGGAATATTTTTGGAACACATATTCCGCCTGCATGGACTTCCTTCCAAGATCATATCTGATCGAGGACCTCAATACATTTCTTAATTTTGGAAACATCTCTGCCGGATTCTAGGAATTCAACGTGCCCTCTCTTCGGGATATCACCCTCAAACCAACGGAGTCACAGTACGTGCAAATCAGACCCTGGAGCAGTATCTTCGATGCTTCGCCACCAAGGTCCCGGATGACTGGTTGCTCCTGATACCCATTGCGGAATTCGCCTACAACAATTCCGACCATTCAGCGCTCCAGACCAGCCCTTTTTATTGTAGTCAAGGGTTCCATCCATCTGTTTTACCCTCTGTTCTTCCTCATCCTACACCAGTACCTACCGTTGACTCCTGGATCGAAACCCTCATCAACATACACCAGGAGGCCAAGAAATACTTACAAAAGGCCAGATCACAGACCAAGAGATATGCAGATTCCAAAAGAAGACCAGGCCCTTCTTATGCAGTCGGTGATCGGGTGTGGTTGTCATCAAAACTACTACCCCGACACCTACGCCCAAACAAGTTGGCCCCACGGTACAATGGGCCATTTCCCATCAAGGAAATGTGTCTCATACCGGATCCAGCTACCTGACTCCTGGAACAGAATTCATCCAGTTTGTCATACATCCTTACTGAAACCCTACATTCCGTCCTCTCGGAAATCCAGTAGACCACCTCCTCTGCTGGTCGACAATCAACTGGAATATGAGGTGTCCCGAATTTGCGATTCCAGGTATAAACGGGGCCAGCTTCAATACCTGGTTGAATGGAAAGGATACCCTCCTAGTGAAAGAACCTGGGAACCTATCTCTAACATCAAGGCCCCTCGCTTGCTCAGAAGATTTCACCTCATACACCCGGGCAAACCTGGAGGAAAAGGTCTTGAGAGGAGGCATGCTGTCATGAACTTCAGAACACACCCCTTTTGGACCTCCTGGTCCTTGTCTCAACGGGGCTTGCATTCTCTAATACGCCCAACATGGTCGCCCAGCACTAAAACCCTTTCTGGCTCCATGCGCTGGACGTAACGTACTCCATTTATAGACCGCGGCTCCGCGCGTCTCAATGCTATTGCAAAGTAGCCATCAGACGTGTGATCGGTAGCTCGCGGTATTCTTTCTCTGTCCTTGTGCACCTACCCTCTCCTTGCCCCTTCCTTTCTTCCTGTTTCCTGGATTCGTGTGCTAGTTGCACTCATCCTAGATTCTTGGATTCCTGGATTCCGCGTTCCCGGAACTGAACTCGGAAGAGACTCGAGCAGCCTTAGTTAAAACCAGGACCTTCCGCAAGAAGGCAGCGGGCAGCGACCAAGGACTCCATCAAAGAACGGATCCAGGTGAGAAGGGGGGGGGGGGCTCCTTGACACACGTTGAGTCCCGGGGCGAGCGGCCTCCCGCTGACCATCAATCCTTGAGCCACACGTGAAGAAGCAGGCCCAGCCCAGTGGAGCATGGTGGCTCCTCAATGCACGTATAACCGGCAGGCTACAGTTCGGGGACATCTCACTGGCTCAATGCATACAGCAGAGCTATAACGCAACGTGAAACAGGGCAACGCGAGAGGGCGCAATAAAGCCCCAGGACAGATCCATCCAGGTGCATAAGGCACGAATTAAGCAACTAAACTCCCACTGGAGACTTGGTGATAACTCCATGCGACACTGATTTGTGTTGACATCAGCCCCAGACAGAAAGGAAGATCAAACATTTGAATAAACAGAGCCTTTCCTGCAGGAATTCAGCTCACTTGGCCAACATTCAGGTAGTGGGAAATGTAGGGATAACACGACTGGTACTAGATAAAGTGTGGTTGTAAACACCGGAACAACACTAACTGCTGAATCTGACACAGGTCAGAGTGGCACCCCACCCCACTGCCTTGAAAACTAAGGCTGAAAGGGAAGCGATAGAGTGAAACGACAAACATCCAACTAGCTGCAGCAGTGTTGACAAACCCAAGGCATACAGGACATTCAATAAAAGAAACGGACGACGCAGTCCAACACCGAATCCACAAGGCAGGTCCAACCCTCTGTATATCAAAAAGATGACAAAATGAACTAACAAGAAGGGCCCAATGGATACGTTCACTGACCCCCGCTCTTCTCCCCTTGAACCAACCTGCCTTCCCAATGCACACCCAGTGGAGGACAGGGAAAGCAGTATCCTTGAAGATCATCTATTGCAAACAATGCAAAGTGGGTTAATGTCAATTAATGGGAAATTAGAAAATATCGTCTCTACAATAGGATCTCTTAAGGCGAAAATTGAGAAAGAGTGGCCGCATTAACCAGATGGAAACGCGGGTCAGCACAACAGAAGATACTGTGGACCGCGACAAGCAAGATAGAGCAACCATTAAAAACAGAGCTCCGTAGGATGAAAGATAAATGGGATGACCTAGAATCTAGGTCTAGACGCAATAACATACGAGTGGGGGGTGTGCCGGAATCGGCGTGCAAGTACCCATGGAGCCATTTTTAGAGAACCTCCTTAAGTCACTGTTCGGCCCCTTGATGCTCTCCTCCCAATTCCTGGTCGAGAGAGCACATCGGTCGCTTGGACCCCGCCCGGGCACACCAGCATGCAAGATAGAGATGCAATCCTGAGACTTTCAAAAGAATTGGGCACATTGCGCTTTGAATCAAGCAACATACACATCTATCTTCCCTGACTTTGTGCGAGTGGCCAGGCACAAAGGAGGACTACGACCCAGTGAGGCGTCTCCTTAGAGCACACCGTATACCACACTTGCTGATGTTTCCTACTAAGTTGAGAACTCAATACAGGGGCAGGGCTCATTTATTTGAAAACCCGACGGACGCGATGTCATATGCAGTGGCTTCCATATCCACATCCCCCCACACCTCAGAATGAAGAGCCGGATGGACTGCCGGGGGATGGACCTAGCCATGGAAATGGTTGACCAGACGCAAGACACCAGACCAAGACATCAGAGAATATCCAATGTAAGAAAACGAAATCCAAGAATGCAGGCAAGGAATGATAGAATTTGATGAAGCACATCTCAGATGCACCAGGTGGGAGTGGCGATCAACATAGCTCCCCGGGTACTACTAAAGTTATACATCATCAAGTTGGGGGGAGATGGTGAGGGTGGTGCGAGGGATGGGAGGCGGAAACGAGGGAAGAGGTTACTACACAACAGGACATGGAGCAACCCCAGTGGTCTCAAAGTTGTGGACGGAAAAGTTGAAGCGAAAAGTTGCATGTGGGTGAAGGGGCTGATCAGACAAATCACTGTATACAGGTTGTATATAAAAATCATGGTAAAGTTGAAAACGCACATTAGATAGACAGGGCTGAGAGCTTGACACTGATTTTAGGGAACGTACATGGTCTCAATAACCCAATAAAAGTTAGGAAAATCTGGGCTTCTTTGGAACAACATTCAGCAACATAGTCATGTTGCAAGAGACACACGCACTGGAGGCAACACACAGACAAATCGCACCAAGATGGGGGAGAAATAGGTACTATACTAACTACTCATCTCAAACGAGGGGAGTAATCACATTAATACACGAATCCATCAATTTCACAGGTCCACTCACATAGACCCAGACGGAAGATACGTCGTAACAGAGACAATGAACAACGAGACTGACACTAGTAAATACATATGGACCAAACGTTGATGACCTCACATTCTACATCCAGGTGGCCACTCTTACAGGGCAAACCCTGATGTCCCAATACTATGGGGAGAATTTCAGTACGATTCTCGACCATACCAAAGACAGATCTAACACCAGAAGCTGCAGCACTACGAAAGCAGCCCAGACGATACACCAGATCATGGCTCAATACACATTAATAGATGCACGGCAGGAGGAACATCCAAATAAGCCAGAATTCACATATTACTCCACGGTGCATGCTGCGCTATCTAGAATCAACTTTTGGTTGATCACACACACGTGGCTGGATAAATCCTATACTACTATTCTATTGCGTACCTGGTCAGACCATTCACCCATAGTGCTCCTGGTACCAGAGACCAGGTCCCTCACTCTGTGGAGAATGGCCCAGTCTGCACTCACGGATACCTCGCTGGCAGAGACATTGAGAATAGACAGAGGCCTTTTTTGAGAATGATGAATCTGTTGCAAGATATCGCAACGTTTGGGAGACATTCAAGGCATGGTTCTGCGGCATTACGATAGCCTCGACGGCAGGCATACTTCCACATATAAGGAGCTGAGTGCAATTTGGGAAGGCATGAGAAGGTTAGAGAATGAATATGGCGAAACTGGAGATGGGGTGCTGCTGAGATTAAGGGAAACCTGCTTGAATTTCATGACCTGGCCAAACGCGAAGTGTAATTTATGACCACGAATGTACAAGCTCGGAGATATGGATGGAGGGGGGGGGGGGGTGGGAACGACCCGGCCACCTGCTGGCAGGGCTGGTCAAGAGAGAGGGACGTACACCATATTACTGGCATTACAAGGCCTGATGGGAGCCACACTATGAAAACAGGAGAAATAAATGTAAGGTTTAAAGAGTATTATCAAAAATTATACACCAACGCAGACACAGTAGGCAAATAAGAAGTAAATATCTAGCAGAAACTAATCTAACCACACTAAATTGGGAGGCAAGAGAGAAACTAAACAATCTTGTGAAGCTAGAAGAAATAACAGATGCCATAACATCTCTGGCATCCGGCAAAGCGCCCAGACCGGATGGTTTAGGGATCGAACTTTATAAAACATACAAGGACATACTTGCTCCACAACTACTAAAGGTGTGGGAGGAATCGTAGAACATATGCAAATTTCCACCCTCCATGTCGGAAGCAGTAATCAGTGTCCTCCTAAGGCCGGCAGATCCCCGAATGAGATGTCCTCCTACCGCCCACTCATTGATAAACGTAGACGCAAAAATATTTCAGAAAATATTGGCCAATAGGCTCCTTCCACATATGTACAAAAAAGGTAGCAGGCACCCCTCTCTCGAAAGAACACAGCATGATAACCTGTTCAGTGGTTATTTACCACTTTGAGAGTTCACAGCCATCTGCTTTTTGCTCACTGTACCTTTCACAGATGGGAAATAACTATTTGCATATCAGTCTTTGTACCGCCCACATTGGCAGTCCAGCACCAAAATGCTATGGCAATTCCTTTCTGAACAATAGTGCCAACAGCAACCCCCATACACGCGTTTCAGTCTTGTTGGGCCTCATCAGTGAGGTGAAGCTGTGCCTCTCTGAACACAGCGAGTCCACGTCTGGTTGCCCCCAGGTAACTTAGGGTTGCCCCCAGGTAACCAGAGAGGAATTGCTATAGCATTTCGGTGCTGAACTGCCCATGTGGGCGGGACAAAGACTGATATGCAAACGGATATTTCCCTTGCAGTCAAAGGGGTACGTTACTATAAATGGCCAGTGGCAGCAGTCTTTGCTCAAGGGTGAGTGATTGTCATTACACCAATCACAGATGTTCTAGCCTCTCAAATCTTCAAGACTACAATTAAAATATCCAAAACCTGACTCTCCAGAAAGTGTGAGCACTGTTCAGAAATGAAAGTTACATTGGTAATTGAAATAGAAACTCAGCTAAACCAGTCCCTGTGACAATCCAGCTAGGTATTTTACTTAGTGTAGCACTTCATAAATGGTTCCTCCAACATCTAGGAACTGTGATTTTTCTACTTCAGCAGATACTCAGTTTACCGACCGCTGAAGGATGTTAGCAAACAGGATAGCTCAGCCGGTTGAGCACTCGTTGCTGCATTCTGTGCGTGATCTATAGGTTGCAGGTTCGAATCTCGGCAAGGCCAACTCAGCCTTTCGAGGTCGATAAAAGAATACCGACTTTGGTTTGGTGATAATTGTGATAAATAGGTTCTATGTACCACCGCTGTTAATGCATCTTTCGTCACTGGTGCGATTCCTGCTTCCTTGAAACATGCGCTGGTCATCCCTCTGCTGAAAAAGCCCTCCTCAGATCCCGAGGTGCTGAACAAATATCGCTGATTTCCCTCCTTCCTTTTTTGATGAAGGTTTTGGAAGCCCTTGTCTCTCCCCTCCTATCTAAATTTCTGGAAACCTCCAGTTATTTTGATCCTTTCCAGTCCGGGTTTCGACCCGGACGAGGGACAGAATCTGTGCTGAATTCAGTACTTGATGACCTGTAGCGCCTGGTAGATCAGGGTGGTATCGGAGCAGTCCTGTTAGATCTTGCAGCTGCTTTCGATACAGTTGACCATGCTACCCTGATCTTCCGCCTCTCTGCGGCCGGTCTCAGGTCAAGTTATAAATTGGTTTAAGGCCTTTCTGGTAGATAGATCTCAATCTGTATCCTTCTTGCCCCCCTTCCGCTCTGATGCAGTTCCTTTATTCTGTGGGGTTCCACAGGGCTCTGCACTCTCCCCTATACTGTTTAACGCCTATATCAGACCCCTCCTGCGTCTTATTTAATCATACGGGTTCCATTATTCTTCTTACATGGAAGATACCCAAATTCTTGTCCGCCTTGACCTCACGCAGACTGAAACAGCTCATCATCTCAAAAGATGCCTTGAGGACCTGGGAGCTTGGATGGGAAGTAACTGGTTAAAAATGAACGGCAGTAAGACAGAGGTCTTGATTGTGGGTAATGCATGCCCCCACCTGTTCTGGACAAATGAGTTCTGGCCTTTGTCACTTGGCCATCTCCCCACCCCTGTTACATCGGTAAGAAACCTGGGGGTTAGATTCTCTGCATCCCTTTCTATGGATGAGCAAGTAGCAGCGGTATGTAAATCCGGCCATTTTCAGCTCTGCATTCTCTGTAAGGTTCTCCCTTTTGTCCCGGCAGCCTACCAGGCACTTGTGGTTGCTGGTTTAGTTTTAAGCGTGCTGGGCTACTGCAATTCCGTCTATCTGGCCTGGCCCGGCCCCGCTATCTGATCAAGCGACTTGAGCTATTGCAGAACACGGCAGCCAGAGCAATCCTACATCCTCCCTTTGGAACACATGTCTCCTTCACTTAGGAAATTGCACTGGCTTCCGGTGGCAGATAGGATCTCTTTCAAGTCTTTGTGTATTGTACACGGGGCTTTCTACAGGAGTGGTGCGGAATATTTGCAAACTAAATTCTCGTGCTATGTATCTACTTGAGCATTGCGATCTCATCAGCATTCTTGTAGTAGTACCCAGTTACTGGCGTGCTCGTACTGGAGGACGGGTCTTTTCTGGGGCTGCTGTGAAAGCCTGGAATGACCTTCCTTTTGCTCTCCGCAGCACTGCTGATCACCTCCTGTTCCGTCGTCTACTGAAAACAACTGTCAAATAAATCCTTGCCTCTGTTAGAACGTTCTATCCTGCTATCTAGCGCCAAGATGCCTTAGGGTGTACGTGCACTTTCCAAGTTCGATTAACATAACATATGTACAGCGCTTTGCCAAAAGCGCTATATAAATTACCATTTGACATTAGATTAGATATAGAATTTAGAGTCCTTGCCTCTCTGCACTGTAGCTCCAGGAAATGAGGGCTTTCATTAATCAAAAGACAATTCTGCTATCGAACCTCAAAACACACAATGCAATTCATGCTTGCTTTACTATGTAATTGACTAGGTTTTTGAGATTTCAACATTTAAATATATACACAAGTGATCAAATGGCCAGACCTTAGAGAATTACCAGGTTACTCACCGTAGTGACCACCTTACTCCTAGTCCATAGTCCTCTTTCCTCCATACTTCTGGGACATCTCTCCGTCCTGTGGGACGGGACCGGAGCACTTTGTAAAAAGCATCCACATTTTTTCCAAAAATGTGTCCCTCCTCTCTTTCCTGCGCGGGGCCTGGCACGCGGCCATGACCCCGCCCACCTTGGCTCCGCCCCGCACATCGCCCATCAGTCCTTTTCTATCGCAGGGTCAAAGACCCATTAGCAATAACAGAGGAACTTTATTAGAGGGGACAGCGGGCGGGCGTATGGCGGAAAGGGGACTATGGACTAGGAGTAAGGTGGTCACTACGGAAATACTCCTACGTCCCGTCCCCTTTCCTCCATACTTATGGGAGATTCCCAAGCACTCCTAACAGGAACTAAGGGTGGATGGAAATACTCCTTACTGAAACAGGTTCTTCAGCACAGCCTGGCCGAACTGAGCGTCATCTCTAGAGCTCATATCGAGGCAGTAATGCTTACAGAAAGCAGATGGGGAGGCCCAAGTAACCACTTTAGCGATGGACTCCCAGGGAACATACTTCTGAAAAGCAACCGCGGCTGCCTTGCCTCGCACCTGGTATGCATGGATACCTTTAGGAGTTTCAGCTTTTGGACGGTGAAAGATTCCGTGATACAGGTGGTAATCCATCTGGAAATAGATGCCTTATACGCCGGCCTGCCCTGAGGTTTACCGAAGGTCACAAACAGTTGGGAAGAGCTCCGAAGCTTGGAAGTCCTGTCCAGGTAGAACCTAAGAGCTCTTCGGACATCCATGCAGTGTAGAACCCTTTCCGCCTCCGAGGTAGGGTTCGGAAAAAAGACCGGAAGGGAAATCAACCGATTCAGATGGAATTCGGTCACTACCTTTGGTAGGAAAGCCGGGTTCGTCCAAAGGACTACCTTGTCCTTGTGAGAGACCAAGAAAGGGTGCTCCACCGACAATGCCTGGAGCTCACTCACTCTCCTAGCTGACGTAACGGCTACCAGAAAGGACACTTTCCAGGACACGTACTTGAGGTCAACCGTAGCCATTGGCTCAAAGGGTTTATGGCACAGCGCCGTCAGGACTACATTTAGGTCCCCATGCGGGTGCCGACTACGAACCGGAGGGTAGAGTCGTGTCAAGACTGCAAAATGCCTCTTAAGCACTGGGTTACTCAGAGAATAAGAGCATTGGTCTATAGCAAGATGAGCGGAAACCGCTGAAAGGTAAGTTCTGCATGACAGAACGTAAACACCCGACTCGGATAGGGAGGACACGAATGACAGCACCGTGTCAATCGTAGCCACCCTTGGATCCAACTGCTTTTCCAAACACCAACGACAGAACCTGAGCCATTTACTCCTGTATTGGGATCTGGTCGAGGGTTCCCTGGCTGCCTGGATAATACGCATGTTATCCGTAGACAAGTTAAAATGCTCGAAGACTTGAACTCGGGCACCATGCCGCCAAGCTGAGCGATTGTGGGGAGGGGTGCCACATCTGCTGTTCCCCTTGATGAAGAAGATCTGGGGTTACTGGCAACCTGATCAGCGGAAACACCGACAGGTGTGGAAGCTCTGATAACCAAAAACTGGCCGGCCACCATGGGGCCATGAGCAGAAGGGAACAGTTCACAGAGTTCTTCCGCTTCCCAATTGCTCGATGAACTAGAGGCAAAGGCGGGAAGGCGTAAGCTCTCATGTTATGCCATGGAATCTCAAGAGCATCCCCCAGAGAGGAGGCTCTCAGCCCCCCTCTGGAGGCATACCGAGGAAGCTTCTCGTTTACCACTGTAGCAAAGAGGTCCACCTCCGGTGTGCCCCAACGCAAGAAAGTCCATGAGAGGACCTCCGCCTTCAACTCCCACTCGTAGCTGACCACTGTCCGCCGGCTGAGGGCATCCCCTGTGACATTCAGCTGGCCCGGGATGTGCAGCGCAAGCAGCCAGATGCCATGAAGCATGGCCCACTCCTATATCTGGATGGACAGATCAAACAAAGGTGCCCACCCCGCAGGCAACAAAACATTGTGCGGAAGGGGTATCCGAGCATTCCGGTCATAAACTGACCGATAAGGATGCGCACAAGGCCGATAAACCAGCCCTACACCTGAGGCCGATGGCGCAGCTGTAGGGGTAGCATTCAAAATGGCTGCCACGGTCGTGGCGGGAACGGGCGCCATTTTGTCATCACTTGAGGGGAACTGCGGCATGTGAGGAAGTGAGTCAGGGGTCCCCGTCGATGGATCAGGGGTCTTAACTTTAGCCTTAACATAAGGAACCTCGGCTGAGCCGGTACTATGAGGCCTGGAATGTTTCTGCGACATACCAACCGCCAGATTAGCCTTCTCAGGAAAGACCTCGGCGCTGCCGGTAAAAGAAGAATTTCCCTTCTTTGCCCCCTCAACAGATCTGGTGTCGCCGCAAGAGCAGGAACGGTGAGAAACAACCTTCACCGATAAGGCCTTGCCAGACCCTCAGAAATGTTGGTAACTTTAGCCTCAGTACGAGGGACCTCGGACCCAGGTCCGGTAACAGCCTTACTCGCGCGGGCCTCGAACATCCGTCGGTAGCACAAAGCCCCACCAAGGCTTCGGGGCGCACCCCGGCATAAGAGCCAGTCGTCCAAATATGGATACTCATGGATACCCTGGAGACGAAGTTAGGCCGCAATCACCATCATCTTCGTGAAGACACGCGGCGCCGAGCTGAGGCCAAAAGGAAGCACTCGAAACTGAAAGTGCTCCTCTCCCAAAGAGAAGCAGAGATATCTGCTTTGTGGGTTCCAAATCGGGATATGCATGTACGCGTCCTGAAGATCCACAACGCTGAGCCAATCGCCCATCCGCCCATCTGCAAGGAGGAGCGGATCTGACAGGGTGTGATCATCTTGAATTTCTCTTGGAGTAGAGAGAGATTGAACTGGGAAAGGTCTAGGATGGTGCGCAGGCCAGCCTGGTTGGGTTTGGGCACCGTAAACAGCCGGGAGTAGAAGCCCTCCCCTCGCTCCCCATGGGGAACAGGTTCTACAGCTCTGAGGTGCAGAAGTTTCTGAATCTCGGCCTTGAGGGAGGGTGAGCCCGACAGCTGAAAAGGAGGGTTGAGGGGTGGGGTAAGGGGTAAAGGTAAGCGGAAGCTCGCTTGAGCGACTGACAATATCCATCTGTCTTCTGTGATGGCCTGCCACGCCTCCCAATGAGACGCAATGCGTCCTCCCACCGGGGTCTCGTGCGAGCGCAGAAAACCCTCATTTGGCAGGCTTATCGGTGGCGGTGCCACGTGAACCTGATGAGGAGGCTGAGGAGCTGTAGAAAAACCACGTACACTGTTGTCTACGGCGGTTATTCCCCACAGGAGTATCCACCCTGCGAGATTTGCGGTCGAGGAAGCCCCTAAAACCAGAGGAAGGTCGACCTTGCGACAACGGCTTTTGAGACTTGAAGGGAATTTTAACCAGAACAGACAATGATTTAGCCGTCTGAGTGCTATCTTTGGTTTTGGTGAGCTCTACATCAGTAGAAGAGTGAATGGAACCTGGTCTTGCACCTCCTTAGAGAACTTAGTGGCATGCAGCCACGCTTGCTGTGAGGTATCAACCCCAAGCATCAGACCCCGAGCCGAGGTGTCTACGTGATGAGCCGCAGCCTCCAGGAGATCCTGGGAAAGACCCTGGCATCGGAAAGGCCTCCTCTGAAATCCTCCAACTTCTCGACCGGAATGTGCTCCTCAAACTCCGACAGACCTTTCCACATCCGCATGTTAGCTCCCGCCAAAATCTTTTCTGCATTGGCCTGCCTGAGCAGTAAGGCCGAATTGGCAAAGATTTTCCTCCCTAGGGAGTACAGGAGCTTGTCCTCCTTTCCCAAGACCTGAGTAGCGTCGTGGACGAGGATGCTGCAGGCCTGGATTGCAACGTAGCCGCAGCCACCACTGTGGAGGAGGGAGGCAGACAAGACAAGGCCACTTCTTCCGAAGAATGCAGCCTGTACCTCGCGTCAATCTTTTTGACAAAAAGTCCCGAGTATGGCTTTTACCAAACTCTTCGGACCTTGGCCAGAACGTCCTTCTGCAAGAACAGGCCGGTACGCTCCAAAGGAGACAAGGTGAACGCCCCAGAAAGCACGCCCTCCTGCGGAGCAGGTGCCTCGGGCACCGGAACATCTAAGAAACTCATGTCCAGCACCCGGTAATGGAAAGCTCTGATAGAGCGGGGAAGGTCCTCGTTGTCCTCATCACCTTGAGGGTCATCTGACAGGTCAGGATCCTGCTGAGCCATGTCAGGCACTGCCTTGTCCACTGGGGACAATGGTGGCACAGGAGGAAGCGCAGGGGGAGGCACCACGGGCAAGGGAGGGGCTGGCAGAACCACCGTCGGAACGGGTGGAGCCAGAGGCGCGGGTGGACATATCTCCTTGAAAAGCCCTTTGAAATATTCCCTCATGGGGTCGGTGCGCATAAACGCTTGAAATTTACCGAAAAAAGCGTCTTCAGGAGATTGTTTTGGAACCTGAGGCGGCCTCTCATGAGGTGGACAACACAGGGACGTAACGGAGAAGGGTGCCACACCGGCCCCTCCACCGACGAATTCACATAAATCAAGGGAGCCGCCCCAGCGGGCAACGAAACATTGTGCGGAAGAGGCATCCGGACGTTCCAATCATAAACCAGCCGGTAAGGATGCGCACAAGGGACCTTAGGTTCACCCGAAGGACCGAATCCTACACCAGGGGCCAATGGCGTAGTTGTAGGGGTAGTACCTAAAATGGCCACCGTGGTCGTGGCGGGAACGGCCGCCATTTTGTCCTCATCTGAGGGGAACTGCGGCACATGAGGAAGTGAGGCAGGGGTCACCGTCGATGGGTCAGGGGTCTTAATTTTAGCCTTAACTTAAGGAACCTCGGCAGAGCCGGTACTATGAGGCCTGGAATGTTTCTGCGACATACCAACCGCCAACTGAGCCTTCGAAGGAAGGGCCTCGGCACTGCCGGTAAAAGGAGAAACTTTCTTCTTTGCCCCCTCAACAGATCTGGTGTCACCATAAGAGCGGTAACGGTGCGCTTTCACCCACAGGGCCTTGCCGGCCCCTCAGAACTGTTGGTATCCTTAGCCTCTGTACGAGGGACCTCGGACCTAGGCCCGGTAGAAGCCTTATCGGCAGGGACCTCGAACATCCGTTCGGTAACCTCAAGCCCAGCCAAAACCTCGGGGCGCACCCCGGTTTTGTTTTTGAGGGAAGCCGAAAGAGCGGCCTCAGAGCAAGCTCCAGTACCCCACGACTCAGTAGAACTGGGTCTACAGACCGCCCCGACAGGAGGGGCCTCGGAGCGTACTCCGGTGGACACAGGCCCCTTACTGAGAACCTCGGAGAAAACTCCAGTAGAATTATTAGGCCCGACAGGCACCTCAGGGCGAACCCCGGTAACAGAGCGATCAACACCCCTCCCGGCTCGAGAGGAACCCGTAAAGGTATCCCCTGGCCGGGGTGCTCTGAAAAGTAAAGAACTTACCGGGCGTTTTTTCTTCTCGTCGAACGCCTGAAAATGCGAAGGAGGAGTCCGTCCGAACACCTCCTCCCACCGCTCCAACCGACGTTGAAGTGCCCAGACCGAAAGGGAGTCACAGTAAAAACAGGAGTCCCAATGGTGTTCCGGACCCAAACACTCTAAACAAGGAGGATGGGAATCCGCCCTCGCGAAGCAACAGTGACACGATGAACAGTCTGGAAAATCTAGTTTAAAAGACAGACTAGTAAACGAACGCTAGCGAGAGCCAGAGAGGGAAAAAGGAAAGAAAGTCTTCCGAGGATGCAAGTGCTTCCGGCCCGGATCTTGCGGAGAAAAGGACTGATGGGCAATGCGTGGGGCGGAGCCAAGGTGGGCGGGGTCACCGCCGCGTGCCGGGCCCCGCGCAGGAAAGAGAGGAGCGACACATTTTTTGAAAAATGTGGATGCTTTTTACAAAGTGCTCCGGTCCCGTCCCACAGGACGGAGAGATGTCCCATAAGCATGGAGGAAAGGGGACGGGACGTAGGAGTAATAATGAAAGGTGTATTCTGTCACAATGCAGAAAGCTTCCTCATAGTAATGATTACCATACAGTTTTTGCACACGTCGGGTGGACGTCACATACATTTTACTCCCTTGTAAAGGACAAGTCATTTTTACTCTCAAAGTTAAAAAAAACGGAGTAAAATACTCCCACCTCAAAATCTTATCTCAACCACTGGCGACAGTGCTTATGTTATGCCTTGGGGAATGTGCCTCCGGGAATACTTGCAAGCATCCTGGCTGGGACTCTCCAAGGTGGTCCACTCCGATCAAGTGGTGTTTAGTCTAGATCCACAAGGTACAGACAAGAGTCTAGAATCTATCTGGAAGGATCTAGATCTAATTGTGGCACAGGGATAATGTAAATCCTTTATTGTTATCCCTTGATGCCAAAATGTCTTTTGACTGAGTAAATGGAATTTTATTTTGCAACCCTCAACAGGATGGGATTTGGCCGGGAGAGGGGTGACTCTTTATCTGCGTCTTGTGGCAGTTGTTAGGGCAAACCATGGTATCAGATGAATGCCAACTGGGAAGAGGACCCAGACAATTGCTATGACACCCATATCAGTAGGATAATGTCTCTGGGTTGTGACCAACAGGCTTCCGAAGAGGGTATGCTAACATCCAGGGCTGAAGGTAGCGTGGAACCAGTGTAGAAAAAGGGAAAATACAGAAGGGGCATCTACCTGGCCGGGCCCCTCCTTAGCTGTATCCTGGAGTGTCTGATTTTATCCAGGTGCCACAGATGCCAGGCCTGGTACGAGGAAAAGCTGGCCAGAGTCCGCCAACAACAAAGGTAAATTTATTGATAAACTAAAAGGAAGGCCATAACATGCCTATCAACATTGAAGTATCTCCAGCTTAAGGGTGTCATTATAGACTCCAGATGTGGAGGCAGCTCAGAAGACAGCTACTGACTGCCCTTTGATCAGGTCCTAGACAACTTGGCATCAAAGCTCAAATATCGAAGCTATACGATTCAATACAATGAAGAAAGACTTCAATCGTACAAGGGGACAAACGGATCAAGAAAGAGTATGGCCAGGGAAAGATTTAACTCTGAGCACACCTCTGTTTGGGGGTGGGAGGGGGGAGTGGACAAGGAAAAAGTGGCTGTTGTAGTACAAGCTACATAAATTACAAGCTTTTGGGCCCAGGCCAATATCCCCCCTCGCAAGCTAAGATGTCTGCAAATACAAGTCCACACTGTGGGAGAGTATTTGGAGCAGTAGAATTATTTAAGTTGGAGTGAAAGCTAGCCTACAAAGAGAAGACTCGCAAGCAGTCCTTGTGCCATGCCCCAATCATCGGTAACTCAATCTCAGTAGAGGCTCAAAATGCCCCTACCATCCTCCAGTTCCGCAGATCACTACAAACGTGCCTCTTTTTACAATACCTGCCAGACGCATACAAATCCTTTTCTCACTCCACCAGCAGTACTATGTTACTGTATAAAATGCCAAGCCCAATTCTGGCACAATCCTGTTGTAAGGTGACTCGCCGGTTCATGAGCAAGGTTTGCACTATAAGCAATGAAATATATATTTGTTTAAGTTACACTGGCACGTGTCGTGGCACTGTCCACTATTCTGATCCTTGTGGAAAGAAGTGATGGGCTGGATTAAAAAGCTGGAGGGGAATGTGAATTCCTGCTGGTATGTTTGAGGAATGAGATGGCGTTAAGCCTTTACCACACATGACAGGCAATTTACTCCCAAGCACCTAGGGTTGGTCTGCCTTTTAAGTAGGGAAGAGAGAGGAAAGCGAAAGAGGCGGTAGGTTAGAAGGAAGAGACAGACCAGTTTGTCATTCTTATTGATCTTTATTGAAAATATAAGAAATAAAGGCCTTAATGTCCTCTATTATGTGGGTTTCCCTGCCTAACGAAGCCGACTAGGGTGCTCGTCGTCAGATAGGAAGTGCAACAGTCTGTCCTTGGTCCAAAGCTAAACTACACTGACCCGACCACTAAGACAACACAACTTGCAGGAGAAAGACTCCCTTGTCCTGGAAAAGGCATCCCCAGCCTTAATATATTGCTTAGATAGTTCCTGGTTATCTGCCAGGATAGCTCGTTCAGCTCCTTGAGGGGACTTTTCCAAATCCCTGACTCTCCTTTTCTGGACTTTAGTCACCTTCTTTGGTGATCCTTGCCTTTGAATTTCTTTTCTTATACTTTTCTCAAGTATCTCTGAAAGGCTCCCTTTCTCTTTGATTACAGGGAAAATAGATCCGGTCTCCATCTTGATTCCACTTTCTATGATTCTTCAACTGCTCATAAGCATGAGTAAGATTGTGTCCCCGCATTCCCTTATCTGTGGTTTCCTTGATCGCATTGTATGTTATGGAGGTGAATAGTCCAATAACGCTTCTCATTCTCTTTGTTACTTTTAATATTACTGGAACGAGTAGGATGAGTGCCCGTTTTCTCTCATTGCTGGGACGACTAGGAAGACTACCGTGACAAATCTCTACTCTGTGCTCTCTCTCGTCACTGGGACGAGTAGGAGGAGTAGGAGGAGTATGCCAATAATATTCTATGCTCAACTTTCTTACATCAATGTCACTGTGACGAGTACAATGCTGATACTTACACTGGTGTCACCCCCACCCCTAACAGGTCTACCACCACTCCAGTTACCTGCTGTTCCAAGGGTTGGCATCACTGGGCCTGTTCGCAGGATAAGGGTTTCTCTCCACTCAGTCAGGACGGCTTCAGTCTTCTCTCTGACTCTCTCTGCTTCTTGACCATGGCTCAGCATGGCCAGCATTGCAGTGGTCTTGGCGTAGTTGCCAGACTGCACAGTCCACTTCTCGCACCGCACTCCCTTTCTTTTGGGGTTTTCTTCCCCTACTCCCTTCGGCCTTCAGCTCTACCTAGTGCACCCTTTGCACGCCAGCTGGTTACTTTTCTCGCTGCGCAGGATCTCCCATTCAACCAGCTTCCACACCACTGCGGATGTCAAATTTCCAGACCTCACCGCAAAGCTGTTACGCTTTCCTCAGTGTTTCTCACATTTACTCTTTGTTTGCCAACTCGGCAGGGTAACAGGGAGCCACGCAGCTTGCTGCGGCTGCTCAGTGATGCCATCAGCATTTTTTTTATGGGCCTCATGCCCACCACAATTCTCCGGTGGTCACGCCACCACCACATCTCAAGCGTACCGCGGCTTGCAACTTCTCAGTCTTCTGAGCGTTCTCATTGCTACCCACCCAGCAAGTTTGTATTTTGCGGGCTCCAAATCCTGTTGCAGATCCGCCTCCTCACTGCATCATGTAACCAGGGGACCACCCCTGTATGCAACAACTTCTTCACTCGCTTCGTGTCCCTCTTCTCGCTTCATGTTTGGCGATTCTTCATATTTCAACCCACTCGTCTCAGTGAATTGGATACTTGGACTTAAAGAGACAGTTTCTTTTTCTTCCAAATAATAGCATCTGTTAGCTTCTTCCTCATCCAAGTTTTGATAGGGTTATGGTTTGACAGTCCCATATATGCGATCATGTTTTTTGGTGTAGGGAGTTCCTCACAGGGGTGGGTGGGGGTTCCTCCTTAGAGAGAAGAGACAAATTCCCTCAATTCATTACAGTAATTAGGCATCAACTTTATGAGAAACTGCAAATGGTTAAGACATACAGCCGGGTCTGTGGCTTAGTGGACCAATGCATCCACTACAGGGGCCTGCGTATGACCTTATGGTCACAGGCTCGAATCTCGGCAGGTCCACTCAATCCTTCCGAGGTTGATAAAATGTATAGCATTAAGTTGGGCAACAAACATCAGTTATCTGTTAATAGTGCCAAGATGCCCCTCTGAGGGAAAACGTGTGCTCTACAAAAACAACCGTTTTGTTATTTTGAAAAAGTCTGCTTAAAGCTTGAGCGAGATTCTATGCTGGGCGTGGGAATAGGGCCCTTTCACCAGTCCTTGATATATCTAACACACAGTTTAAGGTGGCTGTGCTGTGTGGTTTGGAGCTTTGGGGCCATCAACAGCCCTTAAAACTGCAGCATTAGAGAGGATTCCTTAAGAGAACTCTATGCCTACCTAAAAACACAACAAATCTTATGCTCCCCATAGAATTAAATCAGAACTACCTCTTAGATGAAAAACATTTGGAATTAATTTTGTATTGGTTACGTTTATGGGCTTCGCCCCACCTTGCCAATGGTCGATCTGCTAGCGTGGGAAGGTGAAAAAGCAGTCTTGTGATGCAAGTACATAAAATCAGTCTTGGCATTGAGCCGGTATTCCCACCTGGGGTCCTATATAGCAGGGAATTGACGAGGAGGCAAAAGCAGCTGTAAAAAGAGCATATGCAGCTACTAGAAGATCTAGAACCCTGGCAAACGGTGATCGATCATCACGGACGCATGCCTATAGAGAACATAAACGGTGGTCTGCCCGTGAGAAATGCATTGAATATCTGGGCCCCAATAAGCACCATGGTTATATAGGAAGTCGCTTTGGTATACTGTCCTTGGAAACACTGCTGAAATATTGGAACACACTCATTCGGACATATGTCCAAGCTTTCCATCCACTACATGTTGGATTCCTTTGCCAGAGCTATACTAAAGAAATCTTCCCTCAAGCCATTCCTGCGCAAGACAATTGCAGAGGCTGTGTCTTTGATGAGGTTACTCCCCTCAGTGTGCAAGCATATCCACAGAGCAAATTTGCACCTGTAATTGAAATTTTACACACCATTGAAGTTCTTAGGGTAAATGTGGGCACATAAGTCCTCCTCCTCCTCCTCCATCCAGTCAGCATGCAACTCTCCTTCAAGCTGGTATTGTACGTTTTGACCATATCTGAACGGTCACACATACAAAAAGGTCTAGAAATGCTACCACCAAAAGTTCAAACCTTTGGTGGCAGCATTGCAGGCAAGTAAAAGGCTGCTGGGTCGTCCCCCACAACACCCCGCTCACTACTGTGCGGCATAGTGAGCAGGGTGTTGCGGTGGACGCCCCTTTAGCACATCCGTGGGGGGAAAAAAACAACAGGGCTGGGGGTGTCCCCAACAACGCCCCGCTCACTATACTTCACAGTGTAGTGGGGGGGTTGTGTGGGAAACCTCTGCGGCCCCCCCCCGTAAAAGGAAAAAAAAGAAAAGGACCCTGCGGCACCATTTCCCAATCACGGAAGTGAAAGGGAACTGGCACTCTAGGGACCCAGCATGAAGAAGGTAAGTGGGATTTGTTTTTGTTGGGGGTGTGGGTCAGGGTGTGGGTGTGTACGTATGAGAAAGGTGTGAACTTTTGGTGGTTTGCACCTTTCTCAAGCGAAATTTCCAGCTGCGGGCAAATAAGCCATGGTCGGATCACATAGATCCTTCAAGCTTCCCTCTACCTGCTCCTCTTCCTCCTCCTCTCTCATCCCCGACTGACTGCTAATCGGGCATGGTGTTCTACCAATGATCTCTGCCTTAATGCCAGTAAGACCGAGCTCCTTCTCATTGGGACCCCTGCTCCCTCCTACCCTCTGGCCATCCTCTATGGGTCCTCGCCTGTCACGCTCTTCCTCACATCGCAGACTTTGCCAAGAAGGCCCACTACCATCAGTTGCCTCTGAGGAGGTAAATTCTCCGCACCTTCCCCCAGAAACTCATTGTCTCCAGAGCTCTGGTCCTCTCTAGGCTGGGCTACTTCAACAGCCTCTTCTTCAATCTTCCTTTATCCTCCCTTCACACCCTTCAACTAATCCAGACTAGGACTGCAAGATTTATCCTTGGCCTCAAGCCCAGGGACTGCATTGCTCCAGCCCTAAAATTGTTCTCCTTCCCCAGGGACTGCATCTCTCCTTCCCTTTTTCTCCTCCGACCAGTCACAAAAGGGGTGCCGCAAGGAACCTCCCTCTCACCACTCCTTTTCACCCTCTACCATAGCCCTCTGCCAACCCTCATCCGCTCAGATAACTTTACATGCGACAACTACACAGACGATACCCGGATCAATTTCAAAATCCCCCAAATCCATGCCTTGCCGCTTCCTGACCTCGCCTCCTGTCTTAGAGAGAGACGACTGGATGACCAACCACCACCTAATCCTCAATCCTGGCAATCAGAGATCCTAATATGTGGCAAAACCGCTCTGATCCCACAACCTTTACTGTAGCCGCCTGCCCCCTCCATCAACCATCCTGGATGCACCATGGACACAGACTTATCCCTCTCCAAACACATTAACCTTGTATCCAGAATCTTCCACTTCCACCTACGCATCCTAAAACAAATCTTTCCGTACCTCACTGTCAAAGAATTTCCGCTAAACTGGGCATCATCTCCCGCCTGGACTACGCAAACTCTCTCCATCTTTGTGTCCCAGCATGCCAGCTAACAACGTATCCAAAATGCAGCAGCCAGACTGCTCCTCACCCTCTCACCCAGAGAACACATCACCCCTGCACTCAGAATTCTGCACCGACTCCCAGTAAGCCTAAGAACAACCTTCAAAGCCATGTGCATCACAGGCCTAGTGTCCATCACTCGGGACCAGAGTTCCTTCAGAACAAAACCATCCACTACAAGCCCCCCGAAACCTCTGATCGGGGCTCAGTTCTCCTCCCGACTATTCCACTGCAGCACTCCACCAGAGTTGGTGGCTCAGCTTTCATTATCCTAGCGCCCACCATCTGGAACACTCTTCCTCTACACATCCACTGCACCGAAAACTACCTCTCCTTCAAAAAAAGCCTTCAAAACCTGGATCTTTACCGATCTATCCTGAAAATCCAATCAACCCGACGTATTTGAATCGTCTCCCCAGTCGGGGCAAGCTCCATTCATGGCGTCCCTGACCTTTTTTCTCCAACACCTATCACACACACACACACGGCAAACCAACAGAAAACAGCACAATCACAACAATAGTAGAAGCACAGTGGTGTGATAGAACCAACGCCTCCTTCAGTACAGAAGAGAAGAAGCAAGTAGTATAGTAGGCAGGCTCTCCAAAATGTATTTATGCAATTATTTGTCTGTATCCACAGAGCATATGGGAGATGGAGTCCTACTGAAAAACCTTCCTCCCGACAGCCTCCACCACCTATCCAATCAAGGTAATCAATTCCTTCCGATTGGGTTATTTGGAATATTTATAATTCTCAACATAAGACATGGAACTTATAGCCCCCATTTTGTTATTTGTTCTCATCACAGCCTGAGTTGTGACATCAGCCACACACTGTCGTGCCAGCAAGATTGGAAACTTAACTTTTGCAATCATTACGTTGAATGTATTTCTAAAGAAGTGACAGAATTTTGCTGCCTCCGGAGAAATGTTCACCATAAATTTGGACAGAACTGAACCATGTTGAGCTGAATGTAAAGGATAAATAGCTTACATAGAATATGTGTTAACTGGAACACCACAAAGATGATACTTTGTCAATTTACAGCATATACTACATATGTCAGAAATACTATTCACACCACTAATGATAGCGGTTTAGACGTTTGCATTACCTTATTACCTTAGACACTAAGAACTGTATTTTACACTACTTTTATTTTAACATTCCATTCTGGATGGTTTTATTTATGGAATTTCTTTACTATATTGAATTTAATAAATGTAGATTTGTTTGATTATTTGATTGTCTAATTGACTGCTCACTAACACAGGCTGCGATTTCTCAAACCCCGATTGCTTTATATTATATGTGATAGAACCAACGCCTCCTCCACCGCAAACACCTAACCCACATAGAAGAATCTGTCCGGCTGTGGTGATTAGTTGGAACATAGACTTTTGTTGCTGCTAACCGTTTCTATCACAGCCGCACGAGCCAACAGAAGAAGCCAAATACCTGAGCGAGCACCCCAACATCAAAGCGCCCCCAATGGGCAGCAATGGTATGTAGAATACACCACTGCACTGGCCGCAGGCACGGCTAACCCCCCCCCACACACACAGACAATATTATACAGCAAGGATTTTGACAAACAATTCAGTCGTGCCGTTCACATAAATTCTCGGCCTAACTACACCAGACTAAGCCTCAACACCTCTCGACAGCAGAATGCGGAGCAGTCCTACGATAAATTGGGCATAGCAAGTGACTAGCACGGACACAACACCTATTCCTCTCAGCACCCATCAACATGCCCGACTGCTTTGGTTGCTTTTCTACCAAAGCCTGGCCAGCCCTGCTAAGCCTTTTTCGTCCAAATGCACACACACATCATAATCGTGCCGCAGGACCTTCTACACTCTGGACTTTGGTCCTCCTAGGGCGTTCCCACCAACAGCACATTGAAACCATAATAATGGTAAAATTGGCGCTATACAAATGACATGTACAATCCAATACAAATGAATTGTCAAGGTCTGGCACAGCACTCACGTCGTGCCTAAAGCAATACTGAACCTGTATTCTTTCTCCGACCAATTCTCCCACACTCCTGCACATTGGTACCATTCCTTTGGTTACTGTTCCTCAGAAGACTACTGATATGCCTCCTGTATTAATAATAATAATAATAATAATAATTTGGCATTTATATAGCGCTGCAAACCCTCAGGTATCTGAGCGCTGCTTATTATTACCCACGGTGTGTGGTGCTCATTTATAGACCTCGGAAGGATGAAAGGCTGAGTTTGGCCCTGCCGGGATTCGAACCTGCGTTAGCAGACACTGCACCGATGTCAAAGCGAGCGCTCTACTCTCTGTGCCACTTGACCGGCTATTAAAGGCTCTTGTGATCAATGCCCGCTCTGCGGTTGCACATCGGGATGATCTTAGATATGGTTTAGATTCACTTGCTCCTAATGCGTTGTGCATTACCAAAACCTGGCATAATGCATACTGTGGACCAGATAGCATACAGCTCTTGCCATCCAATTATTACATAGTGCAACTAGACCAGCCATCCCCCCAAGACCGGAGATGGTGTTGCCCTGGTAGATGATAAATCTTACAACTGACAGTCAATACCTTTTGCAGGCTTCCCCAGAATATGTTGTGTATCGCCCCCCGGACTATGTTACCAACCAGTTTGTGGGCAACTGCCGATTTTGCTCAAGTTACTGCGGACTTAGCCCTTACATGTCCCAACATTGTGTTGATGGGGGATTTCAACCTTCATATATTACAGCCCTGTGATCCTCATGCACAGAGCCTCTCTGGAAGATTATGGCTTTTCCATTTGTAACCATAGTCCCACTCATACTGGGTGCAATCAGCTTGACCAGCCTTTCTCAAATATTCATGATTTACAGGTTTTTAACTCTCTGCTTATGCTTTGGTCTGATCATTTCCCGATGCCCTTTGCCTAAAACTAAGCTCCCCCTCCACATGTAATTTCAACGGCGGTGGTCGAAGGTCCCCATTGAGACAATTTCCCACACTGTTGGGTAACCACTCAACAAAACAGAATTAAGGGAGTGAATATTTGTAATGCCCTGGTTTTGGATTTAAGGACACCGCTGATGCTTTAGCTCCCCTTCAGTTGCTTCCCACACGTAATGTGGTGGTTGACTGTGGAGTCCCGCAAGGGTCAGCACTCTTCCCCTTTGTTTTTTAATTTATACATGGTTACCCTTGCCAGACTCATTGCTAGTTTTGGCATGCAATTTTTTATGTATGCAGATGATACTCAGATTTTCTTTAGTCTCAACGCTCCCAACGAAAGTCCTTTCAAACTTTTCAGAACCTGTCTTTCAGCAATGTCCCAGTGGACGAACGAAAATTAGCTTAAGCCGAATGGGGAAAAGACTGAGGTACTGATGATTTGTCCTTAACCACACACTATACCGCAAAAAAGATGGCGAAATTCACTCGAGGCAGATCAGCCATATGCCCCAAGTGTCGGACAACGGAAGCCGACTCATTTCATATGTACTGGGCATGTACACCCATCATAAGGTTCTGAGAAGGGGTGGCAGGCATCCTGAGCGACATATTAGACACCCCAATTCCTCCTACTCCGTTGAAATACCTGCTGGGAGATATTGGGAAGGTACCCACAGTGCTTAAAGTGGGCCGGGGCCAGGCCCCGGCAGTCTCCAAAAAGTGAGACTGAGCCGGGGCCCCCCGATCCAACCAAGCCACGGCGGGTGCATCTCCCGCCAAAGACACGACGGGAGATGAGCCCGCCGGCCGCCCATCAAGAGGTCAGGCACAGCAGAGTCAGGCAACAGGCAAAGCTGTGACTGACAGACTTGTTAGCCAGTCACAGCTTGAGCTACGCTGTGACTGGCTGACACTTCTGCCAGTCACAGCTGCCTGCTGCCAGAAGAGCATTACCTTGGAAACTAACTTCCTCTGGCAACCCCTCACATGGGTTACCAGAGGAAGTTAGAGAGTCCCAGCCTGGGCAACCCAAATAAAAGGGTTTGCCATGGTCGCATTTCTTACCTTTTATTCTGCGACAACCGGTGACGACAACAACGACCACCACCATCCGACGAGAAGGAGAAGCTACAAAATTGAGCAATGCGAGGGAACAAACAGAAAGTTTGGAACAGAGAAAATAAATGAAAGAAAATGTATGCGAGCCTCACACGCATTTGCTTTCATTTTATTTTCCCATTGCACCATTTGTTGCGCCGATGTCAGCAGTATGTATCCTCATGGTGGCTCTGTGAACCAGCCTAGTGCGCCCTGATATTCAGTTGCCTTTGGTCCTCTGGACCATCTTGGTTGCTTGGAGCAACATGGGCAGGGCAGTTTCTAGGCATATCGGTGCCCAGGGCAAACAACGAAAATGTGCGCCCCCACCCATTGCCCTGATTCATGGAATTAGTTGTGTGTAAAACGGGGTTGCCTGCAGTATGGCGCACAAATCCCTTTTTTATAAGCAAATAATTCCATGAATCGGGGCCCATGAGTTTGCAGCACACTCCTACGACGCACATTTTGACTCTGCGCAAGCACTGCCTAACATAATGCTCAAAATCAGTGTCCACAGACGCAGCACAGCAGGTGGGCTGCAGTGCAGCTGACCAAAGGTGAGGTCCATGTACTGGGTAATATTTATACCTGGGTGGAGGGGGTGAGTGCTGTTAAACAAATGCAATAAGGGGTTGATGTGAAGACTAACTGCATCATGGAATTAAGGGAGGTGGAGGCAATGGATCATTATATGGATGTATTGTAGTGTATATAATGGCAAGGAACAGAGTAGGGGCCTCTTTGACTCTTCCCCAGACCAGTTTTACCATGTCGCATTTAGGCCCCGTCCACCAATTAGGCCACGCCCATCATGTCTTAGGCCACGCCCCCAAATGACCCCCCTCCAACCCCCTCCGTTTCTTAGCCCACTTAAAGCACTGGGTACCCATCAAGGTACGAAGACTATTTAACATAGCATGTGCTGTAGCAAAACGAAATATGTTATGACTGCGGAAGACTAGGTCTGCTCCCAACACACAGGCATGGCTTAAACAATGCGAGGAAGGTGGTGTTACACTTGTCACGCCCACAAACGAGCCCAAAGACACATGGGCACCATTTCTAGCGTATCTAGCGGAACAATTAGAAGCCCAATCAGCACGGAGTGGGCCCAACAGTTTAGCACTGCAAGGATGTAAGAGCATAACATGTGCATGTACAACAGAGTTTGCAATAAATGTAATATGTGATGCATGATTGTGACCGTAAAATAAATAAGGTCTCATTTTCTATTGTGCCATACATAATTTAAGGAGGAACCAATAGATCTGGTAATTTACTTTTTATCGCTGGATAAGGTGCAACCTTTCTCTTAGCACTCTGAACTTGAGGTATGGGAGATTAGACATTCGGTCTCTTGGTCCCACGATGCCCAGGTGAACTACAGTAGTGCTGTACAGAAATTACTGCCCACAACCATTTCTATTTATTTTAGTACTCCGTTATTTTTCCATTGTAGTGGAAGAATAGTGTTTTGCTTTAATGAGAACAATGTTGTTCTTTCATGACCTATTGGAAAGGTTATTTTATGTATGACTGTAGTTTTGGAAGACCTTTTAACATGCCGTGTACCTTGGAGCACAACCGTTTGTCCAAGAACCCACTGGCCCATTCTTCAGAAGGTTAGTCTGGAGGCTGGCGATTGTGGGAAGCTACAGGATGAACCCAGCTGCTAGAGAGCCCAGGTTCGGTCTACTTTGGTAAACCGTTCTGCGTGTGAAGCCACCAGTACGGAGCGAAAACGCCACCGCAGCTCCCGATACTCAACCTCCTGCAGCCCCTGCATTAGGGGCCCTCACACCCCTTCCCATAATGCAGTCCCCGCAGAATCCGTTTCCAAGGTGGGGTTCAGGCTCCTGCTGCTTCCTGCATTGGGATTTGTGCTCCCTGCCATAAACCGCTGCACACTGGTATAATAGGAGCCAGGCCTCCCATGACTACACTCCATCCGAGCCCCTGGGACTACACAAACGTCCTGTGGCTCCTCCCAATGCTTGTGGCCACCCAGTTCTGCCCTAGACGTTTGAGGCCAGGAGAGCACCTGGCATTCTGACATTTCCTTTCTAGCTCTGCCTCTGGGACGCTGCATCAACCTTGCATTGACAAAAGCAGAGTAATCTGAGCCATGCCAAATGCGAAGTCCTGTAACCTTCGCCATCCATATATGGCTTCTCCAGTCCTTCACTTTATATTTTGGAGGTTCCAGGTTGGGCCCAGTTAGCTTTTTAGTCATTTTCGGGAGTCTACCTTATCAAAACGGTGATCGAGAGAACATCTCAGTGTACCTCAACTGGTGCTGGTCTTGGGTTGCCACTGTCTGCCCCTGGGATTTACACTTTCCACCAGCCTCCATCTTACCAGCTTGCGGTCTACTGCAGTCCTGATGTCCGAAACATCTTCCTTCTAGGCTTCTGCCTTTCCCAGCTGTTCCGGCATATGTCAAACAATCATCCATCATGGCAAGACTCCGGATCTTCTTGTGCCAATAGCAAGAATGCTTCCAAGGATCATGTAAGACCTACATTTGGCACAAACTCAGGGACATGACTGGAGTAGATCCGGTAAGACTGCAAGGCCAACAGCGGAGGCGGTAAACCTCCGCAGGGCCATTCTACAGTCACTAACCAGAAGCAGGCCCACATACTCAAGACCCAAAGCTGTGGCGGCCAAGACTGGAAAAGTAGTGAGAATCCACTAGAGTGAAGGGAGAGCGCAAAACAATTTCCGAGCCCTACATCAGATCACAGGCATGTGGTCACATTCTTCAAAGTGATGGGCTATAGCCGATAGGTGGTAACATGTATGGATAACTGTTGCAAAAACCAAATGCCCAGTGAAGTATGAGAAAGTGGAGACCGCCAAATAAATAGCACTCAAGAGAACGGTTGCAAGTTCAACTTCAGTGCTACAGACTGCATAGCCGAGGAACTACTAACGAAGTTAGAAAAACGGGAATCATTGTTAAAAGGCATAAAGACACTAAGCACAAGGCTGCGTACAATGTGGGATCCTTGATACAGAGAAGCGAGAACTGGTAAAAGTGATCAAGTCCTGGTGCAAAGCAGGCAGCTGATAAAGTATAAAGGAAACAAAACCGAACACCATTCCCAAGCGGAGACAGACAGCAAGATGGTTACATAAGTACTTGTTGCAGAGAGACCAGCATTAAAGAGACACTGCCATTCTACTGCGAATGGCTGATTGGATCAGGAAGGCTGCTCTGTCCCGGACGCACCAATGAACGATACCAACACGGTAAAGCTAGCAGGAGGGATGCTCTGCTGGTGTGCCTCATCGCCCAAGTACCCGTTAAGTGCTCTAAAACGCGGCTATTGGGTAATATGGTTTGGAGTCAGTAAATTATTTAAGGCTTAATTGAGTGTAGGTTTATCTCGCAAGGTTTATTGACTTGTGAAGTCGGCATGTTTTTCGACCCAGAGGGTCTTTATCAAAGTTTCATATATGCAAGGCCACATCAACATTCAAAATGTATAAAACAGAATAAGCCATGTGTGTCAAATACAAGGATGTTATTGCACAATAAAAAACATATTAAATTAAGGGAGAAGAGACATAGGTACCCCTCCCTTGGACACTGGTCAGTTCCTAGAAGTACAGATTTAACACCTAATCTGTTGCTCAGGTAAAAGACTCATCAGTGTACGGATCAACCATGAAATAAATTGAATGAGTTGAAGACATCAGAATAATTGTTACCCGTTGCTTTTTACTTTGTTGATCATAATTCTAATTAATGTGTGTTTTTACCAGTTTGAAACAAGCACCTGAGCAACAGATTATTTAAGTCTGTACTTCTAGGAACACCACCATTAATACTGACCAGTGTCCAAGGGAGGGGTGGCCTATGTCTCTTCTGCCTTAATTCTAATAGTGTTGTCCCTCACGAGATCGCATCTCTCCGGCCATTACATGGGAAAAGCATGTGCTGGCACAATGATCATGAAGTGGGTCAAGCGATTGCCAATAAGGAAGCAGAGAAGAATTGGGATTTGGGATGTTGATCCGAGTGGCGCATCGTCTTAAGCCAGAAGGACAAGAGTCCTGTTTATTGTCGTATTCTTCAATGTGATGTACCCAGGTACACTGGGACCCCGACGCACTCCTGGTGCAGAGAATCCTGTGAACGGGTCGGCTTCACAAGTCAATAAACCATTGCTAGAAGCACCTACACATGGGGTGCAATGTTAAGCCTTCACCCAATCGCCGCACTGGAGAGCACTACAGTTCTGTACTGTTGCAGCGGCATTCCCGAGCACATGCAGCAACTGTCCCTGCACGAAGCAAAGACCCAGCCTGCTAATGTTGTGCTGTTCCATCTTTTTGCCGCACCTTCTGCTTCTTTGCAGCTCTGTGGAAAAAAGCGAACCAAGACCACTCCCGATCCATTGCGAGAACAAGAAGAGATGGCCATGATGGGCTGCACTTCCTGTGCTTAGCACTTAACTATACCTTGAAAGAGCATCACCCATAAAGTCACGCTATACACCATTTAGAGGATGTTCAAAATAGGATGGCGACAGTTACCACGTTCTGCCCTTACAAACTCACACCATCCATGTTGCCATTGGTTTAAAAAAAAAAAAAATCCACTAAATAAAGCCCTTTAGAAAAGATCATTTCGGGTCAGAAGACGGGCATGCCGCACAGCAGCACCCAGCAGTAGCCTTCAGTTCAGAACAAAGCACTATGGGTAAAAGCTCGCATGCATGCCCCATGGGGATAGAATCGATTCAGTGGCGGGGTGTCTAGACGCACGCAAGAAAGGGGGGGGGGCAGAGCAACACAGCCTTGTTAGGCAGAGGCTTGCGTGTATCAGACTTGCATCATTTCCTGTTTCATTGCATCCCAGATCCGCTTTACTTTAAGCCCTCGGCCGTCATATACCACTAGCATGCTTGACCCCATGGCAGCATAAAATCTGGACACTCACCAGTATATTCAGGCTAAGGTGAAGCACCACATGCTAAATCGACATGCGGATGAATGAAGCCAGCCCTAGACACGTCACGGTACCGGACCAATGCATGCAAGATGGTCAGCTCTTAAGAGGCAGAGTGGTGCCTCATGCCTGGGTTTCATTCATTTTAAAGATAGAATGGCCAATTCTCAAACTCGTTGGTCCCCTCAATTAGACAGGAGCAACGCTTAGCTGTTTGTCCCATTAGTATATTCTTGCCTTTACTGACCCTTGTGACAAGTGACTTACATGGTAGGAAACTTTACTTTGCATAGACCTATAATGAGGTAGTCTGCTCAGTGCTCCAGGTGACTTGCATGGTAGAGAGCTTTACTTTGCATAGACCTATAATGAGGTAGTCTGCTCAGTGCTCCAGGTGCCTTGCATGGTAGAGAGCTTTACTTTGCGTAGACCTATGAGGTAGTCTGCTCAGTGCTCCAGGTGACTTGCATGGTACAGAGCTTTACTTTGCATAGACCTATGATGAGGTAGTCTGCTCAGTGCTCCAGGTGACTTGCATGGTAGAGAGCTTTACCTTGCATAGACCTATAATGAGGTAGTCTGCTCAGTGCTCCAGGTGACTTGCATGGTAGAGAGCTTTACTTTGCATAGACCTATAATGAGGTAGTCTGCTCAGTGCTCCAGGTGACTTACATGGTAGGAAACTTTACTTTGCATAGACCTATAATGAGGTAGTCTGCTCAGTGCTCCAGGTGACTTGCATGGTACAGAGCTTTACTTTGCATAGACCTATAATGAGGTAGTCTGCTCAGTGCTCCAGGTGACTTGCATGGTAGAGAGCTTTACTTTGCATAGACCTATAATGAGGTAGTCTGCTCAGTGCTCCAGGTGACTTGCATGGTAGAGAGCTTTACTTTGCATAGACCTACCTATAATGAGGTAGTCTGCTCAGTGCTCCAGGTGACTTACATGGTAGAGAGCTTTACTTTGCATAGACCTATAATGAGGTAGTCTGCTCAGTGCTCCAGGTGCCTTGCATGGTAGAGAGCTTTACTTTGCATAGACCTATAATGAGGTAGTCTGCTCAGTGCTCCAGGTGACTTGCATGGTAGAGAGCTTTACTTTGCGTAGACCTATAATGAGGTAGTCTGCTCAGTGCTCCAGGTGACTTGCATGGTAGAGAGCTTTACTTTGCGTAGACCTATAATGAGGTAGTCTGCTCAGTGCTCCAGGTGACTTGCATGGTAGAGAGCTTTACTTTGCATAGACCTATAATGAGGTAGTCTGCTCAGTGCTCCAGGTGACTTACATGGTAGAGAGCTTTACTTTGCATAGACCTATAATGAGGTAGTCTGCTCAGTGTTCCAGGTGACTTGCATGGTAGAGAGCTTTACTTTGCATAGACCTATAATGAGGTAGTCTGCCCAGTGCTCCAGGTGACTTGCATGGTAGAGAGCTTTACTTTGCATAGACCTATGAGGTAGTCTACTCAGTGCTCCAGGTGACTTGCATGGTAGAGAGCGTTACTTTGCATAGACCTATAATGAGGTAGTCTGCTCAGTGCTCCAGGTGACTTACATGGTAGAGAGCTTTACTTTGCATAGACCTATAATGAGGTAGTCTGCTCAGTGCTCCAGGTGATTTGCATGGTAGAGAGCTTTACTTTGCATAGACCTATAATGAGGTAGTCTGCTCAGTGCTCCAGGTGACTTGCATGGTAGAGAGCTTTACTTTGCATAGACCTATGATGAGGTAGTCTGCTCAGTGCTCCAGGTGCCTTGCATGGTAGAGAGCTTTACTTTGCATAGACCTATAATGAGGTAGTCTGCTCAGTGCTCCAGGTGACTTACATGGTAGAGAGCTTTACTTTGCATAGACCTATAATGAGGTAGTCTGCTCAGTGCTCCAGGTGACTTACATGGTAGAGAGCTTTACTTTGCATAGACCTATAATGAGGTAGTCTGCTCAGTGCTCCAGGTGACTTACATGGTAGAGAGCTTTACTTTGCATAGACCTATAATGAGGTAGTCTGCTCAGTGCTCCAGGTGACTTACATGGTAGAGAGCTTTACTTTGCATAGACCTATAATGAGGTAGTCTCTCAGTGCTCCAGATAAGTGGGAGGAGGTTACTCCCCATTTTTTAAATCTATGAGAATAATTATTTTTAGGGAGTAAAAATACAAGTCCAATTCCCAATGGGAGTATTTTTTTTAAGCATGGAAAAATAGGTTTTGACCGAAAAAACAAAAATGTTTTTGGAATGATTTCTTTGCACCTAGATATTCATGCACAGGAAAAGATCCAGGTGTACTTCTTCCAATCAAGCAATTCTAATAGTATTTCATCCTGTGGAACGACACGCACTACTGGTCCAAACATATCCACAGACTGTCTAGGGGACACGCACTACTGGTCCAAACATATCCACAGACGGTCTAGGGGACACGCACTACTGGTCCAAACATATCCACAGACGGTCTAGGGGACACGCACTACTGGTCCAAACATATCCACAGACGGTCTAGGGGACACGCACTACTGGTCCAAACATATCCACAGACGGTCTAGGGGACACGCACTACTGGTCCAAACATATCCACAGACGGTCTAGGGGACACGCACTACTGGCCCAAACATATCCACAGACGGTCTAGGGGACACGCACTACTGGTCCAAACACATCCACTGACGGTCTAGGGGACACACACTACTGGTCCAAACATATCCACGACGGTCTAGGGGACACGCACTACTGGTCCAAACATATCCACAGACGGTCTAGGGGACACGCACTACTGGTCCAAACATATCCACAGACGGTCTAGGGGACACACACTACTGGTCCAAACATATCCACAGACGGTCTAGGGGACACGCACTACTGGTCCAAACATATCCACAGACGGTCTAGGGGACACGCACTACTGGTCCAAACACATCCACTGACGGTCTAGGGGACACACACTACTGGTCCAAACATATCCACGACGGTCTAGGGGACACGCACTACTGGTCCAAACATATCCACAGACGGTCTAGGGGACACGCACTACTGGTCCAAACATATCCACAGACGGTCTAGGGGACATGCACTACTGGTCCAAACATATCCACAGACGGTCTAGGGGACATGCACTACTGGTCCAAACATATCCACGGCCGGTCTAGGGGACACGCACTACTGGTCCAAACATATCCACAGACGGTCTAGGGGACATGCACTACTGTTCCAAACATATCCATGGACTGTCTATGGGTCTACTTATTGGTGTATCAGCCACCATCACTTGTACAGGTCAGCTTGGCTGTAAAAGGCAAGTCAGGTCATCACATTTTTCCAGCAGCCTGGTGAATGGGCATAACCATGAAACTCAGCACAGAGCATGCTCTGTTGGATGGAGTTGAGACAACACACTGCAGGCATGTTTTAAGCATTTTCCCTGTTAGGCACAAGGCAACCCACAAGCAGATTCAGTCACTCATAGGGAAACTGCACTTTGCTGCATAAGTAATACCAGCAGAGATATTGCTTGCCAGGCCCCTGGCACTGAACCCACCCAGCCTCAAGCAAGGCCACCACTGCATATGGCTTTCCTCTAGCATTACGGATGATCACGAAATATGCAATTGGGTCCGAGCATGGAAGGAACTTTGGTTGGACGGCAATCAGCGGAAACTCTGCTGATACTACTGGGGCAGTGCCACCCTAGCTCAAACAAAGGGAGAGAAATGGGGATGACAGCCAAAAATCAAAGCTATTCCCCATATTAGCTGACTTTTTATGGGAATTCCAAAGTTGTGTGCAAAAATGTCCCATTGTCGACAGACAAGGCAGCTTTGTTCAATAATAACGCGACTAACCTTTTTCCCTGGTGTTCGCCTTAATAAGGGCACGGTCAGTGACACTTCTGAAGATCGGTACTTAAGCTAGAGAGGCATATTGCAGGAAACAGTAACCGCAGGGCTGCTGATCTCAGGCCCTTATAGAACACGCTCTGCCCATGGCACACAGATAACACAGCAAGGATTTGGACAAACTCCACCAGGTCACAAATGGTGGGTACCTCCAAGAAATGAGTGGGCCAACACAGAACCATGGATCCATCTGGCAGGTTTATTTGTTCGTTTGTTGGTTTATTTATTTGATATAGCGCGCAAAACCCAGAGGTAACAGGGCGCAACAGAGAACAGAGGAGTAAGTATACATAAAGACTTGGTTACAGGGAAGGAAACAGTTGAATGGTGAGCGGAGCATTACATTACTTACAGGGTCTGTTAAGTAGGCATATATATATACAAATATACATACAGTATTGTACATTTAGCAGGTCAGTTTATATACATATATACAGTGAGGTAGGCTAGGTGCAGGGGCATTGTTCAGTCATGGGATCGTTGGAGCGTAACCAGGTGAGGGTGTTTCACCTAAAACTGTAATAGGATTGGTCAGTTCTGATGTTGAGAAGGAGGGCATTCCAGTGTTGGGCTGCCATGACAGGGAAGCTGCTACCGCCTGTTTTTTTCTGTCTGAATTTGGGTACCTGTAGGCAGTAAGCGTTGGTCATCCTCGTGGGTCTGGTGGAGGTTCTTTTTACTATTCTGGTTGCCAGGTAGGGGGGGGAGTTGACAGCGCTGTTTAAGCATTTGAAGGTGAGTGATGCTGTTTTGAGTGAGATGCGGTCGCAGATTTTAAGCCATTTGTGTTCTCTTCTTTTGTTGGATATGTGTTCCTTGTATGGTAGGTTAAGGGCTGTCCTGAGTGTGTTATTTTGCAGAGTTTGGAGCTTGTCTGTTATGTATTTGTTGGCTCCTAGATACATGGCATTGCAGTAGTTGAGTCTGGATAGTATTAAGGCATTGGCAATGGTAATGCAGCTAGCTTGGGAGAGGAATGCCCTACTTGCCCTGATTAGCTTGCACGTGTAAGTGGTAGAGGATGCTAAAGAGTTGACATGTCTGAGTCAAGGTGAAAGCCTAGAGTTTTCACTGTTTTGGCGACCGTGATAGTGTTGCCGTCTATGTTGAAGGCCTTGTAGTCAGGACTGAGTTTTTTTAGGTTGATGTTGGATCCGAGGAGCAGTATTTCGGTTTTCTCATCATTCAGGCATAGGCCGTGTGTGGCCATCCATGCCTGAATGATGAGGTATATTTTGTTTACCAAGGCCATATCTGAGTCGAAGTTTCCCGAAAGGGGTAGGAGAATCTGGGTGTCATCTGCATAGTTAGTGTATGAGACACCCAGTTTGTCCAACTTGTCAAATAAGGGCTTGATAAAGATGTTGTAGAGGGTAGGGGAGACGCAGGATCCGTGGGGGACACCGCAGGTTATTTTGATGGGGTCTGCTGAGGCTAATGAGGAGAAGACTCATGGTACGATTGTCCAAAAATGATTGGATCCAGGCTATGGCCTCTTTTGAGAAGTGGGCAGCCGAGGCCAGGTGTTCGCACAGGACTGTGTGATCTACCAGGTCGAAGGCTGCCGACAGATCAAGGAGGAGAAGCATGGCGATGTTTCCTTTGTCGTTAATCTCATTGATTTGGGTTTTGAGGTCGATTAAGGCGGTTTCTGTGCCGTGCTGCGGTCTGAATCCGGATTGGCGGGCACCTAGGAGTTTGTGGGTTTCTAGATATTGCTGGATTTGTAAGTATGCTACTCTGTCTATTATCTTTAGCAGGAATGGCACGGTGGTAACGGGCCTGTAGTTGGTAGGGATATCGGGGTCTAGGGTTTGCTTCTTGAGGAGTGGCAGAACCCAGGATTGTTTGAGGTTGCTTGGTATGGTGTTGGAGGAGAAGGATGCGTTGATCAATTTGGTTATAAAAGGGAGCTAAGTCCCTGGCTGCGTCCTTTATTATCTGGGGTGGGCAGTTGTCGCCTTTGCAGTTGGAGGGTTTGAGAGAGGCGATGACCTTTTCTGTTTCTGGTATGGAGATTTTAGCGAATCTGAAGAGGTTTGGGCCTGGTGGGTTAGTTATTTTGGCAGGGATGCTAGGTGGTGAGTAGTCGTTAGTGGTTATGGAGTCTTTTTTTAGTGCAATTTTTGTTTGGAGAGTTTTGATTTTGTTGTTTAGGGCGTTTTGGACGCTGGTACACCATTGTTTGTCTTTGGTGATATTATCTGGAGGGGGTGTGGGGGGATTCCAGTTCTCTAAGAATTGTGAATAGTTCCCTGGTATTGGAGCTGGAGTTTTTGATTCTTTCATTGAAAAGGTTCTTTTTGGTGAGTAGGATTTCTTTTTTGTAGTTGTTTGCGAGTTGTTTAAGCTTTAGTTTGTTCTCTTCTGTGGGGGTATTGCGCCATTGAGTTTCTAGTTTCCTTTTTTGCATTCTTAGTTCTTTCAGATGGGGGGTAAACCATGCGTTGAGGTGGGCTTGTTGTTTACGCTTTTGCAGTTTTAGAGGGGCAATAGTGTCTAGTCCTGTCTTCATGGCGTTGTTGTAGCTTTCTACTAGGCACTCTGGGTGTAGGTTGTCGGGGAGAGCATTAAGGGTTGGCAACAGTAGTCGTAGGAGGTTGTCAGGCGTTATGTTTTTCTTTGCTCTAGTGGGCAGTGGTGGTGCCATGATTTTCTTCCCATTGACTTCTTTATGGAGTGAGAGAGTGAAGTCGATGAGGTGGTTGTCTGTCCAGTGTTGAGGGGTAGTTTTGGAGATGGTGGTATCGCAGTTCAGTGTGGCGATCCAGTCCAAGGACCTACCTTTGTTGTGGGTGGGGGTGAGCACTTTTTTGGATAAGGCCGTGTTCAGCAAGCATATTGGCTACGGCTTGTGCTGGTTTGTCATCAGGATCATTGAGACCAAGATTCAGATCGCCTAGTAACAGTATTTGGGAGGTTTCCTTAGTGTTGTTAGCTAAGAGGCTGGATAAATCTGCCTTGAAAGAGCCAACGGGGCCGGGTGGCCTATAGATCAGGTAGATGGTTAAGGTACGACAGTTAGAGATGGGCAATTTGGCTGTGAGGAGTTCGCAGGATTTGAGAGAAGTTTGGGTTGATAGTCTTAGCTCAAGGTCAGTCTTGGCTATTGTAGGGGAGGACTGGCCGCGAGGCCCTCCTCACCTGCAGCCTTCTCCCCAGGTGAGGACCATGACTCGGTGGCCGTCCCCTCATGCCACCCGGGCCCAGGTGGAGGAGGGGTCACCCGCCGACGACATTGCCCACACATATCCGTTCCCTGCATATACCAAAATTCAGTTAGGCCTAGAAGCCATCTTGTTTAGCAAACATGGCGTGAGTTCAGCACACTGTAACGAGGCCCCCACCTTTGGAGGGCCTTTCATGCATCTCCGCCGCCGCAGTAGCCCTGGTAGATCCGCTGCGAGCGTGTTCCCATGAGAAAGTCGGGTATGAGCTAACCCGAGATGCTAACACTAACATTTTATCGTTCACAATGTAATATTGCACCCCGCATGACCTGGTCCGCGAGGCCGGGGTGACGGGAAAAAAGCTGAAGCATCACTATCTGAAGAAAGTAGAAAATAATTCGAGTATTGGTATTAACGAACTACCTCTGTTTAAACAGATCCTGTAAACTGTGAATAAACCATAAAGATGTAACGTTACATGATACCACCCCAGGTCTGGACTAGTGCTGCTATAACCACAGAGAAAGATGTCGACCAAATGTATAGCCTTTATCTGTATAAGTGTTCTTACAATTTTATGTAGAAACCTGAACTCATATATGTTTTCTTAATCACCTAAAGCAGCGAGCATCAATTTCTGTAGGCCATAACCTAGAACTACCTCGTGTAACGTTTAATGTACATAAAATAATCACACCATGTAGTAAATATAATGTTAGGTAACGAAAAGGTACTCGGACCGACTGTATTAAAGAAATGTGTAACGAAATTGAAATATATATGTGTGTTTAAATAACATCAAAATAAGGCGGAGCATTATAAAAGTTCTGCATTCAAAAGTTAGCAACGCACGAGGAAAAAACCTTTGTGAATATATGCAAGGCCATTCTCCCTCCCACCCTACCAAGCCTGCCAGATAAAGAAGCTAAGGCATGTGCCGCGCTCCCTCACCTCCCCCAACCAAGCTGGAGCCGCTTCAGAGAGTCAGAGGCCCCGGTACCGCCCCCAAGGCCACAGCCCGCCACCTGTGTTATTTACAGCACGGTAATAAACCCACGTTCGAATCCACTGATCTACCAGCACCCTCTCGTAAATCCCACAACCCCCCCCTAGACCGCCCCAAGAATCATGACGACCCCCATCACTGGGACAAGACACAGAGACCCATTTATATAATAACTTCTAACGCGGCAGACAGACATGTATCATTCGGCTCAGGCCCCAGAGCCCAGCCCCTCGACCTAAAATACCGGTCAATAGGACACAGGTAAATCTCACCCCAACCGACAACCACCGGACCTCTCACGAGGTGCATTCCTCATGTGTTGCGTTTATTCTATAAGACAAACTGCTGAGCGATTTATTGATGAACTTAGATGTCGTTTCTTGAATAACTGCAGTGTGCATGGCCTAGGGCAAACGAGTCAGGAAAGGTATTCATCTTTGTCACAGGCTGCCCCAGCATACCAACACCGCTCGGATGACCTCAAGCTGGCCTGCCAGGCCCAACCCAACCCACGAGGCTGACCAGTGACGTCCTCACGCCAAGACCAACCACGCTGCAGCAACACCTATAGTTAGTCGACGCCACCCAATCCCAATTAACTTGTGCCCCCTATAGTGTGTAGGTTCTGATGACGTTTTTTGTATTAGAAATACGCCTGTCTTTGCTATTGTCAGACAGAGCGCTCTCGGAGGTTGCAGAGTTCTTTGCATGCCCTAATCTTTGGATAAACTCCCACTTACGCTCACCCGCACTCTGTCTTGGTCTTATTCCCACTACGGGAGAGTCCCTTATTGTCTCTCATTGCGGGGAGGATCGTGCTGGAATTGGGGGCGCTTCCTTTCAGTGGTGACCCCGATAGCGTGATATCTCCAAATTATTTTTCCTAACTCCTTTTTAACGACCCCCTTGTAGCACGAGAATCTCCGGTCGAGAAGGGATACGCACGGTGAGCCGGCTCCGGGAGGCTGCCCGCCAACGGCGACCGGCACAATAAGAAGTGCGCACTCAATGAGAAAAGGTACGGGATCCCGATTGGAAAAAAATCCCCTTTGAGTGCCGCTCGCCGGAGCCAGGGGCTGACCGTTGAGTTACCGGTGACACCGCCTGGACGGACCCAGTTTCGGAGACTATCGGTTCAAGACGGGCACGTGAGTACTGAGTGCGAGCGATCGTAAAGGGGAAGGGAGGGGAAATTGTGAACAAAGGAACGGGGACAGGTAGAGGAGAAGAATAACGGGGGTCTACTAAAGACGGGTCTTGGAACTTTCTTTATCTTTTCTTTGCATATGGCCATTAGGAGTAAGAAATAAGTGAAGTGGTAGAAGTGACGGAAACCTAGCTCCGAAAGGGGGTGGAAGGCGGCGCCGCATAGTGCTATCTAAACTAGTACTGGGAATATATGAAGAAGTAAGAAATAAGTTATTGGTGTCTGGCAAAGGGAGACACCGGGAATATTTTTTAGTGATTGCTACTCTCTCTATTTCTTTTTTCCATTCCACGGGGCAGGGGGAGAAAGCGAAAAGGGTATAAGGTAAATATACTTGTAGAAGAACTATAAAATAGGGAGCACATTTTTAGGAGTGGGGATTAAGTAGTGGCACGTACAGACGTGAACATAGTAACCTTAGCAGAAAAACAGGGACAGCTGGCCAGGGAGGAAAGGGAGGAAAAAAAAAGACGAGGTGTGAGTGGAAAAGCATTGTGAAGGGTGCGCGCACCGTGTGAGTGTTGGAGACGAACGGTTGACCGCGAGGTGGCGCCAGAGAGTGTTGACCATAACTGGTATTTGATCAGTTGCGAGTGAAATCCCATGAGAGTGTATGGGAATGGGAAGGAGATGAGCTATGGTAAGTGAGAAAGGACTTGCGCAGTGAATAAAATTGGGTGATAATTTTTGAGACGTCCGCTCTTGTCTGTTCCATACAGGTATACATACACATATCTACACCTAACTAAAAGTAAAAAAGGTGGACACGGCTGTGTTAGTGATTTAGAATATGGGGGCCGAAACTCCCTTGTCACATATTTGTAAGAGCTTACCGGGATACGCTGAACGAATAAATAAATATCACGATCAATGGGTAACAGAATTGAAAGGGGAGGGTCTGCCCCAGATTTGGCCCGAGGGAGGGTCTTTTGACAAAAGCGTTCTTGATATGGTACGAGCATGCATTAGCCTCAAGTATAAGGGGAAACAATGGCAAAATAGGAAGGAGATATTAGACCTCTGGAGATTGTTTGAGGAAGTACCCCCACCCAAAGCTCCGGCACCAAATAGTGATCTACCTTCCACCACAGATAATCCACTGATGATTCCAAGAGAGGAAAAGGAACAGCTAAGTACGGAACAACCTACGGAGGTGATTAGTTTGTACCCGATATTACCTAAACCAGCCCCCGCAGCAGGGTATAGCGACCCTACTTATGTGCCTCCCCCCACAACTGGTACACTACAAAGACCAACAGCCCCCCCGCCATACGAAAGCACCAGAGAGCGCGCCCAGGGAAGCACACAGAGGGTGGATATAGAGAAGCTAACAAGTGACTTAGAGTCAAGGCTTACTGTGGCAAGGGATGAACTCTCAAGAATAAAAGACATATGTGAGCGCACGGCGTGCGCCCCTATACAATCAGGACGCACGTCTAGAGCGTCGAGCGAAAGTAGACACATTGAGGAAGGATGGAAAAAGGGGGAAATACTGTTCAGAATTGAGGAAGAGCCGACACGAATAATAGAGATAGGAGCAGTAGAAGGGAGCATTGGTGATGTATCACGAGAGAGAGGGATCAGAGAGGACTTGTTATGTGATGTCAGAGGAGGGTTGGATGAGAGTGATAGGTTGAGTATGGCAGTAGGAGGGGAAAGCGAGGAGGTGGACGGTGCATGTTCGCTAGGGACTATAGACGACGAATGGATGGGACGACTAAGAAATAGGGTGGGGAAGATGGCGTCATTGGAGTCAGCAGCGACTAAGGAAAGGGAGGGTGCAACGGCAAAAGGGAAGCTACAACTTCCATTGATACACAGAGGGGGGGGGAGACCAAACTATATACCATGGGCTCAGATGGATAAGGCTAATTTAATGAAATTATTGCCCCAGCTGTCAGGAGGGGCGAGCAAGTGGATATATGCATTTGAGAAACAATGCGATGTGAAAAGCCTACTAGTAACAGCAGTAGGAGATCAAGCGGACAGAGTATGGGCTAAGGCTGGTTTCCCGGCAGTGACGTTGGACTGTGATCGCCATGATGGGGCTTCCTTTAATACAGTACGAGCAAGGGTGTGGGACGCACTGCGGGAGACATTCCCAGATACCCCTGATTTACAGTCAGTAATGCAATGTACAATGAATGACGGGGAGGATGCTATGGATTACATTCTCCGGGTGCAGGAGATGTGGAGAGCGGAAACGGGCACGCCCTGGCACCAATCCACATCTCTATTTTATTTTATCATTAAGAGAGGGCTCCCAAAAGAGGTGCAGAAGGCACTCGATAAAATAGCGGGCGTTGAGGCAAAGGGGTGGCCAGAGATCCAAAGTATAATAGTGCACCATTGCAAAAGGATCAAAGAGAGAGAGAGGGAAGTAGCACAGAAAAGGTTGGCAGACGAGGCGAAGTTGGTACAATCAAAACTGGTGAAGGTTGCAGCAGCGGTAGCAGGGCTCCCACTCATGAGGGAGGGAGACGAAGGAGAGGAGGGGCAAATAGCAATACAAGGAAGAATAGCAGCAAATTGGGCAGGACAAGGACAACGACAGTGGACTGAGCAGGAGCAGAACGGAGGTCCAACGTGGCAAGAGTGGGCCCCAAGAGGGGGAAGAGGTGGGTACAGGGGCCGAAGAGGAGGACAAGGGTATGGAGGAATGGGAGGAAATGGGTGGCAGGGTCCCAGAGGTCCACAGGGGAGCTGCTGGAATTGTGGGAGATGGGGGCACTACTCAAGAGAGTGCAGGAGCAGACAAAACAACGGGTTCCAGGAGATAGAACAGTACGGTCACCCCCACCCAGGAAGCCCCTACGGCCTCCCCATGGGACAATACCAACAACCAGAAAATGTAGGACAAAGAAGTAACGCACAACTACACGGACATCAGTACAGAACACAAAACCACCCACAGAATAATGACAATATGCAATACACGCCAGGTAACACTTTCGCCACAGTAGCTAACGGAGCTCCTGCTCCCGCACCTTACAGCGGGGTGTCAGTAGTTTCGGGGAACATTTTTGATCAAGGGGGGGCAATGAGACACCCCGCATAGGACAGCCCACAGAGAGCACTTGCGTGTCCAGTACTATCTACGACCCACAATGCATCAGAGGAACCATTGATAGGAGCGCAGATAGGAGACAAGCAGTTCATATTCATGGTGGATTCGGGAGCGGAGAAATCATGCATTAGAGAGGGCCGGTTCCCGTTATCTAATAGAACGTTAGAGACGCAGGGGTTCTCTGGGGCTGTAATTGAAGTTCCTTACACAGAGGCATTGGATGTGACAGTGGGGGGTAAAACAGTGAAAGCACCCTTACTGTACTATGAACACTCTCCCATTAATTTACTGGGGAGAGATCTCTTAAGCAAACTAAATATGACAATATCATTCACAGGGAGCGGTATCGTATGTTCGACGCCAGGCATATGCCCCCTCCGCATATTAGCAGTAATACACGGCCACACAATCATGCAAGAGATCAGAGGGTTACCAAGAAACGAGGAGATGTTTGTTGAGGGCATGAGAACATTGGCTCTCATAGTACCAGAACTAAAAAGGATGGATTGGAGGATTCCAGCCGAATTCCTTTTCCGCCCCATAGCAAGCCCCGACACTGCTCCCGGGTCAGTGCTATCTTTGGATTTACACGCAGTACACGTGTCAGCAAACAGAATATGTGTGATTGGCGTGGACATGGAAGGATGTGAGTGGCGGACAGTACTGTGTACAAATGCAAATATCCCACTGAGGGAGCTCTCGGACGAGGAACTATTTTCTGACACTGAGACAGATGGCGAAATAGTGATGGAACTAGCAATGCCGTGCGACATTGTAGTTACAGCCAGGAAAACTCAAGTTGAATTAATGGCAGTAGTAGGAGCACCACACGCATTTTTTGATGACGACATGAGGTTAGTACCCACTAACATATGGACAAATGGCCCCCATGATGTGGGGTTATTACATGGGGTTCAGCCTGTGGTAATAAAACTGAAACCGGGAGCAATTCTACCCCGGGTAAAACAATATCCACTGTCACGCGAAGCAGAAGAAGGGATCAGAGAGACACTAGATGCACTGCTAGCACAAGGAATAATAGTGCCCTCAAACTCCCCATGCAACACATGCATTTACCCGATTAAAAAGGCGAAGGGAGGTTCATGGAGGATGATACAGGATTTACGCCCACTCAATGATGTGATTCAGAAGGAGTTCCCTTTAGTCCCAAACCCGGCGACAATACTGTGCAACATTCCGAAAACGGCATCCCACTTCACAGTTATTGACTTAAAAAATGCATTTTTCTCGATTCCCTTAGCAGAAGAGAGCAGGTACTTAACAGCGTTTACACTAGGGGGGAGGAGGTTCGAACACTGCAGACTACCACAAGGATATTGCGAGAGCCCAAGCATATTCAACAGGGTACTACATGAAGATCTGGGGAATTTGTCTGTAGAAAGCACAGTGATTCAGTACGTTGATGATTTATTGATTTGTGCACAAACTGAGGAAGAGTGCAGAAAGGACTCAATAACACTCCTGACATTATTGGCCAATAAAGGGTACAAGGTGGACAAGGGGAAGTTACAATACTGTCTGACAGAGGTCCTATACTTGGGACAGCTGATATCAAAGGATGGCAAGCGGATCATACCAGACAGGGCACAGGCGATTAGAACAGTTGGGGAGCCCAAAACAGTAAAAGAGATGCAGAAATTTCTGGGTATGTGCAACTATTGCCGAGCATGGATATTGGATTATGCAGCGTACACAAGGCCCTTGTTACAGGCACTAAAAGAGGCACAGCAGGACAACAAACACATAGAATGGACAGGAGAGATGAACACAGCATTTAACTCATTAAAGGAACTGATATCAAGCGCTCCAGTACTGGCAAACCCAGATTATGGGCGCGAATTCTTCTTATTTTCACACTGCAAAGGAACACTGATGACAGCAGTACTGACACAAAAGACATCGTTAGGGCACAAACCACTGGCTTACTATAGTGGCACCCTAGACGCAGTAATGCAAGGTCATTTCGCGTGCGAGCAATCCCTAGCTGCAGCCGCGTTCGCGATTGAGAAAAGTGCCACGATAGTGATGGGCTGTCCTGTGACACTGTTTGTGGAACACTCACTCTTTGCAATATTAGAGCGATCAAAGAGCACATTGACGACACAGCGCGCCACAGCATATGAAATAATACTTTCCAGCGCAAACATCCACATAGTAAGATGTAAAACAGTGAACCCGGCCACATTCATCACAGAGGCGTGCACCGTAGAGGACATGCAGAACCATAACTGCGCTACGTACACAGGTGACGAAGGTCAGGATCAAGTGATTTTTGAGAATGCCCTGAACGAGGGAGAGGTGTATTTCGTGGACGGGTCAGCATCAATAGACATGGAGACAGGAGAGAAACATGTGGGTATGGCAGTTGTACGATTAGAGGAAGATGAATACGAGACACTAGTGCAACACCGCCTCCCATCACACTATTCAGCCCAAGCAGCAGAACTAATAGCGCTAATAGAAGCCTTGCATGCCGCCAAAGGGTGTGCAGTGACAATATATACCGACTCAGCATACATGACAACAACAGTACACGGCGGGTTGGCACGGTGGGGGCGGAGAGGGTTTCGACGAGCAGATGGAACACCAGTTCAACATGCAGAATTATTGAAAGAACTGATTGAGGCCCTGCAAGAGCCCACGGCAGTGGCCATCGTAAAATGCCAAGCCCACACCACAAATACAGATTTTATATCTTTGGGGAACGCGGCAGCAGACGCCGCTGCCAAAGAAGCTTCGTATTTACAGAAAGGTGTAGTAGGAGAGTACATGTTGCACCACACAGCAAGCCAAGAGGTCCCCACAGGATACAACATGATGCCCACACAGGAAATAATAGAGCTGCAAGAGGGGGCTAGTGCAGAAGAAAAATTGCTGTGGACTAAGAGGGGATGCAGCAAATCGCCGACTGATTTATTGTGGCGACAAAAAAGTTCAGGAAAAGCGGTAATGCCAGTTACATTGTTAGAAATAGCATTTCAACAACTACACTTTCCCGCACATAACGCAAAGCAACACATAATGGCGGACATACAAGAAGATTGGTTTGCACCTTGCCTCCATGAACACATCACAAGGCTGGCTTTAGAATGCACGACATGTCAGATTTACAACTCAGGTATGACATTGCGCACACTGAGAGGAACGATACCAAAACCAAATGGCCCATTCAGAGAGCTCCACATTGATTATGTAGACATGGGAGAAAGATGTAACGGGGCTCGCTACATGATTGTGGTTGTATGTCCATTTTCAAGGTGGGTGGAGGCAGGCCCCTGTGCGCGCCCAGATGCGAAGGGCGCCGCGAAGTTCCTAGTGCGGGAAGTATTCCCGCGCTGGGGGATTTGCGACGTTATTCGCTCAGACAACGGCACACATTTTGTTAATGAACTATTCAAGGAAGTGACTACGCTACTGGGAATAAAGCACAAATTATGTTCGATTTATCATCCTCAAAGTAATGGCGTAGTGGAAAAGATGAACGGTCTGTTAAAAAGCAGATTGTCAAAACTGTGTTTTTCCCTTAAAAAGACCTGGATGTACTGCCTGCCTTTGGCCCTGTTTGAGTTACGAAATCAGCCAAGTAAAGACCACCATTTGTCCCCGCATGAGATCGTCACGGGAAGGAGAATGCACACAGCGCATTCGCCTCTCCGTGAACGTTCTGATGCACACAGAAGTGCAGCGATATTGGGAGAGGAGTTCACAGAGTATTTGAAAAAACTGACACGGGCAGCGCGCGTAATTGCAAAGCAACTAGCCCCCCCCTCTACAAGAGAGGAGGGGAACACAACAGAAACAGAGACACTGCCTGAAAAACCATTACAACTAATGCCTGGTGACCTCATATATGTCAGAAGTTTTGTGCGAAGGTGGAATGCGCCACGTTTCCATGGCCCTTATGAGGTAGTGTTTTGCACACCCACAGCAGTAAAGGTGAAGGGCCTACGATACTGGGTACATTTGACAGACGTACGCAGAGCCTATAGCGCCGTGGAAGGTGAGGTACAGGACGAGGCACAGGCAACTGCGGACAATGAAGTGGTGCAGAATGAATGATGGGAATTTTGTGTGCATTAAGTGATGAACATTGAACGCGACTGGCGCACAAGTGTACTGAAATAAATATGTGTATATATATATATATAATTCTTTACAACTTTTGAAGGTTTTTGTGGTTTTTTTGTTTTAGAGAAGTTTTTTTTTTTTTTTTCTTCTCGACTTTCCTCTTTATATATGAAATAATGTACGGATAATAATGATTGTAAAGTTACCTTGCCTGTGGACACACCCCCTCCCTCACCCACTCCCATACTTTGTCGGAAAAAAAAATGTCACAACGTTATAAATGTTTACATGCTTGTACTTAATGCACTTATGTTTCAAACAGGATTTACTATGGCATCGAATGGGCAGCCTGCAACTAATAGATTTGTTAGATTTAGAGAAATGTTAGTAGATAGATTGACATATTCATACGAATGTGGTTTATCAATGTGTGTTATTGTGTTCTTCATCTCAATATTTTGCCTAGTGACATATTGGGTCATAGCGTTCATCTCTACCGAGATGAACGAGGGGGCAGGGGGGAGTAACACCACCCTTGCCCCTGGCACGAATTCAATTACAAGTATGAATATTAAAGAAGGTGATTTTTTGGTCTGGGATGGATCACGTCTTGTATGGGGTTACTACACTGCACCACCCACTGCTGCCCCGTCACAATCAAGATATAAAGATATGGAAAATGACACAATGCCCCTACCTAAAATATATAACAGCCCCACTACCCTTCCCGCCCCAATACAAAACAGCGATTTGTTGTTTATTGAGGAAAATGGAAAGGTAATTACGATGACAGAACACAAGCTCCTGTATGAGGAATTGGAAAAGGGGGGTGGGAATGGGAAAGGGGGACCTATTATTTCACCTATCGAAACTAAAAGGTATAGGAGGGGGGAGAGAAGTAGGCGAAGAAGAGAGACAAGTAGGAGGGGGTATGATGAGTACTATGGGTTAGGATTGGACAAGATGGAAGACCCACGACACCCCCACCAAGCAAATAAATGGTATGCAGATATGAGTACAACAGCTAAACAGACAACCAATGAAAGCTGCTATGTCTGTTCGCTCATCCCCCATGCATCAGGTACACCCAAAGTGTTGTTGCCAAGAGAATTGCCCATTGTGGATGCCCAATGTCTCCTTCATCTCACACTGTGTAGAATAAAGAACACCTTCCAAGCACACGATGTCTCTTTCAAAATGATACAGGACAACAAAACGTGCTATTCAAAAGCGTCTGGAGTGGTCTGTCTTAAAGAACCTTTCTTTGCAATACAAGGGACACTGTTTTCCGAAAACAAATGGAAAGATGAAGAAGTACTGTGCAAAGCGGAAGCACTGAGAGGTGTCCAACCAGACAAGCTGCGGTGGATGGAAAAAACGTGCTTACCAATATGGAAAGAACACATCTCTAAACTAACATGGGTAACAGCGATGGAGAAACCCTTCAAGCTACAAAGTGAAATACAAAACGAACTATGTTTCAAGGGAGAAGGAAAAGTGGCAATGGGAGCGAACAAAAACTGTAACAAAACTCTCACCATCCCAGACATGAAAAAAGGAACAGCAGCACTAATGGACACATACTGGGTATGCGGGAATCAGGCTTACTTGCACCTTCCCCAGGCCTGGAGTGGCAGCTGCTCAATGGCCACTTTGCATTCGGCCCTAATGGTGATTCCAGAAAGTCACGTCGACGAAAATAAAAGGACGCAAGGAAACGTGAACAAGGATGCGACGTCTCCCACTGCAGAAGCGCACCTCTATGTCCTGTCCTCCGGAGGGAAAGAAGAGGAGCTATCACGGAACAAGCGAGCATCAAACTACATATCACAAGCATCATCCGATTTATTGGCACAGATCCCAGACAGGTATCGCCTGTTCAGCTCCGTGGAAACATTTTTTGCCTCACTAGTTTCAAGTGTCCAAGCAAGAGCAAATGCAAAATGGCTCCAGATCACACGGTGGGAACTGATTCAGCTGGCCAATGACACTGAAGAGGGGTTCAACATAATAAAGGTGGAACTACGAGCTCTGCGACTAATGACCATGCAGAACAGGTATGTTCTGGACCTGCTAACAGCGATCGATGGAGGTGTTTGCCGAAAAATAGGAAGTGCGTGCTGCACGTTCGTACCTTCTGAAGACGCAGAAAATGGGTCCCTGTCCCACGTCATTGAAGCAGTACACAACCTGGGAGAGAAGATGAAGCTGGAAGGTGGGGCTAAAGATAGCTCATGGTTCGACAATATCTTCTCCTGGGTTCCCTCATGGCTTGGACTGGCGATGAAGTTCTTGATACCAGTTGTAGTGGTCCTCCTCGTGGTGTTCTGCCTGTGCCAGGTGGGCCTCCGATGTTGTGCTAACGCAGTCCCTAACGGTGCAATGATGATGGTGACAATGGGCAACTCTGGTGGTACAATTAAGGCGACACAAGAGGTACATGTACAGACAGGAACAGATAACACTCCCAGATACCAGTTAGTGCCTATGTGCCGTGATAAGTACATAGTAGATAAACTATGGCACACCACTATCAAAGAACCCCGAGATGTGGAACTGGAATGGTATGAGGAGGTCTGGGTAGACTTGGAAGGAACTGGTGACTGTATATATTTAACATGCACCCCAGATGAGTATGCTAGACGAGGTGAGAGCTTGAGGGGGGTATGCAGAGCCTGGATGCCTAGAAAAGGAACACCTGCATGGGATGACGCAGTGATAGAGGAGCAAGAATGTAGAAGATTAGAAGAGCTAAAGAATTCGTTACTTTAGTAACGAAAGGGGGGAAATGTAGGGGAGGACTGGCCGCGAGGCCCTCCTCACCTGCAGCCTTCTCCCCAGGTGAGGACCATGACTCGGTGGCCGTCCCCTCATGCCACCTGGGCCCAGGTGGAGGAGGGGTCACCCGCCGACGACATTGCCCACACATATCCGTTCCCTGCATATACCAAAATTCAGTTAGGCCTAGAAGCCATCTTGTTTAGCAAACATGGCGTGAGTTCAGCACACTGTAACGAGGCCCCCACCTTTGGAGGGCCTTTCATGCATCTCCGCCGCCGCAGTAGCCCTGGTAGATCCGCTGCGAGCGTGTTCCCATGAGAAAGTCGGGTATGAGCTAACCCGAGATGCTAACACTAACATTTTATCGTTCACAATGTAATATTGCACCCCGCATGACCTGGTCCGCGAGGCCGGGGTGACGGGAAAAAAGCTGAAGCATCACTATCTGAAGAAAGTAGAAAATAATTCGAGTATTGGTATTAACGAACTACCTCTGTTTAAACAGATCCTGTAAACTGTGAATAAACCATAAAGATGTAACGTTACATGATACCACCCCAGGTCTGGACTAGTGCTGCTATAACCACAGAGAAAGATGTCGACCAAATGTATAGCCTTTATCTGTATAAGTGTTCTTACAATTTTATGTAGAAACCTGAACTCATATATGTTTTCTTAATCACCTAAAGCAGCGAGCATCAATTTCTGTAGGCCATAACCTAGAACTACCTCGTGTAACGTTTAATGTACATAAAATAAATCACACCATGTAGTAAATATAATGTTAGGTAACGAAAAGGTACTCGGACCGACTGTATTAAAGAAATGTGTAACGAAATTGAAATATATATGTGTGTTTAAATAACATCAAAATAAGGCGGAGCATTATAAAAGTTCTGCATTCAAAAGTTAGCAACGCACGAGGAAAAAACCTTTGTGAATATATGCAAGGCCATTCTCCCTCCCACCCTACCAAGCCTGCCAGATAAAGAAGCTAAGGCATGTGCCGCGCTCCCTCACCTCCCCCAACCAAGCTGGAGCCGCTTCAGAGAGTCAGAGGCCCCGGTACCGCCCCCAAGGCCACAGCCCGCCACCTGTGTTATTTACAGCACGGTAATAAACCCACGTTCGAATCCACTGATCTACCAGCACCCTCTCGTAAATCCCACAACCCCCCCCTAGACCGCCCCAAGAATCATGACGACCCCCATCACTGGGACAAGACACAGAGACCCATTTATATAATAACTTCTAACGCGGCAGACAGACATGTATCATTCGGCTCAGGCCCCAGAGCCCAGCCCCTCGACCTAAAATACCGGTCAATAGGACACAGGTAAATCTCACCCCAACCGACAACCACCGGACCTCTCACGAGGTGCATTCCTCATGTGTTGCGTTTATTCTATAAGACAAACTGCTGAGCGATTTATTGATGAACTTAGATGTCGTTTCTTGAATAACTGCAGTGTGCATGGCCTAGGGCAAACGAGTCAGGAAAGGTATTCATCTTTGTCACAGGCTGCCCCAGCATACCAACACCGCTCGGATGACCTCAAGCTGGCCTGCCAGGCCCAACCCAACCCACGAGGCTGACCAGTGACGTCCTCACGCCAAGACCAACCACGCTGCAGCAACACCTATAGTTAGTCGACGCCACCCAATCCCAATTAACTTGTGCCCCCTATAGTGTGTAGGTTCTGATGACGTTTTTTGTATTAGAAATACGCCTGTCTTTGCTATTGTCAGACAGAGCGCTCTCGGAGGTTGCAGAGTTCTTTGCATGCCCTAATCTTTGGATAAACTCCCACTTACGCTCACCCGCACTCTGTCTTGGTCTTATTCCCACTACGGGAGAGTCCCTTATTGTCTCTCATTGCGGGGAGGATCGTGCTGGAATTGGGGGCGCTTCCTTTCACTATGATGGCCAGACCGCCTCCTCTGTTGGTAGATCTGTCCGTTCTGATTATTTGGTAGTTTTCAGGGATGGCTATTGAGAGTGCTGGGCCTGCTGCTTCATGCAGCCAGGATTCGGTAATCGCTAGGAGGTCGAGGTTGTTGGTGGATAGGGTGTCTGCTATTTCTGTGGCGTGGGCTACTAGTGATCTACAGTTGATTAAGGCTCCGGATATAGTAGTTATGTTGGGTGTGTCCTGGATAGTTATCGGGATGAGTTTGGGTTGGGTGGAGCTATTGCGAGAGAGGGTATCTCGGGAAGTGTGATTTTTAGGGGGAGTTTTGTCCGTGGTATTAGTAGTTTGCGTTAGTGTGGAGAAGGGGTTCTTACACCGGGTAGTCGTTTGATTATAGACGGTTAGGGAAGTTTCTATAAGGTTCATAGATAGGAGACAATCTAGACCTAAGTCTCAGATTTCTATCCTTAGGAGGGTTTGTTATGATGGCAGTGGTCATAATGGCTATGATGGCACAGGTAAGTAGTGCCGTCTGGGCTAGTTTAGTCAAACTAAGGTCATTTTGTTCGTTTAGTTTGACAGGTCATTGTCAAACTATGCTGAGGACATACTAACATCTAAGTGTAGATGAAGGGGGGACGGGACTTCTGTGCTATACCTAGCCTATGTTGTAGTTGGAACACATCTAGGCTAGTCAATGCAAAACACATAAGCTAAATGCAGTAGTAGGCGCAGGGCACATCTAGGCCAGTCAATGCAAAACACACATAGGCTAAATGTAATTGTGGGCGCAAGGCACATCTAGGCTAGTCAGTGCAGAACACACATAGGCTAAATGCAATTGTAGGCGCAGGGCACATCTAGGCTAGTCAATGCAAAACACACATATGCTAAATGCAATTGTAGGCACAGGGCACATCTAGGCTGGTCAATGTAGCCTAGTAACAATAATAGATTAAGATACATGTAATTATTTGAAGCAATGAAGGTAAAGCTAAATATGGCGGGCACAGTGAAGGCTATGAGTACATATGACTGGTGAAGCAGTGATGGTTCAGCTAAATGCTATAGACCCCTATAAGGGCTGATCATACAACAATAGTAGGGGCTGTTACTTTCATCAGTCTAGGTCAAATAGATTAATAGTTAGGCAGTAATTCAGTGGATGCAGCATGTAGGATACATTTGTCTATTCATCATCTCGCAAAAGTGGGGGGGGGTCATATAAAAGCACTATGCAGGCACATGATATATTACAGTCACTAACGGGAGCATGGTGAGCAGAGAAGTCCTTGGCTTCGGCAGCTGCTGGTGGGAGTAGATTGGGAGGGTGTACTGGGTACGAAACACAAGTTAAATGCAGACACGTTTAGGGATTTTTAAAGAGAGTCACAAAATGCCAGCCACTAGGCTTTAATTTTACCTTCAAGACGCATGGGTGCCGGGGTAAGCCACACAGGGATTCCGGCAGAAGCAGAAGGCTGGTGACAGGAGGCAGCCTTGTTTCCTGTGCCTTGGTGAGGTGGGCCGGCTTTATGCCTGCCAGCGCCTGAGCCCGATAGGCCAAGAAGTAGTACCAGTAGCCTATCCGGAGCCAGGCAGCTGGGCTTAGGTAGGGGTAGGTGGAGGTGCTAGTCAGCCAGTTTTCGGGTCGCCATCTTGGAATAGGTACTCCTCATGGTGCTCAATGGTGGATTCAAAGAACAGGGGGCAAAAAAAGATTTTGGCAGCGTTTTTGCATTTTAAATAAAATCGGATGTGCAACATGCACGCACTTCGGAATTTAGAGGTGCTCAGATGAATTTGAGCGCCTGTGCCAAGTAGCTGCAGAATGGCAATCTGCTTACCAGAAATGCTCTGGAGGGGGGCTATGGAACAAAATGGTTGTGGCAGACTGGAAGCAACATGCCAGTGCTACAGACATCCCACTGACTTTGAAAGACTAAAAAAATTAACGGACTTCCCATTTGTGTGTAATAACGTTGATGAAGATTTTGCAATTTCCCTGGGCGCTTTTTGCAGCTTGTGGATGGTTTGGTACTTAAACACACTGCTTTCAGAGAGCACAATAAAACTCAAGGGTAGATGTTCAAAGACTGACCAGGAGCATTAGGGTAAATGGGCCAACCTTGGCACAACCAAAGCATGGCCCAATAGGTTCACTGCCCCCTCCCTCCTACACCCGCGCCCCACTCCGACATCTTATTAATTTAAGACGTTAATGCAGCCAGCCAAGACAGAAGCAGGCCTAGAACCCAAATTATTTCGGAAGCATTCTTTTGGGATCTGAGCAGCCGTTTCTATAGCCTTGAGAGGCCTAGGGGAGAACGAGATAAAAACAGTGGATAGGTGGGAATCTGAGTGCTTCAAAAATATGTGCACATCAAAAACAGAGTGCCTTTACCAATCGAATGTTTTTCATTGCCAAGATGACCAACTAGAAAGGGCGTCTGGGTCACTGCGTGTAGCAGTCAAGAAAGAGAAGCAATACAGATAAATAGTGTGTAACCCACTTGTACTCCCATTAACAAACACTCTCAACAAAATAAAAGGAGTAAAACTACTCCAGCAAGTGGCCACCAGGGGGCGCATGGATGCAGCTGGCCTTCACGCAAGCTCCCGGCTTAAGTGTCTTGTAAGAGGAATTAAGTCCCCCACTTCTGGATCCCCCCCCCCCCTCGACCCGTACGATGTGTGAACATCCCCAGCACAAGTTGAGTGAAAAAACAGAGAATCCACCCCTGAATGCGGAAGATATAGCCTCCGTACCAGGAGTCGAAAGCGAAAGTGAATCCTGCCTCCAGCAGGGCCGTGTCACGTGGAGAGACGGAGCGGTGAACTCCGCTGAAGAAAAAGGGGGGGAACAGTCTGGACGCACCGGTTATGAGGAGATACTACCTTTGTGGCCCCCCCCCCACCCCACGTCACTTGGCAGCTGCAGGCGAGTGAATCTTGTGCGGTCCGTTGCGTACAGTGGAACCCTACCGCCTGGGGACCTGCAAGAGGATAGGGTGGCCGCGCTCCAAGAGGCGGAAGGCCTCAGGAGATGGGTTTGAGAGCAACACCCATGGAGCAGAACACCCAGCGGATTACTGTGTGAGGGTCCCAATCACTGCAAGACCCTGCAGACCGGACCTGCTTCGCCTCTCCAGTGCCTGGTCCTGAGACCCGGCGGGAGAGCTGCAACAGCCACGCGGCACTAACCCGAACGGACAGAACTCGCACATACAAGAGCCCCAGGACACGCCCGCCCTGCTGTGAAGGACTGGCTCTCCGCCCACGGATTCCGCGGGATGGGCACGCTATACTGCATACCTTGAGGTGAGGGAGCGCAGCCTATCGCACTACGGTCAACTTTGAGCCCTTTTCCCTGAAATCTGTCGGGGCATAGACCCCAAAAGCTTGCTTGACCCCCCTCCACTCCCCACCCCCAAGCCTGTACCAGTGCAATGGCATCGCCGCATGAAAGCTGAGCCCAGTGCAGCACACATCCATAAGTAGCAAGACAGCAACCGCCATAGACACAATCTGAAGGGGGCTATGAGAGATAATGTCACAGCCTTGAGGCCTGTAAGCAATGCTTCCACAACCCCCTCATCCCCCACCTCTACTCGCGGTGGCGAATGAGACCTCCCCCCACGCCAACAAAGCTGGTCGACCTCTGCAAGGAGTAGGCAAACCCCAGGTGACATTTCCACTCAGACTGCCCTTGGAAGAGGAGCCCCTTGTGCTATGAAGAGGCACTGACCCACACTATCTCAGTGGGCTTAAACTGTGCGATGAGAAACTTCCCGTTAAGGAGGAAAGAGCTGGAGACTATCACTGCGTAGCGCATACCGAACCTACACATCCAACAAGAGAGACTGAGCACTGGGTGCACCGCGCTGTCCCTCGCTGAGTGCAGGAGGGGGACGATTCCATATGTAGGCTGTTGGTGCCATCCGGAGAGAGGGGCATAGTGAGGGGGCACGCTCTTAACCACAAGAAAAATCCTTGAGCTCACAGATCATAAATCTGGGCAACATGACCCGCCATTGATCATACCCTCTCCCAGTGGCAGTGGGGGCAGACTAGCACAAGAACACACATCAGGGCAAACAATGGCCGCTGCAAACCGTCCAGCAGAAACAAAGGGAGTATTGGGGCATGTGCCCTGCTTCGCTAAGCAAGGCAAGGACCTATTGAAACTACTGCGTCCATAGCCCCAGAAATGCAACGGGAACACACGGTTTAGGATTGCTCGTTGCTCTAGAAGAGGACCCGTAGTTGAATCAATACCCCCACCAGCAAACAGGGCTCCTGTGCAATAAACCCAGTGGAGTGCGCTGACATAACGTGTCGGGGGCAGAGGAGATACTGGTCTGCACGTATGTGCTGCTCATCATCCAGAGTGGATGACACCAGTGAAATCACACCCCAGCCAGGAGCAGCGTCAGTGTACTACGGACCGTCACTAATTGCGTCATAATCGCCCACCACTTACAGACTCTGCCAGCTGTAGTAGGCCCTCACTGCTGAGGGTATTTGCCAACAAGGTAGGAACAAGTCCCCACAACTTGAGGAGAAGCAACAAAGGGTTGGGCCCCCAACCTTGAGGCGTGTGCCCTCCTATGTTGCTCCGGGCAAACGCTGGTTGTAATAGCAAGTGACCAAAGCCCGGAGTGCGTCTAGACAACACAAGGTGCGCAACTGCCCACCTCTTTAGAAGAAGATTCTCTGTCTAAGTCTATAATCCCCCTCCCATCAAACCACCACCCCTTGTGGTGAATACATCAAAATAAATTGCCGACTCTTCCGATTACATGAAAAACCCAACCTTGTGAGGGTTGGACCCCAAGTCCTGGGGTGTGTGCCCTCCCTCAAGGCTCGGACCTGAGAAAAGAAGAGGAAACAGGAGTTACACCCTAGGAAAATAATTCTGGGCATTCCATCTGTGATGATCACACCACCAGAGAAAAGCTCTAATAAGTAGCGACAAAAGTGAGGGGAGAGACATCGAGAAGGTGCAGGAAAACACGCACAAGTGCTGACAGAAAAGTGCATGGAAATAAGGCAAAAGCTCCCCTCATATAGGTATATTCCACTCTGCATTCATCAAGGATCCGCTCATAAACCCACTATTGCGACCTCAGGGGCTGATGCTGCAGCCACCAAAGGAGGCGTAACAGCCTTACTCGAAAAAATAAAAAATATGAGCAGATATTGGACGGAAGGTCAACAGAATCACGCAGTGAACCAACAAAATGGAGGAGAGACTTGAACACTCGAGACACAAATGGATCATAGAATTAACGACTTAGAATCCCAGGAAGAGGAATTCCGCCTCAAGATGGACGATTTGGAGAATTGTGAACGACAGAACAACCTAAGACTTGGCATCCCGGACAGATAAGGAAAGCCCGAACAAGATCTGAAAAGAACACTGCCATGAAATCAAGAAGCTCCTATTTGAGGATGACTCCATCGATGGACCAAAAATCGAAAGTGTACACAGGGTAGGGGGAGCGGCAGGAGGACCTAAAACAATCCTGGTCCGGTTCCACAGCTACAGCGATATGGCCAGAATCTTGGAAAAAGCTAAAAAAGTAGTGGGCCTGTCTCCCTCGTAGCCGCAAGAGTAACGCTCTTCCAAGACTTGTCATCATTTACTCTTTCCCCGAGACGGATGTGCATGCCCCTCACCAAGTGGCTAAAAGAGCAAGGGGTCTGTTATAGATAGGGCTACCCATTCTCTATCACATTCGAACTGGACGGAAAGAGGAAGAGGCTTAGAATGGAGAACGACAAAGTGTTCCATGGCCGAGATTCTGAGTAACCAAGAAAAGGAGCAAAACCCAGACATAGGGAAAAAATACGACAAACAGTGGCAAATTCAAGGACCAAAATGGAGGCGCATACCTGTCACGCCGCGCGCTCGCTCGCGGGCGTCGGCGCCACTTACCTGGGTTCCTGGTCCACGGCCGCAGCAGTCTCCTCCTTCATGGAGGCTGTACCCGCGGTGGCGACTCTCTTCACGCCGACCCGCGGTTCGGATGGGCGCCGTGGACGCCGCCATCTTGCGAGGATCTGCGCATGCGCGGATCGTCAGTATTCGACGTCCCGCGCATGCGCAGCATCGGAACATGCGTTCCAAGCCTCGTTTTGACCCCGGACCATAAATAGGCATCGCATACACAGGGACAACGCGTCTCAACGCGGTTGTTACTGTGTATGCGCTGCTGGAGCCTGGTGCTAGGTTTTCAGCCCTCCAGTTTCCAGGTCTGCCTTTCCTGCTCAGTCCTGCCTTTTCTCCTTACTCCTTACTCCTTCTTGCTTCTGGTCCTCCTACCCTTTCTTCCCCTATCTTCGTTACTAGCCAGCCCCTGGTTCAGGGTGGAGGAGGTTTCGTCTGGGTTCCTAGTAGTAGTGGGGACCCCTGTCAGTACTGCTTCTTCTCGCAGTTTGCTTTCCTTTGTCTGTCTTGTGCCCTGCCGGTACCTGTGCCTTACTGCCTTGGAAGTTCCTGAGTTCCTCTCCGTTTTCATCGGTGATTTCATCAAGCCTTCTCAGCCAGTGGAAACACTGTCCCGACGTCACGCTAATCCTGAGAAGTGCCACCCGTGGCGTTGGGAGTTGGTTCAGTGCCATCCTGTCATATACCGTCAGGAGGGGATTGGGCTAATTCCTCGCGTTACTCTTTCATCGGCTATCAAGACTTCGACAGACTGGCAACCTCAACTCCACGGTCTACAGGAAAAAGAGGTAAACCACGATCCCGTGAAGATACGTTTAACAGATTGAGACGCCTTAACCCCAGTTCCGACATGGACGACATACAGGAACTACGTGAAGAAATGCGTGCCATGCGTCTTGAAATGACCACTCTCCGCCAGGAGAACAACACCCTCAGACAGGCATTGGATCGGTGTTTGGCTAGTCCCGCACAACCTGTCACACCGTCAGAGAACTCCATGGCTTACACGACTCCAATGAAGTATGATGGTGATCCGCGTCGAGTGGCTGAGTTCTGTACTCATTGTCGGATCCATTTCCAGTTCAGATCAACTCATTTTGCTCAAGACAAGGCCAAGATCGGGTACATCCTTGGTACATCCTTGGCAATCTGACCGGCAATGCACTCGCCTGGGCAGCACCTCTAGTCTCTACTAACAGTCCTCTGTTGAGTGATTTCACTGCCTTTGAGAAAGCCTTTTTGGACGTCTTTAAACCACCCAATTTGGCAGCCATGGCTCAGAATCAATTAATGGAGATCAAGCAAGGGTCAGATGACATAATCCGCTACATCAGTCGGTTTCGACAATTAGCAACTGATTCACAATGGCCTGAAATTACTCAAAAAACCTTGTTTCGTCGGGGATTACGAGAGGAGTACAAGGATGAATTACTGCACATTCCGGAGCCAGAAACATTGCCTGCTTTGGTGGAACAAGTCTTACGCATGGACCACAGGTTGACCGAACGACGGAGTGAACGCCGCAGGTCCGCCAGGTATCAATCGATTCCTCTTGCACAGAACCTCGGACCAGCTGTTTCTACTGAAGTAGGTCCAGAACCCATGCAGTTGGGTGCCGTCCGTGGTCCGTTGTCCGAGACCGAAAAGAAAAGAAGACGACAGAAGAATTTGTGCCTGTATTGCGGTGGTTCTGACCACTTTTTAGGCACCTGTCCGCTGCGCCCGTTGAAGAAACAGGAAAACTAACAGGCCCGTTGTTTGAGGCGAAGGCAGCAACGGGCCGTCCTTCTGATTCCGTCCTTCCTCCCATGAACTCAGTACCTTTGTTGATCCTGAAAATCGGTGTTGCCTGGCTTGGAAAATGTGTGCAGACCTGGGCCCTTTTGGATTGCGGAGCCTCCGGCAACTACATCGATGCTTCATTTGCGATTGCCAAGGGGATCCGTTTACATAACAAGGAACGACCTACAGTGGTTGAGGTGATCGATGGGTCTACTTTGTCTTCGGGTCCTGTTTGCCAACACTCTGATCCCTTGTGGCTCTCTGTAGAAGGGCATCTCGAACGTATCTCCTTGGACGTCATCAAATCCCCCTCATTTCCGGTGGTTCTGGGGTTACCATGGTTGTTGTATCACAATCCCCAGGTCGACTGGACCGCTCGCTCTTTGATGTTTACTTCGACACGTTGCCCTAGTGATTGCGTAATCCATGAAACCTTTCCTGCAGTTATGGAGTCCCTCAATCCTGCTGACGTGTCTACTCGTCTATGTGCCACTCAATCGGTACCTCATGAATATGCTGACTACCACAAGGCGTTCTCCAAGCCTGAGGACATACCATTACCACCTCATCGGTACTTTGATTGTTCCATTGACATTCTGCCTGGTGCGATCATTCCCCACGGCAAGATTTATTCGTTGACTCAACTCGAGAAAGGCATCCTACAGGAGTACATTACGGATTGCCTGAACAAAGGCTACATTATACCCTCCAAATCCCCTGCGGGATTCCCGTTATTCTTCGTCAAAAAGAAAGAGGGCACTTTGCGCCCTTGTATCGACTATCGTCAATTAAACTAAATCACGAGGAAAGACAGGTACCCGTTACCACTCATCCGGGACATCATCGAATCTCTGAAATCAGCACAGATCTTCACCAAACTGGATCTAAGAGGGGCCTATCACTTGGTGCGGATTAAGAATGGAGATGAGTGGAAGACGGCCTTCAAAACGCCTATTGGTCACTTCGAATACAGGGTGATGCCGTTTGGACTCTGCAATGCCCCGGCAGTCTTTCAACGGTTCATGGACGATGTCTTTTCTGACCTTATTGGGATTTCTGTCTGGGTTTACCTTGACGACATATTGGTTTTTTCTGACTCTCGTACTGCACACGTAGTGCATGTTCAGGAAGTCCTCCGGAGGTTAATACACAACGGCCTGTATGCCAAAATCGAAAAATGTCAATTTCATAAGGAAAGCATGGAGTTCCTGGGTTATGTGATCAGCAACACAGGAGTACAGATGGATCCCGCAAAACTGCAAGCTATACAAGAATGGAAACCACCACATGGCGTGAAGTCGCTTCAAAGGTTCTTGGGCTTTGCCAACTTTTATCGGCGTTTCATCCCACGCTTTTCTAAACTGGCCAACAGTCTAACCCGCCTGACCAGTACCAAGGTGCCGTTTATTTGGGACACGCAGGCCGAGGAGGCATTCCTGGAATTAAAGAAAACTTTCATGTCGGCTCCTGTTCTTAGACACCCAGATGATGAAAAACCATTTGTGGTTGAGACAGACGCTTCTGACTACGCAATCGGTGCGGTCTTACTACAGCAAGATGCAGTCACAGGAACAGAGCACCCGGTGGCATATTACTCAAGGAAATTGTCAGTGAGCGAGAGAAACTATGCAGTGATAGAAAAGGAACTACTGGCAATAAAAGCTGCCTTCGAGGAATGGAGACATCACTTGCTGGGTGGGAGGTACTCGGTGGTGGTTCGCACAGATCACCGCAATCTACAGTTCCTGCGCTCTTTGCAATGCAGAACTTCCCGTCATGCTCGTTGGGCCTTTTTCTTTTCACAGTTTGATTTCACTGTCACGTACATTCCTTGTTCCCAGAACACGAAGGCTGATGCCTTGTCTCGTTCTTTGGAAAATAACGTTGAAGGTGTCAATGAACCGGAACCTTTGATTGCATCCAAACATTTTCTATTGATGATGACTCCCCGGCTCCAACAGTTTGTTGAGGCCACACGTACGGATCCCACAAGAGCACAGATACTACAACGTGCCGACATTAAGGAACGTGACGGCTTGTTGTTCTTCAAGAATCGTCTGTACGTTCCCACATTGGAACTCCAGAAAATCATTCTACAGAATTGCCATGATTCCGTCGTTTGCGGTCACCGTGGAGTCCGCACAACACAAGAACTGGTTGCACGACAGTACTGGTGGCCTGGATGGGCTACACTGGTAAAGCAATACGTGGACTCCTGTCCTGTATGTGCCCAGACCAAGATTCCTCGCAAAAGGCCAATTGGCCTTCTGAAACCCACGCCTACGCCTCCGTACCCTTGGCATACCATCGCCACGGATTTCATCGTTGACCTGCCCTTGTCCGGTGGATTTACCTGTATAATGGTGGTGGTGGATTGTTTCACCAAGACGGCTCATTTCTTGCCCTTTCCTAAGCTGCCCACTGCATCTCAGATGGCACGATGTTTTCTACATGAGGTGTATCGCCTTCATGGTCTTCCGGAGAAGATCTTGTCAGATCGGGGGTCTCAATACATCTCTTCCTTTTGGGGTCAACTGTGTCGGCATTTGGACATTCAGCGAGCCCTGAGTTCCGGCTATCATCCGCAGACTAATGGACAGACTGAACGTACCAATCAGACCCTTGAGCAATACCTACGTTGTTATGCCAATGCTACCCAAGACAACTGGTCGGAATGGTTGGACACCGCGGAAGCAGCTTACAACAACGCTGTTCATTCCGCTACTGGACTCAGCCCCTTTTATTGCTCTACTGGTCTTCATCCTCGCCTGCTGCCTATTCATCCAACGTATTCCAGCACCGTTCCTTCCGCAGATGCCCTGGTGTCCCTGATCCGCGATCAACATCGTCTGGCGGCCAGTACCTTGGCAGCGGCACAAGCACATATGAAGGAGCAGGCTGACAAGAGACGGAGCCCGGAGCCTGTCCTTCATGTTGGGGACATGGTTTGGCTATCCTCCAAGAATCTACCGGTACGCAACTTACCTGTGAAACTAGCCCCCCGCTTTTTTGGTCCCTTCCGCGTCTCTGAGCGTATTTCCTCTGTTGCCTTTCGTTTGTCTTTGCCTCGCTCTTGGAGGATCCATCCTGTCTTTCATGTTTCCCTCTTAAAGCCCTATGTGCCCGATGTTATGGGTCGTGCCTGTTCCCGTCCTGCCCCGCTACTGGTTCGGGGGGTCCCTGAATTTGAGGTGCAGGAGATTTGTGATTCACGAATACGGCGCGGTGTTCTGCAGTTCCTGGTCAGCTGGAAGGGTTATCCAGCTTGTGACCGCACTTGGGAACCGCGCTCCTTCGTGCATGCACCGCGCCTGGTTCGGGATTTCTATCTCCGCTTTCCTTGGAAACCCGGTGCTCCGGGGTTGTCCGGGAGGGGGTATGGTGTCACGCCGCGCGCTCGCTCGCGGGTGTCGGCGCCACTTACCTGGGTTCCTGGTCCACGGCCGCAGCAGTCTCCTCCTTCATGGAGGCTGTACCCGCGGTGGCGACTCTCTTCACGCCGACCCGCGGTTCGGATGGGCGCCGTGGACGCCGCCATCTTGCGAGGATCTGCGCATGCGCGGATCGTCAGTATTCGACGTCCCGCGCATGCGCAGCATCGGAACATGCGTTCCAAGCCTCGTTTTGACCCCGGACCATAAATAGGCATCGCATACACAGGGACAACGCGTCTCAACGCGGTTGTTACTGTGTATGCGCTGCTGGAGCCTGGTGCTAGGTTTTCAGCCCTCCAGTTTCCAGGTCTGCCTTTCCTGCTCAGTCCTGCCTTTTCTCCTTACTCCTTACTCCTTCTTGCTTCTGGTCCTCCTACCCTTTCTTCCCCTATCTTCGTTACTAGCCAGCCCCTGGTTCAGGGTGGAGGAGGTTTCGTCTGGGTTCCTAGTAGTAGTGGGGACCCCTGTCAGTACTGCTTCTTCTCGCAGTTTGCTTTCCTTTGTCTGTCTTGTGCCCTGCCGGTACCTGTGCCTTACTGCCTTGGAAGTTCCTGAGTTCCTCTCCGTTTTCATCGGTGATTTCATCAAGCCTTCTCAGCCAGTGGAAACACTGTCCCGACGTCACGCTAATCCTGAGAAGTGCCACCCGTGGCGTTGGGAGTTGGTTCAGTGCCATCCTGTCATATACCGTCAGGAGGGGATTGGGCTAATTCCTCGCGTTACTCTTTCATCGGCTATAAAGACTTCGACAGACTGGCAACCTCAACTCCACGGTCTACAGGAAAAAGAGGTAAACCACGATCCCGTGAAGATACGTTTAACAATACCTGGGTCCAGGAAATACAGAAGAATGAATGCCTCCCATGGGGCGGATGCTTGAAGGACCGAGGGAATGTCAAAATAATGACCCGAGTGACATCGGTGTCCCTGGCATAGCCGGAAGTGGGAAACAGTGGAACACCCGACGCTCTTGGGAGGCTCACCCCGTAGCGGGCCTAATGTGAGTATGCTCTGGAAGAGTGCGGAAAGGGTTGCGCTTCGGCCCACCTGGGCATTGAATCCAAGAACATGTGGCTAAATGTTGGTCTCACAGGCGAGTTGCGCATGCACCTTGCAGAACAGCAAAAATACTTTGAGGCTACACCTCCGGAATATTCAAGTACCATGGATTACGGGCCAATGGATGTCCCGCATCTTGGAGATCCGGGTGATGTATTAACAAGGGGCAGGTGTGGGGGGAAAATGTTGGGGATTTTTGAATGTTTTAATTTTTTGGGACGCTTAAGTAGGGGGGGGGACAAAGGGGGCTCAATGTTCATTTGGTTGTCATGAGAAATGACTGCGAGTTATCCGGTTTCCGCTGGTGGTCTGAAATTGGCTTGGTGGTGTTAACCGAGCTGGATCGGACGCCGCTATGGGGGGGGTGGATCTTCTTTGAGCACAAAGCAAGTGGTAACATGTGTGGTGCTGAATCAATGACCTGGCCGCTGTGGATTATTAAAGGGCCTGTAGGAGCACAGAGGAAGGAATGGTAGAACTAGACCCGCAAAAAGTCAACCTCCTCAGGGTTGGGACATTAAATGTTAAGGGGTTAAACTCACCAACGAAAAGGTGGCTAGGAAGTTTAGGAGAATGAGGCCTGACGTGATGTTTCTGCAAAAAAACAAATATGCACGAGGGGAGGAACGTAGGATTCTGAACCCAAAAGTAGGGGTGGAGCACGGGGGCTCTGGCCCCCTGAGGAAGGCAGGGCTGGGGATCCTGATCAGGAGAAGTCCAAATCTCGAGCTCACCAAGGTATGTGCCAATGTGGAGGGTAGGGCCCTCGTGATAGCAGGGAATCGCACAGAAATAACTGTTACACTGGCAACGCTGTACTCAATCCCGATTTTTACAGAAGACACTCCCGAAAATAATGCTGGAGGCCGCTGGACATGTTATCTTTGGGGGGGGGAATTCAACCCCTGGATAGACACTAAATTGGATAGGCAGGCAGGTAACCCTGAGACACGTGACCCTGTAAGGGGGGTGGGGAGGCGGACCAGAGTTAAGAAGATGTTAAAAAAGTGTATGGTCTACGGGATGCATGGCGGGGCTTCCACCCAAATAAGACAGGATACACCTTTTACTCAGCTCCCAATGGCACCTTCACCAGGACTGACTATTTATATATCACTGATGGCCTGAGAGAGGTGGCCACAGGCTGAGAGATCTCGCTCATCTCCTGTCTGACCATGACATGGTCAAGGTTGATCTGGACTGGGCCGGCAGCCCGCGCAAGGGATCAAAGTGGAGATGTAATGAGTCACTGTGGAAAGACCCAGTCTTTCGGAAAGACTTGGACAGTGAAATAAGCGAATACTTCAAAATTAACAATGCGGGAGAGATATCGAAGACAACATTATGGGAGGCAGGGAAGGCGGCGCGGTGGGGGATACTGATCAAGGAGGAGGCAAGTAAAAAGAGTTGAGGGTACTGATCGAGAGTAGACTGAGGAAGGAGATAACCCATTTGGACAGAGTTGCGCAGACCGTCTTAGAGGGGATGGCAGATAGGATTCTGGATGCCAAACAAAAGAGAGGAACTCTGACTACTAAAAGAAGGGCAGATAGTTTGTAAATTAAATTGCAGCTTCTCAAACAAAAGTTCTACGAAAAGGGGGACAAGGTGGATGCGCTTCTGGCCGACAAGACTACGGGGACCACGCACCGAGAGATCGGTGGTGGCTATAGAAGGTGGAGCAGGAGAGGGAGAGAGAAACTAGAACACAGGGATGGGGGAATTCCGGAAGCATTTGCAACTTTTTATGAGACCCTCTATAAAACTGAGGCCAATCATGTGAAGTCAAGAACAGATAAATATCTGGAGTGTGTAAAAATGCTGAAAGTCTGCCATGAGGAGGCTAGCGAACTGGATACCCCAATAACCGGAGAAGAAATTAAAAAGGCTGTGAAGCAGCTCCCACTAGGGAAGGCCCCGGGGGAGGATGGTTACACAGCAGACTTCTATAAAAGTATTTATAATGGAGAGGCAGGGCGCAGATACGATGCGGAAGACACTGCACCTGATCCACGAATCAAGGAATATGACAGGGGATCCGGTCCTCCTCTCTGTGGATGCCGAGAAAGCATTAGACAGGGTCGAATAGGGCTTGTTGGAGGGGGTATTGGGCCAGGTAAATTTAGGTGCACGATTTAGAAGAGGGGTGAAAGCAGTGCACACGTCCCCCAAGGCGCCGGTAACGGTTAATGGCAATTACTCAAGATGGTTCGACCTAGGCAGAGGAACCCGACAGGGGTGCCCTTCATCTGCAATACTTTTCGTCCCTTTCCCTTGAACCCCTAGCCCAGAGACTCGGACAATCAACAGGTAGAGGGACTTAAGTGGGTGGGAAGGAATACAAGGTAGCTCTATATGATGACGACCTGCTGCGACACATAAGGAACCCCTCAACATCGATACCTAGAGCCATATGCCTGATCAAAGAACATGGGAATTTATCTCGCTTAAGATTAATAGATCCAAGTCAATCCTTTTTCCACTGCAAGAACCTGACCAGGGTGACACCGAGAGATTCACCCCGTTGGGCCTTACGATTGGTGGCGACACCCTCTGCTATTTGGTAATAAATGTGACACGGAACTTAGACTCCCTATATGATGCCAACTTTCCCACCCTTCTCTCAAACTTCCATGCTGACCTAGAAAAGTGGCAAAAACTCACAATATTGTGGCTCGGGAGATTAAAATGCAGTGAAGATGGTTTGTCTACCCAGATTCTTGTACCCATTTCAAATGCTCCCGATCCGACTTCCGAATGCCTTCATTGGTGAAGTAAAAAGGGCAATCCTGAGGTTTTTGTGGCAAGGGTATAAGGCAACACACAAGGTTTTAACGTTACCCAAGGATAAGGTGGGGGGTGGGTGGGACTACCAGATCTCAAGAAATAGTACGGGTCAGTCCAGCTAAGAATACGCTTCCCCCATCTGAGAGGGCAGAAGGGGCTCCAATGGTTAGACCTGGACAATTTCAATCTGACCCTGGCCATGGTCGCGGAATGGCTCTGTGTCCCAAGGAATAAGCTACTAGATAGAATACGAAACCACCCACTCCTGGGTTCGATTTGGGAGATTTTCATGCGGGGTTTCACTTTTTGGCCGTCCCTGCTAAGTCACATTTGGGTACCGGGAATCCGAGAAGACAATCCCAACCATGAGAGATTCCAATCTTGGTTTGAGGCGGGTCTCGAGAGAATGGGTCAACTTTGGAAGGGGACAATTTTGTCACAATCATAGAATTGGAGGAGGCCCTAGGAATTGGCCCCCTAACAGTCTTTCCCTTCCTCCAGCTTAAGTGAGTTCTGATGGGGGACAAATGGGGAGAGAAAATCCAGAGAAATCTTACCCCCTTTGAAGAGCTCCAGGATAAAAGAACCGAACCAAAAGGCCTACGGACTTCAGAGCAGAAATATATCCTGACTTGTGGGGGAAAATATGTGTAGGGGCCTCGCAAATATAGATAGCGAGTTAGTATAAACTTCACATCAAGCCACTACTCACATGGCAATACGATACACATAGGTTGTCCAAAATGTTCCAGTCAATGAGTCCTCGATGCTGGCACCAATGCGGGGAGAGGGCGGATTATTGGCATAAGTGGTGGGGATGCCCCCGTATTAGGATATTCTGGGATGAGGTCCTGGGGTGGATCAGGGAACTGCACAAGATCCAACGCGTAGCTGGAACCCTCCTCATACTGCTTGGGATGGAGGAGCATGAGGGAGAGCCAAGGAGAATGACAGGGGTGGCAGCTCCACTCCTATTGGCTGCTCAGGCTTGCCTAGTAATGAGTTGGAAAGTGGCCAGAGTACCCACAAAGAAATAATGGATATGCGTGGCCACCAATATCTGTACAATGGAAATAATGACTGCAGCCCACCATGGGAAATCCACTCAGTATGAACAGTTATGGGGCGATTTAGTGAATAAATATATGTCCAACACCTGAGAGTGGTATATAGAACATTAAATGGAACCTGGGTGGTGGCCTGAACACACTCAGACAAACTGCTTTGCATTATAAGGAGGCCCATGATGCATCCCGGACTGTACGCCATTCATGTGGCCAAAGCCACGGACTGATGTTAAATGTGGAAAAATGCTACATGCCATAACATTGTGAAGAATGTAAACTTTACCTGCTGAAGGAAACTCTATTCCGTGGGGGGTGGGGGAATGGGGGGTTGGTGATCAGTGCTTAACAAATAATGGCGTGATGTACATGGAATGGTTTGGAAGGCATGGAACATCTGAAAGAGCTTTGAAAGGAACGGTCTGAGTGTTTGAAATGGTCATAATGCACGGAACAGTCGGAGTACATGGAACGGATGCAATCTCAAGCACCTACAGTAAACCACCATATTCACTTCTCCACGCTTACTCTCTTCTTTACACCACCACTCAAATAGAACACAGCGATACTATGACACCATTCGGTATAACTTCTCATACCAACATCTGCCTCAAACCCCCCATCACTCTAACTAAACACTGCTGGTTGCACACCCCCCAGCCAGGCGTTCTCCTCAGGCCCAACGCAGCCACAATCGGTCTGGATAAATCCTGCCAGAACAAACACATACTATTGACCTCTCAACCACCACACCTACCGCTAAAAAGCAGCTATTTCACTAATGCCACACCAGCTGCACACATATCCGGTGCTCACACGCACCTTTGACTCTCTCTACTCTCTCTACTGACTTGAACTTCGGTTCCCAAGGGCGTTCGACCTACCAGCGACTTCAGACCATACCAATGGTACATAAGGCGCTATATAAATGCAAAGTAACCTAACATAACATAACAGATCAGCGACACCAGCAGTGCCGTGTCACAGGAAGGAGCTTCATTATATTTAAACCTGCACTCAAGAGAAGTGTTTAATGTGTGTGAATTAAACAGGCCAGTGAGCATAGTGCATAGTTGCATGAGGGTGGTGAGAAGGAGCATCGAGAACCCTCATGCCATCCCAGCCAGCCTGATTTTCCCCATTAATGGAACCCTCAAATATACATTTTATAGATACTGGCAGTGACGAAAAGACTGCTGACCTGCATTAGTACGAGGAGGAGTAGTGGCTAAAGCACCTACTCTGATCTCAGACTGCTATAAAACAACAGTGATCAAAATAATAAAGGAAAACGGGCACAGTTAAGAGATATACCTCCTTCACCTTTTGTGGCAAGGTGGGCAGAGAAAAAGCCAAAAGGGGTGTGAATGGGATTCTGTAACAGCGCAAACAGCAATCTATAACAGTCCAAAATAAAGGAATGTCCAATCAAGATTCTATAAAAATATGTACTTTAATTAGACACACCTTAGAATAACTACAGAGAAAAACACTGACAAAATTCTCTTTGTGGAAAGAACAAAAAAGATGCAAAAGATAGCAAGATGCAGCACTCTGGTAATGACACAGGAGAGTTAGGCAAGTCATACCAATGTTTGTGTAAAAAAAAAAGAATTCCGGTGCAAAAGAGTATTATAGTGACCTAACCAATCTCTAGGACCAAAAGATAGGTCAAGGAGGCAGTTAGCAGTCAATACCTTTCAACGGCATCGAACCAGGCTCCATGGTACTGTTTGTGTGGTTTGAATTAGCCTCTAAGACATTAGCCGAAGATTGTTGCGTTTAAAAGAAGTTGGACCGTGAGGGCCACAGGGGTTAGTCCAGCAGTCGGTTTGACAGCGAAGAAGCTGGTGACCAGATGTGCAGCTTGACTCGTGCAGCTCTAGTGCAGTGTTCAAATGCCGCAGCTGAAATGTTCACCAAGGGTCAATTTGACTGTCGAAGTCTGGCAACGGAGATGCTGGCAGTTCGAAAGCGGTGGTTGCCAAGATTAGATCCAAGTTCGAATCAGGGCAACACCACGCTCAGCTGGCACGGTGTGATGGTGATCTGGTTCGAGAGTGCAGAACAGCGGTTTGAAGAAGGGCCGAGCACCAAATTCAGCTCTGGGTGGTTCTTTTGGGTCAAATGGGTTATAATCACAGTTTGCAGCGGTTCGACAGTGAAAACACAGGGATCCTGCTGTCTTGACTTTCAGAAACTTGAGGATAAGACTTGTCCTTGATCTCCGGCTCCCACCACAGGGGAGAATGGCACAAACCTTCAGTGGTCCTGCAACACAACGAGGACCTGGCAGCACAGTGGTTGGCATAGAGGTAGGTGTTGCTCCAGCAGCAGTTCACCCCCAATGATCCCTTGATACGGTTAAGGAGCAGAGCTTGCCTCTGCCTTGGGCACTCCGTTTTCACCTTCACTGACTGAGGAGTTTGGAAGGATCAACTCTACTAACAGAGGTCCAGTGAAATCTTTCTGAAGTCCAAAGAAGAAGTGGAGAAAAGTCTACAGGTGATAGTGTATATGCGACTGGTCAAAAGTAAGCCTGCATTAGAGGTACAATCGCTGTTCTTGGAATTAGTAGACTTAGCCTTCTATCATCATCTCCAAAGTTCTTTGTGCTACAAAAAGTGGAGGGGACAAGAAGGAAAGATAGAGGCAGAGAGAAACAAGATGGTGGAAGCTTCCTCCAGCGGTAAGCTCCCTCGGTCTACATGAACCCCGCCATTTCCCTTGTCAATGTAACCAAAATTGGTATGCAGCACCCTGGTGCGAGGATACACCTTTTGTGAATGGATGTGCCCTTTGCTTCCTGTTTCCAAGATAGCTTCCTGTGGTGCAACTGTCTGTGGAGGGTGATACCTGCCCTCACCAAGAAACAAAGAGAGCCAACCCCCAGAGATAGTCTTACTGGCGGCAGCAAGGATAGCCTGGCTGGGGCAAAGTAAGGGTGGTTGTGGGGGGGGGGGGGCTGTAGCTACACATAATCCTTTCACAGCTGAGCTCACAGGGCTGACATGTGTGATACTAATTTGATGTGGCTGTAATAATTATGAGAAAGGCCATCCATCATATCCCAACTCATGTATGGCCTGCAAAGACTTCCAATTATGGGGTTTTGGAACAGGAATTCAGGCTAAAGTGAAAAGGAGGTGCACATCTTAAATGTGGCCCCCGCGCTGCAGACTTGGCTGTCAAATGGGCACCTGTGTCCTGGGAAACTGCTCTGGGCCACTGAACAGAGCTAGATACTGGTACACACACGAGAGATGCGTTTGGCATGGAGCTTATGACAGGGGATTCCTGCATAATTGTATTAGGTGAATACACTTTACTTTTCTTTTTAGGGCCAGGACTTCCACCCCCCCTTCCCCCGTGTCCTAGGCATTCTACCCAGTGCATGCGCCATACGGTAGCCCTACACCACCTGCCACCCCCCACCCCTTCATCCACAGAACCCCTGGAGCTGCCTCTGGCACTTGCCATGCATGATACGGGGCAATGGCACCCATTAAATAACATAGTGGGTGGTGATGGGGGGGGGGGGGGCAGCAGCTGGAGTCCGACCAAAGCAGAACAGTGATGTGGCCCCCAGAGGGCCCTTGCTGCACTGGGGAGGGGTGGGGTGAGAGGGCAGTGACCCTCGCACACAGCCCCCCCCCTGCACAGTGCCTCCCTCCCTCCCTCACTCCCCCCGGCCGCTGCTCACCCTCTTTCCCCTTCTTCTTCCCCGCAGGCTCGCCGGCCGGGGCCTCCTCCTCGCCCTCCCATTCCTCTTTCTCCGGCTTCTGCTGCTTCGCCGGCTTCGGCATGGTGCCACGCGTGACGTCACCGGGAGTGACGCGCAAATCGCCCTCTGACGTCACCGGGCAAGGGGGTGTTTTCCCGAAAAGTGCTGATGTCACCGCGCGCCCGAGCTGCCTTCTCCAACGCCCGGTACTGCAAGGCCAGAGGGCTTCACGTGCACTCCCAGCGCCGGCAAACTCCCAGGAGGCACCGCGGCCGGGCGATAAAGCGCGTGCGCGTCAGGAGGAAGGCTTCGCGCGGCGCATGCGCCCTGCCGGCTCTCCTGTCACTTGCAATCATAGACACCAAAGAAGGACTAGCAGCGGTGCCAGCGTTCAGGAAACATCTTGGAGTGGGGGAAAGTAGCAAGTGCTGCTTCTTCTGGGTGGGGCTGGCTGTTCCCAGAGACCAGCAGCTGGGGATTGACATCTACAAAGATGATGCTGGCTGAATTCCCCACAAATGCAAGCACTGACCACTAGCCTCCCAAAAATACAACAGCAAACCGCCACCACCGAGAGACCCACACCACAATACAACCGCCACACAATGCCCTCTCACTCAAATGTTCTCTCCTGAAACCAACAATGCCCAAAAATGTCTCGCCTGCCTTGACTATGATCATCATTTTCTCAGTCTTACTCTGCCTTTGAAAGGAACAATTAATAACCTCAATCATAAACAGCAAAAACATTTCCGTTGTCATCACCAAAAAATCCCCCACCTGTCACGCCCTCTCACACACCCCATCTCCCACTTCCCCCCTCACACCTGTCTCTCCCATCAGGCGCTTCTCGCCGTCGTGTTCTCCATTCACATTAGCAGGGGAAGCACGGCAGGCGGGATACCATGTTGGGTGGACCTGCCCCTTTTCGCCCATTTCCGCGTTGGTGGTTGCCATGGTGCCTCCTGCACAGCCGCCGACTCCAGGATACCAGGAAGTACCGGCAGCCCCAATCGCTGGCCGCGTTGCGCTCCACGTAACGCGTGCAAGCGGTCACGTGATGCGTCATGTGACACCGCTCGCCACTTGAAAAGAAGCTGGCAAACAAGACACTTTGCTTCACAGTTACTTCTACGGAGGACTGCCAGGCGTTCCTTTTGCTTCTTGTTACTCTACTTGCCTCGACCTTGGAACGCTTCATTTGGACCCGCTCTCGGATTACCCTTGGACTCTGGCGTGCTCTCTGATCTCCCGGACACCTGACACCTGTTTGTACTCTGGACTTTCTTTTGGATTTCCCTTCTGTTTCTGCAAACCTCGGATTGCTTCAAGTTTTGCCACGGATCAAGTTCTTGCTCCACCAGGTGTTTTCAGGAGTGCCAAGTACATCATCTCAGCCTGCTGTGGGTTCCCCTGCTGTCTGCATAGGTTTCTTACCTATGCTCCACCCCTTTAGGTAAGCTGGTGTCACTGCATCTTGTTTGCTCCCCCTGCCAATTGCCTTTTGGGTGTTTCCTTGATTATAACCCTTTGCCTTACAGCACTCAGGGGTCCTTCCGGCGTTCCCCGTACCAGGCTGACGACGACACTCCCACCTGTGGCCTCAAAGATTGCTAGGGCAGTATTTTACATTCTGCTCGAGCGGTACTTGGGGACGGAGGCATTACATAACTGCACGACCATCAAGTCGGACCCATCAAGTTAGAACACCACCACCAGAGGCTGCACAACACTCTTGAGCAGCACCATCCCGACGCATGGGCAGTCTGTGCGGTGGCCGAGGGCCGCGCTGTCGTAAACTGTCAGAGGAGGCCCCTCGGGCGCAAGTGCCTGCCTCAACTATACCAAGAATATTGGCTTAAGGGGGGCTGTGGGGCTTCCATGTACTAAGCTCGCTTGAGAGGCAGTGTCGCCTCCCAACGTCATGCGGCTCTCGAGAGAGCAACACCCACTCCCAGGGCCTATCAGACCCTGCGGGCTCCTTAATAGCTATTTATCACTTTCTTCAAGAAGAGCATTTAAAGTTGGAGCAATTTACAAGTGAAAGCCCATTTAAGAGACCATTGTCTTGGAGGAGATGTTTGTAACGTTTCTGTGTTAAGAAATGCAAAAAGGCATTTTCTTTCGGAAAGCACCAGTTACCTGCCTAAATCTACACTCTCCTCCATTTCAATTGCAATATATCACACAAAACAGTTTTAAATTAGCTACATTATTTTCAGATGTTCATATTTAACCCACCAAAAAGAGTTTATTTTTGGTAGAATGTGATATTTTCATGGTTCCATGTGATAATGTCCCAGCAAAAAGACTGTGTGGCAAACATGTTGCCGCAAAAAGGCAGTGGTTTGCGGCAACATTATCGCTGTGCACCTGTGGGGGACACCCATGCAACACCTGTTTTAAAAATATTTTGTGCATTACTTTTTTCCCCAAGGCGAGCGGGGGACAGCCTTGCTGCCCTTACAAATGGTCACCATACCTAATGTCGCCACTGCCTTTTCCCGGCGACTATACGTATGGCGACCATTTGTGGGGACTTTTTTTACTGGATACCATTTTCATCACATCCCTGCATTTGCAAAACACTGAAACACAAACAGGTATCCTTTCCATATATTACAATTTATTACAATACAAAACATTAAAAACACAATTTACATGAATATCTGCATTGTTCTCAGTATCTTAAGATCATTATGTTTAGAATATATGTACAACAATAAAACCAATATCAGCTTATATAGATCCCATCCTTGGTACACGCATCCCAACCAACTTATTGCTCTACCAGTGTGGTACTTATTCTAGTCCCTAGCATTCTCTTCTTGAATACAGATCTTAGAAATGTGGAGACTGCTAGCACATATACAGCATGGGTGCAACATTTCAGGGCTCGGATACCTGATGGGATTGGGAGCTGAAATAGGTGGCTCGTAACCGGGGCAAGCCAACGCCCCTTGCCCGGGAATGGGCCTTACAAACAAAGAAAAGATGCGCCTCATCCTCACGCCCCTTGCCACAGAGAGGGCATAGGGACGAGGGGCAAGACCCACTGTTCCACTTAGCAGACTCATGGGCCAATGGGAGTAGGCCTAATCGAAACTTAGCAAACCAGCTTTTTAATTTTGCTACCATCGTGTGGTCCAAATATACCTGCGACCCCCAGATGTCCTTAAACTGCAAATAGGCCCTAGCTTTTTCCCCCCTTAGGCAATTATCAACCATCATACTCCATGCCCATTCTCTAAGATTATTCTTGTCCACCCCCTTCTAGGCACTACCCAACCTTGTGGGGTCACTCCATAAATCCACCAGTCCATTGTTAAAAAGCATGGTTCTTACATGCCTGAACCAAGAAAGTTTCCTACCACCTGACATTGAGAGAACCTCCTACAAGCCTTCCCTAAACAAAACAAAGGCTTTATTATTCCGAATGTGCAGCCAATAAAACACTGGTTGCATCATAATGCATATTGAATTTCAATAAGGGCAAATTCGCATACCACTGGCGTGAGCAGCGCCTTGGTGGGTAGACCCAACAATGATTTCAAAAATCTATTTTCGGCATCTGAATGACAGTGCAATCATTTGTACCCCATAAATCAGCACCATAGGTTATCCCTGGGATTGTCTGGGCCTGGTAAATCTTGAGGGGTACCGAAAGAGCCTTGCCATCCAATCTTGTCACCAGATTCCTAATGAGGCAGCACTGACGAAAGTGCAAAAGTGAACACCTTGCTATCTGGTCCTGCCATTTTATTTTATTCGAAAATATCAACCCCAAATATGTGTATGAGCCCACCGACTTCAGGGGCTGGCCATTTAAGTTGAAATTTGTCCGTACATTTTCTCGAATACCAGCACAACCCGGACAGTTTTTTATGGTGGGTTGCAGATAAAGTACACAACACCAGCAACCTCAGCAACTCCTTGAATTTTAAAGAATCCTGGTGGATGTATAAACTTCAGGCCATCACAAAAGGCCTAAATGAAGCACAACCCCAGAGCCATTTCCAATGACCTCCTATTCCAAGCCTTATCCACCTAAATCGCCTTTGACATCTATCTTTCCACTCACATAGGGGCTATTAAGGCTCCACCACCCTTCCATATAATTGGGCAGGCAGCCGTGTGTCACCTCCTATCGGGACATACATACATCACTTTGATGCCCCCAGCACCAGACCTCTTCTACCCAGTTCATTAAATTAGGTTCTTTTGTCTTGTACTAGTGCTCTGACCCTCTCTATGCACACGTTACTGGTATTCCAATCCACATTCCAAATTCTGCTCCCTGGCCCTGTGACAGCTCTTTTTCTGTCCCACAGGGCCGTTGCCGGGCTACAACGACGCTGGCCCTTCTGAGCGTACGCGTCGGCTGCACTGTGCTCCTCCGAGCATGCGCACCACTCAAGTGCAGCCTTTCGCCTCGCTCAGGCCCTTTCGGCAGCTCTCCTCCCAATACACGGGGCCGATGCCGGATATCTATTACGCCGGCCCCGTGTAATTCTACTGCGCATGCGCGCAAAAGCAGCATCTCCATTTAGACGCATGCCCAGTGTAGCACAACGACGCACAGCTCCATTTTTGACTCCAGTGGGCAGACGGAGCGCCGGATTTCTTCCACCTCCCGAACAAAAAGGTAAATGAGCGCCCGGGGAGCCAGTCATGACCTGGCTCCCCTTCTATTCAGCGAACCAGTCATTGTCTGGTTCCCTAGTATCCATACTTAATGCCGATTTTCCTATTTTTCTGTTCTTTCTGTCCTACTGTCCAGGCAGACGCTTGCAGCTCCTCTCTGATCCAGCATGCTAGGCTCTTCCCAGCACGCCATTTTTAGTCCATACCTTGCATAGCAGCATCAAACCACAATGGGCTTGGTTTGCAGCACCACCTAAAGGTACTTTACACTTCCATTACTTACTCACTCTATGGTTATATCATTGGGCAATGGAGGGGGGTATTTTGGACTTATTTTGTTGTATTTTATGTCACATCAGAGCCACTTCACTGCTTTGCTTCTCCTCTATCTAGTATATTGTGGCACAAGCCCATGTCACTCACAGAGGAGCATTTTATTCTATTTCTACTAGCCTCTGGCATCTATCCAGAACCCAGGCCGGTGTGAGGCCACTCTCTGTTCACCTTTTCAAGTTAACTAGACATGTTCTCTTTAGTTTTATTAAAGGGTCTTTTATCCTTGTGACAGTGACATATGTATGTACATGCCTTTTAACCACTGTGCATCTCCTACATTTTTGATAATCCACTTTAGTAACTCGAGTTCCCCTTAAATCTTTCACAGGGAACTCCACTCCTTGGCTCCATGAAGAAGGCTGTGACCCACCAAAGCCGAAACGTCCTGGGACTCCTTCACCCTAGTGGTGTGACGGGACCCCCCTTAAATCTTAGTTGAGATTTATTTCAGTGACGTCGATCAACTACTTTTTGGTCACCCTTTAGCCTGGCTATGATAGACCCTTCCAAGGTCTTTATACCTTTTGAGGATTATTAAGGTTACACCAGTTACATGTTGCATTGGGTAAACCTGGTATTAACCCGTTGGGTAAAACCGTTTTACAATTAGTAAAAAAAAATAAAAACAGAATGTATTAGTGGCAATATGATGCCTTTATACTACTGTCTTGTTTTGGATCAATGTTAACACACAGCACATGCTTGTATGAACTGACTTTATTCTTTGTTTCATGCTTTGCACCTATACTGGTTTGTATTTTGTTGTGTGATTTGGGTGAAACATGTGCACCCTTTTGTATGATACTTATAATTCCTTCACAAAATGTTTAAAGAAATAAGGACAGCCACTTAATAATAGCTGTTCCATTACAAACTAATGATCTAGCACATGTGGATTATTACCGGTGTTTTTCATGTACTGCTATCTTTGGTAACTATATAAATTGTGACACCCAAAGATAGTATACTGTCTCTAAACTTACACTGCAATAATTAAACTGCTGCCAGCTTAGACTTCTCCAGTCAGGACAACCCCCCCCCCTTTTTGTACACATTTGTTAATAGCCCTCAGTCCTGAGTCTGGTTTGGGCTCTCCCTCCCGTATATACTATCTTTTTCCCAACACCAGCACACTGCATGGTTTTGGTTTTGGAGAAATTAATTCTATGGCCTTTTGCGGAACAAAGCTTATTAAAAACATTCAATTAATTTTGCATGCCAGCCCGAGTCTTTGACCGCAATACCACGTCATCCGCCAACAACAGTAGACTGCATTTTCTATTACCCAAGATTGGGGCGTCCTTTGCAGCTTGTAAAAATCCAAGGACTAAACTATTGATATATAGTAAAAATAGCAAAGGCGCTGCAAGGCATCCCTGTCTAACCTCTCCATCAATAGATACTGGATCTGTTAGCTTGCCAGACCCCCAACATATCCATGCCGTATTACCAGAATACAGTGACTTAATAGCATTACCCCGGGATGATGGAATGCCTAGTTCCTCTAGCACGGACCACAGAGAATCCCTCAGGACTGTGTCGAAAGCCGACTGTAGGTCAACAAATGCCAGATACAAACATTGTGAACTAAGAAGCACATTTTTCTGGCATAATAGGTCCAGCCTCATAGCCTGGTCTACTGTGGAAATACCTGCTCTAAATCCCGCTTGCACATCAGAAAGGATACCTTCACTGGCAATCCAGTCCTCCAGACGGTGCAAAAGTACCCTGGAATAAAGTTTTGCCAGTGAGTCGATCAAAGAGATCAGCTTATAATTGCTCATGGAATCCTGGTCGCTTTTTTAATATAGTGGAATAATAGTTGCCTCCCTCCAGCTACTCGGTGGGTGATTACTAGAAACAATGTAATTAAAAAATGTTGTTAAAAAAGGTACCCAGAGCATGAGTTCGCTTTTGAAAAGATCAATAGGGATGCAGTCCGGGCCAGGGGCCATTCCCTTTTTCGCTTCGGACAATGCCTGTGCTACCTCAAGGGATGGAAACACATCAACCCTACCTTCGTTGGGGGGAAAAAGAGGGTACCAGTGCCTGACCAGTCATCTCCCTTCTGGCCTGCTTGGACCGCCCATAGAGTATAAGGCAATGAAATGATCATGCCAAGACTCCAGGGTAATGTTGCTTATTGCACCCAGCTGGTCAGGTTTAAGATTTTTCTTCACCAGGTGCCAAAACTCTTTAGAATCATTTGACTCGGCAGCCCTACCAAGGGCCAGCCAGGTATGTTTACCCTGTTCGCTCGTCTTTTCACTAAGCATGCATTTATAGTCATGCCTATGTTTTTTGATCACCCCTGGGGGAGTAACCACCCCGGATTTAAGTGCGTTAACCAGAACAGTCTTGGCCCCCTGACACTCGCGGTCCTACCAACCCACAGATTTACGGTTAGCCAGGAATTGAGGACCTCTTTCCTTGGTGACAGAAGTGGCAAGTCTTTCTATCAATAATCTATAAAAATCGGCCATTGATAAAGGAGAATATGTCTCCACATAAGTCCCCAATACGCCTCACAAATTCTACACTGAAACGCGGCTGTTGGTACTTGGAGCCATCGGCGATACGTTCAGGCCTGGGATGCAGTGCTAATTTGTGCATCAACAGCGATACTTAATTGTGTTTTTAATGTTTTGTATTGTAAAAAATTGCACTTTGATGGAGATTTACTTTCCGAATAAAGTTAACGAATCAAATTGATAGATGTTGTTATGCGTCTTGAAAGTTTTTGCCTTTTGCTGTATTGCATCCTGGTATTTGCAGTCTCCCAGTCAAGCTGGAACAATAATTCCACAACTGTACACTATTTGCTTAAAATATTAATGCCAGGATTAATATATTTGAGTGGCTACCTTACTACGGTATGTGTACTTTTCAAGTCATCTTCATAAAGTATTGTCGAAAGCCAGACATGGGTTTGAGGAGGGGAAATGATGAATATTTGCCCAGGATGTGACGAGAGGTTGCAATCCTGGAGACTGGTACAGTTATTGTTCTCTGATTGTGACCATGTGCTGCTTTTCTGGGCACAAGTAAAGGATACAGGTGGGTGGACAGCAACATTTTTCAGAGAGCGGACACAATCCCCTTTGGTGTTTTTTGAGGTCGGCAAATGTGCTCAAGCATTTGGCGACCTGGATTTCACCCAGGTTGTCATGTTTCCAGTGCAGACACATAAAATGATCATGAAAGCACATGCTCGTATTGGGATTTTGTTTTCCAGGGAGTATTTCACTACATATTGCTGGTTTTAAAAGGTGAGCACCTTTTATACTTTGTCAGCATATTTAGTGGAACGTTTTCTCTCAGGTTATTTTTCTGTTGTTGATTACTTTTTCAGAAAGGCTGATCCTTTTGTCTAGTGCACTTTCTTTTAAGGGGAAAGGTCAATTGAACTAAATTTGTATCTTTCACATTAAGATATGTTCATTTACTGTGCATTTATTCTTGGGTGCCAGATTCTGATTTTCACCATGGGGGCAAAAGTTCCCACACTGAGTGAAGCGAGGGAGCCGTATTCCTCCCCATGTCAAAACACCACATTTTACAGTTCATGTTGCTGCAGGAATAGGAAAGAAGACTTATGATTTACAGGAAGGTCTAAACATATAATATCTCAGCAACAGACTGCTATAAGATCCCCTGATATTCTAAGCCGGCATACAGTTTTGGTCTGCTCACCCCCACCAATCAGGGTTCAGGGGGTACATTAATGAGGCTCCGTTCTCATTTTGTAGTGAGCAGCACTTGGTAAACGTAGATATTATTTTCTATAATGTTTTTTACAGTCAAAATAATCCTTATATGTAGCTTCTGAAATAAATGTATATTGCTAATGACAATATTTATCTTTTATTTATTTTTGCATGCCTGTAGGCATCTAGGCGCTAGTATTGCCCAAATATACACACAATAAAAAATAAATACAAATGTGAAACTGCTGCAAAAAACAGCAGTGTGTTTCAGCAGCAGAACACAATCACTGCAAGGCCTTCCACAGATAGTGTTTTCAAACCAAAGTTTCAAAAATACCTTTTGCAAACAGTCTACCAATTACATCCGGAAAGAGATGTGTTCAAGTTCCTGAATTGCAGACTGCTCCTAAATCCAGGCTTCGGCACTTAACCAAAGTGAGTGCTCCCAGGCATATCTTTTTATCACACTATACCTTATCTGCCAAAATTAGAAGTCTGTACACAGTATTCAGCTGTCTGCTACTTCAAGAAAAATGCCTCACACCTGACATTGACACGAAGGTAAATAATATTGACAGTTCATATACTGGACGTCACAGTGTATTTGTCTACTACCTTACGCCTGGCAGCATGTTTCTAATTTAACTTCCCATGATACCTTTGTGTTCTAAAGACTCATTCTGTGATATCACTGGTGTCATTATTTATGCAAATTAGGGGGGCCCACACATTTTTGCCGCCCAGGGCCCTGCAAATCCTAGGGCCGGCCCTGGTCCTCAGTAACAACCAGTGGTGGATATGGAAAATATTTTAAGGAGATCCTACATGGGCCAGGGTGGGGGTGGAGTTTGGAGGAGGGCGGAGATACTCCGCTCAAAGGAAATGTTAAAAATAACAGTTTAAAAGTGGTGCAATTTCTTTCATGCTGCTTCTTTCCAAACTGGACACTGTACATCAATTCCACTTTAAATCCCTTCCTTGGCAGTGATGCACCCAAAATACTGTTGGTAATGAAGTATTTCTTTTAATACATTAAGGGATCCATAGACCTGCTGTACAGTAGAAGGCTATTAGTGTAGCTCAGCAGGTTGAGGGACTGTTGCTGAGATGTTATATATTAAAAACTGTTAGTTAATCATACCACCTTGTGCAATTCCTTATAAAAAACAAGTGCTATAAAATGTGTTTGGCTAGGGGATAAATTGGGCTGGTCGCTTGCTTAAATTCATGGCAGAGGTTGGGGTATTTCTTCTCCTGCAGTGAAAATCAAATGTTGGCACCCATGAACCCACAGTTTAATTTCCTAATGACTTCTGTCAGCATGTCAGAAGCATTTATTTGTGATTAAGCAGTTTGACAAGCATATAACATCTTTATAAACAAAACCTGTGATAAAACATAAAGGAATGGGGCACACACATTACAGGGTATTTGTGTGGTAGTCGAACAAAAAAAGAAACACATTTCAAAGAAAACTAGTGAATGCAAGTTTAAGCAGCATTTTTGAGTTTGGAAATTATTTTTCTTTTCTATGAAAGTGTAAGTTTCACATTTGGAAAACAATAGTGTGCCCAGTATGTGGAAGGACTGCTTTAAACAGACATGGCCCCCACCCCAGTGGTAGTCATGGCCCATTGATTCCTGTGGTGTCCCTTTATGTTTTTATTTATTTAATTAATTGATGGATTTATTGTGCATTTGTAAGGCGCTGATACATCAAGTAAAGTGTGTTTCAAAGACCCCACAGGGCAACGGGGAGGGGGCATGGGAATGAAAGGCAATACAACAATGAGAGGGAGAGAGAGAGAGAGAGAGAGAGAGGAAGAGGTGGTCCTACTAGGCCTTGTGAGTATTCAGCATGTGCAAGTGCATAGAGAGAGAGGGGTGAGGGGGGCAAGGGCTAGGAGTAACAAGGAGGGAAGTGCTAAGGAGCAAGGAGCAAGGTGCAAACTGTTAAGTGACTGGCAGAGATCACTTGGTGAGAGTGGTCAAGTGCCAATAAATAAGTGCAGGCCTGTGATGGGATAGGCCAGTGGGTGCCTAAGGCAAGTGCTGGGCAGAGTTTGAAGGCGATTGGGGGTGGGACGGCAGGACCCAGATGGACACATAAGGGACCTGGTCACCAATCTCAGTGACTGTGGGGTTTAGCAAAGGAGGGAGGGGGGATGGAGGAGGTGAAAAGGAAAGTCTTGAGGAGGTTCTGGAATACAAGGAGATCAGGCTCAAGACAAAGGGGAAAGCTGTTCCATAGGAGGGAGCCAGCCGAGGAAAGAGATCGTCCACAAACTCACTGTTTAGCGAATCGTTTTACACGCAGAGAGTTGGTGCCAGAGGAACGTAAAGATCTGGAGGGAGTGTATTCACTGAGAGCCAGTTGTAGATAGTGTTGTCCCTGGCCCCAGACAGCCTTATGGATGATGCAGAGGGATTTCTATTTGATCCTTGCAGCAAGAAGGAGCGTTTCTAGGGCTGGAGAGATGCGGTCCCTGGGGTTGAGGCCACGGATAAGTCTTGCAGCCCTATTCTGGATTAGCTGGAGGGGACATAGAGAGGAAGAGGCTATTGCAGTAGTCAAGCCTAGAGAGTACCAGAGCTCTAGAAACATTGAGCTTCTGGGGAAAATTGAGGAAAGGAAGGATTCCCTTGAGGAGGTGGAGTGGAAAGCGGGATTTCTTGGCAAGGTCCTGCATGTGAGGGAGGAAAGAGACGAGTTGAAGATGACTCCAAGGTTTTTGGCTTCAGATGAAGGAGAAGGGGAAGAACCCATAGAGGGTGGCCAGAGGGAGGGGAAGAATGAGGGAGCAGGAGTCCCAATGGGAAGGATCTCAGTTTTGCTGGCATTGAGGCAAATACACTCCTGCCCACCAGCCCGCCCCTCCACCTGATTGGTTGTTTGCCCCCTGCTGCCTGGCTCCTCGCAGACACTACACCCTGCCCGCCATTACCACCGTTGAATTGTAGGTGAGTGTGGCATAGTGCGTGTCCCTCCTGGGACTTGATTTTGAATTCTTTGCCGGTCCTTTGTGGGCTCCTGCCCCGACATCTTCCCTGGTTGCATCCTGCATCCCCGCTCCCACTTCCTCCTTGGCCTTCCTCCTCCCACCTCCAAGCCCACCCCTCCGCACCTCATCAATTTCCTTTCTTCTCCTGCTGTCGCCTCTCTCCCCTCCACGGCTTCCTCGCCTTCCCCTGCTGTCTCCTCCTTGGCTCCCTTGCCCTCTCCTCCTTCCTCGTCTCCCTCCTCCCCCCTTTCAGGCTGCTTCTACACCTCCACAGGGAGTATCTCTGATTTGTACCTGTGAGAATCAGGATGTCCCAGAACTGAACAGTCAGGCTGCAGGGAAGGCTGTCAGAGACGGCATACTGGTGGACGAACTCGAAAAATGCAAGTGGTGGAACTTGTCACTGCAGAATGAAAGCGGCAACATCACTTTTAAAAAACCTGCAATGTCAACAGAAAACAAGGATGACCACAACGCAGTCCCCAGGAGGGTTTTCTGGACGTGGGTGGAGGGTGTGGAAAAAAGCAACAGCGGGTCATGGAACCAAGTCCATATATGAAATGAAAACACTACAGCAGCTAGATATATGGAAAATACAGACTTATTACCTGTAACTTCCCCAACCTACGATTCCGGGTGGCAGCAGGACCAAGAGGCATTATGTCGCTGTGGGGACATCACGTGATCGCGGGAGCGTGTTCTCGCGAGATCTCGGAGACGGGATCTCGCGAGCCCACGCTCCGCGGGAAAACGTTCCCGCTTCAGAGTTGGCGCGCTGCCAGCTGAAGCGGTCGTACAGGAGCGCTGCTCCTGTCTACATAAAAAGGAGAGTGAAGTCAAGGACTCTCACCACAGCTCCTAGGGCATAACACCACAGCCACTGGAGGCTTCATGGGGGCCCTAGGAGTTTACAGCGTGCCACCGGTGAGCACAACCCTTCCACAGTGAAGCAACTGGGGAAGCACAGGACCTGGTCGCATTGAACAGTGAGTAAGCGCCCTGCGCCACCAGTCTGCCTTAGGACCTCTTCACTTGTTGTCAGTCAATAAAGACTGTTAGAAATCCTACAGCGTCCTGTCATCCATTTAGGCCACAACATAACTGGCGACGAGGATACCTGAAGTCCCACGGACCCACCATGCAAGGCGCCACGCCACCCCCTGCGTTTCTCCCCTTGCCAGGGACACCGGCGATTCCGTGGATGCAATGGGAACCCCTTTTTTCCACCTACTTGGAAGCGGTGGGCGGCACGCGATATGCCCCCATCAGGAAGAGGGCGATGCTGCTGAATGCGCTAGGGGTTGAAGGTCAGCGTATCTTTGCAGGCCTTAAAGAAATACCTGCGGCCGACGATGACGCCGAAGACGACGACGTTTACAAAGAAGCCACGCGTCGCATCATGAAGAGGTTCACCAACAAGGAGAACATTGTACTGCACAGGTTGCGATTCTACACTCGCAAACAGGAAGGGAGCGAACCCGTGGATGACTACATCACCAGGATGAGGGAACTCGCTTCTCTTTGCGCCTTCGGAGAAAATGCAGAACAGGTCATCTGCGACATGCTCGTCGTCCACACCAACTCTAGGAAAGTACAGGACAAACTCATCCAGGAAAAGGAGGTCACCCTCGATAAAGCCATCCAGATTGCCAGGGCGGAGGAAGAAACCTCCAGCAGACGCAAAGAGGCGGGAAGTCACCTGCCCGTGCCCGAAATGGCGGCGCTACAATGGAGAGGTCGCAGAGACAAGCAATCCCGCGACGGCCCCAAAGACAAAAGTCCCAGGAAAAAGGAGGCACCGAAATGCTACAGATGCGCCAGCCTCAAGCACATGGCGAACGACCGCGACTGTCCCGCCAGGAATAAAGAGTGCTCCAAGTGCGGACGCATTGGCCACGTGGCTCCAGCATGCATGTGGCGGGAGAAAACCGTGTCCCGTGTTGACGGTGACTGCACCTCAACCGATGAGGATGAACTGCAGGACAGACCCATGGTTGTCATGGTCAATGCCCCCCATGCCAGAAGAGAAAAGCCCCACTGCACCATTAAAGTGGACGGAATGGAAACGCGCGTCATGGCTGATTCGGGATCCGACCTCACCATTCTGCCCATCAACACGTACAAGGAGATGATGGGACAAGAAAAAGTGGAGATTAGATCAACCAAGCAAAAACCCACCGTGTTTGGAGGGGCAACGGTCGACCTGTTGGGCTACATCAAGGCCCGCATCGATTTCAAGGGGAGGTCCACCACCACCAAAGTGTATTTTTCTCCCAAGGGTCCAGCCGTGCTGGGGTGGGATGACCAACACAAACTCAGCATGAAACTAGATCCCAGTACTCCGGAACAGGTGCTCATGATCTCGTCAGGAGCAGCGCAAAACTACAAGGAGATCTTTCCAAACCTGTTTTCCGAGAAACCGGGAAAAGTGAAAAACTTCGTACACAAAATTCGGCTGAAACCCAACGCCACTCCAGTCAAGCACAAAGTAAGGACGGTACCTGCCACCGCAAGACCAGCTTTGGACGCCCACCTGAGGAAGATGGTCGAAGAAGGAACCATTGAAACCGTGGAATCCTCGGAGTGGCTGAGTCCGGTAGTACTAGTAAAGAAGAAGTCCAGCAACGACCTCAGGATCTGTATCGACCTGAGAAGCCTGAACTTGGAGGTGATCACGGATAGCTTCCCACTCCCCAGCATCAATGAGATCGTCCTCATGATGAAAGAGGCGGCCATTTTCTCAAAGCTGGACATGCGTGATGCCTATCACCAGATTCCCCTACACAAGTCCTCCCGCCCCCTGACGGCGTTCATCACTCCTTTTGGCACCTTCCAATACACCCGCATGCCTTTCGGGTTATCGTCCGCAGCATCCGCATTCCAGAGGATGATGAACTCCCTATTGAAAGGCCTCACCAATGTCTCATTCTTCCAAGACAACATTCTGGTATACGCCAAGGACAACGAGACCCATGAAAAGGCACTCAAGTCAGTCCTAAGCAGACTTCAGGAGGAAGGCATTCACCTACGCCATGAAAAGTGTGTCTTCGGGGTGAACAAAGTAGAGTATCTTGGGTACTGCATCTCGAGTGATGGGGTGAGCCCCAAGAGGAACCTCATGGAGGCCATTACTGAGGCACCAGCGCCGATGTCCAAAGAGGAACTGCGCTCATTCTTAGGCCTAGCTGAGTACTATGCCAAATTCATCCCCAGGTTCTCTGAGACCACGTCTCCCATGAGGGAGCTTCTGAAGAAGGGGGCAGCGTACTCTTGGGGCCCAGAACAAGATGAGGCTTTCGGCGAAATCAAGAATAGGATTCTACACGCGCCGTGCCTTAAACCATACAACCCTGAATGGGACACCTACATCACCACTGACGCCAGCGCATACGGCCTAGGGGCCACCTTGACCCAGAAAAAGGGCGACACAGAGAACATTGTGGCGTTTGCATCCAAGGCATTATCCTCATCCGAGAAGAATTACTCTATGGTAGAGAAAGAGATGTTGGCATGCGCTTGGGCCGTCGACTACTTCAGATCATACGTATGGGGGACAAGATTCAAGTTGATCACCGATCACAAGCCGCTAATTCACATGCTGAGCCCGGGCGGCACCAAGACGGCCACCCCCAGACTGGCCAGGATCGCCGCGAAGCTCCAAGAGTATACCTACGAGATACAACACATTGCGGGCTGGAAAAACGCACAAGCGGACTGCATGTCCAGGCTCCTCAACCAAAGCGCCCCCGGCACCACATTCCTGGAAGACGAATGTGTCGTTGCGTCCATCGGCGACCTGAGGAACGTCGAGTACATGGAAATGAGCGAGCGCCACTGGCAGGAAGAGTTCGAGCAGGACTACGCTCTAAGGCACGTAAGCACCTGCGTTCGAAATGGATGGCCCAACGAGAGAGCGATCCCTGAAGGCCTTCGTCCCTACTGGAAGGTGAACGAGGAAATCACCGCCATGAACGGTCTCATTCTCAGAGGTGATCAAATCATCCCACCCAGCGGAATCCGCAAAGTCATACTGTGCAGAGCACACTCGGGCCATTTAGGGTGCAACATGACCAGAAGAAGGATACGCGACGCATACTGGTGGCCAGGTATGGACCAGGACGTTCGGCAGATGGTCGATAGGTGCCACGAATGCTCCAACAGCGACAAGCGCCTAGCCGTGAGGCAAGCCCCCATGCTGCCCACCGAAGTCCCCAAAGGGGTGTGGCGAAAACTGGGGCTGGATTTCATAGGGCCGCTGGACAACATGCCCCCTGAGCACAGATACGGGATAGTCTTGGTCGACTATTTTTCCAAATGGGTGGAAGCTGACTTCACCCCGGACATCACCACGGGAACAGTCATTGAAACACTCACCGCCATATTCCAGCGGGAGGGCCTGCCCGAAGAACTCGTCACGGACAACGGGGTCCAGCTAGTCTCCAGAGAAATGGAAACATTTCTCAAGCTTAACAACATCAAACAGCGAAAAGCAAGCCTATATCACCCACAGGCAAATGGCCTAGTCGAGCGGGCCAACCGCTTCATCAAAGGGGCGCTGCAACTGGCCCACGCCTCGGGCCTAGACCCATACAAGACGGTCAAAGAAGCCGTAGCGGCCCACCGTCTCACCCCCAACGCCGTCACAGGTGTTTCACCGTTCCATCTGCTGAGGGGGAGAAGGGCGGCATCCTCACTGGTACCACCATGGCTTCAGCAAGTGAGGGCCGACGAAGACGTTGACATGGTTGACGTGACGTGCCGTATGCAGCGCAACAAAGAAGCAATGAAAGCACAGGGGGATTTGCGCCGAGCCGCTCGACACACACAAGTCAACAGAGGGGATCTGGTGAAGATACGACATCCCCACAAGGACACCTCCACAGGTTCCAGATACAGCAGTCCCATAGAAGTCAAGGAGAGAGGGACAAACCACATCCGCACCAGCGATGGCAGGAGATGGAACCTAGAGAGGGTAGCCATGTACCGCAGGAAAGATGACACCGTACACTCGCCTGGAGACACTGGAGGAGATCAAGTCTGCCAAGAGCCATACGAGAACCATCACCTCCCAAGTGGAGACATCATAGAGCCGCAACATCGCAACAACTTCGCAAGCTCCCTTCCCCCAACTACACCCAGGGGATCACAGCAAGGAGCTGGACAGAGAGAACCCGAATCACCAGCACCCTCCCAAGGACACTTCATCGATCCCGCTACATACCCGGATCCTGGCAGGCCCCAGAGAGAGAGAAGGAAACCCGGGAAATATGCGGACTTCATCATGGAGTGACCTCCCATTCTTTTTCCCAGCAGAGGAGGTGTGTGGGGACATCACGTGATCGCGGGAGCGTGTTCTCGCGAGATCTCGGAGACGGGACCTCGCGAGCCCACGCTCCGCGGGAAAACGTTCCCGCTTCAGAGTTGGCGCGCTGCCAGCTGAAGCGGTCGTACAGGAGCGCTGCTCCTGTCTACATAAAAAGGAGAGTGAAGTCAAGAACTCTCACCACAGCTCCTAGGGCATAACACCACAGCCACTGGAGGCTTCATGGGGGCCCTCGGAGTTTACAGCGTGCCACCGGTGAGCACAACCCTTCCACAGTGAAGCAACTGGGGAAGCACAGGACCTGGTCGCATTGAACAGTGAGTAAGCGCCCTGCGCCACCAGTCCGCCTTAGGACCTCTTCACTTGTTGTCAGTCAATAAAGACTGTTAGAAATCCTACAGCGTCCTGTCATCCATTTAGGCCACAACAGTCGCCTTCATGTCGGAAGGAAGGGGGCGGGATTGGGGGGGCTTATCAAGGTTTTCCAGTATTCTGACTCCTGACTGGCCAGTGGCTCACCAGCCCCTATTTAGAGCAGCCAGGAAGGAAGGACTGACAGAATTTTCTCTGTCCTATTTCAGAACCGGCAGGAAGGCAAGGAGAGAGCTGCTAAGCACCGCTGGGCCTACGAGGACAAGGTCCAGACTGCATCCTTACTTTTCAAAGGGCTGTAATGCCAGACGGCCCTAGACTGCTGAAAAGTCTCTATGGACACTTGAACAGGAAAACTCTCCTGTAATCTGCTTATTATATTATTTCCTTTGGTCAATAAAGACTAACTTTATGTTAAAGCAACCATCCCTCCCGCGTCTGCTTGGAAAGTTTGGTGGAAGCGGTGGGATCCAGAAACGCGTCATGGAGGCGATAGTCAAGGCCTTGTCGGATGGACAACAATAGTTACAACAAGTGATGCAAGTCCAAACCCATCAAGCCCAGGCGGACAGACAGGCGTTGCAATAGGCGATTCAGCTACAGGTGGCCAACCAGGACACCCTCAAACAAATCACGGAAGCAATGACGTCCTCCCGAGGATCGAGCCTTGCTCCAACCACTGTCCTACAGAAGTTCCAGCAAGGGGAAGACCCAGGATATTTCTTCACAAATTTTGAGAGAGTAGGCCGCAACTCTCGGTGGCCTATCGAGAAATGGGGGCATTTCATTCCTCCATTACTACAAAGGCCCATGCAAGGGGCATACCAGCCTGCAAATGCGGCAGGTAACGCATCCCATGCAGAAATCAAGAGAACCATTCTAGAGAGAATGGGGGTGGACGAGGAAGCATATCAGATGAGGCTCCGATAAACCCGGCTGCGGAATGGGGAGACTCCACGACAACTTTATTATAGAATCCATGACTTAACAGACAAATGGTTAAAACCGGCTACGGGTTCTATACCGGAAATATTGGACACGATCAAACTCTAACAGTTTGTGGAGGCACTTCTGGCTGCCATGCAACGCTGGGTCCACCAACACCACACGCCTTCATTGGCGGAAGCAACTGACATACTTCTGCCTTTCAAAAGGTAGGGTCCACCAGGGCTGGTCCGCAGGAAGTATCCAAGGCCATACCTTTTGAAAGTCAGTTGTCTCAAGAGGATAGCTCAGCGGCAACATGCTCGCCTTGGAAGCAAGACGACACAGAGCAACACAGGTTCGATCCCCGGGCCAGCGCATAGAAACCTCTGGGTATTATGCGCATTATAAATAACCTATCATATCATATCATACCTCGAGGAACAACTATAGTGGACCCCAAGCCTGTCCGACCAGAGGCAAAGGCGACTGGGAGGCCAGTCATCAGTCGGCAACCCCAGTGCTTCCATTGTGGCGAGTGGGGCTACATTGCCCGGTTTTGCCCAAGAAAACCAAAAGTAGAACCTATGGAAATAGGGTATGTCCAATCAAGGGAGTTCGGAAGAAGAAGAGAACCATATCTAGTGGACGTTCCGGGTAGATGGAATACCAAGACAAGGTCTACTCAACAGCGACAGCGAACAGGCGGCCGTAAGACCAGAAGTAAGTGGGGAAGGGTGGTTGGGAACCTCTCATACCTGTGTAAAGTGCGTTCATGGGAACACACAAACATATCGCTCAAAGCAGGTCACCCTCGAAGTTAACGGGGGTGAGTTCCAAAATGAATGTTGCCATAATGCTTCACCTCCCCACCCCCATTTTAATAGGGACCGATGTACCCACTTTTCAAGATTGTGTTGCTGATGCCGATTGGCTCATAAACGCCCGTTTTTCCAATCAGAGATTGTTACAGAGTGCAATAAAAACCCAAAGAAGAGCAGAAGAGAGGTGAGAGAAATTAAAAGACATTGTACTAAAACCAACAAATTCAGTGGGCTTATAGACTGGCTACCAAATGATCATAAGATGACCTTCCGAAATGAACTACTTACAGATCCTACTTTAAGAAGCGCAAGGGAGCAAGCACTCACCAGCCCAAGACAGGGAATGGAGTTCCCATGGTTCAAAACACAGTGGGGCCTTCTGTATCGGGTCACAATGGACCAGAATAAAATAGAAACCGAAGAGTTACTTGTGTCCTTAAGTTTCTGACCCATTGTCCTCAAACTTGCACACGACAAAGCATCGGGAGGACATCTGGGTCGGGAAAAAACTCAAGAGAAACTGTTAAAATGGTTCTACTGGCCTTGAGTGCATCGTGAAGTAGCTAAATACTGCGAGGAATGCACTAAATGCCAAACGACCAACCCGAATAAACCTAAAAGGGCTCCATTGCAACCCATGCCATTAATCAAGGAACCCTTCTTCTGAATCAGGATGAACATTGTTGGCCCACTTGAGCCCAACAGCCCTGGGCAGCAGTATCTGATAGTCATTGTGGAAACGCCACCAGATACCCCGAGGCGTTTCCCATGAGAGGTATTAGTTCTTCTCAAGTGTGCAACCAATTAGTTACATTTTTTGCAAGGGTGGGGTTACCAACAGAAATAGTAACCGGCCAAGGAAGGAACTTTGTTTTGGGTGTGATTCACAAGGTCTGCCAACAGCTACAGATAAAACAATTATGCACTTCGATTTATCATCTACAAACAGATGGCTTAGTCTAAAGATACAACAAAACAATCAAACAGATGCTAAAGAAAGTCACAGCCCCTTCAGGAAAGGATTGGGACAGGGTGTTTTTTTTTAATTATTCGAACAACCTTGATATGATATGATATGATAAGGCATTTGTAACGCGCCTATACACAAGTGTTTCAAGGCGCGACGAGGCAGGGAGGGGGGAACAGGGGGAGGACAGACAACGATCCTACTAGGCCAGGTGTCATTCAGACCGCACAAGTGCACGGGTAGAGAGAAGGGAAAAAGTGCATGGGGGAGGGGGGAAGTGCAGTACGAGTAAGTAGAATAAAATAAATAAATAGGGCCAGCTGGTGGCAAGTGCAAGGTAAGTGCATACAAGTGCTGGGAAGGGGGGGCTGTGGGGATACAGAGACAGTCCCGCAGTGCAGGGGTTGCCAGGGAGGCAGTGCAAGTGGAGAGTGGCTAGGCCCAGGACCGAGGTCGGTGAGAGAGGCCCAGTTGCAGATTCAGTGCAGTCCTGAATGCATCCTGTTTACCCAACAACAACTTTGAAATGCTGTCCTTCTGTGTTACCTCTGAATGATGCATCTAACCTATTCCGGGAAAATCTGGAATGTTGCATCTTGCCTACCATTGTGTAAAGCTGGAATGTTGCATCTTGCCTGCCATTGTGTAAACCTGGAATGCTGCATCTTGCCTAACATTGTGTAAACCTGGAATGTTGCATTTTGCCCACCATTGTGTAAATCTGGAATGCTGCATCTTGCCTACCATTGTGTAAACCTGGAATGTTGCATCTTGCTTACCATTGTGTAAACCTGGAATGTTGCACCTTGCCCACCATTGTGTAAACCTGGAATGTTGCATCTTGCTTACCATTGTGTAAACCTGGAATGTTGCATCTTGCCCACCATTGTGTAAACCTGGAATGTTGCATCTTGCCTACCATTGTGTAAATCTGGAATGTTGCATCTTGCCTACCATTGTGTAAACCTGGAATGTTGCATCTTGCTTACCATTGTGTAAACCTGGAATGTTGCATCTTGCTTACCATTGTGTAAACCTGGAATGTTGCATCTTGCTTACCATTGTGTAAACCTGGAATGTTGCATCCTGCTTACCATTGTGTAAACCTGGAATGTTGCATCTTGCCCACCATTGTGTAAACCTGGAATGTTGCATCTTGCCTGCCATTGTGTAAACCTGGAATGTTGCATCTTGCCTACCATTGTGTAAACCTGGAATGTTGCATTTTGCCTACCATTTTGTAAATCTGGAAAGTTGCATCTTGCCTCCCATTGTGTAAACCTTGAATGCTATATCTGACCCATTCTGGATTCTGTTGAACGCTGCATCCTGCCCATCTCATTCTCACTTGTGACAGCCTTTAATATTTGCACGTGAAGTGGGCTTCTCAACTTAAGACACTAGCACAATTCTCTCAGCCCAAACCATGCTCTTGCTCTTACTCAACACCTCCTACCTCCTTATCATGCTCAGTTCTCTGCTCCAACCTACCACAGCCACCGGTGATGTCAGGTATCACCTCGCGCTGGCAAATAATGACATAAATACTACCAGAATCCTGAGTATTCTATTAACTATGCCATTGAGAATCCCCTCATCCAATAGTATACCCCTACCACCTTTCTGCCCCTACTAATGCGCGTATGCACCAAACCCACACTCAACACACAAAACCTCCATAGCAACCTGTGACAATGAGACTGCCAGCCGATGTTGAGGAAAATAAAATGGGTCTTTATTCAGACTTACAAAAATTGGATGAAAAGAAAATAAGCTTTTGTTCAGAATTGTTCAACAATCTCCTTCTCTGTGCTGAGTCTGGATTTTTTCCAATTTCCTTGCAGGGAGTGGGTAAGGACTTCTGGCCAGGCTTCTGCTCCTAGTCCTCATACGCCCACCAGCCTTCAGTGCTTCCTGGTGCCTTCCACTGCCGTCTTTAAATAGGTAAAACTCAACAGGCCAATCAGTGTTCACTTCCTTTTTTAGACTATATAAACCTTCCCAAGCCCCGCCCCTTTTTCCGTGGAGGCATTGCACAGTATCACCATCCTCAACCTCCAGCCGCTCCCGGTCCCAGTCTCCTTTGACTAGGTAAGTGTTTAATAATATTTCCCTGGAGGGGTTTGTGTGTGTCTCTTGGAGCCTCGTGTTTGCTAGAGTGTCAGGATCCTTGTTTACATAATCCACGGCTCCGTGGCACTCAATGCCGCGGAGCTCCCGCGGTTCTCCCTGGCCGGGATAGCCCCTCCTCTCCCTGTTCACAGCCCCTTGACTGCTGCTGCTTGAGTCAAACGTCCGCGGTCTTGCTAATCTGCAAGCCGGCGACGTTCCGACTCGCGTGGGTCCACTTGGCGTTTCTTTTCTTTCGCGACCGCCACCCGAGTCGAATGCCCGCGGGTCTGCTAATCCGCAGACACGCAGCGTTCTGACTCGCGGAAGGCCGCCGGAGATCTCCAACACTTCCTGATTGACGCCGGAGTCGGGCGCTGGCGTCTCTGTTAACCTGCAGAGTGGCGTCCCGATGCTGGCATGTCGTCTGTGTAGTTTCACACCAGTATTCTCATGTTGCTTTCCTCCAGGATATCCCGTCTCTGGTCCCCACCATTCACCCACCACGTGGCCTTCGGTGTCCTGAGTTTTCCCAAGGTGGAATTGTCCATCTTGCTTGTTACATACACCCCCCGAAGACTCCAGCCGGTCGGGCTGGTCCGGATTTCTGGACAGGTAATCTGGGACGAACTGGAAACCCGCTGGTCGGTGAATCGTTTCAAAACTGAATTCCTGCAGGGTCAGGAACCATCTCAATACTCGTTGATTTGAGTCCTTATGTGTGGCCAACTGTCATGCACAATAGGTCAGTTACACACTCACACAACACCTTGCATAACACTCCGACACAAAGGACTGTCAGGCTCCCCGGGTCACAGTCAAACCCTCCAGTTGTCACATCACCTAGGGTGCAGGGGAGTCGCCATCACCGATGGTTTCAGGTCACACGCAGAGGACGGCGTTGTTTGTTTCCTCGTCTCCAATGGCAACTGCCATGGAGATTGTGATCGGGCTGGAACAGCCGATCGCGATTGCTTCCTGGTTTCACATCAACTTCCCGATCACGTGCACGAAGCCCCGCTCACGTGATCAGGAGGCGGCTCACATAAAAGCCGAGAGCTTTGAATCACTCGCCGCTTCGCAGCTGTTTCACAACAGTGTTCGGCGTTCTTGACTCTTGTTTTTGACGACATCGGATTTCGACTTCAGGCTTGCACATCACGGATTTGGTTAACTCTTGCTCCTTGGATACGGTTGCTGATACTCTGCACGGATACTGGTACTTTGGACCTTTGGCTTACGCATTACGGACTGCTTTGGATTTTCCCTATCTGCTCACTTGCTACAACCTGGATTTTGACCCTTGGATTGTTTACGACCTTCCTTCCGTTCTTTCTTGGAACCATTACGTGCCCCTTAAGAGTTACGGGTGGTCAGCCCGTACCTGCCTCCAGGTACTTGACCGTTTGAATCGTTGGCGCTCCCTTGCACCAATTCCTCAGGCTCCCTTCCACTGAACATAGGTAAGAGAGTATCATTTATTTGCATTTAACTAAAGCACTGTCTTTGCCTGTATTAACCCCGACTTCCTTCCAACAGCCTCTGGGGTCCTCGGCGCCAGCTGATTCAACAAACCAACAACCACCTGTGGCCTCAAAGCTCGCACAGGGAGTGTTTATCTTTCTCTCCCTTTGGGTGATTTGTGGACAGAGGCTCAATACTCTTCACTTCGTGGCAAGTCACGACACCAACCATTGGAGCGGGGCATGATCTGTAAACACTATAAACTTTCTTCCAGCGAGGTAATACCTGAGTGTTTCAATCGCCCATTTTATAGCGAGGCACTCCTTTTCAATGGTTGAATATCCTACCTCATGTGGCAAGAGTTTACGACTTATAAAGGCTACTGGCCGAAGATCAGTTTCAGTACCTTGGGATAGCACAGCCCCCATCCATGTTCCGGATGCGTCTGTTTGTACAAAAAAGTTTTCTTGGAAATTGGGACACCGTAGAACAGGTTGTGTTGAGATTATTTGTTTTAGTTCATTAAAGGCCTTACACGCTTCTTCATCTTTTAGCAGGTCACCCTTGTATGAGGACTTGAGAGCTTCCGTCAACGGGCTTGCAATGGAGGAAAACAAAGGTATGAAACGCCTGTAATATCCAATGAATCCTAAAAATGCCCTGACTTGCTTCTTATTACTGGGCATAGGTAGTTTCCCTATTGCTTCGATTTTGTCCAACTGGGGTCGTATAACCCCGTCCCCGACGAGATATCCCAGGTATCGGGTTTGATTGGTGGCCAGTATGGTTTTCTTTGGGTTTATGTTAAATCCTGCAGATTGTAGGGATTTTATAACTGCTGAGAGGTGACTTAGATGATCCTTCCAGGTTTTACTGTACACGATTATGTCATCCAGATATGCTGCACTGTAGCCGTGGTGAGGAGCGAGAACCCGATTCATCAATGATTGAAAAGTTGCTGGGGCTCCATGCAAGCCAAATGGTAGAACAGTGAACTGGTATAGTCTTGAAGGGGTAGAAAAAGCAGTTTTGATGTTATTCTCCGTTTTTAAGGGAATCTGCCAATATCCCTTTGTCAGATCAATTGTACTAATGTATTTAGCAGTGCCTAATTGTTCGATAGGTTCATCAATTCGGGGCATGGGGTAGGCTTGATATGTAGAGATGTTATTCAACTGCCTGTAGTCCATACAAAATCGTATACTTCCATCGGGTTTTGGGACAAGAACAATAGGGGACGACCAGTGGCTACATGATGGTTCAATTACTCCCAGGCGTAGCATTTCCTCCACTTCCGCTTGAACTGCATTTCTTTTTGATTCTGGCGAACGATAGGGACGGACCCTTATGGTTTTTCCTGGTTCCGTTTCTATTTTGTGTTCTGCCAAGTGTGTTCTTCCAGGGTAGAAGAAAAACACATTATGTACAGGTTCAAGGTATTCCTTCATTTCTCTTTTTTCTTCTGGGTTGAGCTGTTTTCCCCACTGTACAGAATTGAACGCAGATTCTTGGGTTATGCTTGTGGCTGCCTGTACTGCTTTGTCATTGGTTTTCCATTCCTTCAATAAGTTCACGTGATCATTTTGTGTTTTTTCCTTTCGATCGGGTTGATCCACCAAGTAATTCACTGGTCACAATACTGCTTTTATTTTATATGGCCCCCTCCATTGAGCCAACATTTTGTTCTGGCTAGTGGGCAGTAACACTAGTACCTGGTCCCCTACCTTAAACTGTCTTGCTCTGGTTTTCTGATTGTAGTATTTTTCCTGTGTTGACTGGGATCTACACAGGTTTATTTGTGCCATTTCCCTCATCTTGCTTAGATTATCCTGGAGTTCAATCACATAGTCGGTTAGGGTGGCAGGATCTTCTTGTTCTTCCCATTCTTCTTTTGCGATGTCCAGGATTGTTTTTGGTTGGTGCCCAAACAACAATTCAAATGGTGAGAACCCTGTTGAAGACTGAGGGGTATCCCTTAATACCATTAGAACCCAGGGTACTGCTCTGTCCCAGTTCTTTCCGGTAGGTGCTGTTACCTTCTTGAGCATTAGCTTAATTGTCTTGTTACAGCGCTCTACCAAACCATCAGTTTGGGGATGGTATATAGACGTGCGGATTTGTTTTATCTGTAGTTGTTGACATACCCTTCTCATTACTCCTGATACAAAATTCCGACCTTGATCTGTTACTATTTCTGAGGGTATTCCTACCCTGGCAAAAAATGGAATCAGTTGGTTGCATACTTGTATGGTACTTGTTCCTCTCATAGGAAAGGCTTCGGGGTATCTGGTAGCATAGTCTACCACTACCAACAGCTATTGGTAACCGTGGCTACTGGGTTCCAGTGGGCCTACTATATCCATACCAATCCTAAAAAACGGTTCTTTAATCAATGGCATGGGTATTAATAGAGCACGCCTTGGTTTAATTGGGTTTGATTTTTGACATGTTGGACATTCATCACAGTACTTTGCCACTTCCCTGTAAACCCCAAGCCAGTAAAATCGCTTCAAGATTTTAACTAGGGTTTTCTCCCTGGCCATATGTCCTCCTGTTTGGTCATCATGAGCTAGTCCCAATATGGGTTTTCTGAAACTCAGAGGTACTAGAAGTTGTTCCACCTCCTTTTCACCCGGAGTTTTTGTAACACGATAAAGAAGTCCTCGCTGTAATTTAAACCTTGGATAACTGGTTGTATCATTGGGGACCCTCATGGCTTGTTCGAGGACATACCTTAATGTTGGGTCAGTTAGTGTTTCACTTCTAAATGAGACTCTTTTATCATCAGGAATCCAGTCTACGAATGCATTGAAGCTTTCCACCCACCTCCGTTTTTCTTCCCTCACCTCCCTTCTAGTTTTTCTTGGTATTCTCCCACTATTCTCTTCAACATCTGTTTCTGAAAAAGGGGCCCTTCTTAGCCATTCGTTCTCTCTGACACAGTCATCAAAGTTGGGCAGGTCAGTCCCAATTAACACAGGAGCAGGTATATGAGGCATGATGGCTACCTCCATTGGTGTGCTGACCCCGTTAACCTCTATGTTTACTTCTTTGGAAGGGTATGATCTTATGTCCCCATGCACACATTTTACTGAAATGTCTTGCTCCCTCACTTTCCCCAGTGCACTTACTTCTGGTCTGATGGCGGTTTGCTCGCTTCCACTGTCAACCAGACCTTGTCGGGGTACACCGTCCACTCGAACTTCCACTGTGTAAGGCTCTCTTCTCCTTCTAAATTCCCGGTTCTGAATACACCCAATCTCCATGGGTTCCGGTTTGTTCTTCCTTGGACAAAACCGGGCGATGTGGCCCCATTCCCCACAACCATAACACTGGGGTTGTCTGCTTGTGGTGGGCCATGTCGTAACTTTGGGTTCTGCTTTGGTGGGCTTTGAATCCCCTATATTCGGAGTTTTAGGAAGCAATACTTTGGTTCCACTCTCCAAGGGGCCCATCCTGGCTCTACCAGCTTTTTGGAAGGCTGTGGCAATATCTATTGCTTCAGTGAGAGTGGGTCGATGATGTTGTCTGACCCATCGTTGCATATTGCTGGGAAGAGCATCCACAAATTGCTCTAGCTCCACTTTGTCCATGATCTCGGGTATGGTGCAACTTGCTGGTTTTATCAATTTTTCAGTTAGATTGTGTACCCGATAATATAGTTGTCTCGGGGTTTCCCCATTGCGGAGTTTGGTTTCCCGAAGCTTCGGTCGATAGGCCTCCTCATCCACTCCCATCCTTTCTAGGATGGTCCTTTTTATGTCTGCGTAACTTGTGTCTCCATTGGGGTTGGATGCCTGGTATGCCCCTTGCATTGTGCCTGTAAGTAAAGGAGCTATGTAGTGGCCCCATTTCTCCACCGGCCACTGGGAGTTTCTAGCCACTCTTTCGACGTTCGTAAAAAAATAGCCTGGATCCTCCCCGGCCTGGAATTTTTGTAGGACGTTGGAAGGTGCTGCCGTTGCTCCTCTGTGACTTTCTTCAGGGCATCCTTTGTGGCTGCTTGCAACTGTAGGGCTTGCTGTAGGGCTTGGCGATCTGCCTGGGCTTGATGCCCCTGTACCTGCACCAGTTGCTGGAGCTGTTGTTGTCCATCGGCTAAGGCTTTGATGATAGTCTCCATTCCGTGTTTCAGGATCCCACCGCTGCCACCAAACTTTGTGACAATGAGACTGCCAGCCGATGTTGAGGAAAATAAAATGGGTCTTTATTCAGACTTACAAAAATTGGATGAAAAGAAAATAAGCTTTTGTTCAGAATTGTTCAACAATCTCCTTCTCTGTGCTGAGTCTGTTTTTTTTCCAATTTCCTTGCAGGGAGTGGGTAAGGACTTCTGGCCAGGCTTCTCCTCCTAGTCCTCATACGCCCACCAGCCTTCAGTGCTTCCTGGTGTCCTGTCTGGTTCGACCTGCAACAAAGCCAAGAATGAGCACACTCTAGCCTTCCACTGTCGTCTTTAAATAGGTAAGTGTTTAATAATATTTCCCTGGAGGGGTTTGTGTGTGTCTCTTGGAGCCTCGTGTTTGCTAGAGTGTCAGGATCCTTGTTTACATAATCCACGGCTCTGTGGCACTCAATGCCGCGGAGCTCCCGCGGTTCTCCCTGGCCGGGATAGCCCCTCCTCTCCCTGTTCACAGCCCCTTGACTGCTGCTGCTTGAGTCAAACGTCGGCGGTCTTGCTAATCTGCAAGCCGGCGACGTTCCGACTCGCGTGGGTCCACTTGGCGTTTCTTTTCTTTCGCGACCGCCGCCCGAGTCGAATGTCCGCGGGTCTGCTAATCCGCAGACACGCAGCGTTCTGACTCGCGGAAGGCCGCCGGAGATCTCCAACACTTCCTGATTGACGCCGGAGTCGGGCGCTGGCGTCTCTGTTAACCTGCAGAGAGGCGTCCCGATGCTGGCATGTCATCCGTGTAGTTTCACACCAGTATTCTCATTTTGCTTTCCTCCAGGATATCCCGTCTCCGGTCCCACACCATTCACCCACCACGTGGCCTTCGGTGTCCTGAGTTTCCCCAAGGTGGAATTGTCCATCTTGCTTGTTACACAATCCCAACCTCACCTCATCAGCCCAGTTGATCAAACAATTGCCAAAAAGACTACACTCAACCAACCCTGTTCATTAAAAAAGAGAAGTGAAAGACTAGTTTATAGATTCTTGTCCGCGCACTCTCCTTCTAACATCAAAACCATAATGACTACGTTAGACCATCCTACTAAAATAAAGCTAGTCAACACTACCAATAATACAGTGAACCACACCTTCCCGCCCAACGGAAACACCACCCAGACAGTAAAAATTCCCAAGAATCCCAATACCTCAGTCAAAGGCGCTCGGATCAATGCCAGATCATTGCCAGCACGCGCCCTGGATATTGCAGACTTTATAAATGACCATGACCTTGACTTTCTAGCAGTCAAAGAGACATGGCTTCATGCTGCAGCAGGGCCTTTACTCTCACTCGCTATCTCAGACAAATACGCTATCATCCGACTTGATGGAGATACTAATCGAGCCAAAGATGGAGGTGTCACCTTCATCTCTAAGACTGCTTTAGGTCTTAGGTCCATATCCAAGCTCTCACTCACATCAGCGGAACCTCTGTCTGTGAAGCTGCCCATCTCGGACTCCCGAACCATCACCATCCACCTCGCATACAGACCACCCGGGCCTGTAACCACCTTTTGAAGGGGACATTACTCTTCTCCTCACAAACAATACTAAACCAGGATCACAAATCATCCTATTAGGGGACTTGAACCTTGGCTTTCAAGATGTAAAGGACACTAAGGCAACAGCCCTTGCCAATACGATCACAGAATTAGGCTTTCTGCATCATATCTCTGAACCCACCCACAACAAAGGTAGGATGCTAGACTGGCTTTTTGACCTCAACTGTAACATCAGCATCCTTTCCAACTCACCATGTGCTTGGTCAGACCATCAACTCATATCATTCATGATAAAGGAAGAATGCAACCAGAGCAAAAAATTATTGTTTTCCAAGTCCAACATCCTTACCCATAGATTATTTCCAAGTCAATCCAAAGAGTCAATTGGCATAATGTATCTCAAAAATAAGTGATTTTAATTCTTCATACAAACACACAGCCGACACGTGTTTCGACCTCAGGTCGTTCTCAAGGCTGGACCAAATTACACATTCATTTAGTATATACATTTTATATACATTTTTAGAAAACCATACCATACAGTGTCACATGTCAGGTCAGGATGATGGGAAAATCACGCCATATTCAAGCAATTATATTCCAGTTTCAAAGAAAAAAACATAAATTGAACCCATAGATTAGTGTCTTAAACCAAAACATTTTGATCTATAAAAATAAGCAGTTTTTCTGTATTCTACAAAAGGGCTTTTTTTGATACTAAAGCAAAAGTGTATGGTTTGAGTGCAAGATATCCACCCGAACTACGATATATTGTCACGACTCGCTCCCTTCGCTCCCGTTCCCACCACTTGGGGGCATGATTTGGGGTTTATTCCCTACTGGACCTTTCCTCCGAACCTTATGCTACGGTGCTGTGATGAATTGGGAGCGCTAAATCCCTATTTTCCAAGCTACTTCCCTTCCGGATCCATTCCAGGTTTTTGGCAGCCAGCATGCTTCTTTAACCAAATGACTATGCTTCCCAGAATGCCTGGCCCACTGCTCCACCTCCACCCTTGCAGGACAAGGTTGGGTGGAGGATAGGCAACAGCTGTGGCTGCAGGTGCAGCAATCAGCACACCTGAGGCGTGTGCTCGTTAAGCAGCTTTAAAAGCCTCAGTCTTACTTCAGTCCAGCGCTGGTCAACGTTTGCAGTGTTCCTGTTGTGACTAATCCCTTGTTCCTTGTTCCTTGCCTTTGTACCTAGTTCCTAGTTCCTGTTTTCTTGTTCCTCCGCCCTGAATCTCGGATTCATGCGCTAATTGATTTCTGCTCCCTTGATTCCCTTTTTGTCTTCCTCTGTTTGCAGGCAGCATTTCTCAGTGCTTTCCCCTTTTAGATGCAGCCCAGTTTGTCTGTGTTCTATATTTCTTTGACTCTGTCCTTTGCTGCTGTAAACCCGTATGCCTTAGCCTTCCTCTTAGATAAGCTTCCTGTCTTTTCCTTGGAGGGGTAGGGAGAAGTTTGCATTGGTTATTTCGTTTTTCCCTGCTCCTGATCCTTACTTCTATTGGGATCCATTCCATGTTTTCCATAGCACTTCTGCATTTATTTCCCATTTGATTATTAGGTGTGGTGTGCGGTTGTAGCTAGCTCCTGTGAGAATGCTTATGTTTTCCTCACTAATTTGTAATCACTATTCCAACTTAGGTATTTAGTTTTCCTCCCATTGCTGTTCTAGCCTTTCGGGGTCCCAGTTTCATCAACATGATTCGTGGGCTAGCTGACATTCAAGAGGTTTATCTCGTCCTCGTGAGTACAGTTCTTTAGTTCCCTTATTTAATACCATCAAGAGTGTTAGTTCACAGATCCTGTCATTGCTTGCCCTCCACGTGGGTTTAGCGCTGTCAGTACCTGTAACAGCAATTGGGGGTAAGGCGCTTGCCGACTTTCCTCGCGGTCAGGTGCTTACCCCACATCCCTTTTCATATATTGGTTTTGATGTCACACTCTATTTGCACTCCTGGGTTCTAGCATACATGAGTCGTTGTTCCTGTGTGCACATTTCCCTTGCCATATTTGCTGCCTTTGTATTCGCCTGACTAATCCTGACATATATTTTCTGTTTACTGGATACAAGCTTTGTGGGAAGCTTGAGGGCAGGATATAACTTGCTGCCGACTTTTTCATTTAGAACTCAAGAGTGGTAAATAGCGGACGCAATTCAATAGCGATCCCACAACACTGTGAGCCTGTTAGATTCGCTTTGTATGCTGGCTGAAATCCACTACCGAAAATGGCAGATTACATGAGTAACAGGGACGAAGATACAGCTGCTTTATTCGCGCCTAGGGGAAGTACATCTAACCCTTTTAGAAGTAGTACAACCGCAACAGAAACTCTCAAACTGAAATTTGTAAAATTAGAAAGACTATCGAAAAAAGAAATTAATAAGTACTGGGAACGCGCATCCTTAGAGAATTATTTAGAAAACAATATCATTCCTCGAGGTTTGAGAGTTCTGATTTTTCCTAACTTTAATAATGATGAGGATACTGATCTGGCAGAGAATTGGGAGAAAAATTTGAATCAGAGTTCTAAAGTAATGTTAGAATTATTAATAACACATGCCATAAGGGAACATAAGAGGGTTATAGAAAAAATCAATAAAATGAAAGAAGAAATCAAGTCTATGCCAAATGCAGAAACTACTAAAGAAAAGAATTATGAGAAAATGAACGAAATTCTACGAGAATATCAGGATGAAATAAAATTAAGGAAATTTTGAAAGTTTTTCAGAGATGACAAAGACTATAGACAGGAACGGGTGTATACCTTTCAACCCAAATATGACAATATAACACCACGATCAAGACCAAGTTCTTCCAATACCACACCTGCCAGCTCTGACCCTGATTCAGAGAAAGAATCTAGAGTGAGTGATACTAGTTTGAAAGAAATTACAGAACCCACAATAGTGGAGGACAAAGTTTTTTAGAACAGATATGCAGACACAAGAAGGGAAAAATCAGATTTACAAATTCCAAACAAGTCAGATTCGCAACACCACCAACCAGACCTATACCAATACCAGGTGCCACACAAAGGGTAGGAGAGGGGGCAAGCGGAAGCGGGAATGGAAGCTCCGATGAAGATCAGGGACGTCCTGGAATCTTGACCAGGTCAAGCAGCAAGAAACGACAGGCGATTCAGTGAAATGTGATTTAGTAATAAATTTGTCAGACAAATGCCTTTCTGAGGCCGAAAATGCTGTGTTGAATAAAGGATTTTCATTTGCACCGAGTGTTAGGACAGACCTTGTGAATTTCCAGATAGTTATTTTTAAATTTCTAAGAAAATTGAAATTAAAGAAATTTTTCGCAACACAGGTACAAATATTTCAGCCTAAGACCGCCTTGAATCCACTCAGCACATACACTATTTCTGATATTTGTAATTATACTACTTTGACCTGTTTAGCTCAAGAGACTACTGTAGATTTTGAAACTATTTGCAGAACAATGTGTGTCAATACAAGACACCTGGATCGAAAAGAATTGAAGCCAAAATCCAAATGTACACCCTGTTTGGGAACAGATAATGTAATTGAAACCTTTCATAAGGCAATCTTAAAGGAAATTCATAAGCATACGGATTACACAATCTCTAATAGAAAGAGATGCAGATCAAATCTGAGTAAAGAGGAAATGGAAGCCCTAGAGGCCTTAATGAATGATAAGCGTATGACTATCAAAGAAGCGGACAAGGGGGGTAACATTGTGGTAATGAATACTAAGGATTATATTAGCATGGCTATGTCCCATCTAAATACACCACAATGTTACACCCCTTTGAAATCTAATCCAACAAAGAGAATTGTAACTGAACACTTGGAACTTATTAAGTTATGGTACGATAGAGGTTTCCTAACAGATGATGAAAAAGCCTTTTTGACTAACACGGAACCCACCATGCCAACCTTATATTTTCTACCAAAGGTACATAAGAGTTATGAAACTTTGCCATCAGTCAGACCTATTATGAATGGTATAGGGTGGGTCACAGAGGGTATGTCCCAGTACTTAGATGAAGCATTGAAACCCCATGTTCTTAAAATGAAGTCCTACATTAGGGACAGTGTACATGTTTTGCAATTTATTAAGACTTTGAAATGGGAGTCAGATTATCTTTTGGCTACTCTAGATGTTTCAGCCCTTTACACAAGTATAGATCATGATTTAGCAATTCAAACAATAGACTACACCTTTGGGGACTCATCTGCCTCTTATATGCAACACATACATATGCTTAAGACTTTTCTCAAATTCACTTTGGACAATAATGTATTTATCTTTAATGATCAATACTATGCACAGGCCAAAGGGGTAGCCATGGGTGCCAAATTTGCACCATCTTTGGCCAACCTCTTTATGGCACAATCTGAAGAAACACATATTTATGATCATGAAATCTTTAAAACAAATCTAATTGCATGGAGAAGATTTATTGATGATGTTCTAATTGTATGGAAAGGTTCGCTTGAATCATTTGAAAGTTTTGTGACACATGCTAACAATAACAAATTTGGGATCAGCTTTACTGGCTCAGCGAGTTCACAGAGTGTTGACTTTCTTGATTTACATATCTTTGTTATGAATGGGCAGATTGAAACCAAAACATATCGGAAGCCAACAGAGGTTAACTCTGTACTCTATGCACAAAGCAATCACCAGAGATCTACAATAGATAACATCCCAGCTGGAGAATTGTATCGTGCCAGAAGAAACTGCAGCTTAGATGAGGACTATTTCAAGGAGTCCAATCTGCTTATAGATAGATTCAAAAAGAGAGGGTACAATCAGAGATGCATAAAGAAAGCGGCAGATGAGTACAAAGAATGTAGTCAAGCGAAACCTTTATCTGACCAGGCGAAAGAAAGAACAGGGAAGGATCATATTTCCATAATAACCAAGTTCTCACAGGATTCCTCTTTACTCTATAAAATGGTGTCCAAATACTGGGACATTCTAAGATTAGATAAGGATCTGCTTCCTTTCTTGACTGAGAAACCAAAGTTTACTTTTACAAGAGCGAACACTATTAAACAAAAATTGAGTCCTTCTTTTCTAAATGTTAAAGAAGACAACACTAAAGAGACTTGGTTAAAAGGAAAAAAATTTTTTTTTAAATGTGGTAACTGCAACCAGTGTAAATATTCCCATGTCAACTGTGATTCTTTTACTGATGCTAACGGAATGACAATTGTGATTAAGGAGTTTATAAACTGCAAAACGTGTTATGTCGTTTATGCTGTTACACTTCAGGCTTCCCCGCGGGCCTCCTTGCAGAGTACGACTTCTTTACAAGCTCCTCAATGGACCAGATACAGGCTACCATGGCGTCTGTACAAACTTCGATGGACTCCGGGTCAGCCGACACGTCTTGTACTTGGAAGACGTACGGCAAGACATGCCCCTCTTACTACTATAAAACCACCATCTTCCAAGGGGCTCTTTGCTGCTAATTAGCGTTACAAGCTACACGCGGTTTTGTCCGTTACTTCTTCGTGTCTTCCTACACGATTCCTCATCTGAACTCCTGGTTTTGACCTTTGCCTGACTACTGGATTGCCTCGTCTCCTCCTTTATTCCTGTCGTGCTCGTCTGGTTGTTTGACTCGGAACGTTACTGGATCCGGCTCCCTTCTGTCTCTTGCGGTACTTCATTCCAGGTTGCCGCTTCTGCACTCGGAACCAAATTGCTGTTGACTATCTGGAACTTTTCTACAGCTACTCGGGATACATGTGTGCTCGGGTACATACTTAATTGGCTATCCCCATCTCTGCTACTATTTATCTCCATGACTTGTTTGGATATTTGTCTTCTGTTGGATTCTGGGACATTGAGTGACTTTCCTGTGAGATTGTCCTTAAGTGCATATAAACGCTTTCCTGAAACTGCACCAACTCGGCACTAGTGCGACCCTCGTGCCGTCCGGGGCTACTTCCCTATACTAACATCCCTGTTTGTTATTTTCTCCTGTCATTGTCTTCTGTTTCCTGGATTCCTTTCCTCAATATATCCATATTCAGGTTAGTTGTTATCAATTCTATATATAGTTGGGACCGATATTGAATTAGACCATTTCCACTCATTTTGTGTTATTCCTTGTAGATCCACCCCGGGGAAGCTCCACTCCAATACCTATCTAGGTAGTTGCCCATTTAATTCAACTGTTCTAATCACTTGCATTAACCTCAACACTGTCTAATATCTTTGTATTCCTTTGCAGCATTGGTATTGGCGGTGTGTGTTCTCCCCGCTCTTTTATTCAATTGACACCTCTGTCTGTCCCAACTGAAACAGCAGAGAGGTACATTGTGGAAAAGAGCCCCTCTTTGAGGAAGCCTGAGTCTTGTACTCAGGGGAGCTGGGATGGAAGGCTGAATATCGATTCTTGTACCACCATCATCTCCAAGGTCACTTCTCTGCATTCTCAGCCTATTTCGGAGTGGTGAGTAACAGCTATCATTTGTACATGTGGCAAATTGTACATTGGTAGTACTATACGGCAATTGAGAATACGAATAAGGGAACATCTGGCCAGTTTAAGGAATGTTGATCCGAAGTCACCATTGGCCATACATTGGCAGCAACAACATCAGCTTGATAATCAAGAAGATTTAGGATTTATTGGACTTATGCAAATAAAGTTGGGTAAACGAGGTGGTAACCTTAGGCTTAAACCTAGGCAACAAGAATGTAAGCTAATTTGTTATTTAAAAAGTACTATAGTTGGACTTAATCAGGAACAAAAGATGCATGTATTTTTATGAAATGTTTTAAGAACAATATTATTTTCTGGCAATGATTAACATAATAATCACTTGTGAGTCCATTCCAGCCCTACCGGAATGTAGTGAGCCCTAATAACTTTCTTTCTAATTCTACCTAAAATCTAGTAAAAGGTCAAAATACATGTCAATGACATATGGGGGCGCAATATCACAACTCTGATCAGAGATTAAATCCAGTAATGTATCACAAATATTGGTTTTGTGTGACATTTGATAGATATTGCATCAATCGACATATGTACAACAATATAATAAGGTATTATTGTGGATTGAGATCTTGATATATAGATCAATATAATATAGATTGGATCTTATTAGGTCATAAGGTACAACACAGGAAAGGAATGACTAGGACTAGACGACCGAACTTGGAATTAGAATATCACATTGACACTCAAATATCAAAAAGGTGGAACACCTAAATAAGGAGATGAACCGTAGTGAAATGCACAACGTGCATGGATATATTTGAATAAGGTTATTACACATGATGCTAGGATACTCTAGAGAATTAAATAATAATTGAGGATTAATGAGTTACAAACGGCATACAATGATGTTTAAAGAATAGATTTTGTTTACAATGGATGTGCGCGTGACCTCATTGCGTGCGCGTACGCGTGTCGTCATCGCGCTAAGCGCGTGTGATGTCATTGCGTGCTCATACGCGCGACGTCACCGCGGTGCGGGCCGTAATTCCAATCATTTCTGGCGCTTTAAAAAGGAAGAATAGACTTGTGTGACTCCCCTTTGGAGTATTTTTCAAGATTGGAGCCGGGGATTTAGCCCATTAAATGGTGAGTGCAAATTTATATTAAAACTCAAAGGGACAGTGCTTGATTATTGTGTCTCCATCCAATAATTTGAAACTAAAAAAGCAAAAAGGTCTTTGATAATTGGATTTAACAAAATAATTAATAGAGATGGGGAATCTTTGTTATTAGTAAAAGTAGAACATGCAATATATAATTTTTGATGGACACAATTCTTAAACAATTTCACTAAATTGAGATTATTATTTTGTAGGTGTTTCTTGAACCTTGGAGCTTAAAACAATTATCAGATTACGGGAATGTACAATATTCACCTAATTTCTGACCCAATATAATCATCCACGCAGGTGGGTGAGTCTTTCAATCATTTAAGTTTTTCATTTAGGGACATCAGATATATTTTTTATAACATTATATAACAAACTATACAGGATTGAAACAAATGCTCAAAAGAAACCGCCGGGCATTGAGAACTAAAATCAAAAGGTATAGGAAGTTTATATGGAGTAAGCACAAATCCCACAAATTTCTCTAAAAATGTTCTGTTTAATAGAACTTCATTAAGATATTTTTAATACATTTATAATCTCCAATTGGTAACTCACATTCCGGGTGTGTTGGAATTTTTTCACAAGGCGTGTGGCCTTAAAATTTAAATATAGCGGCAACTAAACACGCATGAGATTTATATAATGACGTTTATTTGACCATATTTTGTCTTTGTTAAATTTTGTAGCACATATATCAGAAAGCCCTTTTGTAGAATACAGAAAAACTGCTTATTTTTATAGATCAAAACGTTTTGGACTAAGACACTAATCTATGGGTTCAATTTATGTTTTTTTCTTTGAAACTGGAATATAATTGCTTGAATATGGCGTGATTGTCCCATCATCCTGACCTGACATGTGACACTGTATGGTATAGTTTTCTAAAAATTTATATAAAATGTATATACGAAATGAATGTAAATGAATGTGTAATTTGGTACAGCCTTGCGAACGACCTGAGGTCGAAACACGTGTCAGCTGTGTGTTTGTATGAAGAATTAAAACCACTCATTTTTGAGATACATTATGCCAATTGACTCTTTTGGATTGACTTGGAAATAATCTATGGATAAGGATGTTGGACTTGGAAAACAATAATTATTTGCTCTGGTTGCATTCTTCCTTTATCATGAATGATATGAGGTGATGGTCTGACCAAGCACATGGTGAGTTGGAAAGGATGCTGATTTTACAGTTGAGGTCAAAAAGCCAGTCTAGCGTCCTACCTTTGTTGTGGGTGGGTTCAGAGATATGATGCACAAAGCCTAATTCTGTGATCGTATTGGCAAGGGCTGTTGCCTTAGTGTCCTTTGCATCTTGAAAGCCAAGGTTCATATATTTTCTGTTTACTGGATACAAGCTTTGTGGGAAGCTTGAGGGCAGGATATAACTTGCTGCCGACTTTTTAATTTAGAACTCTAGAGTGGTAAATAGCGCACGCATTTCAATAGCGATCCCACAACACTGTGAGCCTGCAACCAGAGCAACCCTTCCAACCTTGCCCCACCCGTCCGGCCAAACCAGGAATCATCGTAATATAACAGTGGAGAAGCCACTATTACAACCAATCCTCAACAACACCACTAAACACTCTGACCCTACAGTCCTAGTGGGCCTGTTCAACCACACTGTTCTCAATGCGATAAATACAATCGCTCCTCTTAAACTGCGCAAAGCTAAACCCATTGCAAATTTAAACTCTTGGTTCACCCCACACCTCAGATCACTCCGCAAAACCAAACGAAATGCAGAAGCTCTCTGGAAGAGTCATCCAATAGCCCCTAACAAAGACACATTTCTAATCGCATTCCCTTACAAAGACGCAATTCTACAAACCAAAAAAGAGACCTACAACAACCGCATTATCCAAGCTAAATCAAGTACCAAAGACCTTTTCAACATTCGTAGAGAGCTGGAATCACCTGCACCACCGCCAGTCACCTATATCAAAGACACCTCTTGGTGCACAAACATTCAATCAGCTTTATTGAACAAAATAACAATGTGTTACGCTCACCTGGTATCCACAGGGACGCAACCCAGCCGGGTTACTCGCTGGTATGCTTCTCAGCTTTGCCAAGATGTGGTCTGCCGGGAAGGCTCTGCCTTGTGGTAGAGTTAGGCGTGCTCTCCGTCCTGCCTTCTTTGCAGGGGCGCGTTGTCTTTCATGGGCATGTGCGGTCCAGTTACTTCACTGACGCCGGCCCGTTTGATATTGTTCAGGTAGGTCTTATTGCTGTTCTTTAGTTTTGTTGCTATCCTGCATGCCTTTCTTTGTTTAAAATGTCTCTTTTTTCTCCCTTAGGTATGCGGAGCTTCAGCGCGGCGAACTGGCTTGGTTGAGCCCCGCTGGTAAATGATGGCGTATTAAGAGCGCTATGATGTGATAAGTAAGCGCTATGCGCAGCGCTGCGAAGTCTTGCCTTTGCTAACCTGTGTTTTCCTTCCTTGTAGGTCGCGATGTTCTTCAGCTCAAGTGGAATGTCTGGAGTGGTGCCAGCCGAGAGGCGACCAGCCAGATAAGCCCTTTGAGCAGTTTGTAACTTGCAAATGTCTCTACTGCTTTCTTTAATGTTGCTTCTATCTTCCTCTTTCAGGTCGTTCTGTCCGGGAGGCGTGCAGATTCGAGGAAGCTGTTCTCAGTAGCTGTGAGTGGCTAAAGATGAAGACTGCAGGTAAGATGTTGCTGCTAATGATGTTCCTTTTGTCTCCTTACAGGTTCTGCTTCTCCGAGGTTCCAGGGAATAGCCGGACACGGTGAGCGTCACGTTGCAAGCTGCAAAGTAACACGAAGCGTGTTGTCTTGCTCGGGTGTGGTTTTTGTTTTTCTTTGTCATGAATAAGGTGTTCCTTTGTCCTTTTGAAAGCCTGAGTAATGGTTGTGTGTAGAGTCTTTACCGCTGGCATTTCCAAGCTGGCTGGAAGGTCTAGTTCAGAGGTACATGGATGTCTGCCATAAAGGGTATAGAAGGGTGTTTGTCCCGTGCTTGAATGCAAAGAATTGTTATATGCATATTTGGCTATCCATAGTAGGTCTTTCCAATTCCTTTGTTCGTGGTGCAGCATGCACCGTAAATATTGCTCGAGTGTCTGATTGGTTCTCTCGGTTTGGCCGTCCGTTTGGGGATGGTGACTGGTAGATAGCCAAATGTCAATCTGCGCCATTGCACAACATTTTTTCCAGAAGTTTGAAACAAACTGGCTGCCTCGATCAGAGACCAGAACAAACAAACAAAGGGAAGCCATGTAGCTTAACCACGCCCTCCAGGAACACTTTTGCTAAAGTGGCTGCGTCTGGGAGGCCTTTGAGAGGAATAAAATGGGCCTTCTTCGAGAATAAGTCCACAACTACAAGGATGGTGTTGAAACCTTGGCTTGGAGGTAGATCAGTGATGAAGGCAAGGGAAAGAGTGTGCCATGGAACTGGAGGAATGTCCAATGGTTGTAGGAGACCAGATGGTTTTTGTTTCTGAGATTTATTTTGTGCGCAGACACCGCAGGACTGAATATACTGAATGATGTCCTTACGCCAGGTAGGCCACCAGAAGTTCTCTTTCCCCTTAGCTAGGGTTTTGTCGATCCCAGCATGCCCTTCGATCAGTGAATTGTGACAGTTTGAAATAATATGCGGTTGTAATTCCTTCTTGGGTACTTATAGGCGATCCCTAAAAAAGGGTAGATGGTCCCTGATGGTATATTGTTCTCCTTGAGTTTGCCATGCAAGGAAGGCATCAGGACTCATTGTCCGTTAGATTTATTTCCGTAGTTCTGCTTGTGTTAAGGCTGTCGTGATACCCAAGAGGTTGTCTTCAGGTATAATAGGTACTGGGTCTGGAGTTGTGTATACTATTTCATCTATGCGAGATAAGGCATCCGCCTTTCCGTTTCTGAGTCCTGGTCGAAATGTGATTACATAATCATATTCGGCGAAGAAAAGGGCCCACCATAATTGGCGCGAGGACTGAGCCTTGTGTCACGTCTCCTGCCGGTTATGCCCGTTCCAAAACTCCCTCCGGTGCCCATCTCCTCTCCTCTAGATCCCTAGCACCCACGCATACCCGACGGCAGCGGCAGCAGCATACCAGGAGGAGGAGCCTGGGCAGCCGTCTGGGTTCCTTACGTCCCTTCCTCCATTGGCAGCTACAGTGGCAGTCCCTGACATTCTGCCGCAGACACCGGCATCGTTTGGTTACGCGGAAGCTTCTGCATCATGCGATTAAGATACGAATCCCATTTGCCAACGCAGAGACGCGTCGAAGCATGCGTCACGTGACTCAGTCACATGTGCGGTCCTTCCAGTCAAAAAGGCCAGAAGGACACAAAAACAACGCTTCACAGCTGCTTCATGCAAATCTGAATGGCGTTACGTTCTGGATTCCTGCACTTCGTTGACCTCAGACTGTATCACGGACTCCTTACCTCTTGCTGGACTTGTTGTTGTATCTTGACTGTCGTGTAGGACGAGGATACCTCCGTCCACAAGTGCCGCACAGAGAGACTACAAATGTCACTCTCTGTACAGCCCTTGAGGCCACAGGTGGGGGATGATCTTCCAGAGCCACGGACTTCTGGGAACCCCTGAGCCACTGCAAACAAACACCGGTTAAGTAACTAGCCACAACAATAATCACAAACCAAACAACAAGAAAGGAACGGTCTTACCAATGGCTGATAGATGCGGTTCAGTTGAACCTAGTGAGGGGTTCCGGGACCCACCAGTGCCTCGCCTCCGATGGAAGATGTTCCTCCCAAGAGGGGAGGTGAAGTCCCCAAAGGCACCGGGCCCCACCTGTTGATGGAGTCCACCAAGAAGCCCAGGAAAAGCAAAACCAAGACGAGTATCAGAATGAAAGACCAAAGGCAGTGTGTGATTCGTAACCAGAGTTCCAATATCCAAGAGCCAGAACACGGGGCAATCCAAAAACAGTCCGTGAAACAATCCAAGGTCGAATTCCAAGTGAGCCAAACCAAAAATGAACGTAGCGCCAAACAGTAGTCACGAGAGCAGCTGTGAAGCACTGAACACTCGTATCCAAGCGTCTAAGTAGCGGCGCTACGTTTGTCTTCCGGTCACGTGGCCCGCGCCCACATCACGTGATCGTGTTGTTGTTACACATGAGCGGGAGGTGTCGGCCACGTGACGTGGAAGCAGGAAACGAGGCCGATCCTGCAGCCGCCACGGAATACGCCAATGGAGCGGGCGTCCGCGGGGTGGGCTGGCTGTTGGCGCTGCCTCGCTGGAACACGGGAAGAAGGCAGCGGTGGGTCCCGGATCCGAGCCTGCGGATGGGGCATAGGGGAGGTATGGGGTCTGGGGCTTTGGAGGGTGACATCGGGAACAACGGGAACTCCTAGGGACGTGACAGAGCCCCCACCCAAAGGTCCACGACCCCGTGGGCATGAGGATTGTCCCTATGGAAATGCGCCACCAAGCGCGGAGCGCAAACATCCACAGCGGGAACCCAGGACCTCTCCTCAGGCCCAAACCCAGACCAGTCCACCAGATAATGAAGGCGACCCCTACAAAAGCGCGAACCCAGGATACCAGAGACCTCGAATACATCAGGGGAAGACAAGGACACTGGAGCCACAGGCGCCAGAAGCCGAGTCGGACCAAGGCAAGGTTTGAGGAGGGAGACATGAAAGACCGGGTGAATCCGCCAGGCCTTTGGGAGCGCAAGCCAGAAGGCCACAGGGTTGATGACCTGGGTGATTATATAAGGACCCACAAAGTGAGGGAGGAGCTTACGGCATCCCGCCAGTCGCAGGTGTCGGGTGGACAACCAGACACGAGAACCCACCGTATACGACGGGGCCACCACCCGTCTCCTATCCACCTGAGCCTTCATGGACGCCTGAGCCTCGAGTAGATGAGTCGTGGTCTGGGCGTGGATGGAGGACAGGTCCCTAGCACAAGTAGCGGCAGCAGGGGTGACCGAGGAAGGCATGGCGAGGAAGGGCAGAACCCGGGGATGCTGCCCATACAAGACACAGAACGCGGAGAACCCAGTGGAAGAATGTTCTGCATTGTTATAGGCGAACTCAGCAATGTGGATAACTCTTAGCCAGGAAGTCTGCTGCTGTAGGGTCAGGCACCGCAAGAACTGTTCCAAGGTCTGATTGAGTCTCTCTGTCTGACCATCCGACTCGGCGTGGTAAGCTGAAGAGAAGTGTACGTCAATGCCAAGCAGTTTGGTCAATGCACACCAAAAGCGTGACGTGAATTGAGGACCCCTATCCGAGACAATGACCGTGGGTAAACCAAAGAGAAACAAAAACCCTTCAAAGAACAGTCTGGCTAATGCCGGAGCGGAGGGAACGCCCTTGCAGGGGCTAAATCGAGCCATATTAGAGAAGGAATCAATGACCACCCACAGAGTGTCAAACCCCTGGACCCGGGGCAGGTCGGTGATAAAATCCATAGTAACAGTGTGCCAGGGTCTCAGGGGAACAGGCAATGGAAGCAGGAGAACAACAGGGCGACCCCTGCAATGTTTACATTTCGCACACACCCCACAGGTATTAACATAGCACTCTACGTCCCTTTTCATAGAAGGCCACCTGCACCAGCGTTTCAACAGCGTTAGAGTACGCTTCTGACCGGGGTGTCCATGTATAGGGGCATCATGAGACCATGCAAGGGCCATGTTGCGGGTTTCGGTAGTGGGTAGAAAAAGTCGGTCGGCAATAAACGGCAGACCGTCATGAAGCGTGGGATCCCACTAAGATAATTGGTCAGGATGCCGGGAGGCCCAATCCTGAACAGCTTCCAGCAAAGGCGGTGACGGGGTACATAGACAAACCTCCTTGCTGCAGTCCAGGAGGGTGTCAGGATATTTCGGTAGAGTGACCCCCCTAGGGGAGCGAGATAGAGCATCGGCCTTCCCGTGGGCAGAACCCAAGCGATGTTTGATAACAAAGTCAAAAGCTGCAAAAAACAAATGCCATCTGACCTGTCTACTGTTGATGCACTTTAGAGAAGCCAGATCCTGCAGGATTTGGTGATCGGTATACACGGTGACCTGATGTTTAGCACCCAAGAGGTGGTGTCGCCAAACACGGAAAGCGTGAAACACTTGTGTATAGGTGCGTTACAAATGCCTTATCATATCATATCATATCATATCATATCATATCCATGACTGCCAACAATTCTTTTTCGGTCACCGTGTAATGGGATTCTGCGTCCGTGAATTTGCGGGAGTGAAAGGCCACGGGGTGAAGCCGACCGGTAGCAGGACAGACCTGTGACAAGACCACCCCCAAGGCAAAGGAGGAAGCGTCAGCCTCCACGATGAATGGCAATTCCGGGTCCGGGTGTTGCAGAACCGGGGCGTTAGTAAACGCCGTCTTGTGGGAGTCAAAGGCCTGTTGGTGTGTTTTGGCCCATAGAAAGGGAACGCGAGGACTTGTCAAAGAAGTAAGAGGAGCCACTAGAGAAGACAAGCCAGAGATAAACCGTCGGTAAAAGTTTGCAAAGCCAAGGAATGACTGAAGCGCTTTTAGGGTTTTTGGAGCTGGCCAGTCTAATACGGCCCGTACTTTGGAGGAGTTCATTGCTAATCCTCCAGGCGTAATATGAAAACCGAGAAATTCCACGGTGTCAGCATGGAATTGGCATTTCTCTGGTTTCGCGAAGAGTGAGTGTCTTTGTAAACACGAGAGTACCTCCTGTACATGGGGTACATGTTCTTTCAGGATTCGGGAATAAATCAGGATGTCATCTAGATAGACGACAACAAACACATCCAGAATATCGGAGAAAATATCGTTCATGAATCTTTGAAATGTGGCCGGGGCATTGCAAAGACCAAACGGCATGACCGTATACTCATACAACCCATATCGAGTGCAAAAGGCGGTCTTTCATTCATCCCCAGGATGAACGCGGACTAGGTTATAAGCCCCACGAAGATCTAATTTCGTGAAAACAGAAGCATGAGAGAGACGGTCAAGCAGTGGCGTAATCAGGGGAATGGGATATCTTTTTTTTCTGTGATAGCATTAAGTCGTCTGTAGTCTACACATGGGCGTAGGTCGCCCTCCTTCTTGGGAACGAAAAAGATGGGTCTGGCTGCAGGCGAAGTTTACAGACGAATATGGCCTAACCGGAGGGACTTTTGGATGTACTCCTTGAGTGCTGTTTCTTCAGTAGGGGAAAGGGAATAAATCCGGCCCGCGGGTACTGCACTGTCCGGAATCAGATCTATTGGGCAGTCGTAGGGACGGTGCGGAGGAAGCACTTCGGAAGAACCATGGTCGAATACGCCTGCAAAATCCTGGTATTGGGCGGGAATGAGTGCAAAAATCAGTCCCACCATGTGGTGTTCTGTTGCCGAACTCATGGTATCCTCTATGGTTAGATGGGCTATAGCCCCTAGGTCCTGAGCAGGAGTGTGATCGTTGGTGTTTGCAGGAAGATAGAAGCATTGGCATAACTCTGACTCAAAGTGAACTGAGCCCATCTTCCAGTTTATCAGCGGGTTATGCTCGTGGAGCCAGGGGATCCCCAATATTAGGCCGAACTGGGGCATGGCAATGAGATCGAAACTTAGGGTTTCTTTGTGTGTGTCTTGAATAGTAAGAAGCATAGGAGCCGTCTGGTGTTTAATGAGCCCGGATATCAGGGATGTACCATCCACCGCCTGAACCGGTTCAGTCTTAGTGAGAAGGGGCAGGTTGAGTGTGTGGGCAAGCGTAATATCGATGTAATTACCCGTAGCCCCGGAGTCAAGGATGATCGTGACCGGGTGTGAGACCTCAGGTGTGGGTTGGAGCACAGCTCGTAAACGTATTGGCCGGATACGGCCAAAGGCAGGTGTCGGATCCGGGGTGAGAGGGACAGTGCTTGACCCAGTCCCCGGGACTAGGGTTGAGCATTCCGAAAACCCGGCGTTTTCAGTTTTGGCCGGCGGGGGCATTCCTTAACATAGTGGCCAGTCAGACCACAGTAAAAGCATGCATTGTCCACCCTCCTGCGCTCCCTCTCTGAGGGTGTGATTGGACTACGTATGCCCCCTACCTGCATAGGTTCCTGATTGGAGCTGAAGGCAGCACAGGTGGAGGATGGCACTGACGTGGAAGCAAAACCGGCCTCGGCTCTGCGTTCTGAACACCTAGCATCCACCTGTAATGCCAGATCCACCAGATCATGGTACGCCGTGGGCAAAGCAGGGATTACGGCAAGTGCGTCCTTCATGACATTGTTCAGACCCCTGTAAAAAACAAGAGCCTTTTTACTTTCAGGCCATGAAGTTTCTGCTGCAAGTTGATTGAACTTGGTAATGTACTCAATCAAAGACCCCCTGCCTTGTCCCAGATCCAATAGTTCCAAGTCTCGGGACTCCACCTTATGGTGGGTATCAAATACTCGGGCCATCTCTGTGATCAGCACGTCGAAATCATAAAGAACCGGGCTGTTGTTTTCCAGGAGGGGATTAGCCCAAGTGGCAGCTATGCCCGCCAGATGTGATAGGGTGAAGGCGGCTTTTGCAGTTGAGTCTAGGAAAGCCTGGGGTCTACACAAAAAGTGCAGTTTGCACTGATTGACGAACATCCTAAACTTGCCGGGGTCCCCATGATACCTTTCTGGGGTGGCCAAACGGAAAGGAGCGGGAAGTACTATAGGCATGGGATTCTGAGGGATTGGAACTGGAGGAGGGGCTATCTGTGGAGAGGGAGGGGCACCCCCAGATTCCAAATCAGGAGGCAGAGGGTGTCTGATACTCTGGAGGTAGTCTAACCGTTGGTGAATGGCAGTGTTTGCTGCGGCCATGTCTGCACGTAACACGGTTATGGCTTGGACCATAGTAGCCAAGGGTTCTTCCGCGGCCCCCTCCATCGCCTACACGACAGGATGACTTCACAGTCTGTTGTGTCTTGACTGTCGTGTAGAATGAGGATACCTCTGTCCACAAGTTCCGCACAGAGAGACTACAAATGTCACTCTCTGTACAGCCCTTGAGGCCACAGGTGGGGGATGATCTTCCGGAGCCACAGACTTCTGGGAACCCCTGGGCCACTGCAAACAAACACTGGTTAAGTAACTAGCCACAACAATAATCACAAACCAAACAACAAGAAAGGAACGGTCTTACCAATGGCTGATAGATGCGGTTCAGTTAAACCTAGTGAGGGGTTCCGGCACCCACCAGTGCCTCGCCTCCGATGCAGGATGTTCCTCCCAAGAGAGGAGGTAAAGTCCCCGAAGGCACCGGGCCCCACCTGTTGATGGAGTCCACCAAGAAGTCCAGGAAAAGCAAAACCAAGACAAGTATCAGAATGGAAGACCAAAGGCAGTCCGTGATTCGTAACCAGAGTTCCAATATCCAAGAGCCAGAACACGGGGCAATCCAAAAACAGTCCGTGAAACAATCCAAGGTCGAATTCCAAGTGAGCCAAACCAAAAATGAACGTAGCGCCAAACAGTAGTTACAAGAACAGCTGTGAAGCACTGAACACTCGTATCTGAGCGTTTAAGTAGCGGCGCTACGTTTGTCTTCCGGTCACGTGGTCCGCGCCTGCATCACGTGATCGTGTTGTTGTTATACGTGAGCGGGAGGTGTCGGCCACATGACACGGAAGCATGAAACAAGGCCGATCCTGCAGCCACCACGGAATACGCCAATGGAGCGGGCATCCGCGGTGGTGGGCTGGCTGTTGGCGCTGCCGCCCTGGAACACGGGAGGAAGGCAGCGGTGTGTCCCGGATCCGAGCCTGCGGATGAGGCATAGTGGAGGTATGGGGTCTGGGGCTTTGTGGGGTGACATCGGGACCAACGGGAACTCCTAGGGACGTGACACTTGTTGCTTGATTTTCCTGGAACTTTTGAACTTGGCTTTCCCACCTGGATACTGAATTTGGATTACCCTAGGAAACTACGCTACCTTCCCAGCTTTTGACCTCAGACTGTTTATTGGATTGCTAACGGATCTCCCTAATTTGGTATTCCGGCCATTGTTATCCATCGGTACAGGTGTGTGCATTACATCCAGAGTGCTTCAACTCCTACCCTGTATACTGCTGCCGTCGGTTAACTGTTGACCCCCACCCCAGTATTCCATCAGAGCGGTTCGACCATTCTGACTAGGTAAGCCTCTTGCTTGTTTTCCTCCACTGTCCTATTGAACCGCTTGTCTTGCCAGTGTCTAACCTCATTGCTTGCCTTGCAGTGGTCTGGGGGGTCCTTCCGGTGTTCCTGGTTCCAGCCCGACAGCACTCTACACCTCTGGCTTCAAGGACTGCACAAGCAGTTATTTACTATCTGCTTGTGTGGTACTTGGGGACGGAGGTTCTATAATCTGCATGACCATCAAGTCTGAACACCTTGGCTGTTTTGAGATATTGCAGGTTTCGGCGGTCTGTGATGACTGTAATGGTTTGTCTGGCCCCCAGACGGTAGTGCCTCCAGGCTTTAAAGGCTGATTTGATAGCCAGGAGTTCCTTTTCCGTGATGGCATAATTAATCTCTGGAGGTGAGAAATGTTTTCGACCAGAAGGCCACAGGATGTAGCTGGCTGGTTTCCGGGTCTCTCTGTGAAAGGACAGCCTCCATTGCGAGACTGGACGCATCAGTTCCAACGACATAAGGGAGGTCTGGACGAGGATGTCACAGGATTGGAGCGGAGGTAAATCTTTGTTTAAGTTCCTGAAAGCCTTCTTCTTCTTCGGTCCAAGTAAACTTTTAATTGTTTTTTCGTAATAGTACTGTGATTGGGTGCACAACCTGAGAGAAGTCTGGGATGAACCGGCGGTAGAAGTTCGCAAAGCCCAGCATGCTTTGTACCCCTTTCAGAGACGTCGGTGAAGGCCATTTCAGAATGGCATCTACCTTGTGCACGTCCATTCTAATGCCTCCTGGAGTAAGGATAAAACCAAGAAACTCTACTTCGGTGACGTGAAAAAAGCATTTTTCAAGCTTTGCAAACAAGCGTTGTTGATGGAGCTTGGTGAGGACTGAACGAACGTGCCTAACATGATCTTGTTTCGAGGCTAAGTATACTAAGATGTCGTCTATGTACACTAAGGCGCACACATCAATTAACTCCCTTAAGAAGTCATTCTTGAAATATTGGAATGCCGCAGGAGCGTTGAATAACCCGAAGGGCATGACTTGATATTCAAACAAGCCGTACTTAGTACGGAAGGCGGTTTTCCATTCATCTCCTTTTCTGGTATAAATCTGGGCATCTTTAACTTGGTCTAGCATCTCAGGGATAAGTGGCAAGAGGTAGCGGTTCTTCACAGTGATCTAGTTCAATGCACGGTAGTCAATACAGGTTCTCAAGTCTCCTTCCTTTTTCGGTACGAAGAACAAAGGACTGGCTGCGGGGGACTTTGAAGGACGGATAAATCCCTTTGCAAGGTACTGGTCTAAATAGGATTTCAAATGAAGGTTTTCTGGTTCTGTGAGAGTGTTGATCCTGCCGCAAGGGATTTGTGCACCAGGAACAAGGTTGATCTGACAGTCCTATGGCCTGTGCGGCGGTAATGTATTGGTGTTAGGCGATCCTCTGCACACCGATCCACTGCACACCAGAATACTGCTCACATTTCCCTAACACCTCCCTCCAGGGTTCGAGGCTCATGTGATTCGGTTTTCCCAAAGGACCGAAAGCTCCGTACCAGGTATGATTTACGGGCTCGATTGCAACCCTTCCTGCACTGGCAGTTGCCATGGAGAACATACAGCAGAAGAGGCGGCGTTACATCTCCACGCCGATCGGTCACTTGCTCACGTGATCCAGAGTGGCGTTCCTCACGTGACCTTGGTGGACGTTACATGACCCCGAAACGCTCAGTATATAAGGCTTGAGACACGGAACACTCATTGCTTCTCAGCTGTCTTCAGACCCTGTTTGGCGTTACGTTTTGGTTTGCTTTCCTGGTTTACCTTGATCTTGGAACTCTCTCTTGGACTCCTTCGGATTACCCCTTTGTACCTTTGCTTGGAACTGTCTACCTGTTGCTGGATTTCGGACACGACCCTGACTTGCCTTTGGATCATCCCTTGGTACCTTGTTGAACTTTTACGCCATTTCCCTTTTTGGGATTCAAGTCACGTCTTCAGTCCTACAGGTGGTTTATCCTGCATCCACACTTGTCTGCGGTCCTCATGCTCTAGGGACCGCCTCACCTGAGTCTCGAACCTCCCTCCTAGGTTTCCTGGGTTTTCTAAACACCTGATAGGTAAGGCTATTCAGATCCTTTGGTTATTGTGATTGTATACTGTAATTGCCTTGTACTTAACCTCGTTCTTTTTGACAGCAGCATTGGTGTTCCAGAGGTTCCGTGGATCCGGGAAGTAACATCTCCCACCTGTGGCCCCAAAGGTCGCACAGCGGGTTTCTTTTAGTTCCCCTGTGCGTCACTTGAGGACGGAGGTTTCAACGGTCTACACGACACTCAAGTCAGAACAGACTGAGAAGCCATATAGTCGTGTTAGACAATGCAGGGGTCCACGGAAGAACCCATAGCTGCTTTAGTGCAGGCGATTACAGTATTAAGGGCAGATATGGCCGCCGCTAATACGGTGATTCACCAGAGGTTAGATTCTATATAGAGTGTTCAGCATTCTCTCCCTGCAGACCCTGAATTCGGGGATGCTAGCACTTCAACCACAACGCCTCCGTTGGCAAGTACCCCAACTCCAGCTATGGTGGTCCTCCCAACCCCTTCCCCTTTGGCTGCTCCTGAACGTTATCAAGGTGATCCCAAGAAGTTCAGGACTTTCATCAATCAGTGCAAATTACATTTCTTGTGCAGACCTCTGGCATTTCCTAATACCACCGCCAAAGCCGCTTTTGCCCTTTCCCATCTGGCCGGGACAGCTGCCGCTTGGGCTAACCCTTTATTGGAGAACAATAGTCCGGTTCTTTATGATTTTGATTTGTTAGTTCTAGAAATGTCTCGAGTCTTTGATACCAGACACAATGCACAGTCTAGGAATTTGGAGTTGTTAGAACTAACCCAGGGCAGAGGAACTTTGATAGATTACATCACCCGGTTCAAGCAATTGGTTGCCGAGACATCATGGCCAGAAAGCAAGCGGGCAGTTATATTTTATAGGGGGTTGAATTACGCAATGAAGATGCCTTAGCAGTGATTCCTTCCATGCCCACGCAGTATCAGGAACTAGTGGATCTTGCCCTGCAGGTGGATGCACGGCGATCAGAGCGCAGAGCTGAGTTGGGGGTTTCTTCCCACCCTACAGTTGTCAGTACCCCTGCTTCCAGTACTGAAGAACCTATGCAAGTAGGAGGTTTACGTAGCCCTATTACAACATCTGAGAGAGAACGTAGAAGGTTGGATAATGCATGCTTTTATTGTGGCACCACGGGACATTATGTGAAGGAATGTCCTCGACGTCCCAGGAAGAGTCAGGTTTTTCGGACAGCTCGACCTTAGATCCGGAGACCAGGTCGAGTGTTCAGTCTTCATCTCCGGGTACCCCTCTTGCCTTTGCTCGTGTCCAGCCCATCTTTGTACAGGCCACTCTTTGTCCCTCTACAGGTATTTCTCATGCAGTCACGATCATCACTGACTCAGGTGCCACTGGGAACTACATAGACATTGCGTTAGCCCATTCCCTCAATCTACCTTTAGTGGTAAAAACCCGACCTGAACCTGTTCAGGCCGTAGATGGCACTGCACTAGTCTCTGGTCCTGTTAGACACGAAACTGCACCTCTATTGTTGAACATACAAGACATTCACACTGAGACGTTAAGTTTTGATTTGATTACCACACCTCAATTCGGTATCATATTAGGAGTACCATGGTTACGTGAACACAATCCTCTGATTAATTGGCAATCAGGCACGGTGCTCTTCGAGTCTGAGATTTGTCAGAACTATTGTCTCCCAACCCATCAAGAAACCAATACTCTTTCTCGGGCCTTGGGAGCCCTAGCTCAACTCACTTTGAATGATGATGGATCAGAGGTTGTGAATTCCCATACTGTTGGGGGGGGTGGTGTCAGGGATTCCATCTGAGTATAAAGCATTCGAATCAGTTTTTGATCGCGGTTCTTCCGAGGTACTTCCTCCACACAGACCATATGACTGCCCAATTGAATTAATCCCTAATTCCACCATTCCTTCGGGCAGGATTTATTCCTTGTCTCCCTCGGAAGAACAAGCATTGAAACAGTATGTACAGGACGCCCTACGATTAGGACATATCCGCCCCTCTACTTCACCAGCTGCAAGCCCTATATTTTTTGTACCTAAGAAAGAGGGGGACTTACGTCCTTGTGTGGATTATCAGCGTCTTAACGCTATCACGAAAAAGGATAGATATCCAATTCCGTTAATTAACCTCTTTTGGACCACTTATCCCATGCCTCTGTTTTCACCAAGCTGGATCTTCGTGGCGCATAATATCTAGTGCGCGTTCACGAAGGCGATGAATGGAAAGCTGCCTTTTGTACCCGTTACGGCTTGTATGAATATCTAGTCATGCCCTTCGGTCTATGCAACGCCCCGGCAACATTCCAGCGTTTTATGAATGACATATTCAGGGACATTCTGGACGTATACATGGTTGTTTATTTGGACGACATCTTGATCTTTTCACGGAATCTTGATGACCATGTAAAGCATGTCCGGTAAGTATTATCCCGTCTGAGGGAACATTCCCTATTTGCCAAACCCGAGAAATGTCAGTTCCATAAAATGTCTGTTGAGTTTCTGGGCTTCCACATTACCCCTGGGGGATTATCCATGAACAAATCCAAGGTTAAAGCAGTCCTAGATTGGCCAGTCCCTCAAACACTCAAGTCATTGCAGGCCTTTTTGGGCTTCGCCAACTTTTATAGATGTTTTATTTCCTCCTTTTCCACAATTGTTGCCCCACTCACGGCCCTGACCAGCCCTCAGGTACCCTATCGATGGCAGAGGGAACATCAGGAATCTTTTGAGGCTTTGAAAACCGCTTTCACTACCGCACCGGTGCTCCAGCACCCCAATCCCGATTTTCCGTTCATAGTTGAGGCGGATGCCTCTTCTTTTGCTCTTGGTGCGGTATTGTCTCAGACATGTCCTACAACAGGCAAGTTACACCCGGTGGCATACCACTCCCGTAAGTTCTCCAATACTGAGACCCATTATACCGTAACAGAGAAGGAACTCCTGGCTGTCATGGACGCCTTTCGTGTCTGGCGCCATCATCTTCTGGGGGCTAAGCATCCAATCACTGTATACTCAGATCATCGAAATCTACAGGATCTGGCCTCATTGAAGTGCATCAATAGCAGACAGGTCCGGTGGCATCTTTTCTTTTCCGCTTTTGATTTCCATATTATGCATCGTCCTGGAAACTCACATGGAAAAGCGGACACTTTGTCACGTTCCCCGGGTGGGGTCGAGTTGCCAACCTTCCCTGACACTGTTCTCGGAAAGAGTCATGTGATTTGTCTCTGCACTCCCTCTTTGTCATTGTTAGATTCTGTACGAGCTTGGACTAGCAATCATTACGACCAACTGCGGGATTGGGACCCCGTTTATTCTGAGGGTTTGCCTTTCGTGCATGAACGTCTGTTTCTTCCCACACCTGACACTGGTAACTTGGCTCTTGAGTGGTCTCATGATGCTCCCTTCAATGCCCTTCCTGGTCAAGAGCGCACTTTGGATCTTCTAAAGCGCTGTTGTTGGTGGCCCTCTATGAAGCGCGATGTGGAATGCTATGTCAATTCATGCGCTGTTTGTGCTCAGGCTAAACATCGAAGAGGACGACCGGTTGGGCTGCTGCTTCCGCTTCCGGTACCTCCAAGACTTTGGCATACACTGACAATGGATTTCGTAACCGATCTCCCCAAGGTACAAGGTTTTGACACCATCTGGGTGGTGGTGGACACGTTCACAAAAATGGCTCGTTTTGTTCCTTGTAAGGGTATTCCTTCGGCCCCAGTCTTGGCAGACTTGTTTTTTGAACATGTGTTTGTGTTATTTGGACTCCCTTCGGTCATTGTATCCGATCGAGGGTCACAATTCACCTCTCGTTTTTGGAGGTCATTGACTAAATTACTTGGCATCGATACCAGGTATTCTTCGGCCTATCATCCTGAGACTGATGGGCAGACCGAAAGGACGAATCAATCTATGGAGCAGTATCTTCAGTGTCTTATATTACAGCAACAGACCTCCTGGTTGAGCGCTTTACGGCTTGCTGAGTTCGCATACAATAACGCGGCTCATTCTGCTACAGGTTTTTCTCCTTTCTACGCCCTCTACGGCCAACACCCCAAGGTCTTGCCTGTCCCTCATGCTTCTGTTTCTTCGAATCCTGCGGCCACGGCTTGTCTTAGGGATCTGTCTGCTCTTCATGCTAGTACTGTGGTCCATTTTACTGAAGCAAAGGCTTCTATGAAGTCTCGTGTTGACGGCAAGCGCCTGGCTGCTCCTCCCCTGGTGGTGGGTTCTAGGGTGTGGTTGTCTTCACGTCACCTTCGCCTAGTGGGTTGCCGGAAACTTCTACCTCGTTTCGATGGCCCGTATGTGATCTCTCAGGTTGTGAATCCAGTGGCTTTTCGTCTAGTTCTCCCAAGTTCTTGGCGTATCCATCCTGTATTTCATGTCTCTCTCCTCAAGCCTTGTCCTGATTCTTCCCGCCTCCGGGCCCCTGTTGCTCCGGTGTCCCTGGCCTCTCCTGATGTTTTTGAAGTTTTGGCCATTTTGGGTTCCCGTTGGTTTAGGGGTAGGCTCCAGTATTTAGTGGATTGGAAGGGTTATGGATCGGAGGAGCGTTCTTGGGTATCCGCTTTGGATCTTGACGCTCCTAAGTTGGTGGCTCGCTTTCATAGGGATCACCCGTCCTGCCCACGGGGTCGTGGGCCGTTGGGGGGGGCTATGTTAGGCGATCCTCTGCACACCGATCCACTGCACACCAGAATACTGCTCACATTTCCCCAACACCTCCCTCCAGGGTTCGAGGCTCATGTGATTCGGTTTTCCCAAAGGACCGAAAGCTCCGTACCAGGTATGATTTACGGGCTCGATTGCAACCCTTCCTGCACTGGCAGTTGCCATGGAGAACATACAGCAGAAGAGGCGGCGTTACATCTCCACGCCGATCGGTCACTTGCTCACGTGATCCAGAGTGGCGTTCCTCACGTGACCTTGGTGGACGTCACATGACCCTGAAACGCTCAGTATATAAGGCTTGAGACACGGAACACTCATTGCTTCTCAGCTGTCTTCAGACCCTGTTTGGCGTTACGTTTTGGTTTGCTTTCCTGGTTTACCTTGATCTTGGAACTCTCTCTTGGACTCATTCGGATTACCCCTTTGTACCTTTGCTTGGAACTGTCTACCTGTTGCTGGATTTCGGACACGACCCTGACTTGCCTTTGGATCATCCCTTGGTACCTTGTTGAACTTTTACGCCATTTCCCTTTTTGGGATTCAAGTCACGTCTTCAGTCCTACAGGTGGTTTATCCTGTATCCACACTTGTCTGCGGTCCTCATGCTCTAGGGACCGCCTCACCTGAGTCTCGAACCTCCCTCCTAGGTTTCCTGGGTTTTCCAAACACCTGATAGGTAAGGCTATTCAGATCCTTTGGTTATTGTGATTGTATACTGTAATTGCGTTGTACTTAACCTTGTTCTTTTTGACAGCAGCATTGGTGTTCCAGAGGTTCCGTGGATCCGGGAAGTAACATCTCCCACCTGTGGCCCCAAAGGTTGCATAGCGGGTTTCTTTTAGTTCCCCTGTGCGTCACTTGAGGACGGAGGTTTCAACGGTCTACACGACACTCAAGTCAGAACAATTGGCTTGGTCCTTTTGGAAAACATCCTGGAAATCTTGGTATTCACTGGGCAAGGTATCAGTTGCTCCCAGGGTTGAAACTGTCGCTCCGGGAGTCATGGGGATACAGGCGTCGGGTTTCTTTTCTTGGTAATAGCAGGCAGGGGAGCAGTCACCGGGGTAGGTTCATTTTCTTGCCCGCCAGTCTATCAAAGGGTTGTGAGCTACCAACCATGGCATCCCTAGTATTAGCCGGAACTGTGGTGCCTTGATGAGATCAAATGAAATAGACTCCCGATGTCTGTCCTGGCACAGCAAGGTTACCCTGGCTGCACACTGGGTTACTGTTCCGGAAGCGATTTCTGTACCATCCACGGTGGTTACCTTGTCCATAGTTGGCTTAGAACACAAAGGAAGCCCCATCTCTGCTGCTAGTTCTTGATCAATATAATTTCCAACTGCTCTACTATCGATGTATGCTTCAACGGCATGCATTCTTGACGACTGTTGGTGGTTAATTAAGATCACTGGTGTTGCAAAGTGCGAGGTAGGCAACTCTTTCTTCTCACTCGAAAAACTGACCTCTACGTTTGTCGAGCTTGGTAGTTTTCTGATTCCTTAGCTTCATTCTTCTCTGTGGCCCGACTGTTCTTCTTGGGGGTTTTACTGGACAGTCCTTCTGGAAATGTCCTGGTTTCCCACTATACAAACAAAGCTGTTGTTGTCTTCTTTTGTCCCATTCTTGTTTTGTTAATGGAGGCCGTATCCCTCCAATCTGCATGGGTTCTACAGTATTTTCAGGTACACAGGGTGTGTTTTCCCTTGGTCGAACATACACGTTCCGGCGGGTCCGTCTTAGACCGGTCTGCCTTTCGGTCCTACAACCGGTGGTCTAGCTGCACGACCATATTTATGAATTCTGCACAGTCTCTGGGTGGATCAACCACCTGGGCTAAGATGTCCTTTAATTCACCTCGTAAGCCTCGATGGAATAACGTGGTTCTTTTTTTAAAACATTTTTTTTTATTGAATTAGTTGAATTTGATCAACCTTACAATAATAAAAATGTATACATCATAAATAATTTCACAATATAAATATCAATAACATAACAGCCAATCAACTGCATAATTCTGATCATACATTTGAAGGATCAGTTAAAGGAAGAAAAAAGAAAGGAATAAACTAATATCAACATATTTGCATTCATGATCTTTACATATATATATACTTGTAATTCATTCCTGGTACATTCATAGTTCGTGGCTTGTTGGTAATTGTTTCTTCACATGCATTTACAGTCAATCATGATACACTTATTTGCAGTAGGTCAGTCAAGACATAATGTATATCTGTCTTGAGAAAGGCGCTATGCAGTGGGCTCTGGTATTAAATTGAGACTCAATAGAACATGTACTGTAGCATATTGTATCATTGGCTTATTGCAGCTGAGAATAATAGTCCAACATGTATCTTCGTTAAGATTTGAAAAATATTGGCAATGTTTCCCAAAATGTGTCTGTCTCTGAGAGATCAGGCAAGGACACTGAGTTAAGAGGTGCTGTAGAGTCTCAGGGACACCTTTAATAGCACAAAACCGACAAATATTATCGCCTACAGACATTAGTCGCCGTTTCATAAAGACCTCTCGAGTCAGCCATAGATTAAAGCGTAGACGCATAATTGCGTGTCTATATGTCGGAGTCGGGGATCTTAGTAGATACGGAGGCAAGGTTATGAAGTGGTTCTTTTGTTTTCTGGCTACCTTGCTTCGGCAACCAGCCTGTTGAAGGTAGCAATGTACGTTAACAAGTCCTGATTCCCCTGTCGGAGGGACAAGAGTTCATTGTCTACTGCTTGTTCCTGAGTATGGCGAGCAAAATGTTTTTCCATTTCTCCCTGGAACCCCCCAAAGTCATTTAATAGAGGATCGTCATGGGTTACCAACAGCACCAACCAATCTGCTGCACTGCCACTCAGGTATGATAAGACAAAAGCTACCCAAGCTTGATCTTTTGGAAATGCTCCAGGACTACAAAGAAAATGAAGGCGACACTGATTGATGAATGCCGCATACTTCCGGGGGTCGCCTGAGAACCGTTCTGGTGGTGCCAGGGGAACTGTTCCAGATAACGTGATCTGTACCGGAGTGGGTGGTATGGCGGGGTTTTGCATCGTTGGATTGCTTCCAGGTAGAGGCATCTGTCCTGCCTGTGATTGCAAGTATTGCCTGCTAATCTCTTCAGTGCGTTCTTTGGTCACTATTAGGTCTCTCCGGAGGGCATTAGTCTCTTGTCGGGCAGAATGAACCTCAGCACGAAGCTCTCCAAGTAATTGGGCCAATTGGTCCATTTCTGATGTCTCCATGGCGCCCAGGTGCATGTGTTATGGTAGGCTTCGCGTTCTGTTACGCTCACCTGGTATCCACAGGGCCGCCACCCAGCCGGGTTACTCGCTGGTATGCTTCTCAGCTTTGCCCAGATGTGGTCTGCGGGGAAGTTTCTGCCTTGTGGTAGAGTTAGGCGTGCTCTCCGTCCTGCCTTCTTTGCAGGGGCGTGTTGTCTTTCATGGGCGTGTGCGGTCCAGTTACTTCACTGACGCTGACCCGTTTGATATTGTTCAGGTAGGTCTTATTGCTGTTTTTTAGTTTTGTTGCTATTCTGCATGCCTTTCTTTGTTTAAAATGTCTCTTTTTTCTCCCTTAGGTATGCAGAGCTTCAGTGCGGCGAACTGGCTTGGTTGAGGCCTGCTGGTAAATGATGGCGTATTAACAGCGCTATGATGCGGTAAGCTTCCATTTTTTCTCCCAAGATGGCGGCTCAGTCCGCGTGCAGAGGTCTAGATGTTCGACTCACAAAATGCAGTGGGTCTCCGCTCCCTACTCCACGAACAGCTTATCTGGCGTCCTCTCCAGCAAGCCGATGCGTTGCTACTCTTCTACGACAACGCTTCGTAAGTACGGACCTAGGCTTGTCTCTCTGTCCTTTCTTACGTACTGTGAGCTACTAACTCTGTTTCTTTTCCTACTGTTAGAAAAGAGCAACTAGTACCCCCAGACCAGGAGCCTCTACACTTTATCTCGGGAACAAGCGCGTCCACATACACACACACCACATTCGCGCGCCCATTCCAATTCCTACCCGGCTTCCTCTGAGTTAAAGATACGCTTCTACCGGTACATGCTACCGATATATGCCCAGTCACTATCATTTCTCCCTGTCTAGATCTAACTTTGTTTCTTTAATAGTGGAACTACCTTGGCATCCGGATCTTCGGTCCCAGCATCCGTTTCCCACTAATCTACACTTTAAGGGTATCTAGTCCAGTCATTCCTTTCACTACCTCACTTACCCTTCGCTTTACAACTACTTACCATTTCTATTTCTCGTCTTTCCCTGGATAGACATCTCAGTCTGGAACCAGCCTTCTGCCTAGAAGAAATCTGTGAAGCAGACGATTCCCAGACGTACAGGGTTTTATTCCCCAAGAGGGTTTCCCTGGGGTTCTTCTCTCCGACTGAGACTTTATGTTGCGGCCTGGGAGAGGAGTTCCAGGGGGATTCCTATAGCATCGGTTCTCCGACAACTCTGACACAGACGCCTCTCGAAATCCACTCCGAAGGTGAGTTCTTGAAAAAAGGTCCAATCCCTGCCATATCTTTATATTGTTAAGAGGTAAAACTATCGAATGTGTTACATCTACTGCTTTCTTTAATGTTGCTTCTATCTTCCTCTTTCAGGTCGTTCTGTACGGGAGGCGTACAGATTTGAGGAAGCTGTTCTCAGTAGCTGCGAGCGGCTAAAGATGAAGACTGCAGGTAAGATGCTGCTGCTAATGATGTTCCTTTTGTCTCCTTGCAGGTTCTGCTTCTCCGAGGTTTGAGGGAATAGCTGGACACGGTGAGCGTCACGTTGCAAGCTGCAAAGTAACGCGAAGCGTGTTCTCTTGCTCGGGTGTGGTTTAAATAGCCCCAACAAAATAGTCCAGGTAAAGTAGTCCCTAGGCTACCACACCCAAAACACTAGACCGCATAGCTTGGTTCCTTGGAACCAAGCTATGTGGAAGCCTCTATGTTGGCTGATAACACATTAAGTAGTTCCCAAACACATTTTTTTCATGGTGTATGAGCCTGGCGCCATAGGCACCAGGAGTGGCCCCAAGAGGGTTTTGGAAAAGGATGCCAGGTTCTAGAGGCCTGAGTCCTGACTCCACCTGGCCAATGGGTTTGCCAGAGGGGGTTTTGGGCGAGGGTCGTGACACGATGCTTCAAAACAAAATGAAAGCCAAAAAATGTATGCTCCCCGATGTCTCATCCCAACCCACCACCTGAGTCCCCTCCCCTAAAGCCCAAAACCTGTTCAACTTCTTGCCCCTCACCACCAAAGAGGCAGAGGATATAATCACTAAACTAAAATCGTCAAGATGCCAGGGAGACATCTGTCTCGCACCCATCATCAAAGAGGCAGCCAAGGACTGGCTCCCTTCATCACGTCCATAATCAATGCTTCATTCGAAACAAGTGTAGTCCCCAACAACCTGAAAGACTCATAGGTCTTCCCTTTACTAAAGAAGCCGGCGCTCGACCCTAACATCCCCACTAATTATACACCAATCACCACAGTCCCTTTCCTTCTGAAAATCATTGCTAGAGCAGCATACCTACAGATTCAAGAGCACCTAGAAAAAAATAACCTCATCCGCTTTAGGCAATCAGGGTTCAGACCTAGGCATGGGATAGAAACAGCCCTGATTGATCTTAACACTCAAATTGAAGATTTTAAAGAGAAAGGCAAACTTGCCCTCCTTCTACTTTTAGATCTGTCGGCTGCATTCGACTTAGTAGATCATAAAGTCCTCTGCAAACATCTTACCTCAGCAGCGCACTTCTCTGCTAAAGCCACCTCTTGGATCCAGTCCTTCCTGGATAACAGATTAATGAGAGTCTTCTCATCTTCTGCCTCAGCCGAGCTTGCTTCAGTCTCGTGCGGAGTACCACAAGGATCATGTGTGTCTCCTACATTATACAATGTATTTACGAAGCCCTTGTTCGATGACCTTGACCATCTGGGCGTCATCTACACTAACTATGCAGATGACACCCAGATACTCATACCTATCACAGGAGACTATGATACTGACGCAAAAGTACTCAATGATATCTACAGCATCATACAGGCCTGGGTGGTTAAGCACAGACTCTGTCTCAATGACGAGAAGACTAAGTTACTCCTCCTAGGCTCCAAACTAAAACCCAACAGACTAGACAAACAATTTGACCCTTTCAATATAGGCGGTAACGCTATTAGGGTTTCCAAGGATGTGAAAACACTTGGCATTTATATCGACTCCTCGTTATATCTATCTAGGCAAGTCAATGCGACGGCCTCTACAACAGCATACATCTGCAAGCTAATCACGGCCTGCAGACCATTCCTTACCACACCCAACTGCATCTCTATAGCCAGGGCTCTAGTATTGTCAAAATGTGATTACTGAAACACACGCTACCACAGAACCAGCCAACAGAACTTGAAAAAGTTGCAAGTTATACAAAATGAATGCCATCAGGTCAACACTGAATATCCCAAGATCCCAACATATCTCGCACTCAAGATGTAACCTGAATTGGCTATCAGTCAAGCAAAGGATTGCGTTCAAATCTCTATCCCTTACCTACAACTGTCTCGCGAAAACCAAGCACCTAGCTACCTAACCAATAACTTTGCACGCAATACCTCAGCTCGCCCGACCAGATCCGCTCAAGAACACTGCCTCAAAATCCCCAGCTTCAAACTACAGAAGGCAGGAGGCAGTAGCTTTCCTGTTCTTGCAGCAAAATTGTGGAACACACTTCCCCTTCCATTAAGAACAGAACCTGCTTACCTTCTATTCAGGAGAAATGCAAAAATGTGGCTCCGTGACCAAGGGGCCTAGTTACCCTCGCACTATGTCTGCTCACCTGCTAAAAACCTTTGGCAGCTCACTCATGTATGCACTGGCGTAACCCTGCATTTCGGCTTATGGAAGAAATTGTATACTTGTAAATATGATACCTATGCCATTGTAACCTTTGTAATTGTGTAATCTGTTTTTCTATTCTATTGTACTGTATGTAACATTGTTATGTAAGAAACTGTGCCCAGATGCCCTTGGGCTGGGAGCGCTAAACAAATAAACAAAATACAAATACAAATACGTCAGGTCCTCCAAGGCAAGAGACTTTCAAGTGAAACGAGACTTGACCATTGACGGCCTTGACAGCTGAAAGCTCGAGAGTGTGTCCTGAGAACTGCCTTTAGAACTGTCATCTTGTGCTGGAGAAGACCGAGAATGTACTGTGCTCCAAACTCCCATTTTATCCAGTGCACAAAACGTGGGGAAGGAAGGCCCAGGCTACCGCAGCCTGACATATTATTTGAGAACACTTTTCTTTTCTTTATAACTATCCCACACCACTTTTTGTATTAGTTGTGAAGTTTGGCAATATATTTCTTAGTATAGGTCTTTTTATTTTGACACACCACCAATAGAACTGCCTTATTTTTCATTTGATGGTCGACGGTTGCTCCCATCTTAGATTTAGGTTTAGATTAGGCATTTTTCCAACTTGCACACAGAATTCATTGTTCGATAAACACCCTTGAACTGTGTCTGTCTTACTTGTTACCACCATGAATTCCTCACAGATGATGCAACACCACATTTGTTTTAAGAGTGGGGTCAAGCATAGGTTTGATACAAATAGACTTTGGGTTTGGACTTACAGACAGTTAGGCATTAGACCAACCCTACCAATCTTGATAATAAAGGTTTTCAAACTGTTACTTTTGAGTCTGTGTCTCTCTCGATACCATGCCTGCCTCGCACAATCCACAGAAACTAGGCAACTGCCACAGACTGAAACGTCACCAAAACAGTAGTCGAAAGTGCTACCCAATCCCCATTCATTTGACCCAACCGTCACACCTGTAAAGAATCTAATGGGAGTCTCCCCAGAATCCTGGTCTGGGACCCTACTCATGTGGCCAGGTAAAGGCAGACGCTTTCTGATCCCGACCCTGGGGGTTGTGTTCTGTGTGAGGATCACATGGGGGGGTTCAGACAAGGAAGACTGAGAGGAACTCCTTTTTTAACTTTCCCAGGAATGGCTCCCTTTTTCATGGCTTTTTGCCATATATATTAAAGAAGTTGGAACATCTAACTTTAATAGAATTAACTACATATCCCAGAATTCCATGGGGACTGAGACGAAGAAGAGGGCAGAAGAGGTATCTAGAAGTGAAGGTCAGGCAATTCGGCCTAACAGCCTTTGCCAAGGTCAGGCAATTAACAGTAAGGACCTGCACCTGGACCCAATTCCCCCCTACCCACTAAGAGGCATAAAAGGCTGCAACAGGAGTGGGAAGAAAGAAGGAGATGGAGAAGGAATTTGGAGAGAAGCTGGAAGGCTGGCAGCAGTGGGGCCCCCAGACATTTTTTATAGGGGTGGCCTGATGAGGTCACTTGGGGTGGCACATTCATTGACCTCTGTGAGGTGCAGGTGGGCTGGTGGGGGGCAGCGTTTACTAAGAGTGTTTGTGGACCCCTTGTGCCCCCTGGCCGACAGTAGGAGCAAAAGCAGAAGTGCATGAGGCTGACAGTTCATAAGGAAGTGTGCTCACTTAACGGATGCCAGGACGCGAGGAAAGCAGATTTCACCTGCAAGTTCTGAGAGGGTCCTGTGTTCACGAACCCTGCCTTGCTGTGGTTGCACGGAGAGAGACGTGCTGAAAGTGAAGGTCTTCCCAGGTGCGCCTAGTGGCTGCTATTGCAGAGCCGTGATTGTGCTGCAACCCGAGGCCCATTTAAAGAAGCAAGCAGAGGAACAGAGAAGTAAAGGAGACTCCCTGGTAGCGTGGCCGGACCAGAGACCCGTGTGCTGCAGAGGGGTGTGGAAGCAGCCGCAACTGCAGTGTTCAATGGAGCCGGTGAGTGAGGCGTTGCGTTCAGGTTCACTGGAAAGCCTTTGCTGGTAACTGTTAGCAGCTCTACGGAGGCTCGCGTATGAGTAGAAGCGAGTATACATTGTTTGTCGTTGTGAAAGCTTTCTTTTGAATAGAAATGTATCATGCACACTTCTAGTGAAAGGTATAGTGCTCGCGTACAAAGAAAAGTATTTCATTTTCATTGTTGAAGTCTTAGGACCTGATTCACAGAGCGTTTTCCAATGGGATTGCACCATTATAAAATGCTTCTGTGCATTAGGTCCTTAATGTTGCTGGTGAGGTCACTTGTCCCTAATTAAAGGGAGAGCGCTTTATAAATGGCTCCCAAAACCCTAACACAGACTTTCACAATAGGTAAAAGGTTGTGCGGCATCAGCGGGAGGTTGTGTGTCACTAATTGTGATTCCCGATCAGATTGTGAGATTCCCGATCAGAGTGTGAAAGTATCTCTGTGTTAAGGGGTGGGAATACAAACCATTACAGACATTTAAGGTTAAAGATCTACCTTAAGGAGTGGTCGAGTGTACCTAAACCTGTTTCTTCTTTGAAGATGCAACTTTGTAACATCACAAACAAGTATTATTTGAACTCAGAAGTTGTTGTATTAACAAGAACAAGCATTACCCAAGCCAAAAGGCAAACCCTTTCTATAGTGAAGAGAAGCCTCTTTAACCCTATCCACCTAGCTGACGAAGTTGTTAAAGGTCCAGTGTCCTCTGATACAAGTGTGACATTGCTATATGAAGCTGGAAGTGTGGCAATACGGCTTCAATGTAGCTACTGGAGCCAAGAAGGTGTGAACAAAGCTGGGAAAGGGAGCTGGGTGCTTGTAAAAAGATTGGGCAAATAATCTGTTATGCTGAGACTGTTGGAGTGAAGAGAATGTCAGTCATGAGGCAGAGGCAGGTTATCCCTGTGGCAGTGAGGCAGACAGAAGAGGCAAATAGGCTGCCCTTTTCTTGGAGCTTAGACCAGAAGATTGCTGTGCCTACTTGTAGAGGTATGTCTTGTCTTTTAAATTGCTTAACCATCCTGAAGTATGAAGTTGAAGCAGAAATACCAGAACTGTGCTTGTGTATAGTATTGTCAGTGGATGTCACATTGAGGTTGGTTGTAGTAGTAGCATACTGGGGAACCTAGGAGTCTGTTTCCATAGTAACAGTAGAAGTAGGGTGGTTGTCAAGAGGAAAGCAACAACCCAAGCAGAAGCATCCTGCCAATTACACAAAATGTGTCACTCCTCTTACTTGGTGGGAGGGACGGGGTCGCCAGGTCCAGCGGACCCCATCATGGAGGGTCTATCCTCGGTTCTGGCTATGGACGCTGCGTTTTCTCCATATTCACAGATAGGCGCATGCGCGGGTGGCTGTGTCCAGCCTTCCACGCATGCACAGTCCATTTGGCACTGGAGCAGCGCAAGCTTGCCTTCCAAGCCTCGTTGTGGTGACGGTTCCTCATTAGGGCTCCATTCCCGGAAACAAACAGCGTCTCAATGCAGTTTGTTTCCTGATAGCTCGTTTTGCTCCTCAGATTTTGCTACGTTCCGCCTCCTGCATTCTGTCTTGTGCTCCTTGGTCTCTGTTCCTCCTCAGCTGCCTCCCTGGTTCCCTTGGCCTCCCAGGCCCCCTGGTTCCCTTGGCCTCCCTGGCTCACTGGCTTTCCTTGGCCTCCCATGCTCCCTGGTTCCCTTGGCCTCCCAGGCTGCTTAGTTCCCTTGGCCTCCTTGGCTCACTGGTTTTCCTTGGCCTCCCAGGCTCCCTGGCTCCCCTGGGTTCTCTGGTTTCCTGTGTCTCCTAGGCTCCTTGGTTCCTTGATTCCCCAGGCTTCCCTGGTGCTCTTCTGTCCTGCCATCCTCTGTCTGGAATTTCTGTTTCCTTATTCCTCTGGATTGCCAATGCCCAGCCTCAGGTCTCTGCTTGGGTACCCGGCCATCAAAGACCATCGCCTACCATCCGGGTACCGCACCACGCCTCCTGAGATCAGCATCTGACTACGGAGTCCAGCGTACCATGTGCGCCAGTGCTAGCACTGTCCTGATGCCACGCTAATCACGGAAGCACCCATCCTTGGCGTTGGAAGCCGGTCCACTTCCGATCCAGTGTTTCTGTTACCTTTCCTTCTCTTCAACCTTCTGGATAGACTGGCTACCTCTCCATGTCCCTCATCTGGAAGCTCAGGTATGCAGCGCCCATGGGACACTTTTCTTAACAAAATGAACTGCAGAGGTTACGAACACGTGTAGAGCTGTAGAAGGAGAAGTTACTAATCTTTGAGGATGGATAGCTCAGGGGCAACACATTTGTCTTGGAAGCAAGACAACGCAGCACAACACAGGTTTGAATCCTGATCCTGCACTTAGAAACCACTTGTTGGTATTAAGCGCGCTATAAATGAACAATTATAATGATTCTTTGATTCCTTTGAACTGTGGCACAGCAATCTTGGGAGGAAGACGTCCAGGATTACCATTGGTGCTATTTTCTTGTCTGGAATTGAAAGGGGAACATTTCAATAGAAAGCTGAAGAACTGTTACCAGTGGATTTTTGTTTGGTGCACTTTTGTTTCATTTGTAACTTACAAGAACTGGTTTATGTCTTTACTTTTCTTTTTGAACATTTGGGGGAAATCGAATTTGAACAATCCCACGGAAGGGCTTTACCCAGGACAGCTGAAGGCCATCTGAACTACTGGTCGTTAGCATTCACTCATTAATGTTGTTTATGATTTACATTTTTTTGATGTTTTGTTGTTTAGTGTGAGGGCCAGTTTTGTTTATGTTAGGAGGGATCCCCTTAGCTCTTAGACTAGTTAGGGACCTCTCTGATGGAGTAGGTTTAGCGAAGATTTATTTGCACTTTTTATCCTTAGTCAAATGTTTAATTCTGAGAAAACCACTAGCACTGCCTCGCATTACTGACCCCTCACTACCTATACAACTAAGAATGGACAAAACCTTTGCTAAATTCAGGAAAAATATGATCATTTGGCTCCTAGAAAACGATGAGAAATGAACCATTAGAACTTGACTACATCTGCATAAACCTGTACATATATATGCTTGTATATAGACTGCTTGTATATTCTTTCTATTTTTTGTATGTAATGTATATCACACACTTGCTAGTTTAGACTTTCTTATTCTTTCTCGTAACTATTGTAACCTTGTAACCTTTGTACTAAGCTCCAAGACTTCTTACGTCCTGCGCCCTGATACCCTCGGGTCTGGCGTGCACAATACATAATAAACAAACAAACAAACAAACAAACAAACAAACACCCCAACCACACTACGGCTCTTAAGTTCATTCACCAAAAGGCCCAAGTCGGTACTGGCCGTTACACCATAAATCACCCCCTTACCACTAACTACATGAGCAGGTGGTACAGAACACACCGCTGAAAACCCCACCACTTTGCACCGGCACAACACTGTCTCCTGTTGATCAGGCTACTCCTCACTGACAAGGCCCAACAAGGCCGTAACATGTATGGGGATGCTTGGGGTCTCGTGCAGAAGGGATGTGACCTAGCAGTTCAGGCTGGACTGCCCCTTTTTGGGGTAGGACCAAGCCTAATTTGCATATGGTATTTCCCCTTTTGTAATGGCTTGGCAGGGGAAGAACGAGGGTCTAGAGGGTTGCCCAGAGCAATGCCAGAGGTTAGGATTAATTGAAAACCTTCCAACCATCACCTTGTTTGTTTTGCATAAGTCATCCTGAGTGAGACGGGTATGCCTAGACGTGGGTCCCATGCCTGCTGGGCCTAGAGACCCAAGATACTCCTCACTGATAAGGCATAACAAGGCCAAAACTGTCAACAATCTCCATGTCAATATCCCCGCTTCCCTCTTCAACCTCCTCACCTGTTGAATCAGAGTCCTCTTCAATAGATCTGAGAGTTTGATGCGCTCTGTAGTCCTTTTCTTTTTTCTTTGTTGCGGATATCTCCCACGAGAAGAAGCCACAGTGAGAATGATAGAAACGCCCTGACCGTGACCCCCTCCCGGGAGAGACCGGAAAGGGGAAAAAAGCCAAGTGTAGGCAAAAACCCCAGGAAATCTCAACGGTAGGTGGGAATCCTGATGGAGGTTGTAGCAGTAGAACTCAACGGAAATCAGCAATACCCAGTAATAGAAAGCGAGGAAGGATTAACAGGAAACAGCAAATGCAATAACTCCCACAACAAATAAAACGGAAAAAACTGCAAGCAAAGCAGGATGGTAAATAAACCAAAGAATAAGAAGGAAAATAGAGAGAGAAAGGTCCCGGGAAACGGAACCCGAAAGGACGAGGAGGAGTAGAGAGAGGAAAGCTCAGCGGAGCCAGAATACAGCATACAGCAAACCGCGGCAGCAAAAGAAAGCACAGCTGACCGGAAGGGTTGCAACGCACAGAAGGAAGATAGGGTGTGGCTTAAATAACGCCACGCTCGCTTAAACGGAGAAAGACTAGACCGTTAAGTGAACGTGACGTGAAAGACGTGACAGGAATTAGGAAGTGCGTAATCGGAACCGGGGCTATAGACGCCATGTTTGGGGATGCTTGTGGTCTCATGCAGAAGGGATGTGACCAAGCAGTTCGGGCTGGACTGGCCCTTTTTGGTGTGGGACCAAGCCTGATTTGCATATGGTCTTTGCTCTTTTGTAATGGCTTGGCAGGTGAAGAACAGTGGTCTGGAGGTTTGCCCCAGAGCAATGCCAGAGGTTAGGTGTCATGGCCACAGGCCCCAGAGCACAAAAACCACACCATGTAGTGATGGGGGTAATGGGTCACTTGACTCACTTATGTCCCTTTGGGAGCCATAAACACAGGGGCCCTGGCTGGACTCAATCCTGGCGCCTTTGGCGCGAGGCTCATATAGAGATGTGAGCAGGAACACTTTATTTCATTGCAGGAGTGCTTTTACTTTATTTCAGTGCAGGAGTGCTTTTATTTTACAAGAAATTTCCAGGAGCTGAAAGCCTTTATTCCAGAGAACATCCTCATGTGCTGACTCATCGGGTGTGGCTCCCTAGGCCTGGTCTTCATGTGCTGACTCATCGGGTGTGGCAGGGTGTGGCAGGCAGGCTGAACCTGGTGGGCGTGGCTTCAGAAGCTCAGCTATATAAACTGCTCCATCCTTAAGGCCGGTGCTTCGCGTTACTGTGCACTTGCGTGCAGCTTGACGCTCACCGCCGCTTGGACCAGTTTACTTACCTTTGAAACCAGGTGTTCTCCTGCATACTCACCTCCAGGAAACCAGTGCTTCATCGCTTCATCTGCAGACTCATCTCCTGATATCCAGTGATCTTGCCGCACCGCACTTCGCATCCACAAACTCGGACCCTGTGAAGAAGAAGAAAGACAAGGTTGGAACATCTGTCCTAGGGCCATGCCGCATTTGAACCCTGCGCACCCCCTAGTTAACAACTTACCAGCTACTGTACCGCTGCAGCTTCGTTCCTCATTCCCTCCGGCTGCCGCCTCGAGCTCCGCTGCTTCTGCCAGGCCGGCAACATCACCTGCAAGGGAAGAAAGCAAAAAGCAAACATCAAAAGTGTAACGGACAGCAATACAAGACAACAAACTTTACAATACAACAAAAATAGACGAGGAAATACAAAGGCAAACAGGAACACTTACCTGAAGTATAGTGTCTTAGTGGCAGCAGGACTGGACTACCACCTGCAAGTGACCGTGAAGGAACTTGGTCCAGATCATTGCGTAAGTTACCCTGAGTCGGACGGGTGTGCCTAGACGTGGGTCCCGTGCATGCTGGGCCTAGAGACCCAAACTACTCCTCACTGATGAGGCTGAACAAGGCCGAAACATGTTTGGGGATGCTTGTGGCCTCGTGCAGAAGGAATGTGACCAAGCAGTTCAGGCTGGACTGCCCCTTTTTGGGGTGGGACCAAGTCTGATTTGCATATGGTCTTTCCTCTTTTTTAATGGCTTGGCAGGCGAAGAACAATCGTCTGGAGGGTTGCCCAGAGTAATGCCAAAGCTTAGGATTAGTTCCAAACCTTCCAGCCATCACCTCTATTGTTTTGCGTATGAACAAGAGACGTACAGCAAACCAAAAGTGAGGTGAATGAGCACACACCTCTACAGATACCGCTATCTTAATAAGGCACACCAGCCTGAATCCTGAGCCTCCACAGTACTCACCACAAGAACCACAAAATCTGTCTCCTTTGGGGTACCAAAAACGCCCTTTTGACTCTCACAATACCCAATGCCAATCACATCACCCACCACACAACTGCCCACACCTCCTACCACATCAGGACAAAGAGGCTCCACCTCCCCATGCTCCAACACAGCGTACTGTGAAGGCATCATGGAGTAGACACAGACATCAGATTCAAATGTGTTCTAAAAAGTTGTATTAAACTGAAAAGGCAGGATGGAGTAAGGCCTAACTTGCCCTCTGCTAAGGTGGCATTTTCCTACCAAAAGAAAATGAAAGATAGTCCCTGTCGGGAAGTCCAATTCAAATGTCTGTCTGTGTCCAAAACCTATACTTGCCCTCACAACTAACTGTATGCAGAGGGATGTCGGCATCAAAAGAATAGTTTCCAAAAGAAAGTTCAGAGCTTCTTCCAGCTCTTGGCTTAGGATCAGCTTCCCTTCCCAAGTTCAAAACAGTTCTCCAAATATCGGGGTTCCCTTCCCGAAGAATTCAAATATTTATAACTTTTTTAAAAAAATACACAGTTCCTTGGGACACTGCTCAGTTCCTTTGATATCAATACTTTTCACCAGATCACTTAGGCAGTTCTGTTTCTTGACTTCGAATCCACATATAAGGCTGTTGCAAACCACAAGCTTCTTTATGCATACTTTCATTGGCTTTTTGGCTTTTCCATGCAGGGCACTCTGTCTAGGCACAGTTGTCGGACTACACGGTTCACCCATTACAGGCCACGCAACTGATACGCCTTCTTACAAGTTCCATAAACAATTAGCCACTGCTTCCATCTGACAGTGATGTGTAGTTGATTCCCCGGTGTCACACTCTTCTGACACTGTACCCTGGCTTGGTGTCACACTCTTCAGACACTGTACCCGGCTTGGTGTCACACTCTTCTGACAATGTATACTGGCTTGGTGTCACACTCTTCTGACAATGTACCTTGGCTTGGTTTATTCCCTGGTGTCACACTCTTCAGACACTGTACCCGGGCTTGGTGTCACAATCTTCTGACATTGTACCCTGGCTTGGTGTCACACTTTTCTGACACTGTACCCTGGCTTGCTCAGCCACCATGTACTTTGATACGCTTTCCTGTATTCCTCTGGCTCTTTCCAACACAGGTTCCCTCGTAGTCTGCAATTCCTGGGCCTTTCTTAGCTTTCGGCCACCACTTGGTTTTTCCTTTTCATATCCTTTGTGATATTCTCTTGACTTTGCCAACACTTGTTTCAAACAATACATTCTGTGGTATCTGCCACATGTAATACTTTGCTTTCACTCCATTCACGAGTGTTCAACTTTCATTTCACTCTGTGCGGCATTTAAAAGTGCTTTCATTAACTTGCAGTTCACTCTGTATTCCAAAGTACTTATTGCGGCCTAACAAAAGTATTTGCAATTACTTTCAGTTCATTTGGCATTCAAAAGGAACTTTGTTATAAGTTAGCAGCGTGCTCCGGTAGGAGTGTTTCCCTGCTTTACACTCAACAGTCGCACACAGCAGCTTCCTTCTCCTTGGCGTCCCTCGTAACGGGCTCCTCAACGCTCCTTCAGCTTTCCGGCTTCCCCAAACTCTGCCTCTCTCTTGTGGCTTCCACAGAGAACACTGTTCGCTCTCTTGGCTTCGTGCAGCAGCTGGGGTCAATTGGAGTTTCACAGCTCCTGCTGTGTGGACTCATTCAGGAGGATAGCAGGACCTCCAGATGCTCTCACGACCGACCAGTGTCCCAGCGTCTTTCTCTCCTGCACAATACGACTCCCGGGAACCTGGGTCTCCAGCTTCCTTCTCTGCAGCCCGTTCCCCTTGATTGCAAGCGGTGGGCATTTTTATATCCATCAGCTGTGTTAAGTGACCCCAAGTGTGGGTCATTGAGTTCATTTGCCTGACTATGGAGATCTCCATTATGTGGACATGCCTGGTTGTTCCGCTGGTATGCATCCACAGCCCTCTTCTTCGTCTCAGTATCAGAGTGGTGTTTGAAACTATCTGATTTAATAAAAGGAGCATGTATACCTATGTTTTGTCTCTGACATATGTGTGTATCAGTCCAATGAGGATGTGTCCTCCTAGTTGGTCTCTTCCTCTTCCCAGTACTAAGGTGGTGTTTCTGGGGGACAGTTAGGAGGAAAGAAGAGGGAAAGGGCTGATAGTAGCCTACAAAGACTTGCAGGATAGAGGGTTCATTCTGACCACTACCCACATGCATTAGAACACCGGCCACAGGGTCCCCCACCTGACCACACAGCTCTACCGCACACTCAGTTCCCACACACTCACAGGCCATTCCAAACAAACCCCAGGACCATACCCCACAGAGCACACGCATAGCTGCTACCCCTATTCGTGAACCCTCCCGGTGAGACACTCATTGACCCCCGGAACCCAGTATGGAGTACTGCTGATTTTCTGTGTTAAAACGCCTCGCACAATGCGGGATGTAAATTACAAATAGTGCAACCTTTAGCCAACCATAGATTTAATATATTTTACTGCCTGTCTGTATTACATAGGTCTGCGGTTGCTCATATACAAAGTTCCAATGCAGACCCCGGGGTTGCAGAAAATGTTGTGTGTCTCGCTCTCAGCACCACTCCAAGCTTGCTGCACAATGTACTCAGCGCAGAGGTGCATCCCCGAGTGTCACTTGTCACCACTTGCAGATCTTATTTCTGCATAAGGTGCACTGATCCCACTGTTTTTCAATTATACTAAGGGTATTTTAAAAGCTGTGTAGACTTGCCCAAATGTACTTTAGCTGTGAACCATTGATAACGTGGAAAAGAACTGTTGTATTGCTAAAAAGACACATGGCCTCATTAGAACTCCGGCGGTAGCCGTGCCAGTAAAAACTGCAGGCTGCCGCTGGAGTTGTGGTTTTTTTCCGGCACCTGGCTTTAGAAAAATGTAACTACCAATTCCCATTCGAGTCCCATAGGAGAAAGGGGATGGGGAGGACGGACACACTAGCACCGTGTGCAATAGTGCTGGTGCTTCCATCAAAGTCTGTGTGCGGCTGCCATCCTGCCCCCCCGCCAGGTCTGACCTGGAGTGTGCCGGTCCGGTAACAACGTTGCTGGTATGCTTACCGGCACCGTTGTTACCAGGCCGGCACACTCATAATGAGACCCACAGTGTTCTAGTAAGAAACAGGGTACATAAGTGTTGTAACCTGAGCCTGTGCCAAGGGCTCGTGCTCTGTCACATGGTGTATGACCATGTTACAAATGTAAATAAATATTGGTGGATGGCTTCCCGCCCACCAGTTGCTTCCCAACTCTGGCTCCAGTAGCATCATTGCGGCCCTTCTTGCGCAGTGCACACGATGATTATGGAGCTGCGGCTCAGCCTTTCAGAGCACCTCTGACCATAGGGCCCTGGCAGCCCCAGCCCCCACAACAACTGGTGACGCGGATTGGATCCGACACCCGCTGATTCCGAACATATTGACATATTGGCACTTGGCCAGCAATGCCACATGTGGCACTGCCACATGGGGAGTTTGCACCGGCCAAAAGGTGATGCAGCCTTGCCCCTGCCAGGATGCAGGCCTGTCTGGCATCTGGTGAAGCTCACTCCTACCTGGAGCTGGAGCACGGCACAACAGAGCCAGTGAGCCCCTGTCATCGTCGGCCTCCCTGACGTGTGTGATGCCGCCGTGCGGTGCCCCCCACACACCCAACGTACACCTGGACTGCCAGCCTCCCCAGCAAGTCTCCCGCTGGGGAAGAGAGAGAGAGGCGCGGGGTCTGTGGCCGCCATGGCGTGGCCTCTGCCACAGCAGTCAGTGAGCGGCAGCCCCTGCCTGGGGAATGCTGATGAGTGCCAAAATAAATAAAGACACAGGTGAGTGTGTGGCCAGAACATCGGTCTAGATCCTGCCGGGGAGCAAAGCTGTGGGCGAGGCCAGGGCTGCAGCAAGCTCCCGCTGCCATCGACGCCATGCTCCCACTTGGGGGGAGCAAAGGAGCAATCAAAAAAGTGGCCGCAAGACAATGGCCTGCCTCCTCTGCCTGCTACAATTATACTCCTGCCTGGGGGGAGAAAGAAACAGCGTGGCTTCTGCTGCCACACTGACGTAGGTGAAAGATCTTCCGGGCAAGACTCACTTTGTGGCCCCTGGTGATGCCGCGTGTGGCTTCCCCTACACGTGGAGGGGTGCGCCCTTGCATCATTACCTCTGACCATGGGGTCCCGGCACCCACTGGCCCAACAACAATAAGATCACAGCAGAAGTCAAAGACCCCCCAACATCGAGTGACTTACAGTTAGGGCTGTACCGAATAGCATATTTAGTATTCGGCCGAATACCGAATAGTTTGTCAACTATTCGGCCAAAGCCGAATATGAAGCCGAATAGTTGCTTTATTTAATAAATCATGTTCCAAACTTCAAAAAACACACTTATTAAAAAAACAAATAAAGCACCATTTAAATGCATTCTATACTTTTATTTCTCTTCATTGTAATTAATGTAGCATCTAAAGTATAAAAGCCCGAAATAAAGCAGATTTAACCAAAATGAAGGTACCAAATGTACAGAAGATTGTTGCATATTCAGTGCCAGTTAAAGTAGGTGGCTTCACAAATGCAGAAGGACTGCCTTTGTGAATCAGATGCATTGCATTCTCTATCCAGCTGCACAGTTGAGGTGGTCGAGTTTTCGAAAATTCTTTGCAGCTCACATAGAAATGTATAATATGGTTCATGTCGGCTCATGCAGGACACAAGTCAAGAGGAAATCTGAAATGTGTGAACTCAAACATTTGCAACTTATAATTTCCTGATAAAATATCAGATAATGTTAAACTCAGGACTGCAGTCCTTAAAAAAAAAAAGGTGGACTATGACGTATGCAATGGGAAGTCACATGACAGGAATTTAAAGTATCTGCACATTTCTTTCAGTTTGTTTTTTTCCAACTGAAAAAAGTGCACATTGCATATAAACATTCGCCAAAAGAAAAGATGTTCCTGTATTGTTGCAGGCTAAGTATAAAAGATAAGCACCTTTTTTGTCTAGGAATCTGTAACAAAACATGCCCTAAAGAGCAGATTAGAATATAAGTAATTTTTCAGCTGTGTGAAAGCAACTTGCCTGGTCTAATTCTATTCAATTTTTCAAACTGAAGTCTATATTTGTCTTTCTGAGTTCATGTTGCATTGTATTCAAATGAGAATGTCAAATTATTCGGCAGGAGCCGAATAGCAAGAAACTATTTGGCCGGAGCCGAATAGCTTTTTTTCAGCCGGAATTCGGCCAAATACTTACTCAAAGCCAAAGTTCGGTACACCCCTACTTACAGTATTCGGGGGGAGTAGATGTTGAGGTCAAGTTAGTGAAAGGGCTCCGTAAGGAAGGCTGTTAGGGATCACCCTTTCCCTTGAATGCCTCTCTGCAAGATGACGGGGCTTTCCGCCACTGCTCAGGAAGACTGTAGAACTCGTGAACGTAGACAACGAGTTCTTCCTACCAATGTACCCCTTGGTTGTTCAAATGTGACAATCCAAGATATCTATTGATTGAAAGACAGGGGACTCAACCTCGACACCACAGCTGCAAAGCAAAAGACAAAATTAGCACTAGAGCAATAAACACAAGAAAAAGAGTACTAAGTGATCAGACAAACCTCTGAGTAAGACTGTGTCCTATAGAGGCCAGGCATGCGACAATACCAGGGCAATGGGTCGGTGGTTTTTGAAGTCAGTGTGAAACACCTATAACCATAAGAGAGCATATAGGAATGATGCAAGGCCAGAGAATAGTAACCAAACAGAAGGAGTGTTCCTTACCAGATATGAGTCCAGCAAAGAGTCAGGAGTGAAGGGTCGAGAAGAGGAAAAATCCAGGAGAAAGCTCCGGGGTGAAGAAATCCCAAAACCTAATCCAACGACACAAGGACGCTTAACAACGGGTGCACCAGGAAGTCTCTAGTCCGTGCAATGAAGAACAGGATTCTACAAAATTAGTTCACCAGAAATTCACATGGAAGAAAAAGTTATAAATCCAGGAGTGGTGGAAGTAGAGTTGGGCGTGCATAGCAGAAGAAAAGTTACTAAATGCAATCCGTGAAACAGGCAAGGTCTGGCATTGAGCGGGCAGAGACTTTAGCAGAACATACATATAAACAGTCCGTGAGGCCGGCAATAGATCTGGCAACGGGCAGGCGAAGCAGTGCAGAGCGTATGGAGAACCGCAGTCCGGGCGTAGGCAATGGGTCTGCCATCGAGTGGGAGCAAAGGTACTGATGTGGGCAGAGGCAAATGGAATCCAAGAGCAGAAAACAGGTTGTAACGAGGAAACACAGAAACAGAACGGGATACAAGTTCCTGAATCAGATAACCTCATTCAGAAGCGCCGTTAATTGGCATGGGGTGTGTTTATGTCATGTCCGTCACGTGACTTGGTTGTTTTGTGCTTTCTTGTGTGGGTCATGTGACAAAGGGCCTGATCTCGCTTCCCCAGTTTACATGGTAATCTGTAACGAGTGAGGAAAAACGCCTTCTGCGAACGTGGGGAAAAACGAGTATGGAAGTGAGAAAGTGCATTCCGAGGAGCTGAACATTTCGGTGTGCCAGTAGAGTTAGTAGGAGCAAGATGCCGCTTATGCACAGGTGTGGACGGAGTCCTGACAATGGCATGGTATCAAGATTAGACAGTCTCCCTTACCCATGTTTCGAGCACAGACCAAGGCAGGACTCTGGAGCACAGCACACGCTCGAGCTTTCCCAGCATCAGACGACAGTTCCATTCTCAGCTATCAGGGCCGTTGATGGTCAAGTCTCTTGTTCTGTAAATGTCTCTTGCCTGCGAGGACATGATGTATTCAAAACAACAACAAAAGTTCCTTTCTGCTTGTACGTTCTTTCTGCTTGTACGTTGATGCCTTTTCACCCCTGGTTCCCCCTCTTATGGGGTCAGATCCCCAAACAGTTCTTGGCGATATCAGGACCTTCGGAGGTTAGTTTTCCTTCTTCTGATGGCCTGACAGGTTCAGAATTACTAAAGTTCCTTTCGGTTTGCACTTTAGGTGGTAGTTCTTCACCCCTGGGTTACCCTCTTCCGGGCTTCAGACCCTTCTCAAATATCTGTCTCCCTCTATCGGGTTCACTCTGGCTTGTATTTAAAAATGATTTCTCGCTTGCTTACACATGTTTTTGCGGTGATGGTTTCATACCCCTGGCTCCCCATCTTCTGGGCGCAGATCCTTCTCAACTGTTTGCCTCCCTCGGTCGGGTTCACTACGGCTTTCAACACAATTCCCTCTGTGGCATTCACAAATATTAATGTCGTTTTAAACAGTTCAATATGGACAACCCTCTGCCGGGTTCACGGTTGTCAACATACTGTTCCTTTTGACTTTGGCTTCGCCCCTTTCCATCGACATCCCTCCGTCGGGTTCACTTTTGCCAATCACACAGTTCCTTCTACTTTCATACGATGTCGGATTCACTTCCCTTAGCTTCACGATCATCTGCCAGTCAAAGACTTTTGACTGTAAAGAGGATTTTCTAGACCCCTGTATGACCACTTTGACCCTCTCCTCGCCTTTCCTAAGGCCTTCTGGTCAAAGTAATTTCAACAATCGGTAATAGCCCATAGATTCTCGAGTGAGAACCCACGTGTGCCTGGCTCATCTGCAACTGGCTTTCCCCTTTTACATTAACAGTTCTTTGTACTTTCTGCCATCAGCCCTTTGCTACTTTCATTCAACACAGTTTGGTTTCTTTATCGTTTCTCCCCTCGACTCACTGGCTGTGATGAACCAGTTGGCTTTCTTTGTATCAGGGTCAAGGCTGCTACCACTGTAGCAGGTATCTCCCTCTGTCCTGCTTACCAGCGTAGGCATGCTCCGTGCACCGTTGACATCTGCTGCAACAAACTTGGGCTATTGTTCGCAGTCTTACGATTCCTTCCCCAGAGGTTTCACAACCCTTGGTCGGAATGAGCAAGGTCGCTTCTCTCCTTGTCACCCTTTTGGTTTGCTCCATCTTTCTCCTCCTCTTTAACTACCGTGCCTGGATAGCGGTCTCTTTGGGTAGTCTGCCTTGCTCGTATGGTGCTCTCGTGCTCTACCTTTTATCCCTGTGGGGAAGGGAAAGGGCCGTCAGGTGTGTGTGATTCTGGTCAATTGCCTGACTTTGCCTGACACTGGTGTGGGGGCATGTCAGATAAATGGCTCTAGTGTTTGTCCGTCGTCTTTTGTGGTGTGCGAAAGTGTTTGTGTCGAAAAAAGGGGGGGAAGAGTGTTTGAATATCCTACGGGTAGGATGGTGGAAAAGGTGTTATAAGAAGGGGAATACTGCGTCTCACCCGTCGCGTCAGTATCCCACTTCCACTTCCTAAGGACCCCCCCATCCAGGTGATCCTCCCTCACTAATCCACCCCCAGAAACTGGATCCAATAGAGATGGCCGTATGCTGGCCACTTTGATGACAGATCCCCGGGGACTAGTATGTGAGACACCATCAGGTTTCTGACATACCCTTCCCCTATGTAAGGTGGATATGCCTGTTCCTTGTCCAGGTCTTGTGTTGTCAGAACCTGGAAGAGGACAGGGATGAGAGATGTCCAGGAATTCTTGCATATTCCGCTGTTTGGTGTTGGTTGAGGCAGGTAGAGGTGGAATGGTTTTACCGGTTTCTCTACAATAACCTATGAATCGGTTTTTAAGGTCTATTTTGGGTTCTACAGGTTCAGGGTTATCCCAGTTCCACATTGGAGAGTTTTGGGAATAGTAATTCGCCTGACAACACCTCTGGGGTAGTAAATCTCTGTATGGAGGTGGAGTTTCCTTTAAAAGAGTAGAGAATGTGGGAAAATGCCTCCCCAGGATAACTTCCTCAGGGAACCCCGGTATTATGGCCCATGAAACTTCACAGGATTCACCCCGGATTTCAATGTGTACAGGTATGTTAGGGTACACTTCATTGTCTCCATTTACATATGTAACTCTGATTCGGGCCATGTTATCTAGATCTCTGGTTGAAATTAGATCATTCTGTATAGCAGTTTGTTTACTGCCTGAGTCAATTAAGGCTCTTACGTGTCTCGCGTTACCCAAGCTTTTTACAGAGGGAAACTCAGTAGGCGTTTAACATAGACAAATGCTTAAGTTCTCTAGCTCTTCCTCAGGTACTTCCCACTCTTCGCCCCTTTAAACAATCTATTTCCATAGGTTTGTCCTTGATATTTTTGGGACAGTGCCTAGCTAAAAGTCCTGTTTCTCTGCAGGAAAAACAGATGGGAGGAGTTGGTTTTCCTCCTTTTATTTCCTCTCTTCTACTTTCCTCTTTGGTTTTTGGATCAGCTTTCCTAATTTTCCACTCTATTTCGTGGTAAGCCTTCATTACTTCAGAACGACCTCCCTGGCTTATCTATTCCCAGAGATTGGGGTCGGTGGATGGGTTTATGATCCTTTCGTTCTTCCCAAAGATGGACCGAGTAGAAATGTTTAGCTGCGTCGGAATGGTTAAGTGCAGTTTCAATGGCCATGACTAGGGGAGGTCAGTTCAATTTCAGAACGACTTTTTGCAAAACAGGGGGTACAGAGTTAGTGAACTGCTCTAGGGTAATCATCTCTGTCCGTTCTTCTAAGGATGTGTCATTAATCCATAGGGCCACAGTGTTTTTGACACATTCACTAAAGGGGTTTTCCTTTGGTTCAATCTAATGGCCCTCAACTTCTGCCGAAAAATGTTGCCGGTTTGCACCACTCTTTTTAAAACATTTATTTAAAAATGTTTTTTTTTAATTTTTCACATTAAAAGAAGGACACGAAAGTACCAACATGTCCAACCCACCCCCCCTCCACTGCCCCACCCCACCACACCCCACCCTGGAATCTCTGTTAATTCCTTTAGTGTACTCTGTGAACAGTCGTATAATGTCCAAAATCCGTATTTTGAGAGGGCACCATTGAAGCATATAGTCACTGAAAAGGTTCCCCTTTTCGTCCTCTCAGTTGCGTTTGCAAGTGGCTTGGTCTTTCTGTGCTACGTGGGTAGCCCATTCCAGTGCTATGAAGTGCCAAACTTTCTGAAGCGAATCTAAGTTCGCAGGGCCTTCTCTTTGTTTCCATTTATGGGCGACTACCAAACGCGCAGTTGTAAGTAAAAGCATAACACTTTTTAGTTGTCTTTTGGAAAATGTTTTCTGTTTTGGATCCCACATTCCGCATAGCCAGATCCCCAGGTCATTGGATCCAATATGCAGGAATATCTTTTCTATGCGTTCTTGGATCTCTTCCCAGAAAGGTCTTATTATAGGGCAGTCCCGCCATATGTGTTTCCAGTCTCCTTTCCTCCCTGCACCCTCTCAAGAACCAGTGAGCCTTCCCTCTGTCCCTCCTCACCTTGGTCTTCTGATGAACTTCCTGAAACTTCCGTCTTCTTCTTTCGTCTGCTTGCCTTGGGCTTCCTTGTCTTCTTTTCCTTTTCTCAAAGAGATAAGGGCGAACTCCCCTGGAGGCCACCTTGCCCGGGTTAATGTTAATGTTAAAGGATATCTGTACCATGCACTATCACCACCGGAGTGGTCCCCTGGCGCTCTGGCAGATCTGAAAAGGAAAGTGGGTGGGGGTGAGTTAGTGGGAATGAACGGGATAAGTGCAAGAGAGCAGGGATGTGTTGTTGGCAGCTTTAGTTCGGTTAACACTGTTCGCTGAGCTTGGGGTGCTTTTCGGTTGGTAGCCGTTGTGTACTGTTGTGCGAGGCCATGTGGGATTTGTTTCGTTGTTGCAGTGTAGCGAAGTTTGTGTGGTTTGTTGTGCTTTAGGGTTGTGGTTGTGTTTGGTTAGAGTTTGAGTGGTGTATGCAGAGGTTTAAAATTGTTAGTAGGTTGGTTATTGGCGTCGCTGCCTAGAAGTGATGTGGTAAATTTCCACTTTCTTTGCAGGTGTGGCGCATGAATATCTTTGCATTTCTATCTAGATCCGGCACTGGCTAATATTCTCAGTCCTTTCTATGCATGACGCACGCCAATATTCACAACTGTATCCAAGTGTGGCACTGGCCCACCTTAAAAAATCCTGTCAATATGTGAAGCAAACTAGCATTCACAATTCTGTCTAAATCTGGCATCGGTAATATTCCCAATGCAGTCTATATGCGGCAATGGCTAATATTCTCTATTCCATTTAGATGTGGTAATGCCGACATTCACAATCCTAACTAGTTGTGACGCAGGCCTTTGTTCACAATCCAATCTAAGTGTGGCACATACTAACATTCACTATTCCATCTAAGTGTTGCACTTGCTAATCTTCAAAATCCTTTCCGCATGCGACGCAGGCTAATATTTACGGTTTTAAGTTTTTAAGTGTGGCAAACACCCCAAGCAAAGTGGGACTCCGATGAGCCAACCCCTACCAGGGAAAAAGCCTTGGGGCAGAAAAAAACCCTGGGAAGTGGTGGAGGCGACGTGAAGTCTTGGAGATGGACCTGGATGTTAGCATTCCAGAGAACTCAGGAGGATCCTTGCGGTGTGGACGCTGAGCTGCTTCCGAATCCACTGCTGCACGGGACAAGATAGCGAACTCCCTTATAACTAGGGAAGAAATATTGGACTGGCTCCACTGACGAGATCCCTACTCTCTCCGGACAGATTAGTGTAAGTGCGATTGCGGAAGAATGAGTCAGTATAGCAATCATTATGGCAACACTCACAGAGATAAGGCTGGCAGCGGCAGTGATTCAGAGCGAGAGGAAAGACCCCCACAAATGGGAAGAGGACACACCAAGCGATCAGTCCTCCGACAGGAGAGAGAGCCAAGGTAAAATGGAGAGAGGATGCGGGAGGAGGAAAAAGAGCGGGAAACCCGGGAAGCCCAAAGAAATGACTATGACCGCAGAACGGGACGGAGAGGGAGGAGCGACTCTCAAGTCAGAGCGCCTGGCAGGGGGAAAATAACAATGGAAGGGAAGGAGGGAAGGGCAATGCAAGAATGAACTACGAGCATAATCACCTGTATAGTATGGGTTGCAATGCTGCGATCTGCAGACTGAGGACTAGTAAATAGTGTTGGCAGCCATCTTGGAAGTAAGCTAGAATGCTAACATCACAACATGGACAATGTCAGAGCAATCTAATGGAGCCGCCAGCGTTTCCAGAGTTGCCATGGACGGAACATGACACACTCCGTCGAACAAAGAGTTGACATTGTCGGATTCATTAAATGTAGTCGTTCCGGTATGTAATTGTTACAGCGATACCTTGGAAGAATACTCACTGATCAAAAGGAAACCGGAATTGCTCTTGTTTCTTTCTCGAACCCCTTAACTGGGGTCTCCTGAATACAGGGTGACCTTTTTCTCTAGACACCCCCCTATCTGATTGTAGTACAGACAGGACAGTAATTAGAGCAAAAGGGCAGTTTTACCCCCTGGTAAGCGCAAAGCTGGAAGGAAGAAAAAGGATAGGTTAAGTGCTAGGAATTGATGATGAAATATGGACTAGTAACGGTAACAGGACTAACCTGATAGCCAGAACGCTAATTCCTTTATCCTATTTTTTGGCAGTACTGCTCTATCTTCACTCTCTCTGAGGGTATTGTATGGAGACGTTTACAATAGAAGAGGGAAGAGACCAGCAAGTAAAGAACATCCAGGAAAAATTAGGAGGATAAAATAACATAAAGGGAAGGTTAGTAAGGACCTATCGCGAACTGCGCAAGGATGCTCTAACGATTCTTCAGAACAACAGAACTCTGCAGTGCGTCTTTCCCTGTGTTTCTCTGAAGTGCCCTCGAAGTTCTGTACACAGGACCTTAAGTAACAAACCAAAAAATAAGAAAATATCCAAATAATTCCAAGGGCCGTCCAAAAGTTATGCAATGGTACGGTACAAGTCGATTCCCTCTGTGCTGGACACAGAATTTCCACAGGGTATGAAGAGTCCATTTGCCGAAGAACGGCGATGAAAGTACAGTTTGACGTGGGACGGCAATGAGGCAGGGAAATGTTGCTTTGGGATGGCAAGATGGAGAAATGCTGCTTGCCTTGAGACAGCAATGAAGCAGGAAACAGTTTGCCGTGGGACTGCAAGGAAAGTATGACAGTAGAAATCTGTCAAACGAAGGACTAGACAATAGCTGCGCCGAAGGAATGAACAGGTTGAGGGCATCAGCGTTAACTTCAATTAGAAGCGCTGAGGCACGGAAGCGTTCGGCACCACAGCAACTGCCACCTGTGCCATAAAGACAGGGGAAGCCGAAGCCGTTTGCCATGCATGCTGGATTTCGCATGGTGGACTGTGACAGTAATGACACTGAAACATTATCTTGTACCACATTTCCCTCATTTGAATGGAGCGGGTGAGTATGGGTATTGCCATCCAAAAATGCTCACAATGTGCCCACGATGTAGTATTATTTAATGTAGATTCTCATTTCTTAATATAGTGCCAATGTACTATTCTCGCCCCTCCTGTAGTAATTATATAAATTTGAAATTAATTTCTGAGTGCCAGTTTGAGTGGTGATGTATTTCTCGAAGTGAGTGAGATCTTGCGTGGCCGCCGCTTTATCTCTGAGATATTAAACCAGTGTTGTATTAGTTGAAAGCGATATCTCTCCCACTCCCAGGTCCCTTATACATTCTTCAAATGTTTTACAGGTATGGCCCTGAAACACATCTCTCATTTGCATGCACCCCGCCTCCCGCTAAGCTTTAAAGGCTCTGAATCCCAACCCCAGGGGAAATGCTGAGTTTTGAAACATCAGAGAAAACGGGGATGGGGGTGTAGATAAAAGGCCCCCTTTAATAATGGTGTCCCACACATCCGTCACCAGGCCTACAACTTTATTAATACTAATATTAGGAGGTCTATGATTCCGGTCTAGCCACAGTAGTCCTTAGAGGGGTGTACCTGCAACTGCTCTATTTTAGCGAACCCATATCTTCTGACCCTGTCCCACAAACCACTCCTTAATGACCCGCAGTTGTGCAGCTTTATAATATTTATGGAAATGAGGAAGGCCCAGCCCCTCCGCTCTCTTCGCGCCGTCAGGGTGGCCATCGCTATTCAAGCCCGTTTGTTTTGCCAGATGTAAGCCGATATAAGTTTTGTCAGTGGGGTAAAGAATGTTTTAGGAACATGAATCGGAAGGGCTTGAAAATAGTACAGACCTTTGGGAAGGAGCACCATTTTAATGACCGCCATCCTCCCTAGACAGGTTATAGCAAGTGGATTCCATTCATACAAGTTCTTTTTACCTTTTGCTAGTAGGTGTGAATAGTTCGCCCCATACAGTTGTTCCGGCATTTTTGTAAGAACAACTCCCAAATATTTTATGCCCTTTTCAGCCAATTCCAAATCAGTGGGGGTCCGAATACGTTTTACTACTTCAGGGTTAGTCGACAAATTTAGTATTTCCGATTTTGACCTGTTCATTTGTAACCCAGAAACCGCAACAAATTCATCCAGTTCAACCATTAATGCCAGCATGGATATCTCCGGTTCCGTAATTCCTATAAGCATGTCGTCTGCAAATGCAATCGTCTTGTGTTCCATCCCAGCCATTCCAATGCATCGGATCTGTTGCAAGTCACTGAGTCTAACCAGCAAAGGCTCCAAATATATATTGTATAGTAATGGGGACAAGGGGCATCCTTGCTTAGTTCCCTGTTTTATTGCTATGCTATTTGAGAGATTCCCATTTACCGTTATTCTCATTTTTGGGGAGTGATAATTGGCCTGCAAGATACAAAGGAATCCCTTCCCAAATCCCATATGTTCATGGTCTTGAACAGGAAGGGCCATTCCACCCTGTCAAACGCCTTCTACCTAATAATACCAAGAGCTCTGGGGTGAGTGTTATTGCTATCTTTTCCAACAAATGGCAGACCCTGAACCACTCTTTTTAACAGTACCTCTTTGATGGATTGAAAGGTGGCTCCCTGTGCAAGATTAAGTAGCTGATAGAGGGTTTGTAGTTCACCTTTCAGTAGAGGGGCTAAATAACCTCTTTTGAGATTCTCTCTCCATCCTAGTTGTTCAGCGAGGCGTTTGACGTTTAAGAAAACATTTCTATATCTTTGACTTCAAGATATGGGTGAAGCACCCCCTGTGGTAGTAAGGGTGTTGCTTGTAGTTCAATTAGCTTAGTGAGATTTTCTGGAAGCCTTATCTCGGCATGCATCTGATTGTTCACCAACTGGCCGATGACATTGGCTAGATCGTTCATTTCATTGTGGGGGTGTTGTGGGGTATATTTAAGGCCTAAGCAGACCCCCTACAACAAAAACTGCATTTCAGCAGTCACACAAAACCGGCTGTGTTTTTGTCAGCAAAGAAAATGGGGGGCGAGAATGGCTGCATTTTGTTTTCCTACATGTGAAACCAGAGAAAATAACTTAAATATAGAATGGCTCTGCGCTGTTGTTCTGTCACTTCACAAACTCAAGGTTGCACAAGAAAATGTCTTGCATTCCAGACTGTATCGCACTGGTGCCTCCTTTCATTTTCAACATCACACAGTTTTGTCTATTTAAACACAGCCCTGCCGTGTATTGCACATGAATACCATCAAATAAGGCCATCCCTCACTGAACGGTATTGTTTTCATCAAGTAAAGTCCATGAAAAGCAAGATAATTCTGCTTTAAGTCCTCACTGCTTGTATTGACTTTTGGAAATAAATCAACACACGCAAAGTACTTCAAAGGAAAGGTGCTCTCTCTTACATCGTGTTAGTTACCAAGAAACTATTTTCAGCACACCTCGGGGTCCAGAAACTGACCAGATCTGGGAAGAGCCTTTCAGAAAGTTCATGCAAAAGTAACCGCATTTTGTGACAGTAACAGTAGAGAAAAAGAACATGTGTAAACCTGCTTTTGCAAAGCAGAAAAATGGCATCTGTAAAATTAAATGTGAAATAAGACCGTGGCTCGCACAGAAATACAATTTTACATATGGGGAATGGGGCTGCAAAAATATGTATATTGTGCTTTTTCCCCAAAAGACAAAATATTCCAGCTAGGCCCAGGAGTTTCTGTAAAACCAGTTTGGCAGCAGGGCCAATGTTGCACCTACCCATGAACAGATACTGCAAAGGACACGTGCTCTGTTCTCTGGGACCTGATCGTGTGATAATTCCAGGTTCCCCCCGACTGCCTTGCAGAACTGCCCACAAGGACAAAGAGTGGGAGTGAAGCCATGGGTTTTGCTTCGTAGGAGTGATTTTCTCTCCCTTCGTTCCCGGTATCCACAGGAGGACTTCAAAGGGTAGTCATGGAAACCCTTGAGCAAGCCAAGCCTGGCAGGGACATTTGGCTGCGGGGGGTTGAGGGCCGCCCACATCTGGGAAAAATTCACCCCATTGATTTGAAAGAGTTACTGTACATTATGACATTTGTTTCAGCATCCTAAATAAGCAACAATTTGATATTATGCCAGTATTTTATGTGATTTCGGAACAAGTAAAATGAGACTATGGGCCTCATTACGACCCCGGCGGTAAGTAATGGACATTACCGGCATGGCGCAACTAACGTGTCCATGCTGGCCTGAAACCGTTAAAAGCAGTACATTACGACCTCTCGGGCACGAGCATTGCGCCATGCCAGTAATGTAATCTGCGCCATGCCGTTAACGTCCCAAAAACGGCACCTACTGGCATCGTATGCCGTGCAAGCTGCACCACCGCCACCCTACCCACCGATATTAGCGATCACCGCAAATAGCGGTGACCGTAAAGAAGCGGATCCGGAAGTTACACCATCGCACCGGAACGGGAAAGAGCACGGCGGCCATCTTTAAAAACACAAGCCATTTTAATCCTCCACAACCAGTGCACATCTGACCCCGAGACCCGCCACAAACCTTCACCCATATCCACCCATCGTCAGAATGCCGAAAGTTGTCAAAAAATCTTGCGATCGGCTGCGACAGGAGCGCTTCAGTAGGGAAGAGGTCACCATGTTGGCGGAAACCCTACAGGAAAACGCGGACATTGTATTCTCCACTGAAATGACCAGACCGGCAATAGCACGGAAGAAGGCCATATGGTACCTAGTCGCACAGCGGGTCAGTGCAGTAGGAACAACACCCCGCACCACAAAACAGTGCCGGGAAAGGTGAGACGACCTCCGGCTCCGTGTAAGGAGCATACTGTCTGCCAACAGAAACCTGGGCATGGCAACTGGTGGAGGAGCAGACTCACTGATAAAAATGGAGCCATGGGAGGAGATATGTGCCACAACCATTGGCATCGAGAGCATCGAGGGGGTCGGTGAAATGGAGAGAGGAGCCCCAACATCAGGTGATGCAGGTAGGTGCCTCAAATTAAGCCATGCTAAATGTCCTGAAGTCCAGTTTCATGGGAAGCACAATGTTGCCTAATAGGGTTAACACAACACATCAGCAGAATACTGCCAACAGGCATCATTGACCTACACCCTGTACACCTACACCCTGTACACATGCAGTATGCACACTCTCACTGTAGGCACCCACATTCCTGCATGCTTCTCCAATCCAAAAGGTATGTCATTGCCTCCAAAGTGCACCATCTAGTCATCACAATGCCTGCTCAATGTCCGCAGACCCATCAATAACACTTTCCCTCCTTTGCTCCACCACAGGCTCCCTCAGACCTTGGCGAGGATGGGACTGGCACCACACCTGCCAAGAAGGCCAGGCCCGAGGCAACACCACACCAACCCTCCACCTCTGCTGGACCAAAAAAAAACCCACAGCAGCCAAAATCGACTGCCACAACACAGGCCAGGGCAACGATAAGCACCAAGGCAAGCAGCATGGTACCACCAGCAACAGACATCCAACAACTGGTGGCCACTGAAGGGACTGTGTCTGCAGGAAGCAGTACGATTTGGGAGACTGCTGCCATTGCAGCTTGCTCGGATAGTGATGTGGGGAATGATGATGATGTCATAGAATGTCCCCCCACTGCCCACCCTCATTTCCCCTACCTGTCCCCATGTAGCCTGCATGCTGATAGCACACAGGGGTAATCCCCTGATGACTCCTGGCCAGCCACTCCATGCCCAGTGGAAGGTGTGGAGGAGGGGAGTAGCCCAATGAACGCGCCAATGGCATCATCCAATGCCCAAAAATACCAACAGTCGCTGGACCAAATCTTAACAAGGCAACACCAACTGTCCTCACTCCTCACTCAGCATGTGGCCGAATGTGGAGGTGCAAGTGCTGACATGTAAAAATGTGCCGAGACTGTGAAGGCAGCCATACAATCCTCCACCAAGGACATCTGTGCCAAAATTGTTGCGGTGCGGCACGTGCTCTCTGAGCTTGTACAGACAATGAGGGACATGCGTCCTAGTGAGCAGCCGAGTACCTCCTCCGCTGCCAGTTCTGCCCCAAGCAGCCCCGTCCGCAGGTCGGCCAGGAACCTGCGGAGTACAGGCAGGGGTGCCCCGGGGGCAGGCAGAGGGGGCTGCCAATAGAGGCCGCCCAGTAGAACAATTCCACATTAGGCACTTCAACACAGGCATCCACGCACTTTTGCGGGGAGTTGAGGGGGGAGGGGGAGTGGGTGTGTTGGGGAGTTGAGGGGGGAGGGGGGAGTGGGTGTGTTGAGGGGGAGGGGGGAGTGGGTGTGTTGGGGAGTTGAGGGGGGAGTGGGTGTGTTGGGGAGTTGAGGGGGGAGGGGGGAGTGGGTGTGTTGGGGAGTTGAGGGGGGAGGGGGAGTGGGTGTGTTAATTGAATTGACATTTACAATACAATTTTTGCTTGATCACAAATCACATGTGTGGACATTGCTCATTGCGTATGTGTGCTTTATTGGTGAACAGTCCACAGTGTGCATATCCCAGACACACACAGTGCCCCAATTGCCATCTCCATGTGACACCCCCCATCCGTGTGTGCTAGAAACATTGGTTGATCAGAGTCTGACGCATGTCACGTCCCTCCTGTGCATCGCTGCCTCCCTGAGGTTCTGCCCCATCCCCACCCTCCTCATCCTCATCGTCAGGTGGTTGCAGTTCAGCGTCAGGGGGCAAGGGCATATTCCGTCTGATGCACATATTGTGTAGCATGACACATGCCATGACGATCTTTTCCACCCTCTCATGGCGGTACAGGAGTGCCCCACCAGACCTGCTGAGGCAGCGAAACCGTGCCTTCAATAGACCAAATGCCTGCTCAATCACCACACGGGTTTGTGTATGTGCACGATTGAAGTCCTCCTCATGCTGGTTCTGTGGGTTCCGGACTGGTGTAAGGAGCCAACTCTTCAGGGGATAGCCTGCATCACCTGTATGTGGGCAACAATGTATGTGTCAGTCATGACATCAAATCTCAAATCATGGCATGCCACCATGGCATGCATTCAACTCTTACTTTGTACCACTTTTACATGCACAAATGGAGTCACACTATGTGACCGGTATATGTGTATTCCTCTCATTGATTTGCATGCCTTCAACCAGTGTATGCAGGGGGGTCAAGTGCCTTGTGAGTGCCCATCCACTGTGTTCGTTCATGGCGTTTGTTTTGGTGACCTGGCAGGTGTCCTGTGATATCAACACTCTCATCATGGCAACATTGCTGTCAGCCTCATGATGACCCCACTGAGCACTACTAATGTTGATAGGCACATTTTTGGGGCCTCGGTGTCGGTGTAGTGGTGTATTGATGTTTTTGTCCGTCATGTGCCTCCTTTGTGCGCAGTTATGGGGGACTGGCCTTTCAGCTGATGGTGTTTGGTGCCGTGTATTGGCTGAAGTCATTGCATGTAGGTGCATTTCGTTGAGGTCAATGTGGTCTGAATCGGTACAATGCACTTGCAGATGGTTGTGTCATGGTTGGGACACACCTTCATTCACATGGTAGGGCTGCTTACATCGGACATTATGTGTGCAGGTGTCAGTTGACGTTTGTGCTGCTTTAGGGTATGAGCTGCTTCCATTGCCTCTGCTACTCGCAGCCAGGTAAAGTATGCATCATTCCCCCCCTTTCAGCCAGGTAAAGTATGCATCATTCCCCCCCCCCTTCAGCCAGGTAAAGTATGCCTCATCCCCCCACCCCCCTTTCAGCCAGGTAAAGTATGCATCACCCCCCCCTTTCAGCCAGGTAAAGTATGCATCATCCCCCCCCCTTTCAGCCAGGTGAAGTATGCTTAATCCCCCCCCCCTTTCAGCCAGGTGAAGTATGCATCATTCCCCCCCCCCCCTTTCAGCCAGGTAAAGTATGCATCATTCCCCCACCCCCTTTCAGCCAGGTAAAGTTTGCATAATCCCCCCCCCCTTTCAGCCAGGTAAAGTATGCATCATCCCCCCCCTTTCAGCCAGGTAAAGTATGCATCATTCCCCCTCCCTTTCAGCCAGGTAAAGTATGCATTGGCACGTCAATCACCTACCCACTTCACATTTCCATGGCCATGACATGAGACTCACCGAGTAGCCAAGATCTTGGCCCTGCATGTCGCTCCATGTAGCGTGGTATTGTGGAGTTACGCAGGACCATTGAATCATGGGTTGATCCGGGGAATCGGGCACAACAATGTGTGATGATCCTGTTGGAGTCACATACCATTTGCACGTTGATTAAGTGAAATAGTTTACGGTTGCGGTACGCTACCTCCATGGCATGTGGCACCACCAATTCCACATGGGTGCAGTCGATGGCACCAATGCAACCAGGTATGCCGGATAGTGCATGGAAACCCACTTTGGTGTTTGCAATCTCCTGGGCAGACCGTGGTAAGGAAATGTGGTCGTCTGTGTGCTTGAGGAGGGCATCAAGCACTTGGATCAGCGTACGTGAGAATAATGGTTTTGAAATGCCATGCAAGTGCCCCACTGTGTGCTGGTAGGTGCCTGTGGCCAGGAAGTGGAGCACGGACACTACCTTCAGTAGGTGGGGGATGGCAGTGGGTGTTTCTATCATGCTGACGATGTCGTTGTGTATCATGCCAACGATGGTGGTGATGGTGTCCCGGTCCAAACGGTACAAGGTATGGATCTGCTCAGCGGTGAGGTTGAATGGACTAGCTCGGATGCGTGGGATTGGGGGCTGCCTGCGTGGTGGCACTGGCTGTGCTGGTGGGGCTTGCTGGCCCTGCCTTGCCCTGCTTCTCCTCCTGCGTCTCCTCTGTGCTGCCTGTTGTTGTTGTTGTTGTTGTTGTAGTTGTAGCACTTGCATTGCAATCAGGTCCTCCAGCCCCAACATTGCTAGTCGTATTGGAATCATTGTGGAGTGTGACTGGGTGTGGGAAGGAGTGGGTTGTGCTCTTTTTGTACTTGGTGAGTCTCCACCTGTGCTGATTCTGTGCACCTGTGGCAGCTGGGAACACTGCACATGGCCATTTACTGTTGGTTCGCGATGGCGGAATTAGCACCATGGCGGTAAGGTACTTTACGGCCTTCACGATGACGTTAAGGGCATGTCCGCTTGGTTTGTGATTTAGCCACCTTTGCGCGATGCCGGTACTTACAGCGTGGAAGGTCGCGTGCGCGCGAGCTTGGTGCTGTTAGCGGCACCGTTAACTACGATGCCGCTAATTGCACTTTCACGGGTCATGATCGGATCTAGCGATAAGCGATGCCGGTAATCATTTACCGGCATCGTTTTTCACTTACCGCCGGGGTCGTAATGAGGCCCTATGTGTGTGTTCTTGACATATGGTGGAGTGGATGTCACACTCAGCCCCTGTTCTCACCTGTTTGCCCTTGGTCGTCTTCTTCTTTGGAGATCTTTCAGTGTTCCGGGATGTCCGGGATTTATACAAGTAAGGGCGATGATCTTCCGTATCCAGCGTGGGGACCGTAGGCAGACTCGGAAGGAGACAGGAGATCAGGATTCCAGGAGGTAGGAATCAGGTAGTGTATGTCCGGAATGAAGCGTGGAACCAGGTAGGAAATGGCTTAGTTCGCAGAAGACAGGGAAATTGCTGCGAGCGTGGGAGAAACAGGTTGGTTTCCAAGTAGGAAGGAATGAGCGGCCACAGGCGAAGGCCGCTCTTAGAACTCCATGAAGGGAGAGGTAGGAATGAATATCAGATGGTTGATACAAGGAGAAGGAAGGAAACAGCGAGCACACTAGCCGCAAACTCGAAAGGGAGCGTTGAGATGCGCAGCGCCACCGAGGTGTGCCCATTTTCTAGGAAGCCAGAGTTCCTGCGTAAATTGTGCACCATGGACCAGGAAGTCCAAACGGTGCGTGAACAGCGAATCATGACAGCATGCCCCCTCCTGAACCTTGCTCCACTGGGTTTTCCTGGATGAGTTAGATGGAATCTCCGCACCAAACGAGGGGCATTCATGTGGGAGTGTGGGGATGCGCCTCGGCGCCGGCAGCCTATGTTGGCTACAGCGGCGATCGGGGGCCCTGAGAGCCGCGGGTCGGCTCCCTCGCTCTCGGCGGTCATGAGCACCAAGAGCGAGGAAGCGCGAGCCGCGGCTCGGAACTGCGGCGCGTCACAGCTGCGCTCACCTGATGGGAGACCCGATCCCGAAGGAGGGGGAACGAGGGCGCAGACACTCCACGGCAGCCTGGTGTGGGGGCGACCGGCCCTTCAGCGTGGCGTGCCCCGCGGCGGCCCCGGAGCGGGCTGCGGCCGGAAGGCACCCAGAGCACGCCCATACACAACGCGATCGCGGCTGCGATCACGTGATCAGCTCCGACATTCCCCAGGTCTCGGGAAACAGGAAAAGGCGTACGCTAACACGGCAGCCTTTAAGGGAGGCGGGACAAACCCTCAGCAGCCAATAAGGCGTAAGCCAGGCAAAGCTGATGCTGATTGGTGGGGACTTAAACCTAGGGAACCCTTTAAAAGCGCGCCAAAAGAAACTGACAGTGTGCTCTCATTTTCCAGTAAAGAGAAGAGGACGAGGAACGGAGATCGGAGTGGTGGGCCTATCCGGATACCACGAGATAGGATAAAGCTGGGAACTGCTTCAAATCTACTTTGGAAGGGTCAATCACTGGTGAAGGAAACCAGAGGACGATACTCTTTGTTTTGTTAAGGACCCTTTAACCATTAGAATAAAATATTGTTTTGGCATCCACCGTCTCCTGAAGTTTACATTATCACAGGGAGACAGGTTCCCATGTTAATTCGCTGGGGGGATATCCTTTCCATTCTACTAAGTACTGTAGCCGACCTCTTCTATATCTAGAGTCACAAATCCTGGAAACCTCGAATTCAATCTGATCGTTGCCAATCACAGGGTTACGTCGATGAGTGGATGTGGTGGATTGGATATAAGGCTTGAGCAAAGAAGTATGAAAAACGGGATGAATCTTCTTCCAGGTGTCTGGTAACCGAAGTCAATATGCCACGGGATTGTTAATGTATTTGATAGAAAAGGGTCCATAGAATTTGGGGGTCAGTTTATTAGGTCGTAGATGTCGAGGCAAAAGTTTAGAAGATAGCCAGACCTTGTCACCAATTCCATACATGGGACCAGGTCTCCCGGTTAGCATCAGTATGTCTTTTGACATCCATCCTGGCCTTTTCTAAATGTTCTTTTACATCTTTATGTATAGTGACCAGTCTGTCAATCCAGGAATCAACCGATGGAACTGGGGTGGATTGAAGTAGGATTGTTGGGAGGACAGATGGATGGAAACCTTGACTGCAGAAGAAGGAGCTTGTCTTGATGGTGGAGTGATCAGAATTGTTATAGGCAAATTCGGCAACTGGAATCAAAACCGACCAATCATCCTGGACCTTGGCGGAAAAACAATACAAATATTGTTCTAGGGTGTGATTCACTCGCTTTGTTATTCCATTAGTCTGGGGGTGGTATCCAGAGGACAAAGCATGTTGAATACCTAACATGTGACATAGGTATTTCCAGAATTGGGAAATGTATTGAGGACCACAGTCTGCAATGATCTTGGAAGGAAGACCATGCAGCCTGAAGATGTGATTTAAAAATATTCCTGCCATTTCTTGTGCTGTTGGCAATTTGTAGAAGGGGGTGAAGTGAGCCATGTGGGTGAATAGATCGATAGTAACCATGATGGTAGTGAACCCCTTGGAAAGGGGGCAATTCCACAATGAAGTCGGTAGCGATTATTTCCCAAGGACTCTCTGGCAAAGTAGGCTGATAGAGAAGACCTGCAGGTTTTCTGTTATCACTCTTATTCAGACTGCAGACAGGGCAGGTTTGGACATAAGCCCTTACACCGTGGATCGTGTTAGGCCACCAGAACTGTCTCTGAACGAGGCGAAGAGTGGCAGTAACACCTCAATGCCCGGAATGGAAGGTATCATGGCAGAGGTTTATAACCTTGGTTCTCAATTCTTGCGTGGGTACCACCAGTCTCTTATCTTTGAAGAGGTAGCCATCTTTCGCGACTAGGGTCCATTGGTTTGTCTTGATGTAATCCTTCCAGGGATCAGAAGGTGGTGTTGCCGCACAGATTTTTTCCAATGAGGAGTTGGCTTGGGCCACAAAAACCGTATCGGGAAACATCTTTGGGAAGGCGCGGGCCTCAACCAGCTCGTAATCAGGGCGCCTGGATAGTGCATCGGCGATTACGTTGTTAGTGCCAGGGACATGGTGTATGCGAAACTGATACTGAGCAAAGAAAAAGGCCCAACAAGCTTGGCGACTGTTCCTGCATTCTAAGGATTGCAGGATCTGCAGGTTTCTATGATTGGTTCGCATTTGGATGGGAAATTTGGCACCCAGAAGCAAATGGCGCCACTCAGTAAAAGCTTGCCGGACGGCGAGCAATTTCTTCTCCAGGACTGAGTAGTGGGTCTCGCTGGGAGTTAGTGTTCGGGACAGGTAAGCGATGGGATGTTCCGCCTTATCCTCAGATTCTTGTTTTAGTACAGCTCCAATCGCATGCTCTGAGGCATCACTTTCTACCAGGAAAGGTTTATTGATATCCGGTTCTGCCAGGATGGGACCTTGAGTAAATCTTTGTTTTAACTCCTGGAAGGCTGTCTCTTGAGCATCTCACCAAATGAAGGGAATGTCTTTCTTTAATAATGCTACTATCGGGTGTACAATGTCTGAGAAGGTTGGAATGAATTTCCGGTACAAATTGGCAAGTCCCAGGAAGGATTAAATCTGTTTCACTGTTGTAGGGGCTGGCCATGAGAGAATGGCGTCGACCTTGGCGGGATCCATTTCTATCCCCTTGGAACTCAGAACGAAACCTAAATAATGAACAGTTTGTGCATGTAATATGCATTTTTCTGGTCTGACCAGGAGTTTTTTCTCTCGTAGGCGTTGTAAGACTGATGTCACATGTTCCTGATGTAACTGGGAATCATTGGAATAGATCAGTATGTCATCCAGGTATACTATGACAAAGAGAAACAGCATATCCGAAAAAACTCTGTCCATAAAACATTGGAAAACCGCAGGGGCGTTGGCAAGACCAAATGGCATTACTAGGTATTCAAAATGCCCAAAGGGGGTCCTGAAGGCGGTCTTCCACTCATCACCTTCCTTAATTCGGATGAGATGGTAGGGGCCCCGTAAATCAAGTTTAGTAAAGATTACAGCACCCCGGACAGCTTCCAGTATGTCGGAAATGAGCAGTAGGGGGTAACGATCCTTAAGGGTGCATTGGCTAAGGCCTCAATAGTCTAGGCAGGGTCGAAGTTCCTTGGTGTCCTTCTTGGGCACGAAGAACAAGGAGGCACCGGCTGGAGATTTAGAAGGTCGAATGGTTCCATTAGCGAGATTGGTATCCAAGTATTCCCGTAATGTCATGTACCGCCGATTACGTCCGTTCTGGACATCGTGGTCCCTGACCCATAGAGGACTGAATTCTGTGATCCTTCCAACTTGGCCGTTGAATATGAAATGCAGTTTACCAGCCTTTACGCGCTACGTTCAACTTCCTACAAAACAGTGAGGCCCCTGCGGCTCTGCGCGTCTCAACGCTACCGCTTAGTGTAGTCAGACATGTATTGCCGGAGTTCGCTCTGGGCCTCCTTCCGAGTCACGTTTTCACATTTCCTTGATTACACTCCCTTTTCCATTCCCTTTCCTTGAACTACACTCTTTCGTGCTTTTCTTCCTGGACTTCTCCTGTGCTCGGGTCACGGCTTCCGTGCCTCCGAGTTAGAATATTGTTTCCTTCCTGGTTCCCAGTCCTGGATATTTGAAGGCTACTTGGCGTAGGACTTGCAATCGTCATGCTGGAATCCGAAGACCTGCACACGGGCCTGTACAAATCCCGGACCGTGCGAAAGAACCCATCCAAGAAGGTCGCAAGCAAAGAGAAACAGGTGAGAAGGGGAGAGACTTGTGACACGTAATGCCTTTTTCTCAGGTTCGGAAAGGATAAACATTCTTCCAAACGGTATCACTGCAGAATCTTCTGTATTGATGGGACAATCTTCTGGTCGATGAGGTGGTAAAGATTGGACAATGGCTGTCGAAAATACATCTGAGTATTATTGGTAGATCTCGGGTACTTGGGCAAAGTTTGAAATACAAATGGATGGTTGTTCGAGGGTCTGGGTTTCCATAGATAAGGTCTGCACCATATTCCGGGATAAGCAATGAGACAAGCAGAATTCAGAGCCTAGAAAGAGAGATCCGGCTGCCCAATTGATATAAGGGTTGTGTTTTTGTAGCCAAGACATTCCCAGAACCATGGGATAGTGTGCTGCCTTGATGATATCAAAACGAAGCATCTCCTGATGGTTGTTTAATGATAGCATTAACTCTGAGGTTTGCTGGGTTATGGGTCCTGAAGACAGTGGTTTCCCATCGATTCCTTTGACAGCTTGGATAGTTTCTTTGGATTCTCAAGGAATGTTGTGCTTCAAAGCCCATTCGTGGTCCAAGAACATTCCCATGGCACCGCAGACCACTAGAGCCAGGATAGAATGAGTTTCCTTATTGGTGGTTGACAAGGATGTTTGCAGGACCACCAAAGTGTTCAATCGAGGAGAATTAAGGAAGGAACAGAAGCGGAGCAAGTATGTAACTCCTGAAGGTGGGCTCCGCTCAAAATCGAGAGCTGGCATTTCCCGAACGCCTTGGTGGATCTATAGGACAATGTATTGCTCGCCCAGAGTGCACGGACAGTCATTAATCACCAGTGCAATTACGGAGCCAATACTTTAAACGCAGGTAGACGCAATAACTTGCAACCACACACACTCTTAGAAAATAATGAGCACTTATACGGCTATTTATTCAAAGCTTGGAAGCAACAAGTGATAACATAGAAGTAAATCACAGAAGAAACAGAGAGTTCAAAAGAAAATACATCACCGTGGGCGTAACTGGATCCCTCATCTCGCCAGAAGCGGCTGGAAGACTCCAATGACAGCCAGGCTGAGAGCACAACAGCCCACAGGCATGCCGGACGAAAGCGCCCTCCCTCCGGCTGAGTTCTCACCTGACCGCTAAGGGGTTCCGCATATATGCACTCCTCAAAAAGGGGTGGCAATTTCTCAAACCTTCTGGCAACACACTTGCGCATTGATGAGCAGCCGTTGGTTGCCAGCTGGGTCAACCGACAGTAACCTCAAGGAGCAAAGTGCTTCTCTCCTCTAAAAACAAGCACCACGGATAACAGTCCCGTAACTCATAACAAGACATAACAAAGCTAGCTTTCCCAGCAGAAATGTCCTTGACTGCATACCAGGTTTGGAAAGCATGTTTTCTTCAGCATCGTGAATCTAGCTCTCAGCAAAATGAGTACAGCTTTTCACTGCGGCATGAAGTAAATATCCATCATGGTTCTGAGTGCTCCCAGAATACACTGCGCACCAGCGCCATGTTTTAGCTCAAGCATAACAGACAATTCCTTACGAGATGTTTATCTGAGGCACAATACATACAGAGTCCAGTATTGATCCTACGTATTCTTTCCTGAGAAGATATCAGACCTCGTAAGAAGCCCATTTGCATAGGTTCTGGATCAGGAGAGTGCTGTGCAGTCGTTTCCCTTTGGGCAAGGCAAATACATGGAAACATTTGGAGAAGCAGTCTTTGTCTTTCTTATCTCTGCCTTCCTTTCCTGGATGCGAAAGTCGATTTGGAGGGACAAATCTATTAAAGCCTGGAAAGAACTTGGACGGGCTACTGTGGCTAGTTCGTCCTTGATTTCGTCATTTAACCCTCTCCGAAACAAGGTAAAACCTGCCCCATGGGACCCATCGGCCTCTTTAGCCAATTGCTTAAAGCAGGTTACATAAGACAGCATGTCTTGGTTCCCTTGTTGAAACTCCAGGGGCTTCTCCTGAGGGCTGTAGACTTGTTCAGGGCAGTCAAACATGGTTTTAAAGGCTTCTACAAATCCATCATAATTGTCCAGGAGTGGGTCTCCCGCATTCACCAAGGGAGTTGCCCATGCCAAAGCATTGCCGGAGAGATGTGATATTATGAATCCCACCTTGGCCCGTGGTGTAGAAAAATAGTAGGGTTTAAATGTGAAATGCACCAAACAAGAATCAAGGAAGGATCGCAGTGTTTTGGAGGAACCATCATATTTGTCCACTATGCCCCCTACCATGGCACTTTCCTGGAACGCTGAGTCTCTGGAGAGCACAAGCTGTTTTAGCACAGCATTTTTGGCTTTGAGGTTTTGCACCTCAGTGGTCAATTCTTGCATTCCCCTCATGAGTTCCTGGACAGTAGCTTCCATGTCGAACTCTGTATCAGGTTTTAGGCATCTCAAACTGTCACACTCAGCCCCTGTTCTCACCTGTTTGCCCTTGGTCGTCTTCTTCTTTGGAGATCTTTCAGTGTTCTGGGATGTCCGGGATTTATACAGGTAAGGGCGATGATCTTAGACTCGGAAGGAGACAGGAGATCAGGATTCCAGGAGGTAGGAATCAGGTAGTCTATGTCCAGAATGAAGCATGGAACCAGGAAGGAAATGGCTCAGTTAGCAGAAGACAGGGAAATAGCTGTGAGCGTGGGAGAAACGGGTTGGTTTTCAGGAAGGAAGGAATGAGCGGCCACAGGCGGAAGCGAAGGCCGCACTTAGAACTCCACGAAGGGAGCGGTAGGAATGAATATCGGATAGTTGATACAAGGAGAAGGAAGGAAACTAGAGGATACTAGCCGCAAACTCGAAAGGGAGCGTTGAGATGCGCAGTGCCGCCAGGACGTGCCCATTTTCTAAGAAGCCAGAGTTCCTGCATAAACGGTGCACCATGGACCAGGAAGTCCAAAAGGGGCGTGAACAGCGAATCATGACAGCATGCCCCTCCTGACCCTTGCTCCACCGGGTTTGCCTGGATGAGTTAGATGGAATCTCCGCACCAAACGAGGGGCATTCATGTGGGAGACAGGTTCCCATGTTCATTCGCTGGGGGGATATCCTTTCCATTCTACTAAGTACTGTAGCCAACCTCTTCTATATCTGCCCGTTTTCTAGGAAGCCAGAGTTCCTGCGTAAACGCTGGACCGCTACTTGTCTGAGCTGCCGGCCATGTTAGGAGTATCGCGGCTCCAATGTTGCGGTGCACCATGATCCAGGAAGACCAAAAGGGGCGTGAACGGCGAATCATGACACTGGAATGGCAGTAAAAAGGCATTTCTGAGTGAAGCATAAATAGTGCAGACATAGAATTAGTGGAGAACATGCTGGATACTAGTATGCATATATGAAGCCAATTGCAGAATTTTAGCTGTTATGTGTCTCCTGAAAACTGCATAATTGTGCCGAAGTGCGAAGCAGCATTGCACAGAATTGGCGTTCGTACCGGCATATTCCATGTGCAATATGGGATCTACCTATCTGATTTTTATAATAGTGACTATTGTAAATATGGAGTTTTGTTTCATAACTCATTTTGGTGAAAAATAGTCTTGTGAGACAATGCGAGTCATACAATTACACACTCATAAACTGAGGCCACTTCCTGCAAACCAATCCACTCGGAGGGAGGTAGGGGCATCAATAACCTGACCTATCCCATGCGAGAGGTAAGTCCAGGATACTTCTGCCCAAAAATCCTATGACGTCACGCTGCCAACTTAAGCAGGGGACAGGGAGACACAGGGATATTCAACATTCAAAAAGTACCCTGCAACTTCCAAGACTCCAGAACCAGGTCCAGAGGTAGCTGACCTAGATCCAGGCAGAACCACCCATCCAGAACCACCTATCCAGAACCACTTTCATCCCAATGATTCAGGGAGAAAGGAGGAAAGGGCGCTGACTCCTTTAGGAGAATCCATTGACCAGACCTTTTTGTCCAGCTGATTCATCCCGCTGTCCACAGTGACCAGACTTTGCCCAGCTGTTCCCCTCCAGGAGCCCCACCATCCCTGTGACCAGATCTCTTGACCCCGCTGCCCAGTGACCAGATCCTAGGCCCGCTGTCCAGAGACCAGGCTGGCTGTCCAAATTACCCAACTCAAGTGTATTTTGTAAGTATCAACATCACCCACACCCTAAAATTGAATATCCTGCTCTTTTCCCTTGCATTTTGTTCAAATCCTATAAAAACCCCATAAAAACCCTAGTCATTTCCCAAACTGTCAGTATTCTCTGTTTATCCTTTCTCTAGAAGAATTTGTGTTAGTTCATATTTGTTAGCAGCTTACGTTTCCATTTCTGTCAAGTAATTGTGTAAATCCTTAGTATTATGTGAAATAAATTAATTAATTCCCCTATAAGGAGGTACGTGGGGCAAGCTGGTTAAAATTGCAATTCAACCCCCTTGCGTGCAGTGTCTTTCTTTAATAATATAACCATTAAAATATAGTCTTAGTAAAACTAGCCAGTTTGCATCAAAAACCAAATTTGCCCATGTTTTATGCTTTTCTCTAAAAACCTATTTGCCTTTTTCCCACTAAAAACCATGACATCATCCTATATGAGTATCCCCTTTCCATTAGTATCCTACCTGTTCTGTACGTTTGTTCTCCATCACAAAAACCGATTTCTGATTCTGACTGTTTAGCCTTTTTCTTAGCTGTTTGCTTGATTAAAGTCTGTGAAAAATAAGAAAAAAATATGTTTTTTTAATTGAAATTTTACTCAGTGTGTTAAAACAAAGAGTTTTATCAAAACTTCTTCACGCTTTCTTTTCCTTCCTTAGGGAAGTGCTTCACGCAATCCCCCTTCATCTCGACGTCTAAAATTCATTATGAGCGTTCCCCCCGGGGATTTGCGTCTTTGACTGCTTCCCTATGTTGGTTCAGATCTTGAGGAGGTTTGGAGTGCGGCCGTCTGTGAATTGATCTTTTTCATAGCTAAGTCTATTAGTTTTGCCATGGCCACCGTCCAATTAGTTTTTTCACCTGATATTAATCTGTTCCACCAGTCCTCAGGTTCTAAACACCAAGCACTGTCTGCCAGTGGTCGGAGGTAGATTTTTCGATTGTCCATAGTTTTCGGGCAGTCCAACACCAGGTGTTTTATTGTTTCTGTTGCTGCTTGATTATCACATAGGCAACATGTCTTTAGACTCTTCGATTCCCGAATAGCTATGACTTCTCGTGTTGGTAATAAGTTTAGTCTTGCTTTTAGAAAAAGGGTTCTCGATTTTTTGTCTGGAAATTTTTGACAGTAATTTTGAGGTTTTGTCAGACTGTTGAAAGTGGGCGGTAAATGTGTTAGAAGTTTGTTGCCCGCTGCTTTCTCCAATGTGATAATCCAGTCCCACTCTTCCATTTTTCGTTTGATTCTGTCAGGGTTTTCCACCAGGTCTGTGAAAAATAAGAAATTGCAATTCTGGCTCGTATGATTTTTGCTGCATTGTTTCATTCACAAAAGTGATTGTCTCACCTGTGTTCATGTTGCGTTTGCATCCTGCTCAGTAGCTTGTAAGCGTCCTTGTCTCTTTAGACAACCACACACATTTCTGTCCTATCTATCCTACCGCAAGTATAAACTGATCTACAAATAACCAGTGCAATCCACGTATGCTATTTTGCTCAATTTTATGGTTTTCATTTTCTTCTTTGACCTACTATTCTGGAGTGGTGGGTCGAATTTAAAAACTGATTTTTCCGTATTCTTGCTGACTCCTTGCCTCTGCTTTCTATCCACACAAAATTTAGTTAACAGGTGCTTGTAGAAGTGCTGCAGGGGGAGTACATAACATAAGTGCCATCCATTATTGTAAATAAAAAGTGATTTTGTTTTCTTTTCTTTGTAAGGTTTAGGTAGATGATATCAGAAAGTGGAATTCATTGTATTATAACATTGTGCATTATATTGTCACCACACTGGTGATTGCTGCCCTAAAATGTATTCTGCTCTGCTTTTTCAGTGAATTTTAAAAATCAATAAATATTTCTTTGTTACACACCTGCCTGGTTTATAGTCCACTGCGGCATGGGGTGTTTTGTTAAGGTGGGTGTGAGACGGGTTGGGTGCCTCTTCAAACCAAGAATCCAGGGTTCAAATAAAATAAAAGGGCGTATTTATTGCACACCACCTTCTGTGTCAGTGGTAGAAGTCTCTAACCAGAGTGTGCCGTGGCATAAAACCCGTTAAAATGTAAAGGTCTCTTCTGTGGAGGGTTCTGAATCAGAAAGGAAACAACTTTTGACTCTGTCGGATAAGGTTTCGAAATCGTCTGATTCTACTGAGTCATTCGAAGTAATGGGTTGTGGTAAATTAATAACTAAGCCTGATGGTCCGACAACCGATAAAGACTGGGTACCAAAAAAAGGTTCAGAAGGACGGGGGCTCAGAGCACTAGGTCTGATAAAAGAAAAAATAGGTTGAATTTTCAGGATTATCCGGTCCCACAGCTTTTTGTTGTAATGAGAGAAAGGAAGGGTATCTAGTAGTACTTGAGTTTTAAAGAACAGATTCTGCTGACTAGTTTGAACAAGTAACAGAGAGAAAAACACCTCTTCCAACATGGATACGTGGTCAGAATCAAGGAGGTCAAATATTTAATTTTCCCCGTCTGGTGGTACCACAATTATTAGCATGGGTTTCAATTTTTATCAGTTGAATCACAGTCAAGGCCTTTTTCCTCTGTTACACTGGACAAAGATCGCCCCCACCCAAACAATCGCAAAGCTTACGGTATGTATATATCACACCTCCAGTGTAGATACAGGCTGTAGGCACGGCCAAGCATCCATGCACGATAGAATGCTGTTATGGCTAAACACATCCGGTCTAGCATCACAATTAGCCGTTCAGACTGAAACACCTGACATACCTCAACACCTCTGCCACTAACATACAGCGACTACCATCCAAAAGGAACTCGGTACAGCTGGCCACACATCGACTCTATCAACAATAGCAATCTATCGCAACTCTCTCAACAGCGCCCACCACGTCCCTGATCTATCTTCGGGCTGCTTAGTTGAGCCTTGCCAGCCACCCAAGTCCTACACGACAACATGCACACATGCATTTCCTAAGCTAAACTCCTTAGAATTTTCTACCACATTGACTACGGTCACCGAGGGCATTCCAACCAGAAAAAAGCGCATTGAGGCCACACAAGTGGGGAAAGAGCGCTATATAAATAACCAAATACAATACAATATAATACATCCCATTACTGACACCATTTATAATGAAGGCATGGTAGCAAGAATAGACAGACACAAGTGATCACAATTCAAGGGTGTTTATTAACAATTCAAAGGTGTTTATTAAACTGTATAGGTAGGGTGGAAAAACGCCTAATCTAAACCTAAATCTAAGATGGGAGAAAGATAAGCCCATCAAATCAAAATAAGGCTGTCCTAGTGGCATCTTGTCAAATAAAAGGGCCTATACTAAGAAAAACATCTTGCCAATACTTACGCTAAATACAAAAGCATGTGGGCTAGGGCTCACAGGAAATAAAGAAGTGTTCACAAATAATAAATCAGGATGCGGTAGTCGTGGTCTCCCTTCCCCACGTTTTGTGCATGGGACAAGGAGGGACTCTGGAGCACAGCACACGCTTGAGCTTTCCCAGCACGAGACAACAGTTCCTTTCTCAGCTACGAGGACCGTTGACGGCCAAGTCTCTTGTTCTGTAAAAAGTCTCTTGCCTTCGAGGACCTGGCATATTCAAAACAACAACAAATGTTCCTTTCTGCTTGTACGTTGGGTGATGCCTTTTCACCCCTAGATCTCCCTCTTCTGGGGTCAGATCCCCAAACAGTTCTTAGCAATATCAGGACCTTCAGAGGTTAGTTTTCCTTCTGCCGATGGCCTGAGAGGTTCACAAATACTAAACAAAAATAGTGCCTTTCTGTTTGCAGTTTAGTTAATAATTCTTCACCCCTGGGTCCCCCTCTTCTGGGCCTCAGGCCCCTCTCGAATATATCTGCCTCGCTCTTTTGGGTTCACTCTGGCTTGTATTTAAAAATGCTTTCTCACTTGCTTTCACGTGCTGTTGCTGTATCCCCCTCTTCCGGGCGCAGATCCTTCTAGACGGTTTGTCTCCCTCGGTCGGGTTCACTACAGCTTTCAACACAATTCCCTCTGAGGCATTCACAAATCTTAATGTCTTTTTAAACAGTTCAATGTGGACAACCCTCTGCCGGGTTCACTCTTGTCAATCACACAGTTCCTTCTACTTTCATACGATGCAGGTGTGCTCCGGGACCCCCAACCGGCCCATAGAGTCAGGGTTTGCCCAGAAGCACTTTAAGACAAGATAGCAGCACCCGTGAGATGGATGGGGGCGCAGATTAATTTTCCAACACCAAATCAATACTGATAACTCAACGGTTTGGCAAAGGGAGTCCGTTTAATGACAAGTACAAAAAACAGGGAGTCTCATGAATATCAGCAGATGTGTGATCTTCTCTCTCGCTTCACAACTCCAACGAACTTCATAAAAAACATAACATTTATACTGAAAACTCATCATCATTGACGTGTAACACTTAAAAGTTGGCATGCAATTTTATTGTTCAGGAAAGATAACTTTAATATAGGTACTATATCTGTACATGGTAACGGAGTAAGGGGATTGGGTAAACACTGTTAGGTCGTCCATCTAAGCACTTGCTTCAAAATGGCTACTGTAGACGTCACTAAAAGTACAACGTCCTATTGCTTCTACTAACTATAGGACCCTAGATTACTTGGTCCATTGTGATTGGGTTGGCACCAACCCCACTCATACTTCTCCACTTTGCTTAGCAGCACGCAGAATGGTTGGCCAGGTGCAGGGTGCCCCTTACCTCCCCCGGCCTTCCTCCAATTATTGTTACAATCAATCATCAGTTTAGTGGCCATGTGTCAATTATTTCACTGTGGTTGGCCTCGAGACTGCATCTCCTGTCTGGAAAAGTTCTGATATCTTCACCTAGCCTGCTGCCATTCGTAGGTGTGAAAGTCTCACTTCTGCTTGCTCGGCTGGTCACGTGATTCAGACACTGTGAATTTTCCTCTTCTTCATGTAATTCGTGTATTTGATTTTCATTTCACCCACCACCTGCCTTCGGTTTCTTTTCTTGACCTTTCAGAGCAGGATATTCCGTTCTTTGCTTCAATTAATTGTAGCTACTGTTTATCCATTTTGACTGATATGACCTTGGTTTTCCTGGCACGATTTGCCTCTGCTGAGTTTCGCTTCTGCCACTTATTCTTGATTTTGCTGAATATGAAGTTCTCCTCGCGTGGCCTTTAGTACCCTTTGGGTTTATGCTGCTTCTTGTGCAAAGTGGAAATATACTTATATAACATGCTTCCTTTGCGGTAGATATGTATAGGTGGTGCTTGCTGCACTATCTTTCTACTAAGCATAGCAAGCTGCACGATTTTCTTAGCTTTCTTGTGGTTCCAAGCATATGTACATGCGTAAACTGGTCGAATATCGTCATCATGCTCATGGCTTAAGCTTCTTACATTTGACATTGTCCTTTCACTTTAGGTTCACGATATCCCTAGCCCATGGCGTTTTTGTCTCTTTATGTCATTCTCTGGTCATCATATCTTCTGTATATGAGTCAGTCCGGGTTCTCGTGACATCACCATTCGTCTTCCATTAAGACCTTTTTGGTTTCTTCAGGGACTGTACTCAGACGATCTTCATTTCATTTCATTTGTTGATATGGCTTTCTCAATGGGTACCTTACTGTCCATGGTTTCCTTGGTATCAGTACTTCAATAGGTGCTGTTCTTCTGATAGGTTCTGGACAGAGCCCCACTCTGCTGGTTTATTTGCTCATCATCCGTCACACATTTAGGCTTGAACATTCCTGGTACGTTGAAATGGACGGATGGAGTGCAAGCTATACTTGGGACCTCCTCTAGACCCCCCCACTGGGCGATTCATTGACCACTTTTGCCTCTTTATTTAGGTCCATCTTGTTTGGTTCCTCTGAATTCACCTTCACTTCATTGCCTGGGTCCATTCTTTCTTCATCTTTTGGGTCTATTCATGATGGTCTGAAGACATGTCTCTTTGGGGTCCATATCTTTATTACTCCTTTTAAATTTCCTGCTGTTCTCACGTGTTCGTCCTTGTTCCACATCATCAGTTGACACTGTCCATTTGGGCTTCAGTAAACCCATCTTCCCACATAATTTCTATGCTTCCTGGGGTATCGAAACTTTGTTCCTTCTGGTGCATGAATGCTGGCCTTCACAAAGTCTCTTATTTCCTCATCAGTCAGGTCTTTGGGTTTCCATCCTGGCTCGACATCAATCATGATCTTCATCCCTATGGCTTTTTTAGCAGTTTTCTGGCACTGAGAGATTATTATCTTGATAACACAGAATCTGAGCAACATCATCACTAGCAGGGCGCCTGGAAATTTGAATGCATCTGTCATCCTATGTGGAACCCAGGAAAATAGTGACCCAAACCAACTGTCGTTGTCTACTTCGTCAGTTTCATCAATGATTTGATTCTGTAATTTCATCAGCATACCTATGGCTTCTGTTAAGATTCAATTTTCTTCGTCGTGAGATGGTGTAAATGTGCAACATGATTCTCCAATTTTTGCACAAACACCTCCATCCATAGCTGTGATCATGTCAAGTACGTATCTGTTCTAAGAGTCATCAGTCGGATTGCCCTTAACTCCTCTTTGATTGCGTTGAATCCCGTTAAGGTTGTGTTGATGGTCTGCAGTAACTCCCATCTGGTTATCTGCAACCATTTAGTATTTGCTCCAACTTGAAATCTTGGCATGAAGATTGTCGTGAACACTTATGAAGTGAGGCTGAACAGCATGTGTTCATATGGGATTGCATGAAAAGCTTCTTCTGATTTGGCAGAAAAGTAATTCTCATTCTTCATTCGAGTCAGCAGTTCCACAGATCTCTTCTTCCTCAGGTGAGCATCTGCTTTCGGGAAACTGTCAATGTTCAGGTCACTCTTCGGGATCACCAACACTAGAACGTGGACATTCACTAATGTGCATATACCTTCCCAGTTTTTTGGCAGTCTGATGTATGCTTTGGATCCACATGCCCAGTAATAATCCATAATTACTGCAGTTCAATGCACCATTCCTGGAGCATCAAAAACTCATCCACAGTTCTGATTCTCTCCCATCTTCCTAGTGCCATTATTCTTGAAGCAGAATGTTGGGCTTTCCAGTGGCACTTTCTGCAAGGGTCCTCCTCTGTCTTCGACTGTTAGGCGATCCCCACAGTCCACTGCACATCAGGACACTTCCACTGCACACCTGAATACTGCTCACATTTCCCCAACACCTCCCTCCAGGGTTCGAGGCTCATGTGATTCGGTTAACCCAAAGGACCGAACGTTCCGTACCAGATATGGTGTACGGTCTCGATTGCAACCTTTCTTGCACTGGCAGTTGCCTTGGAGAGCATACAGAAGGGGCGGCGTTACGTCTCCACGCCGATCACGTGATCCAGAGTTGCGTTCCTCATGTGATCTTGTTGGACGTCACATGACCCAGAGACGTCACATGATCCAGAAACGCACAGTATAAAAGGCTTGAGAGACGGAACACTCATTGCTTCTCAGCTGTCTTCAGGCCCTGTTTGGCACTACGTTTTTTGGCTCTTTTGGTACTTTGACTTCGGAACTCTATCTTGGATCCCCTTGAATACCCCTTTGTACCTTTGCTTGGAACTGTTTACCTGTTGCTGGACTTTGGATACGACCCTGACCTGCCTTTGGATTATCCCTTGTTACCTTGTTGAACTCCTAAGCTATTTCCCTCCTGGGATTCAAGTTACGCCTTCAGTTCTACAGGTGGTCCATCCTGCATCCACGCTATACTGAGGTCCCCCTGTTTCCAGGGACCGCATCATCTGAGTCTCGAACCTCCCTTCTAGGTTTCCTGGGTTTCCTAAACACCAGTTGGGTAAGACTATTTAGATTCATTGATTACTGTGATATATATATTGTAATTGCCTGGTACTTAACCTTGTTCCTTTTTGACAGCAGCATCGGTGTTCCAGAGGTTCCGTGGATCCGGGAAGTAACATCTCCCACCTGTGGCCCCAAAGGTCGCACAGCGGGTTTCTTTTAGTTCCCCTGTGCGTCACTTGAGGGCGGAGGTTTCAACGGTCGACACGACACTCAAGTCAGAACATCGACCCATGTCAGCAACTTTGCAAGTTTTGGCCATAATGGCTTGCATCCGTTCTGTACTATGTCAATGGTGTCTTGGTAATGACCAGTGACCATCCAGGCTCTACTAATTACTACTCCTTTCTCCCATCCGTCTGGTGAAAGCACTGTTCCCCAAATCTGCATTTAGCCTCTGTTTTTCCAACTTCGAGCCTCTTCCGGAGTTTTTCCTTGGACATTTAGCTTCTGGTTTGCTTCTCTTCTGATGTCTGCTCCTTTAACTCCAGGCTTCTCATATATGATTACAATGTGTTTTGTCTTTCCATTGTTTCTTGTCTTTATGTCCTGGACATAATTGTTTTCATTTGGATCGGTTGCTTCAGTTGCCCATTTCAGTGAGGCAATCACACCCATGAACTGGCCTCTGGTCTTGCACATTGCTACGTGTGAAAGACAGTGTGCTGTCTGGACATCCATTTCCACAGCTACAAAGATCTTGGACTTCCCCATGCTGTACGGTAGGAGTGCACAAACAAAACATTCCCCTCTGAACTTCGTCTTCCAACTTCTTTCATGTGCTGTTACCAGATGTTGTTTCCCAAATGAGCTGTGCTGTCCAAATAGTCATTTAGTTCACTGTCATCTCCTTGTATGCTTCTCTTGACTCTTAAGGCTTTCATGTAGTTTGCTATAACTACATCCCTGAATGCATCTGTATTGCTTCTTCTTGCTGGACGATTCTCAGGTATCCTGGTCCATGGTGCAGGCCGTCTCATCTGTACCATTTGAGTAGTCAAAGGTCTGGCAGTTCTTTCCTTGTCCTCTTGCATCTTTTTTCTTATGGTTAAAAATGCCCATATCATCCACTCTGACATTGGTCCAGTATATGGCTGTATTGTAGAACTTGTACTCGTCCCCTTCATTGGATCATGTGTGCTTGTTGATGTTGTCTCTGTTGGTTTATTCTCCGACTCCTCTTGTCTCTTCAGGAGTTCAGTGTTTTCCCTTTGTCTTTTCATCTCACTTATAGTGGAACTTCTCATAGTAGGCAGTCTCTCCTTCTCCCATGCTTCGGATTGTGGTTCTGCAGTTATTGACACTAGGCCTGGCGTGTGTGCATTCAATGTATGCGTGCATGTGGTTGTCATTAACCTTTTTACATTCACACTCTGCCAACCCTGTTTCTGGCTTTTCGATTTGCTTGTTACCACAAGTGTGTGTGTGTCATTGCTAATCACATCCATCTCAAGTTCACTCACTCCATCATCAGATCTTCTAGGGACTGGAATGACTATGTAAGGTCTGGGTGCCTTCGAGGGCTTCATGTGTGCATCAATAGGTGGGTGCACTGGGATTGGAACGCTTTGTGCACCAATAAAAAATGCAGTTCTGATGATCGTCAGTGACAGTAAAACAATGATGAATATAATGCATAAATACATAATACCACTGTATGTCAATCTACAGCATTTACTTCCAGAAAAGTATGGACGTCTCTGCTCCTGAGGCAGGACGAGGTTGCTACTCTGGATCCCCATCTCGATCATTCGTAGAAAGATGCTAACTTTTAATACACTTTTAAACAATATTATCTCTGGATTCTGCTGGTTCTGTTTGTGTTATGTTCCGGCCATGGAAGGTTTGGCATAGATGGTCCTTTTCCTGACTTAGGTGATCGGTCTATGACTAGAACCGTTACGTACGGTCTAGTCTTCTTCCAAGATGGCCGCCTCCAGGCAGCATTTCTATAACAACGCACTGAAACCTATGTTCAGTGCGTTGTATCGCTTCCACTTCCTGTTTTGGCTTTGGTACTCTAGTTGGAGTTGCCAGCTGTTCGCTCTTGGTCCTGGTCCTGCTTGCGGGAGTTTTCTCCGGCTTCCGCCCCTCCTCGCTCCGCCCGGCATCTTTCCTTGCCTTCTTCCCTCGCTCCCAGTCTCTCTCATCCGGCTTCGGTTGAGTGCTCTCCTTCTGCTCGCCTCCGGGTCCCAGTTTCATATCTGTTCGGGCCGCAGGATTCCTTTCCTTTCCTGTGCCTCTGCGCTCACTAAAGCCTCTCTAGGCGTTCATCCTTATACCTCTTCTTTCTGCCTTTCCCTATTACCTTCCACGGAGCTTCCCCCTGAATATTGGATATTCCTACGGGCTACAATATCTAAACCGCCGGTCCGATCAAACTCCACGTTCTGCCTGTGTGCTTCAGGGTTTTTTGGTGCCGCAGAAGCTTTTTCCCTGGATACTCGGACGGGCTTACTGGGGGTCCCTCTTGGCGGGGAGTTCCCCAGTTGCCAAGGTGGCCTCCAGTGGAGCTCGCCCCTACCTCCACGATAAGAAGGTAAAGGGCCAAGGAAAGAAGACCCAGACCCAGACGGCTACTACTAGAGGAAGTAGAGGGACCTCACGAACATTGAACACAGCTTCAGGAACCTCAGGTGAGGAGGGGTCACGGGAGAGAGACCTAGCCGTTAACAATCTTGACAGTATACAACGCCCGAAAACATCTATGGCTTCCCTGGAACAATATCAAGAGTTGGTGGCAGCCATCCAGGGACTTACAGTGCAAATGCAAAACATGCAGGCAGAGAACAACTCTTTGAGACTTCAAGTGGCCGCCCGCAATGAGGATAGAGGTGACCTCCCCCCGATGCCTCTGTCGTTTGGCAAGTATGATGGAAATCCCAGGTCATGGAAGGAATTTATGGATGCCTATAAGGTGTACTTCATGTTTAGACCAAAGACCTTCGAGACAGATAAGGCAAAGGTGGGTTTCTTAATCTCAAGCTTGGTGGGGAATGCGTTGGCATGGGCCACTCCACTAGTGACTAATAATGACCCGGTCTTACAGAATTTTGATCAGTTTTCCCAACAGTTTCAAGCAAGATTCGATCGCCCTGAAGTGGTTTTTGCTTCATATGAGGCTATGTTGGATGTCAGGCAGGGTGGTGCAGACGTCCAAACTTATGTTTCCAGATTTCAGAAGTTGGCTACCGAGTCTGGATGGCCTGATTCGGCACAACAAACCATTTTTAGGAGGGGTTTACACGAAGAACTCAAAGATGAACTAGCACGAGTTTCACGACCTGGTTCGTTCCAGGAACTGGTTACCTTAACCCTACAGATCGAATATCGGCTGAATGAGAGACGTATTGAGAAGGGACGGCAACGGGGTTACTCTCCCTTGAATGACACTCCTCCAGCAACCAAGGTAGTACCTAAGCCGGAGTCGGTATTTGAAGAACCTCTGCAGATTGGTTCAGCCAGGGGCCCGTTGACACCTGAAGAAAGGCGAAGAAGACGTGAATTGGGTCTATGTATGTACTGTGGGTCATCTAAGCATTAACTCCGGAATTGTCCCGATGTGCCTCCCCGGAAGAAGGGAAACGCTACCCCCCGAGTCTGTGCAGGGGCGACGTCGGGGGAAACCATCGAAAGCCCTGTGATCACACCCAAGCCTCAGGTGTAGCCGAGGATTCTCGCTTGATGGTTTTCCAGGTCCGATTACAGTTGTCTACCGAGAAGTCTGTGGAGGTTTTGGCTATGTTGGATAGCGGCGCAGCAGGGTACTTTGTGGATAAAGTCTGGGCTACGGATCAAGGAGTTCTCTGTCAGACTAAACACCGTGCCATTCCAGTCGAAGGAGTTGATGGTACGCCTCTCGTTTCTGGACCCATAGTTTTAGAGACCGAACCTGTATGGGTACAGATGGGAGATCACCAAGAAAGGATCAGGTTTGGCGTGATAAGAGCGGCTCATTTCCCCATTATACTGGGGATCCCTCGGCTCAGGAAGCATAATCCCTGCATTGATTGGTCTCTCAACACTCTAAGATTTGACTCTGAGTTTTGTCATTATAACTGCCTCAGTAAGCCGGTACAAGAGAGACAGGAGGGGCAGGGAAACACTCTACAGACTAAGGTGGTCTCGAGCATTCCGCTAATGTACCAATGCTATTCCGAAGTATTTGAAGACAAGGTTCCACGCCTCCTGCCACCCCACAGACCAGAAGACTGTTCCATCGAGTTACAGGAGGGTGTACTGGTGCCCTTCGGAAGAATGTTCCCTTTATCTCTTCCAGAAAGGAAGGCCCTTAAAGAATATCTGGAGGAGAATCTGGAGAATGGACTGATCCGGGAGTCACGATCTCCTGGTGGGGCCTCCCTGTTCTTTATACCCAAGAGGGGAACTACAGAACTTAGACCCTGCATTGACTATAGAGGTCTCAATGGGATCACCTGTAGGGATAGATATCCAATGCCACTGATAAGAGATATCCTGGAGGCGGTGCAGGGGTCACGTCTATTCACCAATTTAGACCTAAGGGGGGCCTATCATCTCCTTCGGATTAAGGAAGGAGACGAATGGAAGACTGCTTTTAGGACTCCCCTAGGCCATTTTGAATACAGGGTGATGCCTTTTGGTCTGGTCAATGCCCCCGCAATATTCCAAAGATTTATGGATCGTATATTCTCAGATTTACTATATCGATCCGTAGTTGTTTATCTTGACGACATCCTTATATTTTCGGTACATCTGAACGAACACATCCAGGTGGTAAAGGAAGTTCTGAGACGTCTCCAAGAGAATCAGCTTTTGGTGAAGCTCGAAAAATGTCAATTTCATGCTGATTCTATCCCATATTTAGGTTTCATCCTATCCGATAAGGGTGTGAGGATGGACCCAGGGAAGATTGAAGCCATATTACGATGGCCAGAACCCAGGTGTATCAAGGAGGTTCAAAGGTTTTTAGGGCTGGCAAATTTTTATCGTCGATTCATCTCTCACTTCTCTAAGATTGTTCTACCACTCACAGCACTATTGAAACAAGGGGTTAGGTTTCAGATGGACTCCGACGCAATACGATCTTTTCAGCATCTCAAGAGTTTGTTTACTTCTGCTCCCATTTTGGTCCAACCTGACCAGACACGTCCCTTTGTTTTGGAGACTGATGCGTCTGAGAACGCTATTGGAGCGGCCCTGCTCCAGTACTCTGAGGACGGAGCAGAACATCCGGTAGCTTATTTTTCCAAAACCTTGAGCCCTAGTGAAAGAAATTACTCGGTATTGGAGAAGGAACTCCTGGCAATGAAGAAAGCTTGTGAGGAATGGAGACACCTCTTACAAGGATCCCTTGAGCCCTTTGTCATAAGAACTGACCATCGTAATTTACGGGTGCTGCAACAGATGGAGTGCACCAATGCTAGACATGCTAGGTGGGCATATTATTTTTCTCAATTCGACTTCCATTTTACGTATCTACCAGGCTCTCAAAACATCTTGGCAGACGCCTTGTCTAGAAGCTGGGAAGTTTCTTCTGAGACACAGTCCAGAAACGAACTGCTACTTGCCAACAAGAAATTTATTTCAGTGGTTTCTAGTTTTCTGCAAGCAGTGTTAGAGGAAATTCAGCGCAGCAACCGTATAGACCCTAATCTCCTTCTCAAAGATGGACTATTATATCACGACTCAGCTTTATTCATCCCAACACATAATCTGAGGTTGCAGGTGCTGAGGTGGTGCCATGAGTCTCCCCTGGCAGGACATAAGGGCCTGAGGAATACGACGGAATTGGTGAAGAGGCTTTTTTGGTGGCCAACCATGTCTCAAGATGTCAAACAATACGTGTTCTCTTGTCCTGTAGGTGCTGTTAACAAACCCCAAACTGGTAGACCTTTAGGTCTGTTGCAACAACCGGAGGTACCCTCTCAGCCCTGGGAACACGTGTCTACTGACTTTATTGTGGATTTGCCACCTTCGGAAGGTCACAGAACCGTTATGGTCACAGTGGATTCCTTAAGTAAGATGGCCCACTTTATCGCACTTGCAGGACTTCCAACAGCTCCAGAAATGGCAACAGTATTTCTTCGTGAAATAGTTCGACTGCATGGGTTACCCAAAACTGTACTTTCAGACCGAGGGTCGCAGTTTACATCACGATTCTGGGCTTCCTTGAGTAAACAATTAGGAATACAGAGAGCACTATCATCGGGATTCCATCCACAAAGCAATGGCCAGACTGAGAGGCTGAATGCCACCCTCAAGCAATACCTCAGAAGCTTCTGTAACAGGGAGCAGGACAACTGGACTTCCTTGTTACCCTTGGCAGAATTTTCGTATAATAACACATATCATTCTGCCATAAAGATGAGTCCGTTTTTGTGCACCTATGGATTCCACCCTTCCCATGTACCTGTTACACTCACAAAGCGCTGGTCCCTTTGGTCTAGAAGCCGGCTCTGTGGTTCCATTCGGAATGGTACCTTCAAGATGGTGGATCGCAGTACGAACGGTTCCGCTATCACCATTCCAGTCCTCTCACGTTCGCCAGAGGTACGGCGTACCGCTCACGTGACTCTTCATAGGACACGGAGACTTCCAGCTCTTCGCGTCGCTACTGTACTAGCGGATGCTCCATTCTCTTTTCAGCATTCTTTGTTGACACAAATCCTCCGGATTCATCCTGCGTCTCATTCTGAAACGCTGCCTTTGAGTTCTCGAGTTACTGCATTCTGGGTAATAATAAATACTCCCGTCCAAGTCCCTTTCTGAATCTTTCTTCAGGTATTGTAGGATTTGATTCTATGGGCTTACTCACCTTTACTTCCTTCTGACAGACTTGTGTTCCAGTCGCCCTCTCCGTGTCTCATATTCTCAGCTTCTCTCCTGGTATTTACAATCCGGCTGGTTAAGAGGTCAGGGGAATTAGTCTCTTTCCTGTTTTCCCCATTCCCCTTCCTATACTACTGCTATTCATCACTTCGCTTCTCATTTCTTCCCTCTCCAGAAGCAGTCTTCCGATACTCTACGCCACGATCGAATTGGCGTCATCAGCCTGCGAACCAAACTCCAATCTTCGGATCCTGCGCTCGACCAGGGTTTTCTTCCCCAGAGGGTTTCCCTGACTGGCGCGTACCTCTCACTCTGGGTTTCCCTACCGGTTGAGAGGTTGGCGCGTTGGTCGGGGAGATTCTTGAGTTCAGCATTTGCTTCCCGTTGAACATATCAGTCTGCTCAGGTAAGACCTCCAGACCTATTTAATCGGGGGTTCTTAAAGATCCATTGAACCTAGTCTAAGAATCTAGTATTCTGTAACAGTTAGCGACGCCGAAAAAATAAAAATATATAAGGCTACTGCAGACTGAGATTCAATGGAACAGCAAATGCAACAACTTATTGCCGCCATGCAATCAATGTCCCTAGAGATGCAGGCTCTCAAACAGGATAATGCTCAATTACGACAACAGGTTACTCGTGCCTTCTCAGACTCTCCCCCAGTAAGTTTGAATACAGGCAAGTTTGACGGAGATCCACACAAACTTAAGGAGTTTCTTGATAGCTGCACTGTGCAGTTTACCTTTAACTCCCGCTTCTTTCCCACGGACAAAGATAAGGTTGGCTTTGTGATGTCACATTTGGCCGGACCTGCTTTGGCCTGGGCTACACCTTTGGTGACCTCTGATAATGTGATCTTGGACTCTTATTCTGCTTTCACCAACAGTTTGAAATCAATGTTCAGTAGACAAGAGATCTCAGTGTCCACGCAAGAAAGACTGTTAGATCTCAGACAAGGTAACAAAGACCTACTTACCTATATCACTCTCTTCAAACAGCTTTCCTCTGAGTTAGGATGGCCAGACGATGGGTTGCTCACCTTATTCCGACGAGGGCTTTCAGACGAACTAAAGGATGAGGTAGCTAAAGTTCCGCGTCCGGCAAATCTAGCGGATATGATAACACTCATCATGCAAATCGATTACCGCTTACATGAACGTTTGTCACGGCTCGCTCCCTTCGCTCCCGTTCCCGCCACTTGGGGGCATGTTTTGGGGTTTATTCCCTACTGGACATTTCCTCCGAACCTTATGCTACAGTGTCCTGATGAATTGGGAGCGCTAAAACCTTATTTCCCAAATTACTTCCCTTCCGGATCCATTCCAGGTTTTTGGCAGCCAGCATGCTACTTTAATCAAATGACTATGCTTCCCAGAATGCCTGGCTCACTGCTTCACCTCCTCCCTTGCAGGACAAGGCTGGGTGGAGGATAGCCAACACCTGTGGCTGCAGGTGCAGCAGGCGTCACGCCTGAGGGGTGTGCTCGTTAAGCAGCTTTAAAAGCCTCAGTTTGCTTCAGTCCAGCGCTGGTCATTGTTGCTGTGTTCCTGTTGTGACTGGTCCCTTGTTCCTTGTTCCTAGCTTTTGTGCCTAGTACCTAGTTCCTGTTCCTTGTTCCTAGCTTTTGTGCCTAGTGCCCAGTTCCTGTTTCTTGTTCCTCTGCCCTAGATTTCGGATTCTTGTGCTTAATTGATTTCTGCTTTCTGGATTTCCCTTTCTGTCTTCCTCTGTCTGCAGGCAGCCGGTCTCTGTGCTTTACCCTTTGATGCTGCCCAATTCGCCTGTGTTTTCTGTTTCTTTGTTGCTGTCCTTTGCTACTGAAAAACCTGATGCTTTAGTCTTTCCCTTTATAGATTTAGCTTCCTGCCTCAAGGTTTCCTTTTGTGATATCATTTTCCCTGCTCCTGATCCTTACTTTCTATTGGGATCCATTCCATGTTTTCCATCTCACTTCTGCATTCATTTCCCTTGGATTATTAGGTGTGGGTGTTATTGTAACTAGTCCCAGTGTAAATGCCCTTTTGTTTCCTCACTATTTTATATCACTATTTCTACTCGCCCCTTGACTAGGGTCTTATGTATTTAGTTTCCTCCACCCATTGCTGTTATAGCCTTCAGGGTTCCTGTTTGATCAACTGGGTTTGTGAGTTTACTGACATTCAAGTGGTCTTTCCGGTCCTCGTGAGTACAGTTTCTAAGTTCCTTATTCTGTATCATCCAGAGTGTCAGCTCACAGATCCTGTCCTTGCTTGCCCTCTACGTGGGTTTAGCGCTGTCAGTATCTGTAATAGCATAGTGGGTAAGGAGTTTGCCGACTTTCCTTTCAGTCATAAGGAGGTTCTAAGTGCTTACCCCACATTCCTTTTCATATATAGGTATTATTGTTTCTCCTGGGTTTTAGTATACACAAGTCTTGGGTTTTGTATGCACATATTTAGATTCAAAGTTGTACACTGTGAGATTCCGTGCACATTGCCTTCTTCCTTTCTTAACAGAATGACCAGCCGTTATTCCCGTCTGAATATGGCCAGTTTAAGAAAGAAAGGCAGCAAGGTCACTAACAGGTTAGTACAGAAAGTTTCCCCTAAGTCTACCTGTGACAATCAAATCATTGATCCTGACTTAAATGAACTCCTAGTTACAAATGGGTATTTACGTGCACAGTATTTTACCCACAGGATGGCCCATCGTACATTGCCTGATCCTAGTTCTGTCTTTAATTTTGATCCAGATTCTATGTCCGCACAAGCCTTAGCAGCGGAAAACAACACACTGTTAGATTTATTACACACGAGAACGTCTGTTGTTGAACCCCATGATTCCGGTTGTGCTCTACCTCAGATTGAACAGTTTCATGATTCAAACATAAAGAATGGAGGGGTTCATTGCATATCTTCTGTTTTCAGCCCTCAGTCAACTGCTTACTCCTCTGCACAAGTACTTACTGTAGTCCCTAATGTCAAGAGGTCTGATGTCAGTAGTCTGCTTAAGGGTAACACAGACCAAGTCGGTAAGAGAGAGTATAGATCACAAAACCTGCAAGCAGTAAATGACAATGTACAATCAGTGCACACCCGGATGGTTAGGGCAGGATCCAGCCCTGATGCCACCATGTCTTCCCCTGTGCCTACTGATAGGGATGTACAGTTAAGGCGGGGCATGCTAAAAGCTGAAATTGAGGAGTTAAAACAAGAATACATTACTTTACTAGAGGAGAATAAGACTTTACGGTCTTTTCTGAATACACCTCAAACTTTATCCGTTGATGAAGTGAATACTGTTCAATCCCTGAGTGCGGAGGTTTTTGTAGGTCATGATACTTGTCAATATGAAGATTCTATTGGGAGTGAAAGTTCTCTTTCTAGCACAACACTTATTCAGGGCACAGGTTCTGACAATTGTTCTACCGTTTGTCAGGAATTGCCGTTAACTGAAGATTTACAAGCTACTCCTTTACCTAAGATTTCCTGTTTAGCACTCAGTCATAATTCTGAGCTTGAACACATACATACTTCTGATTCCCAAACATAATCCACAATGGTGGCATACACAGAATCAGTCACTACTGTAGGCTTAGGTTCAGCCCTTGATCTAGCTGCTGAGACTGAAGTAGACATTCAAGCTGATGTGGAAAACGATGCTACCTCTGTGTTCACTCCTTCTTCTGCCAATTTTTGTCTCAATGAACAGTCAAAGACAGTACAAAATTCATGTTTTGATGGACTCATTCCACAGTATACTGAACCAAAGACCCGGCAGGCGATTCCTGAACTGTTGATTGTTAATATGCCACTTTCAGAAGCTAAGTCAGAGGAATGGACATTTGACGAAATCCTGATTAACAGAGACTTTACTATGGTGATTCCTCTGGTTGATTTTGACTTTTACAAAGGAAGAGACTCTGTGTCATCCACTAAGGAGAGGGACGGCATGGTTACAGCTCAGTCTTTGGTTACTGGTGCCAAGGAGTCAACCGCCCTAAAGGTGCATTCCATTCCTGAGCCACAAATGTGTCTGTCGACTTCTGGGACTTCTGTTTGTCCTCCTACAACCATTGACTCTTCGATTATCCAGTCCACGGCTCTGCAGTCATCATTGTCTAACGTGTCTTCAATCAATGAACAATTGCTATGTCTACCAATCGTTTAAGAGCCTTCACCATGTACGTGGTCAGAGTCAAAGACCTTGACAAGTTTGTCATCAGCTAACGAGACGGCTCCAGCTTGCATGCCCTCAGCCTCTGAATTTCCTCTGGCATGCCTGTTTTCGGCTACAGTGACTCATCCAGCGGATTATCCTTCAGCCATGGAGCCTCCGGTAGCACATCCTGAGTGCCTGTCTTCGGTCCCAGAGCCTACTGCTAGTTTGGCTTCAGTTCATGAAAGACCTGTATCCTGCTCAGCCTCGCTGCCAATATCGGAGGTGCACCTGTCTGCTCTGTTTGATCGTGTTGCAGATTCATCTACTTCAGAGCTACCTCCTAAATCACAACCATTTATTACGGATGAACGTCCAATCTGCCCTTCTTATGCTTCAGGAGGATCACCAGAAGGCCTGCCTCTTACACAAGTTAATTCTCCCAACTGCTTGACTGTAGAATCAGCACCTCCCGCATATGCTACATCTGAGTCTGAGACTTCTGCCAGAAACATCAAGCTGGATCACGACTCGGGAGGGCCTTACATGCAAGGCCGTTGGACTTGCCTGGAGTGTTACAAGAGGGAGACGGATACCATTCGCCATGGCCCAGACATCGAACAAGTAGCCAACCAGGATAACGGGCTGGACGGTTCACATTTGGGGGCCGGTTTGGATCAGCCGCTTGACAGCCTTTTTGTTGCCGGATCCCACATGAGCCTGAAGGAAGGGACGGGCACGGCCCCCCAACTGCTGCACCATTCGGGTGCTAGTAGCCAAAGGAAGGATATGACTGCTGCAGTTCAAAATGTGCCCGTTATTGCTCCTGCTGTGAGTGTGCCTGATGTACCAAGTACTGCGTCTATCACTCCTATCGGTATGCCAAACGTTCCTGCGGTTGTATTCCATGTGCAACAAGATGGCTACATGACTGACACCAAGAGTGCCAACCTCGTACAACCCATTGGACTTCCAGGCCCCCAAGGCGTGGGACAGATGCAGTCGAACCTTGGTCACCCTCAACCACAGGCCTTTAATCAAATGGATGATGAGAGAAGATCCGAACCTCTACCTCGGCCGCCACCTTCTTTGTCTGAACATGAACATTTCCTGAAACCTGCTGATTTCTCACCTCCTGTGTGTCCGCTCTCAGCAGGGGGGCTACCAGAGCATCAATCATTGTCCAAAGCATGTTGCACCAGCCTGCCTCCCTCCTCAATGATGTATGAGTGTTCGCTCCCAGATACTGAGCTTCCTGGACCTTCCAACTCTGCTTCAAGTCCTGCAAGTCCTTCATGCCTTTCTTCGACCCATGAGTCTCTTCCACACCGAAAACCTGCCTATGGCTCTTATAGACTGCGGCCTGATTCTATTCATTCCAGTCCTTCTGCTTCTGCCCGTGGGTCATCGTTTCCGTCAGTGCCACTTCTGAAGACAAAGCGCTCCTGTCATGGAAAGAAGATGTTTTGTGCGAGTAACGGCCGCCTGGAGTCGGCCGTGGGAGGGGGTATAGTGTCAAGGCTCGCTCACCTTCGCTCCCGTTCCCGCCACTTGGGGGAATGTTTTGGGGTTTATTCCCTACTGGACATTTCCTCCGAACCTTATGCTACAGTGTCCTGATGAATTGGGAGCGCTAAAACCTTATTTCCCAAATTACTTCCCTTCCGGATCCATTCCAGGTTTTTGGCAGCCAGCATGCTACTTTAATCAAATGACTATGCTTCCCAGAATGCCTGGCTCACTGCTTCACCTCCTCCCTTGCAGGACAAGGCTGGGTGGAGGATAGGCAACACCTGTGGCTGCAGGTGCAGCAGGCGGCACACCTGAGGGGTGTGCTCGTTAAGCAGCTTTAAAAGCCTCAGTTTGCTTCAGTCCAGCGCTGGTCATTGTTGCTGTGTTCCTGTTGTGACTGGTCCCTTGTTCCTTGTTCCTAGCTTTTGTGCCTAGTACCTAGTTCCTGTTCCTTGTTCCTAGCTTTTGTGCCTAGTGCCCAGTTCCTGTTTCTTGTTCCTCTGCCCTGGATTTCGGATTCTTGTGCTTAATTGATTTCTGCTCACTGGATTTCCCTTTCTGTCTTCCTCTGTCTGCAGGCAGCCTGTCTCTGTGCTTTACCCTTTGATGCTGCCCAATTCGCCTGTGTTTTCTGTTTCTTTGTTGCTGTCCTTTGCTACTGAAAAACCTGATGCTTTAGTCTTTCCCTTTATAGATTTAGCTTCCTGCCTCAAGGTTTCCTTTTGTGATATAATTTTCCCTGCTCCTGATCCTTACTTTCTATTGGGATCCATTCCATGTTTTCCATCTCACTTCTGCATTCATTTCCCATGGATTATTAGGTGTGGGTGTTATTATAACTAGTCCCAGTGTAAATGCCCTTTTGTTTCCTCACTATTTTATATCACTATTTCTACTCGCCCCTTGACTAGGGTCTTATGTATTTAGTTTCCTCCACCCATTGCTGTTATAGCCTTTAGGGTTCCTGTTTGATCAACTGGGTTCGTGAGTTTACTGACATTCAAGTGGTCTTTCCGGTCCTCGTGAGTACAGTTTCTAAGTTCCTTATTCTGTATCATCCAGAGTGTCAGCTCACAGATCCTGTCCTTGCTTGCCCTCTACGTGGGTTTAGCGCTGTCAGTATCTGTAATAGCATAGTGGGTAAGGAGTTTGCCGACTTTCCTTTCAGTCATAAGGAGGTTCTAAGTGCTTACCCCACATTCCTTTTCATATATAGGTATTATTGTTTCTCCTGGGTTTTAGTATACACAAGTCTTGGGTTTTGTATGCACATATTTAGATTCAAAGTTGTACACTGTGAGATTCCGTGCACATTGCCTTCTTCCTTTCTTAACAACGTTCTTCTGAAAAGAAGACTAGAGGCATACGATCCCAACTCGATTATCCCTCCATAACAAATAAACCTATAGCTTCTGACGAGCCTATGCAAATAGGAACAGTGAGAGGACCCTTATCGGCAGCAGAGAAAGAGAGAAGGAAGAGTTTGGGACTATGCATGTTTTGCGGAGCCTCATCTCATAAGTTACGAGATTGTCCTTTAGTTCCTCCCCGACGCACTCCAGCTAAGGGGTCGGGAAACTTCAAAGCCCTACCGCAGGGGGAACAACGGTAGGGGTACAAGATTCTGATTCCCCAAAGAGAATCCCCGTAAATCTGGATTCAGTAGCAACCACTCACAATATGGTTATTATTTCTGTTACTCTCGTTTTTCACGCTCAGATGGTACAGAACGTACCTGCTCTGGTAGACTGCGGAGCTGCAGGGAATTTCGTTGATGATCAATGGGCCAATAAACAAGGAATTAACTGTATACCCAAAGCGATGGTCACTCCTATCCAAGGAGTTGACGGTCATCCACTAAGTTCCGGCCCTATCCGAGAACAGACAGAACCTGTTGTCTGTCAAATAGCCTCACATAAAGAGACCATAACTTTCGATCTAATCAAGGCAGCCCATTTCCCCATTATATTGGGTCTCCCCTGGTTAAGGAGACATAACCCCTTTATAAATTGGACAGCAGGTACTCTCTTCCTCGGCTCGGAATACTGTGTCAGCCATTGTTTAGCCAAAGAATCAGTTGGCATCTACATTCCGACTGAAAACTCGATCCCTTCACCAGTATCTTCAATAAACAACTTGGAGATTGTTCCGGAATGCTATTCGGAGTATCAGTCTGTCTTCTCCAATCCCCAGTTCCCTACTCTACCGCCTCATAGAAGAGATGACTGTCACATTGAACTTCTTCCTGACAAACCCATCCCGTTTGGGAGAATGTACGTCCTTTCCCAACAAGAAAAGGTAGTCCTTAAAGAATATCTCCAAACCAATTTAAGGAACGGGCTCATTACTGAGTCAGTGTCCCCGGCCGGAGCCTCTCTCTTCTTCATCCCAAAGAAGGAGACTGATGAACTTCGACCTTGTATCGACTACAGGGGTCTTAACAAGATCACAGTGGCAGACAAATATCCTATGCCATTAATCCTTGACATCCTGGAGGCAGTTCGAGGAGCTTCCTTTTATACTAAGCTGGACCTTCGCGGAGCTTACCATCTCATCCGTATTGCCCCTGGAGACGAATGGAAGACAGCATTTCGAACCCCATTTGGGCATTTTGAGTATCACGTCATGCCCTTTGGATTAGTGAACGCATCTGCCGTGTTCCAGCGTTTCATGGACCATCTATTCGCAGATATTCTATTCCATTTTGTAATCATCTACTTAGACGACATCTTAGTATACTCCCACTCTCAAGAAGAACACCTGATACATGTAAAAACTGTACTCAAACGACTGCAGTCAAATCAGCTTTACTGTAAAGCATCTAAATGCGAATTTCACCAAAGACAGGTAACCTATCTCGGGTTTGTGATGTCAGCCCAAGGCATTTCTATGGATCCAAAAAAGATCTCCGCAGTGGTTGAATGGCCTATACCTTCTAACGTTAAGGAGATTCAACGTTTTTTAGGGTTTGCTAATTTTTACAGGAAATTCATCCCTAACTTTTCGGATATTATTCTGCCCCTTACTCGACTGTTAAAGAAGGGAATTCCATTTGTATGGGATAAATCCACCGAATTCGCATTTCAGACTCTTAAATCCTTGTTCACCTCTGCATCCTCTTTGATAACCCCCGACCAGAATAAACAGTTTTTTGTGGAAACTGATGCATCTCATCATGCTCTAGGCGCGGTCTTACTTCAACAAACCGACCAAGGAGATGAAAGACCAGTTGCATATCTTTCTAAAACCTTCAGTGCCTCGGAACAAAACTATTCAGTGCTCGAAAAAGAATTGCTGGCTATAAAAAGGGCGTTTGAAGAGTGGAGACACTTGCTACTTGGTTCACCCTTTCCTGTAGTGGTACGTACAGACCATCAAAATCTCAGGGTCCTACAGAATGCACATACAACTAACAGTCGACATGCACGTTGGGCGTATTTCTTCCTTCCATTCCGGATCGAATTTACCATACTTCCAGGAAAACAAAACCAGAGGGCGGATGCTCTCTCTCGTAAGGACGTTCCTGTCTCCCAATTCTGCTCTGAACAATTGTTTCCCAAAGCAAGATTCATCGCTGTCATCGCCGACTTCTTAAGTGAATTGAGGACTGCATCGGTCTCTAACCTAGACGCCTGCAAGAAGACAGCCAGTACTTATCATCTTACCCAGAACGATTCTTTTTTTTTTAACAAATCACAAGTTTTTATCCCTACTTCAGAGCTGCAGCATGAAGTATTACGAATGTGTCACGACTCTCGGGCCGCTGGGCATCGAGGCGTTCAAGGCACTTTGGACCTAGTGCTAAGATATTTTTGGTGGCCAGAAGTTCGCAATGATGTACAGGATTATGTAGCAGCCTGCATCGTTTGTTCCCAATCCAAGAATCCCAGGACCCCACCTTTGGGGCTGCTCACCTGGATGCCGATTCCGGAGAAACCTTGGCAAATGATATCTACCGACTTTATAGTAGATCTTCCTCCCTCACACAACAAGACCGCCATAATGGTCACCATAGATTATCTTACGAAGTTGGCACATTTTACTCCCTTGAACAAGCTGCCAGGGGCTGGGGAAATGTCTAAGATTTTTCTTTCGGAAATCTTCTCCAGACATGGCCTACTGGACACAGTGGTCTCCGATAGGGGCCCTCAATACACCTCTAATTTTTGGGAAAAGGTTTGCCAAGTCTTGGGAATCAAGCGGGCTCTCAGCTCGGGGTACCACCCACAGACGAACGGACAGACGGAACGCCTTAACCAAACCTTGGAGACCTATCTACAGTGTTTCGTATCTGCAGCCCAAGACAATTGGTTGGACTTGTTGCCCTTAGCCGAATTTGCATACAACAATGCCCTTCATACAGCCCTTCATACTAGCCCTTTCCATTGTACTTACGGATTTTATCCGTCCTTTGTTCCTTCTGTCACTTTATCCCCTTCTAACTGTCCAGGAGTGGATGGCCTCATTTCCGAAATACAAGAAGGACATAAATTGGCTAAAGTCTCTTTACGAACGGCTCAAGATAGGGCCAAACGGACTTCTGATAAACATCGCCAAGACATCCCACCATTAAGCCCGGGAGATACTGTTTGGTTGGCTTCTCGCTTTCTTCCCCGGCATTTGGTCCCTTCTAAGCTATCCCCTAGGTTCTTCGGTCCCCTCAAGATCCTATCGATGGTCGGTTCTGCGGCAGTCAAGCTCGATTTGCCCTCGTCATGGTCCCAGATCCATCCTGTTTTTCACCTCTCCCAGATTCGGTTGACAGTACCGGACCGATTTCACCGGTCAGACTGTACCCCTCCTCCTCCTATCTCTACCGATGCTGGCCCAGAATATGAAGTCGCCAGTATCTGTGACTCCCGTTATCGGAGGGGGAAACTACAGTTCTTGGTGGACTGAAAGGGGTACTCCCCTGCTGAAAGAACTTGGGAGCCTGCCTCAGGAGTTCATGCTCCACGTCTGGTCCAACGTTTCTTTAGGCTACATCCTGGGAAGCCAGGGTCGCCCCCCAGGAGAAGGGGGCATACTGTTACACTCACGAAGCGCTGGTCCCTTTGGTCTAGAAGCCGGCTCTGTGGCTCCATTCGGAATGGTACCTTCAAGATGGTGGATCGCAGTACGAACGGTTCCGCTATCACCGTTCCAGTCCTCTCACGTTCGCCAGAGGTACGGCGTACCGCTCACGTGACTCTTCATAGGACACGGAGACTTCCAGCTCTTCGCGTCGCTACTGTACTAGCGGATGCTCCATTCTCTTTTCAGCATTCTTTGTTGACACAAATCCTCCGGATTCATCCTGCGTCTCATTCTGAAACGCTGCCTTTGAGTTCTCGAGTTACTGCATTCTGGGTAATAATAAATACTCCCGTCCAAGTCCCTTTCTGAATCTTTCTTCAGGTATTGTAGGATTTGATTCTATGGGCTTACTCACCTTTACTTCCTTCTGACAGACTTTTGTTCCAGTCGCCCTCTCCGTGTCTCATATTCTCAGCTTCTCTCCTGGTATTTACAATCCGGCTGGTTAAGAGGTCTGGGGAATTAGTCTCTTTCCTGTTTTCCCCATTCCCCTTCCTATACTACTGCTATTCATCACTTCGCTTCTCATTTCTTCCCTCTCCAGAAGCAGTCTTCCGATACTCTACGCCACGATCGAATTGGCGTCATCAGCCTGCGAACCACACTCCAATCTTCGGATCCTGCGCTAGACCAGGGTTTTCTTCCCCAGAGGGTTTCCCTGACTGGTGCGTACCTCTCACTCTGGGTTTCCCTACCGGTTGAGAGGTTGGCGCGTTGGTCGGGGAGATTCTTGAGTTCAGCATTTGCTTCCCGTTGAACATATCAGTCTGCTCAGGTAAGACCTCCAGACCTATTTAATCGGGGGTTCTTAAAGATCCATTGAACCTAGTCTAAGAATCTAGTATTCTGTAACAGTACCAGGCCTTCGGAAGAACTGTTCAGACTCTCCCACCGTGGACAGTTTATTAGAAGCAATTCGATCCACCCAAAGGATGGCCCTGAAGGCATTGGAGGACAGCCGCAAGAATACCAAGGAGCGGGAAGATCGGCATAGATGAAGCAACCCGGAATGGACACCCGGCACTTTGGTTTGGCTTTCGACCAAATACCTACCTCGATGGTTACACCTTGGCAAATTCGCTCCCAAGTACATGGGTCCCTACTCGATAATCAAACGAGTTAACCCAGTGGCATACCGTCTTCGACTCCCCCAGAAGATGAAGAGAATTCACCCTGTGTTTCATACTTCTCTATTAAAGCCGTATGTACCGGATCCCTACCAAAGACCCAGAATCCAACCAAGGATACCTCATGTCTCTGAGCCGGAGGAATATGAAGTGTCTCATGTGGTGGACTCTAGATATTACCGGGGGTCCCTACAATATCTGATTCACTGGAAGGGATACTCAGTGGCGGAACGTACCTGGGAACCTTGTCATCATGTCCATGAACCTCGTCTGTTGCGATTGTTCCACAGTAAACATCCTGGCAAGCCGGGGGGGACCCCGAGGAGAAGAGGTCATACTGTTATGTTCCGGCCATGGAAGGTTTGGCATAGATGGTCCTTTTCCCGACTTAGGTGATCGGTCTATGACTAGAACCGTTACGTACGGTCTAGTCTTCTTCCAAGATGGCCGCCTCCAGGCAGCGTTTCTATAACAACGCACTGAAACCTACATTCAGTGCGTTGTATCGCTTCCACTTCCTGTTTTGGCTTTGGTACTCTAGTTCGAGTTGCCAGCTGTTCGCTCTTGGTCCTGGTCCTGCTTGCGGGAGTTTTCTCCGGCTTCCGCCCCTCCTCGCTCCGCCCGGCATCTTTCCTTGCCTTCTTCCCTCGCTCCCACTCTCTCTCATCCGGCTTCGGTTGAGTGCTCTCCTTCTGCTCGCCTCCGGCTCCCAGTTTCATATCTGTTCGGGCCGCAGGATTCCTTTCCTTTCCTGTGCCTCTGCGCTCACTAAAGCCTCTCTAGGCGTTCATCCTTATACCTCTTCTTTCTGCCTTTCCCTATTACCTTCCACGGAGCTTCCCCCTGAATATTGGATATTCCTACGGGCTACAATATCTCAACCGCCGGTCCGATCAAACTCCACGTTCTGTCTGTGTGCTTCAGGGTTTTTTGGTGCCGCAGAAGCTTTTTCCCTGGATACTCGGACGGGCTTACTGGGGGTCCCTCTTGGCGGGGAGTTCCCCAGTTGCCAAGGTGGCCTCCAGTGGAGCTCGTCCCTACCTCCATGACAAGAAGGTAAAGGGCCAAGGAAAGAAGACCCAGACGGCTACTACTAGAGGAAGTAGAGGGACCTCACCAACATTGAACACAGCTTCAGGAACCTCAGGTGAGGGGGGGTCACGGGAGAGAGACCTAGCCGTTAACAATCTTGACAGTTTGTGAGTTGCAGGTACTAAAACAGTTGTCCCCCTTTGTCTGAACAATGAATTGTCTGTTATCTCTGGATACAGTTCTCTTGCCAGGCTATAGGAAGTGTACAAATCAGGCAATGATTCAGCAAGTCTCTTTACTGTGCATGTTCAAAATATACAAGTTCCCAATTGGTGCCTCTGATCTGCTTCATTCCCGAAGACATGCTATGTCCTTGTCAGTATAATAAAAAGGGAAATCTCTGGCACTACTCCCTCGATCTGTCCCTCGGCAGAAAGTTTAAAATCTTCTCAAATAGTTCTGTTGATGGTTAGAAAGTTCGACTTGTATCACGATACCATGCACGAGCATGCTCATCTGCGTAGAATTAGCTGGGTCTCTGATGAATGTGAGGACGGCCACATTGACAGGTCTCCCCACAAGCTCTGGAAAATCCTCGATTAAGTGAAAGAAAACATTACTCAGCAATCTGCTGTCTTCTGGTGACAGGGACATTTGTCCTGCCCTTGCTGAGGTTTGGGACTGTTGATTATCACTTACTGTGAACAGTTTCTGCAATTTCGGTGTGCGTGAAGAGCAACTTGAATAATAATTCTGTTTAGGATTATACTTAGACGTTCTGTATTTGCTGGATCTCGAAGAAATGTCAATACGTCTGTAGTTCTTCCGACAAGATCTGGACAGTCTTCAATTAGGCGAAATAACAATACATTAATAAGCCTATTCGCTTCTTCCTCCGCTTGGGACATTTGGTTTTACCTCGATGTATTCCAGAAGTAGAAAGAACTGTTCGACAATTACAGTAAGCAGCCTCCTTTTAGTCTTTTCGTTTTCAGGATCTTGAAGAAAGTCAGGGATACTGGTGAGCCTCCCCCCAGTGAAAGGTACGATCTTAGCACTAGATCGAAATATGTTAACACATCTTTGGTGATGTCGCTACTGTGGGATACCATAAGTGATTCTGAACAAAGTCTCTGTGTGAAAAGAATCTGGATACTGTATTTTCTTCCAATTTATGTGTCCTCAATCAAAATTTGGCATATTCTTTTCTAATCAAGGCTTCAGTGTGCCTCAGTCCAAAGTTCAAAGTCAACAGACTATGTTGTGGCTTATAAAATTTTTCTTCTTTTTCCCTGCAACTAGGATGCACAGAGTGTCCATTTTTATGTCCTTATCCCCTTTTTTGCTCAGAGGAATGTCCAAAATGAAGCCACAACTTTTGCACAAAAGTTCCTTGTCTTTGCTTTGCTGCTGGTCATGCATCCTTCTTCCGCGTCATGGAACGCGTCTGTGGTTCTTCCCCGTCGTCCGTAGTCTCTTTGCGGTGGGGTGCAGGCAGGGGCCCTTCTCCGATGTATGGCTTGATGTCACCCAAAAGGATACAAGCTCTTCTTCCTTGCAGCTTCACTGCAGAGGGAGTGCAGTCTTCCACTGTAAAGGGACTGTTAAACCTTGGCTCGTCCCACCTTTTCCTCGTGTGGTTCTTCACCAGGACGGTGTCTCCAGAGAAGTCCTTGAGCTGTATCTGCAATAGCATCTCCTTCTGTGTTCCGTGCTGCCCTGCACCATTTTCATTGTTGCTGCAGCTATCCTGAAATTACAGTAAGACAGGATGTCATGCAATTCAAGTAATTTTGCATTTCAGACCCTAAGATTTCTCTTGTTGGCCGGGCATCACATCTAGCTCTGTCTCGGGGTGCCAGGGGAGTGCACATTCTTCTTCCTGTGACTATTTTTTGCGACGTAGGATGATGGTCAGAACCGGGTTGGTTCCTGAGTGCATTAAGTGCCAAAGGAAGGAAGTGTAACCATCCATTTCTTAGAGTAAGCTTCAACTTGGCGATCCTTTCCTTTAACAAGCCGTTGAGCTTCTCACATATTCCATTACCTTGCGGGTGATACACCAACGAGAACTTGTGCTTTATACCAAGCAACAAGCTAATCTGTTCAAAAACTTCATTTACAAAGTGAGTCACATTATCTGATCTCATTACTTCACATACTCCCCACCTAGGAAATACCTCTCTCACTAAAAATGTGGCCGCACAGGTAGAGTCTGGGTGTGTACATGGACCTGCTTCTATCCATCTAGAGAATGGACCCACCACAACAATTAGATAACTGTACCCGTTACATACTTGAATCATATCGACGCAATTGACATGCAAGTGCTGAAAAGGTCCATTTGGCCTTGAGATGACTCCTCTGATTACTCTTAGTGTATGCCCAGCCGTGAACTGTTGGCAAATTATACAGTTCACCATAAAAAATGCAACGTGCCCTGCTAAGTTCGGTATGAACCAGTCTTCAGCGAGTGTTGCCGCTTGATTTTCTTTTGATATGATATGGCATTTGTAACACACATATACACAAGTGTTTCATATGTGCTGGATAGTGTAACTGTTCCAGCACTAATTTTAACAGGGCTATAGGCATTTCTGGTTTACCAGTGCTGTATTGTCACCACAAGCTTTCGGAGGGGTTTAAATAACACCCTTGCTGCTTCCAAAGGTTTTTTCCTCCTGTGGTGCCTCCCCTTGGAGTTTCATTAACTGTGTCTGTCCCATATTATTGTAGCTTTCAGGTTAACTCCGTGCAACAATCATTTTTTCATTTACATTTGTAGCTTCCACATCCAAGATCATCTCGGTCTTGGATGATATACGCTTGGTTTCTGTGTCTGCTGCTTGATTTCCACGTGAGATAAAATCTGTCCCCTTCATGTGGGCGGTGCATTTCACAACCGCTATGCCCACTGGGAGCTGTAGTGCCTTGATCAGCCTGTCCAATAAGGCTGCGTGCTACACTGGCGTGCCATCCGCTCGGAGGTAGTGTTAGGGAGAATTCTCATTTATGGCTAATATCCCTCACTTAGTGAGGCACCCAGCAGCTTTGCTGGACTTCTGGAGTTTATTTCTTTCACTTGGTAAGAGTGTGAGCTTTTCCCCCACTCTTACCCATGTTTTGCCATGTGTCTTTTACCCATTTTTGGGATTGTGGGTTCTGGAGTATGTCAGATTTCTTTCCCCACGTAGTGTAGTAGTAGAATTCTTCACACTAATGTATCAGTCTGGTGAATTAAGAAAAACGACCAGATCAATCAATTAGCGGAAAGATAGGATGCTGTACGAGGTTCAGGCGTTGAAGAGGAGGTTCAGGTATTATAAATCAGGACACAGGATTCCTACGCGGTGATTCTGCAGACTGCAAAGGAAGCGAGTTATAAATAAAAGGCTTTCCACAGCAGTACTGAATACAATGGCTGCCACAGTGGTGCGAGGTAAGGATGAGCCCCAATACCCACTAACCTGATATTACAGACATTGTAACTTCAGAAGGGATACCGAAATAGACTGCATTCCCGTGACACCCGGCCAGTTCCCTGAAACAAGTCAACCCCAATGGGTTAAGGAATACAGAATCTACTTTCTGTTTAGTACAAAGAACAAAAGCTTGATAAGGGCTTACCATGCAACTTCCTATCCCAGGATGACAGGAAAGATCCAAGAATTCCAAAATGTCCAAGAGTCCAGAAAGCACAACAGAATCCCAAAAGCAAAACCTACCCCGATGGCACGCGGACGCCTCAAAGGTAGTACACTGTGGCAGTCTCTAGTCCATGTACTTAGTTCAGTGTAAGTATGAATCACACGTGATAAAGCGTAGGCAATCCAAACAATCCGGGTCGAAATCCACAATAGCGTTTTCAAAGCAAAATCGGCAGGCAAGACAGTCCAGGAGCGTTCCGTAGTCAATACGAGGAGCGGGCAGCAGGATACAGACGTGTAGGCAGAAACAGTTCCAGTAACGTTCCAGGGTCTATTCACGATGTGGGCAGATACAACAATGCAGACAGGAGCAGAAGCAATCCAATAGCGGTCCGTAATCGGGGCACCAAGGAGTCGAAGGGAAGGAAGGTAGGTAGGGGAGGAGTGGATACAAAAGGGAATATGAGGAATCAGGATACAAGGGGCAAGAACCAAGATTCAGATACAAAAACGCCACCGAAGCAATTTCAGAAGTGCCGGTGAGCGGGTTCGAGCTGTATTTGAATAGAGGTCACCTGACCACATTACGCGTCAACGCGACACCGGAAGCAGGACAAGGAAGAGCGTACAGGATGCCAGCGTTGCCATGCCAACTTGCAGGCACCTGGCTGTACGTATCTTAAAGGGATATGCGCCTTTTGCTTCCTTCGTGCTGATAGTCCAAACATGACAGAGGACACCATTTAAGTAGCCCCCTTCTTTTGTGTGTTACACAGCACCTTCAGTGCAGTGACACAGTGTTGTCTTTTTAGACTTCCCACCGACTCCATTTCTGGGGCTGACTACAGTCCCCCAGAAAAGGGTAAAGTTGCCATTAACTTTACTTAGTCAAATCACCACAGATCCAGTACACCCCATCTTCCATGGAGTACTGGAAACGGTTACTTCGTATCCCTTTGTATCTGTACCTCCTAGAGCATTGTTTCGCTCTTTTAACATTTAGACTTGGCTGATGGCAGTGGTATCTACCCTAACTTTTCTACCGCGATTATATTAGATAAACGTGGTATTGTTTTAGGCTATTATATTAGCCTCGAACTTAAACCCACTTGACCAAATACTTTTTCTTTTGGCTCCGGTCGGGTTTATTCACCATTTCTTTTTGTTGAAGTCCTTCTTGTGTCTTACTTTGCGTGGCAAACCAGGTTTGCCTCCTTTGTTTACCGTCTTTTGGCGGGCTTCTGCTCAGAAGCCCTCCTCCAGGTGCCTGGGTGTCTAAGTGGGCTGAATTGGAGGGAGGGGTGTAGTCACCCCATGCACACGCTATCCTAGGAAACACAAGTCGCACTTTGCCATGATTGGCTGAGGTGGTTGTCTGGGCTGCTGCATGATTGACAACCAGGCTGTGTGAATGGGGGTTTTTCGTATAAAAAGCAGGTCTCTTGGGCTAGAAGTCAGAGAGTCGCCATTCGAACTACAAGGAACCGAAGAGAAGCGGGGAAGAAGCCAACTGCTGCAACAACCCCGTCCGGGTGAAGAGTTGCTGCAGCCCTGAGCTATCTACCCTTCGACGACCAGAGAAGATCCAGTCCGGAGTCTTCTTCCCTTGAGCTTGGTGGGGATAACCAGCTCATCTTCCACAGCCAGAGGATCCTCTTCTTGGTCGAAATTGCTGCACACTACTGTAGTGGTCCGGATAGCCATCTGAAGAGCCTCTCCTGTTTTTGAGGAGCGCACCTTTTATTCATCATCGCTGCTGCCGGCTTCATCCCTGTGTGGTGCAGACCCCTCCAGTCGTCCTCCTTCACATCGAAGCTCCAGGAACCGTGGGTCTGCGGGAAACCAACAGGAACAACTGCCAGGGCAGCAGCTTCACCATTGAATAAGGTACTGTGTTCTGCTTGATGAATTAGGGTGAATCCCTTTTCTTCATCTCCAAGGCTTGCCCTTGTCTTCCCTCCTTCTTATAACTTTTGCTTCCGAACATTGACAATATCAAAGTACTCTTGGCTACATTGAATCGTGAACTGTTCGACTGTGTGATCCTCGACAACAGGCACCCGGTGTCACTTGACCCTGGCTCTGGCCCTTTGACTCTTGAATTCCTGTCTATGAGTATTCTTCGATTCTGTCTGCCTAACTATAATATTGCCTATGATTTTTGCCTCCAATTCCCTTTGGGTACCTCAGGTAAGTGTGTTTTTGCCCCGGTAGCATTTCTTGCCACGGATACGCGTTTATTTAGTAGGCCGAACTGTCAAAAAGTGATCGCAATCATATTCTCGGTAACATGTCTTGTTTCATAACACCGGTCCATTCAAACACAGGGTACTTACCTTGAGTCATACTGAACAAAGTGAATTGGTTAGTTGTAGTATATTTTACGTGTGGTTTTGAATTTGATAGAAGTGTTGTGTTTATAACAAATGGTTTAAAAATAAATGTACATATATTTTTCTACCTGAAACCTTGAGTCAGTGTTTGCTAGAGTCACAGTAATTGTGGTCCCTTTGTGTAATTTCTGCTACTGCTCATATACTCTTGAGATAAGCCTGGCTGCTCCGCTACTGCTACCACTTTAACATAGTAGTACAGGCTTGTACCAAAGGTAAAACTTGTATTGCCACTTGTAGTCTTAATTGTGTGTAGTGGTCCCTAAGGGCACTGCACAGGATTCTGCCTAACAGGTAGCCCCTCCTTTTCGAGCGCGCTAAGCCTGCAAGCACTGTGAACGTCACATAGGCAGAGTCACTGTACACCGTTACTTCCTGGTCTGCTGTTACACTTCAGGCTTCCCTGCGGGCTTCCTTGCAGAATACGACTCCTTTACAAGCTCCTCTGTGGAGCAGATACAGGTTGCCATGGCGCCTGCACAAACTACGATGGAGTCCGTGTCAGCTGACACGTCCTGTATGTGGAAGACGTACGGCAAGACACGCCCCCATACGGCTTTAAAACCACCGTCTTTCAAGGGGCTCGTTGCTGCTAATTAGCGTTACAAGCTACAGCGGTTACGTCCGTTTACTCCTTCGTGTTTCCACCGCACGAATTCCTAATCTGCTTATCTGGTCCTGACACTTGCCTGGCTTCTCGATTGGCTTTCTACTGACTGCTACGTTTGTGACCCGGACTTCTCCTGTTTTGGCTTGCCTCCTCCTTTAATCCTGTCGTGCTCGCCTGGCTTTTGACACGGAACGTTATTGGATTATTCTTCCTGCTTCCTGCTGCCTCTTGCGGTACCTCATCCCAGCTAGCTGTTACCAGACGCGGAACGCCTTTGCCCTCCTCGCAGGTGACTTGCTATCAACCACCCAGAACTCTTCCATGCCTTATCTGGATGTGTGTGTGCTCAGGTACCTATTTGTAGTTGGCAAGTCCATCTCTGCTATTGAATTCATTTCCCTACTGTCTTGATTGGATATTTTCCTTTTGCTGGATTTTGGGACACTGAGTGATCTACCCTGTCTTGTGAACTTGTCTTCAAGTGCATATAAACGCTTTGCTGATTCTGCACCAACCCGGCACTAGTGCGACCCTCGTGCTGCTCGAGTTTATTTCCCTATACTAACATTCCTGTTTGTTGTTTTCTCCTATCGTTGTCTCCTGTTTCCTGGACTATTATGCATCCTCAAAATACCCATATTTCAGGTTGGCTGTCATTGGTTCAATACTTTAGGAAGTCTCTTTAGAATTCTTTCCACTCACTGATTATTCATATTTTTGTAGATTCACCCCAGGGAAGCTCCACTCCAATACTTACCTAGGTATTTTCTGTATTATACTGCTGTTCGGATTGCCTGGTTTGTTCTCAACACTGTATAATATCTTTGTATTCTTTTGCAGCATTGGTATTGGTGGTGTGTGTTCTCCCCGCTCTTTTATTCAATTGACACCGCTGTCTGTCCCAATCGAAACAGCAGAGAGGTACATTGTAGAAAAGAGCTCCTCTTTGAGGAAGCCTGAGTCTTGTATTCAGGGGAGCTGGGATAGAAGGCTGAATATTAATTCTTGTACAACCATCATCTCCAAGGTCACTCATCCATGTCTTGGGCCTACTTCGCAGTGGTGAGTAACAGAATTAGCAGTCACAAATGTCCACAGAGGCCAGTGATGCTTTGAAGCAAATCGTGCAAATGGTCACGGATCTACGAACCGACTTGACCAATGCACAAGAGGCACTGCGCCAACGTATGGACGCCATTCAGGCCTTGGTTAGCACTCTAGCGCCACAGATGGCCGGTGTTGGTGTTGCGGCTTCAGGATCAGGGTTTCCGCCTCCACAGCAGGAATCAAACCCTATTATGCTTACAACCCAGTTTCCTCTAGCTCCTCCTGAACACTTCATGGGTGATCCTAAACAATACCGAACCTTCACCAATCAATGCAAACTGCATTTCTTGTGCCGTCCCGCTTCATTCCCAACTTCTACTACTAAAGCGGCTTTTGTTTTGTCACATTATGGAGGCACTGCAGCCGCGTGGGCTAACCCATTGTTAGAATCCAACAGTCATGTTCTCTACAATTGTGATGCCCTTCTTGCTATGATGAGTAAAGTGTTTGATACACGTTATACTACTCAAGCTACTGACCTGGAACTCTTAAAGCATCGGCAAGGGAACAACTCCCTATTGGTTTATTTGGCCCGTTTCAATCAGCTGGCAGCAGCAACAGATTGGCCCGAAGAGAAGAAAACTGCAGTCTTCTATCAAGGCTGTCAGGAATAACTAAGTTTGCTTATTAAAGCATTGGTAAAGAGAACTACATTTCCCAGCATTCCGGGGAGGACCTGTAGTTCAGCGCAAGTTGCCGCGCGTTGCCAGCTGCAAGTAATGAAGGGCAGCATAAAGCCAACACACTCGCACCCGCAGGTGTGGCTTATTTTGTGTTCCTGGATGGGTGCGGTCGGAGCAGACGTGAGCAAAGCTTTCCTTACAGCCCGTAAGACTTTGGAGCAAGACGAAGCTGGCGGACTGGCTGGCAGTTGTTACAGCGTTTTCTTCAGACTCCGAGTGGTCCCGTGGGGCCGCTCAGAGCTCAGATAAGTAACGGGCACTTTACTCTGGTAAATACTGGGAGCAGGATGAATGCGGGCGGGCTGGCTGACAGTGGTTACGGCATTTTCTTCATTCTCCGAGTGGTCCCGTGGGGCCGCTCGGAGCTCAGATAAGTACTGGGCACATTACAACAAAGTGTGTGTTTTCAGTAAACCCTTGTTAAGGACTTCGATGCTTAATACTCGTGTGTTTAAAGGCACACGGCAGAGTGCAGACAATGTTTAGGGTTGCTAAATCAGCAACATACAGTACAGGACATTCAGGGTTAGGGGCTGTTTGGGCACATCAGTGATCTGGTGTCCCTGTCTGGGCATGTACATTATGGCTATAGGTGTTCAGTGTTGCTCAGCTTGCCCAACGGGCCATTTGTCATGTATTTCATGTATGGAATCTAATTCCATTGTTGGTGTTCATCTATGCTTGCTATATGTTTATCTTGTTACATGTTCACACGTATTAAGGTGTGTTCATACGATTTGGAGGTAGGCTGGAGGCATGATTAATAGCGCATACCCTATGTGTTTGGTTTAGTAAAAGAACTAGATAAGGAGGTTCTTTCCCTGTGCTTCCCCTTTCCTATCCAACTTAGGAGTTCCCTAACCCACTATCCGGTGTTCCTACATCCCTACCCTATCCACAACCTCTTCCTAACTCCTCTTCCCCCCATTGGCTGCCACGTGGTGTCCTGTGTATATAATCAGGTGCCTGTGCCAACCATGGGTGGAGGGTCGAATTCATTCGGCTTCTGTGGTTCGGGGGAGAGTGTCGATTCCTCTCCTCCATTATTGTGTGCATTCTGACAAAGGCCTCTCAGATGAGTTAAAGGACATCCTCTCCACTGTTCCTGTAGTCCCCACGGCATTTGGGGAACTGCTAGATCTAGTCCTTCAGATTGATGCCCGTAAATTCCAATGACGTGTTGAAAATAAACCCGCTTTGTTCAGCCCGATTCCAGCGGAGACATCGTCCTCTTCACTTCCTGCGCCAGAACCTATGCAGATTGGTGTGGTTAGGGGTCCACTCACTCCTGCTCAACGAGAATACCGTAGATCGCACCATCTCTGCAAGTATTGTGGGGCCTCTGACCATTTACTGCCCGAATGACCCAAAAAACCCAAAATAAAGGCGGGAAACGCCAAATCCCGACAGTAGACGGAGTCCTCATGTCGGGAAGTTCACCTTTGGACTCTACAGTACAGAACCCAAGCCATCTAGTTAGCCTTCCTGTTACATTTTCCTTGAGTCATGGTGGTTCATTCCAGACAACAGCAGTAATTGATTCAGGAGCAACGGGCAATTATGTTGACCAATGCTTTGCCTCTATGTCAGGGATACCACTGATTCACAAAGCTATAGCTGAAACAGTTAATGCAGCGGACGGTTCGATCCTTGTATCCGGAATGGTAACTCACCAGACGGTTCCATTATATATGAGTACCGAAGAAGGCCATACTGAAGAGATATCATTCGATATCATCAAAGCGCCGGCCTACAGGGTCATTCTGGGTATTCCATGGCTGAAGCTCCATAACCCTACTATCGATTGGTAGACGTCTCAGATCCAGTTCCCTTCCAACATATGCAATACCCGATGCACTACATTGCTTGGAATTAGCCAGGGTAGTCCTGTCAGGGCACTGGTATCTCCTACTATGCATATTGGAGTCGTTTCTAACAACACTGTCTCTGTCACGACACGTCCGTCCTGGAAGTTGTGGACTCGATGGAAGAAACACTAACGGAACCATCTGCTGCGGTCTAGTGTTCAGACTGCCTTGCCACGCCCCCTGAGGCTCAACGTTATCTACGCACCGGACTTCTACGCCGGTGCGTTGCAACCCTCTGTTTCCGCTTTGGGTCTACACGCTGAGTTTCTTCCTACGCGCTCTTCGTGTGAGTATTCTCTGCCCTCCTGCTGCTTCCCCGCTTGGTTTCTGTTTCCTGCTTTCCTCCGCTGTACCTCCCGCTTGCCGCCTGCTTACCTTGTATCCTGCATTCCCCGCTCTGCGTAACTCTTCTCTGGTCCATTTTCTACAATCTTCGTTCCCGCTCCTCTTCGTGTGCGGATCCCGCTTCCACTGCTGCATTCCACCCTCTTCCCCCTACCGCCTTGTTGTGCCTGGATTCCGCTTTGTTTGGATTTTGGAAGAGACTTCTGGGAATTGTAGTCTACGCTCACCTGCATTCCATCCTGCAGCAGTTAACCATCACGCCAGGGTTTTTTCCGGCCTACGCCTTTTTCCCTGGAATTAGGGGCGGACTCCCTGAGGGTCCCACTGCCGAGCAGTCTGCTAACTGGCAAGGTGGCCTCCAGACGAGTTCGTCCCAAACCCTGCAAAGAAAGACAAGAGGGAACTTGGAGAAACAGAAGGACGATATCTACAGAGAGCTCCTCTGAGGAACAAGATACAGGTGAGGAGGAAGAGGAGGAGGATCCTGGTATTTACCTTAACATAGAACCCCCCAAACCTGAGAGTTTGCAACGCCTAAAGATGGCCAGTTTGGAGCAATATCAGGAACTTGTCAATGCGATTCAGGGAATTACTGCTGAACTACAGGCAGTAAAGGCCGACAATAATACATTAAAGGCGGCTAACGCTGCTCTACGCCTACAAGTTACACAAAGGGAGGAGGTACGAGATGACCTTCCTCCTATGCCCTTGCCATGTGGCAAGTACGAAGGAAATCCCAAAAGAATGAAAGAATTTCTTGACGCATGTCAAGTCTACTTTACCTTTCGCCCAAGGATGTTCGCATCTGACAAAGCTAAAGTCGGTTTTCTTATCTCCAATCTAGGAGGTAATGCCCTAGCTTGGGCAACCCCGTTGGTGACTAATTCCGACCCAATTCTAGCTGATTATGGAGCCTTTGTTCAACAGTTCTACACAAGATTCGAAAGACCCGAAGTTCTATTCACCTCATATGAGAACTTTTTGGATACTAAGCAGGGTCCTCAAGATGTACAGACGTACGTGTCAACCTTTCAAAGGATTGCGGCGGAAACGGGATGGCCGGATTCCGCCAAACAAACCCTTTTCAGATGGGGTTTACATGATGAGATTAAAGATGAACTCTCGAGGGTAGCTAGACCAGAATCCTTCCAGGAACTGGTTACTCTGGCTCTTCAGATAGAATACCACATGGCCGAGAGACGCACCGAAAGAAGAAGGTACAAGCCTGGAATACCACCCTCCTCACCCTTCTCCTATATACCTACACCACCTGAAAGAACCGTGCAACAAACAGAAGAACCCATGCAAATCGGAACTGCACGAGGGTCCCTAACTGCAATCGAGAGAAAGAGACGAAAGGACTTGAACTTATGTATGTATTGTGGTTCTGAGAAACACCTCCTGCGAGATTGTGTTACAGAATACTAGATTCTTAGACTAGGTTCAATGGATCTTTAAGAACCCCCGATTAAATAGGTCTGGAGGTCTTACCTGAGCAGACTGATATGTTCAACGGGAAGCAAATGCTGAACTCAAGAATCTCCCCGACCAACGCGCCAACCTCTCAACCGGTAGGGAAACCCAGAGTGAGAGGTACGCGCCAGACAGGGAAACCCTCTGGGGAAGAAAACCCTGGTCGAGCGCAGGATCCGAAGATTGGAGTGTGGTTCGCAGGCTGATGACACCAATTCGATCCTGGCGTAGAGTATCGGAAGACTGCTTCTGGAGAGGGAAGAAATGGGAAGCGAAGTGATGAATAGCAGTAGTATAGGAAGGGGAATGGGGAAAACAGGAAAGAGACTAATTCCCCTGACCTCTTAACCAGCCGGATTATAAATACCAGGAGAGAAGCTGAGAATATGAGACACGGAGAGGGCGACTGGAACACAAGTCTGTCAGAAGGAAGTAAAGGTGAGTAAGCCCATAGAATCAAATCCTACAATACCTGAAGAAAGATTCAGAAAGGGACTTGGACGGGAGTATTTATTATTACCCAGAATGCAGTAACTCGAGAACTCAAAGGCAGCGTTTCAGAATGAGACGCAGGATGAATCCGGAGGATTTGTGTCAACAAAGAATGCTGAAAAGAGAATCTGGAAAGTTAAGAGAAGAGGGGTTAGTAATGGTCAGAGGTAAGAGGTTTCTGCTGAAGATTTGAGATTGCCTAGTTGCGAACTCACGGAGCATCCGCTAGTACAGTAGCGACGCGAAGAGCTGGAAGTCTCCGTGTCCTATGAAGAGTCACGTGAGCGTTACGCCGTACCTCTGGCGAACGTGAGAGGACTGGAATGGTGATAGCGGAACCGTTCGTACTGCGATCCACCATCTTGAAGGTACTATTCCGAATGGAGCCACAGAGCCGGCTTCTAGACCAAAGGGACCAGCGCTTTGTGAGTGTAATAGATTGTCCAAATGTACCTCCCAGGAGGGCGGGAAACGAAAGACCCTGACCCTGAACAGGGACAAGGAAGGGGTTCAAACGGCAGGTCCCTGTATCACTAATACACCCCAAGTATCAGATGCCTCACATCAGTTGATGGTTTTACCGGTGGTTCTAGATTGGAAAGGAGGACACTCTGTAGAATGTCTGGCCATTTTGGATTGTGGAGCGGCAGGGAACTTCATGGACGATCAATGGGCTTTAGATCATGCTATCCCCAGAAGAGAGAAACCTCTCCCAATCCCTGTAGAAGGGGTGGATGGTACCCCTTTGTCCTCGGGCCTTATCAGGCAGGAGACTCAGGAACTGGGAGTAAAGATGAAATTTCATCAGGAAGTAATGGTGTTCGATCTCATAAGAGCTGCTCACTTTCCGATTATCCTAGGCATCCCATGGTTAAGAAGGCATAATCCTGGCATTGACTGGACAGCCAATGTAGTGGAATTCCGCTCTGAACGATGTTTCCGGTTCTGCCTATCCAACAAGGAACAACTATGTCCTCAAGTGTCTACTCTTTCTGTAAGAAGTATCAACACCATACCAATGCACTATCAAGGTTTTGCAGATGTGTTTGCAGACGTTCAACCCAGACCTTTACCTCCAAATCGCAATGAGGATTGTAAGATCGACTTGGTACCGGATGCTGTGGTTCCTTTTGGACGTATGTTTCCATTGTCTCTTCCTGAAAAGGAAGCTCTAAGAGAATAGTTGGACACCAATATTCAAAATGGTCTTATACAAGAATCCACCTCGTCAGCCGGAGCATCTTTATTTTTTATTCCCAAGAAAGGTACCAAGGAGCTCCAACCTTGTATTGACTATAGGGGTCTTAATAGCTTGACCATTCGGGATCGGTACCCCATGCCCTTGATTAAGGATATAATGGAAGCAGTGCAAGGAGCCAAGTGGTTTACTAAGTTAGACCTAAGAGGAGAAAATTATCTCTTGAGAGTACGAAAAGGAGACAAATGGAAGACCGCTTTCCGGACTCCCTTGGGTCATTACGAGTACAAAGTGATGCCTTTTGGGTTGGTCAATGCTCCAGCTCAATTCCAGAGATTTATGGACAAGATTTTCTCTGATCTTTTGTTCAATTCAGTAGTGGTCTATCTGGATGACATTTTGGTATTTTCATCAACCCTAACACAACATCGTCAGCATGTATTAGAGGTACTCCGAAGGCTCAGTATTCATCATCTACTAGCCAAACCAGAAAAATGTTTGTTTGAGGCTGTTCCAGTCCCTTATCTGGGATTTATCCTGTCGGAAGGAAGGGTAGAAATGGATCCCAACAAGACCTCAGCCATCCAAAACTGGCCCACTTCAAACTCAGTAAAAGATATACAGAGGTTTCTAGGACTGACACATTTTTACCGTAAATTTATCCCGGGATTTTCCAACATTGTCCTGCCCATCACAGCCTTACTGAAGAAAGGCACACGATTTTGCTGGAATCAGGCGGCCGATTTGGCTTTCAAACATCTCAAGGAGGCTTTCGTTTCCGCACCTATCCTCAGGCAACCTGATCAAGCTATACCCTTCATTGTAGAGACAGATGCCTCACAAGGAGCTATTGGAGCTGCTCTCCTACAAAGAAAGGAAGATCGACTGGAGCATCCTGTTGCTTATTATTCAAGGACACTCTCCCCGAGTGAAAAGAATTACTCTGTAGTCGAAAAGGAACTGTTGGCCGTCAGACAGGCCTGTGAAGAATGGAGGCACCGTTTACAAGGAGCCAACTTCCCGTTCCAGGTACGAACTGATCACCGGAATCTTAGTGTACTCAGGAGTATGGAATGCCGAAATTCTCGCCATGCAGGTGGGCATACCTCTTTTCTCAATATGATTTCGAACTAACATACTTACCAGGAAAGGAGAATCCCCTGGCGGATGCCCTCTCCCAGAGTTTTGGGGAAGAATCGGGTTCGTACTCCAATCACGAACAGTTACTTCAAGGGAAGAAATTCATAAGAACGGTCAACACCTTTTTACAACAAGTGTTAGAAGCCCAAGCAAGATCCACGGTCACACGTTTGCCATCCTTAATCAAGAAGGGTGAATACTTGTTTAAAGACGACCTGCTGTTCTTACCGAATTCCGTACCACAGTCTCAAGCACTAGCCTGGTGTCACAATCTACCCACAGCAGGACACAAGGGTCGAGCGGCCATACTACATCTACTAACGAGAAACTTTTGGTGGCCGACAATGGTCAAGGATGTCTATGCCTATGTATCCTCTTGTCCCACGTGTGCTCAAAGTAAATACAGTACAGCCAAGCCGCTGGGCCTTCTCCAAAAGGATTTGTTACCTGCGGGTCCCTAGCAACATATATCCATGGATTTTATCGTGGACTTGCCTCCGTCTGAAGGATTCACAGCCATCATGGTAGTAGTAGACTCATTCAATAAACTTGCTCATTTTTCCCCTCTCCAGGGAACTCCATCTGCCACCAAGACTGCAGAAGTATTTCTGAAAGACATAGGGCCTCATTACAACCTTGGTGCTAAGTGCACCAACTTTACCACCATGGTGTAAACTCTGTTTACACCATGGTGGGTGGCGGATTTACCGCCCCATTCCAAGGTGAGTGGGGCGGTAAATCCCCATTTCCCATTTTCCCTTCCCCATTCCCATTTTTGCCCCATAGGGCATAATGGGAGTGGGGAAGGCGCTAATTACGGCGGCGTAATTAGCACCATGGCAGGTTAGCGCCATGGATTTTAACGCCTGCTAAAAGCAGGCGTTAAAATCAGAATCAGGCGTTAAGGGTTAACGGTGGCGTTAACCCTTAACGCCTGAGTTGTAATGAGGCCCATAGTCAAACTACATGGACTACCACATACAATAGTCTCGGATCGAGGGACTCAATTTACCTCAAAATTCTGGTCCTCGTTGTGTAAACAATTGCAAATTCAAAGGGCGTTATCTTCCGGATTCCATCCCGAGAGCAACGGACAGACCGAACGACTAAACGCTACATTGGAACAATACCTCAGATGTTACTGCAACCAGACACACGATAACTGGAGCCAACTTCTATCGATAGCCGAGTTCTCCTATAATAACACAGTACATTTGGCGATTGGTATGAGCCCTTTCAAGTGTACTTATGGATATGAACCTCGACATATCCCACAGTCAGTGATCCCAACCACCAACATACCCACTGTAGATCAATTGTTGAACGCCCTCAAACAAACCCACTTGAGAGCTCAGGAAACATTAACGGCCAGCCGTCAATCCTATAAGAAATGGGCCGACAGAAAGCGATGAGCAAACCCGACCTGGAAGCCTGGAGATAAGGTTTGGTTATCCACAAAATACTTACCATGGCGGATACGTCCAGGAAAATTCACTCCAAGGTATATTGGCCCATACATCATTGAACAGCAAATCAATCCAGTAGCTTTCCGACTTGAGCTACCCTCTTCCTTACGAAGGATCCATCCAGTATTTCATGTGTCCCTTCTCAAGGATTACAATAAAGATCCATACCAAAGACAAATCAAGAGATGCATCCCAAACTTAGAAGACGATCCCGAATATGAAGTCTCTTGTATCTTGGACTCTCGTTACAGACACAGGGTTCTCCAGTACCTCATACTTTGGAAAGGATACCCTTGGACTGAAAGGTCCTGGAAACCAGCAAGAAACCTCAGTGCACCCAGACTACTACGTCTCTTCCATGGAAACCATCCAGGGAAACCCGGAGGGGTCCAGTGGAGGAGAGGTTATACTGTCACGACGCGTCCGTCCTGGAAGTTGTGGACTCGATGGAAGAAACACTAACGGAACCATCTGCTGCGGTCTAGTGTTCAGACTGCCTTGCCACGCCCCCTGAGGCTCGACGTTATCTACGCACCGGACCTCTATGCCGGTGCGTTGCAACCCTCTGTTTCCGCTTTGGGTCTACACGCTGAGTTTCTTCCTACGCGCTCTTCGTGTGAGTATTCTCTGCCCTCCTGCTGCTTCCCCGCTTGGTTTCTGTTTCCTGCTTTCCTCCGCTGTACCTCCCGCTTGCCGCCTGCTTACCTTGGATCCTGCATTCCCCGCTCTGCGTAACTCTTCTCTGGTCCATTTTCTACAATCTTCGTTCCCGCTCCTCTTCGTGTGCGGATCCCGCTTCCACTGCTGCATTCCACTCTCTTCCCTCTACCGCTTTGTTGTGCCTGGATTCCGCTTTGTTTGGATTTTGGAAGAGACTTCTGGGAATCGTAGTCTACGCTCACCTGCATTCCATCCTGCAGCAGTTAACCATCACGCCAGGGTTTTTTCCGGCCTATGCCTTTTTCCCTGGAATTAGGGGCGGACTCCCTGAGGGTCCCACTGCCGAGCAGTCTGCTAACTGGCAAGGTGGCCTCCAGACGAGTTCGTCCCAAACCCTGCAAAGAGAGACAAGAGGGAACTTGGAGAAACAGAAGGACGATATCTACAGAGAGCTCCTCTGAGAAACAAGATACAGGTGAGCAGGAAGAGGAGGATGATCCTGGTATTTACCTTAACATAGAACCCCCCAAACCTGAGAGTCTCTATGGTACCTTCTCAATATGCAGACTATGCAGATGTATTCGACAAAGGGATGGCAGAGACTCTACCCCCACATAGGGTCTATGATTGTCCAATAGACCTAGTACCTGTCATGAACTACAGAACATGCCCCTTTTGGACTTCCTGGTCCTTGTCTCAATGGGGCTTACACTCCCTTGTACTTCCAACATGGCCGCCCACTGTGAAACACCTTCCTCGCTCTACACCTTGTTCGTAGCGTGTTCTATTAATAGACCACGCCTCCCGCGTCTCTGCATTTCTCAATGCTATTGTGAAGTAGGGACCAGAGGTGTGCTCCGTAGCTCGCAATATTGTTTTCCTTGCTTCTTCCAGCCAACCCCATTCCTAGTCCCTTTCCTTCCTTTCTTGATTCCTGAACTCGTGTGCTAGTAGCGCACTCTGTAAATTTTCCCGGATTCCTGGATCCTTGCGTCCCGGAACTTTGAACGCACGCTGGAGTCGGAAGAGACTCGTGCAGCCTTATTGAAGACTTGATCCGTCTACAAGAAGGCATTGATCAAGAAATCCAGCAAAGATCGAAATCAGGTGAGAAGGGGGGAACTCCTTCACAGTTTAAGACGCCACCCGACCGAACTCTATATGGACATGGAACCGGCTGTACAGGACCTGATGCGTGGCATGCAAGAGCTATCAACCGAGGTGCAGAATCTAAAGGCAGAAAACGCCGCTCTCAAACAATTAGTTCTATCTCGTGATTCTGCCACAAAAGAAAGTGTGTTGCTGGGCGGCATAGTGGACAAATACGATGGGTCGGCAAAAACCCTTGCGGATTCCTGGATTCATGTTTGGTCCACTTTACTTTTAAGCCCTACTACTTTTCAACTCCCAGGGCTAAGGTGGGGATCATAATTTCCCACCTTTCAGGAAACGCCTTAACCTGGGCAACGCCCCTCGTTAATTCCGGCAATGCTCTCCTAGATGACTATGATGGCTTCATACAAGCCCTTAAGACCATGTTCGACCGTCCAGAGCAGGTCTATAGTGCCCAGGAACACCTATTAGACTTTCAGCAAGGATCCCAGGATATGCTCACCTATGTTACCCGATTCAAGCAATTAGTCAAGGAAGCTGATTGGTCCCCTAAGGCGAGTTTTACCCTTTTCAGGAGAGGACTGAATGAGGAGATTAAGGATGAGTTGGCCAGAGTGGCTCGCCGAAACTCATTCCAGGCACTAATGGACCTTGCCATGCAAATAGATTTCTGAATCCAGGAAAGGAAGGCAGAGAAGAAGAAATCCAGAGGTAATCCTCCAAAGCTGTCCTTTGAGAGTACCGACAAAACGGACACAAAACCAGGCTCAGTCTCTGAACCAGAACCCATGCAGATAGGAGCCTTCCGAGGACCTATGTCCCCGCAAGAAAGGATGAGAAGGATTCATACGGGGTTGTGCATGTATTGTGCCTCAGACAAACACTTGGTTAGGGAGTGTCCTCTAGCCCCTCCTCTGCGTTCGGGAAACACCAGCTCCCGATCCTAGATGGAGCAGAGCTTCGGGAGAGAGATGTTTGCTCCACATCAATTCCATCCTTGAACTCTCCTGGACAAAACAATTTGGTGATACTACAGGCCTTCCTGTCGCCCTCCAAGAATAAGACCTATCCCATTCTGGCCTTGGTAGACTGCGGAGCTATGGGAATTTTCATTGATCAAGACTGGGTTGTTAGTCATCATATTCCGTACGAGACACAAAGCACCATGCAGCCGGTGGAAGCAATCGACGGAAGACCCCTCACTTCAGGACCCATAAGCCTGCAGACAAAAGAGATTCAGCTTTCCATAAACCATCACCAAGAGCGGATTACATTTGACATCATTAAGTCAGCTCATTACCCCATGGTATTGGGTATGCCCTGGTTACAGAGGCACAATCCATATATCAATTGGACAGCAGGATCACTATTCCTAGGTTCAGAGTTTTGTATGTCCCACTGTCTATTCCTGGATTCCTCCTCAACACCCCCTAAAGAACCACTAAGAGACCAGCAAACACCACTTATGGTTTCCAATATCATACAAGTCCCAGAGGCCTATCAGGGATATGCTGATATATTTTCAACTGCCATAGTCCAGGCCTTACCCCCTCACAGACCTGAAGACTGTGCCATAGATACAGATCCCTCAGCAGTGATTCCCTTCGGCAGAATGTTCATCCTTTCCGAACCAGAGAAAAAGGCCCTCCGAGAATACCTGGATACCAACCTTGAAAACGGCACCATAAGACCCTCAAAACATTGCTCTTCATTCCCAAGAAAGACACCAAGGAACTCAGACCTTGCCTCGACTATCGTGGCTTAAATCAATGCACCCTCAAAGATCGGTACCCACTGCCCCTGATCTCGGATATCCTGGAAGCTGTGAGAGGCGCGGTAATATTCACGAAGTTGGATCTCCGGGGTGCCTATCATTTGATCCGTGTCCGGGAAGGAGACGAATGGAAAACAGCCTTTAGAACACCCTTTGGTCACTATGAATGTCATGCCCTTTGGACTAGCTAATGCCCCCGCAGTTTTTCAACGTTTTATGGATAGGGTGTTTTCTGACATGTTATTCCTCTTCGTCATTATCTATCTGGATGACATATTGATCTTTTCCAAGGATCCACTAAAGCATGAAGAACATGTAAAGGCAGTATTACAACGACTCCGTGAACACAAACTTTTAGCCAAACCCGAAAAATGCTTGTTTCACGTTACTTCTGTTCACTACCTAGGATTCATCCTGAGCCCAGATGGAATTGGTATGGACCCTTCAAAGGTAAAGGCCATACTGGCATGGCCCGCTCCCAAGTCCGTGAAACAAGTTCAATCCTTCCTGGTGCTTGCCAACTTCTACCGAAAGTTCATTTCTACCTTTTCCGAGATCGTACAGCCGATCGTTGCCCTCTTGAAGAAAGACCTCCCCTTTATCTAGTCTACACCGCAAGATAAGGCATTCCAACATTTGAAGACAGAGTTCACGCAAGCCCCTATCTTGGCCCAACCCGACATAAATCGGCCATTCCTAGTGGAAACGGATGCCTCTAACTACGCCATAGGAGCGGTCTTGAAGCAGGAACTTGAGGATAAACTGGAACACCCCGTTGCTTACCTCTCACGAACCCTGACTCCCAGTGAGACACATTACTCCGTTCTGGAAAAGGAACTGTTAGCCATCCGCCAAGCCTTCACTGAATGGCGACATCTACTTCTGGGTGCTAGATATCCAGTTCAGGTCCGCATGGACCATCGAATCTTCAAATTCTACAGTCGTTGGAGTGCAGGAACAGTCGTCGGGCGCGTTGGGCCTACTTCTTTGCCCAGTACCAAATCCCAAATCACTCATGTTCCCAGATCACAAAACATGATTGCTGATGCCTTATCTTGACGTCCTGACTATGTAACTACTGAAGACAGGGCCTATCCTAAGATGTTTCCCCACATGATCTTTGTAGCTCAAGCAGTCAACCTCCTGGAAGAAATTTTAGTTCAAACCCAGTCCTCTGACCTCTGGAAGGATACTTCAAGGAAGAATCCATGGAACCTAAGACTTAAGGAAGGATACTTATTCAAGGACAATGCACTGGTCATTCCTACACAGAAATTACAACAAAGAATAATAAACCTCTGTCATGATACCCTTCACTCCGGACATCGTGGCATAACCAACACCCTCTGTCTCATACAAAGACAGTTTTGGTGGCCTGGAATGAAAACCAACGTACAGCAGTACATCAAAGCTTGTACTATCTGCAGTCAAAATAAACATGATAACAAGAGACCGGCGGGTCTTCTACTGCAACCTACACTGCCAACAAGGCCATGGGAATTAATTGCTACAGACGTCATTGTGGAATTACCACCTTCCCGAGAATACACGACCATCATGGTTACCATAGACTTGTTTACTATTATGGCTCATTTTACACCCCTGTGTAAGCTACCATCTGTCATGGCTCGTTGGCGCCGCCGCTCTCTGTGGCAACGTTGGAGGTTGCGAGCATTATCTATTTTTCCTTCTTCCAACATGGCTCCTCTTACTCGGGGTAGCAGTGCAGCGTTTCCGCGTTTGGAAGTCAGATGTCCTCTGACGTCATCACGTTGTTCCGGGGATTCCGGATATGGCCTAGCGGATCCAAAGCTCAGCGCGTTGCTTCTCTCCCCAGACGCTACGTGAGTTCGCAGCTAGGGTGCATGTTACCTACATCCTTGCTTCTACTACCCGTATCCTTCTATTCCTTCCTTCAGCCTTGTGCCTTTATCCTGCCATTTACGCCCGTCATCCAAGACTCTTCAAGAACCTTTGTTAGGCTCTTCCTTCCGACTCACAGGGTACTTCTCCACCTCTTGTTTTCTTCAGATCTACCTACTTGTCTGTCCCTCGGCTCATATCCTGTTTGTTTATTTAGAGTCCTGACGTTTTCCGGATCCCGCGACTAGAACCTGGGAGTTCCTTCCCGTATTGACGAACGGCATACAAGGGAAGAATTGATCCATCCTGCTACACCTCCGTTCCTGCAGGGCTTTATTCCCCAGGAGGGTTTCCCTGGGATCCCTCGCATCACCCCTTCTTTCCTTTTTAAGGGGAGGGGAGGTGTCAGGGTCCTCAGGGGACTCCCCAAGTGCCTCGTTGTTTGCTGCACAAAACAGGTTAGTCTTGAATTTATTACACCATCCTCGTCCAAGCTTGCTGGAATCTTCCTGGAACACATATTCCGTTTACATGGACTTCCTTCCAAGATCATATCTGATCGAGGACCTCAATACGTCTCTCAATTCTGGAAACATCTCTGTCGCATTTTGGGAATCCAACGCGCCCTCTCATCTGGTTATCATCCCCAAACCAACGGGGCCACAGAACGTGCTAATCAGACCCTGGAGCAGTATCTTCGATGTTTCGCCACCAAGGTTCAGGATGACTGGTCGCTACTGATACCCGTGGCTGAATTTGCCTACAACAATTCCGATCATTCAGCACTTAAGACCAGTCCCTTTTATTGTAGCCAAGGTTTCCATCCATCGGTTCTACCCTCTGTTCTCCCTCATCCTACACCAGTACCTACTGTCGACTCTTGGATAGAAACCCTCATCAACGTACACCAGGAGGCCAAAGAAAACTTAGAGAGGGCCAGAACACAGACGGTATGCGGATTCCAAAAGAAGACCATGTCCTTCTTATGCTATTGGTGATCAAGTCTAGTTGTCCTCGAAATTACTACCCCGACATCTACAGCCAAACAAGTTGGCCCTCGGTACTATGGTCCATTTCCCATCAAGGAAATTATCAATCCAGTTTCATACCGGACTACCAGACTCCTGGAATAAAATTCACCCAGTATTTCACACATCCTTATTAAAACCCTACACCCAATCCTCCCGGAAATCCTGCCGACCTCCTCCTCTGCTGGTCAACAACCAATTGGAATATGAAGTATCCCGAATATGTGACTCCAGGTATAAACGGGGTCAGCTTCAATACCTGGTTGAATGGAAAGCATATCCTCCTAGTGAAAGAACCTGGGAACCACTTTCTAATCTCAAGGCCCCTCGACTGCTCAGAAGATTTCACCTTATACACCCGGGCAAACCCGGAGGAACGGGTCTTCGGAGGAGGCATGCTGTCATGAACTACAGAACACGCCCCTTTTGGACTTCCTGGTCCTTGTCTCAACGGGGCTTACACTCCCTTGTACTTCCAACATGGCCGTCCACTGTGAAACACCTTCCTCGTTGTACACCTTGGACGTAGCGTGTTCTATTAATAGACCACGCCTCCCACGGCTCCGCGCGTCTCAATGCTATTGCGAAGTAGCGACCAGACGTGTGCTCTGTAGCTCGTGGTATTGTTTTCCTTGCTTCTTCCAGCCAACCCCATTCCTAGTCCCTTACCTTCCTTTCTTGATTACTGGACTCGTGTGCTAGTAGCGCACTCTGTAAATTTCCCAGATTCCTGGATCCTTGCGTCCCAGAACTTTGAATGCACGCTGGAGTCAGAAGAGACTCGTGCAGCCTTATTCAAGACTCGATCCGTCTGCAAGAAGGTATCAATCAAGAAATCCAGCAAAGATCGAACTCAGGTGAGAAGGGGGGAACTCCTTGACAGTACCGGGGGTAAAGATACCATCCGGCAGGGTGTATTCGCTCACTCTCAAAGAAGACGAAGTACTTAAAGAGTACATAGACAAGGCTTTGGCCATGAGATTTATTCGTCCATCCAAATCACCAATTGCATCCCCGCTTTTTTTTGTTCCTTAGAAGGAAGGGGATTTACTTCCATGTATTGACTATCGTGCATTGAATGCAGCTACCATAAAGAACCAGTACCCCCTTCCCCTGATCTCTGTTCTCTTCGATCAGTTGGGATCCTCCAAAGTATTTACCAAGCTCGATCTCAGAGGAGCTTACAGTTTGGTCCTTATGAGAAGGGGGGACGAATGGAAGACCGCTTTTAAAACATGTTACGGTCTATATGAATACCTGGTGATGCCCTTTGGGCTATGTAATGCCCCGGCCACCTTTCAGGCATTCATGAACGATTTGTTCTATGACATCCTTGACCAGTTTGTTGTAGTCTACCTGGATGACATTTTGATCTATTCAACCAGGAAGACCACAAACTACATGTCAAAACAGTGCTCCAACATCTGAGGGATCACAAACTGTTTGTAAAAGCTGAAAAGTGCATATTTCACGCCTCAGAGGTGGAATTCTGGGATTTGCAAATTTCTATAGACGCTTTATCAACGGCTTTTCTGAAATCTCTGCACCTCTTACCTCCCTGACTAGTGCCAACGTGCCATTTGTATGGTCTCCTGAAGCTCAGAAGGCTTTTGATCAGCTAAAAGCCGCCTTCACTTCTGCCCCTGTCCTCAAACATCCCGATCCCGATCTTCCATTCTTTGTGGAGGCTGACTGTTCTGACTTGAGTGTCGTGTAGACCGTTGAAACCTCCGTCCTCAAGTGACGCACAGGGGAACTAAAAGAAACCCGCTGTGCGACCTTTGGGGCCACAGGTGGGAGATGTTACTTCCCGGATCCACGGAACCTCTGGAACACCAATGCTGCTGTCAAAAAGAACGAGGTTAAGTACAAGGCAATTACAGTATACAATCACAATAACCAAAGGATCTGAATAGCCTTACCTATCAGGTGTTTGGAAAACCCAGGAAACCTAGGAGGGAGGTTCGAGATTCAGGTGAGGCGGTCCCTAGAGCATGAGGACCGCAGACAAGTGTGGATGCAGGATAAACCACCTGTAGGACTGAAGGCGTGACTTGAATCCCAAAAAGGGAAATGGCGTAAAAGTTCAACAAGGTACCAAGGGATGATCCAAAGGCAAGTCAGGGTCGTGTCCGAAATCCAGCAACAGGTAGACAGTTCCAAGCAAAGGTACAAAGGGGTAATCCGAAGGAGTCCAAGAGAGAGTTCCAAGATCAAGGTAAACCAGGAAAGCAAACCAAAACGTAACGCCAAACAGGGTCTGAAGACAGCTGAGAAGCAATGAGTGTTCCGTGTCTCAAGCCTTATATACTGAGCGTTTTGGGGTCATGTGACGTCCACCAAGGTCACGTGAGGAAAGCCATTCTGGATCACGTGAGCAAGTGACCGATCGGCGTTGAGATGTAACGCCGCCTCTTCTGCTGTATGTTCTCCATGGCAAATGCCAGTGCAGGAAGGGTTGCAATCGAGCCCGTAAATCATACCTGGTACGGAGCTTTCGGTCCTTTGGGAAAACCGAATCACATGAGCCTCAAACCCTGGAGGGAGGTGTTGGGGAAATGTGAGCAGTATTCTGGTGTGCAGTGGATCGGTGTGCAGAGGATCACCTAACATAGCCCCCCCCCAACGGCCCACGACCCAGTGGGCAGGACGGGTGATCCCTATGGAAGCGAGCCACCAACCGAGGAGCGTCAAGATCCAAAGCGGAAACCCAAGGACGCTCCTTTGGTCCATAACCCTTCCAATCCACTAAATACTGGAGCCTACCCCTAAACCAACGGGAACCCAAAATGGCCGAAACTTCAAAAACATCAGGAGAGGCCAGGGACACCAGAGCAACAGGGGCCCGGAGGCGGGAAGAATCAGGACAAGGCTTGAGGAGAGAGACATGAAATACAGGATGGATACGCCAAGAACTTGGGAGAACTAGACGAAAAGCCACTGGATTCACAACCTGAGAGATCACATACGGGCCAACGAAACGAGGTAGAAGTTTCCGGCAACCCACTAGGCGAAGGTGACGTGAAGACAACCACACCCTAGAACCCACCACCAGGGGAGGAGCAGCCAGGCGCTTACCGTCAACACGAGCCTTAATAGAAGCCTTTGCTTCAGTAAGATGGACCACAGTACTAGCATGAACAGCAGACAGATCCCTTAGACAAGCTGTGGCCGCAGGATTCGAAGAAACAGAAACATCAGGGACAGGCAAGACCTTGGGGTGTTGGCCGTAGAGGGCGTAGAAAGGAGAAAAACCTGTAGCAGAATGAGCCGCGTTATTGTATGCGAACTCAGCAAGACGTAAAACGCTCAACCAGGAGGTCTGTTGCTATAATATAAGACACCGAAGATACTGCTCCATAGATTGATTCGTCCTTTCGGTCTGCCCATCAGTCTCAGGATGATAGGCCGAAGAATACCTGGTATCGATGCCAAGTAATTTAGTCAATGACCTCCAAAAACGAGAGGTGAATTGTGACCCTCGATCGGATACAATGACCGAAGGGAGTCCAAATAACACAAACACATGTTCAAAAAACAAGTCTGCCAAGACTGGGGCCGAAGGAATACCCTTACAAGGAACAAAACGAGCCATTTTTGTGAACGTGTCCACCACCACCCAGATGGTGTCAAAACCTCGTACCTTGGGGAGATCGGTTACGAAATCCATTGTCAGTGTATGCCAAGGTCTTGGAGGTACCGGAAGCGGAAGCAGCAGCCCAACCGGTCGTCCTCTTCGATGTTTAGCCTGAGCACAAACAGCGCATGAATTGACATAGCATTCCACATCGCGCTTCATAGAGGGCCACCAGCGCTTTAGGAGATCCAAAGTGCGCTCTTGACCGGGATGGGCATTGAAGGAAGCATCATGAGACCACTCAAGGGCCACGTTACGAGTGTGAGGTGTGGGAAGAAACAGACGTTCATGCACGAAAGGCAAACCCTCAGAATAAACGGGGTCCCAATCCCGCAGTTGGTCGGAATGATTGCTAGTCCAAGCTCGTACAAAATCTAACAATGACAAAGAGGGAGTGCAGAGACAAATCACATGACTCTTTCCGAGAACAGTGTCAGGGAAGGTTGGCAACTCAACCCCACCCGGGGAACGTGACAAGGCGTCCGCTTTTCCATGTGAGTTTCCAGGACGATGCATAATATGGAAATCAAAAGCGGAAAAGAAAAGATGCCACCGGACCTGTTTGCTATTGATGCACTTCAATGAGGCCAGATCCTGTAGATTTCGATGATCTGAGTATACAGTGATTGGATGCTTAGCCCCCAGAAGATGATGGCGCCAGACATGAAAGGCATCCATGACAGCCAGGAGTTCCTTCTCCGTTACGGTATAATGGGTCTCAGTATTGGAGAACTTACGGGAGTGGTATGCCACCGGGTGTAACTTGCCTGTTGTAGGACATGTCTGAGACAATACCGCACCAAGAGCAAAAGAAGAGGCATCCGCCTCAACTATGAACAGAAGATCGGGATTGGGGTGCTGGAACACCGGTGCGGTAGTGAAAGCGGTTTTCAAAGCCTCAAAAGATTCCTGATGTTCCCTCTGCCATTGATAGGGTACCTGAGGGCTGGTCAGGGCCGTGAGTGGGGCAACAATTGTGGAAAAGGAGGAAATAAAACGTCTATAAAAGTTGGCAAAGCCCAAAAAGGCCTGCAATGACTTGAGTGTTTGAGGAACTGGCCAATCTAGGACTGCTTTAACCTTGGATTTGTTCATGGATAATGCCCCAGGGGTAATGTGGAAGCCCAGAAACTCAACAGACGTTTTATGGAACTGACATTTCTCGGGTTTGGCAAATAGGGAATGTTCCCTCAGACGGGATAATACTTCCTGGACATGCTTTACATGGTCATCAAGATTCCGTGAAAAGATCAAGATGTCGTCCAAATAAACAACCATGTATACGTCCAGAATGTCCCTGAATATGTCATTCATAAAACGCTGGAATGTTGCCGGGGCGTTGCATAGACCGAAGTGCATGACTAGATATTCATACAAGCCGTAACGGGTACAAAAGGCAGTTTTCCATTCATCGTCTTCGCGAACGCGCACTAGATTGTATGCGCCACGAAGATCCAGCTTGGTGAAAACAGAAGCATGGGATAAGTGGTCCAGAAGAGGTGTGATTAACGGAATTGGATATCTATCCTTTTTCGTGATAGCGTTAAGACGCCGATAATCCACACAAGGACGTAAGTCCCCCTCTTTCTTAGGTACAAAAAATATAGGGCTTGCAGCTGGTGAAGTAGAGGGGCGGATATGTCCTAATCGTAGGGCGTTCTGTACATACTGTTTCAATGCTTGTTCTTCCGAGGGAGACAAGGAATAAATCCTGCCCGAAGGAATGGATGAATTAGGGATTAATTCAATTGGGCAGTCATATGGTCTGTGTGGAGGAAGTACCTCGGAAGAACCGCGATCGAAAACTGATTCGAATGCTTTATACTCAGATGGAATCCCTGACACCACCCCCCCAACGGTATGGGAATTCCAACCTCTGATCCATCATCATTCAACGTGAGTTGAGCTAGGGCTCCCAAGGCCCGAGAAGGAGTATCGGTTGCTTGATGGGTAGGGAGACAATAGTTCTGACAAATCTCAGACTCGAAGAGCACCGTGCCTGATTGCCAATTAATCAGAGGATTGTGTTCACGTAACCATGGTACTCCTAATATGATACCGAATTGAGGTGTGATAATCAAATCAAAACTTAACGTCTCAGTGTGAATGTCTTGTATGGTCAACAATAGAGGTGCAGTTTGGTGTCTAACAGGACCAGAGACTAGTGCAGTGCCATCTACGGCCTGAACAGGTTCAGGTCAGGTTTTTACCACTAAAGGTAGATTGAGGGAATGGGCTAACGCAATGTCTATGTAGTTCCCAGTGGTACCTGAGTCAATGATGATTGTGACTGCATGAGAAATACCTGTAGAGGGACAAAGAGTGGCCTGTACAAAGATGGGCTGGACATGAGCAAAGGCAAGAGGGGTACCCAGAGATGAAGACTGAACACTCGACCTGGTCTCCGGATCTAAGGTCGAGCGGTCCGAAAAACCTGACTCTTCTTGGGACGTCGAGGACATTCCTTCACATAATGTCCCGTGGTGCCACAATAAAAGCATGCATTATCCACCCTTCTACGTTCTCTCACAGATGTTGTAATAGGGCTACGTAAACCTCCTACTTGCATAGGTTCTTCAGTACTGGAAGCAGGGGTACTGACAACTGTAGGGTGGGAAGAAACCCCCAACTCAGTTCTGCGCTCTGATCGCCGTGCATCCACCTGCAGGGCAAGATCCACTAGTTCCTGATACTGCGTGGGCATGGAAGGAATCACTGCTAAGGCATCTTTCATTGCGTAATTCAACCCCCTATAAAATATAACTGCCCGCTTGCTTTCTGGCCATGATGTCTCGGCAACCAATTGATTGAACCGGGTGATGTAATCTATCAAAGTTCCTCTGCCCTGGGTTAGTTCTAACAACTCCAAATCCCTAGACTGTGCCTTGTGTCTGGTATCAAAGACTCGAGACATTTCTAGAACTAACAAATCAAAATCATAAAGAACCGGACTATTGTTCTCCAATAAAGGGTTAGCCCAAGCGGCAGCTGTCCCGGCCAGATGGGAAAGGGCAAAAGCGGCTTTGGCGGTGGTATTAGGAAATGCCAGAGGTCTGCACAAGAAATGTAATTTGCACTGATTGATGAAAGTCCTGTACTTCTTGGGATCACCTTGATAACGTTCAGGAGTAGCCAAAGGGGAAGGGGTTGGGAGGACCACCGGAGCTGGAGTTGGGGTACTTGCCAACTGAGGCAGTGTGGTTGAAGTGCTAGCATCCCCGAATTCAGGGTCTGCAGGGAGAGAATGCTGAACACTCTGTATAGAATCTAACCTCTGGTGAATCACTGTATTAGCGACGGCCATATCTGCCCTTAATACTGTAATCGCCTGCACTAAAGCAGCTATGGGTTCTTCCGTGGACCCCTGCATTGTCTAACACGACTATATGGCTTCTCAGTCTGTTCTGACTTGAGTGTCGTGTAGACCGTTGAAACCTCCGTCCTTAAGTGACGCACAGGGGAACTAAAAGAAACCCGCTGTGCGACCTTTGGGGCCACAGGTGGGAGATGTTACTTCCCGGATCCACGGAACCTCTGGAACACCAATGCTGCTGTCAAAAGAACGAGGTTAAGTACAAGGCAATTACAGTATACAATCACAATAACCAAAGGATCTGAATAGCCTTACCTATCAGGTGTTTGGAAAACCCAGGAAACCTAGGAGGGAGGTTCGAGACTCAGGTGAGGCGGTCCCTTGAGCATGAGGACCGCAGACAAGTGTGGATGCAGGATAAACCACCTGTAGGACTGAAGGCGTGACTTGAATCCCAAAAAGGGAAATGGCGTAAAAGTTCAACAAGGTACCAAGGGATGATCCAAAGGCAAGTCAGGCTCGTGTCCGAAATCCGGCAACAGGTAGACAGTTCCAAGCAAAGGTACAAAGGGGTAATCCGAAGGAGTCCAAGAGAGAGTTCCAAGATCAAGGTAAACCAGGAAAGCAAACCAAAACGTAACGCCAAACAGGGTCTGAAGACAGCTGAGAAGCAATGAGTGTTCCGTGTCTCAAGCCTTATATACTGAGCGTTTCGGGGTCATGTGACATCCATCAAGGTCACGTGAGGAACGCCATTCTGGATCACGTGAGCAAGTGACCGATCGGCGTGGAGATGTAACGCCGCCTCTTCTGCTGTATGTTCTCCATGGCAACTACCAGTGCAGGAACGGTTGCAATCGAGCCCGTAAATCATACCTGGTACGGAGCTTTCGGTCCTTTGGGAAAACCGAATCACATGAGCCTCGAACCCTGGAGGGAGGTGTTGGGGAAATGTGAGCAGTATTCTGGTGTGCAGTGGATCGGTGTGCAGAGGATCGCCTAACACTGACGCCTCGGGCTATGCTCTTGGTGCTGTGTTGTCCCAAACCTGCCCTCACTCGGGTGATATTCATCCCGTTGCCTACTTCTCTCGTAAATTGACACCTTACGAAAGGAACTACTCCATTACGGAACACAAACTCCTAGCCATCAGAGACGCATTCTTGGAATGGAGACATCACCTCCTGGGGGCCAAACACCTTGTAACGGTATACTTGGATCACCATGGTCTGTTAGCCTTCAAATCCATGAAATGTCTTATGGCTAGACAGGCGCGGTGGCATTTATTCTTTTCACAGTACCAATTTGTTATCACATACCGTCCTGCTAAAGCTCACGTCTCGGCTGACACTCTCTCCCGCCTCCATGCGGGTGGCCAGTCCCAACTGGTCGAAGCACCTCCTCTCCTACTGAACAAAGTTGTTTGCGGGTGTTCGGTTCAGCCCTCTTTACGTTCTATCATCCTTGATTGGGTCTCAACCCATCCAAAGGAAATCGCTGACTTTAACCTAGAAGTGATTCAGGGTATGCCATTTATCCAAGGGCGCGTCTATGTACCATCAGGTCAAGCTAGAACCTTGGCTCTCCAGTGGTCCCACGATTCTTTGGTTGCAGCACACCCAGGAAGTCAAAAAACTCTTGAGGCCTTACGGCGTTGGGCCTGGTGGCCTTCCATGGCTCGCGATGTAAAGGACTACATATTGACCTGTGCCATATGCACCCAATGTAAGACCTCTAGAGCCAAACCTGTAGGCTTATTACAACCTCTGCCTGTTCCGTACAAACCTTGGCAGATGGTGTCAATGGATTTCATTGTGGAACTACCCTACGTCCAGGGTCACGACACCATTTGGGTGATTGGGGATTATTTCACAAAATACACACTGTTCATACCTTGTTCCGGCTTTCCTTCGGCTCCAGAATTGGCTAGACTGTTCATGACGAATGTGTTTGGTTTCTTTGGCTTACCCTCGATCATTCTTTCCGATCGTGGTAGACAATGTACTACGGTTTCGGAAGGCTCTTACGGCTTCCCTGGGCATCGAGGACAGATATTCCTCGGCATACTATCCTCAGACGAATGGGCAGACTGAGAGAACCAACACTACTATCGAACAGTTCCTACGCTGTTTATGTCTTCAGTTCCAACAGTCCTGCTTTACTTCCCTGCCTTACGCGGAGTTTGCATATAATAATTCTATGGATACGTCAACTGGGGTTTCACTTTCTTTGCCCTCTATGGTGGTCATCCTAGGGCACTTCCACTCGATCCGGTACTGCCGGCTGTCAACCCAGCTGCAAGAGACTGCGTGAGAGATCTCGATAAGATTCATCGGGACGTACGCTGTCATTTGCTCCTTGCTCAAGACCGTGCCAAAAAAATGCTGATGTGCATCAATCCCCGGCACCGGTCTATCGGAGCGGCATGAAGGTGTGGTTATCGTCCCGTAACTTACGGATTGCGGGCAAACGTTCGCTTTTGCCTAAATATGTGGGACCCTATGCCATTACTGATGTTATAAATCCTGTGGCAGTCAAGCTCTCCCTGTCGCGTTCATGGCGTATACACCCAGTTTTTCACGTCTCCCTGATCAAGCCATTCATCCAGGGGACTCGCCTGCCTACACGTCCTTCGCCGATCTTGGCGGACGGCGAGGAGGAGTATGAGGTTTCGCGCATTCTAGACTGCAGGGTGTCTAGGAGTGCGTTGTTCTACCTGGTGGATTGGAAGGGTTATGGGCCTGAGGACCGTACCTGGGAGCCTTTGTCTAACTTACATTGTCCGGAGCTTCTGAGGGGTTTCCATTCCGCCAGGGGGTTGCCGGTGTCTTTGGGGGAGGATGCTGTTACACTTCGGGCTTCCCTGCGGGCTTCCTTGCAGAATACGACTCCTTTACAAGCTCCTCTGTGGAGCAGATACAGGTTGCCATGGCGCCTGCACAAACTACAACGGAGTCCGTGTCAGCTGACACGTCCTGTACGTAGAAGACGTACGGCAAGACACGCCCCCATACGGCTTTAAAACCACCATCTTTCAAAGGGCTCGTTGCTGCTAATTAGCGTTACAAGCTACATCGGTTACGTCTATTTACTCCTTCGTGTTTCCTCCGCACGCATTCCTAATCTGCTTACCTGGTCCTGACCCTTGCCTGGCTTCTGGATTGGCTTTCTACTGACTGCTACGTTTCTGACCCGGACTTCTCCTGTTTTGGCTTGCCTCCTCCTTTAATCCTGTCATGCTCGCCTGGCTTTTGACACGGAACGTTATTGGATTATTCTTCCCGCTTCCTGCTGCCTCTTGCGGTACTTCATCCCAGCTAGCTGTTACCAGACGCGGAACGCCTTTGCCCTACTCGCAGGTGACTTGCTATCAACCACCCGGAACGCTTCCATGCCTTATCTGGATGTGTGTGTGCTCAGGTACCTATTTGTAGTTGGAAACTCCATCTCTGCTATTGAATTCATTTCCCTACTGTCTTGATTGGATATTTTCCTTTTGCTGGATTTTGGGACACTGGGTGATCTACCCTGTCTTGTGAACTTGTCTTCAAGTGCATATAAACGCTCTGCTGTTTCTGCACCAACCCGGCACTAGTGCGACCCTCGTGCTGCTCGGGTTTATTTCCCTATACTAACATTCCTGTTTGTTGTTTTCTCCTATTTTTGTCTCCTGTTTCCTGGACTATTATCCATTCTCAAAATACCCATATTTCAGGTTGGTTGTCATTGGTTCAATACTTTAGGAAGTCTCTTTAGAATTATTTCCACTAACTGTGGTTATTCATATTTTTGTAGATTCACCCCGGGGAAGCTCCACTCCAATACATACCTAGGTATTTTCTGTATTATACTGCTGTTCTGATTGCCTGGTTTGTTCTCAACACTGTATAATATCTTTGTATTATTTTGCAGCATTGGTATTGGCGGTGTGTGTTCTCCCCGCTCTTTTATTCAATTGACACCTCTGTCTGTCCCAATCGAAACAGCAGAGAGGTACATTGTAGAAAAGAGCCCCTCTTTGAGGAAGCCTGAGTCTTCTCAATCACAAGTATCAACGCTAATAATTCTGCAGCATGTGCTGAATAATAAGATGGTAATCGTGCACTAAGAAGCACTTGAAATTCTCCATTTGCTGTGTGCTTCATCACAGCAGCGCCTATATATCTTTGTCCATCATTTTGATCGATTCTCAAGGAACCGTCAACAAAAACAATTTCTCCTTCTGCCAATGCATTTTCCTTTACTATGGGAATTTCATCATAGAATTCTTCATAATTTGCACAGTCATGTATAGGCTCTCCTTCAGTTACTGGTTCTGCTATGAACATAGCTGGGTACACTATCTTGCATCGGACTATCTTAATCGATGGATTTGATATGATCACTTCATAAGCAGAAGCTCTCTGAGATGTCAGTGTGCCCTTCGGTTTCTCTAGAATAGCAAATAGCGAGTGCTTGACGTACAATGTCATTGAGCATCCCATTACAATGGTTGTAGCCTTCTCGATGGCGAGCGCTGCAGCAGCTAAACTTTCTTTGCAAGGGAAATGACCTCTCATCACTGTGTCCAAATTTCCACTATAGTACGTCAGGGGCTTGTACCCCAATGTGGTTCTCAGTGTGGCCACTGCCATCATAACGCTGCCATTCGTGTGTGAAAACAGGTAGAATTCCTCTGCATAATTGGAAATCCCTAAAACTGGTGCCGTGCAAATGGCTCTCTTGAGTTCAGCAAATCCTTCCTCAATGGTCTCAGACCATTCAATCTTTTCTTTCATCACTTGTGCCTTCTTTAGGGCCTGTAGCAAAGGCTTGGTATATGAGCTGTAGTCGAAGACCCATGCCCTGACATAATTGCAAAGGCCTAAAAAGCTCTGCATCTGCTTTATCTGTCACAACTCGCCCGCCGTGGAGACTATACCCAAGATGGAGACTGGAAAGAAGGTAGAAGACGGACTCCTTCCCTGGACTCGCTATGCGCGTTCTAGTCTTTTGACTTTATATTCCCGGAAGTTGCTAACGCACTTGCGTTGCAACTTCCAGTACTTTGGAAAGTGTTTCCCAGCGCTCGTGTGTTATTTTCCTTTTTTCCTCCTGGCTGCTTTCCGAACGGCTTCCCCTTTCCGTTTCTGCCGTTCTCGGACGGCTGTTCCGCTGTATGCTGTCTACTGCTTACCTTCTTGGAACTCCCTCTTTCCTTACTCGCAGTTCTTGCGAGGAACCTGCTACTCTTCTGCAACCTAGCCCTCCGGCCTCCTAGTATCCTGCTGCTGCTCTCTTGGGTGTTTATTTGGAGCCATTGTGTACTTTGCCTACTCCTTCAGTATCTCAGTGCATTCTGGGACCAGTAGTCCCAGCAAGATATCACAACCTACCAGGGTTTTTTCGGCAAGGCTTTTTCCCTGGTCTGGGGTGGGCTCCCTGGGGTCCCCACTGCCAGGCAAATTGCATCTCAGGCAAAGTGGCCTCTAGTGGAGCCCATACCCATCGCACCAAACCAGGAGTAAGGACGCCCAAGAAGCCCAGCGACTCTTGGAGACAGAGAAGAAAGGAGATACCAACGGATGAATCCTGGGACTCTGATTCAGACGGTACCTCAGTCATAAAGACTTCAGGTGAGGAGGGGGTTGGTGGAGATAACAAGGATCAGACTGAATCTGAGAGATTGCAACGCCCAGAGATTATGGCCTCCCTAGAACAATACCAAGAAATGGTAAACGCCATCCAGGCCCTGACGGCTGAAGTACAGTCCCTAAGAGCTGACAATACAGCATTACAGCAACAGGTTCAACAGTTGGGACAACGGGCACCTCAACGGGATGATAACAGAGGAGAACTACTCCCTCTTCCCTTGTCGTGTGGGAAATATGATGGGGACCCAAAGAAATTAAAAGAATTCTTGGATGCCTGCACAATCCAATTCGCCTTTCGCCCCAGGACCTACGAATTAGACAGAACTAAGGTTGGGTTCTTGATATCCAATCTGACAGGCAACGCTCTGGCATGGGCTACGCCTTTTGTTACTACTTCAGATCCGGTTCTCATTGATTACGGCCTATTCACACAACGACTAAAAGAAAGGTTCGAGAGACCGGAGGTCTTGTATTCCGCCTTTGAAAATCTACTCGACATACGACAAGGGTCATCGGATGTTCAAACGTACCTTGTGAGATTTCAAAGGATAGCTGCAGAAGCAGGATGGCCCGAAACTGCCCAACAGACTATATTCCGAAGAGGACTCCACGAAGACATTAAGGACGAACTGGCGAGAGTTGCCAGACCTAATTCTTTCCAAGACCTGGTCTCCTTAGTCTTACAAGTAGAGTTCCGTATGGCAGAAAGGAAGGCAGAAAGAAGAAGACCACGCAATTTTGTATCAGGACCAAACCCCTCTTCGATGCCTGAAAAGAGATCCACGGAAGAACCTATGCAAATTGGAACCACACGTGGACCTCTATCTACTAGCGAACGCAAAAGAAGAAGGGACTTCGGCTTGTGTATGTATTGTGGGTCAAACAGCCATCTATTAAGAGATTGTCCTGCAGTACCCCCCAAAAGACAGGGAAACGAAGGACCCCAACCTTAAACAGGGAAAGGGAAGGGGTGAACACCATAAATCCCTGTCACTTAGCGCAGCCTTCGGCTTTGGATTGTTGCAGTCTTATGGTGATCAAGATACTAATAGAATGGGAGCCGACAGGGTCCGTGGAGTGCATAGCCATGTTAGACTGTGGAGCGGCTGGCAACTTTGTGGAGGACAAGTGGGCCAAGGAACATCTGTTACCCAGACGACCGAAGATCAGATCTATACCGGTGGAAGGAGTCGATGGTACCCCACTAACATCAGGCCCAATTAGTCATGAAACACAGGAGTTGAAGATAAAGATGGCTAATCATCAGGAATACCTCTCATTAGATCTGATCAGGGCGGCACATTTTCCGGTAATACTGGGAATTCCCTGGTTAAGAAAGCACAATCCTCACATTGATTGGAGTTTGAATACAGTAGACTTCAAATCACAGTACTGCAGTCAACATTGCTTAACTACAGAAATCACCCCAGTCATTCAAGCAACACTGCATCCTTCCTTCAGTGTCAACATGATACCAGCTCCCTATCAGGAATTCATAGACGTATTCACAGACACACAACCCCGCCTTCTACCACCACATCGCAGAGAAGATTGCAAGATTGATCTGACACCGGAAGCAGTTGTGCCTTTCGGGAGAATGTTTCCGTTGTCACTACCGGAAAAGCAAGCTCTGAAAGAGTACCTTGCCACCAATCTAGAGAACGGCCTTATTAGAGAGTCATCTTCCTCAGCAGGGGCTTCTCTCTTTTTTATTCCAAAGAAAGGAACAACAGAACTACGTACCTGTATAGATTACAGAGGTCTGAATAGTCTTACGGTGCGAGATAGATACCCTATGCCATTAATGAAGGACATCATTGAAGCTGTCCAGGGGGCCCGGGTCTTCACCAAGCTGGATTTGAGAGGAGCTTATCACCTTTTAAGACTCTGCGAAGGGGATGAGTGGAAGACGGCTTTCCGGACACCTCTAGGACATTACGAATATAGAGTAATGCCTTTTGGACTAGTCAATGCACCGGCACAATTCCAACGATTCATGGACAATGTGTTTTCAAATATGCTCTACTCCTCAGTGGTAGTTTACCTAGACGACATTCTTGTCTTTTCTGCCACCCTAGCTGAACATCGTGTCTTGGTAACAGAAGTCTTACAACGTTTAAGGAGAAACAGTCTACTAGCTAAACCCGAAAAATGCATATTTGAGGCATCCACAGTACCATATTTGGGTTTTATATTATCTGCAGATAACATACAGATGGATCCAGCCAAGACGGATGCCATTACAAATTGGCCTGTACCCTCTAATGTCAAAGGAATCCAACGATTCTTAGGACTAGCGAACTTCTATAGAAAGTTTATCCCCAATTTCTCTGAGATTATTCTACCTATCACCAATCTTCTTAAAAAGGGGGTGAAATTCCAATGGGATTCCGGCACTGAACAAGCCTTCCAAACTTTGAAAAGATCTTTTGTAACAGCTCCGATTCTCAGACAACCAGATCAAACACGCCCGTTCATAGTGGAAACTGATGCTTCCCTCGGTGCTATCGGGGCAGCATTACTACAGAAGGAGGAAGACGGCCTAGAACATCCTGTCTCTTATTTTTCACGCACGTTGACCACTAGTGACCGCAACTATTCCGTGTTAGAAAAAGAACTCCTGGCCATCCGACAAGCGTGTGAGGAATGGAGACATCTGCTACAATGCTCTGTAGTCCCGTTTTTGGTCCGTACGGATTATAAAAACCTTAAAGTCTTTCAAAAAATGGAATGCCGCAACTCACGACATGCTAGGTGGGCGTATTTCTTCTCACAATTTGACTTTGAGATCACCTATCTCCCAGGAAAGGACAACACTCTGGCAGATGCCCTTTCTCAGAGTATGGGTGAAGATTCGGGAGATCTACCAGAACAGGAACTCATGTTAGCAGGGAAGACATTCATCGTCAACATAAACACATTTTTGCGACGGGTAAAAGCGGAACAACAGAACAATAGGAGCTCAGAAATGGATTTGAAAGGGAAGGGCAACTTTCTCTTTAAAAAGGAAGCTTTGTATATACCAACCCGAGAACTCCAAGTACAAGCAATGTCCTGGTGTCACGATATTCCCTCTGCTGGACACAAGTGCCAAAGAGCCACACTAGAGTTAACATCTCGTCAATTTTGGTGGCCTTCCCTGGCTAAGGATGTGAAGGAGTATGTAAAGACCTGCCCTGTGTGTGCTCAAAACAAGTACGATTACCACAAACCCCTAGGACTTCTACAACAAGAAAAACAGCCCGAAGGACCTTGGCAACAGATATCCACGGATTTCATAGTGGAGCTGCCAGAATCCTGTGGACACACCGCCATAATGGTCACAATCGATTCCTTTAGCAAGCTGGCTCACTTTTCTCCTCTTGAAGGACTCCCTACTGCCAGCACGACTGCAGAAGTCTTTCTGAAGGACATAGTCAGGCTTCATGGGATTCCCACCAATATAGTCTCAGATAGAGGCGCTCAATTCACGTCCAAATTCTGGACAGTTCTGTGCAGAACATTAGGAATCAGGAGATCTCTTTCCTCAGGGTTCCACCCGGAAAGCAATGGGCAAACTGAACGTTTGAACGCCACTCTCGAACAGTACATACAGTGTTTTTGTAACCAAGAACAAGATGATTGGTACCATCTTCTGCCCATGGCCGAGTTCTCTTATAACAACACTAGACATACCTCCCTAGGCATGAGTCCTTTTAAGTGCACCTATGGTTATGACCCAAAGCATATACCTCTCTCTGGTATCCCTCTTACAAACACACCTTCAGTGGATCATCTACTGGATACCATACAGAGGATGCATCGAGTATCAGAATCCAATCTCGCAAAAGCTCGACAAGACTGTAAAAGATGGGCAGATCAAAAAAGAAGCCCAAATCCTCAGTGGGAAGTAGGAAGGCAGGTGTGGTTATCCACCAAGTATTTACCCAGATGGGTTCATCCAGGAAAGTTTGCACCCAGGTATCTTGGGCCTTTTCGTATCTCAGCCAAGATCAATCCTGTGGCTTTTAGACTGGACCTTCCCCCGATTCTCAAAAGAGTTCATCCTGTCTTTCATACCTCACTCCTTAAACCATATATTGAGGACCCTCATTCATGAAAGACAAAAAGCTCCCCTCAAAAGTCTCCAAAGACCACTGAGGAATATGAAGTTTCCGACATCATGGATTCCAGATACAAAAGAGGTGTACTGCAATACCTGGTTTTTTGGAAGGGATACCCAAGGTCAGAATGCACATGGGAACCAGTTAAGAACATTTCTGCTCCTCGTCTACTACGGAGATTCCATCACCTTCATCCCGGAAAACCAGGGGGTGGAGGCCTGAAAAGGGGTCATACTGTCACAACTCGCCCGCCGTGGAGACTATACCCAAGATGGAGACTGGAAAGAAGGTAGAAGACGGACTCCTTCCCTGGACTCGCTATGCGCGTTCTAGTCTTTTGACTTTATATTCCCGGAAGTTGCTAACGCACTTGCGTTGCAACTTCCAGTACTTTGGAAAGTGTTTCCCAGCGCTCGTGTGTTATTTTCCTTTTTTCCTCCTGGCCGCTTTCCGAACGGCTTCCCCTTTCCGTTTCTGCCGTTCTCGGACGGCTGTTCCGTTGTATGCTGTCTACTGCTTACCTTCTTGGAACTCCCTCTTTCCTTACTCGCAGTTCTTGCGAGGAACCTGCTACTCTTCTGCAACCTAGCCCTCCGGACTCCTAGTGTCCTGCTGCTGCTCTCTTGGGTGTTTATTTGGAGCCATTGTGTACTTTGCCTACTCCTTCAGTATCTCAGTGCATTCTGGGACCAGTAGTCCCAGCAAGATATCACAACCTACCAGGGTTTTTTCGGCAAGGCTTTTTCCCTGGTCTGGGGTGGGCTCCCTGGGGTCCCCACTGCCAGGCAAATTGCATCTCAGGCAAAGTGGCCTCTAGTGGAGCCCATACCCATCGCACCAAACCAGGAGTAAGGACGCCCAAGAAGCCCAGCGACTCTTGGAGACAGAGAAGAAAGGAGATACCAACGGATGAATCCTGGGACTCTGATTCAGACGGTACCTCAGTCATAAAGACTTCAGGTGAGGAGGGGGTTGGTGGAGATAACAAGGATCAGACTGAATCTGAGATTATCGTGTGTGGCTTAGCCGTGTTCAGTATGGCTTCAGCCCTTTCTGGAGTAACTCTTTTCCCCTCATGTGAGATCAGCTGGCCTATGTATAGCACTTCTTTTTGAGAATATTGTAACTTCTCTTTGTCAACCTTATATCCTTTTTCAGCCAATATAGTTAATAGCTGAACAGAATCGTGCCTGCATCTCTCTTCTGTCGTGCTGCAAATTAAGATGTCATCCACATATTGTAAGACAACACTTTCTAATGCAATATTGCTTAGGTCCATCTGCAAGACTCTGTTGAAAATAAAAGGAGACTGACAGTATCCCTGGGGTAGCCTCATGCTTTTCAGACGCATTTGTCTGAATGTAAATGACATCAGATCTTGCGAGTCTCGGGGCAATGGGATTGAGAAAAAGGCATTTTTCAAGTCAATCACCATAAAATATTTTACCTCAACAGGTATATTACATAGGAATGTAGCTGGGTTAGGGACTAAAGGGAACTCGGCCTCAACAATATCATTTATTGGGCGTAAATCCAGAATTAAATGGCAAGACCCTCCCTTTGATTTTTTGATAGGGTAAACTGCAGTATTGCATGACGACTCTGACGTCACTAAGATGCCATGCTCCATCATAGCTGAAATTGACTTAAAAATGCCTTCATCTGCCTCAACAGACATGGGATATTTTCGTGCTTTTGGAAGAATGGCTCCTGGCTTCAGTTTAATGTTCACTTCTCCGACTCCTTTCAATAAGCCTACGTCATAAGGGCCTGTGGTCCACACTGAGACAGGCACCTGGGCCATGTCGTCCTCAAAATATTTAGGACGGTTCTGTTCCAACATCATTCTCTGTGGCACTTCTCTTTTGATAATTTTCACCCAAAAAGTGAGGTTTACCTCAACTGCTGTTTCTCCCCTATCTGCTTGCTCGTCAAACAGATCGTCATCAGTGACGTCAGTCAATCTGTATCCTTCTTCAATGGCGATTACTGTGCACCATTGGCAGCCTTCATCATCACAACCGTCGATCAAAGCCATTTTCCCTCGTATTGCGGCTGTGTGTATCATCAAGGGAAATACTTGTCCCTTTTCCTCGTGCATAGGTATTCTTGGCCTTATTAGAAATTCATCTGGGGTCCTCGTGGTTTTCTCAGCAAGGCCTGGCAGCCCTGCCACTAGCACACATATTCAATACATGAATATTTCAGTTTCTAATGGTACAGCCCCCATGGCTGTGTGTCCTGCGTATGCTTTAATCATTTTGCATACGTTCAAATAGTGCATTCCTGGAGTTGAACATACTATGCCCTCCTCTGTGAATGAGATTGTCATGTTTAACTTTGTCATTTGATCTTAACCCAAGATGTTTAGTGGGGTTTGTCGCAAATATAATAGAGGTAAATTCATATCACATTGTCCTATAGAGACTGGAAGTGTGTCGGTAAAAGGAACACGACTTGTAGCTCCTGTGAAACTCTGAGTATTTATAGCATTGCCGGACAAGGAAAACTTGCCTTCACGTATACATGAATGTGTTGCACCCGTGTCAACTAAGAAGGAATATTCTTTATCCCATATAATGACATCCACCCTTGGTTCCTGGTGAGGGTCTGGTGTCACTGATAGGATAGAACACATCAGGGCTCCCAGTGAGCTGTCCTAGTCCATATATAATTTTGTCCCACCTTGTGCGAATGGAATACCCCCATCACCAATGTTACTGCTCATTCCAGGGTTTGCAGCCTGTCCTGCACTTATTGTCTGTGACAGTTGCATCGGCGACTTTTGAGACTGTCCTTGTGGAAAACTCATCAAATTCTGAGATTGCAAGCTTTGCAGTGCTCCTGGCGTTTGTTGTTGCACTGTGTGATTCTGTGCAACTCCATTTCCTCCCAGCTGTAAAAACAGAGGTGGATTCACCATACCTGCTCTTGTTCCTTGGTCATTTTGCAACATGCCTTGACTTCTGCATGTGCGTGCTAGATACCCTGTCATTCCATACAAACAACATACTGGCGGTGGTTTGATTATTTGCCCATTTGACATATCTTGATTGCATTTTGCATGTTTTGAACACCTCCTTGATTACTCTCAAAACCTCCCTGATTGCTCTGCCATCCTCTTCCTCTTAATCGTCTTCCCCTGGGGTAAAACCCAGTATTGCCCTGATTATTCTGCAGTGGATTATTGGCTTGTTGCATGCTCGACCCGTCTGTGCTATTTATTATTGCCCCTTCAAGGGCATATTTTGACAATTTCTTCTGCACTAATTTTGCCTATTCACCCTTTTGTGCAGCTACTTTTTTGCGATTCTTTTCTTGCAGTAGCCTGCAATAGTGTGCGATGGTCAACCGCATCTCAGACCATGGTTTGGCCTCGATTCCTACCAATTTCTTGAGCTGTTTCTGTACCGGATCTGGCAGCCCTTGCATAATATATGGTGGAACACGGCTATAGATTTACCCCAAGATTCCAGAGTGCCGAGTACCGACGTGTCTTGGAAATTCTGGATGTAAAGCAACGGGTCTTCCGACTCCTTCATTTTTCGAGTCATGATAGCTCCCATGTCGGAAGTATCCGGATATAGCAATCGTAATGCTTTCCATACTGCAAATCTGCAATTGTTAAATGGAGCTCCATCATGTGCGTATTAACTGTGGTCACACCACAGTAACCTGCCCGTGTCCACACATCGTCAGCTCTGTCACCAAGTATGGCAATTAAGAGACCTTTGATATTCCCTTTGGCTAAAGTGTTCCCTCCCATCATTTTTTGTAGCTCGTGTATCCATTTTCCGGCTCCCGATGTCAACATTGGAAGCTTATTTTTCAGATCTATGTGCAGGGCTGGACTGGCCTACTGGCCAATCGGCCCGTGGCCGAAAGCGTTGTGCACCAGGGGGCCGGTTTTATAACAAGCCACCCTGGGCCTTTTTTTTTTGTGTGCAATCCTGGTTTTTATTGGTTTTGTAACTTATGTTACTTCAAGTAACGTAAGTTAATTTTTGTGGCAGGGCCCGAGCCAGCTCGCACTAGCAGCGGATTGGGATTGATTGGCTGCAGACCTGCAGCATTCATCAAAGCAAGGTAATACACATGTTGGTTACCTTGCTTTGATGAATTATAAAGGAGGGGCTGTGCTCGCTGGCCTGTTTCAGAGGCCTGGCAATGGCATCTGCCTCCACCGCTGGAGGCGTGGCTGCCGCCAGTCAGGCCTCTCCAGGCTGTGAATTCTAACACTGCAGCCAGCACCCTGGGCTACGAGTGTGGACTGGGCCTGACCTCGCACACTGCACAGACACTGTGCTGCAAGTTGCTTTCAACTTTGCAGGTGCACCGTGCTAACAACAAATTGTTGTTGCACACACTTGCAAAGTTGAAAGCAACTTTGTTGTCTGAATGCCCTGGGGGCTGGGGCTGTAAATTGCCAGGCAGCACTCAGCGCAACAGTTAAATTCAGGGAGGAGGAGAACTGAGGGGAGAGAGAGAGGTGGGTCAGCGACACCTCTCTAGTCAGTGGGGGTGGGGAGAGGTGATGCCTGGGTCTGGGCATTTTAATTTGGGCGCACACACGGTTCCGGAGGCAGTACATCACTGTCACTTGACTTTGTTCGACTTTGCCCTCAACGTGGCTCAGCAGGTGCCTGGCGCCGGCGGCTGCAGTGCCTGCCTAAAGACTGTGCCGGCCCGTGGGGTAGCCGGTGTGGACTCCTGGGCCAGTGGCCCACTGCTGGCCCTGGCCCACATACACACACCGCTATACAGCCCGTCAAGCAGCCCCGGACGCAGAAGAGGCAGGAGGGCATGCCCAAGGTCACATGGAGGGGCAGTCTTTTGCATTCCCGGATTGCCCTTGGTGGCCAAAGAAGAAGAAGTCTCTCCCCGGAACCGTGGCTTCAGATTGTAGCCTACGTGGGTAGCCTCTATGCCTCTCCTTTCTATTCTCCCCTCAACCTACTCTGGAATTCCAGGAATGTCACGTATCCTCAGACACACACACCAAGATTGCAGTTGTTTTAGGATTTAAACCTAACACTTAAACCGGGGAGGCTCATCCCATCTGTAATCCCATCCAGCAAGGGCTACCCGTTTGGTGGTGAGTCATACAAGATATGTTTGTGTGTGTGGGGGGGCGTACGCCACTTAATATTATCCTTTATATAGTAACACCCACCTCAACTATTGATGGTTTAATCTAAACCAGTTATTCTGGTGGGACTTCGCATAGCTGTGAACTATGCAAAGCTTCAGTGCTTGAAGCACACACTGAGCTGTTTGACAAGCATGTTAGCACGACATGTACTGGTGTGCCAGACTGTGTGACAGTTTGCTCCATAGGAGCATAGCATCAGGGTGTTTCTCTCCCCCCCATGCTCGCCCAGGTGCTAGTGCAGACCTCTTGTCAAGTCTGGCAGTGTGCATCAGAGCGCTGGTGCACAAATATCATTTTCGTTGCTTTCCCCTTATTGTTAATTAAGGTTTGCCCAGCACACAGCAATTCATGACAAATGGGTTGCGAGGGCAAGGTCCTCTTCAGGAATCCCCCGAAAACATCTGCATATTAATGATGTGATACTGTTCTGCGTATGTGTGTGCATTTCAAGTAGTCCCTCGTTACTTATAAAGTGGTCTGCTTGTTTTTTTTTTTAACATCCGGCATATTTTCTTCGCATAAAGCACAGTAATAAACTGCATCTATGTTTCCAACAGTAATAAACCTACAACCATACATGTTCCCGTAATCCATGTAGCCGCGCCTACTTTTTTTAAAAAACATTTTTTATATCATTTTTATAACAACACACCAGACAATACAATAATTAGGACTTCCATGTTCAAATCTAACAAGGTAACATGACAAACTATGTTCTTCAGTCCCGCTCCCTCCCGCCCCCTCAACTTGAGCCCTAATGTCTGTATCATCAGCCTGTACATCCTCAGGCGGGTCTATTGTCCTCATCTCATCCGTATCATCATCCCTGTGATCGGGCTTGGGAGGGCCCACCATGCTGGCCACCAATTGCCTCCATTCCATTAGGGGTCTTACCTCCTCCTCACCTCCCCTGTGATCGCTTCGCACCAAACAGATGTTTCAGCCTCAGCCCACTTCAAAAGGTCAGCCCACCACAACTCCATCCTGGCCTGTGAGCTGCCTTCCAGCACATTGCAATCCTCCTTTTGGCCAGGATGTATGCCAGGTCCTTCATCTTGCTAATGTGCCTAAGATGACGTGGCCTAGGGAAGCCTCCTAGCATGCATGCCCAGGCCGACTCCACCTCCAGCATAATGCCTTTTTCCGCCAGGCGCATCTTTAGTTCAGACCAAAACCTCCCCACCTCCGGACAAGCCCAGAACATATGTAACATCCCGGCTTCCTCCTCCCCGCACCTGGGGCATCTCTGAATCGCCTGGCCCCCGAACTTAGCAATCTTACTGGGGGTCAAATATGCCCTATGTGTGACGTATAATTGGATCTTTTGGAGCCTCGCATTTCGGCACACTTTCTTATGATATCTCTGGGCTTTATCCCATAACCCATCCGACATAGGCTCTCCCACCTCATTCTCCCAGAGCTGTCTCAATAGGGACAATTCCTTCCCCACCTTGGACCCCAGTAGCTCGTATATGCGGGATATCTCGTGCCCACCCTCTGAGATGTCATATATCATCTCCATGGTGGCATCCGGTTGTTCCGTGAGCCCCACCGCCGGCCATTTTTCCCGCACCGCTTAACAATCCTGGAGTGGGTTATATGTTGCCCCTTATGCACCCCAGTGTCCTCCATCAATTTCTGGAATTCTAACGCCTCTCCTTCTTGCCATATGTCTTCCAGAGTGGCCAGGCCCATCGGTTCCCAGTACCTACTGACCCCTTGTATCAATTGGGGGTGCTCTCTGCATAGCGCCGCCAACGGCACCAGCATAGAAAACAGAGCCGGGTATCCCACCATCTGCCATGCTCTATGCCAAACCTCCCAGCCAAACACCAACAGCCACGCCATCTCTAGTATCTTAGGCTTAGACAGCCACACCACCTCTCTAAGGAAATAGGGAGCCGGTTCCATGCACAACAGCCTGGTTTCAGCTGTTTCTTCCTCAGACAGCCACCTGTCCACGTATTGCAATTGTCCCGCTAGATAGTATAAATCAAAAATCAGCAGATTTATTCCCCCCTATCATATGAATTCTGTAATTTCCAAAGAGCCACGCTGTTCCTAGAGTTATGCCATATAAAGCCCCTGCACAAGCTGTGGAGACCAGCGAAGAAGCGCCTAGGGATCACATGCAGGATAATTACGAAGAAATGTAATAATCTGGGCAGGACTACCATCTTGCTTAGAGCTGCTCTCCCCATCATGGCCAGGGGCAGTCTGGACCAGAATCCCATGCTATTTTTGATACCTTCCACTGCCCTCACCGTGTTTTGTTTATGTTCTTCTACTGTCGTATGGTATATGTCAATTCCGAGATATTGGAACGACTTGGTTCGCCAGGGTATTGGCAATACCGGCAAACCCCCTGGTGGGACATGTCTATATCTCCCAAAGGGGAACATGCTAGATTTTTTGGGCTTTACTGCTATGCCGGAGAGGGCAGCATAAAGTTCCATCACCTCCAGGATGTATTGTGTATTCTCTTCTGGGAAGCGCAGATACAAGAGCATGTTGTCAGCATAGAGTGAAATGAGATGTGGACCGCCTACAGTGCAGATCCCAATTTCCCCATATTGTTGTCTAAGACAGACAGTCAATGGTTCCAGCGCTAGTATATAGAACATGGGCAACCATGGGCAGCCCTTTCTGGTGCCCCTGCTAAGCTGCCGTTTGTCTGAGATCGTAGCACCCGTTTTAACCCTAGCAATTGGGGAGCTGTATACCATTTTAACCCACCTAAGATACCCGGGATTCATTCCATAGACTTCTAAAGTCGCCAACAGCCAGGGCCACCTTACTGAGTCAAAAGCCTTGACCGCATCAATCGAGATGATCGCCAGCTCACCCGGGTCCTCCTCTGTCCGATCAATAATGTGATGCAGTCTTCTGTGGTTATCAGTTATATTCCTACCAGGGACGTAGCCTGTCTGGTCAGGATGTATCAGTTTGCCAATGACACGCTTAAGCCTGTTTGCCAGCACTGCTGTAAGGATTTTACTATCCTGGTTGAGCATCGATAGGGGTCTGTATGACCCACAGTCTGTGCCCGGCTTGCCTGGCTTTAAAAAGAATGTTCACCGCCTCTCGTAAGGACTCTGGCAACCTGCCTTGCTCATACGCCTCATTAAACATAGCCAGCAACGGGGGAAGCAGCTCTTGTTTGTAGGTTTTATAGAATTCGCTCGGGAGCCCGTCTGACCTCAGAGCCTTACAAGTGGGCAGGTGACGAATCACTAACTCAAGCTCTTCCATTGTGATTGGGGAATCTAGGTCTGCCCGTTCTAAGTCGTCTAAGGTAGGCAGGCCTATGTCTCCTAGTGTGTCCAGAATTTCCTGGTCTCCAGCTCTGCCTGGGTCTTCATAAAGCCCTTTGTAGTATCCCAGGCACTCATCATTTACTCCCTCCTGGGTGTCCAGGATCTGACCTCCCTCCCCTCTAAGTTCCCTGATCGCGGGCCTTGGTGCCTTGCTCTTATATAGCCAGGCCAGAAACCTTCCAGGTTTGTCTCCCCCCGCATGCTGTCTCTCCACACATTTCTTATAGCTTAATTTACATAACCTGTCCCAATGTTCACAACTAGCTTGTTGAAGCTGTCTCATCCCGACCCCATCCTCCCTAGAGGTGCCTCCCCTACGCATAATGTCTTCCAGTTCTTCCTCCGTTCCCCGCAGCTCTCGTTCTATGCCCCCCTGGAGCCCTCTGGATTTCGACATAGCCTCCCCCTCACTACCACTTTGAATGCCTCCCACACAGTTCCCATAGATCGAACACTGCCAGTATTAATCTCAAAGTACTCTGTGATCTCCTCCCTTAAATCCTCCCGGAATCCTGAATCCTGCAGAGCCTCGGCTCTGAGCTGACCACTTCCATCTTCTCCCTGGTGAGGTGGAACTCTTGCAATAGTGCTATGTCAACCCTCATCCTTTTCAGGTACATCATAACTTTATTGCGCTTCAAGTAACTATTGAGGCCCCTAACGTTCCAGGTGACCACTCTAAGGCACCCCAATGCCATAGATACGATATCCTGCCCTCCCTCTCTGCCCTCCCTCCCGCCTGATAAGATTCCAATATTGGCTCGTTACCCACCCGCCCCCAACAAACTCCCCTTCCTTCCTTTTCCCAACAACAAACCCCCACACACTGCCCTTTCCCTCCCCCCAACTCCTCAACCCCAACAAATGCCCAGCTCCATCCCTGGATCTCAGGCAACCCCGCTTCTGGTTCTGCCTCGGTGCCGAAGACAGAAACCCGGCAGGGTGTCATCGGACTAAACCTAACTAAACTACTCTAAATAGGGGTATGAGGACTAGCTCCGCAAGCCTCCCTAGCTGGGTAAAAAGTCTCAGTGCTCACGTATCATGTCCCATTCCAACCTGATCATGCAAGGCTGTGACACCCTTTAATGCCCCCTTCATAGATTACTTATCTCTTCCTTCTCCTTCCCCCATCTGGATGCCCGTCTCCTAGGGGCAGCTCTGCGTGTTGAGCCACCCCATTGCTTCTTCCGGGGTTTCGAAAAACAACGTTCTGTTTTTATGGAACACCTTCAGCTTCGCCGGGTAGAGCAGCATATACTTGTAGCCAGCTTCACGCAATCTTCTTTTCACAGTCCCAAAGTTCATGCGGCTACGTTGTAGCAACAGGGTATAATCTGGGTATGCGGTTATATTTGCTGTTCCTCTTTGTATAGTTCCACCCTTACGGAAGTGTTCAAGGATTCTTTCTCGATTCCGATATTTTAGGATCTTGGCGATCACCGGCCTAGGGGGGGTGTCTGGCGGCAGCTTTCTCATTAGAGTCCTGTGCGCCCTTTCCACCGCGAACCCCTGGGACAAAACTCCCCCGGTTATCTCCTGTAGCAGCATAGATTCAATGAACTCTGTAGGGTTGGGTCCCCCGGCCCCCTCCGGCAAGCATCCCTCCGCCTCCACCGCCCTGCATTCTAGGTTACCCACGCGTTGCACTAGGGCGTGCAGGTTTGCTTTATGTGTTGCACAGTCCGCTGTGTTTGGGCTCACCTTTTTCCAGATTCTCTGTGCGTTCTGCCAGCGACCTGACATCTTGTCGGAGAAGGTTCACTTCTTCCTGCACTGCCCCGACTTTCAGCTCCAGTGCTGCTTTCAATTCAGTCATAGCCAGACCCAGTTTGGTCTCCCAGGCTACTTTCAGATCTGCAATCGCCGCAAGGATCTCCTGATTGGTGCCCATGGTGACTGCGCTCCCAGCGGGGGTTTTATCTTTGCTCCTGCCTCCTTCCGGGCCCGGCGGTGTTCTGGCGTACTCTTCCAGCGTTGTGCCAAAGAATTGTGGGCAAGCCTCCCCTCTCTCCAGCCCCAACGGGATGAAACTGCTGTTGGTGCTTGGCCCCGGGCGGCCCCGGAGGGGTGTCTGGGAGAGAATTCTTAGCTACCGGAGTGGATTGTGCCCTCCCATGTACCAACGTAGCTGCACTCCGATCTTGGTGACACGCCGAAAAGTGTATGTGCTCCTTACTCGGCCTGCCCCATGGCCGTTCACACAAAGGGTGTTGCTGCAGGTCTACATGTTCTTTCTTCTTTGTCCTGGGTGACCGCCATTTTGTGTCTACAGGTCTCCATCCCCGGGATATTCGATCGCCCTTATCTGGTGTTCCCTTGGTTGTGTGGGCTCCAGATCGTCAGCAACTCCACTGTATATGTTCATAAGCTGACGCCTAAATTCCCATCATCAAAGGGCTAGTATAGCTGCACTTTTTCTACGGGTAAATTCAGGGTTGTCCGTTGTACTCTTCTGCTCATACACCCTGGGTCATTGCTTCCACTGTAGGGTACTCTTGGGACCTTGCACTGAACCCTGTGGCACTCCCCAGAGGTTAGGCTCCATAAGCCAGGAGCGTCTGTATCTACTGAATGTAGCAGTGGGGTGTGTCATTGGCGAAATAATCCGTGAAACGTAGCTTCATTTAAGCCTGTGCTGGGCTAGCAAACTGCATAGGCTTATGTATATTGCCTGTTCTCCCCAGTCAGCGCAGGCCTGCAGCCTCCCTGCGCACTTCGTTCAGTAGCCGGGCCTCCTTCAGTGCCCGGCTACACTGTTGCAGTGTGTACTGTTCAAGGAGAGCACTCGCGGCTTTCCGTTACCCGGGCCACAACATCCGTGTGTCCTGCGCTCCCCTTCAGGAGCGTCTATAGGTGTCTGGGTCTGCTCGTGTGGACAGATCCCCACCTAACGTACGCCCCATGCGGGCACTCGCGTTTCCTTTGTGGCCCCCGGCTGTCATCCGCTTCCTTGCCCCTCTGGATCTGCAAGGCAGGCTCTCACGGGCTGCTACGTCTTCGGTGCCCAGGCACCTGCCTTCAACACCCCGCTCACCGCCGATCAGCTGTTCTTCGTGTCAGCCGTTGCAGCAGCCTTTGTTTGCTGAGCCGGCCATTTTGTATCTCGTAACACATAACAGATACACACTTGCAAACACTAGTGCCGCCTGTACACGCCTCGTTAGTCTTCCGTATCTTGTCACCGCAGGCACCAGGGTTTCTTGTTCATGACAATGGGCCTCATTACGAGTCCGGCGTTAACCGAGGCGGTAAAACCGCCTGGTTAACGCCGGACTCGTATTACCATTCCGCCTCCGTGATTCCCGGAATTACCGGGGCATCACAACCCCGGCTTTCCGGGAATCACGGAGGCGGAATGGTGTAAATCCCCATTCCCATTGAGTCCTATGGGACTCAATGGGAATCGGGATCATGGAAACACCGGCAGCATCTTGTAATGCTGCCGGTGTTTCCTCGTCCGCCTGCAGGCGGGCGGTGTTAAACCCGCCAGGTCAGACCTGGCGGGAACATCACCTCCCGCCTGCAGGGGTCGGGATCAGGCGGTCCGGAAACAACGGTGGCGGCGGGTTTACCGCCACCGTTATTTCCGGACCGCAAGGGTCGTCATGAGGCCCAATGTCTTTCAAGCTGTAGACACCCTCTGCAAGCATACTGAATTTACAGGATCATTCAGGATCGATCAGAGCAGTTCCGGAGCACACGTCCTATTACATGGCTCTTAAGCCACGCACCCCAGCCGCGCCTACTTGACCTGCTTTCTGTCACTTGCAGCACCATATTTGTAACGGTGAAACAAAACCAGTGCATACCATAATTATACAAATTGCTCTGTAAATGCTACAGGCAAATGCGTTCGATGTCATGAGTGAGCAGTCGATCCAGTCCACTTTATTATAGTACCATTAGCGCTACAGATACAATGGAATAGGTTATAGTCCAATCTCCCTGCAACACCTCTTGAAACCTAATTTCTTGCCACTGATAAAATGGCTTGTGAGTTCAGCTGACCACATACTTACGTTAGGTAGGTCAGCAGCTATATATTTCATCAGAGCAAGTAACCTCAAAACTGAGATAGTTTTCATTATGCCCATTAGTTGGGATCCACTATGTTAGTCATGTTCCCTCATGTATCAGGCCAAGAATTGATTCCCTTTACTGACAAATTTCAAATTAGCAACTTGTTCAATAAAAATAAAGCCATGCCATGCACCCTCTACGTCACTGACACCCGGGCCACCCACCTGCAAGACATCAAAATGACATGCCAAGAACGTGCCTTTGCTTCTAGACTACTAGACACACTATGTCTATACAGGGTCTAGGGTCGGACTGCGCTTGCTGGGCTTACAATACGCTCGGGCACCAACGAAAAATGTGGACCAGTTGCAAATAGCAATTCGTTCCTTTTGTGACCGAATTTTTGAATAGTACCGAAGGGGGGATTTTATGATGAAACGTAATGCAAATTGCGCAATTTAAAGAATATTGATTCAGCAACAATGATCAAATCTACTAGCCGTAACTAAATAGCCACATGTGGCAGTGTTTGATATGTGCACTAATTGTAGCACTCTCTTGCACCATGTGAACAGCTACTTCGACACATTCTGGTACAACAAAATAGCTGGCGACAACAAGGGACACTCTGGTGACAACCTAAGCTAAGTGATGCAATACCTCATGTGTGTTTATTATGTATTATTTATTATGTATACTGCTATAGACGATATTGTATATGTGTGTAGAGTCAGAAGCAGGGACGTGTGTTTCTATGAGTGTAACAGCTCGCTGCAAGCGTGCGCAGTGGTCAAAACCTTACCCTAACATCCCCAACCTATCAATAACCTCTCCCTAAAACTCATTCCGGTTTCCCTACTTGCCCCTTCCTATCCAACCATTGTCACCCTAACCCTCCTTCCCTGCTGGGGTTGCAGAGCCCTGTGTAAGCATCGACTTGCAGCAGGTCTTAAAACCGCAATGGAGGTGGTTGGTTCATGCCACTCCTGCGCCTCGAAGCTGTGGACCCGTCACAGAACTGTATGCAAACTTATGCTATTTTATGAGTTGGTTGAAATGTAATATTTGAGCATACATGCAACTGGCAACTGGTACTTTCCGGTGTCATCATTTGGTTGTACTGCTTATGAGATGCAATTCTACTGGTGGCAACGAATAGACATGCCTTGAATCTGGTTCTGCAAAATAAGTATTTAGCTATGTGATGATGTTGTTTTTTAAAAAAAAGACAAAAAGGAATGTTATCACTTTCTCAAGCGTTTACACAAAACATAACGTGCAACAGACACATGAACCCTCCATAAGTAGCATTTTCTGTACAGTCATGAATTGCTGCGATTCACGGATGATGGTTCTCAGGGCCACTTTTTTTGAGGTGAGGGGTGGGCCACTTTTTTTGGGTGTCTGGGCATATTTCTTGTCGCTGTCCGACCCTGTCCATGTGTGGCCATGGAATATATTGTGGTCTTGTTCCACCTTTCTCGAGCAACAGAAATTGGGACACATAGCCCTCTCTCTCTTCTCTCATTGTTCTTCTATCTAATGCAGGAGTAATATTCCTGCATCGCTGTCTACCGGGCAATGTCCTTAGCCGGCTCACATAGGGTGATGGAGACACCCCCCTCTGACCGTGAGATACTGCTTCGTGTCGGTCTGACTGTGTGGCTGATCCTGATGCCCTCGGTGCAGACCCACTACAATCTAACCATCTTATCCCTTTCCCTCCTGAGAATCGTTTTTTGTGTCTCCTCTCCTCCTCCTTTTCCTCATGCTCCTCTCTATTTCGGTGTCAGACATAGGGCCTCATTACAAATCAGGCGGTCGGGAAATAACGGTGGCGGTAAACCCGCCGCCACCATTGTTTCCGGACCGCCTGATCCTGACTCCTTCAGGCGGGTTTACCACCGCCCGCCTGCAGGCGGACGAGGAAACACCGGCAGCATCACGAGATGCTGCCGGTGTTTCCATGATCCCCATTTCCATTGGAATGGGGATTAACACCATTCCGCCTCTGTGATTCCTGGGAAACCGGGGTTGTAATGCCCCGGTAATTCCGGGAATCACGGAGGCGGAATGGTAATACGAGTTCGGCGGTAACCAGGCGGTTTTACCGCCTCGGTTACCATCGGACTCGTAATGAGGCCCATTGTCTGCGCCCAACTCATGCAACTTCTTGCATCCTCTTTGCTCCTACTTATTCCCAACCTATCTAGGGACAATTCTCTATTTCCACTACTTCGGGAGATGTCCTCAGTATTGTAAAGCTGAGTGCTCTCCAGGCGCTCGTCTTCCCCCTCACCTTGGGGTACTTGTTCTAGTCCCATTTCATCATATATTCTATCGATTGTCTCTCCAATGCTTCTGGTGTTGAAGTTATCCTCGATATTCGCCCTAGATGTACCTGGTACTGAATCGTACTCACGAAATAATTCTTCTCTTTCTTCCCAGTCTACTACTGGCTCAGGTTTTTTAACCTCCCTTTCCAGATATTCGAGATTTCATGCTCTCTGTCTTCACTTACGTTCTACATCGTCATCAAATTCTCTGCGCTTCCTCGCTTCTTCTCTGACCCTATCTTCTTCCTCTTTCTTTGCATCTCTATGTTCATTTGCCCCTTGGATTTCCTCATCCCTTTGTCTCTTTATTCTTTTCTGCCGTATCCTATGTTCTTCCTCTATCCTTCCCTGCTCCTCTCTGTCTTGATCATTGGCTGCTCTCTGTTTACGATCGCATTGCCTTTCCTGCTCTTCGCGATAAAACTGCTCTCGTCTCTGCCCATCTTTTTTCCTTATTCTTTCATCTCTCAATCCTTTTTCTTTTTCCTTCTCTTTTCTCTGAAAATCATCTAGCTTCTCTTTTTGTTTCACATCATCTATGCCTTTACCATCGAGTTTCAATAAAATCTGACCTCCCATCCTTTTGTTTTGTATGAATGCTATCTCATCAGTTCTATCCTCATTTCCTTTCCATCTTTTGCCTTCTCTTTCTGTATCGAGAGATGTACTTGCTTGTGTCTCGTCTTTTCTCTCATTCTCACGTCTCTCCTTGTCCCTCTGGACTTTGGAGGTGATATCTCCATCTTTATCTTTGTCTAGATTTTCATCACTACTTTGCATAGGTGACTCATATGCCGGGTTGCTATACTCTGTGGCTGCTTTAAGTTCTCTGAGCGGGTATAACCTCTCGCCGTTACTGTGTTCAATTTTCGTTTCAGATGGGGCGAGTGGCGCTGAGGGTGTCTCATCTCCCTCTGTGCATACATTAAGTATCCAATCTAATGGTGACTCCTCCACTTTATCCTTTTAGTACATTTTCCACAACTCTAGACTAGCTAGGCGTTTGTCTAACGTTTTGCCCGTGTATGTGGTGTGCAAATATGTTGTCATGTGCTATAGGACTGTTTTAGATAACGATTCACCCTGGAGCCACGGCATAAACATTTTGTTTGCGGTTCCTTTAACCCATTCTGCACTGTACTTTGTCAGCTTAGGTGCATGTTTTGGCAACTGTTTGCACAGATGTACTAATGGAGTCATGTCTTCCATAATTAAATCTGTTCACTTTCTCTTTATATGACACTTGTTATGTCTTTCGTTATTTAAACACTTTCAATAGTATGAGCGAACACCAGTCGTCACAAGTTACAATCCTGCTTTTCCCACATTTTATATCTTCTATTTTACTCAATAAACATCAGGTTGTATTCTACAATATTTCAAGTATCCAATTGCGTAATTTTTATGCTAGTTCCGTGACGAAATTTTTTCGTCCTATGACGTCACAACAAATAACACGTAAAACAGACGTACATAGACTAGACAAACTCCACCTGGTTACACAGACCTCTGCCTCTAATATTACCCCGACATGGAGTTTAAACTCATCCCTTTCACAAGCGTCTTTTACCGCTGTGGTGCATCATTTGTTCCTCTTTTATTCAGGACTATGGATGCAAGTTTTTTCTAGCCGCTATATTAAAGCGTAGGAATTAGGCGAATCCTCTCTCTTTTTGGGTGTCCCCCGGTATCCTCTCTCTTCTCGGGTGTCCTCCCCGGTATCCTCTTTTACTACTTTTAATCACCCTTTAAGTCACTATTTCCTTTCCCATATATATATATATATATATATACATACATCCTACTCTACTTCTGACTACATTTTGTTTTCCCGCCTCCCTCCGTTACCTTTCCCCCACTTGTTCTAAGGCATGCACTTTTGCCAAAACATTGAGTCTTTTTCACTCACCGTTCGCATATTTCCTCTCTGGATGCTCGGGATCACCGCCTTCGTCACCACCTCTTCTGACGTTCACCCGCTCAGCTGCCCGTAGGAGTGGGAAGGGGTTATGTGGGGAAACACAGGTCCCTTCAGACCTCTGTCTGCAGATTCTACTTTTTACTCTAACCACTGTCTACGGGGAGCTTCACGGTCTACTCAGCCGGGTGACAAAGGAGTCGTGATATTGTCGAGGACCTAGAGTTACTTTATGTCGACGGTCAATGGGTGTCTTATCTAATTGATAACCATCCGATCTCTGCTACCAAGTGTGCTCCGAGACCCCCAACAGGCCCATAGAGTCGGGGTTTGCCCAGAAGCACGTTAAGACAACATAGACAACATAGCAGGACCCGTGATATGGATGGGGGTGCAGATTAATTTTCCAACACCAAATCAATACTGACAACTCAACTGTTTGGCAAAGGGAGGCCGTTTAATGACAAGTACAAAAAACAGGGAGTCTCATGAATATCAGCGTGATCTTCTCTCTCGCTTCACAACTCCAACGAACTTCATAAAACACATACCATTTATACTGAAAACTCATCATCATTGACATGTAACACTTAAAAGTTGGCATGCAATTTTATTGGTTCAGAAAACGTAACTTTAATATAGGTACTATATCTGTATACAGTAACGAAGTAAGGGGATTGGGTAAACACTGTCAGGTGGGGCATCTAAGCCCTTCCTTCAAAATGGCTACTGTAGAGGTCACTAAAAGTATGATGTCCTATTGGTTCTACTAACTATAGGACCCTAGATTACTTGCTCCTTTGTGATTGGGTTGGCACCAACCCTACTCATACTTTTCCACTTTGATTAGCAGTACGCAGAATGGTCGGCCAGGTAGCTCCCCCGGCCTTTCTCCAATTATTGTTACAATCAATCATCACTTTAGTGGCCATGTGTCAATTATTTCACTGTGGTTGGCCTCGAAACTGCATCTCCTGTCTCGAAAAGTTTTGATATATTCGCCTGGCCTGCTGCCATGCGTAGGTGTGAAAGTCTCACTTCTGCTTGCTCGGCTGGCCACGTGATTCAGACACTGTGAATTTGCCTCTTCTTCGTGTAATTTGTGTATTTGATTTCCATTTCACCCACCACCTGCCTTCGATTTCTTATCTTGACCTTTATAGCAGAATGTTCTGTTCTTTGCTTCAAAGCTACTGTTTGTCCATTTTGACTGATATGACATTGGTTTTCCTGGCGCGATTTACCTCTGCTGAGTTTTGTTTCTGCTGCTTATTCTTGATTTTGCTGAAGATGAAGTTCTCCTCGCATGGCCTTTCGTACCCTTTGGGTTTATTCTGCTTCTTGTGCAAAGTGGAAATATACTTATATAACGTGATTCCTTTGAGGTAGATATGTATAGGTGGTGCTTGCCGCACGATTTTCTTAGCTTTCTTGCGGTTCCAAGCATATGTACATTCATAAACTGGTTGAATATCTTCATCATGCTCATGGCTTAAGCTTCTTACATTTGACATCGTCCTTTCACTTTAGGTTCACGATATCCCTAGCCCATGGCGCTTTCGTCTTTTTATGTCATTCTCTGGTCGTCATATCTTCTGTATATGAGTCAGTCCGGGTTCTCGTGATGTCACCATTCGTCTTCCATTAAGACCTTTTTGGTTTCTTCAGGGACTGTACTTAGACGATCTTCATTTCGTTTCATTTGTTGATATGGCTTTCTCAATAGGTACCTTACTGTCTATGGTTTCCTTGGTATCAGTACTTCAATAGGTGCTGTTCTTCTGATAGGTACTGGACAGACCCCCACTGTGGCTCTCTGCTGGTTTATTTGCTCATCATACATCACATATTTCAGTGTGAACGTTCCTGTTACGTCGAAATGGTTGGAGTGCGGGCTATACTTGGGACCTCCTCTACACTTCCCTTAGCTTCATGATCATCTGCCGGTCAAAGACTTTCGACTGTATAGAGAATTGTACTAGACCCCTGTATGACCACTTTGACCCTCTTTTCGCCTTTCCCAAGGCCTTCTGGTACTGGTAGTTTCTACAATTGTGTAATCGCCCAGAGTTTTTCGAGTGAGCCCCCGCGTGGTGCCTGGCCCATCTGCAACTAGCTTTCCCCTTTTATATTAACAGTTCTTTGCATATTCTGCCATCTGTCATTTGCTACTTTTGTTCAACACAGTTTGGTTTCTTTATCTGTTCTCCCCTCGACTCACCAGCTGTCATGAACCGCTTGCCATTCTTCGTATCGGGAGTTAAGGCTGGTACCACGGTAGCAGGCATCTCCCTCTGTCCTGCTTACCAGCATAGGCACGGTCCGTGTACCGTTGACATCTTCTGCAACACACGTGAGCTATTGTTGGCGGTCTTACAATTCCTTCCCCAGAGGTTTCACTGGCATTGGTCAGTAAAGGCAAGGTCGCTTCTTTCCTTGTCACCCTCTCGGTTCACTGCGTCTTTCTCCTCCTCTTGAACTGCCTTGCCTGGATAGCTGTCTCTTCATCCAGTCTGCCTTGCTCATATGGTGCTCCCACCTTTTATCCCTGTGGGGAACGGAAAGGGCCGTCAGGTGTGTGTGATTCTGGTCAATTGCCTGACTTTGCCTGACCCTGGTGTTGGGACATGTCAGATAAACGGCTCTGGTGTTTGTCCGTCGTCTTTCGTAGTGTGCAAAAGTGTCATGTCAGAAAAGGGGGGTAGAGTGTTTGAATATCCTACAGGATAAGATGGGGAAAAAGGTGTTATAAGAAGGGGAATACTGGGCCTCACCCGTCAATGTCCCCCTCCACACCCTGAGGAGACCCATCCAGGTGATCCTCCCTCACTGGTCCACCCGCAGGAACTGGATCCAATAGCGATGGGCATGTCCTGGCCACCTGGATAACACATGTCATGTACGGGCGTACGTTCACCTCCAAAACACGGTGCCGTAGCCCTTTAAGAACTCTACAGCCAGGTGCCTGGAAGTTGGCATGGCAACGCTGGCGTCCTCTCTATCCCTCCTACAACTGACGCCGAGCAACGCGCCACGTGACTTGCCCCTTTTTAAGCACCTCCCTTTTTCTGCCCGGTGCTTCTGATTATACATTAGTGGCGTTACGAACTTTGTATTGGGATATTATTGTACATTGTTTCCTGTTGCTCTGTTTCCTTCCATTCCCCCTTCGCCGCTTGTACTCATAGACCTCCTGGCTCCTCAACCCGGATCGCTGCTTTGAACTGCTTGTGGAACGTTTATGCCTCATTTTGCCTTGACTCCTGTTTTGACCTCGGACCACTATCGGATTCCTTTTGCCTTCTCCCTTTGAACTACGTTACCTTGGCGGCTTCAGACAACGTCTGTGTCAGAAAACGGTCCCGGGTTCGCAACATCCCTCCCATTACCCTGTCCTCTCGCAGGCAGCAGCAGGTGCTCTTACCGGATGAAATACGGGGGGGCAGCGGTGTCTTGTCCACGAACCGTCTTTTGCAGACACGTTCGTCGGAAACTGCGTTTCCGACGCCTTGTGTGGAAGTTACCATGGCGATTACGGCAGTGGGCATGTTCTGTCCCACGTGATTCCATACGCAAGGGGTCACGTGATCGACTTATTGCCGGTAGTCCGGTATTTAACTCACCCTCGCCCTCCAGTCGCTGCTTCTGATCGTGTTTGACAGCAGCGTTTGTTCTTGCTTGGATTTTCTGGTACTTTTTGACCTTGGACTACGTCTTTTGGATTTCTCGTCCGGATTACCCTTTCTTGTAGTTTCTAGGAATTTTGACCCCGGATCGTTCTAGGATTGTCTTGCCCAGTGATTTTGTGTTGTTAGATTCTGGACCTCGGAGGTTGGTGACCGCTTCCTCTCTGATACTTTCTGCGTGTTTCTCCTCTATTCTGGCACTTGTACTTGTTTGCTTGTTTTCTATCTCTCCTATTATTCTTGTACCTCTGTCCATTCATTCGGTGTAGCTCTCAGGCGTCCTCGTGCCGGCGGGCACAGGTTTAGGTGCTGGACTAGAGACTTCCTTAGCACTTTAATTGTCCTCGTGCCGGCAGGCACAGGTTGAGGTGCTGGACTAGAGACTGCCTTGGCACCGTAGGCGTCCTCGTGCCGTCGGGATAGGTGATTGGTGATTTGGAGGACACGAACCTTGAACTGGAGTGTATTTCCGAGAGATGACAAGGACAAGTACTCGCCTGGGATCTCTCACACCCTAAGAACACTGGTAAGAACCTTCTACTTTTCTTGCCATTTTTCTGTACCTTTTGTTACCTCTTCTGCTAAATACCTTTTTCTTGTGGTCTACAGAACTCATCAGCCTTGAGGACCAATTTATATGGAACTTCTTTGGTTAATGTCACGTTTCTCTGCAGGTTAGTCTTCTGAATATTGTATAGCATTATTAGAGAGTTCTATAAGAGTTGGTAATTAGTTGTATTTTTCTGCAGTTATTGCGAGTAACCTGGATGTCCTCATTTTTGTGAAGCGGTTGCGGTTCCAACGATTTTACAACATCTTTCGATCAATTAGTTTCTCAGTCTGTCCTCTTGTACCCCTGAGAATCACATTGATAGGAAGAATTCCTTACTTCACGACGTGTCAACAAAGGGCAGATATCTAAGGAGTTTGACAGTCTGCCTGCTGCACCCCTTTGAACTACCTTGGCAACTTCCGGACTCCGTCTGCCTGCTGCACCACTCAGCATTTTGCTCCTTAGAACTGCTTCTGGATTTCTCCTTTGGAATCGTTGGCTATTAGGACTTGTTGAACTTGGGACTTCCTCGCTGGTTCAGTACACGGACTAGAGACTTCCAGTGTGTACTAAGGCGTCCTCGTGCCGTCGGTTCAGGTTGCTGGATTAGGCGTCCTTGTGCCGTCAGGACAGGTTGTTGGACTTCTCTCCTTCTGTGGATTTGCATTGGACCTTCCAATTTCCTGCTGCAGGGATTCACTGTCAAAGAAAAAGAAACTACGGTAAGCCATTACTAGCTTCTTGGGGAATTGCATTTAAGAGGGGGAGGAGGAGTCCGTGATCACTCCAGAATAACCAAGCAGTAAGGGTACAGATCCTTGTGACTACCCCTTGTCTTTTCTTGGGCATTTGGCTCTGTTCGCATTTAGAAGTTGGTTGTACATTGCTCTTGTGGTGCATTAATCAAAAGCGCTTCACTTGCAGGTCCAGCGCCTACATCATTGGTGTGTCTATCCGGTATGCCGCCCATACCTTCTCCTCTGGTATCTGGCATCACTGTATCTTGGCATCGCGGCACCTGGGATTCCATTGGCATCCCTTATTTTCTCTGATTGACCGCTCTGGTTCCTTGTTTTCAACAAACCAGAGGGGTACATCAGGAAGAAGAATTCTTCGGCTACACTACGTGGGCAATCTGTAACCTGACAACACATCCCGGGGACTAGTACGTGAGGGACCATCAGGTTTCTCACCACAGCTCACAAGTGGGACAGGGGAGGTAGGGGCACTTATATAAACAGAACTCACATTTCAAAGGATTTTATGACTCAATTCCCACAAGACTGAAATCATGGTCACACCCAATGACGAGGTAAAACAGCCAGCACATTCCATTGCCCACTGTGAGGGGTCAGAAATGCACGACAGACACAAAGGTATAGTTTTCTCAAAGTTTGCCATTTTATTAAATAAAAAACGGGTAAGATAAATGCTTATCTTTCCCTATTCTAACAAGGATGTCCCTGCCTATGTGAGAAATCTGAGGGTATCCTCACTCCTATTCCCCTTGGATCCCTTGCTTGGGTGGCCAGGGAAGGGCCATCACTCTTGGATCCTGACCCTGGTGGTGGAGAAGCAAGGGAGGGTCCTCGGGTATTGGGAAAAGGGTACCCAGAGGCGAGACATGGTATCCCTCTTTTCCCTGTGAAAACCAAAATAACCGTCCCCCAGTCTTTATGAACTATTGTATAGCAGTTCCCCTCAATTTTCCTCCTTCAACCTTCTGCAGTACTGGGACTAGGAAGAAGCAATTAGGAGTAGTGAACACCAGTGGATAATTTCACCACTCTAGTACTGAGACGAGAAAGATACCTGCAGAGTGCTGTAAAGGTCAGGCATGCCACTCTAATTGCAGTCAGGCAATGCCAATTTGGAATCCACTCCTGTAACCTGTCAAATGGTTGCAGGTTTATAAGAAGGGAGGAAACTAGCAACACAGAGACGAGCAAGGAGGCCTGTGTGGGAGAGTCCAGCAGGTAGTCCCGCTTGTGAAGAGTGAAAGGAAGGCATGGTATCAAAGTAAAACGGATACAAGTGACCACAGTTCAAGGGTGTTTATTGAACTTTATCAAGGGTGTGATAAACGCCTCTCTAAACCTAAATCTAAAGATGAGCGCAAGCTATGACTATCAAATAATTATAAAGCAGTCCTAGTGGAGTTTTGTCAAAATAAAAGGGCCTATAATAAAAAACCTATTGCCAATCCTTACCGCTAATTTACAAATAGTGTGGTGAAATGTTCATGAAAAAGAAACAAGTGTTTGCAAAATGATAAGTTAGGATGTTCAGGACTTTGGCCTCCCCTTGCCCACGTATTCAGCAGGGCACAAGGTAGTTCACTTGAGCATAGCACACACTTGGGCTTCTTCGGCACGAGGACACAGTTCCATTACCAACATCAGGGCCTTCTGTGCTGAAGTCTCTTAAGCTATCAAAGTCTCTTGATTTAGAGGGCCTGATGTACCAAAATGAAAAAGTTCCTTTACAAATATTCAAGTCGGGTGAATCACTCTTCACCCTGGATCCCACTCAGCCTGGCTCAGATCCCTTTTCTACCACAATCTTTAGTTTGGATCCCACTCTTCCGGGCTCAGGTCCTCTTCTTCAATGCTTATAGAATATCTTTTCTCAGGTGACTCACTGTTCACCCTGGATCCCCCTCACAATTAGTCTCCCTCAGCCGGGCTTGGACCAATTACAGTTAGTATTATCTATCGAAGACTTTCAAATGTACACAGGGTTTGGCTTGGCCCGTTGCAGGACTACTTCGATTTCACAGTCCACAATTTTACACTCTCAGTTGGATACCTAACAGAGACTTTCGAAGGAGCACCCACATGGTACTGGACCACTCTGTATATGGCATATACCTTGGTTTCAAAAGTTCAGTCACTCCTCGGATATTCAATTATATTTGCGTTGCTCATTACATACGCCTTACACTCTGTTGGTTCTAACACAGACCGGTCTGCTATCAGTCTCCCAGACTCAACGGCTGTGCTGACTTTACTGGAGTGGCTTTGTTGTAGGAGCCAATGACAGTACGACATCGACAATCGCTCCTCCCCACTTCGGCTACCGATACAGCAGAGCCCCGGGTACTTTCGACACACAATGCACCTTTCTTCAGCTTTAATTCCTGGTCCTATATTTCTTATTCTTGAGGGTTCATGAAAGTGGTGATTTTCTTCCTCTGAAAAGGCCAAGGGCAATTCCCTCTTTGCAACCCTTTCTGGTCTTTCCATCTTTCTCCTCGTATTAAACTGTCATCTCGGAACTGCTGCTTCCTTGTGTGTTTTGCCTTGCTCCGAGTGTGTTTTTTGGGCTCTTCCTTTTATCCATTTGGGGAAGTTTGATGGAAGTCAGGTGTGTGTAATTATTGGTAATTGCCTGACTCTGCCTGACCCTTGTGTGGGGACATGTCAGGTATACGGCTCGAGTGTTAGTCTGTTTTCTCTCAAAGTGAGATGTCCGTGAGAAAGTGTTTGTGTCGGGAAAGGGGTGGTGGGTGAGTTCCTAAGTATCCTACTTGGTAGGCTGGGGAAAGGGTGTTATAGGAAAGGGCATACCGCGTCTCACCATCCGGTGTCCCTGTCTTGACTTGACTCGTCGTGAAGAATACATGGGCCTCTGTCCCCGAGTTCCACACAGAGAGAAAGAAAACTACTCCCTGTGCGAGCCTTGAGGCCACAGGTGGTTGTTGTTTCACAGGACCAGACGCCGCCGAGGACCCCAGAGCTGTGGAATGAATTTAGGTATTAGTACAAACAAGCACAGTACTGACAACAATGTAACTGTTATTGAAAAAGGGCTTACCCAAGGGTGATTTTACAACTGTAAGGAACTCTGAGGTTGTGGTGCAGTGAAGTGTCAGCAATCCTTAAAGCCAGGCGCCAGAAAATTCAGCGCTGGCTACCACCTGATGATTCTTGGATGTATTCTTAATACTGTGGTCCGTAGCAGTTCAAGGAACCCTGAAGACCGTAGAACACTTGACAAAGCAGAGAAGGGTAATCCAAAACAATCCGTTAAAAGTTAGCCAAAGTCCAAAAGTCCGTAAATCCGAGCAGAAACCAAACATCAAATCCAAGGAGCAAGAATAATCAGTCCGTAATCCGTAGGCTTGAGGTCTGTATTCAAATTAATCCAACGTGAATCGAGAACCCCAAACAGTGTCGTGAAACAGCTGTGAAGCGGCAATTGGTTCAAAGTGCGCCGCTTTTATCCCTGCCGACTCCTGATCACATGAGCGGAAGTCAGGGCACGTGACCGGGAATTCGGCCCGGAACCAGGAAGTGGTTGCCGCCGACTGCTCCTGCTCCAGCCCTCTCGCAATCTCCATGGCAGCTGCCACTGGAAACAAGGGAACAAATAATATCTCCCTCTGACAGAGCCTGGAAGCTGGTGATGCTTCCCTCGCACCACAGGTAGCGTGACCATGTGAAGGGCTGACTGTGACTTGGAGAGTCTCGCTGTGTTAAGTGTCAGGGAGTCCCTGGGGGTATGAGTGTTCTGTAAGGCAGTGTGCCTGACCGTCCTACTGCGCATGACAGTCCCACTCCCACTCCCTAAAGAGCCCTCATCCAGGTGATCCTCCCACACTGGTGCACCCCTAGGAACTGGATCAAAAAGCGATGGCCGTCTCCTGGCCACCTGGATGACAGATCCCTGGGACTAGCGGGTGAGACACCTTCTGTCATGGTACTTTCCTTGGCACCAACAACAAAGCAGCATCAGTGAAAGCAACACAGCCGATGAGTTGGGGGAACGGATACAAGACCGGTCTATGTTGAAGCCAAGGTTGCAAGAGACAACATTGTATGGTGAGCTCTAGAATAAACATTGTATGAAACTGTCAAAATCACTATTAGACTCAGAAATGAGCTCCTGTTCCTCAAAAGGGCAAGAGAAAGCCGTACATGAACACGGCAAGGGAAGAGGCGCGGAGTGCACCGACAGCTGAAAGGACAAGGGAGAGAGAGAGAAACGGAGTAGAAGGGAAGAAAGAGAGATACTGTCATGATCCATAGAACGCGTCCCTTTTGGACTTCCTGGTCTCTGTCACAACGGGGCTTGCACTCCTTGGTACTTCCAACATGGCCGTCTAACGTGGTACGCTCTCCACCAGCCTCCACGTCAGATGTAGCTCATTCTACAACGAGACCATGCACCCATGACCCCGCGCATCTCAACACTACTGCTCGCAGTGGCTAGACATGTGCTCCGTAGTTCGCTGTAACTAATCTCTTGTTTCCTGGTTCCCGGACACTCGATTTCCCCCTCTTCCCTTCCTCCCTCCTTACTCTGCATTGATTCCCGGATCTCGTGTACCGCCTCCGAGTACACCTCCCTCGTTTCCTGGACTTCCCGGAGACTCAGAGTACCCCGGGACGCTGAACGCATGCTGGATCCAGAAGAGGCTCGCGCGGGCTTGTACAAAACCCGATCCGTACGCAAGAAGGCTCCTTCCAAGAATTCCTGCAAGGATCGAACTCAGGTGAGAAAGGGGGAAATCCGTGACAGATTGAGACGACAAACGACCGAACTTGAATCGGACATGGAGGTGGCCGTTCAGGATCTCATGCGTCGCATGCAAGAATTAACGACCGTGGTGCAGAATCTGAAAGCGGAAAATGCTGCATTAAAACAATTAATTGGGTCTGCAAAAACCCTTTGTGGATTCCTTGACTCCAGTTTAGTCCACTTTACCTTTAAGCCCTACTACTTTTCTACCCCCAGGGCTAAGGTGGGCTTTATAATTTCGCACCTCTCCGGAAATGCACTAACCTGGGCCACTTTCTGGAGATGCCCTCCTGGATGATTACGACTGATTTATACAGGCCCTTAAGAACATGTTTGACTGCCCAGAACAGGTCTTTAGCGCCCAGGAACGTCTACTTGATTTGCAGCAAGGTTCCCAGGACATGCTTACGTATGTAACACGATTTAAACAATTGGCTAAAGAAGCGGATTGGTCCTCAGAAGCAGGCTTTAATCTTTTCCGAAGGGGGCTAAATGAAGACATCAAAGATGAACTAGCCAGAGTGGCTCGCCCAAGTTCATTGCAGGCCCTTATGGATCTCGCTATGCAGATAGACTTTCGTATCCAGGAAAGGAAGGCAGAGCAGAAGAAAACCAAGATGCCCTTCCAGAAGGTTTCCATTGAGACCTTCTCGAAGTCTGACCCTACTCCTGCCTCTGTTAACGATCCAGAACCCATGCAATTAGGGGCTTTCCGTGGACCCATATCCCCGCAAGAAAGGATGCGAAGGATCCACATGGGGTTATGTATGTATTGTGCCTCGGATAAACATCTAGTTAGAGAGTGTCCTCTAGCCCCTCCACGGCATTCGGGAAACGCCAGCTCCCGGTCCTAGATGGAGCAAGGCTTCGGGAGAGAGATGTTTGCTCCAGATCTATTCCATCCTTGAACTCTCCTGGACAGAACAACCTAGTGATTCTACAGGCCTTTCTATCACCATCCAAGAATGAGACCTACCCCATTTTGGCCTTGGTGGATTGTGGGGCCATGGGGATATTCATAGATCAAGATTGGGTCTTTAGCAACAACATTCCATATGAAACTCGAGGCATCATGCAACCTGTGGAGGCGATCGACGGAAGACCTCTTCCTTCAGGACCCATAACCTTACAGACCAAAGAGATCCAACTCTCGATAAACCATCATCAAGAGGTGATCAAATTTGACATCATAAAGTCAGCTCATTACCCAATGGTACTGGGTATGCCCTGGTTACGGAAGCACAACCCATATCAACTGGGCAGCAGGATCCTTGTTTCTTGGTTCTGAGCATTGCATGGCTCACTGTCTATTCCTGGATTCCTCCTCGACATCTTCCGAAGGCACGCCAACAGACCAGCAAGGCCCATTCATGGTTTCAAATATCATACAGGTTCCTAAGGCCTATCAGGAATACGCTGACGTGTTTTCAACTGCTATAGTCCAGGCCCTACCCCCTCACAGACCTGAAGACTGCGCTATTGATACAGAACCTTCAGCAGTGATCCCCTTTGGAAGTATGTTCATTTTATCCGAACCAGAAAAAAGGGCCCTCCGAGAATACTTGGATACCAACCTTGAAAATGGCACCATAAGACCATCCAAATCTCCAGCTGGAGCTTCGTTGTTTTTGTTCCCAAGAAAGACACTAAAGAGCTTAGACCTTGTTTTGATTATCGTGGATTAAATCAATGCACCCTCAAGGACTACTACCCATTGCCCTTAATCTCAGATATCCTGGAAGCGGTGAGAGGAGCTGTAGTATTCACGAAATTGGATCTCAGGGGTGCCTACTATCTGATCCGTATCAGGGAAGGAGACGAATGAAAAACAGCCTTTAGAACAGCTTTTGGTCACTTTGAATACCTGGTCATGCCCTTCGGACTCGCTAATGCCCCAGCGGTCTTCCAACGTTTCATGGATCGGGTGTTTTCTGACATGCTGTTCCTCTTCGTCATAGTTTACCTGGACGATATCTTGATTTACTCCAAGGGCCATCTAAAGCATGAAGAACATGTTAAGGCAGTTTTACAATGGCTACGTGAACACAAACTCCTAGCTAAACCCGAGAAATGCCTTTTTCATGTCTCTACTGTTCACTATCTAGGATTTGTCCTTAGTCCAGAAGGAATTGGAATGGACCACTCAAAGGTAAAAGCCATACTAGCTTGGCCTCTTCCCACTACCGTGAAACAGATTCAATCCTTCTTGGGGCTTGCCAACTTTTACCAGAAATTCATACCGTCCTTTTCTGAGATAGTTCAACCGATCATTGCATTGTTGAAGAAAGATACTCCCTTTCTCTGGACATCAGCTCAAGATAAGGCATTCCACCGATTAAAAGCAGAGTTTACTCAAGCCCCCATCCTAACTTAACCTGATATTAATCGACCATTTCTAGTGGAGACGGATGCCTCTAACTATGCCATAGGAGCAGTGCTAAAACAGGAATTCGAGGACAAATTAGAACATCCCATTGCTTACCTTTCACGAACCCTGACTCCCAGCGAGACTCATTATTCCGTCTTGGAAAAGGAGCTGTTAGCCATCCGTCAAGCCTTCACAGAATGGCGTCATCTACTTCTGGGAGCTAAACATCCTGTTCAGGTCCATACGGACCATCAAAATCTTCAAGTTCTACAATCCTTGGAGTGTAGGAATAGTCGTCAAGCCCGTTGGGCCTTCTTCTTTGCCCAGTACCAGTTCCACATCCATCATGTCCCCGGATCACAGAACATAATTGCTGACGCCTTATCCCGACGTCCCGACTACGAAACTCTTAAAGATCGGTCCTTCCCAAAGATGTTTCCCCACACAATTTTTGTAGCCCAAGCAATCAGTCTCCTGGAAGACGTTCGGATGCAAACCCACTCCTCTGAGATCTGGAAGGCATTTACGGGGAAAAATCGTTGGAATCTTAGAACAAGAGACGGGTACCTGTTTAAGGAGAATGGCCAGGTCATTCCCACACGGAGACTACAACAACGGATTATTAACCTCTGTCATGATACCCTACACTCCGGACATCGTGGCGTCACCAACACCCTCCGTCTCATACAAAGACAATATTGGTGGCTTAAAATGTAAACTGACGTTCAACGGTACATTCAAGCCTGTGAAGTCTGCAATCAAAACAAGCATGATAACAAGAAACCGGCAGGTCTCCTACTTCAACCTACGCTAACGTCTAGGCCCTGGGAATTCATCGCTACAGACTTTATTGTGGAATTACCACCATCCAGAGGTTACACGACTATCATGGTCACCATTGATTTATTCACCCACATGGCTTATTTTACACCATTGTACAAATTGCTGTAACGCTCACCTGGCTCCCACGGAGGCGCTGGTCTAGTCTGGGTTGCTGTGGCCTCTTCAAGCGTGATGCGCAGAACTCGGACCACCGATTGAACAGGACCCCCAAATCTTGCTTGTCTGGCCCGTAGGAATATCCTTCTGCAGATGAGAAAGGGGATTAACTGTCTGCAGAATAGTGTGCTTGCTCCCCCCTTTCCCCCTTCGTTCTTCTCTGACTTCCTCCAAAACCCCCGGTTTAAGCTCACCTTATGGTTTGGAAGGATGAACTCTCCATCCTGCTTCTGGTGCAGGGGCGCGCATTCGTCCAGTTACTTCACTGGTTTTCAGAATGGCGCTGGCAAAATCCACTTGACTTTTCTGAGCGATACGCCGTAAGTATGAAGATTCAAAAGTTCAAGTGTGAGCCTCTTTTTATGTTGTCTTCCTAACCTATGATCTGTCCTTTATTTCAGGTGCAGAACAAAGGCGATGCGTTGAGGGGTTAAATTGCCGATGGTAAATCCAGGTGAGTTAGTGATTATAATTCCCCAGTAATGTCTTTTGTCCTTTCCCCATAGGGGCCGGGGTGCGGTACCTGCCAACGAAGCGGCGCCGACCCGAAATGTGGAATGGTTCACCAAGAAAAGCCGGTAAGTATTATGGCTGAAAATTCGGCTTTCCTCCTGTGTTCCCTCTGCTCACCTTTTGTCTCTTCTTCTCTCCCCTAGGTGCAGAGATGTGGCGACCGGTGCTGACAGCCGCGATGGAGCCGGGAGATGTCTCGAGGACAGGTGAGTGAAGCATGGCGCTGCAGCGAGCAACTGTAACGCTCACCTGATTCCCACGGAGGCGCAGGTCTGGCTTCGAGTGCTGATGCTTCTTCAATGGTGAAGCGCAGGACTCTGAAGATGGACAGGAAGGGCCCTCTACTCTGGCTTCTCCGGCTCGCAGGAATATTCCCCTGTGCGTGAAAAGGGAGCATTACCTACTGACTGAGTTATGCTCAAGCCTCCCACTCTCTTCCAACCCTCCACGATACCCTTCCACGATTCCCCGTGAAGTCTCACCTTAGGGTCAGGAAGGATGAGCTCTCCATCCTGCTTCTGATGCAGGGGCGCGTTGAAACCCAGTTACTTCACTGGATTGAGGATTGATGGGACTTCAGGTAAGCTTGACTATTCAGTTAAGGCTCTGTAAAAGTTCTGTTGCAAGTTCAAAAGTCCAAGCTTAATAATAATGTTCATTGTCTTTTTGCAGCAAGCGCTAATGCGTATGTCTTTTTTCCCCTTAGGGGCCGGGGTTCGGAATGCCGGAGATATGGCACCGACCCGAAGTGAAACGTGCAGTTCCAGTTCCAGTAAATGGCAGGTTAGTTCTGGATGAGCGTTCGGGTAATGTCTTTGCATACGCTCATTCAATGTCTTTGTCTTTTTTCCCCATAGGGGCCGGGGTCCGGAAAATGCCTGGAAGCGGCAAGACCCGAAATGAAATGGGAATGACCCAACAGGTAAGTCTTATTCCCTTCTTTCTCTCACTCTTATTCTTGTCTTTTTCTCTAGGCTCTGGGAAGTGGCTGTGTATCCGGATGATCGCTGCTGAAGATGGAGGAACCCAGGAACGGTGAGTGAAATGCAGCGCTGCAGCGATCGTAACGAAATGCTTTTAAAAATAATGTCTTCCCTTTCAGGATCGTCGGTGATGTCTCCGTGGTGCAGATTTAGCTGGTAAGGTCTCTTGTCTCCCTTTGCAGGTGACCCAGGATGCTGACAGGCGTGGCTGAAGTCCAGATGCAGGAGCTGACACGGTGAGCGTCCAGCTGCGAGGAGCAGAACAACGCGAAGCGTGAGTTGCTGATCGGGTGTGGTTTAAATAGCTTTGGAAGAAGTCCCAAGTGTGTGTCCTTCCTCCGATCAGGTATGTATCCTTCCCCGACCACACCCGGGTGGAAAGTAGTCCCACAGGTAAAGTAGTTCCATTCAGGCCTCAAGAGGGCCTGGATGTGGCAGCATGGTCTGCATCAGTTAAGTGCACATTAAAACACTTGAACACATGTCTAGCTTTATGAGCCTGGCGCCTACGGCGCCAGGACAGAGGTCCAACATGAGCCTGGCGCCTAAGGCGCCAGGACTGCGTCCAAAGGGCCCCAGCTTGGGCCCGCTGGCACTCCCCTGGGGGAAATGATGCCTGCCTCTGGGGTCGCTGGGTCGGACCTGGCTCCTTGGAGGTAGGCATCATGACAGCAACGCAATGCTTTTAAATGGAAGTCTTTCTTCAAGAATGCTGGCGTGAAGATTCCGGATGCAGGTAAGAAGTTTGAATAAGTTCTTGGTTTTCACCTTTCTCTTCTCTTCTTTCCTTACCGGTGTTCCAGGTTCGAGGTGGGCGTGGCTGGAGTCCAGGTGCAGGAGCAGACACGTTGAGCGTTCAGCTGCTGGGATGCAGAACAACGCAAAGCACGTGTGGCTGTCCGGGCGTGGCTTAAATAGCCTTGGAAGAAGTCCTAGGTAAGTATTCTTCCACAGCCCCACCCAAGTAACAAAATAGTCCCTTCAGTAAAATAGTCCCTCCTAAGCCTCATTTGGCTTGGGTCTTCATGCAGCATGGTCTGCATCAGGTGAGTATGCAGCATGGTCTGCATCAGGTAAGTGCACCAAACACTTTCCTTTATGAGCCTGGCGCCTATGGCGCCAGGACTGATGTCCAACATGAGCCTGGCGCCAAAGGCGCCAGGACAGAGTCCAAAGAGCCCCTATAAGGGGCCGCTGGGCTTTTACCCGGGGGCATGATGCCTGCTCCCGGGGGTGCTGGGCCTGGCCTGGTGCTCCGGGGGTAGGCATCATGACAGCACTCCCCCCTAAGGCCCCTCCCAAGGTCGTTCCCTTTGGAGGTTTCGGTTTGTTTGGGAAATTCCGATGGAACCTTTTTACTAGCCGAGGTGCATGTACGTGGTCGCTGGGTTCCCAAGACCTTTCCTGAGGCCCGTACCCCTTCCAATCAATTAGATAGAAAAGTTTTGATTTTGAGATCTTAGTATCCAAACTGTTCTTCACCTCGAATTCAGGCTCCCCATCTATCTGGATTGGTTCTGGTGGCTTTATTAATCTGGTTCCTGGTTGCACTGGTTTCAAAAGTGACACATGAAAAACGGGGTGAATCTGCATGTTAGCTGGTAGATCTAGCTTGACTGCCACTGGGTTAATTATAACTTTGATCAAGTAAGGGCCTAAATACCTTGGATTAAAAGTCTGAGGTCCCTTGAGCGATAAGTGTTTGGTAGCCAACCATACTTGATCCCTTATTTGGTATGGAGGCGCCCCTCTTCGATGCAGATCCGCATTCTTTTTGTATTTCCCTTTCGCATGTTGTAAGTGTGCAGTTGCATCCTTGAAGGCTTGAGTAATCGTAGAATGCAAATGGTCCACTGCGGGCATTTCAAGGCTCAAAGGTGAGTCCAAGTCTGAAGTACGAGGGTGATGTCCATATAGGGTATAAAAGGCGCTCTGACCAGTTCCAGAGTGTATCGAGTTATTGTATGCATATTCAGCCACCCATAAAATATCCTTCCAATTACCCTCCGATTGGTGCAACATACATCGTAGATATTGTTCAAGGGTCTGGTTCGTTCTCTCCGTCTGACCATCGGTCTGTGGGTGGTGGCTGGTTGAGAGTCTTACGTCGATTTGTGCCAGTTGACAACACTTTTTCCAAAAATGAGAAATAAACTGGCTTCCCCGATCGGAGACTAGTATGGACGGGAATCCATGCAAACGAATGATATTTTCGAGGAATTCCTTGGCAAGAACAAAAGCTGAAGGTAATTCTTTCAACGGAATAAAATGGGCCATCTTGGAAAATAAATCCACCACAACCAGAATAGTATTGTATCCATTACAAGAGGGCAGGTCCGTGATAAAATCTAGTGACAAGGTGTGCCAAGGTGCTGGTGGAATGTCTAAGGGTTGAAGAAGACCGGCGGGTTTTGTTTTTCAACCTTTGTTTTGGGCGCAAGCTCCACAGGACATCACGAAAGATTTAATATCCTTTCGCCAGGAAGGCCACCAGAATTGTCGTTTAATTTTTTCCTCTGTTTTGGCAATGCCAGGATGTCCTTCCATCAGAGTATTATGATGACGGGAAATAACCAGTTCTTGCAATTCCTTTTCTGGCAAAAATAAGCGTCCTTGGAAGTAAGGTAAGCCATCGTTGACTGAAAAGTAAGACCCCCTTTTGATCCAATCCTGCAAGGCTGAAGAGTCCAGGAATTGTTTTACCCGTGCTTGAATGTCTTCAAGGGTTTGAAAAGTGGTTATCCCCAAAATTCTTTGTTCGGGAATTATCGGCACAGGTTCTGAGTTTGTGTCCATTTCTCCCATTCCAATTCGAGATAGCGCGTCGGCTTTGCCATTCTTACAGCCGGGACGGTAAGTGATTACAAAATCGAACTCAGCAAAGAACAAAGCCCATCGGAGCTGTCGTGAAGACTGAGCCTTGGCAGTTTTTAAATATTGTAAATTTCAGTGATCAGTGATCACAGTGATGGTATGCCTGGCGCCAAGAAGATAATGCCGCCAAGCCTTAAAGGCGGACTTAATGGCTAATAATTCCTTATCGGTGATTGCATAATTTATCTCCGGCGGCGAGAACTTTCTGGACCAAAATGCTACGGGGTGCAGTTGGTTGGTTTCGGGGTCTCTCTGAGACAGGACAGCTCCCATGGCTAAGCTGGACGCGTCGGTTTCGACTATATATGGGAGATCGGGACACGGGTGTTTCAAAATAGGTGCGGACGTAAATTTAGCTTTCAATTCCTGAAAGGCCTGTTCAGCTTCCTCGGTACATTCAAAACGTTTATTTTTCCGCAAGAGTGCAGTGATGGGTTGCACCACACGTGAAAATTCCGGGATAAACCTGCGATAAAAATTGGCAAAACCAAGCATGCTTTGGACACCTTTCACCGAACTAGGTGATGGCCATTTGAGGATGGCATCCACTTTCGTGAGTCCATTCGGACCCCTTTAGGTGTCAGGATGAATCCAAGAAACTCAACCTCGGTGGTATGGAAAACGCATTTTTCCAGCTTTGCAAACAGTTTGTGCTGGCGCAATTTCTCTAGGACGGCCCTGACATGTTTTCTGTGAACTGATTCCGAAGAGGAGTACACCAGAATGTCATCGATATACACGACAACACAGTCATCGATGAGTTCCCGAAGGACATCGTTCATGAAGAATTGGAAGGCAGCAGGCGCGTTGCACAACCTGAAAGGCATCACCTGGTATTCGAATAGTCCATATTTTGTACGGAAGGCCGTTTTCCATTTGTCGCCTTCTTTTACTCGTACCAGATGATAAGCCCCCCGGAGATCTAACTTGGTGTATACGCAAGCGTCCTTCACCTGGTCAAGGAGTTCAGGGATCAAAGGCAGAGGGTAACGATTTTTAACAGTTATCTGGTTCAATGCGCGGTAATCGATACAAGTTCTAAGGTCGCCTTCTTTTTTTTGCACGAAGAACAAAGCCGAGGATGCTGGAGACTTTGACGGGCGAATGAAACCATTGGCTAGGTATTGATCTAAATATTGTCTCAAATGCAGATTCTCCGGTTCAGTAAGGGCATCAATCCTGCTACAAGGGGGTTGTGCACCGGGCACCAGATCGATTTGGCAATCGTACGATCTGTGAGGAGGTAACGTGTTGGCCTGTTCCTTTTGGAAGACGTCCTGAAAGTCTTGGTATTCCGGAGGTAGTTGCATGGAGACAGAGGTTACTGATGCTAGACTGATCTTCAGATTTTCTGGGTAGCAGGTTTGTGCACAATCCGGGAAGGTTATTCTCTTCGCTCGCCAATCAATTCGAGGATTATGTGTCTCTAACCAAGGGATTCTGAGAATAACCTGAAACTGTGGAGCCTTGATTACATCAAACACAACTGCCTCCCGATGGCCGTCCGGAACTACAAGTGTCACCTCAGCTGTGGAATGTGTTATCGGTCCAGAGGCAATTTCGGTTCCATCAACTGTGGTGATGACATCTTTGCTGGTTTTAGGACGCAGAGGGAGGTTAATCCTGGAGACCAATTCACGATCCACATAGTTTCCTATAGCCCCACTATCGATGTATGCCTTTATTGCATGCAACCGCTTAGGCTGTTCCGGATCTACGAGGACCATTGGCACAATGAAATGCGAGGTCTGAGAGTTAGTTTTCAAGCTCGGCAAGCGGACCCCTATGCTTGTCGGGCGTGGTCGTTTCCCGATACAGAGTTTTCATGGATTTTATCAGCGGCTCCTACAACCTTCTTGGGCGGCTTTGCCGGGCAATCTCGTAGAAAGTGTCCAGAGGACCCACAATAAAGACATAATTGCATCTGCCGTCTTCTTTCACGTTCCTTTTGAGTTAGAGGTCCTTTAACCCCTCCGATTTGCATTGGCTCAGAGGCTTCAGCCCTCTTGAGGTTAGCGTGGGTCTTGACCAACACCCGGGTCTCAAACTTGGACTGATCTGCTTTTCTGTTTTGCAGTCTGTGATCCAATTGGACCACTAAGTCTATATATTCTGAGCATTCTTGGGGCCGATTTACAACTTGGGCCAGGACATCTTTAAGTTCTCCGCGTAGACCTCGATAAAATAACGTGATTCTTTTATCCTCTGGCCACCCAGTTTCCACAATAAGTCTATTAAAGGTTGCAATGTAGGATAGGAGGTCTTGATTGCCCTGTCACAGAGATAGAAGTTCGTCATCCAGAGCCTGCCCCTGGGAGTGACGAGCAAATAACCTTTCCATGCTTGCTTGAAATCCTTGAAAATCACGAAGAATCGGGTCATATTGAGTTACCAGTGGAACTGACCAATCGGCAGCACTGCCGCTGAGATATGACCATACAAAGGCTACCTTGGTCTGGTCATTAGGGAAGGCCCCAGGTCTGCATAGGAAATGCAAACGACACTGATTCATGAATACGGCGAATCGTTTGGGGTCCCCAGCAAAGCGTTCGGGTGGGGCCAGCGGCATGTTTCCAGGTAGATTAATCTGCACCGGGTTACTGGAAAGCACAGGAGCAGGGTTCCCCCCGGAACCGGGTAAAGGAGTTTGTCCAGCTTGACCTTGCAAAAGCTGTCTAGCCAGGTCATCAGCTCTTTCCTTTGTTACAATCACTTCCCTCCTGAGAGCATTAGTCTCTTGACGAGCGGCGTGTACTTCGGCCCGTAATTCCCCCAGTAGTTGGGCCAACTGGTCAGTCTCAGAAGTTTCCATAGCGCCTGGGTGGGAATTTGTAGGAAGGCTTCGCGTTCTGTAACGCTCACCTGGCTCCCACGGAGGCGCTGGTCTAGTCTGGGTTGCTGTGGCCTCTTCAAGCGTGATGCGCAGAACTCGGACCGCCGATTGAACAGGACCCCCAAATCTTGCTTGTCTGGCCCGTAGGAATATCCTTCTGCAGATGAGAAAGGGGATTAACTGTCTGCAGAATAGTGTGCTTGCTCCCCCCTTTCCCCCTTCGTTCTTCTCTGACTTCCTCCAAAACCCCTGGTTTAAGCTCACCTTATGGTTTGGAAGGATGAACTCTCCATCCTGCTTCTGGTGCAGGGGCGCGCGTTCGTCCAGTTACTTCACTGGTTTTCAGAATGGCGCTGGCAAAATCCACTTGACTTTTCTGAGCGATACGCCGTAAGTATGAAGATTCAAAAGTTCAAGTGTGAGCCTCTTTTTATGTTGTCTTCCTAACCTGTGATCTGTCCTTTATTTCAGGTGCAGAACGAAGGCGATGCGTTGAGGGGTTAAATTGCCGATGGTAAAATCAGGTGAGTTAGTGATGAGGACGACCCCTCTAAATGTCTTTATAATTCCCCAGTAATGTCTTTTGTCCTTTCCCCATAGGGGCCGGGGTGCGGTACCTGCCAACGAAGCGGCGCCGACCCGAAATGTGGAATGGTTCACCAAGAAAAGCCGGTAAGTATTATGGCTGAAAATTCGGCTTTCCTCCTGTGTTCCCTCTGCTCACCTTTTGTCTCTTCTTCTCTCCCCTAGGTGCAGAGATGTGGCGACCGGTGCTGACAGCCGTGATGGAGCCGGGAGATGTCTCGAGGACAGGTGAGTGAAGCGCGGCGCTGCAGCGAGCAACGCAATGCTTTTCAATGGAAGTCTTTCTTCAAGAATGCTGGCGTGAAGATTCCGGATGCAGGTAAGAAGTTTGAATACGTTCTTGGTTTTCACCTTTCTCTTCTCTTCTTTCCTTACAGGTGTTCCAGGTTCGAGGCGGGTGTGGCTGGAGTCCAGGTGCAGGAGCAGACACGGTGAGCGTTCAGCTGCTGGGATGCAGAACATCGCGAAGCACGTGTGGCTGTCCGGGCGTGGCTTAAATAGCCTTGGAAGAAGTCCTAGGTAAGTATTCTTCCACAGCCCCACCCAAGTAACAAAATAGTCCCTTCAGTAAAATAGACCCTCCTAAGCCTCATTTGGCTTGGGTCTTCATGCAGCATGGTCTGCATCAGGTGAGTATGCAGCATGGTCTGCATCAGGTAAGTGCACCAAACACTTTCCTTTATGAGCCTGGCGCCTATGGCGCCAAGACTGATGTCCAACATGAGCCTGGCGCCAAAGGCGCCAGGACAGAGTCCACAGAGCCCCTATAAGGGGCTGCTGGGCTTTTACCCGGGGGCATGATGCCTGCTCCCGGGGGTGCTGGGCCTGGCCTGGTGCTCCGGGGGTAGGCATCATGACAATTGCCATCTTCCTCAGAACTTACTGGCATCTTCCTGGAACACATATTTCGACTTCATGGACTCCCTTCCAAGATCATATCAGACAGGGGACCTCAATACATCTCTCAATTCTGGAAACACTTATGCCGCATTCTAGGAATCCAACGTGCCCTCTCTTCAGGTTATCATCCACAGACTAACTGAGCTACCGATCGTGTGAACCAGACCATGGAGCAAAACCTTCCTTGTTTTGCCACCAAGGTACAGGACGACTGGTCACTCTTAATACCTGTGGCTGAATTTGCCTACAACAATTCTGATCACTCGGCAGTCAAGACCAGCCCTTTTTTTTTGCAGCCAAGGATTCCACCCTTCGGTTCTACCTTCCATTCTCCCACATCCCACACCAGTACCAACAGTCGACTCCTGGTTTGAAACTCTCATCAACGTACACAAGAAAGCCAAAGAACACTTAGAAAAGGCCCACACTCATACCAAGCGTTATGCGGACTCCAAAAGAAGACCAGGACCTTCTTATGCAGTCAGTGATAAGGTCTGGCTGTCCTTGAAACTACTGCCTCAACATTTACTACCAAACAAACTGGCTCCCCAGTAATATGGCCCTTTTTCCATATAGGAAATCATAAACCCAGTGACATTCCGGCTCAAATTGCCAGACTCCTGGAAGAAGATTCATCCAGTTTTTCACACTTCTTTATTAAAACCTTACGTCCAGTCCTCCCGCATCCTTCAGACCCAACCCCGTGGTTGTGGACGACCAGCTGGAATATGAAGTATCCAGAATATGCGACTCCAGGTATAAACGGGGTCAACCTCAATACCTGGTTGAGTGGAAAGGATATCCTCCTAGTGGAAGAACCTGGGAACCATTTTCAAATCTGAATACCCCTCGATTGCTCAGAAGATATCATCTCATACACCCAGGCAAACCTGGTGGGATAGGTTTTCGGAGGAGGCATGCTGTCATGATCCATAGAACACATCCCTTTTGGACTTCCTGGTCTCTGTCACAACAGGGCTTGCACTCCTTGGTACTTCCAACATGGCCGTCTAACGTGGTACGCTCTCCACCAGCCTCCACGTCAGACGTAGCTCATTCTACTAAGAGACCACGCCCCCGCGGCCCCGTGCGTCTCAATGCTACCGCTTGCAGTGGCTAGACGTGTGCTCCGTAGTTCGCTGTAACTAATCTCTTGTTTCCTGGTTCCCGGACTCTCAATTTCCCCCTCTTCCCTTCCTCCCTCCTTACTCTGCCTTGATTCCCGGATCTCGTGTACCGCCTCCGAGTACACCTCCCTCGTTTCCTGGACTTCCCGGAGACTCCGAGTACCCCGGGACGCTGAACGCACACTGGAGCCAGAAGAGGCACACGCGGGCTTGTACAAAACCCGATCCGTATGCAAGAAGGCTCCTTACAAGAATTCCTGCAAGGATCCAACTCAGGTGAGAAAGACAAATACAGCGAAACCGTGAAAGAAATGAGAGAGAGCACTGAGACGCCGGGAGACAAGGAACACAGCCCTGAGGGGGCAGAATGGCAAGGGGCGAGTGCGCAAAAGCACTACAATCACAGGGGCACAAAGAGAGAAGCCTGGAGAGAAGAATCGCAGAAGAAGCGAGCAAAAACGAAAGTTGGCATCAGCCAAAAGGAGAGCACGTAGCATGTAGCAACAACAAAGGAAAAGCACAAACAGTTGCAATGCGGCAGCTGTCAGGAGAGGGAGGGCTAAAAGCTCCCGGTGGTGGCCATGTTAGAAAAGACTAGACCGCATTGGCACAGTGGGAAAGAGAACGTAATGGAACTGTCAGGACTCAGGGATGGCAAAGACGAGGAGTGTTTAAATATGCCTCTTAAGCTGGGAAGGTCTAGAAACTACAATTCCCAGCATTCTCGGGTCTGCGTGTAGTTCGCCACGTGCGCTTGGCCAGCTGTCTGGGATTAAGGGCAGCATATTAACTGGTAACGGCAGCGTGCAGGTGTGGCTTATTCTGATTCAGCGTGGAGGCATACCGGCCGCGTGCGGAGAGGAACGTTGAAGAGCAGGTCTGCATGAACTACAGACCGCCGCATTTTGGAAGGAGCAGGAGAGTGCCGATAAGGATCACGGCTTTACAGTCATTGTCTGGGAAGTCCCGTGGGGCTCCCCAGACCAAAGATAAGTACAGGGAAATGCACGGTGATTGCTTACATTGTTGGGAGTGATTTACAGCGGGTCGCATTTCGTCTGGGAAGTCCTGAGGGGCTCCCAGACATAAGATAAGTAGCGGCGAATCTTTTTTGGAATGTTGTGCTGAGAAAATACATAATATGCGTTCATGTACTTCTGCTTAGGAACATCCAGGGTGTTCACTCATTTACGGTTGTGCTGGGCAAACCTAGTGTGTATCAAGCAATGGTGAATCTGCATCTTTAATGGGTCTCTATGAGTAACACATTCTTTAATGACAAAAGACTCAATATGATTCATGGACATTACGTTTACCAAGTTCACCAAACCTTCACTGGTGCAGTAAACTAGTGTAGGAGAGAAATCATTTATGTTATTTGTTGCTTTGCTGCCCGAAGGGCCATGTGTCTTGTTATTCATGATTGGAAGTTTTCCTAATGTTTGTTTTCATCATGTTGCTTGCTTATGTGTTTTATTATGAACCAACAGGGGTTAGTACATGTATTAATGTGTACTAGATAGGAAGTCAGGTTATTTACGTGGACAGTGTTACATGCTGGACAGAGTAGGGTTCTTTCCTGGTGCTTCCCCTGTCCCATCCAAAGTAGGAGTTCCTTACCCTTTTTTCCGGTGCTCCTAAATTCCCCATCCTATCCACAACCTCCCCCTAACCCCTCTTCCCCCCATTGGCTGCCATGTGGCGACCTGTTTTATATATCAGTCGTCTGTGCCAACCACGGTGGGAGGGTCGAGTTCATTCGGCTTCCGTGGTTCGGGGAAGAGTGTCGAGCTCTCTTCCTTTCCTTTAAAGTGTGATTGTGACATAATAAGCCACCCCCAGATTGGGATACTCACAACCACCCAAGCCAAATGGACACGACACCTCCCCCTTTAGCCGACGTGCTAAAGGCACTACAAGATATCCAAATGGAATTAGCGCATGCTTGGCAGGAAACTACCACTTTGAAATCACAAGTACAAGGACTGGTGACAATGGTCGCCCCTTTAGAGGGGCCTAGTACAGCCAATACTGGGAGCGTTTCCACTAGTAGAAATCCCACTGTCATTGTGCAACCTCCTAGTAACGTCCCTCTGGCAGCACCAGAGCGTTTTTCAGGGGATCCTAGAAAATATATGACCTTTCTTACCCAATGTAGACTTCATTTTTTGTGCAAGCCTGCGGCATTTGAAACTATCCAAGCCAGAACTGCCTTTGTAATATCATATTTAACAGGCGATGCTGCAGCTTGGGCTATGCCTCTGGTACAGAAAGATGATCCATTGTTATATAATTGGGATAATTTCTTATCAGAGTTTGGCAGACTGTTTGATAGACGAGAAGTCTCACTGGCACAAGACAAAGAGTTGTTAGGTTTAAGACAGGGGTCACGAGATCTGGTAACATATGTGACACAGTTTTATAGACTAGTGATTGAAACTGAATGGCCGGTGGCTAAACAGACCGTATTGTTTTATCAAGGTTTACGGGAAGAACTAAAAGATGCAATTGCGCAGGTAGAACCGCAACCAAGCACTTGTACGGCCATGATAGATCTGGCCCTTAGGCTGGATCACCGGATGAATGAGAGAAAGGAGATAAAAAGAAACCAGAAACTGTCCCATTTGTGAGATTAGATAGGATTAAGGGAGGAAGGAGTAGTGAGGTAGAACCAATGCAGATTGGTAGGGTGAGAGGACCAATATCAGAGGCAGAAAAAGAACAGAGGAAGCTTGTACTGTCGACAGGCAGGCGATTTTGTCACAGAAGGATAAGGAGGGGGTATGGCACCCAGTGGCCTTCTATTCTAGAAAACTATCAGGGTGTGAACAGAATTACTCTATCACGGACAAGGAATTGCTGGCTATCCAATCAGCCTTTTTAGAATGGAGGCATTACCTATTGGGGGCTAAGCATCAGGTGGTGGTAGTAACGGATCACAAGAATTTGCAATACTTTAAGACTGCTCATAAACTTAGTCCCAGGCAATTACGCTGGTCTCAATACTTTAATGAATTTAATTTTGTGGTGACATTCAGACCAGGAAAGAATAATGGTAAGGCAGACGCATTGTCTAGGCAGCAAAATTTGGAGAGTGTGGTGAGTGAAGTAAGAGCAACTATTCCTCCAGAAAAAGTCATAGGAGCTATTACAAAAAATGTAATTGATGAAGTCAAGAAGGCTCTTCCTCCCCGACAAATCCATAAGTGGCAGGCCAGTCATCCGGCAAGGGAGTTAAGGGAAGGGGTTACCGTACCATCAAGATCGATTGTTTTTACCTACTAAGGAAATACAGGGAAAAGCCCTATATTGGTGTCATAATTCTCCATTAGCGGGACACGCTGGGCAAAGGAAAATGCAAACCATGTTGGAAAAATACTTTTGGTGGCGTACCTTGAGGCAGGATGTGGGCAAATATTTATTACAATGTGAAAATTGCATGAGGAATAAAGCAGATCATGTAAAAAAGAGAGGGTTATTACAACCATTACCCACACCTGAGAAAGTATGGACACACATATCTATGGATTTTATTACAGACCTTCCACCTGAGAAGCAGTTTGACACCATTTGGGTAGTGGTGGATTTTCTGTCCAAGCAAGCTCATTTCATTCCTTGTGAAGGAATACCTGGAGCAGGCAAGTTAGCGGAGTTGTTCCTTCAACATGTAGTTAGATTACACGGGTTGCCCAAGACTATTGTCTCGGACAAAGGTCCACAATTTACATCAATGTTTTGGCGAGCTTTCTGTCGCATGTTGGGAATCAACTGTGCCTTATCTACCAGTTACCACCCTCAAACCGATGGGCAGACAGAACGAGTAAATCAAACACTTGAACAATACTTGTGGGCCTATTTGGGGGATGGCCGAGAGTCTTGGGTGCAGGCATTATGGTTGGCAGAGTTTACGTATAACAACACGCTGCACTCTTCTTTGGGTATGTCCCCCAATGAATGTTTATTTGGACATGAGCAGAACATGATACCAGAACATTTACCTGAAGTAGAGAATGTACCAATTTTACAAGGACGTAAACAGTTGCTTCTTAAGATCAGACAGAAAGCGCGCACGCATTTGGAACAGGCTAAAGAAACCTATAAAAGACACGCTGACAAACACAGACAGGAGAGTCCTCGCTATAAGATAGGAGACAGAGTTTGGTTATCAACCAAGAATCTATCTATAGTAGGATCTCGTAAATGTATGCCTAGATTTATTGGACCTTATGAAATCATTACATGTGTGTCATCTACAGCTATGAAATTGCATTTGCCAAAGACTCTACCTATACACCCGGTGTTCCATGTGTCTTTGCTTAAACCTGCAGCTCCTGGAACGACGATGAAAAAACCTCCAGCCATAGTGAGAGAAGGACAAACGGAATATGAAGTAAAGCGCATTGTGGATTCCAAAAGAAGATATCGTCAATTATGGTATTTGGTGCAATGGGAAGGTTACGGACCTGAGGATTGTTCTTGGGAACCAGCACAAGATGTCCATGCTCCCAGGTTGGTTAAACAATTTCATGTACGACATCCGGGTAAACCAGGTCCTGTGGGGAGCCCTGGAAGGGGAGGTAATGTCATGACTCAGGGCTGGCAAAGACGAGGAGTGTTTAAATATGCCTCTTAAGCTGGGAAGGTCTAGAAACTACAATTGCCAGCATTCTTGGGTCTGCGTGTAGTTCGGCACGCGCACGCTTGGCCAGCTGTCTGGGATTAAGGGCAGCATATTAACTGGTAACGGCATCGTGCAGGTGTGGCTTATTCTGATTCAGCGTGGAGGCATACCGGCCGCGTGGGGAGGAACGATGAAGAGCAGGACTGCATGAACTACAGACGGCCGCATTTCGGAAGGAGCAGGAGAGTGCTGATAAGGATCACGGCTTTACGGTCATTGTCTGGGAAGTCCTGTGGGGTTCCCCAGACCATAGATAAGTACAGGGAAATGCACGGTGATTGCTTACATTGTTGGGAGTGATTTACAGCGGGTCGCATTTCGTCTGGGAAGTCCTGAGGGGCTCCCAGACATAAGATAAGTAGCGGCGAATGTTTTTTGGAATGTTGTGCTGAGAAAACACATAATATGCGTTCATGTACTGCTGCTTAGGAACATCCAGGGTGTTCACTCATTTACGGTTGTGCTGGGCAAACCTAGTGTGTATCAAGCAATGGTGAATCTCCATCTTTAATGGGTCTCTATGAGTAACAAACTCTTTAATGACAAAAGACTCAATATGATTCATGGACATTACGTTTACCAAGTTCACCAAACCTTCACTAGTGCAGTAAACTAGTGTAGGAGAGAAATCATTTGTGTTATTTGTTGCTTTGCTGCCCGAAGGGCCATGTGTCTTGTTATTCATGATTGGAAGTTTTCCGAATGTTTGTTTTCATCATGTTGCTTGCTTATGTGTTTTATTATGAACAACAGGGGTTAGTACACGTATTAAGGTGTACTAGATAGGAAGTCAGGTTATTTACGTGGACAGTGTTACATGCTGGACAGAGTAGGGTTCTTTCCTGGTGCTTCCCCTGTCCCATCCAAAGTAGGAGTTCCTTACCCTTTTTTCCGGTGTTCCTAAATTCCCAATCTTATCCACAACCTCTCCCTAACCCCTCTTCCCCCCATTGGCTGCCACGTGGCGACCTGTTTTATATATCAGGCGTCTGTGCCAACCACGGTGGGAGGGTTGAGTTCATTCGGCTTCGGTGGTTCGGGGGAGAGTGTCAAGCTCTCTTCCTTTCCTTTAAAGTGTGATTGTGACAGGAACGTTCTAATGGCGGAATCTCCTGCATCGGTTCCATAGGCACCAATGTAATGGACGCATGAAAGTATGCCCCCTTCCGACCCCTCAGAAGAAGGGTAACCCTTCCATGACACTAGATATTCCAGTCGTCCTCTCTAGTATCGAGAATCCCGTATGTGAGATACCTCATATTCTCCTGTACTTGGATCAATCGTTGGTACAGTGTTGCGAATGGGTATGGTAAGGACTCTTCCTTCTGCTGGACGTAAAAGAAATGAATTAAATGAATGGAAGACCGGATGGATGCGTCCTAGGCTCTTTGGCAGTCTCAGGCGTAAAGCAACAGGATTGATCTGTGCCGTGATCATATAGGGTCCTAAGAAGCGGGGAGACAACTTGGACGGGTATACCCATCCTGGCAGATATTTTGTAGATAGCCATGCCTTAGAGCCGACCACCAGAGAGGCATCCGCTGAGCGTTTGCAGTCAGCTTGTTTCTTGTACCCTCTTTTGAGCATCAGCAAGACTGGCCCTGGCGAACTTGTGAACTTCGGATATCTCCTTGAGTTTGTCATTGATAGAAGGGATATTGGTACAAGGAGAAACCACTGGAAGAATCCCTTTGGGATGGAGTCCGATTGTACAGAAAAACGGGCTTAGACCCAACGCAGAGTGTACTGAGTTATTATATGAAAGCTCTGCTGTAGGGAGCAGAGGGACCCAGTTATCTTGCTGGTGGTTAATGTAGCATCTCAAGTATTGTTCTACGGTTCCATTGAGCCGCCCAGTTTGGTCGTTACTCTGAGGATGAAATCCTGAGGACAGAGCTCTTTCAATTCCGAGTTTGTTGCACAGAGCCGTCCAGGGAGGCATACTGACTGCCTCGGTCTGAGATGATTTTGTCAGGCTGACCGTGAAGGCGGAAGATGTCCCGAATTAAACCCTCGGCTATGCTCGAGGCATAAGGGATACCAGGGAAAGGCGATAAATTTGCTAATTTGGTAAATGAATCGACGGTTACCATAATGCATGAGCAACCTTGGGAAGTGGGAAGGTCCACAATAATGTCAGTGGAGATCAGACTCCAGGGGAACACCGGCAAGGGGATCTGTTTGAGTAACCCAATGGGTTTCTGAGTGCAATGCTTGCTTCGGGCACACTTGGCACACCCCTTGATGTACTCCCCCCACATCAGTTGTCATTCCTGGCCAAAAATAGGAACGTTTGAGGAGGTCTTCAGTGCCCTTCCTACCCCTATTTCCGGCAGTCTTATGATAGTGGCACCAAGCTAAGACCTTGAAACGAAAATCCTCTTGGGGAATTAACAGCTTCTTGTCAACGAACAGAAGACCTTCCTTTTCTTCAATGCTGGTCTTAAATTTGAAGGGTTTCAATAAATGTTCACTAGTGGTAGCCGCCTTGACCTGTTGTAAAAAGGTTGATACCAAAGCAATGATCATTTTCTTCTCGGGGAATAACTTCTCAAGAGGATTTTCTGAAGAATGATCTGAAGAATATCTGCGAGAGAGTGCGTCTGCCACTATGTTTTGACTCCCCGGAATGTAAGCTATCTCAAAATCGCATGTGTGCAAAAAAGTGCGCCCAGCGTGCTTGTCGAGAATTGGCAAATTCCATATTGCGCAGAACCTTGAGGTTCTTATGATCTGTCCTGATCTTAAAGGGCTGAGTACCGCCCTGAAGGAGATGCCTCCATTCCTCACAGGCAGTTTTCATAGCCCTAGGTTCTCGCTCGATAACCGAGTAATTGCTTTGGCTTGCCGTCAGGGTTCTGGACAGATAAGCCACCGGCTGTTCGACTCATACATATTCTTGTAACAAGACTGCTCCGATGGCATTGGTAGAGGCGTCAGACTCTATGGGGAATCCTTTGGTTTGAGCAGGCTGACAGAGTATGGGAGCAGAACTGAAATTTTCTTTGAGTTTCTGGAATGCCTTTTCTGCCTCTTCTGACCACTGAAAAGGTTTGGTAGTTTTCTTAACTAGACTGGTTATTGGGACTACCGTCTGGGAGAAATTGGTGATGAATTTACGCTAAAAATTGGACAAGCCCAAGAACCATTGGATCTCCTTGAAGGAAATCGGAGAAGGCCGGCTGAGAATGGCTGACACTTTCCTATGGTCCATCTTAATACCCTACCGGGACAAGATGAATCCCAAATAGGGAACAGACGGAACTTGAAACAAACATTTTCCAGGTTTGACTAAGGGAGGGTTGGCCTGTAATCGGGAGAACCTGACGGAGATGTCCAGTGTGTTCTTGTGCCGTAGATGAATACATGTCACGCCCTCTCACACACCCCATCTTCCACTTCCCCCCTCACACCTGTCTCTCCCATCAGGCGCTTCTCGCCGTCGTGTTCTTCATTCACATCAGCGGGGGAAGCACGGCAGGCGGGATACCATGTTGGGCGGACCCGCCTCTTTTCGCCCATTTCCGCGTTGGCGGTTGCCATGGCGCCTCCTGCACAGCCGGCGACGCCAGGATACCAGGAAGTACCGGCAGCCCCAATCGCTGGCCGCGTTGCGCCCCACGTAACGCGTGCGAGCGGTCACGTGATGCGTCACGTGACACCGCTTCAAAAGAAGCCGGCAAACAAGACACTTTGCTTCACAGCTACTTCTACGGAGGACTGCCAGGCATTACCTTTTGCTTCTTGTTACTCTCCTTGCCTCGACCTTGGAACACTTCATTTGGACCTGCTCTCGGATTACCCTTGAACTCTGGTGTGCTCTCTGATCTGCCGGACACCTGACACCAGTTTGTACTCTGGACTTGCTTTTGGATTACCCTTCTGTTTTTGCAACCCTCGGGTTGCTTCAAGTTTTGTCACGGATCAAGTTCTTGCTCCACCAGGTGCTTTCAGGAGTGCCAAGTACATCATCCCAGCCTGCTGTGGGTTCCCCTGCTGTCTGTATAGGTCTCTTACCTATGCTCCACCCCTTTTAGGTAAGCTGGTGTCACTGCATCTTGTTTGCTCCCTCTGCCAATGGCCTTTTGGGTGTTTCCTTGATTCTAACCCTTTGCCTTACAGCACTCAGGGGTCCTTCCGGCGTTCCCGGTACCAGGCTGACGACGACACTCCCACCTGTGGCCTCAAAGATTGCTAGGGCAGTATTTTACATTCTGCTCGAGCGGTACTTGGGGACGGAGGCATTACATAACTGCACGACCATCAAGTCGGACCCATCAAGTTAGAACAGACTGTGAAGCCTTATGGTCGTCCAGTTATGGATGTTTCAGCCGGGGACCCTGTGACTGCCTTAATGCAAGCAGTGACATCGCTTAGGACAGATATGGCAGCTGCTACCACTGCCCTCCGCACTGACCTGGCCACTGCCACCACTGCACTGAACCACCGTCTTGACGCCATGCAAAGCACACGACATCCCTTACCTGTTGACGCCGAGTTCGGCGATGCTGCCCCATCCCAAAACCCGATTCCCGTCACACCACCCACTCTGCCAGCCCCGTCTGTGGTGGTTCAGACCCCATTTCCTCTAGCAGCCCCTGAGAGGTATCAGGGGGATCCTTTGAAATATCGCACCTTCATAAATCAGTGCAAACTGCATTTCTTGTGCCGACCCCAGGCTTTCTCTGATCCTGTCTCTAAGGCGGCTTTTCTTCTCTCCCATTTGTCGGGTGTGGCAGCCACGTGGGCTAACCCATTGTTAGAGGGCAACCATCCTGCTCTGTACGATTTCGAGTTATTGACCCAAGAAATGGCCAAGGTTTTTGACACTAGATATAAAGCCCAATCCAGAGACATGGAACTCCTAGATCTTACTCAAGGCCGGTCCACCCTCATTGAGTATATCACCAAGTTCAACCAACTCGCTACTGAGACCTCCTGGCCAGAGAACAAAAAAGCAGTGATCTACTATCGGGGCTTGTGTGGTTCCATGAAGGATGCTTTATCTGTGGTGCCTTCTCTTCCCTCACTCTATATCGACCTAGTTGATTTGACCTTGCAAATCGACGCCAGGCGGGCAGAACGTAAGGGGGAAGCAGGGCTATCCCATACCTCGCTTTCAAACACATCCGGCACCTCACCCGAACCCATGCAGATTGGCGGGGTACGCAGCACCATTACTCATGCCGAGCGAGAGCGCAGAAGGGCGGACAACGCTTGCTTCTACTGCGGTCTCAACGGGCATTTTGTAAAGGAGTGTCCCCGTCGGCCAAGGAACAAAATTCCGGGTTTTCCGAAGACTCGCCCTTGAGATCAGGGGTTGGGGCGAGTCCTATACAGAATTCCTCTGATCCGGCTTTTGGTCCCGTCCGACCTGTGGTGGTACAAGCTTCCTTAAACCCTGCTGCAGGTATCTCCCATGCAGTACGAATAGTGATCGACTCTGGAGCTACAGGCTGCTTTATAGATGTAGCGCTAGCCAGTTCACTAAACTTACCTCTGATCAAAAAGAAACACCCCGAACCGGTTCATGCAGTAGACAGGACATCCCTAGCCTCTGGACCAATCTTGCAACAGACATCCCCATTGGAATTAGTCATAAAGGAAGTCCATAGAGAGACCATGTCATTTGATCTCATAGCCACGCCTCAGTTTGGAGTTATCTTGGGCATTCCTTGGCTAAAGAGGCACAATCCTCTGATTAACTGGGGCACGGGTCAGGTCTCCTTTGAATCAGAAACGTGCCAATACTACTGCCTGCTCGAGACACCTCGGGTTTCCAGCCCCGCAGACATCCTAGGGGTAGTTGCTTCTTTAGCCATAGAAGACAGACCCGACACCCAGGACACTCACATGGTAGGGGCGGTCACGAACAACATACCTCCTGAGTATTATGAATTTCGGGCTGTGTTTGACAAAGGCTCTGCGGAAGGTCTCCCTCTGCATCGATCCTACGACTGCCCCATTGATTTAGTCCCGGACGCCCCCATCCCAAAGGGCCGGGTCTACTCCCTAACCCAGACGGAAGAGCGAGTCCTGCAAGAATACATACAGCAGCCCCTGCGTCTGGGTCACATTCGCCCATCAACATCCCCAGCTGCAAGTCCTATCTTCTTTGTGCCAAAGAAGGAAGGGGATCTCCGTCCTTGCATAGATTACAGGCGTTTGAACGCCATCACGGTAAAAAACCGCTATCCCATACCTCTCATTACCCCATTGTTAGACAAACTCACTCATGCCACGATTTACACCAAACTGGATCTTCGGGGAGCGTACAATCTCGTACACATGCGTGATGGAAATGAATGGAAGACGGCCTTCTGCTCACGACAAAGGTTGTTTGAGTATACAGTTATGCCGTTTGGCCTCTGTAATGCTCCTGCTACGTTTCAGCGCTTCATGGATGACATATTTGGTGATATCCTGAACGCCTACGTGGTAGTGTACTTAGATGACATATTGGTTTTCTCTTCCTCCCTCGATGAACACATCACGCATGTCAAGGAAGTGTTGTTGCGTCTCCAAGCCAACGCACTATTTGCTAAACCCGAGAAGTGCATTTTCCACACCAGTCAGGTTGAGTTCTTGGGGTTCCATATCTCTCCCGGGGGTCTCTCTATGAATCAGTCCAAAGTCCAGTCAATCAACGAATGGCCAATTCCGACCACACTCAAGCAACTGCAGTCATTTTTGGGTTTCGCTAACTTTTACAGACGATTCATTGCTGGGTTCTCCTCTATTGTAGCACCACTCACTGCGCTCACTAGCCCTTCCGTCCCCTATGTCTGGTCCGTGACACAACAAAACGCCTTTGACTCTCTGAAAACCATGTTCACCACTGCTCCGGTGTTACAACACCCTGACCCTGAACTCCAGTTTGTCCTCGAGGCAGACGCATCCTCCTATGCACTAGGCGCTGTACTGTCCCAACCATGTCCTGCCACTGGTCGTTTGCATCCGGTTGCATTTCACTCTCGTAAGTTCACGGCAAGCGAATTGCACTACACAGTTATAGAAAAAGAACTATTGGCCATTAAGGACGCTCTACAGACCTGGAGACACCACCTCCTGGGCGCAAAACACCAGACGGTGGTGTTCTCCGATCATAAGAATCTCCAGGACCTTGCCTCTCTGAAATGTACAAACAGCCGACAAGTACGTTGGCATCTCTTCTTTGCCGCGTTCGACTTCGTGGTCAAACATAGACCTGGTGTCGGGCATGGGAAAGCAGACGCTCTGTCTCGTTCCCCTGGGGGGAGGTTCTCCCATCCTTCCCTGAAACCATGTTGAGTGAGACTCATGTAGTTTGTGTCTGCACACCGTCACCTTCTTTACAGTCCTCCATACAACAGTGGGTCTCCCGCTATCCCCAATCACTAACAGAATGGGATCCGGTTATGCAGGATGAGCTGCCCTTTGTACACGGGAAGCTCTTTCTTCCCACAAGTGAAACCAGGAACCTGGCGTTAGAGTGGTCTCATGATGCTGCCATTAATGGTCACCACGGGCAGCATCGTACTCTGGACCTACTCAAACGCTGGTGTTGGTGGCCGACTATGAAACGCGACGTACAGAACAACGTCAATACCTGCTTAGTCTGTGCCCAGGGCAAGTCACGCAGGGGCCGACCTTTGGATCTTCTTCTTCCTCTCCCCGTTCCTCCACGACCCTGGCACACGGTCTCAATGGACCTGATTACCGACCTGCCACGTACACAGGGTTTCGATACTATTTGGGTCGTTGTCGACTCCTATACCAAACTGGCCCGTTTCATACCATGCAAGGGGGTACCCTCAGCCCCGGTCTTGGCCAAGCATTTCTTTAGGTCTGTGTTCTGTCTCTTTGGCCTGCCCCATGTTTTGGTGTCCGATCGAGGCACACAGTTCACCTCCCGTTTCTGGCGGGCCCTCACCTCTCTGTTGGGTATTGATGCTCATTATTCTTCTGCTTACCATCCAGAGAGCGACGGGCAAACCGAGAGGGTCAATCAGACATTGTAGCAGTACCTACGCTGCCTAACGTTACAGTATCAGGACACTTGGCTTAACCTCTTGCATCTCGCCGAGTTCGCTTATAACAATACACTGCACTCTGCTACTGGGTTCTCACCTTTCTTCGCCCTCTATGGCCAACACGCTCGTACTCTCCCCATTCCGGACTTCTCCTCTTCTGATACCCCCGCCGCTTCGGCCTGCGCTCGGGATTTGGTCTCAGTCCATGCCCAAACATTAGTCCACCTGCGCGAGGCCCAAACCTCCATGAAAACCGCTGCTGACAGGAGGAGGGCGGATGTGCCTGCTTACAAAGTGGGGGACCGGGTTTGGCTCTCTACCCGCCATTTGCACATCCCTGGCTGTCGCAAACTTCTCCCTCGCTTTGTGGGTCCATATGAGGTGGTCAAGGTCCTGAACCCGGTGTCTATGCGCCTGGCGGTGCCTCCCGCCTGGCGGATCCACCCGGTATTTCACGTCTCCCTGCTTAAACCATGCCCTGGCCCTACCCGGTTGGCTGCCCCTCCTGCCCCGGTCTCTGTCTCGTCCCCCGATGTGTTTAAGGTGCGGGCTATTCTGGGCTCCCGTATATTCAGGGGCGGGTTGCAATATCTAGTAGACTGGCTGGGTTACGGCCCTGAGGACCGCTCCTGGGTTGCTTCCCAGGATGTTCACGTTCCTCGCCTGGTGGCCCGATTTCACCGGGAACATCCATCCAGCCCACGCGGTCGTGGGCCTTTGAGGGGGGGCTCTGTCACGCCCTCTCACACACCCTATCTTCCACTTCCCCCCTCACACCTGTCTCTCCTATCAGGCGCTTCTCGCCGTCGTGTTCTCCATTCACATCAGCGGGGGAAGCACGGCAGGCGGGATACCATGTTGGGCGGACCCGCCTCTTTTTGCCCATTTCCGCGTTGGCGGTTGCCATGGCACCTCCTGCACAGCCGGCGACGCCAGGATACCAGGAAGTACCGGCAGCCCCAATCGCTGGCCGCGTTGCGCCCCACGTAACGCGTGCGAGCGGTCGGTCACGTGATGCGTCATGTGACACCGCTCGCCGCTTCAAAAGAAGCCGGCAAACAAGACACTTTGCTTCACAGCTACTTCTACGGAGGTTTAGTTTGCAAAGGTAGCGGGCGCCCCTCTCTCGACAGAAAAAGGCCTGATAACCTGTTCAGTGGTTATTAACCACTTGAGAGTTCGCAGCCACTGCTTTTACTCACTGTGCCTTTCACAGATGGGAAATATCCATTTGCATATCAGTCTTTGTCCTGCCCAGGGGCAGTCCAGCACCGAAATGCAATGGCAATTCCAACCTGAACAAGAGTACCACCAGCAACCCCATACACGTGTTTCACCCTTGTTGGGGATCATCAGTGAGGTGAAGCTGATGCCTCTCTAAGCACAGTGAGAGGGAGACCACGTCTGGTTGCCCCCAGGAGACCTAGGGTTACCAATCCCAGGTTCCTTGAAATTCAGTTTGCAAAGGTAGCGGGCGCCCCTCTCTCGACAGAACAAGGCCTGATAACCTGTTCAGTGGTTATTAACCACTTGAGAGTTCGCAGCCACTGCTCTTACTCACTGTGCCTTTCACAGATGGGAAATATCCATTTGCATATCAGTCTTTGTCCTGCCCAGGGGCAGTCCAGCACCGAAATGCAATGGCAATTCCAACCTGAACGAGAGTACCACCAGCAACCCCATACACGTGTTTCACCCTTGTTGGGGATCATCAGTGAGGTGAAGCTGATGCCTCTCTAAGCACAGTGAGAGGGAGACCACGTCTGGTTGCCCCCAGGAGACCTAGGGTTACCAATCCCAGGTTCCTTGAAATTTAGTTTGCAAAGGTAGCGGGCGCCCCTCTCTCGACAGAACAAGGCCTGATAACCTGTTCAGTGGTTATTAACCACTTGAGAGTTCGCAGCCACTGCTTTTACTCACTGTGCCTTTCACAGATGGGAAATATCCATTTGCATATCAGTCTTTGTCCTGCCCAGGGGCAGTCCAGCACCGAAATGCAATGGCAATTCCAACCTGAACAAGAGTACCACCAGCAACCCCATACACGTGTTTCACCCTTGTTGGGGATCATCAGTGAGGTGAAGCTGATGCCTCTCTAAGCACAGTGAGAGGGAGACCACGTCTGGTTGCCCCCAGGAGACCTAGGGTTACCAATCCCAGGTTCCTTGAAATTTAGTTTGCAAAGGTAGCGGGCGCCCCTCTCTCTTCTACGGAGGACTGCCAGGCGTTACCTTTTGCTTCTTGTTACTCTCCTTGCCTCGACCTTGGAACGCTTCATTTGGACCTGCTCTCGGATTACCCTTGGACTCTGGCGTGCTCTCTGATCTCCCGGACACCTGACACCTGTTTGTACTCTGGACTTGCTTTTGGATTTCCCTTCTGTTTCTGCAAACCTCGGATTGCTTCAAGTTTTGCCACGGATCAAGTTCTTGCTCCACCAGGTGTTTTCAGGAGTGCCAAGTACATCATCTCAGCCTGCTGTGGGTTCCCCTGCTGTCTGTATAGGTCTCTTACCTATGCTCCACCCCTTTTAGGTAAGCTGGTGTCACTGCATCTTGTTTGCTCCCTCTGCCAATGGCCTTTTGGGTGTTTCCTTGATTCTAACCCTTTGCCTTACAGCACTCAGGGGTCCTTCCGGCGTTCCCGGTACCAGGCTGACGACGACACTCCCACCTGTGGCCTCAAAGATTGCTAGGGCAGTATTTTACATTCTGCTCGAGCGGTACTTGGGGAGGGAGGCATTACATAACTGCACGACCATCAAGTCGGACCTATCAAGTTAGAACAATACACCAGAATATCATCCAGATAGATGATCACTAAATGGAACAAAAGATCTGAGAAGGTGCGATCCATAAAGCGTTGAAAAATCGATGGGGCATTTACCAAACCGAAGGGCATGACCCTGTATTAACCCCTTTTTCCTGCAAGGATAGTGAAAACAGACAGCTGAAATGGATCAGTGCATCAGGTACCAGGTCAATGGTGCAGTCTTCTGGGCGATGAGGGGGAAGGTCGTGGACTTCTTTTTCCACAAAAACATTGTCAAATTCCTTTATCTCCGCCGGAATGCAATGGACAGTGCGTGTCTTCGTAGTATCATCGAGGGATAGGACTGCAGGTTCATAGTGAATCGTGCATAGGCAGTTTTGTTTGCAGAATGAGTACTACAAATTGCGCAGTCTATCGATGGGTTATGTTTCCTTAGCCAAGCGATCCCTAGAATGATCAGAAAGTGAGCCACTCTTATAATGTCGAAAGACATTTCTTCAGAATGCTGGTGAACCTTGACTTGTAGCAGTTCGGTAGAATGGGTAATGGGTCCCGAGCTAAGGGGGGTGCCGTCCACTCCTTCCACCTTTTGGTCTTCCTCCTTGGGCACTGGACTTTCCTTCCGAACCTTATGCTACAGTGCTGTGATGAATTGGGAGCGCTAAATCCTTATTTTCCAAGTTACTTCCCTTCCGGATCCATTCCAGGTTTTTGGCAGCCAGTATGCTGCTTTAATCAAATGACTATGCTTCCCAGAATGCCTGGCCCACAGCTTCATCTCCACCCTTGCAGGACAAGGCTGGGTGGAGGATAGGCAACACCTGTGGCTGCAGGTGTAGCAAGCAGCATACCTGTGACGTGTGCTCGTTAAGCAGGTTCAAAAGCCTCAGTTTGCTTCAGTCCAGCGCTGTTCATTGATGCAGTGTTCCTGTTTGTGACTGGTCCCTTGTTCCTGGTTCTTAGCCTTGTGCCTAGTTCCAAGTTTCTATTCCTTGTTCCTTATCCTTGGACTTCGAATTTATGTGCTTAATTGATTTCTGCTTCCCAGATTCCCTTTCTGTCTTCCTCTGTTTGCAGGCAGCATTGCTCAGTGCTTTCCCTTTTGGTGCAGCCCAGTTTGCCTGTGTCCTATATTTCTTTGACTTTGTCATTTGCTGTTGTAAACCTTGATACATTAGTCTTTCCTCTTTATAGATTTGCTTCCTGCCTTTTTCCTTGGATGGGTGGGGGAAGTTTGCCCTTGTAATTTCGTTTTCCCTGCTACTGTTCCTTTACTTTCTCTTGGAATCCATTCCATGTTTTCCCTTGCACCTTTGCATATATTTCCCATTGATTATTAGGTGTGATGTGCAGTTGTAGCTAGCTCCTGTGTGAATGCCTATGATTTCCTTACTATTCTGTAATCACTATTCCTACTTGCCCCTTGTCTTGAGTCTTATGTATTTAGTTATCCTTCCATTGTTGTTATAGCCTTTCTGGGTCCCCCTTTGATCAACAGGGTTCGTGGGCTTGCTGACATTCAAGTGGTATTTCTCGTCCTCGTGAGTATTGTTTTTAAGTTTCCTTATTTAATACCATCAAGAGTGTTAGATCACAGATCCTGTCGTTGCTCGCCCTCTACGTGGGTTTAGCGCTGTCAGTACCTGTAATAGCAATTGTGGGTAAGGCGCTTGCCGACTTTCCTTGCAGTCATAAGGTGCATCTAAGTGCTTACCCCACATCCCTTTTCATATATTTGTCTTGTTGTCACACTCTATTTGCACTCCTGGGTTTTAGTATACATGAGTCTTGGTTCCTGTGTGCATGTTGTGATTTTGTGCACATTCCCCTTTCCATATTCACTGCCTTTGTCCTTACCTGACAGAATGACCAGCCCACTATTCCCAGTGAATATGGCAAATTTAAGAAAGAAAGTTTCCCCTACATTTACCTGTGACAATCAAATCACTAGTCCTGACATAAATGAACTCCTTGTCACTAATGGGCATTTACGTGCAGAGTATTTTTCCCACAGGATGGCCCAGCTTACATTGCCTAATGTCACGATCCCTCATCATGTGGTCCCCAAGGCACTCCCCCATCCCCCGTCTCGCCCTTCCCTCTCTTCCCCCCTTCCCAGGGACTCACGTGGACTCTCACACGTCTTGCGACCGCACCCGCGTCTGGTCCGTAACAGGACGGCTGTCAAGTTACGGCCGTTCCTACATTGGCAATTGCCTTGGCGCCTAGGATCGCGAAGGGCTAGCCCTGAGCTTCCGCGTCGCGGGACTGTAAGGTCACGTGATGCTCTTGCCCGATCACGTGACCCAGCCGCGCATCACGTGACCAGAAGCGCGAGTACTTAAACTCGGAAACCCGGGTACTCGTTGCTTCACAGCTGTGCTCTGCATTCTGTTTGGCGTTACGAACCTTGAATCACCTTTGGATCACTCACGGAATCGACCTGGCTTGCTTTACTGGACTCTTCTTGGATTTGCCCCTTTGGATTCGTTTGCACAGTGATACACGGCTCTCGACCACGGACTGTTATTGGACTGCCTCCTGGATCACCCTCTTGCACCTTGGCTCTTTGGACTTCTTGCTTCACAGCTCCACAGCTCCTGCTAACAGGTGAACTACTGAGAATTACTCCTCTTGGGGTACCTCCGTCCACGTGGGTCCCGGACCTCTCCACTAGGTTCACTACCTCTTCCTTGACCCTGATTGGTAAGACCTTTTCCGTTTTTCCTAAACACTGTGGTTACTGTTTCTTGCTTGGTACTTAATCCGGATTTTCTTGCATCAGTGTGGGGTCCCAGAGGTTCGCGGTCCCGGACTTGAACATCTTCGCCTGTGGCCTCAACGGCTGCACAGAGAGTGGCTTTAAGTTCTCTCTGTGCGGCATTTGGGGACGGAGGCCTCTTCTGCCTACACGACACTCAAGTCTCAACAGACTGTGAAGCCTATTGTCGCGTAGGCAATGGAGGGGAACGCTGAAGACCCCATGACTGCTATAGTCCAGGCCATTACAGTGCTACGAGCCGATATGGCAGCAGCCAACACGGCTATTCATCAACGTCTCGACAACATACAAAGTGTCAGACACCCTTTACCCCCAGATGCAGAATTCGGAGACACACCCTCTGTTTCCCAACCCGTTCCACCTCCGATTCTCCCACCTCAGAACCCCGTTCCCGTGGTACTACCTACTCCTTTCCCATTGGCGGCCCCTGAGAGATACCATGGGGATCCCAAGAAATTCAGGACCTTCCTAAACCAATGCAAGTTGCATTTCCTGTGCCGACCTCAGGCTTTCCCAGATTCCACCACGAAAGCAGCATTCACCCTTTCTCATTTGGCTGGGATAGCCGCTGCATGGGCCAACCCCTTGTTGGAGAACGACAACCCGGCCTTATATGACTTCGATCTCCTCGTCACCGAGATGTCCAGGGTTTTTGATACTAGACACAAGGTCCAGTCTCGAGATCTGGAACTTCTGGATTTGTGCCAGGGTAGGGGTTCCCTCATTGAATACATAACCCGTTTTAACCAGCTCTCCGCTGAAACTTCTTGGCCCGAGGTCAAGAAGGCAGTAGTCTTCTATAGGGGTCTCGGTAATCCCATGAAGGACGCCTTATCAGTAGTACCCTCATTACCTACTGCATTCCAGGATCTGGTTGACTTGTCACTCCAGGTGGACGCACGTAGGTCCGAAAGAAGAGCGGAAGCAGGTTTCGCTCAGTGCTCCACATCTCACACGGCAGTTCCTTCCTCTGACTCCTCCCAAGAACCCATGCAGATCGGGGGCGACAGGAGCCCGATATCTCCTCTAGAAAGGGAACGTAGGAGGGTAGATAACGCTTGTTACTACTGTGGCACCTTAGGTCACTTTGTTAAGGAATGCCCACGCCGTCCCAAACACAAGCCACAGGGTTTTCAGATAGCTCGATCATAGTACCGGGGACGGGATCGAGCTATACCATGTACACCCCGAACCCAACACCCTCTTTCGGGCGTATCCGGCCCATTCATGTACAAGCCACTCTACAGCCCACAGCATCCATTTCACATCCTGTTACTCTAATAATCGACTCAGGGGCAACGGGTAACTTTATCGACATTTCCTTGGCCCATTTGTTAAACCTGCCCCTCTTGACCAAGACCAGGCCTGAACCGGTACAGGATGTAGATGGCTCTTCTTTGATTTCGGGCCCAGTAAAACAACAAACAGCCCCTTTGCTATTGACCATAAAATCCAGACACAGGGAGACCATAAGTTTTGATCTTATCACCATGCCACAGTTTGGGCTCATTCTGGGAATCCCTTGGCTTCAGGAACATAACCCCCTCATTGATTGGAAATCGGGTTTGGTTCACTTTGAGTCGGACGTCTGCCAACATTTCTGTCTTCCCACAGACGCACCCAGCGACAATCCTGCCCAGGCTATAGCTCGTTTTACAGTGCAGGACCCGCAAGAAATACCATCAGAACACGTAGTTGGGTTAGTGGTGCAAGACGTTCCCCAGTTATACCAAGATTTTGCAACTGTGTTTGATCGCGGTTCCTCTGAAACACTGCCTCCACATCGTCCGTACGATTGCCCCATCGATCTACTCCCTGACACAGTGATTCCCACAGGGCGGATCTATTCCCTCTCACCATCCGAGGAAACGACTCTCAAGGAGTAGATTAGGAAGGCCTTGAGCCTAGGGCACATACGACCATCCACCTCGCCTGCAGCAAGCCCTATCTTTTTTGTGCCGAAAAAGGAAGGCGATCTACGCCCATGTGTTGATTATAGACGCCTGAATGCCATCACGAGGAAGGATCGGTACCCTATTCCCCTCATCACGCCCTTGCTGGACCGACTCACACACGCTACCATTTTCACCAAACTGGACCTCCGCGGAGCCTACAACCTGGTCCGCGTCCGTTCCGGGGACGAATGGAAAACCGCTTTCTGTACCCGGTACGGCTTATATGAATATACTGTCATGCCTTTTGGGTTGTGTAATGCCCCGGCGACCTTCCAGAGGTTTATGAATGACATCCTGAGTGATATCTTAGATGTCTACGTCGTGGTTTACCTCGACGACATCTTAATCTTTTCTCAGTCTCTGGATGAGCATGTGCGACACGTTCGTGAGGTATTATCATGCTTATAAAAACACTCGCTATATGCCAAACCGGAAAAGTGCCTGTTCCATGTTGATAACGTTGATTTCCTCGGGTTCTGTATCACTCCCGGGGGGTTGTCCATGAACCACTCCAAAGTTAAAGCGGTTTTAGATTGGCCTATTCCTACGAACCTGAAAGCTCTTCAGTCCTTTTTGGGTTTTGCGAATTTCTACAGGAGATTCATCTCTGGTTTCTCTTCTATCGTGTCTCCCCTCACAGCATTAACCAGTCCTAAAGTACCCTTTCTTTGGTCTGATACACAACAGAAGGCCTTTGATTCGCTGAAGACTGCTTTCACCACAGCCCCTGTCCTTCAGCATCCCGACTCAGAACTCCCTTTTTTCGTGGAAGCCGACGCCTCCTCCTTCGCTCTTGGTGCTGTCTTGTCCCAAGCTTGCCAGGCCACGGGTCGTCTGCACCCGGTTGCATTTCATTCCCGCAAATTTACCACCCCCGAGTCACACTACACCGTGACCGAGAAGGAGTTATTAGCGGTAATGGACACATTCCGCGTGTGGCGACACCACCTCTTGGGCGCCAAGCATCGAGTCACGGTGTTCACTGATCACCAAAATCTGCAGGATTTGGCGTCCCTGAAATGTCTCATTAGCCGACAGGTGAGGTGGCACCTTTTCTTCGCAGCATTCGACTTCCAAATCCGACATCGGGCTGGTTCTGCACACGGCAAAGCCGATGCGTTGTCCCGCTCTCCCGGGGGGGTTTCTCTGCCGGTATTCCCTGACACAATGCTAGACGACACTAAGGTTATTTGTCTATGTACCCCCTCAGTGCCCTTAGTGGACGCGGTACGCAAGTGGGTGTCCTTGCATCCCGACCAGCTATCAGAGTGGGATCCGGTATTCCAGGATGGTCTCCCGTTTGTGCTGAATCGCCTATTCTTGCCCACTGCCGATACACGCAATATGGCCATGGATTGGTCGCACGATGCCCCTGTGAATGGTCATCCTGGCCAACGCCGTACTTTATCCCTCCTGAAGCGCTGGTGTTGGTGGCCGGGCATGAAGAGGGACGTGGATTGCTACGTCAATACATGCACCATATGTACACAATGCAAAACCCGTAGGGGACGCCCATTAGGCCTGCTTCTCCCTTTACCAGTACCCCCGAAACCATGGCATACAGTAACCATGGATTTTGTTACAGAACTTCCTCGGGTACAGGGTTACGACACTATTTGGGTGGTGGTAGATTCCTTCTCAAAAATGGCACGCTTCATTCTCTGTAGGGGTATCCCCTCTGCTTCCACCCTGGCCACCCTGTTCTTTGATACTGTCTTTTGTTTCTTTGGGTTGCCCTCTGTTCTTATCTCAGATCGGGGTTCTCAATTCACTTCTCGCTTCTGGCGCGCTCTGACCAGATTGATGGGTATTGATGTCCGGTTCTCTTCAGCCTACCACCCGGAGACGGATGGTCAGGCCGAAAGGACGAATCAGACGATGGAGCAATAGCTGCGCTGTTTGATCCTGCAACAGCAGTGCTCTTGGTTGCCTGCTCTCCGACACGCTGAATTCGCTTACAACAATGCGGTTCATGCATCCACTGGGTTCTCCCCCTTCTATGTACTCTATGGCCAACATCCCCGCACGCTACCGGTCCCTGACCTTGCGGCCTCCACCAATCCGGCCGCTAGTGCCTCTCTTAGGGATCTGTCCTCTATCCACGCCCAGACTGCATTACATCTCCGTGAGGCCCAGTCATCCATGAAGGTCCAGGCAGATAAGAAGCGGCTGTTGGCTCCGACTTTCTCGGTGGGTTCCCGGGTGTGGCTTTCTACCCGTCACTTGAGGTTAGTGGGTTGCAGGAAGCTGTTGCCCCATTTTGTGTGTCCCTATGTGGTCTCCCGGGTTATCAACCCTGTCACGTACCGCCTGGTTCTCCCGGGATCTTGGAGGGTTCACCCTGTGTTTCATGTCTCCCTTCTCAAGCCGTGTCCGGCCCCTTCCCACTTGCGCGCCTCTGCTGCCCCGGTCTCCTTGGCATCCCCAGACGAGTATGAGGTGTCCTCCATCCTGGGCTCCAGGGTCTGCAGGGGGCGCTTGCAATACCTGGTTGATTGGGTCGGTTATGGCCCGGAGGAGCGCTCTTGGGTTCCTGCTATTGATGTCCACGCTCCCCGGTTAGTGGCTCGCTTCCACCGGGATCACCCTTCCTGCCCACGGGGTCGTGGGCCCTTGGGGTGGGTTCTGTCACGATCCCTCATCATGTGGTCGCCAAGGCACTCCCCCATCCCCCGTCTCGCCCTTCCCTCTCTTCCCCCCTTCCCAGGGACTCACGTGGACTCTCACACGTCTTGCGAGCGCACCCGCGCCTGGTCCGTAACAGGACGGCTGTCAAGTTACGGCCGTTCCTACATTGGCAATTGCCTTGGCGCCTAGGATCGCGAAGGGCTAGCCCTGAGCTTCCGCGTCGCGGGACTGTAAGGTCACATGATGCTCTTGCCCGATCACGTGACCCAGCCGCGCATCACGTGTCCAGAAGCGCAAGTACTTAAACTCGGAAACCCGGGTACTCGTTGCTTCACAGCTGTGCTCTGCATTCTGTTTGGCGTTACGAACCTTGAATCACCTTTGGATCACTCACGGAATCGACCTGGCTTGCTTTACTGGACTCTTCTTGGATTTGCCCCTTTGGATTCGTTTGCACAGTGATACACGGCTCTCGACCACGGACTGTTATTGGACTGCCTCCTGGATCACCCTCTTGCACCTTGGCTCTTTGGACTTCTTGCTTCACAGCTCCACAGCTCCTGCTAACAGGTGAACTACTGAGAATTACTCCTCTTGGGGTACCTCCGTCCACGTGGGTCCCGGACCTCTCCACTAGGTTCACTACCTCTTCCTTGACCCTGATTGGTAAGACCTTTCCGTTTTTCTTAAACACTGTGGTTACTGTTTCTTGCTTGGTACTTAATCTGCATTTTCTTGCAGCAGTGTGGGGTTCCAGAGGTTCGCGGTCCCGGACTTGAACATCTTCGCCTGTGGCCTCAACGGCTGCACAGAGAGTGGCTTTAAGTTCTCTCTGTGCGGCATTTGGGGACGGAGGCCTCTTCTGCCTACACGACACTCAAGTCTCAACACCTCATCCCAGTTCTGTCTTTTATTCTGACCCAGATTCTATGTCAGCACACGCCTTAGCAGCAGAAAACAACACACTGTTAGTGTAACGCTCACCTGATTCTCGCAGAGGCGCCGGTCTTGACTGGGCGACTACCGTATCTTCAAAGGTGATGTGTAGCACCCGGTTGGCTCTTTGGGCTGGACCTCTGTGCACTGTATGCCTGACGTGTAGAGTAAGATGTCTTAGGTAAGTGAATGCCGAGCTCTCCATCTGCCTCGGGGCAGGGTGCTGTAACCAGTTTCTTCACTGGATAGGTAGCGCAGGCCTCTTGACTTCAGAGGACTGCTGTCGGTCGTTTACTGCACGAACGGTAAGTTTCGAGTCATTCAAATGTCTTTAAAGTCTTTAGTAATGATGTCTCTTGTTTTGCAGGGTTCCGGCGATGGCGGATGACGGGCTGAAGTGAGTTGAAGATGGAGCCCGTGTGATGAATAGAAGCGCCTGGAAGCACGTAAGTAAGCGCTTGTTGCCTGCTTCACTATGCGCTCTAACTGTCTTTTTATTTTGCAGGTACGAGTTCGGAGCGGCTGCAGGGTGCCGGAATACCCACTGGATTAGATGTGGAAAGGAGTAATGGCACGTGAGTATTAAAGTTCCCCAATGTCTTTAAACGCACCTTGTTTTGTCTTTCAGATGCCGGAATGCAGTGTGAAGACCTCCGGAGCGCACGAAGAGTAGGTAAGCCTTTGCCTTTCAGATGCTGGAATGCTAGCCTGTTCTTTCTTGTCTTTATAGGTGTTGCTGAAGACTGGATTCAGGATGGTAAGCCTTTGCCTTTCAGATGCCGGAATGCTAACCTGTTCTTTCTTGTCTTTATAGGTGTTGCTGAAGACTGGATTCAGGATGGTAAGCCTTTTTCCTTAGGCCCAGGACCGGATGCAGAAGACACGATGAGCGTTCTGCTGCAGAGGTTGCAGAATAACGCAAAGCAAGATTCATCCACCGGGTGTGGTTTAAATAGCCTCCTGTAGTGCTTAGGTGTCTCCTTCCACAGCCACGCCTAAGTAAGAAAAGAGTTCCTGGTAAGAAAAGAGTTCCTGCCTTCCAGAAGAGTTCCAGTGTTCTGAATCTAGGGAGTGGCTCCAGCCCCACCCAACAGCAAAAGTAGTTCCAAACAGAAGAGGATCAGAGGCTCAACTGGCAGGCAAGTAAGCAGCATGGTCTGCTGAAGGTAAGTCCACCCAAGCATTATGAGCCCGGCGCTTCCAGCGCTGGGACTGGGCATATTTATGAGCCTGGTGCCACTGGCGCCAGGACTGGGTCCAAAAGGTCCCAATTGGGACTGGTTGGCACTCGGAACCTGGGTTATGGATCTGCTTCCAAGGGAGTTGGGAAAACCCTGACCTTTTGGAAGCAGAGATCATGACAGTACCCCCCCTCAAGGCCCCTCCCAAACCGGGCTTCTCCGGGGGTTTTGGCTTGTCAGGAAATGTTCGGTGAAATCTTTTGATTAGGCGAGGAGCGTGGACATATTCAGCAGGTTCCCAGGATCTCTCTTGGGGGCCGTAGCCTTTCCAGTCAATTAGGTAGAATAGTTTAGATTTGGAGATCTTGGAGTCCAGAATGCTTTTGACTTCAAACTCGAGTTCTCCATCCACTAGGATAGGTTTTGGAGATTTGGTTAGTCGGGTTTGAGGTTGCACGGGTTTTAATAGAGAGACGTGGAAGACCGGATGTATCTTCATGTGCGGGGGCAAGTCCAACTTGACCGCTACTGGGTTTACTATGGTAGTGATGGAATAGGGACCAAGGTATCTTGGGTTGAATGTGCGTGGCCCTTTTAGAGATAGATATTTGGTGGATAACCAGACTTGATCCCCTACTTGATAGTGAGGGGCTTCCTTCCGATGTTGATCTGCTCCTTTCTTGTATTGTTCTTTAGCCCTTTGAAGGTGAGAAACAGCTTCCTTAAAGGCTTGGGTGATTGTAGAATGCAGGTAGTCTACTGCTGGTGTTTCAAGATCTTGGAGGGGATCCAACTCCGAGGTTCGAGGGTGACTGCCGTACAAAAGAAAAAACGGGGTTTTCCCAGTTCCCGAATGGACAGAGTTATTGTAGGCATACTCGGCTATCCAAAGGATATCTTTCCAAGTTTTTTCAGTTTGTTGCAGCATGCAGCGTAAATACTGTTCCAGAGTTTGATTGGTCCTCTCGGTTTGTCCGTCGGTCTGAGGGTGGTGACTGGTCGATAGTCTCACATCAATTTGAGCCGACCGACAGCAACTTCGCCAAAAATGAGAAATAAATTGACTACCTCGATCCGAAATTAGAACCGAACGAAAACCGTGCAGTCGGACAATGTTTTCGAGAAATTCTCGGGCCAGAGTTGCTGCTGTTGGCAAGCCTTTGAGCGGAATGAAATGCGCCATCTTGGAGAATAAGTCCACGATTACTAGAATCGTATTGTATCCGGAGCATGGAGGTAGATCGGTGATGAAGTCCATAGAAAGCGTATGCCAAGGGCGAGGTGGGATGTCAATAGGGCGTAAGAGGCCTGCTGGACTTTCCTTTTGACTCTTGTTTTGGGCGCATACTCCACAGGACATTATAAAGTCTCTGATATCTTTTTTCTAAGACGGCCACCAGAAGTAGCGCTTGATCTTTTCTGAGGTCTTGGCTATACCGGGATGACCTTCCATTAAAGAGTCGTGATAACAAGAGATTACTTTTTTCTGTAAATCTGTGCTGGGTAGGTATAATCGTTCTTGGAAATACAATAAGTTGTCCTTTACTGCAAAGTCCTTTCCCTGCAGATGCCAATTCTGTATGTCTGCTGGAGTTACAAGTTGCCTGGCTTTATCCTTAACTTCCTCTATGGATTCTGTGGCGATTACACCCAGAATTCTTTGTTCGGGAATGATTGGTACAGGTTTAGGGTTGACCAAGTGTTCTTCCACTCCCATCCGAGAAAGGGCATCGGCTTTACCGTTCTTTGTACCAGGTCGATAGGTAATTATGAAGTCAAACTCGGCAAAGAATAATGCCCAACGGAGTTGTCTAGAGGATTGGGCTTTTGCGGTCTTCAAATATTGCAGGTTTCGGTGATCCGTAATCACAGTAACGGTGTGTCGGGCCCCCAGCAGATAATGCTGCCAAGCCTTAAAGGCAGACTTGATAGCCAGAAGTTCCTTGTCAGTAATCGTGTAATTGATTTCAGGAGGCGAGAATTTGCGGGACCAAAATGCCACAGGATGCAACTGATTGGTTATCGGGTCCTTTTGTGATAGAACTGCCCCCATGGCAAGGCTTGAAGCATCAGTTTCCACGATGTAGGGGAGTTCGGGGCGAGGGTGTTTTAAGATTGGTGCAGAGATAAATTTAGTCTTCAAATCCTGGAAAGCTTGTTCCGCCTCGGTAGACCATTCAAAACGTTTGTTTTTCTTTAACAAGGCAGTGATGGGCTGGACTATTCGAGAGAATTCGGGGATAAACCTGCGGTAAAAGTTAGCGAAGCCTAACATGCTTTGCACACCTTTTACGGAGGATGGTGATGGCCATTTGAGAACTGCATCGACCTTCTTTGAATCCATACGCACTCCGCCAGGTGATAATATGAATCCCAAGAATTCAACTTCAGTCACGTTGAAAACACATTTTTCCAACTTAGCGAAAAGTTTGTGTTGACGCAATCTTTCGAGGACCATTTTCACGTGTTTCCAATGTTCAGATTCCGATGAAGAATAAACGAGGATGTCGTCAATGTAAACAACAACACATACATCTATGAGCTCTCTGAGGACATCGTTCATAAAATATTGAAAGGCGGCCGGGGCATTGCAAAGTCCGAAGGGCATGACCTGATATTCAAATAGCCCATACTTGGTGCGGAAGGCCGTCTTCCATTCATCGCCCTCTTTTACTCGTACCAAGTGGTAAGCTCCTCTAAGATCCAGCTTTGTATATATGCATGCTTTTCTGACTTGGTCCAGGAGTTCAGGGATCAAAGGTAACGGATATCTATTCTTAACGGTGATCTGGTTCAGGGAGCGATAATCGATACAAGTTCTAAGGTCTCCTTCCTTTTTTGGAACGAAGAACAAAGCTGAAGAAGCAGGGGACTTGGAAGGACGAATAAACCCATTTGCCAGGTATTGATCCAGGTATTGTCGAAGGTGAAGGTTCTCAGGCTCGGTGAGGGCATAAATTCTACTACAAGGAGGAGTAGATCCAGGTATCAGGTCTATCTGGCAGTCATAAGACCTATGAGGAGGTAGAGAGTTAGCCTGATCCTTCCGGAAAACATCTTGGTATTCTAGGTATTCGGGAGGTAACTGGGGAGTCTCTGAAGAAATTGCGGCCAGTGCAACACCAGGTGGAGGGTGACAAGTAGAGACACATTCTGGAAACTGGACCGTTCTTGCTCGCCAATCGATCAGAGGATTGTGTTTCTCTAACCAAGGTATTCCTAGAATAATCTGAAACTGAGGGGCCTTGATCACATCGAACACGATCTTCTCATGGTGTCCATCTTGACTTACTAGCGTCACCTCTTGAGTGGTATGCGTTACTGGCCCGGAGGCTATCTCCGTACCATCCACCGTAGTAATGACGTCCTTTACAGCCTTGGGACAAAGAGTTAGATTCATCCTCAAAACCATTTCATGATCCACATAATTGCCGATGGCACCGCTGTCGACGTAAGCTTCAATTGCATGTAATCGATCCGGATTATCAGGGCTAATGAGGACCATAGGTATCACGAAATGCGAGGTCACGGAACTAGTTTTCACGCTCGGCAAGAGGACCTCTATTCTTGTCGGGCGAGGTCGTTTCCCTGCTCAGAGTTTGTAACTTTGGTAACTGCAGCTCCTACTGCCTTCTTGGCAGGTTTCACCGGACAGTCTCGAAGAAAGTGCCCTGAGTTTCCGCAATAGAGGCATAATTGCAACTGTTTCCTCCTTTCCCGCTCCCTTTGTGTTAGAGGACCTTTCAGACCCCCTATTTGCATGGGTTCCCCGGAGTCTACTCCTTTGGAAGGAGTTGGCGGTTTGGAAAATACTCGAGCATCAAACTTGGAACGATCGGCCTTCCTGTTCTGCAGCCTGTGATCTATTTGAACGACCAAGTCTATATAATCCGAACAGTCTTGTGGGGGATTCACTACTTGGGCTAAAACGTCTTTGAGCTCTCCACGTAGACCTCTATAAAACAGCGTAATCCTTTTGTCCTCAGGCCATTGAGTTTCCACTATTAGTCTATTGAAAGATGCAATATAAGCCAAAAGGTCTTGATTACCCTGTCGCAACGAAAGAAGCTCATTGTCCAAGGCCTGCCCCTGTGAATGTCTTGTGAACAGTTTTTCCATACTGAGCTGAAAAGCTTGAAAATCATGGAGGACCGGATCATCTTGATTAACTAGAGGGATCGACCAGTCTGCCGCATTGCCACTAAGGTACGAAAGCACGAAAGCTACTTTAGCTTGATCAGTTGGAAAGGCTGCTGGCCGGCATAAGAAGTGCAACCGGCACTGATTGATAAATACTGCAAACCTCTTTGGGTCACCAGAAAATCGTTCGGGCGGAGCCAGAGGTACATTCCCAGGTAGGTTGATCTGCACTGGATTCATAGAGGATGTTGAAGGAAGATTTGCCCCTGATGCGGGTAACGGGGTCTCTCCGGCTTGTGACTGTAGCACTTGTCTAGCAAGATTGTCTGTTCTCTCCTTGGAAATAATTAGTTCCCTTCTTAGAGCATTCGTTTCCTGACGAGCTGCATGCACTTCTGCCCTTAGTTCCCCAAGTAACTGGGCTAGGGGGTCAGTATCCGAGGTTTCCATAGCGCCTGGGCGAGAGTTTTGCGGTAGGCTTTGCGTTCTGTAACGCTCACCTGATTCTCGCAGAGGCGCCGGTCTTGACTGGGCGACTACCGTATCTTCAAAGGTGATGTGTAGCACCCGGTTGGCTCTTTGGGCTGGACCTCTGTGCACTGTATGCCTGACGTGTAGAGTAAGATGTCTTAGGTAAGTGAATGCCGAGCTCTCCATCTGCCTCGGGGCAGGGTGCTGTAACCAGTTTCTTCACTGGATAGGTAGCGCAGGCCTCTTGACTTCAGAGGACTGCTGTCCGTCGTTTACTGCACGAACGGTAAGTTTCGAGTCATTCAAATGTCTTTAAAGTCTTTAGTAATGATGTCTCTTGTTTTGCAGGGTTCCGGCGATGGCGGATGACGGGCTGAAGTGAGTTGAAGATGGAGCCCGTGTCATGAATAGAAGCGCCTGGAAGCACGTAAGTAAGCGCTTGTTGCCTGCTTCACTATGCGCTCTAACTGTCTTTTTATTTTGCAGGTACGAGTTCGGAGCGGCTGCAGGGTGCCGGAATACCCACTGGATTAGATGTGGAAAGGAGTAATGGCACGTGAGTATTAAAGTTCCCCAATGTCTTTAAACGCACCTTGTTTTGTCTTTCAGATGCCGGAATGCAGTGTGAAGACCTCCGGAGCGCACGAAGAGTAGGTAAGCCTTTGCCTTTCAGATGCCGGAATGCTAGCCTGTTCTTTCTTGTCTTTATAGGTGTTGCTGAAGACTGGATTCAGGATGGTAAGCCTTTTTCCTTAGGCCCAGGACCGGATGCAGAAGACACGATGAGCGTTCTGCTGCAGAGGTTGCAGAATAACGCAAAGCAAGATTCATCCACCGGGTGTGGTTTAAATAGCCTCCTGTAGTGCTTAGGTGTCTCCTTCCACAGCCACGCCTAAGTAAGAAAAGAGTTCCTGGTAAGAAAAGAGTTCCTGCCTTCCAGAAGAGTTCCAGTGTTCTGAATCTAGGGAGTGGCTCCAGCCCCACCCAACAGGAAAAGTAGTTCCAAACAGAAGAGGATCAGAGGCTCAACTGGCAGGCAAGTAAGCAGCATGGTCTGCTGAAGGTAAGTCCACCCAAGCATTATGAGCCCGGCGCTTCCAGCGCTGGGACTGGGCATATTTATGAGCCTGGTGCCACTGGCGCCAGGACTGGGTCCAAAAGGTCCCAATTGGGACTGGTTGTCACTCGGAACCTGGGTTATGGATCTGCTTCCAAGGGAGTTGGGAAAACCCTGACCTTTTGGAAGCAGAGATCATGACAGTTAGGCTTATTACACAAGAGTACCTCTGGTGTTGAACCCCATGATTCCAATTATGCTTCACCTCAGATTGAACAGTCTCATGATACAAACATAGAGAATGGAGGGGTTCCTTGCATAACTTCTGACGTCTACCCTCAGTCTACAGCTTACTCCTCTGCACAAGTACATACTATAGTCCCTAATGCCTAGAGGTCCAATGTCAATAGTTTGCTTATGGAACACATAGACCAAGTTGGTAAGAGAAAGAATAAGTCACAGAACCTGCAAGCAGTGAATGACAATGTTCAATCGGTGCACATCCAGATTGCTAGTGCAGGATCCAGCCCTGGGGCCACCATGCCTCCCACTGTGCCTACTGATAGCGGTGTGCAGTTTAAACAGGGCACAGTTTATGACAATTGTCCTGCTGTTTGTCAGGAATTGTCAGGAATTGCAGTTAGCAGAATATGTACAAGCCACTCCTTTACCAAAGATTTCCAGTGTAGCAGCCCGCCATAACCCTGAGCTAGCACACATGCAAACTTCCGATTTCCAAACACAATCCACAATGGTGGCCTACATAGAATCAGTCACTACAGTAGGCTTAGGCTCTGCTCTTGATCCAGCTGCTGAGACTGAAGTAGATGTTCAAGCTGATGTGGAAAACAATGCTACCTCTGTGTTCTCTCTTCCTTCTGCCAATTTTGGTCACAACGAACAGTCAGAGACAGTACAGATTTCATGTTCTGATGGACTCATTCCACAGTATACAGAACCAAAAACCCAGCAGGCGATTCCTGAACTGTTGATTGTTAATCTGCCACTTTCAGAAACTAAGACAGATGAATGGACAATTGACGAAATCCTGATTAACAGAGACTTTATTATGGTGATTCCTCTGGTTGATTTTGACTTCTACAAAGAAAGTGACTCTGTGTCATCCACTAAGGAAAGTGACTGCAAGGGTACAGCTCGGTCTTTTGTTACTGGTGTCAATGAGTCTACTGTCCTAACGGTGCCTTCCATTTCTGAGCCACAAATGTGTCTGTCGACTTCTGAGACTTCTGTCTGTCCTCCTACAACCATTGACTCTTCTATGATCCAGTCCACAGCCCTGCAGTCATCTTTGGCACGTGTGTCTTCAATCAATGAACCACTGCCATGTCTGCCATTTACTCAAGAGCCTCCACCATGCACGTGGTCAGTCCCAAAGACCTTGACATGTTTGTCTTCAGCTACCGAGATTGCTCCAGCTTGCAGCCTTCAGCCTCAAAGTTTCCTCTGGCATGCCTGGCTTCAGCTACAGCGACTCATCCAGCATATCATCCTTCAGCCATAGAGCCTCTGGTAGTCCATCCTAAGTGCAAGTCTTCAGTCCCAGAACCTACCACTTGTTTGCCTTCAGTTCATGAGAGACCTGTATCCTGCTCAGCCTCGCTGCCAATATCGGAGGTGTACCTGTCTACACTGTCAGATCCTGCTGCATATTCTTCTGCTCCAGAGATTCCTGCTGAATCCCAACCATTTATTACCGATGAACGTCCAGCCTGCCCTTCTTATGCTTCAGGGGGATCACCAGAGTGCCTGCCTTTTACACAAGATGATTCTCCCAACTGCTTGACTTTAGCATCAGAGCCTCCCGAATATGCAGCATCAGAATCTGAGACTTTTGCCAGCATGCCTGCAATTTCCTCACCTCCCGCATGTCTGCTCTCGGCAGAAAGGCTAACAGAGCATCTACCATTGCCTAATGCATGTTGCAATAACCTGCCTTCCTCCTCAAGGACTTATGAGTGTCCACTACTAGTGACTGAGTTTCCTGGGCCTTCCAACTCTGCTTCAGATCCTGCAGGTCCTTCATGCCTTTCTTTGACCCATGAGTATCTTCCTCACCAGAAGCCTCCCTATGACTCTTCCAGAATGCAACCTGATTCTATGCAATGCAGTCCATCTGCCTTTGCCCACAGGCCACCATTTCCATCAGTGCCGTCCCCAAAGAAAAAGCACTCCTATCATGGAAAGAAGATGCCTCGTGCGGGTGGCGGGCACCAGAAGACGGCCGTAGGAGGGGGTATACTGTCACAATTTGCTTCCTTCGCTCCCGTTCCCACCACTTGGGGGCATGATTTGGGGTTTATTCCCTACTGGACTTTCCTTCTGAATCTTATGCTACAGTGCTGTGATGCATTGGGAGCGATAAATCCTTATTTTCCAAGTTACTTCCCTTCCGGATCCATTCCAGGTTTTTGGCAGCCAGTATGCTGCTTTAATCAAATGACTATGCTTCCCAGAATGCCTGGCCCACAGCTTCATCTCCACCCTTGCAAGACAAGGCTGGGTGGAGGATAGGCAACACCTGTGGGTGCAGGTGCAGCAAGCAGCACACCTGCAGCGTGTGCTTGTTTAGCAGGTTTAAAAGCCTCAGTTTGCTTCAGTTCAGCGCTGGTCATTGATGCAGTGTTCCTGTTTGTGACTGGTCCCTTGTTCCTGGTTCTTAGCCTTGTGCCTAGTTCCAAGTTTCTATTCCTTGTTCCTTATTCTTGGATTTCGAATTTATGTGCTTAATTGATTTCTGCTTCCCAGATTCCCTTCTTCTTCGGTTTGCAGGCAGCATTTTTCAGTGCTTTCCCTTTTGGTGCAGCCCAGGTTGCCTATGTTCTATATTTCTTTGACTCTGGGCCTCATCACGAGTTGAGTGGTAGCGCCGGCGCTAATAGCCCTACTGTCAAACCCCCCGGTGCTATTAGCGCCGGTTCACGGGTTTGGCAGAAGGGTTATTGCCCATTCCCCATTGGGCCCATTCGGGAATTCCCCATTGGGCCCAATGGGGAAAATGCGTGCTATTACCGCTGGTGGATTTCCCGCCAGCGGTAATTGCGCTGAAAATCAGCAATTTTGCCGCGGATTTCCCCCCAGCTGAAAGCTGGGGGGAAATCCACCAAAGCCATGATCTGGCGGACCCTTAAATGCAGCGGTAATAGCGCTACCGCCGCATTTAAGGGTTACCGCCAGACTCGTGATGAGGCCCTTTGTCCTTTGCTGTTGTAAACTTTGGTACTTTAGTCTTTCCTCTTTATAGATTAGCTTCCTGCCTTTTTCCTTGGATGGGTGGGGGAAGTTTGCCCTTGCACTTTCGTTTTCCCTGCTACTGTTCCTTTACTTTCTCTTGGAATCCATTCCATGTTTTCCCTTGCACCTTTGCATATATTTCCCATTGATTATTAGGTGTGGTGTGCTGTTGTAGCTAGCTCCTGTGTAAATGCCTATGATTTCCTTACTATTCTGTAATCACTATTCCTACTTGCCCCTTGTCTTGAGTCTTATGTATTTAGTTATCCTTCCATTGTTGTTATAGCCTTTCTGGGTCCCCCTTTGATCAACAGGGTTCGTGGGCTTGCTGACATTCAAGTGGTATTTCTCGTCCTCGTGAGTATTGTTTTTAAGTTTCCTTATTCAATACCACCAAGAGTGTTAGCTCACAGATCCTGTCGTTGCTTGCCCTCTATGCAGGCTTAGCGCTGTTTGTACCTGTAATAGCAATTGTGGGTAAGGAGCTTGGCGACTTTCCTTGCAGTCATAAGGAGCATCTAAGTGCTTACCCCACATCCCTTTTCATATATTTGTATTGTTGTCACACTCTGTTTGCACTCCTGGGTTTTTGTATACATGAGTCGTGGTTCCTGTGTGCATGTTGTTTGACACAAAGCTATTCACTGTGTGATTTTGTGCACATTTCCCTTGCCATATTCACTGCCTTTGTCTTTACCTGACAGTGGGCCTCATTACAAGTACTCCGGTCCGGAATTAACACTGCCGGTAAAACCATACCGGCACCGTTTGCATGTCCGCGCAATCATGACCCGCGGCCCCGGTAATAGCACCACCCTAAACCGCCACCGCGGAAATAGGGTTCCCCTTAATTCCGCCTGCACGGAAACCCCTCCGTTACCGGCAACACGAAACACCGTGAGCATCACAACTAGCGCGGACACGGAAATACCGGGAAAAAAATGGCGGAAATACCGTGATCACGGTGGCGGAACCGCCGCCACCGCGAACATGGCGTTATACACTGCCGGCTGAACTGAATCAGGGCACAGGTGCACCAAATCAGCCCAGCTGGACCTAGCAGGCCACTGGGAGCCTACAAAAGGGCCACACCCAGCCCAACACAACACAGAACCATGCAGGCAGCAGGGCTAGTAGCACTGGGACTGGGCCTACTCAACCAACAGGCAGTACTGCACATGGTGGCAGCAATGGCGCAGAGGAGGAGGCATAGGCGGAGGAGGCGCAGGCGGCAACCAGCCAACCCTGCAGCTATGGCAAACCCCATTGCCCAGCCAGCCCGACCCCGCCGCCAGCCACCAATACCACGCATCAGGGCCTCACCCTGGAACCTCACCCCAGGACAGATCCACACCCTATACCGGCTGGACCGTGCAACAATCATGCACATCACCGCCATGATTGAGGACAACATCAGCAGCCTAATTGACACCCCCACCGCCATCCCCCCCCTCTTGAAGGTTGTCTCAGTTCTGCATTTCCTTGGCACTGGCACCTATCAACACACGGTTGGTGAGCTGCACGGCATATCACAACCGTGTTTCTCAAAAGTCCTGGTACAGGTACTGGATGCCCTGTTGCGCCATGTGTCGGAACACATAGCCCTACCCCGCACCCTCCCCGAGGTCATTGCCACCAAGTTGGCCTTCCATGCCATGGCAGGCATGCCAAATTGCATAGGCGCAGTTGACTGCACCCACGTCGAGCTGACAGTACCACATGCAATTGAGGCGGTGTTCCGCAATAGGAAACAGTATCACTCTTTGAATGTCCAGATGGTTTGTGATGCCATGCAACTGATTACACACTGCTGCGCACGTTTCCCAGGCTCATCACATGACTCAATGGTACTGCGGAATTCCACGTTGCCACGGTACATGGAACGCTATGCCGGACAAAGCACATGGCTATTGGGTGAGTACAGCTGACGATGCTACAACCCTGTCGGAGTGGTGTGTGTGTGTCCAGGCAATGAGCATTGTGAGTGTGCCGCTGTGACCGCACATGCATCACCCCCCTTCCATCTACCAAATACACAGCGGATGCCAAACATCATGAAGGAAGACATGACAGGGCACCACAATGTGCCCGTGCACACGCTGCCACAGCCAATCCCGTCACTGTCCCATGAACCCTGTGCCACTGCAGACACCCACCCTCAATTGAAACACTGCCCCAAAAAGCACGAGAGGCGTGCAAATTATACGACGAGTATTTACTACTTCCGTACAGTGGAGTCACTCTGCCATGTGTGGACAGCACTGCACCATGACATGCACACAATCAAATGTCACCCGCAGGGCACAGCAAACATGCAAGTTAATGTGTAGGCCCATATGCAGTCAGCGACATTCCTCGTGATGGCCAAAACATACCTCCAGACACTGCATGGTTCATATGCATGAATGAATGATGATACAAGAATGCACAGCAGCAGATGAGGACATGATGCCACAAACACTGACATGTTCCCCCATCTACATCCCATGTAGGTGATGCGGGATATGCACTCACGCCATGGTTGATGACACCTGTACGGAGACCAAGGAACAGGCATGAAGAGGCATACAATAGGGCACATATCCGCACACGTGGAATGATTGAGAGGACATTTGGACTGCTGAAGGCCCGTTTCCGCTGTCTGAGCAGATCTGGCGGATCACTGCTGTACAGCCCAGTGAAGACGGGCAAAATCACGCTGGTATGTGCCATGCTGCACAATATATGCCTGCGCAGGAACATCCCAATGCCACCAGACGCAGATGAGGAAGATGGGGATGGGGATGGGGATGGAGATGGGGATGGGGATGGGGATGGGGATGGAGATGGGGATGGAGATGGAGATGGGGATGGGATGGCACCGCCTCCCCCTGGGGGTGCACATGATGGCCAGAGAGCACGGGATGCCCTGATTCGCATTTACTTTTGAGTCACAGCACATTCACAGTAATGCACAAACATGGTGACGACAATGAATTAATAGTTGCACTGCAAAATAAATGATCAATGTCCACACATGTATATCTTGATTTGAAATGGTGATGTATTGATGTAATCACAACAGGGAAGAAGGTGCATTGGTTAGGGAAGCTGTACACCCGGGGCCACCCACCACCCAAACGTGCCCACCCCCACCCAGAGCCCATTGTCCAAACCCCCAAAACTACCTACCCCACCACCCAAACGTGACCACCCCTCTCACACCCTTGTAGTCCACATGTGTCCTGCACTGCCCCACACACATGCCATCACTTCCGTGTGCGCTTCTGTGCAACCTTGCCCAAGGGACCCGTTAGCCTACTCGAGCGCCTCCTTGGACTGGCAGTAGTGGAGCTGGATGGGGTGGTAGTGTTTGATTGGCCAGAATCAGGGATTGAGGGCATCCGTGCCAGATTTGCCTGTTGGCCAACCAACATGGCCTCCACAAGCCTGGAGGTGTGGTCATTGCCCTCCCGCACATGGCGTGCAAGGGTCACTATGGTGCTCGCAAAGCGTCCTATGGACCTCGACAGGCGACGCACTGAGGCGCTGTAGCTCTCCCTCTGCAGCCTGGATTCCTCTAGCTGCCTCTCCACCAGCTGGGTGAGGGTAGCCTGCTGGTCCTCCATCCGCTGCATGCGGGCATTCAGTTCGGCCATGGATGGGGTGGGCGACCTCATGGGACTCCCCAGTGAAGTGGGGCTGAACCCCAGCTCATGGAAGGAGCCCAGGTCTTCCAATGTGGGCATCTCCCCCTGTGGCCCCGTTTCCGAGTGCTCTTGCGGGGCACTGTTATCACTGCAGGCCGCCCCCTCTGCAGTGCTGCTGCCTTCGGTGTTGTGTTGGGTGGCCATGATAGGTTCCTGTGGCACCTGTCTGGACTCAGCCAGTGTGGAGATGGTGGGGATGTTGGTGGTGGTGTGCTGCACATCTGTAGTGGCTGGTAATGTGGCCAGAGGTGCAGAACTGCCGGCAGCATCCTCCTGTGTGGTGGCGGTGGCTAGTGTACTTGCCGATGCTGATTGGCTGGCCTGTTGTGCAGTATCACTGTCACTTGAAACGGCTGTGGGGACACAAAGGGCATGCAATTAGTGTTGTTGTGGTGGCAGATGGGTGCATCACATGCGTCATTAAGATTGTACATTGAATAGTGTTAGTCACATGCATCTGATTGCTGGTGTCTGCATTCAGTGATATTGGTTGCCATACGGATCATAATGGGTCCTTTGGCCCACACATGCACTGCCTGGGGGGGGGGTTGTTAATGGGTCCTTTGGCCCACACATGCACTGCCTGGGGGGGGGGATTGTTAATGGGTCCTTTGGCCCACACATGCACTGCCTGGGGGGGGGGTTGTTAATGGGTCCTTTGGCCCACACATGCACTGCCTGGGGGGGGGGATTGTTAATGGGTCCTTTGGCCCACACATGCACTGCCTGGGGGGGGGGATTGTTAATGGGTCCTTTGGCCCACACATGCACTGCCTGGGGGGGGGGGGTTGTTAATGGGTCCTTTGGCCCACACATGCACTGCCTGGGGGGGGGGGGATTGTTAATGGGTCCTTTGGCCCAGTACTCACAACTGCATATTTACATGTGGCATTCATGTTTGGGCACTTACCGGCATCTGCAGGTGGGCTCACTCCTGCCTCAGCCTGCCCAATCCCATGGATTCCCTCTAGGTGGAGGACGCTGCTGCAACGCTCCTCCCATGCTTGCAGCCTCAGTGGGGAAGGGGGTCCTCCGCCTGTCCCACTGCTGCGTTGGCGGTGCGTGGAAATGAGGTTGCGTACCCTCAGCCTCAGGTCGTCCCACCGCTTGTGGCAGTCCTTCACGCTCCTCACTGCCACGCCCACAGCGGTGCACTTGCGTGCAGCTTCGGCCCACACCTCCTTCCTCCGCTGCTGTGTGGCACGCCGTTGGTCGGCGCTGAACAGCATCTCAGCATTGTCCACAATGTGCTCCACCAAGACGGTTAGCTCCGCCTCGCTGAAGCGCTGTTTGCGCTGCCTCTGAGCAGGAATCCTGGCAGACATGCTTGTGGTCCCTTTTGGCTTCTCAGAGTCAGGATTGTGCTTGTGCTGGCTCTGGATGGCAATGGATTGTGCTTTTATATGATAGCCGCCTCTCTGTTTCCTGTTTTGGCGATCATGGTATTTCCGGTTCCGTGTCCGTGGCGGCGGAGGCGGAAACGGGTTTTGCGCCACTTGTGGCTTCGTTATTTCCATTTCCGTGGGGTATTCCGTGACGGCGGTAACAACGTTTCCGAGTCCGTGTGGTGCGCGCGACCGACAGCGTGTAATCGGGCGGTTTTTCCGCACCCTTGCGGACACGGAAACGTTTTTACCGCCATCACGGATTTTGCACGGTCCCGGACTGGCAGGTTGTAATGAGGCCCAGTGTGTCCACAAAATTTCCAGTCGCCAGCAGTCGATTAGAGCCAGAGAGTCTATCGGCTTATCCCTCCAGACATGGGTGAGAGAAACCACCATGAGACGTGAATCTTCAGAGATGTGAGAAGGGGGGATGGCCAGAGTGACATTGGGATTTTCTGCAATACCTCAGACTTTCATCCCTTCTAAGTCCGAGGTCGCCCGTTTCCCGATCGCCTGGGGGGAACTTCTGGGCACTTTAGCAGTGAGTGAGTGGAAGACCCACAATACATATAAATGCCTGAATCACGCCAGAGTTTCCTTTCCTCTGGGGTACGAGGTGCTCTGCATGGGTTCTTCTTTGCTCAAAGATGAAGATGATGACGGTTTAACCACCTGGGTAGTGGTAGACCAGTGGTTTCCTCTGTTCTTTCTTTTTTCTTGTTTCCGTTCTCCCAAACGGGTGGTGGACAATAGATACGGAAGAGAGGAAGGACGGGGAATCCTAGCTAGCTCATCCTTCAGTTCTTCCTTTAGGCTTTGCCGAAAAATCACGAACTGAGCTTGCTCCGGCCAGCCTGCTTCCGCAGCTAGTCGTTTGAAGAGGATAATGTATGTATCTGTCCCTACTGAATGTCCAACCAGTCTTAGCAGGCGACGTAAGTGTCCTCAGGACGTTCAAATATCTGTTTGAGGAGTGCAAGAAAGGCTCCAAAATCCGGTAATACCGGGTTATTGTTGGTCACAAAAAGGCAAGAGGAAGCACACGTGAACACGGCAAGGGAAGAGGCGTGGAGTGCACCGACAGCTTAAAGGACAAGGGAGAGACAGAGAAACAGAGTAGAAGGGAAGAAAGATAGATACGGCGAAACCATGAAAGAAAGGAGAGAGAGAGCACTGAGACGCCAGAAGACAAGGAACACAGCCCCGAGGGGGCAGAGTGACAAGAGGCGAGTGCGCGAGAGCACTACAATCATAGGGGCCCAAAGAGAAAGGCACGGAGAGAAGAATCGCTGAGGAGGCAGACAAAAAGGAAAGTCGGGGGGGTCTATTTAGGCCTTAACTACTAGATTAAACGTACTGTTTGGTTTTATAGCATAGTCCAATAATCTAAAAGTGTCTAACAAAGGCCGATCCTGAAAAAGGAGCCAATGAATTCTAATGTGAAAAGTAACTTAGTTAATATTTTTTGTTTAATACTAAATATGGTTTTATGTGATGCTATTTCAAATATTATGTTCTCCTCTTCTAGTTGTTGGATATGAGTCTCATTTAAGCTATACAATATGCAAACAAGGAATTCCGATGGGTTCCTCAGTTTGGGTCAGCTGGATCAGAATCCCACCTCTCACACCATATATGAGGAGTCAGGAATGAAACTCGGACACAAGTTAGCTAGTTAGCTAGGCAAGGCTTCCATCAAAGGGACTTCGGCGAATAAGGAGCTAGAGCACTCCACACCCGGAAGTACTGCAGAGGGTGCTCTACTGTGTAATAACCACCTCTCCTCCCTAGTCACTCAACAGCAACACCTTGGGAAACGTTTGGCGTTCACCTATTCACACCTAGTGTCCAAGTCTTATGTGGTTAGCACTTCTTAGTTGCTTACTAAAAATGAGGGCAATGTCACAGAGGCCTTCCTGATAAGGTCACTCTGTGCTGATGTGGCCTCTGCTACCCCGGCAGAGTCCGGGGAGAGGGATGTTACAGATGATTAATTGCTGCTACCGCCTTACTTGCTGTGCCAGGACAGCGGGTGTATATATCGGTGCGGCAGATGTCTGGATGTGCCCCCACTCCCCTGCAGCGGTGTACTCCTGTCAGGTGCCGGTTTGGGAGGGTGGAGTGCGGGCGGTGGATTGTCTCCAGCAAATCCCCTGCTGGAGCGGCAGGCAGCCGTGCCGTGTCTCTGCGATGAACCGCGGACAGCTGCATGTCACGGACACCGGCAGAGTGCCGTGTACAGCATGAACCGGCTGACTCACGTGGCAGGATCAGTATTACCCAAATTGACCTTTTTGCAATTGACATTTTGTCCTAATTGACCTAATTATAGTGTTCCTAATTGACCTTTTGCACAATTGATCTTTAAATTATTTTAGTTATTTTACATATGTATTGGGTTGGTTTTGGATTATAAATATTATAAGGGGATTGGGTGGGGGGTTGCAGGGGTTTTTGGATTGGGCATATATGTCCTAATTGACCTTTTAAATTAGGTAAATTCTCCCGAGGTTAATTCTCCCGAGGTAAATTGTGAAAAGGTCAATTAGTACGTATCCGGTGGGATCAGCTAAGGGCTTAGTTCAATGCAGGACGCAGTGATTGTCAGAAAATCTTGCAGAACGTCGGAATGGGGCAGAGTACCAATATTTTATTTTTATGTCAGGATGCTGCAATCGGCGGAAACCTTCATAGGATGCCAGGATCGGCGGAGGGCGGAGTACTCCTTTCCGTATTTCCAGGACACCGGGATCAGCAGAGGGGTGGAGTACCCCTTCCTTATGCTTTACGATGCAGAGATCAGTGGAAATCTTTTCAGGACACCCTCAGAACTATATGGGCACATGTGGGTGCGTTGCTCCTCATCGTCAGTTGTTGTGGCCCTTTCTAGCTGAGCCACACGTAATGCTTTGGACGGCTCAGGCCTAGGACCATAAACAAGATGACGCTGTGTGAGGTTGCAACCTTCCTTTATTTTCCTCAACATCATACTGGTCCTTCCCGCGCTCTAGTAGCCCCTCCTCTTCCTCCCTTCTCCCTGTGCTGCCCCCTCTGTCTGATCCTCTATGTTGTTAAGCCCTTAAACTGTTCTGTGTCTTTCCACCTACAACAGAGTGGCTCAAAATGGCTCCATGTGATCAGCCTTCCACCAATCCCGCGCCTGGATGTGCTTTAACTTTTCTTCATCTTCTCTGCTCCCCCTCTTTCTTTAGCTGCTTACACAATTACTCTAAACTTTCTGTCCCAAATGGTAAATCCTGCAAACCAATCTCTAACAGGTTCTGACTCCTCATGAACCTACCGACTTGGCCTGCGGTCCTACAGAAGAGACAAAAGATAGCTTGAATTGTAACTACTTTCTGAGAGGGCAATCTTAACTTTAACAACTAAGTGCTCTTGCCTTGTCACTTTTTCATGCATCCTCGCCATGTGCTCACTTCCAACTCTGCAGCGATTGCACCGGTGGGATAATCCTTTGCCTCTGTGTCTTTAATAGAATCATGACTTTCCTTCACGTTAGTAGGGAAAATCTGTATTCTATGTCAAGATCGGAGGCTCGTATTATGCTTGTTCAAAGCTTACTCACCACTAATGAGGAAACCTGGTTAACTGGCCCAATGTCACAAGTGCTGGGATATAACGGAGATTCCTCCAAATCAGATATGTCTATGTCCTCCTCCCCTTTCTCCTCACCTGTTTCTTCCAGGAGATTTCCTCGTCTGTAGGACTTGTCTTTTGGTCTTTTCTTCTTTGTGAAGAGATAAGGTCGTCCGCGGGAAGAAGCCACCCTGATTCCCTGATAAACAGGAAAACAGCCGACCCCGTCCCGAAGACGCCAGGAAGAGAGGAAAAAAGCAGCCGCTTAAAAAACCTCTCGCCGGATGTTGTTGATAACAAATGCGTGCTGGAGGAGTGCAGGTGATAGGCAGGAAAGTCTTTCCGAAGCAGTCAAGCTGTCGTATTTGAAGTTGTAGTATGAGAAGCCCGGGAAACCCGGGATGGAGGAAAACACACCACTGCCAGATACCGGAACGAGATCCGGAAAACAGGGAGGAATAGAAGAGCCCCGAAAGGCACGGGAATCTTTAGAACGGAGTAAACAGGACAAAAAGGAAGGGAAGAAGCAGTAGATAGTACACTGCTTTAGTTACTGAGAAAACCAGGTAATAGGGGTAGTACAGGAAACACAGTAGCACGGCAACAAAGCGAAAGAAACAAGTTGCAACGCACAGAGCCCAGAGAGGGGCGTGGTTAAATACGGAAACAAGAGAAAAGGCTAGACCGATAAACCAGGAAGCGGAAGGAAAAGTAACACAGAAGAAAAGACTAGACCGCCAAACCAGGAAGTGAAAAGAAAAAACACACGGAACAACTAATGGCGCCGCCAACGCCAAGCCTTCCATAACCGCCAGCGGCCACCAAAGGACGGCGGCATGACAGTATGCCCCCTCCCAAGCGGCACCCCCCCCCCGGTTTACCCGGGAACAGACGGTGAAACCGCTGAATCAATGCCGGAGCGTGAACATGAGACACCGGTTCCCAGGAGTCCTCTGAGTGCGGATATCCTTTCCAGTGGATGAGATACTCCAAGCGACCCTGATGATAGCGGGAGTCCCGGATGGAGGCCACCTCATACTCATCAGAAGGAACCACTTTGGGAACCGGATCATGCGGCAAAGTGCGAAGGTAGGGATCACTCTTGTATTCCCTAAGGAGGGAAGAATGAAACACCGGATGGAGACGGTGCATATGTTTCGGCAACTGGAGACGAAAGGCCACAGGATTGATCTGGCGTAGAATAGGGAAAGGACCCAGATAGCGAGGTGAAAGTTTAGAGGGGTGTAGCCAACGAGGTAGAAACCTAGTAGACAACCAGACCTTGGTGCCCTTACGCCATGCCGGAACCGGCTGGCGCTTAAGGTTGCAGTAAGATCGGTACCGGAGACTGCTAGCTCGCAAGCAACTCGTGGCAGACTTGTGAGCATCCGAGATACTGGTAAGTAGGGCATCAACAGATGGAGTTGTAGAAGGAAGAAAAGAGAGAGAAGGAATAAAGCTGGGATGGAAACCATAGGAAGAAAAGAAAGGACTGAGACCAGTGGCACTGTGCTCTGCATTGTTATAGGCAAATTCTGCAGTAACCAACAGACTAACCCAATCGTCCTGTTGGGCATTAGTGAAACACCGAAGATATTGCTCCAGAGTGGCGTTCGTTCTTTCTGTCTGTCCATTGGTCTGTGGGTGGAAACCGGATGACAAAGCTCGTTCCATACCCAGTCTTTCACAAAGTTCTTTCCAGAACTTCGAGGTGTACTGAGATCCCCTGTCAGAGATAATCTTGTCCGGGATACCATGTAAGCGGAATATTTCTCTGGCAAACACTGCCGCCATCTCGGCTGCAGTAGGAAGATCCGCCAAAGGAGTGAAATGTGCCATCTTGGTGAAGCAATCGACCGTCACCATGATGCATGAACAACCTTCTGAAGGTGGCAGATCCACGATGAAATCTGTAGAAATAACGCACCAGGGTCTCTTCGGAAGGTCCTGTTGTTGGAGAAGCCCTATTGCCTTTTGAGTGCTGTACTTTGATCGACAACATACCGGGCATGACTCGATGTAGGTTGTAACTTCTTTGGCCATCACAGGCCACCAGAACCTGCGAAGAAGCAACTCCAAGGTGTTCTTTACACCTCTGTGTCCCGCTGTTGGATCATCATGGCACCATTTTAAAGCTGACTGACGGGAGATACTGTCTGGTAGAAATAGTCGTTGTTGTTGAAAACATAAACCACCTTGCATGGATAAATCCTTCGGAAGAGGGTTAGTGGATCGTGTGACCTCACGGACTCTGTCCAGAAACGAATCCACAGAACAGATCACTTTAACGTCTGGTAGCATGAGGCTGGGAAATTCCTTCAGAACCCTGTCTGGTACTGGTCTTCTGGAAAGGGCATCAGCAAGTATGTTCTTGGAACCTGGTAAGTAAGTAAGTACGAAATCATATTGGGAGAAAAAATGTGCCCAGCGAGCCTGACGTGAGTTGACGCATTCCATCTTCTGCAGAATCTTAAGATTTTTATGATCTGTTCTGATCTCAAAAGGATGAGTAGCTCCCTGTAGGAGATGTCGCCATTCTTCGCATGCGGATTTTATGGCCAGAAGTTCTTTTTCAATCACCGAATAATGTGTTTGACTGTCGTTCAGTGTTTTGGACATGTAGGCAACGGGATGTTCTAGCTCCCCGTGTTCCTGTAGGAGAGCTGCTCCAATTGCTGCAGAAGAGGCGTCAGTCTCCACAATGAATCTCAGATTCTGATCTGGTTGATGAAGTACCGGGGCAGAGCAGAATTCCTTCTTGAGAAGTTGGAAAGCCCGGTTTGCCTCAGAAGACCAGGAGAAGGGCATGGATGACTTCTTTAGCAACCTTGTAATGGGAAGAACTCGATCCGAGAATCCTTGGATGAATTTGCGATAAAAATTGGCTAGACCTAAAAACCTTTGGACGTTTTTGATGGTATGGGGTGTTGGCCATTGCAAGATGGCGTCGGTCTTAGCGGAATCCATGCGAATACCTTCTGAAGACAGGATAAAGCCAAGATAGTTGACCTCGGAGACCTGAAAAATGCACTTGTCAGCATTGGCCTTGAGTAGATTGTCTTGCAATCTTTGAAGGACTTGGTGGAGATGTTTAGCATGAAGTTGAGCGTTTTTAGAATACACCAAAATGTCGTCGAGGTAGACGACAGCAGAATGAAAAAGTAGATCGGAGAAAATGCGGTCCATGAATCTCTGAAATACAGACGGAGCATTGACAAGACCAAACGGCATAACACAATATTCATAGTGTCCGAAGGGAGTGCGAAAAGCCGTCTTCCATTCGTCACCGGATCGTATCCTCAAAAGGTGGTAGGCTCTTCTTAAATCAATCTTAGAGAAGATCTTCGCCCCTTGAACAGCTTCTAGGATGTCTCTGATAAGTGGCATGGGATACCTATCTCTGAGGGTAACTTGGTTAAGACCCCTATAGTCAATGCAAGGGCGAAGTTCATCGGAACCTTTCTTTGGAACAAAAAAAAGCGAAGCCCCAGCAGGAGAAAACGAAGGTCGGATCAGGCCATGATGTGTATTAGCATCCAGGTATTCTTTGAGTGCTTTCTTTTCTTTAAGAGAAAGAGAAAACATCCTTCCAAAAGGTACAACAGCATTGGGCTGGAGAACAATCTGACAGTCCTCTGGTCTATGAGGTGGTAACTTCTGAGGACCATCGTCCGTAAATACCTCCTGGTAGCGGAGATATTCTCTGGGAATACTGTTTACCTTAAGTGCCTCTGAACTAGAGTCTAATTCCGGACAAACATGAACCGTAGTATGTTGGGTCTGCGAGGAACATGAACTACGACAAAAGGCTGATGTAAAGGACAGTTGATTCTTTGTCCAATCTATGGTCGGATTATGCTTCCGAAGCCACGAGACTCCCAGGATCAGTGGAAAATGTGCAGCTCGGATGAGGTCAAATTGAATGGTCTCGTTGTGATGTAGGATCTTCATCTGCATAGGAGGTGTAGTATGGGTGATAAGGCCCGAGCTGAGTGGCCTACCATCTACACCCTCCACTTTTAGATCCTCGTCCTTTTGCAAACGGTGAATGCCAACCTTTTCCGCCCAAACCAAATCCATAAAGCAACCGGCAGCACCACAGTCCAGTAGTGCCAAAACCTCATAGGACTGTTGAGAGAGGCTTAACTCCACTCCAACTACCATCAGACGGTTGTCTTCTACTGTGGACGGCGTGGGTGTGACCGATAAAGAGACGAAGGGACCAGGTAATCCTCCTCGGTAACTTGCCCCAACTAGTTCCGAGGACTGGCGTTTCCCGAACGTCTGGGAGGCACGTTAGGACAGTCTCTAAGTATATGTTGATTGGATCCACAATACATACACAGGTTGTGATCTCTGCGTCTTCTTCTTTCTTCCGGGGTGAGTGGCCCTCGGGTAGTTCCAATCTGCATTGGTTCCTCTTTTGACGTACAAGTGGGAGAGGAGGGGGGTAATCCAGGATCAAGTGTAGCAGGAAATCCACGTTGTTTTCGACGTTCAGACCGTCGTTCTGAGATGCGGAAGTCCAGCTGAATAACAGTTGACCACAGATCGGTTAAAGTAGCTGGTCGGTTAACCCTTGCTAATTCGTCTTTGAGTTCCTCCCTTAATCCTCTCCGGAAGATGGTGTACTGAGCGTTCTCTTGCCAGCCTGCGTCAGCAGCCACCCGTTTAAAACGGGAGATGTATGTCAGCAAGTCTGTACTTCCTTGTCGGATATCCAGTAGCTGTTCGCTGGCGACTGCCGCAGACTCTTGCCTTTCAAAAGCCGTTTTGAAATGGGCGGTGAAACCGGCATAGTCTTGGAGTAAAGGGCTGGCACCGGTCACCAGAGGGGTAGCCCAAGAAAGGGCGTTACCCGTAAGGTTAGAAATTAGAAAACCTATACGGGCTGAGTCTGAGGCATATGCTTGTGGTCTGAAAGTGAAATAGATTATGCATGCCTCCATGAACTCTTTGAATCTAGCCGGAGAGCCATCGTATTTACCGCAGGCTAAGGGCATGGGAGGCAAATCACTCCGGGACTGTTCGAAGTGATCGACACGCTGCCTCAAAGCAGTGTTTTCGGCTTTCACAGCCTGTAGTTCTAACGTCACATTCTGCATTGCAGCGAGCAAATCTTGGACCTGTTCCGGGATAGACATTGTGTTCTCTTCTGGGCGTTGCAAACTGTCACAAGTGCTGGGATATAACGGAGATTCCTCCAAATCAGATATGTCTATGTCCTCCTCCCCTTTCTCCTCACCTGTTTCTTCCAGAAGATTTCCTCGTCTGTAGGACTTGTCTTTTGGTCTTTTCTTCTTTGTGAAGAGATAAGGTCGTCCGCGGGAAGAAGCCACCCTGATTCCCTGATAAACAGGAAAACAGCCGGCCCCGTCCCGAAGACGCCAGGAAGAGAGGAAAAAAGCAGCCGCTTAAAAAACCTCTCGCCGGATGTTGTTGATAACAAATGTGTGCTGGAGGAGTTGACTGGAGAGTCCGGAGTGCAGGTGATAGGCAGGAAAGTCTTTCCGAAGCAGTCAAGCTGTCGTATTTGAAGTTGTAGTATGAGAAGCCCGGGAAACCCGGGATGGAGGAAAACACACCACTGCCAGATACCGGAACGAGATCCGGAAAACAGGGAGGAATAGAAGAGCCCCGAAAGGCACGGGAATCTTTAGAACGGAGTAAACAGGACAAAAAGGAAGGGAAGAAGCAGTAGATAGTACACTGCTTTAGTTACTGAGAAAACCAGGTAATAGGGGTAGTACAGGAAACACAGTAGCACGGCAACAAAGCGAAAGAAACAAGTTGCAACGCACAGAGCCCAGAGAGGGGCGTGGTTAAATACGGAAACAAGAGAAAAGGCTAGACCGATAAACCAGGAAGCGGAAGGAAAAGTAACACAGAAGAAAAGACTAGACCGCCAAACCAGGAAGTGAAAAGAAAAAACACACGGAACAACTAATGGCGCCGCCAACGCCAAGCCTTCCATAACCGCCAGCGGCCACCAAAGGACGGCGGCATGACACCCAAAGTAAAAATTCTTAAAAATTGAATTGTTCGACCAGTCTGCAGCTTTCAGAATATCGTCTTGCTGCACTTCAACGCCAAAGGCGTTAGACACCATATAAATGCCCACTTGCTGCCTGTGCTCATCGAACCCATCTAGCCAGAATAGCTGGAGAAACTGTGTTGAATGGCTTCTGCAAGGCAATAGGTAGCTGTGACTCCCCGGGCGGTCTATGCTGTTGTAACGCTCACCTGGTTCCCACGGAGGCGCGGCGTCGAAGGCGCAGAACTCTGAAGATGGACAGGAAGGGCCCCTCTATTCTGGCTTCCCTGGCTCGTTGGATACCCTCCTGTGCGTGAAAAGGGAGTATTACCAACTGTGGAACAATGCTCAAGCCTCCCACTCCCTTCCAACCCTCCACGATACCTCCTCCACGATTCCCCGTGAAGCCTCACCTTAGGGTTTGGAAGGATGAGCTCTCCATTCTGCTTCTGATGCAGGGGCGCGTTGAAACCCAGTTACTTCACTGGATTGAGGATTGATGGGAGTTCAGGTAAGCTTGACTGTTCAGGTAAGGCGCTGTAAAAGTTCTGTTCAAAAGTTCAAGCTTAATAATAATGTTCGTTGTCTAATTGCAGCAAGCGCTAATGCTTATGTCTTTTTCCCCTTAGGGGCCGGGGTTCGGAGTGCCGGAGATATGGCACCGACCCGAAGTGAAACAGTTCTGGATGAGCGCTCAGGTAATGTCTTTGCATTCGCTCATTCAATGTCTTTGTCTTTTTTCCTCATAGGGGCCGGGGTCCGGAGATGCCAGGAAGCGGCAGGACCCGAAATGCAGTGGGAATAATCCAACAGGTAAGACTTAAAAGGAAACTGAGCTTTCCTTATTCCTTTTCTCCCTCTCACCTTTGTTCTTGTCTTTTTTCCTCTAGGCGCCAGGGCGTAGCTGAATCCGGAAGATCGCTGCTGAAGATGGAAGCGCCTTGCAAAGGTGAGTAAAATGCAGCGCTGCAGCGATCGAAACGAAATGCCTTTAAAATGATGTCTTCCTTTTCAGGGCAGTTGGAGAAATGACTCCGGGATGCAGATTTAGCAGGTAAGGGCTTTTCTTCTCCTATTCTCTTCCTTTCTCCCCTTGCAGGTGTTCCAGGGTGCTGGCAGGCGTGGCTGAAGTCAGGATGCAGGAGCTGACACAGTGAGCGTCCAGCTGCTAGGTGCAGAACAACGTGAAGCATGTGTGGCTGTTCGGGTGGGGTTTAAATAGCCTTGGAAGAAGTTCCTGGTATGTATCCTTCCACCAATCAGGTATGTATCCTTCCCCAACCACACCCGGGTGGTGAAGTAGTCCTACAGGTTAAGTAGTCCCATTCAGGCCTCAAGAGGGCCTGGATGAAGCAGCAAGGTCTGCATCAGGTAAGTGCGCACCCAAGCACTTAAACACATATCCTCTTCTATGAGCCTGGCGCTTAAGGCGCCAGGACTGGGGTCCGCTATGAGCCTGGCGCCTAAGGCGCCAGGACTGAGTCCAAAGGGCCCCGACTTGGGCCCGCTGAGACTTCCCTGGGGAAAATGATGTCTGCCTCTGGGGTTGCTGGGCCCGGCCTGGCTCCTTAGAGGTAGGCATCATGACAGTACCCCCCCTCAAAGCCCCTCCCAAGGTCTTTTCCTCCGGGGGTTTTGGTTTGTGCGGGAATCTTCGATGGAATCTTTGAATTAATCGTGGTGCGTGAACATAGTTACTGGGTTCCCAAGATCTTTCCTGAGGTCCATATCCTTTCCAATCAACAAGATAGAAGAGTTTCGACTTAACTATCTTGGAATCTAAAATGTCTTTCACTTCGAATTCTAATTCTCCATCAATTTGGACAGGGCCTGGGGGCTCAGACAGTCTGGTTCCAGGTTGTACTGGTTTTAGAAGAGATGCGTGAAAAACGGGATGAATCCGCATGTTGGATGGTAAATCGAGTTTAAAGGCCACTGGGTTGATAATAGCTTTGATGGGGTAAGGCCCAATGAATCTGGGATTAAAAGTTCGCTGACCCTTGAGGGGTAGATGTTTAGTTGCTAGCCATACCTGATCTCCTACTTGGTAAGGAGGAGTTTTACTTCGGTGCAAATCAGCGTTTTCTTTATACTTTTTCTTGGCTTGCTGTAAGTGGGTTGTAGCTTCTTTGAAGGCTTGGGTTATTGTGGAATGTAGGTGATTTACTGCAGGCATCTCCAGGGTCAGAGGTGGATCTAGGTCAGAGGTCCGAGGATGGTGACCATACAGGGTATAAAAAGGAGTCTGTCCGGTTCCAGAATGCACTGAATTGTTGTATGCATATTCTGCAATCCAAAGGATGTCCTTCCAATTCAACTCGGATTGGTGTAACATGCACCGCAGATATTGCTCGAGAGTCTGATTGGTTCTCTCGGTTTGTCCGTCGGTCTGGGGGTGGTGGCTGGTGGATAACCGCACGTCTATTTGTGCTAGTTGGCAACATTTCTTCCAAAAGTGGGAGATAAATTGACTTCCACGGTCTGAGACTAATATGGAAGGGAAACCATGTAACCGCACTATATTTTCCATAAATTCCTTGGCCAAGGTGGAAGCTGACGGCAATCCTTTTAAAGGGATAAAATGGGCCATTTTGGAGAATAGATCCACTATTACGAGAATCGTGTTGTAACCACCACAAGGAGGCAGGTCAGTTATAAAGTCCATTGACAAGGTGTGCCAAGGTGCTGGTGGAATGTCCAAAGGTTGAAGTAGGCCGGCTGGCCTTTTCTTTTGACTCTTATTTTGGGCACAGATTCCGCAAGACAACACAAATGACTTTATGTCTTTTCTCCAAGAAGGCCACCAGAAGTGGCGTTTGATCTTTTCTTCTGTTTTCGCGATACCGGGGTGTCCTTCCATTAATGATTCATGATGACGGGTAGTGACAAGTTCCTGCAATTCTTTACTTGGCAGAAATAACCGCTCTTGGAAGTAGGGTAAATCATCCTTAACGGTGTAGTGAGGACCCTTTTGACTCCATTCCAGTAAGGCAGAAGAGTCAAAAAGCTGTTTTACTTGAGCTTGGATGTCCTCAATGGTTTGCAATGAAGTCAAGCCCAGAATTCTTTGTTCCGGTATGATTGGCACAGGTTCTAAACTCGAATTGGGTTCTTCCATGCCTATCCGGGATAAGGCATCTGCCTTACCATTCTTGCAGCCAGGGCGATAGGTAATTACAAAATCAAATTCCGCAAAGAATAAAGCCCATCGGAGTTGTCGCAAAGATTGAGCTTTGGCCGTCTTTAAATACTGCAAATTTCTGTGGTCCGTAATTACGGTGATGGTGTGTCTTGCACCGAGAAGATAGTGACGCCAAGCCTTGAAAGCTGATTTAATAGCCAGTAGTTCTTTGTCGGTAATTGCGTAATTGAGTTCAGGTGGAGAGAATTTTCTGGACCAAAAGGCTACAGGGTGTAGTTGGTTAGTTTCTGGGTCTCTTTGCGACAGGACAGCTGAACTGGATGCATCGGTTTCCACGATGTAAGGGAGATCTGGGCGCGGGTGCTTCAATACAGGTGCAGAGGTGAATTTGGTTTTCAGGTCCTGAAAGGCTTGTTCAGCCTCAAGAGTCCATTCAAAGCGTTTATTTTTCTTTAGGAGAGCTGTGATGGGTTGAACAGTTCGAGAAAATTCCGGGATGAACCTTCGATAGAAATTGGCAAAGCCAAGCATGCTTTGCACTCCCTTCACAGAGCTAGGAGATGGCCATTTGAGAATGGCGTCCACTTTCCGCGAGTCCATTCGGATTCCTTGAGGTGTCAGGATGAATCCGAGAAACTCCACTTCTGTGGTATGAAAAACGCATTTTTCGAGCTTGGCAAATAATTTGTGCTGGCGCAATTTCTCAAGAACTGCCCTAACATGGTTTCTGTGATCAGATTCTGAGGAGGAATACACCAGGATGTCGTCAATATAAACGATGACACAAACATCGATAAGTTCCCGAAGAACATAATTCATGAAGTACTGAAAGGCGGCAGGTGCGTTGCACAAACCGAAGGGCATTACTTGATATTCGAAGAGCCCAAATTTGGTGCGGAATGCAGTCTTCCACTCGTCCCCCTCTTTTATACGTACCAGGTGGTAAGCTCCTCGGAGATCTAGCTTGGTGTACACACAAGCATCTTTTACTTGGTCGATAAGCTCAGGTATCAGGGGCAAAGGGTAACGATTCTTAATCGTTATCTGATTTAGGGCGCGGTAGTCAATACAGGCCCTAAGGTCTCCTTCCTTTTTAGGTACGAAGAACAAAGCGGAAGAGACTGGTGACTTTGATGGGCGAATGAAACCATTGGCCAGGTATTGATCCAAATACTGGCGCAAATGCAGGTTCTCAGGTTCAGTAAGAGCATAAATCCTACTACAAGGTAGTTGTGCATTGGGTACCAAGTCGATTTGGCAATCGTAAGATCGATGGGGAGGTAAGGTGTTAGCCTGCTCTTTCTGAAAAACGTCTTGGAATTCTTGGTATTCAGATGGTAGCTGTACAGGGGTGGAAGTTACAGAGGCTAGACCCATAGCTGGATTCCTTGGGTAACAGGTTGGTTCACAATCAGGAAAAGTTATCTTCTTTGCTCGCCAGTCTATTCTCGGATTATGTGTTTCCAACCAAGGGATTCCAAGAAGTACTTGAAATTGTGGGGCCTTGATCACATCAAACACGATTGCTTCCCGATGTCCGTCCTGACCCACCAGAGTGATTTCAACTGTGGAATGCGTTACAGGCCCTGAGGCTATTTCGGTTCCATCAACTGTAGTAATTACATCTTGGGTTACTTTCGGGCGGAGAGGAAGCTTAATCCTGGAAGCCAATTCACGGTCTATGTAATTTCCAATAGCTCCACTGTCTATGTATGCTTTTATAGCATGCAACTGCTGAGGCTGTTTTGGGTTCACAAGCACCATTGGCATGACAAAATGCGAGGTCAAAGAGTTTGTTTTCAAGCTCGGCAAGCGGACCCCTACGCTTGTCGGGCTAGGTCGTTTCCCGAACCAGGTGTCAATAACTCGTTATCAGTGGCTCCAACCACCTTCTTGGGTGGTTTAACTGGACAACTTTGAAGAAAGTGACCGGACGTTCCGCAATACAGACAAAGTTGCATTTGTCGCCTTCTCTCTCGTTCCTTCTGCGTTAATGGTCCTTTAACACTGCCAATTTGCATAGGTTCGGAAACGTCAGTACTCTTGGAGTTAACGTGGGTAGTGATAGGTACTCTGGTTTCATACTTGAGCCGATCTGCTTTTCTATTTTGAAGTCTGTGATCAAGTTGAACCACTAAGTCTATGTAGTCTGCGCAGGCCTGGGGTGGATCTACTATCTGAGCTATAACCTCTTTAAGCTCTCCGCGCAGGCCTCGATGAAACAATGTGATCCTTTTATTTTCAGGCCATCCGGTTTCCACAACTAGTCTATTAAAGGTGGCGATATAGGACAAAAGATCCTGGTTACCTTGTCGTAAGGATAGCAGTTCGTTGTCAAGGGCCTGTCCCTGCGAGTGTCGAGCGAACAATCTTACCATGCTGGCCTGGAAGCCCTGGAAATCCCGGAGAATGGGATCATCCTGATTTACCAATGGAATAGACCAATCGGCAGCACAGCCACTGAGGTAAGATAGTACAAAGGCTACTTTGGTCTGGTCGTTGGGGAAGGCCCCGGGCCTGCATAAAAAGTGTAAACGGCATTGGTTCATAAAAACGGCATATTTCTTGGGATCCCCCGCAAAACGTTCCGGCGGGGCCAAAGGCATGTGTCCAGGTAGATTGATTTGTACCGGGTTATTCGAACCCATTGTTGTAGAAATATCTCCGGAAACAGGTAAAGGAGTGTGCTCTGCCTGGCCCTGCAATAACCTTTTGGCCAGATCATCAGTTCTTTCCTTGGATAGGATTAGTTCCCTTCTGAGAGCATTAGTCTCCTGGCGGGCTGAGTGCACTTCTGCCCGTAATTCCCCTAAAAGATGGGCCAGCTGATCTGTCTCGGAAGTCTCCATAGCGCCCAGGTGGGAAATTGTGGTAAGGCTTCGCGTTCTGTAACGCTCACCTGGTTCCCACGGAGGCGCGGCTTCGAAGGCGCAGAACTCTGAAGATGGACAGGAAGGGCCCCTCTATTCTGGCTTCCCTGGCTCGTTGGATACCCTCCTGTGCGTGAAAAGGGAGTATTACCAACTGTGGAACAATGCTCAAGCCTCCCACTCCCTTCCAACCCTCCACGATACCTCCTCCACGATTCCCCGTGAAGCCTCACCTTAAGGTTTGGAAGGATGAGCTCTCCATCCTGCTTCTGATGCAGGGGCGCGTTGAAACCCAGTTACTTCACTGGATTGAGGATTGATGGGAGTTCAGGTAAGCTTGACTGTTCAGGTAAGGCGCTGTAAAAGTTCTGTTCAAAAGTTCAAGCTTAATAATAATGTTCGTTGTCTAATTGCAGCAAGCGCTAATGCTTATGTCTTTTTCCCCTTAGGGGCCGGGGTTCGGAGTGCCGGAGATATGGCGCCGACCCGAAGTGAAACAGTTCTGGATGAGCGCTCAGGTAATATCTTTGCATTCGCTCATTCAATGTCTTTGTCTTTTTTCCCCATAGGGGCCGGGGTCCGGAGATGCCAGGAAGCGGCAGGACCCGAAATGCAGTGGGAATAATCCAACAGGTAAGACTTAAAAGGAAACTGAGCTTTCCTTATTCCTTTTCTCCCTCTCACCTTTGTTCTTGTCTTTTTTCCTCTAGGCGCCGGGGCGTAGCTGAATCCGGAAGATCGCTGCTGAAGATGGAAGCGCCTTGCAAAGGTGAGTAAAATGCAGCGCTGCAGCGATCGAAACGAAATGCCTTTAAAATGATGTCTTCCTTTTCAGGGCCGTTGGAGAAATGACTCCGGGATGCAGATTTAGCAGGTAAGGGCTTTTCTTCTCCTATTCTCTTCCTTTCTCCCCTTGCAGGTGTTCCAGGGTGCTGGCAGGCGTGGCTGAAGTCAGGATGCAGGAGCTGACACGGTGAGCGTCCAGCTGCTAGGTGCAGAACAACGCGAAGCATGTGTGGCTGTTCGGGTGGGGTTTAAATAGCCTTGGAAGAAGTTCCTGGTATGTATCCTTCCACCAATCAGGTATGTATCCTTCCCCGACCACACCCGGGTGGTGAAGTAGTCCTACAGGTTAAGTAGTCCCATTCAGGCCTCAAGAGGGCCTGGATGAAGCAGCAAGGTCTGCATCAGGTAAGTGCGCACCCAAGCACTTAAACACATATCCTCTTCTATGAGCCTGGCGCCTAAGGCGCCAGGATTGGGGTCCGCTATGAGCCTGGCGCCTAAGGCGCCAGGACTGAGTCCAAAGGGCCCCGACTTGGGCCCGCTGAGACTTCCCTGGGGAAAATGATGTCTGCCTCTGGGGTTGCTGGGCCCGGCCTGGCTCCTTAGAGGTAGGCATCATGACAGCTGTTCCATCATCAGCTTGTAAGCCACCAGGCTCCTGACGAGACATTGCTTAGGTTGCTCTGGGAATACGTGGTACAAGACAGACCTAATATTTGTCTTGGTCCTCTTGGGAATGTAGAAGGTAACTCCTGTAGGTGAAAAGGACCTTCTATCAAACTCCAGTGCCCTGACATCAGAGACTGTTTTGCGAGAAAGCAGACAGAGAAAAGTTGCCACTTTAGCCAAGAGGGCTTTCCTTAACAAGGCCTTGTTGTCGTGCCACCTCTGAAACCATTTCAGAACTTTGTTAATGTTCCATAGCTGCAAGTATTTCGGCACTGGAGATCTTAAAAACCTTATTCCTCTCAGCAGCCTGAATACTAAAGGATGCTCTCATACCAGTATCCCCTGAATGCGCTTCTGTCCTGCTGAAACCACTGATTGAAATGTATTAATCGTTCGTTCTGTATGCCTTGCCTTGCGCAGCTAAGGTGGCTAGAAAATTGACTATGTGAATTGCATCTATTCTAGAGGGATGCACGTCCCTTGCCAGGCAATAGCTATGCCATTTGGGCCATGCTGCCTTGTGTGACTTCTTTGTCCCGGGCACCCAAGATGTTGCAATGAAGCATTAATTTCCTCCCGAAAAGACCTGGCTTGCGCCAGGCTCATGTGAATTTGCCCATGATATCAGGCTCAGATTCTCCAGCTGAACAAGCGTGTGTACCTCGCCCACTTAGCCTCGGAGGATCATTTGCTTTTGAGAGAGCATTAAGGGAATCTCACAGGACATCATCAGAAGGCCTGAGAATCATACTTGTCCCCTCCAATCTGGCATAACTAGGATCCGATTTTCCTGCTGTCTCCTTGCCTGTTCTAGGGTCCTCAATATCACTGTGAATGGTGGAAATGCTCTGTTTGAGGACCCCACATCTGCAGAAAAGTATCCGTCGCCACTGCCTCTGTATCCGGCCTCCAAGTGTAAAACCGCAGAAGATGTCTGATCAGCCACAATGCGAAGAGGTCCGTCCGGCGCAAGCTCGTTGTCTCATGAGCATGCAAATCCCTGCCAGGTCCAGCTGCCAATCGCTGGAGTCTCGCAGGTACCTTGAATTCCAGTCAGCCACCTGGTCCACCAGGCCTGGGAGGTACTCTGCTGTCACACTGATGTTCCTCTGGGGGCATAAGTTCCAGAAATCCTTTGCTAGCGTTCTTCTGCGCCCAACATCTGACGGCAAAAGAGTCTGGTAGCAACTCCAGGCAGTTGATATGTAGGCTGAGCTCTTTCTCTAACCATCTGCCACTGGTCGCCATCTCCCTGCATAGAGCTACCTAGCCCCACCGGCTGGCATCTGGCTCAATCACCAGCTATGGGAGGAAATCGCTCTCCAGTTCCATGTATCCATGTGGTAGAACCAGCAAGCCATCTCCGTCTTCGCTTCTGAGGAGAAAGGTACTTGATGACTCAGGAGAAGTCATCACTGATTTCCCGGTGGTGACCTCCTCCCATGTGGCCAGGGGACGGCTATATGAGGGGATCACATGGGAGGAGACAACCTCTGGGGAGATGTCATAGCTTCATTGGATGATACATGGTATCCCCCTTTGCCCTTCCAGATAATCCTCCCATACATAATGCACTCATGGTCTATTGTCATACATCTGCACCTCCCCCTAGGAAGAATAGGGAAAACCTTTCCCCAAATCACATAGACCAAACTTCCAACTTTGGTCTACCTTGTGGAAATTACAAGACCTCCTTCTCCAGTTCCATTTATCAGTCATCCAGAACTGATTTACCATTTAGAACTATTGAAAGTGATCACACAAGCTTTTTAAACCAATCGTCAACAATGGACTTCTTTTCCCAGAATCACATTAATACTGGGACGAGGAAGAAGGAAAGAATAGTGCAGAGCAGAAGAAGCCGCAAGCCCAGCAAGCACTCTAATTGTTTCTCGCAAATACCTGTGCCCAGGAAATTTAAAGAACAGAAGCAAGGAGTTAGAGGCTGCTGTTGGTGAGAGAACATTTCACCTCTCTCCGAGGCTCAAGGAACCAAGAAGCTCAGACAGGCGTGGTGGAGCCGGGCGTCTCACCATCAAGGAAGAAGGGAGACCGTGCAAGAACGGGCTTTGCTGCAGAAATGCCAGGAGCCAGTGAAAGACTCCTGGGCTTTCGCAGACCAAAAAAAGCAGAACCTTACTTATTGGAGCCAGAAGCGAACCGGGGTCGTGTTGAAGAGACGCCGGCAGAGATGGTAGAACGAAGAGAAGGAAAGCAAGCAGTGTACCTTCATTGGTTAACTGCGAACAAGCCGCAGAATGCCATCAAGAGCTGGTGAATCAACCAAAGCATAACTGGGTCACCAGGCGTATCAGCATCTGCGCCAAATGCAAACAATAGTAAACATAGCAACAGAAAGAGAGAACATGAAGAGACTAATTGTAAAAAGAGGATGTGAATTACAATCAAGATCCTTACCAGGATGTGGATATATGAAGTACAAATATATAGGGAACCTGAAGCAAATAATATATCAAGAGGACATATTTTCCCCCGAAGTAGATGTACAGCTGTGGAAGCGGTTACAAAGACTGTGTGAGTACATGAAGCCCGGACAGGAGAGTATACCAGGCAATTAGAATTGTGTGAGTACAGAAATCCCTGGCAGGAGAGTATACCAGGCAATCCCAAATATGTGAATATAAAAAAGCCCTGGCAGGAGAACATACCAGGCAATTGCAAGGGTGTGGATACAATACGTCCTGAGAAGAAATATCAGGACAGTTTTGATTGGAAGACAAGGAGTAAAATCCTGGCAGAAAGCGATACCGGGAACCCCAAAAGACATAGAATTATAAAGCTAAATAGCTGTGTGTATGAAAGTAAGCTTGTGGGCCAAGAAAAACACAGGGAACATTTGTGTTGAAGAAGAATCCAGGGGAAGGGAATCATCCTCTGGAACAAGGACCTTTTATCCTTGAGAACACTTTGAGTTGAAGAGGAATCTAGGGGAAGGTAATTATCCTCTGGAACAAGGACCTTTTTTCCTTGAGGAACCTTTGTGTTGAAGAGGAATCCAGGTGAAGGGAACCACCCCCTTGAACAAGGACTCTTTATCCTTGGAGAATTTTTGTGTTGGGACTATTAATTCTTCCTTTACAAACCTCTTTTTCAAAAAGCACCAATGGTTAAAGACATTTCCCTTTTCACTTTATAGTTTAGTTAATAGTTTGAGGATTCAGAATAAAACCTTTGGACACAAGGACAGTTTTGAAAATCGAAGACTTTCGGCTGTGCGCAGGGTTTTAGTTGATGCGTGCAGGACCACTTCGATTCACAAACTCATTCTCCTTACAACTCTTTAACTTTCACTTCTGCCACTTCTCTGTTGCATACCTTACAGAGACCTTCAATTGAGCATGCATGCAGTGCCGGACCACTCTGTCAATCGGTATCGTATCTTTCCTTTCAAAGTTCAAGCATTCATCAGCAGTTTAACTTTACTTACGTCTTTCATCACACGTGTTTTAACAATGTTTGTTCAAGCGCTCGTTATACAATGTTGCTGCTTGCAACCTTGGCTTCAACACAGACTTGTCTGGTATTGCTCTCTCCAACTCACCAGCTGTGTTGATTTCTTTGTTGCTACTTCGTTCTTGGAGCCAAGGACGGTACCATGGCAGATGGGGAGCAGGTGCAAGTGGATCTAGGTCACCTGGCCTAAGCCCCGCCCATCTGGTGCCTTCCTGCCTGCCACTCTTTTTCACCACTTAAGGAGCCCTCCAGCCTCTTTTCCTTTGCAGATGGGGAGCATGTGCAAGTAGATCTAGGTCACCTGGCCTAAGCCCCACCCACCTGGTGCCTTCCTGCCTGCTGCGCTTTTTCACCACTTAGCAAGCCTCTCCCACCTGGTGCCTTCCTGCTTGCCGCTCTTTTTCACCACTTAGCAAGCCCCGCCCACCTGGTGCCTCCCTGCCTGCCGCTCCTTTTCACCACTTAAGGAGCCCTCCAGCCTCTTTTCCTTTGCAGATGGGGAGCAGGTGCAAGTGGATCTAGGTCACCTGGCCTAAGCCCTTCCCACCTTCTTAGCCCTGCCTCTTCCTTCCTGCTCTTAACTATTAGATCAAGGGCGTCTCTCGCCCGGGCGTCTGAAGGGAAGGGCAGATGAAGCAAAGGGCAATTCCTGTTTGGACTGGGAGGACCCAGGGCCCAACCCCCTGCTCAAACAGCAGGTAAGCATGCACCAACATGTGTTACTCCCTCTGTCCCCACAGGCCATCCCCACCCCCTCAGTTCCTCCCGTGATGTTCCCTTGTGCCCCCACCATTCTCGCACATAGGTGTTGACTGTTTTGCTTGATTCCTCTACCTTGCTCCCCCCTCAAGCCTACTTCTGTGGGAGTCTGTCCTGATAAATTCTGGTTTCACCATCACTGTCTTGTGGCCAATGCTGGATTTGACTTTTATGGACTTCATTCATTCACGGTGTGTCACCCTTTCTTAACTCTCATGCTGGACTTCCTTTGCATCTTGTACTCATGGTGGCCCTGAATCATGCTGTTCCCATCTTCATCTTGTATCCTGGCTTGCAACATTATGTGTTACTACTGACTTCTGCAATTGTATTCACTCTTCCCTTGGTTCTCCACTCTTTTGACTGCTAACTGTGTTCTTTCCTCCTTTCCCTTCTTACTTTTCCTATCTCCTCCCCTTACTTTCTTCTATGCACTTACTGTATCAGAATTGTCCCTAGACCTAGTATGATAGCAATCTTGTCTGTCTCCTCCCCCCTCCCCTTACTGTTTTTTTCCTCCCCATCCCCCCTCCAGCACTATCTGAAATGTCGTCAGGCCTAGTATGATAGTCGCTTGTTTTGTTCCTCCCCTCTCTTTCTGCACCCCTCTCCTTCACCTCTTGTTTTTCTCCGGCTCTACCCGAAATGTCATCAGGCCTATTACGGTAGTCGCCTGTCTGTTTTCATTTCCTTCCCGTGCTCCCCCTCCCTTCCTTAACTATGCCTTAGCTCTTGCACTATCTGAAATGTCGTCAGGCCGAGTACGATAGTTAATTTCACATCCTTACTGTTCATGGCCTGTAAGAATGTCATTGTATTTTCCCTTGTTCCCCCCTTGCCTTGAAGCGCTTTGAAACACATTGTGTATAGGCGCTATATAAATAAACTATCATATCATATCATATCATATCATACCACAGTGGCTGCTGCTTCTCCCTGACTTCATTAGTCATACAGGAGGAGCGCAGGTACCTCTGACACACAATGCAGGATTCTTTGGACTGGTTTCCTGGCCTTAAACTGTCCAATCTCGAGGTCTCTTTCCCTCTTTGCAAACCCCTCATAGTTCACTGTCTTTCGTCCCTCATTCAGCTGCCATCTCGAAACTGCTGTTTTCTAGTGTGGTTTGCCTCGCTCAGAGTGTTCTTTCGTGCTCTGCCTTTTATCTGTGTGGGCACGTTTAATGGAAGTCAGGTGTGTGTGATGGTGAGTAATTGCCTGACCATTCTTTTGGGACACGTCATGTATACTGATTGGGTGTTAATCTGTTTTCTCCCAGATCGGGCTGCCGTGTGAAAGTGTTCGTGTAAGAAAAGAGGAGGGGGGGGCTAGAGTCCCTACGTAGCGTACCAGGTAGGATGGGGTAAATGTGTTACAGGGAAGGGGATACCGCATATCGCCATCATCTGGTGTCCCAATCCCACTCCCCGAAGACCTTTTACCCAGGTGATCCTCCCGCATTTGTCCACCCCCACGAACTGGATCCAAAAGCGATGGCCGTGTCCTGGCCACCTAGATGACAGATCCCTGGGGATTTGTGAGACACCTGGTTTCTCACAGCGCACAGCTTTGCAGACATTTAAAAATGTCATTACCGCATTAAATGCTTTTTCAGATAATATGCACTTTCCACTCTACCTCGTAGGAACATGCTGTCCTTTGAATGTCAGACAGTTTAAGAGCAGTCCGCAGAGTACAACTGGCATTGATACCTAGACGGACCACCGCAACAGAAGACAAATGCAAGGAGCACCCAAGCAAGGGTGCTAGTCAAATGGCAAAAACCCATTATTAGAAGCGCATAGCAGAGCCGGGAGCAAACATATGACTTAACACCCTGATTGGCACCCGAGCTGAACCCTCCAAGTTCAAAACACAAGGGCGGCGGGAAGTCTGTTTTGCCTGGATGGCGTAAACTCACGCCAAACAAATGAACAATCGAGCAGCAGATGGTGGTGGACCAATGAGATAACGACAACAGTGGTGACATGGGAGAAAGTTCCTCCCCATTATAGTCAACAGCAAGAGACCCTCACTGAACCACACACATGCCATGCTCCCCTGATGGGGCAGAACACGCGCACCGACACAAGGACCAAAAGTGTCAAGACAGCGTCAAAGGAGATCACATACAAACATGGTCACCAATCTTCACCAGCCAGATTAACAAAGGAAACTACAAAGGTAACTACACAAGAGTTTACACCAGTGTTTTCTTGACCACTTGGACAAAAGGAAAGGGAACCGGTCTACCGGCGGTCACAAGAGCCGTTTCATCATCACTGCAACTCAGCAATCTGCAGACCAGCATCCAGAGTGAGGACTGACGTCACAGGCACTCCACCCCTACTAGCAACTAACAGCAACTCACAATGGTGTCCAAAGGAGCCCTGGTTTCAAATCACCACTAGAAGGCAGATTTACTGTTGCTCCAAACAATGCACAGCACAAGGAAACCACCAACACTTCGAGCCAACACCAGAAGACAGGTCCACCTTCGCTCCAAGCAGTGCACAGTAAAAGACATCCACCAACATGATACGAGGAAGGGGATTCATCCTGGCGACAGTCCATGAAAGTCAACTCACCAGCCAACCATAGGAGCAGAACAAGACAATACGGGGAGACTGGCCCACCGTAAAATAGTGCTTGGAAAAATACAGCCATGAGAAAGTAGTTGGACGTATTATACACACCCAGAACATCTCCCAGGGATGGTACTACAAAACAGGAATAATTGTTCCCAAAGGAAGAACCCCATATGAACAGGAGGAGCATGACCCCAGCCGAATATCATGGAAAACAGAAATCAGTATCAGGAATTGGTCCCACGACAATGATGACCAGACCAGCCTTGAATAAGAAAGAGGAGAAATCTTGGACTGAAACCAGCCCCTGGAAGTAAATCTCAGGGGAATGTGCCCCGGCGCAGAGCGAAGAAAGGAGAGGCTGCCAGGGACACATACATCCCACAAGGGCACAGCAGAAGAGTGTGACCTCATTGAACATCGGAAGGAACCTACGCTGCAAGTGGCAGGAGAGATTTTGCAGCACACCCTGGAGGACCTAGTTTCCAAAGAAGGGCCAGTGTCCTGGGGGAAGGCTGTGGGGTTTATAACCCAGAGGACCATGGTACATCTGAGCTCCCTGGCGAAGTGACATTTCCGTTTGTGCAGTGGTACACAGACTTGATCTTTAAGACCACTATCTACGTCAATGATACTGAGAAAAAAGAATTGCCTCGCGACGACATGCATCCCGACAAGACAGGACAAGTAGAAACCATAGCATACAGGGGTGGCGGTTTTACAAATCTACTGCATATTCAGGAGCACCATATAGAGCACAAGATCATATCAATAGGAGAGAAGTACAAAACACCTTCTGCCGTGAAGCCGCCCGCATTCACACAGTATACCCAAAGTTGCAAAGGAGGCCGGAGCACATAAAACACAGTAAGGGGACTGCCAGAGTGGTAGTCGAACAACAGCTGGAGCAGGAAAAAGTAGAACAAACAGAAAGGAGAGATAATGTCAAGGACAGCAAAGTGAAATTACTGAAAGAGACATCACAAACGAAATGTATATGTATCAAAGACATCACGGATGACTATGTGGTCCAACAAAACGTGACAGAAAGAAAGGAGACAACCAAAGAAGCAGGTGGAAACATAAAGATGGAGGAAGAAGGGGGTGAGGATAGAATGCATGAGGATGAAACTAAAAGGAATAATAACCCACCTCCAAGTACACAGAACAACATGACATGCAGAGGAGGGTCATGTGACAAGAGAGGAAAGGTCCCAGTAACAGAAGGACCCGGGCTGGCTGAAATACATACAAAAGACAGGAAAGAACAACTGAGATCCATTGCCCGGGTGGAAAGAGCTGGAGTTGAGAATGTGTGGAAACATCAGGGAACTGGAAACAACAATGGACAACTGAGGAAGTGGAAGAGCACAGGAACAGCTGTGCTAACCAAGACACAGGTGAAGGGGAGAGAGAACAACATGTGAACGGTGAACCAGGGAGGCAAACTCCTCCTCAAAAATGGAATCAAGGATAAAGAGGTGACACCAGTGGTTTGTACCTTGACCCTTTCCAACTCGGGACAAAGCGAGAAGCCACGTGTTGTATAATTCTCACAATAAATGATAGGAGGCGGTGTAGTTGCAGGTTGTGTCTTTTTATTCTTCAGTGACACTCAAGTAAATCTGCAACATATATGAAACGAGTCAATGATGGGCAACAGGCCCCGGAACTGTGACATAGCTCGTGTAAATGTTCAGTGTCTCTCTTGCGGCTTGGGGGCCTCTTCTTGAGAGGAGCGCCCAGGAGCACGTCCTGCTCCGTGGCTTTCTGCCACTGTAATCGCCCTCGGCGCGCGGGGCCCGCACTTCCAGCCGTGCACGAGAGCGATATCTCTACACACCTCCCTCTGATAATTCAAAGGCAGTTCATTGCAAGACATAGTCATTGTATCTCACCGGTCTTCTGTGTTCCCTTCGCGGACGATCGCCTCTGTCACTGCACACGTCCTGTTGGTCATTTTCTCGCTCAAGTGTGGGGGCATCCGCTTGAAACTCATTTTCTTCAACTTCTCTTGTGTCTGTCTCCGGCTCTTGTTCTTCCCCCCTCTCATTGTCCATTACTCCTTCAGCGTCAGACCTTTCAAAAGTCTTTTCTCTCTCTTGCCTCTTTTCAAACATGGCTACTCTTTCCATGTTCCATGTGTGCCCATCTTCGGTGCGGACATGGTTGCCTCCTCGGTGAATCACCTTCACAGGTCTGCTGAACCGTGAGCCCGTGATTTGATCCTTGGTCGGTAACCGTATTTTGATCCAATCTCCTTCTTTTACTTCTGACTCTTGTTTGGTCCTTCTTCTTCTGTCGCTCCACCTTTTCATGCGTGCCTTGCTGTTCTCTATTCTCCACACCACTTCCGACATGTCTACTTCTTCGTCTTCTCTTACTCTGGCCAACCATGGCGGCACTAGCGTGGATGCTGCTCTCCTCCCTCTCAACATGCGAAAAGGGGAAATTTGGGTGATCCCGTTGGGAGTCAGTCTGTGAGTTGCGATGGCCTCTTTTGTTGTTTTGAGGGGATCCATTCCTGAAGCGGTTGCTAATTGGATGGCTCCCTTAATAAACCTATTGGCCCTCTAGACGAGCCCATTTGCTTGGGGATGATAGAGTGCTGCTTTCTTCTGGTGTATGTTGTGCTTCCTCAGAAACAGTTCCATGTCTCTGGATATAAGTTGTACTCCGTTGTCTGTTACTAACTCATTGGGAAGCCCTTCCCTCTGGAAAATGGCCGTGAGGACCTCTATTACGGTTGTGGCCATAATGTTAGGAACTAACTCGGCCTCGACCCATTTCGATAAGTAGTCCACTAGCACTATGCCGTACCAATGTTCCGGCGCCATCGCCTCCAATGGTCCTATAAAGTCTAGACCTACTTTTGACCACACCGCTTCCGGGGTTTCTGTGGGAATCATGGGCGCCTGTCTGATCTTCAGGCGCTTGTCACTGTTGAGACACTCATGGCATCTCTCAATCATGGTGCGGATCTCCTGGTCCATGGACGGCCACCAGTAGGCTTCTTTCACTCTGCGACGTGTCATGGTGTTCCCCAGATGGCCCGCATGGGCCCTGCACAGAATGATTTTCCTCATGCCTGTGGTCGGGATTACCTGGTCGGTTTTCATGATTATGCCATCGGCTTCTGAGATCTCATCTGCCACTTTCCAATAAGGTCTCATACCTTTTGGCACTGCCCTTTCATCTGGCCATCGGTTTTTGATCCATTCTCTGATTCTGACCATGGCAGGATCCTTTCCGTCTTCTTCCATCCAGTGTTTTTCGCTGAGTTCCAGGTAGTCGGGCCTTGAGATCTGTAATGGATGCTACAATGCATTCTTCTTGTAAGAAAGATAAGGGGCTTATGGTCGGCAACCAACTTGAACTTTGTGCCCCATACATATGTCCTGAAATGTTCCACGGCCCATGCACGCGCTAGCATCCTTCTCTATGGTGGAGTAGTTTTGTTCAGCTGACGATAGGGCTTTCGAGGCAAACGCTACCACATGTTCCATGTCGCCCTTCTTTTGAGTGAGGACAGCCCCTAATCCATATGCACTGGCGTCTGTAGTGATGACTGTACTTCACTCTGGGTTGAACGGTTGCAAGCACGGCGCTTCAACTATGTGTCGTTTTATGCTTTCCACCGCTTTCTTCTGAGCTTCCTGCCACGTGTACTCCGATCCTTTTTTGAGGAGCTCTCGGGGCGGCGCTGACGTTTCCGAGAATTTGGGGATGAATTGTGCATAGTACTCCGCCAACCCGAGGAATGACCTCACTTCGGCTCTGTTGGTGGGTTCTGAAGCTTTAATTATGGCCTGCAGTAAGTCTTGCTTGGGACTTATACCTTTCTCTGATATCTTGTATCCCGAATACTGAACTTCTTTTGCTTTGAACACATATTTTTCGTGCCTTAATCTCACTCCCGCTTCTTGCAGTTTGGTGAGGACTGTTCTCAATGTGACGTCGTGCGTCTGTTCATCCTTTGCGTAGATAAGGATGTCATCCTGGAAATAGGCCACGTTCCTGACGTTCCGCAGTAGAGCATCCATCATGCGTTGAAACGCTGGGCTGCGGATGATAAACCAAATGGCATCTTGGTGAACTGGTACGTGCCAAACGGGGTGATGAAAGTGGTGAGTGGCTTGGACTCCTTGTGCAGTTGTATTTGATGGTAAGCGTTCCTCATGTCCAATTTCGAGAATACTTTGGCTTTCTTCATCATGAGGATTAATTCATTGATGCTCGGCAGTGGGTAGCTGTCTGCAATAACTTCCAGGTTTAGGCTGCGGAGATCAATGCATACTCTTAGCTCTTGTGAGTTCTGTTTCTTTATGAGTACCACTGGGCTCAGCCACTCAGAAGCTTCAATTTCTTCGATGACGCCATCTTTCTTCATTCTGTCCAATTGGCTTCTGAGTGTGTCTTTTGCAGTTGCCGGTACTGGCCTTACTCTGTACTTGACCGGGACTGCGTTGGTTTTGAGTAATATTTTGTGGACAAAGCCCTTGATGTGTCCTGGTTCTTGCGAAAATAGTTTGGGGTAATCACTTTTCGCTACTGGTGCGCTTCTCCAACTGACTGACAGTACCTGATCCTCTGTGCTGGGGTCCAGCTTGATTTTCAGTTTCGCCTGGTCGTCCCACCCTAATACCGCTGGGCCTTCTTGACTAAAGTAAACTTTGGTGGTGGTCTCTCTTCCTTTGAACTCTACTTTCCCTTTGATGTAGCCCAACAAGTCTACAGACGCACCACCAAAAACTGTAGGCATGTGCCGTGTGCTGAGTACTTGGACCATCTCTGTACCCATCATCTCTTTGTACGTGCGTAGGGGTATTATGGTGAGATCAGAACCCGAATCAGCCATGACCCTTGTTTCCAGTCCATTGATTTTGATGGCACAATGGGGCTTTTCCCTTCTGGCCCATGAGCTGTTCACCATGATGACTGTAGGTCTCACTTCATCTTCTGAGGACGAATCCCTCTCCGTGTTGTGTTCAGCGTTTACACTTGTGATCTTCTTGTTGCGCCAACGACACACGATTGAGAAGTGTACAATCTTTTTGCATACTGAGCACTCCTTGGCTCTTGCTGGGCACTCTCTATCGAAGGCTAGGTGCTTCATGCTGGTGCACCTGTGGCCTTTCAACGGTTCTTTCTTCCCCCATTTTCCTTCTCTCGCATCGAGGACCGGCCTCTCCTTCTTTGGGAGGAATGCCACAGCTTGTACTTCGGTAGGGCCGTGGCCGCTTGCAAATTCTTTCCTTCTGCCTACCGTTTCCTCAACTGCTCTCGCTAATTCAATTGGTTTTTTCCAGCTGTAGTTCCTTCTCTAAAATGAACTTATCTTGTACTTTTCTACTGTTGGTGTGGACCACCAGCATGTCGCAGATGAGACTCTCCGCGGTGTTACCAAAGCTGCAGAGCGCCGGCAGTTTGCGCAGTTGACCGGCCTCTCCTTCTTTGGGAGGAATGCCACAGCTTGTACTTCGGTAGGGCCGTGGCCGCTTGCAAATTCTTTCCTTCTGCCTACCGTTTCCTCAACTGCTCTCGCTAATTCAATTGGTTTTTTCCAGCTGTAGTTCCTTCTCTAAAATGAACTTATCTTGTACTTTTCTACTGTTGGTGTGGACCACCAGCATGTCGCAGATGAGACACTCTGCGGTGTTACCAAAGCTGCAGAGCGCCGGCAGTTTGCGCAGTTTGGTGACATAGTCATCAACGGGTTCGGACGCCTCCTGTTTGCGGCTATAGAACCGGATCCTGTGCAGGATGGTATTCTCCTTACTGGCGAACCTTTTAACAATCCTTCTTACAGCTTCCTTAAATACATCATCGCTATCACCGGCTACCGGCTCCGGGGTGAGACTCTCAAACACTCTCTGTCCTTCGACGCCCAAGGCATTTAGTAACATCGCCCTGCGTCTCGCCGCCGAGTAGCCCGCACCACCCATGGCCTCTACATACGTTGTGAATAAGGGTTGCCATTGTGGCCACGGAATGGCAGGCCTACCTGGAGTTTGCAGGAAGGGAGGTGGTGGTGTCGCTCCTTGCATGGCTTCACACGGGTTTTAGTGGTGATCCTCGTCGCCAATTATGTTGTATAATTCTCACAATAAATGATAGGAGGCGGTGTAGTTGCAGGTTGTGTCTTTTTATTCTTCAGTGACACTCAAGTAAATCTGCAACATATATGAAACGAGTCAATGATGGGCAACAGGCCCCGGAACTGTGACAAGCTCGTGTAAATGTTCAGTGTCTCTCTTGCGGCTTGGAGGCCTCTTCTTGAGAGGAGCGCCCAGGAGCACGTCCTGCTGCGTGGCTTTCTCCCGCTGGAGTCCCGCTCGGCGCGCGGGGCCCGCACTTCCGGCCGCGCACGAGATCTCCGGTCTCGCGATATCTCTACACCACGGAAAGTCGGGGAGTTGGCAGAAGAGTGTATGAGTGAATACCATACTTCAAGAGGTTTTCGGGAATCGACAAGAGGTCCCAGGGGAGAAGAGGAGGCGAAGAAGAACTACAGATGGGAGGTCCCAGAAGAATGCTGGGGAGACCCCCAGAAACTATCAAAAGGAAGATCACCCCATGAAGGAGGTTAAGCAGGGGGGAGACGTTGTAGGTGGAATGAGAGAATGCCTTAAGGGCTGAACGACCTTAAGGATCAGACAGAAGGGCGCAGCACAGGGAGAAGGGAGGAAGAGGAGGGGCGACTACTGGGAAGGACCAGTATGATGTTGAGGAAAGTAAAGGAAGGTTGCGACCTCACACGGCTGCGTCTTGTTTATGGTGCTAGGCCTGAGCTATCCAATGCATAACATGTGGCCCAGCTAGAAAGGGCCACAACACAATCAAGTGCAAACTACGAAACATACTGTTTTTTCCTGGGCGATGCACTTTTTCTGATGTTTTCATGCTTCGCAACATTCTGTGGCCAAAAAGATGCCGAATTTTTCAAGTTTCAAAAATAATACTTTGCATAACAATTACATCACAGGAAAATACAAAACATACATTGTTGGCACCACTGGAGCATTCTAAAATACATAATCCATCAAACAGCACAACATAAAAAAAAATGTTCAAATGTATAATTATGAATGGTAAGTTAACACTGAATTCAATTACCTAATTTCAATGAAGGTAATCACACAGAGCTGGTAGGCAATGTTTGCCACTGCTCTATAGCAGCAGCATGGACAATACATATTTATTCCTGCAGTGCAAGTTGAATAAATGAACAACAAGGAGACTGGTGACCTCCTCAGTCTGATACGCAGATGCTGTGTGAGTGGTATGCTCTGCCATTTGCCCAGACATGCCAACATTCGGACTCACTTGCATAGCTCTCAACTCACATGCTTTTGGCGGGTGTCACCCGCCTTGGAAACAGCAGACTCACCCGCCAAGCCTCTGACACGCCCATTCATTTCAATGGGCCTCTCACCCGCCAAACACAAAATCGGGTGATTTCACCCGCCTTTGCATCGTAAATGGTTGAGAGCTATGCACTTGGGTGGGAGATTTAATCCGAGAAATCGGGAGTCACACATTTTCCCATAGGGATGCATTGGGGCTAGAAGTATTTTAGGTGGGAGAATGTGCAAAATAGCAATAATTTTTCACGAAAAGTCGGGAGTCTCCAGCCTATATCGGGAGGGTTGGCATGTATGCTTGCCTTCACTGGTGGTTCTCCTAAGGCCTGTCCTGGTCAGAGTGCAGGGCACATTCGTGTAGCTGTCAGGTGACTGGATTGGTCTGAGCCCATCACTCAAAGAAATCACTTACCCACCCACTGGACAGACTTTGTGGTGCATGCTTTATCCTGGGCCGGTCTCAAGCAGCCTGCCTTAGAGTCACATAAATTACTTACCACTGTAAAAATCAGTAGGATCTGTCACCCAAATCTGTAGGCAGTAGGATTGCTTCTAAATCAGTAGGGGTGGCAAGTATGTGTTTTCGCTTGTGTTTTTGGTTGTATGTTGCTTGAGAAGTAAAGAAAAGGGTTGAACACTTGTGTATAGGCGCGTTACAAATACCATATCATATCATATCATAACATAATCCTTCATCTCCATGTGTTTAATAGAATCATGACTTTCCTAAGCGTTAAAAACTATGGAAAATATTTTAAGCAACCACATAAATGGTGCTATTTACTAACTCATTGCTTAGCACTCGTCGTTTAGTGCGGGTTGTTTCGGGCTTTTTTTGACAGGCATTCCGCTTGTTTTGATTTTCTTTTCAGGGGGCACGGTGCTTGTTTTTGTCGGAGCCGGCAGCCTGCGATGCATTCTGCTTAAGCTGGTAAGGGCATCATACGCAGACCCACCTCTTTTCTGAATGGACTTCCCTCAACCAATACCCGAGCACTTACGGTCTAAAGCTACTTATTTCTCCGCCAATCGTTTTGTGTGTGTCGTCCAAATCTTCTAGGGTTGAGGCATGAAACGCATAGAGTCAGGAATCGCTTCTGAAAACGAGGCTTGAGTGACTGCCGCGGCCACGATTGGTTGAAGTAGCTACCGAGCGGCTGGCTGCTCGGTGTGGATACGCTTAGTGATTGGTCGAGGGCGCTGGCACGGCAGGCTGCGCGCCTTCCGATTGGCTGCGCACTTGCGGTTGAGTGGGAGCTTGTTCTCAAGGCCCGCGTTGGGCTCGGAGCAGCAGCAGGAGCTGCGGCGCAGGGAGACGAGTAGCGGCCGGGTGCGACCCGCGCAGGCGGCAGCGATGCCGCGCAAGAAGCCTTTCAGTGTCAAGCAGAAGAAGAAGCAGCTGCAGGATAAGAGGGAGCGCAAGAGGGGTGAGTTCCCGACCAATGACAAAGCAGCGACATCTGCCAATGACAGCAGCACACCCTCTAAATGTGTATGGGCCAATCAGAATGCAGCAGCCCCACCCCCTCCCATGCAGCCTGGTGGGAAGACAGGGTGCAGGACATCACACAACAGCAGCCCCAGGTGCATGACATGGACCACATCTGCTCAGAGAGCAGCATTCATTTTACATAAATCCATGACAGCATCCCCCAGTGCAGGCCCACCACCTGACAGCATCCCCCAGTGCAGGCTCACCACATGACAGCATCCCCACCCCATGACAGCATCCCCCAGCGCAGGCCCACCACATGACAGCATCCCCCAGTGCAGGCCCACCACATGACAGCATCCCCCAGTGCAGGCCCACCACATGACAGCATCCCCCAGTGCAGGCCCACCCCATGACAGCATCCCCCAGTGCAGGCCCACCCCATGACAGCATCCCCCAGCGCAGGCCCACCACATGACAGCATCCCCCAGTGCAGGCCCACCCCATGACAGCATCCCCCCAGTGCAGGCCCACCCCATGACAGCATCCCCCCAGTGCAGGCCCACCACATGACAGCATCCCCCAGTGCAGGCCCACCCCATGACAGCATCCCCCAGTGCAGGCCCACCCCATGACAGCATCCCCCAGTGCAGGCCCACCACATGACAGCATCCCCCAGTGCAGGCCCACCACATGACAGCATCCCCCAGTGCAGGCCCACCACCTGACAGCATCCCCCAGTGCAGGCTCACCACATGACAGCATCCCCCACCCCATGACAGCATCCCCCAGTGCAGGCTCACCACATGACAGCATCCCCACCCCATGACAGCATCCCCTAGCGCAGGCTCACCACATGACAGCATCCACACCCCATGACAGCATCCCCCAGTACAGGCCCACCACATGACAGCACCCCCCAGTGCAGGCCCACCACATGACAGCATCCCCCAGTGCAGGCTCACCACCTGACAGCATCCCCCAGTGCAGGCCCACCACATGACAGCATCCCCCAGTGCAGGCTCACCACCTGACAGCATCCACACCCCATGACAGCATCCCCCAGTACAGGCCCACCACATGACAGCACCCCCCCAGTGCAGGCCCACCACATGACAGCATCCCCCAGTGCAGGCTCACCACCTGACAGCATCCCCCAGTGCAGGCTCACCACCTGACAGCATCCCCCAGTGCAGGCTCACCACCTGACAGCATCCCCCAGTGCAGGCCCACCACCTGACAGCATCCCCCAGCGCAGGCCCACCACATGACAGCACCCCCCCAGTGCAGACTCACCACCTGACAGCATCCCCCAGTGCAGGCCCACCACCTGACAGCATCCCCCAGCGCAGGCCCACCACATGACAGCATCCCCCAGTGCAGGCCCACCACAGGACAGCATCCCCACCCCATGACGGCATCCCCCAGTGCAGGCTCACCACATGACAGCATCCCCACCCCATGACAGCATCCCCCAGCGCAGGCCCACCCCATGACAGCATCCCCTCCCAATGCAGGCCCACCACCTGACAGCATCCCCTCCCAATGCAGGCCCACCACCTGACAGCATCCCCCAGCGCAGGCCCACCACATGACAGCATCCCCCAGCGCAGGCCCACCACCTGACAGCATCCCCCAGCGCAGGCCCACCACCTGACAGCATCCCCCAGCGCAGGCCCACCACCTGACAGCATCCCCCAGCGCAGGCCCACCACATGACAGCATCCCCCAGCGCAGGCCCACCACCTGACAGCATCCCCCCAGCGCAGGCCCACCACCTGACAGCATCCCCCCAGCGCAGGCCCACCACCTGACAGCATCCCCCCAGCGCAGGCCCACCACCTGACAGCATCCCCCCAGCGCAGGCCCACCACCTGACAGCATCCCCCCAGCGCAGGCCCACCACCTGACAGCATCCCCCCAGCGCAGGCCCACCACCTGACAGCATCCCCCCAGCGCAGGCCCACCACCTGACAGCATCCCCCCAGCGCAGGCCCACCACCTGACAGCATCCCCCCAGCGCAGGCCCACCACCTGACAGCATCCCCCCAGCGCAGGCCCACCACATGACAGCATCCCCGAGCGCAGGCCCACCACCTGACAGCATCCCCCCAGCGCAGGCCCACCACCTGACAGCATCCCCCCAATGCAGACCCATCACAGGACAGCATTCCAATAGCCAAGTTCTGCCCCAAATGTAACACAAAGTTCTTTTCACTCCATAAGTCTTTCAATTGGCACTTGGATTGTCTTATTGCTAAACAGGATGTATCGCTCTTCAAAATAATTGTCAAAGTGCCACATTTGGTCTTCACACTTCCAGTCAATATTTATCATCTTTTTGAAGAACAGCCACTTTCACATTATTCTTCATAAAGAATAAAGGTTTTGTCAGGATGATTTTTCCACAGTTCATCATAACACATTAATGGACTTGCCACTTTCTTGTCTCTACAACCATGTACCACATTGCAGTACTTCAGTTCTCTTCGTCCTGGTCCACTAACCTGCCAGGACTAACCATTAATAGTCCCTTTCCTGGTATAAGAGCCTGCCAGGCTAAAACTCCTACTTTGTAAGTACTTTGTGGTGAGGCCGCTTTAAGCTTGCCACACTTCAATCTTCAATGGGGGGAAAGGTAGATCAGTAAGTCACAAAACATTGACAATGTCTCTCAGTCTGGTTCATTTGCCCCAGGCAATGCCGATTTATATTCCTCTCCCCCTTGATAATTGTGATAAATCTGCCATCTTTGTTTTACCTTAATTGTCTTTCTTTGGCAATAGTGGTTATAATTTCCTTTTACAAGCGATCTTTCTTTTAAACCACATTCACGGGGGTCGAATGTGCATTAGATAAGCTGGAGCTAAAAGCAGCTCCTGGGTATCCGGTGTTAACCAGTGAGCAGAAGCTACCACTAGGGAACCAGGAGCTAGTACACACCGTTCAGAAAATCTAACTTCAGCATACTATGCAAACATAACATTCTGCTTATTTGTTATGGCCCCTTATGCTTTACATTTTTTTAGATTGTCCCAAATGCACAGTTAAATTCATATAGGTGCATTTGTTTGGCATCAGTCGGTCTGGGGAGCCAAAAGTAGCTCCTGGCAGCTGTTGGTGCCATGCTAACCAGGCTCATCTTGGCAACAAGCAGGAGCTAAATAGCTCACAGCTCTCAATTTCGAACCCTGCTTTCACTTTGAATATTCCCTTTTGGCTTTGGAAAATGTGGTTACAATATTCTTTGACACTTTGGTCAAATGTTCTCCCCTTTTTGTCTTTGACAGTGGTGTTTACAATGTTCCTCAACTAGGTCTCCTTAATATAAGAGTTGCGCCCACTTGTCTTGGATTCAATAATTCGGTATTCAAAAAAATCTGGAGTCAATGGACTGTTTTGTAGCACCCTGTGGTTACCTGATAACTGCCAATTCACTGGTCTTTCCGTGCGCCTCCAACATACTCGCTGCTCCTTCTTCCTTTGTCAAGTTCCCACAGGCATCTCAACGCTCCATTAATGTTTCACTTGCTCGCACCTCCTGTAGCTGGAGCGTTCTCTGCTCGCACTCCGGTGAACGCCACACATCAGAGTCGCACGCAGGACCTGGAGAGTTCCTCACTCCCTCGGGATAGCCAGTCTTCGTACCACTTCCCACTGGACGTCCTCTGCATTCCACAGGGCTTCGACCTCTGCTACTTCCACGACACAGCGTCCCGCTTCTACAACAGCTGCGGCTCTGTCTCGTGCCTCCTGTCTCTGCTGCTCCCACTGCTTCTCCTTAATGCCCTGCACCTGAGGGGGTTTTAAATAATGAAAAGTCCTTCTCATGTTCATAAGAACCACTAGACTGCACACCATATTTCTGCACCTCAAAGTCCCCCTTCCTTGTCCCAGTACCTAAAGCATTATGGGACTGTAAGTCCCCAATGTTCTTGTTCCTTTTAACACTTTAATTCAGTTTAATGATTTATAAAATGTACCTTTTTAGAAGATGTTTCATAGGAATGAATGGTTGACTCTTAGTTGAATTATACCTTCCTATCAGAAGGGTTGATACTGGTTCCCTGATTCTTACATGTATCGTTCCATGTTGACCATCAGGGTTTTCAGAACTGACCATTTGGGTCATTTTGTGAAGGGAAACTTTACTCTGACAACAAGCCATTAGGTAGTCTGGTTTCCTGGACATCTCCCCCTCAGAAGAGGATGAATACTTCATGTTTGTTAAGTCATCCTATTCCCTTAGTGGCTTTCTCCTCCCAGGCGATCGAACCGACTAATACCACCAGCGGTTGCCTTCCGCTGGCCACCTGGGAGGAGACTTTAGGCAGGGATTCTGTGAGGTCTCGGCGGGTTCATCACACTGTCCTTACGAAGTATAAACATCTGCTGTATTTTCCCTTCCTATTCACCTGACTCGAATGCCAAACTTCAGACCTCTCTCTGTAAACCATGAGAGGACATCTCTTTTCTTGTGTTCTGCTTCTTGTAGCAAAGTCAAAATGGTCCAACTAGTGTAAGCTTGATGAAACCTTCATTGGGGCTACAAATTGAAACACCCACACTAACTTTTATGAGTTTATTCACTCGCCTGTTCATCTTTCGACTCAAAAGCACATATGGACACTCTCCAAAACAACAGTGCTAAGCTTTACGAGTTTAGTTTTTCGCGCACTCGCCCAGTCTCCTTCCGACTCAATATCGCATACGGATGCTCTCCACATTACCGCGTCACACACTCCTCAAGTTCTATGCATCACAGTAACGCACGCAAACGGGTCCTTTCCTTTGAAGGCATCCTGTTTGCACACAATAACAGTTAGGAATAGTGAGCCCTTACCTCTCTAATATTCTGGAGCACCTTGTTTATTCTCAACTCGGAACCGGTCTAAATCTGTCCAATCGTTCTGTTTTATCTTTGTACATCCTCTTTCTCTTCTGCGATTCTTGATTTTGGTTTCCAGGTACATTGATATGCTGACGATACTCAGATCTTTCTTTCTGTCCTTCGTTATAATGATTCAGTTCAGACTCCTTTCTTCGTGCCTCGCAGCTATCAAATCATGGATGTCTTCTTGGTTTCTCTGTCTCGAACCCATACAAACAGAAATCTTGTTCTCCTTGCTAATTCATATTCATCTTTCTCCCCATAAAAAGAAAGAGCAGTTTCAATAGAAAAGCCATAGCAGAAGCCAGATTGATCAGAAGGAAGAGGATTGTGTAGATTAAGACAGGAGCCGAGTTAAGAATAAACAAGGTGCTCCAGAAAATTAGAGGGTGAAGGGCTCAGCAGGATGGAGAGACGTTATGCATACAAAAAGACGTGTTCCTCCTAAACTCAGAGGCTCGAGGGTCATGCGTCAGGGGCACAGCACATTTCTGGGCAGCTACTCAAAGAGTCTGTTGAACATAAGCAGGATTGCCAAGTAAGCTGTCCCTACTATCTTGGTAAAATGCTACAAATTTCATGTACGTTGACCTTCGTGATGACCCCTGGCTTCCTCGGCCTGAAAGGAGGACATCTATGTTCCGAGGTCTACTAAAGGGTGATGGGGCAGGGGGGATATGGGGGGGGGGGGGTGTGTGCATCTGCATGCTACCATGGGCTGTGTTATGGAGTCCTAGATCCTTTCCATTGTGAGCTTTGGTATGACTCAAAAGTAAGTAATCAAATGAGAAGAGTGACACGGAGCCAATGTTCCTTTACTTATCAGTAACCTTCCTTACTCCTAGCCCTACTCTTCCTTATCACAGCACTTGCATCCCACCCTCGGTTGATGTATGGGTTATTTCACTACCAGTACCATGGCTCGAGCCGCCTTGAGTTCGAATTAAGGGCCCTCCCACTCTCCCTCCTGTGCGCACCCCAGTAAAATAAATCCTGGTGTGAGTGCCCCTCTGAATCTTCCTATCTGCAGCAGCGACTCTTCCACTGTTTTCCAGAGCAACTCCAGTTTAGGACAAGTTGCCATAATATGCGGTATCGAGCCCTCCTAACCTCACCTCCTCCAGCACCGCTTAGCAACTCCTGGTTTAATCGTCCGTAGCTTCATGGGGGTGAGGTGCCATCTTTGGAGAATTTTGCATTGAAATTCTTTGTTGTCTGGAAATTGACCCTTTCCACGCATTGTAGTATATCCCTTCCCATTCTTCCGGCATCAAGATCATAATCTTGAGTTTATTTTTTACTCTTCCTTTTTGCTGCAATCTCAGATTCTCTGTTGTACAATCATGTCACATTAATCTTAATATTAAAAAGATCTGGCATTAACCTTTGCTTCTACTAAAATTCTCCTCCAAAGAATTTTTATCTTGTCTTAACTGCTGGTTTTCTACCCCACCACCCTGCCTTTCCCAACTATGCTTCCACAGCGCCATTCAATTCTTTATTTTGCAGTTTGTGCTTTGCTTTGTTTACCTTTTGGTCAGTTCGAATTTTTCCTTATCTGGCTCGCCTCCATTGGCTTCCAATCAAACAACGATTTGAGTCTCATTTTTTGTGTTTAGTCTTAGTGTATTCCTACTTTGGCACCGCCAAACCTAGGCTCCTTGATTTCTTTTTATCATCATACTACCTACCTCCCGAGTCTCAATTTCTTCTTTCTGTTCTGCGTCCACCTCTGTACGTCTTCCCAGTTCTATTCCTTTCAACGTCTTGCACCATTTCTTTGGAATGCTCTCCCTCTACAGTTCCGATCCTGTTCTACTCTTTCTCAGTTTAAAAACACCTGACACTCCATCTTTTACAGTATGTTTTGAGGTATCGGTGGTCAGGCTCGGACACAAGGGTGGCATGTTTTGGGTTGTAGACTTTTATTGATCATGAAAGGTTGGTGGGGGGGGAGGCGTCTCTAGCCCTAAACCAAAGAGGGGGTTCCCTTGCTCAAAAGAGTGAGGATGTCCAAAGGTATAAAGTCTGTCCCAGTCAAGTCCCCCAAAACCTATCTCTGTCCCTCACACTGACACAATGGTGATCTCGCTCTAAAGAAAATGGTGTTCATCAAGGCAACATAAATGTTCTCAACCAGTCGGGCTCCAAAGGATTCAAAACCAGGTTCAATAAAAATCATGTTCCAACTTTAGGGGGTTGCTTCTTTTCCATAGGCTTAAAAAGGTCAAAAGTATTTTTGTAAAACACAAAGGATGTTCCAGAAGTACCACAACAGGTTTCTCAGTTGCAGGGTCATGAACCCCTTTGGTTCCACCCTTCTATTTGGGTGCGAATCCCAGCCTCGAAATACTTGAGGGATCTTGGTGTACTCTCCTGCCGAGACAGTTATTTCATATATTGCCTTTGTTTCACGTATAGGCCCTCAGCCCCTGCTATTTCCCTGGTCCTTATCCATAAGTGTTTATCCTTGTAACACTTGTGTATAGGCGCGTTATGAATCACAAACACTTTATGAATGTTAGCATGGTAAAGGTCAGGTAACCCACTAACCAATATAAGCTCAAACTCTGCATACTTATTTCACTCAAAAAACTCACCCAACCATCTCTCGCACAACAAGCCGCACACACTTCACAACACTGCAACAACACATAATCCGGAACAACAGTACACGCGGACTGACTCCGATACCCTCACCAAAGCTCAGCACCCGGTGTATACCGAGTTGAAGCTGCCAACAGAACACCACTGCTCTCACTATCCTACTCCCTTCTTCACCTTACTAACCCATCCCACCTTTATCGTTTACAGATCCGCCTGAGCGCCTGGGGACCAATTCCGTTGGTGACGGTGCGCGGTACAAATACCTTTAACATTTAACATAAATGCCATATCATATCTCTCCTTTGGGTGCAGGTCTGTGAAGGCATCATGAAGTAGACAAAGACAACTGAATAGAGATTTGGGATATAAACTTTTATTACCTAAAAAAGGAGGGTTGGGAAAGAAGGCCTATCTTGCCCTATGCTAAGGTGGGATATCCTTACCTAAATAAAACAAATGATAGTCTATGTCAGGAAGTCCAAAGCAAATGTCTGTCTCCAAAACCTATAACTGCCCTCACATCTAATTGTATACAATGTGTAGGGATGTCCGCATCAGATGAGTTCAAATAAAAGTTCAGAGCTTCTTCCAGCTCTTGGGTGGAAAAGAGGTTTCCCTTCCCCTTGGTTGAAACAGTTCACGTTAAAAAAGAGGGGTTTCGTTCACCCAAGCTTTCGAGTCTCTCAATGTTCCAAAATAACACAATTCCTTGGGATACTTTCCAGCTCTTCGGGTTTAGTTACCTTTCACCAATTTAGAAAGTTGAATTCCTCAATTTCAGTTCAGACAGTTTGCCTTTATTCAATCAGAAAGTGGCTTTTCGTCAGGTGGGTGTATTTGGTCTAGATGCATTTGCCGGACCACACGGTCCACCCATTACAGGTCACGCAACCAACACACCTTACTTGGATCTGCTTCATAGGTATCTTGCCACAGTTTCAGCTTCACCCGGAGGTTTGACTCATTGGCCCTCATTACAACCGAGGCGTTAAGGGGTTAACGGCGCCGTAAAAGGTGGCGGCGCCGTTAAACCCTTAACGCCTGTTTACGAGGTCCCTTAGCAGGCGTTAAAAAACCAACCCGCAAAGGGACCTTGGTGCTAAGTACGGTGCCGCAATTTGCGACACCGTACTTAGCGCCTTCCCCATTCCCATTGAGCCCTATGGGGCAAAAATGGGAATGGGGAAGGGCCATGGTGGTATGGGGAATTACTGCCCCGCCAACCTCGGAATGGGGCGGTAATTCCCCATTCCGCCATGGCGGAATCGGTAAGTTACCGGCATGGTCCAACGCCTGGGTCGTAATGAGGGCCATTATCCTTTCAAGTGCCCTTGAAGCTTTCCAATTGCTTGTTTTTGTCACCATTCACTTGTTTATTTGAGTAGTAATCATGTGATTCAGTTAGTGTCATGTTCATGAAGTCGGGGGCACGGGCATGCAGGGGTTGCATGCACAGGAGACCGGGTGGACACTGTCCTGGCGCCTTTGGCACAAGGCTCGTGAAGAAAACTAAACAAGAACATCCATTTAACACCAAAAAGCTTTTATTATGGACATAGCACTTCAGATGCATTAACCTTGAACATTCCATCCATTAAGTAGCCCCAAGTGTATTCTTGGGTGTGGCTGCTAAAGGATTGCCTTCGCACCTGCTCACTCCTAATGGGCATGCCCATGATCTCAGCTATATAAGCTGCCCCGATACTCAAGACGGACGCTTCGTGTTATTGTGCACTTGCAAGCAGCATAACGTTCACCTTCGCCTGAGGTCAGACTTACCTTTGAAGATCCTGCTTCCTGGACATCCTGCTTCCTGCCAGCATACTTACCAATTGGAGGAAGCTGTTCTTACCTGTGCATCTCTTCGGCGAACCAAGTATTCATCTTTACACTTTCCCGAAGACTGAAATCTTCATCTTGGCACCGCGCACAACACGCTCCATCGTCTACAGCAGCGCCTGCAAGGAAAATCAGAAGACAAGGTTAGACATCGAAAAAAGTCAGTTTAAGGTTGCGCTTTGCCATACTTCGCGCTTATCCTTAAACCATCACATACCTGCTGTCGAACATTGTGGTAGCATTCATTTTCCATCCGGCCCTGTTTCGCGTCTCACAGCTGCATTGAGGCCGCATTTCCATCTAAGGGAAGAAAAAAGAAGAGAGACTTTATTGCGGGCATAAATGGGAGCAACATATAAAGACATTAAACAGAACGAACAGCATCACAAGAGCTCAAGAAAGACTTAGGAGAAGCATGGTCGCAGCTGGACTGGACTAATCCTTATCAGGGATCAGTGAAGGAACTAGATCCCATTCGACGCGCCATTGCCAGAAGTAGCAGGACAGAGAGCTTATATTCCATATTTCACAGGTGAGCTTTATGGGCTGGCGTATGCTCACAGAAACCGTACTTTGGGGTGAAGGGTTCGAGAGGTACAACAATCACAGATTGGCGCACTCGCACACTGTTATCTCCACGCAGGAGCAGTATCACAACGTACTACCGCTCACAGCTTTTCGCGTATATTGTGCACGCGACAAATACATTGAAGTGCTCTCTTTTCACATATCCAAGGACGCATCTGCTTGTCATAGGTTAAGCAGGGAGGTGGGTCTGTTTCAATCCTAGGGCTTACCTGCAAAGTCCTGTGACCCTCACTAGTTATATATTCAGTTGTCATGCATTTACTAATGACTGGGGTATCTATCCCGTTGTTGCTCTGTGTTCCTTTTAATGTATTAGTCCACAATACTTTCTGACCCTTACTCAGTCCTTTCTGTGCTTCACCCGGCTTCCCAGACCTCCTGTCAATTCCTGCCAGCCTGCGTATCTTTGACTTCACTTCACATGTTCTGGCTGGTGGGATTCTGTCTCGAGGCTCCAGGAGCTCTTGCGCTTGTTCTCGGTTCAGTTGTTCGTCTGCAGCATCCCGTGTCCTCCTCGCGGTCTGCTCTCGCCTCGGCATTGCTTTGGACACAATAAGTTGCTTGCACGTCTAGTCAGTAAGTGAGCTTCAGAGTAGCTTTCCCCCAGGCTACGTTTGTTCTCTCTCCTTCCCTGTCTGACAGCGTCTTGTCTCCGTGTCGGTCTTGCGTTTCCGTGCACTGCTTTCCAACTGACAGCGTCACCGCTACCCAGAGGGATTCTCCTGGCTCTCAGCTCTGCTACATTTAAACTCCTGTCTTGGGAAAGGGAGTTGTTCTGAACCAATCTGATTTGTTGAAGGACTAGACTGCTCACTTCGGTTTACCCGAGTGATGTTCATCCTCGCAGGGCTCTTCCTCTTCTCAGTACATGGTTTCAAATGTAATAAGTAAATGTCAATGTTGGTTAGCCCCTTACTCTGCATAAATAAACTAGTTGGATTGGTTTCACAATATAACATATTGCTCCTATTAGGGCAGATGGGAGGGGACTTTAACTCCTGAAAAGGGGTTGAAGGACTTCCAGCTGGGTTATACTCTCATAAGGGCATCACAGAGAGACCAACAGCTCCACACTGAATCCATTTGACCCAAGAGAAGGTCTTGAATGCAATTACCAGACCTGTTCCACTGTTTATTGCCAAAGGACACCAATGTCTTGACTGAATGATATGGGAAGCTGAGGAATAGAGCTGGTGGCTGATGACATGATCTCTGCTGAGGAATCCCTGATGGACTGAAGGATCTGGGAAGCTGAGGAGTAGAGCTGGTGACTGATGACATGACCTCTGCTGAGGAATCCCTGATGGACTGAAGTATGTGGGAAGCTGAGGAATAGAGCTGGTGGCTGATGACATGACCTCTGCTGAGGCATCCCTGATGGACGGAAGGATGTGGGAAGCTGAGGAATAGAGCTGGTGACTGATGACATGATAGTTGGACATCCATCGATCCTCCCTGTCAAAGAATTGGAATGGAATTTTGGAGAACATCATTAATATGAGGAGCCAACAGATGCTGCAAATGGAACCCAGACCCGACCACACTGAGAAAACACTGTTTGAAATATCTACTCTAAAGGGAGTAGAAATAGAGCTGCTTGGTAGATCCACCAAGGCAGTATTCACACATCATGCACGTGGCCTGATCTTCAAGGGATCTGGAATCTCCCTGCCCTGTGAGTCCTCTGTAAGGCCAGGTGTGTTTGAGGCTGAGCTCCAGTGCTCCGTTGCCCATCAATGCCTTGCGTGGTTGTGATACTGCCTGTTTAAACTATTATTAAACCTAGAATCACGTGGGCTCTGTTGACCAAATGTGACCTGTTGGAGGTGCAAAGAATTGCAGCTGGATCCCACATCATTTAATGACATGCCGATCCAAGGATGCCCTCCTATACAATTCCACAGGTGACTTGTGAATTGGCAATGGGCAGTGCAAGGGGTCCTTCAGATTTTCCTGTTGTAGCCATGTTGTCATTTTTAGGAGGTTTTGGTCGTAAGCCATACAGACTGGCTTGAGCTTATGAGGTAGATAGTCCTGGAAGCTTTCCATGTTTACAGGTTCCAGTTACTCTTAAAATATGTACTTGAGAGACCATACACAGCGAGGCTTGCAAAATCTCCTCGTCCACTCACAAAGGCGGTGAGATTTTATGAAGGGTGAGGACACTGCACATTGACCTCGCCCCTCATCGCAAGTACATGGATGTAGGAACGTTTAATTTGCTATTTACTGCAAAGAAACGTTCTTTTTAGTGTATAGCTAATACATGTTCCACCGTGCGCGGCTGGCTACTGAAAGCCAGTTTTTAATTAAAAAAAAACATTTCTTATTTTATAACAACACACCAAACATTACAAAAGATTAGGACTTCCGTGCTTAGGTTTAACAATATAACATTACAGAATACGCTTTTCTGTCCTACTCACTCCCGCCCCATTAACTCGAGCCACTGTATCCGTGTCATCAGCCTGTTCTCCTTCAGGCGGGTCTATTGTCATTATCTTTTCCGTGTCATCATCACTGTGATCGGTATGGGAGGGGCCCGCCATAGTGGCCACCAGTTGCCTCCATTCGATTAGGGGTCCCACCTCCTCCTCTCCTCCCCTTCTGACCGATTCGAACCAAGCAGCTGTTTCTGCCTCCGCCCACTTCATGAGGTCAGCCCCCACAACTCTATCCTAGGCCTATGGGCTGCCTTACAGCACTTTGCAATCCTCCGTTTGGCCAGGATGTAGGCCAGGTCTTTCATTTTACTAATGTGCCTCAGATTTCGTGGTCTAGGAAAGCCCCCCCCCCCCAATCATGCATGCCCAGGCCGACTGCGCCTCCAGCGTAATACCTTTTCCTGACAATCGTATCTTTAGTTCTGACCAAAACCTCCCCACCTCCGGGCAAGCCCAGAACATGTGTAACATCCCAGCTTCCTCCTCCCCACACCTGGGGCATCTCTGAGTTGACTGTACACCAAACCTGGCAATCTTTGGGGTCAGGTATGCTCTATGTGTGACATATAGTTGGATCTGTTGGAGTCTAGCGTTCCGGGACACTTTCTTATATCTTTGGGCTCTGTGCCATAGCCCATCTGACATGGGTTCTCCCACCTCTTCTTCCCAGACTTGTCTCAGTTGGAGCAATTTCTTCCCCACCTTGGACCCCAGTATCTCATATATGCGGGATATCTCATGCTCACCCTCCGAGATGTCATATATCGTCTCAAAGGTGGCATCAGGTTCCTCTGCGAGCACTGCCGTCGGCCACTTTTCTCGCACTCGTTTAACGATTCTGGAGTAGGTAATGTGTTGCCCTTTATGCACCCCGGTCTCCTCCGTTAATTCCTTGAATTCCAGTGCCTCCCCCTCCTGCCATATATCTCCCAGGGTAGCCAGGCCCATCGGTTCCCAGTATCTGCAGACCCCTTTTATCAGTTGGGGGGTCTTCTCTGCATAGCGCCGCCAGCGGCACCTGCATAGAGAACGGAGCTGGGTGTCCCACCATCTGCCATGCCCTGTGCCACACCTCCCAGCCAAGCACCAACAGCCCGCCATCTCTAGGACCCTTGGCTTTGATAACCACACTACCTCTCTAAGGAAGTAGGGAGCAGGTTCCATGCACAACAGCCTGGTTTCGGCCGTTTCTTCTTCCGACAGCCACCTAGCCACATATTGCAGTTGTCCCGCCAAATAATATAACTTGAAATTCGGCAGGTTTATACCCTTCCCCCCCGCACCTCCCTGTCGCATGAATTCTGTAATTTCCAGAGAGCCACCCTGTTCCTGGAGTTGTGCCATATAAAGCCCCTGCACAAACTATGGAGACTAGTGAAGAAGCGCCTAGGCATCACATATGGGATATTTACGAAGAAATGTAACAGTCTGGGCAGGACTACCATCTTAATCACAGCAGCTCTCCCCATCATGGCAAGGGGTAGTCTGGACCAGCATCCCATGTTATTTTTAATGCTTTCAACTGCTTTTGCTTTTTTGTTGTGGTGTTTGTGTTCCTCTCCTGTTGTGTGGTATGTGCCAATTCCAAGATATCGGAACGTCTCGGTACGCCAGGATATTGGCTATACCGGTAAACTCCTTGGTGAGGCACGTCTGTATCTCCCCTGGGGGAACATGCAAGATTTCTTGGGGTTTACTGCTATGCTGGAGAGGGTAGCATATCGTTCCATCACTTCCAGGATGTACTGTATATTCTCCCCTGGGACGCGCAGATACAAGAGTATACCGTCAGCATATAATGAGATGAGATGCGGACCACTTGCCGTACGGATCCCTATCTCCCCATATTGTTGTCTAAGACAGACAGACAGTCAATGGTTCCAGCGCTAGTATATAGAACATGGGCGACCATGGGCAGCCCTGTCTAGTGCCCCTGCTAAGTTGCCATTTGTTTGAGATAATGGCATCCCTTTTAACCCTTGCAATTGGGGAGCTGTATAACATTTTGACCCACCTGAGATACCCCGGCCCCATTCCGTAGCCTCTCAATACTGGGAGCCAGTTTGGCGCCAAATATTCTATTAGTTAATGGTGACGTGCACCATTTAGTAAAAAGTGGAATTGTTTAAATCCATTTTTGGAGGGGCGAGATTAATTTATTGGGGCGAGTAGGTAAAGTAACAAGCCCTGTAGGGTTGGTGAAATAAGAATTTGCAAGGCCTGCACCGCCATCCCAATGCATGCTAACTCCTGCCCCCTGCTGATACATTCAGAGCAGTCTCGCACTGGGCATTCTTCAGCCTTCTACTGAGCTGTCATAGACTTGCACCAGCATTTTTCTCAGCATTGGAAGGTGGCCAGCAGGCCAAGTTAACATTCAGCCAAGTTACGTTGTCGTCTTTCTTTGCAGACAAACACATCCACAGCATCTTCCTACACACCTTGCAATTGGTCAAACCAACCAACACGCACCCATCATACAACTGGGTGACATCATATCACAAACAAGTACAAACCAAACGTAGCACTAGGCATTCAGGGATGCAATGTGTAGGAAGCCACATGACAGAGCTTTGGCGTGCCGCTCTAGATTGCCTTACACCTAAACAATACAACCAGGAACTGAATGATGTTGCACCCATCCTGCAGTGCGATGCAAGACGAGTCGACAACCTTCCACTATCTAGCAATGAACTAAAAGGCACAACTACACCCCCAGATGGATAACCCACCATACAGCTGTAAATGAGACTTGATGACCCAGTGCCCCTCCCCAGGTTCCCAAAACTCTCTAGATACACACCTACAGGAAAAGCTTCACACAACCATGCTTACAGGCCCCTGTGTACTGGAACATCACCCTCTTTCTGATGCACAGAGACACAGCGTAGTAAGTCACTTGTGCCATCGGACACTAGATCACTCATTTGACACCTGCTGGAGTGGTATATAGCCTAAAATCTCCAACGCAACCTAAAAATCACCAACTCCAGTATTAAATAGCTGTATTTTAAAATGATGAGTTACTGCTTATTTTACACCTTCATATAGTGGTGTTGCATGACAATTTGTAACGTAATTCTGTAGGTTTGCTAATTACTTTGACACTTGTGTAGCGCATCGGATCCTGCATTCTTCTCTTCCCCTCTGGGCTCTCTCCTTGTCAAGGATATGTCTGGATACAGATAACCCTACTCACCAGAAATAAAATGACTGGGGTCTCCTTTCAGAGGGAGACCCTTGCCCCAAGAGCGAAGCCTGCAGAGCAGTTATCAATCTGACAGCCTAGGGGCTCGGGTGAAAAGGCGGAGCAACCAGCAGTGCTAGACAAACCTAATCAGAATTGGTACTGTTCTTTTGTATGAAAGTTTAACAAGAAGGACCAGGACCAGCACCATCTCCTTTGTACCCAACTCCTACCTAATTTCTGATGATAGGTGCTGATGGACCTAATTGGTACCGACTGCTCCTGCCACTGCACCAGACGATGGGGTAGTTCTACAGGCAGCTTTGTCACAGGATTAGAGGGTCCAAAATGCAGATGTTCTTGAAGGGCACCCCTGACCCGAATGGCAAGAGGGCGCAATCTAATGGGCCACACATGTTGGGATAAAAGATATCCAGTTCTTGAAGGAGAACAGTGTCCAAAGTACTTAAGTTCAATCCCGAAAGATCCAGTATTAAAAATAAAAGAAAATACACAAAAAGCCATTAACAAAAATCCCCAAAGTTCTTTAGATGGCAGAGTTGGTCAGAAAATCCGACATGCTGAAAGCAGGAGCTCAATAAAAAATAAGTCTCCCAACCGAAGGAATTCAGAGTTACCAGATGCACAAGCGTCAAGACAGTTCAGGAGAAGCAAGACAATCCAGGTTACACAGAAGCAAGTCGGAATAGCCAGGTAATCGGCGTCACGGCATGCAAGGAGAAGCAAAAGGCAATCCAGAAAACGAAAGTCGGTCGAAAAACAGCGTCAAAACGTAGAACAGGATGTAGGAATGATGCTCACTGCAGGAAACACATTTAAGGACGTCCACAAGGATGGAGTAGAGGGGACTATGGACTAGGAGTCCTCTAGTCACTACGATGAGTAACTTTAATTGATGTGATCTATGAATGAAAGGAGAGGGAGTAGATGTATCCTGTGGCCCAGTACTACTGTTGTGCGCTCGGGGTGGACATGGTAGTAGTTTAGGAAGTCCTGTAGTAATGGTAATTTTTCTTTTCATGCTTGTCACAAAGTAGGGATGTTTTAAAGAAAGTTGGGCGTGATATGATTTAAGAGCATCACCATGCTGCCCCCAAGGGTGAGGCAATTTCCAGCACACAGATCAATGTAACTAGCCCGGTTTTTCTTTTGTAAAACTTTTTCTTGACTGTTACGTCACGGTACATCTCGTGATTTGGTGCACAAATACATACAGTTCATACAAATTCAGATACTAAAACAGTCTGAGCATGGTGTTCCCCCTGTCCGTCTGGGACGAACCTTGTTGTTCAGCAGGTATTGGCGGAATGGGGCCCATATGTCTTTGGGTCTATTTGCAGGCGAGACTAACCTGACGCAACCCTCTTCACATTCATTGACATAAGTCAAGTCTCTTAGCCACACCTCATTGGTTGGGGCAGTCCTAGCCGTCCAATTCCTTAGAATATTACGTTTTGCTACTGCACAGGCCATAGTCTTCGTATCTTAATAGGTACCTTTCCATTATCACCCAGTAGATGTTTGAATGGGGTGGGGGAATGGGGATGTCTAGCATGCCACTTCTTCGAGAACTGGAGAATGGGTGGACAGGCCCAGTACAGGGGGTGAAGTGGAGGTGCTTTAGGAATTTAAATTTTATTAGTCTCAGATTCGCATTGAGGGAGTTGGCAGTAACCGGTCCATTGTGTATCATCTAGTGCCGTACCCAGGTCTGTTTCCCATGTCGATTTCATGTCGTTCTCCGAAGTGGTATGGGACTGTACAGTTTTGTATAACGTAGAGATGCCACCTGTAACCCCATGCAGTGACATAATATTGTTTATGAATGGGTGAGATTCCAGCTCCGAGGGAAAAGAGGGCCACATGGGCCTGAATGCCACGCTCATCCGGTGATACTGCAGTACTTTGATGGGTCCATGTCCCACCTTAGTCTGGACCTCTTATAGCGTCACAAATGAGCCGTTGCGGAACATGTCTCCGATGGGTCCCATGCTCTTTATAGTGTTGGGTCATAGGAGCGGGAGATCCCAGGGTAGTGCCAGAGAGGGGATGTATGGGTCGGAAATTTCCACCCTTTTTAAATATTGTGGGCCAAGCCTTTATTGTACTGACCACAGGGTCTACATCATTGCTCTTGCCATATGCCCTCGTGAATAGTACCGAGCATATATCAGTAGGGGAGACTGCATATCTTTCAACTCATACGTGGGAATAATTCTCGGAGTTAGCAAACCAATATCTCGCAGAGTTGTAATAAAGTTCAAAGTCTGGGGTGGCGAGACCCCCTATGTCGTATCTCTCTGTTAATTTAGACCAGCTCATTCTGTTCGAACCCCCACCCCAGACAAAGGTGGACACCATTGAGCGCAGCTTAGTGAAGAAAGCGTTTCCCGGCCACATTGGTATGTTATTAAAAAGATAAAGCAATTTAGGAACCACTATCATTTTCAATAATGCTATTTGGCCAAAGGTCGAGACCGGTAACTTGTTCCATATTCTTAGTTTCGTTTCTAGTTCTGCAATATATGTCGCATAACTGGTTGAGTACAGGGTATATAATCATATCATCATAAACAAAGAGATAGGACAACAAAATAATCAAATCCAAATGTAATACTGGGAACCTACACGTATTTCTTGCTAGAATTCGCATACACCTACCTTGAAAAAATAGATTGAGTACATATATATAATTTATTATACAAGAATGAAAAAATGAATGAAATGACACACAATCCGCACAACAAATGATCTATAAAGTTACTCAGTTTTCATTAAAAAAAAATTTCAACCAATACATAAACACAATAGCAGCATATCACAATATCATAAAACAAATGTGTTCTTGATAATAGGGCCGAGTGCGATAGTTAATTTCACATCCTTACTGTTCATGGCCTGTAAGAATGTGGTTGTATTTTCTCTTGTTCCCTCCCTTGCCTTGAAGCGCTTTGAAACACATTGTGTATAGGCGGTATATTAATAAACTATCATATCGTACATATTTTCCCGACATGTAACATGTTACAGTTCTTGATTCCTTTATGTGGCTGAACTCTCTTCAGGGGAAACGAACACTTCTTTTCTGTCGTTTTAAAATTCTTTCAATATTGTGCATTAGGGGTCCTAGAAACATCCACCAACGGATGTCTTCAAATCAGCTGTAAGATACAAGAGGCGAAAACGCCTTTCTTCCTGCAGCCAGGTCCTTTATCGCCTGTCCCATTGCTTCTATTGTCAGGGGGAGCTCTAATGACTTGCTGGCCTCCGGTGTAAGTTTGGGGAGAGGGACCGAACTTGATGTATTGGGTAAGGTTGTGTTCTGTTTATACAGAAATGAGTATACATCTAAAATCACTTCATTGATCTTCCGTGCGAGTTTCCCCATTCCTCCTGCATATGCTAGTAATAGGTTGCACATTGCATTCAGATTTAATCAGTTTGGCTAGTAACTTACTCACTTTGTCCCCTTCCCCATACCTCCTGGCCCTCCTAGAAGGGGTGGTAATATATAAAGTCTCTCTGCCAGTTTCCAGGATTCGTCTATTTGCACCTATAATGGAGCGAGCATAGCATCCCCAGGCATCGGGGCATGTGCATTTTCCAAAGACTGTAGTCTGCGTTCAGTCCGTTGTAATTCTGTTCTTAAAGCTTGTAATGAACCATGTGCTAGTGATAATATATTTCCCCGCAGCCATACTGTGGCCATGGGCCCTACGGATCCCTCGTTGCGGGTAAAATATTAGTTAAGGTCTACTCTTAATGGTTCCAGCATTGTGGTGTCCAGTAAAGAGCTGGTGGCATCCTCCATGCTTTCGGGCTGTAGTTTGCGTGGGCCACTTTAATCTCTAATAGCACTGGGGAATGGTCCGATCTAGTGTGTGGGGGAAAATGGTGCAGTCTGTAGTGTATGGGACATATTCAGTTGAAAACCACCAAAAGTCTATATGTGAGCCTGAGTCGTGAACCGAGGAGTGGAAGATGAATTCCTAAGTATGTCATGTCTTGAAGTATAGTGTGTTCAGCCTTGGTATGTGCACGGGAGACCTTGGAGGTTCTGTCCATTAGTGGATTAAGTATGGTGTTGAAGCAGGCGCTAGTACACCTCAGTACATGGTGTGCTGCAGATATGTCTCCCACATGACGGCCATCTTTAAACGTTTCTCAACTATAAACGACCCACTGTGATTTAACTGTGTCCTAATGTTCCTTCATGTTCCCAAATGATGAGCTCATGGCAGTGAGGCGTGGCGCCAGTTTGCCTGAGCAGTAAAACATTGCTTATCTGGGCTACAAACTGGAGATGAATGGCTCCTGACAGTGTCTGTGGTTGTAAAAGCGCCCCTTTTTGTTGCTCTGTTATTCATAAAGGCAGCCCGCCTTCCTGGATGCTGTAAGTCAACCCGGGCATGCGTTTTGGAACTAACTTGGTCTAAACGCCACTCCCAACCTCCAGCTCCTGGAGCACTGTCTACCTCTAGACAGTCTAACCTCCTTTTCCTTTGTCAGAGTCTTGGTGGGTTCAGTATAATCCCCCTCGCCCCTGCCACCACTCCCCAAGAGCCCTTGCAATAATGGTTCTACGCTCACCCTCCCACCAGTCGTTAAGGATTGCATCTGTATAACCGTCCTTAGCACTTAAGGGGTTAAGCACACATCTTGCCCCCTTGCGATCTGGAGTGGTCTCACTTCCCTCTCTGGAGCTCTTGTAGTGTTGAAAGGGAAGTGCTGGAGTCTCTGCTGTGTACAGTTGACACAACCCCAATTCCAGGGCCCTTGTCTCTCTCTCTCTCTCTCTCTCGTCTCTAGAATAAGCACCGTGAGGCATTGTCCTTGTTTGGAGGTCAGCTGCCCTTTCTTGTCCTGGGCACATGCTGTCGGCATCTGCACAGATTTGAGCCAGCTCGGTTTAGTTGGAGAGCTGTGCGGTTCAGCGCTTCTCATTCTGGAATGTGTGACCCTGCAGTGACTAATGCAGCATTCCTGCTGGGCTGTTGGAAGTATTGTTCTCCCACACTGTGACTTTCAAAGACCTTGCATGCATGCTTTTAGGCCCCACAGCGGCTGCTTTTGGAACACTCTTGGCTGTGGGTTGGATGTTTTGCAGGTGTTTGCTCTATTTTGCATTTCCAATGTATATTGCAATAGGCTCACCCTGTCATTGATTCTTGACTGTGTTAGTCTATTTTGAAACAGTTTATTTTCCTTTTTCTGTACCACATTGGCTGTGTACACCGTCCTGCATGCAGCCAGCTCTATACCCATTCATGACTGTGGGTAGGATGATTTGTTCTAGGCAGCTTTGCCAGTGTACACTGTCCTCGATACCACTCTGATTGGCTGCAGAGGCCACCTCCTGCTGGAGTATCAGTATTGTCCGTATCAGTCGGTGTCAGGTGGGACTTGGCTGTAAGACGCACCCATGCTCTATTGCCCAAGGCCGGGTGGGTGCAAGGTAGCAACTGTTGACCGGGATGAATAGGCTTGTCTGGTCTGGTGGTGGGTGAAGAATGAGCAGAAGCGAGCTAGAGACGGTAGTCCAGGATGAACAGGCTGCATGGTCAGGTGGTGGGTGAAGGACGGGCAGAAGCGAGCTAGAGACGGTAGTCCAGGATGAACAGGCTGCATGGTCAGGTGGTGGGTGAAGGACGGGCAGAAGCGAGCTAGAGACGGTAGTCCAGGATGAACAGGCTGCATGGTCAGGTGGTGGGTGAAGGACGGGCAGAAGCGAGCTAGAGACGGTAGTCCAGGATGAACAGGCTACATGGTCCGGTGGTGGATGACGAACAAGCAGAAGCGAGCTGGAGACGGTAGGCCAGGATGAACAGGCTGCATGGTCCAGTGGTGGGTGAAGGACGGGCAGAAGCGAGCTAGAGACTGTAGGCCAGGATGAACAGGCTGCATGGTCCGGTGGTGGGTGAAGGACGGGAAGAAGCGAGCTAGAGACGGTAGGCCAGGATGAATAGGCTACATGGTCCAGTGGTGGGTGAAGGACGGGCAGAAGCGAGCTAGAGACGGTAGGCCAGGATGAATAGTCTACATGGTCGAAGGACAGGCAGATGCAAGGTAGACTAGACCAGGATGAATAGGCTTCATGATGCAGTCGTGGTTGAAGGACCGGTAAAAACCTTCTGTTTTGTGGAAGAGGCATGTGACCAGTATTGTCTTTACATAGACATACTTTAAATCTTGCTGAAGACAGCCAGAACATTTGTATCTGACACAAAAACACAAGCAACACACCAGAGAGTGACTCTGAACAGCTAAAAAACAGTAATAAACTAGCAGTCGGAGCAGTACTTTTCATTGGTTTCTCAGTGAGGTGTTGAGAGAGAGAGAGAGAGAGAGAGAGAGAGAGAGAGAGAGAGAGAGAGAGACGCCCTCTCACACCATCACTGATGCAAACATTGATAGACTAGAAGCACCTTTTATACTGGCTATAGACTGTTTTTCTACCAATCCCACCTTATTCTAAACATATGTGACCCGCCCGGGGCCATTTATACAGAGGTCATTATGGACCAGTTCTCCGACTTACTAATACAGTGGCTTGAGACCAATAGTAACAACATGGTTTTGATGGGCGGCAACTTCAATGCCAGCTGTTTGGATTGAAGCATAGTAGCCACCTATCCCCATGTTGCAGAGATATCTAAAATGCCCTATTATGATTCTAATAGCCAGCGCTGCCAAGGATTGGGAGTTATTGATGTTAACCGGTAGAACCTCGGGGGATATGCCAAAGGCGGTCAATGGGTAAAACCTGTTATTCTGTTGTATTGGTTTATATCTGAATGTTTGTTTAATATAGTCCAGTATCGATCTGTGAGGGTATTCGTCACACTCTCTCGTTTTACTCTGATGATGCCCTCACCGAAAATGGGTGATTTTGATATAAATAACACGGGAATCCATGTGTTGTGGCCGAATACCAATTTGGCCATGTTTTTCTAAATTTCGGTTGAATAACCAAGTTGGGGTGAATTCACCTCGGAACTATGCCATTTAAGTGGGGATTAATTGGAAGGTGGCTTCAACAGCTGTCTGCCAAATCTGGCTCAATCCCTGGCTTTTATGCTGCGCCCACGTGAATCCCGAGGGTAAGTCCTTTCATTAAAAATATTCGGGACGCGAAGAGATGGAACCGAAGAGAGATTCAAAGGGCTGTATCTAATCCACCAAATAATATTCTGATGGCCAGAACTATTTCCAAGAGTAAGTCCCGATGTAGAAACTAGGTGCAATGGTGGAACCGCTCGGCAAAGAATGCTCAGTGGCAAAAAACGTTTAAGATTCTGAAGAGTGGTTCCACAAGATCTATATGGTAGGTCCTCAGAGCAGCAAGGGTCCCAGAAGCACTTGCAGGTGATAAATCCAATTAGGTCAGTATGCTGGTCTGATTATATCCGCTCCTCTTATTCTGCGGACAAAGGGTTTGTGTGTGAGGGAGTCACTTTGACATGGACTGGGTGCTGGACTGGGATTGAGAGAGCATTTTGATGGCCATTGGAAAGTTAACAAGTTCTAAAGCCCCGGGCCCTAATGAGCTGGCTGATATCGTACTTAAGAAAGACCTGGAAATGTGGTCCTCTTTTGGATTTTTTTTTTTTATATATATGGTTTGCCAGTCTCGTACCATCCCTGAGTCTTGGAGAAATGCATTCTTGATCTCAGTCCCAAGTAAGGATTGCACACTTTACCATCAGATTACTGCCTTCTTCCCATGTTGGATGTGACGGGGACGATATTTGCATTCTTTGTCCTTCGCAAACTCCAACAGTGGGTTGATACTTCCCATATCCTAGACAATGTCCAAACTGGATTTCGCCCAGGATGTTCAACCTCACATAATCTACGCCTGGTTGAAGGCTTAAGAAGAAGAGCGAATGTCAGCGAAGGCATGGGCCTCTATGCTATTTACATCGACTTCCGTGCAGCTTTTGACAAAGTAAGCTTGAGGTGATGGGTTGCCCTGCCTACTTTTTACGGATCTTAATACATCAACATACGGGTACCAAGGTGCAGGTTCGATTTGCAGCACATACAGGAATCTCGGGAGAGAAAGCATCTTGAAGAGGGCTGCCCTCCCCAACAAACATATCGGAAGGGATTTCCAGTGGGTGACGTCTGCTTCGAATCTGCTCACCACTGGTTGGAGGTTAAGCTGGAGGAACTCATCGGGATTGAGGCCCACCTGAATGCCCAGGAAGACAAAGCTCTGGATGCAGACTGAGAAGGGACAGTGTTTCGGGATCATGTCAGCCCTGATATCATCTTCTGTTTTGTTAACTTTAAGCCGCAGAACTCCCGATATTCCATGAGGATTCTCGTCACTGCCTGGCACGAGACCCTAGGGTTGCTCATATAGACATCGTCGGCATAGAGTGAGACCTGGCCCCCCCCCCCCCCCAGGGCGAAACAAACGAGACCACCCGCGGGATGTCCAGAGCCCAATTGCAAGAGGCTCTATGGCTGATGTAAATAGGAGGGGGTGGGGGGGGGGGTACTGTATCATTCTTGAGCAAAACCCAGAACTGCAATCTGTACTTTTCATCACCACTTCTCCCAGAGCACAGTAGGCTCCTGGAAGACCGGAACAATGTTTTCCTTATCAAAATAGCAGTTCGATTTTAGGGAGTTTTCCATGTATGTATACATTTGTAGAGCGCACTTAACCCGTGGGCAGCGAGGCGCTATTTACAGTTTACGCAGTTAAAAACAACAGCTAGCAAGCGGTGAGGCTGATAATGAAACTGGTGGTTTTCAGTCTTTTCCGGAACAAGGTGTAGGAAGGCTCTGATTTCAAGGTGGGGGAGGGAGATCGGAGGGTGGCTGGGAAGCTGCAGCCACTGGCTTTGGCACGCTTGAATCTTGGGATGCATAGGTGATAGGCATAGGCAGTACGTGTGGCCCTGGAGGCAGCTGGTCTGCAGAGTCTCTGGGAGAGGTAGCCTGGTGCAGTGTTGTCAAGGCAGCAGTTGGTAATGGTCAGATTCTTTTTTTAAATTTGTTTTTTATTTGCATTTCAAATTTTACATCACACTCTGTAACCCACCCCCCCTTAACCCCATCATTTCATTCACCAACCCATGCCCGTCGCCACGTGCTTTTCACAAAAATAGTGCAATGTTATTAACAATAATACTTTGCTACGTTACCCTAATTCAGCATAACACACAATGCCCAGATGCCCCTGGGCCAGGACGCAAATAAGTAAATAAATACAAATACAAAAAAAAAATAAAATACAATGTCCAGCATGCACAGTGCTGGATATTAACGTCTTCGTTTAAAAGGTTTAGCACAATGTTCCAATCTTCGGTAAACAATGGGAGATCCCCTTGTAAGGAATATGTCATCCACTCTAAAGATAAAAAGTTCCATGCTAGAGAACCATTCTGAAATTTGAGGCGGCTCTCTTTGCTTCCAATTCTGAGCGATTACAAGTAGAGCTGCTAATTGCAATTTCACAAAAGCTTTCTGAGCGGCTTTCGGCTGTCTTTTAAAGTCTTCGTCCAACATAACTAGCAAACGAAAACGCAATGAGAGCAGAGTATGAATACTCTCACCTGGAAATATCTAAACCTGGATTTTTCATTCAGCCCCAGCCCTAGCTTGCATTGTGTAAATGGTTTTACTGTTTCCCCTGAAAACATATCCCTCAATTTTTCACACCCTGTCGCCTTACATTTTCTAAAAGCATTTGGGTCAAAGCCTGGGGTAAATTGGGGGGTTAAAAAATAAGGGTGTGAGAGGGGAGGGAAAAGTTGTCATGCCATGTTTTTGTTTTTCACTGCATCATCCCAGGTATTTGCCACTGTGTGCATAATTTCGCTCAGATGAATATTGGTTGGACGATCAGGTTTCGATAGCCACAGTACATCTTTTAGTCCGAAGAATTTTAGCCAATAAGATAGCTCAGCCGGTTGAGCACTCGTTGCAGGGATCTGTGCGTGATCTGTAGATTGCAGGTTCGAATCCCGGCAAGGCTAACGTGGCCTTTCATCCTTTCAAGGTCGATAAAGGAGTACAGACTTCGATTTGTTGATAATTGTGATAAATGTGTTATATGTACAGTGCGTTACCAAAAGCGCTACATAAATAACAATTCGACATTAGATTAGATATAGAATTTAGCATGGAGTCCTTGCCACGCTGCTCTGTTGTATCATAACATTGGCATGCAGCTCCAGGAAACAAGGACTTTCATTAAATGTCAAAAGACCATTCTGCTATCGAACCTCAAAACACACAATACAATTCATGCTTTCTTTACTATGTAATTGGCTAGGTTTTTGTGTTTTCAACATTTAAATCTATACAGCAGAGATCAAATGGCCAGACTTTGGGACAAATAATGAAAGGTGTATTCTGTCACAATGCAGACAGCTGATGCATAGTAATGATTTCCATACAGTTTATGCACACCGGCTGGATGTCAAGTACATTTTACTTTCTTGCAAAGGAGAAAAGTCATTTTTACTCTATTAAAATCACATTTACTCTCAAAGTGTGAAAATAGGGAGTAAAATACTGCCACCGCAAAATCTTATCTGGAGCACTGGCTACCCACAGTGGTATATTTTGCAACACAAAGGTAGAGATTGCCCTCTGTAGTTTGCGGATAAAGGTACTTTGATAGGTAGCGCTTGAAATAAACAAAGTGCTCTAGGGAGAGTGACCGTCTTGACAGAGTTAATTCTGTACAGCCGCAAGATCGTGAGTGGGCCCCATTTTATTTAGTTGAGATTCCAGGTCCTTTAGTAGGGGGGGGAGTAATTGGCTATGTATAAATCTTTGAGGGATGGGGTGATTTGTTACCTCTAGCAATGTAATGCCCTCTTTAGCCCATTCTAAGCGTTTCTGTGCAGAAGGTCCGAAGCTTCTGAGGGAGATAATGATGGAGTCAGAATCTTTGATTTGTGCACGTTTATTCTCAGTCCCGCCACCTCCCCAAATTTCTCGAATGCATGCGTGGCCTCCCGTATCGTGCTTGTTGGTTCTGTTGCCATAAGTAGCATGTCATTGGCGTATGCCATTATTTTATGTTGAACTCTACCAAACCTAACACCTTGGATTCCCTCTGTTGGTGTAATTCTGTCCTGTAGGGGTTCCAAATGTAATGCATATTACATGGGGGAGAGAGGGCACCCCTGTTTGGTACCGCGTTGAAGGCAGTTAAAAGTCGGTTTATTGACAATCTTGCACAGGGGTTTTGGCCTTGGTCAATTTTATATAATTTAGTCCGAACCCCATTTTCTCTAGTGTCAAAAAAAGAAACAACCTTTCTACATGATCAAAAGCCTTTTCAGCATCTATAGAAACCAGGACTGCAGGGATCTGTTTTTTTGATTTTCTACACCATCTCTAGAATGTGGCAAACTACGTATATTATCGTGTTTGCTTTGATTGGTCTGTGTGCATTAGTGCTGGTAAAAGATTTACAATCCGGTTGGCCAACTCCTTGGTAAAAATGTTCACGTCTGGGTTAAGTGGGTGAGATTCGCCCCATGCGCAAAGAGGAATAGAAAAACTTACCTAAAACGATAGCTAAGATGTTTACCATATGTTTTCTAAAACTTGGCCAGAAAGCCGCCTGGACCAGGTGACTCAAGTGATGGGAGTTCAAGAACAACCCGTAGAACCTCTTCAGTACTGGTAGGTTTTTCTAAAATTTTAGTCCGCCATCATGAGTTTGGGGAGGTCAATCGACTCGAGATATTGTGTTTGTATATGGAGATCCGGCATATCGGATTTGTATAAATTAGAGTAAAATGTATGGAATTGTTTAAGGATACCGGTGGTTTCGGATGTCGTCTCCCCTGAGGCCAGTTTCATTTGTTGTATAATCCTAGAAGCGGACCTTTGTCGTAGCTTGGATGCCAGGAGGTGGTCCATTCTATTAGATTTTATGTAATCCCTCTGTTTGAGTAATAAAAGGGCTTTTTCTGCTTTCTTTGTTAAATGGAGATTCACCCTACCGGATACTGGTCGGAATGCTTTCTGCGTTCTAGCGCCCGTATTGCTAAAATGTGATAGTGCGGCCGCTCGTTCTATTTCAAGGGTTATGAGCCGTTTGTTTTTTTAGCTTCTGCGGCTATAAGGATTCCCCTAGTAGTAGCCTTTAACGCTTCCCAGATAATTATTGAGTTCTCTGCCCTGTGGTTTAAGTCAGTGTTCATTAATGTGTGCGGCAATTTCATCTCTGACTAATACTAATTTAGCATAGGGCTCCGAACTCTCAGGTATCTGTGCGCTGCTTATTATTACGCACAGTGTGTGGTGTTCATTTATCGACCTCGGAAGGATGAAAGGCTGAGTTTGGCCCTGCCGGGATTCGAACCTGCATCAGCAGGCTCTACACAGATGTCAAAGCGAGCGCTCTACTCGCTGTGCTAGCGGACCGGCAATATGAGCCAGCAGGAATTTCCAGGACCAAAGCTGCGATTATTTTTTTTTTTATTATTATTTTTTTTTAAATATCTAAAGTCAATGTGACTGGGGCATGGTCCGAGAGGGTATTTGGGTGTGTGATGTTTTGTGGTGTTAAGCCCAATAACGACGTGGAGGCCCAGGCATAGTCTATACGGGAGATTGACCTATGTACGTGTGAATAAAAAGAGTAGCCTTTCTCCTCCTCCCTCAGGGTGAGCCAAATACCTACCAAGGATAGATCCGCAAATCTGCATTGCTGCCCGCTCGAGGGGGGAGGGCGCGGCACACTGTGTTACCTTGCTTCTATCCCGTGCCGGGTCCCAAGTCAAATTTGAAATCCCCAAATATTAGTAAGTCTGTGTCCATAAATTGCACCAGTTGGCCCATGACACTTTTCAAAAATCCATCTTGAACGGAATTCGGGGCATATGTTGTTGCTACTGTTAGTTTGATGGAGGATATCTTAAAGACCGCAAGGCATATCTGCCCTCCTTGTGTGTTTTGGTGTGGATCATTTGAGAGCCACAGCCCTCCTTGACTGCAATCTGCACATGTGCAGTTTTGCTCACCGCACATGCCTGTAATATTGTAGGGTAATGACGTAAGCAGAGTTTGCTTCTGTCTGCTATGCATATATGGGTTTCTTGGAGCGCTACCAAGTCCAGTTGGTGCCGCCTCAAGAATGACTCCACCTTCCTGCATTTTTGTGGCGTATTAGACCCATTACGTTCCATGTCAGACACTTGAATTTTGGTCATGTGTAAATATGGCAAAGGGCTGAAGGTTATTGGTGCATTGCGGATATTGTACTTTAAAAGGTAGCATACCTTTGCACTGTAGGTGAGATTCCCCCCCAACTAAATACCCCCCTCGCTCCTCCTGACAGACCCTCAACATAACTGTCATCAGGTTTGTACTTCATCCTCACATAGGCTGATCTTTCCCGGGATAAACTCACCCGGCTGTGATCCACTTTTATACCCAGGAATATGTGCGGGAAGTCCTAGCTCCCCCATCTGCTACTAAAAGCAGATGGGTTCCAAAAGGAAAATGTCACGTCCGTCTTGCTGCTTGTCAAAGATCTGAAGGTCCATGATTATGCCATCCATGAAAAAGAAATGCACAATCTAGTCCAGCCGTATGTTGTCGTTAAGATGATGATTTGAGGAATGAGCCTCTCAGTCGTGAGCGCCAATCCTCTTTTTGCTGGTCCCTGCAATTCTTTTTTGGCCGTCGCTTAGCTGCCAGTCCCCGGCCTTGGGTTTACCTTTGCTGCAATGTTAAGTTGGGCGCTTTCCAGTGACACAGTTGTGGAGTCCTCGTTGTTATTCTTTGTTGCCTGCCATCTAGGGTAAATGATAACTATAGGTCCATCTATATCTTCTGCCCCGGGTTTGAAGAACTTGCACAACTTCCTGTAAGTCTCAGCGTTTTTGGATGGTTGTCCTTCAAAAGATCTTGATACAGTTGGATTTCTGTTCCAATATATGAGATCGTCGCAGAGGCCCTTGCCTTCTTAAGTATGAGTTCCTTTTGTGGATATAATGCGCAGGTTGCCAGAACATCACAGGGGCGGGAGCCAGGTTCTGTTCTTTCAGGTCCGACCCTGTGAACCCTGTCTAACGGAATATCAATGGGTTCTTCACCAGCTACAAGATTTGCAAATATCTGAACCCTGGCATCTCTTTAATTCTGAGATTGTTTCTGGGATCCAACATCAAACTCCCAGAAACGACCTGGGAAATAGTGCAAGTACATGAGCATAGGGTTCCGATGCACTGCAATATCCATCATTGCCTCAAAACTACGCCCACAGGTGGTCTTGCTTCTCACTTCCCATCTGCCTTATATCTGTATTACAAGGCAATAGTTTCTGCTTGTAGGTGCTACTTCTGCGCCACCTAATTGTCAAAACTGAAAACGGGCCCGAAGGGTCTGACATTGCACTACTTGGGAGCTAAGTGCCTTTCCTGCTTTAAAATCTAGCCAGGGTTAAAAGTTTCAAGTTGCATGCACAAAGTCACTTGCCCCCCCCCCCCCCGGTTGACCATGTGCACAAAGCACACCATTTCTACATTGCCAAGATTCCGTTCTCGCTACGCAATGACTTGTGCAGAGCGCAAATTCTGCGCTCTGGTCTAGCTAAATATTGCTTTACCTCTGAGCCAGACCCAATTCATCTGAATAAAAGAATGAGCCCATCCAGAAGTGCAGTCACATGTGCCAGGTGAGTTCCTGCTGATGCCTAGATCTACGCCCTTATGATGCATCTGGCTAGACCTATATGAGCATACAAGTGACCACTCTTAAAGCTGGACTAGCTAGCTCCATCCATGCTAGTTTCTTGTGTGTGCTCTGTAGAATTTTGGATGCCTCTAGACCATGTGTCTATGGTCACTCAATAGGTTCTCTTCCGACTGCAATGCCTCTGCAGTGTGCTCTACAATGCTTCCTCGGGATCCACGTTATGGCACAGTTAACGACCGCCAACCTTACTATGCCCACTCGTTTATCGTTTGGACTGAGCACCAGATGCAGCTGGTTCAAGATTCAGCCGGCCAATGCGAGGGGTTAAAAGGGGAGTCACTCCATATGAAGCCTCTATTGGCTCTCGGTAGGAGCTGGGATCAAGTTCCTGCTTTAGCACCCAATGAATGTGCCAGGATTTCCCGCTCTACCTTTTTAAATCGTGCATTGTACTATCCACTGCCAGAGTGAGCTACCTTTTCATTGTGGCCCCTTTTTTAACCTCTGCTGTTAGTAAGAGCGCCTTGGGTGGACTTAAAGGTGCTTGTAGGAATCTGTCAGGTGCACTCCGCTCTGCTTGCTAAATGAAAACCCAAGCAGAGAGCTGCTTGCCCAGCCCTTATCTACTAAGATTCCTGCAGCTCTCCCATCAAGGGGACGGGGGCATATGTCACTCGTCCCCTTTTTTTGTGTCAATCTGTTAAAGCCTTGATGGACAATATAGTAACCCGATGTTTGCTTCCTCTCACCGTCTCTACCACACCACCTCAGGGGCGTTCACTTGGGACCAGAAGCCATGTGATAGGACGTAAAGTAGTTGTGTGCTGGCCAATTACTCCTAACTGAGCTAGGGGTGGTGTCCTGTCACCGAAGTCACTTCTGTATACATTACCAGTGATGAGCGTTTCTTTTAGCTCTGGGGCGATGGACTTTGTGAGGGGTCAGACATGTGAGACCGACAACTTTTAGATGATTTCTCAAAATGTGCCATTTTATTACATTATAGGATTCAAGTAACACCTCCCTATCACTGTATAAAAAGTGTACACAACTGAATATATACTTTACGTCTGAGTACTAACCTGTAGAGTATTGGAAACATTAAGGGCACCCCTAAAGATGAACAAAATCTAAGCAAGTGGTGGTCCATTCTTCAAAAGTAAGACTAATTCAGGAAACAATGGAACAGTCCATGAGCAGATCATGGTTCTAATGAAGAACATTCTTAAATGAGCAGTTTTAGAACAGGGGGTCCATTGAAGGCTGTTTTAGGGCAGGACACAATGAGGGTCCCGCCAGAGAAAATGCAGACTAGAAATATGCAAACACAAGGACATTTTATTGTGTTAAATGCTATCCCTTTCAAGAAGTGCATTGATAAACTTGATGCATGTTTCCAAAAAAGTTGCAAGTGATAACTTTCAAGTCTCTTTCAAAACCACTTGAGAGCTGAGCTGCTGGACCTCTATACTTGGGAAGCCTCAGTGTGGGAGTGAATAAAGCATAGTGGCTCACCTCCCAGTGAGGCCTTCCTGGAGCTTGCCTTGGGCACCTCCTGCTCCATCAATTGGCTTCCAGCCTCGCTTCCTACGTCTTCTTGCTGCTCCCCTTGGCTCACCTCACAGCAAGGCCTTCCTGGAGCTTCACCTGCTGCTCCATCTATTGGCCTCCAGCCTCGCTTCCTCCTTCCTCTTGCTGCTCCCCTTGGTTCACCTCACAGCGAGGCTCCTGGAGCTTGCCATGGGCACCTGCTGCTCCATCTATTGGCTTCCAGCCTCGCTTCCCCCTTCCTCTTGCTGCTCTCTTTGGTTCACCTCACAGCGAGGCCTCCTGGAGCTTGCCATGGGCACCTGCTGCTCCATCTATTGGCTTCCAGCCTCGCTTCCCCCTTCCTCTTGCTGCTCTCTTTGGTTCACCTCACAGCGAGGCCTCCTGGAGCTTGCTTTGGGCACCTGCTGCTCCATCTATTGGCTTCCAGCCTCGCTTCCTCCTTCCTCTGGGGAGGAAACACTGGGAGGCGCGACATGATATCCTTCATTTCCTTTCCTGATAACCTTTTACCCCATATTCCCTCTAACTTTTATGGGATACTACAACGCCCATAATTCCCCTACTTTTTATATTAACCTAAATACTGAGACCAGGAAGACTAAGATGAGGATTACCCATATGGTTATGCAATGGTCCTGTCCCACTAATAAGGCCAGGCATGGTTAGGCACTCAGTCAGAATCACACTCACCTGAAACGTATTGACTGTTTCCCAGAGTATAAACGGTGGAGCAGAAAATCACACGAGGAGCGAGTCTGAGCTGGAGAAGGTGGGCAAATTGGGTTCCCTAGGAACCCCAAAATGTGTCTCTGGAGAACGGAATGCCGAGATGCTGAGGGCCTGGAAAGTGGAAAGGCTACAGAAAGCGTGTCGAGGAAGCTGTCCTATCGGAAGTCCTGGTATAGGTGCTTGTTCCCATGGGCATGCGAGAAAGCCCAGGCGTGTCGGTGGGGCAGTGGAGGAGACCCTGACATCTGCATGCAGGTGGCGATAAAGAGAAATGCAGCCTCTGAGTTCAAAGCGAAAGAAGCCCGATTTGTGCAAAACGTCAGGTGCGAGTGAAATACAATGTTGCAAAGCAAGGACACGCATATGGAGAGAGACGGCGATGAAGATGAAAGCTTCAATAGTCCATTGTAAAGAGTGTGATGAGAAACAAAGTGATGGTGAAGCCGCGTGTATGTTTACACAAGAGAAAGGAACTTTAAGAGATTGTGAATTGCACAGTCAGCTTTACTTAAGGGAACGGAAGCTGTGTGGGGCTCAAAGCACGAGCAATTGTGAAATATGAACTGTAAAGATTTGTAAATTCATTTAAGAGGGACCTGAAGGGTCGAGGACCCGCAAAGATTGTGAAAGGTCATACCGGGGGGCATGACCAAGTGAAGAATAACAGTCTTAGTAACAGAGTGGTCCCGCACAGGCCAATCAAGATACTGTGTGTTTGCGAACATCTTGGTTGCTGTACCATGGCGTAAACAAGTGCCAAGGGCACGATTGTGTGAAAGCCTCACTGAGAGAGTGGTCCCGCACAGGGCTGATGAAGACTGCGCGTTTGCGAAGTCTGTCAGGTAAACCAATGAAGAACTGTTGAACTGTAGGGGAAAGGAACCCTAGTGTGATGTTGTACCAGGTGAGGGAAGCTTGGAAGAACTGTGCTCCGTTAAACTGTCTGAACTAATTACCCAAGTCCCTACTGAGCTCTTCTTGCTCAAGCTTGGGGAAGGGAGTATCGTTAAACTCCATTGGCATCCTGACTTTCTTTTAATACTCTTTTGTTTTGACTCTTTTCCCATCACTTAGTTATTGTGACAGTGTGAGGGCAGGCATATGTTTTTGTTAGACATTTCTTTATTTTGACTAGACTGACTCTGACTAGTTATATTCATTTAGTGGTCGAGACTACTCCCATTGTAGAGTTGGGGCCAGCTAGGAAGTCGTCAACCCTCTGTTTATCTATTTAAATAAAAATGTAAATGTTTGTTTGTTCAAAATCCTTAATCTCCGAAAGTTCTTCACTGTTTGCTTTGAAATTTGGACACAACGTTGCATTCGAATAGGCGCGTGCTTTTATATGCCTACTATACATAGATGTCACACCAGTGGCAGGTAAAAACATGCCTTTTCTGGAAAATGGCGCCATCTGTTGGACATAAAAGCAACACATGCTGGAATGGCTCAAATACGTGCTGAGGAAGCAGCAGAGCGACGTGCAGACAGACTTCAGGATGCACGCTTGTGAGCACAACGATCGTGTTCTGCAGCTTCAGATCTGCTTCGTTCTAAACAGAATGAACGTGACGGGCTGAGAGTGGCTAAAAGACGTCAACAAGAAACAGCAGATCAGCATCAAACACGATTCCGTGCTCAGCAATCGCGCGATTACAATCACCTTGCATTCCGTTACAACCCAGCTGATGATTATAGTTTGAGCCGGCATGGTCTCATCGGCACCATGCCTGAAGTGTGTCTTATTGCAAAGCACTGAAATTAAATGGAGAAACTAAAGGAATGTGTTGTGCCACCGGGAAAATTAAACTGCCTCAACTTGGAGAACCGCCACAGCTATTAACTACCCACAAGCATTGTGAAATTAAACCTATTAGAAACGTGCGCTTTCTCTTTTCCTTCTTTTTCATTTAACCAGACTGAGCCACAGCAACGCATGGCCGGGGACAGCTAGTACCTTAAATAAAAGTGTTGAAACTTGTATCCTTGCATCTGTGTCTGATTTATACCATGCCTGCCTCAAATGCAACAATCCAAACAAATGAGGTGGTCTTTGTTAGTTAAGATTTCCATTTCATGTGTAATTTTCCCTCCAGTTGTGTACCCCCCAACTTTGTGCTTTGTTTAAGCACCATAGTCTGACTTTACTAGGAGAAGTGCAGATGTGCCTTGGACAGGGCTGGTGGCAGCTTATAATTTAGCATATTTTTAACCCTTTCTTGCCAGGTAAACCGCTTTTGGCACGGTTTGGTGGCCTGGCTCCAAAATGACCACGGCACGAGGTTCTTTGTCCTGCCCTTTGGCCATCTTGCCCCTTCACCTTGCCCAGGTCGAGCCGACCTGGGTCGGCCCTTATTTTGGCATGCATTTTCCCACAAAGCGCCAAGCTTTAGATGGGCTTCTGCAGTGCTTCAGATAAGATTTTGCGGTGGCAGTATTTTACTCCCCATTTTCAAACTTTGAGAATAAATGTGATTTTAAGAGAATAAAAATGACTTTTCTCCTTTGCAAATGTACTTGACATTGAGACAGAATACACCTTTCATTATTTGTCACAAAGTCTGGCCATTTGATCTCGCCTGTATATATTTAAATGTTGAAAACACAAAAACCTAGCCAATTATATGGTAAAGCAAGCATGAATTGTATTGTGTGTTTTGAGGTTCGATAGCAGAATGGTCTTTTGACGTTTAATTAAAGGGCTTGTTTCCTGGAGCTGTATGCAAATGTTATGATAAACAGAGCAGCGTGGCAAGGACTCCATGCTAAATTCTATATCTAATCTAATGTCGAATGGTTATTTATGTAGCGCTTTTGGCAACGCACTGTACATATAACACATTTATCACAACTATCAACAAATCGAAGTCTGTACTCCTTTATCGACCTTGAAAGGATGAAAGGCCACGTTAGCCTTGCCGGGATTCAAACCTGCAATCTACAGATCACGCACAGATCGCTGCAACGAGTGCCCAACCGGCTGAGCTATCTTATTGGCTAACATTCTTCAGAGGTCGGTTAACTGGGTATTGACTGAGGTATAATAATCACAGTTACTAGATGTTAGACGAACGATGTATGAAGCGCTACTTAAAGTTTAATACCTATCTGGATTATCACAGGGACAGGTTTTGCTGAGTTTCTATTTCAATTACAAATGTAACTTTAATTTGTTTAACAGGTTTTGGATGTTTTAGTTGTAGTCTTGAAGATTTAAGAGGCTAGAACACCTGCAATTGGTGTAATGACAATCACTCACCCTTGAGCAAAGACTCTGCTGCCACTTACCATTTATAGTAATGTACCCCATTGACTGCAAGGCTGAATGGATGTAAACTAGGCTGTGCATAGTCATCATTTTACACGCTGTTTTTATAATTAGAGTGTAAATTAAATTAAGTGTAAGAATGATCTGCCTCCTCATGATTATGCACACAGCACAGGAACTCTGAAAAATACAATTGTGCAATACTGGTTTGCTTTCACTGGAGAAAAAAAGCATAGTTTGTTACAAAATAATAATTCTCAATTGCAACTTTTAATTTTACAATCCTAAAATGCTAGGAAAAGAAATATGCACAGTGCTTCTGTTTGCTCGATGAGCAGCAACACAGCAGAAGCTGAATGAAAATAAACCATCGTTTTATCAGTGTGCAGTTTCTTTTTTTTTTTTTTTGAAGGCTTCAGAGAAACAGAGAAATACATTCTGTTTCAGAGGCGTTTATCCATGGCTTGCAATTGCATCCATGCAGATAAATCAACAGAAGCGTTCTGGTTTCTGTCAAGTAGCCTGACCTTTGCACTGCCCTCTGTTCTAAACGTGTGTCTAAATGTACACCGGAAAATAATAAAGCTGTCGTATTTACAAGATTTTCATGCGTAAAAAGACCTGGTAGGCACCTTATCTGGAGGCCTGGGCTTCTGCATGTCTTGTTTGCGCGCCCCCAGGATGTAGGCTGGAACGTCTGGTTTCAATACACATCCTGGGTGCCAAGAGTCTGGAGTACTGTGGTCAATGATTAGCCCACTTATGGTATGCCTGTATGTGAGCAGATCTCCCATTGGGTCCTCTTCGTTTTGGCACGAAGGAGATTCTGGTTAAGAGAAGGCCCCAAACACCCATAGCATGGCGATCTCTGGAGTTCTCACTGTACGAAGGATAGGATCCAAGTATCCTGAAACTAAGAAACCGAGTCGAGGAAACACTGGTGACCTGCTGGAAGGTTTCGCACCATGAGCCCGCTGTCGTCCTGCTGGACCCCTCTGCATCTGGTCGTCCTAGAAGGTCTTCGAAGACGCTTCGACCCATAAGATTAGTAGGATCAACTATTCTCGGCACCTTCATCTTAACCTGCAAGTTGGCCTTTTCGGAAGTGTCCCTGGGCCAACCAGTGGACTGACCAGCTTGCGCAGACGTTTTGCCCTGATACCACAGTCGTTTCAAGGAGTCCCTTGAAACTTGGTAGACTGTAAACTCTGTGTTGACGGCACCGAATTTCATACACTTGGCGTTCCCAGGTCTGGAGTAAAGGGCGTGCGCCTGAACTGGAGTATACACGGTTATCGTGTTGCCCAGCCGTGGTGATGAACTTTGCAAGCTCATTGCAGCTGTGGTCCTCTGTGCCCTGAAGCCTGCTACAGCGGAACTAGCCTGATCCATCCACCAGGAGTGGAGAAATCTCCACTGTCCCGTAGGAGAATCAACGCTGTATCTTCGTCACTGAATGCTACAGAGCCGCGAGATTGCTACATTTGAACCTTCAACTGAAGTGGACTCCACTACCGAAGTTTGGTCTGGCGTGTACCGGGGGGTCGGTGATTAATTGCAACCCTAACCGGTGGCCCCTAGCGCATCCATCCATTTTTACACACGAGTAGCCCCTGAGGGCCCCTCTCCTTTCCACTGCTAGTGCGAACTACTCCCAACTCTTGGAATCGACTCTGCCTTCAAGTGGAGGCCTTCCTCGAATAGTGGGAACCTATTCTGCATCACCTCACCTACCTTCCTGAGCTGCTACAGCCCCTACAAAAGACCCTGCTTTGCCCATTTGAACTACTGCGTGCGCCAATACATTTGAGCGTTAGGCTTCCCTCATTTTAGGGATTGGACAGCCTTTCAGTTAGAATTGTGTTTGATGCAGAAGGGCCTAAAGACTATTTGCACTGCCTGCTTCCTTCCCTGTTTAGGTTGTGGACCCATTTGTTGCATTCACCCTTTAGACTCCGTTGGTCTTGTATATGTGTGTATAGATAGGATTGTGTTGGTTTAATAGTATTGCTAGGATTTTCTTACTGTGTGTTGAATTGCAAAGGCCTGGGAATACATGTATTTGTATTTTTGATATATAAACACACACACCTGACAGGGAGTGATTTGTAAGTGTCCTTTACTGTGTGCTCTCATTGAGGTCTTTCGATCACCCTCACCCCTCCTGAGACCTAGTCTTGACCGCTGCCATAGCTACCTTGATTGGCCTGGCTTGTCCAGAAGGTTACCCTGTTCCACTAAATTAGGCTGGCCTTCTGAACCTCTGCCCACCAGGTCAGAGTTCAGAAATCCATCACTGTCTGAGATCCCTGTCCCAAGACAAAAGCCATTTAAACTTGCCATGCCTCATGGTTCCCTTCCTAGGGACGTCAATGTCTCACGGAGGTTCCATGACACTTACTCCTGTGCATCAAGTTACTTTCACTTTCTTCCTTTTATTGCTTTCGGGACTTGGGGGGAGGGAGGGGGGGCGGGGGGTGCGTGCTTTTGGGGCTCCCCTGGTTTCTCCGTAGCTGCCCCGTGACCCTGCCACCATGTGTCACACACCCCTTTTTCAAATGGCAGCCATGTCACACTTTAGTCACTCAAGTTCACTGTTTAAACCTTCTTCATTGTGTAACAATTATTCAATGATATTCGATTGTAGTCCATAGTTTAATGCAGTCTTTTAATGTATCTTTATGTTGCTTAATTACATTCAGCTTCAAGATTTGGATCTGTTTTTTGAGCAACATACATTTAGCATACAACGTTTTACTGGCTTGTTTCACAGTTAAATTTCCCTTTTCAGTTTAATATTCAATTATGCTTTCACTTGTGAGTTCATTTTGTGTATAACATGCATTCAGCTTCTTACTGTTCTCTTTTAATGTCCAAGTTCTCTTTGAGTTCAGTGTTCAATAGACATTCCCTTCCTTTACATTCCCTTTGAGTTCGGTATTCGATAACCGTTTGTTTCATTACTTTTATTCTATTGCTGAAGACTTTAAGGCTCACGACCACTTCAGCAGACTTTTTTTTAAAAAAAAACTTTATTTAAGTTGCACAGTAGAACCATAAAGCATTAATATGATGGATTCATTTTTACACATGCGCTGGGTGTTATGTAAACAGTTTACAGGCATGTTACAGAGAGCATTCACACTATTGTCCGCATCAGCTCGGTTGCTTGGGTATTGATGGTAGCCCACCCCCCGTATGTCTCTCGGCCTGTTGGTACGGGGAAGTATGCTGGAGTATACCTCTTCCTGGTCATTTGCCCACACCATGTCATTTATCCACTCCTCTGTTGTGGGGGGCTTCCCCTTCTTCCACTTCATTAATATGGCGGGTTTGCTAGCCGCAGCACAATGTTAATACGCTAGCGTTCCGCTAATATACACACAGATTATTGCCAGTGTACAGGCTGTTACACCATGTCCTCGAGTGCCTTACAGACCCCACGCCAGTATTCTGATAGTTTCCCATGTGACCGTAACATATGCGTCAGATAGGCTTCTTCGCTCTCACATCTGGGGCGTCTCCCTGTGTGTGTGTGTGTGTAGCATACATTCTCTTCAGGCGTGCAGGGGTGAGGTGTACTCTGTTTAGTGTTTTAAAATGGATCAGCCTGGACCGTGTGTCGAGCGACATCTGTTTTATCAGACAGCACAGTTGCAACCAGTGGCCGTCTGTGAGTGTGACCCCGAGGTCCCTCTGCCACTCTCCCCCCCAACATCAGGTGACTGCATCTGTTTCATTTCCAGCGCTGTTCTGTAGAGTGCTGAGGCAGTTTTCTTCCATCCCATAGCACTGTTATTGCCGGTCTGAGATGTAGCTTCTGAAGAGGGGTGTCATTTATCTGAAGTTTAATATCCTCCCAGGGCCTTTGTTTCTCCTCTCTCCCTGCCACTCCTCCTCCCGCAGGACTGTCTCTCAAGGTGGCCAGAACCGCTCTGCTTCTCTGGGCGTGGAGACAGCCGGGGGGAGGGGCCCCCCCTCATCAAGGCCCTCACCTTACTCCCAGAGGCGGCGCCCCTCTGCCACACATACCCCCCCCCCAACACTTTCCTCACATTCTGGACCGGCACGCGGTCCCCCCGCTCCAGCTGGGCGCCCGCAGTTTCTCCCGACTCTGCTCTGCTCCGGGATGCCGCCGCCGATGCGGCACGATTCGCCCCCCACCCCCCCACGGGGCACCCAGAACAGCCTCAGCTGAGGCCACACTAGCCATCTCCTCTTCCTCTTTCACCAGCTCCGCAGGCAGCCACTGGTCACCAGCTGGTCCCGTTCATTGCTTCCTGAAGCGGGCGCACCACGTGGCTTCCCAGCCTCCCTTCGCCTCAGGAGAACGCCAGACTCCCCAGGATTCGTAGACCCTGTGTTCAGCAGCGGGCAACACTCGGAGGCACGATTCCCCCGTCTGTATCCAATATTGGAGCCTTTAAAATGTTGCTTTTCTTCCTCCTCTGCCCTCGATGCGCCAGAGGCACTTAGGCTGCCGTCTTGTCAACGGCGTGCCAAGCCACACACCCCGGTCTTGTGCAATTTTATCCAATTTCTGTATCTTTGTCTTTGCTGATTTATAGCTGGTCTACTTTCAGGTGTCCCTGTCGACTGTAACAGTTCGATGTCTCTTCGTAGTTGATGCTTCTTCCCCTGTATTTCTTCGCCTGTATTTCTTCATCGAAGAGATGTTTGGGTTTGAAATGCGGATTTGTTCGAGATCCTCTTTTCCCAAAAGTCTCTTAAAAGTGGTAGGTAGTCAGATCCTATGTGGTTGCTATTAAACGGATTCATGTATCATTCATATAGGAGGGATACATCTATTCGCTTAAAATGCAGCCGGTTTCTGCCTGAGGTTACTTCAGTGATAGGTCGCCATGTAGTTCTTATGTCACATTTTTTCCATGATGGGGGCAATTTTACTAGCTGTGATCTCTGTGCTGCATTTTGACCACCTCTAGTTTTGCGACTTGGGGGAGCATGTTCGCTGAAGCGAATAAACAATCTAGGGTAGATCACCACTACTATGTGGGAGCAGGTGGTATATTTCCAGATGTGTCCATTTAGCATATGAAAGTTACGTTCAGCTAGGTCATTCAGCCAAACCTCTGCCCTTGATCTTCTCTCCCGCAATTGGCTGGTTTCCTTGTTTCGCTTTGCCCCTGTTCTCTCAGTTTTTATGCAGTTTAAGTTAAGCCTCCACAAAATTACCATCATTGAGTCGTTGTGTTTTACAAGACACTCTCTCTTTCTTTCATGACCATGCTGATGAAGCTTTCTTTTTTCCATATTATCGGATTCCAGTAAACATTTACAGTGATTAAGGATCTTTGATTGGACAACCTCTCACATGACCATTTGAAAACTGTGATTTAAATGTACGAGTTTGGATTTGTTGAGGTTATAACTTTAGCTCCCACATCTTTGTTGATCAGCGTTAGGAGACCAGAAACTAGTCTTCCTTTATTTCCTTTTACGGCTGGGTTCATGAGTAGATCAAAACCCTCAGCTGTCAAAGCAGAAGTGAGCCAGGTCTCTTGCAGGCAAAGGATGTCGTATTGTTGAAAATGTCAGCTTTTTGTGTTGAACGGGTGGCCGAAACCCCTTCTGTTCCATGAGCCAAATGTGACTAGTTTGCTGTAAAGGGGCTCCTCGGTCTAGCGTGTTTGTTTTGCATTTAGGGATCCAGCCAACCACTCCCAATTTTTATCTGCACGGGTGGGCTACGTTTTTTTGTAATGGTTATTATTCGGTCTGTGGTCGGCTGCAAATAGAATGTTATTTGGTTAGGGTTTTTGTCCGGGCATTTTAATTCCTTACAGTTACTGAAGGATAAGCACGCGGGAGGTCTTGCTGTGCTTCTGTTGATCTTCTCGAGACTCTTTGCAAATCGGACCCACTAGATCTAGATACTTGAATGTTGTTCCCAGTTCTTGGGTTGGATATGTCTTGCGATGGCAGATTATCCCTTATATCGAAGCACAAAGGCCACAACTGTTTGGCTGAATTCAGCAGTAGATGGCAGAGCAGCTTTGAATCAATCTGCAGGCAGACTGTATTGTATCTTAGAGGAATTGGGAATTGTACTGCTTTGATGTCGCTGGATTCAATTGATATGAGCGATGGAATGGGGTGCAAGAGTTTTGTGGTGATAGTACGATTCATTTTCAGAACATTGCTGACTGACAATATTCTTTCTAAGTATAGTTTCTGTGATTTGTTTTGTCATTGTCTGGAAAAATGTTGTTTGTATTTAGACATTTGGTTGTGGTTGTCTAGCCAATTTGTGGACTTTTTTTGGGGATATGAATAAATTGTTTGAGAGGACCATTGTGACTTTGATTTGGACCTTCTAGGAGTGCCGTTTGAGTGTTGCTTCATTTCAGCGTGTTCTATTTTCTTCTCGCCCACTGATTGTGTTGTTTTGCTGGCGTAATATGCTAGTGACCGGGATGGCGTAGTAATTTCTCCGCTGGTAATGGTCATGGGTCTAATAGGTATTTGGTGGTCGGCTTTTAAAAAAAAAAAAATGTACTTACTTGTTTTAATTGAAAATCAGTTTTTACAAGAGTCGATCTATTCGTATAAAAATTTCCAAAGTTAAATCAAAGGTCACAATTTTACAGAGGGGGGAGCCAGAAGATTGCTGGGAATGTGCTAATTTCCCCTCCCTGCCATTTAAGACTGTCCTTATATGCTGTAGTTCTGCTGGTTTAACTGCTCCCCCCCCCACCCCGCTGTTCCTCTTCAGAGTTGATCATGGCGTGTCATTGTCTTTCTTCTTATGAAGAGTCCAGTTCTCGAAAAATGTAGTAAACGCAATGACCCATGAGGTCCTTTCGCCGCTCAGCAGACGCGACCACCATTCGTCCTCGTTGTAGAAGTGGAGATCAGCAAAAATGTGACCTAAGTAGGTCTGGTGCTGTCGCTGTCTATCTAAAGCTTGGCAGTTCAGGAGCAGATGTTTCAAAGTTTCAATTGTTGCTTCACTTTTACAAAATCGCACTGGTTTTGGTCTTCTTCTTGAGTCATGTACAGATAGATCTACTAGTTCTTGGTCGAATTCCGCCTCTTGTTCAATGCGGTTGGGGATGGTTGAGTTTTCATTCGAAATTTGCTCCGACAGTAGCATTTGTGATTGGAAATTTCCTTTTTTAGATATTTAATCGGCTGTGTTCTTTATTTCGGGCATTCATTCCAGGGAATGAGGGTCCGTCCCCTCTCCAGGATCTTTTAAATTTCTAATGAAACATCAATGGTATGTTCTTTGATCTTTTAGATTGGAGAGTTAGGACAGTGTTGGATTTATTCTTGGCTTGTCTTTTTTTATTTTTTTTAATTTTTTTTAAAATCAAGATTTCATACCTTTTTTTTCCTTTACTGGATCATCTATCTGTCTACTGATTTATCAATCTCAGCCGCCATCACGTTTAATTAACATCAAAATACACCTTTTACTTGAATTGTTAAAGTCAAGAATTGGAAAAATGTCACACTCCGGTTCAAGTTTGTGGTTACAAGCCAGAATAGTTAAATGTACTGTTTGATGTAAATGAAGCACACGTACTAACCCCATGTTGCACACATTGAAATGTGTATATGTATTATTAAAGAAAGAAATATTAAAAGTCGGATTTATATATTTTTCTTACAACTTTCGTAAAAAGCTTAAAACTTTGCTTTTCAGTAAACTACACTGCAAGATCCTCTGCCTTGAAAATGTCTCATCTCCACCTGTACTGTGAATTGTCCTGTTTCGTTTTGTGCCACTATTAGTTTGCTTTCCCATGTATGCGCCCTGATGCCTGCGGGCAGTCGGCGCAACACAAATAAATAAATAAAACTATGTGGAGTCCCATGTGTAGTGAGAAAAGTTTACAAGGCTCACAAGGTCACTGTTTGAAATCAGAACGGAAGAAGGCGAGGGTAGTGTGTGTTGGTTGTTGTGTTTTTGCACTATAAGACAGCCATGTTGGTTTATCATTTTGCTGGTGATGATCGTTTCCAGTGTTTTTTTTTTTTTTGTTTTTATCCCTTCTGCTCACACTTCCTGGTATTGCTATTCGGCCCTGATGCTCACCTATGCTGTATTGTCTTGTCCTCTTTCCACTTGCACCCCCTGTCCCCCACATCCCCACGACCCCACTGCTCAGGTTCCCTGTGTAATCGCTTTCTCACTAATGCAGGTGTCCCAGATGGTGTGAGATCGAGCTCAAACAGTCGGAGCGGCAGCCATGACCGGCGGCAGGAGAACACCGACACCTCGGACAGCGAGTCCCTCTCCATGCAGGTGCGGAGGATTAACCAGCAGCCCCAGATCCGCCGGCCGGGGGAGAAGGGCTACGACTCCAACAGGTAAGGTATGCCTTCTACTGCGGGTGGGCAAGCCTGGGAAGAGTCCTGCCACTCCAGCAGCTATTTCGCTGGGCTCCTTGGGGCGGAAGGAATGTGTAGGCCAAGCCCGGCTTCTATGCGCCCACGCCTGGGAAGAGGTGCAGCCCTTGCATCTGTGGCTGTGTGCTTGTGGGGGCGGAAGGAATGTGTAGGCCAGGCCCGCCCGGCTTCTATGCGCCCACACCCGGAAAGAGGTCCAGCCCTTACATCTATGGCTCTGGGCTCCTGGGGGTGGAAGGAACATGCAGGCCAGGGTCGGCTTCTATGCGCCCACGCATGGGAAGAAATGCAGCAGCTATTGCTGTGGTTATCAGGTGTCTCTTGGAGGCAGATGGCAAGGCTTTCCATGTGAAGATGCTTTCTTGTGCACCAGGGCAACATGCACAGGTGGTGTGATGAGCAGTTCTTCCAGTCGCCAATTAGTGCTGGTTTTGTTTGTGAAAGTGTGGGAAATTCTCTGAGGGATACCTGTGTGTGTCTGTGTCTGTCTTGGTTTTTGCAGGGTTGTAGTATCGGTTTCGTCTAGTCATATTTTGTAGACGTTCCAGCAAGGCTTTATCATCCAAGTAATGCAGAGAAGAATTGTCCTTCTTTGCCAGCCATCATTCATGGAATTCATGCTGATTTAGAAATCTTGCATTTTGCTAAGCACACAACCACCTTTATGCATTCTATGAAGTGCAAACATTTTCTGAAAAGAGTCTGAAAGTCTTAGGAACAGAGCTGCGTATGTGCAATAGCCATTCCCCCTTTCGCCCCGCACAGGATCTATTCACAGCGGTGTTGGTTTCCATAGCCTTCCTTTACGACCTCTAAGCTGTGACCAGTGGACTGGCCACAAGCGCCGCGACTCCCTTCACAGACTCTGGGAAGGGGGTATTGGAACACATCAAGGCATGAAGTGTCTCGAGAAATGAGGGCAGATGCGATAATAGTGCAGAACTCGTTCTGGTGACCGTAGGAAGTGGAGGGGTGTCCAAGGCCAGGGGAACAGTAGTGAAAGGAATGGCCATTTCTGCTCTTCCTCATCTCCTGTCCAGCTGATTGCCCTGGGGCAGTTTCCTCTAGCCTTGGGGTAGTTTTGGAGAATGCAGACGATTGTCTGACTGCAATAGCCCATCCTATCTGCTTCAGTTCTGTTTCTTCAAAACCACAGCAACTGTGTATCTGTTTGTGCCCGTCTCGTCGCCTTTTCTAGGAGCAATGCCAATCCTTCTAGTCTTTCTTTCTGTCTCCCACCCCACTAGGAAAAACGTGTCCCATGTAGCACTGTTTTGATCTAACGCAACATACACTGGGGTTTATACAGGCACAAAGGCAGCAACTGGCACCTCCCACTGCTGCACAAATGCAATTGGCCTTTAAGACCCTGCTGCAAATGCTTCCTCGTATTGCTTTCTCCTGGATCATGAGGCGCTGTGGGCTTTCTATGGTACAGGACTGCCTTGCAAACACCTGTTGGGGGCCCTAGGTAATAGGATCCCTTCACGTGGCTCTGTCAAAACTGATCGCAAAAGGAAGGACTCGTTGGTCTACTTCACGTCTACCTGTAACCTTAGAAAGCCAGGATTCTTGCCTTTTTGATTTACCTGGGAGTATTTGCACATCCTGGTTGGAGGCATCTTTTTTTTATTTTTTTTTCTAAAGTTTATTTATTTGACTTGACGACCACCAATACAACAGTGTTGCTCACCGCATAACAATAGTACATACCATTACAACAATACATGTTTCATAGTAAAGGGCTGGATTTTCGGGTACATCGAGATGGTCCGGGAACTAGGTAAGTGCATGGGTTGGAAGCTGAAGGTTCACTATTCAAGGGATGACAATTGTGTGGAGAAAGTGGAGAGGACCGAGAGTGGGAGGCTTTCGAAATAGGAGTCGATTTCAGATGTCTGGGGGCCATCGACTTTAGAGTATAAGGAGGTGTAGAATGATAGGAATTCGGAGTTGATATCCTGAGGGGACGTGGCTAGTGTTCCATCTGGTCTCTCTATCACTGGTATGTTGGGGGCTCTGAATTCTCGGCGAATCAGCCTGGCAAGCAGTCGACCTGACTGTTCTCCCTCGCCATATTTCCTAACTGAATGTGGGTTGTCCAAGAATTTGACCTCTCGTTCCGCCAGCGTGCAGAATGTGTCTAGCTCTGTTCCCAGACATGCCAATGTTTCAGGGGCCTGATCGAGGGCATATTGAGCCTCGAGGGTAGCCAGGGTCGACTCGCTAGCAGCAATTTCTGTGCGGAGTTCCTTCAGGCTACCACACACTTTGCAGATGGCAACGCCCCTGATGTATGCTTTAGATGATTCCCAGAGGGTGGCCTGTGATGCGATCGAGCCAGAATTAATTTCAAAGAACTCCTCGATGGAGGACTCGAGTTCAGATGCAAAGGCTTGGTCGAGTAGGGCATGGGGTCTCATTCTCCACTGTCTTGTTTTATTATAGTCCTGGCCCCAGTTTAATGAGATAATTACCGGTGAGTGATCAGATGGGGCTCTAGGGAGGATCTTCTGGTGGGATAGGCACCTGACCAATATGTCTGACACAAGCCACCTGTCTATCCTAGAGTGCGAATCATGCACTGTGGAATAGTAGGAGTACGCACAGGAGTCAGGGTACATATGTCGCCAGGCGTCTACGACCGCCAAGCGAGGAAGCGTGGTCAAGATTGCATGGGCAGCCCTGGATAGTTGGCGGGGCCTGGAGCGTGAACTGTCCAGGTTGACGTCAAGTATTGTATTGAAGTCCCCTCCCCATATGATCGGGACCAGGGGGTAACTCTCTATCACTGAGGCCAGGTGTAAGTAAAAATCGGGGTCATCAATGTTTGGGCCATAAATGTTTAAGATGACCACTTCCTGATTTTGTAGTTTGCCATGGATTAGGACATACCTCCCTTGCTGGTCTATCAGTGAGTGGCTACATGAGAACTTGATGTTTTTGTGTATTAGGGTTAGGACACCTCGACTTTGGGTTGAGTAGTTGGTAAAGAATCTTTGAGGCCCCCATTGTCTAGCAAACGTTTCGCATTGTTCTGAACGGGCATGGGTCTCTTGTAAGCATAAGACTTTACTGTCGTGCCGTTCCGCGTATAATTGTATCTGCCTCATTTTTTTATGGTTACATAGACCTCTTATGTTCCAGCTCATGAATGGTAAGCTACTATCAGCCATTTGTCTGGGGTGTGTTGGTTGCTTACCGGGGTACAGAGTGGAAATGGGTAAGGCCGGCCCAACGGGGGCGGGCATGTAGACCCATTCGCAAGCCCTGTGGCCCAATGCAATAGTATGTGTAGCATCTTCTGTGGTCGTCAAGTCCTTTTTAACATGACTCTCAATCCATTTTGGACTAGTGCTGCTAGGCGCTCTAAGGGGTCTTCCCCTTGTTTGTCGGGTGCCTGTGGTACCCCATCGGCCGCCCTGTGTGGCTGGGAATTGCAAAAGAGTCCATTGGGCCGTTTTTTTGTTGTTTTTTTTCCCCTCCTGTGCCCTTCCTCTCGGTGCGTCCCATGTATTGTGGTGTACGGCCTGAGAGCGGACTGTGTTCTCCCAAGTATTACAGCCAGTCGTGTACTTGTTCAGGGAAGAGAAAAGAGACAGATAGTTTGGCAGCCTTTGGCCTTCTTCACGCCTTTCTTCCTCAGGGTGTCTTCGTACTTATTCGTTCTTTCTATGGAGCCAGGATCTTTACCGGGTGGACCGCGAAAGTTTAATCAAAATGAAAGTTCATATGTGGTTCTAAGTGGTGTGCCCCTCTGCATTACTCCGGGGTTGATGGAGTTCAGCCCGGTAGGAGCCGCCTGGCTCTATCCTTATGATGATCCGGGATGTAAGCAGTGTGACAATAGACACACTACATCAGGGTGTGTTGTTAGTTTGATCGGCTAGTGTCACCGAGTGCTAGGGGGGGGTGCAGCCCCTTACGCCCTCTCAGTCGTGCCAGCTCCAGGCTACTGTAACCCCTCGGGGGCACCCTCAATGATCCCCACCACGTATTGTGTGTTGTGCACACAGGGCACTGTAATCGTTCAATCCCTGTACCGGTTGCAGTTTGTCGGATATATTACGGAGCTTCTCTGTGGTCTCCCCCGGTGGATTCCGCCGTGGCACTGGTGTTCATCGTCGTGGCGGGGGGGGGAGGGGGTTTCTCTGCCCCGCTTCACTTACTTGATGATAGGGGTGTGATGTGGCTCCCCTGAGTGTCTTCCCCGCTGCTCCTCCGTGCCCCTCTGTCTGCCTTCGCGGGGGAAGAGTGGGCCAGCCCGCCGCCGGCGGATACGGCGCCGCATGTAATATGGCCGCGAGGGCTGTATAATGTTCCTTTTGGCTGCCCCGCCGGCCTTCCGCCCCCCCCCCCTCCTCTTGTGTGTACACGGCTATGGTTGTGTGCGCTTCCACCAGCGGCCTCTGTGTCCCAGGCTGGGGATGGCCACACCTCTCCTCGCTTCTCGGGTGACGCGGTATGAGCGTCACCGACACGCCCCTCCTCCGCTGCGGCCTGCCCTTCCCGGCGCACCTCCGGCACACAGTAGATGTTCAGTGGAGCTGGTGGGCGGCCGCGTCAATCTCTCCTGTCCGCCAAAGTGCTTGCAGCCGGATCGTTCAGCTTCCCCTGCACGCATTCGCACGATTCTTTCGGGGGTCGTTCAGGAGGTCTTCTGTCTCGGGAATCTTCCTCTTTTTAGTGTTTTGAAACGGCGCTGAAAGGATTTATTGGGGATAAGATTTATGTTCGAGCCGGAGCTCTCCTCTCAGGCAGCCATGTTGGTTGCACGCAACAGCGCCCCCTGGTTGGAGGCATCTTTTAAGGGAACCCAACGTGTCGACCAGATCGTCATTTACTAAACTGAGTGTTTGCCAAAGCTGCTCCTGCTTTATTAGCCCCAATTCAGTCAGACCCAAACCCCCTTTGCAAAGTCAGTTATTGTTATGCCCAACTATGCCCGTTTTCCTTTCATACTGCAGATTTTTGAGATGTACTGGCCAGACTCGAAGGCTGCCGGCCCACTGAGACCCTATCCTCCATCTTTCCATTCTTAATAGAACGCTACATTAAGAGCAATAGTTCTGTTTGGTGGTGTCGGGGAGGGCGCAGTTTACCATTTTCTTTTATTATAGGTGGATTTGGGTCCTGATATGAGTGATACCGCAGTTAATAAACATGACCTAAATGGGGATATATTTGTTAGCAGGTAACTGGATACATTGGAACCCGCATAATCTGCGCAAATGGCAGGAAGTAACGCTAGAGATATTGCCTTAATCTATCGAAGAGTATGGGGAGAACGCAAACAGTCCACATGTACCTATTGCTGAATCATTTACTATAATGGCTGAAACAATCATGGAATATAGAAGTAAGCAAAGACAGTATAGAAATGTCTTTGAACTTAGTAGCAAGTCTATGACCAAACGTATAGATTTTGACTCTGCGATATCGGCAGCAAAAAACAGCTGTGAACCACTATTAAGACTTTAATAGACGGCAGTGGTTTGCTTTAGCACCGAGCTTATTAAATCTGCCATTTAAATCTGCCATTAAAAAGGCAAGAAAAGATTATTACCAGTGGTTAAAAAATCCTAAAGTGTTGTTTGAAAGAACAAGATGGGCTTTGATGGCTGATCACTCCAGGCCCAATGATAATACAAAGATTTGAGAAAGTACTGAGACAAAGGTCCTAACGTGCTCTCCCAATTCAAGGGGTAGCTGAGGGCGACTGCGTACAATATATTACAGCAACTTTAGGATCTGTGCCAGATGTTGATGATCTTGTAATTATCCCAGAAGTAGTCTGGGTATGTTCTGCACCTGTATTAGACGGTGTCCAGTCAAAGGATCGAAAACAAAAGGTTCGAATTTTTTTTTTAAATTATATATATTTTTTTGGGTTTCCATTTAGGTAAAAAAAAGTGGTTTTTACCACAAAAACTGGGGTTGTTTTGAAACTTTTGTTTTCAGTCCTTTTGACTCGAACCTTTTGTCATTCGATCCTGTTGATTCGATACTTTGACCTATAACCGTATTAGACATAACTGTCATAATGGAAAAGTTGAATAAGTCTCGGGCTGCAGGACCAGAAGGTCTGTGTAATGGCCTCTGAAAATGTCCCCCGATTCATGGGCAAAGGCCCTTCACTTAGTATTTTCTGATACTGGGTGGACGAGTGCACTACCCGCAATGTGCCAGGAAAGCCACATTCTCCCCATCCATAAAAAGGGCCCACGGGATTGTCCGTCTAATTACCCCATGCTGGTCATGCCGATATCCCGGGAAAGATACTAGCAAGGGTACTTCTGGCTGATTAGCAGTATGGATTGATGAGAACAATATACAGACTGTCTTTCAGACTGGCTCTCGCGCTAAATCATCTACAATGCATAACATACTGGCTCTTGTATTTGCTATTGAATATGCAAATGAAAGAAAGGAGACTGCAGTTTTCTGTGGTTTCATCGACTTCAGCGCCGCATTTGATACTATTGTAAGAAATAGATTGTGGAAGAAACTGGTGGCCTGGAATATTCCAGAGGGGCTACTGAAGATGTTCATGCTTGTACATAAAGATGCTCCTGTAAAGGTTTGACTAGATGAGGAAAGGGAAACTTTCTTGCAAAATCCCTTCTAATCGGGGTGTGAAACAAGACTGTTTGCTAGCTGCGACACTGTTTCATCTGTATCTCGCAGATCTGGATGATGAACTAAAGGTCGACAAAATGTGCCCAGTGAAGGTCTGTTCAGAATTCATATATTGGCCAGCATATGCTGATGACCTTGTATTATTAGACCATACTCCGAGCGGGGGGGTCTACAAGCGTTGATTGAGGCACTTGGAGTATATGCAACACAAAGCGGGCTGAGTGTAAATATCTCAAAGTAAAGCTATGATATTCCCAGCTAACAAAAATAATAGAGGTCGATCAGCTTGGACACTGAATAGTTAAACATTAGAAACAGTTACAAGCTATAAATATTTAGGTGTTTATATCGATAGTGATCTCAAGTGGAAAAGCCATTGGATCGAAACGAAAGCCAAATGCTTGGTTGTTGCTAATACAATTAGTGTATTTATTGGGAGGAATGATGGGCCGTCAGTCCAGACTGTCTTACTGCTCTATAATTTAAAAATGGTCCCTGTCCTTATGCATGTTATAGAAATCTGGGGACATGTGCATGGCCCTGAGCTGGTGAGATTTTAAGCAAAATTGATGCAGAAATGATTTTGTATGCCATCATCCCTCCCCATTGAATACTTGTACCTTGAACTAGAACAACCTGGAATTCCTGCGCTGTTCATCCAAAGATCTTATATGTGTTGGATGAAATCGCGAGTGCTCGATGACAATATGATGGTAAAATACATCAAGGCTTAGATAATAAGTCCTTGGGCACGATCAATAAAATTGCCACTCTATATAGCAAATGGCAGTCTGGAGTAAACCCCTCTTTATTAGGTAACTCAGTTTTAACTCTTAAAGCTAGGTTGAAAGATAAACTTTATAGATATAGCTACAAGAAACATCTTGTAAACTTAGCAACTGTAAAGGTAGCCCAATTTACAGGGGTATCCCTAATTTTAAGGGTGCCCCTAATCACGGTCACACCAGAGTAAACGCACCCCTCTAGGGAAGTAAGGCCAAGAGTCTATCTTGCAAGGATCACAAGTTTATTCTTTACAGAAATGAGGATGGGGCAAAGAACTCTGCTCCCTGAACAGTCTGATCTGTCCCTCACCGTTCCTTTCTCCTCCCAAACTGGAGCCTGGCGGGAGCTTATATAGCCATGGCTTGCTGCAGTTATGTCACTGGATGCGGCCCATAGCTCCATCCCAAACCATCCTGCTTCCATACAAGGGATGTACCAGTCTTCCTTTCTTCATTGTCAGCGATTTCTGTCAGGACATGCTACTTTACACACTCCTAACAATGCACAGATGAAACCTAATCCTGCCACTTCCTCCGCACACACTGCATTATCTCCAGGCAACACGCATAACCCCACCCCACCACCACCACACACATGCAAACCACAGCCCATCACCCAAACCATCAAAGGTGCTCTCATTAATGCTAGATCCTTAACCACACATGCACTCGACATAGCCGACATTATCACATCCAATGACCTTGACTTCATAGCTATCAGAGACATGGCTCCACGCAGCATCAGGACCAGCCCTTGCTCTAGCCATCCCTAAGGAATATTCCATATTCCGCCAAGACAGACAGACAGACAGACAGCTAAAGGCGGAGGCGTTGCCTTCATAGCTAAGACCTCTCTCAATATCAGACACATAGTCAACCAAACATTCCCTTCTGCTGAACTGATAACCATCAAACTAGCGTCAACCAACACAAACGCCACCACCATCCATCTCCTCTACAGACCACCTGGCCCCATCTCCACCTTCAACGACGACATCGCCCTCCTGCTCTCCAACAACACCAAACCCAATTCACAGTTACTCATACTAGGCAACTTTAATCTTGGCTATAACAACTCCAAAGATGACAAAGCCAACCTGATCGCCAACACCATCTCAGAGCTAGGATTCACCCATCACATCCTTCAACCCACGCACAACAAAGGGAGAACCCTTGACTGGTTAGCAGACATCAACTGCGACACCACCATCCTATCCAATACATCCTATGCCTGGACTGACCTCCATCTAATCATTCACTATCAACAAAAACAAACCTGCGTCACCACCCACACCAAATGTCCCAGCCACATTTACTAGAAACAGTAAACATATCACAGCTGAGAAACTTATCCCACTACTACAACCTATCATTGACTTCACACCTACCATTGCCAAACCCACAGATCTAGTTGAGCTTTACAACTCAACCATTCTCAAAGCCATCAACACCATTGCACCACTCAAACTACCCAAAGCCAAACCACGCGCTCACCTCAACTCTTGGTTCACCCCTGAATTAAAAACGCTTCGCAAAATCAAGAGACATGACGAATCAGTATGGCGACATTCCCACTCAATCGACAACAAGCTGTCATATACCTCAGCCTCCAACAACTATAAGCAAGCCATCATCAAAACTAAAAATAATATGTACAACGAAAGAATCAGTAAGGCCAAATCCAACACAAAAGAGGTCTTCAATATCCTAAGAGAACTTGAATCACCATCTCCCATACCTGACACATGCACCAAGGATACCTTGTGGCATACAAATATACAAGAAGCCCTCTTCGCCAAAATTGCCATGCTCCAAGCTAAAATTGAAGTTAAGAAAGCGAGCCTCATGACTACTAACAACATCACACCCTCCCCACCCATCAAACAAACAGACCACAACATCCCCCCCGTTCGAATTCTCTACCATCACCATCAAAGAGGTCGAAGACATCATATCCACCCTGAAACCCTCCAAATGCCAAGGCGGCACCTGCACAGCCCCAGTAATCAAAGACGCGGCCATTCAACTAGCCCCATTCATTACCTGACTCATAAACGCCTCATTCCCTTCAAGTCTAGTACCTGACAACTCTAAGGACTCCCACCAACTACAGACCCATCACAACAGTGCCTTTTCTTTTAAAAATTGTAGACAGAGCAGCCTACTTGCAGATCCAGCGCCACCTAGAAAAAAACAATCTACTTGGACTAAGACAATCTGGTTTCCGCCCTAAACATGGAACAGAGACCGCCCTAATCGACCTTAAGACGCAAATGGACAAACTGAAAGACAACGGCAAACTGGCCCTCCTACTCCTCCTTGACCCATCAGCCGCCTTCGATTTAGTAAACCATGACATTCTTTGCAAACACCTAGCATCTGCAGCCAACTTTTATGACAAAGCAAACGCCTGGATCCAATCCTTCCTGAACAATAGATCCATGAGAGTATTTACACCTACCGCTGCTGCCGAACCACCCCCCCGTTACATGCGGCGTCCCACAGGGATCCTGCATCTCGCCTACACTATACAACGTGTTTACTAAACCTCTATTTGACTTACTGGGTCATTTGGGTGTCATCTACACTAATTACGCAGATGACACTCAAATACTCATCCCTCTAACAGGCGATTACACCTTTTACCGTAAAGTCCTCAACAACATCTACTCCATCATCCAAGATTGGATGGCTAAGCATGGACTGTGCCTCAATGACAAGACCGAGCTTCTTCTCCTAGGTTCCCAACCCAGCCTTAACAACATTGACAAACTTTACCAATCATTCACCATTGACGGTAACAACATCTCTGTTTTCAACCACGTAAAAACCTTAGGAATTTACCTCGACTCTTCCCTCAGCCTGTCCAGACAAATTAACGCCATCTCATCCTCTACCGCTTACACCTGCAAGCTCATAAACGCCTGCAGACCTTACCTATCAACCGCCAACTGCACAACCCTTGCCAGAGCGTTAATACTCTCGAAAGCTGACTATTGTAGCGCACTATATCTCGGCACTAGTCAAAAGAACATTGCCAAGGTTCAAGTAGTACAAAATAACACACCCGGAGCAGCCCTGAACATTCCTAAATCGGAACACATCTCTGACCGGAGACGAACCGCCCACTGGCTATCGATACCCCAGAGAATCGAATACAAAACATTGTCTCTCACACATAAGTGCTTGACCAATGAAGCCCCCAAATATCTGGCTGACAACTTCACCTGTAACATCTCATCGAGGCCAACCAGATCAGCCCAAACCCACAGTCTAAATGTCCCTTGACCCAATCTCCAAAGAGCAGGCGGTGCAAGTTTCTGAGTCCTTGCCTCGAAACTCGAACTCCTTACCACTTGCTCTCAGAACTGAACCCCCCCCCCCCCCCCCACTACCACTGTTTCAGACAAAATACCAAAACTTGGCTCATCGCCAAAGAAGTCTAACCCTTACTCTTACTGACCTGAGTCACTTGTACATACATCTATTGACATATCTAGCCTACACATTTGTGTTATCATGCTATAAACTGACCTCCTGCCTCTTTCTGTTCTGTATTGCCACGTTCCACAACAAACTGTACCAACTATGAATAACCTGCAGAAGTATGCATATATAATCATTGCCCTGTACTAGAACAACCGTGTTTATACACCAACCGTGTATATTTTTACCTGCTTGTAACCATGTCAAGCGCCCAGTTGCCCCGAAGGCCAGGCCACGCTATACAAAATAATAAACTAAACTAAATTGCTAGCCTATGCAAAAAATACACTGTAGCTCAGGTTTTTCATCATTTTGCTACCTATGAACATTTACATATAAAAACATTTTCCCGTCATGTTCGCCATATGTCATTCATTCTACTCCTGTTTTTATGTGGTCCTGTAATTTCTTTTAAATCTTGTTTTCCATAATTCTGCGTTTTGTGCACTGAGCATGTTAAAATCCCCTTTTAGCATGCATGGGATTTTGACAGACAGCAGGCAGCTGGTCAGTGAAGGTGTGTTGCTAGTGCTGGAACGAACACCACGAAGCCTGTAGTCAAATTTGAGCACAGGCTGCATTCTTGCCGGCAGAGAGCCTGCTACTATCGTGCTTTGAGGTTTTAGAACTACATAGGATTTAACGTGTACACATGTATTCTGCTCATAGTTATCTGCACCTTATATTTAAATAATGACTGCCTTCTTTTAGTGCCTGCCCATGTCTGTGTATATGCATATATTTTCATTGGAGAGCTTTCCCAGTGCCCCTCCTCCCCCTGGTTCCTTGTAGTGCCTAGAAGCAGTCACAAGAAGTCTTGCCTAATGCGAAAGTGCTTGGGGGTGGGGTGGGAGGGCGGCTACGGGAAGGCCTTAGCTCCTTCGCAACACAACCAAGTAAAATAGTGGTCCGTTCATTACTTATCCTCAAGAGCGGGAATCGAGGCCAGCCTAATATCGCGGCATTCCCCAACTGTATTGTGATCAGGCAATAGCTGCTCCTAAAATGTAATGAGTGCAGTCCTGGAAATTAAGGGGGGGATACAAAGGGATGCCTCATGCGGAGCGACTGTGTAGACTATGTGGGGATAATGGGGTTGAAAGTCTTGAACATATCCTGTTTCGCTGCGATGGACTGAGCAGGTTAAGGGAGAATACTTGAAGATGTCTAATAATGAGACTGACCTTAATATGCAGGTTGCGTTGTGGCCACAATTCATGGAGGGAAGCCACACTCATTTTATGGTTACATTTTACTGGAACTACAAACCGATAATTGCAAGTTTATGAACTGACGTGAATAAGCTTTTATGGAGCTATTGAGATCACCCTTGTAAGGCCAGATGTTGGGACGTGGTTTATGTATAACCTTTATGGTATGACTTATTCCTTTTCCTTTTATGTGTTATATCTATTTTAACTTACCTGTATTACTGCTTTAAATGATGTTTTTCTTTTTCAAAATCAAATTTTATTAGCATTTTAGTCAAAACATCACGTTAGCAATGGATTGGGGGAACCCACCCCAACATGCACACTTTTCCCCCCTTTTAGTCCGAACAGGCTCACACCAAGTTCCAGTCTCTCCTTTTGGTGCCCCCTCCCCACCTCCCGGTCCTACCCCATCTCCAGTCAGCCATTACACCTGTATTTTACAAAGAAAGGTAACCATAGACCTTCAATATCAGACCTAAACTCATCCAGGAGGGGAGTGAGGTACTCTGTATCGTATATGGCGTGAGCCTTCAATACCCAGTCCTTTTCCCCGACAGTTGCAGAGGTTTCCATAATTGAGCCAGACAACATTCTAGACGTGACCAACATGACATGAATCATGTGCCCCTGTTCTAGTACCGGCTCCTCACTTGTAGTTACTACAAATAAGCAAAGCCATGGCGTGAATTCATTCTGGATCCCATCTTCCCCTTTTATCCAGGACAGAACCTCTCTCCAATACACCTGGACCCTTGCGCAGCCCCACCACATATGAATATAGTTGCCTTTTTCCTGATGGCACCTCCATCAGCGCGAGTCATATCCCTCTCTCATTCGTGCGATCCTCATTGGGGGGGGGGGATGGTGCCATCTGTGCAATACAGGCCTGATGCCTATACTGAAACGAGGTCATGGAACGGTAGGCCCTCCGGCACATCTGAGCCCATAACTTGTCTCCAATGTCCCTGCCCAGATCCTGTCCCCATTTGATCCTCGATGGAGGGGGTCACCAGGGTTCGCCTCTAGGATCCTCCTATATAACCCAGCTATCAACCCTCTTGAGCCCCTGTGCGTTATCAAGAAACCTTCAAAATCCTCTGGCTCCCTCCTGAGATTGTCCCCCCACCCCACCTGCTCTTCGTTAAGACCCCTTTCAATTGCAAAAAACGGAAGGGTGACAGTTTACCAAGACCCAGGGCCTCCTCCAGACCGCTCAGGGAGATAGATGTCCTCTACCCCACATTTGACCCGCTCTACTTAGTCCGGCCTCGTACTAGGACTGAAATGCCAGAGGTTCAGCACGATCATCCCTCAGCGAGGGAGCCCAAATACAGCTCAGGGGTGATGGCCACCTATTGTCTCCCCCTTCCCTCCATATTGACCACAGGACCTCCAAGACCGGGTGATGCAACACTCTCCTCAGGATACAGGCCCTATGGACCCACAGGCATTTGTCCAGCGTGACAGGAGCTACTTATGATGTTTTTATGTTGTATATACAAAGCATTATTGATGTGAGTATCTTAAACTAAATGAATATAGGTGGATTTCACTCATGTAGTGTGTGCCCAGGCGGAGTGGTGGCAGTGTGACTTGATTATTTTTCATGGTGTGATGCCTCCATACATGCAGTCAAATGACAAGAAGCAGAGCGATTGATCAGGGTGTACCCTTATTTGACTATAACACTCTCTAAAGGCTCTATGATTCTGCATTGCTGACGCACATCTGTGGCCAAAACTATAACCCAGTGCACTCTTCCCTGCCAGTTACCCAATGCACACAACACACACTGCCCCTGGAGTAGTTCCATTGGACAGGGCTATTTGTGTCCTATAGGAAAACCTGTAGGGCACAGATAATAAATGCTCCAAATGCAAACATGAACTCCACCTCGGGACTAAAAATGACCTAATTGCCTGAACGAAGGGACTCTACAGCACCATGCCTCGAGTCAGCATTATGGGTATACATGTAGCCTGGTTGTGATCAAGAATCTATGCCCTCACACTGGGGTTGCAACCATACAGCTTGACTGGATTATTGAATTTTGCACAACTGAACTACTTCCCCCTGAGGAATGCCCTTCGTTGGAATATGTATATGTAACTGAAACATGTCGGCTGACCTGGGCAAAGACTTGCAGTGGTATCTGTTATGAAGTGAAGAGAAAGCTGAGAACATTACAAGGAAGGAAGAATAATCTCTCTTCCGATTGTTCAGGAAATTATGTAAACTGCCGAAATATATTATAATCTACAATTGCGCATGGATGTGCGATGATGGTAAAATAAATATTCTGTCTTTAAAAACATTTTGCACTTATTCCTTTTTTTGTCACTATGCATTGAAAAAAGCCAGACGAATAAACCGTCGCAGAGTAGTAAAAGAACAAAGTCTTACAGTAAAGCATTTTGTGCTGACATTTCTGACAGGAGTTCTGTATACTAATGTGTGAGCTCTGCTGGTTCCAGGGCTTGTGAATCAATTTAACCAATAGCCTACTGGTGTACTTAGTAGACATGTGAAGTACCATTTTCTTGGTTTTTGACCCTGTGGTTGAGTGTTGGTTCTGAAATGTTTCCATGTATTCATTGCAATTACCACAGCTGCCTTCTACTTGTCAGCAGTGTCTTGGGTTAAACAAAATTAACTGGAAGTCAATCTGTGGCAGTCTGTCATTCAATCATTTTGGTGATGGCGGTTTATATTTATTGAGTTCCTCATTAGTTACGAGCTTCCCCTTGCTTTCACTACTTGACTTTCGATGTGTTTGAATAACTGCATCCATGTGCCGGCAACCCTTTACTTTCCCTGGGCGTACTGGTTGCCTTTGGCATCGCTTCTCCTTCATCTGCTTTTTGATTTATTGGCTCTGTGTGCTCTCGGTTAAGCGCAGCCTTGCTGCTGTTCCTGTTTCCTTGGTGCGCGCTTTTCCTCACAGTGAACCGCTGGCACCTTCTTTTCTTCTCTCCCAAGTCAGGTCGGTCTCTGCTGTCTGCAGCAGCAAGTGTCTTCCGTCCTCGTGCTTTTTAGCTGTGTTCCAGACTGGCAGGCATACCCATGTCTGCAGCTTTCTCCGTTCCTCCTTCTCCTGACTGCCATCAGTTGTGTTCGGGTCTGTTACCGGCTTGGATTGGACAAGAGAAACGCAGACATAGAGTACTTTGGAACGCAAGTTTATTTTGTTGTACAACTCAAAATAACAGTTAATTACCTATCAGTACAGGCTGGGGTGGTGGTTAACTCATCGGGACAACCCACTCCTTGGCTGCTCCTTCTCGTGTTTAACGGGACAGTTCTATATATGTCCATCCTGAACTCTTCGGGTCTGGGTACACCTCTCTCGGTGGCGGCGTTCCACATGCTCAGCTCCTCTGCACGGTGAGCTCCTCTGCGCTCTCCCGGGTCCATGGTATGCCGGTGAGCACACCCCTTTCCACTCCTCCCTGTCCGGCACCGATGACCCACACAAATTTGCAATATTAACCAAAATAAATCATCCCTCTGGCGGCGTTCCACATCAGCTACTGCTCGACGGCCGGGTCCCTCCTGCTCCAGTCGTACTGGGTCTGGTGCTGCCTCCCTGACTCCAACCTTAGTTCCTTTTAATATGCAAACGCCTCTTCGCCGGCATCCGTCTCCGGTTCCCACTCGTGGTTTTCCTCCTCCAGCTTCCTGGCCGTCTGTCTCGGGCTCTTCCTCCTGCTGAACACAAAAGAAAGCAGTCCTTTTGTTAGGCTCTCCGCCTCACACCCGTCCTGCCAACTGTTCCTCTAATCTCCCTTCTCCGGCTGCCGGCCCGCCCCTCATTCCCCTTTTATCCTCTTCACCTGCTGTCCCACTGCTGCCTTGCTCTCTGACGCCCCTGGAAGTTCCCTGCAAACACCTTTTCCTTCACATACCCTCCCCACCAAGCCCCGACGTCCGGGCAGGGAATTGGCTCATGAAAGGAAATCTGTCTGAGCTATAAGCTTCCCCGGCTGATGCACTGTCGTGAATGAAAAAGGCTGTAGCGAAATGAACCACTGCAGAATCCTAGGATTAGAGTCTTTGTTCCTCGACATCCAGATCAGGAGGGCATGGTCGGTGACCAATGTGAACTGTCGGGCCACAAAATAATATCTCAGTGATTCAATAGCCCATTTAACCGCCAGGCACTCCTTCTCAATCGTTGCATAAGTCTGTTCATGCGGAAATAATTTGCCACTGATGAGAATAGGTATTTCAAATGGATTGTGTCCTCCAATGTATTACACATCTTTGTCATGTCCACAATTGTGCACTTCGGAAATTATTTCGCCAGAGGGCGCAAACATGTTTTCTTCGAGAACTCTGTGTGCCTTGTGTGTGTCATCGGAGAGATGTTTTTCTTAGACCCCTCCAACTCTGCAGTCTGGCTTTAAGACTTGCCGGGACTGCAAGTCGAAAATGTCGATCACGGACCCGCATCGCATTTGTTTGTGGTGCTTGGACGAGAGTTACGACACTGACGACTGTTCAAAATGCCAGTCGCTGACTGCCAAGGCCTATCAGGAGCGTAAGGGGAAGCTCCAGGTAGGTAGGGGTTCTAAGCCCAGTAAATCCCGTACTTCTAAATCGAAAACCAAAGGGGTATCCACCGACGACTCGAGGGGCGACTCTCTGTGTTCGGAGGAGGCCCGGGGTTCTCGGTCCCGGAGTGGTTCCCGCCATTCTTCTTCCTTGTCGCAGTGTTCTCGGAAGCGCCGTCACCGGTTACCTTCCCCGTCGTCCTCTGAGGATGGAGCTGTGAGGAAAGTGGCATGCCTGTCAAAGTCCTCCACTCTGGAGGAATGGGCTGGCTTTAAGGAGCAGATGTTAGCAATATATTTCAATCGCAGAGCACAGTTCCGGTCGCGCCTTCTAACAAAGCCGGCAAGGAACGGTCTCATACTGTGGCTCGCACGCCTTCGGAGCTCGGGTCCACGACACGCCCCGCACTGGGAACCTTCGAGGTCCCGTTCGGACAAGGCTTCGGATAGTCGCAAGAGATGTGCTTCCAGGTCTCGGTCCTTGTCTCCAGCGAGACCGCTGCAACCTGCTAAGTGCTCGAAGCCGGCATCGACTCGGTCAGCGCCTTGTCTCTCCGTCTCGGACGTCAACGCTTTGCCGTCTTATCAGCCCATGGTGCCGTCAGCACCAGTATCGACACCGAAGCCTTTGGCGCTCAACGCCGAGGTTGTCGACGTTTTCAGCGTCGAAGCCTTCGGCGCCCTCGACGCCTTTGGGTATTTTTGCCTGCAATTTTCCATTGGAGTACCCTGATATGGTGGATCCTCCAAGGAAGGCTCTGGCGAAGTCTGTGAGGCCAGTATTGGACTCCAGGCCCTCCTCTGTCCCCAGGCCAGGTTTTCACCTCCCTCTGGACAACATATATGAAGAGAGAGAATGGTCTGAATTTGAGGACCCTATTGAGCATGATGTGGCTCCAGTCTTTTCTGGAGACAGTCAATTGGAGTTGAGGCAAACCCTTCATGATGCCAGTGGGTTGGACACTTCTCCGGAAGTGAAATTTGACAGGCGTGAACCTGGGGCTCATTCTGAGTCTTCGTACAGGCGGCTTATGGCTAGGGTCTCGGAGTATCTGGGCCGGTCCAGTCCTCCTGAAGACTTTGTGCAGGATGATCTAACGGACATTTTAGATCAAGGTCCGTCCTCTGACCCGGTGTTACCTTTTCATCTCACTTTACAGAAAAGGGTGGCAGCTGCTTGGCAGTGACCGGAATCTCTTCCGGTTGTTAACAAATCTTTGACAAAGAAGTACCACCCTTCGAGTAGCGACCCCAGCTACTTATTCACTGACCCCACTCCTGAGAGTTTGGTCGTTCAGGCGGCTACGGCCACCTAGAGGCAGGCGGCGTACCCTACCATCCCTCCGGATAGGGACAACAGACACTTAGACGGTTGGGCTTGCAAGGTATTTTCTGTGGGGAGTATGGCGTTGAAATCAGCCAACTCCACTTGTGCCTTAGCAAGGTTTTCACACACTGTGTTTCTCTAGCGGCTGAGCATATTGCCGATGGGGGAAGAAAGAGATGGGTGCCTTGCTCTCGTGCAGGATAGCAAGGATGCCATGTGCGCATCCCTTCAGTCTGGGCTGGACACGGTCGACAGTGTTAGCCTGTCCATGGCTCCGAGCACCGTTCTACGCAGGTTTGCGTGGTTGCGGAAGTCAGGTTTTTTCCCGGATGTGCAAGCCCTTTGATGGTGTCCATTTGTTTGGCAGCAAGGCTGATGAGAGATTGTAGACCTTAATAGCCGCGGCAAAATCTTTAAGCGCTGCTGTGCGTCAACCTGTTACGCTCACCTGGTATCCACAGGGACGACACCCAGCCGGGTTACTCGCCGGTATGCTTCTCAGCTTTGCCCTGATGTGGTCTGCGGGGAAGGTTCTGCCTGAAAATACAGGAGGACTGTGTTCAAGACTGACCGACTGGGGTAAGTATCCTCCCTCCACCCCCGTATGATTTCAGTCCCTCTGGTGCCCTCTCCTCACCTTGTGGTAGAATTAGGCGTGCTCTCCGTCCTGCCTTCTTTGCAGGAGCGCGTTGTCTTTCATGGGCAAGTGCGGTCCAGTTACTTCACTGACGTCGGCCCGTTTGATATTGTTTAGGAAGGTCTTATTGCTGTTCTTTAGTTTTGTTGCTATCCTGCATGCCTTTCTTTGTTTAAAATGTCTTTTTTTTCTCCCTTAGGTATGCGGAGCTTCAGCACGGCGAACTAACTTGGTTGAGCCCCGCTGGTAAATGATGGCGCATTAAGAGCGCTATGATGCAGTAAGCGCTATGCGCAGCGCTGCAAAGTCTTGCCTTTGCTAAATTGTGTTTTCCTTCCTTGTAGGTCGCGGTGTTCTTCAGCGCGAGTGGAATGTCCGGAGTGGTGCCAGCCAGATGAGCCTTTTGAGCAGTTCGTAATTTGTAAATGTCTCTACTGCTTTCTTTAATGTTGCCTCCATCTTCATGTTTCAGGTCGTTCTGTGTGGGAGGCGTGCAGATTCGAGGAGGCTGTTCTCAGTAGTTGCGAGTGTTTAAAGATGAAGACTGCAGGTAAGATGCTGCTGCTAATGATGTTCCTTTGTCTCCTTGCAGGTTCTGCTTCTTCGAGGGAATAGCTGGACACGGTGAGCGTCACGTTGCAAGCTGCAAAGTAACACAAAGCGTGTTGTCTTGCTCGGGTGTGGTTTAAATAGCCCCAACAAAATAGTCCAGGTAAAGTAGTCCCTAGGCTACCACACCCAATGTGGATGCCTCCATGTTGGCTGACAATACAATAAAGTAGTTCCCAAGCACATTGTTTTTCATGGTGTATGAGCCTGGCGCCACGACTGGCCCCATGAGGGCTTTTGAAGAGGATGCCAGGCTCTAGAGGTCCAAGTCCTGACTCCACCTGGCCAATGGGTTTGCCAGAGGGGGTTTTGGGTGAGGGTCGTGACACAACCTCCACCTTTTCGTTCTAGGGCACAGCAGTGGAGGGGAGGTTTTTTTCGTGGTTGTAGGTCATATGGTCGAAAACAAAAGGATCGAATGCCTTTTGATCGACACTAAAATGATTGAAAAAAATGGTCGATTTTATTTATTTATTTATTATGGGGGGGTTCCCCCCAACCGCCCGTTTTCTCTATTAAAAACATTTTTCTACCAACCCAAACTAAAAAATATATATAAATAAATAAAAAAATTCGACCTTTTTTTTGCGACCATTTGACTGTCGATCAAATGGTCATTCGATCCTTTATTTTCTACCATTTGACTGGACACCTCTTTTCGTTACTACTCTTCCTTTGGTAGAACGAGAGGAGCCGCCAGTCTAAGGGGTCACTGTAAAAGTACCCGTGGTGCTCGGGGAAATGGAGGTGCCAAAGCCGCTCAGGCAGCGGCCTCTTTGCCCTCGGGCACTGCCGCAGCTGCTTCAGCTCAGTCATGAGGCCATGTCCCATGGTTCGCCGGTTGGGGGCAAACTGTCTCAGCATCTCGAAGAGTGGCTAGCCATTACTTCGGATGCGTGGGTTCTGGATACGATAGCCCACAGCTACTACTTTTCCTTCCTAAAGCGGCTTCACGACAATGGACCGGGGAAATTCTCTTTGAAGCTTCCAGATCCGCTCCTTGTGCAGGAAATCTTAACCCTGCTGGAGAAAGGCGCTATAGAACTGGTGCCTGTAGCGGAGAGGATCAAGGGATGGTATTCCCCTATTTTTATATCCCAAAGAAAGATTGAGACCCATCCTGGACTTGCGTTGGTTGAACAAACTTCTCAGGAAGGACAAGTTCAAGATGTTCACTCTTTCTCAAGTCCTCCAGGCCATTCAACTTCAGGATTGGTTGGTGTCTCTGGACCTACAGGATGCTTACTTTCATGTGCTGATTCATCCCAAGCACAGAGAGTATCTGAGGTTTACGGCTGGAGAGTCGCACTTTCAGTTTTGGGTCCTGCCATTCGGATTGACCTCCGCCCGAGGGTCTTCACCAAGCTAATGGTGGTGGTGGGAGCGTACCTCAGGCGAGGGGGCAGGGGGGGGGGGGATTCACGTCTACCCCTACCTGGAAGACTGGCGTATCCGGGTGCGCTCTTGAGCAAGCATTGGATCACCTTAGTTTCACCCGCTGTTCCCTCCACAGACTGGGCTTCTCCGTCAATTTCAAGAAGTCGCATCTGACACCTTCCCAACAGCTCCAGTACATAAGGGCTGTGTTAGACACGTCCTTGGGGAAGTGCTCGCCTCCCAAGGTAAGGGCTCATCACATTGTGCAGATGGTGGACAAGTTTTAACATGCCCAGAGTCTCCCGGCTTTTGAATTCTTAAGGTTGCTCGGCCTCATGACATCCTGCATTTTTCTGGTGCCAGAGGCCAGAGTATTGATGAGATCCCTGCAATGGGCACTCAAGATGCAGTGGTCGCAGTTCTCAGGCAAGATGTCGGATCCCGTTCAGATTCCATTCTCTGTCTCCCATGATCTTCTGTGGTGGGCCAACGAAAGGAACCTGATGAAGGGGGAGCCGTTTTGGCAACCGTGGCCGGAGGTGACTGTAGTGACGGATGCTTCCCTCACGGGATCGGGTGCTCATGCCGACGACTTGACTGCCCTCGGTCGTTTGTCTCCATTGGAGTCCAAACTCCACATCAACCTGTTAGAGCTGAGGGCCATCAGGCTAGCCCTGAAGGCTTTTCTACTGTCTGTGCGGGGGAAGAGTGTCCTGATCATGACGGACAATACAGTGGCCATGCATTACCTCAACAAAAAAGGGGGGGGGGTAGGGTCACTCCTGTTGTGCTGAGAGGCTATGCAGGGAATTTCGATCTCTGCAGTTAATCTGGCCGAAGAAGAAAATGTGGTGGCGGACGCTCTTGAGCAGGCAGAACGCGGTCTCTCACGAGTGGGAGTTGGCGCAGGAAGTCCTTCAGGAGATCTCTGCCCTTTGGGGAACCCCACAAGTGGATCTCTTCGCCACCAGTGCCAACCGGAAGTGCAAGAGATTCTGCTCAAGGGAATTTACTCTGAGAGGAGCCTTATCGCGTTCGTAGTGGATTGGTCATTCCCACTGCTGTACGCGTTTCCTCCAGTCCATGTCAATCCTCAAGTTTTGCGGAGGTTTGGTTCCCACATGATCCTCATTGCTCCGAATTGGGCCAGGAGAGCGTGGTACCCGGATCTTCTAGAAATGTCCATCTGCCCTCCACGCCGTCTTCCCTACTGAGAGGATATGCTCTTGTGAGAGGGGGGCGCGCAAGGGTAGGCGGCGGGGGGGGTCGGGAAGGGTCAGGTTCTCCATCCAGAGGTCTAGACTCTCATCCTTCACGCCTGGTATCTGAAAGGTTGAGGTATAAGGATTGGGACCTCCCAGATGACGTGATGGAGGTGTTGCTTTCGCCCAGGTGGCCAGCAACAAAATCCCTGTACCATTGCCGTAAGTTTTGTGACTGGTGCATCCTTTTCAGTGCTCCATTCCTATGGTTTTGTCTCTTTTACTTTCTTTAGCCCACAGGGGCCGGCCTTCAAGTGGGTACCATTAAGGGTTACCTGGCGGCGCTGTCTATCTCTAAGCGTTCGTCTGAAGAATGCTCTTATTTCAAGATTCCTTTGATTTCTTAAAGGACTGACTAATGTGTTCCCGCCATCCCCTTTCCAGTGCCTGTTTGGGATTTAAATTTGGTTTTGAAATTTCTCATGGGTGCTCCGTTTGAACCTTTGCACTCTTGTCCTTTGAGATTATTGTCCTTCAAGACTGTGTTCTTGGTTGCGGTTATTTCTGCTCACAGAGTGAGTGAATTGCAGGCACTTTCCTCTAAGCCACCCTTTACTGTGTTCCACAGGGACAGGGTTGTACTGCGGGTACGTCCTTCTTTTCGTTTGAGTCAGAAGGTGGTTCTCCCTTCTTTCTATCCTCCTCCTCATCCTGGTAAGGAAGAGGAGCAACTCCATAGGTTGGATCCTAGGAGAGCTCTGAGCTTTTACATTTCTAGGATGTCCAGGGTCAAAGTAGACGATCAACTGTTTGTGGGATATGCTGGACACCGATTGGGCCAGGCTGTTACCAAACAGACCTTGTCCAGGTGGATTATCCTCACCATTACTGAGTGTTACCAATTGGCGGGGTAAGGACCCTCCTGAAGGGTTGCAAGCTCATTCCAATAGAGGCGTGGCTACTTCCACTGCCCTCCAACGGGGAGTTCCTATTAGGAATATTTGTGATGCAGCCACATGGGCTTCGCTCCACACCTTTGTTAAACATTACTCCCTGGATACGATCCATGGTCAGGATATGGCCTTTAGTAAGGCTGTTCTTTATTCCGCATTCCGATTGGGTACTCTAAATTCATTTCCCGCCTCCATTTCCTGGTACTGCTTTGGGAGTCTGTCAAAGATGTGGAATACATTGGAGGACACAGTCCATTCGAGGAACAAGTTACGTGCCAACTGGTAACATTGTTTCAACTGGATGTTCCTCCAACGTATTCCACATCGCCCTCCCAGCCTGCTCCTCAGGAGAATTGACGTCTCCCTCGACAGAGGCCTTCGAGGGACATCGACCCAACGTCATCGACGCAGGACGCCCTCTGCCGAAAAAGCTTCCGAAGTGCATAGCTGTGAACATTACATGTCAAAGATGTGGAATATGTTGGAGGAACATCCAGTCGAAATAACGTTACCAGTTGGTAACTTCTCTTTCATGTTATCCTTGTTCTGGAACAGCGCCGCTTCCACACCCACTACAGACACATCCGTATGTAGGAAGAATGGTGCCGAGAAATCTGGGCAATGGAGCACGGCTTGATCAGCCAGGGCTTTCTTCACGGCTTTGAAGGCCAGTTCAGCATCCTTTAGAGTTGATGGTCCTTCCTGCCCTGGACGGCTGTAGCCCATCCGTCAATGTGGCGGCCAGGGTCGAAAAGTGTGGACTAAATAGTCTTTAATAGCCCACAAATCCCAGGACGGCCCGAATTTGCCTGGCATTGGCTGGAAAAGTCAGTCTGTTGATGGCCTTAAGTTTCTCCTGTTGAGGTCGATTTTGTTCCCTGACCCAGATATTTAGTATGTGGGAAGGCCATGGAGTTCTTCTTGGGATTGATGTTGAGGCCGACATGTTGTAGTGTTCCAAATAAGTTTCTCAGCTGGCTCAGGTGGCCCTCCCACAAGGTACTGTAGACTAGATCCTTGTATGCTCCCGTATACGCCTCAAGCCCCTGGAGAATGGAATTCATCAGCCGTTGGAAGGTCACGGGTGCCCCATGTAATCAGAATGGAAGCACTGTGAACTAGTATAGATTCATGGGTGTGGCAAAGGCTATCTTCTCCTTGTCTCCAGGTGTCACGACTCGCTCCCTTCGCTCCCGTTCCCACCACTTGGGGGCATGATTTGGGGTTTATTCCCTACTGGACCTTTCCTCCGAACCTTATGCTACAGTGCTGTGATGAATTGGGAGCGCTAAATCCCTAGTTTCCAAGCTACTTCCCTTCCGGATCCATTCCAGGTTTTTGGCAGCCAGCATGCTTCTTTAACCAAATGACTATGCTTCCCAGAATGCCTGGCCCAATGCTCCACCTCCACCCTTGCAGGACAAGGTTGGGTGGAGGATAGGTAACAGCTGTGGCTGCAGGTGCAGCAATCAGCACACCTGAGGCGTGTGCTCGTTAAGCAGCTTTAAAAGCCTCAGTCTTACTTCAGTCCAGGGCTGGTCATCGTTTGCAGTGTTCCTGTTGTGACTAGTCCCTTGTTCCTTGCCTTTGTACCTAGTTCCTTGTTCCTGTTTTCTTGTTCCTCCGCCCTGAATCTCGGATTCATGCGCTAATTGATTTCTGCTCCCTTGATTCCCTTTTTTTGTCTTCCTCTGTTTGCAGGCAGCATTTCTCAGTGCTTTCCCCTTTTTGATGCAGCCCAGTTTGTCTGTGTTCTATATTTCTTTGACTCTGTCCTTTGCTGCTGTAAACCCGTATGCCTTAGCCTTCCTCTTAGATTAGCTTCCTGTCTTTTCCTTGGAGGGGTAGGGAGAAGTTTGCATTGGTTATTTCGTTTTTCCCTGCTCCTGATCCTTACTTTCCATTGGGATCCATTCCATGTTTTCCATTGCACTTCTGCATTTATTTCCCATTTGATTATTAGGTGTGGTGTGCGGTTGTAGCTAGCTCCTGTGTGTATGCTTATGTTTTCCTCACTAATTTGTAATCACTATTCCAACTTAGGTATTTAGTTTTCCTCCCATTGCTGTTCTAGCCTTTCTGGGTCCCAGTTTCATCAACAGGATTCGTGGGCTAGCTGACATTCAAGAGGTTTATCTCGTCCTCGTGAGTACAGTTCTTTAGTTCCCTTATTTAATACCATCAAGAGTGTTAGTTCACAGATCCTGTCATTGCTTGCCCTCCACGTGGGTTTAGCGCTGTCAGTACCTGTAACAGCAATTGGGGGTAAGGCGCTTGCCGACTTTCCTCGCGGTCAGGAGCTTACTCCACATCCCTTTTCATATATTGGTTTTGTTGTCACACTCTATTTGCACTCCTGGGTTCTAGCATACATGAGTCGTTCCTGTGTGCACGTAGTTTAATTCGAAGCTATTCACTGTGTGATTTAGTGCACATTTCCCTTGCCATATTCGCTGCCTTTGTACTCGCCTGACTAATCCTGACACCAGGCCGTAGCAGAATCTGCCAATACCCCTTTGAGAGATCAATAGTCGTGAGGTACTTTGCCTGTCCGAGTTTGTCCAAGAGATCCTCAATACGTGGCATGGGGTAGGCGTCAAATTTGGAAACCTCATTCAGCTTCCTAAAGTCCATGCAGAATCTGAAGCTGCCACCCGATTTTGGTACAAGGACAATGGGCGAACACCACTGGCTGCGGAAAGGTTCAATCACCCCTATCTTCAGCATTGCTTAGATTTCCTGGTTGACGGCTTGTATTCGTGCTGCCGTAATCCGACTAGGGTTTCGGGTACTGTTTATTTCATGATGGGTTTGCAAGCTGCCGCCGGGCAAGGATGAGAAGATCTCCTTAAATTCCTGTACCAACGCATATATAGCTTTCTCCGTTCCTGCATCTGTGGTCCCGGATTGATGTGCAGGATCTCCGTCCCACTGTCATCCCATCCAAAATGCATCTCTGTAGGTGTACGGACCTCTGTACTGATGAGTGCTATTGTAGGAGTGGGCTCCACCCATTTTTTAAGAAGGTTGACTTGGTACGTTTGGACCGGGAATTTCCGGTCTTATTGACTCACTCTATATGCGACTGGTTTTACCACTTGCTCTATGGTACATGGTCCCTTCCACGAGGCTAGCATCTTGTTCTCCGAGGTGGGCAGTAGCACTAACTCCTTGTCTCCCACTTGGAAGCTCTGCATCCTTGTCCGTTTGTTGTACTGTGCCTCTTGTATCCGCTGGGCCTGTTGTGCCACCTTTTGCAGCTTTTCCACCCGTTCTGTCAACTGGTGGGCATACTCTGTGATGGTAATCTCCTGCTGTGGTTGTTCTTACCATTCCTCTCTCAGAATGTCAGTGTCCGGACAGGTCATCCGAATAATAGTTCAAAGGGAGCAAACCCAGTAGATGACTGTGGGGTGTTTCTCAGTGTCCCGAGAATCCATGGAATCAACAGGTCCCAATTCTTTTCCAAGGGTTGCAGAGGTTTCCTTAGCATTCGCTTTATCCTCTGGTTGTACCTCTCCACCAGCTCATCCGTCTGGGGACGAAATGACGAGGTCTTCAGCTGTTCGATGTGCAGCGTTTGATACACTTGCTTGAGGACGGCCGACATAAAGTTTATGCCTTGATGTTAGGATCTCGCTGGGAATCCCTACTCGTGCAATCAATGGCATTAAAACATCACAAATTTGTTGCGCTGAGATGGACCTCCACTGGAAGGCTTCAGGATACCGGGTGACGTTATCGACGATGACCAGTAAATATCGGTAACCTCGGCTGGTTGGTTCCAGGGGTCCCACGATATCCATTATTATCCGTTCGAACGGTTCTAGTATCAATGGCATGGTCTGTAATGACGCCCTTGGCACATGGTGTTTATTCATTTTCTGGCAATCTGTGCACTCTTGGCACAAGCAAGCAGCCTGGCCATGTATCGCAGGCTTAAGGGTTGCACTGGTGGAATCTAGCAAGCCAGCCCTGGCTGTTTTGGATGGGAACGAGGGATACGACAACAGTCTTAATCGATCCTTTTCCATTTTGCCTCCCCACCGCCTGTATTCCAGCACCCATTCTAACATTGGCGCAATCTGAGCTGTGCGATTCATCTCTGTATCGATGGAACCCCCAGTCCCCCATCCCTTTCGATCCCAGCCTCCCATGCCTTTCGATCCGAGAAGCGTGTGACGTGCAATCAATTCTGGGTGCTTTCTTCTGACAAATGTATTGATTCACTGTTTTCTGTAATTCGTCTAGCTCTCTGTCGGGGATAATGATTAGTAGGGCCTGGAAAATAAACTGGGTAGGACTGTCCTTTTTACTGCAGTGATTCTCCCTCATCATGCATGATGCTGCTTGTGTTTCCCATCTGTTCAGTGTGGCGTTTGTCTCTTTCCATATTTGGGGGATGTTGGCCCCCGTAAGGGTTTTGTATGATATGATGATGTGTACCCCTAGATATATAAATTCCTCGTCAACCCATTTAAAAGGAAAGGTTGATTGCATTGTTACTTGGGTTTCGGGTGCTACACCATCGTCCTACCCAGTGATTTCTGGTGATTGATGCAAAATCCTGATACCTTGTGGAATCTGGTCAGGAGCTCCACCAGGGGAGTGATTGAGTGCATGGGTTCTTCAAGAAAGCAAATGACTTTGTCGGCGTACAGTGCCACTTAGTGTGTTGCCATCATGACGCAGGCCTAGTATGAGTGGGCTATTCCAGATCATTTGTGCAAGTGGTTCCATGGGTATTACCCAAATTGTTCGTTTACAATTGTTCGAATGAACAATTGGCCGAATTTAAAGGGTCACAATTGACCTTTTCACAATTGACCATATATATATATCGTCAACCAGACGAAGCCCTTTCGGGTGAAACGCATAGTTGTTTTTTGTTCTCTCCTGAGCAACTTGTCCACTGTACTTAACAAATAAAGGACGTTTGATGGAGATCCTTTTTTGACGTGTCTGGATGACTTTTATGATTGAGGAAGAGTGCCGTCCAGGAAGCGATATTCCGCTTTCATTTTCTTTCTTTTTTGTATATATATATATATATATATATATATATATATTTCTTAGGCATGTGGAATCTGCTTAGATCACATGCTGTGCATAGGCCGACATCTAGTGGAAGCTGCAGAGTATTACAGTTTGTTTTTCGAAACTCGAAAATGGGCGTCGACACAGGGCGTGCTACTAATACTATCCCTAGTGTGACGTCCACTGTACCCAAGATCCCTCACGCATCTAGGATCCTCAGATTTTTTTTTTCCGCCATACTGGTCGGAAGCATTTTGCGGAGTCCCCTGGCCTTAGCCATACTTTTGCTAAAATATTAATTTATTTACATCCTTCCCCATCCCAACGTCGAACTTCGACACTCGATGCCAGCTGGAGAAGAAATCGACCGTCGGCTGCTGCACGACGGATTTGGGCCTCGGAAGGCCTCTGGCCTCTGGCCTCGGCCCGGGCCTTGGAAGGCCGCTGGCCTCGGCCCTACAAGTAGGGACAGTGGGGGGTTGTACATACTCTACACTCTTGGTATATAGGTACACCGTATACATTTCCTACACTTAACAGCCCGCTGCCTCAAGGTGCGTATGGAGGGTACCCCTTTTCAATTCTGCCCCAAGTGCAATCGCAAATACCCTTGGGTCGATAGGCACGCCACGTCCAATCTCTGCTTGCCAAGGGACCACCCCGAAGCGAACTGCAGAGCATGTAGTAGGTTTAAACCTAAGACACTTAAGGACCGTTCGACGAAGCGTTGGGCCCACCACGCCAGGCAAGCGGCCATGGCAGCGGAGGGCGCCTTCAGTGACGGCAGCAACGCCGTACTTTCGGACGGCGAGGGCATTACGGTGTTGAAAGACAGCCGAGCGCAAGTCCCCGACCTCGGAAGGTCGTCCAGCAGGGCGGCTATGGGGAAGACCCCCGGCGACACAAGTGCTTCACACACCACACACACTAAACACACAAAGTCCAACCGAGACTCGACGATGACGTCGAGTGCTCGGAAAGAGGCACAAACAGAACGGTCCGATTCGGTGTCCTCTGGGCGCTCTCAATCGAGATCGCCGCATGACTCCAGGCAATCATCCACTCTTGCCAAGAGTGCCTCGCTCCCTAGGCTAACAGAAGTTCGATCGTCGGAGGACGAGGACGACTTCCACCCCCAGGCCGCGCTCCAGGAGTCGGAGCCTGCAGTAAAAATCAGCGAGGCCCCATGCTCGAAGGACAGGGACCTTACCCCCGATCCTCGATGCCAGGCGTCGAAAACCTTCGGAGCCACTAAAGGACAGGGAAAACCTATTTTTCCACTCACGGGGAGGGGGAAAACAGCAGAAGAAGCAGCCTTTGCACTCTTCCACACCTGTGAAACACACCACTCCCCCTAAACAGACAGACAAGACCAGGTCCGCTGATATGTCTAAAACCAAATCTACTCAAGATAAATCCCCGAGACTTGCTGAGAGAGTCATTACCAGTTCCAAAAAATGGTCCAGTGAAGACATAGATAGGGTCATGTCAAGGATGTCTTCTTTGGCTGATTTTTACGATAAAAATCCAGACCATTTCCTTTCGTATGATCCACAAGGGGCGACACCCTCAGGCTCTAATGATCCTATCCCCCCCGAGTAAGAAGCCCCGGTTTGAACCACCGATGAGGTCTACTGATCCCTTCGAGGTACAACCATACTCAAGACCATACTCACTGTATCAAGGAGAAGCTTCCTTTGGTGAGGACCAAGATTTTGGCATGGTAGAAGAACAAACCGGGACGGGATACTATTGGGATGATGAGGACCAGGAAGAGGAAGAGGAAGACCCTGAAACCTACAGAGTAGATTCCCTGGTAGAAAACGAAGCCCTGGTTACCGACTCCCCTGTCGATAACCAACCCTTCCTAAACGAGGTTCTCGCACGTGCAGCAGAACATTTCCATATTGACACCCACGGTGTCCAGGAGGAGAGGGACTTCGCAGAGGAGTTAGTGGGAGAAAGGAGGCCTGTTGCCCAGACCATCCCGATCCTTCAGTCCATTCAGCGAAGAATAGACCCTTGCCTGGTGAACCCGAACCTCACCAGAGCAGTCAATCCTAGGGTTGAAAAACTTTTCAGGGCAGCCCAGTCTGACCCTCTCTATATAAGAGGACATCTGAAGCCAGACTCCCTAGTTGTCACTAACACTCGTAAGAGGGCTGGAACACCCTTGTCATCGTCCGAAGTTCCTCCCGACAAGGAGACCAAAAAACTATATGGTTTCGGCAGGAAAGTAGCCTCAACGTCCGCCTATCAAGCAAGGATTGCAAACTCCACCACCCTGTTGGGCAGCTACAACTGCCATCAGTGGGAGGAAGTCGCGGCACTCATAGCCTCTGCTCCTGAACCTTTAAAGGGCCAGTTAGCTCGGATTTCCGCAGAGGGGAGAGCCGTGTCTGGTTGCATTTTGAAAGAAACCTTTGACGCCGCGGACAACGCAGGCAGATTGATAGCAGAAGGCACTGTTATCAAGAGACATGCGTGGTTACGGCAGTCTGGTTTTAAGGCAGAAACCCAGGCATCATTGTTGGACAAACCGGTGGAAGCCGATCTGTTGTTTGGTAAGGCGGTCGAAGACGCACTGAAGAATTCCAAGGACGAATACGAGACACTCCAGTCCCTTGGCCAGTTAACCAATCAACCCCCTAACCAGAGAGGGAATAGTAATTTTTCGTCGCCCACGCGGCCAAAATTCCCAGAGAGGATCTAACTATTCCCAGGGGCAGGGTACACAGTGGAACAACAGCCAACAGTCTACCCGGGGTTACAGCAGGGGTAATAGGAGAGGTCGTGGTAAAGGCAGAGGCAGCCCCAGCAAGGGAGGCGGCACGCCCCCACCAAAGCAGTGACGCTCAGTTCAGGGTTCCTTCTCACGCAACCCCAGTAGGGGGACGCATTTCCAACTTCACCCAGGCTTGGGAAGGGATCACATCAGACAGATGGGTGCTGTCAACAGTATCCACAGGGTACTGTATAGAACTACTGCAGCGTCCCCGGAACCATCCTCCACGACAAAGAGTACACTCCTTAGAACATCAGAAGATTCTCCTCGAGGAGATTGCCATTCTGCTAGAAAAGGACGCGATAGAATTCGTCCCGGGACACCAGGTAAACAAGGGTATGTATTCAACTTACTTCCTTGTGCCAAAGAAAGATTTGACAATGCGCCCAGTATTGGACTTACGGCCTGCCAACAAGTATGTCAAACCCCAAAAGTTTCGTATTACTACGCTACAAGAGGTAATCCCCCCTCCTAAAAAAGGGGGATTACATGGCAACCTTGGATATGAAAGATGCCTATTTTCATATTTCCATGTTCAGAGCGCACAGAAGGTACTTGCGCTTCAAGGTGGACAGTCGACACTACCAATTCAAGGTATTGCCCTTCGGGATAGCTTCTGCACCAAGGGTATTCACCAAGGTACTGGCGGTGGCAGCTGCACACCTACACAGGGAGGCAATCCCGTTGTACCCTTATCTGGACGACTGGCTCATAACGGGGGAAACCCCAGTAATTTGCAGGACAAACATTCAAAGGACTATCGACCTCCTCCACGAGTTAGGCTTCTCAATCAACGAGAAAAAGTCAAGCCTGGTGCCAAGCACCTCCAAACAGTTCCTAGGAGCAATCTTAGATACTCAAGAGGGATTGACCTTTCCTTCAGAGGAAAGAATTCGGAATATACTACTGCAAATTCCGCATTATCAGTCCGGTCGCCAAATAACGGTACGCAAAGCAATGCGTTTTCTGGGCATGATGGCGTCATGTATTTACCTGGTCCCCCACGCGCGCCTGCACATGCGTCCCATGCAGGAATGGTTGGCGAAACAGTGGTCTCAAGCAAGTGGTCAGTGGGACGATCTAGTGGTCGTTTCGCCAACACTGGTACAAAGCCTTCACTGGTGGACAAGAGAGAATCTCGCAGAGGGGAAACCCTTTTACGATCCCGAAGTACAGGCAGTAGTCACTACCAATGCATGTCTGACGGGGTGGGGAGCTCATCATCTCCACCACACAGCTCATGGTCTCTGGTCTCCCTCAGTGGCCAAGAACCATATCAACCTGCTAGAGCTTCTGACAGTATTCAGAGCGCTTCAAGCGTTCGAGCCCCACCTACTAAACCTGTCAGTGCAAATCCGGACGGACAGCACAACAGCCATGTTCTACCTGAACAAGCAAGGAGGGACTCGTTCGCCAAATCTGTCCAAGCTTGCCCAGAAAATCTGGATATGGGCACTCAGACGGAACATCTTCCTGTCATCACAACATGTTCCAGGGGAGCTCAATTCCCTAGCGGATGCTCTGAGCAGAGACTCCCTCCCAGAGGAACACAAATGGGTTCTACACAGAGAGGTCGTAGAAGATATCTTCTCTCAGTGGGGTTTCCCCACTATAGACTTATTCGCCACAAGTGAAAACAGACAATGCCCAGGATTTGCATCCAGGTTCCCCCAACCAGACTCACAGAGGAACGCCCTGTGGATGAACTGGTCAGGAATGTTTGCGTACGCTTTTCCACCAACTCCTCATCAGGAAAGTGATGAACAAGATGAACAGAGAATCGATGACGCTCGTCCTAGTTGCTCCCATGTGGGCAAGACAACCGTGGTTCCCACACCTACGCAGGATGGCGGTGTGCAAGCCCATCAAACTTCCAGCCTTGTACAACCTACTGTCCCAGCACCAAGGTCAAACAGTGCACCAGCAACCCAACTCAATGAACCTGGCAGCATGGCTCCTGAGGTCATAGAGTTTGGACATCTCAATTTACCACAGAGGTGTATGGACATCCTAAAGGAATCTAGGAAACCAAACACAAGGCACTGTTACTTTGACAAGTGGAAGAGGTTCGTTATCTGGTGCCAGAGTAGACAAATCAACCCTGTTGATTGCACTCCTTCCACTATTGTTACATACATGCTCCACCTGCTAGATGCAGGATTGGTTTTTAACTCACTGAAAGTACACCTGGCAGCCCTGTCGGCATACACCACTTCCCATAGCAAGGTCTCGTGATGGAAAGTACCAATAGTTAAAGCCTTCATGGAAGGAGTAAAGAGACTTCACCCTCCTATTTCTAACCCACCACCAGGGTGGGACCTTAATGTGGTGCTAGCCAAGCTCATGGGACCCCCTTTCGAGCCCATGCATAAAAGCAGTCTCAAACACCTGACTTATAAAACGGCCTTCTTAGTAGCGATTACTTCTATAAGAAGGGTCAGTGAAATTCAGGCTCTGTCAGTGCATGATCCCTTCTTTACTGTCCATAAAGAGAAATTGGTTTTACGCACACACCCTAGGTTCTCGCCTAAGTTTATATCAAAATTCCATGTAAACCAGTCCATCGAGCTTCCGGCTTTCTTCCAGGACCCTCAAAGCTCGGCTGCAGTGAAACTACACACCCTAGATGTGCGTAGGGCGGTCCTCTACTATGTAAATAAAACCAGACCGCTAAGAAAAACAGGTCAGCTGTTTGTCTCCGTAGCTACAGGCAGAGAGGGGGATCGCGTCTCTAAAGGTGCCATCTCGAAGTGGATTATTAACTGTATCCAGCTGCGTTACTCACTCTCTGAAAGAACTGCCTTTCACGCCAAGAGCCCACTCTACTAGAGGCATTGGGGCCACTCTGGCTTTCATTGCAAATGTACCCCTTGACACCATTTGCAAAGCAGCTACTTGGAGCTTTATTCACACTTTTACTCAGCATTACTGCATTGACACCCATTCCAAGGCAGATACACAAGTGGGACAAGCAGTTCTAAGACACTTATTTGCTCATGACCCTTCTCGCATCCCACCTCCTTCAGGTACTGCTCGCTAATCTATGCACAGCATGTGATCTAAGCAGATTCCACAAGCCTCAGAAGGGATACATTACTCACCGTAATCGTATTTCTGATGCTTGTATCTGCTTAGATTCACATGTGACCCACCCTTCCTCCCCTATGAGAGAAGGCGCATGGTTGCTTGTAGTCTTACCTTTCTATCTATCTGCTTGGATTATCTGTACTCACGCTACTCCTCATGCTACCCCATGTCAGAAAAAATACAATCTGAGGATCCTAGACGCGTGAGGGATAGTATTACTGGCACGCCCTGTGTCGACGCCCATTTTCGAGTTTCGAAAAACAAACTGTAATACTCCGCAGCTTCCACTAGATGTCGGCCTATGCACAGCGTGTGAATCTAAGCAGATACAAGCATCAGAAATACGGTTACGGTGAGTAATGTATCATATATATTGGGGGGGGGGTTCCCCCACATATATGGTACAATTTGACCTTCACAATTCGGTCAATTGTCATTCGAACAGTTGTAAAACGAACAATTCGTATACAACCGTTCCATGGCCAGAGCAAAGATTAGGTGGGCGGGGAGGCGGGCATCCCTGTCTTGTACTCCTGCACAGTGGGATTTGGGCTGTTTTGGTGTCGTTAACCTTAACTTTTGTGGATGTTATTTGGAAGTTGGCTAGTATTAGTTTGGGAACGATAGACCCAAACCCATATGCCGGTAGAATAGCTCGTAGAAATTCCCATGACATGCTATCAAACGCTAGGTGAGCGTCGAGTGAGAGGAGCGCGAGGCCCCCCGGGGAGATGAGGTGCCAATGCTATCAAGTCTATTTCTCTTCTGATGTTGTCCTGGGTCCATCTGTTCTTTATGAACCCTGTTTGGTCTTCATTTATTATCTGGGGGAGGACCTTGTTCAGTCTATTGGCCAGGATCTTGCTGTAGAACTTGGCGTCAGTGTTTGGTAAGGCTATGGGGCGGTAGGATGTGCAGTGCTCGGGGTCCCTTGCAGGTTTCAGAATCAGGGTGGTCGTGGATTCTGCCATTGATTTGGTTATTAACCCTGATTTTGCGAAGGAGTTGAATAGATTGTTGAGCTGTGGGAAAAAGAGCCCCGCGAAGGCTTTGTAGAATCTCTTGATAAACCCATGCGGGCCAGGGGCTTTTCCTGAAGGAAGGGGTAGCGGATCGCCTGGGTGATTTCTTGGGACGTTATAGTGTTCTCTAATGTTTCTTTTATTGCTTCAGATATTTGTGAGAGTTGTGCCTGGTTTATGAAGGTCTGAATGTGGGTAATGTTCTGTTGGTGTGGGGTAGAGGAATTAATGAATAAACATATCTTCCATAACCTTTAGTTTCAAAGACTCTGATCTCCCTCTTCCCCTCTTTAGGCCTTGGGCCCAATGTAATTACGGGTTGATACCTTTCTAAGTTTTGTCGACAGTAATTTATTTGCTTTGTTGCCCTTGGAGTAATGATACTGTTTTGTCTTGAGTAACGCCTGGGCCGCTTTTCTCATCATGTGAGTTTCTAGGACCTGTCTTGCTATCCTGAGCTCTAGGAGAGTGCATTGTCCTCCTTACGTTGCGTGTGCTTTCTCTTTCTTTTGTACCACCGCTTCTAGTTCCCTCCGGCGCAGTTGTTGCATCCTACCACAGGATGTCTGCCCCATGATAACTCCTCCGAGGACTTCTTTCCCAGCGTCCCATATGTTGCATATATCCATGCCCTCTGTCGTATTTTCCTGAAAATGTGTTATTGCCCCTTCTATTGTCGCCCTGGCAGCCATGTCTGTTACCATCGCCTCATTGAATATCCAGGGGGGTCTTTGTCTTGGAGAGCCTTGTCCCAGGTCTATTTCTTGTTTTCCTGGGGAGTGGTCTGCAAGAGCTTTTGGCAAAATGTCTAATCCCTTGACCAACTGGATAAGGGTAGAAGAGATCGGGAGCATGTCTAGCCTTGAGAACCCTCCATGTACCGCAGAGAAAAAGGTGTACCTTCTCTCCCCTTGTTGCGTAAAACGCTACGTCTCTATCAGCGATGGTTCTCTCATTCATGTGGTCATGGCATAATAATTGTCGTTTTGCCGTGGGGGCCAGTGTTTTATCCATAGTCTGGGTCTACTGCACAGTTGAAGTCCCCCCTAATGCTGTCTCCTTCTATGTAGTTTTCTAGGATCTTTGTGAGTTCCTCTACGAATTCTGCCTTTTCCTCATTGGGGCCGTATATTACCCCCCAGTGTGATGTATTTTTTATTTTTATTTATTTTTTCCGGTCCCTCGGGACTGCTTTCATTAGTAGGAATCTCCCTTGTACATCTCACAGAACTTCTGTTATTTTAATGGGGTGCTTTTGCGGATCATGATGGCTACTCACCGTTTTTTTTAAGCCACTAGTCGCAAAATATGTTCTGGGGTACGCTCTACTTTTGACACTTTTTTCATCCTTTTTTAAGAGATGGGTTTCCTGTAGGAATGCAATGTCCGTCTCCAGGGAGGAGAGCCTTTGCAATATGGCCTTTCTTTTCACTGGTTTAGGCCCGCACGTTTAGGATTTTGCATTTCATTTCACTGCTCACTGCCGTGGGATATGTAATGTTGCTATTCTTTTATCCTGCCCATCTGGGGTTTGAGAAGGGCTTCTTTTCAAAACACCTGAAGGACCTAGTATTTGGGACTCTGTGTATATTCTGTACACCTGGAACCAAGAGAGAACAAAAGGAGAAGGTGAAAATAAAAATAAAACTGCTCTGAACTAGGAAACTGTGGTTTTCTTCTAACAGTCTTAATTTCCTGCAATGGTAAAGACCAGTTTTTTGTCATTCATGATGACAAGTGGTTGGGTGCCAGCCCCCCCTCCTCCCCCTCAGAGTTGTTTTCTATGTTAAAGTGTGTGTAATTTCTCACCTTTCGAGGCAAACTACCTCCCTTTGCGGCATGGAAACTGGTCAGGCCGGTTGGTTTGCAGCTCTTTTCGTGTTGGGCTCGTCTTAGTCATTCGCCTTCTCCCGTAGTTATGTCTGGCATTTTCATCCTTCTCGCTTTCCTTGCATTGCTCTTGGTGGTCCACTCTGGAGAGCAGCATTGTTCCAATGTGTTTGAATCTCCTGGGGACCCGTTCATCAATTCCGCCGCTTCCTCTTCGGATCCGATTGTGTATCTTTGATTCTGGACTTCGAATAACAGTTTGCAGGGGAATCCCCACCTGTAGCTGATCTTCTGCTTTTTTAGCCACGTGTAGTTTGCGCCTATTCGCTAGCGTCCGAGGTGCTAAGCCTTGAAACAGCGAGATGTGAACTTCTCGGTACCGTACTGCTTCTTTCTTTCAAGCTTCCACCATTATCGGTTCCTTCTGATGGAAGAAGTGTACCCTGGACAGTACATCCGGTAAGGGGTTGCAGCGTTGTTGCATTGTCGTATTGTTGTATAGACTCTGTGTCTCCTGTCCCATTCCATCGCCTAAGAGTCTGGCAGGTCTAGGAGCATCCGGAACATGTACTGCACATAGCTAGTTATTTCTTGATCTGGTATTTTCCCTGGAATTCCTCCAATCCTGATGTTATTTCTCTGGGCTCTATTTTCAGGGTCTTCCTCCGTCCATGTCGTTTCAAGTTGCTCCTCTATGCCCAGCATCCTGTGGTTGAGCTCCGCTTGTTCTTGGGCCTGTTCTCACAGTGTGTTGTCGACCTCATTCAGTCTTGTTTCTAGTCCCATCACGTGGGAGTTCAGCTCTGCAACTCTTTTGACCATTGCTACTTTGGTGTCTTTGATCTCCTTCGTCAAGTCCTGTTTCAGCGTCGCAAGCATTTGCGTAAGGTCCTCTTTGGTAAATAAGGACTGAGTGCTTGACCCCTGTGGTATTGAGTGGATATCTGTGTTTCTTTAGCGTTCATTTCCATCTCTTTCGCCTTCTCTTTTATCCCCAGTAGTGCTTGGATGTCTCCTGCACCTGCTTTCGGTTTTGCTCCTCTTTTTGACATCTTTTCTTCAGAGTCTTTCTTGCTTATATCCTTTAGAGTTGTTACTTTTACTTTTCATGGTGGGCCTCCACGGTTCAGTAGGGTTTAGGATATGATTTAGTGGTGTTCCACAGCATAGGCTGATCTGCCCTGAGAGGATTAAAGTGTGTAGCCTGTTCTGCTGTCTGCCAACCTCCTTTCTGTTAGTGCGCAGGTGTTGCGCCTTAATGGCTTCTCTGGGTTTTGGCTTGCAATCGCTGTCTGTTGTTGGGTTGGTGTTGCCACTCCTTACACTGTGTCTTTGTTGAGCTTCCCCTGCTAGGACCATCCAGCTAATATACTCTTTGCGCATCAGCTATGGAGCTGTCTATGGGAACGAGTAGCGTGTTATGCGTTCCTCCACCCGTCGTTAGTGCATAGGGTTTGGGTGATTTCTCAGCCTTTATCTGGGTCCCTCTGTCGTGTGGTTCCTGTCTTCGCATCTCCTCTGTTGTCCGTTTATATCCCCGCATCCCTGTCCCTCATGTCAGTGTTCTGCAGGTGCAAAGCTCAGGCTTTCTGTCTGTGTGTTATAATATTCTTAGTGGGGAGGCCTCTGGTGTACAGTGAGTTACTGGAGATTGTGCTCTGCTGCTCTATGCCCCGTGCCGTGTGGTGCGAGGGTTGGATGGCTCCTCACCTTGGTCTCGGGCTGTGCGATGCTCCACCTCCACTCCGTCGCAGTGCTTTATGAGAGCGGGTCTGGGGCCACGGACAGCTTCTCACGGTGCTTTTGGCCCTTTTCTTGCTGTCTTTGGTGTCTCCATGTCCGGCCGCCGTGATCCGCTCAGTTGTAGTCAGGGAGATTGAGACTGCTGCGTGGCATGGTTATCTCGCTGCTCCGCCATCTTCTTCCAGGTTGCCGTTCTCTGGCGTCCCATGGGTTTCAGGCTTCGTTCTTTTGCGCGCTGTTGCTCCTTTCATTCTGGTGCAATCTCCTGCACTTTGGGGCTGGTTGGCTTCAGCTTTCCATGTTTCTTTGCCATAATTTTCTGGGGGTGGGGAGGAGGTGAGGGAGAAGATGACTTAGGCGGCCATTTCTTCTGCGCCCCCTGGTGGTCTCCCCTGATATGTATTTCTGCAGGAGGGTGGCTGGTACCTGGGCTTGCCTCCTGGCATTGGTTGCCTCCATTAACTCTTTGCTGCATCTGCAATTCCTGGTGACAGGTCTGTTGATCAGCCTGAGCCTGTTGACTCTGTACTTGTAGTGCTGCTGTAGTTGGTGTTGACCCTCGCCCAAGGTTTTTAATAAGGGCCCCATGGCGTTCTCTTCCCAATCCCACCGCCATCACCGGCTGGGATTGGCCAAGAGAAACACGAACACCGAGAACATTTGAACTCAAGTTTATTTTGTTGTAGAGCTCAAAATAAAAACAGTTAATTACCTATCAGTTCAGGCTGGGGTGGTGGTTAACTCACCGGGACACCCGGCTCCTTGGCTCTTCTCGTGTTTAATGTGAAGTTCGATATGGCCGTCCTAGACTCTTCGGGTCTGGGTAGACCTCCCTCATTGGCTGCGTTCTGCGTGCTCAGCTCCTTCGCGTTCTCTCGGGTCCCTGGTACGCCGGCGAGCACACCCCGCTCCACTCCCTGTTTGGCACTGATGACCCACACAGATATGCAATATCAACAAAAAAAACATTGTCTCTCGGTGGCGGGGTTCGCATCAGCTACTGCTCGGCGGCCAGGGCCATCCTGCTCCGGTCGTTCCGTGGCTGCCTCCCAGACTCCGACCTTAGTTCCTTTTTAATATGCCCACGCAAACGCCTCTTTGCTGGCAGCAGTCTCTGGTTCCCTCTCACGGTTTTCCTCCTCCAGCTTCCTCGCCATCGTACCTCTCGGCCCTCCTCCTGAACACAAAAGAAAGCCGTCTTTTTATTAGGCTCTCCGTCTCACACCCGTCCCGGCACCTGTTCCTACAGCTGTTCCTCGTATCGCCCTTCTACGGCTGCCGGTTCGCCCCTCATTACCCTATATCCTCTTCAACTGCTGTCCTGCTGCTGTGCTCTCTGACGTCCCTGGAAGTTCCCTGCATGCACCTTTTCCTTCACAGGGTCATGTTAAAATTTCCCGGCTCTGTTATTTCTTCTCCACCAACTAGACCGTTGCATATAAATACTCGGCCGCAGTAATCACTCTGCTGATCTTCCTCACGTCAGTGGCTAGTATGTGATCTCTACTGGGATTGTGGGAGGAGATAAAAGTAGCTTTTCTAAAAGGTTGACAGGGACATGACAATATGCCTTTATGGTTTGGGGGATTGAAGGAACATCCTTAGAAGGGAAGGGGGTGTATATGGTTTCCCCCAATGATGTCCCCTCATCTCTGAGGGTCACCCCCGCTGCCCCCCAGGCAGTCCTCCCTCATATAGCTGCCCCCGGAGTCAGGTAGCGGCTGCCGTCCCCTGGCCACATGGGCAAGAGGCTACCTCAGGGAAATGAATGATTACACCATCTGATTCATTACAGGTTGTACCTTTCAAATGCGCAAGTGCCACTCTGTCCCCTTCCTCTCGCGCCAAGGTTTCCTTTCCCCGTCTCTCACTGACCATGTACTCTCTTACCTCTTCTCACCTCCTTCCAACTCCACCCCTCCTATCTTAGTACTTCCTCTTTCCGACCCTCGGGTGTGTCTGTGTCTGGCCCTGTCTCGCCCGATGCTACACTCTCCACACTAGTACTACTCCACCCGACCTCTACAGTCGCACCCTCTTTTCACTCACAACCACTTTCCTCTCAATCTCTACACTGCCTCCAATACTTTTATACACTTATCTTGTGCACATACTCGCAACACAGAACCTCTTGGTCTCACCAACCAATACCTCACCTTTTCTCAAAACGCTTCCACATTCCAGTACACCCTCCTTCCTCCGTCTGGAAAATTGGTCTTTCTCATCCTCCTCTGACCTCAACAGCACAACCCGTACCTTCTTGTTTCATGTCCCCATTCTTAGCTTCCCTCTGCTTCTTTCATTGGACTTCTTGCCCTAGCCCATCTTGTCCTGAGTTCCCCTCCCGGGAGGTGTTCCAATGGTCACAATTTGCAAATGGGGGCCGGGGGGGGGCTAAACCTGCCCCTTTCTTCTTTTCGGGAACACTGTGCTGCAACAATGGTGGTCCGCATTGGCTAGTTCCCCAGTTCGTGTCAGAGGCCCGCTTTGCACCTGAATCCATGGCAAGTACCTGTCCATAATGAATCTTTCATGACACGCTTAATCTCGGAAACCGCTCTCTATGTATGGGGCCAGGATTCAAACCTGTGTTGCTCTGCATGGTCTTGCTTCCAAGACAAACTCGTTGCCCATGGGCTCTCCTTCCAGTCATAATTTGAGGTAGGGCTGCTGTAGCTGTTGAGCAAGGCGTGGACCAGTTTGGCAAAGCCGCGTGTGGTATCTCTGGTGACGGCATGTGTTTTCCGACCTGTCCTTCAGTGGTTCTCTCTCCTTCTGCTGACCCCTTGCAGCCTGGTGACTGGAGTTGTCAGATAGCAAGCGCTGGTGGGTTATCTTGCGGGTGGTCGTCTTGATATGTTCTAATGGGCTAGCATCGTTGTCAGGAGGTATGGGTTGGTCCAAAGTGTACTGTTAAGATGCATACAGGCACGTGGGAGAGGAGAGACTGTGGGGCGGGGGAAGGAACTGGGGCCCTCTCAATTGCCTTCTTCCCCCTCTGGGGTAGCAATAGCTCTGGCTTTCACCCTGGTAGGCCTCCCACCACAAGCTGGGCGGGGGGGGGGGTGGAGTTCCCATCCCCTCTTGACCTGGTCAGATTACGTGTGCGCTGTATGAAATGTAAGTATGCAGCCACCAGGCTCAAGAATTTAGACCCCAGAGAAGAGTGCTATACATCGGGCTACTCCACCATGGAGCCGGCCAGGGTGGCTGTTTTATTTATTTCATTTGTACAGCACCCAGACCCGGAGGTATCACAGTGCTTGTGCAGTTGGAAGGCAACAGAACATAACAGCACAAAAAATATTGATAAGGTAAATGTAGGTTAGGATAGGAAGACCGGCTAAGTTGGGCATATTTGTTAAATAGCCAGGTTTTTAAGAGTTTTTTGAAAACAATGAGTGAATGCTCATTTCTCATGTGATCAGAAAGCTTGTTGCAGGGAGTGGGAGTGGTCCCGCAGAAACTGGATCCCCCTGCCTGATTGCTTTGGAATCTGGGCATGCATAGTGATCGGCTTGGTGAGGAGCAGAGGCATCGAGTCACTGGCTTTTCAGTAATGCGTGGGATGTGGCACGAAGTGGCGTTCAGGTGGAGACATCGGTGGGCAAGAACCAACGTTTTAAAGTCCATTTGAGCTTTCATTGAAAGCCAGCGTACTTACCTTCTTGATGCTGTGATGTGGTTGTGAGTTTAAGGCCAAGAGCTGCCCATCGTGCTTTGTTTTGTTGGACCAAACGTTTCGCCAGATTCTTTGAGGAAGTGCCGGTGAACAGCGCATTGCAGTAATCAAGCTTACTGCAATGATGGCACATGCACACGCAAGGGTGAGGCAGTTTTCGGGTGAGATTAATTTTTCTGCTCATGAAAATGAGTTTGGCCGTGTAGGCTGTGGAGGAGGCTAGAGCATTGATATGGTGGGACATGTTCAGTTTAGCGTCAAGAGATACGCCCAGTGTCTTTACATGTTTCGAGACCTGAATGGTCTCCCGTGGTCTTAATGCCCTACATGATTCAATGGGGGCAAAGGGCAACAAAACCGGTATGCAGCCCCAGCCTCACACCCTGACCAAGAGGACAATAAAGGCGTAAGAGGGAAAGTTGAGAGACCTGTGCAATTGGAAGGTACCACTTTCTGTGATCATTATTCTTGTCGGACTCCAGGTTTGGATCCACTTGGAATTACAGAGTAGTAGTAAGAGAGATCGGACGATTGCTTTAAGGACTCCCCTGCCAGATTGTAGACCGTTGGAGTAACTGATCTCTAGTAACCACCTTGGGATTTCGGAAAGTCTCGACTGGGAAGGAGGGATATGTTGGGAAAACTACAGGGGGATGGCCCGTAGTTGATCTGTCTTTGGGAGTTGGCATGTGTTGGGAAAGACTTTCCTTTCGCTGCTTTCCTCCCACAGACTTCTATGGGACACCCTTTCCTTTTGCTTTTTCTCTTGATTTGACTTTTTCGAGGCTAGTAAAGCCTTCCTCTCCTTCGTCATTTTGCTCATTCTTATGAGGAAACCGATCAGTCCAAAAGACTATCGGTACTGGTAGATCATGTCTTTGTGAATTTCTGGTATCGTTTGTTTATTTATTTGTAATACGCGCCAGACCCAAGGGGTATCGGAGCGCAAAAGAGCAGGAAGAAACGCTAATATTTCAGCTTGTAGTTACACAGGTTAAAGAGGATATGTACGGGGATTTACAGGAGAATTGTTATAAATGCACACACATCCCTTAAAGTGAAGTGAAGGGTACTGTTTACCCTAGTATCTTTTTCTGTAATGGCTTTTTGGTTACTTTTGCAGTGTGCCTATGAAGAGTTGGTGGCAGCAGATATTGTTTTTGTAATTTCACTCGTGCACCTTAGCGCTTACCAGACATTTCTACTAAAGGGAGAGGGGGGGGGCTAGAACCCTAAGAGTGCCATGCCACGAGGGTTTTGCCTGTCCTCTATGGCCTTCTTGCTGCTGTCTCTGGTGTGGAATTGCCATGCATGGCAATCCCTTTCTTGGGAAACCTTCTGCTTGCCCTGGCTAAAGGCGGTTTGTGTGTGAGCCTGGATGTGGGGGCGGGGACTGTCTGCTCCCAGGTCACATCCAGGTGCCTGACTGTTGTGGCCAGTGGCTATCCATGATTGGATACCCACTGCCAGTTAAATAGTGCAGATCCTTGCCATTGGTTGGCTTGCGTGGGCTCCCAGCCTGAATCTTAAGTAAAAGGAGGACTCCTGCAGCCATTCGACAGATCGTTGGAGCCAAGACGCTTACAAAGATGTGCAGCCCACTGACGCCCCCCTGCAGCTGAACCGCATCGACTCTAGTGCTGTACCAGTGAAGCCCTGCTCCTCAGTCCTGGTCTCAAGAAGGCCCTTGTCTGTGTCCCTGGAACAATCCGTGGACTTGCCTGTGCTCTCCTGGGCTACCACGCTGTGCTGTCGTTACGAGTGGATCCTTGGAACTTGGTGGATCTTCAACTTGTACCACAAGACCTATGCGCCTGTTTTTTCAGCCTTCTTCAAAAGAATCTGGGTGGGCCTGCTCTTTGCTCGTCCATTATAGTTCACCTGTCGCCACCTGATTGTGGTGTCGTCATCCCTCCCTGGAGGTGTCCTGAGGGCCTCTGCTCCGCAGAAGTCTTCATCTTTTTTTCGTTTAGGTGTTCTGCTGAAAGGTGTCTGGATCCAAATCCTAAACACTCCTACCGACCAAAACTAAATCCCATGTCCAAAAGTGACCTGCGACCCCTCAGCCTTCCTCGATGGACCAAGCGCAGAAGAATGTGTCCCCAGCTTAATCTGGAACCTCAGCAGTGTGGTTACTGGAGAAATCAGAGTTTGGGTTTGGGTTTGGGGGTGGTGGTAAGGGGAGGGGCTTAGTTAACCTTTCTGTTCTGTTCCTCCGACCCCCCCACACCCTGCTCATGTTCTCTGTTGGGTTACAGTCTCTAAATCTGTCTCTTGTGACTTTGGACGGTCGAGACCTGATGAAGGATCCCTTCGTAGGCCTAGCCTAGTGTCTGGGATTGAGTGAATGTGCGTACCTGAACTTTACTTAACTTTTACTCTTTTTAAAAACTCCTGTCCAGTGGCATTGTCATCTCTTAATAAAGCCACCTGTGAAGTGTAACTTGGCAAGCGATGACCTTTGAGCACAAAGCTGCAAACCCTTTTAGGGTTGGACTTTATAAGAGCTAGGAAAGCTGTTCTTTGGTTGCTCTGAAGTGTCTTTACTAATTCCTCTGCATTTGGGTACTTGCCTGTGGCGCTGCTCTAAGGGGGTTTAGTTGCTTGGTGTTATTTTAAAGTCCTAACAAATCTTTGTGTATTCTTGTACTTGCCTGTGTAACTGGAATTCTTGGTGTTCTGTGTGGACTCAGTGTAGCACTAGACCGCTCGCCCATCCCTCCCGAGTCTAAGCCTTGCCGCTCTGCTGCCTACCTTGATTGGGGTTGGCTAGACGTCCGTGTCTCCCTGGTCACCATAATAGCGGGGCTTCACAGAATCCTCCCCCAGGGTTGATTTTGGAAATACATCTCAAGCATGAGGCCATGTGATGCGCTCTTTTCTGGAGCGTAGCAGGGTATTGGTACCGCAAAATATGTTTATATTGCTGGAAAAGGTAGTTCTCAAGTAGTACATGGCTTGCTGCGCATGTTCTCGTGTATTCTGTTTCAGACCCTGGAATAAATGGGTGATTGGGGGATTAGTGTTCACGCAGTGTACATCGTTTACAGTGTGGGTAATTGGGACATCAAGGTGTGTTGCAACCACAATGCCACACTGCATGGTGCAGAGATGAAAGGCATTTTGTGTGACTTGTGGCAGGCTGTGTAAGCAGCATCCTGCGTTGGCATTGTCTGCATGTTCCTTTACTTTTTTCAGCTCTGGTAATAAATTGCTTGATTCCTGCACTTCCGCTTGCTTGCAAGTTGCATTCTTTATGGGGACAATGCAAATTCATGCCTATAAATGCAATCAACGGCAGAAACCACTATTGTTTGCTTTGCCAGTGCTTGTTTGAAATTCAGTCAGGAGTTGGAACTCTGCTTCTTTTTAGTTTAACGAGCAGCAGATGAAATAGCTTTCCCTGTGTGTGGGAAGCCACGTGCTGAAAAACATTTTAGGGATAAGGCGGACCTGTCGCTGTTCCTTTCACTGCATCCAAAATCCAGCTTTACAAGTGTTCTTGAGTTTCACAGTGAGTGCCTTATACACGAGTCGTCCAGATTTGAGAAACAGAGGTGTGCCTCTGGATTGGTGTTGACAGGGATAGCAAGGATGATTGCAATGCGCACTCGGTCACTTGCAAGTCTACCTCAAGCCATCACTGGGTATTTTTGCCATAATCATGTCTGTTTAATAAGTACAATGGCTCGTCATTGGTGTGAAAGATGGCGTCCTTCTGTAATACTCTTGAGGAAAGGGGGGCAACCAAGGGCTGTGTATGTCACCTGGATACATCCCTGCCCTGGTGCAGGATCATTTCATAGTGTTGTTATTACCACCTCTCCGTTGAAGGTGCTCTTATAAATCCAGTGGAGATTAGCCCTGCTCTTCCACTTGAGGATTCATAGGACAGTGTGATGAAAGGAGAGCTATTATTTATCATCCCTCAACCGTGTTGCTCACCCTCGTTACATGATCAGCTCACCCTCAAGAAATCACCCATTTCAACCATTTGCTGTTCACTCCTAATCAGAGGAGCTGTTCTTACTTTTCTCTCTGCCGAACCCCGCAGGTACCGACTTCACTTCGAGAAGGAGAGCCGGGAAGAGATTGAGCGGCGGAAGAAGCTTGCCCGGGAGAAGATTGTAGAACCTGTCCCGGAGACTGAGCTGGAGGTGGATATTGATGAGATTTACAAGCCGGGGTCTGGTGAGTAACATCTCGTGTGGCTTCTGATTTCTTTCAAAGCCCCCTTCCACTCCTGCCCTCCTCTCACTGGCCACACTGCACCCCTCTCACCACTAATCCCAACATTGCCTGTGGCCGCTCAAGGCCTCCAGCTCATTTCAGTGGACTCGTCTCCCACAGACGTTTGGATTACTAAAGTGATAACTAGAGGTGAGCCATCTGGTCCCCTCCACCGCCTCCTAATTCTTTGTTTCTCTTAGAACAGGATACACAGTTGGGTTGTAGCACTATATGAAAACCTTGTGTAACTGCACAACAAGTGCTTTTCTACCCAGTCCTCTTTCCTCCAGACTTGTGGGATGTCTGGCGCCATTTGCTTTGAGGCAGAGCGAACGTTTTTGCCCAGCCTTAGAGTTCTTGCATTGGGAATGTCCATGTGTGCCTGACCCCAACTGGAGCCATGGTAATATTGTACTCTCAATACTCCTGCTGACTTCTAAATCCTAGTCCTTTCTCTCTGGCGGGAAGATGGCCATATGTTTGACTAGTTTCCTGTGGGTATGAACTTTTACAGTGCTTTGTTGTTGCAGGCTTTCATATTGAGGCCGCAAGTACGTCTAATGCTGGCGCTGTAGCCAATGTTTTTCCTGATGTTACCTTCACAGATTGTGCCTAAAGTGCTTCAGTGCCCCAGTGACCTCCAATCTTTGTGTGGGTCTCTGCAAGCGCGGGCTGTAAAGAATATTAGTACCCAGCGAGGGTCAATCAGAACGTAACAAACATTCTGAGTGTCCCTCGCCAGGGCTTTACCCGACCGGGAATCCCTCGGCCGGGATTCCTTTGCCATTGTTCAGCCAATGAGGAGGCTTGAAACGGGGCCATTCCTGCTTGAGCCTCCACACGTCTGGTGGCTCCCATCCTCCCCCGCCGGGGAATCGGGTAAGTGTTTGTTTTTTTTTTTTTTTTTTTCTTCCTCCTCCTTTCCCCTTCCCCTGCAAACAATCCTCTCCCCGCCCTCCCAACCCCACTTACTTTCTTATTTCTCCTTTTTCGGGAGCGAACGCGCTGGGAACACTTCTGTTCCCAGCGCATCTGCTCCCGATGACTGCCCTGGAAAGGGAAAACTGACTGTTTTCCCTTCATCGGCAGCCATTTTCTTAGAATTTTTTTTTTTCTGTACCGAAACGCTGCAGCGTTTGGGGACAGAAAAAATGCTATTAGTACCCCGGTCTTGCGTGCCGGGGTACTAATAGCAATAAGCCCCTCACTGTGGGGCATTCCCGAGTCAGGTAATGCCCCCGCAGCTCAGGGCTTATTGCATCAGTGTTTGTGTTCCACCCCTGTTTAACATTCGACAGTGTTAGGAAAGATCTTGCTTTTGGCAACTTTCCCTCCATATTTCCTATGGACCCCAATAATTTTGCTTTGTTTTTGACTTTTTGAAGAAATCAAGTTTACAGCTTCATTGGCTTGCCCTTTTACTTATTTGTAATGGGGCAACTGACCAGTCCTTCAGACTTTGTTTATTGGGAAACTGTTTCCCCTTTTATTTTTCACATTTATGTAACTTTTTAACATTGCACACAGCTCCTTACAGTGCAGTGGGAATACTTTTATATCACCCTTGCTTTTTCACTTGGGAGTTTTGGTTACTTTTATATGTGTCTAAAGACATACTGGTGGCAGCAGATACATTTGTGCCATTGTGGCATTATTTTGAGTTTGCATATAGCCGTATGGTTCCTAAATGTGGCTAGAGCCCTAAAATAGCCGTGCAATGAGATTTCTGCTTGATCTTTGGTAATATTGTAGTTTGGCCTTCTTCCTGCCTTTCAGGCCAGGAAATCCCATATACGGTCATTTTTACTCACTTCTGTTCTGGCCGGGTCTCAGGAAGACGAGCCTTTGGTCGATCAGATGGAAGAAGCAGAACAGCCGATCCTCAGGACTCCACTCGTAAGCCGGGGTTCACCTAGAACCCAGGCCTCCTCAACTTGAGGACGACTTTCTTATGATACGCCCCTCTGCTGGTAAGTGTTAAGTCAGAGGAGTAAATCACACCATAAAGCGGGGAACACGCGCACTGCTACACCAAGCTGTAAGAGAAATAACAGATTAAAGGAAATTGCGGAAAAAGAACAAACCGAGCGTGCTCCCAAAGCCTTCCCAGTAATGCTGAATTGGAATGTATTGGAACACAGAGTTTGGACCTAGGAAAAACCAAGGATAAGCATTAGACCGCTTAATTCTAATGGTGCTATAGAAGAACCAGGGTAAGCGGGCAGCAATGCTTACCACTGCGGGTATGAGCAAAGTAATGAATAATACCAGAGTTAAGGAACAACGACGTGGAGAAAATAACTAACAGGAAGTTAGTATATGTAACTGCCCCGAGCGACACGAGGGTCGCGCTATTGCCGGGTTGGTCCACTAATCTGCAGAGCGTTTGTACGTGCACGTTCGGTTAGTTAGGATCTGAGAATTTAATGTCCCCTCCTGCAGTCCAAAGGGTAGGTATGATGATTGTGATGTTGGATGGCAGTTGACCAAGTACCAGGAAGACGTGACTTGGGCATGGTGTATTTTCTTTACTATATGGGACAGAAACAAGGAATCTAAGTTTACATAACCCCCAGTAAAGAAGGGCGTACTGAGTTGGTCCAGAGTACTTTATTACACCTGTTTGCCCCAGGGAATGCTCACTTTATGCTGTCCGTGGCGGATGGTAGAAATTGGCAGGAACACCAAGTACGCTAACCAGAACGGAATCCGCTTTAAAGCAGTCGGCACCGGCTGAGCAAGGAAGAGGCTCACGTAGGAAGTCTGTATACAATGAGTCGGCAACAGGAATTTCAAAACAGCTGGAGGATGCAGAAGTGAGTCTGTGAAACGGTCAGAGTTCGATTGGGAATACAAAGATTGCCTGAGTGGAATGAAAGTAATGCTACAATTAGAAGCAGTGTTCAAACCGTGAACACAGTTTTAATGTTTAGTGTAGGGGGTGTAGCCTTTGCGGCCGCTTCACTGGCGAAGTCAGCTGAATCGTCAGGTGACGCCGCACATGCTCTTGCCGCAGGGAAGCTAGCGTTAGTCGCCATGGCAACTTCCAATGGTGCCATACCGGCGCAGCCAAGCCACAGGAATACACTAGCCTCAGACCTTGATTTGAGTCACAGTGCAGACTTGTGATTCTAGCCACTGAACCCTATACCTACTGCATTTCGAACCTAGATGCTTGTGTATTCTAGCCTCAGACCTTGATTCTAGTCACTGTCACACCCACAGTCACCACCAAGTCACCTCTTAGCTGACCCACTCCCATGCTGACTCCCTACACCAAGCTCGGCAATTAGTCGCTGCTCTACCTACCGAACCAGCATTCAGATAACTCACACCGGCCAGATCGACCGACCACTTAACACAGAATTACCATGCTCCTGCCCTCTCTTACAGACCTCTCCCAACTCCCACACCTTGCTACAAGCCTCCTCCTCACCATGGCTCTCGCTTCCATTGCCTTATGCGCCCCTGAGGATAGAAATATGAGATTGAGGGCTAGACTATCCCACCACCACAAACCCTCATCCCACATAAACTTCAGAGGTTATATTGACTTATTTAACAAACGCACACAATACCCCAACCCTACTCTCCCGCTACCACCAGCCTGACAACTAACCAGACAACCATACAAGGAAGAACCCCAACGAAAAACGTCAAACTCGATACCACCTTATCCACCAGCACCTTAGCACTAATGGGGCCCCTCATCAATGCTAGATCTTTGGTAGCTCATGCCACAGATTTCAGACACCTTAATTAACGAAAACCTGGACATACTGGTCGTGACAGAAACCTGGCTCCACGAAGCTGCAGGCCCTAAGATCATGCTAGCAGTACAAGAGAACTACAAAATATTAATTGCTGACAGACCCACTTCCAGAGGAGGTGGCCTTGCCATTATTCATAAATCTAACTTACCAATTAGGCTAACCACCCCCTTGCCATACCAGTCCTGTGAACTCTTGACTGCCAAACTCCAACTTTCTTGCAACCGGACCCTTACTATCCACGCAATCTACAGACCACCTGGACCTCTAGGATCCTTCGAGGATGTACTCACCGGCATCCTGTCCAACAACACCAAAGACCACGCACAAACCTTCTACTGGGTGACTTCAACCTCGGCTTCAATGACCAGACCGATAAACATGCCCTCAGCATAACCTCTCTACTAAAAGACCATGGCCTGACACAAAAAGTCATTACCCCCACACACTCCAAAGGAAGGACTTTAGATTGGATTGCTGACCTGAACTGCAACATCAGCATCACTAACATAACACCTCAATCTTGGACAGATCACCATCTCATCACATTCTCTCCCACACTTGATCTTACCCATCCCAAACCCATAATCGTGGCCCTGCCACTCGCCACCAGGTGCAAAAAAGATATCACGGCAGAACTTCTTCTACCTGACCTTCTCCCCACCCTTGACAACCTAGACAACAACGCTGACCCCACCTTACTCGTGGAAGTCTACAATAGTACGGTAACCAAAGCACTGGATACCATCGCCCGCTCAAAACCCGAAAAAGATGACAACTCTCATCTGAACAACTGGTTCACACCTCAACTGAAAGAATTAAGAACTCAGAAAAGAAAGTTGCAATTAATCTGGTGCCACCGAGGCGAACACAACTAAGCTTACCAATCACTCCAAACTGTATAAAAAGGAAATCATTAGCACCAAAAAGAACACCTATAATGACAGGATAATTAAAGCCAAATCCGACACCAAGGAACTATTCTCTATCCTCCGTGAAATGGAATCACCCATACCTCAGACCGACAATACAAAACAGCCTCGCAGGTAAAATCAGCTCTCTCCAAACTGAAATTGCCAATAGAAAAGCCTCCTTACCCTCACCTTCTGACCCATCTCTGGCGACCAGGGCCCCACAATCGCCTCTCAACCCAGCCCAAAGTACCCCCAAGCCGTTCACCTTCAAACAAATAACTATACTAGAGACTGTAAAAATCATACTCTCGCTAAAACCCTCCAACTGTAAAGGAGACAACTGTCCACCCCAAATTATCAAGGATGCAGCCAGAGACTTGGCCCACTTCATCTCCAAGCTCATCAACGCCTCCTTCAGGTCAAACCTTGTACCCAACAACCTCAAACAATCCTGGGTACTCCCCCCTGCTCAAAAAACAAACTCTTGACCCCGCCATACCGACCAACTACAGACCCATTACCACCGTCCCCTTCCTACTAAAAATTATCGACCGAGTAGCTTACCTGCAAATTCAGGACTACTTGGAAACCAACCATCTATTAGGCTCACGCCAATCGGGCTTCCGCCCCCTTCATGGTACTGAAACAGCCTTGATTGACCTCAAGACCAAAATTGACAAGCTGAAGGACAATGGAAAATCACCTATGCTGCTCCTCCTTGACCTATCGGCGGCCTTTGACTTGGTAGATCATGCAGTCCTATGCAATAGGCTAAGCTCAGCCGCCCTTTTCTCAAGTGACGCCATAGCCTGGGTGCAATCCTTCCTTGCAAACCGTACAATGAGTCTTCTCCCCCTTCGCAGCTGCTGACCCAATTCAAGTCTCTTGCAGCGTCCCCCAAGGATCCTGCGTATCTCCCACGATGTACAACATCTTAACCAAGCCCTTATTCGACAAGTTGGACAGACTGGGTGTCATCTACACAAATTATGCAGATGACACTCGGATCCTCATCCCCCTTTCGGGCAACTATGCGGAAGATTCGGCCTTGGTAAACAAGATTTCTGATGTTTGTTAATCTGCTTAGAATCACATGCTGTGCATAGGTCCGACATCCAGTGGTCACTGCGGAGTATTGCATTTTGTTTTTCGTAGTCGAAAAGGGGACGTCGACAAGGCGTGTCTGTAACACTATCCCTATAGTGACGTGCGTTGTACCCACAATCCCTCACGCGTCGAGGTCCCTCAGATTGTTTTTTTCCGCCCAGTTTCTGGTCGCCTTTCGCGGAGCTCCTAGAGAGACATTGCTATACTTACCACGGACCTCGGTCCTTTTGTCATAACTTAATATACTGGTAACGATCCCTCCCCCTCGACGTTAGCTGTGAAGCTGTTTCTCCGCCGAACTATTTTCGACGGAGAGGAAGAGCGGAGGAGATCCTTCGGCGCTGCCGAACACGTGGCCTGGCCTCGACGGCCAACTTACAGTAGGGAGAGTGGGGGTTAGAACTTTGTCTCTTCTCTTTGAGAATGTCTTTCTTTCTCCCTTTTCTTTCCCTTGGGGTTGTTATCGCCAGCTATTATTGCCTCAGCTATGGAGAGGACACCATTTAAGTTTTGCCCACGCTGCAGGGGCAAATATACTTGGAAAGATAAGCACAAGCTCTGTAATCGTTGCTTACCCCTCGATCACATAGAGAACAGCTGCGCAGCCTGCAAGCTCTTAAAACCCAGGACTCTTAAAGAACGTAGGGTTAAGAGGTGGGCAGACTACGCGATGTCGAAGTCAGTTTCCTCACCCGCTGCCGCTGTTACTGAAAGTGACGAGGAGTGCGATAACTCGACGTCCGTTACGGAAGTCATGAACCCCCAGAAGGAGCGCTCACGCTCCTCGTCGTCCGTCCCCGGCCCCGACGGGCTCGGCTCACGCCCTGCTTATGGGGATGAACACCCCGGCGACAAGGACGCACACAAACCCCATAAGGCTAAACACACTACCCACGGCTCTTCTTCGTCGAGAACGAAGGATCCATCAGCGCCGAAGGGGACGCAGGGCACTCCGGCGTCTACCGCAGACCGTAAAGGTCACAAGCCCCACCCGCAAACGCAGCAGCGACCAGCGATTGGGCTTCCATCTAACACGGGCGCTACCCCAAAAACATCCGACGCAACGCTCCATAGAGCGACCGTCGAGGTACAACGCGCAACGCACACAACGTCGACACCAAAGCCCTCGACGGACAAAATCGTGGCCGAGAGCCTAGCGAGAATTGTCGCCGAAGACGAACGTACGCGGACGACGAAACAAACGTCGAATACCGCGTCGAAAAGACACAAAAGTAGCCAGGAACTGCCCCCTTCTCCAAAGGACGCTTCCGAACTACCTGAAGGCTTTTCAGAAGGAGACGGGAACCTCTCGTCGACGCTGTGGGAGCGTTCGAAACGATTCGAAGGCGAAAACACTAATTTTCCCCCTCTAGACTATTCAGGGGTACCCCATGAGACCCTTGAAAGACTCCATTCTTGCATGGAGAAAATGGAAAGGTTTCTAGGAAACCAAGACCCACCCACTCACAAAAGACAAAGAGAATGGCCACAGGATGACCCTAGAGTCAAGATTCCTAGGCTGGTTGACCTCACTGAGGAGGAGCAATACCTCCAAGAAGATGAGGAGTGTTTGGGTGGAGAAGAAGAGGTAGAACTTGAGGAAGAGGGCTTCGAAGAAGATCCTTACACCACTCCTACAGGGTTTGAAGAGGATACAGCTACCTCGCAGCCCTGGCATTCACCGTCAGTGCAGCCTTGGCAATCCCCATCAGTACATTCAGACCCTGATGCCTTTCTCCCTTCTCCTCTCAAGGATTCACACGGGAACTCCTCTCCCATAGATGACCAACCTTCCCTCAATGCACTATTGCGCAAGGCAGCAGCGCATTTTGAGATTGATACAGGGGAAACTCTTCCAGACATCGACTTTGTAGAAAAAGTCATCAAAGAAAAAGCCCCTGTTAGCCAATCTATTCCTCTCCTGGCTTCTATTAAAAGAAGAATTTCTCCTTCCCTTACTAACCCAGCTCTAGTAAGAGGGGTCAACCCTAGAATAGAAAAGCTCTTCAGCCCTTCATCCTCTGACCCTTTATACATCAGAGGACACTCTATTCCAGACTCCCTTGTGGTTACCAACACAAGAAAAAGAGCAGGGGTGCCACTATCCACTAGTGAAGCACCTCCAGACAAAGAAGGCAAAAAACTCTACGCACTGGGGAAGAGAATCACGACCTCCGCCGCCTTCTCCACTAGAATTGCTAATAACAACTCACTTTTAGCTAGCTACGCAGATGCACAGTGGAACAAGCTGCGCAGCGAAGCAGAGGAAGCACCTGAACCTCTGCGTTCTCGCCTGCTAGCTATAATATCAGAGGGCACACTGGTAAACCAGGGCATCGTTAAAAACTCCCTAGATGCCGCTGAGACGGCTGGCCGCTCCCTAGTTCAGGGAATACTTCTCAAGCGCCACGTTTGGCTACGCAATTCAGGTTTTAAGCCCGAAACCCAAGCCTCCCTCATAAATAAACCCATTGAACAGACGCATCTGTTTGGGAAAGCAGTAGATGAGGCCCTAGAACATGCTAAAAAAGAGTTTGATACCATCAAAACTCTTGATCAAATTTCTAGGCCCCCTAACAGGCGAGGCTATGGTAATAAACGCTCCTTTCGTGGCCAAAGACAGCAGCAGAACCAACAGCAACAATATTACTCTGGCTCCAACTGGCCCACCAACCAGGGTAACACCCAGTTTAGTCAAAGAGGCCAACGCCGTGGCAAAGGAAGAGGTCGTGGCTCCAGCCCCAGAGGTTCCACGCCCAATACCAGCAAATGACCCGAAAATTCGGGTCCCCTCCCATGCATCACCGGTCGGGGGCCGGCTAACATCGTTCCTTTCAGCATGGGAGGGAATCACATCAGACCGTTGGGTATTATCCACCATAGCCCACGGATACTGCATCGAGTTCAACGGTTCCCCGAAGTACAAACCCCCACGGAACCGGCGCATGACACCGCAACACCTCTCCATTCTTCTTCAAGAAGTGGAAGAACTACTGAAGAAAGAAGCTATAGAGCCCGTCCCCCTATCACAGGTAACAGAAGGTATTTATTCAGTGTACTTCCTTGTACCCAAAAAGGACTTAACCATGCGCCCTGTATTAGATCTGCGCCCAGCGAACATATTTGTCAAACCCCAAAAGTTTCGTATGGTGACCTTACAGGAGGTAATCCCACTGTTATCACAAGGGGATTACATGACAACACTGGACATGAAAGATGCATACTTTCATATTTTAATGTTGCCATCGCACAGAAAATACCTCAGGTTCAAAATAGAGGACAAACACTACCAGTTCAGAGTACTACCCTTCGGGATAGCATCTGCACCAAGGGTATTCACGAAAGTACTGGCAGTGGCAGCGGCCCACCTGCGCAGATTATCCATCCCGGTATACCCTTACCTCGACGACTGGCTCATAACAGGGGATTCTTACGAAACATGCTTCTCCAATACCCAAAAGACCGTAGACCTTTTGTCCCAACTGGGCTTCTCCATCAACGAAAAGAAGTCCAGCTTAGACCCCAGCCAAACCAAACAATTCCTAGGGGCTCTAATTCGAACAAGGGACGGCCTCGTATTCCCCTCCAACGAGAGGGTCCAAAACATGCTGTTTCAAATTCCCCATTATGTAGCAGGCCGAGAGGTGACGGTACGCAAAGCAATGCGCTTGCTAGGGATGATGGCGTCATGTATTTATTTGGTACCTCACGCGCGCCTGCGCATGCGCCCAATGCAAGAGTGGCTCTACAGCCAGTGGTGTCAGGCCAGCGGACAATGGGACGATCTAGTGGTGGTCTCGCAGGCCTTGGTTCTCTCGCTACGGTGGTGGACAAAAGAAAACCTGTTATTAGGGAAAACTTTTGCCACACCCGCAGTGGAAGCCACTCTAACCACAGACGCATCCCTTACAGGATGGGGGGCTCACCTATCCCATCAAACGGCACACGGAGTGTGGACTCCGAGTTTAGCATCCAAGCATATAAACCTGCTGGAACTACTAGCGGTGTTCAAAGCACTGAAAGCCTTTCAGGAACACTTACAAGGAAAGACAGTGATGGTCCTCACAGACAGCACCACAGCCATGTACTACCTCAACAAGCAAGGGGGCACTCACTCTCCAGGACTGTCCAAGCTGTCCCAGAATATATGGAAGTGGGCTCTCAAACACAACATGTTCCTACTAGCACAACATGTACCAGGGGAACTCAATCTGCTAGCAGACAAACTCAGCAGAGACTTCCCCCTGCCCGAAGAGTACGAATGGCAATTGCACGAAGACATCGTCTTAGACATCTTCACGCAATGGGGATTCCCGGAAATAGACCTGTTCGCAACCCTGGAGAACTCACAATGCCAAAGTTACGCCTCCAGGTACCCCCAGAACCAGTCCAAGGGGAACGGTCTGTTGATTCAATGGTCAGGGAAATTTGTTTACGCCTTTCCCCCGACTCCCCTTCTCAACAAAGTGGTGCACAAGATGCACCAGGAGCAGGTTACCATGATACTAGTGGCCCCAATGTGGGCACGCTTGGTTCGCTCACTTGATGGAGATGTCCCTATCTCCTCCAGTGAAACTTCCCTGCCCGTACAACATGCTGTCACAAGACAAGGGCAGGACACTGCATCCATGCCCTCAGACCATGAACTTAGCAGCCTGGCTCCTGAGATCATAGAATTTGGACATTTACAACTCCCACAGAGATGTATGGACATCCTCAGGGAAGCCAGAAAACCTAATACTCGACACTGCTATTCTAGCAAATGGAAAAGATTCGTTATCTGGTGTAGAGGTACTAGCATCAACCCAGTTGACTGCTCTCCTACTGACATTATTCTATACTTGACCCATTTACTGGATTCAGGTTTAGTATTCAATTCCATTAAAGTCCACCTAGCGGCACTTTCTGCATACACCACTTCCCAACTTAAAGTGTCGTGGTGGAAGATACCAGTTATCAAAGCCTTCATGGAGGGGGTAAAAAGGATACACCCTCCGATAGCTAACCCAGCTCCCGGATGGGACTTAAATGTGGTACTTTCCAGACTCATGGGCCCTCCCTTCGAACCCATGCACAAGGCAACTCTTAAAGATATCACCCTTAAGACTGCTTTCCTAATAGCTATCACCTCCATTAGGAGAGTAAGTGAACTACAGGCTCTTTCTGTACTAGACCCCTTTGTAACAGTTCACAAAAATAAAGTGGTTCTACGCACACACCCAAGGTTTGCACCTAAATTCATCTCGAAATTTCATGTAAACCAAACTATAGAACTACCAACGTTCTTTCAAAACCCTTCCAGCTCGGGAGAAAAAAGTCTGCATACACTAGATGTACGCAGAGCTGTCATGTTCTACATGGAAAGAACCAGACCACTGAGAAAGACTAATCAGTTCTTTGTCTCGGTGGCAGCAGGAAGAGAAGGAGATGCGGTCTCAAAATCCACTATATCTAGATGGATTGTTCAATGCATCACTCTCTGTTACACTCTTGCTAAGAGAGAACTACCCTTCAAGCCAAGAGCACATTCCACTCGAGGCACTGGGGCTTCCATAGCATTCATTGCAAATGTTCCCCTTGAGTCCATCTGCAAAGCGGCTACCTGGAGTTCTGTGCACACCTTTACAAAACACTACTGTCTAGATGCACACTCTAGATCTGACTCCCAGGTGGGACAGGCAGTATTAAGACATCTTTTCTCTACTGTTCCTTCTCATAACCCACCGCCAACTCCGGGTACTGCTCGCTAGTCTATGCACAGCATGTGATTCTAAGCAGATTAACAAACATCAGAAGACAATGCATTACTTACCGTAAAAGCATTTCTGATGGTTGTATCTGCTTAGATTCACATGCGCCCACCCTTCCTCCCCGCTCGGATGGAAGGAACGTAGACTTCCTTTATATCTCTCTTTTCTGTACTCACTCACGTCTATAAGGCTCCCTCAGGGCAGAAAAATACAAACAGAGGGACCTCGACGCGTGAGGGATTGTGGGTACAACGCACGTCACTATAGGGATAGTGTTACAGACACGCCTTGTCGACGTCCCCTTTTCGACTACGAAAAACAAAATGCAATACTCCGCAGTGACCACTGGATGTCGGACCTATGCACAGCATGTGAATCTAAGCAGATACAACCATCAGAAATGCTTTTACGGTAAGTAATGCATTGTCATATCTCCTCATTCAGGCATGGATGGCATCCCATGGCCTTTGCCTGAATGACGACAAAACAGAGCTACTAATCCTGGGCACCGAAACAGCAATGAAAAAACGTGATCCCAACTATATGTCATTTGACATTGACAACAATGTCATTAAAGGGTTGCCTGCAGTCAAAACCCTTGGGGTGTATCTTGACTCAGCACTCACTTTCAAGAAGCAAATCAATACTCTAACATCCTCCACAGCATATACTTGTAAATTAATCCGAGCCTGCAGACCTTTTCTATCCGAGACCAGCTGCATCACACTGGCAAATGCACTAATCATATCCAGATTGGACTATTGCAACGCCATGTATGCAGGTTCAAACAAATATATCCTAGACAAACTACAAACTCCCCAAAATAACGCTTTAAGAGCCGCCTTAAACATCCCATCCAGAAATCATGTATCTGCAGCCAGAAGAAACATCCACTGGCTAAAAATCAAGGACAGGATCACCCTAAAAACAATCTCCCGCACATCTAAATGCCTCAACAACATAGCTCCCCCTTACCTGATAGAGGGAATCACCAAGAGATCTTCAAACCTTCCCACTAGAAGGGCCAGTGCAGACACCTTAATGGTGCCCAGATACAAAAGAGGTTTTGCCGGCGGCTCCAGTTTCCCGGTCATAGCAGCCCAAACCTGGAACAGACTACCCATTAACCTCAGAAGTGACCAACCCTACCCTAGCTTCAGACGCCAGGCCCTCATCTGGCTTCGTACCAATGACACATAACCAATCTGAACATTCTGACTCGCCATCAATGCTCACCCTCCTGCCTCCTGCTTTTCCCACCTCACCTCAATGATCTCACCTTACCAACACTTGTAAATACTGTTTCTGCTGCCTTTTTATTTGTGTATCATTCTGTAACCAAGTTCTCAAGTATTCTTGTAATGTTTGCGCCCTTCTACCTTCGGGTTTGGTTTTGCGCTATATCAAATAAACAAACAAACACAAACATGCGCCGGCTGGCGTGAGGGATCAGCTGCTCCCCGAGTGTGACAGTCATGCACTTGCACAGGAAAGCTGCTGCTTTCGCGGGCTTGTGCTGCCTTTGTGTGTATGTGGCCCAGGAAGGGGGTCGGACTGTCTGGTCGCATTTGACTATCATGGTGCGAGTCCAGGTGTGGGGCATGAGTAAAACCAATAGTTGTCCCTGATTGGACAACCAATGGAATGGTGCAGGTCCTCTTCATTGGTCGGCTAGGACTTGCTTCCAGTCTGGATTTTGGATTAGAAGAGAACTCCTGCAGCCCTTTCTTGATAAATCTGCTGGAGCCAAAAATCCCTTGTAGAAGAACAGCCAATTGAGATCCGAAGGAGACTCCTGAAGAGACCGGGCACCCCTTCCTGTGTCGGGCCAGTGAAGCCCTGTTGGACTACCTGATCTCCGAAGACCCTGAGCGGTTGCTTCCGCCTTTGTACTAGTGGGACCAACTAGTCCCAACACCTTCTCGAGGATCCAGCTGTCTTGACCCTTCGGAAGTGTCCCTGGACCACCCGGCCAACTTATTGTTGAACTGGCCCGCTCTGTCATTGGCTGCCTTGCTGGAAGCGTAGCCGTTGTGTGAGATTGCACCCGGAAGTTTGGTAGTCGCCAGATCCTGGTACAAGTCGCCTTCTCTCTGAATTTCACTGTCCCAGCATCAAGGGATCCTGTCCTAGAGCAGCTTCTTCAACTGTGGCTGAAAAAACGCCTGCCATCGCCTGTGTTCGGTGGCCACCACTGGTGCTCGCCTTCCCTCATCCGGTGAAGTGTCCTGAAGAGGCCTGCATTGGTGAATCTTGCATTTCTTCATCGCCAGCGGTTGCGACTTGGATCTGAACTGGGAGAATCCTTGCACTCGCAGCTCCTGGGAACCTCTCACTGGAACCAATGGCGGGCAAACGACCTCCCCCAATTGACCCATCAAGTCATCTGGGAAAATCTGAGTTAGAGGGCCACCCCTCTCGATCATAGGATGACATTGGGAATTACGTCCCTTTGTTTCCTAAACCTTCAATTCCACTGCCTTTTGGTCTTTGAACCTGGGTAGTATTTTATGACCCTGACCAGTCGCCAGTCAGTCACCAATCAGTCAGACCAGTCACTAACCCTGGTTTTAACCATGGGACATGTTGCCCTTGAACTGTATTGAACTTGCAGAAGGGCACCCTGACCTTTACAAAAGTGTGGAACTTTATTGCTGCAAGTCCAAAAGAAGATACATTGAGCATTGTAAAGCACTTACTGACATTGGGGAAAAAAGAAGCTGAAGAGTAAGCCCGAAACCGCTTTAGTTTATGGTCGACATCCCAGTACATTGTTCCATTTTAGTTGTGAGGTTAACTATAGGTTTTGGACACAGACCGACTTTTCAGTTAGACAGATTGACATAGACTATCCTTAGTTTCTTTAGGTAGGGAAATCCCACCTTAGCATAGGGCAGGTTCTGCATGCCTCCATCCTGACAATTTCATTAATAAAGTTTTTTGTTATATTGAATCTATTGTCTGTCTCCTTCCATGATGCCAACCTCACAGCATGCACGCAGCACGCAATTTCTTACTCTCCAAGAGTCAATTATTCCTCGCCAGTGGGTGGTGGCGAGTGCAGGTACAGTACTACTGATGCACCACACGGTTGCCCTATTTGCTACCACTCACCTGCCGTGGTCGGGATCTCTGCCACAGCCGAGCGATGTTGGCCAGATTTTCCTTAAGCCCTGTTTCAATCTTTAGGTTTGTCTTCATTCCTTACCTGGGTACCAGGGATTTATTTGAGTTTTACGTGGCTCTCGAAGTGGTGTTGTTGCAGAGCAGACCACTCTTACCTCCTAGGAGTTGAGTGGTGGTCAACATATGCAGTACACCCTTTTCATGATCATTTAATGTGAGATTGGCATCACGTACAAGTTACTAGTGCTTTTTATTTTTTTTTTTAAACTTTATTTTAGGGTTTTACCATGAGCATACAAAACAGCCTGTGTCAACAGGTTCAGTAAACAAAGAAAAAGAGAAAAAACAAACATTACGTTCATAGCACATACAAAACACATCGGATATTTGTGAATCGAATAATCATCGGAATAGTTGTTTTTAAAGAAAGTCTATTCCGCTGGGTACTTGTGTGAATAGTGGGACCTGGACCTTTATCTGGATTGTGATTTGCTGGGTTTAAGGTTGGGAATGTGCAACATCGGTAGCAGCGAGTAAGTAGCTAATGTATGGACCCCAGATGTCAGGTGGACGCGCATGCAGGGGAAGGGTCCGTGTGAACTCGGTATCCATGTCTTGACAGTAAAGGATATCTTTCTTCCATGCGGTGAGTAGGGGAAGGGGACCACGTCCCCAGGTCAGGGCTACCCTTCTACGGGCGAGCACTAGGAGCAGAGAAGCCAACTTCCGCACTGGGGTTTGTAGGTGTTTTGTCATACCCAAGAGTGCGACTGTTGGGTCAGGGGCCAGCACCACTCCTATTATGTCGCTCGTGTGTTGTAGAACTGAGGACCAGAAACGGGCCACTCCCGGGCAGTGCATTGCGAGGTGAACGAAGTCAGCAGAGGGGGCGCCACATCTTTCGCATTGGTCTGAGGTTTCGGGGTGGTGACGTCGTTTTTTTTGGAGAGTATAGTATGTTTGATGCACAAAGTTAAAGTGGGTCTGCTTGTAGCGTGTATTTAACGCTACTTTTTGGATTTGCCGGAGAATGTAGGCCCAGTCGTCTTCGGGTATTGTGGTATGAAGGGCCGCCTCCCATCTGTGTTTCGCCCTTGCGGCGGTCAGTTGTATAAGCGAGCAGTGATCTATAAATTAAGGACACCAACCTTCCCTCTCCCTTGGCTTGAATCATATTGTGCAACAGGGTCCACGTCGGTGGTTGTTTGGGGAATGTTGGGAAGTGGGCCTGCAGGGTATGACGCACTCTGAAGTAAAGGAAAATATCGAGTGAGGTGGTGCCGCCTCTCTCCCTGATCATTTGTGGGGTAATGAACACGCCACCTGGGAACAGGTCTCCCATAGAGTTTATGTTGGTTTTATCTAACCAGATCAGAAAAACTTTTTCATTGGTCAGGGGAATGCCAGGGATAAACTTGATGGGTAGTAACGGGGAGTATCTTATCTGTATTTCATGATTACGGGCGATTTTCCTCCTGATGGCGTATGAGGATAGGACTGTATTTAGCGTGCCATATGGGACCGGGAGATTGCTGAGGATGACAGCTGTTAGGAAGTCTGGGGAGGCCAGGGCACGCTCAACCTGAACATGTGGACGGACATACTCAGAGGCATACCAATGGCTAAGAAATTGAGCCTGAGCGGCCCAGTAGTACTTTTCTATATCTGGAAGTGCAAGTCCACCTTGTGACACAGGTAATGTCAGTGTTGTGTAGGCGAATTAGTTCTAAGATGAGACTTCTAATTTTCTGCAAGAATGTGCGTGGGAGTATTATTGGTATATACGTGAACAAATAGAGGAGTTTGGGGAGAATCATCATTTTAATCAACGAAACCCTCCCCCATAGTGTTGGGGGAAGCGACTTCCATCTCTGGATGCGCTCACGGAGGGATTGGAGCACTTGCCCATAGTTGTCCTTAAATATCTCTTCGTGGTTAAGTGACATGAGAATGCCAAGATAGCGTACCCTAGTGCTTTCCCACTTAAATCTGTGGTCGTCTCGAAACTGAGGGGTAGCCGTTGTTAGCGGAAGTATTACTGATTTGGAGTGGTTTATTTTGAGACCAGAGCTGCCGCTAAATCGGATCACCTTGCGCATGATTGGATTGAGATTTGTTTGGGGATCTTTGATGAACAGCAACACGTCATCCGCGTAAAGGGAGACGATCAGTCTGTGGGCCTAGGGTAAGGCCTCTATTAATTCGGTGCGTTCTTAGCCTGGAGGCAAGTGGTTCCATAATTAAGGCAAATATAAGGGCCGACAGGGGGCATCCCTGCCTAGTTCCTCTTTCCAACCTGACACCGGGAGATCTGGTAGAGCCGAGGGTGATGTAGGAGCGGGGGTCATTGTATAGTAATGAGACCAACCTGATAAAAAGTTTTCCCAGATCCATTTGTGTGAGTGTTGCGAAGAGATATGGCCATTCGACAGAGTCGAAGGCCTTTTTCGGCATCTAACAAAACTTCAAATTACCTGCTGTGTTGGGTCGAGTGCTGCAATGACTCCAAACAGTCGGCGAATGCCGTATGTCGTATTGCGACCGGGAATAAAGCCGGCTTGGTCACCCAGGACCAGTGCGGGCATGAGGGGAATGAGGGGAAGGAGACGGTTTGCTAGGATCTTGGCCAGAATCTTGTTGTCAAGATTAATCAATGAGATCAGCCTCTAAGAGGCGCAATCGTCTTGGGGTTTGCCTGGTTTGTGGATGAGAATTGCATTGGCTTCGCGGAGGGTGGGCAGGAGAATGCCTCGCTCTAGGGCCTCTTCGTATACTTGGAGGAGTAATGGGGCTAGCGTGAGTGCGTGGGCTTTATAAAATTCGCCGGTGAGACCATCGGGGCCAGGTGCTTTGGTATTTGGGAGAGAAGTTATTGCCTCTGTGATTTCCTCCAGTGTGATGGGCGCGTTCAGTGGTTCGCGAAGGTCGTGGATAACCCAGTACAATTCAGTATCATTAAGGTAGTTCTGGAGCGGGTTACTAGTGATTTGAGAGCTGTACAGATCTTGGTAAAATTTATGAAATGTGTTCACAATGTCTTCTTCAGTGTATGTTAGGTTCCCGCTCATGTCTCGAATGCGTTCCACCTGGGGGAGTGTCTGATCCAGGCTCAAAAGGCAGGCCAGAAGCGCTCCGGGTTTCTGCCCCTCCCCGTACTGTCTGATCCTGTGTCTGCGGCCTAAGAATTTCAGTTCACGTTCGGCTGCTGCTTGGAATTTTGATAGTTCTATCTTTAGGTCGGCACGGGTCTGAGCGTCTGGGGCTGCTGTTTGCTTATTTTCAAGGTCTTTCAGGCGTCGTTCGCTTTCTGTTAACTCTCGCCTAATCCGTTTTAGGATGCCATTTTCCTTAGCCATGCATACGCCCCTCACGTAGCAGTTCAATGTTTCCCATAGCGTGCCGGGTGAGTCGACTGAGCCTTGGTTTGTCTCGAGGAAGGTGGTGATGTCTTGCCGGAGCTCATCTGCGAAGACAGGGTCTAAAAGCGCGCCCGGTTTAAATCTCCAGTTCACGGGGGCTTTCGGGGTCTCGGATAGCATAAATTCGAGTGTGACCATGGAGTGGTCGGATAGGGAACGTGATAGAATTTGGCAGGGGCCCCAGCTGAACGGACTACGGGACGATACCATAAGTAATCGATGCGGGAGCTGGTGTTATGGACCGCTGAGTGAAAGGTGTAGTCCTGGGAGTTTGGATGGGTGTGTCTCCAGATATCGGATAGCTCAAAGGCCTGGCAGATCTCTGTAACTTGGCGACTGGCCTTGGAGATTCTGTTGCTCGGACCATGCGATTTGTCGATATGGGGGTCTAGAGGGGTATTGAGATCTGCTCCCCAGATGATTGTTGCTGAGGTATATGCACCCAGGTTTGACATGATCCAATTAAAGTTACTCGGTCCGTCGACATTGGGGGCGTGGGTGTTCACCAGAACTATTTCTTTCCCCGCAAGTAGACCCCTTACCAACAGGAACCTGCCCTCTTCATCTTTCTTAAAACCGATCAGACTGAAACTGGCTTTCTTGTCGATCAGTATTGCAACGCCTCTCGCGTACGAAGAGTATGAAGAAAAGTATCTATGGCAGCCCCATGAGCGGGCCCAGTATTGCTCAGCCTATGGTGTGAGGTGGGTCTCTTGCAGCATAGCGATAGTGACCTTGTGTCTCCGTAAGTATTGAAGAACTTTCCTAAGTTTGGAGGATTGGTTGCCACCCCTGATATTCCAGGTAGCGGTTTTAAGTATACCCAGATTGCGACGACAAAAAGGAGGGGACTGAAGCCACCTCCATCATGCGGATCAAATAGTACTTAAAGGTGCGGTGGGGCCTGTTACTCATCACAGGTTCCGGACTGAAGATCTGTAGTTGTGTGCTTGAACGCAGTTGGTTGGACGAGAACAACTTGGTAACTTTTGGATCCCTCCCTTGTGCGGGCAACCCCCAACGCCCACGGCATACCCACCCTCCCTTGCACGGGCAACTCCCAACTGGTCCGTGGTGAACAATCCCCGGTAAACAAAACAGTCAGCATTGCTGTGCTAGGGGTGCTAGTGGCCCTCCAAGAGGAGGCTGGCTCCCAGTCACATTGTGAGTTTGTTCCATGGTGGTGATGTCGTTGACTTTATGATAATGAGCTTTCTCCTATTTGCGACAGCTGCGGAGTGGGTCTTTATGGCGGCTCTCTTCTTGGTCTATTTCCCCTTTGGGGGTTTGCAACGTTTGAAGCGGATCTGCAGCCATTGCGGTCTAGGTATTCATTAGTCTCCTCCGGCGTGTTGAAGAACTGAGTTTTGCCTCCGTATTGTATGCGGAGTTTCGCAGGGAAAAGCATGGAATACTTGATTTGATTCTCTTGCAATCTTCGTTTTACTGCTGTGAATGAACGCCTTTGCGCCTGACCTGCTTGGGAGAAATCCGGGAAGAATTGAATCTTGTCTCTGTCATGTTGGAGCGGGCCCTTGTCTCTGGCGGCTCTCAGAATAGCATCACGGTCCCTGTATTTGAGCAGCTTTGCTATGTTGGGCCGAGGATTTGCTCCTGGGACAGGTCTTGCATTGGGAACTCTATGGGCCCACTCAACCACAAAAAGCTTCGATAGGATCTTCCCCCCGAACAGGTCCGTGCAGATCTTCTCTATGTATTCTTCCATTCTTTGGGTAGGCTGATGTTCCCTAACGCCGACGATCCTTATGTTATTTCGCCGGGAGCGTCCTTCGAGATCTTCGTTCTTAGCACTCACCGCCTTCACTTGCGCCTCTAAAAGGATACTCTGGTAGTTAAGGTCGATGTGCCATCATCCAGATCGGAAACCCTCTGCTCAACAGTGTCTAGTCTGTCGGCGTGCTTGTCCAGTCTGTGCTGGAGTTGGTCGACTTTGGAAGAAAGGGAGTCAAGTTTTCTCCCCAGGCTTCCTATTCCAGCTTTGAGGTCTAGCAGGATTTCCCTGATATCGAGTTCTTGTGACTCCGATTTCATGGGCCTGTTCTTGATTGAGTGATTGTGGTCTGCTGTTTGAGGCGGTTGCTTTGGCGGAGGAACCACCTTCAAAGTTTGATTTCCTCTGTGTTCTGTCGTTTTTCCACATCTTTGAGGTGACTATGGATGGCCAGGGGGATGACGTGACACCTGGGGGGGGTCAGCTATATGTACGCAGGGTGTTCTGGTAACTAGAAGGCTGAGGGGGCTTGTGGTCTGAGGCGCGGTTCTTGGGTCCGAGATTTGTTTCCGCACTGTTGTCTCAGGCTGAGGTGGAGGGGACTTTCGTATCAGCCTCATGAAATGAATGCCAGCAAATCTAGAGTAATTGCGCCGATTAGTTCACGCTTAGGCCGTCTTTGGATTGCGCTTTGATCTGGGCTGGGCTGCACTCAGGTGCTGAGGGCGCGACTGTGCCAAATGTCTGGTCTGGCCTTCCTATGTTAGGTGCTGGGTTTGTAGGCGAGACCTTAGATGTCTTGGGGTCGGCGGGATATCTTCTCACAGGTTAATGTAAAACCACCGTGCCTCCGCTGTGAGGTTGTCGACTGGCCCACAGGGTGGTAGGATCGTTGTGATGCCCGCAGGCGGACGCAGCGCTGGAGGTGGGGGCCAATGCTGCCCGATTGGCTGATCTAAGGATCCCCCTCTAGCTGTAGGGCCCGCAGGGCCGTGGAAATCGCCGGCCGGTGGTCACGGGGGTTCTGGGTGCCGGGTAGACCCGTCGCGGGCTCCCGCGATTGTGGCGGGGGCGCAGGGCGCTCGTACCTGGATTTCTGCTGCGCTTCTACCATGCTCCCCGCTGCGTCGCCTACGCCGTCAGCGAGTCCCGCCGGCTCCTCTGACTCATGTCAGTCTCAGCCGCTCCCTCCGATCCGCTAGGAGCTCCGGCGGCGTGTGGCGGGCGATTCGGCTGTCCCTCATGAGCGCCGCAGAGACACGATCATCCGCACCATTCCGCGATGCGGGGGTTCCGACGAGGCGCGGGCAGCGTCTCGTGTAGGCGAGGCTGGATCAGCTTTCCCGTGTGCGCCAGTAAGGCACGGCTCCGGCGAGGCCGCGCTCACTGGACAGCCGGATGGAGGAGGGGGGTGGAGGGCCCCATAGTCGGTCGCACACGGGCGAAATCATGGCGGGCAGAAGAAATAAATACAGGAGCTTATGCAGAAGCGCCACAGCTGTCAATATCTGGAGTTTAAAAACTGTGTGGATGCCACGGAACACGCGATTTTTCAGGATCTTTTAGGGAGCTCCACGGAGCTCACAGGGACGCCGCCATCTTGGACGGCTCTCCAGCGCCCTACAAGTTACTAGTGCATGTTGCTTTTATTTGAGGTCCCTTAAATATCTTTAGTTCTTTTGGTTTTTTTACGCATAAAATTCAAATTGTAAATGCTTTTATCTCCAGCCGGCTTGATTATTGCAATGCCCTATATCTTGGCCTGACAAAAGTGGCTATTGGCCGTCTCCAAAGAATAGAAAATACTGCTGTTAGAGTGTTGGTGAAAGCGGGGTGGAGAGAACATATCTCAATATCTTGCAAGGTCTTGACTGGCAGCTGGTGGAGAGTCGGATAAAATGTAAGACTCTGTGCATTATGCACTGTATGGTCAATCGGCCTATTTCATCAATTGTAAACTCCAAGGTTTTGTTCCAGGGAGAAACCTGTGCTCTTCTTCCATCAACTTCCTTTCGATACCCACTTTCAGATGGGTGAAATGGGGAGGTTGTGCTTTTTTCCGTTCAGGTGGCACGGTTGGCGAATTCTCCACCAACGAATTTGCAGGGGATTTGTTTGTGAGAATTCTCAGAACTGTCCTAATTCCTCTCTACCTTAGAGACCCCCAGCTTTTTTGCTGGACTCTAGGACTTTTTTGATTTTTAACCTGGAGAGAGTGAGACCTTTTTCCCCACTCACGTATTTTTCTGTGATTTGTACTCTGCGTTTCCTGTGACCTTGTAGTCAGACAAACTCCATAGGCATCATCTTTACATTGTGTCACACAGCAGCTTCAGTGCAGTGGCACGGGGAAGTCTTAGATTTCCCAAAGGTATAAATACCTTCTCTGGGATAAACTATTGTTTCCCAGAGCAATAAAGTGAAATTGACTTTACTTACACTTATAACTTTCTAGACCCAGCACACACCATCTTACAATGGGGTGCTGGAGGGGTTACTTGCAGCTGCAGGCAGGTCCATGCTGCTCTCATCTCAGCCATTGAGTCTTTCCTATGAGGAGAATAAGGCAGCTGCCGGCAGGTCCATGCTTCTCTCATCTCGGGCAGTGAAGAGTCTTTCCTGTGAGGGAGAATAAGGCAGCTGCCAGCAGGGCCATGCTTCTCTCATCTCGGGCAGTGAAGAGTCTTACTATGAGGGAGAACAATGCAGCTGCAGGCAGGTCCATGCTTCTCTCATCTCAGCCATTGAGTCTTTCCTATGAGGGAGAATAAGGCAGCTGCCGGCAGGGCCATGCTTCTCTCATCTCGGGCAGTGAAGAGTCTTTCCTATGAAGGAGAACAATGCAGCTGCAGGCAGGTCCATGCTTCTCTCATCTCGGCCATTGAGTCTTTCCTATGAGGGAGAATAAGGCAGCTGCCGGCAGGTCCATGCTTCTCTCATCTCGGGCAGTGAAGCGTCTTTCCTATGAGGGAGAATAATGCAGCTGCAGGCAGGTCCATGCTTCTCTCATCTCAGGCAGTGAAGAGTCTTTCCTATGAGGGAGAATAATGCAGGTGCAGGCAGGTCCATGCTTCTCTCATCTCGGGCAGTGAAGCGTCTTTCCTATGAGGGAGAATAATGCAGGTGCAGGCAGGGCCATGCTTCTCTGATCTCGGCAGTGAAGAGTCTTTCCTATGAGGGAGAATAATGCAGGTGCAGGCAGGTCCATGCTTCTCTCATCTCGGGCAGTGAAGAGGTTTTAAAGTGGCCCAAGGCCACCATGATTTGTCAGAGCCTCTTGCATGAAAAGGCCCCCAAACCTTCAACTCTCAACGGGAGTTAAATAATTCTAGGTAAGTTCCTTACGATCCTCTAAAGATACACAATCTCATTATTTGCTACAATCTGGATTTTCTGTCAATATCGGAAACTTTGATTGAGGACTGCTCTGGCCCAGCCACTGCGTTCACCCTACCAGCATTATTTCATCTTCACTTCAAATAGACCCTCTGGACGAGGAAGTGGAATAGAAACGCTCAATCTTCAAGATCTTATGGTCTACTTTGGTGCAAAATATTCGAAGTTATCCTTAGCGACAAAAGTTGTTCACATCAACATGTCATTGAATATAGAGCATGTGGATGTGATCCTGCCATCACTAAACCTTTTTGGACATCATTTTCACCTTCATTAGATCGAATACTCCCCTTCTGCCCTGAGGGGATTTCAACATGGACTTTGGTGATCCTATGAACTACAAGCCTCTCGTCTTAGGAGTTCACAACAGACCTTGGCTTCCATTTCTTGAGCACTGACGCTACACATAAGAGGATGCACATTAGATTGGATTAGATCTAGCAATAGTACACCTACATATCAAAACGTATTCACAATCAATTGGTGTGATCACTCATTTGTGATATTTTTGCTACCCTTCCCAAAGTACTATTGACTTGCTACTTCAAATAAAATGATTATATCCTTTAAAGATGAACGGAAATTAACTCCTGAAGTGATGACTCCACATTTAGCTAATATTGGACCTTGCACCGCAGAGGAAGCAACATCAAGCCTCATTACAAATACATATACCACTTTGCTTGCTCACATGATGGACAATGTTGCACCAATTCAGACTAAACCTTTGAAACTGGTACCGTAGGAAATAGCTGGTTCTCGAAGGACCTTGATTGCCAAAAAGCACAGCTTGGATGCTTGTCACATAAACGAAGAAAGAATCCTGAGCCAGAAAATGATTTGAAGTTGAAATTCGCTGGATACCACGCTAAGTCCTGCATAGCAACCGCTAAACAAGATTTCTTTACTAAACAAATCAACAATTTCGCCAAGGAAACTTAAAAATCTTGATTTGATTACAAAACAATAGCAAATTGAATAATCCTATACAGCCATCTGAATTTCTTTACTAGGATCTACCTGACTGGAATATCATGAAATGCTGGGCAATTGGCCTTCAGAGGTGCAGAAGTCCCCCTTGTGAATTTAAAGGAGTCCCTCGTCCAAATGATTGACGTTCTTATGTTGCTGACTCAATCACCTGCATTTGATAGCCTACATCACTCCATCTCACTAAACTGCATCAAACAAAGGAGTTACAATAGCTTTTCTGTCCTCCTACTACTCTTCTACTTCCAACTCTATCCCCCTTCTCTCCTGATACTTTCTACTTCTGGTGCTCTAATGTCTCTCTATTGTATATCTCCACCCCTTGTGTTACTCCCTCCTACTTTCTCTCCTACTACTCTTCCCCTCTCGACACTATTCTTTTCCCTTCTCTGCCACCACTCCACCACCACTCGCCATCCTTTCATTCTGTGAATCACTTTCCACTCACAACACAGTACCACTTGTTCTCACCAGCCAATTTCTTATTGTTTCTCCAAATCCCCTCCACGCTCCAGTATCCTGTCTTTCCTCTTGCTGGCTTCTTTTTCTGCCCCTCCTCCTCCTCCTCCTCTGACTTCACTCGAACAACGCACACCTTCCTGTTTACTGTACCCATTCTTACCCCCCCACCCCCTCCATCTGTATGTGGCCTTCCTCCCCTAACCAATCTTGCCCTAGCTTCCCTGCCCAGGAGGAGTTAAAAGTATCAGAATACCAACAAGGGGGCTGAGCCCTGCCTCGTTTGGCTGTGCAAGTGTAACGTGCCAGAAAGATGGTGAGCCGCATTGGGCAATGTTGCAGTTTATTTTAGGGGGCCACAGCTAAGTCCAAGGTAGGTTTTCGGTTGTAATGGTCTCTCTTGTGGGGCTCCATGTTGGCTGCTGGAGCGCTGAATGCATTGATATCTGGAAGTGCGCCACGTTCTTGTGTAGACACAGATCCTCTGCTGCTTTGCTTAGCGGTTTTCGCTCTATTCCCCCCCCCCACCCCACCACGCTGATTGGAGACAACCACCGACTGGAATAGTTGACCTGAAGGCTTTGATCGGTTGTGATCTTGCAGGCGGTCCAACCAGGCTTTTGATGTCTGTCGTTGCCTGGAATTAGCAGCACTTGTTTGAAGACGTGTGGGATGATGAAGTGTCACTGTTCATAATCTGCAGGCACGTTGGGAAGCAACACAAACTGTGGCCCTTTCCTGCCACTATCGTCCACTGCGATGGGACTGGCTTTGGCTTCCATCCTGGTAGGTCTCCCAACCCAAGCCGAAAGTGTCAATTTCGTCTTGACAGAGCCAGATTGCTGACCTTGGCACGCAACATTTTAAAATGTAGCGTATTCATGGTGCAAGAAAATAGGCTCCTGTTCTCAGACCAAATGGTAGCAGACATCCTAGGAATTGGCGATCAAGGCTTGGAGTTTAAGTTACTATGGTGTGTAACTTCTACTTTTTCCTGATTACTCTTCTGGGAATCTAGCGAAGTTGAGAACTTTTCTGGATATTTTGTCACCAGGAAAAGGAGGAGCGTATTGTCCGCTCTGGGCCTTAAGCGTATGAGACTAACAGTTGAGCCCTCCTTCCCAGCTTGCATCCTCTTCTGGGGCTTGGGTGACTCACTGCCGAGTCTGTACAATCTTTGGTAACGCTTGTCCTTCGAGCCGCAATGGAATCTATTTGTGCTTCCCTTGCTAGGCCAAGTATTGTGTGTGCAAGTAAATACGATCCCACGGCTGTAACACCCCATCTTCCTGCCCCTGAGCCTCAGATAGTCTGTGTTTAGATGGAAACGGGAGCATTGTGATCCTGGCCTTTCCTCCTGGCATGTGGCTCTTCTTATTGGATCACAGAAAGACATCCAAAGGATACAGTTCAAAGGTTGAGTATCAAGGAATTTTATTGAACCTGATACAAATGTAATGTATGAAAGCAAATCATGGCCCTTTTTACCCAGAACGTCTGCCAACAGCTGATCAGGTTTTGGTACCTCTGGTTGGTTCTCGAATGCTACTCAAGTCTCTGTCTAGAATAATCTGAGCAAGTGTTGTTTGGCCTTGGTCCGTCGACTTGCTTTTTCCCATGTGATGTTTAGGGTTGGCTCTGTCATTAAATGCTGACTGCTGCCATTTTCTCGACTGGTTTGGGGTGTTTTGATTGTTGCTTGTTCTGTAATGGTAAAGCTTGGTATTGATTTAGTTCAATTTGATGGTGGGTTTGTTTTCTAACTTCTGGTATTTTTCTCTCTGAATAGTGTTGGACTTCCCAAAGCGCCCACCGTGGAATTACCAAATGGCCAAAGAGCTCCTGCTGGCACGGGAGGAAAAGAGCTTCCTGTCCTATCTAGAAAACATTTACAGTACCTTCAACCCCACTCAGCTCAGCTACTTCGATCACAACCTGGAGGTGAGTGCTCGTGTCCCCATACGATACAGATGACAGAAGCTTACCTTTTGGCACATCTTAGAGGTGCGCTGCTGTCGCCTGTGCGCATCCACACTGTCTGCATGCAGCAGCAAGTGTTGTGTGGCTGCTTTTGCCTGATTTCCGTTGTCCTCTTGAAGATTTCACCTGTGCCTTACTTTTTTTTTTTTTTCTCTCCAAATGCTTCCAATCTGATGCAGACGTGGCGCCAGCTCTGGAGGGTCCTCGAGATGTCCGACATCATTCTCCTGATCACAGACATCCGGCACCCGGTAGGCAGCAGGCCAAGGGGCAATGAGGCAGTCATGCCATATACATGTACTAGAGGTCTTTTGGGTTAAGCAGGCCATGGGGTTTGAGAAAAGGTTATAGTTATTCGATCATTTGTTTAAACCTGCACAGGAGGGGGTTGAGGTGTTCAGGCTGCATAACACACTGACAGAGGTTGGAGAATGAGGCATGTGGAATCCTTGCTGCGAGGGCGGCATACTGCTAAACACAAGGCCTGTCTTGGCAAATCTGGCACTTAAACTCTGCATCTGAGTGTTTAGTTGAGTGTTGCTGTTTATTTGCCATCTGCTTCGGTATCGTACTCTTTGAGCAGGCCTGTCAAGTTATTTTGCCTCGCAGTGTTTGAGATCTATTTGCATTTGGGTTTTATATAGGTCAGAAATAACTAGGAGGCCACAGAGTGCTGTACAAGTTATTGAGGGTAGCTTGGTAAGGAGAAGGGTTACAGTGTGTGGCACTGGGCGGTCCGGCCATGGGTGTGACGCAGGAATGCATGCAGTATTGAATGAAGAGCAAGGTCTTGGCCAATATTTCTGGACCAAGAGATGTTGTGAATCGGGTACTTCTAGGTTACGCTGCACAGATGCAGTTGAAGCCAAAGGAAAGAGTGTGGAGGCCGGTGGTGTGTGCACCATTTGATTTAGCTATAGGAGAAGTTTGGCATCTCACTTTGGAAAACAGTTTTCAAGTTGTTTCTTCTGTTGTCCCATTTCGGACAGTAGCCAGGATGTGACCCGTCCTCAAGCACATGGGTCGGAGCCGACCCTCCTTTAGAACATCTGAAGGACTAAAGTTAAGGCAGTAAGTGTACATACCACCCTCTGTGGATGGTACAACCACTAACCTTAGGGGGATAAGAAAGCAAAGTCAAACCCCTCTTAGTGGAGGTAACATGGTCCTAGCAAAGAGGCTTAACTCTCAGGTAGGGATAAACCTCAGAAAATACACTGCTCTGATATATTGACACATATATCCTAATAAAGTAACTATTAGTTCAGATATTTTGCGTATTCCTACACAGTGTCAAAATGATACCAGCAAGAGGCATTGAAATTAAGTTTAGATGAGCAGGAGCTAAAAGCAGCTCCTGGGTATCCGGCATTAACCAGTGGCCAGGAGCTACTGCTGGGGAAGGAGCTAGTACATAGCGTTCCTCAAATCTAACTTCCACATAAGATGCACATTTAACCTTTTCCACATTTTCTATGACCCCTTATGCTTCAAATGTCATATAGCTGTGTCCTAATGCTTTCTTCTAAATTGTCCCAAGTGTACAGTTAAATTCACATAGGTGTGTTTGGTATCACTTGGCCTGGGGAGCCATATGAAGCTCCTGGCAGCTGTTGGTGCCAAGCTAACCAGGCTCTTCTAAGCTACACGCAGGAGCTAAATGGCTCCCAGCTCCCCTCAATTCGAACCCTGCCAGCATGTTCTAAAACATTGGCAATGTCAACAGTTAGGGCTTTTGTGTAGGCATGGCAAAGGCACTTGCCAGGCACTGGCGTAGTGGTATTTACTGGCCATTGACAGTAGCAGATGCAAAATGGTCTGAGTAGCTGGACATCTAATATCAGTGGCTGGTAAATGCCTAATACTATACACAAGGCAAAGCTGTTGGCTTTGCCAAGGCTTGTTTTGAACAGGACTGCATAGTGCTTATAAATAGAGTGGCTGAAGGCAGACCTGGTTGACATTTTTATTATAGCTGTAGCTCGTTTACAGTTCCCATTAAGTCATTAACTCCCAGAAGACTGCTTTGAAAAAACACTGGCCGATACTTTGAGCACACAGTTTGATGGTAAAGGGAGCTGAAAGTTTCCATGGGGAGGTGGTTTGGGTGGGAAGGGGCAGGCATGGTTGGGAGTGGCCATAGAGATTAGCATGGCCAGTCACTGTGTGGGCAGATAACTAAACAACATCTACAAACTGTGTGTGTCCCTTCTCCTGTGCCTTCACTCCCTGCCTGGCCTCTAATGCAATAGTTTCAGCTTATAGGTGGCTCTGGCGCGTAATGGCGCAAACTAAACAGTAATGCCTTTAGCAGGGCTGGCCTGAACCCACTGTCTATATGTGGGCCCTCTTACTAAACAGTAATGCATTTAGCAGGGCTGGCCTGAACCCACTGTCTATATGTGGGCCCTCTTACTAAACAGTAATGCATTTAGCAGGGCTGGCCTGAACCCACTGTCTATATGTGGGCCCTCTTACTAAACAGTAATGCATTCAGCAGGGCTGGCCTGAACCCACTGTCTATATGTGGGCCCTCTTACTAAACAGTAATGCATTCAGCAGGGCTGGCCTGAACCCACTGTCTATATGTGGGCCCTCTTACTAAACAGTAATGCATTTAGCAGGGCTGGCCTGAACCCACTGTCTATATGTGGGCCCTCTTACTAAACAGTAATGCATTGAGCAGGGCTGGCCTGAACCCACTGTCTATATGTGGGCCCTCTTACTAAACAGTAATGCATTTGGCAGGGCTTGCCTGAACCCACTGTCTATATGTGGGCCCTCTTACTAAACAGTAATGCATTTAGCAGGGCTGGCCTGAACCCACTGTCTATATGTGGGCCCTCTTACTAAACAGTAATGCATTCAGCAGGGCTGGCCTGAACCCACTGTCTATATGTGGGCCCTCTTACTAAACAGTAATGCATTCAGCAGGGCTGGCCTGAACCCACTGTCTATATGTGGGCCCTCTTACTAAACAGTAATGCATTCAGCAGGGCTGGCCTGAACCCACTGTCTATATGTGGGCCCTCTTACTAAACAGTAATTAATGCCTTTAGCAGGGCTGGCCTAAACCCACTGTCTATATGTGGGCCCTCTTACCAGAGGTGAGCGCCCCACATAAAATAAGTTGGCTGGGGAGAATTTTAATTTTAATTTTTTTGAGCCTTTGTAAGGCCCTTATACAAATGAATAGTGTTTCAAAGTGCCAGGGAACCGTACAATTTACAAGCAGGTAAGTACTCTTTTGGCCTCCACAATTAAGATGAGTGTTCTCCAGACACACCCCAACACTAGCATACGTAGGTGGTCCTAGGCCAGATGGGTAGCACGTAACACATATGGTAGAGAAGGCTATAAAAAAAAGGTAATGCACAATTTAACCATCGGGAAAAATGACAACCATCCCTACGGCCTATAACATTACAGCGCAATCATTAAGACTTCCAGGGCATTATATAAGTTTTAATGCACAGGCACAATTAGTCATGCATTATAGCTTAAGAGTATGAAACCGTTGCTAACCATAGCCAAATGTTTCCAAGAATCAATAAAATATTTTTAGCAAATGTCCCCTTAAACATTTTAAGGAAAATTTGACACATTGTTACCAGAAATAGCCACAGTTTTGCAAATACATTTACAATGAGAGAAATGCAGGGTATGACTTTAAACATTGTTACAAAATCACAGCTAAGTGCAACAAGTCTGAAACCTGTTTCAGAGCTCGCTGAGCCCCGTAAGGAATCTGGGAAAAATGTTCAGAGGCAGGTAGTTGCCCCCAGAGTCCATTTGAGGAAGTTCACACTTCCATAGTAATGAATGGAGGAAAGTTACAGGGCCATCTGCTGTAGGCCTGATCTACCCCACAGGTCAATCCCAGGGCAGGCCACGGGAAGTGTTGCAGAGGTCAGCAGATGGACTCAAGGCCTCAGAAGAAGTAGTCGCAGAACTGAAGGACCTCAGTAGAAGTCTATGGGAAATGATGTAAAGACTCGCCTCCAAGGAATCTCCATCGACCTGTGGGGGTGAGCATATTGAATAATCGCCCACCCCAGGTCACCTAAAGTAAGTGCTCACATCGGTGGCTTCAGTGAAAATGGTTCCAGCAATCTGAGGTGCGCTTTTCAGATTTGGTTCTCAAGGACTTCGGCTAGCAAAGATTCCAGTGATCAAGCAAAGGAACGAAGGTTGTCTCCAGCACATCTACCATCAAGCCAGTAGGGAACAACCTGACGAGGAAGACATCTGAACCAGAAGAAATGGCTCCCAGCAGCTCGATGCACAAAAGGCCCCTCGCAGTAGTAAACTGTCCTAGGACAAAGACCACGGCTGGTGGCACCCTTGGACATCCTAAGCAGAAGGTCTGGCAGATAGTTATGGCATCTGCCACCTTCTGAAAATTGGCAGCGACCCACGGCCAATCGGAGGATTCTGGCGCTGAAGTGCAGGTGCTACTCCAAACGGCCTAGAAAATGGTCCTGGTGAGTATGTCTGACCCAGCAGATTTGGGGAGACAGTAGGAGACTTCAAGGAGCCCAGACTGGACATCCATAGGCAAAAAAAAAATGGCTCATGCCTAAGCCATTGTACGTAGCCAATATGGCCAAGACATGGCTTAACATGGCAAGAGCAGTTGGAATCCCTGTAGAAATCTCCTCAAGAAAGTCAGACCTACTTCCTCTGTGTTGCAGCACAAGAAACCAAGAGTGCAACGGGGGCAGGACAAAACCTAACACCCTTGGTTAGGCAAAGTTTTTATGCAGTACCCTTGGGGTGCACTACAACAACTCTGACTACAGGTATAGGAAACCCAACCTTTGGTATAAGCTTGTACTGCACAGTTTGGTAGCGTGTTGAGCAGCCAGGCTTATCTCAAGAGCGGTCAAAGTGACTGATCTCCGTGTAACTGTAGGGGAGTTACACGGAGATTCACAGTGACAAGTATTCAAATAAACACTTACACACAAGGTTTCTTGAATAAACAATTATTAATGTATCAGTCAGTTAGAGTAAGCCTTCTTCAGAAGGGAGCAATATAAAAGTAACACTCACATACACTTCAAAACACAATCTCTTCATATTCTAAAATCATTGAAGGCCATTTTGGGATGGACCACAGTCGCAACCTACACCCTCAGGTGACTTCAATAGCTAGGGTGCTGGGGACATTAATTTCTTCCTGTTTGCATTTAGAATACTGTTAGAACTTGGTCAAAGGAAAAGGTTATTAGAACAAACAAGAGACCACAAATATTCCTTAAGCAGGCAAGTACTTGTGGATCCCCTAAGCAAAGTCATTCATGGGACAAAGTCTTATATAGGATGAAGCACCTCTGGTAGTTAAGTAGACAAATATTTGCACAATTTTTTAGAAGTATATGAAGAAAAGAAGAATCAAATGTACTGCCACAATCTGATTAGACTTGTGAGTAGTAGAAGATGCAAGCAACTCTGCAATGAGAGGTAAGTTCCCTCAGACTTTACAGTACCTTTGCATTGAAGAAAAAGTGCAGCAGATGACTTCGGTTCCTGTGCAGCTATGCAGATCTCACTGTTCCTGGGCCTCAGTCGTGGGGGACAAGAGGGAGGACGTCTGGGAACTCCTGCACTGCAATGGGACGGTCACTGCTCGCAACCGGCAATCTTTCCAACAAGTGACACTTTGGTGTTTCAGCTCCTTGCGACTACCGCAAACAGCAAAACTGCGGTTCCTGGCTGCCGAGATGGACTTTCCTTCTGGGGTCCCGCACTCTGTTGAGGGGGCACAGGCTTGGTCAGCCCTGCTTCCTGGGAGTCCGGAGGAACTTCTTGGAGCTCTTGGCCAACTTAAAGGCAACCCACACAATCTGGTGTTCCTCTCCCTGGCTATTCGGTTTCCAGCAGCAACTCTGTGGAAAAGGAACCAGCTCTGAGAGAATGTCAAGGTGGCTTACTTTGGAGTCGATTGGTCCCACCAACTCAAGGGGAGAAGTCGTTCTTGCGGGGGCTTCTCTGTCAATATGAATTTGCAGTTTCAGCACAGCAGCAGGGCTTTACCAGGCAAACCAACGTTCCAGGAATTGCAGCAGGCGTCCTCTTCAAGTTCTTCTTCGGTTTCTTCGTCCAGTGGTCGACTCTGCCTTCCAAGCCAAAAGCCTCGCCTTTTATTCAGTTCTCTCCCGTTCATTCCAGCCCAGCTGTCAGTCACCCAGCAGGGTGGCTGTCTGTGCCATGCCAGAGAGTCAGCCGTCCAATCACTACAGAGTGCATTTGGGTCTCCTAGGAGACTAAGCTCATGGCGTTTTGGGCACTTCCCTCACTTCCTGCCCACCCCAGACACCCTGGAGCCAGAGGCGGGCTTCACTCATGAATCCCGCCGCAGGCAAAGTGAACAAAGGGACCAAACCTGGTTTGGCGCGCAGAGTAAATCTCAAGAAGGACCTTTTCAACAAAGAAATGGTGAAAAAAGACGACCGGGGCCATTTTGACAAAAATGGCACCCATGGGTGCTTTACTGCAGCTGCGAACGCAGCCCGAGGTAAATGCACACCACGGTAGTAAAAACGAAACCACTGCCACCAGCCGTTCAGCGAGGAAAGGGTAACATAAAAATGTTATGAGAAGCTAGACAAAAGGGGATACTAGGTGGCCCCTCCAGCACCCTATTGTAAGATAGTGTGTGCTGTGTCTAGAAAGTTACAATGCCACTTTACTGCTCTGGGAAACACCAGTTTACAGTTTAGCCAAGAGAAGGTATTTAAACCTTTGGGAAATCTGAAAGACTTCGCTGTGCCACTGCACTGAAGGTGCTGTGTGTCACAATGTAAAAAGATTAGGCCTATGGAGTTTGTCAGACTCCACAACCAAAAGAAACAGAGCTCAAAATCACATTAACATACATGAGAGAGTGGGGAAAAGGGGCCTCACTCTCTCCAGGTTAAAAAAATCAAGTCCTCAAAATCCAGCAAAGTTGCTGGGGGTCTCTAAGGTGGAGGGAATTGGCACATTTCTGAGAATTCTCCCCAACACCCTTGCAGAAGGGGGTGGACGAAAGCCAGCTCGCCAATCCAAAAGTGTCTGGGGGGCTGAGGGTCAGATGATGAACCATACTGGTTGGGCAGCCCCCACCGAAAGTGAAAGGGATAGTCCAGGGACCTATAATGGATTGTACTAGTTGGGACCAGTGTGGAGACTGCCATTAGATCACTGTCCTGTTCATCTCACCCGTTTTGGACGATTAAGAATAAAAACGCTGTCAAATGAGTAATAGAAGAAAAACTGTAAAGGGATAAGGTACTGAATTCGCTCCTGGACACACAATATAAGAAGTCTGATACTAGGCCTACTTTAAGCCTGAAAAAGGAGGTAAAAAAGGGGTTATTACTTTATAAGAAACAGGCCCAATGGTCCCTGTGGTGAATCCAATGGAGCCATCATGGATTCCCTTTGGGGACCTCCCATGTGGCCAGGGGTCGATAGCCGATACCTGATCATGACCCTGGGGGCAGTTATATGAGTGAGGATCACATGGGAGGAGACGGCCACCGTGGAGCTGTCATGGCTTCATTGGATGAGGCGCGATATTTCCCCCCCCCGCCCCCCCCTCCCCACCTTTTACCCATGAGTAAGACCCATGATACCCAAACCCTGATGGCTGATTACCATACATCTGTTCCCCCTAATACTTCCCAACACCCTTTAGGCATAATTCCCATCCATAACCAGAAGAGTAAAGGTTCCAAGAAACCCCTTTTCACTTCTAGTTTTCCTTCATGTAGAACTGAACTTCCATGTGGAATCATTAAGAAAGACTCTCCAAGAGATATTTTGAATTCTTGTAAAGCGCTACACGGCCTCGGAGCACTACACAAAACAAGACTTCGAACAACATAACAAAATCATGACAAAGAAAACTAATGAAAAAAACAGAAACAAATGAGAAAAAAAGTACAACAAAGTGAACAAGCAATGGGATCAGAAAGACAATAGTTCAGAGTTTCACGCAGCATAAACCGCTCAAACTACGAGCCCAAAATTAGAGGAGCCTCTGGGTAGATATTTACACTGTCTCAAATAGCTGGGCAGGGTACTAACACCACACCCCACGACAATACAATCCTTGTTCCCCTGGGTACCCCAGTCATCCAGTTCTATACTTTGTAGAAACTTCAGGTCCGGGTGGCGAACAACCCCGGGCCCGGATCTTGCACGGAGACAGGCAAGTACTTTATTTCGAAGGGCATCACTCGGGGCAGGTTTCGTGACATTGGTGATAATAAAGTTTCTATGGTCCGAGACCAAGGCTTTGATGGAGTCATCTTTTGGAAATGGCATGTTTGCTTCATTTACACGAAAACTTCTTTGGTTGACCAGTCTAGGATTCAGATATTCACCAGAACCCCTCGAGCGTGCATCCCTGGACACTACCAGGTGCTCAGGAGGAACGGGATGAGAGATCTGTGGTGGTTTATTGCCTAAAGGAGAATGAGGAGGGAGAGCCTCTTTCACAGCTACCATGGGCTTGGAGCAAAGACAAGTGACGGGAGCCCCTGCAAGATGCACATGATTATCTGCTACCTTGGCGAACAGAGCTGTCTGAGAGGAACAGTTCACTTTGATGATGGGTGAATAGCTTACAGATGATACATGAGCAGGTGGAAGACTTTTTTCAAATGCAAGGTAGTGTCTCAGCAGAGATAGCTAATGATACTAGCCAAGCATCAAACTCCAAGGAGGTAGCACAGTTGTTCAACTCATCAATAAGAGGTTCCTTCCAGTCCCACCAGGGCTCCATGGTCCTGGAACTCTCGGTACCTACCAAGGAATCTGGCGGGACTATAAGGTTGGGTGTTACAGCCGCCTTTACCCTGCGGGAGTTGTGGGGGAGGAGGGGTTGCCACAGAGGTAGAAATTGACAAATTTCCACTAATCTCAGGATTGAAGGGGGAGACATAGTTGGATTTTGTAACCCCCTCCGCCCGGAAAGAGCATGTCAGAGCCGTGGGAGTTGGCTTTTCTACGATATTTCCATTAGCATGAGCACTAAAGGGTTTCTTAATTGCAGAGCTCGTGGGGTTTAAGTCTGATGCTGGAGTTACAGAGAATTTAGCAGGAGGACTCTTAGAATCAGATGATACTTCCCTGCGTTTGGCACCAATGTGCTGCCTCCTGCGTGCGCTCAATGCCAAGACTTCCCCAGTCGATCTTCTAAGGGAAAGGGCGAAGGCGGGGTAGCCAAGGAGTTGGGCACATGGTCAGGCAAGGAGAATGGCATGGCAGCAAGCAAAAGCAGAAACGTTTGTTTAATAGCATACAAAATGGCAAAAAACATTAATGCGAGGGGAAGCACTCCACGTGGGGCCAGAGCCCCACATTAGCGTACTTGTTGCTTCGTAGCCTTCATACCCATGCAAAGATAGTGCCGGCATGGTGAAATCCGCACACCTCTACAAAACAGAAGATGAAGCGGACGGAAGATATGGCACAACAAATATGCCACCGCTGCTCGTTTTCACCGTTCCAAGTGCAGGCAGATTTCAGAAGTTTTCAGCAGTTTTCAAACCTCCAGTGGTCCGGGAAAGCAAGGCAAAGACCGAACGCTGGTACGCTTATCCTGGGTTAGAAAGTTAGAGGAAGGCACCCTCGGGATTAGCAGGAAAGCAGGGAGAGACGAAGGAATCGTCACGCCTCAGGCCGTCAAGCCGCACTGCAGACGAGCAGACGCTTCCAACAACCAGGACTGCAGTAACGCTTGTTTCTCATTAAGGAGAGAGATATACATCAGAAACCATCAATGGACTTCAATTCCCACAACCACCTAAGTACTGAGACGAGGAGGATGAAAGAATTGACACAGACCAACAGGAGCATCAAGCTTAATGATCGTGCTAGTTGTTGGGTGGAATCACCTGTGCGTGGGACCTTTTTAAAAATGGTAACCAAACTTTAAGAATCTGCTCAGGAGAAGATGTGACTGCTCCATTGAAGGAGAACAGAAGGAGGAGGCACGAGCCGGTGTGCGGACGCTGGTGGTGCTAGCTAACTGGTGTGGTGGAGCAGAGAAGTCCGCCAAAGGAAAGTAACATGCTGCGAGAGAGGTGTGTTGTGGGGACTCCAGGAACTGCGAGTGGCTCACTGAGTGTTTAGCAGCCAAGAGAAATAGCGTTGTCCTTACTGTGAGCAGAGGAGAAACCAGCATGCACGAGCAGAGCCACGAGAGAGCCTGGAGAGACGTCCGAGCTGCCAAGAGTGGGGAACAAGTGGCAAGGGTACGTTGCGTATGCATGAGGAACACCGAAAGTCAGCCAGAGCAGAGAGGGGACCCTGGGGCATTTCAGCAGCCAAGAGAAGCAGCATTGTCCTTACTGGAAGCGGAGAAGAAACTAGCATGCACTAGCGGAGCCACAAGAAAGCCTGGAGAGACGTCCAAGCTGCCCAGAGTGGGGAACAAGTGGCAAGGGTACGTTGCGTATGCGTGAGGAAGACCGAAATTCAGCCAGAGCAGAGAGGGGAGCCTGGGGCATTTCAGCAACCACACCAAAGAGAATTTTAACATTGTGAAGTCACGGAAAGTGGAATGACGAGATTATTTCGAAATTAAACGGGCAGAGTGCCAACCCGAACCCCCAATAAAAAATGAATGCAAATATTGGGAAACCTCAAAAGAACAGTGAAACAAGTAGATAAGCCGAGCTAAGAAAATTACATGCTAGTTGGTTGCCCAGAGGATCTATAATATGCGAGAAGTCCTTGCAAGCAAACACCAGGTAGTAGATGTGAGCACAGGAAAAGTCCTGGCAGGAGAGTATACCAGGCGAATTGCAAACCTACAAGGAAAGGCAAGCAGAAACAGTGTTTGTTAAAAGATCTTACTAGCCTGAACAGTTGTTATCTAACATGATTGATGTGGGCCAAGAAAGACACAACTGTTTGACCCATAGACATTTGTGATACCAGTGAAAAATCCTGGGTAAAAAACACCCTCTGGAACTGAGGTCTATTCCATTGTGGAGAACATTTAAGATGGAGCTGTTTTATTTTATTTAACACCTTTTTGCAAATAACAGGTTAAAGACATTTCCCTTTTCACTTTGCTCCTTGTAGTGTGAGGGTCAGGATCGAACGTTTGGACATGAGGATGACTTTGGATTTCTGACATCCTGACGGACAGATCCTTAGTTTTTGGTTTCCATCTCTCACTCTCTGCATCTCAGTTCTCCTTAAAGGAGTATGGTTCTTCCCTTTTCAATTGATTCTCACCGTTTCACAATTTCAAGGAGGGGTTTTGACCCCTGTGCTTCCTCAATCCGTTTCCTACCCCTGGTGTACTCTCCTGCAAGGGTATTGCAACTTTGTAACCTATCCTTAAAAGGGGTGTATTCCTTCCCTTTTTGTATTGGTTATCACTGTTCCACAATCCTGGGGTGGGTGGGGTTTACCCCTGTCTTTTCTCACTTCTCTTTCTAGGCCTGGTTTACTCTCCTGCCAGGTTATTGCAACTTTATTACGTGGGTGCTGGTCCCAGACTCGCACACTGCCTGGTTTACTTTCCTGACAGGGCTTTTTTTGTCATTGCATGGGTGTGAGTCCTAGACTCACCGTTTGCCTGGGTCACGATCATGCCAGGGCTTTTCCGTTCTCCATTCACTCTTTTGCATCCAGGAATTAATACTTTACGAGCATTGGGTCACCGACCCTTTCATAACAATGTTCGTACCTGTCTTAAATATTCCTTTCTTAAATTGGGTGCTCTTCCGCTGTGGACGGTAGGCAATATTCGCCCTGAAGCGCCCTGGTATCCCATTCGCTCTCCCTGGGCTTACCAGTCTTCACTGGCGGCTTCGGCATTCCTTGTGTCTCACCGTTGTCTTTGCTCTCGGCCCGCAGACTGGGAGTGCGTTCCGTTAGCTGCTTGTTTTTAGCTTTACCCTCCTCTCGCTTTGGTGGCTCCAGCTGCCTGTGGCAATAATGCAGAAAACTTCTCTCGCCTTGGTCTCCCTGCACGCCGGTTTCGTCAGCCTCTGCTGTGTCCTTCAGTCTGCTTCCCTCTGGTGTCCCAGCCAGTGTCGGAAAAGTCGGATGCATCGGCAGTCTCCATCTCTCTACTTTGTTCTGTTCAGCTGTGTCAAATTTAAATGTCCCGGCATTGGTTAGCATTTTCTAATGACTAGAATGTGGCGTTGGCTTACCGCTTCTGGTCATCCTCATTACTTCATCCCTTTTCCTCGTCTCTGTACTAGAAAAGGGTGAGGAAGGTAAATAAGGTTGTTGGCTTCGATAAGCTGGTCATTCTCCATCTACATCACAATAAGCCATACAGGAATGTTGCAAAGGCACATGGGGGTCACTAAGAATTGCAGCGCAAGGATTATTCTGATCCAGTATTTTCCTGTCTCCCTGGAGTTTGTCCTCCCCTACTTGGTCCTGCCACAGATGGCCACCCCCAGGGTCAGTGTCATGTAGCTTCTGCCTTTACCTGGTCACGTAAGAAAAGCTTCCCTCCAGGGAATCTGTGACTATATATTGCTAGATTCGTCACAGTACCCATAGCAGCATAGTACTGGGCCTGAGTAATAGTAATACATATTGTTTTATATAAAATTGTTACCCAAACCAGTACTTTATATAGTAACCTCCGAAGGATGAATGGCTGTGTTGGACTTAACGGGATTCAAACCTGTGACCTGCAGATCACACACAGATCTCTAGACCGAATGCTTAACCCACTGAGCTATCCTTCCAGCTTAATAGGTGCCTGTTCACCTTTTAGAAACAAGTAGACCCAACGTAACCACTAGTGATTACTTTTACTTTTTATGATGCAGAGTCCATTGCAATGATTTGTTATATTAAAATCTATAATTAACCTCTCGTAGGTTTCAGAATTATTATCCGGAAAAAGGTATAATTTCTGATACGTACCATACCAAGTCTCTGAAGGTGTTTAAGAAGTCTGGCGGGTCAGAAGGAGGACTCGGACACTGGTCTTCCATTCTATGTTTATTTTAATTTTTTAAAAATATGTTTATTTTAAACCAAGGCAGAACAATTTACAAACAGAATTGCACAATGACTTTACTCATTTTTAACAATTCCCTTAAGCTCGTACTCTTCCCAACCCCCCCCCCCCCACTCTCCACTGGTCCCCAGACTCCCTCCCCCAGTTCCTCTGCTCTGTGGCCTTGTCCGCTGCCCTCGCCCTTCAGGTGGTCCCTTGATCCTTCAGGGCCCATTGTGTGTTGAGTGGTTTAAATGTTAAGGCGGGAATCGCTGGTCATAGTCCAGTGCTGGGGCCCAGACATTCTGGAAGTGGTGCAGGACTCCCGCCCTCGCTGTGGTCACTTTTTCCGCGATCAGGATGTCCCATAATATTCCCCACCAGTGGGCCATACAGGGGCCGCCCGGGGACTTCCAGAAGCGGGCTAGCACACTTTTGCCGGCCAGGAGGCATTTCGTTAATAATTTCGCTCTGTTTCCGGAGCGGAGGTAGACCCCAGGGGTCGGGACCCCCAGTAGGACGGTTTTGGGTTCCAGTGGGAGTGCCATCCCGGTAATTTGTTCAATCGTTGCCAGGCACTGTTCCCAGAATTGCTGGATCTTTGGGCAGGCCCAGCACATGTGAAAGGAGACAGGATGGGATCATCCTCTCCTGCAGGAATAGTCCACACGTGGGTTCATGTGGTGTACCCTAAGAGGGGGGCAGTACCATCGCAGCATGAGCTTGTATGCACATTCTTTGTTGGTGACACAGGTAGATGAGGAGTGGGTTCGTGTCCAGATGTCCACCCAGGTCTGGTCGTCAATCGGGTGACCCAGGTCGGCCTCCCATTGGGTCATGCATAGAGTTCTTGCACTTAGGAAGTCCCCCAGGAAGTGTCTTTATAGGGTCGAGATCCTACCCCGAGATGGTTGGTCCTTGAGCGTTAATTCGAGGGTAGTAAGGGGGCGGGTGGCCGCCTGGAGGGTTTGGGGATGCGAGCACCAGTGACGGAGCTGGCAATATGTAAACCTGTCTCTTTCCTGAAGTTGGAACGCCTCCTTACATTGTTCGAAGGTACGGGGTGTGTTCCCGGAGTATAGCTCTTCCAGGGTCTCGAGGCCTCCGTCTATCCAGTTCTGGAAGTTACGGGGGTTCGTCCCAGGCGAGAAGTTTGGGGAGCTTAGCGTGTGTTTGGTTGTTAGCAAGAGTCTCTTCCAGCGCTCTCTCAGGGAGGGCTGGATATGTGGGAGGAATCGCAGGGGGAGCGGTAGTTGAGCTTGCTCGAGTTCACCCATCTGGGGCGGTCTGTGATTATCTGCCAAGCGTGGATGTGTGCTAGCTGTGCTGCCGTCCTATAGGCCTGAAGATCGGGTACCCCTAGCCCCCCCCCCAGTCTAGAGCTGCCAACCAGAGTTTTATGGGGGATTCTGGCCTTCTTGCCCCTCCATATGAACTTCAGCATTTTTCTCTGCAGGTGAGAAGAGCTGGTGTTGGGATGGCTACTGCGTGGGAGGAGCAGGCGTAGAGGAATCTTGGAAGCAAGTTCATTTTGGTGGCCGTGGTCAGTCCCTTTAGTGAGATTTCCTGAGTGGACCAGTGCTTCAGATCCCCTTCCAGTTCTCGAAATAATCTGGGGAAGTTTGCCTGGTATGTGTCCTTTGGGTTTGCCGTAATGTGAACTCCCAGGTAGGGGATGGACTGTCTCTTCCATGTGATTGGGCACATCCTGGTTAGCGCCTCTCGTCCCTCCCGGTGGAGGCTGATGCCCAAGGCTACTGATTTGGAGAAGTTGACAGCGAAGCCGGTGACCTTCCCGTAGTTAGTTATTTCCGCCAGGGCATGCTTTGCTGAGGTGCTGGGCTCTAAGAGCGTCAGTAAGACGTCGTCAGCGTATAACGCAATTTTGTGTTGGGATGGACCAACCTGGGGACCCTTGATGAGCTTGTTCAGCCTGATTCTTTGGGCAAAAGGTTCCATTGTTAGCGCAAAGAGAAGAGGTGATAGCGGGCAGCCCTGCCTCGTCCCACAGGTCATGGGGATCGGGGTTGATAGGGAGCCTTTGGACATTGATCCTGAGGAGGGTTTTAGGAGATTTGTAGTTGGCCAATATCAGACTGGAAAGTTGGACCAAAGCCAAAGGCCTCTAGGGTGAGCTTCATGAATGACCAGTCTACCCTGTCGAATGCTTTGGTGGCATCTAGGGCCATCAGTGCAAAGCCCTGGGAGTTTCGGTGGGCGATGTCTACCAGGTTTAGGGTTCTCCGGATATTGTCTCCTGCCGCTCTGTTCAGAATGAAGCCCGTTTGATCGGGGTGAATTATGGCCGGAAGGATGTGCGACAACCGGTTGGCCAGGATTTGGAATAAAGGTTAGCGTCTGTTCAACAGGGCAATGGCCTGTACGAAGCTGGGTCTCCCGGGTCTTTCCCTGGCTTCGGGAGGATTGTAGTAGACTCCTGCATTGAAGGGGTCACTGAGCCTGTTTCTTTGAATGAGTTGAAGAGTGTCACCAGAGGGGGAAGGGGGGGGGGGGATCAGTTGGGGTTTGAATATTTTGTAGAATCTCGAGAAGAACCTGTCTGGGCCCGGGGACCGCATTTTGAGAGATTTGATGGCTTCGTCGACCTCCTCGTCCGTGATTGGTGCCTCTAGACTCTCTCTCATTGGGTCGAGCAGGCGTGGCAGGGCTGCCCCCCGTAGGTGTTACTCCTGTTTGGACTGGCCCCGTGGAGGTGCAGTCATTACTTGGGTTAGGTGGTCCACTGCCAGTTGTTGTTTCTCTGGCTCAGTGTAATGCATCACCCCTTGTGGGTCGTGGAGCCCCGTGATGGTATTGGTGCGCCTTGTTTTGGCCAGTTTGGCTTCTAGTAGCTTGTTAGCTTTGTTGTTCTTAGCATAATAGAATTGCCTAGTCTTGGCCATTAGTTGCGTGGTATGTTCGGCGTAGTGGGCCTATAGTTTCTTTCTGGCTGTGTGGATGGCTCTTTTAGTCCTAGGAGACCACTCTTTTTTCTTTTGAGCATCCTCTGCTGTTTGCAGTTCCTCCTCCAGGGCTTGCCGGGTTTGTCGCTGGTTCCGGTGGAATGCCACCCCTTGTGCTTTCAAGGCTCCCCTGATCACTTCTTTCATTGCGTCCCAGTTGTTTGCGGGGGAAGTGTCTATAACTGGGTTCTCCTCGAGGAAGTTTTTAATAATGGTTGCGATCTGGTCTCTAATCAGCATGTCATTGAGGATCGGGTCGTAGAGCGACCATCTGCGTGGGGAGTTGGCTCTGGGGTCCTGGATTCGGAGTTGCATGATTATAGGTGCATGGTCAGATAGGATTCTTGGGCCGATGGATACCTCGTTGGCGTAGGCGATCGTCTGGGGCGAAGTTAGGTCAATTCTCGAGAAAGTTTGATGAACATAGGAGAAGGAGTAATCCCACTCGGTGGGGTAGAGCACCCGCCATGAGTCTACTACTTCCAGGGTTCTGAATAGCCGTAAGAGGCTAAGGGCTTGCGTGAAATCTCCTGGGGTGGTGGGGTGGGATTTATCTTTGATGGGGTCCGGCACTCTGTTGAAGTCCCCCCCCCATCCCCCTCCTATTACTGTCTGGCCTTCTATGAAGCCCGAGAGGGAGGCGCCAAGTGAGTCATAGAAGATTGCTTGTCCTGAGTTAGGGGCATACACTGAGACGAAGGTGTAGAGATCTCCCAGTAGAAGGCATTTAACTGCCTAAAAGGATCGCCGTGCCCCCCTTCTTAAATTCCCCTGAGGCGAGGAACTGACGTGGATATAGGCGCGATCGCAGGCCCCCATAGACTGCTGGAAGGAAATGAGTTTCTTGGAGCATCCTCACCCCGGCTTCTTCGTCTTGTAGTTTCTGTAGGATCGACTTGCGCTTAGAGGGGGAATTCAGCCCATTAACATTTAGCGGGAGGCACTTTAATGTCTGGTGTTCACGAGCTAGAGATCCAGCTGTCTCATGGTCCGGGGGGGGGGAGGGGTCGGAAGAGAGCCAGTTAGTCGCTGTCATGGGTGAGGGCTAAATGCGTGTTGTCCTGCTCTTGGGGTTTTAACACAGGCCCCCAACGGGGAGCCAACTCTTTAACTGGCGGGGTGATCGGCATTGTGAGTGCGACCAAGCCCCTGGCCAACTGGGCCAATTGAGTCAACAAAAGAAATCAAGATTTGAAATACCCACTTTCTTTCCATTGGATGACAGAACATAAAGGGCTCAACATTGACAATCTAAAAGTTTTTGGACTGGACAAAATTGAAGAATTACCTAGAGGAGGAGACCAGGAACACATTCTCAGACAAAGGGAATCTAATTGGATTTGTATTATGGACACTTGTGATACCGGTCTAAATTCAGATGATGAATTTTGTAATTGGCTTTGAAAAAAGTTCACAAGTTTTTTCTTTTAATTTTTAGGAAATGTGGTGTTAGATTAACAAAATTGAAACATTTCTAACCATTAACATAAAAACATAATTTTTCTCTTTATTGGCTCTTAAGGATTTGAAATGCCCAAACAAAAGTAATTAAAACAGAGATCCTATTCAAACAAACTTTCCAATACAGAATCTATAGTTGTAAAAATTCCAGTACCACAGTTCATTTATCTTATTGACCAATAAGAATAATAATTTTTCCTTACATTTTTTCTTCTTTTTTCCCGTTTTTCTATTTCTTGAAAGATTTTCAAAGATTTACAAACACTGAAACAATAGCCTAAATCATTAATTTTGCCTACAAAATAATGAAATTAATGAAAATTGCCGCCACCTAGAACGTGATGGCGTATTAACATATTTGTGTTCTAGTCAAAAGAAAGAATAGGCATTGAAAATGGCCACCACGTAGCACGTGATGGCGTAATGACGTCATCGCGCCCATGGATAATGTGCGTGATGAAGTCATACGCAATAGAAGCGTATATAAACGAGCGCAATCATAACACAGATCGCGCCGAAACAAGGAGCCAGGGAAAACTGCCCGCATCGCTAAAAATAACTAGGAGGTGAGATATTTAACCCTCTGATCCCTCCTTATGTTCTTTCCCCATAACTCTAGACTATATTCTAACAAAGAGTGACCATTTAAAAATGGTAACCTTGCTTTACATTTCTTTCTACTCTAGACAGAAAAGATACTTTATCAATGAATTAATGATATGGTGTGAAACATTAAATTCCATTTCTAACTGAACTTGAATCAACAGAACTTGGTGAGTGCCATAATATGATATTGTTGAAATGAATAAACTATTTTTTGGATATGCTTTGGAAACAAATGTTACTATTAAACAATTTTAATTCTTTTGCTGTACGTAGGATGTATAGATTTTGAATACTTTGCTTTTTCCTTTTTTTTATAAAAAAACAAGAATGAGAAAACTCACCTGATGATAACCTGTGACCTAAAGAGGCGTGAAACACGTGTAGAGAGTGATGAAAATGAACAGTATACAAATGCATTAACAAAATTGAGATTATCTAAATGAGAATGTGAAGGTCATTTCTTTCAAAGACAACCTGGAATGGCACTCAAAAAATTATAATTGAATTTGGAATGTCGCAACTGGAAATGTAAACATTTGAACGTCTGAGTCAATAGAATAACCTGGCTTTCCAAGGACATAGAGGTGGAGCGTACCTTGGAATGGGCATGGGCCGTGGGTGAAGCCCGCCGTAGTGGGTAGTAATAATCTTCAGCTGTGTCAGAAATGGCGAAATGCTAGAGAAGAGGGCTGGGCGCCAAGTCCAAAAGTGCAGCGATGGTTCCTGTAGTGTGGCCTGATTATTGTTTATCTCCTCCTGTTTCGAGGTGCCCCCGACCATGAGGTCCATCTGGGTTGCGGGGAAGGGGCGGTCTCCAAGTTCCCTGTCGCCTCTCCGAGGTGGCCTTTGGGGGAAGATGGGTGCATGATCTTGCTGGAATCTTCCAGGTGGCTAATTCTCCACAGCGTACCGTTGTATGAAAATTGCAGAGCCGTTGGGGAAAAGCCATCTGTACCAGACCTGACGTTCCTGAAGGAAGAGGGCTAAGGGTCGGAGTGCCTTCCTTCTCTGGAGAGTTAAAAGCGAGAGATCTTGGTAAATCTGGAGAGGCGAGCCCTGAAGGGTGAGCTCATCTCGTGAGCGGCTGATGGCGGAAATGGCCTCTTGTGGAAAAGAAATGGACCCTGCCGATGACATCTGGAGGGAGGTCTGAGTCTACTCCCCAACGCAGGCGCAGTCTGTGGGTGCGGTCTAGCAATAATTGGGGTTTGTCCAGTTGCGGGAGAAGGGCTTGGAAAAAGTCCCCCACATATTCCGGCAGATTTTTGTCCGGGATCGAGGATGAGATACCCCGGATCCGAAGGTTGTTGCTGCGGGCCCTATTTTCTAAGTCTTCTTGCTTGAACTCCAGGATTTCACACTTGTGTTGGAGAGCTCTAACTGATTGTTGAATGTCTCCCAGCATAGTTGCCTGATCCTGGGAGGGGTCGTCAATCTCCCCCAGCCTCTGCTCCACCTCAGTCACCCTGTGATCGGTTTCTATGTTTATTTATTAAAGGAAAAGTGAAAACTCCTGACTTTCCCTAAACTGCAGGTTTTCCCTACCAAACACTGACTGTGGTGCTAATCAGTGAGTCCAAAAGGAAGATATGCCCACTGTCCAAACTAATCTAACCTGAACCTACCACTACCAAAATCAACGAAGGCACAGGAGAATGACTCCCCTCTCCTGTGGGCTGTGTGACACAGGAGAATGACTCCCCTCTCCTGTGGGCTGTGTGAGGGGTCAGACATGAGAGGCGAACGCAAAGTTGTAGTATTGTCATTATCAGACATCTTTATTAAAATAAAAAGGGGTGGATGAAGGTCTCTCTGTCCCTACCCTAAAGGGTGTTTCCCTACTGTTAGGTAGGAATTGATGCAGTCACACTGTGTGAGACTACACAACACTTATATGCTTGGTATTCAGTAACCCACCTTTTGTTATAGGTCTGTACTACACAAGTTGGTAGTGTGACTGAGGAGCCAGGCCTATGTCAAGAGGGGTAAATGTGAGCCGCAGAGCTGTACAAATGAAATCCCACCCCCCCCCCCACCCATACAAGTAACACTTGCACTCAAGGTTTCAGTTATAAATAATTATTTATTTAACATCAATGTTTAAATAAGCGTTCTTGAAAAAAGTAATTCATGTAACAATGTCCATATACTTTAAAACTACTTTTTCAGATTCAGAGCAAGTTAGTGGAGAATCTTTGGATATGCTTCTTACACAATTCCTACACCCTGAGGTGACTTCAATCACAAGGACAGTATATATATCACACTAGTTATACTTTGCAGAGTCTGAGGTTGCAGAAAGGAAAGGTTTAGGGAAGGAAAAGGTTAAACAGGTTCTCGGTAAATGTGAGGAAAGCTAAATCTTCCAATGAAATTTAGACAAGCCTTTCCCAGCAGTAACAATATACAACAAGCTACCGCCTCTGAGGGACAAAGAGTATCAAAGTCAATGGACTAGAAGAGAATTCATTGAGCTAGGACAGCTAAAGTCAAGTGGGAAACCGTCTATGGATCTGTTGCACTTCTTAGATTAAAAGTCTTGTTGGGTCACAAACTGTTAAGCCTGTGAGAAAAAAGTTGGCCTCAACTCTAGAAGTAAGGTAATGCAATTCTCATCTGAGAAAAGCACAGACCAAAAGGCGATGAGGTAAGTACCCCAAGCCTAAAACATTACCTCTGGTTTGAAGAAGAGTGGTCCAGCTGGATTCCGTCTTGCTACAGCGGTGCAGACCCTTGTTCCTGAGCCTCAGTCCTGCGGACAGGAGGGAGGACGTCCGGAGGGCTCCTGCGGTGGTACATGGGAGGTCATCAGCAGCTACAGGCTTTGTTTGGTTCAGAGGCACTTTGCGGTTTTGCCGCTTGGCAAACGGCATCGTCGCAGATCTCGGATATCGGTTGGGCTTCCTTCACTCCTTGGGTCATGTACTCTGATGAGGGGACTCAGGATCTGGTCGTCCTGCTTCTGAAGGGTCCTTAAGAGACTCCTGGAGCTTCTGGCCGGAACCGTTACCACATCAGACGTTTCACTCGACTACGGATTACTCGACATATGGCATTCTGTTTTTACAGAAGCAAAGAAGTACAGCCAGTCGGAGAAGGTGGTCCAGTGGAGTTCATCTCGGGGTTAGTTGGTCCCACTAACCCAAGGGGAGAAGCCATCCTTCCGAATCTTCTCTTGTCAATTAGAAAAAGGAGTTTCAGCACAGCAGCAGGGCTTCACCGGGCAATTCAAAGGTCCAGAAGGTTGCAGCAAGCTTTGTTCATGGTTTCTTCGTCAGGTGTTTCTCCCAGTGGTCGACTCGCTGCCTGTAGTCCAAAAACACTTGCCTTTTTAAGCAGGTTTCTCCCATTCATGCACATCCTAGGCTGTCGATCACACAGCAGGGTGGCTGTCCTGAAATGATGGGAAAAGTCCTGAAAGGACAGCAAGCCAGCCAATCGGGACTGGTTGCATTCAGGCATTCCTAGAAACAAAGGACAGGCGAGTTTCGGGACCCTCCCTCACATCCTGTCCTTCCAGACACACTGGAGCCAGGGGCGGGGGGGAAATTTGACAAAATGGACACCCATGGGTGCTCTACTGCAGCTGAGGATTTAGCCTGCTGTAGAAAAGTATAATGGTAGGAAAAATTAAACCACTGCCACCAGCCATTTAACGTAGTGAGGGTAACTTAAAAATGCTACATGAAAATGTAGTGTAAGGGGCTTCTAGGTAAACCCCCAGCACTCGACAAAGGATGGTGTGTGCTGGACCTACTAAAGGAAAAGAGAAGTAAAGTCAATTTCACTTTACTATTCTTGGGAACAGTAGTTCACCCAAGAGAAGGTATTTAAACCTTATGAGCAATCTATAGAGATTTCTCTGTGACACTGCACTGAAGGTGCTGTGTGTCACCATACAAAAAGTAGATGCCTATGGAGCTTCCGACTCCAAAAACAAAGGAAACAGAGTCCAAATCAGGTCCAAACACATGAGACAGTGAGAAAAAGGTCTCTCACTCCAGGGTTAAGATTAAAAAGTCCAAAGTCCAGCAAAAGAGACGAGGGGGGGGTCTCTTAAGGTTGAAGGGAATTAGCACAGACATGAGATTTCTCCCGAACGCCTACCTAGGAAACTAAAAGTGAAGATAAGCCTGTGCCAAGTCGTCAAAACGTATAAACTGTCCTTGTGTCCAAAACCTACTAATCTGACCCTATATTTGGCAAAAAGTGTTCATAATTAAAGAAAATGGATACATCCAACCGACAGTCTTTTCCAAGGAGAAACCCCTGGATCCAAGGGTGCTTCCCTTCCCCTGGATATTTGGGCAAGGTGGAAAACGTGGCTCTTCCACACAAGTTTCCTTGATTCTCTATTCCAGGATCAGAACGTTTTTGCGCAAACAATATGTCCCATAACATTTAACCCTGCACTGAGTTCACAAAAGGATCTCATTCAGATGAGAAAGTCCATGTAAGGTTTCCTTTAAGCTCTTTGGTATCTTGGCGGATCACCTGTTGTGCTCCTCCATCAGGAATCCTCCTGCAAGCTCTTCAGCTCTCCTGGTATACACCTCTGCTAGGTATTTTGGTCTCAACATGAAACGGTTAAACTTCATAACTTTAAATGCCTGGTCCATCTATCCACCAAGGTCTTTTCTGTGTGCTTCCCTGAGTCTCCGGTGCACATGTTAGGGAGATTTATCATTAGTGTGCTTCACCCCCTCTCCTAGTGAGACCCCCAACACTTTTTCCTGGACTTCTGGACATTTTTCTTTAAATCCTGAATGAGTGGAACCTTTTTCCACTCATTCATTCTTGTGGGCTCGGTCTTTTGGAGCTCTGTTCTGTGTTTTACCTGTGCTATGGGGTCTGTCTGCTCCATAGCCCTTAAAGGCCTCTGTTTTACTTTTGCAGCACACAGCTCCTTCTGGGAAGTATTGCTGGGGACCCTTTTGATTCTCCTTTGAGATTCTTACCTTATCCTTACCTTCTACTGTTGTACTTAGCATCTCTCCTAATACTTTATAATGGATAGATTGGCACACATCACCATATGCGGCGTGCCAAGGGGATACTTAGTATCCCCCTTCTCTCTGCGCCTGTGACTTTTTAGGTACATAGACAACCTTCTAGTTATGGCTGGTGGCAGTGGATGTGTTCTACCAACCATGGTGCTATTATTTTACTGCATGTATTCACAGTCCCGATTATGCACCATAGGGGCACCTAAGTACTAACTTGGTGGCTCCTTTCTTTTTTTGCCGTTTCTAGCTCAGTGGTTCTTTGTTAGCCCTTCTATTCAGGGTGTGTGTGTGTGTCTGTCTGTCTGTCTGTCTGTCTGTCTGTCTGTCTGTAATCCTTGGGTGTCCCCACCTAGGCTCCAGTGTGTCTGGGCAGGCAGGAAGTGGAGGAGTAGTTTTCCACCCCCTTGCTTTTTGTCTGCCCAAGTGCGTGAATGGAGCCAGCTCCCACTCGGGGTCTGGCTGTCCTAATTGGACAGCCACCCGTGCCTTTCTGTAAACTGCTGAGAGACATTGCAGAGGAATGTGTGCTGAGACTGAATAAAAGGTGAGACTCCTGAGGGGGAAAGTCAAGTCGACCACTGGAAACGGAAGTAACAGAAAATGATGACCAGATTCGCCGGCAGACCCTTTGCAACACCGTGAGGCGACCACTGCTGTTCTGGCCCCGTTTACTCCATTTTCTATGTGACTGAGGAACTCCGAAGAGGACTCCTCCTTCCCTTTGACTGGTGGGAACAAACAGTCCCAAGACTAATTTTAATCTAAGCCATCTCCCGAGGTTCTGTGTGCTTCCAGAGCTGCAGAACCCCAATGCCAGGAGACCACTAAAACAATTGAAGTGCATAGTCCTGAAGAGGCCAAATCTTTGCTGAGCCCCAGATGAACCTCCAGAGATATAATCTGACACGCCCAAGTCCCCTCAGCAGAGTGCAGGTCTGCAGGAACTGAAGAAGATTGACCAGGCGAATCACGTCCTTTGTTGGTGCTGCAGACAATGTACCAAAAACGCAGAGTGACCAGAGAAGTTGGTGAAATCCGTGCCATCGGTACTCCATTGAGACTACTGCTGAGCTATCCCGTCCATTGTCCTGCCTTTTGTCACCAGTCCAAGGAATACAGAGGCCGGGTCCAGTGCTGCCACACTGTGGAGAAGCCAACAAGAACATTTCTTTAAACTAAAGGTACTGTGGGGAAGAAGGTATTGCGTACCTTGATCCGAAAGGTCTGTCCAGAGCTTTGAAGTGCACATAGAGGTGTCCTGATCATCCCCCTCTTACCTCTGTCCCAAGCCACTGCTTGTGTTCCTTTAGTGAGTCCTTTAACATGGTCTCCAATGTTGGCTGTATCCTCTTGCATCTTAGATATTGCAGGTCTGCAAGGAGCTGGCCAATCCTGCTGCAGTCTCTACCTCTCCTGTTTCCTCCCAGGCCCTCTGTGCGGCCTTGGCCTCTCATTTCACTACTAAAACTCAGGATATCCTGTCCACCCTCTCTTCCTCTACCTCCTCCAACACTCTTGGCCAGTCTGAGGCCGTCTGGCTTCCTCCTTTCCCCTGTTCACCCCTGACTATGTTTCTAGACAAGTCTGATCTATGAAAGTCTCGTCAAAGCAGGTTCTCCCCTGCTCATCCAGAACCATAAAGGACCACATCGATACCGTTGCTGGACCATGGGTCGATTTCTGCAATCACTCCTTTCCCACTGGAACTTCCCCTCCCCCCTTAAGCACTCTTGTGCATACAAGGTCTAAGATCTTTCCTCTTGCTGTAGAGTTGCCTGTGCCTTCTTCTACTCACAAGTCTAACAGTTTGTGGCCCTGCATGGATTCATCTTTTTCTTCAAAGACTTCTGAACCATTGTGCCAAGACTTTTCTACTTACCTTCCAAGACGTGCTTCAGCCCATATAGACTCTTTCCTATTGACTTTGGTTTAGCCTGTTTCACTGAATGACTTATTGGGGGATCTGAAAGTATTTGCCTGCTTAAGAAATATTTGTGATTACTTGTTTGCTCTAATAATCTTTTACTTTTTACTTGCTCTTAACTTATTTTGAATGTCAATATTAATACATTAATGTCAACAGTACCCTAGCTATTGAAGTCACCTGTGGGTGTAGGTCTCTGCTGTATGGCATCCCAAATGGGTATTTACTGATTCTGAACTAAAGAGATTGTGTAATTTTGAAGTATCTGTTTTACAGTACTCCCTCCTGAAGAAGGCTTACATTAATAATTGTTTCATCAAGAACCCCTGTGTGTAAGTGTTTGCTTGGATAGTTGTCAGTGTGAACCTCTGTGTAACTCCCCTACAGCTCACATTGACCCCTCTTGCGATAAGCCTAGCTACTCGTCCACACTACCAACCTGTGTAGTACAGACTTGTACCAAAGGTTGGGTTCTACTGCCAGGAGGTCAGGGTTGTTGTAGTGCACCCTATGGGTACAGCATACAATCTTGCTTAACAACAAGTATGTTCTTATGTGGGGATACTGCCATATGCTGGCAGAACCAAGAAAGACATTTTTTCTTATAGCATAATTACTGGCATTCTGCACATAGCAAACCTGAGTGTGTTATGTGGGAATACTGGCCTTTCTAGGTGCAGCCAGCATGGAAATATATGGGCACAGCCAACATGACAATGTTTTTATACTGGCATACATTGCGGGCAAAGGCATCATGAAAATGCTTTCGGAAATGGTCCTGTTCGCTCTTGGTGACTTGTATCTTTTTTTTTTTTCTTCAAGCGTTACCCTACAGAACCAAATGCAAACTGTCTGGATTTTTACCCAATCTTTTACTTAGTGTGCTGTAAAATGCACAATTTCAACCCATTAGTCAATAATTCACCCCCCCCCCGCAAACACCCCCTCTTGGATGATTCTATGCTTGTTCGCTCTGGCATATTTATGGGTAGTATTTATGCCCCTCCAATAAAATTCACCAGCCGCCACTGCAAATATCACAGTCAGAGCAGTAATTCGGAATTGGATGAAAAGATCAGAATCGGGAACTGGAACTAAGCCCTCCCCCCTACCACCTCACAAGAACGTCTTCCAGACTGTAAGGAAGAGTTGCCAAAGGGTAGGGAAGTTTTAATAGAGAGTTTGATGTTGGTGTGATCCAGTTAGCTTTCCTGGGATTCAATATAACCACTAAGATGGGAGCCACTGTGGAGTCGTCTGACGGAGAGACTGGTATGGTAGTACAGGCAACAGCCTGGACTATCCATAAACTGGTCGCAAAACCGCTGCAACAAGCAAAGGGAATAACAGTCCGCAATTGCCTCACTGTGACGAAACTACTACGCAACTAACAGTGGCTCCAAATGGAAGAATCGGATCCCACCAGTAGCGGGGAAGTCCAACTAGGTTGTCCGGTAGTAGAGTGTCCAAAACAGGTCACATCCAGAGTAGACGTCAATGCTTCTGGCATAAGGAAAACCTGTTGTGGATGCAATTCGTTCAGGATACTAGAGAAACAAAGTAGCTGCAGAAAGCAGCCAAGTAGAAGGCAAGGGTAATCCAATAAACGTGAGCAGAGGTCGGATCACAAAACTAGAGGCAAAACAGTAGTCGCGGATAGCAGAAAACACCACTCGAATACAGGGGAAAACCATATTGAGAAGTTGCCGTCTTTATTTCCGAGTGAATGGGAAATACTGTATTCCATTGGCTAGCCAGGATGCTAGCATGGCAATGGCATGTGTTGGCGCTTTCGGATGGCGCAGTGCCACGGGCAGGGAACCAGGGGTCGCCTTCCGGCCCCGGTGAGTCCTGACAAACTCCAGGTGCTGCTAATTGAAGTCCCAGGTACCAAAAGGCCTGCTGTCTGTCCCTTCACCGTCTGTTGCCTGTCCCTTCACCATGCACACATGGGATTGGAGGGTGCTGCGCATGTGAGGAGCATTATCTATACCCCTGCTGTAACTTCGTCCCTATGGCTCTGGTGCAGGAGGAAGCCAGTCATGCGTATGTTGCATGGTTGTTACTGGATTGGAGGCTGCACTTGGGCCTCAGTGTATTGACAGTCTGGGGTGGTGTTCACGAGGTGTCCTTGTGGAAGGAGTGGTTTTAGATGGCAAATGTTGATTTTACTGCACTCTTCACTTAAGCCACCTGTGTTGGTTTTAGTTTGAGTTTTGTGAACTGTACAGAAATCCTGGACAATGCTTGAATTTCTGTCACTCGCTCTTAACAAGTGATAACCGAGGGAAAAAAAATGAGCATTACGTTTGAGAGCAGATTTAATGCCTGGTAGGCTAACGTGGCCTTGAAGCTTTATAACTTGGAGCGTGGGTCAGTTATCTTTCTGTATCTTTGCTCACTGCGATTTATGCATGCAAGCCATAATGCTTTCTTCTCTTGGCTATTCCTTCCCAAAGTTTCTCTCTAGAAGGCAGAAATGTTATGTTCCTTTGTAGTTTGTTGTTGGTTGTTGTGCATGAGGCGTAGGTGAAGGATAGAGCAGACACACCTTCACAGGCAGTGCTTCACGTGCCTTGTGTTCACACCCAGTGTGTGCTGGTGGAATTCTGTGTGGGTGCGGGTCTTGGTGTGAGTGGGATTGTATATCATATACAGACCTGTAATGTGCATTATCAGTGTACATGTGTTCATCTCATTCTGTGTATCCTGCCACAGGTGATCCACTTCTCGCCGGCCCTGTATGACTTTGTCACGCATGACATGAAGAAGAACATTGTATTGGTGCTGAACAAGATTGACCTGGCGCCGCCGGCCCTGGTGGTGGCCTGGAAGCACTACTTCCAGGTCAGGTTCCCAGAGGTTCACATAGTCTGCTTCACTTCCTTCCCACAGCAGAGTGCAGAGGATACAGACCCCAGTGCAGGTAAAGACCACCATGACTTGTCTGCTACGTTTCTAATGTCTGAGTTTGAATTGAGCTCACTTTCTGTGAGGCTGGTGCTGTTACCCAACTTGCTGAGGACCAGAGTGGCAATTTGGGTCCTAGCAGGTATTATGTTGAGGTAGGAGCATTGCTCATAATTCCACCAGCTGGTAGCAGCTGTGTGGCACAGCCTAGGCTGAGGTGGAAAGAATTGGACATCATTTCAGCAACTCATATCTGGTCTCGGGAGGATAGCCCGAGGGCAACGTGCTCTCTTTGGAAGCAAGACGACACAGAGCAACACAGGTTTGATTCCCGGGGTAGAAACCTCTGGGTATTAAGCACGTTATAAATAACCTATCATATCATATCTGCTGCTTAGCAGACCCTAAGGTGTGGTGGAGAGGTTTGCTCATAATTTCAGCAGCTGGTATCGGCTGGAGATACCCTTGGGTCATTAGAGGGAGTCAGTTATTAGGTTGTGGAAGTGGAGGTTCTAGGTGCACTGGGGCAGAAGGGCAGAATTGTCTGGGTTGAACAGTGCTGGGGGAGAAGTAGCTTTTGGTGGGGGCTGAATGTTAAGCTGTGCCTTGCTATTTAGCGTTGGATGGCAGAGAGGCACTCAGCAAATGAGCTTCCAGTGTCTGGGGAGGAGGAGGGTTGCCAATGGGTGGAACCATGGCATACGTCCACTGGTAGCAGCAGGGGTTTGCGTCGAGTGGAACAAGTAGGACAGATCTGTAACATGAGAAGAGCTTGTATAGTGTGGTGCCGCCGGTGCCCAAGATCATCACAGGGGTGTGGGTCTCGGTTGAGGGCAAAGGTCGGAGGAGGAAGACGCTAAAGGAGAGGTGGTTTTGGTGGGCTTAGGCTATGAAGTTGGAGAGGTGCTATCTTTTTATAGCTACCTGCAGACGTCGTTCAATGATGTTAGTCGAGGAAGGTGATGGGCTGTTTGAAGGGGTATGAAATGTGTTTGATAATGGGATCACAACAGTGCGTCTCGTGTCCCTTTTGCTTTCCTCTATACTTATGAAATGTTCCTCCTGGTCCTCAAGGGTTATGGATCACATCGTCTGTGCCCAAATGACCCCCGGAGAGCTTGTTGAGAGGGTCCAGGCTCTTCTCTCAGCTGGATGAGATGATGTGGATATTGTACATCTGTGGGTGCACTTGCCTGAGTGCCAATTGTTTTCTCACAGTTTTTTTCTTATAAGACTGATGGCACTTAGTCTGTCTGCTTCTTGCTCCCAGGACCGCTTCGGACACGGGTTAAGGGGAAATGTAGACTTTTGTTTTTTGGCATCTCTCAGAAGTTGAAATGTGAGGTCTTCTTAAACCTCACTCCCTGGATTGACTTGTTTGTTTTGGGGTCACTGGTCGGTCCTTATGGCTACCACTGCTGAGGAACCTTAAAGCCCTTTGTGTATCAGTGCTACTTTCCTTCTGGAGGGAACTGCAGGGAAGCTGTGCTTTTTACCCTATGTTGTATGCTTTCCAGCATATCACTGGCAGGCTGCTGGCAGTGGTACCTGCTTTAAAAAAGGTGCTTTTATATATGTGTACTGCTAAATAGATGTTTTACCACAATGGTAACAAATGGCTACACCTCTTGTTTTAAGCCCTTTCTGTCCTTCATTCTCTTGGCCATGGCCAGAAAAGGGCATATTTGGTCTTGCGCTCTCACTGTCTTGCAAGATGCCTGTGATAAACCCTGTGTGAGTGAACTGGCTGGAAATGGTTACGTCGATGCACATTTCAGCCTGTGTGGTGTCGTGGTTTCTGGGCCATTGCTGAGCGTGCTGGCCCGCCAGGATTCTGTGGTGCAAGTCCTTTCTTCCATCTGTGAGAAACCTGAGGGTATTCTCCCAGGTAGACCTCAGGAATCTCTTATTCAGGTGGCATGGGAAGGGCTGGCGCTCTCAGATCCCAACCCTGGGGGTGGACTAGTGAGGGACGATCACCTGGGTAGGGGAGCCCGGGTTATGCTACGAGGAATGCCCCAGGAGAGATGTGGTATTCTACCAGGGATGAACTCCCTGAGGCCTTTTTTGGTTATTCCACTTCTACTTCCCTTCCACCCAAAGAAGCTTGCTTAATAAAATCCAACCACCCCTATACCGCTGGTAAACCAACTAGGAGCCCAAACCATGTTACACTCGAAAACCACAACTTCCAGAATCCTTGTTTTCCTGGTTTCCACCCAAATACTCCCACCCCCCCATCCTTCTCCACGTGCCTCTGATTATTCTTTCGCGAACTCTGTCTACTTTGACAAAACACTAACGTTCCCACAATTCCCCTTGTTCTGTTCACGATAATAATCCTGGTCATTCCTGTTTCACAAATCCTACCAAGCTCACCCTTTTGAGTTTTTCAAAACCCCCTTCTTTTCCAACACGAACACTTTCTTACATTGTGAAAACCAACAAACTAATACTAGAACTTTTCACCTGACATGTCCCGACACAAAGGTCAGGCAATTAATCAAATCCATACACCTGACGACCCTTCCTTTTTCCCCAGAGGGATAAAAGGTGGAGCCGGAGAGCACACTACGAGCAAGGCGGTCAGCACAATGAGACAGCTATCCCAGGGCAGCAGTTCAAGAGGAGGAGAAAGGCGGCGAGAACCGGGAGGGTGACCAGGAGAGAAACGACCTTGTCCTTTCAGACCCAGACCCACGATTCTTCTGTGGAAGAAATCGTAACACCACGAACAAAAGATTGCGCGTGCTGCAACAGATGTCAATGGTACACGTAGCGTGCCTTCGCTGATAAGCAGGAGAACAGAAGGCGCTTGCTACCGTCGTACCGTCCTTGACTCCAGATCTAAGGAAAGGAAAGCCAAGCGGTTGATCACAGCCGGTGAGTCGAGGGGAGATCCGATAAGAAAACGAACTCTGTTGAATGAAAGTTACAAGCTAAGGAAAGTTCAAAGAACTGGGAAGGTCGCAGGGGAAAACCAGCTGAAAGGGTCTGACACCACGTGGGTGTAGAGCACGAGACTCTAAAGTGATTCCCCATTTTTGTTGAACCTACCAAGAGGCTGTGCGAGAGCCGCGAAGTGTCAGTGGTCATACAGAGGTCTATCAAAATCCGCTGTACAGTCGAAAGTCTTTGTTTATTTATTTCTAATGCGCACCGGACCCAAAGGTAGCAGGGCGCAATGGGGAGATGCAAAGCTTACAATGTTAGATAGGTCATGGCCATACAATCACAGCAAAAATATACAATATAATTACAGGTGTGAGTACAAGTAAAATATAGACAAATGTACAAATTATATACAAATCAGGTCCCGGAGGGCAGTATGATTACAAGGAAAGCTAGGGTCAAGTAGATGAAGTAAAACTATTTAGTGGTCGGAGAAGTAGATCAGGTTCATGTAATTCTTTCTAAAGTAAGAGTATGGTTGGTCTACTCTGAGCTTGTGTGGCAGGGAATCCCAGAGTTTAGCTGCTTTCCCAGGGAAGCTATTACCGCCGTTCTTGGTAAGTCTAAATCTCGGCACCACAAGACAATTGGCAGTTCCAACTCTTCACGGCCTGGTGGTTATTCTTTTGTTTAACCTATCTGAGAGGTAACTTGAGGCAGCATTGTTTAAGGCTTTATGGGTCAAGGAGGCAGTTTTTAGCAAGATTTATTGTCGGTGGAGAGACATTTATGTTGCCTTCTGATAGAGGATATATGTTCTTGTTTGTTGATGCCTGAGGCAGATCTTAAGGCATTATTTTGAAGAGTTTGTAATTTCTGAATGATAGCTTTGTTGGTGCCACTATATAGGGCGTTACAATAATCTAATCCCAATAGTATTAATGCTCTGGCCAGGATCATGCAACTATCATTGGAGAGGAAAGGTTTACCTGCCCTAATGAGCCTGCAGGTGTATGCGGTAGTGGAGGCCAGTGATTTTACCTGTTGTCAAAGGACATAGTCGAGTCAAGATAAAAGCCAAGGGTTTTTACTTCCTTGGTTACTTTGATGACATTCCCATCTTTGGTGAATGAGGAGTATTCATGGTCTAATTTGTTAAGGTTGGTGTGAGTACCCATGGTAATCGGCTGTCTTTTCATCATTCAGGCATAGTCCGTGTGTGGCCATCCATGCCTGGATGATGAGATGGACCCTGTTCACCAACGCCAACGCTTTGCCATAATCCCCAGAAAGAGGGAGGAGAATCTGTGTATCTTCTCCATAGTTGGTGTAGGTGATACCCAGAAGGTCCAGATCATTGAACAAAGGTTTGGTGAATGTTATACAGGGTAGGGGAGACACATGAGCCCTGAGGTACACCACACGTGATAGGGATAGGGTCTACAGCTGCTGATGGGGAGAAGACCCTTATGGTTCTCTCACTAAGGAAAGATTCAATCCATTTGATGGCTTCTATGGAAAAGTGAGCTGCTGAGTCAAAGTGATTACACAGGACCTTTATGATCCACAAGATCAAATGCAGCTGAGAGATCTAAAAGTAAGAGGAGGGCTGTCTTACCTTTATCTCTCAGCTCATCGATCTGTGTTTTTAGATCAACCAGGGCAGTTTCTGTCCCATGTAGTGGGCGAAAGCCAGATTGTCTTACTCCCAAGAGCTTGTGTAGTTCAAGAAATTTTTGGATCTGTATATATGCGCCCTTATCCAGTATTTTAAGAAGGAATGGTACGGTTGTGATAGGTCAGTAATTGGTGGGAATAAGTGGATCTAGGGTTTATTTCTTTAGGAGAGGAAGTACCCATGATTGTTTTAGGTTAGCAGGGATGGTACCAGAAGTGAAGGAGGCATTTATCAATTTGGAAATGAATGGTGACCGGTCTCTGGCGGCATCTTTTATGATTTGAGCTGGGCAGAGGTCACCTTTGCAGTTGGAAGGTTTGAGAGATAGAATAACTTTCTCTACCTCTAGGATGGAAGTTTTGGTGAAGCGGAATCTGGTGATCGGGGCCTTGGGACTTTCGCACGGACCAGGTGTGTGCTGCTTATTCAAGGAGTCCCTTTTAAGGTTTATTTTGTTTTGGAGGGTCTTTATTTTATTGGCAAGGGCGTTTTGAATGTCAGAACACCAGGGTTTATTTTTGATGCAGATGTCAGGGATAGGAGTCGGGGGCTCTAGATCTTTTAGGATAGTGAATAGTTCCCTCATACTTGAATTGGAGTTGGCGATGCGTTCATTATAGGAATTTTGTTTGGCCCAGCATATTTCATTTTTGTATTGCATGGAGATTGTGGCTAATCAGATTTTGTTGCAATTAGATGGGCATATTCTCCAAGTGGATTCACTTTTTCTTTTAAGGAGGCGTAAGTACTTTAGTTGTGGGATGAACCACTGTTTAAGTGGGCTCTGGGTTTACTGGGTCTTAGTTTAAGTGGTGCGATTTCTATCTAGTGTGGGGGGCATCATTTTATTGTATTCATGGACCAGAATATAAGGTTCGAAGGGATTGGTTCCGCCGTTGTATTCCACATCTATGACATTTCGTACCTGAAAAGAAATTGGCAATACCACCAGAGACTCCTCAAAAAAATTAGACCTCTACTTAATCAGAAAAACAGTACAACCATAGTTAGAGCCACGATACTCTCTCGACTAGACTATGGCAATTCTTTACTTCTAGGCGCAAATAACAAATGCCAGAAGCAATGTCAAGTGATTCAGAACAATGCCATTAGGGCTATCGCGGGCAAATCACAAAGGGGGCATATTACAAGTGATAGAAGAGACTTGCATTGGTTGGCCGTTGAGGAGAAAATCATATTCAAATCCCTCACACTGGTCCATAGATGCCTATATGGCAAAGCACCTATATACCTAAAAAACAATTCAAATGGCACGAACCAAGCAGAAACCTGAGATCTTCTAATAAAGGTTTTCTGCAAACTATTCCAGCAAAAAAGACGAAAGGTTTAGGCAAGGCCTTCACGAGCAGAAGTGTTCTTAAATGGAACGAACTACCCGTGACTCTGAGGTTGGAAACAAACTACCTACTCTTCAGAAACCAACTAAAGACATTGCTATTTAAATAAATCCTGGCTAGACTTCTACATACCTCTGTATGCTGCTTGATATGAATTACATGTGTGGTTCTGCCACCGTCCTGTTCTCTGTCCTGTCATGTCCTGTCTTTTTGGAACGCGCCCCGATGCCCGTGGGCTGCAGCGCTTTATAAACAAATAAAAATAAATGACAGGTAATCACCACAGCTGTGCTGCCTCGGAACATTTTCGGCGTCTGCGTCCTATGTCGATGACGTCTATACGCTGTCCTCGAGGGCCTCCGTCGAGCCAGCGTCACCGGATGTTAGAAGTAGGACGCACAACGCCTGTAGCCTCAGTTCCGTTTTTTCCGCGAACGTGTTCGCTTTGGCGATCTCAGTGTGCCTTGGTTTTTCTGATTTCTATCGGTTCTTCGAACTTGGTGTTTTGTGAAGATATCATGTCTTTGTCGTCTTCTACCCCTCGGTCGGGATTCAAGAAGTGTCAGGACTGCGGTTCCAAGATGTCACTTACGGACCTGCACGATGCCTGCCTCTGGTGCCTCGGCGAGGACCACGCCACCGATGACTGTGACGATTGCCAGTTGTTAACGTCGAAGGCCTTGCAGGAGCGGAAGAAGAAGCTTTCTGTAGGTAGGGTTTCCAAACCCTGAAAGTCGAAGTCCGCTGGGTTTTCGACCGATGATTCGGGAGGGGACTCTCCGCGGCGTCGGCGTAAGTCCAGGGGGGTCTCCGTCCCCGAGTGGTTCCTGCCATTCCTCCGCATCTTCGAGGCACTCGCGGAAGCGCCGTCACTGGTCGCCTTCCCTGTCCTTGTCCGAGGAATCCGCCCATCGGCGGGTTGCTTGTCCCAACAAGCATTCCTCTCCTGCGGAATGGGATGCATTTCGTACGGAGATGATGGCGATTTTCCAGTCGCAGGGCTGCCGCTAGCACGCCTTCGGGCTCGGGCGATCGGGGTCGATCATCGGGAGCATTCGAGGTCCCGATCGGACAAGGTGGATCGCTCTAGCCATGCCCGCTCCAGGTCCTGGTCCGCGATACCCTCGAGACCGGCGGAACCTGTGAGGTCTTCTAAGAAGACGTTGACGCCATCAGCGCCATGTCCGTCGAGGGACTCTCGAGGCTCCGCCTCCCAGGAAGCCATCGACGCCAAGGCCGTCGAAGGACATGCTCGGTGCACCGCCCTCGAGGCCTGTGTCGACGCGGATTCCGTCGATGACCTCGACGCCTTTTGTGGAGGCTTTACCGGAGGTACCCCGTGCATCGGTTGAAACTCTGAGGAAGGCTCTGAAAAAGTCAGTGAGGCCTGTATTTGAGCCTTTTTCTGTACCCTCTTCCAGGGATTTATTCCAGCCTCTGGATTACATCTCTGAGGTGGATGAAGGGTCTGATTATGGTTTGGTTCCTGATGAGGTTCCTGACGAACTCTTGTCTGGTCATAGCCAGTTGGAAGACCTGTGTCAGTCTTTGCACGACGCCAGTGGTCTGGACACCTCTCCGGAGGTTGAGTTCGGTAGGCATGAGCCTGGCACGCACGCCGAGTCTTCATACAGGCATCTCATGTCGAGGGTGACTGAGTACTTGGGGTGGTCTGTGCCACCAGTGGATTTTCTACAGGATGAACTGACTGATATCCTTGACCAAGGTCCACCCACTGACCCGGTGCTGCCATTTCATATGGCTTTACAGAGAAGGGTGGCGGCCGCTTGGACTGCTCCGGAGAGTCTCCTGGCAGTGAGTAAGTCATTGCCGAAGAAATGCCGTCCAGCCAGTAGCGACCCCTGCTACTTGATGACGCACTCCACTCCGGATAGTTTGGTGGTGCAGGCGGCTACGGCCCCGCAAAGCAGGCGTCGTACCCTACCATCCCTCCTGATAGGGACGATAAACATTTTGATAACTGGGCGAAGAAAGTGTTTTCTTCAGGGGGTATGGCTTTACAGGTAGCCACCTCCGTGTGCACCTTAGCACGTTTCACTCACACTCTGTGGAATTGTGTCTCTTTGGCAGCTGAACATATTCCCGAAGGGGAGGAACGGGATGGTTTTCTTGCCCTCGTTCAGGATGGCAAGGATGCCATGTGTGAATCGGTTCAGTCGGGTCTGGACATGGCAGACTGTGTCTGCCGGTCCATGCCGGCGAGCACCGTGATGCGCAGATTTGCATGGTTGCGGAAGTCGGGGGTTTGCTCCTGACGTACAAGCCCGGCTTCTCAACATGCCCTTTGATGGTGTACATCTTTTTGGCAGCAAGGCTGACGAGAGCCTTGAGAGGTTGCAGACCTGCAAAGCTGCAGCGAAGTTGTTGAGCGCTGCAGTCCGCCAACCTCCGCCTTTTCGTCCTAGGTCACAGCAATTGAGGGGAGGTTCCTTTGGATACTGCTCGTCTTTTGGTAGATCGAGGGGAGCGGTCAGTCAAAGGGGCCAACGTAGGAGTGCCAGAGGTGGAAAACAAGGTGCCAAAACCGCTCGGACAGTTGCCTCTTGGCCCTCAGGCATTGCCGCTTCCGCTCAGTCATGAGGCCATATCTCATGGTTCGCCAGTTGGGGGGAAAGCTGGCGCAGCATCTTGTAGAATGGCGTGCCATTACTTCAGATGTGTGGGTTCTGGAGATCATAGGCCACGGCTACTGTCTTCCTTTCCGGCAGAGGCCTCCCGACAATCCACCAGGGAATCTCTTTGAAGAGTCCGGATCCGCTCCTTGCGCAGGAAATCAAATCCCTGCTGGAGAAAAGTGCCATAGAACTGGTGCCTGTAGAGGAGAGGAACAAGGGATGGTATTCCCCATATTTTTTGATCCCGAAAGAAGACTGGGGATTGAGACCTGTCATGGACTTGCGTGGTTTGAACAAGCTCCTCAGGAAGGACAAGTTCAAGATGGTTACTCTCTCTCAAGTCCTCCAGTCCCTTCAAATTCAGGACTGGTTGGTGTCTCTCGACCTCAAGGACGCTTTCTTTCATGTTCAGATTCATCCCAAGCACAAGAAGTACCTGAGGTTCGCGGTTGGTGACTTGCACTTTTAGTTTTGGGTCGTACCGTTCGAATTGACCTCCGCCCTGAGGGTCTTCACCAAGCTCATGGTGGTGGTGGCAGCGTATCTCAGGAAAGGGGGGATTCACGTCTACCCCTACCTGGACGATTGGTTGATCAGGGCCCGCTCTCCTAAGCAATTCCTGGATCATCTGTCAGACACCTGCCACTCCCTTCACAAGCTGGGCTTCTCCCTCAACTTAAAGAAGTCCCACTTGACGCCAACCCAGCGGCTCCAGTACATCGGAGCAGTGCTCGACACATCCCTGGGGCAGTGTTTGCCTCCCCAGGTGAGGGCTCATCACATTCAGCAGAGGGTGCACAAGCTTCAACGTGCCCACAGTCTCCCGGCGTTCGAGTTCTTGAGGTTCCTCGGCCTCGTGGTATCCTGCATTTTCCTGGTGCCAGAGGCCAGGTTGCGGATGAGATCTCTGCAATGGGCTCTCAAGATGCAGTGGTCGCAGTCCTCCGGCAGGATGTCGGATCCCGTTCAGGTGCTGCCCTCGGTCGCCCAGGGTCTTCTGTGGTGGGCCGTCGAAGGCAATCTGATGCAGGGGGCTCCATTTTGGCTACCCTGACCGGAGGTGACGTTCGTGACGGACGCATCCCTCACGGGATGACGCGCTCATGTCAATGAGTTGACAGTCAACGGTCGTTGGTCTCCGTCGGAGTCCAGACTCCATATCAATCTGTTGGTGAGGGCCTTCAGGCTAGCCCTGAAGGCTTTTCTGTCGTTTGTGCGACGGAAGAATGTCCCGATTCTGACGGACAATACAGTGGCCATGCACTACCTCAACAAAGGGGGGGGGCAGGGTCTCTCTCTCTGTGCAGAGAGGTGATGCAGCTTTGGTTCTGGGCCATCGAGCAGGAAATTTCAGTCTCGGCAGTTCATCTGGCCGGAGACGAAAACTCTGCGGCGGACGCTCTGAGCAGGCAGAGCACGGTCTCTCACGAGTGGGAGCTGGCTCAGGAGATTCTCCTGGAGATCTTCACCCTTTGGGGGACCCCTCAAGTGGATCTATTTGCCATCAGTGCCAACGAGAAGTGCGAAAGATTCTGCTCGCGGGAATTTCCTCCAAGAGGAGCCTTAGGGGACACGTTCGTAGTGGAGTGGTCCTTCCCACTGCTGTACGCGTTTCCTCCAGTCCCCGTCATTCTGCAAGTGCTGCAGAGGTTACGGAGGTTCGGTTCCCGAATGATCCTCCCTGCTCCGGCATGGGCCCAGAGAACGTGGTACCCGGACCTTCTCGACATGTCCATCTGCCCGCCACGCCGTCTTGCCTACTGAGACAATCTGCTCTCACGGAAGGGGGGTCAGGTTCTCCATCCAGAGGTCAAGTCCTTCAACCTTCATGCTTGGCTTCTGAAAGGTTGAGGTATAAGGATTGGGACCTCCCTGAAGACGTGATGGAAGTGTTGCTTTCGGCCAGAAGGCCTGCAACAAAGTCCCTGTGCCGTTGGAAAAAGTTCTGCGACTGGTGCAGGGTTAAGAATGTGGATCCTTTTTTCATGTGCCATTCCTGTGGTTGTCTTTTTTGCTTTCTTTAGCCCACAAAGGCCTGCAAGTGGGTACCATTAAAGGTTTCCTGGCGGCGCTGTCCATATTTAAGCGCTCGTCTGATGAGTGTTCATATTTTAAAATTCCTTTGATTTCTCAGTTTCTGAAGGGGCTCAATAATGTGTTCCCACCGTCACCTTTCCAGGTGCCTAGTTGGGATTTGAACCTAGTTCTAAAATTCCTAATGGGAGCTCTGTTTGAGCCTTTACATTCTTGTCCTTTGAGACTGTTGTCCTTGAAAACTGTATTTTTAGTTGCGGTCACTTCCGCTCGCAGAGTGAGTGAGTTGCAGGCACTTTCCGTTAAGCCACCCTTCACGGTGTTCTATAAGAACAGGGTTGTCCTTAGGGTTTGTCCTTCTTTTCTTCTTAAAGTTGTGTCGGAATTTCATTTAAGCCAGAAGGTCATTCTTCTGGCGTTCTATCCTCCTCCGCATCCTGGTAAGGACAAGGAGAGGCTCCATAGGTTGGATCGTAGGAGAGCTTTAAGTTTCTACATCTCACGCATGTCCCGGGTCAGAGTGGACAATCCGCTCTTTATAGGTTACGCTGGAAGGCGTTTGGGACAAGCTGCTAGTAAACAGACTTTGTCTAGATGGATTATCTTGACAATTTCTGAATGTTACCGCTTGGCGGGTAAGGACCCTCCTGTAGGCTTACGGGCCCATTCTACTAGGGGTGTGGCTGCCTCTACTGCCATGCAGAGGGGTGTTCCCATTTGTAACATTTGTGAAGCAGCCACATGGGCCTTTGGTAAGGCGGTCCTCTATTCTGAAATTTAATTGGGCATTCTAAAATTCTAAATTTTTTTCCCACCTCCATAAGTTGGTACTGCTTTGGGAATCTGTCATGGATGTGGAATAAGTTGGAGGAAGGAACCAATTCCTTCGAAGAACATGTTACTTTCTTACCTGGTAACGTTCTTTCGATGGGATGTTCCGATGGCGTATTACTCGTCGTACCCTCCCAGCCTGCCCCGCTACAGAATTTCTTATGCGATTGCAGCATCCGTTTCCGCAAGGATTTCTATGGTCATACTGGCAGAAGATTGGTGCCACACGTTCTGGGGAAAAAACTACAACTGAGGCTACGGGCGTTGTGCGTCCTACTTATAACATCCAGTGACGTCGGCTCGACGGAGGCCCTCAAGGACAGCGTATCGACATCATTGACGCAGGACGCAGACGCCGAAAATGTTCCGAAGCAGCACAGCTGTGGTGAGTACCTATCATGGATGTGGAATACGTCGTCGGAACATCCCATCGAAAGTACATTACCAGGTAAAGTAATTTGTTCGTCTAAATTATCAGGCAGTGAATTTAGTGTAGGGAGAATGGCAGGGATCACTTTGTCCACTGTGGTGATCTTTTTATTTCTGGTTGGGCAAGGTGAGACATTTGGGGGGGGCATAGGAGGTGGTCTGGTGGTTGCTAGTGTGAAGTACACCAGAAGAGTGATCTGTCCATGCTAGTGGTAGGATGGTGGTGATAGTGGCAGTACAATTCTAGTCGGCTACCTAGTCTAATGTTCTCCCTTTGATATGGGTAGGTTTGTTAGTTTTTTGTGACAGTCCTAATGCTGTGAAAATGTTAGCTATTTCATGTCCGGGTTTGTCTGCAGGGCCGTTGAAACCTAGATTAAAGTCACCTAGTAGTAGTAATTGGGTGGTTGTTTTAAGGTTCGTGCCTAGTATTATATATGGTATCTTTGACCGGCAAGTAACGAAAAGCTAAGGAAGGCGAATCCCGCAAGATGAGAGAAAAGGTTGGCAAGAGTAAACCCGATGGCGGGATGCTGATTAAAAGGGGCAAAGCCTAATGCCTCAATGAACGTTTGTGCTGACAAGCGTGAGCCTGAGAAAGGGAGTCTTGGGCAATATTGTTTGTAGTAACCCTGTGGGAGAGTACACCAGCCTTGTCCTCTTGGCAATAGGTAACCCAACCGTTGGTATAGGCCTGTACTACACAAGTTGGTAGTGTGGCTGAGCAGCCAGGCTCATACCAAGAAGGGTCAATGTGAGCAGTAGGGTTTTTACACAGAGATTCACAGTGACATGTATTCAAATAACATGTAAACTCAAGGTTTCTTCATTAAATAAATATTTATTAATTTAACAGTCAGTTTTAAAATAAGCTTTCTTTAGAAGTGAGCAATTGGCAACAATAAAAATACTTCAAAATGCACTCCTTCGGTTCAATAAAGTAAGTAGATACCCTGCTGGGATGGCACACAGACATTCCTACACCCTCAGGTGACTTCAATAGTTAAGACACTGTGGACATTGATATATCACTTATCACTCTTACATTGCAATACTGAAGTTGTGGCAAAAAGGAAAAGGTTAGGGAAGGAAACAATGATTAACAGACTTCTCAAACAGGTAAGCACTTTTGAGCCCCCAATGCAATGTAGATTAACACTTTCCCAGCTATACAAGTTAGGTATGTATGACCTTTTGGAGGGACAGTTAAACACAAAGTCTGAGGTTAGAAGAGTTGTCAGGGAGCCAGGACAGCCAATGTCAATTGAGCAAAGTCTAGGGGCGCTGAGGCACTTCTTGAAGGTAAGTAAAAAGTATTGCACAATGTTATAGAGAGTTTTGTTGAAAAAGAAATCTGTTGGGCCACAAGCTGGGAGGTTTGTGAAGGGCAATGCTGCAATCGACTCTGCAAAAGGCAGCAAATGCAAGTCTCAACTGAGAGCAAGCACGCAACAGAACAAGAGGTAAGTACCCCTTAGTTCACAGTATCTTAGGTCTGAAGAAATGGTCCCAGCTGGCTTCGTTTCCTGTTGTAGTCTGGCAGACCCTGTTGTTCCTGGGCCTCAGTTGTGGGGACAAGAGGGAGGACGTCTGGGGACCCCTGCACTACGATTCGAAGGTCGGCAGCAGCAATGGGCAAAGTTCAGATCAGAGGCACTTCGCGGGTTTCAGCTTCTCGCAAATAGCACCACTGTGGTTCTTGGACACCTTCTGGACTTTCCTTGCTTCTGGGTTCCAGCACTCTGTTGAGGTGGCTCTGGCTTGGTCAGCGCTGCTTTGGGGTAGTCCGGAGGATCTTCCTGGAGCTCGGGTTCGGCTTAAAAGCGATGCACTCGATTCTCGTGTTCCTGTCCCCTGGCACTCGAATCCTGCAGCAGCAATGGCAGTACAGCCAACAGAGAGAGGGTTTCCAGTGGAGTTCGTCTTGGGGTCGATTGGTCGGACCAACCCAAGGGGAGAAGTCGTCCTTTGCAGGGTTCTTTAGTCAATGTGAATTCGGAGCTTCAGCACTGCAGCAGGGCTTCACTGGGCAAACCAACGGTCCTGGAGTTGCAGCAAGCTTCTCTTCAAAGAGAAGCTTCTCGTTGAGTGGTCCACTCTGCCTTCCTTGCAAAAGACCTTGCCTTTTATGCAAGTCTCTCCCATTAATTTGCAGGCTAGTATCACTCACACAGCAGGGTGGCTGTCCTCTCACCTTTGGGTGCAATTCCTGTAACCAAGGAGACTAAGCACAGGGAGTTTCGGGAACCTCCCACGCTTCTTGCCCTGCCAGACACGCTGGAGACAGAGGCGGGCTTCACCAGTGAACCCTGACAAAGACCAAACTATCAAAGGGACCAAACCTGGTTTGGTGCGCATGTTAATCTCAAGAAGGACCTTTACAACAAGAAATGGTGTAAAAAGACGACTAGGGCCATTTTGCAAAATTGGCATCCATGGATGCAATATTGCAGCTGAGGATTCAGTCTGCGGTAAAAACGCACAATGGTAGGAAAAAGTATACCTCTGCCACCAGCCATTAATTGTAGAAAGGGTAACATAAAAATGTTACTTGAGAAACTAGACAAAGTGGATACTAGCTAACCCCTCCATCACCCTATTGTAAGATAGCTTGTGCTGGGTCTAGAAAGTTACAAATGTAAGTAAAGACAATTTCACATCACTGCTCTGGGAAACAGTTTATCCCAGAGTAAGTATTTAAACCTTTGGGAAATCTGAAAGTCTTCCCTGTGCCACTGCACTGAAGGTGCTGTGTGACACAATGTAAAAGATGATGGCTATGGAGTTTCAGACTCCAGAACCAAAAGAAACCATGTTCAAATAAAAATAAAAAATACATGAGTGTGGGAAAAAGGTCTCGCTCTCTCCAGGATCAAAATTAAAAGTTCTAAAGTCCAGCAAAAGAGCTGGGGGTCTCCAAGGTAGAAGGGAATTGACACATTTCTGAGAATTCTGCCAAACTGGGAGGTTCACCGTGAGCTGTTAAAGAAGACATTAAGAATCGTGAATGTAACGGAGAAGATTATTGAAAACCCCTTGGAATCCAAGCCATAGTGAACCCAGCCCAGGAAGGCTTCCAGCGGGGGTCTGAGCCCAGAAGAGGGGGACCCAGGGGTGAAGAGGCATCACCCAATGTGTCATGATAAGGGAACTCTTTTGTATATTATATCCAGGTCCTTGGAGGCAAGAGACATTTTGTAGAAAAGAGACTTAGCCGCCGGAGGTCCTGGTACCTGAGAACAGAACTGTAGGCTTGTGCTGACAAAAGCTAGAGTGTGTTCTGTGCTCCGGAGTCCCACCTTGTCCCGTGCTAAAATCATGGGAAAGGGATACCCCCGGCTACTGCATCCTAACTTTTCTTGTGAACCTTATCCCACACTATTTTGTATTTAGTTGTAAAGGCTTGGCAATAGTTTTTCTTAGTATAGGCCCTTTTATTTTGACAAGACTCCACTAGGACAGCCTTATTATTTGATGCTCCTAGCTTGCTTCCCTCTTAGGTTTAGGTTTAGATTAGGCGTTTTTCCAACCCATTCATACAGTTTAATAAACACCCTGAACTGTGATCCCTTGTGTTGGTCTATACTGTTGCTACCATGAGTTCCTTACACATTCCCCTACCTGTGTGTTAGGTGCTGACCAACAGCTCTTTTAGGCAAGACTGTATGCAGTACCCTTAGGGTGCACTACAACAACCCTGACCTCCTGGCAATAAGAACCCAACCTTTGGTATAAGTCTGTACTACACAGGTTGGTAGCGTGTTGAGCAGGCAGGCTTATCTCAAGAGGGGTCAATGTGAGCTGTAGGGGAGTTACACAGAGATTCACAGTGACAAGTATTCAAATAACTTTTACACACACGGTTTCTTGATTAAACAATTATTAATTTATTTAACAATCAGTTTGAATAAGCCTTCTTCAGAAGGCTGAAATATAAAGCAACACACAAATACACTTCAAAAATCCACACTCTTAGTTTCTCTATATCAGCGATTACCCATTTGGGATGCCCCACACACTACCTACACCCTCAGGTGACTTCAATAGCTACGGTGCTGTTGGCAGGAATATATCCTATATTCCTGGTAGTAGTGTTAAAGAGAAGAGAGTTCAGAATAAAACAAGTATTCACATAGTTATTCTTAAGCAGGTAAGTACTTTAAAACAACCCCCCAATGCAAAGTCAGTTAACCCTTTCCTGGAAGGAAGGCAAAACATATAAGCAGAAGAGAGAAGTCATTCAGGGAGCCTGGATCAAAAATAAAAGCAAAAAAGGTTGGGTGTTTATAAAAATGGAAGGAAAGGTGCAGTGAAGAGAAATCTTTCCTAAGAGCCAGGTATTAAAACGCCCCATGTGTTAAAAGGGGACTGAGGTGAGGTGCCAGAGGTCGGGGTCTTGTGGGCTTTGCCATGCCCGGGTTGCGCCCCTGTGCGCTGTACTAAATATAAAGGGAAGCATAATTTTTCGCTGCCAGAAGTTTCCGGTACCGTCCCCAAGTTGGGATGCCCACAATGATGGAGGGAAGAGGACTAAGGACTAGGAGTACTCCAGTCACTACGTTGTGCTACTTTAATGTGTTGCCCCCTCTTTACTTTGGCAATCCATGTTTTTATCTTGCTGCAATATTGGCCCCTTTTAGTTTTGGCAGTAATGGCTGTAACCTTGTTTTATTTTAAAGTGAGTATATCGCCCACTGCTCACTTAACCTTCTTGCATTAGTTCGGTATTCAAAATTATTACCAGCGGTCAGAGATGGACTACGAAGTGTTCCGATGTTTACCAATGCAGGTAAACTCACCAGTTAGTTTCTCCACACATGTCCGTTGGAGCTGCTGCTTCTGTGGATTTCTGACCGCCTTTGTTGCATACCCATGCCCTGCACCACTTGGGAAAGGAGCCTGCATTGCTCCTCCTGCAGTGCGGTGCTCTCCAGCCAACGGAACCGGGCAAACAACTAAGAGTCTCTCTCTCTCTCTCTCTCACGGCACAGCTTGTCAGTCAACCACATCCCGCTGCAGTTCAGAGTTTCTACTCTGAAGACTCTCTCGGAACTGAACTCTGCTTTCACAACAGCAGCGGCTCCATCATCTTCAGTCTTCTGCTGCAGCAACCGCTGCCTACAACTCCCACTGCTGCTCCACCTCCTAGTTCTAATGGCCTGCACCTGAGGCAGCCTTACATATTGTAAAGTCCTGCTCCAGTGTGGATCATCAGAACCACTAGACTGCACATTGCAGTTTAGTGCCTCTTAAGTCCCTCTTCCTCCTCCCAGTACTTTGGGGATTGTGGTACTTGAACTGCCCAATGTTTTGATCTCTATTTATATCAAAGGCCTCTATTTTGCAATAGGCTATCAAAATTGTCTGGGTCTCTAGGGAAGTTAAAGAGTTCTCTTAATTATCCTGACCCGAGGCTCCCCCCAACCCCCTTCATGTGATCCTCCCGCAGAACACCACCCCCATGGTCAGGATCAGGAAGTGCCTGCCTTTCCCTGGCCACATTCCCAGGCCAGGGTCTGAAGAATCTGCCTTTCCCTGGCCTCATGAAAGTATCACTACTCTGGTGACTACCTCAGAGGACCCCAGGACTCCATGCAGGAGGTTATCAGCGATGGCAACTCTGAAGAAATGACAGAAGTCGACCCTCGTGGCTGAAACAAACAAACTGGTCCTGCAAGGTCCCTCTTTGTGTTGGAGAGCTGCAATTGTAGGGGGGGGGCGTGGGGGATATGATATGACATTTGTAACGGGCCTATACACAAGTGTTTCTAGTTTCATAAATCGAGAATCTGTAGAGTTCCAAGGCTCAACTTGGGATATCGACTCATGCAGTGGGGGAGACCAAGTAGAAGCTGGTCAACCCTGTAAGGAAGGCATAGTATCAAACAGTGAAGACAAACACAAGTGATCACAGTTCAAGGGTCTTTATTGAACTTCAAATGGGTTGGTTGAATGCCTATCTATATCGAAGGATGGGAGCAAGCTACGACCATCAAATAATAAATGATGCAGTCCTAGTAGTCTCTGTCAAAATGAAAGGGCATATACTAATAAACCTATTGCCAATCCTTAATTCTAAATACAAATGGTGTGGGACAACAATGTATGCAAAAGTAAAGTGTTCAAGAAAGAGTATGTCGAGATAGTTGAGCAGTCTGCTTCCCTTCCCCACATTTTCAGCACAGGACCAGGCGGCACGTTTGAGCTTCGCACACACTGGCTTCTCTGCCACGAGGATACAGTTCAAAGCATAGATCTAAGGGCCTTCTGCCAAAGTCTCTTTCCCAATAACAGTGTCTTATTGCCAGATGTAAATAACGAGCACCAAAGTTCCTTGCTTATCAGGTTCTTCACAGTTCACAAGTTCCCGGGTTCACTATTCACCATGGGTCTCTCTCCTTCAGGTTCGGACTCCCTTTTGCACAATATTCACAATTGTTCTACCTCAATTGGGCTGGGGCCACCGATCTCCCTTGTTCAGGCTCGGATCATGCAATCACAATTTCGAAACTTCCTTTATTTCAAAAAATCAAAGACCTTCGATTGTGCGTTGGACCTTGCTTAAACACCCGCAGGACCACTTCGATTCACTTCATTTCTCATTTGCATATTTTACTTTGATCACTTTTTAGCTGGATACCTTACAGAGAACTTCGATTGGGCACACTTGCCGTGCTGAACCATTCTGTCACAGTTGTTGTATCGTTCTTTGTATAGTTCAAACATCCATCAACAATTCAGCTTTCCTTGCGTCTTTCATCACACGTGTTACAAATCCTGCTTCCTGCGCTCTTTACACAGTGTTGCGGCTTGCAACCTGGACTTCAACACAAACTGGTCTTGCATCAATCTTCCCAACTCAGCGGCTGTGTTGATCTTTCTGGCGCTGCTTTAATCTTGGAGCCAAGGATGGTACCACAGTGGCTGCTGCTCTTCACCCGACTCGACTCAGTCAGCCATGTAGGAAGGCCCTGGGTATCTCAGACACACAATGCAGGATTTTACAGCCTAGTTTCCTTGCCTTACGCTTTGTAATATGAAGGGTTTTAGAAATTAATGGTTTCTTGCCAGAAAGATCAAGGGTATTTCCCTCCTTGCGCACCCACTTCTTGATTTGCCCTCTTTTTCCCCTCACTCAGCTGCCGTTGGGAAAACGCTGTTGCTTTGTGTTCTTTGCCTCACTCAGTGTGCTCTCGTGCTCCGCCTTTTATCTGTCTTGGAAAGCTTAATGGAAGTACGGTGTGAGTGGTTACCAGTAATGCCTGACTAGTAGTGGGACATGTCGGGTACAATGCTCGGGTGCAAGTCTGTTTTCTCCCAGGGTCTGTGTGAGAGTGTACGTGTAGGGAAAGAGGGTGGGGGTACATTTCCACATATCCTATCGAGTAACATGGGTTAAAGGCGTTTCAGGGAAGGGGATACTGTGTTTCGCCATTAGCTGGCCCACTCCCCGAAGACCCCTCACTCGGGTGATCCTCCCGCACTGGGTCACCCCCAGGGTCTGGATCCAAAGGCGATGGCTGTGGCCTGGCCACCTGAGTGAGAGATCCCTGGAATAGCGGGTGAGACTTCTTCTGATTTCTCAAATCCCGCAAGAAGACCCTGGAACGCTTCTGAAGGCTTTCAACGGCAGGATCCTCGTGCAGGGGTTGACGCAGATTGTACCCTCTGCTCCAGGAGTCAAGACACCAATGAATGCCTTCTGGCTTCGCTGGGGCAGTTGAAGAAAGTAATGCTAGCTGGCTTCCAATGAATAGCTCCGGCTCTTTAGCAGGATACTCTTCTTCGTAGGGGTCTTGGCTCCAAAGACGATCGGAAGAATGGCGCTGAAGCACTTCACTGTAAGGTGCTGTGTGCAAGGAAAAATAAATGCAGAATTTTACAATGGGGTACCGATTTCTCCTTCACTGATAGCCATAGGGACGGATCAGTGCCCCTAAAACGTGAGTTTAGCAAGGCCGGTGAAAGATGAGGCTTCACTGGTTTCCAGAGGTCAGAGCGGTTGAAAACAGCAGCAAAACCTTGGGTGTCCGATTGATGTCTATGGTGGGAAAGTGGCACAAAGACACTTTCCTAACACTTACCTTTTCCATTTGTGCTGTTAATCCTACTTGCTGCTCTGCAAGCTGCTGTTTCTGATGCTTCTGCTCTGATTGCAGTGTTTAAGAAGAGGCGGAAGCGGAGGAAAGGTTGGTGCACTGCCATGGGGCCCAAGCAGCTGCTGCACGCATGCGAGGTCATCTCCGCTGGGAAAGGTAAGCAGGACGCATCTTTGATGGACGTTGGTGGGAGGGACCTCTTATGATTGCTTGCTTAACGTCCGCTCCCAAGTCCTGGTCGTCTTCCATGGCAGCAATACTGCAACTTTGTGGTGTAAGAGTTTGTCCAGGAGAGACAGATCAGCAGAGGGCTGAAAGCAGTTTTTCTATGAAAGCAAAATTGCGTGCACTACAATTGCCTTTGTTTATGAAACACTGAACTTAAAATACATTTTGGTGCATAAAGGCAGTTGGAGTAATTTATTGAATGCAGTGGTTTCTCATGTTGGTCCCAGCCCTGAATGCCACATCTCTTACTTGGACCGATGCCAGTCCCAGATAACACATATTTGTAATCCAATCTTTACTTTTTATGTACTGCTTGTGCCAGTAGATGGCATGGCAGCGCGTTCCTTCCTGATTATTGCCCTGCTGCAGGTGGGATGAATACACACAGACTCGATTGTGAGATTTGTCTGTTGGTCAAGCTCAACTTGTCAGTGAGTGAGCAAGGGCTGAAACTGTGCTTTATAGAAAAAAGGAGCACTCCCTTGAGATTATTATATTCATGGAGTGTGGACCTGGCTACAAGAAGCAGCGGAGCGCTTTACAGAGTTATACAACAGTACAGATGCACCACAGAGCGCTTTACAGAGTTATACAACAGTACAGATGCATAATGCAGCACTTTCCAGTGCTAACAGAACAGATATACAGCTGGGTAGCATACAGAAGGGCACAGAGGAGGGGTGCAGCTGTATCGGGGAGCAGAGGGGCAGGAGGTGTCTAGCGAGTCAGGATGCGGGCCGGGCCACGTGATGGCCTAGGTCTTGAGGAGGAGACGAGGCAAGTCTTCAGTTCTAGGAGTGTGGGGCCAAGTCTGATGCTGATGGGGAGGAGGTTCCATAGTCTTGGTGCATAGCAGAGAAGGCTTGTTTTCTGGTCCTTTCCTTTTTGCAGCGGCAGATTTCAAGTATGCCCGTGTCCTGGCTTCTGGTGTTGCGCTGTCCCCTGGAGATGCAGAGTTCCTTCGCAAGATAGCTGCGTGACTTGAGTGTGACTGCCATAAAGAGGATGCAGCACAACACGAAGGGGATTTGTGCGTGCAGTGGGAGCCTGTGAAGATCAATGAGGGTGTGAGATGGAAGAGGGACTATGAGGGAGCAGGTAGGGGTGGTGTATGTGCTTATAAAGGAGGGGGGCTATTTAACACCTTAACACCATATGATATGGCATTTATAACGCGCCTGTATACAAGCGTTTTAAGGCGTGATGAGGTAAGGGAGGGGAAACGGAGGGAAGACAGACCACGATCCTACTAGACCAAGTGACATTGAGATCGCGCAAGTGCAAGGGAGGGGGGGGAGGGGGCAGTGCAGTACATAGGATAACAGTGAAATAAATAAGACAATAAATAAAAGGGTGGTTAGCTGATGGCAAGTGTAAGGGTGAGTGCAGACAGCATGGGTCAAGTGCTAGTAAGGGCTGTAGGGGATACAGAAACAGTACCCCAGTGCAAGGGTTGCCAGGAGGGCAGTGCAGGTGTGAAACTGGCGGGGAGGTGACCTGGGCCCGAGATCATCGGGTAACCAGTGCAGTTTCAGATTCAGCCAGGAGATCAGCAGGGGAGAGGAGGAGAGAAAGCAGAAGCAAAGATGAAAGTCTTGAGGAGCTTCTGGTACCAGAGATGGTTCTCAAGTTTCAGAGAGGCAGGGAGGCAGTTTCAGAGGGAGGCCCCAGCAGAAGAAAGAGATCTACCACCAACTCGCTGCTTGGAGAAGCGACTAACCCTGAGGGAGCTGGAGGTGGATGAGCGAAGAGCTCGAGAAGGAAGATATTTAGGAAGATAGAGTTGGCAGGCTTTCTAAGGGATGTTAGGCAAAGATTGTATGCAGTACCCTCTGGGACCATTACACACAACTCTGACCACAGGTATAGGCAACCCAGCCTTTGGTATAAGCTTGTACTACACAGTTTTGGTAGCGTGTTGAGCAGCCAGGCTTATCTCAAGAGGGGAAATCTGAGCTGTAGTGGAGTTACACAGAGATTTACAGTTACAGGTATTCAAATAAACTCTTACACTCAAGGTTTCTTGCATAAACGAGTATTAATTTTTCAGTCAGTTAGAATAAGCCTTCTTGAGAAGGGAGCAATATAATAGCAACACACAAATAAACTTCAATACTGTACACTTAGTTTCTAAATCCGTAAAGACCCTTTTGGGATGGCCCACAGACACAACCTACACCCACAAGTGACTTCAATAACTAGGCTGCTGGGGACATTAATATCTTACTGTTGGCATTTAGAATACTTTTAGGAATTGGTAAAAGGCAAAGGTTAGTAGAACACAAGTGACCACAAATATTCTTAAGCGGGCAAATACTTTTGGATCCTCCAGGAAGAGTTACACAATTCAATAGGCTAAGCCAAAGTCAATGGGCAAAAGTCTTGTATAGGATGAAGCACTTCTGGCAAGTAAACGGAAAAGTGTTTGCACAAGTTCTTAGGAGTCTTTGATGAAAAGAAGAATCAAATCTACGGCCACAAGCTGAAAACAGTAAAAGGTAAGTTCTCTTAAACTTGTTTTACAGTACCTTAGAAATGAAGAAAAGATTCCGGCTTCTGTTCCTGTGCAGCTCTGCAGATCTCGCTGTTCCTGGACCTCAGTCGTGGGGTCAAGATGGAGGACGTCGGGACTCCTACAATGAACTGGGACGGTCAAAACTCGCAACCAGCAAACTTCACTTTCAGTGGCTGTTCAGTGTTGCAGCTCATCTCGTCTACTGCAAATAGCAACACCGCGGTTCCTGGCTGTCGAGATAGACTTTCCTTGCTTCTGGATTCCCGCACTCTGTTGAGGGGGCTCAGGCTTGGTCAGTCCTGCTTCCTGGGAGTCCAGAAGATCTTCCAAAAGCTCTAGTCCAGCTTAAAAGCAACGCACACAATCTGGTGTTACTCTCCCTGCCTATATGGTTTCCAGCAGCAACTCTGTGGAAATTCAACCAGCTCTGAGATGGATGTCCAGGTGACTTACTTTGGAGCTGATTGGTCCCACCAATTCAAAGGTAGAAGTCGTCCTTTCAGGGGCTTCTGTCTATGCGAACTTGGCGTTTCGGCACTGCAGCAGGGCTTCACCAGGCAAACCAACGGTCCAGGAGTTGCAGCAGGCGTACTCTTCAAGCTCCTCTTCGGTTCCTTCGTCCAGTGGTCGACTCTACCTTCCAAGCCAAAGGACTCGCCTTTTATTCAGTTTGCTCCCATTAATTTCAGCCGAGCTGTCAGTCACCCAGCAGGGTGGCTGTCCTTGCCGGACAGTCAGCCGGCCAATCACGCCAGAGTGCATTTGGGTCTCCTAGGAGACTAAGCACAGGGAGTTTCGGGCACCTCCCTCACTTCCTGCCTACCCCAGACACTCTGGAGCCAGAGGCGGGTTTCACTTGTGAATCCCGCCAAAGGCAAAAGGAACAAAGAGACCAAACCCAGTTTGGCGCGCAGAGTAAATCTCAAGAAGGACCTTTCCACAAAGAAATGGCGAAAAAAGAAGACTGGGGGCCAATTTGTCAAAGATGCCTCCTGTGCCATTTTGAAAAGTATGGCTCCCGCGGTTGCTTTACCAGAGCTGCGAACACAACCTGCGGTAAATGTAAACCATGGTAGTTCAAATGAAACCACTGCCACCAGCCATTCAGTGAAGAAAGGGTAACATACAATTGTTACATGAGAAGCTAGACAAAGGGGATACTAGGTAGCCCCTCCAGCGCCCTATTGTAAGCTGGTGTGTGCTGGGTCTAGAAAGGTACAATGGTAAGTAAAGTAAATTTCACTTTACTGCGCTGGGAAACAGAAGTTTATCCAAGAGAAAGGTAGTTAAACCTTAGGGAAATCTGAAAGACTTCCCTGTGTCACTGCCCTGAAGGTGCTCTGTGACGCAATGTAAAAGATGATGCCTATGGAGTTTGTCAGACTCCACAACCAAAAGAAACACAGAGGTAAAATTCACATTAAAATACATGAGTGGGAAAAAGGGTCACACTCTCTCCAGGTTAAAAACAAAATCAAGTCCTCAAAATCCAGCAAAGTTGCCGGGGGTCTCTTAGGTGCTTAGAATTGGCACATTTCTGAGACTTCTCCCTAACGGCACATTTCCTTCCATTTTTATGGAGCCCCAATCTTTTTTGCTTTTATTTTTTAATGTGACCATCATTCTTTGCAGTGAAGCCTTCAGCTTCACTACACTGGTTTTTGCTCACATGTTATGGGGAAACTGACTATCCGTCAGGCTGTCAGTACTGGGAAACATTGTTTCCCTTAGTCGTGTTACTAGGTTACTACTTTTGGTAACTTTTTATCATTGTACAATGCAGTACAATGGGGTTCACTTGTTGATTTCCCCTAGGCTAACACTTGGATGATTTTCGGTTACTTTAAGTAATCGGTTACTTATGCGCCCAGATGCCTTTGGGACAAGTGCGCAATACAAATAAATAAATAAACTAAACTAAGTGTACCTAAGGGACAAGCTGGTGGCAGCAGCTACTGTTTGTTCTTTTTTTGGTGTGATTTTTTATTTATCCTTAGTGTTTACTGAATTTGGCTACCTACTGTATCTAGTGTCCAAACACGGCCCTGCCACAGGGTTTTTCGGTTGTCTATTGGCCACCTTGTGACTAACCTTTCTTCCTGACCTGTGAGGCCAGGAAAATCCTTGTATGGACTTCCAGAGCCCGGGAAAGCTGAGGCTTTTCGCAGGTTGCTCCAGGGACATGCGTGTTTGTTTCCAGGAAGTGGGTTGGGACTGTCTTGTCCCAATCCATAAACTGGTTTCAGTTTTTCTGAATGGTATGCATGAGCTGTGCCACCAGTGGTCCCGATTGGACCAGTGCTGGGAGTGTGTGAGCCAGGTCTTTCATTGGCTACTGGAAGTTCCGGCTCTTAGCTGCTTTTTGGATAAGAGGAGGACCGCCCTGCACCCACTCTAGAGATCCTGGAAGAAAACAAAGGAGCCATTTATCCTGTCCAGCTGCAAGACTTGCAAGGAGACCGTGGACCCGTTGGATGAAGGCTGGCAACCAACTTCTGCTGCTCCCCTTGTAGAGGCCTGTCCTGTGGAAGATCTTCAGAAGTCCTATAAAGGAGCTGCGAGCCTTGGAGTGGAGGGAACATCCACTCTTGACGTCAGCTCGGCGTCCTACGAAGAAGAGCCTTCGGAAGTGCCCCAAGACCGCCCTGTGGCTGAACAGCTCCGAGTTTGGGCTACCGTGCTACCGATTTGCCATTCTGCCTTGAGGCCCAGAACATTTGGGATTGACAGTTTGTGCTACAGGACCCATCTCTGCCAAGGTTTGTGGTTCCAGCCTCAAGGAGACCCGTGATGCTGGGCAAAGTCCGACTGCGACAATTGTGTCCCTCTGCATCGCCATGCATCGGTGGCTGTCGTCCAAACCAGCTTTCCTGCACCCATTCCTGTGCTGTGAGGGGCCCTGTATCAAGTTCTTATGCATTCTCCATCCTGTAGTACTTGAACTAGCATTTGTTGCTGACCAAAGAAGTGTTCGAACCTGCAACCCCTGGGTATCAAGGACCGGAGCCGACGGCAGGAAAAACGACTTTGGACCCTCTTCTGAAGACCTGCCAAGTTTTAAGACGAATCTGAGTATGAGAGGTGAGTTGTAACAGTGCTTACCTGAACCCCCATATCTCCCTTTTAAAGGTTTGGTAACTTTTGAAAAGTTTTATAACGGTTTGGCTTAGCCATTGCTTGCTTGTGGAAGCATTCGTAATGTGGGGGGCACTTACATTCACTAGAACAACTTGTCTTCTACCACTTTGAACACTTCATTGGACCCCAGAAGCCCTCTGCTAACGTTTTCCTGTGTCAAAAAACTGTGTGGAACTTTGGTGAACATTTGGGCACAAGGCCCCATACATCTTAGGGATGGACCTCTGACGTTAGGATTGTATCTGTGGACCTGTAGTGCTGCATTCTAATACTTGCCTTCCTTTGCAGGCGTTTGTTATATATTTTGCCCTATGCCAGTGTTTGTAATCATTTATGCAGTATTGCGTGATATTACATGCTAGTAGGCATTTTTTAGTGTTATATGGCCATAAATAAGTATTTTTGTAACTGCTTGTCCAAGTGTGTTCCTTGACTTTTCACTGTGTACTCATTGAGAGACCCTTACCAGGCTCACCCTTCCTGAGATTTAGCCTAGACCACTCGCCTTGCTGCCTTGAACTGTTAGGGAGAATTCTCAAAAATGTGCTAATTCCCTTCACCTTAGAGACCCCCAGCAACTTTGCTGGATTTTGAGGACTTGATTTTTTTTACCTGGAGAGTGTGTGACCCTTTTTCCCACTCTCATATGTATTTTGAAATGTGTTTTACCCTTGCGCTTCTTTTGGTTATGGAGTCTAACCAATTCCGTAGGCATCATCTTTTCATTTGTGTCACACAGCACCTTCGGTGCAGTGGCACCGGGAAACCTTTTCAGGCTTTCCCATGGTTTAAATACATTTTCTGGGATCAACTACTGTATCCCAGAAACAGTGGAGTGAAATTGAATTTACGTAGTCTTTTAAATTCCCAGACCCAGCACACCCTATCTTACAATAGAGTGCTGGAGGGGTTACTTGGTATCCCCTGTGTCTAGTTATTCACGTAGCACTCAAATGCTACCCTTTCTTCTCAGAATGGCTGGTGGCAGTGGTTTTACAAGGAACTACCATGATTTTTCCCGACCGCGAACTGTCCGCAGCTCCGGTAACGTTAAATCGCGGGAGCCATGTTTTTCAAGATGGCGTCTGAGCCTCCTTTGTTAAAACAGGTCCCGATCTTCTTTTTCGCCATTTCTTTGTGGAAAGGTCCTTCTCGAGTTTTTCACTGCGCACCAAACCAGGTTTGGTCTCTTTGTTCATTCGCCTTTGGCGGGCTTCAGGATTGAAACCCACCTCTGGCGCCTGAGTTTCTGGGGTAGTGAGGGAGGTGCCCGAAACTCCCTGTACTTAGTCTCCTAGGAGACCCCAATGCACTCTGTGGTGATTGGCTGGCTGACTGTCTGGCATGGACAGCCACTGCTGGGTGAGTGACAGCTAGGCTGGAATGAATGGGAAAGAACTGAATAAAAGGCGAGTCTCTTGGCTTGGAAGGCAGAGTCGATCACTGGACGAATGGAACCTAAGAAGAGCTGACTCCTGGTGTAAATCCTGGACCTTTGGTTGCCTGGTGAAGCCCTGCTGCAGTGCCTACTTGCGAAGTTCTAATCGACTAGAGAAGCCCCTGCCAGGACGACTTCTCCCTTTTGAGTTGGTGAGACCAATCCACTCAAAAGTAAGCCACTTGAACACCTTATCTCGGAGCTGGTTCAATTTCCTCAGAAACAACAGTTTGTGTACGTTACTTACAGCCACCGAAATTGAAGTTTTCCAGTTGCAAGCTTTTGACAGTGCAGTGCAGGAGTCCCCCGACGTCCTCCCTCTTGTCCCCACGACTGAGGCCCACGAACAGCGAGATCTGCAGGAACTGACAGGAACAGAAGTCATCAGCTGCCTCTTTTTCTTCATTGTAAGGTACTGTGAAACAAGACTGAGAGTACTTGCCTCTCGCAGTGAAAGTGCTTGAAACTTTCCCAACTCGCAGGCCTAATTAGCTTGTGACAAAACATATGATTCTTCTTGCTACAAACGACTTCTGAGAACTTGTGCAGAGACGTTTCCTTTTAACTACCAGAACTGCTTTATCCGATCCAAGACTTTAGCCCATAGACTTTGGCCTAGCCTATTGAATTTAATTTAGTGAACTCAAAGTATTTGCATCTAAGAATAATTGTAGTCTTTTTATGTTCTAATAACCTTTGCCTTTTACTCCTCTTGAAAAGTATTCTGAATGCCAAAACAGTGAGATATTAATGCCCCCAGCACCTTTGTTACTAACGTCACCTGTGATTGTAGGTTGTGTCTGTGGGCCACCCCAAAAGGGTCTTGCCTGATTCAGAAACTTAGAGTGTACAGTATTGAAGTATATTTGTGTGTTATTATATGATTGCCTCCTTCTATTGAATGTTTTATAACTGACTTAAATAAATTAATAAGTATTTAACCAAGACACCTTGAGTGTAAGAGTTTATTTGAACACCTGTGGTTGTAGACCTCTGTGTAATATCATTACTGCTCACATTCCCTTCTTGAGATGAGCCTGGCTGCTCAGCAACGCTACCAAAACTGTGTGTAGTGTTCCCAAAGGGTACTGCATACAAACTTTGCCTAACATGAACTGGTTGGACTACAGCTCCCAGAGTTGTCCCTCTCACTAATCTAGGTTAGCCTTCTATAGATCTGTCCAAGAGGGTTCATAGTTGGTTTTGACAGTCATAGTGTCGAAATACAACAGTTTAGACTCAAAAGCATCGGAATTTTTTTTTTCGAATGCACTTTTTTCTTTTCATTTGGGGGGTCACCCCCCAAACCCCTGTTTTTTGGGGGGGAAATACTATTTTTACTACATGAAACCCAAACAAAAAATATTACATTTAAAAAAAAAATGCATTTGAACCTTTTTTTTTTTCCCGATCCTTCTGTTTCGAAAGTATAATATTTCGAAACTATGTATTCAAAACTTTGACTGGACACCGTCCAAGAGGGCAGGAGAATAGAAATCGAGTCCTAACAGTCATCAAGAGTTGACGGGGAACGAAGTACAGCCACCATTTTAGGGGAATGGCGTCCCCTGTCGCAGCTGCAAAGGAAGCCTGCAACATGAGTTCACAAAAGCTGGTAGAAAATATCCTCTGCCGCCAGCCACTCGTAACTAGAAGGGATACATTGTGTCCCCTCAGCACTCCACATAAGGTGGGGAGTGCTGATCCCACTAAATAGAGGTCAGGTGGGATAAAAGGTGTCCCGCTTCCCTGCAACACTGCACAGAGAGTGCTGCGTGCTGCAATACATTGCAGATGCCTTGAAAGTTGAAAGCATAACTCCAAAAGAGAGTATCAAAAAGAGATACCAAAGGTTCCCAAGCATAGAGTAAAGGAGTGAGTGGGTGTGATAAAAGGGTCCCACTCACTCAACAGAGCCAGATAAAGTGCTGGGGGACTCGTAGGTGGAGAAATTATCATAAAAAGGAATTCTACTCCTAACACTAACTAACTTTCTTTTTCCCCATGCTTTTTGGATGCCTTTTGAAGCTGTATTGCCCACACAGTACGCCTCCAGGCTTCGTTTCTAGTCCGTGCCACCAGTCTCTTTTGACTGTTGGGGCCCAATACTAAGTCTATAGCATTTCTTTGTGTTCTCTAGTAACCTTGAACCACAGGTCTCAGCTGGCACCACTTCTAGTTATAATCCATTTCAGCATCCAGTGTTTTGTGGGTGCCAGCGCTTCTCTACCAGTATTCTTATTCTTTCAGGTCCTCGTTGGGCATCCCCCTGTTTTCTCTCAATGTGGGCGTCCGTGTGCTTCTCTCGTTCTCTCGTTCCATGCTCGCCTGTGTCTCGTTGTTTTTCCTTTGAGGGCTTGTGGCTGTTTTTGGTTGGGAGACTGGTGCATGTATCACTGGGGCTATTGCGACGGAACTCTGCTTGTGTTGGTGTGAGCCCTCTGTAGTCTGTTAGAATTGCTTGGAAACCCCGCCTTTTAAGCAGAAATTGTAGGCTGGGAAATCCCACACTTAATAACGGAAATAGTCAAAATGCAAGGCAAAACCCGCTTTATTAACAATCCAACATAAACGGGGACAGCATACAAGTGAGTCGCAGCTCTGAGGTTCCCATACGAAGCAGAGGTTTATGAATCACAATTAAGTCACTACTGATGTCATAGTACAATCTTGGTTACAAAAACCTACGGGGTGGAGGCATTGCTTAATGGATAAGACTATGAGAAAAGCCAAGATCGCTAAACATACCAATTCCTGATTCTCTCCTGAACGTCTCAAACTACGCACCAAGAAAAGGACAGCCCTCGCAACATGGATGGCCAAACCTAGTGACCTCACCAAACCTGCCTTCAAAAACACCTGCCTTTAAAAACATTTCTAAAGAATATAAAGCTGCCATTATTGCAGCCAAAGCCAATTCCTTCAACTCCAGGATAGCTAATGCTAAATCAGGATCCAGAGAAATGTTCGCTATCTTCAGGGAACTGGAAGTTCCCGCGCCCTCCCCACCCTCCCTATCCAAGGACAAGGACTGGTGTAATAAGATCCAGGATGCTATGCTGGACAAACTGAACACCCTGCAAGACAAAATCATCAGCTACCAGAAAGCTTTAAAACAACTATCCAACCTACACCAGAATACTCCATGCTAAGTCCCAGCATTCTCATTGGAAGAAATGAATGAACAGGAAGTCCTGGCAATCCTTAATTCGATCAAGCCATGAAGGTAGCTCCTGCTCAGCAGAGCTCATCAAAGACAGTGCACCCACCTTGACAGCGTTAATCCACGCCTCCTTCCTTTCAAATCCAACCGAGTTCCTTCCTTCCTCAAAGAAGCCTGGGTGTGTCCACTGCTCAAGAAACCTACAGTGGACCCTAAATTCCTGGGAAACTAATGACCTATAACAATGGTCAACAGTGGCAAGCCCAGTGGCAGATCCAATCGCCCAGAATAACGCGAAGTCGAGGACTGGGATAGGCAGCACTAACCCCAACCCCCCCCCCCCCCAAAGTTCCAGAACTAATGGACAGAAGACAGTCATCTGGAGATGCAATGAAATCCAACAGGGAACCCAACAAACCACCCAGTGTCATGATCACAGACCAGGGTTCTAGTCTGGTACAGGGAAATAATATCTAAGGGGGTTTTCCTAATTGGGAATTGGTTTTAGCCCTAGTTATTCTGGTATTCTAATTTCCCCATTGATAAATATAGGCTTCCGGGTTCTTTAATGGCCGCCTGATTGTGCCCTTCAGGTTTAGACTGGCGGGTCTAGTCTTTGTCCATGGCAGCCTATTTATGTCCCGCCCACTTGGAGGCTCGTGCTTCGTGTCTTTGTCTGCTTGCAGATACAACGCTTACCGTGAATTCCACAGCTTCAGCTATTCCCTGTCATAGCCTCCGTTCCACAGTTTCTGCTTTATTGTTCCTTATTCTTGTTCCCTCACTGCACGCTCCCCTTACTGTTCGAGTTACCTTCATGAAGTTGGAATTCTTTTCAGTCACAGACTTCGTTCCTCAGAGCGCTGAGGCGTTTGGTCACACGCAAGTAGTGCTTAGCGGTTTATTCAAGTAATAGCAATATTGCTGCCGGTTATTGTGCTAAGGCTTTCTTTCCCGTTAGAAGGTGTTGCCAGTTACTGAGGTGAAGTTCGTTACTGTTTGGTTGCGTGTGTTTCTGTGCAACTTGTTGCCGTATGATGCTCACGCACTTCAGTTACTGCCCTAATATGGTTATGAGGAAAATGGCACATAGTCTGTAGCACAGTTTATTTCCATTTTTCGTTTCCACTACCTTGTCTTGCACACAGTAGTTGTTTGTAAGGAAGTGTATGAGGTTCCACACGCAGTGAATCCGGTGCTTGGTTCGGTGTGCCCTCATTTGACATTTTACTGAACACCGTTTTCGCTATTAATTCTTAGGCATTGCCCTTAGTCTACAGTCACTTAGGAATCCTTACTTATCTGTTTTCACATGCTGGGTTCCTTATTAGGCGCTTTGACTAACAAGAAGATAAGAGTAGTGCATTTCATTTTCACAATTGGATTACATATATAGACCTGTTAGACATTAGTGTCTTTCCTCATTTCCTGACCACCTTATTTTTTCATATTACTTGAATACAAGAACCCATTGCCTCTAGTCATATTCCCTTCCTCCTGGGTTCCAACTTCTTCAGGACTAGCGCCCCTGTAAGAACAGGATGGATAGCTCATAAAATAAGGATCAAGGTGAGCTATATTTAGATGGTTATTTTAGAATTACACACATATATATATATTTACGTAAGGAAATTGCAATAAGGAAGGAAATATTGTTATTTGTTCACAGAATCTATGCCCAACTAGTACGGAGGTGGGTAGAAGACTTAAGGAGCTCCAGAGGGTCCCTGCAGAGTCCAGGTAAGCGTTACATCCAGGGAAATACCACTACCTGTTTAGTAATGAACCTATCAAGATACTCTAAATCAGGATCAGTATTGACTACTAGAAAAGGGACTTTCATTTTTACCCACAGCACATGACCCTTTTCAAACTATCATCGAGGTGGCTCAACTGATCAGAAAAATCAAGCTAAAACAATTCTTCGGCTCCATTACCAACACGGAGAGCGAAGAGTGCCACCAACCTAAAAGGTAAATCCACCTTCGAAGGGATTGTGTCCTCCGACGTATTCCTTATCTTAGATATCTCCTTCCAGCTCTGCTGGCCTCGGAAATTCTTTTCTCTAGAGGGCGCTGCGCGTCGACGTCCTCCGAGTCGATGTCCCTCGACAGCCGCCGTATCGACGTCCACGTCATCCTGCCTATAAAGGCCGCGCGCAGCGTCCGTTGCTCAGTTCCGTTTTTCCGCGCCTACTCAGTGCCTCGGAATACCGTTGCTCAGTTTTGTCAGATTAATCCTATTTACCTCGAGTTATTTGATACTGTACTCGATGGCTTCTTCGTCTGAACCGACAACTCCTCGATCCGGCTTCAAAAAATGCCGAGATTGTGGGGAAAAAGATGTCGCTGACTGACCCTCACAGAGTTTGTCTGTGGTGTTTGGGAGCTGAACACCATTGTTCGGAGTGCGAGGACTGTATGTCCATGACAGCTAAGGCCCTGAAGGAGCGTAGGGGGAAGCTGGAGAAAGGTAAGACTTTTAAAGCTTCTTCTTCCTCGACGAAGTCGAGACATTCGTCTCCTCGTCACCATTCGCGCTCCAGGTCTCGGAGTGGGTCCCATCACTCCTCGAGATCGAAGCACTCGAAGAGGAGACGTCGAAGATCCCCTTCTCCGTCTTCCTCTGTTTCTCCAAAGAGAATCCCTTGCCCCACGAAACATAGTTCCCGGGCTGAATGGGAGGAATTCCGCAAAAATATGATGAGCGTCTTCGAGAAAGTGGCCTCGACCCCCTCGAAGACTGCCGAGAGCGATGCTCTGGTCGAACCCGAAGGTCAAAAACGCAGCGAGTTGCAGTACCCGGGGAAGGAAACCTCTCGAGCGCATCTCGAACCCTCGAGTAGGACTATGACCTCCAAACCTTCCTCGAAGGTTTCGTCGACGCCATCGACTAAGGTTCCATCGACGCCAAGGTCGGTGTCTTCGACGCCGTTGTCGAAGGGACCTTCGACACACGGGTCTGTCGACTCGACGCCAGCTTAGACACCGGCGTCGACGCCAAGAAAAGTCACGGTTACGACACACCCAGTGACTATCCCCAGGTCCTCGATGGCGTCGAGATTGTCGAGCAGAATCCCAATTCTGTCGAGGTCATCGAGGCCTCCGCCTTTGTTTTCGACGCCACGCTCGAAGCCGTCGACGACATCGACGTTTTCGAGGCCGATTATGACAAGTTCGGCACCCTCTGCCTTGGAACTGGGGTTTACATCCTTTATGAGTTCAGAACAATTGAGAACTATGTCCTCAATTATGGAAGAGGGTGAATTGTCTGAACAGGAAGACACATTTGAGTTGCAGGGACCTGTAACCCCAATTAGAGAGGAATTTTCCTCTGAAGAACGCAGGTTAAAGGATCTTCATGATTCCTTACATGAGGCAAGTGGGTTAGACACTTCCCCTGAGGTGGAGTTTGCTAGGCCAGACCCGGGGGAGCATGCTGAAACCCCCTATAGAGCCTTAATGGCCAGGATCACAGAGTTTATGGGGTGGTCTGCACCTTCACAATCTTTCCAACAAGATGACCTCACAGATATTCTTGACAAAGGCCCACAGGAGGATCCTGTGGTGCCTTTTCATAAAGCTCTTCAGAGGAAGATTATGACAAACTGGGAAACCCCAGATGTCGTCGCGGCAGTAAATAAAAAACTGTCTACAAAATACAGGGTATCTTCTACAGACCCAGAGTTTTTGTCAAAACACCCATCCCCAGAAAGTCTGGTGGTACAGGCAGCATCTTCTACTGATGTCAAGACGGCTTATCCTACCGTCCCACAGGACAGGGACGATAAAAAATATGATGCTATGGCAAAGAAAGTTTTTTCGGCATGTAGCATGGCGTTAAAATCTGTTAATGCTACTTGCACCCTTGCTAGATTCAGCCATACACTTTTGGAGTGTGCTTCTACAGCGGCTGACTGCATCCCGGAGGGAGAAGAAAGGGAGGCATTCCTGAATATCATACAGGACGGTAAAGACGCTATGTGCGAATCCCTCCAGACGGGCATTGATTCGGCTGACAGTATCAGCAGAGCAATGGCGGCAAGTACAACAACCAGGAGATTCGCTTGGTTGAGAAAGTCTGGTTTTGCCCCAGATGTGCAAGCCAGGCTCTTGAACATGCCATTCGATGGCTCTTCTTTGTTCGGGAAAAAGGCGGGTGACAGTTTAGAGAAACTGCAAACTTCAAAAGCAGCAGCAAAATCCCTAGGCGCTGCAATCCGTCAGACACCTTTTCGTCCCACAGGAACCTCTGCGAGGGGCAAGTCCTTTCGCTTCTACTCCGCATTCGGAAGAGGGAGAGGACAACCGGCTCAAAGGGGACAAAGAAGAACTACCCAAGGTGGACGGGGTAGATATTCAAAAGCCGCAGCAACAGCAGGTGCCTCTTTACCATCGGCATCTGCATCAGCCGCCCCAAAACCACTCTGAGGACTTCCCTCACAGGACACCTGTAGGAGGCAGGTTGACTCAACATCTGGCAGAATGGCAGGCTATCACGTCAGATGCTTGGGCATTGGAAACAGTTGCCCAAAGTTACTGCCTGCCTTTCCTACGCATACCTCCGAGTCATCCACCGGGGATCAGCTCTCAGAAAGCTCCAGATCCGCTCCTCTTGCAGGAAATTTTGGACCTGCTAGAGAAAGGTGCCATAGAACCGGTACCTGTAGCGGAGAGGAACAAGGGCTGGTACTCCCTTTACTTTCTCATTCCAAAGAAAGACGAAGGACTGAGACCCATCTTGGACTTGCGAGAATTGAACAAATTCCTCAGGAAAGGAAAATTCAAGATGGTCACTCTTTCTCAGATCCTCCAGGCCCTTCAGTTCCAGGACTGGTTGGTATCTCTGGACCTTCAGGACGCTTATTTCCATGTGCCTATCCATCTCAAACACAGGAAATACCTGAGGTTCGCAATTGGCAACTCTCACTATCAATTTCGAGTGCTGCCATTTGGGCTGACCTCCGCCCCGAGGGTCTTCACCAAGTTAATGTCGGTAGTGGCGGCAATTCTAAGGAGGGAAGGGATTCACGTCTACCCCTACCTGGACGATTGGTTGACCAGAGCTGTATCTTCGGAACAAGCTCAGATCCAGCTAAATCACGTGTGCCACTCCCTTCACAAACTGGGCTTCTCCCTCAATTTAAAGAAGTCACAAATGATACCATCGCAGAGACTCCAGTTCATAGGAGCGATCCTGGACACTTCCCTGGGAAAAGCCTCGCCACCAGAGGTGAGGGCTCAAGATATTCTACAGATGGTTACCAGGTTCCAAGATGCCCAACGTCTCCCAGCCTTCGACTTTTTGAGGTTGCTAGGCCTCATGGCATCCTGCATTTTCCTAGCGCCAGAGGCTCGCCTGAGAATGAGATCCCTCGAGTGGGCACTGAGAACTCAGTGGTCACAATTCTCAGGGAGAATGACAGATCTTCTTCAGGTTCCCGACAGGGTGGCTCGAGACCTTCAGTGGTGGGCCTGTCAGGAGAACATTATGAAAGGAGAGCAGTTTTGGCAACCCTGGCCGGAGATAACAGTAGTCACGGATGCCTCACTCACGGGGTGGGGAGGCCACGTCAACGATTTGACCATCAGAAGTCGTTGGTCTCCATCGGAGTCCAGACTACATATCAACCTGTTAGAGCTGAGAGCCATCAGACTTGCGCTGAAGGCGTTCCTGCCAGCTGTATAAGGGAAAAATGTCCTGATAATGACGGATAACACGGTGGCCATGCATTACCTCAACAAAAGAGGAGGCGTAGGATCACTACCCCTGTGCAGAGAGGCGATGCAGCTCTGGTTTTGGGCAATCCAAGAAGGAATCTCTCTATCGGCAGTTCACCTAGCCGGAGAGAAGAACTCGACAGCGGACGCTCTGAGCAGGCAGAGCACAGTCTCCCACGAGTGGGAGCTAGCTCAGGAAGTCCTTCAAGAGATCTTCGCCCTTTGGGGAACCCCTCAGGTGGATCTGTTCGCCACCAGCCTCAACAGGAAATGCGATCTGGTCTGCTCGAGGGAATTTCCCCCGAGAGGAGCTCTGGGAGACGTGTTCATAGTGGACTGGGAATTTCCGCTTCTGTACGCGTTCCCACCGGTCCCTGTCATTCCTGAAATGATCAGGAGGTTGAGAAGATTCCAGAGAACCATGATCCTAATTGCCCCGGATTGGGCCAGGAGAACATGGTACCCGGACCTTCTAGACTTGTCCATCTGCCCTCCAATTCGACTTCCACTTAGAGAGAACCTACTGTCACAGAAGGGAGGTCAGGTTCTCCATCCAGACATCAAAACCCTCAGCCTTCACGCTTGGCTTCTGAAAGGCTGAGGTACAAGGATTGGGACCTCCCTGATGATGTTATGGAGGTGTTGCTTTCGGCAAGGAGGCCAGCAACAAAGTCTTTATACCGCTGCCGTTGGAACAGATTTTGCAGCTGTTGTAGAGAACAGAATATCGACCCCTTTTCATGTGGTACACCAATGGTTTTGTCCTTCCTACTATATTTGGCAAATTCAGGCCTTCAAGTTGGCACCATTAAGGGCTATCTCGCAGCGCTATCCATCTTTAAGCGCACTGCGGAAGAACCATCCTATTTCAAGTTACCCTTGGTAATACAGTTTCTAAAGGGGTTAACCAATGTTTATCCCCCAAGACCATTCTTGGGGGATTAAGTTCCCCTGTGGGATTTAAACTTAGTCTTAACTTTCCTGATGGGCACACCTTTCGAACAACTCCATTCTTGTTCGCTAAGATTCCTTACCCTTAAAACTGTTTTGTTAATAGCACTTACATCTGCTAGAAGGGTGAGCGAATTACAAGCTCTTTCTTGTAAACCCCCTCATACAATCTTTCACAAAGACAAAGTTGTCCTGCAAGTGAAGCCTAATTTCCTCCCAAAGGTGGTTTCTGAATTCCATATCACTCAGAAGATTACCCTACCATCTTTCTATCCTCCTCCTCATCCGGGGAAAGAGGTAGAGAGGTTACACAGGCTATACCCTAGAAGGGCTTTAAGTTTTTACATCAGTAGACTAGCCAGGATAAGACAGGCAGACCAGCTGTTTGTAGGTTACACAGGTCACAAGCTGGGGTTACCAATAACTAAGCAGACCATTTCCAGATGGATCATTCTAGCCATTCTGGAATGTTATAAACTGGCAGGGAAAGAGCCCCCTCAAAACCTTAGGGCTCATTCGACCAGAGGTTTTGCAGCTTCATCAGCCCTCAAAAGAGGTGTGCCGGTTAAAGACATCTGTGCGGCCGCTACATGGTCGTCTATCCATACCTTTACACGATTTTACAACTTGGATTCCTCCTCCAGTCAAGAGACTAGGTTTGGAAGGGCTGTACTGCACTCTATTCATCAATAGAAGACAGCGTGAAGTCAGTCCTCCCTCCTCCAATGATAGAATACTGCTATGGGAGCCTATCTAAGATGAGGAATACGTCGGAGGACACAATCCCTTCGAAGAACAAGTTACTTCTTACCTTGTAACGTTCTTTCGACGGGATGTTCCTCCGACGTATTCCTTATCGACCCTCCCATCCATCCCCGCAGTTCTACTTCCCTTGTTGTTGCAGCTTACGCTCCTTCAGGGTGATTAGTCTAGTCCAGAAAGAATTATTGTGGGCTACAAAATGGAAATGAGCAACGGACGCTGCGTGCGGCCTTTATAGGCAGGATGACGTCGACGTCGATACGGCGGCTGTCGAGGGACATCGACTCGGAGGACGTCGACGCGCAGCGCCCTCTATAGAAAAAATTTTCCAAGGCCAGCAGAGCTGGAAGGAGATATCTAAGATAAGGAATACGTCGGAGGAACATCCCGTCGAAACAACGTTACAAGGTAAGAAGTAACTTGTTCTTCTATCCTCCTCCCAATAGGATATCACAGGAATACATTACTTTTGAAAAAGCCCTCATTAAAAAAGTAGAAGAACTTGAACAGAATCAAACAAAGTGCTGCAACAACTTCTCTAGGAAAAACAAAGCTGCCCTCAAAACACTGATTGAGAATGATCAAATAATGATTTAAACCTGCGGACAAAGGGGGAGCCACTGTCATCATGGAGGCCGAAGACTAATAAAAAATGGTCCTGGCCCTCTTGGAAGACCGCACGAGTTATAGACAGTTGGGCAGAGACCCAACGCAAAACATTTGTCAACTAGTAGCACCCATCCTGTAGGAAGCAATAGCAGAAGGACACATCAGCATGAAAGAATTTGACTTTTTGAACCCCAAGACACCAAGAAGACCAGCGTTTTAAGCCCTGCCAAAGGGCCACAAAGGAAAGACACCACCCCCAGGGAGACCTATAGACCTCTGTCGAGGGTGAAGTCACCGGATGTTATAAATAGGACGCACGGCGCCCGTAGCCTCAGTTCCGTTTTTTCTGCAAACGTGTTTGCTTCGGAGACTCAGCGTGCCCTGTGTATTCCCCGTCAATGTCTTCTTCGACCCCTCTGACTCCGCGGTCTGGCTTTAAGACTTGCCGGGACTGCAAGTCTAAGATGTTGACGGACCCGCATCGCATTTATTTGTGGTGCCTGGGCGAGAGTCATGACACCGACGACTGTTCCAAAGGCCAGTCGCTGACTGCTAAGACCTTGCGGGAGCGTAAGGGGAAGTTGCAGGTATGTAGGGGTTCCAAACCCAGTAAGTCCCATAAAGCTGCTAAGTGGATGTCCACCGACGATTCAAGGGGCGACTCTCCTTGTCAGAAGGAGTCCCAGGGAACTCGGTCCCGGAGTGGTTCCCGCCATTCGTCCTCCTTGTCTCAGCATTCCAGGAAGAGCCGTCACTGATCGCCTTCCCCGTCCTCCTTGGAGGATGGCACCATGAGGGATGTGGCTTGTCCTACGAAGTCCTCGACTCCGGAGGAATGGGCACAGTTCCGTCCGTGTATTTGGAAGAAGCCGGCAGGGAATGGTCTCGGTCCGTGGTACGCCTTCGGGCTCTGGTCCTCGACACGATTCTCATCGGGAACCTTCGAGGTCCCGTTCGGAAAAGGTTCAGGTTGATCGCCAGAGATGTGCTTCCAGGGTTCGAGGTTAGCGTCGACTCCGTCGGCGCCGTGTCCGTCAGATACGGATGTCAAAGCTTTGCCTTCACATCAGCCCTTGGCACCATTGTCTATGTCGACGCTGTTGATGCCTTTGGGGCCTTTTGGCCGGAATTTGCCGATGGAGGTCCCTGGTACTGTGGATCCTCCAAGGAAGGCTATTTCCAAGTCTGTGAGGCCTGTTAAGGATTCCAGATCTCCTCCTGTCCCGAGGCAGGATTTTTTTCCCCTCTGCATGACATATATGAGGATGAGGAGAGGTCAGATTTGGAATTTGACCCTGTTGAGCCTGATGTGGCTCCTGTCTTTTCCGGGTACAGTCAGTTGGACAAGTTGCGTCAATCTCTTCATGATGCCAGTGGCTTGGACACTTCTCCTGAGGTGGAGTTTGGCAGGCCTGAGTCTGGGGCTCATTCAGTCTCTTCCTACAGGAGACTGATGGCTAACGTCACTGAGTATCTTGGTTGGTCTAGTCCTCTGGAAGCTTTTGTTCAGGATGACTTGACTGATAGTTTGGATCAAGGTCCGTCTTCTGACCCAGTGTTACCTTTTCATTTAACTTTGCAGAAAAGGGTGGCGGCTGCTTCTGGTGGTTAACAAATCGTTAACTAAAAAATACTGCCCTTCCAGTAGCGACCCCAGCTACCTTTCATCTCACCCCACTCACCTCGAGGCAGGCGGCGTATCCTGAAATCCCTCCTGATAGGGACGACAAACGCTTTGATGGCTGGGCACGCGTGTTTTCTGTGGGGAGTACGGTGCTGAAGTCAGCCAACTCCACTTGTGCCTTAGCAAGATTTTCACACACTCTGTGGAATTGTTTCTCTGGTGGCTGAGCATATTCCCGAAGGGGAAGAAAGGGATGGGTTCCTGGCTCTCGTGCAAGATGGCAAGGATGCCATGTGTGAATCCCTTCAGTTGGGAATGGACACGGCCGACAGTGTTAGCCGGTCCATGGCTGCGAGCACCGTTATACGCAGATTTGCGTGGTTGCGGAAGTCGGGTTTTGCTCCGGATGTGCAAGGCTGTCTTTTGAACATGCTCTTCGATGGCACGCATTTGTTTGGCAGCAAGGCAGACGAGAGCCTTGAGAGGTTGCAGACCTAAAAAGCTGTGGCTAAATCTTTGAGCTAAGCTGTGCGTCAACCGTTGCCGTTTTGGCAACCATGGCCGGAGGTTACTGTAGTGACGGACGCTTCCCTCACAGGATGGGGAGCTCATGCCGACGATTTGACCGCCAGCGGTCACTGGTCTCCGTCAAGACTCTCAACCTTCACGCTTGGTATCTGAAAGGTTGAGGTATAAGGATTGGGACCTCCCGGATGACGTGATGGAGGTGTTGCCGTTGGTGTAAGTTTTGCGACTGGTGCCGAGGGCACAATGTTGATCCTTTTCAGTGTTCCATTCCCATGGTTGTCTTGCTTTCTTTGACCCACAGGGGCCTTCAAGTGGGTACCATTAAGGTGTACCTGGCGGCGCTGTCTATCTTCAAGCGCTCGTCTGAAAAATGTTCTCATTTTAAGATTCCTTTTGATTTCCCAATTTCTTAAAAAGGGTTCACTAATGTGTTCCTGCCGTCCCCGTTTTAGGTGCCGGTTTGGGGTCTGAATTTGGTCTTGAAATTTCTGATGGGTGCTCCATTTGAACCTTTGCACTCTTGTCCTTTGAGACTGTTTTCTTTCAAGACAGTGTTTTTAGTTGCGGTTACATCCGCTCGCAGAGTGAGTGAATTGCAGGCATTTTCAGCAAAGCCGCCCTTTACTGTGTTTCACAAGGATAGGGTTGTACTGAGGGTATGTCCTTCCTTTCTACCGAAGATAGTGTCTGAATTTCATTTAAGCCAGAAAGTGGTACTTCCATCTTTCTATCCTTCTCCTCATCCTGGTAAGGAAGTGGAGCGACTCCATAGGTTGGACCCTAGGAGAGCTTTGAGCTTTTATATTTCTAGGATGTCCAGGGTCTGAGTGGACGATCAACTCTTTGTGGGATATGCTGGACACCGATTGGGCCAGGCTGTTACCAAACAGACCTTGTCCAGGTGGATTATCCTCACCATTACTGAGTGTTACAGTTTGGCGGGCAAGGACCCTCCTGAAGGGTTGCGAGCTCATTCCACTAGGGACGTGGCTACTTCCACAGTCCTGCAGCGGGGTATTCCTAGTCAGAATATTTGTGACGCAGCGACATGGGCTTCTATCCACACCTTTGTCAAACATTAGTCCCTGGATACGCTCCATGGTCAAGATATGGCCCTTGGTAAGGCGGTTCTTTATTCTACTGTCTGATTGGGTATTCTAAATTCTTTTCCCTCCTCCATTTTCTGGTACTGCTTTGGGAGTCTGTCAAAGATGTGGAATATGTTGGGGGACACAATCCATTCGAAGAACAAGTTACTTACCAACTGGTACCATTCTTTCGACTGGATGTTCCACCAACGTATTACACATCGCTCTCCCAGCCTGCCCCTCTGCAGAATTTCCTATGCTATTGCAGCTTATGTTCCCTTAAGGCTATGTGCAGTCAAGCTGGCATTGTGTATGAGCATGTCACACATTATGGGGGGGAAAACATAAACTGAGGCTACGGGTGCCGTGCATTCTATTTATTACATCCGGTGACGTCGCCCTCGACGGAGGCCTTCGAGGGACATTGACCCGAGACCATCGACGCAGGACGCCCTCTGCCGAAAAACTTTACCAAGTACACAGCTGGGGACATTACATGTCATAGATGTGGAATACGTTGGAGGAACATCCAGTCGAAAGAACGTTACCAGTTGGTAAGTAACTTGTTTGTCTCAGGGATTGGCTCCATCTTAGAGCTGTTATCTGAATTTGTTGACTTCTTTCTAAGACCCATGGTATGCAAAATGAGATCTTATCTTAAAGACTCCACCACAGTATTGCACCTATTGAAGAACTGACCCTTTGATCCAGGATCACAACTATTGGTGACCCTAGACATAGTCGTTATATACAAAAATACCACAAACAGCCACACTACAAGTAGTGGAGAAGGTGTTCAGAAACACAGACCAGCCTATTTCAACTCCCTTCACCTTAATAATGCAACTAGCGGAAATTACCCTAACCAAAAAGTATTTCCTGTATGAAAACATATTTATTGAACAAACATCAGGCACTGTAATGGGTGCCATCTTTGTGCCAAGTCTGGCTAATCTTTACGTGGCTGAATTTGAGGAGAAGACGATTTACAACAACACCAACCCCTGGACCAACAGAATTGACTTATGGGTAAGATACATTGACGATGTCGTCATGATCTTCAAGGGCAATGAAGAAGATTTGACAGGTTTCATGACCTGGCTGAACGAACAAAACAACTTTCTGAACTTCTCTGAGACACAGTAGAACCTCCATCCATTTTCTGGATGATCAACTGGAAATAAGAAACAGTGAAGTAGCGACTATGGTGTACAATAAGCCGACTGATCGTAATGCATTGTTAACGTTCAACAGCTACCACCCAGCGAGCCTGAGGAACAACCTTCCTCAGATACCGGAGGAACTGCTCCAGCGTTTTAGATTGAGACACAATCTGGCCACCTGGCCAAGAAATTACTATGCCATGGCTATCCAAGGTGGACGATCAAACAGTCTCGAAAAAGAGCACAGAATATTCCAAGAGATAAGATCCTGGAACAGCATGGGAAGTGGACAGAACATAATGAGCAAATTACTGCAGCACTGAGCTACTCACCCTCGGTAAATAAAATCAAAAAGGAGGTACTCAGACTCTGGCCAATCCTCAATGTAGGAGAGACGCATCTGGAAAAACCGAAATTTGCCTTAAAAAGAAGGAAAAATCTGCAAGATGCACTGATCCATACATACAAGAAACCGCAAGTGCCCAATCCTAATACACTCTGGGAGCAGGCGGCCCCGATGGGCCATGCCCCTGTTGGCGGGTGCAATCCCTGTGCTTACACAGCAAGAACTCAAAAGAACGACATTGGATGGAACTACCCATGGGCACAAACAACTTTTACATATTGTAACAGCAATAATGTAATTTACTTGATCACCTGTCCATGCCTAAAGAGATATGTGGGAATGACCACACGTCCAATAAAAACCAGACTAGTGGAACATAGTTCATGCATCTGCACAAAAAAACTAACGGCTCCAATGGTAGAGCACTTCTTACAAGAAAAACACGGTGCAACTGGCTTTAAATGGACCATCATCGAAAAAGTGGCCATCCCCAGAAGGGGAGGCAATCTTCATAATTTACTTTTCTGCAGGGAGCAATTGTGGATCTTCCGTTTAAAATCAGACATTATAGGCCTGAATTAATCAACCAGCTGGCAAACACTTGCCATCTTATGAACAGGATAGAAGCATGGCACTCGTAAGACCTACACTATCCCAGGGCAAATCGGATATGACACTGCAGTGCGCGTCTTGTATAATGACTATACGATGTTTAGATGCCACTGACTGTCTGACATATAAAATAACAACATACAGGTTCCCAAAATGCGGCCACACGGATGAGCATTCATTAACAATGTTCCGATACTCTGAACTATTTTGGCCACTTGAACAGTGGATTAATTAATACAGTTACAATTGTGGACCCACATCTATAGGTCCGCAATCATATTATTCTCTTTTGACCATAAAATTCAAGATCAATTTAAAAACTCTATGTATCCAAATGAAATGGTGATTCATCTTGGTCTCGACGAGCTAGTGCTTTTATGCCGAATGCACCCACATCACAGCACACTATGCCGCACCAATCGCAAACATGGAAAGAACACACTACAATACAGATCGCCCTATGACCTTCAATATATATGTAGGCGCACCCGCGTCACACAGTAACCAAAACAAACCCCAGACGCCGGTCCGGAGCTCGCGCAACAGACCGGCAGAAGTGAGAAAAGAGACCTCACACACTCTGATATCCGCAAGGTAAGGACCAAGCAATTTGAAAAAAACTAGGGAGTGTTCTTTACATTATAGAACTCTCTCTCAATTTGTACCTGTGATAGATACATGGAGTCGCGGTGACACAACCTTTAAAAGGAAGTACTGAACTTAAAGACTTGCATAGATCAACAACATATGATAGCCCACTGTTGATATGCCTAGAGGCTTATGGTAGTTTCTCATCCCTCTAGGCCTTTTCGGAACGTTTAAACAAAGAAGTCTGAATAGGAGCACATCAGAGAGACAGATGCGGGATCGATAAAATAAGGGTAAGAATCAAGATGCCCTATTGTAACCTCAGATATATCATGGAGAGATATAGAGACATATTAAACATTATGTCTCTCTTTCCCGTTTACCCCATACCCCGTTTTCCATTCACAGGTGGGGGTATTGCAACAACCATAAAGTGTATGCTGCAAGTAGATGTGGAACAGTACCACATAATGTGCTGTTTAATTTTCTGGCCCTGAAGAAAGTGATAAAACCAACACAAACCACTGAAACCAGTAGGCCTGACCCGACCCGTGTGAAGTAAAGAAGAACCAACCAGATGGCACATGGTCTCATGATGTCCTTTTCATGAACAACAGAAAAGGATGGAAATATACACCGTCAATACTACAAAGAGAGTCAAAATAGTTGAGACTCGGTTCGTGTAGTAGAGGGGTAGAATACCGAGACTACTCGGTCCTGTATTTTTGTGATTTCATAGGGAACAAAGAAAGATTGGCAACAATATTTTGGTAAACTTCTTAATTATCTGCCTTGTAGAGAAAACAAATAAAATGTGGAGAGGTTTCATTTACAAAGCAGACACATGACCCAGCCTTTGATGACATGTGCCTTTTAAACCATTTTGAGCAATTGTTGAGATCGGGCAAGATTCTTTTTCTTTTTTTTTTTTTAACAACTTTATTTAAGTTTTTTAGAGCATCATAGACCTGTATACATCAATAACCAGTTAATGACAAACTTAAATTGTTTTGTTCAGGCCAACTCTTACGTTAGTCAGGATTGACACTTCTTGATATAAATGTGAATGAGTACCCGGGACAGATGTGTGACATTTATGAAAAGGGAAGTCCTTGGGTGTGAATCCCTATATGGTCCAACAAGTGTGTTTGTGAACCCTAGTGACCAACCAAAATGGTTGATCTGATCCCTTTTCCCCTCAGACCCCTTTAGTGATTGGCTGGCTTGCTTTTGGCCAGCCCTTTTGGTGTTGTTTAAGGGAGTTTAGGCTTTGTCCTGCCCTTGCTTCTCTGTTGCTGCGTTGTTCCGGCACATTTTGCCGAATGCAGTTTTCCTTTGGTTTTTGCCACTTTGACAAGCTCTCACTTTGCAAATCCTGCTAAGTGCAGTGGCTTGGGCATATGTTGTGCTTTCTTTTGTTGCCTTGGATGTCCAGTAAGGGCTACTTGTAGAGTCGTGCCGAGACTCCCCATCTTCTGGGTCGAACCCTGTGCTCTGGAACCGTTTACTGCTGTGTCCTGCCAACATCATTCCTTTGGCTGTGGGTCGTGGCTGGTGTCCAGAGGGGTTCTGAGACTTCACCAACCTGCCAATTCTGTAGCTTCGGACACCGAAGGGGTAACTACAGCTATTTCCCCATTCCTGGGCATCGTTTGTGGCTATGCTGTTTTTTATCTACAGAGCCCCCGGGCGCGGTCTTTGAGGGTTCCCACCTCTTCCTTGCTGAATTTCCTACTTCTGGAGGCTATTCATTTATTTTGGGTTATGCATAGGTCCGACATCCAGTGGTCACTGCGGAGTATTGCATTTTGTTTTTCGTAGTCGAAAAGGGGACGTCGACAAGGCGTGTCTGTAACACTATCCCTATAGTGACGTGCGTTGTACCCACAATCCCTCACGCGTCGAGGTCCCTCAGATTGTTTTTTTCCGCCCAGTTTCTGGTCGCCTTTCGCGGAGCTCCTAGAGAGACATTGCTATACTTACCACGGACCTCGGTCCTTTTGTCATAACTTAATATACTGGTAACGATCCCTCCCCCTCGACGTTAGCTGTGAAGCTGTTTCTCCGCCGAACTATTTTCGACGGAGAGGAAGAGCGGAGGAGATCCTTCGACGCTGCCGAACACGTGGCCTGGCCTCGACGGCCAACTTACAGTAGGGAGAGCGGGGGTTAGAACTTTGTCTCTTCTCTTTGAGAATGTCTTTCTTTCTCCCTTTTCTTTCCCTTGGGGTTGTTATCGCCAGCTATTATTGCCTCAGCTATGGAGAGGACACCATTTAAGTTTTGCCCACGCTGCAGGGGCAAATATACTTGGAAAGATAAGCACAAGCTCTGTAATCGTTGCTTACCCCTCGATCACATAGAGAACAGCTGCGCAGCCTGCAAGCTCTTAAAACCCAGGACTCTTAAAGAACGTAGGGTTAAGAGGTGGGCAGACTACGCGATGTCGAAGTCAGTTTCCTCACCCGCTGCCGCTGTTACTGAAAGTGACGAGGAGTGCGATAACTCGACGTCCGTTACGGAAGTCATGAACCCCCAGAAGGAGCGCTCACGCTCCTCGTCGTCCGTCCCCGGCCCCGACGGGCTCGGCTCACGCCCTGCTTATGGGGATGAACACCCCGGCGACAAGGACGCACACAAACCCCATAAGGCTAAACACACTACCCACGGCTCTTCTTCGTCGAGAACGAAGGATCCATCAGCGCCGAAGGGGACGCAGGGCACTCCGGCGTCTACCGCAGACCGTAAAGGTCACAAGCCCCACCCGCAAACGCAGCCGCGACCAGCGATTGGGCTTCCATCTAACACGGGCGCTACCCCAAAAACATCCGACGCAACGCTCCATAGAGCGACCGTCGAGGTACAACGCGCAACGCACACAACGTCGACACCAAAGCCCTCGACGGACAAAATCGTGGCCGAGAGCCTAGCGAGAATTGTCGCCGAAGACGAACGTACGCCGAAGACGAACGTACGCGGACGACGAAACAAACGTCGAATACCGCGTCGAAAAAACACAAAAGTAGCCAGGAACTGCCCCTTTCTCCAAAGGACGCTTCCGAACTACCTGAAGGCTTTTCAGAAGGAGACGGGAACCTCTCGTCGACGCTGTGGGAGCGTTCGAAACGATTCGAAGGCGAAAACACTAATTTTCCCCCTCTAGACTATTCAGGGGTACCCCATGAGACCCTTGAAAGACTCCATTCTTGCATGGAGAAAATGGAAAGGTTTCTAGGAAACCAAGACCCACCCACTCACAAAAGACAAAGAGAATGGCCACAGGATGACCCTAGAGTCAAGATTCCTAGGCTGGTTGACCTCACTGAGGAGGAGCAATACCTCCAAGAAGATGAGGAGTGTTTGGGTGGAGAAGAAGAGGTAGAACTTGAGGAAGAGGGCTTCGAAGAAGATCCTTACACCACTCCTACAGGGTTTGAAGAGGATACAGCTACCTCGCAGCCCTGGCATTCACCGTCAGTGCAGCCTTGGCAATCCCCATCAGTACATTCAGACCCTGATGCCTTTCTCCCTTCTCCTCTCAAGGATTCACATGGGAACTCCTCTCCCATAGATGACCAACCTTCCCTCAATGCACTATTGCGCAAGGCAGCAGCGCATTTTGAGATTGATACAGGGGAAACTCTTCCAGACATCGACTTTGTAGAAAAAGTCATCAAAGAAAAAGCCCCTGTTAGCCAATCTATTCCTCTCCTGGCTTCTATTAAAAGAAGAATTTCTCCTTCCCTTACTAACCCAGCTCTAGTAAAAGGGGTCAACCCTAGAATAGAAAAGCTCTTCAGCCCTTCATCCTCTGACCCTTTATACATCAGAGGACACTCTATTCCGGACTCCCTTGTGGTTACCAACACAAGAAAAAGAGCAGGGGTGCCACTATCCACTAGTGAAGCACCTCCAGACAAAGAAGGCAAAAAACTCTACGCACTGGGGAAGAGAATCACGACCTCCGCCGCCTTCTCCACTAGAATTGCTAATAACAACTCACTTTTAGCTAGCTACGCAGATGCACAGTGGAACAAGCTGCGCAGCGAAGCAGAGGAAGCACCTGAACCTCTGCGTTCTCGCCTGCTAGCTATAATATCAGAGGGCACACTGGTAAACCAGGGCATCGTTAAAAACTCCCTAGATGCCGCTGAGACGGCTGGCCGCTCCCTAGTGCAGGGAATACTTCTCAAGCGCCACGTTTGGCTACGCAATTCAGGTTTTAAGCCCGAAACCCAAGCCTCCCTCATAAATAAACCCATTGAACAGACGCATCTGTTTGGGAAAGCAGTAGATGAGGCCCTAGAACATGCTAAAAAAGAGTTTGATACCATCAAAACTCTTGATCAAATTTCTAGGCCCCCTAACAGGCGAGGCTATGGTAATAAACGCTCCTTTCGTGGCCAAAGACAGCAGCAGAACCAACAACAACAATATTACTCTGGCTCCAACTGGCCCACCAACCAGGGTAACACCCAGTTCAGTCAAAGAGGCCAACGCCGTGGCAAAGGAAGAGGTCGTGGCTCCAGCCCCAGAGGTTCCACGCCCAATACCAGCAAATGACCCGAAAATTCGGGTCCCCTCCCATGCATCACCGGTCGGGGGCCGGCTAACATCGTTCCTTTCAGCATGGGAGGGAATCACGTCAGACCGTTGGGTATTATCCACCATAGCCCACGGATACTGCATCGAGTTCAACGGTTCCCCGAAGTACAAACCCCCACGGAACCGGCGCATGACACCGCAACACCTCTCCATTCTTCTTCAAGAAGTGGAAGAACTACTGAAGAAAGAAGCTATAGAGCCCGTCCCCCTATCACAGGTAACAGAAGGTATTTATTCAGTGTACTTCCTTGTACCCAAAAAGGACTTAACCATGCGCCCTGTATTAGATCTGCGCCCAGCGAACATATTTGTCAAACCCCAAAAGTTTCGTATGGTGACCTTACAGGAGGTAATCCCACTGTTATCACAAGGGGATTACATGACAACACTGGACATGAAAGATGCATACTTTCATATTTTAATGTTGACATCGCACAGAAAATACCTCAGGTTCAAAATAGAGGACAAACACTACCAGTTCAGAGTACTACCCTTCGGGATAGCATCTGCACCAAGGGTATTCACGAAAGTACTGGCAGTGGCAGCGGCCCACCTGCGCAGATTATCCATCCCGGTATACCCTTACCTCGACGACTGGCTCATAACAGGGGATTCTTACGAAACATGCTTCTCCAATACCCAAAAGACCGTAGACCTTTTGTCCCAACTGGGCTTCTCCATCAACGAAAAGAAGTCCAGCTTAGACCCCAGCCAAACCAAACAATTCCTAGGGGCTCTAATTCGAACAAGGGACGGCCTCGTATTCCCCTCCAACGAGAGGGTCCAAAACATGCTGTTTCAAATTCCCCATTATGTAGCAGGCCGAGAGGTGACGGTACGCAAAGCAATGCGCTTGCTAGGGATGATGGCGTCATGTATTTATTTGGTACCTCACGCGCGCCTGCGCATGCGCCCAATGCAAGAGTGGCTCTACAGCCAGTGGTGTCAGGCCAGCGGACAATGGGACGATCTAGTGGTGGTCTCGCAGGCCTTGGTTCTCTCGCTACGGTGGTGGACAAAAGAAAACCTGTTATTAGGGAAAACTTTTGCCACACCCGCAGTGGAAGCCACTCTAACCACAGACGCATCCCTTACAGGATGGGGGGCTCACCTATCCCATCAAACGGCACACGGAGTGTGGACTCCGAGTTTAGCATCCAAGCATATAAACCTGCTGGAACTACTAGCGGTGTTCAAAGCACTGAAAGCCTTTCAGGAACACTTACAAGGAAAGACAGTGATGGTCCTCACAGACAGCACCACAGCCATGTACTACCTCAACAAGCAAGGGGGCACTCACTCTCCAGGACTGTCCAAGCTGTCCCAGAATATATGGAAATGGGCTCTCAAACACAACATGTTCCTACTAGCACAACATGTACCAGGGGAACTCAATCTGCTAGCAGACAAACTCAGCAGAGACTTCCCCCTGCCCGAAGAGTACGAATGGCAATTGCACGAAGACATCGTCTTAGACATCTTCACGCAATGGGGATTCCCGGAAATAGACCTGTTCGCAACCCTGGAGAACTCACAATGCCAAAGTTACGCCTCCAGGTACCCCCAGAACCAGTCCAAGGGGAACGGTCTGTTGATTCAATGGTCAGGGAAATTTGTTTACGCCTTTCCCCCGACTCCCCTTCTCAACAAAGTGGTGCACAAGATGCACCAGGAGCAGGTTACCATGATACTAGTGGCCCCAATGTGGGCACGGCAACCTTGGTTCGCTCACTTGATGGAGATGTCCCTATCTCCCCCAGTGAAACTTCCCTGCCCGTACAACATGCTGTCACAAGACAAGGGCAGGACACTGCATCCATGCCCTCAGACCATGAACTTAGCAGCCTGGCTCCTGAGATCATAGAATTTGGACATTTACAACTCCCACAGAGATGTATGGACATCCTCAGGGAAGCCAGAAAACCTAATACTCGACACTGCTATTCTAGCAAATGGAAAAGATTCGTTATCTGGTGTAGAGGTACTAGCATCAACCCAGTTGACTGCTCTCCTACTGACATTATTCTATACTTGACCCATTTACTGGATTCAGGTTTAGTATTCAATTCCATTAAAGTCCACCTAGCGGCACTTTCTGCATACACCACTTCCCAACTTAAAGTGTCGTGGTGGAAGATACCAGTTATCAAAGCCTTCATGGAGGGGGTAAAAAGGATACACCCTCCGATAGCTAACCCAGCTCCCGGATGGGACTTAAATGTGGTACTTTCCAGACTCATGGGCCCTCCCTTCGAACCCATGCACAAGGCAACTCTTAAAGATATCACCCTTAAGACTGCTTTCCTAATAGCTATCACCTCCATTAGGAGAGTAAGTGAACTACAGGCTCTTTCTGTACTAGACCCCTTTGTAACAGTTCACAAAAATAAAGTGGTTCTACGCACACACCCAAGGTTTGCACCTAAATTCATCTCGAAATTTCATGTAAACCAAACTATAGAACTACCAACGTTCTTTCAAAACCCTTCCAGCTCGGGAGAAAAAAGTCTGCATACACTAGATGTACGCAGAGCTGTCATGTTCTACATGGAAAGAACCAGACCACTGAGAAAGACTAATCAGTTCTTTGTCTCGGTGGCAGCAGGAAGAGAAGGAGATGCGGTCTCAAAATCCACTATATCTAGATGGATTGTTCAATGCATCACTCTCCGTTACACTCTTGCTAAGAGAGAACTACCCTTCAAGCCAAGAGCACATTCCACTCGAGGCACTGGGGCTTCCATAGCATTCATTGCAAATGTTCCCCTTGAGTCCATCTGCAAAGCGGCTACCTGGAGTTCTGTGCACACCTTTACAAAACACTACTGTCTAGATGCACACTCTAGATCTGACTCCCAGGTGGGACAGGCAGTATTAAGACATCTTTTCTCTACTGTTCCTTCTCATAACCCACCGCCAACTCCGGGTACTGCTCGCTAGTCTATGCACAGCATGTGATTCTAAGCAGATTAACAAACATCAGAAGACAATGCATTACTTACCGTAAAAGCATTTCTGATGGTTGTATCTGCTTAGATTCACATGCGCCCACCCTTCCTCCCCGCTCGGATGGAAGGAACATAGACTTCCTTTATATCTCTCTTTTCTGTACTCACTCACGTCTATAAGGCTCCCTCAGGGCAGAAAAATACAAACAGAGGGACCTCGACGCGTGAGGGATTGTGGGTACAACGCACGTCACTATAGGGATAGTGTTACAGACACGCCTTGTCGACGTCCCCTTTTCGACTACGAAAAACAAAATGCAATACTCCGCAGTGACCACTGGATGTCGGACCTATGCACAGCATGTGAATCTAAGCAGATACAACCATCAGAAATGCTTTTACGGTAAGTAATGCATTGTCATATGAACAATTTATACACAATTTCAAAACATTACAAACCCATACAAACAAATATTATCAACTCTCCATAGACAAAACAACATTTCATACTTAATACTTATGATTTCTAAAAGAAGTTTTAAAAGAATCATTAAAAATCAAATGAAAAACAGATCCCTATGTAAGATCACATACGTTTTTAAGAAAAGCAACAATTCTCATTTTTAACACAATTGAACCTCCATGCAGCATTTTATGCCACAAAATTTAACACTATGCTTGAGAAGTGTCACTTATAAATTTTAAAATATTCTATTCTCTATTTTTAAGTCTTATCTGGCATTGTCCATTTCAGTCTCACCACCTCTGTTTCACTAAATGACTCTTACCAATTAGTCCTTTGTCATCATGCCAGGCTCAATTGGTTCCTTTTTAGAAAATCTCGAGTTGTTTTTGGGTAACAAAGCCCTTTGTTACACCAACTGGTTTATTGTTGTAGATTTTAATATTTGGTGCAATACTCCGAGCACCCAGATTATAAAAGATGTGAGATTTATCAATCTGATGCCATATCGTTACTTATAGCCTCTGGCTCGCATCATTGTGGCCACTGTCTGGACCCAGTAATCTCCAGAGGCAACATTCTGTCCCATCAGGAAAACACCCCAGTTGTTTGGTCTGATCATTGTTCTCTTTTATGTTCTGATTGGCCATGCAGGCTCCTACAAAACTCCCCACCTACCATCAACCTATTGCGTAGCAAGAAAGCTCCTAATCCTATTACAGGCCAACATTCATTTCTGAATTGACCCCTTTCTCACATGACTCCATATGTGAAGACTACAATCTGTTTTACAAGGCTACTTTACAGCAACTTTGACGTGATCGCATCTTTAAAAATTCAAAAATACAAATAATGTGTTATATTCTAAATCATCAAGGAACTTGAAGAAAATTTACAATAAAAATGAAAAGTGCTGTTTAAAGTGCTAGAGATCCCAGTGACGGTGGGTAAGCTAAAGCGGCACTTAATATTTACAAAAAAGGAATTCTCTCTAGATTGCCGCTGTTAATAACAAACCGAAAAACTTTTCAGTTATAAAAAATTTAGTTACTCCCGTATGTATCTCATCTAGTTTACTCTTGCCTAAATTGGCAAATTAATTTAATGAATTTTTTATGTATAAAGTCCTTTCCGTTCGGCGGAACATTGAGTCTCAGCTCACAAATCTGCACATGGCCTTGCTTGAAATGGATGCGGCTACTTCCTACCCACCTACCTCTTCCTTCAGAGGAAATTGAGGCACTGATTTTAAAACTTAAACCCTCCAATCTCAGCCTGCTTGGCAAAGCAGCATGCCTGTTTTTAAGTGATTTTAATACTGCTTTTATTAATGCGTTGTTGGCCCAAGGCTGCGTGCCCGCTGATTTAGAGAATTGGACCACAACCTTCTCTGTAACTACCAACCTATTGCCAGCTTAGTTTAGCCTGCTACGATTCTCGAAGCTAGTGATGGTGCAACTTCAGAACATTCGGGAAGAACAACATATCCTCAACAATTGCCAGTCTGGCTTCAGGCCTGGATATGGCACTGAAACTGAAGTGACGAATCTGAGTATGTTGTCCCTTCTCCCCTGAGAGGGGTAGACCTTTCCGATTGGGGCCAAGGTGGTGCGTCTACAGTACAACGGTCCCCCTGCGGGTGGTGCACTGAGGGTGAATCACATGGGAGGGGAGTTCCCCTGTTGGCTCGGGGACGATCATCACCAGAGAACGCAATATCTTCCCACTTCACCATGTCCAACTCATTTTCCAAATCGTCCTGCCCCCTCCATGAATATGGCTAATGTGTATTGCTTTCAAGTTAACCAAACATGACACCAATGAGAAACCAAGTAGTCCATAATATTATGCATTCAGCGGTAAGGTCGATACTCTGACGAAGAAGATGGCACAGGAATTACTTGTGTGAAGCAAAGCGAGCAGCCTAGTTTTCTGAGCCCCTGGATTGGCTCTAACGAATACATCAACCCGACGTACGTGTTCCAGAGGAGGCCAATCTCAAGCTCGGGCTCGAGCGAACGCGCTGGAGTGACGTGAGAGAGGATGAGCAGTCCCACAAAGAGGAATATTGAGCGATTTAACCAGACGCAAGGCGAAGAAGCATGGAGGAGTCAGAACGCACACCCATGGAGAAGACTGTCTGCAGGGTTGCTATAGACGCTGCAGAACACCCGAACGCTACCAGAGCCTCCAGGAAGAATACAGCTGCCCGGGAACTGTCGGTACCGGCAACATTGCAGTGTGAGCTCAGCACTTGGCAAGAGAGGGTTTGGGACCCTAAAACAAAGGATAGACTGCTGTATACTTGTCAGGAGAGTGAACCAAGGGTATATAACGCAATGGTGCGAGTCTGGGACCCGCACCCAAGAGAGAGTGCCTGGGTCCCAAATGAGAGAGAGGGTCTGGAGACCCTGAAGCAAATGAGGTGTATATTTGGCATGAGGGTGAAACAAACTGATAAAACGCAACTGTGTGAGTCTGCGACCCGCACCCATATGTGAAGCCAACGTTTAAAGCCAAGAGTGCCTGGGACCCTGAGAGAAGGAAGAGGCATGCCCAGAGAAAACACTTGCTTGGCAGGGAAGCACCCCAAGCTTTGTAAAGAATAGTGAGTCTGGGACCTGCACCCACATACGAGGTAAAGATGAAGGAGGGTCAAGAACCGTAGACTGATGAGAAAAAGGGAACCCTTCTACCAGTAGTGGGGCATAGCAAATTGGTAGGATACACTAACTGTGAAGTCAAACAGCTCTCATGAGAGATCCAGCAACTCAAGAGAGGAGCAAGTCTAGGGGAAAGGAGCACAACCCTAGCGCTTGGACTTATTTATTTATTTAGGAATGTATGAAGCGCACACGAAGGCCCAACGTTGCGTATTTTGGTACATTATTTCATATCACTTTATTAAAAGCGGGACTGGGAACTTATCTGTTTGAAAGCGTCAGAACCACTTAATACTCTCGGTTGACAGACACATTCCGCTGTGACCTGCCCAGCTCTTTTAGAAGTACCGACCACTTTTTAAGGCAAAGTACAAAAAATCTGGGCTGTTTTGGCAGGAGAACTTAAGTTGCAATTTGATTGTCAGTGAAGTTGTTAAGCCTATGTACTATCAACTCAGAGTTTTGAGAGTTGTTCTGCCTCTGATTACAGAATCAGATTGATCGGCTGTTGTTGGAATACTGGTGAACTCTAGACTGGACTACTGGCATTACTTCCAAAAAGATACATCGCCTTCAGCTGGCACAGAATGCAGAGGTTAGACTTCTTCAGTCTTCCTAAATCCGCCCGATCTCTCTGTTCCACAGAAACCTTCACTGGCTCCCAGTTCAGCAGAGGATTATTTTGAAAAATCCTTGTGCTGATCTTTAAGTGCCCCTGTGACACCGCACCCAGCTACCATGCATCAAAAAGCTCCCTACTGCCCTTCCTTCTCACTTAAGTCTGTCGCACAATATCTATTGACTGTCCCCTCTTTTCGCTTTGTGCACCGTGGAGACAGACGTTTTTCTAATCGGCTGTCCGCGAGCTTGGAACTCACTGTCTGCTGATTTATGGAAAATTGATTGTCAAGTCTAATGAGGGAGGAAAGGGTCTCAACCCCCTCTCCCGAACCATAGAAGCCGAATAGATCGACCCTCCCACCGTGGTTGGCACGAGCGTCTGAATGTACATGCACAGATAACCACGTGGCAGCCAATGGGGGGGGGAGACGGAGTTAGGGAAAGGGTGTGGAATGACAAAGGAAAGGTGGGGAAGAAAAACATGTAAATCTAACACAGAAACTTAATACTGAAACCTCATAATCCTACCCTTCATGCTTGATCCTGCCTATCCTAACCGACTCCTGAGTATACTTCTGTCGCACCTAGGGATCTTAATTATACTAGATCATACCCATGAACATGTGCGTGTGGGTGTAACACATAGCAAACATGAAGCAACACCAACTGCATGGCACAAACAAGGGAATCTTCCCTGCATGAATCCAACATGACACATGGCCCAGTGGGCTGACATTTAACATGAGCAAGAACATAAATCATGGCTTGTCTGTAGTTGTATGACTGAAAGACTCTGCCCCTTCCAATTAGTAAAGATTCCTCTCTTTACTGCAAGTATTGCCTCATACTCTGGGTATAAACAATGTTACCAACAACCTGCTGACCCAACGCCAGTAGTTCATGAAATTCTCTTAGAACTTAGCACTTAAACATCATGCCTGAGGCACAAACGTAAATACTTGAATGCACTTATCTTAGGGTCCGGGTGACTCGAGTGTACACCCGGACATCAGGACATGCCGCCGTTGAAACGCTGTAGCCCCTTGGAGCCACTGCCGCGCCTAGACTGGAAACACAGCTCAAAGCAGCGGTATGGAGGTTCACCGCCGCGGCCCGGGGTAAGATGCTGAGTGACCCGCGTGGCCTTCCAGAGTCACGGCCGTAGTTTGAAAAGAGCAGAAGGCTCGAGCCGGCAGTTCTTCCTCTCACCGCCGGGATTGCCAGCTCACCCAGCTTCGCCATCAATTCGTCCAGAGCCTCATACACGCCGTCATGGCCGCCCGTGCTGCACAATATCAATTATCAGCACCTGTGCACGGGCGGTCAACGGCTAAATACTCCCCTGATGGCCTCCAGCTGTCTCACGGCGAACTCTAGGAACTACAATTCTCCCCTAAGCATGCTGGGAACAATAGTTTTATTACCTCAATGTCTCCTATACTGTCTCCTGGGCTTGCCCCAAACCCTATTCCTGACATTGATTCTCTGTCCTTGTTTAGGAAAACAATTTCAATCATTATTTCTCCCCTAAATGACTGTTTCACTTCCCTTCTGTGCCTCTTTCAGAACACCTGCTTTTAGTTGCAGTCTTTGCTTGGTTCCTTATGGATATGCGCATTATATATCTTAAAAAATCAAATCTGCTGGGGGGCCATCCCAGGACTCCAGTCATGTCTCTTTGCCTTTTTTCTGACTCTACGTTTCTCTATCCTTCTCCCTTCGGGGATACTTTAGTCTTTCTTGCTCACTCTACTCTGGGTCCTTTAAGTCTCTTCTCCATTCTCCAGCATTGGATCTTTCATGGATTCACATGCTTAGAATATTCCCCGTCGTCAGACTAGGACCCCTCGGTACACATATATAGCCTTTTTCAAAGGAAAAACTTTCGACACTTTTGTGTCCTATCTACGTCCTTCTAGGACCCGCCTACACATGCTCCGCAGGCCGTGCTAGTATAAGAGGCCCGCCCCCGCGGCTCCTCTTCAGATTTCAACCGTCTCCAAAGTAGTGGGATCTCCTCGTGTTGTCCTACTGTTTTGTACTAGGTTGCGTCATTGGATTTCGAGTAATAATGTCCTCTGTGTCAGGTAAAGCGCTGTTCCGTCCATGCGCGACATGCGGCTTAAAAAAGGTTTACGAGGGGGACGGACATATGGACTGCATATATTGCCTCCACCCTCACCATTCGGCGGATACCTGCGACATATGCAAGGGGTTTTCTCAAAAAACCCTCAAAGACGGAACCGACGCCTGGTGGCATGGCTGAATAATGGAGCGGGGGCATACCCCCCCTCGGAGGTGGGCTCCACACAGTCGGCGAAAACATCACGCCGCGCGGCCTCGTCGGAACCACCGGCGAAGAAATGTAGACAGTCGGAAAAAGAGTCGTCTGGAAGTCACTCCACTAGAGACTCCTCGGCAAAGAAATCATCCTCATCAAAAAAGCATGAGAAGGAAAGGAAATCCTCCTCTGGCGATCATCACAGATCGACCACGAGTCGAGAGTCGAGTAAAAGCGGGCACAGTGTGGAGAAGGCGGGACCGCCAAAACCTACCTGCGAAGTCTTCGTCGTCGACGGCGGTCCATTCATCGGCCGCCTCCCTGCCACTGGCACAGGGGGCATCCACCGTCCCGTCGACAATGGCGTCGACGGGGATCCTATAGGAGGCCTGGAGGCCTGAAGTCTTTGACCCGACCCCCCCCCGGAGCCTTTGCTACAAGAACAAGCTATGTTGCTGTCCTCGGAGGACGAGAACGAGAGAGTTGCTGGCCCAGCAGACCTAGGGCTAAGAGCGGCTGACAAGTCGTCGACGAGGGCATCCGTTACACCGGTATCTGCCCCTCTCCTCAATCGGTTTTGTCGTTGGATATTCTGTCCATGCTTCAGTCCTTGTTGCAGTCGTTGGACCAGCGACTACCCCAGGCAAGCCTGCCACAGTCACTCATCGACGAGCCGGGCCCGTCCCATCAACCCGACGCACCCACGCACGCCAATCTCAACACTGGCACAGGAGGAAGGTGAGCTGCCAGATTCGGAGTCTGATAGGGGAGCCATGTCGGATATCTCATTATCCCCCTCCAGGGATCCTACCTGGGAGTCAGAGGCGGAGTTGGAAAACCCCAGAAGCCCAGCTCACCCGTCCCCTCCGGACGACATTGCGTCATTCCATTCTATGATGGAGAAGGCATGCAAAGAATTTGGTCTGTCCCAAGAAGAACAGAAAAAGGATTGTTTTTTGTTCGACCACATGGGCAAGAGAAGGAGGTCGGTGTTCTCGATACCAATACTAGACCATGTATGGAAAGAGGGGTTGCAGACAATGAGACACCCATTCTCAGAACCAGCAGTGAAAGGACGCCTAGAAAAAAAGTTTAAGGCTCCAGAGTCGACCCCCAAGTGTTTATCCTCCCAACCAACACCGGACTCGGTGGTGTCGGCGGCAGCAGCGAGTAAGGCAAAGGCACAGCACAAGTGCACGACGACTCCTGAGAACGAGGCGAGACGCCAAGATGCCTTTGGCAAGAAAGTGCTCTCCGTGGGAGCGACCACAGTAAAGGCCGCAAACTCTCTGGCAATTGTGGCCAGATACGATAGGGAGATGTGGCACAGACTAGCTCCGCTGCTTGACCATCTTCCAGAAGAACAGAGGAAGGCGGCGATGCTACTGGTCCGAGAGGGTGAGGAAGCCTCAAATCACGCAATAAACATCGCGGTGGATCTCGCTGAGTCAGGCTTCAAGCAAGTCAACAATGGGGTGGTATTGCGTCGACAGTCATGGCTTAAGTGTACCTACTTCAGGCCAGAAGTGCAATACAAGGTCTTAGATATGCCCTTTGAGGGAGACCTTCTTTTCATTGAGAAGGTGGACGAGGCCCTAAAAGGGATGAAAGAAGATTCAGACACGGCACGTTCATTGGGTGCCCTCCAGAGTGGCAGAAGTTACAAGTCTTTTCATCCCTTTAGAGGGGCTTCAGGTAATTCAAGATTCTCTTCTGGAGACAGATCCTTTGCCAGATCGGCTTACCCCTCCCAGGGATACCGACGTGCCTCTCAATCGGCTAACCGTCGACGAAACTTCCAGTCTTCCAGAAAACGACCATCATACCCATCGTCGTCGAGAGACGAGCAAAATAAAGATCAGCAGTGACATACCACACACCGTTCTGGGGGGAAGAGTTTCAGCATATGTCGACGAATGGGAAAGGATAACGACGGACCAATGGGTGTTAGACACCATAAGAAACGGACACTCTCTGCAATTCAAACACAACCCTCCGCAAATTCCACCTGCGTTCACCGCTCAGTCCCATATGAAGGTATTGCAACAAGAGGTTACACTCATGTTAGCGAAGGGCGTGATAGAATTAGTTCCAACATCACAGAGAGTTCAAGGAGTCTACTCAAGATACTTCGTCGTAAAAAAGCCGAACGGCAAATGGCGTCCCATTCTAGACTTACGCGATCTCAACAAGTCCTTAAAGAGCCTGAAATTCAAGATGCTCACTCTGCAGGAAGTGATCCGCGCAGTTCAAAAGGGAGATTTCCTGGCGTCCCTGGATTTACAGGACGCGTATTTCCATATTCCAATGTGTCGGAAACACAGGAAATTCCTACGTTTTGTAATAGGGCGAACTCACTACCAATTCACGGTTCTTCCTTTCGGGCTCAAGACCTCCCCCAGAACGTTCACAAAATGCCTGGCTCCAGTGGCTGCCTGGCTAAGGAAGCAAAGCCACCATGTATACCCATACCTCGACGACTGGCTGGTAAGGGGATCCTCCCCAGCGTCGACCAACACAAGTCTGCAAGCCACCATGCAGCTTCTACAACGGCTAGGATTCTCCATAAACTTCGAGAAATCCTCTCTGCGGCCATCGAGAACGCTTGTATTCTTGGGGGCACAGTTCGAGACTCAGTTAGGGCTGGTGAAACCTTCCCTCGACAGGACCTCAAGACTCATTCAACAAGCGGCCCGGCTACGGCGAAACACCAGGATCTCAGTGAGAAAGTATGTTTCGGTCCTAGGGGCCATGGCATCCTGCATCCATCTGGTGAGAAACTGTCGACTATTCATGAGGCCAGTCCAAGAATTCCTCGCGGACCGATGGACACAGGCTCAGGGATCGTGGTCGGCCGACCGACAATACAACAGCCATGTTTTATCTGAGGAAACAAGCAGGGACATGATCAAGGACTCTTTCCATAGAAGCCCAGAAAACATGGCATTGGGCATCGAAGCACGAAATTTCCCTCGTGGCTCATCACCTTCCAGGAGTGAGGAACGGCCAAGCCGACTCCCTCAGCAGAAGCATGGCCCAGATACACGAGTGGGAAGTGGACACGGGTCACTTGAGGAAAGTGTTCGAGAAATGGGGTCACCCCCCTCTGGACGCCTTCGCGACCAAAGACAACAAGAAATGCGAGCAATTTGCAAGCAGATGGCCCCAAGAGGGTTCGGTGGGGGAGGCGTTCTCCTTCCCATGGACGGACATGTTCCTCTATGCTTTCCCCCCGTTTCCCCTCATACGGAAAACAATACAGTGGATACGCAGATACAATTGCCGGGTGATTCTAGTGACACCATACTGGCCGAGGCAACCGTGGTTCTCAGACCTCCTCCATCCATCGCTGGAACATCCCATAGCGTTTCCGAAAGTCCCGTACCTTCTATCCCGGGACAGAGGCACGGTGTGGCATCACGACCCGGACAGTCTCAACCTTACGTCCTGGCTCCTGACTTCTCGGAGTTCGGCGCCTTAGACATTTCAGAGGATTGCCAAAAAATTCTACAGGCGGCTAGAGCCCCTTCTACTAACAAATCTTACTCCTATAAGTGGCGGAGATTCTGTGAATGGTGTAGAGGACAACGGGGCCTACAACCATTGTTGGTGACGCCGGAACAAGTTCTACCTTACCTGCTCCTCTTGGCAGAAAAGGGATTGTCCCCCTCGTCGATAAAGGTACACCTGGCAGCCATCTCGAGGTTCACAAGGAAGAGGCAGTCGTCTCCTCTATTCAGTGACAGACTGGTAAAACACTTCATGCGGGGTTTATTTCAAGCTTTTCCCCCGGTGAAATGTTTTCCCCCGACGTGGAGCCTCAACACAGTGTTGGCAGGCTTGATGAAACCGCCTTTCGAGCCTATGGCCACGTCCGACATAAAATTAATTTCGTGGAAGTTGGCATTCTTGATAGCTATCACATCAGCCAGACGTATCTCGGAACTATAAGCGCTGGTCGTGGACCCGCCCTACCTAAGATTCTTTAAGGACAAGGTAGTCCTGGCAACTAACCCTATGTTCGTCCCGAAGGTTCCGACGGTATACCACAAACACTCATCCGTGGTTCTGCCTACTTTCTTCGCCACCCCATCATCGGCACCAGAAAAAACTCTTCATACCCTGGACGTTAAGAGGGCTCTGAAATTCTACCTACATCGTACACAAGACATCAGGGCTACTCAGCAACTGTTCGTCGCATATGGTCCGTCGACGAGAGGAAAAGCAATCTCTAAACAGGGATTGGCTAGATGGGTCTCGTCGACGATTGCTTTTTGTCACTCTAAGGCCGGAAGGCCACTGCAAGGACATCCTAGAGCTCATTCTACAAGGTCGATGTCCTCCTCAACAGCGTTATGGGCTGGGATTCCGCTGACGGACATATGCCAAGCTGCGGCATGGTCAGTGCCCCACACGTTACCCGCCACTACTGCCTTGCCAGGCAGCATGCAGACGAGGTGCAGATGGGAAGAGCTGTCCTGCGCCATCTGTTTCAGTAAGGTAAGCTCCTCCCTGTGGAGATTCTGTTGTCTACCCTCTTAAGGGCGATATACTTTATGTGGGCAACGTTATATGAGTTAACTTATCCCTACGGTAGATATGCATTGTGTAGTAGGGTGAGGATATATATATATTGTTACATTACATTCTCACCGCTGTCTCAAGCGTTATTGCTATACAATTTATTCTAAGCATGTGAATCCATGAAAGATCCAATGCTGGAGAAGGGAATAGTTTCTTACCTGTAACTCCATTTCTCCAGCATTGGTATCTTTCATGGATTCACAGGCGCCCGCCAACCTCCCTGTATGTAATGTATGTGATAAATTTAACCCTTCCTACTTTGGAGAGGCCGAAATCTGAAGGGGAGCCGCGGGGGCGGGCCTCTTATACTAGCACGGCCAGCGGAGCATGCATAGGCGGGTCCTAGAAGGACGTAGATAGGACACAAAAGTGTCGAAAGTTTTTCCTTTGAAAAAGGCTATATATGTGTACCGAGGGGTCCCAGTCTGACGACGGGGAATATTCTAAGCATGTGAATCCATGAAAGATACCAATGCTGGAGAAATGGAGTTACAGGTAAGAAACTATTCCCTTCTGAGGCGTTTCTCCTTCTCACTACCCTCTTTGCGATATCTTCCTTCTTTCTCCACTCTGGGGCACTACTATTTCTCCCTCCCCACTCTGGGGCTCTTTCTGCTTCACCATTCTGGTGTTTACCAGTTCTCTCCCCACTCTGGGGATTTGTGGTTCTCTCCCCACTCCTCTGGGCCTTGTTGGCTCTCTCTCCCCACTCCTCTGGGCCTTGTTGGTTCTCTCTCCCCACTCCTCTGGGCCTTGTTGGTTCTCTCCCCACTCCTCTGGGCCTTGTTGGTTCTCTCTCTCCCCACTCCTCTGGGCCTTGTTGGTTCTCTCTCTCCCCACTCCTCTGGGCTTTGTTGGTTCTCTCTCTCCCCACTCCTCTGGGCTTTGTTGGTTCTCTCTCTCCCCACTCCTCTGGGCCTTGTTGGTTCTCTCTCTCCCCACTCCTCTGGGCCTTGTTGGTTCTCTCTCTCCCCACTCCTCTGGGCCTTGTTGGTTCTCTCTCTCCCCACTCCTCTGGGCCTTGTTGGTTCTCTCTCTCCCCACTCCTCTGGGCCTTGTTGGTTCTCTCTCTCCCCACTCCTCTGGGCCTTGTTGGTTCTCTCTCTCCCCACTCCTCTGGGCCTTGTTGGTTCTCTCTCTCCCCACTCCTCTGGGCCTTGTTGGTTCTCTCTCTCCCCACTCCTCTGGGCCTTGTTGGTTCTCTCTCTCCCCACTCCTCTGGGCCTTGTTGGTTCTCTCTCTCCCCACTCCTCTGGGCTTTGTTGGTTCTCGCTCTCCCCACTCCTCTGGGCCTTGTTGGTTCTCTCTCTCCCCACTCCTCTGGGCCTTGTTGGTTCTCTCTCCCCACTCCTCTGGGCCTTGTTGGTTTTCTCTCCCCACTCCTCTGGGCCTTGTTGGTTCTCTCTCTCCCCACTCCTCTGGGCCTTGTTGGTTCTCTCTCTCCCCACTCCTCTGGGCCTTGTTGGTTCTCTCTCTCCCCACTCCTCTGGGCCTTGTTGGTCCTCTCTCTCCCCACTCCTCTGGGCCTTGTTGGTTCTCTCTCGCCCCACTCCTCTGGGCCTTGTTGGTTCTCTCTCTCCCCACTCCTCTGGGCCTTGTTGGTTCTCTCTCTCCTCGCTCCTCTGGGCCTTGTTGGTTCTCTCTCGCCCCAATCCTCTGGGCTTTCTTGGTTTTCTCCCCCCCAACCCCCCAAACAGGGTCTTCTCGCATTTCCCCCCACTTTGGGGCCTTTTTGGTTATCGACCTCCCCTCCCCCACTTGGGCCTTCCTCCCCCCCCCCCCCCCCCACCTGTGCCTTCCTGGTTCTCTCTCCACCTCCCCTCCGGGCGTTCTTCGTTCTCTCCCACCACTTTGGGATTTTTCCTGTCCCCTGGGGGTGTTAAACGTAGCTGACTCACCTCCCTAGTCCCAAAGGAGGTGACTCCCCATTGGGTAGAGGTGACTATCTCCTTGGAATTGTCACATACTGTATTTTTTATATTGTGCCTCACCTTGGTAAAAGTGTAATGAATCTTCCTTGAAATATGTGATCAAAGTAACTGCTTTTAAAATGTTCTAATCATTCTTGAAAGCATTCCGCTTTGGGTTAAAATTCTTCGCTACCTCTTAGGCTGTGGTGTGCAGGTGCATTAATTTTAATATTATGCCAAAGGCGCGTCCAACTGAATGTGTTGAGTAATGTTATGTGTTTTAGGGATTTGTAACACATTTTTTGCCTCATTGGTAAATTTAGAACTTTCCCTTTTTCCCGCATACCTTACCTATATGTTTAGGTGCTGCCCATCCGGTCTAGGCCTTTGCACGTATGCCGGGATTAGGATGGGTCTTTAGGACACTGTACAGGATTGTGCAGACCCATGGGGGGCTTGCCTGCTTGTTGGGTTTAATGGTTCCCTTAGTCTCCCCACGCCCTGTTAATTTGTGTTGGGCGTTTACTTCCATTAGTCAGTGCGGTTAATAGTCCTTCATATAGAGATTTCTGTTTTCATAGTATACTTTGTAATACTGTATTTTATTTCTAAGTACTTATTTGATAGTTGCGACTTTATTAAAGTATATATTTTTCAGTATATCAGTGTGGTGTATTTGCTGGGGATTAGTCCCCACACTCCTTGTGCCAGCCTGCTACCCTTCCCTGAGTGTTGAGCTTTGTCGCTCTCCCCACTGGTTTTCTACGGGGAAGAGTGGACACAAAATCCTGTAATGGGGAAATTACAACTAGGATGTAGGGGAATTGTTGGGGACACTTTAGAACAAGTTTGTAGCTGCGTCCAGTGAGTTGGTGGTTCAGGGCTCCATCAACCAAACGCAATGGAGAACCACCAGGCAGGACTTCTTCAAAGGAAGGAGTCTTTTGTGGATTCCTTGACCGTGTAGGCACCCCCCACCCCCTGACGCAGCACATGGGATATGTTGTGGGGAGAGACTCTGAATGCAGCTTGAGTAGGGTGCACGGATTGCAGTAAAACCTGTGCAGGCCATCGCTGAGGTGGTAGAGTTGGGTCAGTGTAACCGCAGGCATGCTTCCCGATGTAATGTGAAACAGGATTTAGGCAGGATGGGTGTGGGTCGCATTGAAGACCAAGATGAGGTAGGAAATAGGATTAGGATAATAAAGGAGGAATGAAAACGCCAATTTTCTTAAAACGGGTGCCGGTTGTGGGTTGGAGATGGTGATAAGATGATGCTGGCAGTGATGGTAACTCTTCTGTTTCCTCTTTTTCTTCCGCCCTTGAACTTTTCTGATTTAGTGGATCTTACCAGCTGGAAAGAGAAGATCGATAGGGATGCCACCAGCGCTCGGCTGGCTGATGTCTCTGATGATGAAGACGAGGAGGAACCGGTTGTGGTGGAACACCAGACGGACGTGGCCATGGAGCTGGGAGCCCTCAGCCAGGAGCTGTACAAGGACGGCATTCTGACCATCGGTTGTGTGGGTAAGTGCCGCACTTTTGGTATGCAAGTGCCCTCGTAGCTATCATTTGAATGTCAAAGCATGCTACTTGGACACAAGCCCCCATTTTCCACTTGTGGGGGTCCACGCTGGTCTTTGTAGGCATAATCCGAAGCAGACATGTTAGGGATACAAGAATGAGGGAAAGTTTGGACCTTTAGAAGGATCTGGCGGGCGATGTACAGGGAGCCCAACAGACAAAGCTGAGTGAAGCAAAGCGCACAAACGTGCAGCATTCTAAACTTTGTGTCTAGCCCTAAACACCTCACCCCTCCTTGTCCCCCCAAAGCATTGTAATGCCACATTTCCTATAAGCTTCTGTCATATGGAACCCTTTTTTTCATTTTGTCAAAATATACAGTGTGATTTCTTTTTTTTCTTTCGGTGCACTGTGTAAGGAAGGCATGGTATCAACAGTAAGACAGATACAAGTGACCATAAGGGTGTTTATTGAACTTTAAAAAGGCCTTAATAAATGCCTATCTAATCCTAAACCTACAGATGGGAGCAAGCAACGACCATCAAATAATAACGTAGTCCTAGTAGTCTCTTGTCAAAATAAAAGGGCCTATACTAATAAACCTATTGCCAATCCTTACCTCTAAATACAAATAGTGTGGGAAACAAGGTTATGAAAAAGAAAGAAGTGTTCACAAAATGATATGTCAGGATGTGCAGGCTGTTGGCCCCCCTTCCCCACGTTTACAGCACGGGACAAGGCGATTCACTTGAGCTTAGCACAGTCTTTGGCTTCGCTAGAACGAGGATACAGTTCAATCATTAGCATCAGGGGCTTCCGTGCCCAAGTCTCTTTCAAAGTCTTGTCATTCAGAGGGCCTGATGCGACACACGATACATTCTTTTCCTCTTTCAGACTCGCACAAGTATTCAGTTTCTCAGGTGATTCACTATTCACCTCGGATCTCCCTCAGTCGGGCTCAGATTTCTTTTAACACAATGTTCAATTAGTCTCCCTCCGCCAGGCTCGGACTAATTCTAATTTCCAATAACTTTACACAAACTTGCTTTTACCAAAAGCTTTTAGCTGATCTCCCTCCGCCGGGCTCGTAGCAACTTCATATAGTTTTTTTATCAACTATCGAAGACTTTCGAATGTGCACAGGTTTTGCTTGGCCCGTTGCAGGACCCCTTTGATCTCACAATTCTTAATCACTCTTCACATTTACCACCTTTCAACTGGATACCTAACAGAGACTTTCGTATGAGCACCCACGTGGTGCCGGACCACTCTGTCTATGGTATCGTATCTTGGCTTCAAAGTTCAATCACTCATCTGCTGTTTAATTGTTCGCTTCGCTTGCCATATACGCATCATACACTGTTCTCTACAGTTCTCACTATACAATGTTGCCGTTTGCAAACTTGGTTTCAACACAGACCGGTCTGATATCAGTCTCCCCAACTCACCGGCTGTGCTGACTTCACTGGCGCTGCTTTATTGTAGGAGCCAAGGAAAGTACCACAGTGGCAAACTATTCTCTGCACCCTTGAGCATCGACACAGGAGAGCCCCGTGTACCTCTGACACACAATGCAGGATTCTTCAGCCTTGCTTCCTGTTCTTACGTTTCCTATTCTCGACGGCTCATGAAAGTAAGTCTTTCGTTAAGGTCAAGGGCACTTCCCTCCTTACAATCCACTTCAGTTTTGCCATCTTTCGTCTTGTTTTAAACTGCCATCTTGGAACTGCTGCTTCCTCGTGTGCTTTGCCTTGCTCAGAGTGTGCTTTCGTGCTCCGCCTTTTATCCGTGTGGGGAAGTGTGATGGAATTCAGGTGTGTGTGTAATGGTCAGTAATTGCCTGACCATTGTATTGGGACATGTCAGGTATACGGCTCAGGTATTTGTCCATTTTCTCTCACAGGAAGCTGTCTGTGAGAAAGTGTTCGGGTTGGGAAAGTGGGGGGAGGGGTTGAGTTCCAAAGTATCCGACCTGGTAGCATGGGGTAAAGGTGTTACAGGGAAGGGATACTGCGTCTTGCCATCCATTGTCCCATTTCCACTCCCCGTAGACCCCTCATCCAGGTGATCCTCCCGCACTGGTCCACCCCAGGAACTGGATCCAAAGGAGATAGCCGTGTCCTGGCCACCTGGATGACAGATCCCCGGGGACTAGCGGCTGAGGCGCCTTCAGGCTTCTTGCAACACAGAAATGTGCCCTGCTTGCCTGATTTAATGCAGGCTGACCTAGAGCCTAAGAAGGGCCGGCCTGAAGCAAATCCTGCTGGCAAGAGACCTTACTTGACAAAAGTGGTTGAAGAAAGAAGAGCAAAGGGACTTGCTTGCTGATTTCTTTGGCTAGTTGTGAAGTAAATAGATGGTGACTGAAACGTCTAAAGGTTGCTTTTGTGGCCTATTGCTAGTTATGTAGTAGTGAGCAACAATGACTAGTCTGGGGAAGTGTGTGGTCGAGTAGGGTCTTCACTGCGTATGAGAAGCAAAGGGACATCCTGAAGTGGTATAAGGGGTCTGGCAGATAGTCTTGGACCTGTGTTGACCACTGAGGACCTGGAGCAGCTGGCCATAAACCTGTGATTTCATCATTGGGGCAGTTGTGCACCTTTCATTGTTTGGGGGAGTTTGTAGATCTTCATGAAGCTGTATCAGTCGTCCATATCGTCCTTTGGCAGCAATACCACATGAGATCCCTGCGTAATCTTGTAATGGATAGTGGGTGGAGCAAAGCAATGTTATTAAATGCTCTTCTCTGAAATGCCACCGCTCAACTTGACTGTTCTTAATTGAACCAGCTATGCCCATCTGACGTACGTTTGTAATTCTGACCTCCCCTTTCCTCCATTACAGGTTTCCCGAACGTAGGCAAGTCCTCTCTCATCAATGGGCTTGTCGGCAGGAAGGTGGTGAGCGTGTCTCGCACACCTGGACACACCAAGTATTTTCAGACCTACTTCCTGACGCCCACGGTCAAAATGTGCGACTGCCCTGGACTTATCTTCCCATCCCTTGTGGACCGACAGCAGCAGGTAATGTGGCACTGCAACCTAATGAAAGCCACGCGGCACTGTGTGAAGTAGGTGCTAGAGAATGGAGTTGGGTTGAAAGCCGTGCTCGGCCAAGAGTGCACCGCAATGTGGTGCCAGACAAAGATCCACATGAAGCTGAAAGTCTTGGGTACTCGGGAAGAATCCCTACTTACTTGTGGTGCAGGGGGGGTATCTAGTGTGGCAGCTGTGGTGGTGGTGGGGGGGGGGCGCAGAAGCTGTGTCCAGGAAGTGCACTCTTGGGTGAAGCCCTGAGTTGCGTAGTGTAGAGCAGGTGAAGTGGCTCATGGGAGAGATCCTTCTTGTATGAGACCTTTCTTTGCTCCCTGGAGCCTCTGTCGCTCCTCACAATGAACTCCTCAGGGTACGTTTGGGAGCTATGATTGATGTGCACCAATCTCTGGGCAATGGAAAGTTGGACCTTTCGTACTGAGAATCTATAATGTCGAGCCATCTGCCCTATTCTGAAGGCCGTTCTACCCTCCCTGTATGAATACTAGAACTAAAGAATCTGACATCTGGGTTGGTGCTCGTCTCGTCTGTCTCATGACCGTGAATCAATATATGATATGATAGGTTATTTATAACGTGCTTAATACCCAGAGGTTTCTAAGCGTGGATCCGGGGATCAAACCTGTGTTGCTCTGTGTCGTCTGGCTTCCAAGACTAACGTGTTGCCCCTGAGCTATCCTCCCGAGACTGGGAGGTCTGGGAGTTACAATGGGAATAGTAACGTGGCAGAAGGGTACCCCTCACAGGCCCCCTGTGAGGATCTTCCAATTTCTTACAAATGGAAATTTCACCAAGTAATAGTTTCCATTCTGATGCAAATGTCAGAAATTCTGCGAGAAGCATCACTTTACTTCTACGGGGAACCCTTTCATTTTGAACCCGGGTCTGACTTTTTTGGAGTCGAGTAAAGCCTTCTGCTTTACTTCCCTTGCCTGTTTTGCTCCTTCAAATGGGGAACGGATCAGTCAATGTGCCAGTCAGTACTGAGAGACTGTCACTTTACTTCCCTTGACTGTTTTGCTCATAGTTATGGGGAAACGGATCAGTCCATGTGCCAGTCAGTACTGAGAGACTGTCGCTTTACTTCCCTTGCCTGTTTTGCTCATAGTTATGGGGAACGGATCAGTCCATGTGCCAGTCAGTACTGAGAGACTGTCGCTTTACTTCCCTTGCCTGTTTTGCTCATTCCTATGGGGAAAGGATCAGTCCATGTGCCAGTCAGTACTGAGAGACTGTCGCTTTACTTCCCTTGCCTGTTTTGCTCATTCCTATGGGGAAAGGATCAGTCCATGTGCCAGTCAGTACTGAGAGACTGTCGCTTTACTTCCCTTGCCTGTTTTGCTCATAGTTATGGGGAACGGATCAGTCCATGTGCCAGTCAGTACTGAGAGACTGTCGCTTTACTTCCCTTGCCTGTTTTGCTCATAGTTATGGGGAACGGATCAGTCCATGTGCCAGTCAGTACTGAGAGACTGTCACTTTACTTCCCTTGCCTGTTTTGCTCATTCCTATGGGGAAAGGATCAGTCCATGTGCCAGTCAGTACTGAGAGACTGTCGCTTTACTTCCCTTGCCTGTTTTGCTCATTCCTATGGGGAAAGGATCAGTCCAGGTGCCAGTCAGTACTGAGAGACTGTCTCTTTACTTCCCTTGCCTGTTTTGCTCATTCCTATGGGGAAAGGATCAGTCCATGTGCCAGTCAGTACTGAGAGACTGTCGCTTTACTTCCCTTGCCTGTTTTGCTCATTCCTATGGGGAAAGGATCAGTCCATGTGCCAGTCAGTACTGAGAGACTGTCGCTTTACTTCCCTTGCCTGTTTTGCTCATAGTTATGGGGAACGGATCAGTCCTTGTGCCAGTCAGTACTGAGAGACTGTCGCTTTACTTCCCTTGCCTGTTTTGCTCATAGCTATGGGGAACGGATCAGTCCTTGTGCCAGTCAGTACTGAGAGACTGTCGCTTTACTTCCCTTGCCTGTTTTGCTCATAGCTATGGGGAACGGATCAGTCCTTGTGCCAGTCAGTACTGAGAGACTGTCGCTTTACTTCCCTTGCCTGTTTTGCTCATAGTTATGGGGAACGGATCAGTCCATGTGCCAGTCAGTACTGAGAGACTGTCGCTTTACTTCCCTTGCCTGTTTTGCTCATTCCTATGGGGAAAGGATCAGTCCAGGTGCCAGTCAGTACAGAGAGACTGTCTCTGTACTTCCCTTGCCTGTTTTGCTCATTCCTATGGGGAAAGGATCAGTCCATGTGCCAGTCAGTACTGAGAGACTGTCGCTTTACTTCCCTTGCCTGTTTTGCTCATTCCTATGGGGAAAGGATCAGTCCATGTGCCAGTCAGTACTGAGAGACCGTCGCTTTACTTCCCTTGCCTGTTTTGCTCATAGTTATGGGGAACGGATCAGTCCCTGTGCCAGTCAGTACTGAGAGACTGTCGCTTTAATTCCCTTGCCTGTTTTGCTCATAGTTATGGGGAACGGATCAGTCCATGTGCCAGTCAGTACTGAGAGACTGTTGCTTTACGCATTACTTGTCTAAAGTGAAGTGCGGTTAGGATACTTTGTCATCATGTAACTTTTTTTGTAATTTCTTTTTGATAACCTTTACAATGTCCCGAGATTAGGCTGCTGGCAGTGGATATTTTCCGATGTGTTTTCTACTTTTTAATTGTGCACTTTTGCATTTACCTCCAATGGCTACTCAGGGTGGCTAGCACCCTACAATGGGGTGCCACAAGGTTTATGCCTGTCCTTTGACCATTTTATTCTCTGCCCTTCTTCCTGCTCCCTCGGTTCTGGAATTGCCATATTTGGGAAGCCCTTTCCTGTGCAAAGCTGCTGCTTTCCCAGGCTAAGAAGTGTGTGAGCCTGGGTGTGGGGGCAGGGACTGTCTGGTCCCAGGTCACATCCCGGTGCCTGAATATCTTTTCCCGGACAGATGCTGTGGCCAATGGCTAGCCATCACTGCCTGTTTCAATGGTGCAGATCATTGCCATTGGTTGGCTTGGGAGAGATTCTGGGCTGAATCGTGGATAAAAGGAGGCCTCCTGTAGCCATTCGACAGATCGTTGCAGCCAAGACGCCTACAAAGAAGTGCAGCCCACTGACAACCCCTGCAGATTATAGCACCAACTCCAGTAAAAGACTGGTAAAACCCCGGGCCTCTGTCCTAATCTAGGTGCTTCAATCCTTGGACCAGTGGGAACAACCAGCCTCGACTCCTGCTTGAGTGTCCGTGGAGTGTCTGTGCCTTCTAAGGATCTGTGTGAAAAGACCGTAGAAAAAGGCCAGAGTTCCAAAAGCCCAAATTTATTTTTTTTCTTTTTTCCCCCCCATTTGTCCACAAATATGTGGGGGGAGACCCCCCGCACACTGCCCCACCTTACGACTATACATTTTGTATTAACTTGACCAGCCCCCCCACACCCCACATATATATATTTCTGATGTTTGTTAATCTGCTTAGAATCACATGCTGTGCATAGGTCTGACATCCAGTGGTCACTGCGGAGTATTGCATTTTGTTTTTCGTAGTCGAAAAGGGGACGTCGACAAGGCGTGTCTGTAACACTATCCCTATAGTGACGTGCGTTGTACCCACAATCCCTCACGCGTCGAGGTCCCTCAGATTGTTTTTTTCCGCCCAGCTTATGGTCGCCTTACGCGGAGCTCCTAGAGAGACATTGCAAAACACTTATTACGGACCTCGGTCCTTAATTTATACTTATTGTTAAAGATCCCTCCCCTCGACGTTAGCTGTGAAGCTGTTTCTCCGCCGAGCAAGTTTCGACGGAGGGGAAGAGACGGAGGAGATCCTTCGGCGCTGCCGAACACGTGGCCAGGCCTCGCCGGCCAACATACAGTAGGGAGAGTGGGGGTTCAAACTTTTATCTTCTCGTCGAGAATGTCTTTCTTTCTCCCCTATCTTTCCCTTGGGGTTGTTATCACCAGTTTTTATTGCCTCAGCTATGGAGAGGACACCTTTTAAGTTTTGCCCATGCTGTAGAGGCAACTACACTTGGAAGGACAAACACAAGCTCTGTAATCGTTGCTTGCCCCTCGATCATAAAGAGGACAGCTGCGCGGCCTGTAAGCTCTTGAAACCAAGAACTCTTAAAGAACGAAAAGTTAAGAGGTGGGCGGACTACGCTATGTCGAAGTCAGTTTCCTCACCCGCCGCCGCTGTTACAGAAAGTGACGAGGAGGGTGATAACTCGACGTCCGTTACGGAAGTCATTAACCCCCAGAAGGAGCGCTCGCGCTCCTCGACGTCCGTCCCCGGCCCCGACGGGCTCGGCTCACGCCCTGCTTATGGGGATGAACACCCCGGCGACAAGGACGCACACAGACCCCATAGGCCTAAGCACACAACCCACGGCTCTTCTTCGTCGAGGACGAAGGATCCATCAGCGCCGAAGGGGACGCAGGGCACTCCGGCGTCTACCTCAGACGGTAAGGGTCTCAAGCCCCACCCGCAAACGCAGCCGCGACCAGCGATTGGGCTTTCATCTAACACGGGCGCTACCTCAAAAACATCCGACGTAACGCTCCATAGAGCGGCCGTCGAGAAACAACGCGTAACGCAGGCAATGTCGACTCCAGAACCCTCTACTGACGAACTCGTTGTCGAGAGCCTGGCGAGAATTGTTTCCGAAGACAAGCGTAAGCGGACGACGAAACAGACGTCGAATACCGCACCAAAAGATATAGAAACGCCGAAAAAGCACAAGAGTAGCCAGGAACTGCCCCCTTCATCTAAGGGCACTTCTGAACTACCGGAGGGCTTTTCTGAGGGCGACGGAAACCTTTCGTCGACGTTGTGGGAGCGTTCGAAGCGTTTTGAAGGTGAAAACACTGATTTCCCCCCTCTAGACTATTCAGGGGTTCCCCATGAGACCCTTGAAAGACTCCATTGTTGTATGGAAAAAATGGAAAGGTTTTTGGGTAGCCAAAACCCACCCACACCCAAAAGACCAAGAGAATAGACCCAGGATGACCCTAGGGTCAAGATTCCTAGGCTGTTTCCCCCTTCTACAGGCGCATATGACCTCACTGAAGAGGAGCAATACCTCCAGGAAGATGAGTGTTTGGGTGGAGAGGAAGTACATGAGGAAGAGGGGTTTGAAGAAGACCCTTACACTAGTGCAGGAGCTTTTGAAGAAGATACAGCTACCTCACAGCCCTGGCAATCCCCATCAGTGCAGCCTTGGCAATCCCCATCAGTGCACTCAGACCCTGATGTCTTTCACCCTTCTCCTCCCAAGGACTCACCTATTGGAAACACCTCCCCCATAGATGACCAACCTTCACTTAATGCACTATTGCGCAAGGCAGCAGTGCATTTTGAAATAGACACAGGGGAGACTCTTCCGGACATAGACTTTGTAGAAAAAGTTATTAAAGAAAAAGCCCCGGTTAGTCAATCTATTCCGCTCCTGGCTTCCATAAGGAGAAGAATAACTCCTTCCCTTTCCAATCCGGCCTTAGTCAGAGGGTTAAACCCTCGGATAGAAAAGCTCTTCAGCCCTTCGTCCTCTGAGCCTTTGTACATCAGGGGACATTCTATTCCGGACTCCCTTGTAGTTACTAATACAAGAAAAAGAGCGGGGGTACCACTATCCACTAGTGAGGCACCACCTGACAAAGAGGGCAAGAAGCTCTATGCACTTGGGAAGAGAATCACAACCTCTGCCGCCTTCTCAACTAGGATTGCAAATAACAATTCCCTACTAGCTAGCTACGCAGATGCACAGTGGAGCAAGCTGCTCAGCGAAGCAGAGGACACACTAGAACCCCTGCGTTCGCGTCTGCTGGCTATAATCTCAGTGGGAACTCTTGTAAACCAGGGCATCGTAAAGAACTCCTTAGATGCCGCAGAGATGGCTGGCCGTTCCCTGGTTCAGGGAATACTTCTTAAACGCCATGTCTGGTTGCGCAATTCGGGATTTAAGCCGGAAACCCAGGCTTCCCTGATAAATAAGCCCATAGAACAAACACATCTGTTTGGGAAAGCAGTTGATGAAGCCCTAGAACATGCGAAGAAAGAGTTTGATACCATCAAGACTCTTGACCAAATTTCTAGGCCACCTAACAGACGTAGCTATGGCAATAGACGCTCCTTTCGTGGCCAACGCCAGCAGCAAAGCCAACAGCAATTTTACTCTGCTACCAACTGGCCCTCTAACCAAAGCACCCAGTTCAGTCAAAGAGGCCAACGTCGTGGCAAAGGAAGAGGTCGCGGCTCCAGTCCCAAAGGCCCCACGCCCCATACCAACAAATGACCCGAAGATTCGGGTCCCCTCCCATGCATCACCGGTCGGGGGCCGGCTAACATCGTTCCTTTCAGCATGGGAGGGAATAACGTCAGACCGCTGGGTATTATCCACCATAGTCCACGGATACTGCATCGAATTCAACGGTTCCCCGAAATACAGACCCCCACGGAACCGACGCATGACACCGGAACACCTCACTATTCTTCTTCAAGAAGTAGAAGAGCTACTGAAAAAAGAAGCTATAGAGGCTGTCCCCCTATCTCAGGTAACAGAAGGTATTTATTCAGTGTACTTCCTTGTACCCAAAAAGGATTTAACCATGCGCCCTGTATTAGATCTGCGCCCAGCGAACAAGTTTGTAAAACCCCAAAAGTTTCGTATGGTAACCTTGCAGGAAGTAATCCCACTGTTATCACAGGGGGATTACATGACAACACTAGACATGAAAGATGCATACTTTCATATTTTAATGTTGCCAGCGCACAGAAAATACCTCAGGTTCAAGATAGAGGACAAACACTACCAGTTCAGAGTACTACCCTTCGGGATAGCATCTGCACCAAGGGTATTCACGAAAGTACTGGCAGTGGCAGCGGCCCACCTGCGCAGTTTATCCATCCCGGTATACCCTTACCTCGACGACTGGCTCATAACAGGGGATTCTTACGAAACATGCTTCTCCAATACCCAAAAGACTGTAGACCTTTTGTCCCAACTGGGCTTCTCCATCAACGAAAAGAAGTCCAGCCTAGACCCCAGCCAAATCAAACAATTCCTAGGGGCTCTAATTCGAACAAAGGATGGCCTCGTCTTCCCCTCCAACGAGAGGGTCCAAAACATGCTGTTTCAGATCCCCAGTTATGTGGCAGGTCGAGAGGTGACGGTACGCAAAGCAATGCGCTTGCTAGGGATGATGGCGTCCTGTATTTATTTGGTACCTCGCGCGCCTGCGCATGCGCCCAATGCAAGAGTGGCTTTGCAGCCAGTGGTGTCAGGCCAGCGGACAATGGGACGATCTAGTGGTGGTGGTCTTGCAGGCCTTGGTTCTCTCGCTGCGGTGGTGGACAAAGGAAAACCTGTTATTGGGGGAAACTTTTGCCACACCCACAGTGGAAGCCACTCTAACCACAGACGCATCCCTTACAGGATGGGGGGCTCACCTATCCCATCAGACTGCTCACGGAGTGTGGACTCCGAGCTTAGCATCCAAGCATATAAACCTGCTGGAACTACTAGCGGTGTTCAAAGCACTGAAAGCCTTTCAGGAACACTTACAAGGAAAGACAGTGATGGTCCTCACAGACAGCACCACAGCCATGTACTACCTCAACAAGCAAGGGGGCACTCACTCTCCAGGACTGTCCAAGCTGTCCCAGAATATATGGAAGTGGGCTCTCAAACACAACATGTTCCTACTATCACAACATGTACCAGGGGAACTCAATCTGCTAGCAGACAAACTCAGCAGAGACTTCCCCCTGCCCAAAGAGTACGAATGGCAATTGCACGAAGACCTCGTCTTAGACGTCTTCACGCAATGGGGATTTCCGGAAATAGACCTGTTCGCAACCCTGGAGAACTCACAATGCCAAAGTTACGCCTCCAGGTACCCCCAGAACCAGTCCAAGGGGAACGGTCTGTCGATTCAATGGTCAGGGAAATTTGTTTACGCCTTTCCCCCGACTCCCCTCCTCAACAAGGTGGTGCACAAGATGCACCAGGAGCAGGTTACCATGATACTAGTGGCCCCAATGTGGCCCCGGCAGCCATGGTTCGCTCACTTGATGGAGATGTCCCTATCTCCCCCAATGAAACTTCCCTGCCCGTACAACATGCTGTCACAAGACAAGGGCAGGACTCTGCATCCATGCCCTCAGACCATGAACTTAGCAGCCTGGCTCCTGAGATCATAGAATTTGGACATTTACAGCTCCCGCAGAGATGTATGGACATCCTCAGGGAAGCCAGAAAACCTAATACTCGCCACTGCTATTCCAGCAAGTGGAAAAGATTTGTCATCTGGTGTAGAGGTAAGAACATCAACCCGGTTGACTGCTCTGCCACTAACATTATTCTGTACTTGACCCATTTACTGGATTCAGGTCTAGTGTTTAATTCCATTAAAGTCCACCTAGCGGCAATTTCTGCATACACCACTTCCCAACTTAAAGTGTCGTGGTGGAAGATACCAGTTATCAAGGCCTTTATGGAGGGGGTAAAGAGAATACACCCTCCGATAGCTAACCCAGCTCTCGGATGGGACTTAAATGTGGTACTTTCTAGACTCATGGGCACTCCTTTCGAACCCACTCTTAAATACCTCACTCTTAAGACTGCTTTCCTAATAGCTATCACCTCCATTAGAAGAGTAAGTGAGCTACAGGCTCTTTCTGTACTAGACCCCTTCGTAACAGTTCACAAGGATAAGGTGGTTCTACGCACACACCCAAGGTTTGCACCAAAATTCATCTCGAAATTTCATGTAAACCAGTCTATAGAACTACCAACGTTCTTTCAAAACCCTTCCAGCTTGGGAGAAAAAAGTCTGCATACACTAGATGTACGCAGAGCTGTCATGTTCTACATGGAAAGAACCATAACACTGAGAAAGACTAATCAGTTCTTTGTCTCGGTGGCAGCAGGAAGAGAAGGAGATGCAGTTTCTAAGTCCACTATATCTAGATGGATTGTACAATGCATCACTCTCTGTTACACTCTTGCTAAGAGAGAACTACCCTTCAAGCCAAGAGCACATTCCACTCGAGGCACTGGGGCTTCCATAGCATTCATTGCAAATGTTCCCCTTGAGTCCATCTGCAAAGCGGCTACCTGGAGTTCTGTGCACACCTTTACAAAACACTACTGTCTAGATGCACACTCTAGATCTGACTCCCAGGTGGGACAGGCAGTATTAAGACATCTTTTCTCTACTGTTCCTTCTCATAACCCACCGCCAACTCCGGGTACTGCTCGCTAGTCTATGCACAGCATGTGATTGTAAGCAGATTAACAAACATCAGAAGACAATGCATTACTTACCGTAAAAAGCATTTCTGATGGTTGTATCTGCTTAGATTCACATGCGCCCGCCCTTCCTCCCCGCTCGGATGGAAGGAACATAGACATCATTTCCTATATTTCTCTCTTTTCCGTACTCGCTCACGTCTAGAAGGCTCCCTCGGGGCAGAAAAATACAAACAGAGGGACCTCGACGCGTGAGGAATTGTGGGTACAACGCACGTCACTATAGGGATAGTGTTACAGACACGCCTTGTCGACGTCCCCTTTTCGACTACGAAAAACAAAATGCAATACTCTGCAGTGACCACTGGATGTCGGACCTATGCACAGCATGTGAATCTAAGCAGATACAACCATCAGAAATGCTTTTACGGTAAGTAATGCATTGTCATATATGCAGATAAATGGGGCCAGGCTTTTGGGCCTGTCTTTTTGGGTGTTTCCCGTTCTAAGCCTTCAGAAGTGTCCCTGAATCCACCAGTGGACTGACCAGTTCTCCCCTGGGCTTCCTCACTGCAGCCGTCGCCGTTCCGGGGGCATCATTGGAACTTGGAGCATCTTTAACTTGTGTAAAGATGCATCTGCTCCTGCCTGTTCAGCCTTCTTGCATGAACAGAAGCTGTGAAGGGCCCACTCCTTTGTTCGTCCTTTTAAGATCTGTTGCTGCCTTAATGTGGTGACTCCAGCTTCAATTCAACTTGTTTTCGCTGACCGGAACACCAGAAGTGATCTCTGGAGAAATCTGAGTCTGGGGGGCAGGGGGTAAGTTAACATACCCCTTTCTGTCCCCCCGCCCCCCTGTCCTTCATAGGGTTCTGCTCTGTGGGGGCCTGGTCAAGGATCACTCCCTAGTCCTATCCTAATAGCTAGGATTGAGTGAGTTTACTTACCTGAACTTTATTTAACTTTGTGGTTCTTTTTAATCATAACCACTGGCATGGTCAATCTCTTAATACACGTTGGAACTGATGACTTTTGGGCACAAAACCCCAAACCATCTGAAGGTTGGACTTGAGTGTTGGGCGAGCTATTCTGCGGTTGTTGTGGTTGGGACTTTGCTACATTTCATGCATATAACTAGTTACCCAGGTTTCACTGTTATTGAAGTATATGCTTTCTTTCTTTACCAAATGGTGATTGTAATGTTATTTCTGATGCTTGTGAATCTGCTTAGAATCACATGTGCATATAGTCCGACATCTAGTGGTAATGCAGAGTCTTGCATCTGGTCTTTCGAGGTTCGAAAGGGGACGTCGACATGGGCGTGCCTGTAACACTATCCCTAACGTGACGTGTAGTGTACCCAAAATCCCTCACGTGTCGAGGTCCCTCAATGTTTTTTTCCGCCCAGCTAGCTGGTCACCTTATGTGGAGCTCTTACCTATTGCTATATTGTTATAATTCCCAACCGACGGCCGTTTCTATATTATTCGTCCCCTCTTCGACGATTACTTCATAACCACCGCCGAAGACAGCAAAAGAACAGAGTTCGACGGCTGGTGTTCCGGTCGGTGCTGGCCGGCCTATACAGTAGGGAGAGTGGGATCTGGGGGTTTCTATTCTTTTCAAGAATGTCATTCCTTCTCCCCTCTCTTTGCCCTTTTGGTTTTGCCATCGCTTTCACACCTGAGCTATGGACAGGACGCCATTTAAATGTTGCCCTTCCTGTAAGGGAAAATACCCCTGCAAATACAAGCACCGGCGGTGCAATAAGTGTTTCTCCCTCAATCACGACAAGGCGTCCTGTCGGAAATGCCAGCTCCTGCATCGTAAGACGATAAAGGAGCGTCGAGCGAAGCGGTGGGCGGCCTATGCCATGTCGCAGGCCGAGGGTAGCTCCCCCGACACTGCTGCCGCCGAAAGTGATGAGGACCTATGCGACAGCCATGGCTCCGATACAGATGCCATTAACCTCCACGACGTCCGTTCCCGGCCACACTAGGCACGACGTGAGTCCTGCTATGGGGAATGTACACCCTGGCGACAGGGACGCACACGATACCCATAGAGACAAACACGCAACCCCCTCAGTTGAAGCAGGCCAAGGCGTCAACCGATTTGCGTAGTCGGCAGCCCTCCACGCAACCGCATCAATGGCATGCGTTCAGGCATTCTGCAAGTATAGGGGCCAGCACCAAAACTCACAAGGCCGTCGAGACCCCTCCTAAGAGCGTGTCGACGCATAAAGCTACGGTTGCGTCGAAGTTTACGGCGCTACCGCCTAAACAGCATTAGCACCTCCAGGTAACACCGAACATCAGTGCGAGTCTCGCTAACAACGTTTCGGTGGACAACAAACAAAGGGACACGTCGAAAGACACGTCTAAATGCCTGGATGGGCGAGTGGGTTATTCGGAGAGTCCCCAGTCCTTATCTAGGGCTCTCCTGGACAAATCTCGACGTCCTAGGCAAGAAAATCCCCAGGAGGAGCCCTTTCCTCCTCTGGACCCCTCTGGTTCATCCCCATGGACCTGGGAAAAATATGATAATTGTATGGACAGGCTGGCTACATTTGTGGATTTCTCTGAGAGGTTCACTCCCAAAAGGCCTAGTGAAGACTACGTTTATCCTGTAGTGGCCAAATCCCAAATGGCTTCTTGCCCACTTCATGAGGAGGTCTTTGACCTTACAGATCAAGAAGAGATTCCTCTTGACCCTTATTTACAGGAGGATGATCCCTTTGAGGATCCCACTGATCAGACCCAGTATTGGGAGGATGACTGGCGTTTAACGCCATTCTGAAAAAAGCAGCCGAACACTTCCAAATAGCCACACAAGAGGCATGCTAGATTCAGATTTCGTGAAAGACATTTTAACGGAGAAGCCTCCTGCCAGCCAGGCTATTCCTTTACTTAACTCTATCAAAAGGTGCATTGCCCCTTCCTTACTAACACCTTCACAAACCAGGGCTGGTAACCCACGGTTGGAAAAACGTTTTTGCCCCTCCCCTCCCCTTCTAACCCCCTCTATATTAAGGGTCATGCCACCCCAGATTGTCTTGTGGTCATGACAAGAAAAAGGGCAATGGTCCCCTTGTCCACAGGCGAGGCTCCGCCGGACAAAGAATGTAAAAAAATGGTATGCTCTGGGAAAGAGAATCACTACTACGGCAGCATATTCCACCCGCATAGCCAACACCACGCTGTTGGCCAGCTATTCTGATGTCCAATAGAACCTACTGCAGGAGGGCCTGCAAGAGGTCCCAGAACCAGCGCTTTCTCACCTGTTTACAATTGTATCAGAGGGTAAACGAGTAAACCATAATATCCTCAAGAACACCTTAGATGCTGCTGAGACAGCAGGGAGGACTTTAGCCCAGGGTACCCTTTTGAAACGCCACGCCTGGTTAAAGAACTCAGGGTTCAAACTGGAGACACAAGCGTCGTTAATTAACAAACCGGTGGAAGACTCTAACCTGTTTGGCAAGGCTGTTGATGAGGCGCTGGAAACGGCCAAGCAGGAAAACGACACTTTGAAGACTTTGAATCAAATCACTCAAAGACTCTTTCAACAGAGAGGGGGAAGTTCTCGCTGCTCCTTTGGTGGGCAGTCCTATTCTTGTTCCCCTCCTAACCAATATGGCTTGGGTAACAACTGCTCCTTCGGACAGGGGGCTGCCGCCTCTAATCAATATCCACCCAGAGGACAACGCTGTGGGAAAGGAAGGGTTTGCCACCTCCAGAGTCTCCCCGGCCTCCAGTCTGCAATGACTCTCAAATCCGGGTCCCCTCCCATGCCTCCCTGGTCGGGAGGACGTATAACATAATTCCTACATGCATGGCAGGGGATTACCACAGACCAGTGGGTGCTCAAGACCATCACCCTCGGTTATTGCATCAAGTTCAGCCGCTACCTCGATTCAGACCTCCAAAATCCAGGCGTCTATCACCAGAACACCTCAAGATCCTGCTGCAAGAGGTCAAGATCCTGCAGGAAAAGGGTGCATTCGAAGTCGTCCCCGTTCTACAGGTAAATTAGGGTATTTAATCAGTGTACTTCCTTATACCCAAAAAGTATTCCACCATGGGCCCTGTGCTAGACTTGCACCCTATGAACAAATTTGTCAAACCCCAAAAGTTTCGTATGGTAACGCTGCAAGAGCTAATTCCCCTACTGACACAGAGGATTACATGGCAACATTGGACATGAAAGATGCATACGTTCATATTTCAATGTTGTCGGCACACATTAAGTACCTAAGGTTCATGATAGAGGACAAGCACTATCAGTACAAGGTCCTTCCCTTCGGCATTGTAAAAGGGTATTTACAAAGGTACTGGCAGTTGCAGCAGCACACCTCCGTAGACTATCCATCCCAGTTTATCCTTACCTAGACGACTGGCTTATAACAGGGGACTCCTACGGAACATGCACGTCGAACACTCAAAAGACAATGGACCCCTTATTCGGTCTGGGTTTCTCCATAAACGAGAAGAAATCCAGCCTAGACCCCAGCCAAGTCAAGTAGTTTCTGGGGGCTCTAATTCGGACAGAAGACGGCCTCGTCTTCCCCTCAACGTGAGGGTTCAAAACATGTTGTTTCAGATCCCTCAGTGTGTAGCCAGTCGAGAGCTGATGGTACGCAAGGCCATGCGACTGTTAGGGATGATGGCATCCTCCATTTACTTGGTTCCTCACGCACGCCTGCGCATGCGCCTCATGCAAGAGTGGCTCAACAGCCAGTGGTGTCAGGCCAGCGGACAATAGGACGATCTAGTGGTTGTCTCGGCAGCCCTTGTTCTCTCTCTGCAGTGGTGGTCGAGGGAAAACCTCTTGAAGGGGAAAACCTTCACCACCCCCGCACTATAAGCCACTCTCACGACAGACGTTTCTCTCACGGGGTGGGGGGGCTCACATCCTTCAACAGACGGCGCACAGCTTGTGGTCCCCAGCAGTAGCTTCCAACTACATAAACCTGTTGGAGCTGTTAGCAGTGTTCAAAGCGCTGAAGGCCTTTCAGACACAGTTGCAGGGAAAGACAGTACTGATCCTCACGGACAGCACCACGGCCATGTACTACCTGAACAAGCAAGGAGGCACTCCCTCTCCAGGGCTGTCCAAGCTGTCTCAGAACATTTGGAAATGGGCTCTCAAACACAGGATGTTCCTGTTGTCTCAACACGTTCCAGGGGAACTCAATCTTTTGGCAGACGTGCTCAGCAGAGACTTCCCACTGCCCTTAGAGTACGTATTGCCACTACACGAAGACGTAGTCTCCAACGTTTTCGCAGAATAGGGCTTCCCAGAGATCCCCCAGAACCGATCCAAGAGGTACGGTCTGTGGTTAACATGGACAGGGAAATTTGCTTACGCTGTCAGTCCCCCCCCAGATTAACCAGATTTATGGGGTCTCCTTTTGAACCTATGCACAAGGCAAGTCTGAAAGCACTCACTTAGAAGACCGCCTTCCTAGTAGCATTCACTTGAGTAAGGAGAGTCAAGTGAACTACAGGCCCTTTCGAATGGATTGTGTCCGCCAACGTATTTCACATCTTTGACATGTTATGTCCACAGCGGTGCTGCTTCGAAATTTTTCCGGCGGAGGGTGTTCTACGTCGATGGCGTCGGGGTCAATGTCCCTTGAAGGCCTCCGTCGAGGGCGACGTCATTGGAGGTTATCAGTAGCACGTCGCCCGTAGCCTCAGTTCTGTTTTTTCCACAAACGTGTTTGCTTCGAGAACTCTGCGCGCCTCGTGTTGTCTTCTTCGAGAAAATGTCCGACTCTGCGTTCTGGTTTTAAGACATGCTGGGACTGTAAGTCCAAAATGTCCATCCCGGACCCACACCGTGTCTGCTTGTGGTGTCTGGGCGAAAGCCATGATAACGATGACTGCTAGAAATGGCAGTTGTTGACTGCCAAGGCCTTGTGGGAGCGTAAGGGCAAGTTGCAGGTAGGTAGGGTTTCCAAACCTTGTAAAACCAAAATGTCTACGGGTCTTTCCACTGAAGACTCGAGGGGTTACTCTCCCCGTCTGAAGAAATCCAGGGGATCTAGGTCCCGGAGTGGTTCCTGCCACTCGTCGTCCTCGTCAAGGCACTCCCAGAAGCGGCATCACCGGTCGCCTTCCCTGTCCTTGACGGATGATGGCTCCACCAGGAAAGTGGCTTGCCCCATGAAATTCTCTACTCCGGTGGAATGGGAGGCATTCGGGGAGCAAATGCTGTCGATTTTTCAATCCTAGGGCACAGTTTCGTCGGTGCCTTCGATGGAAGCGGCAGGGAATGGTCTTGGTCCGATGCTCGCGCGCCTTCGGGCCCGAGCACTCAGCGCGATTAAACATCGGGAACAGTCGAGGGTCCGTTAGGACAAGGATCGGGTGGATTGCCAGAGACGTGCCAGATCTAGATTGCAGTCTTCGTCCCCAACAAAACTGCATAAAACTGGAAAGGGCTCGATTACGGCGTCAACACCGTTGGCGCTGTGTCCATCGAGTGAGGCTGTCGGGGATTTGCCTTCGGGCCGGCCCTCAGAGCCTTCTGCGCCATTGTCGACGTCGACGCAGAGACCTTCGGCGCCCTCGACCACATCAGGGCAAAATGCCCAGAATTCGCCATGGGAAGCTCCTGTGACTGTGGATCCTCAGAGAAAAGCTCCATCCAAGACTGTGAGGCCTGTTCTTGCATCCAGGAACACTTGTGTCCCTATTAAGTAGTTCTTTCATTCTCTGCAGGACATTTATGAGGAGAGGTCTGAGGTGGAGTTGGAGCCTTTTGATAATCCTGGGGTAACACCGGAGGCTTCTGACATGGTCTTTTCTGAGGACAGTCAGTCGGAGGATCTGCGTCAGTCTCTCATGATGCCAGTGGCCTTGACACATCTCCTGAGATGGAGTTTGGTTGGCCAGACCCTGGGGCTCATGCTGAATCCTCCTATAGGAGGTTAATGTCGAGGGTTACGGAGTACCTAGGGTGGTCCGGCCCTCCAGTTGAATTTGATCAGGATGACCTGACTGATATTTTAGATCAGGGTCAGTCCACTGACCCAGTGTTGCTTTTTCACATTGCGTTACAGAAAAGGGTGGCTGCTACTTGGCAGACCCCGGAGTCTCTTCCGGTGGTCAGCAAGTCCTTGACTAAGAAATATCGCCCATCCAGTAGCGACGCTGGCTACCTTTCCACTCACCCCACTCCTGAGAGTTTGGTGGTTCAGGCGGCCACGGCCACTTCGAGGCAGGCTGCGTACCCTACCATCCCTCCTGATGGGGACGACAAGCGCTTTGATGGTTGGGTTCACAAGGTATTTTCAGCTAGGAGTGTGGCACTGAAATCTCCACATGTGCCTTGGCAAAATTTTCACAAACACTGTGGAATTGTCTCTCTTGCGGCTGAGCATATTCCCGACGGGGGAATAAAGGGATGTGTTTCTTGCTATCGTGCAGGATGACAAGGATGCCATGTGTGAATCCCTTCAGTCTGGGTTGGATACGGCTGATGATGTTAGCTGGTCCATGGCTGCGAGCACCGTGATACGCCGGTTTGCTTGGTTGCGGAAGTCGGGTTTTGCTCCGGATGTGCAGGCCCGTCTTCTCAACATGCCCTTTCACGGTTCTCATTTGTTTGGCAGCAAGGCTGACGAGAGCCTTGAGAGGTTGCAGACCTCCAAAGCAGCTGCTAAATCTTTGGGTGCAGCTCTGCGTCAACCTCTGTCTTTTTCATCCTAGGGGAAAGCAGTGGAGGGGGGGGGGGCCCTTTCGTTAATACTCCTCCTTTGGTAGAGCGACAGGAGTAACCAGTCTGAGAGGACACCGTAAAAGTACCTGTGGTGGATGGGGAAAAGGTGCCAAAGCCGCTCAGGCAGCTGCCTCTTTGCCTTCAGGTACTGCCGCAGCCGCTCCTAAACAGCTCTGAGGCCAGGTCCCATTGTTCGCCGGTTGGGTGCAGACTGTCTCAGCATCTCGAAGAATGGCAAGCTATTACTTCGGATGCGTGGGTTCTGGATACAATAGCCCACGGCTACTGCCTACCCTTCCTACGTCGGCCTCATGACAATCCACTGTGGAAGCTCTCTTTGAAGATTCCGGATACGCTCCTTTCGCAGGAAATATTGACCCTGCTGGAGAAAGGCGCTATAGAACTGGTGCCTGTGGTGGGGATGAAAAAGGGCTGGTATTCCCCTTATTTATTTATTCCCAAGAAAGACAGAGGGCAGAGACCCATCTTGGACTTGTGTTGCTTGAACAAGTTCCTCAGGAAGGACTAGTTCAAGATGGTCACTCTTTCTCAGGTCCTTCAGGCCCTTCGACTTCAGGATTGGTTGGTGTCTCTGGACCTACATGATGCTTACTTTCATGTGCCGATTCATCCCTAGCACAGAAAGTACCTGGGGTTTGCGGCTGGCAACTTGCACTTTCAGTTTCGGGTCCTGCCATGACCGCCGCCCGACGGTTTTCACCAAGCTCATGGTGGTGGTGGCAGCGTATCTCAGGAGAGGGGGGTTCATGTCTACCCCTACCTGGATGACTGGCTGATCTGAGCGCGTTCTCCCAAACAAGCCTTGGATCATCTCGGTCTCACCTGCCGCTCCCTTCACAAGCTGCGCTTCTCCCTCAATTTCAAGAATTCGCATTTGATATCTTCCCCACAGCTACAGTACATCGGCGCTGTGTTGGACACCTGCTTGGGGAAGTGCTCGCCTCCCAAGGTCAGGGCTCACCACAATGTACAGATGGTCCACAGATTTCAACATGACCAGTCTTCTGGCTTTCGAATTGTTAAGGTTTCTCGGCCTCATGGCATCCTGCATTTTTCTGGTGCCAGACGCCAGACTGCGGATGAGATCGCTGTTAGGCAGAATTGCATGCAGTACCTTCTGGGACCACCACATACAATTAGCAAAACCGACCTTTGGCATATGTCTGTACTACAGTTTTGTGGTAGCGAGCTGAGCAGCCAGGCTTATCTCAAGAGGGAATGTGAGCAGTAAAAGGATGTTACACAGAGGTCTTACAATCACAGTGATTCAAGTAGAAACTTACACTCAAGGTTTTCTTGTAAAACACTAATTTATTACACAGTCATTTAGAAAACATTCACTAGAAGGAGGCAACTTAATATACACAAATATACTTCAATACAAAACCAATACGTTTCTGAGTAAATTAGGCTCCCCTAAAACGGGAGCAAAATGACATTTCAGTTACTTTGAATGGGAGTAAAAAGTCACAAGTTAATACAATAGATCACAAATACTTTCTTAGGCAGTGCAAATAGTTTCAGTACACTAGAGGACTCTATTCAGTTCAATAGGCATAGGCCAAAGTCAATGGACTAGTGTCTTGGATAGGAAAGAGCAGTTCTTGTAGTAAACGGTAATGTCTTTGCCATAGTTCTCAGAAGTAGTTTGTACAAAAAAGAATCATATGTTGGGTCACAAGCTGATTAGGCCTGCAGGTTGGGAAAGGTTCACAAACTTTCACCGCGAGAGGTAAGTTCTCTCAACCGGGTTGGCACAGTACCTTAATATGAAGAAAAGATGCAGCTGAAGATGTTGGTTCCTGGCAGGTCCTGCAGGTCTCGCTGTTCCTGAGCCTCAGTCGTGGGGACAAGAGGGATGACGTTGCGGGTGGGGGGGGCTCCTGCACGGGGACTGGCCAAACAAGCTGTCAAAAAGGAAGATCTTTGGTTCGAGTAGCTGTCGTCAAGCACACAAGCTGGCGTGCTTCCCCCTGGTTAATCCTAACCAGCTCCGAGAATGGTATCCAGGTGGCATACGAGTTGATTGGTCCCACTAACTCAAAGGAAGAAGTCGTCCTTGAAGGGGCTTCTCTGTCGAAATGAACTTGGCGATTTGGACCTGCAGAAGGGCTTCACCGGGCAAACCAACGGTCCAGGAGTTGCAGCAGCGGTCCTCTTCCAGCTTGTCTTTGGTTCTTTCGTTCCAGTGGTCGACTCTTCTTTCCAGTCCAAGAGACTCGCCTTTTAAACAGTTTTCCCCCTTTCATTCCAGCCTAGCTTCCACTCACCCAGCAGGTTGGCTGTCCTTGCCGGACAGTCAGCCAGCCAATCACGCCAGAGTGCATTTGGGTTTCCTAGGAGACAAAGCACCAGGAGTTTCGGGCACCTCCCTCACTTCCTGCCCACCCCAGACACTGAGCTGCCAGAGGTGGTCGTCAGTCCTGAAGCCCCGCCTAAAGCATGGAAACGAAGGGATCAAACCTAGTTTGTCGCGCAGAGACAAACACTAGAAGGACCTTTCCAAAAAGAAATGGCGAAGAAGACCAGGACCCGTTTAAACAAAGGGGCTTAAGGCGCCATCTTGGAAAACATGGCTCCCGCGATTTAACGCTACCGGTGTTCGCGGTTGGGAAAAATCATGGTAGTTTGTTGTAAAACCACTGCCACCAGCCATTTCGAGAGGAGAAGTGTAGCATTTGACTGCTACATGAGTTTCTAGGCACAGGGGATACTAAGTAACCCCTCAAGCACTCCATTGTAAGATAGGGTGTGCTGGGTCTAGGAATGTAAAGACTAGTCAAATCAATTTCACTTTACGTACACTGGGAAAACAGTAGTTTATCCCAGAGAAGGTATTTATACCTTGGGAAAGCCTGAAAAGGTTTCCCTGTGCCACTGCACTGAGTGTGCTGTGTGACACACATGAAAAGATGATGCCTATGGAGTTGTCTAAGACTCCATAACCAAAGAAAACACAAGAGTAAAACACATTTCAAAACACATGAGAGAATGGGAAAAAGGACCACACTCTCTGCAGGTAAAAAAAATCAAGTCCTCAAAATCCAGCAAAGTTGCTGGGGGTCTCTAAGGTGAAGGGAATTAGCACATTTTTGAGAATTCTCCCTAACGGGCATTACTCCCTGGATACAATCCATGGTCCGGATATGGCCTTTGGTAAGGCGGTTCTTTATTCTACCATCTGATTGGGTACTCTAAATTCTTCACCCTCCTCCGATCACTAATACTGCTTTGGGAGTCTGTCAAAGATGTGGAATACCTTGGAGGACACAATCCATTCGAAGAACAAGTTACTTACCAACTGGTAACGTTTTTTCAAATGGATGTTCCTCCAACGTATTCCACATCGCCCTCCCAGCCTGCCCCTCTGAAGGATTTCCTATGCTATTGCAGCTTGCGTACCCACAAGGCTATGTGCAGTCAAGCAGGCATTGTGTACGAGTATGTCACATGTTGTGGGGGGGGGGGGGGAACATGAACTGAGGCTATGGGTGTCATGCGTGCTACTTCTAACCTCCGATGACGACGCCCTCGACGGAGGCTTTTGTGGGACATTGACTCGATGCAGGACGCCCTCTGCTGAAAAATCTCAGAAGCAGCACTGCTGTGGACATAACCTGTCAAAGATGTGGAATATGTTGGACGTTGGAGGAACATCCAGTCGAAAGACTGTTACCAGTTGGTAAGTAACTTGTTCTTCTATTCTAGACCCTTTTGTCACAATTCAGAGATACAGTGGTTCTGCGCACTCAACCTCGGTTTGCGCCCAAATGTATTTCTAAGTTCTATGTGAACCAGTCAATAAAATGTCCAACATTCTTCCAGAACCCCACTAACGAGGCGGAAAGAAGCCTACACACACTAGATGTGTGCAGGGCAGTCATGTGCTATCTGGAAATAACTAAACCACTAAGGAAGACCAGTTTTTCGTTTCAGTGGCGGCTAGTAGAGAAGAGGATTCTGTCTCTAAATCAGCTATCTGAAGGTGGATTGTCAATGACATCACACTTTGCTACACTCTTGCCAAGAGAGGTCTGCCCTTTAAGCCTAGAGCACACTCTACTCGAGACACTGGGGCTTCCATAGCATTCATTGCAAATGTTCCCCTAGAGTCCATTTGCAAAGCGGCAACCTGGAGTTCTGTACACACCTTTACAAAACACTGTTGCCTAGACACTCACTCTAGGTCTGATTCTCAGGTGGGACAAGCAGTACTGAGACTTCTTTTCACTACTGTTCTTTCTCACATCCCACCACCAACTCTGGGTACTGCTTGCTAGTCTTTGCACAGCATGTGATTCTGAGCAGATTCACAAGCATCAGAAGACATGCGTTACTTACCGTAATAGCATTTCTGATGATTGCATCTGCTTAGATTCACATGCGCTCACCCTTCATCCCCGCTCGGATGGAAGGAACATAGACATCTTACTACTTCTTCTATCTTCTGTACTCACTCCCGATGGTCATAAGGCTCCCTCACAGCAGACAAAATACAATCACACGGACCTCGACGCGTGAGGGATTTTGGGGGCAATACACGTCACATTGGGGATAGTGTTACAGGCACGCCCATGTCGACGTCCCCTTTCGATCCTCGAAAGACAAGATGCAATACTCTGCGGTTACCAATAGATGTCGGACTATATGCACAGCATGTGAATCTAAGCAGATACAATCATCAGAAATGCTATTGCGGTAAGTAATGCATGTCATGTTTTATAGTAAGTGTGACAACATTTGACTAGTGGTTTTACTTGCTGTGAGCGAATCATGAAGTAGATACAGACAACAGATCAAAGTTTGTTCCACAAACCTTTTTTTTGACTAAAAATGTAGGACTGAGTAAGGCATAACTTGCCCTATGATAAGGTGAGATTTCCCTACCTAAAGAAAACGAAGGAACGTCTAAAGCCCAAAGCAAATGTCTCTGTATCCAAAACCTATACTTGCCCTCACAACTAATTGTATACAATGTGTAGGGATGTGAGCTTCAAAATAGTTCAGAGCTTCTTCCTCGTAACCTGCGTGCGCTTCCCCAAGTTCAAGATAGTTCACAAGGCACGCACAGGGGTTCCCTTCCTCAAGAGTTCAGTTCTTTCAGCTTTTCCTTGGGACACTTATCAGCTATTCTGATATGGTTTCCTTTCACCAATTCACACGTATGGTTCAGTTCCTTGACTTCAAATCATATAAACGTTATTTGCAATTGAAACATAAGCTTCTTTGGGGGTGTTTAAGTGGCTTTTCCATATAGAGGTGCACTCTGTCCAGACACAGTTGTCGGACCACACGGTCCACCCATTACATGTCACGCAACCGATGCACCTTACTTGCTGCTTTTCGGTCAACACGTGATCACTGCTTCAGCTTGACAGTGATACTTGACTCGTTCACATATCACACCCTCTTGACATTGTTTCGTGGCTTGATTTGCCACCATGCACTTGTTGCACTTTCTTATTCTCCTGGCTCGTGCCAATGCTTGTTTTCTCATATAACACAATTCCTTGTATCAGGAGGTTTCACAAACACTCTTTTTTCACCTCAGTCGGTATTCCAAAAGTGTTCAAACATGCTTTCACTCTGATCGTATTCAAAATGCATAAACTTGCTTTCACTTAAATCGATAGTCAAAAGAAATACTTGCTGCCATCTCAGTGTTCCCCCTTCTTGGTCGACTCACCATTTGGATCTTACGGCTTGCCCGTAAGGTCTCCTGCTGCTGCAAGCTCTCTTCTTTGTGTGATGCCTTGCGTAGTCTCCCAGCGCTTCTCTGGCACTTTGGGACTCCTGGGACAGCTTTGTTGGGTCACACTGGTTTCTTTCTCGCGGTCCGCCACCGGCCTCCAGCGTCCTTAAGCTTCGCTTCCAGCTGCATATGCTCTGCATCTGCCAAAGAACTTGAGCGCTCAGCCTACTACGCCGCTTCTCTGGAGGAGTCTGCTTTCGCCCAGCAGTCCATATCCTCCTTCCACAGCTGACAACCTTTCCCTAGGATTTCCTGCTTTTCAAGTTCGCGCCACCATGATTGGTCCAAAAATGGCTAGACCGCTCACAGTTGAAATGGTAGTCCTGCACTATTCTGGCTGGCCTGCTCCTCGTCCCAGTACACACCTGGTGTTTCTTAGGAAATGATTTAAGGGAAGAACAGGGATAGGGTTGACAATGGCCTATAAAAGCTTCAGGGCTAGAGGACTCATAATGAAAGGGAAATGGGGGATGCCCTCAGGTTTTAGGAAGAGTCAGAGGATCCAGATTCGGAGCCCTCCAGTCCCCTGCACACTATGTTATGCTGTCAAGACATTCAATGGTTCAGACAAAATTTAACATGTAAAATACGTTCAATTGTATTCAATAATGATCTCAATTTAAGAAAATACTTTTAATCAAACAAATATTTTTCAGTTGCAAGTATGTGCCAAGACCATCTTTTCTCCCCCGCACCTTAAAATACTAGAAATCTTGATACCTTAAACCATTAGTGTGCACCGATTACCCCAAGTTTTGATGCCCTCAGGTTTCTCACATTTCCTATTGTGTATTTTTAACACCTAATAAATAATTGTGTTTCTGATGTTTGTTAATCTGCTTAGAATCACATGCTGTGCATAGGTCCGACATCCAGTGGTCACTGCGGAGTATTGCATTTTGTTTTTCGTAGTCGAAAAGGGACGTCGACAAGGCGTGTCTGAAATACTATCCCTATAGTGACGTGCGTTGTACCCACAATCCCTCACGCGTCGAGGTCCCTCAGATTGGTTTTTTCCGCCCAGCTACTGGTCGCCTTTACGCGGAGCTCCTCGAGAGACATTGCAGATTTCATCTCCTCGACCTTTGGTCGTTTTCCTATTTAATATATAACGCATCGATCCCTCCCTCGACGCGGTTGTGAAGCTGTCTCCGTCGAGCAAGATCTTCGACGGAGGGGACGAGCGGAGGAGATCCTTCGGGGTTGCCGAACACGTGGCCTGGCCTCGCAGGCCAAATACAGTAGGGAGAGTGGGGTCGTGGGACATCTCTGGTTCTTTTCTGAGAATGCCTTTCCTTTTCCCCTTCCTTTCCCTTGGGGTCGTTATCACGATTTATTGCCTCGGCTATGGAGAGGACACCCTTTTGGTTTTGCCTGCGTTGCAAGGGCAAGTTTACTTGGAAGGACACGCATTCACGGTGTAACCGCTGCTTGCCCCTCGATCACAAAGAGGAGGGTTGCACGGCTTGTCGGCTTCTTAAGCCAAAGACTCTAAAAGACCATAGGGTCAAGAGGTGGGCGGCCTAAGCTATGTCAAAGGCCGATTCTTCACCCGCCGCTGATACCACCGACGGTGACGAGGAACGTGATAACACGACCTCCGCTACGGAAGTTGTAGACCCCTCTAAAGAGCGCTCGCGCTCTTCGTCGTCTGTCCCCGGCCCAGACGGGCTCGGCTCACGCCCTGCTTATGGGGATGAACACCCCGGCGACACTGACGCACACGATACCACACATAAGCACACAACCCATGGCTCTTCTTCGAAGAAAGCATCAGCGCCCAAGGAGACGCAGGTTCAACCGGCGGCCTCCTCGGACCGTTCAGGTTCGAAGCCCCTCTCGCAGCCGCGACCAGCGACTGGGCTTTCGGCAAATAAGGGCGCCACCCCCAAACCATCGGCCGGCGCGCACCGGCAGAGAGCGCACGCCGCCGTAGAACGATCGACACTCGTAACGTCGAAACCACAGCCCTCCGCTGACAAACGAGTTGCAGAGAGCTTGGCGAGGATCGTTGTAGCCGAAACCCAGAAGCGTACGCCGAAAGACACGTCGAGCGCTACGCAAAGGTCGAAAGACACGCCGAAATAGCCAGAAGAAAGACAGGGACTACCCCCTTCAGTCGGGGGGACCCCCAGCACACCGGAAGGCTTTTCGGAAGGCGACGGGACACTTTCCTCGACGTTATGGGAGAGGTCGAGCCGTTTTCAGCTAGATTACACTAATTTTGCCCTGCTAGACCGCTCAGGGGTACCCCATGAAACCATGGAAAGGCTCCATCTCTGTATGGAGAGAATGGAAAGGTTTATGAAGACCCAGAACCCTCCCACTCCCAAGAGAACAAGAGAAGGGCCTCAGGAGGACCCCAGGGCCAAATATCCGAGACTATTCAATCCCCAGCAGGACACAGCCTCAGATTTCCATAATGTGCATGACCTCACTGGTGAGGACCAATACTTGGAGGAGGAGGATGAATTTGTGGACGATGAAGAGGGACAGAACCAGGAGGAAGGTCTGGAAGACAGCCCAGACATGGTAGGAGAAGGCTTCGGAGAAAATCCAGAAGAAGGACCTTCTCATCCCTGGCAATCCCCATCAGTATATTCGGACACTGATGTCCTGAACCTTAATCCTCCTGACAATTCACCTGTTAGAAACATGTCTCCCATTGACGATCAGCCCACGTTCAATGCCCTGTGGCGCAGAGCAGCAGCACATTTCGAACTGGACACTGGGGAGATCTCTCCTGAAATAGACTTTGTGGAAAGAGTAATTAAGGAGAAACCCCCGGTCAGCCAGACCATTCCCCTCCTCGCTTCAGTGAAGAGAAGAATCATCCCTTCGCTATCCACACCCGCACTAATCAGAGGAGTTAATCCAAGAATTGAAAAACTTTTCACTCCTTCACCCTCAGACCCGCTGTACATTAGGGGACATTCCATTCCGGATTCCCTTGTAGTAACTAATACAAGGAAGAGGGCAGGGGTGCCGCTGTCCACCAGCGAGGCACCACCTGACAAGGAGGGCAAGAGGTTATATGCCCTTGCAAAGAGAGCCACATCCTCGGCTGCCTTTTCGGCAAAAAGTGCGAACAACAATTCTTTGCTAGCTAGCTACGCGGACGCGCAGTGGGCCAAACTGCGCAAAGACGCCGAAGAAGCGCCGGAACCACTACGTACACCCCTGCTATCAACTATTGGCGAAGGAACCCAGGTCAACCAGAGTATTGTAAAGAACTCTCTGGATGCTGCAGAGACAGCGGGACGTTCCCTGGTTCAGGGAATACTCCTAAAACACCATGTATGGCTGCGCAACTCAGGGTTCAAACCGGAGACACAGGCGTCTTTAATAAATAAACCTGTTGAAGACTCAAACCTCTTCGGGAAAGCGGTGGATGAGGCTCTGGAGATGGCTAAAAAAGAGTTTGATACTATCAAAACTCTTGACCAGATCTCTAAGCTCACTACCAGACGCGGCTATGGCAACAAACGCTTTTTTCGTGGCCAACGCCAACAGCAGAATCAGCAGCAACAGTACCCTGCCACCAATTACCAGACCAATAGTGGGCAGTACAGCCAAAGAGGCTAGCGCCGTGGCAAAGGGAGAGGTCGGGGGTCCACCCCCAGAGGCTCCCAAGGCCCCAACAACACCAAGTGACCCGAAGATTCGCGTCCCCTCCCATGCAACACCGGTCGGGGGCCGGATAACATCCTTTCTTCCAGCATGGGAGGGAATAACGTCAGACCGCTGGGTACTTTCCACCGTAGCCCACGGATACTGCATCGAATTCAACAGTTCCCCAACATACAAACCCCCGAGGGGACGACGCATGACACCGGAACACCTTGCCATCCTTCTCCAAGAAGTACAACTACTGCTGGAAAAAGGAGCCATAGAGGTCGTGCCTCTATCTCAGGTAACGGAAGGTATTTATTCAGTGTACTTCCTTGTACCCAAAAAGGATCTAACCATGCGCCCTGTATTAGATCTGCGCCCAACGAACAAGTTTATCAAACCCCAGAAGTTTCGTATGGTGACCTTACAGGAAGTGATCCCACTGCTATCACAGGGAGATTACATGACAACATTGGACATGAAAGATGCATACTTTCATATTTTAATGTTGCCAGCGCACAGAAGATACCTCAGGTTCATGATAGAGGGCAAACACTACCAGTTCAGAGTGCTACCCTTCGGCATAGCATCGGCACCAAGGGTATTCACGAAGGTACTGGCAGTGGCAGCGGCCCACCTGCGCAGGTTGTCCATTCCAGTTTACCCTTACCTCGACGACTGGCTCATAACAGGGGATTCTTACGAAACATGCTTCTCCAATACCCAAAAGACTGTAGACCTTTTGTTCCAGTTGGGCTTCTCCATCAACGAAAAGAAGTCCAGCCTAGACCCCAGCCAAATCAAACAATTCCTAGGGGCTCTAATTCAAACAAAGGACGGCCTCGTCTTCCCCTCCAACGAGAGGGTCCAAAACATGCTGTTTCAGATCCCTCAATATGTAACCGGTCAAGAGGTGACGGTACGCAAAGCAATGCGCTTGCTAGGCATGATGGCGTTGTGTATTTATTTGGTACCTCACGCGCGCCTGCGCCCTATGCAAGAGTGGCTCAACAGCCAGTGGTGTCAGGCCAGCGGACTATGGGACGATCTAGTGGTGGTCTCGCAGGCCTTGGTTCTCTCGCTACGGTGGTGGACAAAGGAAAACCTGGAAAGAGGGAAACCCTTTGCCACACCCGCGGCGGAAGCCACTCTAACCACAGACGCATCCCTCACAGGATGGGGGGCTCACCTATCCCATCAGACCGCTCACGGAGTGTGGACTCCGAACGTAGCATCCAAACACATAAATCTACTGGAGCTACTAGCTTTGTTCAAGGCGCTAAAAGCCTTCCAGGAACACCTACAAGGCAAGACTGTGTTGGTCCTTACAGACAGCACCACAGCCATGTACTACATCAACAAGCAGGGGGGCACCCACTCTCCAGGACTGTCCAAACTGGCCCAAAATGTACCAGGGGAACTCAATCTGCTGGCAGACAAACTCAGCAGAGATTTCCCCCTGCCCGAAGAGTACGAATGGCGACTGCATGAAGACATCGTCTTCAACGTCTTCACACAATGGGGATTCCCAGAAATAGACCTGTTCGCAACCCTGGAGAACTCACAATGCCAAAGTTACGCCTCCAGGTACCCCCAGAACCAATCCAAGGGGAACGGTCTGTCGATGCAATAGTCAGGGAAATTTGTTTACGCTTTTCCCCCCCGACTCCCCTTCTCAACAAGGTGGTGCACAAGATGCACCAGGAACAAGTGACCATGATACTGGTGGCCCCAATGTGGGCCCGACAGCCATGGTTCGCTCACTTGATGGAGATGTCTCTATCTCCCCCAGTGAAACTCCCCTGCCCGTACAACATGCTGTCACAAGACAAGGGCAGGACTCTGCATCCATGCCCCCAGAACATGAACTTAGCAGCTTGGCTCCTGAGATCATAGAATTCGGACATCTACAGCTCCCGCAGAGATGCATGGACATCCTCCGGGAAGCCAGAAAACCTAACACTCGCCACTGCTATTCTAGCAAGTGGAAGAGATTTGTCATCTGGTGCAGAGGAAAAAGCATCAACCCGATTGACTGCTCTCCCACACATATTGTTCTATACCTGACCCACTTATTGGATTTAGGTCTAGTGTTCAATTCCATTAAAGTCCACCTAGCGGCACTTTCTGCATACACCACTTCCCAACTCAAAGTGTTGTGGTGGAAGATCCCTGTTATAAAGGCCTTCATGGAGGGAGTAAAGAGAATACACCCCCCGATAGCTGACCCAGCTCCCGGATGGGACCTTAACGTGGTACTTACCAGACTCATGGGCTCACCATTCGAACCCATGCACAAAGCATCTCTTAAACACCTCACTCTTAAGACTGCTTTTCTAATAGCTATCACCTCCATCAGGAGAGTAAGTGAACTACAGGCTCTTTCTGTTCTAGACCCCTTCGTTACAGTTCACAGAGATAAGGTGGTTCTACGCACGCACCCAAGGTTTGCTCCGAAATTCCACGTAAACCAGTCTATAGAACTGCCAACGTTCTTTCAAAATCCTTCCAACTTAGGAGAAAAAACTCTGCACACACTAGATGCGCGCAGAGCGGTCATGTTCTACATGGAAAGAACCAGACCACTGAGGAAGACTAATCAGTTCTTCGTCTCGGTGGCAGCAGGAAGAGAAGGGGGTGCAATTTCAAAGTCCACTATTTCAAGATGGATTGTTCAATGCATCACTCTCTGCTATACTCTTGCTAAGAGAGAACTGCCCTTTAAGCCAAGAGCACACTCTACTCGAGGCACGGGGGCGTCCATAGCATTCATTGCAAATGTTCCCCTTGAGTCCATCTGCAAAGCGGCTACCTGGAGTTCTGTGCACACCTTTACAAAACACTACTGTCTAGATGCACACTCGAGATCTGACTCCCAGGTGGGACAGGCAGTATTAAGAAATCTTTTCTCTACTGTTCCTTCTCATAACCCACCGCCAACTCCGGGTACTGCTCGCTAGTCTCTGCACAGCATGTGATTCTAAGCAGATTAACAAACATCAGAAGACAATGCATTACTTACCGTAAAAGCATTTCTGATGGTTGTATCTGCTTAGATTCACATGCGCCCACCCTTCGTCCCCGCTCGGATGGAAGGAACATAGACTTCCTTTTATATCTCTCTTTTCTCCAGCATGGGGTCTGGCATGGATTCACATGCTCATGAATATTCCCCGTCGTCAGGCTGGGAATCCTCAGTAAAGAAAAAACCAGTATCAGTTTCGTTTCTGATCTGTCTTTCGTAGTAATAACCAATCACTGGTCTCTGCGTCATACTGACCACAGCCAATGACTGCCCTCTACCTAAGCACCTCCTCCGGCAGCCATCTTCAGATTTTTACCGCACGCTCATGTGTTGGGATCCTCGTGCTATTGCTCTCGAGCGTTAGTGCTATTTTTCGCGCTTTTTCACAAAAAACTTCGATTCTTTCGGTCAAAAGAGCCTCAAGCTCCACCGATCCTACATCCGAACTGCGGGGGACCCGTGTCGGATTCATCTGTGCCCCTCAAGGGTGAAGATTTCGTCGAGCTACACTTCGGAGGACTCCAGAAGCTTCTCAGGCCCGATCTCGGAGATGGCCCAGGAGAAGGGAAGCTCGACGCCCGGAAAGCTGTTCAGGGTCTGCCCTGGATGCCAGCTGCAGAACGTCTTCAAGGAGGACGAACACTCTTTCTGCCTTTACTGCCTTCATGAGGACAAGACGCACGTGGAAAAGGACTGTGCGTTTTGCGGCAACATGTCGGAACGGACCATGAAGGACCGCCATCAACGTCTCGCCAACTGGCTGGAGGGTAAGAGCCCGTCTGGCGAGAAGAAGAAGAAATCCGAGCGGTCTTCTAAGACCTTTGAGGGCGCCCCGGCGACGGGGGCCCAACATAAGGCCAAGCACCGCGAGTCCGCTGGCACCGGGAGCGCCGAACGGTCGGGCTCTACGGGCGCCAGGCAGGGCGCACCCTCCCCGGCACCATCAACCACGAGCCAACGCTCTGGGTCGGGTAAGAGGAAGGCCGAGCACCCGGCGAAACTCCTGGAGAGGCCCCGGTCGAGCTCTAAGGCAGAGGAGGAGCGTGGCAGTGCCCCCTCCCTCAAGGATAAGGCGGTGAGCGCACCTAAGGTGGCGAAGGCCTTGATCCATCCGACCAAGCCCTCTATCGAAACGGTCGCGGCGGCCCTGGCTCAGCCTGTGGTGGCTGCACCAGTGGTGGCGACCTCAGGGCCCAGAATCTCCCTGCCTCCTCGGAGGGAGTCTTCCTTTGTGCCCATCGATAGGACCCCCGTGAAACCCTCCGTGGGGAAGAAGGGGGGGCAGGGCGTCGTCGTAGATTCGGCCTCAACCTCAGAAGAGGAACTGATCGAGGTCTTAAGCCACGGCCTAGGCGTGGAAGAAGGCCAGCCCGTCGGAATGGACCCCGACGCAGGTGACGACGACGACATCGTCGAGGATACCGACGGGGCCCCTGCTCGCCCGTCGGATTCCCCTCTGCCAGCGCCGCAAGACAACTCGGCGGCCATTTTGTTGGCTATACAGTCCTTATGCTCCGAGATAAGGACGAGGCTACCGTTACCGACGGAGGAACCTCTCCCGTCGGGGGATCCAGAACCGGGACCTTCTGGTGTTCCCCCTACCAAGAAAAGAAGGATCCATCCACCACCTCCTTTTCAACCGTCGCGCCCGTCCAGCCCTCCTCCCCGTCCACCCGAGGGGATGATACGGGGACTGACACGGCAGCGACGGGTACGGACGACGAGGCATACGACGAGGATTTTCCGTCGTCGCCTCCCACCAGGGCTTCTCCGCCCGACGAGATTGGATCGTTCCACTCAATGATCGCCAGGGCATCCGAGCTTTTCCAACTCTGCCCTGAGGAGAAGAAAAAGGAAGGCTTCCTTTACCAGCGGCGCGAGGCCAAGAGGAAGACGGTCCTCGCAGTGCCTCTGTTGGACGACATTTGGGATGAGGGCCTTTCCCTCCTCAAGAACCCTTCCACGACGCCAGCGAGAAGAGACCGGTACGAGAAAAAGTACCGGGTCCCGGACACGGCCCCCCTATGCCTCCGGGCGCAGCCTACCCCGGACTCCGTCGTCTCCGCGGCAGCCAGGAAGAAAGCGGGGGGGGGTGCGGCCTCCACGTCGACTTCCCCGCCGGACGGCGAGGGAAAGAAATTGGATGCTATGGGACGTAGAGTCATCTCGTCGGCAGCGACGACGATTAAAGCGGCCAACGCCTTGGCTATCGTGGCCCGCTACGACAGGGAGCTCTGGTACAAGATAGCTCCCCTGCTGGATTTTCTGCCGGACGACAAGAGGGCGGAGGCCCTTGAGATCCTGCAGGAAGGTGAGGTGGCTTCGGACCACGCCATCACCGTGGCGACGGACATCGCCGACACTGGGTTCCGCCAGCTGGGCAACGGCGTTTGACTTCGACGTCGTGGATGGCTCAAAGCTACGGACTTTCGGCAGGACGTCCAGACCAGAGTCCTGGACATGTCCTTCGACGGAAACAACCTGTTTGTGAAGACAGTGGACGATTCCCTTCAGGCCATCAAGGCGGATACTGAGACGGCCCGGGCCCTTGGAGTACTGCAGCAACGACGGACGCCCTTTCGGAGCGGCGGAGGCAAGGGCGCCTCCAAAGGTTCCGGCGGCGGTTTCGCTTCCTACCGTCAAGCGGCCCGCTCGTCGTCGCAAGAGGCCTACAGAGGACGAGGCAAGTCTAGCGGACCCCGCCGTCGTCGCCAAGGAGGTCAAGGCGGCAAGGCCGCGTCCAAGCAGGATTGAACCGGCCGTGGGGTCGGGCCCCCACCGAAGCACCCCGGTGGGAGGCCGGCTGGCGGGCTTCGTCAGCGTGTGGGAGTCCATCTCCACCGACCGTTGGGTGCTGGACGCCCTGGCCCGGGGCCACGCGCTCGAATTTCAAAAAAGGTGCCCGCGCATCCCCCCCGTGGCCAGGAAAGAACTTCACGTCCCTCAACTTCTCCTGGAGGTAAAGGCGATGCTCAGAAAGGGCGCCATCGAACTCGTCCCAAAGAGGCTTCGGGGCTCCGGAGTCTACTCGCGATACTTCCTCGTGAAGAAGAAGACGGGAGGATGGCGCCCCATCCTGGACCTGCGACGTCTGAACAAGTTCATCAAGGCGCAGAAGTTCCGGATGGTCACCCTCCAGCACGTCCTGGGTCAGCTGGAGGAAGGAGACTTCCTATCGTCGTTGGATTTGGAGGATGCCTACTTCCACATTCCCATCCTAAAGGGGCACCGAAAATTCCTCAGATTCGTGGTCCAAGGGCGTCATTACCAGTTCAAAGCCCTTCCCTTCGGACTACGGTCGGCACCCAGGGTTTTCACCAAGTGCCTCGCACTGGTGGCGGCGCAGCTGCGCCGCGAGGGGATTCACGTCTACCCCTACCTGGACGACTGGCTCATCCGCGCCAAGACGAGGGAGCTCGCCGTGGTCCACACGGCAAGGACCGTCCAACTCCTCACGGACCTGGGATTCTCCGTGAACTACGCCAAATCCCACCTGGTGCCCGCGCAAGTCGCACTGTTTCTGGGAGCGAGGCTCGACACAGTGTCCCTTCTGGCCTCCCCGTCGGAGGAGAGGACCAGGACCATCTTGGGCAAGGTGCAACAGATGTTGGTGGCCGACGCGGCCAAAGTGAGGTCCATCAAGTCCCTCCTCGGGATGATGTCTTCCTGCATCTACCTCATTCCCATGTGCAGGCTCCGGATGCGCCCGTTGCAAGAATTCCTGGATGCGCGCTGGATCCAGACGACGGGCAGCTTCGAGGAAAGGATCAAGCTCGACGAGAGTTTCCGACGAGCGATACGGTGGTGGGGCACCCGCGCGCATCTGACGGCGGGCATGGACTTCCAGACCCCAGCCCACCAGGTGACTGTGACCACGGATGCCTCCCTAGAAGGGTGGGGAGCGCACACCGAAAATCTGCACGCAAGGGGACTCTGGCTCCCGACGGAGAAGTCCCTGCATATCAACGTCCTGGAGCTCCGTGCAGTGTTTTGGGCCCTCAGGTCCTTCCTTCCGTCCCTCAAGGGCAAGGTGGTGAGGATCTTCACCGACAACACCACCACCATGTTTTACATCAGGAAACGGGGCGGAACCAGGTCCCCAGCGCTGTCCAAGGAGGCGCAGGACCTGTGGCATTGGGCCGTCGCCCAAGGGATTCTTCTGGTGCCGTTTCATCTGGCAGGGATAAAAAACACCATCGCCGACTCACTCAGCAGGGAGCTGCGCTCGTGCCACGAGTGGGAACTACGGCAGGATCTGGTGGATCGCCTCTTCCGACGGTGGGGCACACCCCAGATCGACCTGTTCGCGACGGCGACGAACACCAAGTGCCGGAGGTTCGCCAGCAGGTTTCCCCAGACGAGGAGCATGGGCGATGCTTTCTCGTTCCCCTGGGAGGGCCTGTTCCTCTACGCGTTCCCTCCCTTGCCTCTGCTAATCCGGCTCGTCAACCAGCTCAAGAGGTCACGGTGCAGGATGATCCTCGTCGCACCTGTGTGGCCGAGGCAGATATGGTTCCCGGACCTTCTGGACTTGTCAGCGTCCCCGCCAATCAAGCTGCCGGCGGACGCGGATCTACTCTCCAGGGAAGGAGGCGCCATCCTCCACCACGACCCGAAGTCGCTGAACTTGCAGGCCTGGCTCCTGCAGCGCTAGAGTTTGGAGGATACGACATACCGGCCGATTGCAGAGAGGTTCTTGCAAAGGCCAGGGCGTCCTCGACTCTTAAATGCTACGGACACAAATGGAAGAGGTTCTCTGTCTGGTGCCACGCACAGAAGATTAACCCTCTACGGATTACGGCTCCCCAAGTACTGCCGTACCTGCTGACGCTGGCCAAAGCTGGTCTGGCACACGCGTCCGTCAAGATTCATCTTGCTGCGATCTCCCGATACACCAGAACCACGGGGCGGACGTCCTTGTGGTCTCATCGTCTGGTGAAAGAGTTCATGAAGGGACTGTTCAGATCGTTCCCGCCGGTGAAGGCTCCGGCCCCGGCGTGGGAGCTCAACGTGGTGCTGACCAAGCTCATGGGACCTCCGTTCGAGCCTCTGTACTCGGCCCCGTTGAAGTTTCTATCGTGGAAAACAGCTTTTCTCGTGGCCATCACCTCCGCACGACGAGTGGGAGAGATCCAGGCCCTTTCCTGCAAGGCCCCGTACTTGACTTTCCACGACACGAGGGTAGTGCTCAGGACGCACCCCTCCTTCATGCCCAAGGTACCGTCGGACTTCCATCTCAACGAACCCTTGGTGTTACCTGTGTTCTTCCCGTCGCCTTCGTCGCCGGCTGAGAGGACTTTGGACTCGCTGGATGTAGCTAGAGCGCTGAAGTTCTACGTGGACCGCACGAAAGGTTTTCGGAAGACGTCACAACTCTTTGTGAACTTTGGACCTGTCAATCAGGGGAAGGCTCTCTCGAAGGCTTCCATCTCCAGATGGCTCTCCGGCTGTATCATGTACTGTCACCGGTTGGCAAACCGACCGCTGCCTGGCCGTCCGAGAGCCCATTCCACCAGAGCGATCGCAGCTACCACGGCGTTCCTATCTGGTGTGCCCCTGCTGGACATATGCAGGGCTGCTACGTGGAGGTCGACGCACACCTTCACGAAATTCTACTGCGTCGACCGGGATTCCAGGGAGGAGTCCAGGGTCGGCCAAGCAGTGCTGCGCAACCTGTTCGCCTGAGGTGAGCCTGGTGAGGAGGTAAGATGCTTAATGTTGAGTTAATGTGATGCTTAATGTTGAGCCTTTGCCACCTCCCGTGGTTGTGCATGTGTGTACTGCTATGTATTCTTTATTCATGAGCATGTGAATCCATGCCAGACCCCATGCTGGAGAAGGAACAAGTTACTTACCTGTAACTGTTGTTCTCCAGCATGGGTCTGGCATGGATTCACATGCGAACCCTCCCGCCTACCCCTCTGCGGCTCTTCACTTGGTCATACTGCCACTTCACGTGCTTCCAAATCTGAAGATGGCTGCCGGAGGAGGTGCTTAGGTAGAGGGCAGTCATTGGCTGTGGTCAGTATGACGCAGAGACCAGTGATTGGTTATTACTACGAAAGACAGATCAGAAACGAAACTGATACTGGTTTTTTCTTTACCGAGGATTCCCAGCCTGACGACGGGGAATATTCATGAGCATGTGAATCCATGCCAGACCCATGCTGGAGAACAACAGTTACAGGTAAGTAACTTGTTCCTTCTGTACTCACTCACTTCTAGAAGGCTCCCTCAGGGCAGAAAAATACAAACAGAGGGACCTCGACGCGTGAGGGATTGTGGGTACAACGCACGTCACTATAGGGATAGTATTTCAGACACGCCTTGTCGACGTCCCTTTTCGACTACGAAAAACAAAATGCAATACTCCGCAGTGACCACTGGATGTCGGACCTATGCACAGCATGTGAATCTAAGCAGATACAACCATCAGAAATGCTTTTACGGTAAGTAATGCATTGTCATTTTTGTACTTGCCTGTGTAACTGGAATTCTTGGTGGTGTTCTGTGTGGACTCAGTGTAGCATTAGACCGCTCGCCCATCCCTCCCGAGTCTACGCCTTGCCGCTCTGCTGCCTACCTTGATTGGGGTTGGCTAGACGTCCGTGTCTCCCTGGTCACCATAGTAGGGGGGCCTCCCAAAGCTCACCCACAGGGTTGCTTTTGGAAATGCATCCCGGCATGTACAAAGAACCGGGAAGAAGTATTGGATGTCCAGCATAGCTTTCAGTCCTGTCTAACTCACCAGGCAGAGCCAAACTATACCCCCAGCCGTTGCCTAAACCTGCAAACTGCAACGCTTTGTGATTCCACAGCAGGAACGTGAGCTCATGGAGCCAAGTCCGATGCACGAAGCTACAACATGTGAACCTCGAGATTGAGAGATACTGAGAATTGCTAAATCCGTGGGAAGAGACTTGGTGTGCAGAATATGAAACGCCAGACACTTTCTTTGCGCTTTCGAGGGTTATGAACTTGGAGACTTTGTGGGAACCCTGGGGAGGGGGTGGAGGGCGCCAAAAGACTTATGAAACTGCATTTGGAGACTGTTGTGTTCACTTACATTGTACCCAATGATTGGCCCGCTTTTCTCTTGTGGTCCATAGGAGAAGTCCTGCTGCGTCCTGAGACAATTGGGGAAACCTCACATCACTATCCAAAGTGAGGCAAGAGCCACAAACACTTACATGAGCTTTTCTCTGTTCACTGTCACAGTACAGCCTTCCATACCAAGGTCTGTGGTGGGCCAGTGGTGGCAGCCCGAAGCATGCCTCAGACAGAGGTGCTTAAGGCCCTTGGCACCCCAGGCTGAAATCCTCTGTAGTAATTAATATTCATTTTTGAATTATTTTATTTTTATTGGGAAATGGCTTTGTGCGTTTCGCAACTGCCAACTGAAACCAATAATGGTGTAAGGAAGGCATGGTATCAAAGTAAGACACAAGTGATCACAGTTCAATGGTGTGTATTAAACTTTAAAAGTGGGTGAGATAAACGCCTAATCTAAATCTAAGATGGGAGCAAGCTACGACCATCTAATAATACTGTCCAAGTGGAGGCTAGTCAAATAAAAAGGGCCTATACTAAAGGAAACTATTGCTAATCCTTACCGCTATGCTACAAAATAGTGTGGGATAATGTTAACAAGAAATTAAAATGATAAAGAAAGAAGTGTTCACAAAATAAGTCAGGATGTTAAGGCTAGGGCCTCCCTTCCCCACGTTTTTAGCACGGGACAAGGCGGGACTCTTGAGCACAGCACACTCCTGGGCTTCTCTGACACAAGGTTAACAGTTCCTTTTCCTCGATATCAGGGCCTTCTGTGCCAAGTCTTTTTCATGCAAAGTCATTTGCTTCAGATGGCCCGATATGCTATTAACAACACAACAGAAATTCCATCTGGTAATCTTCACGTGGGCGATTACTCTTCACCGTTGGATCCCCCTCTTCCGGGCTCCAGTCCTTCTCTCAAAGGTTGTTGTCCCTCAGTCAGGATCAGACCAACCACATTCTAGACCCCTAAGGTTCTTCTCTTACCCAATTCCGGGTCTCGGGGCCCCCATAAGGCTTCACAGTTTTATCACCACAATGTTTTCGGATGAGTTACTGTTTACCCTAATTGGCAGTCATACCTCAGACGTGTTCACACTTTCCCCATTTACACAGTTCACTTTGTTTCACTTTCTCTTGGTGTCCCTCAGTCGGGTTCACATTTGCCTCCACAATGTGCCAAAGACTTTCGACTGTACAAGGGGTTTGGCTTGACCCTCGTGTGACCACTTTGACACCTCACGCTGGCCTCCCCTAAGGCCTCTTGGTACTAGTAGTTTCTACAACAACTGAAGACTTTCCGCTGTGCACGGGATTCTACATAACCCGCTGCAGGACAACTTTGATTTCTAAGTTCAACACGTTCTCCTGGTTCAGGAACGGGGCATCAGTCAAGAGTCCTTCGATTGAGCACCCACATGGCGCCGAACCACTGTAACTGATACCTATTTTGATTACAAAAGATCTTTCTGCTTTAGTCTTCTTTCTTTATACCATGTTGCTCTTCACAAACCTGATCCCAACACAGTCCGATCTATTATCAGCTCTTTCCGACTCGCCGGCTTTGCCAAACTCTGTCGGTGTCTCCTGCCTCTGGAGTCAAGAACGGTACCACGATGGCAACCGCTTCTCTCCGCCCTGGCTATCGGTGCAGGAGGGTCCCGTGTGCCGCTGACATCCTTTGCACCATTCGCCAGCTGCAATTCCCGGTTTTACGTTTCCCTTCCCGGAGGCTGGGTTGAAAAGGGCAAGGGCAATTCCCTCTTCGCCGTCCTTTCAGGTCTCGCCGCCTTTCTCCTCCGTTTGAAATGCCGTCCTGGAATAGCTGCTTCCTCATGCGTTTGGACTTGCTCAGTGTGTGCTTGTGTGCTCCGCCTTTTAATCCTATGGGGAGGACAAAGGGAAGTCATGTGTACGTGATCAAGGTTGATTGCCTGATCTCGCCTGGCCTCAAAACTGGGACAACCTGACAGGCTTTCATAGGGAATAATATCCCTCGTATTCCCATGGGGATTCTTTCTACCTCCTAGTTCATCGACCCTCGTCCTAGGGGGAGTTGGTAAACTTGGAAGAGTGAGAATTGTAGGGTTTGTGAAATGAATCAGAAAAATCCGTAAAATAATAGTTTGGAGGTCTGGCGAGGGAATGACCAGCATTATCGTCATGAAATGAATAGGGGAAATTGTGCGAACTGTACTGTTTTGTCAAAGCAGACTGGGAGTTAGGGAAATAATAATCAGAGGGACGGGGAGAAGAATGACTGGGAGTACTCGGGTAGGTAACTGGAAAATGGGGATTCTGGGAGATTTAGTTTCCCCCTGCAATAGGATTTGGGTTCCTAGTAGGTTTACCAGATGCAGAGGGGTTGTTGGTTTCTGGTAAGGGAGGTTGATTTGGAACAGCCTATAAAAGCCTCAGGGATTTTGTCGTCCTCACCCTCTTCCCCGGTGTAACACCACGTCTCACCTGGGGCATTCCCTGGGCGTAACCCCAGGCTCCCCTAACCAGGTGATCCTCTCTCGCTTGTCCACCCCCAGGGTTGGATCTGAGAGTGCCAGTCCTTCCCTGGCCACCTGCATAAGGGATTCTCTGGGTCTAATCTGGAGAACACCCTCAGGTTTCTCACAGTGGCCACACGGGGCATTGTCACTTTTCTCTTCGCATGGGGGTCGTGGAGTGGGTAGAATGAGACGCAGCATTGGCAGGTAGGTGTAGGGTACAGGGATGGAGTGGGCAGGTAGTGGTGTATTGCTTGGTGGTCGGTGGAACTGCGGGCCAATTCGTGGGAGGAGGTAAGGAACGCAGGCTTACATCGGCAGTGCAAGCATGCGCCCCTAGCCACCAGATAGGCTGGTGCCACTCCTTAAACTGCATCAGAAAAGTGGCTTGGCAGTTGGTTAATCCTACCCTGCATCGTGGCAGGCCTGTGAGCGATGGGGCTTTGTACTGCCATATAGGAAGGAAGATTAAAAGGGGGAAGTCAACTTCTGCAGAGTTTAGGATAGTCTGAGGGTCCCACCCTGGACCTCCTCTGTGCTTGGTATATCGGTGGGGGTGAGGACAGTCCGCCCCCATGGCCACTCCATCCACCTCCACCAAGCACAGGAAGGGGACTTCATCACAGAGCATTACTCCTGCAGTGGGCCCTCACTGTCATTTCTCTAGCCTCCAGGGGCCATGGCCCCATGGATGCTTTTGTATGTCAGTCACTTGGGCTTCTACACATACCTTTTGCAAAGATTACACTTTGAGCATTGGTTTAAGAGTGCGTTCAACAGTGCGTTCAAACCATGACTGCACATTTTAGTTATGCCTGTAGCATACTAAATGGTTCCCTAATTTGCTGATGCGTTTAAGGACATGCATTGAGTCTGCGAGGAGGAGGGTTTTAGCAGGAAGTCTGTCAAGACACATGTGCCAACCATGCTCTCTCCCCTTATATTGTGGTAGGAACGGAGAAGGATAGACACTGGCGCATCAGTGCAAGGGCAGTCTGTTGGTGGCTTTGGGTGTAGGCTCCAGATTGTCATCTTTTGGGGTGAGTGGAGGGAAGCACACCTTCCCAGTTTCTCTAACCTGCCTTTAGTGAACATCCAAAGAATGACTCAAGATACAAAGCCCAGAAGCAGACGTGCTCCTTCCCCTCTATAGAAGGATTGGGCATAAAATGCTGCTGTCCCATGAAGTCCTCACTGCCTCTTCTTGGTCTCTTTTTGCAGATTCTGGCCGGAATCTACCCAATTGCGCAGATCCAGGAGCCTTACACCTCAGTAGGCTACCTGTCCGTCAGGATCCCGGTGCCAGCGCTCCTCAAGCTGAAGCATCCATATATGAATGGCGGCGCCTCCGAGGACCAGAAGCCGGTGCAGTGGTGTGCCTGGGACATCTGTGAAGGTAACCACCCTGAGACTGTCGTGGGTTGTAGTGGGGGGGGTTGATTGGGTGTGTGCCCTGCCACCGCACACATAGTGTTCGCTGGAAGCCCTACTTTTAACCCTCTGACTTTCTTCACCCTCTTTTTCTGCCTTTGCTCAATCTGAGCCCCGTACTCTTCCTCTTACTGTCGCTTCTTCTCTGCTATCCTTCTCCTTTCCTGCTCTTCCTCTGCATTGGGGTCAGCCCTGTTTCAAGCCTTCCACTCTTATGGCCCTGTCCCCTTCAGCTTCACCACTGCTTCTCATTCTTCAGCCCCCTTGTCTCACTGTCATCCTGTGCCGCTCTGTTCTCTTGCTTCGCCATTCTGATTCCCAGTAAACTTTGCCTCATCCTGCTCCATTGCATTCAGCCTGCCACACTTTTCACAAGGCTGCAGGTTACCTGGCCGCTGCAGCACCTCTGGAATCGCATCTAAGGGCATGCCCTCACTGGCCAATGTATGTCGCAGTTGCAGAAACTCTTCGGAATCCCTTGGACCTGTTTAGGAAATTGCAGTACCTATCCCCATTTATATCCCCCACCCCCTGCTTTTCATTGTTGGGCACCATGTGTTTGTTAGAAGCAGAATACAACAATACTACTTCCTGCAAACCTCTGAAAGTGCCTTGGGTGTTGTGACTCCCACAGGCATGCCGCAGTGACTAATGGGGATTGCAGGCGGGAAGCAGTGACTCGTAGCGGATCAGAGGCAGGCCACAGTGACTCGTATGAGATTGGAGGAGGCTCTCAATGACTAGTGGGGCTTGGAGGCGGATGGCAGGGACTCGTGGGGCTCGGAGGCGGCTGGCAGGGACTCGTGGGGCTCGGAGGCGGCTGGCAGGGACTCGTGGGGCTCGGAGGCGGCTGGCAGGGACTCGTGGGGCTTGGAGGCGGCTGGCAGGGACTCGTGGGGCTTGGAGGCGGCTGGCAGGGACTCGTGGGGCTTGGAGGCGGCTGGCAGGGACTCGTGGGGCTTGGAGGCGGCTGGCAGGGACTCGTGGGGCTTGGAGGCGGCTGGCAGGGACTCGTGGGGCTCGGAGGCGGCTGGCAGGGACTCGTGGGGCTCGGAGGCGGCTGGCAGGGACTCGTGGGGCTCAGAGGCAGCTGGCAGGGACTCGTGGGGCTCGGAGGCGGCTGGCAGCAGTGACTCGTAGGGGATCGGAGGCAGGCCGCATTGACTCGTCGGGGATCGGAGGCAGGCCGCATTGACTCGTAGGGGATTGCAGGTGGCTGGCGTGGGGATCAGTGGCATGCTGTAGGCCACTTAACACCTCCTCTAGTGCCACCCTGTGCCTGGGCTCTGTATCCTCTTACAGGTAGGCCACAGTGACTTGTGGTGCTTGGAGGCGGTCTGCATTGACTTGTAACGGTCTGAGGTGGGCGGTGGTGAGTCGTGGGGCTCGGAGGTGGGCGGTGGTGACTCGTGGGGCTCGGAGGTGGGCGGTGGTGACTCGTGGGGCTCGGAGGTGGGCGGTGGTGACTCGTGGGGCTCGGAGGTGGGCGGTGGTGACTCGTGGGGCTCGGAGGTGGGCGGTGGTGACTCGTGGGGCTCGGAGGTGGGCGGTGGTGACTCGTGGGGCTCGGAGGTGGGCGGTGGTGACTCGTGGGGCTCGGAGGTGGGCGGTGGTGACTCGTGGGGCTCGGAGGTGGGCGGTGGTGACTCGTGGGGCTCGGAGGTGGGCGGTGGTGACTCGTGGGGCTCGGAGGTGGGCGGTGGTGACTCGTGGGGCTCGGAGGTGGGCGGTGGTGACTCGTGGGGCTCGGAGGTGGGCGGTGGTGACTCGTGGGGCTCGGAGGTGGGCGGTGGTGACTCGTGGGGCTCGGAGGTGGGCGGTGGTGACTCGTGGGGCTCGGAGGTGGGCGGTGGTGACTCGTGGGGCTCGGAGGTGGGCGGTGGTGACTCGTGGGGCTCGGAGGTGGGCGGTGGTGACTCGTGGGGCTCGGAGGTGGGCGGTGGTGACTCGTGGGGCTCGGAGGTGGGCGGTGGTGACTCGTGGGGCTCGGAGGTGGGCGGTGGTGACTCGTGGGGCTCGGAGGTGGGCGGTGGTGACTCGTGGGGCTCGGAGGTGGGCGGTGGTGACTCGTGGGGCTCGGAGGTGGGCGGTGGTGACTCGTGGGGCTCGGAGGTGGGCGGTGGTGACTCGTGGGGCTCGGAGGTGGGGGCGGTGGTGACTCGTGGGGCTCGGAGGCGGGGGCGGTGGTGACTCGTGGGGCTCGGAGGCGGGCGGTGGGGCTCGGAGGCGGGCGGTGGTGACTCGTGGGGCTCGGAGGCGGGCGGTGGTGACTCGTGGGGCTCGGAGGCGGGCGGTGGTGACTCGTGGGGCTCGGAGGCGGGCGGTGGTGACTCGTGGGGCTCGGAGGCGGGCGGTGGTGACTCGTGGGGCTCGGAGGTGGGCGGTGGTGACTCGTGGGGCTCGGAGGTGGGCGGTGGTGACTCGTGGGGCTCGGAGGTGGGCGGTGGTGACTCGTGGGGCTCGGAGGTGGGCGGTGGTGACTCGTGGGGCTCGGAGGTGGGCGGTGGTGACTCGTGGGGCTCGGAGGTGGGCGGTGGTGACTCGTGGGGCTCGGAGGTGGGCGGTGGTGACTCGTGGGGCTCGGAGGTGGGCGGTGGTGACTCGTGGGGCTCGGAGGTGGGCGGTGGTGACTCGTGGGGCTCGGAGGTGGGCGGTGGTGACTCGTGGGGCTCGGAGGTGGGGGCGGTGGTGACTCGTGGGGCTCGGAGGCGGGGGCGGTGGTGACTCGTGGGGCTCGGAGGCGGGCGGTGGGGCTCGGAGGCGGGCGGTGGTGACTCGTGGGGCTCGGAGGCGGGCGGTGGTGACTCGTGGGGCTCGGAGGCGGGCGGTGGTGACTCGTGGGGCTCGGAGGCGGGCGGTGGTGACTCGTGGGGCTCGGAGGCGGGCGGTGGTGACTCGTGGGGCTCGGAGGCGGGCGGTGGTGACTCGTGGGGCTCGGAGGCGGGCGGTGGTGACTCGTGGGGCTCGGAGGCGGCTGGCAGGGACTCGTGGGGCTCGGAGGCGGCTGGCAGGGACTCGTGGGGCTCGGAGGCGGCTGGCAGGGACTCGTGGGGCTCGGAGGCGGCTGGCAGGGACTCGTGGGGCTCGGAGGCATCTGGCAGTGACTAGTGGGGCTCAGAGGCGGCTGTTGGTGACTCGTAGCGGATCGGAGGCGGCTGTTGGTGACTCGTAGCGGATCGGAGGCGGCTGTTGGTGACTCGTAGCGGATCGGAGGCGGCTGTTGGTGACTCGTAGCGGATCGGAGGCGACTGGCGGTGACTCAAGGGGATCAGAGGCGACTGGCGGTGACTCAAGGGGATCAGAGGCGACTGGCGGTGACTCAAGGGGATCAGAGGCGACTGGCGGTGACTCAAGGGGATCAGAGGCGACTGGCGGTGACTCAAGGGGATCAGAGGCGACTGGCGGTGACTCGTGGGGATCAGAGGCATGCTGTAGGCCATTTAACACCTCCTCTAGTGCCACCCTGTGCCTGGGCTCTGTCTCCTCTCTCACAGGTAGGCCACAGTGACTTGTGATGCTTGGATGCGGTCTGCATTGACTCGTAACGGACTGAGGCGGGCAGTGGTGACTTGTGGGGCTCTGAGGCGGGCAGTGGTGACTTGTGGGGCTCTGAGGCGGGCAGTGGTGACTTGTGGGGCTCTGAGGCGGGCAGTGGTGGCTTGTGGGGCTCTGAGGCGGGCAGTAGTGACTCGTGGGGCTCGGAGGCAGCTGTCAGGGACTCGTGGGGCTCGGAGGCGGCGGGCGGGGACTCGTGGGGCTCGGAGGCGGCGGGCGGGGACTCGTGGGGCTCGGAGGCGGCGGGCGGCATGGACTCGTGGGGCTCGGAGGCGGCGGGCGGCATGGACTCGTGGGGCTCGGAGGCGGCGGGCGGCATGGACTCGTGGGGCTCGAAGGTGGGCGGCATGGTCTCGTGGGTCTCGGAGGTGGGCGGCGGGGACTCGTGGGGCTCGGTGGCAGGCGACCAGGATTTGGGCGGGCTGCAGTGACTTGTGGGGCTCGGTGGCGGGGGCTCGTGGGGCTCGGTGGCAGGCGACCGGGATTGTGGGCGGGCTGCAGTGACTTGTGGGGCTCGGTGGCGGGGGCTCGTGGGGCTCGGTGGCGGGGGCTCCTGGGGCTCAGAGGCGGGCGACAGGGCTTGTGGGCGGGCTGCAGTGACTCGTGGGGTTCGCAGGCGGGCCGCAGGGACTCGTGGGGCTCAGAGGCATGCTGTAGGCTACTCGGCACTTCTTGCATGCCCACCCTGTATTTTGGCACTAGGTCTCTTCTTTGCACACACTGCAGCAACTCCTGGCACTCCTAGGCAAACTATCAACTTCTCGTGGTTTGATGCAATGACGTATTTTGCACAGTTTGAAATTAATAATCAGGAACTGCACTCTCTCTTCTGCCTTAGCCCACAGTTTGTCCGTAACCAGTGCCCCATTTTCAGTTCCTTTTTTTCTGCGCTTTGGCATTGCTTTGCTTATGTATTCTGTGTTCTTTTGCAGCCTGGGCTGAGAAGAGAGGCTACAAGACAGCGAAGGCGGCAAGGAATGATGTATACCGAGCAGCTAACAGCATCCTGCGTTTGGCAGTGGACGGGCGGCTCTGTCTCTGCATGCGGCCTCCGGGGTATACCGCAGAGAAAGGTGAGGGTCAGTGCCTGCTCTCACGGGACACGTGGCCGACCAGTAATTCCTGTACCTTTGCTCTGCCATCAGATCTGGGATATAGTTTATGGGTGGGTCGAGAGGAATTGTGGGGGTCTCACCCTGCATTTATTTGTGGTAAAACAGCTCAGTGAAATGGGATTCGGGGAAATGACGTGAGCCCATCCCAGCCATGGCACTTGAACAGACCTGCATCACTCACCTTTTAGTGCTCTGAAAGAAATCTTCTCCCTGAACATTCACCAAAGCAAAAAACAACCCCAGTCCATGAACAAAATCACGCCAATAAATCCTGCACCATTGCAAATTAGAACAATTGCTACCAACCACAAACGAGGCAAGACTTTGGCATCCAGAACACTTTCCTTTACATTGACAGAAGAGGCAGCCAATTGGATCTGAATTGTTGATTGTCAATTAAAAATACATTCTTGCGCATCGCTACGATACTTGGGCGTACGTCTTTCAAAGCTCCATAATGAGACCCTTGCCTGTGTTGACCCTGTGACCGTCGGGTTACAAGCCACGCCCTGAGGCCAACTCCTAAATACACAGTGGTAGATAACCAGTTTACTTTAGTTAATCCTTCTTCTAATGCATTATCTGAAGCTTCGGTAGAGTGGGTGCAGGAAATTCCAACGAGGGGAGACCCTCATGCCTGCACCGGAAGAATGTTCTTAGTGCGTTTTGAAAGTGATGTGCCCTTGCCCTTGTGATTAACCCCTTCAGTTTGTTCAAAGGGAAGGGGGTGAGGGGTTTAGTAGTGCTCTTACTGTGTCCTTAAACATATATAATTTTTTTTCCATCAGAGAACTGGGAGAATCACCCTGAGACGGTAGACATGGCGGCCCTGCAGATGTCGCGGCGCCGAGACAGCTCAGGGGAGTCTGAGGAAGAGGAGGAGGAGGAAGAGATCTCCAGCTCTGGGGAGGAGGAGGATGAGGAGAAGGACCGTGATGCAGATGAGGAAGAGGAGGCAGAAGAGGATGGGCCCATCAGAGAGGTCTCGGAAGGTGGTCCTTCCAAAAAGGTCACAGAGGGCGGCCCTTCCAAGAAGCCCATGAAGGGGAAGCTTTCCCAAAGGAACTTGTTTGAGCTGCTGGGGGAGGATGAGTGCTAGTTCTTGCCCCCCTGCCCTGCAAGGGAGAGCGGGGGGCCTTTGTGGTGGACTTGAGGGACCATGGGGCAAGAGCTGGCGCTGCCCTTACAGCCTGAAGGTTTGATGCATTGCATGGGCATCGGGAAGGAACTGCGGAGCGCTGGCATCAACACACCCATTCCATGTCAATCTAAACTGTATGTGCTGTATAGGAATAAAGACTGCTTTATTTACCCTGTGTCCACTCTTCCGGTGGTTATCTACGGGGGTTTCTAGTGAACTGAACTCCACTGGACTGGGATGACAGGCCCTTTCAGCTCCTACCGCCCAAGAAATGGTTATGGTTCTGCAGCTGCCTCTTCTGCCCATCATGGAATGTGTCCACATAACCTACTTAGCTCAGGAGGCTTGTTTCCGAGCCATCCAAGTCGTTGATTCGCCACATTGAATCACTCTCCTCCTCCCAACCTGAACAAAATGTCTCCACCTCTGCTGTTAGACCGTCACCAGAGCCCTCTTTTAGTGTGCCTATCCGGTTTATAGTCATAATGTAGAAAAAAAAGTCGACTTACAAAAATGTCGAAAAAAAAAATGTAGAAAACAATAATGTCGAAAACCTATATTTCTGATGTTTGTTAATCTGCTTAGAATCACATGCTGTGCATAGGTCCGACATCCAGTGGTCACTGCAGAGTATTGCATTTTGTTTTTCGTAGTCGAAAAGGGGACGTCGACAAGGCGTGTCTGTAACACTATCCCTATAGTGACGTGTGTTGTACCCACAATCCCTCACGCGTCGAGGTCCCTCAGATTGTTTTTTTCCGCCCAGCTACTGGTCGCCTTTACGCGGAGCTCCTCGAGAGACATTGCAGATTTCATCTCCTCGACCTTTGGTCGTTTTTTTCTATATTAATATAGACATATCGATCCCCCCCTCGACGCTGTTGTGAAGCTGTCTCCGCCGAGCAAGATCTTCGACGGAGGGGGTGAGCGGAGGCGATCCTTCGGCGTTGCCGAACACGTGGCCTGGCCTCGCAGGCCAAATACAGTAGGGAGAGTGGGGGTCGTGGGACATCTCTAGTTCTTTTCTGAGAATGCCTTTCCTTTTCCCCTTCCTTTCCTTTGGGGTGGTTATCACGATTTATTGCCTCGGCTATGGAGAGGACACCCTTTAGGTTTTGCCCGCTTTGCAAGGGCAAGTTTACTTGGAAGGACAAGCATTCACGGTGTAACCGCTGCTTGCCCCTCGATCACAAAGAGGAAGGTTGCACGGCTTGTCGGCTTCTTAAGCCGAAAACTCTAAAAGACCGTAGGGTTAAGAGGTGGGCGGCCTACGCTATGTCGAAGGCCGACGCTCCACCCACCGTCGCTACCTCTGACAGTGACGAGGAACGTGATACCACGACCTCCGCTACGGAAGTCGAAAACCCCCCTAGAGAGCGCACACGCGCTTCGTCATCTGTCCCCGGCCCCGACGGGCTCGGCTCACGCCCTGCTTATGGGGATGAACACCCCGGCGACATGGACGCACACAAGACCACACATAAGCACACAACCCATGGCTCTTCTTCGTCGAAGGCGAAGAGAGCATCAGCGCCCAAGGAGACGCAGGTTTCACCGGCGGCCTTCTCGGACCGTTCGGGTTCGAAGCCCCTCTCGCAACCGCAGCCGCGACCAGCGACTGGGCTTTCGGCAAATAAGGGCGCCGCCCCCAAATCATCGGCCGGAGCGCATCAGCAGAAAGCGCATGCCGCCGTAGAGCGATCGACACCCATAACATCGAAACCACAGCCCTCCGCTGACAAACGAGTCGCTGAGAGCTTGGCAAGGATCGTGGTAGCCGACGCCCACAAGCGTACGCCGAAAGACTCGTCGAGCGCTACGCAAATGTCGAAAGACACGCCGAAAAGACAGGGACGATCTCCTTCAGTCGAAGGGATTCCCAACACACCTGAAGGCTTTTCGGAGGGCGACGGGACACTTTCCTCGACGTTGTGGGAGAGGTCGAGCCGTTTTCAGCTACAAGACACCAATTTTCCCCCGCTAGACCGCTCGGGAGTACCCCATGAAACCATGGAAAGGCTCCATCTCTGCATGGAAAGAATGGAGAGGTTTATGAATACCCAGAACCCTCCCACTCCCAAGAGAATAAGAGAAGGGCCTCAGGAGGACCCCAGGGGTAAAATTCCAAGACTAGTCAATCCCCACCAAGACACAGCCTCAGACTTCCATAGTGTGTATGACCTCACTGGGGAAGAACATTATTTTGAGGAAGAGGATGATTTTATAGACGAGGAAGAGGGACGGAACCAGGAGGAAGGTCTGGAAGACAGCCCAGACTTGGTAGGAGAAGGCTTCGGAGAAAATCCAGAAGGACCTTCTCACCCCTGGCAATCCCCATCAATATACTCCGACACTGATGTCCTGAACCTAAATCCTCCTGACAATTCATCTATTAGAAACACGTCTCCCATTGACGATCAGCCCACATTTAATGCCCTGTTGCGCAAAGCAGCAGCACACTTCGAACTGGACACTGGGGAGCTCTCCCCTGAATTAGACTTTGTGGAAAGAGTAATTAAGGAAAAACCCCCGGTCAGTCAGACCATTCCCCTCCTCGCTTCGGTGAAGAGAAGAATCATCCCTTCGCTGTCCACACCCGCACTAATCAGAGGGGTCAACCCTAGAATTGAAAAACTTTTCACTCCTTCACCCTCAGACCCGCTGTACATCAGGGGACATTCCATTCCGGATTCCCTGGTAGTAACCAACACAAGAAAGAGGGCAGGGGTACCACTTTCCACCAGTGAGGCACCACCTGACAAGGAGGGCAAGCGGTTATATGCCCTTGCAAAAAGAGTTACATCCTCGGCTGCCTTTTCGGAAAGAATTGCAAACAACAATTCTTTGCTCGCTAGCTATGCGGACGCGCAGTGGGCCAAACTGCGCAAAGATGCCGAAGAAACGCCGGAACCATTACGTACACGCCTGCTTACAACTATTGGCGAAGGAACCCAGGTCAACCAGAGTATTGTAAAGAGCTCTCTGGATGCGGCAGAAACTGCGGGACGTTCCCTAGTTCAGGAAATAATCCTAAAACGCCACGTATGGCTGCGCAACTCAGGGTTCAAACCGGAGACACAGGCGTCTTTAATAAATAAACCTGTTGAAGACTCAAACCTCTTCGGGAAAGCGGTGGATGAGGCTCTGGAGATGGCTAAAAAAGAGTTTGATACTATCAAAACTCTTGACCAAATCTCTAAGCCCTCTACCAGGCGCGGCTATGGCAACAAACGCTTTTTTCGTGGCCAACGCCAACAACAAAACCAGCAGCAACAGTACCCTGCCACCATTTTCCAGACCAATAGTGGCCAGTACAGCCAAAGAGGACAGCGCCGGGGCAAAGGAAGAGGGCGGGGGTCCACCCCCAGAGGCTCCCAAGCCCCTAACAACACCAAGTGACGCGAAGATTCGCGTCCCCTCCCATGCAACACCGGTCGGGGGCCGGATAACATCCTTTCTTCCAGCATGGGAGGGTATAACGTCAGACCGCTGGGTACTTTCCACCGTAGCCCACGGATACTGCATCGAATTCAACAGTTCCCCAACATACAAACCCTCGAGGGGACGACGCATGTCACCGGAACATCTTGCCATCCTTCTACAAGAAGTACAACAACTGCTGGAAAAAGGAGCCATAGAGGTCGTGCCTCTATCTCAGGTAACGGAAGGTATTTATTCAGTGTACTTCCTTGTACCCAAAAAGGATCTAACCATGCGCCCTGTATTAGATCTGCGCCCAGCGAACAAGTTCATCAAACCCCAAAAGTTTCGTATGGTGACCTTACAGGAAGTGATTCCACTGCTATCACAGGGAGATTACATGACAACATTGGACATGAAAGATGCATACTTTCATATTTTAATGTTGCCAGCGCACAGAAAATACCTCCGGTTCATTATAGAGGGCAAACACTACCAGTTCAGAGTGCTACCCTTCGGCATAGCATCAGCACCGAGGGTATTCACGAAGGTGCTGGCGGTGGCAGTGGCCCACCTGCGCAGGTTGTCCATCCCAGTTTACCCTTACCTCGACGACTGGCTCATAACAGGGGATTCTTACGAAACATGCTTCTCCAATACCCAAAAGACTGTAGACCTTCTGTTCCAGTTGGGCTTCTTCATCAACGAAAAGAAGTCCAGCCTAGACCCCAGCCAAATCAAACAATTCCTACGGGCTCTAATTCAAACAAAGGACGGCCTTGTCTTCCCCTCCAAAGAGAGGGTCCAAAACATGCTGTTTCAGATCCCTCAATATGTGACCGGTCGAGAGGTGACGGTACGCAAAGCAATGCGCTTGCTAGGCATGATGGCGTTGTGTATTTATTTGGTACCTCACGCGCGCCTGCGCATGCGCCCAATGCAAGAGTGGCTCAACAGCCAGTGGTGTCAGGCCAGCGGACTATGGGACGATCTAGTGGTGGTCTCGCAGGCCCTAGTTCTCTCGCTACGGTGGTGGACAAAGGAAAACCTGGAAAAAGGGAAACCCTTTGCCACACCCGCGGCGGAAGCCACTCTAACCACAGACGCATCCCTCACAGGATGGGGGGCTCACCTATCCCATCAGACTGCTCACGGAGAGTGGACTCCGAACGTAGCATCCAAACACATCAATCTTCTGGAGCTACTAGCGGTGTTCAAGGCGCTAAAAGCCTTCCAGGAACACCTACAAGGCAGGACAGTGATGGTCCTTACAGACAGCACCACAGCCATGTATTACATCAACAAGCAGGGGGGAACCCACTGTCCAAACTGGCCCAAAACATATGGAAGTGGGCTCTCAAACAGAATATGTTCCTTCTGTCACAACATGTACCAGGGGAACTCAATCTGCTGGCAGACAAACTCAGCAGGGATTTCCCCCTGCCCGAAGAGTACGAATGGCGACTGCACGAAGACATCGTCTTCGACGTCTTCACGCAATGGGGATTCCCAGAAATAGACCTGTTCGCAACCCTGGAGAACTCACAATGCCAAAGTTACGCCTCCAGGTACCCCCAGAACCAATCCAAGGGGAACGGTCTGTCGATTCAATGGTCAGGGAAATTTGTTTACGCTTTTCCCCCGACTCCCCTTCTCAACAAGGTGGTGCACAAGATGCACCAGGAACAAGTAACCATGATACTGGTGGCCCCAGTGTGGGCCCAACAGCCATGGTTCGCTCACTTGATGGAGATGTCTCTATCTCCCCCAGTGAAACTCCCCTGCCCGTACAACATGCTGTCACAAGACAGGGGCAGGACTCTGCATCCATGCCCCCAGAACATGAACTTAGCAGCCTGGCTCCTGAAATCATAGAATTTGGACATCTACAGCTCCCGCAGAGATGCATGGACATCCTCAGGGAAGCCAGAAAACCTAACACTCGCCACTGCTATTCTAGCAAATGGAAGAGATTTGTCATCTGGTGCAGAGGAAAGAGCATCAACCCAATTGACTGCTCTCCCACACATATTGTTCTATACCTGACCCATTTATTGGATTCAGGTCTAGTGTTCAATTCCATTAAAGTCCACCTAGCGGCACTTTCTGCATACACCACTTCCCAACTCAAAGTGTCGTGGTGGAAGATCCCTGTTATAAAAGCCTTCATGGAGGGAGTAAAGAGAATACACCCCCCGATAGATGACCCAGCTCCCGGATGGGACCTTAACGTGGTACTTACCAAACTCATGGGCTCACCATTTGAACCCATGCACAAAGCATCTCTTAAAGACCTCACTCTTAAGACTGCTTTTCTAATAGCTATCACCTCCATCAGGAGAGTAAGTGAACTACAGGCTCTTTCTGTTCTAGACCCCTTTGTTACAGTTCACAGAGATAAAGTGGTTCTACGCACTCACCCAAGGTTTGCTCCGAAATTCATCTCAAAATTCCACGTAAACCAGTCTATAGAACTACCAGCGTTCTTTCAAAATCCTTCCAACTTGGGAGAAAGGACTCTGCACACACTAGATGTCCGCAGAGCGGTCATGTTCTACATGGAAAGAACCAGACCACTGAGGAAGACTAATCAGTTCTTCGTCTCGGTGGCAGCAGGAAGAGAAGGGGATGCAGTTTCAAAGTCCACTATTTCTAGATGGATTGTTCAATGCATCACTCTCTGCTATACTCTTGCTAAGAGAGAACTGCCCTTTAGGCCAAGAGCACATTCTACTCGAGGCACGGGGGCGTCCATAGCATTCATTGCAAATGTTCCCCTTGAGTCCATCTGCAAAGCGGCTACCTGTAGTTCTGTGCACACCTTTACAAAACACTACTGTCTAGATGCACACTCTAGATCTGACTCCCAGGTGGGTCAGGCAGTATTAAGACATCTTTTCTCTACTGTTCCTTCTCATAACCCACCGCCAACTCCGGGTACTGCTCGCTAGTCTATGCACAGCATGTGATTCTAAGCAGATTAACAAACATCAGAAGACCATGCATTACTTACCGTAAAAGCATTTCTGATGGTTGTATCTGCTTAGATTCACATGCGCCCACCCTTCCTCCCTGCTTGGATGGAAGGAACATAGACATCCTTTTCTATATTTCTCTCTTTTCTGTACTCACTCACGTCTGGAAGGCTCCCTCAGGGCAGAAAAATACAAACGGAGGGACCTCGACGCGTGAGGGATTGTGGGTACAACACACGTCACTATAGGGATAGTGTTACAGACACGCCTTGTCGACGTCCCCTTTTCAACTACGAAAAACAAAATGCAATACTCTGCAGTGACCACTGGATGTCGGACCTATGCACAGCATGTGAATCTAAGCAGATACAACCATCAGAAATTCTTTTACGGTAAGTAATGCATTGTCATATATAATGAAAAGTCAATTTTTAGAAAAAAAAATGTCGAAAAAATATCAATTAGCACTATCAATAAATACATAAACAAGAAGAGTATCATTTACTAGGGGGGGTCCCCCGCACCACCCTCTCACCCCTCATACTCAACACATTTTAATTATATATATATTTATTTGTTTCGAAAAATTCGAAAAAATTCGACATTATTGGTTTTCGACATTGTTTTCAAATTTATTTTTTCGACATTTTGACTTTCGACATTATAGCATTCTACATTATGACTGACCACCTGCCTACCCTGGTGCCTGAGCCCTGCAGCCCTAGCAGTGAATTCATGGTCCCCGTGCCTACCCTGGTGCCTGAGCCCCTGGGCCCTGCAGCCCTAGCAGTGAATTAATGGTCCCCGTGCCTATCCTGGTGCCTGAGCCCTGCAGCCCTAGCAGTGAATTAATTGTCCCCGTGCCTACCCTGGTGCCTGAGCCCCTGGGCCCTGCAGCCCTAGCAGTGGAGTCATGTTTCCCTTTGCCTATCCTGGTGCCTGAGCCCTGCAGCCCTAGCAGTGGAGTCATGTTTCCCTTTGCCTATCCTGGTGCCTGAGCCCTGCAGCCCTAGCAGTGGAGTCATGTTTTCCTTTGCCTATCCTGCTGCCTGAACCCTGCAGCCCTAGCAGTAGAGTCATGTTTCCCTTTGCCTATCCTGGTGCCTGAGCCCTGCAGCCCTAGCAGTGGAGTCATGTTTCCCTTTGCCTATCCTGGTGCCTGAGCCCTGCAGCCCTAGCAGTGGAGTCATGTTTTCCTTTGCCTATCCTGCTGCCTGAACCCTGCAGCCCTAGCAGTGGAGTCATGTTTCCCTTTGCCTATCCTGGTGCCTGAGCCCTGCAGCCCTAGCAGTGGAGTCATGTTTCCCTTTGCTTATCCTGGTGTCCGAGCTCTGCAGCCCCAGCAGTGAATTAATGGTCCTGGTGCCTGAGCCCCTGGGCCCTGCAGCCCTAGCAGTGAATTAATGGTCCAGGTGCCTACCCTGGTGCCTGAGCCCCTGGGCCCTGCAGCCCTAGCAGTGAATTCATGTGTCCCTGTGATTGTGTAGGAACCCTGACCCTCAGGCCTAGTGATTGTGTAGGGAACTGTAATGAAAAGGGAATTTGCTCACCCAGGACCAGTCCTGATTGCAATAAAACACCCTATCACCCCCCCCCCCCCCATACAGGTCTGACTCTGCGCGACAGCCATGAACACGATGTTGGAGAGATGACACCTTCAGCATAAAACTTAGCATTTATTTGAAAGAAAGCACAATATAAAAGAACAGTAAATTTAGCAGCAATTTGGAAATAATAATATGCAAGTTAGAAAAATCACAAATACTCAGAACACAGCCTCACAGCCTCACGTTCCTTGTATCTATTAGCGCTGGAGGACCCTGGTCATCTTAAATGAACTGCCCCCATCCCCTGAGCCTCAGCCCTAGTGATTGTGTAGGGATCCCGGAGCCTCTACAGACCTAGTGATTGTGTAGGGAACCCTGAGCCTCAGTCCTAGTGATTGTGTAGGGATCCCGGAGCCTCTACAGACCTAGTGATTGTGTAGGGAACCCGGAGCCTCAGCCCTAGTGATTGTGTAGGGAACCCGGAGCCTCAGCCCTAGTGATTGTGTAGGGAACCCTGAGCCTCCACAGGCCTAGTGATTGTGTAGGGATCCCGGAGCCTCTACAGACCTAGTGATTGTGTAGGGAACCCGGAGCCTCAGCCCTAGTGATTGTGTAGGGATCCCGGAGCCTCCACAGACCTAGTGATTGTGTAGGGAACCCGGAGCCTCAGCCCTAGTGATTGTGTAGGGAACCCGGAGCCTCAGCCCTAGTGATTGTGTAGGGAACCCGGAGCATCAGCCCTAGTGATTGTGTAGGGAGCCCTGAGCCTCCACAGGCCTAGTGATTGTGTAGGGAGCCCTGAGCCTCCACAGGCCTAGTGATTGTGTAGGGATCCCGGAGCCTCTACAGACCTAGTGATTGTGTAGGGAACCCGGAGCCTCAGCCCTAGTGATTGTGTAGGGATCCCGGAGCCTCCACAGGCCTAGTGATTGTGTAGGGAGCCCTGAGCCTCCACAGGCCTAGTGATTGTGTAGGGAGCCCTAAGCCTCAGGCCTAGTGATTGTGCAGGGAACCCTAAGCCTGAGACCTAGTGATTGTATAGGGAACCCCGAGCCTCGGGTGTAATGTTTGTGTAGGGAACCCTGACCCTGAGGCCTGGTGATTGTGTTAGGAACCCTGAGCCTCCACAGGCCTAGTGATTGTACAGGGACTTTAAGGGGTTTGAAGGGTCCGAAATGAAAGCCGGACACAAAGTTGTCATGTTTTTGTTAAAGATTTTTATTAACATGAACTGGTTGGGAAAACGGCTCTCTGACTCTGCTGTAAGAGGAATGTCCCTGTCTGTGTCAGGATGTCGGAAATCAAAAACAGTCCTTGTGTCCAAACGTTCTATCCTGACCCTCTCACTATAAACAAAATAATAAAGTGAGAAGGGAAATGGATATCCTGGTGTTCGCAAAAAGTGTTCATAAATGAAATGTTGAATAGCTCCAACATAAAAGTACTCCAAGGTAAGAGATCCCTGGGTCCAGAAGGTGGCACCATTTGCCTGGATTCGTCAATGGGATGGCAGTGTCTCTTGGTCTAACAGTTCTGTGTGTCTTTTCTTGGCCCACAACAATCATGTTGGGTACAAAGCTGCTTAGTCTAATAATTCCTTCTTTGTTCAACAAACACATTTATCAAGAACAACAAGTCTTGGTTCCAGAGGCTTAGTCCCTTCCCCTGGATTCTTCTCCAGCATCAATGACTTGGTCTGACAGGTCTTTGCTCGCCAAACATGTTTCTTTCTCAGGACTGCCTATAGGCTGTACCACTGCCTGCTATACTGCTCTTAGTTTCACAATCTTTATTCAACAAACGCAGTCCTTTCTTTGGACTTTTTGTAGGTCTGCAATTTCCTGTAAAATGCGGCACTATTATACCAAAGACCAGAGGCCACGAGTTTAAAAGTCCAAATGTAAAAACATCGGACTTAGTGACAAGAGACTGACAATAAGGTGACGTATTTACATCTCACCCTCCAAGAGACCGACAATAAGGGGACGTATTTACATCTCACCCTCCAAGATTGGAGCAATTAATTCCCCAAACAATTAGTTGCCAACTCACAGTCCCCCGCCATGCAGAGATCAAGTGCTACATCAATTCTTCTGATACAAAACGGTTTAAAAAGCCTTATTTTTTTATTTTTTTTTTAAATTTGTTTTAATCAATAAGATTTTTACAAAAGAGGACATTTGGTTTTCAGTCTAACTGTGGCAGTATGAAGATAGAAGCCAAAAAGAAGACTGCAACAGGACGAGGGTAGGAGACTCAGCCGATGATGAATGGTAAATGGGAAAGACCCGGGAGCGTCGCGGGTCCTTTTGGGCACCATTAGACTGGCGTTGGCCTGCTAAGAAGTTCAGTGTTTATATAGTCCAACATTTTGTAGGTGGCCAGTTGCCACGAGGATCTATCACCGGCCATCAGTCTAGACGAACATACATCTTGGTCACTTAGTATGTGATCCGAAAAAGTTCTTGTCAGGTATACTGTTCTGATCCTGGCACTACTGGAGCATGTCAAAAGCAGGTGCCGGATTGTCTGTTACTTATGGTGCTTTGCAGAAGCGTCACTTGTTCGATGAAGAGAGCCCTCTGATTACCAAGATTTCATTTGTTCGAAGTAGGTTCAGTCGAGCTCTCATAATTAGGTCTCGGGCTTGTCTCGAAGGGAACTTTTTGATATATGGTTGTAACTCGTTGAATCTTCTAATGTTAGGCGGTAGGTGCTGTGTAAGTTTGTTCTTTGAGGCTGCCTCACTGGTTTGAATCCAGTCGATTTCTTTCAGTTTTTTTGGGATTTTTGTTGGGTTTTTGAAGAGTGTCTCTTCGTCACATTCTGTGGTCGCCAGTAGTGCCAGGTTTGCTTTTGTCCAGCGATTTAATATTTTGCTTTGGCCGTTGTCGCATTCATTCTTGATTAAGGTGAAGATGGAGACGTCTGACGCCATTCTGGACTTGCGATAGAGCATAAGCATGCTGGATTTCACTGCCCCCCCCAAGGGATAGGAGGCTAAGTTCTTTCCTTATTACGGTGATCAAGGTGGAGTTGGGCAGACCCAATGTCCCTCTCCAAAACAGTGCTTCCAAGCTCGGCCACAGAGTGATGGGTAGGTTCGGGAGTGCATCAGCACCGTGGGTCAAGGTGGGAATTACCTTTTTTTGTAGAAATCTAACACAGGAATAAGCGAAAAACGCCCACATTTCCTGTTAATAGCTTTGGCTTGAGCGGTCAGCTTTTTTGTTGTCGCTTTAAAATGAGCTTGCATTGCCAGGTCATTTCTGGAACAGTCAAGAATCACTCCAAGGTATTTGAATTCGGAGACTTTTTCGACCCGCTGCTTTCCCAGAAATAAAGCGGATTTTTCTAGCTTCTTTGATTTTGTGGACAAGATCATGAATTTGGTCTCTTTTTCATTAATCTCTAGTTTGTTGTCACTCATGTAGTCCGAAAGTTTCTGCATTTGACGGTGCAGACCCACAAGGGTGTGGTCCAGAAGAACCAGGTCGTCCGCATATAAGGTTCTGTTGACGTGAGTTTCCCAACTTCGGTGGGAAACAATGAACATCTTGAAACGTGGATTGCAAGTCTCCCAAGAAAGAGATGAATAGGGCCGGGGCAAGTGGACAACCCTGTTTCACCCCTCTGTCCGTAGGAATTGCTGGGGATAAGAGACCTTGTTGGTTGAGTCTCACTCGCATGGTAGTGCCATTGTACAGGGCTTTAATCGGTTCCAAAATCGGGGAGGGACATCCCCAGGCTTTGAGTTTTTGCCAGAGACGTGGACGCTCTACTTTGTCGAATGCCTGGGTTAGGTCGATGAAAGTAAGGTAGAGTCGAGGTCCACCCTCCAGCACCCTCCCTTTGAGCGCGCTCAGCAGCAGTATATTGGCTGCGGTGCCCAATCCTTTTTTGAAGCCTGTTTGGAGATAGTCGTGACAGCCTGCCGTTTTGACCCAGTTGTTAAATTCTCTCAACACGAGAGATCCAAACACTTTTCCAATACAATCGAGGAGGGCGATTGGCCTGTAGTTTTTTGGGTCTTCCTTATCGCCCTTCTTGTAAATTGGCACGACTATGGCCGTTTTCCAAGATGGTGGAATGGTATGCAAGTGGGCACATCTTTGGAAGATGTGACTGAGGAGAGGTGCCCACTCTTCCTTGCAGGACTTCAGGTAAACGTTCGTAATGCCATCTGGCCCTGGGGCTCGGGAATTTTTGAGTCTCAATTTGTTTTAAGATGTCCTCGATGTCATCCACTTTAACCCATGGGGCCGGTGCTTCTACCACTTTCTCGGTTTGCTCTTTTTCCAAATTTTGGAATAGGGAGCTGAAAAAGTTCACCCAGGTGGATTCGCCGATGTTTGAGATGAATGCAGGTTTCCCCTGAGCATTTGTTGAATTCGGGAGGCTCCAGAACTCACGGCTGTTATTGGTTATTGTTTTCAGGATTGCCTCCGAGTCCTGCTGGTATAAGGTCAGGCGGTAGTTTTTGAGCCAGTTTTTGTATTGTCGGCACCCCTCGACTGTCTCCGCTAGGGCTTCTTGGGTTCCTCTGACTTTCGCTTGCCGTTTGAGTCTTCTCATCTCCTTTCTTTTGGATGTCACAACCTTGTCGTATCTATGGTGCAAGCTGTTGTCGCAGACTCTGTTTTTGACCTTTACTTTGTATGTTGCCAGCAAGGGTAAGTAATCAATCTCCTCCCTTGTTCCCCGCTGTGTTTGGGCTTGGTATTTTGCTCCTAGCTCCTTTATGGATTTTGCCGATATTTTCAGTCTTGTTCGCTGGTTGTTCGGACTAAGGTGTGGCACGGCGTATTCCCTTTCCACCTGTGTTGTCGACCACACTGTCTCCAACAAGTTATGATCACTTGCTGGCGCGTTGATCACTTTGAAGGAACTTATCACGGACAGCAACGATGTAGACACAAATGTATAGTCTATAGTGGCGCTCGCTTCTCTCCTAGTCCATGTTGGCAGCCGTTTAGGGTCTACAAAGGCTGCGTCCAGATTATGAAGTTCGCAAGAGTTCATTAGTTTTAGCCACTCGGCTCCTCTCTTTGTACCTGGGGCATTCTTGGCCACTCTGCTGGTGAATTCGTCCGGTGAATGGCATGTGGCATTGATGTCTCCACAAATCAATAGGAAAGGAGTTGACTGGACCGCCAAAGCCTCGTCAATCGCTCTTTCCATTAGCTCCAGGTAAAATGTGTCGCTGATGCCTGCTGGGTTCCAGTAAGTATTTATAATTATCAGTGACTCTGATGGTTGGTTGGCTGGATGATCTTTGCACTTTGTCTGGACTACTTTAGTCATCAGGATTGATGGGCTGCTCACTAGCGTGGAGTCTAGTGAAAATCCGCAGCCTTGGCGGCATGCTGTCAGTATTCCTGAGGATGGCCGCCCGGTCTGACCTTTAGTTGCCGGGGCGAGGATGATTTCGTATCGCTCTAATGTCGGGGCCTCTGTAAGCCAGGTTTCCTGGAGGCAGAGAAAATCATAGTCTCTTAATGCAATGTTTCCTTGACGCATTAAATGGGAGTGTCCCCTGGTGTTCCATGAGCCTAGTCGAATGTTGGTTCTGTCAGCTTTCTTTGCGTTCGTTGAAGTTGGGCCAGGCTCATGCCGCTTGAATTGCTATTTCCTTGCTTCATTATGAAGTGCTTTTGATATCCACGACCCTGAGCCTGACGCAGGGTTGGTTCTAGCGTTGAACCTCTGGGCTTGAGTAGGGTCAACCCGGATCGTTTTTTTAAAAAGCCTTATTAGAAATCTTTTCCTAATATGAGAGTACTTGGGACAAAATAACATGCACTATACTTTCAATCTCATGTGGACAGAAAGGGCAAAATGCTGATGTACTCTTTTTCCAATAACCCGTGCATCCGTCCATTTTGGACCCATCACATAGCAATAGCTCATTCTCCTTTCCCCCTCAGAAATGTGTAGAATGAGTCTTGCTTTGTTTTTGGCATAAAAAGGCCGCAGATTTATTTTCCACAATATCATAAAAACCACACTGCACACATTAGTGGAAATAACTCGGAAGATAAGATGCGGCGACTGCTCCGTGTCCAAATCACCTGCTTCCCCCATCTTTCCGAAAGAGTCCAGCATAGGCCCAACTCTCCCAACACTTTGCGTCCGAGCCTCTCCTGCCCCTGCAGGTGTTCCTGGGTGGGGAGAGTGCCGTTTCCTTGGGGGAAGCTGAGCCCTTGTTCTCCCTCCCGCCCCCCAGACGCCCCTGCCGCTTAGGCTCCCAAGGGGCGCTGGTCTGAGAAGAGCGAAGACCCTTCCGGCTTTCTCCTGGCTCATCCGGAGTCTGTCTCTTGTGCTTGAAAGCCCAAACACCGCCACACCACAGGTGGGCTACCGCCCACCGTGGCTCCCCTCCTTACATTTCTAGGATTTTTGTGCATAGGTTCCAGTAAAACCGCTCCATCCCCATTGGTGACAAATGCACCCCATCCTTGAGAAAATACTCCGGGATTTTAAATTAATCAGGCCGTGCCTGATCTGCCCAAAGCCCCTGCAGAATCTTGCCATTGCACAATTTAGCTTTCGTCTGGAGCTCTCCACGGCTGCGTGATTATCCGCGCCCCTCCATTCTGGCCTTGGGATTATCTCTGACCATACGATTTCCGTTTCTCCGAGTTGACCTGCCAGCTCCTGTAATGAGAACATCATTTCCCGCGTTAGTGTCCCCTCCCAGACTTGTCAGGTCGTTCCCTCCCAGATGTATGAACAAGATGTCAGGTTTCTGCTGTTTCCCCAGCAATCTGCGCACCTGCCCCTGCAGCTGTGCCCATTTCATCCCTGGCACCCCGTGCCACCCAATTCGAAACTCGCCGGCCGTCAGTTCTTCCTGCTCCACCGTCCAGCTTGCCCCAGCCCTAGGCACAGATGAGTGTCCTATTACCTAGGTCGATCTCCTTTTCCTCCGGGCTAATGCTGGTGGGGAGAGAAGGTGGCATGTCAACTTTACATTTTTGCAGGCCTGATATACCTCTTAAAACACCCAGACCTCCATCTACCAATCTGCTTGATTGCTACTTCCCCCATGCCCCCGGCTGCGGCTGATGTGGTTGCCCCAATCCGAAATGAGTGTGTCCCGAACACTCCCTTTGTCTCCCCAATTTTCTCCAGAGCTAACTCCATAACCCTTCTGAATTGGAAGCGGCTCAGTGCTGACCCATCGTGGTGAATGAGCAGCGGAGCCTCCCCTCCCGAGGGAGGTCTCAGCCTGAGGAAGCTTGACACAGCTCTGACTGGACAGACCATGCTGCCTGTGATGGGTTGAAGAGTCACCATGCACCCTTTGCCTTCTTGATCAGTCTTTGATCTTTTTAACCACAAAGCCAGCTGTTCACCTGACCAATGCACATCTTGTAACTGTAGAAACCCCCTCCCTTTGGCCCCCTTGTTCTCTGGTACCAGTTCACTCACCCTGAATGCCCCAAAGAATGCCAGGGTGAAAGCTGCTTTGAACAGTGCTACTTCAAAACCCCCGTGGCACACTTCCTCCAAGCATGCTACTAGCTTTTGAAGCGTGACTATGTCTATGGGCCTTCTTTCGTCGCTCTTAGGTATTCCTTGCTTGGCCCAGCCCTTCATGGCCGTAACAATGTAGTGCTCCTTTGTAGGGTCACCTTTCCCTTCTAGTTTGTAATAATGAGCGATAGCGGCCAAGTGGTAGGCCATCCATGACCTGGTTTTCCCTTCATGCCAGCCCCAACCCACAAAGGCCCTCACAGGTAGCTCCTGCTGACGCCAATACCACCTGTTTGAAAGCCAAGTACCGCTCCCAGCATGCCTTATGCCTTGTATCTACTTGCCGTGCCTGGTGCTAGCGCCGTCTGGGGCAATCGGAGTTCCTTGATTCAATCATGTCCCACCACTGTGTTTCGAACGGGGACATCACCTTGTCTGCTCCCAGACAACTCCCTCGGAATTTTTCCCACTGCAAACGAGAGAGAGCATCAGCAGCCGTGTTTTGAACCCCAGGTATGTGTCTTGCTCTTACTTCGATATTGAGTTCTAGCATGCATCTGTTGAGCTTCCTTAGCAACCGCAAAACCTTTGTGTTGCTGGCAGAACCTTGATTTATGATCTTGACTACCGCTAGGTTGTCCGACCAGAGCATGACTTTGCTGTCCTTCAGCTGTTCCCCCCAGAGTTTAAAAGCTACCACAATGGGAAAGGGCTCCAACAGCGTGATATCCCTGGTGACCCCTTGCTGATGCCACGCCATGCCGCACCATTTGGTGTCCAAAATTGCCCCAAACCCCAGGGCCCCGGATGAATCTGAACAACCTGCACCTGTCCTTGGTGCTCCAGTCCCCTCTCCACATTAGTACCCCATTGAACTTGTCCAAGAATGTGTCCCACATGGCCAGGTCCTCCCGCACTTCCATCCCTAACCTGACATGCTGGCCTGCATGTTGCAACCCCACAGTTTTCAGCTCAACACTCCTTGCAAACACTTTACCCACTGGGATGACTTTTCCTGCGAAATTGAGGTTACCTGCAAGCGCTTGTAGCTCCCTCAAGGTTGCCTTATTCTTACCCCTTAAACCTTTGATGGTTTCCTTCAGTTTTCCTACCTTGTCCTGGGGGAGCCTGCAATCCCCCTTCACTGTGTCAATTTCAATCCCCAGGAAAGTCAGACCGGTCACTGGTCCTGCTGTTTTCTCCCCGGCTAGCGGGACCCCCATCACCTTCATCAACCTCTGAAATGTATCCATGAGGGCCTCGCACTCCTTGGACCCCTTTTTACTGATAAACAGAAAACCATCCAGGTAGTGTACTACCGCCCCCTCCTGACTTGTTTTACCGCAAACTCTAGAAAGATGCTAAAAACCTCAAAATATGCACAGGAGATGGCGCAACCCATCAGTAAACATTTAGCATAGTAGTACAGATCCTGCACCTTCAACACAAACAAATGTTGGCTTTCTTTGTGAATGGGCAACAACCGGAATGCAGACTCGATGTCTGCCTTCCCCATCAGGGCTCCCCTCCCGGCCGCCCTCACCACTTCCACTGCATCCTCAAAGGATGAATAATGCACTCTGCACAGTCCTTCGCTAATCCCATCGTTAACTGACTCCCCTTCGGGAAAGGGGAGGTGGTGAATCAGCCGGTACTGCCCCTCCTCTTTCTTAGGGACCAGCCCTAAAGGGGATACTGCCAGATTTGACATTGGTGGATTCTTGAATGGGCCTGCCACCCTGCCCAACTTGACCTCTTTGGCCACTTTCAATGCCACAACCCCCGGCATCCCTAGTGCTGACCGCAGGTTGAGCGCCTCTGTGCCCTTCTTTACCTTCGCACATGGGATTTTGAACCCCCACCTGAAACCCTCCCACAACAATCTAGCATCCCTACAGTTGTGATAAGTATTCAACCACGGAGTCATTGCTCGTAGTTTGACCGGGGTTGGCAGCCCAATTTTAATCACACTATTACACATCTGCTGTTGAGCTGAACTTGACATGTTGTTCTTAACCTCATTCCCTCTTGACCTTATCCTTTGCTTTGGGGCTGCCCCTATGTTTCCCTTTGCTGACTGAGGAGCTGCGGTCCCTGGACTCCCCCCCCCCCCCCCCGTGGGTGCTTGAAGCAGCATGTTTTGCCAAAGGGGCAACCCCCTTCTGAAATGACCCTCCAGCAGTCAGCTTGCTCCCCCTGGTAGCTGGCTCTGTTGTTCCAGGAGGAGTACCCATGAAAGGACGACCTTCCCCGCCTGGCGTACCCCCCCCCCCGCCCCTCCAGATCTGAGACTTCTCCCCTGGGGATTTCTCTCCCCCTTCTCCTGCCGGTACAAGTTTATCCAAAAAACCACCCACGTCCATTTCATCCCAAGACAAGGCTGGCCATACTTGCATTTTCAAACGGAAAACCCGATCATATTGCAACCATCCTTCACCCCCATGTTTCAAATATAGATCATGGATGTACTGTTCACACGCAATCATCGATAAAACATCCTGCGGGTACCTCTCTATCATTATCGACATGTACGCCTTGAAGGCCTTTAGCCAGTTATGTATGGATGCCTCGGTCTTGGGTTTCTCCCTGTCCCTCTTCTTCTCTTTCTCAGACAACTCCTTTATCCCATCTCCCAGAGGGTCCATCCCCACAAAATCTATGAATTCTTTCCTCCATACCCTCTCTTTGAGGGCCCCTGGTACGTGCCATGATAAGGAGTTCACTGCCACCCTGACTGGGCCAAACCCTGGCATTGCTCTCCCATAACGAGTCATCATAGGTCCCCACATCCCATCCTGCCCGACATTGGTATTGGGAACTGGGGCAAACCTGGTCCAGTAACCCCTTTCCCCCACCAAGAGGGTGCTTGTGCAGCCCCTGATGGTGCTACTCCCTCTTGGGTCGCTGGAATGGCCCCCTCATGGGGTTTGCATTGGCCACTGCAGTGGCCTGTTGTCCCTGGGAGAACTGTGCTGGGTCGACCCGGCCTACGGAGTTTACATTGGCCAATGTATTGGCCATTTGACCCTGGGCCAGCTGCGCCGCCCCTCCTGGAAATGCTGTTGAGCCATGCCCCCAGCCACTGGCTTACTTCTCCTGGCACCCCATTGCTGGTAGGTTTCCCCGCCTGGTAGCTCCCCCGAGCCCTGACCCCCTGGTCCCAGAGTCGCAACTCTCTCTGTTGCATTACTGCTGCCCCATTTCCCATTTGGTTAAAATCATTCACATTCCCACTCAGTACTTGCCCGTTACCCCCATTCCCCCATGCTTGCATACATTGCATTATCATACCTTTCACTGCCTCCAAGGACGCAGGCCCGTCTTCCCTCGCAGCCACCGGTCTGGTTGCAGGCGTGCTGGGTGAACCCTGGTTCCTTGGTGCCTCCGCAGGTGCCGGTACGGCTACAACCTCTTGTGTCCTTCCCTTATTCCTTGCCCCAGAATTCCTGGGTTTCTTGCCATTCGCAGCTTGTTCTTTGTTTGTCTTGGCCTTTTGCGTCATTGTTCTCTTCCTTTTTCCGGCAGGTTCCTCTTCTTCTTCCACCTGTTCTTCCTCCTCTTGCTCCTGATGTTCCTCATTGTCCGGGTACAGTAGTGGGGAGACCGGCCCCTGACTTTGTCCTGCCTGCTCCTCCCCAGGTTGAGGGATTAATGCCTCCATCCAGTTGGGCCCGTGTTTGGCCGCTGCCAACTTGGCCATCGCCATGAAGGCCTCCAAGTCCATTCTTGTGCCGCCGCTTGTTAGCAACCCCCTTTGTTCCTGCCGCTTCACGTGGCTTCCCCGGCTTCTGTTGCCAGAAGCTGTTGTATGATGCGAGGCCTGGGCTATGAGGGCCTTCCCCTGCCTTCAGGTGCCCACCCCGCATGAGGCGCGCTTTGCTCGCCCCGTGTCGGAGCCTTCCCCGCCCTTCCGCTACCTCCTCCGGGCCTTAGTTCTCCCGCTGTGCCCGCTCACTCCCACCTCTCGGAGCGCTTGGGCGGTGCGTCGGGCGGGGGACGAATGATCCGTCGGCCGTCTACCTCCGGCTTCTCCGGCCCCTTTGTTGCCTCCCCAGAGCGTTTCTGCAAAGTTTTTGTCCTGCTTTTTGAGGGAGCGCCAGTGCGGTGTGTGAGGCTGGGGGTGTTAGGGTCGTCAGCCGGCTCTCTCGGTTTGACCCCGTGAATTCTCACCAGCCTGCACCCCGTTGCCTGCTGCCCGCTCACCTGACGTACTCCTGAGCTCCGTGCCTCCGCGACGTCCGCACAGCTGTGCTACGCTTCCCTCTGCCGCCGCTGCACACCGCCGCAGAGATTCAGCTCCGATCCCTTTCCTGAAGTGGGTCCTGTAGCCGGCGTCTCCGCTGCTGTTCTCCGCTCCTCGTTGTCCGGTTCAACAGCTGCTGTCCCCGTTAGTCCTGCCTGTGCCTTCTTTGATCCGTGCTGCTGCCGCCACCTTCGGAGCCTCTCGCGCCAACTGTCCTCCTTTCCCCCACGGCTCCGACTTTCCTTCTGCGCACTTCTCCCCACAAACGAAGTCCGAAGTCCACCAAAACGAAGACCTCTTCCTGGTTGGCGGGCGGGTGTCCTACTGCCAAGGCTGGATGCTGCCTGCAGTGAGGAGCCCGCCCGTTAGAAAGGGGTAGCCCCTCCCCTTTCCATTGTTGCCCTTCGCGGGCTTTTCCTTACTTTCGCTGCGCTTTCTTGCCGGTGCCTCCCCTTCGCCCCGAGGAGGGGGGAGGACAGGAGGAGGACACCAACCGGGTTATCGGGGTGCCTCCTCCATTTTGTGTTGCTGTCATAGTCACTGGCATGATGCCTAACTTTAGCTAGGGGAAGAGTGCCAATGCACAGTTTCATATACAATGCTTTCATTGTGGGAGAGTTGGGCAGGAGTGGTCTGCTGTGGTCCCTGTGTGTCTGTGTGTGGTGTGTGGTGTGTGGTGTGTGGTGGAGGAGGAGAGCCCATTTCTATACTGACTGTCCAGAGTGGGATGCACCAAGTTTGTTAAATCCCTTACTAACAAGCAAAGTTCAGAGTGTGCGGCCGACACCCTCCCTCCCCGGGAAACCAAGATAAGTAGAGCAGAGCTGAGCATAACTAAACTCTTTGTGTGGCCCGAGTGAGGGAGAAGGACCCAGACCCTACAGGGAACCTGCAGTTTACTCATCCTGCCCCCACAAATAATACACAGCCACAGGGGAAACAGACCTGCAGTCCATATCGCTGTCGCAGCCAAACTCCTATGTGACCGGGAGGCTGTTTCTGGAAGCCACCACAAGCGCCTGACCCTTCTTGGCTCCCTCAAGCTTCTCCCATCACTGATCCGCCAGACGCCTGATATTGCCAGACTCTGCCTCTCCTATCACTGATCCGCCAGACGCCTGATATTGCCCGACGCTGCCTCTCCTATCACTGATCCGCCAGACGCCTGATATTGCCCGACGCTGCCTCTCCTATCACTGATCCGCCAGACGCCTGATATTGCCAGACGCTGCCTCTCCTATCACTGATCCGCCAGACGCCTGATATTGCCCGACGCTGCCTCTCCTATCACTGATCCGCCAGACGCCTGATATTGCCCGACGCTGCCTCTCCTATCACTGATCCGCCAGACGCCTGATATTGCCCGACGCTGCCTCTCCTATCACTGATCCGCCAGACGCCTGATATTGCCCGACGCTGCCTCTCCTATCACTGATCCGCCAGACGCCTGATATTGCCCGACGCTGCCTCTCCTATCATTGATCCGCCAGACACCTGATATTGCCCGACGCTGCCTCTCCTATCACTGATCCGCCAGACGCCTGATATTGCCAGACGCATCCGCCAGACGCCTGATATTGCCCGACGCTGCCTCTCCTATCACTGATCCGCCAGACGCCTGATATTGCCCGACGCTGCCTCAGTATATACTTTAGACTTGACTCTGCACAAGGATGCAGTGCGCGGCAGCACCTGGCACGCCGGTGGCTTTATACTTCTTGTATATTTCCTGGCCAGATATAAGTATTCGAGAACAAGCTGCCCAAAAATCTGTTAATCCTACAAACAGCTATTGTTCAGGGATGCCCACGTTCATCTGCTTCTTGGCATCTGGTTATTGAATTTTAAGGATTTGTAGGGTGGCCTGGGGGAGGGGGGAGAGACGGACTTTGGGTTTAGCTTTTCATTACACATAGTTTGTGCGAACAACCTATATACTACCCGCTCTGAAACCCAGAAGGGCATGACCTGCTGCACTGTAATCAGGAGCTCCCTAGTGCTCCCTTCACTGATGACAGCAAAGGGACTTCACCTTACATGCCTACACCCACCCTCCTGGGCTGTTCCTAAGTGGAGTTCAAAGAGCAGTTGATGCACTTTCTCCTCCTTCTTGGCGAACAACATTTTAAGTGTCTCTTTTTATCTTTCTTAAATGGTTTCATGCATATGTATTTTACGACTCGTCCACAAAGTTTTAGGAATTTTTTTATGAACTCACTGGCCAACTCTGTTGCAAGTTTTTATGAGTAACATTTTGTTAGTCCTTATTTATTTCCTTTCTGTTTATTTATCCTGAGTGTTTTTGTGTGTGTGTGGGGGAGTGCACATGAATGTAATTACATGGGAACGGGCCCACACATTTGAGTACCTCTATTTAGCATTTTAACACGCCCGCATTGTTTGGCAGGTATAGACTCCTCCCACTATGAGGTGGGCTCATATAACTGGCATATTTCTGTAAATATCCCTTATACATTGGTGCTGCCTACTAAAAATAGACTGACTTATGCTTGGGGAAAAAAGGAGGTACACTTTTTTGCACCTTTGCATAATTTGCACATCTGCATATTTTGCACGCTTTCATCATTTGCACACTTCCATTATTTGCACTCTTGCATTATTTGCACTCTTGCACTGTCTGCACTTTAGTGGATTTGGCTCACTCAGTGCTTCACCACGACCAAACTCAAAGCAAGAGACCTTCCCCAGCTGCAAACAAAACTAAAGAGTAAATCTATCCTGACAGGGCCTAAGTTGCTGGGAGCCCACATTTCCCATCAAAGCACTTTAAATGAATCCCTAAACCAAAGGGCAGGGAAAAACCGAGGAGCGGATCTTAAGCACAGAAAGGGCTATTGAAGTCGTATCCTCCCACACAAGGGAGCTGGAGGGTACATCACAACTGCCACCTTGCCCTAACACCAGCCAACTTAGCTCACACCGCGACCCAGCGGGGGTGACAACATCACACCGGCCGGATACGGCTGCGCTGGCCCTACTCTCCTCAATACAAAGTGTGTCAGAGGGGGGTATTGAGGGTGGAGACTCGCCCCAGCCATCTGTGGGACGGGGTGATGATTCTATGGACTCAGCATCCAGCGATTTCATAACCCCGGAAGAACTTCTGGATAAAACGTTAGCCCCCCGTCCTTCTCGGCATTGCATCATTGAAAGACTCTCTCAATGTCTCCCTGGCCATTTTGGATGGTTTAGTCGGGGGGATGAAGGAGGATGTCTGGTCGCTACCAATTGTGCAGTCACCATAGGGGATACAGCCCTGAACCCCAGCAATCGGAGCACATCTGACATCTCAGAATGAGGCCCGGAGGAATGGACATCCCGCACTCCCAACTATCCCTGTGTAAACCCACCGGAAAAGGATGGGAAGGAGCATGAGTGCCACGATAAGTGGCACAGGCCCAACGACAACTCCGCCCCCTAAACGTGCAACTCAACAGGGTGCCATGACACCGCAGCCGATCTTCTGCCCATAGTAGAAGGGGTGGCAGAAACTACGGTCTCCTTAATCAATAAAACATCCCAATGGATCAATACCCATTTACCCGGTATGAAGATCAACCCCAGGGCCCATACTGATGGCGAGAAGGGTCTCCTGGATAGGCAACCCCCCTAAACAGGGAGCGGGAGACTGTGTGACAGTCTCAGTAGTAGCTCTGGCTGTGCTGGACTACCTGCCCACCGCACTGAACCCTGCATGGCTGGACTACCTGCCCACCGCACTGAACCCTGCATGGCTGGACTACCTGCCCACCGCACTTAACCCTGCATGGCTGGACTATCTGCCCACCGCACTTAACCCTGCATGGCTGGACTATCTGCCCACCGCACTTAACCCTGCATGGCAGACTATGGAGAGTTCTGCTAATCCTAGCAGCTTCTTATCCACTGCACGCCGCTGGGTGGGAGGTGGTTAGGGGAAGGGGCAGGGCCAGTCCCCCACATAATGGGGGGCGCAGGAAGCAACAGGATGGGCAGTGGTGCAATTATCACCTCAAACTCCTTTAATGCCTTGGCGGGCTTTGAGGAATTGGACTGACTTCTGACTCCTGAGGCAGGGATTTTAAATCTCACAGGGTCGGAGGCAGGACTTTCAAGTCTGTCGGCATCTGGGGAGGCTAAGCCTCGCAGGACGACACAACCTGTGCACAGCCCAGACCATGTGGTCATCATTCTTAGCTGGAATATTGCAGGAGCAGCGGCAAAATGACGGAGAGGAGATATAGTCTCCTATATGGTGACATGCAATGTAGTATTTCTCCTGGACACCTGGGCCCCGGCTCCGGTCCCGGCTCCGGTGTGTCTGGACGGACATCTCATTTTCAAGCTCAGCGCGCAAGGCGCAAGACTAACAGGCCGCTGCTATGGGGGAATGGCAATCCTGATTAAATCCTCATTAAACTGCCATACTGAGGAAAGGGAACGGACTGTCTCCACCCTTCGATACGTTGTAGTGACACCTGAGCGGGGCTACAAACTACAGTTGGTTAATTTTTATAACAGTCCCCATGCCTCAGAAAAAAAACGGCTAAGGGTAATAAAAGATCTGTTTGATGTGGGAGAAGGTTTCACATATGGGATTGCTCGCCCGCAGATGTCTGATGATGGGATGTTTTCAAGGGGCTTGCAGTTAACCACGTGGCTCGTGGAGTGGGGATTCCGTTCCCTAAATGGCCGTGTACACTCGGATGTACCTGGTAAGAACACATTTGCAGGCACTCGGGGCACCTCTACTATCGATTATTTTTGCATGCACGTCCAACACTGCATCTAATTATGGAATCTGCGGTTGTGGATGAAATGGTTGGCGATAATTTCCCTCTGAAGCTGGTCTTAAGACATGAACACCCAGCTCTCTCCACTGTTGTCCACCCACACCTAGACTCGTGCAAAATAAACGTAGAGTAAGGTGGGCAAAGTGCGACCAGAAACTGGTCCAACACACTGCAGTGAATGAGTTTCGACTACAGTACAACTATCCTAGGTCATGATACTGAGCCAAACCAAATTATACTCTCTTCTGAAAAAGTTTGGAAGTCCCTGACAGATTTATTTCAGAGGGACTTCAAATCCAGCAAAGGAAACCTAGCCAGTGGGTTTGATGATAGATGCCGGGCCGCACAGAGCACACTGAAGGGAGTCTTACGCAATATGAATAGTACCAGGGTAGATATTTTCGGGGCAAGGGCAATTTACAAAAGGTCAGTAGAAAATAGGAAAATTCAGTTGGAGAATTCAGCATGGGAAGAATTTCTTCTGGCCGCCTCCAACAAGGACTCTAAGAAATTCTGCGACACAGACCACACGGATTTAATCGCCCACACACCAATATCCCAACAGCAGTTGATTGATGTGTACACCGAATTCATGTCGGAATTGAAGCCATCAGTGAACACTAGTAAATCAGCAGTGATGGCACGCTCCCGAAAGGGAGGCAACAAGATGAAAATGCACAATATGACAAGTAATCGAGCCATTATCCCACGGGTGACTGAATTTGACTACCGGGGCATTCGCTTTACTGAAAGTTGGCGGGGGCAATCTCACATACAGAAACAGAGTATGAAACTGAAACAAACTCTGGGGGGCATCTCGCGCTTTAGGTCAACCTGATCCTGGAAGTTAGCAAAGTCAAGCTGAAGCCGCGTCTAACTATGGAGCGGCACTTTGGGGCAATGAAAAAAATAACATGTATTGAGGTCACCGAGAATAACCTTTTTTTTTTTTTTTTTTTTTTTTAAACTATTGACCCTCCCTTGTTCTGCCCTGGATTACGCTGCACACGCAGAGTTGGGTATCACCCACATAGGGGATGACTGGTAAGTGCCACCGCTGCTGCATTGGCTAACATTATGGTCAAGCCCAAGAGCCAGCCTCTGCCATATTATCATTAAAGGTTTAATGAGGGGATCCTATTGGCGAAAAAAAACCATGGCTGAATTTTATTTCCAATTGCCTCTAACAGCTGAATGTTCCAAGTCTGCATTGCCCAGACTTAATGCTGTCCGCTGCTGAGTCTAACGAGCATAAGCAGGTGTTTCACACTTTAGTTCTTTCAAATCGGGAAACATCTGGGTTTCTGAACAATTCAAACAGAACACGCATGTTAATCACTCAACCAGATGTAGTTCAACCTTACGTATTGTCTAGCAACAAAGTGAAAGACTGGTGGGCACTGACCAGGGCACGTTTCAACCTTTTATGGCTCAGGGACAGTAGGAAGAATTGGCCGGGCCATGAGCGGGCTGCCAGGGCGGCAATGCAGATGGAGATCTGCTTCATTTTGTCTTATTGTGCCCATACTACCAAGATATTAGAAAGCAGACTATTGCCCCGTTACTGAGCGAAGTTAACTTCCATCGATGTCGACCTGCTCGGACTTTCTTGCTATGTGCTAATACAATCCCTGTTGCATCGGGGTGTCTGGAATTCTTAAGAAAGTCATGGAACAGAAGGAAACATCTGCTGCATGAATAATCTAACTTTTATTGCTTTTTATTGACGTCGCGGCTTATATAGTTTTAACACTTTGTTTTTATACATCTTGCTTGATACCATGTATTGTTTTATTATTTGTGATGTGGTTTATGGATTCTTTTAACCGAGTAAACTTTGATGGATGATGGTGATGATGATGTCATTCTGTCCAGATAATCTTCAAGGCCAGGATATTATTTCCTGGACAGATTAAGAGCCAGACTGGCCGACCTTGCAGGTTTTGCTCGGGTTTCACTCAACCATTTGCTTTCTACTAATATTTTAGAGTTCTCAGGAATTGTGTCCGGGCGAGACCAATAATTCTCCAGCCCCAAGGCGGTCAACTCTTTTTTGATGGCTGAGAACCACGGTAAATTAGCTCCACCTGGTTGAGACAAAACATATTTGACGGCATCTCTGTACTGGCTCCGGTTGTCGCTTGTCCAAAGTCTCGCCCAATAAGACACCGGCCTCGAGCAACATAAGAAGCCAATGCTTTGCAGGCCTAGCTCCCAGAACACTGGGGCATTGGGGTGTTTACCGGCAAGCCCAGGACAGCTTTAAAGAGTGTTTCCTCTATGACCCTGAGTGTGACTGAACTGTAGGCACCCCACAAAGCTCGGCCCCATAAAGGGCAGCCTGTCTGGCCTGGCACTTGTAAATCTGTCAAACAACACGGCCCGCATAAATCTAGACATAGCTCGGCTGTGCCTGGTCAGCTTCAATCCTGCCCTATTCACCTGATCCTTCCAAACACAGTTTGCAGTCAATCGAACCCCCAAATAATCGTACCTCGTAACCTGTTCTATTGCCCCGCTGTCCATGCTGATTGTTAACCTTGCGTTTTCATGGCTCTTTTTCAAATGAACACCATTATCCTGACATTTATTGAAAGACCTTTGCTTTCACAGAAGCTCTCGAATATGTTCAATTGCTTCTGCAGGCCTTTGGGCGTTAGAGCGAAAAGAACAGTATCATCGGCAAATAAAAGGATCGGGATGCGCTCAGCAGCCAACAATGCGGGCAATCGGCCATCTCGGCCAACAATAAATCAATAACCCCATTTATAAAAAGGCAAAACAGACTTGGTGCAAGGACGCAGCCCTGCCTGACTCCAACAACAATTTGGATTCCAGCAGTGGTTTGCCCCTTTCACCCATACCTGATTTTTGCCCCATTATTAAAATAGACAGATTGGATTGCTCTTAAAATGGCAAGCGGTACCCCCAGTCTAGTCAATACATTCCACAAGGTGCTTCTCGGCACACTGCCAAACACGGTTTGTGAATCAACGAAAACTGCATAGATGTTCGTGGCCCATAGTACAAACTATTTGTCCAGGATCACACGGAGCCTTAGCATTTGGTCCATGCCATATCATATATCATATCATATTATCATATCATGTACTCGGATATTGTTGGGGGTCGTGTTTGTACTCTGCCGTTTTGACTTGCAAACAATCTTCTTATTTTTTCTGTCTCTGCAGCTTTACAATGTTCAAACTATGTTTGGTGCGGTTGCTGAAACGCCCCGGGTGCCCACTTTGCTTGGACTCACTCACCAAGTCTGTGGCGTCCTTGGCCTCATTTGCGCTTACACGGCGTAGCTCTGTCGCCTGCTTTCCACTCTGCACTGCTCTGATGTGTCTCTGGCTTCTCTCGCGGCTCCCCTCCTGCCCGCCTACTTTCTTTCAGATCTCTGTGTGGGTAACGCAGCTTCCTCCGGCTGTCGAATGCCTAGGAATCTTCACATGGTTCCTGGTGTCTTCGCGGTACATCCTGCTTGCGCAACGTTACTTTACCTCTCTGATGACAAGCCTCTTTGCTCTGCCACAGTTACTCATGCCTCCAGCTTCCACACGCCTCCAAGGGAGATACGCCATCTATTCCTGAACAGCTGCCTACAATAGTTCGGTTTCCATCTTCAAATGTCCCGCTCACCAGTGCTTTCAGAAAACAACTAGCATGCTCATTGAGCTTGAGGCTCCTGCTCTGCATCGTTTCCTTCATCCTCCTCGTCCCAGTACTTAGGTGGTTGTGGCAGTTGGAGTCCATTGATGTCAACTGATGGACAGTACTTGGAAGATCTCTCTAAAATGTTCCATATGAAAAAACAGTTCTATATGAAGGAGAATTGGCACTGAAAAAGGTTTTCTTGGAGCTTTTACTTTTTAGACCAGGGACGGGAGTATGACCAAAAGGGTGTTGGGAAAAGGTTTCTCTATTTTCCTTAAAGGGTGGGAACAGATGCATGGGAATAGGCCACTAGGGTATTGAGTATTGGGGGTATTTTCCATGAGCAAATGGGGGATACCATGTCTCATCCAAGGAAGTCATGACATCTCCCCTGTAGTTGTTGGCTCCCATGTGATCCTCCCACATTCACCCGCCCCCAGGCTCAGGGTCAGGATCAGGTGCGGCTGCTGTCCCCTAGCCACATGGGAATAGGTCACCACCAGGCGATCAGTGATGACCCCATTGGATTCATCACAGGGGTCAAGAGTAAGATTGGGACCTAGTGGCATGTTAAGTTTTGGTTATAAACTTTTTTTATTGTCAAAATAATAAGAGGAGAATGGGGAAATCCTATCCATCCCTAACTCTGTGAGGGGTTTCCCAGCCTCAACAAAACGAAGGAACGTCTGTGTCAGGATGTTAAAGCGTCTTCAGTCATGTGTCCAAAGTCAAAGCAGACTCTTACACCCTGAACTACATACAAGGTGGCAATGGGGATTTCTCTGAGTCATAGACGTATTGCTTTCTCTTCAAATTTCAAACAGAAAGTGCTAAGGTGCAGAAAATAAATAGTGCCACTAGGAAAGGCGGCTCCCCCCCACCCTAGATTTCATCCAGTGGTTTTGATAATATTTATCACAGTTCCAAGTTTGTTCAAGGGGGGAAACTGTTCCCTTAAGCCTCCCAAAATGTTTACAATTCTCTTGAATCAAAGCACAGTTCTCTTGAGTCTTTAAAGGGCTATGAGTCTTCCCTTTTGACCCCTGTGTGTTCAGTCCTCATTCCTTTCCCTGGTATACTCTCCAGCAAGGGTGTTGTTCCTTGTTCCTGAAAAAGGGGTCTGAACCGTCCCTTTTTATCATTGATCTTCTTTCCCCTGGTTTGCTAGCCTACCATGGTACCGTCACTTTCTTGCTTGAGTGCGAGTCCCAGACTCACTGTCTGCCTGGTTCACTTACCTGCCAGGGCTTTTTCGTGCTCTGTTCAGTTTCTCTTTTATCTAGCTCACAACACTTCTCCAATATTGGGTCAGCGACCCTTATTTACTCCGCTGCCTTTGGCTAGGCTCTTTCTCTCAACATTGTTGGTATCAGTAATGATTTCACTGTCTTTACTTGGGCTCCCTCGCCTAGTATGCAGTGCACAGCATTCGCACAGAAGCCGCCCAGTAACCTGCTCACTATCCCTGGGCTTACCGGCTGTGTACAGCGTCTTCAGCGTTCCTCGTGTTTCACTGGCATCTGTGCTCCCGGTCCATTGGCTGGCAGTGCGCCTTGTGAGTTGTTTGCTTCCCACTTTGCCTTCCTCTCTTTGGCGGCTGTGCTTGCCCGAAACAGAGAAGCAGTGAACCTCTTCTGACCTGGCTCCTCTGCACACTGGCCCCCAGTTACGCTACTACATATATGGCATTTCTGGAGGTAGAATATATATTCAACAACGAACATTGGATGAGAAACCTTAAATGTTATTATCGTTCCATTGATGATATTTTTGGAATTTGGAGGGGAACGGTTGAAGAATTGGACGAATTCTATGAATCGGTAAACCAAATTACTCCAACAATTACATTTACTCAAAAACACAGACCTACTAGACTAGAATTCCTAGATGTTGAAGTGTATGTACAAAATGAAACAGTACAACCATCTTGCACATGAAAAGGTGATTACTTCCATATGTTCATTGACCAGGTGACCACTATTTTTTGCAATGTGATGTTCTGTTATTGTAACTTCTGTAGTGGATGAGCAGCTTCCATCGGAATCCACTCGTTTCTCACTACATCGGACCATATCCAATGGAATGTCGTCACGCTTGACTTTTCCTGTCATGCAGGCAACACACATCCACTTATGAACCGGAGAAGGTCTGGTATTGAATCCAACATTCTAAGTTGGACGCCAAATCAAAACCACTTGGCTGGTTTCCCTAGATGAGTCATGTGATCTCATGAATGTGAATGACATTTGAATGTCTTGTCGCTTAACTTTTTCTTTGCATTTATTAGCAGCATAACAGGCATCCATCCATTCACGAATCGTCGCGTTTTGAATTTTACATTTAAAGATGGGCGCCACATTAAAACCATTTGGCTCGTTGCCTTAATAATAATAATAATAATTTGCATTTATATAGCGCGACGAACCCTCGGGCATCTGACCGCTGCTTATTCCTACCCACGGTGTGTGGTGCTCATTTATCGACCTCTGAAGGATGAAAGGCTGAGTTTGGCCCCGCCGGGATTCGAACCTGCGTTAGCAGGCTCTGCACGCATGTCAAGGAGAGGGCGTGACCGGAGCGGCGCCTCGCATGCGTGCCGAGCACGTGCCCTGGTGAAACACACATATGGGTCGCCGCCTTCCGTCCCGCTCCAGCCCATCTGTTTGCAAAAAGCAGCTAAGCAGAAGAGTATTTAGCGTGTAATACCCAGTAGGCATGGAGTTAACTGACCTTGCCCTTGCATGCTACTAGTGCAGTATTATTCCGATCGCTCTGTTGGCGAGATAAAGCAGATAACATACCCACTGGAGTGCTTATACCGTTCGAATTGCCAGTTATTGATCTGGCACAATGAATGCAGGAACAGTGAGTCTTTGATCTTCTCAACATCTCTTGTTCTCATACCCGATTTGCTATTGTGATACAAGTTTTTTTAATCTAGCTGGTAACACCCCCCTTAGCTCTCCACTATATAGATTGCATACAGATGAGCACAGACAGCGCCTTTAGTGGTGTCACCAAACACGTACGTTTTAGACCTATTGAATTAATTAACTCTTTGCATTTCCATTGTTTCGGAACTCTTCGTTGAGCGTTACACTCATGAGTTCCTATCACGCGTTACACTCATGAGTTCCTATCACCCGAAGAAGGGAGTGATTCCCGAAACGCATAGTGTAAACAGGAAAACTCACCTACTACAGAATAACCAATAAGTTAGTCATTGTGCTAACTGTAGTGTTCACCCTGTAGGAACTTGTCCATGCGGACAATGTTGATTATTTCACTCCAAATATGGGCGTTGTGTACATTTTCTTTGAATTTCGGATAGTATGAATGAACTGGTTATGTTCAACTAATTATGTGTTACTTTAATGTTGCGTCAACATACACAGATGAGTGTTATGGATTCCTTTATCTAATACATTACTTTATGTTCATGAATTGTGACTGATTGTTCTCTTTGAATTAGGCTTTATTTACATTGGTGAAACATCAAATTGATCCAGGGAGATCGCCTATTGGAGTGCCTTGGTTCTTTCCTTGATTAGCATCGAGGAACCTTCTTTTGCCACTCCTCTGCACACCGTGCCCGTTGGCCTCTGCGCTGCGCTCTGCAGTCTGCTCGCCTTGGCATCCTCCACAGTGTCGGCATCCTTCAGGTGCCTCCCCATTCTGTCTCTCGTTCTGCTGAATTCGGTTCACCTGTGTCCTTTTTAAATGTCCCAGTCTTCCTCTGCAGTTTGCAATTACTAGAACGTGGCGTTGCCTTACCATATCCAATCATCCTCCTTACTCTGTCCTTCCTCGTCTCAGTACTAGAAATGTGGGGGAGAGGTGCGTAATCTTGTTGGCTAAGAAAGCCTGGGATTCAGCATCCACATTACAATACGCCATACAGGAGTGTGGTACAAGTCCTTGTGTGTTACGAGGTGTTAGGAAAGATTTCATAATTGTAGGTAATTTTCCTTCCATGTGGCAACCCCTACACTTTTTGCTGTTGTTTTTCACCTTGTTCTTGACTTTGCCAGAGAAGTGCAGCCTTCTGCCGCACTCCTCTGGGCTTTCGCTTCTTTTCTTACGGGGAAACTGACATGCCCTTAAAACAGTCAGTACCGGGGAACGCTGTTTCCCGTAGTTTCTTTTATCATGTTGCGGCTTTAGTGCAACATGACACAAGAGGGCACTGTAAGCTAAGTTACAGCTCTCTTGGGTCTCTAGCCTTCTACGGGCCCTAGATACTCGTTTAGGATTGTATTTGATCGGTGCAAGTCATTCAGGGATTGGAATGGTGGCAGCGATCGTTTTGTGTATTTTGAGCTCCTTTTGGCGTTCTGAGCGCATTTTTCGCGCTGAACCCAAAATGGTGGCCTGGCTCCCAAAATGGCCAGACCACGAGGCTCCTTTGTCCTGTCCACTGACCGTCTTGCTCCCTTCACCTTCCCCAGGCCGAGCGACCCGGGGCCTTCCTTATTTGTGCATGTACTTTCCCGCGAAACACGGATGCTTTCGCGGGCTTCTACATGTCTTTTGTGTGCCTCCAGGGTGTGGGCTGGGATGTCTGGTCCCAATACACATCCTGGGTGGCAGAGAGTCTAGGGTAGTGTGAATGCCTGGGACCACCGTGGTCTGTGATTGGTCCACGAATGGTGTGTGTGTTGATGAGCGGATCTCCCATTGGCTCCCCTCCGTTTTGGCACGAAGGGAACCGTGGATAAGAGGGGGCTGGAAACACCACTACCATGTCGATCTCCTGAGTTCTCACGAACGAAGGAATACAGGAGCCAAGTATCCTGCAACCAAGAGGCTGGACCGAGGAATCGCTGGTGACCCGCTGAAGGACTCCTCCTTTGCACTGCTGTCGTCCTGTGAAACCCTTTCCTCCTTTGATCGAACCAGAAGGCCTGTACTGGTGCTTCGACCTTGGGATTAGCAGGAACAGCTATTCTCGGCGACTTCATCATCTCCTGCCAGTAAGCCTTCGGAAGTGTCTCTGGGCCATCCAGTTGACTGACCAGCTTACAAGGGAGTCTTGCTCTGTAACCGCCGCCAGGTTGTGTTGTATTTCGAGTCCTTGTCACTCTCACACGCTTAGTACACTTGGCGTTCCCAAGTCTGAAGTGAGTAGTGTATATTTGGCTCAGATACACACGGCCGCTCCGTTGCCCTGCTGTGGTGACAAAACTGTGCAGGTTTCTTCGATTGGGACGTCTTTTTTTCTCTACACGACGACGAGGCATTCCCGGCTCTTCTGAACCTGCCAGCTGCTGAAACGGACGTGGAGAAGCCTGGGTCTGCTTGCATCGGGGACCGGTGAGTAGTATAGCTAGGATCTGGTCGCCTTCCTGCAGTAGCCCATTGCTTTTCCCCGCTGTGTAAAAACAGCACCCTTTTGTCCGTACTCGCGCTCTGCTTCTGTTCACTGTGGAGGCTGCGCTTGAGTCGCGGAACCTGTTCTTCTTCTATTGTGCACTACCCCGAACTGCCTGACTTCCTCCGAAGAGCTTCTCCTTTTGCCCGTTGGCACCAGCATGTGCAGCTACTTTTGAGCACAAGGCTCCACTCTTCGCAGGGCTCGGACTTCCATCTAGTTAGGTGCCTCTGAAGGCGAACTGAGTCTAAAGCGTTATCGCACTGCCTGTTTTCTTTCCCTTTCAGGTGGACTACACATTTCGTGCATATAACGCTTGCGACTGTCGTATTTGTATATATATTGTGTTGATATGGTATGTGTTGGCTTAATATTGTGATATTGTGATTTTCTCGCTACGGTCATTATTTTAAAGGCCTTAAAATAAATGTGTATATATTTTTGATATAACAACTGTTTGGAGTAGTTTGTAAGCGCTCTTGCTTTGTGTGCTCATTGCGGGCTTTCAGTCACCCTCACCCCTCTTGAGACCTAGTCTTGACCGCCGCGATCGCTACCTTGATTGGTCTGGCTCGTCCTGAGGTTACCCTGTTCCAAGTAATTAGGTTGGCCTTCTGAACTTCTGCGCCACCAGGACAGAGTTCAGAAATCCGTCTTAACACGAGGAGTTACCACTGAAGGGTTTTTTAAATGTAATATTCTCTTCTCTCCCTGGAGTTTGTCTTCCCCTACGTGGTCCTCCCACAGATAACCACCCCCATGGTAAGTGTCAAGCAGCTTCTGCCTTTCCCTGGCCATGCAGGAGAAGCTTCTCTCCAGAGAATCTGTGACGATGTTGCTATTGCGTGGGGAACCCTGAGCCTCCTCGGGTGTAGTGATTGTGTGGGTAACCCTGAGCCTCCTCGGGTGTAGTGGCTGTGTAGGGAACCCTGAGCCTCCTCGGGTGTAGTGATTGGGTAGGGAACCCTGAGCCTCCTCGGGTGTAGTGATTGTGTGGGGAACCCTAAGCCTCCTCGGGTGTAGTGATTGCGTGGGGAACCCTGAGCCTCCTCGGGTGTAGTGATTGCGTGGGGAACCCTGAGCCTCCTCGGGTGTAGTGATTGTGTGGGGAACCCTAAGCCTCCTCGGGTGTAGTGATTGCGTGGGGAACCCTGAGCCTCCTCGGGTGTAGTGATTGCGTGGGGAACCCTAAGCCTCCTCGGGTGTAGTGGCTGTGTGGGGAACCCTGAGCCTCCTCGGGTGTAGTGATTGCGTGGGGAACCCTGAGCCTCCTCGGGTGTAGTGGCTGTGTGGGGAACCCTGAGCCTCCTCGGGTGTAGTGATTGTGTGGGGAACCCTGAGCCTCCTCGGGTGTAGTGATTGCATGGGGAACCCTGAGCCTCCTCGGGTGTAGTGATTGCGTGGGGAACCCTGAGCCTCCTCGGGTGTAGTGATTGCGTGGGGAACCCTGAGCCTCCTCGGGTGTAGTGATTGTGTAGGGAACCCTGAGCCTCCTCGGGTGTAGTGATTGCGTGGGGAACCCTGAGCCTCCTCGGGTGTAGTGATTGCGTGGGGAACCCTGAGCCTCCTCGGGTGTAGTGATTGCGTGGGGAACCCTGAGCCTCCTCGGGTGTAGTGATTGTGTGGGGAACCCTAAGCCTCCTCGGGTGTAGTGATTGCGTGGGGAACCCTGAGCCTCCTCGGGTGTAGTGATTGCGTGGGGAACCCTGAGCCTCCTCGGGCGTAGTGGCTGGGTAGGGAACCCTGAGCCTCCTCGGGTGTAGTGATTGTGTGGGGAACCCTAAGCCTCCTCGGGTGTAGTGATTGCGTGGGGAACCCTGAGCCTCCTCGGGTGTAGTGATTGCGTGGGGAACCCTAAGCCTCCTCGGGTGTAGTGGCTGTGTGGGGAACCCTGAGCCTCCTCGGGTGTAGTGATTGCGTGGGGAACCCTGAGCCTCCTCGGGTGTAGTGGCTGTGTGGGGAACCCTGAGCCTCCTCGGGTGTAGTGATTGGGTAGGGAACCCTGAGCCTCCTCGGGTGTAGTGATTGCGTGGGGAACCCTGAGCCTCCTCGGGTGTAGTGATTGCGTGGGGAACCCTGAGCCTCCTCGGGTGTAGTGATTGTGTGGGGAACCCTGAGCCTCCTCGGGTGTAGTGATTGCGTGGGGAACCCTAAGCCTCCTCGGGTGTAGTGATTGCGTGGGGAACCCTGAGCCTCCTCGGGTGTAGTGATTGCGTGGGGAACCCTGAGCCTCCTCGGGTGTAGTGATTGCGTGGGGAACCCTGAGCCTCCTCGGGTGTAGTGATTGCGTGGGGAACCCTGAGCCTCCTCGGGTGTAGTGGCTGTGTGGGGAACCTTGAGCCTCCTCGGGTGTAGTGATTGCATGGGGAACCCTGAGCCTCCTCGGGTGTAGTGATTGCGTGGGGAACCCTGAGCCTCCTCGGGTGTAGTGATTGCGTGGGGAACCCTGAGCCTCCTCGGGTGTAGTGATTGTGTAGGGAACCCTGAGCCTCCTCGGGTGTAGTGATTGCGTGGGGAACCCTAAGCCTCCTCGGGTGTAGTGATTGCGTGGGGAACCCTGAGCCTCCTCGGGTGTAGTGATTGCGTGGGGAACCCTGAGCCTCCTCGGGTGTAGTGGCTGGGTAGGGAACCCTAAGCCTCCTCGGGTGTAGTGATTGCGTGGGGAACCCTGAGCCTCCTCGGGTGTAGTGATTGTGTAGGGAACCCTGAGCCTCCTCGGGTGTAGTGATTGCGTGGGGAACCCTGAGCCTCCTCGGGTGTAGTGATTGCGTGGGGAACCCTGAGCCTCCTCGGGTGTAGTGATTGCGTGGGGAACCCTGAGCCTCCTCGGGTGTAGTGATTGCGTGGGGAACCCTGAGCCTCCTCGGGTGTAGTGGCTGTGTGGGGAACCTTGAGCCTCCTCGGGTGTAGTGATTGCATGGGGAACCCTGAGCCTCCTCGGGTGTAGTGATTGCGTGGGGAACCCTGAGCCTCCTCGGGTGTAGTGATTGTGTGGGGAACCCTGAGCCTCCTCGGGTGTAGTGATTGCGTGGGGAACCCTGAGCCTCCTCGGGTGTAGTGATTGCGTGGGGAACCCTGAGCCTCATCGGGTGTAGTGATTGCGTGGGGAACCCTGAGCCTCCTCGGGTGTAGTGATTGCGTGGGGAACCCTGAGCCTCCTCGGGTGTAGTGATTGTGTAGGGAACCCTGAGCCTCCTCGGGTGTAGTGATTGCGTGGGGAACCCTAAGCCTCCTCGGGTGTAGTGATTGCGTGGGGAACCCTAAGCCTCCTCGGGTGTAGTGGCTGGGTAGGGAACCCTGAGCCTCCTCGGGTGTAGTGATTGTGTGGGGAACCCTGAGCCTCCTCGGGTGTAGTGATTGTGTGGGGAACCCTGAGCCTCCTCGGGTGTAGTGATTGCGTGGGGAACCCTGAGCCTCCTCGGGTGTAGTGATTGTGTGGGGAACCCTAAGCCTCCTCGGGTGTAGTGATTGCGTGGGGAACCCTGAGCCTCCTCGGGTGTAGTGATTGCGTGGGGAACCCTGAGCCTCCTCGGGTGTAGTGATTGCGTGGGGAACCCTGAGCCTCCTCGGGTGTAGTGATTGCGTGGGGAACCCTGAGCCTCCTCGGGTGTAGTGATTGTGTGGGGAACCCTGAGCCTCCTCGGGTGTAGTGATTGCGTGGGGAACCCTAAGCCTCCTCGGGTGTAGTGATTGCGTGGGGAACCCTGAGCCTCCTCGGGTGTAGTGATTGCGTGGGGAACCCTGAGCCTCCTCGGGCGTAGTGGCTGGGTAGGGAACCCTGAGCCTCCTCGGGTGTAGTGATTGCGTGGGGAACCCTGAGCCTCCTCGGGTGTAGTGATTGTGTAGGGAACCCTGAGCCTCCTCGGGTGTAGTGATTGCGTGGGGAACCCTGAGCCTCCTCGGGTGTAGTGATTGTGTGGGGAACCCTGAGCCTCCTCGGGTGTAGTGATTGCGTGGGGAACCCTGAGCCTCCTCGGGTGTAGTGATTGCGTGGGGAACCCTGAGCCTCCTCGGGCGTAGTGGCTGGGTAGGGAACCCTGAGCCTCCTCGGGTGTAGTGATTGCGTGGGGAACCCTGAGCCGCCTCTGGTGTAGTGGCTGGGTAGGGAACCCTGAGCCTCCTCGGGTGTAGTGATTGCGTGGGGAACCCTGAGCCTCCTCGGGTGTAGTGATTGCGTGGGGAACCCTGAGCCTCCTCGGGTGTAGTGATTGTGTAGGGAACCCTGAGCCTCCTCGGGTGTAGTGGCTGTGTGGGGAACCCTGAGCCTCCTCGGGTGTAGTGATTGCGTGGGGAACCCTAAGCCTCCTCGGGTGTAGTGATTGCGTGGGGAACCCTGAGCCTCCTCGGGTGTAGTGATTGCGTGGGGAACCCTGAGCCTCCTCGGGTGTAGTGATTGTGTAGGGAACCCTGAGCCTCCTCGGGTGTAGTGATTGTGTAGGGAACCCTGAGCCTCATCGGGTGTAGTGGCTGTGTGGGGAACCCTGAGCCTCCTCGGGTGTAGTGATTGTGTGGGGAACCCTGAGCCTCCTCTGGCGTAGTGGCTGGGTAGGGAACCCTGAGCCTCCTCTGGCGTAGTGGCTGGGTAGGGAACCCTGAGCCTCCTCGGGTGTAGTGATTGCGTGGGGAACCCTGAGCCGCCTCTGGTGTAGTGGCTGGGTAGGGAACCCTGAGCCTCCTCGGGTGTAGTGATTGCGTGGGGAACCCTGAGCCTCCTCGGGTGTAGTGATTGCGTGGGGAACCCTGAGCCTCCTCGGGTGTAGTGGCTGTGTGGGGAACCTTGAGCCTCCTCGGGTGTAGTGATTGCATGGGGAACCCTGAGCCTCCTCGGGTGTAGTGATTGCGTGGGGAACCCTGAGCCTCCTCGGGTGTAGTGGCTGTGTGGGGAACCCTGAGCCTCCTCGGGTGTAGTGATTGCGTGGGGAACCCTAAGCCTCCTCGGGTGTAGTGATTGCGTGGGGAACCCTAAGCCTCCTCGGGTGTAGTGGCTGGGTAGGGAACCCTGAGCCTCCTCGGGTGTAGTGATTGTGTAGGGAACCCTGAGCCTCCTCGGGTGTAGTGATTGTGTGGGGAACCCTGAGCCTCCTCGGGTGTAGTGATTGCGTGGGGAACCCTGAGCCTCCTCGGGTGTAGTGGCTGTGTGGGGAACCCTGAGCCTCCTCGGGTGTAGTGATTGCGTGGGGAACCCTGAGCCTCCTCGGGTGTAGTGATTGCGTGGGGAACCCTGAGCCTCCTCGGGTGTAGTGGCTGTGTGGGGAACCCTGAGCCTCCTCGGGTGTAGTGATTGCGTGGGGAACCCTGAGCCTCCTCGGGTGTAGTGATTGCGTGGGGAACCCTGAGCCTCCTCGGGTGTAGTGATTGTGTGGGGAACCCTGAGCCTCCTCGGGTGTAGTGATTGCGTGGGGAACCCTGAGCCTCCTCGGGTGTAGTGATTGCGTGGGGAACCCTGAGCCTCATCGGGTGTAGTGATTGCGTGGGGAACCCTGAGCCTCCTCGGGTGTAGTGATTGCGTGGGGAACCCTGAGCCTCCTCGGGTGTAGTGATTGTGTAGGGAACCCTGAGCCTCCTCGGGTGTAGTGGCTGTGTGGGGAACCCTGAGCCTCCTCGGGTGTAGTGATTGGGTAGGGAACCCTGAGCCTCCTCGGGTGTAGTGGCTGTGTGGGGAACCCTGAGCCTCCTCGGGTGTAGTGATTGGGTAGGGAACCCTGAGCCTCCTTGGGTGTAGTGATTGCGTGGGGAACCCTGAGCCTCCTCGGGTGTAGTGATTGGGTAGGGAACCCTGAGCCTCCTCGGGTGTAGTGATTGCGTGGGGAACCCTGAGCCTCCTCGGGTGTAGTGATTGCGTGGGGAACCCTGAGCCTCCTCGGGTGTAGTGATTGCGTGGGGAACCCTGAGCCTCCTCGGGTGTAGTGATTGCGTGGGGAACCCTGAGCCTCCTCGGGTGTAGTGATTGTGTGGGGAACCCTGAGCCTCCTCGGGTGTAGTGATTGCGTGGGGAACCCTGAGCCTCCTCGGGTGTAGTGATTGCGTGGGGAACCCTAAGCCTCCTCGGGTGTAGTGATTGCGTGGGGAACCCTAAGCCTCCTCGGGTGTAGTGATTGCGTGGGGAACCCTGAGCCTCCTCGGGTGTAGTGGCTGTGTGGGGAACCCTGAGCCGCCTCTGGTGTAGTGGCTGGGTAGGGAACCCTGAGCCTCCTCGGGTGTAGTGATTGCGTGGGGAACCCTGAGCCTCCTCGGGTGTAGTGATTGCGTGGGGAACCCTGAGCCTCCTCGGGTGTAGTGATTGCGTGGGGAACCCTAAGCCTCCTCGGGTGTAGTGATTGCGTGGGGAACCCTGAGCCTCCTCGGGTGTAGTGATTGCGTGGGGAACCCTGAGCCTCCTCGGGTGTAGTGATTGCGTGGGGAACCCTGAGCCTCCTCGGGTGTAGTGGCTGTGTGGGGAACCCTGAGCCGCCTCTGGTGTAGTGGCTGGGTAGGGAACCCCAAGCCTCTTCTGCCCTAATGAAGTTATGTGTTGTCTTGTATCTTGTCTGGAATAACTCAGTTTGGGGCAGATTGAGTTCGCTTACACCCTTCTTCACAACAGTAACTTTCCTTCTGGCTGTTTGAACTGCTATTGTGAAATCAGGGTAAATTGATCATTGAAAACCATGATTCTGATGTTTTGCCTTTCTCTCTGGAACTGCAAATAATTTGGTTGCGATCTCTTTAGTTTAACGGGCTTTCCGCTATTGGTGCCCAGGTTTTGGACAAGCAAGGGAGTAATGAGCTCTTTCTACAGAGAAATACGAGGAAAAGCGGAGTGCGTTATCGAAGATCTAATCCAGAAGGCCCACCACCCTATTGTTTTATTGATACCTTGCTTCTTACTCTTCACATCTGTTGCCATTGTATCCATTGTTATGTGAGCATCATTGCCTTGGTCTCATGGACCTCCTGAATGTCCGCTTGGTATGATACTGTCATGGTTTGATCCCACATATGAAAATCCAGTCTTGAGCTCCGCTGTAGGAGTCGCATCTGCCTGCGTTATCTCGCCTGGGTCTCGGCCTGTGGCAACCATACCTATGGTTTCAAGACCGCTGTCCTCAGTAGAATTTCTTTGTTGGACTGTGTGGGAAGAGTTGGAGCTTGTGGAAAACATTGGGTCTTCTGTCCTCTGCCCTGACTGTCTGCCAAACCCCTTGCCTGCCTCAATGGGCTGCTGGTGGGAGGTTTGCAGCATCTCTGCGCCTGTCAAAAAACATAATGACACAGGTGAATGGGTGACTGTGGACCTCCAGCTTCAAGCATCCCTTTCTCTGAACCAATGGGTCTTGCCTTCATAGCCCTTTGCAGGTAGCTCCTGGGTAATGTCTGGAGTTTACAGACGGCCCCTTTCCTTCATCTGCCAACTCTCAGATGCTTGTGTGATTGCTCATGCGATACAATGTATCTGTTTGTGATAGAGGAATTGCAAGGGAAAGCAAGACTCTCTAAATCAAGATTGACGGATCAAGACTCAAAATAATGTCGAGCAACTGAGTTCCCTCACAGTGGGACTAGAGCCAAAGGAAGAAGAAAGCATAATAAAATCGGAGCTGTGAGAAACCGTAAGGCGTCCTCACTTCTACTTACCTGGGTCCTCCAGTCAGGTGACCAGGGAAAGGCCATTGCTTTTGGATCCTGACCCTGGGGGTGGTGAAGCGAGGGAGGATCACCTGGGTAGAGGGTCCTTGGGGGGTGGGGGATGAGATGTTCTCAGGTGGGATGCGTTATCCCGCATTTCCAATTCAGGAGGAACCCTCTATCCCAGGTGCAGTTATGGGGTACTGCTAACCCTGTCCCACTGACCACGAAAATGGCAGGAGATATTACCACTCTAAAAGCACCAGAAAGAGGGTGAAGAAGAGAAGGTTAAAGGATGAGACAGGTGAGACATGGCATCCCCCTTCCGTCTGAGAACCAACCTAGCCCTCCCCTGGCCTTTATAGGCTACTGTAAAACCGCTCCCCTCAATTTTCCTCATTCAACCTACTACAGTACTGAGATGAGGAAGATGCGACTAGGAGTAGTGAACACCAGTAGATCATTTCACCACTCTAGTACTAAAACGAGGAAGATGCCTGCAGAGTACTATAAAAGTCGAGCATGTCACTGTCATTGTCGTCAGGCATTCTAATTGAAAACCCACACCTGCAACCTATCAAGTGGTTGCAGGTATATAGGAAGGGAGGAAACCAGCAACATTCAGACCAACAGGGAGGCCTCTGTTGGGAAAACCAACAGGGAGTCCTTTTTATGAGGAGGCAGCCGTGGTGGGCCCTGAAGGAAAGCAAGGATGGTGGCAGACGATCCAGAGGACCTGTGCAGCCCAGGGCAAGTTATCCCATTGGAATTCCACAGGTGTGGGAGCCTCCATGGTTGGAAACACACAGCTGGATCTGTGGCCAAAGGAGGACAGTCAGGGCCAGCATCTGGGAAAGGAAGTGGAGCTGCAGGCGTGCGTAGAGAAGCATCCGAAGTGCGAGCGGGGCTCGCTGTTACAGGCAAGCCAGCAGGCGGAGCAGAAGAGGGGTGACGCAGCTTCCCGAACAGAACGCTGAGGCCCGGTGAGTGAAGAAGAATGTCCCTCAAAGCCGGGGCGCCTCTGGGGGTTGCGTGGAAATGAGAAATGATGAGTGAGCCAAATGGAGCAAATAACATGTGCAGGTTAAAACCAACCTGAAGCCACGGGTTGAATGAGAATTTATTTTATGTTATTGGTCATTTGTAAGGCGCTTTATACAACAGAATTGTGTTTCAAAGCACCACAAGGCAAAGGGGAAGGGAGTAGGGGAAATGATGACAGTGGCAAGAAACAAAGGGCAACAGTGATGTATATACAGCCATGGGCCTACTAGGCCTTGTGACATTCAGTGATGCAAGTTCATTGATGAAAGGTGCAGGGGAGGGGGAAGGAAAGTGGAGCAGAGAAGTGGACAAGTGCTGGGGGAGGGCCCAAGAGGGAAGTGCTAGGGGAGCCAGGAGGAGAACCTCAGGTTAAGTGCTAGTACAGGTAGCTCTCAAGGGTGGTGTGTGGCGCCACCTGGCAGGCAATGCATTGGGAGGGTGGGTGGGTGCTCGTAATGACTGGCAGGAAGGGCTTGAGGGCCTGTGGTGGTTCATTAGGATTAGGCCACTAGTCTCAGCGGCTGTAGGGTGATTAGCAAGGAAAGGAGACAGGGAAAGAGGTAGAGAAGAGCAGAGTTTTGAGTAGTTTCCAGGACTTAAGGAGAACTGGCTCAAATCAGAGAGGGGCGGGGAGGCGGTTCCAAAGGGAGGCACCAGCCGTGGAGAAGGATCTGCCCCCCACTCTCTGCTTGGAGAAGCGTTTAACAGTCAGAGAGTTAGAATTAGAGGAGCATATGGCTTTGGCGAGGGTGTCTGAGTCGTTTTATGAGGATGGAATGGTAGACCGTGTCAAAGGCAGAGGAGAGATGGAGGAGAATGAGAACAGCAGGAGAGTTGAAGTCCGGATTTGCGAGCATGGTTTCACAGGTGTTCAGGAGAGTAGTTTCCGTGCCTCTTGATGCCCGGAATCCAGATTGGTGGTCGTGAAGGTAGCCAACAAGATCAGTGTGGCAGGTCAGTTGGGGGTGGGACAACTTTTCCAAGAGTTTACCCAGGAAGGACAATCATTAGCCGGGCAGGAGGGGTCCACAGATGGCTTTGTTAAGAGAGGGTGCACAAGGGAGTGCATGAGGGATAGAGGGGAAGGGCCAGAGTTCAAGGAGTGGTTACAGAAGTCTGCAAGGGCTCGGGCGAGAGGGGAGATGTTGTCCTTAATGGTTCTGGAGGATCATGGAACACCTGTTTGGAAGAGGCCTTCATAGAGCAGACCATTTTAGAGACTTTGTCCGATGTTATGGGCAGGAAGGAGGAGAGAGAAAGGGGTGGAAGAAGGGGGGCAGGGGAATAGGAGTGGGAGAGGAGATGGGGGCAGGGGGGGGTGGGGACAGGATGTCCTGAGTCTTGGATGTGAAGTGAGAGGCCAAGGCAGTGCAGAGGGCTTGAGAAGGAAGGAGATGGGCAAGTTACTTTCAGATTTTGAAAAGTTTGGCCGTGTTGTTAGAAGCTCCAGTGATGCGGGCTTGGATGTGGCCCCGCTTTTTGGAGTGGATAGAGAAGCGATATTGCTTTTGGAGCAGGCGGCAGGAAGTTTGCCAAAGGATGATGCCAAGGTCTGCCACTTAAGTTCAGAAACTCTACACTTGCGTTTCAGAGAGGCTAGCTCAGAGTCGTACCAGCTGTTCTTGGTGGCAGGTTTTAGACGGATCCTCATGGCAGGGGCAAGGAACTTGAGTGTTGGAGCTGGCAAGATGCATATTAGCAAGGACAGAGTCGGGGAGAGTCAGGAGTGAGGTTGGGAGGGGGTGGAAGGTGGAGGCATAAGCAGCAACTGACACTTGCTTTATAGGTTAAATGACGGTGAAGGAGGCTGGCAGTACAGGGGTGGCTGGGATGGAGGTCCAAGGGATCCAGGTAGGAGGAAAGGAGAGAGTTGTCCGACCAGGAGAGGGGACTGGTGACCGGATTAGAGATGGGGATGTCACCAGAGAGGAGTGAACCCGAGGGGCTCTTTAAGACGAGGTGGTGCTCTTATGGGAAGGATGGGGATGCAGAAATTACTCAAACATCAATATTAAGGTTGACTCAGGAAGTTGGCAAAAGGTACGCTGTTTTAATAACAATTATCTAAAACGGGGAGTACAACGGACATCTAGGGATGTCAACCGTATCAAGCTAAAATATTTTCATAAAAACAATTTTATACTAAAAACTCGTCATCATTGACGTCATGCTACGTGGAAAATTAAAAAAAACTTATGTGGGCCGGTGGTTGGGTAATGGGAAACATCTACGTGTATTTGGGGTTTCATGTCGTGATTGGGTCTCTATCATCAGGTGAGCAACTAAGCCCTCTAGTGCAAGTCATCTTGATCGTCACAACTTGGGCAAGGTTATGAATGTGAGTGGATGCCATGTGTGAAAGGGACTGAGAGTGTCGGACAGCCCCAGATCTGGACGGAGACGCAGAGATGCCCGCACACCTAACCTGGAAAGAATTTGTAAGTTTAGCGCTTTGCTTCCAGACAGCAATGCCAATTGACCAATCCACTAACAATTTCACCCCTCTGCATACACCTCTCAAACTCTATCCAAACACAACCACAAGCCTACAACACAACACTCCGCACAAACTTCACTACACTGCAACAACAAAACAAACAACACATAGACTCGCACAACAGCACACAACGACTACCAACCGTAAAACACCCCAAGCCCAGCCAACGGAGTTACCGGGCTGAGGCTGCCAACAGCACATCACTGCTCTCTTGCACTTTTCAAGCTTATTCCCACTAACTCACCCCCCCCTTCCCTTTTCAGAGCCACCAGAGCGCCAGGGGACCACTCCGGTGGTGATAGTGCGCAGTATAAATATCCTTTGATATTAACAAAATACACAGTGATCTATTGGTTAACAAACTATAGGGCTCTTTGCTACGTGATCCTCTATCATTGATTGGCACGCTTGTACCCTTCTGGAATATTCCACTCGCTAGCAGCGCACAAGCTGGTACTCCAGGTGCGGGTGGGTTGGTCTTGACCATACCTCACCACCCAATTAGCCCAACATCTATCATCGCTCAAACTGTCTGTCATAAAATTTACCTTTGAACTGGCTTCACAAACTCCTGCGAATAAAAAGGGAGTATGGGTATACTCGCATCTTCTCGCCTTGATGTCATCTGTTGACGTCTATTTCCATCTAGGTCACATGTCTGAAGACCACGATTCGAGCTTCAATTCAATATTAACGAATAAAACTTGGCACTCATTGTCTCTCAGCTGCATCTTGGCTGTGGCTTGGCTTGTCTCTTGTATTGATTGTATCCTTTGAATAGATAACCAGTTCTCGGCTGCACTGGCCTTCTTGACATTGGGCCAGACAAGCCTCCTTGATTCATTCTTGCTCGTCAACTAATATTTAACTGCAACACACTTCAGGCTTCTTGCTCATGAGATCCCAGTTTGCTAAAACACGATGTGGAATATCCAGATTTCGTATGCTTATATATATATATATACCTTGGCGGCACCGCCTGCAGTCTATTATACTACGTATAGATAGCTTCTATGATTACTTAGTCTACTTGCGTTGCTGGCTCTGTACATTTATAAAACGATTCTCATTTTCTTCTGTACTCTTCACACGTGCAATCTTAATTTTACATGTAACCAGTTACTAGATTCTTTACTTCGCCATCGGATTCTATATGTTCTCTTTACGTGCTTCACCATTCATTATCTCTTCTCAGTGCATCACGTTACATCATGTGACGTCACGAGTCTGCTCTTTCATTCATCTTCTCCTGCTTTTTTGGGATCTTCCCCAAGAGACTGTCAGCTCTTCGTGGATACATAAAGCATGGCTTTCTTAATGGGTACTTTGCTTCAAATGCTGCTTGTCATTGGCATCATTACTGGTGTCGTCTTTATCACTCTCTGGTTCCCAACATATAGGCAGGTTAGGGGCGGGACTTCTGGTAGAGGCTTTTGTCTCCTCCTTTACAAGAGCTTCAAGAGTGTGGCCGGCAGAGTGGGTCGGGCCAGAAGGGAGAATAGTGAGAGAGAGGGAGTTACAGAGGACCTGCAACAGAGAGGTGGAAGATTCAGGAGAATCGAGGTGGATGTTGACATCACCAAGAAGGAAGAGTTTGGAAGAAGAGGTTGAAAGAGATGAGGCAAGGTCGGCCCATTCAGAGAGTAAGAAGGAGATAGGGCCAGGGGGTCTATAGATAGTGGCGAGGGTGAGAGAGAAAGTGGGGGGTGACCCTCAGCCTACAGATGAGGAATTCAAAAGAGGGCAAGGATTGAGTAGGACTGATGGAAGCAGGAACCCACTCAGGGCAGATCAGGGCCACTCCACCTCCAGTCCTGTTGGGTCTGGGTTTGGAAAGCCTTTTGTAGCCCTCAGGAAGGAGAGAATCAAGAGCAGTGACAGAGCTGGCAGTGAACCACGTCACGGTAAGAGCAAGGACATCAAGGTCTTCGAGAAGGAGACAGATGTCGGAGGAGTGGTTGACAGCAGAGCAGGCATTCAGAGTAGCTACGTGAAGCTGGTTACCACCTTCAAAGGTTTTCTGAGGGGGTGTACAGGGGCGTGGTACTCCAATCGGTGGTGGTGGGGAGCTGAAGGGTGGGGAAACCAGGGTGGCAGAAGAAGGGAGAAAGTTTGATAGAAGGCAGGCTCCAGTCGATGAGAAGAGCAGGTTGACAGCCTTAGACCATAATAGTGCCATTTGAAACATTTAAAACATACCCCCACAGATAACAGCAGTATTAATATATTTGTGATCTATAGACCCCCTTCTCTATCCTCTGAATTCAATGAGGAAATTACACAACAACCTAACATCTTAAAAGGCACCAATACTGTCACCTTGGTGCTGGCGGACCTCAGTAGATGGCGAGGAAACTCCAAGGACAAGGAGGCTATCAACCTTGAAAAGGGGTTGAATAACATTGATTTCAAGGTCATGAACACAGAACCTATCATGGCAAATGGGAGCCAGCTAGACTGGGTTGTCACCCACAACCTGGAAACTAGCATGTATAAGCCTGCGCCGTGTATTTGGACAGATCACTTTAAAGTGTCTTTCACCATGTACATAAAATACCCCCCCGACAGAAAATGAGCAGAAGAGAATACAGAGCAGGAACTACAAGAAAATTGAGACTGCGCACTTAGAACAATGCATAAACACACTACTGAGTGAACACAAAGAGGATTATTCCTGGGACAAACTCATCTTAAATTACTTACCCCATGCACAAGAGCTGGTAGACCTGAGGGGGCCATTGGAGTCAAAACGTGTTAGACCAAACCGCAACCACCAAAAGTGGTTTAACTCCAAGTTAGTGGAACTGAAGAAAGGAAAAAGGAAGAGAGGGCAGATGGCAGAAGAAACCTTCACAGGAAAGCTGGAGAGAAATTGAGAAGACGTACAAGATGGGCATTTGCAAAGCTAAAGACAATTACTTTCATGATCAGATTAGGTCAGCCTCCAACTCCACAAGTAAGCTTTTTGAAATTCTCAAATCCATTGAAAAACCTGGAGCATTGTCCTGTTCACACCGTCTCAGGAAGACTGCGACAAGGTACAGGCCTATTTCTCAAATAAAATTAAAAAGGCAAGGGAACTGATAACAGACGCACAAACCACTCTTAAGGCCAAGATTGATCTGCCCACTACGACTAATCCACTGAACCGTCAGGAAAGCTTTAATTTCCACAAGATCACTATTGAGGACATGGTTAAAATGCTGTCCTCAATGAGACCAACATCCTGCGCCGAAAACGATCTCCCCCCTGAAAATTATTCTGGAGAACATAGATATCTTCGCCCTCTTGCTCGCTAAGATTGCCAATGCGTCATTCTTTGACAGTGTAGTGCCTATAAGCATTAAAACAGTAACCATCACTCCCATGGTGAAGAAACCAGGGCTAGACCAAAAGGAGCCGGGAAACTTGAGACCTATAACAAACTTCATTCTCAAGGTGATGGATAAGATTGCAACTGCTCAACTGCAATCTTATGTGGAAACAAATGACATCTTGCACAATCGACAGTCGGGTTTCCGTGCGGCTCATAGCACGGACACAGCAATGCTCGATTTGCAAACACATATGCTGAGCATCATAGATGAGGACAATGCGGGTCTACTCATACTCCTCGACCTAAATGCCGCTTTTGATTTGCTGGACCATGAACAGCTCCAATGGGCACTGGAGTAGGTGGCCAATTGCTCTAAAAAAGCCATCAGCTGGTTGGCATCTTTCTTAAAAGATAGGAAATCCAAGGTTCACTGGGGTGATACATTTTCCCAGGAGACCTCTATAGTCTGTGGTGTTCCTCAGGGTGCCAGTTTATCACCGCTCCTGTTCAATCTTTACTTCCGATTCCTCTGCGTAGTCTTGGATAACATCAGTGCGCATTTCACCAACTACGCAGATGATACCCAGCTGGTTATGGAGTTGAGTGGCAGCTACCCACAGGATGGCGCTAAAGTGACAGCACTATATAATACAATCGAGACATGGATGGATAACAACTGGTTGTGTCTTAATGGCAACAAAACGGAGCTGAAGGTCTTCGGCTCCCACCAAGCCCGGGCCAAGCTGGCAACTCAATATTTATTTTTATTTATTTGAATTTATAAAGTGTGCAGCGGCCCATAGACATTGGGCCTCATTACGAGGTTGCCGGTCCGGTAACAATGGTACCGGTAAGCTTGCCGGTACTGTTGTTACCAGAGTGGCAAACTGAGTTGTGCTCGCGGGTGCCTTTCGTTCCGCCAGGTCTGACCTGGCACAAAGGAATTCACCCACGAGCACAGCAAGCCTGTAGCACGGACACCCTTATGAACGGGGCCGGTGCTACAGGCATCCCCATTCCCATTGAGCCCTATGGGGCTGAAATGGGGATCTACTGGCACCCGCAAAAGGGCAATTACCGGGTCCGGCAAAGCCGGAATACCCCGGTAATTGGCCATTCGCGGGTGCCGGATTTTCATGCCAGTATGGAGGTAGCCTTGCCGGTAAAACCTTGTAATGAGGCCCATTGATTTCAGTGTTCAAGCAGTAATACAGCAGGAGTGTTCCATGGTTACAGGGGAACATCTTCAAGCACTGTTTAGTTGAAAAGCCTGTTTTTCAGAGCTTTTCTGAAGGCAGTGAGGGACGTTTCCTTTCTGAGTTTAAGCGGTAGTGAGTTCCAGTTTCTGGCTGCTAGTACCTGAAAGCCCGAGTCACCAGCTTTGACTCTTTTGAAGGTGGGGACCAGGAGTTGGTGAGAGTATTGGGGGCGTTTAGGTCTAAGTGCCGGTGCTTGATGGATTCATTCTGCCAGATAAGGAGGTGCAGACTGGAAGAGGTATCGGTGTGTGATGGTGAGGGCCTTGAAGAGTATGCGCTCTTTGACCGAGAGCCAGTGGAACTCTTGTCTAACCTGGGAAATATGCTCTCTTTTGGAGATACTTAGAGAGGCTCTGAGAGCATTGTTTTGCGTGACTTGCATTTTGTTCATGTTCTTGGCAGAAGTGTATAGGAGCAGGGCATTGCAGTAATCCAACTTGGCGCCAATGGTAGCTCGCTCTATGTTGAGGCAGTTTTCTAGCAGAGAAGTGGGGTTTTACTGCATTCATGATTTTGGTTGTGATAGCTGCAGACGATGAAATGGCACGGACTTGTCTTTTCATTGAGAGGGTGGAGTCAAGGTAGACAACCAGGGTTTTTACTGCGGCAGAGACTGTTATGACAGTATTCTCAATAGTGAAGGTGCTGTATTGGCTGTCTAGTTTATTGGGAATTTCTTTAGGGCCCACCAGTAGGATTTCGGTTTTGTCCCCATTGAGACAAAGGCCGTTGGCCACCATCCAAGCCTGGATGAGTACATCGGTCTCCTTGAGAGTGTTGAGGTCTTGCTTGTAGGAACCGGACAGTGGTAGGAGAATTTATGTATCATCAGGATAGTTGGTGAATGCTATGCCGTGTTCTTCTAGATCATTAAAGAGGGGTAGGGTGAAGAGATTGTGAGTTGTTTTGCATCAATGACTCTCCCATACAGGTGGTATGCAAAGTGAAAACATTGGGGAAATGTTTAGAAGCCTCTACGAGTGCATAAGCACAGGTTGAGTACGTGAGTAAAAACTGCTCGTACTACCTCCGACTCCTAAGAGCAATACAACCATTTCTGAGTGTGGAAAATTGTGCAATCATCGCCAGAGATACCATACTGTCCAGGCTGGACTATGCTAATGCGCTACTATTAGGGGCAAATAAGTGGTATATTGCAAAATGCCAAGTGATCCATAACAGTGCAGTTAGAATTGTGAAGAGGAAATCCAGGAAAGAACACATCAGTAATGACGAAGTAGCATTGGACTGGCTATCGGTGGAAGATAGGATCATGATTACATCCATGACTCTAGCCACAGACATCTGCACGGGAAAGCCCCAGCATATCTCAAGGAAAAGATAATCTGGTACGTTCCGGGGCAAACCTTGAGATCGGAAGCCCTGGGTCAGATCACTGTCACACCCCATAAGCGATCAAACGGCATGGGCAAAGCCTTCCCAGGAATGGCAGCAATCAAATGGAATAACTTGCCCCTCCAACTAAGACTTGAAGCAAAATACACGGTCTTTAGGAAAAACTTAAAACGTATCTTTTTCAGTGAAAGCCGTCATGATAGTATAGGTCATTTTAGGTAGTGCTTTTTCTATATTTTTGTCATGTGCACTGTCTATCCGTAAATTACCGTCTATGTCTCTGTGTTGGCACCCAGATGCCTGCAGGCTATCTGCGCGGTACAAGTAAATACATTTTTAAAAAAATAAAAAAAGAATTGTGATAGATATTAATTATGCACCTGGAGGATGAGAAGTATGCGAGGAGAGATTCCCACCTAGTGTCACCATTAATAGTTGAGAAGGAGAAAGAGTGGAGACCAGATTGGGGGGTTGATGGGTCCAGAGAGGGGACAGTGAAGAGGATATCCATGAAAGTCTGTCAAAGTAGCGTTGACGTTGGTGTCAGCGATGGGAAGGCCTTGCTTACAGTACAGGAGAGCTTTTTTCTTCCAGTCCTCGTGAGAGAGGTAGGACATGAGATAGCATAGCAGTTGGAAAAGATAGGAGAGATGGAGAGCGCCAGGAGAGTAGTGGGAGAAGAGAGAGGCAAGGGATCTGCACAGTGCACGCGAACTCACCAAGTAGCTTAACAGCCAGGCAGGCTCAGAGGAGGTGGTGTGCAAGGGAAGACAGCCAGTGCACAGATTGAAAAATCCTCGATTCGAATTTTCCCAAAAGGCACAAATACAGCACAAAATGAAGGATGCAACAATTTAAAAAGCCCACCTAGAATTGATTTTGCCAAAGAGCACTAATGCAACACAAAATGGAAGGTACAGGAGTGTAGGCGTCTTGTGGAGGAAATATGGATTTGGCACTAGTCAACAGCCAAAGTTAGGCTAACGGTGAGGGATACAGCAGAAGAAACAGGCTGAGTGGGAGGAGGATAGAGTTTACAATCAGGCTGTGAAACAAGGGAGGCAGGATTCAGCAGGCACCCAGATAGAGGGTTGTGGGCCAGGGGCGCGGGAGATCCGGCGTGCTTACCGGTGAAAAGTGGTGGTACATTTTCATCATTGTCCTGTTTGGTCTGTGGGTAGCATGGATTGATGAGGAGTTGCAGGGCTCCCTCCAGCTCCGGACAAGTCCAGACAGGTGCCTTTGTGTGAGCCTTTGTGATGGGGCCAGCTCTTTAACCTGCCTGCTTCCGGTAGGCCAGTTAGCAGCAGGGAAGGCCAATCATGAGGAATGTGACTTTGTTCCCATGGCAACCCTCTGAGGCAGCCATCATGTAGAATGAAAAAACAAAGTGAAGTTGGTGCTCCCGCCCTTTTGCAGTGAGAAAAAGTACAACATTGCAGCATGGTGGAAATTGAGATACAGCTGCAAATGTGTATGAACTTTCTAAAGGGGAAGCACCTCAACGTTTGATCCGATGTATCAAATGGCCCTAATTTAGGTAATGCGGTCTGGGCCGGCAAGAAAATTCAGGGCACACTGCTTGGTAGGAAAGGAGGAGGGGGAACCAAGCACCCTCGTGCTTCAGGTTGCATAAGAAATGGGCAGCGGCGGCAAAGTAAATAATCACGAATAATGAATACGAAGCTAGGATCTGATGAAAGATAAATGCGAAAGTGCCCATTTGAAAGCAACATACGAAATAAGAGAGCAAGTGTGTACTTTTTGAGGGCAAGGATAGGTTTTGGACACAGGCTTTTAAGTTGAAATTTCTGTCTCAAACTCTCCTTAGTTTTGTTCAGGTAGGGAAATTCCACCTTACCATAGGATAAGTTAGGCCTTCCACCATCCTGACATTTGAGCTAATAAACCATTTTATTTTGAACTATGAATTTGTTGTCTGTGTCTTGCTTCATGATGCCTTCACAGAGCACGGATTCAAAATGTATGTGCAAAACTATTTGATGAACAAGTTATTTGCAACAACAATAGTTAGAATGAAAAGAATTAACAGCCGCTGCATTGCTACTAACTCAGAGCTTGCAAAAAAATTGCAGTCGATCAAGGAACAAGCAAAGACAAAGCATGTGAAAGAACAATAAAGAACAAACACATGAATGTATCGGGAAACGATCTGCAGTGCATGTAGTTGGATAGAGAATTGTTTTACAAAACATAGTCCATATCAAAGGGACATTGCAAATGAACCAAGGACGATATTTAGACTTTAGACTGGCTGTGTGACCTCAACTGCGAAGTCAATATCTCAGTTATTTGCCCTTGCCCATGGTCTGACCACTTTGTAGTGATCTTCGCAATCACGATGCTCTAGGACAACCTGCAACCCTACGCCCCCCACATGGGCGAGAAGCTCATGTAAAATAACCAGAGATAGTAACTTGCCTCTCCTCATCAACCTCCAGCCTGACCACCTTGCTCAGTGGGCGAAGATCCAGTGGCGCTCGCAAACCACTTTGCTAAAACACTGGAAACTGCTGTGGACTTGGTCGCCCCACTGGGCCATCGCAAGGCAAAAGTAAGCACTCTCCCATGCCAACCCCTGATTTACGGAGAACCTCCAAAATCAAAGAGCCAAGAAACACCAGGCCAAAGCAGCATGGAAGAAACACCAAAATGATGCCCTCATGACCCTATTCAAATCCATTGCCAGATCCCACAAACCAGCCGTAACCAAGCTAAGGCCACTTCATACAATGACCGAATGGCAAATGCAAATTCGAATACAAGAGAGCTATCCTTCATACTTTAGGAACTGGAAGCCCCTACCCCACCCCCAGCCCTGACAGCCATCACCAAAGACGTAACATGGTGCTCAAACAAACAAGAGGCCTTCTTGAAGAAAATCAACAAACTACAAGACAACATTTCCGCAAAGCAATCCACCACCAAAATCCCGCTTCCAAAACCACCCCCAGCCGACCACGCTTAAGTCACCCCTTTCAACTTTCACCAAGTCTCAGAAAGGGAAGTAGCCTCCATCCTGGCCACCTTCAAACCATCCAGGTGCAAATGGGACGTCTGCCCCGCCCCTGTAATCAAAGAGTGCACAGAAGCCCCCACTCCATTCATCACCAGTTTCATCAATACCTCCTTCCACACTAGTACGGTCCCCACTGCACTGGAGGAATTGTGGATCCTCCCCTCCTAAAAAAGCCCTCCCTAGACCCAACCACACCCACCGACTATCGCCCCAGCATGACGGTCCCTTTCCCGCTCAAGATCCGTGATAGGGCTGCGCACATACAAATCCACCACTTTATAGAATCAAACCAAATCCTACGTCTCTGCCAATCAGCCTTCAGATGCAGTCACAGGGCCAAATCAGCCCTTCTTGACCTGAACAATCAACTGGACTCCTTCAGAGATGAAGGTAGGCCAGCCCTGCTACTCCTCCTGGACCTCTCTGCTGCATTTGACCTAGTGGACCATAACATTCTCGGAAGTCATCTAACCTCAGCAGCCAACTTCTCAGTGGAAGCCGCTGCCTGGCTAGCCTCTTTCCTAGCTGATAGATCTCTGAAGTCGCATCTGCCCCACCCTCCCCCCATCTCATGCGGAGTACCCCAAAGGTCCTGTGTCTCACCGACACTCTACAATATTTTTACCAAACCCCTCTTCGACCTACTGGACTCCATTGGCATTTCCTACACGAATTATGCCGATGAAATGCAAATTCTGCTACCCCCTCACCGGCACCTCAAAGACACCAACACTCTGAACACAACCTACCCCTTCATCCAAACCTGGATAGCAGCCAATGGCCTGTGCCTGAATGATGAAAAAACTGAGATCCTGCTGGTAGGGCCCCCTTCAGTGACAAAAAACCTCAGTCCCCAATATCTGAACTTTAACAGTGACAATCTGCAAATACCGGTCTCCACCTCGGTGAAGACTCCAGGCATCTACCTGGACTCTGCGCCCACTATGACACGCCAAGTAAACGCCATTGCGACATCAGCTGCCTACACCTCGAAGCTTATTAATGCTGCTAGACCATTCCTAGCCCCAGCCAACTGTCGCACAATCGCAAGAGCCATCATCGGAGCGAGACTGGATTATTGCAACCCCCTATTTGCGGGCCCTTCTGCATGTAACATTCACAGACTACAGGTGATCCAAAATAATGCCATTTGAGCGGCTCTCAACATTCCCAAAAGAGAGCACATCACTGAAGCGAGAAGACATGCCCATTGGCTCCCAATCAAGGAAAGGATCATTTTCAAAACACTCACAATCTCGCACTGATGCCTTTCTAACACCGCTCCCCCTACCTGTCTAAAAGCTTTGTGAAAGCTCAGTCCATCAGACCTACCAGGAGGGCTTATGCACATAGACTTGTCCTGCCCAAATCAAAGCGGCCCAAAAGTGGTGGCGTCAGCTCCCTCCACCCCCGTTGCCACCCGTCTTTGGAACGCACTCCCACCATATCTGAGGGAGGAACAATCGTACTTGGCATTCAGAAAGGCCTTGAAAACCTGCCTTTTTAACTAAGGACTTGAACTGAGACTACACTGTCTGCTTCTGTTCCCCTGACCTTTCTTCCCTTTGCAAGTTTAACTGGTTCTAACAGCGCCTTAATGCCTCAGGGTTTTGTGCACTTAACAAATGTAAAAATGAATAAATTATTCAATTTTCATGGCACTCTATATTCCAGTAAAGTTCATAAGGAGTTTGTCGACTCAAGCTACTTGAGTTTCACTTCCTGAATCACTGAAGATTAAAGGCACAGCCTTCATCAGAACAAGACATTTTTGAGGTAGCAACATATCTGGTGTTATCTGGTTTTCACATAAGGGTATATCAGAAAAAGGTGTTGTGTATGTGCTAATTCTTGAGTGTTTTTTCTTGGGGTTCGCACATAAAGGTACTTTAGGGCTCCCCAATAAGGGAATACGTGAAACAAAGGTTCCCATGTGTGGGTTGAGGCTGTTTGTGTCAAAGGTGTGGTTCTGGCCTTTACTCATTTCCTCGACACGGGGGAACCGTCAGCTGACAATAGGCCATTAAGGTCTTGGAGGTGAGCTGGTCTTCTTCATGGGGAAGGTGGGGTTACTGCGTCTTCTCCAATGGCGTCAAAACATCTCCCCGGTAGTTGTCCTCTCCCATATATCACCCCCAGGTTTAGGATCCGGTAGCGGCTGCCAACCCCCAGCCACATGGGAGAGGGTCACCACCGGGATCGCTGGCCTTTCACCCCCTGCAGTACCCTCTTTGCCCCTGACTGCGCAGTCATGCCCTGATGGCAGCCTGGGATGTGGATGTATGATGGGTTCGAGTCCAGTACTGCATTTGTCTTCTGTTGGTTAAACCTCAAGCCCCATCCCCCTCGCCTCCCCCCACCACTGCCCGGTCCCCTGTAGTCTTCCTACAACTCAAGCTGGGATGACTTGCCACTAGGCCCAACTCCATCCATCTTCAGTGGCACGAAGGTGATTTGGTGCCTGTGGCAATGCAGCCTATATGTAAATAGTCCTCACGCAAAGAGAGCCCAAGAAGGGTGCCTGTCCTGGTGTTCCAACCTGGTCTCGCCTCTACGAGGCGAGCAAAGCTGCCCCTTTAAAATGTAAAGCCGGGAAATCTATTTTGTTTCATTTTTGACTGATCCGATGTAACTACTTTAATTTAATGACAAACACACCCCCTTTGTAACATTTATTTAATATGTACATTGCTTAATTATATGATGGATTAGAAAACCACAAAAGAGAAGCAGCACACCCTTTTTCTTTCGATAAAAACTTTCCCATAGGTTTAAATCATTTTGAGCTATTAGCGGCTCGTCCGATCTTATCACTTTTTTACGGGTTCCGGGGAGAGAGAAAATGACTCTGGTATCAACAAGTCAACTATACACTGAAGAGAATGGAGTTCCTATTGATAATAGGAACTTCCGTCCCCTGCACACCTTTAGGTATTGGAATATATCCAAACAATGTTCTGTCAGTTTACTTAACTTGGCCCAACAAGGTTTCAAAGGTTAGTGTCTATGCACCATAATACTTCGTACTATTAATGTATTCATTTCCCAAATCCCAACCAAGAATGAAGGAAATTATAATTTCACAAGAAAAATTTAGTCAAAAAGAGAGAAATTTAACTCCAAAGAGATTTTTTATCGAAATTTATAAAAAAATATTTGCATAGCATACCGGAGTTATATTCACTCCTTATTCAACATATGCTTAATAGTAATACTTCACCATGAATGAAAACAAATTAATCAAATTATATATATGATGGCCCATCTGTTATGTTTTTATTTAGATTGTTTAATGACTGCCCCACTGGCATATTTCGCATGGGTCTGTGCGCCCTATTGGCTGCGTGAACACGGCGTGCCCACATGGGATCTGTGCAAAAGGAGCCATGCTGAAGCATTTTGCAATATGGTATGCAGTGTTTTGGCGCAGTGTTTTGCACGCCGGCCGTTTCGGCGCAGGTCCCTTTTAGGTGCGCCCTGTTGGCCGTCAGGGCGCAGGGACCTGCGCTCTGTGATGTTCCCGGTCCTCATGGGACATCGGTAGGAGTGGGCCTCACTCTTAATGAGGACGAGGACACAGGTTCGTCTGGTCCCGTCAGCTCTCTCACACTGGGGATCCTCCCGACCCCCTTCGTCACCTCATCTAGGCTCTGTCCTCATAATAAAGCTAATGGGCCACAACATGACACCCCCCCAGTTTCCAAATAATGAGTCCAACATTATCTCATCTCTTTGATCAGCCTTGGGGGGTTTTTGCTGGGTCCTTCGCGGACCCCCTCCCCGCCCCCCCAGTCCTCACCACCTGCCTGGTATGAATCTTCCGTCCTGTGTGCGCCCATCACTTGCTTGCAGGGTAGGCCCCTGCTGGCCCCTCTCTGCCTGGGCCTCTCCTGGCGTGGGATACACTTCATGGGGTTGTGCTTCGGGCCCTTGCCCTCTACTGGCAGGAGTCTTCTTTCCTATGCCCTGGTCGCACCCTCTATGCCTGCTTCTTTTGCCCCTCTGTGGGCATATGCCACCCTTTTCATCGTGTCTTGCTCTTCCCCACACTTCTTCCGGGCCTGCTGTTCCATGTCGCTCAGCTCTTTCCGTGCCCTCGCGATTATTCGACCAAACCAGAGGCCATCGTCCAGGTCTCCCATGGCTCCTATGGAAGCCTTGAAGTCGCGGATCCGTCTTCCCTTCGTGCTGCGAGGTTGCTGGTGTCTTTGAAGTAAAAATGCTGAGGGCAAGTGTGGAGAGAGTGCTGCCCCACTGGTGGTGGTCAAACTGCCCATGCACCTGTCGGCGGGCGGGCCCTGCCTGGTGCTGAGCTGTGGGGTCACCTGCTCGTCCTCACTAGTCTGATGCTCCCAATCCTCCCTAGCCTAGACATCCTTTGCCTCTTCTAGGCTCCGCCCTCATAAAACCGCCAAGAGGCCACAACATGACCTGCGCCAAGGTACTCATGGTTACTTAAATGTATTGTCGACCGAAGCGCGGGGGGGGGGAATGCAGGGCTTGGCTTCACAGTAAATTTAAGCAAACACAGTAACCCATCAGCACACGGAGCTGCCCTGTGAGTGCACACTCAGGTTGCGGTGTCCTGCGTGTTAGTCCCTGCAGGACACCGCAACCTTTTTCTGCATGGAGCGCGCACTCAGAGGTCAGCTCCACGGGCTGAGTGGCTCCTGTTTGCTTAAATTTACTGTGAAGCCAAGCCCTGCATTTTCCCGCGCTTTGGTCGACAATACATTTAATTGAGACGTGAAAATCTCTGGGCGTAGGTCCCTGTGACCTACTTCCCACGGTCAGCAGGGCGCGCCTAAAAGGGACCTGCGCCAAACGGGCGGCGCCCAAAGAGCTGCGCCAGAAGTTCCCTCTTCACTTGCTGTGTCATTGCTCTGATAATGTTTAGGGAGCAGCACCCTCTAGCGGCCACTCCTGGCTATTCCACGCTCATAAGCGTATATATAGGAAACAGAACTTCGACCCTGTGAAAGAAACCAGCCCCACTGTGACAAGACCACACAGCCCAAGCAGAACACAAACCCAGAGTACACCCTCAACCCGAGAGGATGGAGTAATGAGGCTGGAGCTTCGGCATCCAAAAATCACTGCTGATGGATAAACATCTATCAGGAAGAAGAAGAACACGCGCGCATTGGCCATGCCAGTGCTTTAGGCGTTTACCATTATTTGCATTTTGGATTCATAGGCCCCAGAGTACAAGGAGGGTGAGTGCAACGTTTTAAAAGTGGATGCAATAAGGGGTGCAGGTGTGCAGTGGAATGAGATGGTGTTAGGGGGAATTCTCCTTCTAGGGCTAATTTCCCTCACCTAGTGAGTCCCTCAGCAGCTTTGCTGGATTTTCTGGAGTTATCTTTTTCACTTGGTAAGAGTGTGAGCTTTTCCCCCACTCTTACCCATGGTTTGCCATGTGTATTTCATCTGTTTTTGTGATTGTGGACTCTGCAGTACACCACTTCAGTAGCCCCACTCTCTTGTGTGTTACACAGCACCTTCAGTGCAGTGACACAGGGTTGTCTTTTAGACTTCCCACCAACTCCATTTCTGGGGCTGACTACTGCCCCCCAGAAAAGGGTAAAGTTGCCATTAACTTTGCATAGTCATTTAACCACAGATCCACTACACCCCATCTTACATAGAGTACTGGAAAGGGTTAATTCTTAGCCCTTTTTATCTGCATCTCTTGGAGCATTGTTTCGCTCCCTTAACCTTAAGACTTGGCTGGTGGCAGTGGTATCTACCCTAATTTTCCTACCGCGATTATATTACATAACGTGGTTGTGTTTTAGGCTATTATAGTAGCCTCGAACTTTAAACCCGCTAGCCCAAATACTTTTTATTTTGGCTCCCAGTTGGGTTTAATCGCCATTTCTTTTTGTTAACCTCCTTCTTGGGGCTTTCTTTGCGTGGCAAACCAGGTTTGCCTCCTTTGTTCGCCGACCTTTGGCGAGCTTCTGACCAGAAGCCCTCCTTTGGCGTCTGGGTGGGCTGAATGTGAGGGAGGGGTGCAGTCACACCCTGCACAGGGTCTACTTGGAGACCCAAGTCACACTTTGTGTTGATTGGCTGAGGTGGTTGTCCGGGCTGGACAACCCCCCTGCTGAGTAATTGACAGCCAGGCTGTGTGAATGGGGGATTTTCGCATAAAAGGCAGGACTCTTGGGCTGGAAGTCAGTCATCACTGTTACTGCAAGAACTGAAGAGAAGTGTAGGAGAAGACGGCTGCTGCAACCCCGAGTCCCGGTGAAGCCCTGTTGCAGTCTTGAGCTATCTACCCTTCAACGACAAGAGAAGATCCAGTCTGGAGACTTCTTCCCCTGAGCCTGGTGGGATCAACCAGCTCGTCTTTTCTTCAGTCATAGAATCCTCTCCTGGGTCGAAATCACTGCTGTGGTGTAGTGGTCCGGATAGCCATCAGAAGAGCCCTCTCCTGATTTAAAGGAGCGCACCTTTTATTCATTGTTGTCTTTTTCACTGCTGCTGGTCACATCCCTGGGTAGTGCAGATTGCTCCAGATGTCCTCCTTCTTGTCCCCTCGATTGAAGCCGCAGGAACTGTGAGTCTGCAGGAACTACCAGGAACAACTGCCGTGGCACCAGCTTTTCACCAACGCAATAAGGTACTGTGCACATTTGGTCCGTCTTTTCGCCTGACCAGCCGGAATCGAGGTGAACCCTTTTCCTCCACGAAGATTTGTTCTTTCTTCCCTTCCTCTTAAAACTTTTCCTTCCATTTGACAGTCTTTTTGAACTCTTGGCATCTCGAATCTCGAACTGTTCAACGTGTGATCCTCGGCAACTGAGCATCTGCTCCATTGACATTGGCACAGGCCTATTGACTTTAATCTGTATCTTTGAATAAGTCCTCGAGTCTCCTTGCCTTGAAAAAGTATTGCCTATGATTTTTATCTACTTTTCCCTTGTTTGAAATTCTAAAGTACAAAGTGTGTTTTAACTTCGTGAGCATTTCTATTCGCGGGTACGCGTTAGCATCGTAACACCGGTCTGTCAAATCCTAATGTACTTACCTTGAATTTGCTGGAACAAGTGGAATTGGTTGCGTGTAGTGTATTTTACGTGTGGTTTCGAATATTTAGAAGTGAAGTGTTTTATAACAGATGGTTTAAAATAAATATACTTATATTTTTTTACCTGAAACCTTGAGCCAGTGTTTGCTTGAGTCACAGTAATTGTGGTCTTTTGTGTAATCTCTGCTACTGCTCATTTGCTCTTGAGATAAGTCTGGCTGTTCTGCTACTGCTACCACTTTAACAGTGTAGTACAGGCTTGCAGCAAAGGTGAACTTGTGGTAACACTTGTAGTCTTAACTGTGTGTAGTGGTCCCTAAGGCAGTGCACAGGATTCTGCCTAACAGACGGGGATAGAGCAACAGAGGAAGCCATTTATAGAGGGTGCCAATGATGAGCGGGAAAGGGTGAGAGAGTAAGAAAAAAGGTGAGTGTGAGAGAAAAGATGAGCGAAAAGGAGAGAGTTGGAGAGAGAAAGAGAGCACGATAGCATGCACGGAGAGAGGGAGTAACAGCACGCACGGAGAGGGAGAGAGTGACCGCGTGCACGGGGAGAGTGCGACAGCGCACACAGGGAAGAGAGATCGACAGCGCGCAGAGAGAGAAAGAGCGACAATGTGCAGCAAGAGCACAATTGTTATGAAAATAGGAGATGCCGCAGCAATAGAAGCCTTTGCGGCAGCAGCATCTAGGAGAGCGGCCTTCATTTTGACACTGAACGTAAACATGGGATAATGACAGGCTCTGAAAAGCAAAACATAGATTGCACCTCCCTAAATATCACCCCTTAACCCCAGACATCCCGACGTACAAGGCAGACATTTCCATAAGAGAAAAGGCAGCTATTGCTGGATGAATGGGAACCTACTTTTTGTTGTAGGGGAAGGCAGAAATAACAAACCCATCTACTGGGCTTAGACCATAGAAAACGCACACCTAAGAGCCAATACAATGGTAAGTGAGAAATCCATCACTGCTGGATGTGTACTTCGGCTTTAGTTAAGTGACTCAAATGAAATCAAATTAAGTGTGCAACGTTTGGGTGTGTGCTGCAGATCTGCTGGTAGGCGTAACTCACTTACATCTTTGAAGTAAGGGAACTTGTGGAGTAACATCGCAGGAAGTGACATCACAGGAAGTAAGGGTTACCTTTTTGTAAACTTAGTTCTTCATAATTGGAAAATTGGCTCAGTCTGTGCAGAGTTCGAAATTGAGGGGAGCTGGGAGCCATTTAGCTCCTGCTTAAGGCCTAAACTGGCCTGGTTAGCTTGGCACCAACAGCTTCCAGGATCTACTTTTGGCACCCCAGGCCAAGTGATGTCGAATAAACACAACTATGTGGATTGAACTATGTGCGTGGGATAATTCATAATTAGGACACATCTAAACGACATTCAAAGCATAAGAGGTCATACATAGTGATCTCCGTTTCCTCCTCCTGGCCCCCCGTCCACTCATTTCGCTGTTCTGTGTATTTGTTGCACCCTGATGCCTGTGGGCTTCATCGCATTGTAGCTAAATAAGTAAACGGGACAGACAAGAAGTTTAAGAACAGGACAACCCCCCTCCACTGCCATTTGTGCTATGCAAGGCCGCTGCAAAGATATTCAAAAGACACCCCCCCACTGCTCCACAACACTCCCTTTACTCACAAACACAAGCTACATAAGCTACTCCATGCACACTCCCTCTTTCGTTAAAAGGACAAGTACACCAGCCTGGCCCTGAATGGCAGGGGGCGTGGTGGCATGTGATGGCATTCACACACAGTCCCGTTGTACTTTAGAAGTCCACCTGGGTGACATGGCACCCCAAGAGTGTTACTCACCACTCCGGAATAGGCCGAAGATGCGGAGGAGTGACCTTGGAGATGATGGTGGTACAAGAATCGATTTTCAGCCTTCCATCCCAGCTCCCCTGAGTACAAGACTCAGGCTTCCTCAAAGAGGGGCTCTCTTCTACAATGTACCTCTCTGCTGTTTCAGTTGGGACAGACAGAGGTGTCAATTGAATAAAAGAGCGGGGAGAACACACACCGCCAATACCAATGCTGCAAAGGAATACCAAGATATTAAACAGTGTTGAGGTTAATGCAAATGATTAGAACAGTTGAATTAAATGGGCAACTACCTAGATAGGTATTGGAGTGGAGCTTCCCCGGGGTGGATCTACAAGGAACAATACACGAAATGAGTGGGAAAGGTTTAAAGAGCCTTTAAAGTATCAGTCCCAACTTATATATCGAATTGGAAAGAAACAACTAACCTGAATAAGGATAGTTTGAGGAAAGGAATCCAGGACACAGAAGACAACGAAAGGAGAAAATAACAAACAGGAATGTTAGTATAGGGAAGTAGCCCCGGACGGCACGAGGGTCGCACTAGTGCCGGGTTGGTGCAGTTTCAGCAGAGCGTTTATATGCACTTGAAGACAAGTTCACAGGATGGTCACTCAATGTCCCAGAATCCAACAGGAGACAAATATCCAAACAAGTCGTGGAGAAAACAGTAGTAGAAATGGGAATTTCCAATTAAGCATTGTTAGGCAGAAACCTGTGCAGTTCCCTTAGGGACCACTGCAAAAGATTTAAGACTACAGGTGCTGGCAGTAAACCCACTTGGTAGCAGTCTGTACCACCCAGATTTACCTGGTAGCTGTGGCTGAGCAGTCAGACTTCTCTCAAGAAGAGTTAGGCAGTATATAGAGTATACACAATAGGTACAGAGATACAGTAGCACAAGCAAACACTGACCAGAGCTTCTGTGTAAAAGTATATAATTATTTATTTAAAAACACACTGTTTGAAACACTCCAGCACTCTTATTGTAAAATCTTCTAAACACAGTTACTATTGTAATATATACACCCCTTTTTCCTTATCAGATAAGTCACAGTAAAACACCACTTATTTTCATGCAGAGGTGAACGCTTAACTAGATGGTACTCCAATAAGTTTGTGAGAAAGGGAGGGAAAAAGACAGAATATGGAAAGGTACACCACTCTAAGATTCAGGAATACTGTTAGCAAGGCAGAAGAGCAAAAGTCACTGGTGAGCCAAAGTCCAAAGGCTGGGCCCACTCTTAGAGAGAGTAGAGCACAAATGCGCCCAAGATCACACAGTTACACTAGGCTTTGAAAGTCTTGCAGAGGGTTCAAAAAGGAGTTTAGAGGGCTTAGGAAAGTTTAGCCAGGGTGTCCCAGGCTAACCCAGGTTCAAAAGCCGGGGGCTAAATCTACCCCGTACAGTCGGTGGCAAGGGAAGCCTGGCGGGACACGGTACCTTAAGTGGGAAGGACCCTCCAGCGGTGGCAGTTGTTCCTGGCAGTGGGTGCAAGTCACGTCGTCATCCAGGGGAAGAGAAGATCTCAACTTGGAGGAAAGATGAAGGTCGTTGCACTACCAGGGAAGAAACCAGCCGCAGAGTTTTCCGGTTAAAGGTGGTACCTTTGTTCGCGGTCGTGGTAAAACGTGGTATCCCGGTTGCCGGGGTGCTTGGCACAGGCAAGGCGGCCACGAGGTACGTCGGGAAGGTGAAAAGACGGTGAAACTTGTTATCCCCACCATTCGAAGGAAGAAGACTCTCCGGCGGGAGATCTCCTCTGTCGTTGGGAAAAGTGGTGAGACGGTCCAGCAGGGCTCTACCGGTGGTGGTGTCATGGCAGGTCAGCTCAGCTTCTCCCTCGTCGGATTCTTAGGTCCTGTGGCGACTTCTGCAGTTCCAGTTCCCAAAGCCCTGCTTTTATGCAGAAAACCCCCATTCACTCAGCCTAGCTGTCACTCAAACATGCTAAGTGGTGAGCCGGCCGGCTCACCACTTGGGCCAATCAGGACGGAGTGCGACATGAGTTGCCTAGGCAACTCAGTCCAGGGTGCCTAAATCCCCCTCCACCCCTCCTAAGTACCCCAGACAGAGTGGCACCACTTTGGAGGGCTTCTGTGGAGAAGCCCGCCAAAAAGTGGAACAAAGGGCTCGACTTGGGTTGGAGTCACAGAAGAGAACACAAATTTTAGAATCAAGTTTTGGCAAAAAATACCAACCGGAGAATTAATATTAATTAAATAAACCGGCGGTATGTTCGAGGCTACCGTAAATAATTAAATAAAGATAGTAGCCTAAAACAATGGGAAATCCCATAGGAAAATATTTGCGGTTGAATATAAAAAGTAGTATCCACTGCCACCAGCCAAAACTCGATCAGGTGGGACGGAGACGTGCCCCCTCGACTAACAGACCCTGGGGCAATCGAATTGCCCCAGCCAGTACGTCCACAATATGATGGTTTGTACTGGTTCTGTTCAGAATTTAAGACTAGTAAAGTCAATGGTGACTTTACATGCCCTGGGAGACAGTAGCCAGTCCCAGGGTATGGAGTCTATACTGGGGGGTCACTATGACACCCCTGTGTTACTGCACTGAGGGTGCTGTGTAACACACATCACAAAAACACATGAAGTCCTATGGGGTAAAAGACCCCATAGCCCATTAAACACATCTAGATTCAAAGAAACACACTCAAATCATGTCCAAGAGTGAGGGTAAAAGAGTCTCACTCTTGGCAGGAGAAGAAAATAAACCACAAAAATCCAGGAAAGCTGCTGGGGGACTCACTAGGTTAGGAAATTCAGCCTAAACAGAGAATTCTCCCTAACAAGCATGTACCTGAGCAAACATGTATCGAGAGTAGATGTAGAATAAGTTCTGGATAGTTGACAGCAAGTTCTCGGCTTTGGTTCCGTATGCAGAAGCGGCAACCTGGAATGAAGTACCGCAAGAGACAGAAGGGAGCCGGATCCAGTAACGTTCTGAGTCAAAAGCCAGACGAGCATGACAAGAATAAGGAGGAGACAAGCCAATCAAATAGTCAGGCAAGGGTCAAAACCAGGAGTTCAGATGAGGAATCGTGTGGGAAGACACGAAGAAGTAACGGACGTAACCGCAAGTAGCTTATAACGCTAATTAGCAGCAACGAGCCCCTTGGAAGACGGTGGTTTTATAGCCAGCTCTGGGTCAGTTGACGTCAGGGGGCGTGTCTAGCCGTACGTCTTCCACGTACAAGACGTGTCAGCTGACCCGGAGTCCGTCGTTGTTTGTACAAGCGTCATTGCAGCCTGTATCTGGTCCATAGAGGAGCTTGTAAAGAAGTCATATTCTGTAAGGAGGCCCGTGGGGAAGCCTGAAGTGTAACAAAGAGCATATCAAGGCCAAAACCTAAAAGCACCGATGGGAGGTGAAGTTAAGAGAGGACAGTTTTATAAAAAGGTAAGTATATGCCAGCCCTTGCTATCTAGGTCCAGTGCTAGGATTTTAGGGAAATGGGGGTTTTCGGAGTACCAGGGGTAGAGAGCCACGAAGACCCCAATCGGAGCTTTTATTAAAAACATGGCACATGGCTGAAATGGCTAAGTCCAATTTTGGAGCTGGGCGAGGGTACGACAGCAGAAAGCACCTAATGCCCCCTTCCCAAAGCCTAAGGGAGTGAGTTACTGCTGGACATACTTCACTGCTGCCTGGCCTCATTGAATAAGACCTGCAAGCCCACCCAAGCCCAGAGAATATCAGTCACAGAAGCCCCCAAAATATGGGCTCAACCGACCAAGGTTCGGGAACCCAGACAGACCCGCAAGACACAGGCAAGGGTCCTCACATGGACTGACGAGCTGGGAGTGTGCGGCTTCACCTCTGGAACTGATGCCACCTGAACCAAGACATTATCCAACTGTTTGTTCCTGTTGTTGCGAAAATAAAACCCCTTTTACTGCAATCCGACCTTGTGTCAGTCTCTTTGTGCATCCCACCTGGCTAACCTATCACATACTGCACATTGAACGGTGTGGCGCTGCACAATGAACGGTGTGGTGCTCCACAATGAACAGTGTGGTGCTGTACAATGAACAGTGTGGTGATGCACCGTGAACCGTGTGGTGCTGCACAATTGACAGTGTGGTGCTGCACATTGAACAGTGTGGTGCTGCACATTGAACAGTGTGGTGCTGTACAATGAACAGTATGTGGTGCTGCACATTGAACAGTGTGGTGCTGCACATTGAACAGTGTGGTGCTGTACAATGAACAGTATGTGGTGCTGCACAATGGACAGTGTGGTGCTTTACAATGAACCGTGTGGCGTTCATAAAAGTTGCCTTGCACAAATAAATGGTAAATTATGTTGTAAACCATCCAAAAATATTTTATATATAAACCAGAACATTTGCATGTCAGCCACGTGGAGATCCAGTTCTGTGCACAACAGGGCACCATTTTGTTACAGCTTTTATGTGGTCAGGATCATTTGCGGAGTAAACACGAAAGTAGGACACGTTCTCCCTGTTTTTGGAGTCCTTAAACCTCGCGGCCATCTTTTAATGGAAACATCATAAAGATATCTTGTACTTCATGTTTTTGATACTCCAGTCCCGCCCCCCCACCACCACCTGCAAATATTGTTTAGTGAATAGTGTGGTGCTGTACATTGGACAGCCGTGTGTCCTGCACACTGAACAGTGTGGTGTGTTGGGCCTGACTGAGAACGGATTACAGAAGCAGGGTGTGTGATGGGAGGGGGTGTTGGAAATGATCTAACGCTGCTTGGCCACTGGGGCATGAGCCCAATGATGGGCACTTCCAGCGTGGCAAGTGTGGAGTGTGTACGAATGCCCAAAAGACAACTGAGGTAGATTATGGGTATTTCTTTTTAACCTTTTATTTAATTTGCACAGCTTTACAACATCACACCTCTACATTGCTGGATAGTGCATGGTACAGGAGTCAATACAACAGCCCTCAGGCCTCAGCTGGGCAACCAAATTCAGAGAACGCTCACAGTACTACATTCCCGACACCTCTATTGGCCTGGTACTGGCGGAATCCTCCCCATATGTCTCTTGGTCGACTTGTGGGGGACAATAGACCGGAGCTCAACTCTTCCTTGTCGTTTGCCCAGGTCATATCACTTACCCATTGCTCAATCGTGGGGTGCTTTACTCTTCCACCGCATCAGTATAGCGTGCTTAGCCAACAGCAGTCCTGTATTTATGACTTTACGCTTCAATGGGTTCATTTTAAGCCCGGAGCCCAATATACACGACGTATGTTCCCACCTTACAGGCAGCTCCGCCGTTTCCTCTAGCGGATCACATACATCACATTTTCGGGATCTCCCCTCAGCTGTTATATACATTTTCTTAAGGCGGGCCGGGGTGAGGTGCACTCTATTCAGTATTTTGAAATGAATTAGCCTATAACGGGAGTTGAATGATATCTGTTTCGTCAGCCTGCACAATTGCAGCCAATGCACCCCTGTGAAAGTGATGCACAGGTCCTCCTCCCACTCCCCCTTGATGTCTGGTGTTTCGACCCTCCTTGTCGAGAGCCCCAATTTATATAACGCTGAAGCGGTTATCTTCGTCATGGCCGAGGAAGTGACGTAATTAAGACTTGGATGTGAGGGCGGTTCCTGCGGGAAGTCTAAAGTATTGCAGCTTCTATAGTGGGGTGTCTCCTACATACACCTTAATATCATTACAGGCCATAAATTGGCCATCCCGGTACAGGTCCCCGAAGTTCAGTATGCCCGCTCCCTGCCAGTGTTCTGCCAATGCTGCGTCTCTTGACGGGTCCAGATAGGGCGCGTCCCAGATCGGCATACCGGCGCTATTCATTATAGTATTCATGGGTTGTAGAACTAACCTTGACCGTGCCTGCTGTGTGACTATCTCTGGATCCAGCTGGTTACTGTTTCCTTGCCTTCTCATGACCACCCTATGCAGCAGAGTGGCCTTATTCTTCCCCTGCCTCTCCAGATCCATATATGATATATGTGACCAGTGTGTTGCATAGAATGCCTGAGCTGCCAGCTACTACAACTCATAATCCGGAGCCGTCAGGCCCCCGTACTGGTACGGTAGCGTGAGGTGCTTCCAGCTGGCCATCACATGCAGTGGTCGTAGTGTACGAAAAGAAGTAGTGGAACTATGTTCCCTGCTGGCCTTCTCTGCTCTCCACACACCCCATCGCTGCACCCCCTCCAACACACAATCCAAACCCCCAAACACACCCGCTATTTAAGGGAATGTTCAGTGCAGTGCACTGAAGTGCAAGCTTCAACTTCTTCCTACACTTTTATTTTAAAACTAAACCATTCCAGAACGATTTATTTCTAAAATAAAAGTATAGGAACGGTGAAACTTAAAAATAAAAAGTATAAGAGCACGGCTCCCAACCGGTCCCGCCCACTTCGACCTCTGATCACATGTCCCTTCCCCACGAACGTGGGGCACGCTCCTGTTATTTGGGTGAAAAAGGATCTTGCCAGCCACAGCGGAATAGTGCTAAAGAGATAAGAGCTAGGGCGGTATAATCATTTTCACTAGTGCCACTCGCCCCTTGAGTGAGATAGCGAGTTGGTTCCATCGTTCAGGTTTAGTGCACACTGCATTGAGCAATGTGTCGTAATTGAGAGAGCGAACCATTCTTGGCGAGCATGCCATTTCTACACCTAGATATTTCACCTGTTGGGGGGTCCATCTCAGACCGAGCAGGTTACTGGGCTCACCCGTTCTGTCAGTCTCTTCCTAAGTATCTTCCTTCTCGAGCCCTTTGCTCCTCCACATCCAACTCCATGCAGGTCAGACGCTTGTCCAAACAACGAGTTGGTTGTAGATCTCTTTCCTCTGCTGGGGCCTCCATCTGGAACAGCCTCCCTGCCTCTCTGAAACTTGAGGAGAACCATCTCCGGTTCCGGTATCACCTCAAAACCTTCCTCTTTGATTCTGCTTTCTCTCCTCTCCCCTGATGAATTCCTGGCTGATACTGAAGCTGCACTGGTCACCTGGCCACCTTCTGATCTCGGGCCCAGGTCCCCTCCCCTGCCAGTTGCACACCGGCCCTGCTTCCCTGGCAAACCCCGCACTTGCGGACTGTTTTCTGTATCCCTACAGTCCCCCTACCAGCACTTGACACCTGATGCCTGCACTTGCCCTTGCACTTGCCACCAGATGGCCATATTTTTTATTATTGTTTTATTTATTTCTATGTATCCTATGTACTTCACTGTCCCATCCCCCTTGCCTCCCGCACTTCTCCCCTTCCCCCTTCCCAAGCACTTGCGCAATCTGAATGACACCTGGCCTAGTAAGATCATTGTCTCTGTCTTCCATCTGTTCCCCTCCCTTGCGTCGTCGCGCCTTGAAACACTTGTGTATAGGCGCATTATAAATGCCATATCATATCATGGGAATGCTTTGGACTTGTTGCCATTCAACCGGAGGCCTGAGTATTTCCTGAATTCCTGAACCGCAGCTATTACCCTCTGCAGATATTCCCTGGGGTTCCTCACATACATCAAGATGTCGTCTGCGTATAGTGTAATCAATTCTACCCGCCCAGCTATAGTGATACCAGCCTGTGCGTAGCAAGCCCTCATAAGGTCTGCCAGAGGTTCTATCACCAACACGAATGGCAAAGGCGAAAGTGGGCATCCATGTCAGATGCCGCCCGCAAGTTTCAGTAACAAAGATAGCACCCCATTCACGGACACCCTGACGTACGGTTGCGTGTATAGAATTTGCACCCAGCGTATAAAGTTTGGGCCAAACTTCTGATTATGTAACACCCTGAACAAGAAAGGCCAATATATGTATCAAATGCTTTCTGCATGTCCAAGGATACTGCTACCCACTCAGTGTTCTGTGGTATCCTTGCCAATATATTATAGAACCTCTGTATATTTGATGCTGTCGATCTGCCCTGTATGAATCCCGCCTGATCTTCATGCACCATGTAGGCATTAGCGGATTAAGTCGGGTTGCCAATATCTTTGCGAATACCTTCACGTCCGTATTCATCAGAGACAGCGGTTGATGCAACCCACAGCCTTCTGGTGGCTTTCTGGGCTTCAATAGCAGAGTAATGACCGACTCCCGCATTGTCTCCGGCAGTATGCCAGATTCCAGTGCCTCCATCCACACTGACGGGAGATGAGGAGCCAGCATGTCCATGAATTCCCTGTAAACCGCTGCGCTCAACCCATCTGAACCTGGGGCTTTGCCTCTCGGTAAACTCTTAATCGCTTCCTTTATCTCACCCAGCGTAATTGGTATTTCCAATGCATTGCAAGCATCTGCCGACAGTGGGTATCTTGGCTAGGCATTCATCCATATGGCTGCTTGTAGCCACACTTTGAGGCAAATAGAGGCTCTCATAGAAACGGTAAAACACCTCACAGACCTCCTCCACCTTGTTAACCATCACTCCATCCTGTCTGGTTATACACGGATGTTCGAGTTACCGCTCTCATTGCGTACGGTCTGTGCTGTGCTAGAAGCTTCCCCAGCCTTTCCTGTTCCCCATATTTGGGAGCCGCCGCTGGCCTATTGAAATAACACTGCTCTCTGTCTGCTGCTTCTCGATATTCATCCAACTGTGTTTTAATTTCTCCGCTAATGTGTGGTGACGGGTTCCCTGCATATTCTGCTGGCAAGTTTCCTAGGGAACCCACTGACAAATTAAAAGTAAAGGCCTTCTGTGTCCCATGCAACGAGCACCACACATCCCTCAAGCCCAGATCTGTAGTGTGTGTGTTTGTGTATTGTGCGTGCCGCACTCATCAAGGGTCTGGGCGCAACAGAGGTGCAGTCTAGATCCGTGTTGAGTATAGTATTAAAGTCACCACCGCAGATCACCAACGCAGTGGGATATTTGGTACATTTTTTAAATACCCCCTCATAGAATTCTGAGTAATCTACATTGGGACCATATATGTTCATAAATAGAACTTCTGCGCTTCCTAGTTTCCCATGCACAATCACATATCTACCACATGCGTGAATGGCAGCGAGCTGTGGACTAGGATCATGACCCCGCGAGTTCTGGTTGAGTAAGAGGTGTAGTAGCAGTGTTCTCCCCATCCCGGGGTAACCCTGCGCGCCTGGTGTTCTAGTAGATGCGCCTCTTGTAAAAACAATATCTGAGCCCCTTGTCTGTTTACGTTATGCCATCACTTTGTGCATCTTCATAGGTATGACCAGGCCCCTCACATTCCAGTTTAGTAACTTCACCTCAGTCAGACCAGCTCTAGCCATCATCTCTCACTTGTCTCCGAGCAATCACCACAATCCTGGACCATCTCCCTCCTCGTCTGTAACATGTCGTAATCAACCTGTGCGTTTTTATAACTTTAACACCCCAACTTCCCCCGAGTTCCTCCTGCCCCTCCCTCATAGTACCCTGAACTTTGACTATGTTGTATACCATTCCCATTCCCACCCTCACCCTTCCTCCCCAACTCTAACAAAAATGTCCACTTGCATAGGGGACGACTGTTTCTGTGGTGACCTGAGTCCCCGTTATTACGTTATTTAAACCTTAGCTTGGCTTTCCCTCCACGAACATCCTAAACCAATGTTACCAGAACACATTATAAACTTACATTATATTGACAAGATTCAATACATTAGACATTTTGAGTACCCTTTCAGGAGTTCCACACAACTCATTATAGACATTGTACTCCCTCCAGACCAGGCATAGACCTCAATCTAACTTTTAAACAAACGTTTCCTAGAGCACATTCCAGATTGCGTATTCACTATCGTGAGGCTGGGCGCTCAGCGTGTTCAGTATCATCATAGGTCTACTATGCAAGCCTTCCTCAGTCACTGCCCTGCTTCCGGCGACTGCTTCTCCGGTAGGGGGCTATTGGCCTCAACAAATGATGCTGCCTCCTCTGGGGAAGTAAAAAAGTATGTTTTGTTATTATACTGCATGCGCAGCCTAGCTGGGTATAACATACCATAAGGTATTTGCGGCTCCTTCAGCAGTTATTTTACCCTGAAAAAAGTGTGTCTCTCCTGCTGTATGCTAGCATAAAGTCTTGGAAAATGCGAATCACGTTGGAGACCATCTTAAGTTCTTGCTTCTCCCGTGCGGCCTTCCAAACCTTGTCCCTGTCCCTGTTGTTCATTAGCCGTGCAATTATTGGCTGAGGGAACGCACCAGGTTTAGTCCTAGCTGGCAGTGTTCTGGGCACACTCTCTACTACAACCATTTGGGACCAACCCGGGTCCCCCAGCAGGTCTTTCAATAGTTCCTCCACAACTAACTCCATGGGGCCCTTGAAGGCGTCTTCTGGCACCCCTATGATGCAGACATTGTTCCGTCGCGATCTCACTTCTAGGTCCTCGCACTTTATCTTAATGCTGCCCAGGTCTTTTGCTTTGGTTGCCACTGTGCTTTGGAATGCCTCTATGGCGTTCTCAGCTGTGCCAATCCGTGTTTCTGTTTCAGTTATGTGCTGTGTAGCCTTTTCCAGCTGAGCCCGGATCGTGGTGACGTTGATGGTAATACCGTCACGCTTGTCGTTAATGGCAGCAAATCCTTGCTGCATGATGGTCATGACTCCCTGTAGATCAGCGGGAGGTGAGAGCAATGTTGCTGTTGACAATTCCTGAGCACTTGCCCCTTCGCTTTCTGTGTCCATTTGCTTAGCGGTTGGCTTAGCAAATTTGTCCATTGTTCTGCTCTTTTTAGGTGCTGCTCCTTTATGCATTATACTTTTCAGCTGGGCGCCTTCACTGTATTCAATACTATGTGCACTATGATGTACAATAGGCCTAGGTGAGCTTTCCTCTGTCTATCAGTAACCTTCCATTGCGGCCGGTAGACTCTCGTAAGAGGAGAGTGCCCTGGTCTGTCGGCGCAGATGTTCGATGAGCCCCATAGTGCCTCCACCATACCCTCCGCAAAAATGTCTCGCAAGTTGCTCAACTGTTCTCAAGTAGTGTGCTCAGCAGTCCGGCACAGCGAGTCAGTCCACTGTCTTCTTGCGGGTCAGAGAAGGGGCAGGGGTAAGAGCACAACCAACTGGGTCACCCAGTGCTCGAGCTGGTCCACATCATGAGGACCGGTTCACACATATGAAGAGCTGTACTTCCACCTTGAGAAGGGAAAGCTGTGCGACACTGACTCTAGGTGACAGTCTTCCAGCCTTTGTATAGACTGCAATGCCGCCAGCTCTCCGTACCGCAGTGTCACACCGCTTGACCTGCCTCAGAGATGCATCTGAAAGTGTTACTGGGTTTATCGTTTGTGGCTGCCCTCCTTCACCCAAGTCTGGAGAGAGTTCCCAGGTTGTTCCCTTTCTCTCCTGCCTGTGCCCACAGTCAAGGCTCAGGGCTGCTGAGTCAGATTTTGTGGTTATTTGTGGCAACTTGAAGGGGGGGGGCAAAGTATATATTATTGTACCGGCATGTTGGGTTTTTGGAAGTCAGCCGTTCTTCCTCGTTAATCTCGGGAGGGCTGTATGGCAGCCGGGCTCTTTGGCATCCACCTGCTGGCAAGCGCTGTGCGGGACCAGGCCTCAGCATTTGCTCTGTATGCTGTCTCCTCTGCAGCAATATAGTTGGGAGCCTCCACTCGCCCCCTCTCCACTGAGTCTCCCTGCATGCCGTGTTGTCCGCTTGTTATGTGTTTGCTGTGCTGGCAGACCGCTGCTGTCGGAGCAGCAGTATCTGTTTTCACGACTTGACCCGAGCTCCATGGGAATAGGGGCCGCCTTTTCCACGGATATCGGATACGCCCGTTGATGGCACGTTTTTGTCTCTCCCTATGCACTGCTTGGCACATAATGGGAGTCCGCGCTATCCAGGCACTGTCAGTGCGGTCCCTCACTCTGGCAAGATCCGGAATAATCTCAAGTGGATCCCCGCGCAAGGCCCAGGATATTGGATTCCAAGATGCTTCAAGTGGCAGAGTTCCGTCAGTATAACAGCCTGAGTTTTTGCCAGTGCTGTGATGTGTCTCTGTAAGCAAGGGCCGGCTTCAGCTACTTCTCCGGCCTCTGAAGTGCCCTCAGCGTGCAGGGTGCTGTGGGTGGCGGCCTCCTCCAGGAGTCGTCACGAACCGCGGTATATCCTCATCTGTGGCTTCTCTATTCTCGCGCTGTAGAGATGTCCTCTGTTCTTTTGCGGGTGGGGCCGCAGCCCTCTGTGTCCTCCTGCCTCGGCCTCGTTGCCGAAGGATCTAGCTATATCAGCTTGGTGAGAGCCAGTTCGCCGTTCCCCACAGCCGTGTTTGTTGTGTCACAGATGGTGTTTCATCAGCCCATGACGGGCTTGCAACCGCCTTCCTGAGTCTGGGATACTTGTGGGGTGGCGGGCACGGCCAATGGTCGCCGCTGTGTATTTGCTGCTGATGAGGCAGGCTTGTGATGCCCTCCACCTTGCTACTTTTACGGCATTATGCGGCACACTCTTGTGGTGCAAAGCCACAAACTCTTGATCTGGAGAACCCTGCAGGCGACTCTCCTGCCCAGTACTTGACGCCGCTGTTGCTTCCAGAGCACTTCGCAGCCCGGGGGAAAGCAGATGGTCCCTCCGCACAGTTGGAGTGATTGCCACTCATTGAGCATGAGCTCGGCTCACCACGGCGCTCCAGCTTCTCAGCGTCGCCTTATCGCTGTCACTCCATGGCGGTTCCCACTCACCGGATTCAATCTGCTTATCTTCTCCGGTAGTCTGCCGTGGATTCTTCTTTATCGGAGAAGGTCTCCGGTCGCCAAGCACTGTGATGCAGTGCTAGTCTGTTCCGTACAGGCCGTTGTGCTTCTCAGCCTCTTCCCTCAGCTGTCATGAAGGGAATCAGCTCACCACTTTAGTTTTATGTGCCCACACCTTTCCCATAGCTGCTTAAGGTGTTTCCATGTCAGTTCAGCCGTTGTTCCTGCTATATTTTTGCCGGGATCCTCGTAGCTCTCACGGAGCTCACACGGAGGCCGCCATCTTGCCGCTTGTGCAACAGCGCCTCCCCCTCCCCCCCTAGATTTGGGTTTCAACACTATGTGGAAATAGGTGTCACGCCAATTGTGAAAGCACTTATGTTATATACATGATCACTTGCCCATGGCATTGACATCATGGAACTCAAAAGTTGTTTAAAAAAACAGGATTGATAACGCCCCCATCGTCATACATATGCTAGAAAAGGATCACAAGTTCGACGACTCCAGTGGATCATATGAAATGAAATGAAATGAAATGATATTTTATTTATATCGCGATCGTACACAAGTGTTTCAGAGCGCGACCAGGCAGAAAGGGAGGGGAACAAACAAAAAACAGAAAACAGCGATCTTACTAGGCCCAGTGACATTTAAGAAAGCGCAAGTGCAAGGGAAAGGAAAATGGGGGAGAAATGCAGGGGATGGGGGGAGTGGAAAGTGCAAAGCAGAGGAGAGGAAACATAAATAAATATTAAATATAATACATAATAAATAAGGGCTTTAAACCATGCTAGTGCAGCCAGCAAGTGGCAGGTGAAAGTTAGTAAGAAAGGTATATCTGATAAGTGCAGAAGAAACGTGGGAGGGGGACTGTATGGGTACAGATACAGAACCCTAGTACAGATGGTGGCCTGGAGGCAGTGCAGGAGGGTGGCAGGGTGAGCAGATACCTGGGCCCGAAAGAACAGAGGGTGGCCAGGTGCACAATGCCATGAGAAGAAACAGATCAACAGGGGAGAAGGGGGGCAAAGAGGAAGGTCTTGAGAAGTTTCCGGAACCGAAGATGTTTTTCCTCAAGTTTCAAGGTGGCCGGGAGGCTGTTCCAAAGGGAGGCACCAGCTGAAGACAGAGATCTACCCCCAGCTCGTTTTTTTGCAAAACAACTAACCCTGAGGGAGTTTGAAGTAGAGAAGCAAAGGGCTTGAGAGGGGAGGTATTTCCGGAGGGATAGCTGAAGGTATTTTGGACCCAGGCCCCAGAAAGCCTTGTGGACAATGCAAAGGGTTTTAAATTTAATCCTTGCATCCACTGGGAGCCAATGAAGGGATTTCAAGGCTGGAGAGAGATAATCCCAGGGCTTGAGGCCAAGGACAAGTCTCGCAGTCCTGTTCTGGATTAGTTGTAGAGGGCAGAGAGTGGAGATAATCATTTCTAGATTGGATTTCAAAATGAAAAAGGAAATTAGCTAAATAGAAACTGATTTTCCTTACGCAAAGCCACACTGGGGGTCTTAACGAGACTATTGAATGAATTGTCCAAGGTTTCTAGGTCATTGTTTCACAAAGACAGTTTCAGCTCTTAGTAACGAGTTCCTAATAGGAGATGAGTTGCGTCTCTTTTGGTAACGCAAGATATGATACCGTGAGGGTGCATTGTCCTTGGTTTCCACCTCCACACATCTTCTGTGATAGTATTAATCAGTTAGTTTGTTTGCACTACTGTTGTGTTTACACTATCTTTAATTATTTGGACATACCATGAGTGGGTCCCCTTTTAATGAAGCCATACCAGTGCTATTTATTATAATCTAAATCTGGGACACGTTCATGGCTTCATTGCATTATGGTAATCCAAACGCCTCCTAGATAGCACACTGTTTAGTAAAGTATTATTAAACTATTATGCTTCCAAATCAAGAGGTGTGGGTATACTATTACGTAGGGGTCTGAACTTGATCCTAGAGAAAGTCGTTATGGATGAAGATGGGAGAGTGATTCTGATGGATGCTAAATATGATGGCAGAGTAATTACAATAAGATCCACCTACGGACCATGTGTGGGGGGGGGAACGGCTTCTTTACAAAGGTATTGTCACTTTTAACCGAAATGAATGGGGAATATACTATCCTGGGGGGAGATTTCAATTGTGTTTTTGATGGCAGGTTGGACCTCTCTGAGCGTTGTAGATACACGGCAGAGAATATGAGCAGAGCATTTAACGAGTTCCTACACAGCCTAGACTTGGTATACATATGGAGGTCTATGCATCCCGGTGAGAGAGAGTTTTCCTTCATCTCTTTTTTACATCCTAGGAGCAGGTGAGTGTGCAACCCCTTTCTGCTGCTTTTTTGTAATAGAAGTGCCCCCAGGCCCTGTGTCCACCGCGCTGCCCAGCCTCCCCTTCCTGGTCTGCCCTCGCCCTTCCGCCTCCCATCCAGCCCCCCATCCCTGATTGGCTGATTCCATTTGCGAGCGTTGGTGTATCGACCCGTTCGTTGCAACTGCTCCTATTTTACATCCTAGGAGCAGGTGAGTGATTGACCCCTTTCTGCTGCTTTTTTTGTAATAGAAGTGCCCCCAGGTTCCATGTCTTCAGCGCTGCCCAGCCTCCCCTTCCTGGTCTTCCCTCGCCCTCCCATCCCCCACCCCTGATTGGTCCCAACGAGAAGGACCCCCTCTCTTTGCTAGTCCACCCAGGGCAGCTATCTGCACGGCAGCCCATCGGCTAAGGACCAGAGGCAAAGGACGGCTCCTACAGAGACGGCACAAGATCGTATCTGCAGGTATCCGCAGGAGAAGCAAGAAGCCAACAATAAGTAAGTGTGGAAAGGGCGGGGCCAGAAGGAATTACTTTACGCCATAGTACCCCACCACTCATCTAACAAAGCATCACCACTGTAAATTCGTTATATCTGTAATATATTTGCATTTGGAAACTCTGTTCTATACGTGTGAAAGTTGAATTTAGAAGTGCGCCCAACAGCCTCTCTGTGAAAGCTGAATTTAGAAGTGCGCCCAATAGCTTTTATGTGAAAGTTGAATTTAGAAGTGCATTTAGAAGTTGAATTTAGAAGTGTGCCCAATAGCTTCTATGTGAAAGTCGAATTTAGAAGTGCATTTAGAAGTTAAATGTAGAAGTGTGCCCAATAGCTTCTATGTGAAAGTCGAATTTAGAAGTGGATTTAGAAGTAGAATTTAGAAGTGTGCCCAATAGCTTCTAGGTGAAAGTTGGATTTAGAAGTGCATTTAGAAGTTGAATTTAGAAGTGTGCCCAATAGCTTTTATGTGAAAGTTGGATTTAGAAGTGTGCCCAATAGCCGCTCATGGAAAGTTGAATCCAGAAATGTGCCAAATATCCCCTCTGTGAAAAGTTGAATCTAGAAATGCGCCCAATAGCCTCGTTGTGAAAAGTTGAATTTAGAAGTACATTTAGAAGTTGAAATTTAGAAGTTTGCCCAATAGCCTCTCTGTGAAAAGTTGAATTTAGAAGTCTGCGCAATAGACACTATGTGAAAGTTGAATTTAGAAGTGTGCCCAATAGCTTATATGTGAAAGTTGTATTTAGAAGTGTGCCCAATAGCCTCCTTGTGAAAGTTGAACTTAGAAGCGTGCCCAATAGCCTCCTTGTGAAAGTTGAATTTAGAAGCGTGCCCAATAGCCGCTCATGGAAAGTTGTATTTAAAAGTGTGCCCAATAGCCTCCTTGTGAAAGTTGAACTTAGAAGCGTGCCCAATAGCCTCTCTGCGAAAGTTGAATTTAGAAGTGTGCCCAATATCCTAATAGTCTAATACCATGCCTGGTTGAACCGACTAATCTCCCTAATAACCTCTCTGTGCAAAGTTGATTTTAGAATCATGCCTAATACCCTCCCTGTATAAAGTCGAATTGAGAGAGGTGTGCCTATTAGCGTGCCCGAATTGAACTGACTAGTGTCCAGAATAGTCTCTCTGCGCTTAGTTCAATTTAGAAGTGTACACAACAGCATTGAGGTTAGAAGCGTGCCTAAATATCCCTTCTGCGCAAAGTCTAAGTTAGAAGTATACCTAGTAGTATATCTGTGTAATGTAGAATCTAGAACTGTGCCTAATAGTCTAATATCCCCTCTATACAAAATTGAATCTAGAGGTAGACCTAACATCATCTCTGTGTACAGTTGAACTTGGAAGTGCGCCTAATAGTCTAATATCATCTCTGTGCAAATTGAACTTGGAAGTGTGCCTAATAGCGTGCCCCCACTGAATTTAGAACTACAATTAGAAAGCCCTCCTAAAATCCACCTAAAAGTCCAACTACAACCATACCTGGGGTGTTGCTACATTCAATTTCTCCTTAATAACTTACCTGTATTCCAGCTTACTAGAAGAAAGCCTACCCAACAGCGTAACTGTGCTGTAGCTACAACAAAATAGGCCGCCTAATTAGCATATCCTAAGGTCTAGCTACACTTCAAAACGGCCTAATATCTGCAAGCTAGTACAAATAGTACACTAAAGCCTAGAATAAGTGAATAATATCCCCGGCTTCGTGGAACCCTGAAATCAAGACTATTATCAGCCAGTGATATAGACGAACTTATAAAGTCCAATAAACTGTAAGTTGCACTTGAAACTACACCTAACAGCTTGTACCAAGCATGAGTGCACCCACTCCACCAGAGTTTGTCGGAAACAACCACCGTGGACTGCCCCCACTCCCCAAACTTCCTTCCCTCCCGTCCCCCCTTCCCAAATTATCACACCCTCCATTGCATTCCCTACCATTCCCTTCTCCAAACACCAAACCAGAGGGGCACGATGGCGAGCCAACCACCCTCAGACCACTCGTCCCCCGAACCCCACCACCGACCAGCCAATGTTAAACATGCCTGCTCCCCTCACGATCATAACTGGCACACCCCACCCTGCAATCATCTACCCCCCGCCTTGCCCACAAGCCCCCGCCACCTTCCCCCCCGACCGCACCCTTTCCCTTCCCTAAAAACTGCATGCCTAGCCCTAGCAAGAACCGAAGCCGCCTCCCTCTCCACCTCTGACCCCCCTACCCTCTCTCACACTCCAATCGCAACAAAGAAACTAAAGAGGAAACGTACCTGGTCCCCCTCAATCTCTCAGCACTCTTCGCCTCCCCTGTCTCGACCCACCACCTCATCCCCCCAATCACCTCCTTCTCCTGTGGCTTCACCCTTCCTGAAACCCCTACCCCTCGATTTCTCATCAACTGCAACTGAAACTCCTAACCGCTCACACCCCACCTTCAAATCCCCCAAGCCAAACCCGATCATCCTAACACACGCAGCCACCCAATCCCGCCCGAAGCCCACCAATTTTTCTGCTCGCCCACTATTCCCATCGATCATCACCCACCCTACCCCTCTCCCTCTACAGCTTCCACTCTCTCTGCCACCACCCCCTTCCGCTCCAGCTCCGAGACCCAACCTCGTCTGCCGATGTGAACTGCATCCTATTTAATGCCCAATCGTAGCAAAAAACAGACACTGCATCTTTGACCTCCTCACCTCTGACAAACCAGACCTGGTTTTCATCACCGAAACTTGGTTCTCTGACGACTTCGCCCCAATCGCTAATGAAGCTTTCCCCCCTGACTACTCCCTCATCCCACTGAACCGTCCCTCTAGAGGAGGGGGAGTAGCATTCGTCTTCAAGTCTCTCTTCCACGCCTCAATCATTGACAACCATTCCTTCCTGCAAATCTCTCCTCGTTAAACTATCCCTCTCCCCGTCGCTCTCACACAGCTTCCTAATAATCTACAGGCCCCCTGGCTACGATAGACAATTCGCAAACAACCTCTGCGACTCTATTGCCACCCTTCAACTAAACTATCCCAACCTCACCCTTCTTGGAGATTTCAACATATGGCTCGACATCCCCACCAACCCTATGACACACTCTCTGGTTGACGATTTAGACGCAATTAACCTCCAACCCCACATAAATGGCCTGACTCACTATAAAGGACACACTCTTGATGCCATCTTTAGCTCCAACACCCGGATTCATTTAAACCCCCCCACCCCTAACATCTGGTCCGATCACTTCATTCTTTCTTTCGCCATTCCTTCACCCGACCCCCTTCCCGTACTCGAATCTAAACCTCTGAATCTACACAAATACTGGAAAAAACTAATAATCATCCCAGACCTAGCCGACGTACTCCTCCAGTCTCCACCACCTACCTGTCAACTCAATAAACAACTAACCCGTGACGCCTTTGACTCATGGCTCAACGCATCTCTGATGCGGCTCACACCCCCTTGCAAACCATCAACCTGCCGTGGCCTCTTCCCCAGATGGTTCACTCCTGAGTTGAAGACCACTAAACAACTATATAAATACCTAGAACGCAAATGGCAGAAAGACAAAACCCAGGAGAGCAGGGCCACCTTGGCCCGACATCTTTATCAGTACAAGGCCGAAATCCGGAAAGCAAAACAAGCCCACTACAACTCCCGAATCCTAAACTGTAAAAATGCAAGCAAAGAACTCCACAAAATCATCTCCGAATTCACCAAACCGGCTTGCACCATGACCGTCCCGACCTCCTCACAATCACTGTGCGACTCACTCTCCCTCCACTTTTACACCACGGCTCTCGAAAGAACAAATACTCTAACCACCAAACTGGCTCTCTTACATCCACCAGGCAATACTCCCCCCATACCGGCCAGCCCACCAGCTGCGACCACTACGCTTCCAACGTTCGAATCCTTTAGTCCAATATCACCAGAGCAATTTCTCAAACTTCTATCTGCCCACAAACCATCTGGCTCTCCGTTGTCCCTTACCCAGCCACAACACTGAAAGAAATGTTCGCTTCCACCTGCGCAGGAGAACACGCAAGATCCATCATAAATGCCTCCTTATCCTCTGGTATCTTTCCTGACGCATTCAAAACGGTTCATGTCAAACCTCTAATTATAAAACCTTCCCTCGACCCTCTCGAGCCCAAAAACTACCGCCCCATCTCAAACACCAGGTTCCTTGCCAAACTCATTGACCGATCCGCCTACTCACAACTAAATGCCTTTTATCAAAGCCAACAATCTCCTAGACCCTGCACAATCAGGTTTTGGAGCCCGTCATGGAACTGAAACCACCCTAACCTCAATCTGGGATGACTTTAAAATGACGGCAGACTCCGCGGGATGCGGCGCACTAATCTTTCTTGACCTATCCGCCGCCTTTGACACAATCAATCACTCAATCCTCCTAGACCGCCTCCACTCCCTAGGAATTTGTGGAACCGCTCTTAAATGGATAGCTTAATTCCTCAAAGATAGGTAACAAACAACAACACTCTCCACCTATACCTCCCAAGCCCGACCAGTCGACACAGGAGTCCCACAAGGAGCATGCCTATCCGCTCTCCTGTTCAATCTCTACCTGATCACCCTCCCACCAGTAATTCGTTCACACAACATCCTGTGTTACAACTACGCCGACGACACTCAACTAATTCTAAAACTCCTGAACTCAAAACCCAATTCCCGACCTGACCTGGCCTCCTGCCTCCTTGACATAGAATTCTTGATGACCCAAAGCCACCTCTTGTTAAACCCCTCCAAAACGGAAATCATGGTATGTGGCAACTCCGAACTTCTTCCGCACCCACTACCCTGGCCATCCGCCATGGGCAACTCACCGACCCCCTCCAACTCAGTGAAAAATCTTGGATGCACCCTTGACTCTGACCTAACACTCTCGCGGCAAGTCAACAACGTCTCAAAGTCCTGCCACTACCACCTTAAAACCCTTAGGCGCATCTTTCCATATCTCTCCTTTCCCAACAGACTCTCCGCGGTCCAATCAATCGTTATATCAAGACTGGACTATGCAAACCCCCTATACCTCGGAGTCCACGCGTACCAACTGAATAAACTCCAAAGGGCACAAAACGCAACAGCCAAAATGCTACTTGTGCTCGGTCCAATAGACCACATCTCCCCAGCCCTTAAGATGCTGCACTGGCTTCCAGTAGCCCGAAGGGTGACTTTCAAAACCTTATGCATCTCCCATCGAGCTCTGCATAAAACCGGACCTCAATATCTTCAAGACAAGCTACCCCCCACGCACCCTAAGATCAAGCTCAGCCGGCTTCCTAGTCATACCTAAGACAAACTCAGTCAGGTTAGGCGGATCATCATTCTCAGCCTTGGCCCCCACGCTGTGGAACTCACTCCCACCCCACATCCGCCTAACTGAGGATTTAACGTCTTTCCGCAAACTGCTGAAAACCTGGCTCTTCCCCTAAAACCAACCCGTACCAAACTAACCCAAACAGACTAACAGCATCTCAATGACACCAATCCATCAAACCACCTGATACGAGAAACTGACAGCTAACAACCCCTAATATAAACTAGCAGGACAAACGGAATTAAACGAATAAAGTAGATCAAAGCAGTGAAGTGGTTAATAAGAATAAATCATATGGAAACAGTAAAGAGATTTAAACTCCTGAAATGGACATAATGCATGAGGAGTGAACAAAGTGAATGGCGTGGATGAAATAGTTAGAATGGATGAAGCGTGTGGAACAGATGAATGCGCTTAGTGGAGGAATGCATGAGTGGAAGAACAGATGACTATATAGTTCGAATGAGTGTATAGAATGGATGAACATGTTAAGCGGATGAGTGTGTAGAGCGGTTGGGTGTGTAGAGCGGACGAGCGTGTAGAATGGATGAGTGCGTAAATACAGAGAAGCGAATAGAACGCAGGAGTGCGTAGAACAGATGAATGTGCAGAACGGATGAGCGTAAACCAGGTGATTGTGTAGAACAGATGAGTATGTAGAGCGGATGAGTATGTAGAGCGCATGAGTGTGGATAGCGGATGAGTACGGAAGTGCGGAGAGTGTGTAGATCGCTGGAGCAGATGAATGTGCAGACCTGGCGAATGTATAGAGCGGATGAGTGCGCAGAGGGGATGAGTGCGCAGAGGGGATGAGTGCGCAGAGGGGATGAGTGCGCAGAGGGGATGAGTGCGCAGAGGGGATCAGTGCGCAAAACAGGTGAATGCATAGCAAATCGGGTGCCGTAGGTGGATGAATCGGGTGCCGTAGGTGGATGGATAGGGTGATGTAAGTGGATGAAAAGGATGAAGTATGAAGATGTTACGGGCAAAATATGTGGACGGAGTGCATAAAACAACTTAGAATACACGAAACAGATCGGAGTAAATAGAGCGCATTTGAGTGCGTGTGGCTGTCAGGAGTGCGTGTGGCTGTCAGGAGTGCGTGTGGCTGTCAGGAGTGCATGTGTGGGGCTGACAGGAGTGCATGCGTGGGGCTGACAGGAGTGCATGCGTGGGGCTGACAGGAGTGCATGCGTGGGGCTGACAGGAGTGCATGCGTGGGGCAGACAAGAGTGCATGCATGGGGCAGACTGGAGTACGCGGACTGGAGCATGCACGGCGGACTGGAGTGCATGAGTGCGTTGAGCAGACTGGTGTGCATGGAGTGGATAGGAGTGCATGGAATGGACTGGAGCGCATAGAATTGCGTGACGTATATAGTATGGTTTGGAATGCAGAGAATGTTTGAAAGAGCATATAACCCATCATATCACACCACCACACTTACTCTCTCCTTTACACCACCACTCAACTAGAACACAGAGATACTATGACACCATTCGGTATAACTGTTCTCATACCAACATCAAGTAAACACAAGTAAACACTGCTGGTTACACACCCTCCAGCCAGGCGTTCTCCTCAGGCCTAACGCAGCCACATTCGGTCTGGATAAATCCTGCCAGAACGAACACTTACTCCTGATCTCTCAAACACCACACCTACCGCTAAGAAGCAGCTATTACACGAATACCGCACCAGCTGCACACATACCCGGTGCTCACACGCTCCTTTGACTCTCTCTACTGATCTGAACTTCGGTTCCCAAGGGTGTTCAACCTACCAGCGCCTTCAGACCATACCAATGGTATATAAGGCGCTATATAAATGCAAAATAACATAACATAACATAATGTAACCACGTCACGTTGACGCTTCCGGGTGGAAAGACATAACTGTGTTGCGTGTGTATGCCTTCCACCATGGAAAGACTAATTCAATGGCATCTTGCAATGGGACTGCGACAGAGGCTGCTGTATTATTCGAAAGGAATGGATCAGAATTTAAGAAGAGTTCCTATCTTGAGGTACCTGTTGATTGTGTTTATTATTCAGTTGGGCGCATTCCCTGCATAGTGGTATAAACTATGAGTATAGTGCACTAATTTAGGATCATGAGTCTCATTTCGAGTTTGGCGGTGTGGGAAAAAAGTGGAGGTAATACAGTTTACCTCCATTTTTCCCGCACCGCCAACAAAATGTTTGATGGTATTACTTACGGCAGTATTACCAGATGGTAATACCAGTGTTTTTTTAATTAAGGTAACGTGGAGTTATCTACCACTGGAGGTAATACCAGCAAACATCTCCAATGGAGTGTTTTGGACTCCATTAAATTGGGATTTACACCGGCAAGCTGCCACTTGTAATCAGGGGCTGTTACCGCCGGAGGTAATACCGCTTGACCAAGTGGTGGTGTCAGTAATTCAACAAGTAATTTTGTTTGCCAGTATTCTGGTGGATTTACCACTGGAGTACTGGCAAACTCGTAACAAGCCTCAAAGTGTGGTCCTCATTTATCGAAGATGGCAGTATGTTGCCAACGATTTAAGGGCATTACAACAAGGAGTTTTGAAAACATTTAATCTTTAAGGGATTTTCTTGAAAATCACACTCAAGGTTTATTTTAATGTGTAATATATAGCTAAGAAGACAGCGTAGTTCCATGTCACAAAATATTTTAATACATATTTTCAGACAATCTGTTACCACACTGAATCCATAGTTTTATAAAGCCGCATCAGGAAGTGGTTGCCTTATTTGTCAGGAATATATGATGAAAGTTAATAACAACACTTTGATCCCTCTTTCAATCTTATTTATTGAATTTCGGATTTTTGTAGATTCTATGTATGAACATAACAATGACTTTGATAATCCCCTGAAGAAGGTCCAGCAGTCAATTGCCAATAAGACCGAAACATGCACATGTGGGGAAATAGGGGATCGCTGAATTCAGCGGCAGAACCCATCACACTGCGGAACACGCTTTTAATTACTTACTTTTGTACCTGACTGCTTCCATAGGTGTCACTTTACTATCCACACCAAATATGTTATCCCATATTAAGGCGCCCACTCATTGTATCCATCACGTTTCACCCACCTTGCATCACAGCCCTACTGTGCCTTTCTGAATGTAGCATTGATCGCTGCACATTTGAACTGTGTAATGCCTCTTGGTCGCTTTTCAGACCACATTTGAATTGTGTTGTGCCTTATGGTCGCTTTTCAGACCACACTTGAAATGTGTTGTGCCATATCGTCGCTTTTAGACCACATTTGAACTGTGTTGTGCTTTATGGTCGCTTTTCAGACCACACTTGAACTGTGTTGTGCCATATGGTCGCTTTTAGACCATATTTGAACTGTGTTGTGCCATATGGTCGCTTTTAGACCACTTTTCAATTGTGTTGTGCCATATGGTCGCTTTTAGACCACATTTGAACTGTGTTGTGCTTTATGGTCGCTTTTCAGACCACACTTGAATTGTGTTGTGCCATATGGTCGCTTTTAGACCACATTTGAATTGTGTTGTGCCTTATGGTCGCTTTTCAGACCACATTTGAACTGTGGTGTGCCATATGGTCGCTTTTAGACCACATTTGAATTGTATTGTACCTTATAGTCGCTCACTCCTGCCACCTCTGGCTAGGTCCACCCTACCTGACTGTGTCCTCCTCCTCACACAGCCCCGCCCAGCATACAATCATGCCCACAGTGTCCTGCAAGCCCACTGCTGCCACCACCACGCTGCTCTCTCCTCGCAACACTCACTGCTCCCCAACTCCATACTCCTACACATCCCCACATGCCCACAACACTAAGACCACTCCCCTACCCCATGCATCCTGCTACCCCGGATACCACACTAACCATGCCACCTCACACACCCTGTGTCACAATTATGCATAGACGAGAAAGGCTTAGAGCTCGCACACAAACCACAGAACTTAGCACACGACCCCTTCCCACAGAACACAGAAACTATAGACTGAGCTCCCGCACCACCTCCAAATGCTGCTCCCACATGGGATACCCACTCTCCCACAGTCCACCTCCCACTAACCTCGCCACACCTCACAATACCACCACACTCAACATATCAGCTACGACCACCCCTCACACTCCCACAAACAAACCAAACACACCGCACATCAAATGTGCCCTCCTCAATGTCCAATCACTCCCAGCTCATGCATCTGATATTCATGAACTCATAACCAACAATAACATTGACCTATTAGCCATCACAGAAACATAGTTACATGAAGCATCAGGCCCCGCCGCTGCACTTGCACTACCACCCGGCTTCACCATACTCAGACAAGACAGACCTGATCGTACAGGAGGCGGAGTAGCCCTCATCTATAAGGAGAGCCTCCAGCTCCGACCAGTCAGTCACTCCTCGACCAACAACTCTGATCTCTTATCGGCTAAACTCACACTGTCACCCAACAGCACAATCAACATTCACCTACTATACCGCCCCCCAGGCCTCACCCCAGACTCCCAGGATAACATCATTCACATCCTCAGCAATAACATCAAAAGCTCCACCAAAACCCTTCTACTAGGAGACCTCAATCTCGGATTCAACAATACTAAGGACAAATCTGCAGCCACTCTCTCCAAGGAACTTAGTGACCTGGGCTTCACCCAAAAAGTAGAAAATCCCACTCACATCAAAGGCCGTATCCTAGATTGGGTCGCAGACCATAATTGCCTCTCCACTATCACCTCGATCTCATCACTGCCATGGACCGACTACAACTGCATCGAATTCTCTATTCCCATCACCAAAAACCACAAAACTCTCACCCCGGCTATCGCTGCACAAGTCAGAAGCTCAAAAAAACTCAGAGGATAACCTGCGTCCTTACCTCAATACCCCCGAGCTAGCTCCCCCATTCGCTAATGATCCCAATGTTCTAGCAGACATCTACAAAGATGTCATCACCAAAGCTATCAATGAAATAGCACCACTTGAATGGAAAAAAGAAAAGAAATCTTTACACGCCTACTCTTGGTGTACTGAAGATCTGCAATCTTTGCGATCCGACAAAAGAGCAGCACTAAAAAACTGGCAATCTGACCCCTGCACCAGCACCAAAAACAATTTCAATCTAATCTCCCACCAATACAAGATAGCTATCACCAAGGCCAAAGCCAACGCTTTCAACACCCGAATCTCTAATGCCAAATCACACTCTAAAGAGATTTTTGCCATTTTTAATGAGCTTATCCCCCCCCCACCCCCAATACACCAGATGAAATAATCAAAGATGAAGCTTGGTGTTCTAGCATTCAAGCTGCCATGCTACACAAAATTGACCTCCTCCAAAAAAAAATCAAAGACCACTGCAAAGCACTTCCTCAACAGACAGAAACCAAACCTACCAACACCCCACCCACCTCGTCCAAGCCCACCATACCTGACTTCTCCTTCAGAGACGTCACTGTATCAGTAGTCCTCAACCTACTGAAAAATCTCAAACCTTCCCCGTGTAAAGGCGATATTTGCCCACCAAAACTGGTCAAAGACTGTGCAGACAGTTTTGCGCCGCTCTTCACGGCATTCATCAATGCGTCCTTTAAAACCGGCATCATCCCAGCTAACCTCAAAGAGGCCTGGGTCCGGCGCCTCCTAAAAAAACCTACTCTCGACCCCTTACAACCAAACCACTACAGACCAATAACCACAGTGCCATTCCTCCTGAAATTACTGGACAAAGCCGCACATTGCCAAATCCAACAATTCTTGGAAACCCACTCCATCCTCGGGACTAGGCAATCAGGCTTCCGAAAAGGACATGGCACAGAAACAGCCCTGGTGGATCTGAAGAGCCAGATCACCCAAATTATGGACACAGGCAAGCCTGCTCTTCTGCTCCTTCTAGATCTCTCAGCCGCTTTCGATGTGGTTGATCACAAGACTCTCACTTCACACCTCACACACTCAGCCAACTTCTCTAAAGAGTCAGCTCTCTGGATCACCTCCTTCCTAGAGGGAAGAGCCATGAAAGTCTCCTCGGATATCGCAAACCCACCCCTATGACAATCCACTGCAGGGTCCCTCAAGGATCATGCACTGCACCCACACTCTATAACTTATTCACCAAGCCCCTCTTTGACAAACTCGACTCTTACGGCATCACATACACGAACTACGCAGACGGCACACAAGTACTTCTACCTCTATCAGGATCATACAACAAAGACGCTAAGGCACTCCATACAATCTACTCCATCATCAAGGCATGGATGGCACTTAATGGCCTCTGCCTCAATGGAGACAAGACTGAAATCATGATATTAGGTCAACAGAACACCCTAGACAAACTTGACAAACTGTATGCCAACTTCTCCATAGACAACTCCATCATCCCCGTATCCACTACCGTAAAGACTCTGGGAGTATACCTTGACTCCTCACTATCTATGACTAGACAAGTCAGCGCAATCACTTCCTCATCTGCGCACACCAACAAACTCATAAATGCCATCAAGCCCTACCTCTCCAAACCCAACTGCCTCTCTATAGCGAGAGCAACCATTGGAGCCAAACTGGACTACTGTAATGCACTCCTAGCAGGCACATCAGCCAAAAACCTAAACAGACTACAAGTCACACAAAACAATGCTCTCCGGGCCACTCTCAGTATCCCAAGAAGAGAGCATATCACCCATGCCAGGCACTCAGTCCAATGGCTCCCGGTCAAAGAGCGGATCACTCTCAAAATCCTCACCCTCACTCACAAATGCCTCTCTCTCCGCCCCGTCCTATCTATCAGAAACCATCTTCAAACCATCCTCCTCCCGTCCCACCAGGACGCAATACTCCAACCTACTCTGCATCCCACGCATCAAAAAAGCCAAAGCCAGAGGTCTAAGCTTCCCCTATATCGCAGCCAAGACCTGGAATGCTTTTCCTGCAGACATTAGAGCGGAAAACTCACTCCCTGTTTTTCGCAGGAAACTGAAAACCTCATTCCTTGCAAAATAATAGGAAACTTTCAGGAATCCTTGTAAATATACTTCTCTGCTAATGTGTACATGTCTATTGTAAATATTGTAATTGTATGTAAATATTGTATCCTACGTAACTAAGACATTGTCTGTAACAAGCGCCACGATGCCCACGGGCTGACGTGCGCTCTACAAATCTGAATAAATAAATTAAAAAATAAACATACAATAGGGACATTTGTAGTCTTTGTATCGCTGTGTCATTGTGTTTGTACAATTTTGCACCTGGTCGAGTCTGTTTTTCGTATAGGTGTTTTGCTTCCTATTTATTATTGGATGTCCACTTTTCTGCATGGATTCAGTTTATTGCCATACATGTGTGCTATCACTTATCAGGGATCTTGTAGTTGCTGCTACATGCTTGCAATAAAATTAATATATTTGTGCATTTGGTGCACCACAGCTGTTTAGATGTGATATTTTATTTATATTGCGCCCATACACAAGTGTTTCAAGGCGAGATCTACATTGGTCTTTGTTAGGCAGATTCCTGTGCAGTTCCCTTAGGGAGCCCTACAGAAGATTAAGACTACAGGTGAGAGCAATAAATCCCCTTTGGTATCAGTCTGTACCACAAAGGTTTAGTTGGTAGCTGTGGCTGAGCAGTCAGACTTATCTCAGGAGGGAGATGAGCACTATTCAGGGTTTACACAATAGGGCTACAGCACTATGGCACAAGGAAACACTGACCAAAGCTTTGTATCAAAAAGAATATACATATTTATTTTACACACTTCTAGTTCAACACATTAATCACAGTTAATAAAGCAAGTTAAAATCGGTCAAGAAAAGTATACACAACTCCCCGGTTAAATTGTAGATAAGTTTGCGCAAGATTGAAAACTGAGCAAAACGGCACAGTGAAAACCAAACACAAATGAAACTCTATCAATTTCTCACAAGGGAGGGAAATAACAAGTTATACAGGAATATATTCTTAGGCACCCTAGCAACACTTCCCATATGTTTGTGAACAAGTTAGGCAAGGCAGTACTTTAGTATAGAGAATACCTAAATGAAAACCGAGCAAAATGGCACTTCACAAGTTTTAAAAGTGGGAAGGAAAGGGTGGTTATAAGAGTTAGGTGCACCAACATATTTCTAGTTGAGAAGCAATCTAGAGAAGGCAGTTGTAACAGATTTAGCCAGAGTCAGTAGGCCTGTGCCAGAGTCAGTTGTACAGGGCAAAGAGCCCAGGAGCAAAATGTTCTTGTAGCTGCAGTCAAGTCTTTGTTAAACGATTAAAAAAGGTGATTGCAGAAGGTGAAATACAATGTAAGACGATAGGTGCGGCCAACCCAACAGGTAGGTAAAGGATTTAAAACACCTTTAGAGCTACCACGCGAAAAGGGAGGCCTGGCGGAACAAAGTACCTTAATATGAAGAAGAGGCTCCTGCGGTGGCGGTTGTTTCTGGCAGTTCCTGCAGTTCGGGGGATCCGGCAGAGCAAGAGAGGCTCTTGTCGTGGAGGAAGGTCTGAGTTACTGCACTGCCCAGGGATGAAACCAGCCGCGGTGCTGCCAAACGAAAAAAAGGTATGCTCCTTTAAATCTCGGTCCGGGTGGACGGGTGCCTGGCTATCCGGTCTCCAAGGGTGGGGCACTGTCGATTCGACCAAGGCAGGTCCAGGAAGACGATTGGCAAACTGGTTGGCCCCACCAGCTCAAGGGAAGAAGGCTCTTGCAGATGAAGATCTTCTCTCGTCGTGTGGAGAAAAGTGGTGAGACGCTGCAGCAGGGCTTCACCGGTGGTTCAGTTGATGCAGATGTCTTTGGCTTCTCTCCCCTTCGGCTTCTTAGTTCCAGTGGCGACGTCTTGCTCTTCCAGTCCTCAGGACCCTGCTTTTATGCAAAAAGATCCCCATTCATACAGCCTAGCTGTCACTCACACAGTTGAGTGGTCATCCTGGCGCGAGACCTTCCAGCCTATCAGAGCAGAGTGCAACATGGTTTGCTGAGGCCTACTCCCCCTCCCACACAGTGGACCCACCCCAGACTCAAAGTCGCCGAAAGGAGGGCTTCTCGTCAGAAGCCCACCAAAAGGACGAACAAAGGACCCCCGACCTGGGTTAGGATCATAGAGAAAGACACGAGAAAGAATTTATATAAAAGCTCTGGCAAATAAAACCTACTGGAGTAAAGTTAATAAAAGAATAAATCGGCGGTATGTTAGAGGCTGTCAATAAATGTGGTAGCCTCGAACAATGGGAAAGTCCCATAGAGAAATATTTGCGGTCGAATATTTTTGGTAGTAACCACTGCCACCAGCCAGAAACTTTTGAGAGAGGGATTGTACTGTACCCTCTCGAAAATTAACATAAGGGAAAAACTATGAACCCTTGCCAGTACCTCCATAGATGGGTTGTACTGGTTTTGTTCATAAAGAGTGACTAGTAAAGTCATGGGGACTTTACATGCCCTGGGAGACAGTAGTCAGTCCTAGAGTATGGAGTCTATGTTTGGGGGTCGCTACGACACCCCTGTGTCACTGCACTGAGGGTGCTGTGTAACACATGTCAATAAAGATGGTTCCTATGGGTGAGAGAAAATCCCATAGGCATTAAACACAAAAATAGCCTAGAACACACATAGCAAAAATGCATAAGAGTGGGAAAAAGAGTCTCACTCTTAGCAGGTAAAAAGACACAAACCCTTCAAATCCAGCAAAGCTGCTGGGGAACTCTATAGGGAAGGGAAATTAGCCATAGAATGAGAATTCTCCCTAACAGTTTTGAAGTGATGTACTTTCTTTTCCTGCACTCCTTCTGGATTCCAGGGGAAGGTGAGACCCTGTATTCAGGACACACAGATGCTGGGCCGTAGATTAATGCACATCTGTGAAGAGAACATGGTTAAAATGTGACGCACGGGCACTTACAGTGATTTGCCCAGAATCACACAATGTGGATCCAAAGCCAAGCTTAGTCCCAGCCGTCGAGTTGTCAAGGTCCGCTACTTGCTGGTAAATATCTAATGACACAAATACACAATAAAACACATTAAAATCATAACAGAAATGTCAATCCCAAAACAAGCCAGGTCTTCTCATAAGCATAACAAGGATCCTACACACAAAAACCACACTCTACTTTCTGCTAATCCTTGCACCACATAAATCCAATTAATTGTCACCAGACACACTATCAGCAAAATGCCGCTCTCCGCCAGGTTGCCAAAGATGGTATCCTGCTTTGCCCCAGCCATGCACGCTTAAGCACAGTAACAGCCAACCTACGGTCAGAACCCACCTCTGCTAGTGTTCAGGGAGCTTACATGTTGATAGGTATGTGAAATATCCTCAAAGACATGCTTGTAGTGGACATTGTCCCAGGAGGCCAATGATTCTCGCTCAGAGACCCCCCTCTGCCACAAACATCCCAGAGAAGTCTTTCATTGCACGCTCTTCTCACGTGCATGGTATCTTGGGTGCAGAGCCTAGTGCCACACACAGGAGAATTGAGTGGTCATTGGTTAGCATAATAGTTGGACTCGCCGCCTGGCACCATGTGCATCTGCTGGTGGCATTGTCCACCTTCTCCAAATCGGGAAACCACACCCTTTCGCGAAGGCAGGCTTTGGTCTTGTTGGCCCCTTGACGGCTGACATGCGCCAGCATCAGGACCTGATCCTGTAGGCTGACAGGGATGACCAATTGAGTCCCACGCAGCAGGACTTGATCCTGACCAATGGACAGCTCATTCCTCACCTTCCAAAGCCCACGGAGGAACGCCTGTGCCTCCGGCATCTTGTGTTGAATTATGGACAGGAAACCTTCATATTGCTATGACTGCAGCTGATCCAGCCAATCCTGCATTCCTGTCTCCTGGCATGGCGCCTCAGCAATGGCGGCAACCAGGAAAGATCGGGGTACTGCAGCCTGAGTGACCATGGCCACCAACTCCTCCATATCATCCACTTCCAGAACATCCATGGGCCCTTCTGCCACAGGGTGGCGAGAGAGATAGTCCGCCGGATTGTTTGCGCCGGCTTTGATAACCAGGGTGATGCCGTACTCCTGCAGCTGCAGCAGCCACCTCTCGAGCTGAATCAGCAGACAGAGCGCTGAACCTCCCATGATGGGCACCAGCGGCTTGTGGTCTTGTGGTCTGTGACCACCGTGACCGGATTGCCATATGCGTAGATGTGAAAATGCTTGCACCCCCACAGGACCACCAGCGCCTCTCTCTTTATCTGGGAATACCGGCATTGGGTGGGGGTGAGCACCTTGCTGGCATAGGCCACGGGTCGTCATTCGCCGTGCTCTGAAACCTGCAGCAGGACCGCACCCAGGCCCACTGGGCTAGCATCAACCACAATTTCATTATCCTTCGTGGAGTTAAAGTATGCCATGGTGGTGTCTGCTCCAGTCCTGATCCATTTTAGTTATCAGACATAGAGGCTCCATCAGCATGCCACGGCTGGGGATGAATCATCCACAAAAATATACCATGCCCAAAAAGCTCCGAACCTCTGCTTGAGACGCTGGGGCCGGTGCATTCTTAATGTTGTCCTCCTTGCGTCCCCCCCTTCGTGGGTCCGGTGACAGTCCCCCATTGTGGAAAACAAATCTGGAAAAGTCAACTTTGGGTTCCATGAACCAGAATTTTTTCTGATTTAGAGTACACCCAAAACACTCTAGCACAGCTGCGAGCCTGGTCATGTGTTCCTTGGGTGATGGTGAACATACTAATACAGCATCACTCACATTGAGTACGCCAGGGAGGCCGACCAGCCAGCATAACCCTGATGGTGTGCTGGAACACCTCAGCCGCTGAGGACACACCAAAGCTCAGGCATTTACAACAGAACAGTTTGCCATGTGAGGAGGATGTGGTTCTTGCTCTGGACTTGACATGCAGGGGAATCTGGTGATTCCCTGCCTTGAGATCCATGGTGGAGAACAACTTGGCTCCCTGGAGGTTGGCCAGGATGTTGTCCAGGATAGGGGTTGGATGACGTTTCCATTGCATGGCCCTGTTGGGCAGCCTCATGTCAACGCAGATTCATACCTCCTCCAGGCCTTTGGCTTTGCTGGCCACCACTGGGGACGACACCCAAGGCGTAGGCCCATCCACACGCACAATGATGCCTGCGCTCTTGAGCTTGCAGGTCCTGTCCTCCACCTTTTTCCTCAAGTGGAAAGGTATTCTGCTGTGATGAAGACTCACGGGCTGGACAGAAGCGTCCACATGCAGACGGAATATGTGTCCCTTCAGGCACCCTATGCACTCGGACAGATTCTGAAACTCTGCTAAAAGTCAATGTCGTTTTGATACACCGGAAAAGCAAAATGTACTAGATCTTCTGCCGCAGAGCAGCTAAGCAGCGTGTCTTTTGCCACCGGGGTCACATAGAATGTCGCCTCTATCACTTCCCCTCATGGCGCCCCCTCATACTAAATGCCCATAGTTGCTATTAACCAATGGCCTGAAATACACCTGAAGTGCTCGCTTGGCTCCGCCATACGAGTCACCTTGGGGCTGCAACGTCTTCAAAATTTGACCTCACTGCACAAATCAGGAGCATGGCTTTCATGGCTCTGTCATCGGTTCCTTGGTGGTATCGAAAAACATTTCCAGTCTTTGGACCCACATGTCCCACCGGCGCCCCAAGGTTGCTGGTGAACCTGTGACCTCAAATTCCAGCACTGGGCACCCCATAAACCCTCACGCGATGGCCTGAGCATGCTTCTGCTCCTTCCCCCCTTCCCCACGGGTTGCGGACAGTGGGGTTGTTAGGGCTGCTGACGGCCACCCCATAATCATCAAGGTCCACGTCCACCATGTTGGCTGGGACCACCCGACACCCCTGGGCCTTTGGCACGAGGCTGCTGACATGCGCTTTCATTGTAAGCTCAGAATCCAGTATCAAACCCAATGTTTTGACTTTCGGGAGTGTTGTTAGGAGGCCGTCAGAGATTAAAAAGGTGGCATCCGCAGGATCAAATGTACACAGTTTGGAAGCGGTGCCTACCAACATAATCTCTGTCTTTCCATTGTTGAGAACCAGGCCATTAATATTCATCCATTGACGAATGCAATTGGAGCGATTAATAATGGCCTCTGAATCAAGCTCATGGTTGCCAGAGAGGAGAAAGAGACACTGAGTGTCATCCGGATAGTTGCATACCCAACGCCTTCCGCATCCAGGCAGCTGAAGAGAGGGAGAGTAAAAATGTTAGAGCGTTGGGGACGCACAGGAGCCTTGGGGCACCCCACGCTCCAGAACATAGCCCTCTGCCATAGAGTCTTCAAAAAAGACTCTCTCCATCCGATTGGAGAGAAAGGACAGGACCCCACTAGCTGCCTCGCTAGAGAAATGGGCAGTGTCTTGTAGCCTAGAGCCGGGAATGGTCTGATCAACAAGATCAAAGCCTGTGGTCAGATCTAATAGCATCAAAAGAGATGCTTTACCTTTGTCCGCATGCTGAAGAATGGACGTTTTCAGGTCTAGGACAGAGGTTTCTGTGCTGCGATTGCTTCTGAAACCATATTGGTTGAAGCCAAGGATGTTATGTAAATCTAGGCATTTATGAATTTCTTGATACGCCACGTTATCAAGAATTCTTTTAAAGAAAGTGTGAGTTAGTACTTGGGCGATAGTTGCTGGGTATGTTGGGATCCAGGCCTGTTTGAGGGAGCTTGGGACAGTATTTTCCCCAAAGGAGAGATTGATAGATTTTGTGTGATAAGAGGCCCCAACATCACTGCATATGATTTGACAATGGAAGCTGGACAGATGTCACCCTTGCAGATTGTAGGTTTAGTTTTCACCAGTAGTTCGAGGATGTTGGGTTCTGATATTTCACTGAACCTGAAGAGAGGTTGAGATGAGAGTGATTGTTCTGATCTGGCTATGGTGGGTGGATCATGGGTGACACAAGGCTCGATATTAGCAATCTTTTGCCTCAGGGAGTTCTGGAGATCACTGGCGAGATGACAGGGCATGGATCTTCCAGCTGGCTGAGAACTTTGAACAGCTCTTTGGAGCTTGACGCTGCGTCCGTGATTCTTCGTGCATAGAATCATTTCTTTGCCTCCTGAATTGCGGGTTTGTAGGATTTGGCTGCTTCAGAGTATCTAGCTTTATCCACCAGTGATGATGACGTTCTCCAGCTCTTGAGTGCAAGTTTTCTCTTGCACTTTAATGTTTGAATTTCTGGACTATACCACGGTTTTGAGGGCTGGGATTTAACCCGTCTTTTCTTTAATGGGGCTAGAGTGTTAACTGCCACTGTCATAATATCATCATAGACTGATACCAGCTCAGTGGACGACTCAAAGCTATCAAGGGCCTCGAGAATGGCTTCAAAGAAAGGATGCAAGGAGGCAGGGGGTAAGCATGTGCAGGTTACGGCACCTGGCTTTCTTGGGGGCCTCTCTACTTTTCTTCCCATGCAATGGTGGAGTTATTAGAAAATGTATGGATAGATTATATGACCATGGGCACGGTATGACCTCCACTTTCTCCGCTTGCATCCCATGCATAACTACCCAGTCCAGAATCCTGCCCGCATCATGTGTGGGCTTCAGAATGCTCTGAGTGAAGCCCAACCTTTGCATTGAAGTTTGGAAGGTTTTAGCATGTGGGTCAGACAGGTCATCAAAACCTAAGTTTAAGTCTCCTAGCAGAATACTCTTAGTACCTGGTTTCAAATCTAAAGACAGCCACTCACACAGCTGTGAGCAGAAATCTGGCATGTTATTGGGAGGACGATATATTAAGAATATGTTGCAGGTGTTATTGGGATCAATGTCCCACTTTACCTGCAGGAATTCAGTCAGAGATATTGTCAACATTCAAATGTCAAATATTGAGGAAGAAATGAAAAATTAGAGCAACCCCTCTACATTTGCAGCTAATATAGGAGGGCTTCCCGGGGCCAGGTCAGATGTGTATATAAGATGCTGAATGCGGCTTTCAGGCTTCATACCAGCGGAGTCAAGCAAAACAGTCGCCGTATGGCACAGAAAGATTAGTGAAAGTACACCGGGAGCTCTTATCAGCCTGACCCCTCACCCGCCGAGCCCGGACGGAAATGTCACTAGAAAGGGTAGAAATCTAGCTTCATAACAAACCAGGGAAAACAGATAACACAACACCTGGAAACTGGAGCTTGGGTATTCCTAATAGCAACCAACAACATCATTCTGTTACAATATGTGCACAATTTAAACATAAAAGGAGTGCTGCATGGGAGACTGGAGAACACAGAGGGCTCAACACGACACAAGAAACCTCTAAGAATGAGTGTCATGCTGAAAACAAGGAGCCTGAGAGCCAATGCATTGAACAGGGAACAGAGCCTGGATGCCAGAGCTTCCAGCTGAAAACAAGGAGCCTGCGAGCCAATGCATTGAACAGGGAACATAGCCTGTATGCCAGAGCTTCCAGCTGTAAAGAAGAAGCTTGCAAGCCAATGCATTGAACAAGGAACAGAGCCTGTATGTCACTGCTTACAGCTGTAAACAAGGAGCTTGCAAGCCAATGCATTGAACAGGGAACAGAGTCTGTATGCCAGAGCTTCCAGCTGTACACAAGGAGCCTGCAAGCCAATGCATTTAACAGGGAACAGAGCCTGTATGCCAGTGCTTCCAGCTGTAAACAAGGAGCTTGCAAGCCAATGCATTGAACAGGGAACAGAGTCTGTATGCCAGAGCTTCCAGCTGTACATAAGGAGCCTGCAAGCCAATGCATTCAACAGGGAACAGAGCCTGTATGCCAGTGCTTCCAGCTGTAAACAAGGAGCTTGCAAGCCAATGCATTGAACAGGGAACAGAGCCTGTATGCTAGAGCTTCCAGCTGTACACAAGGAGCCTGCAAGCCAATGCATTGAACAGGGAACATAGCCTGTATGCCAGAGCTTCCAGCTGTAAACAAGGAGCCTGCGAGCCAATGCATTGAACAGGGGACAGAGACTGTATGCCAGTGCTTCCAGCTGAAAACAAGGAGCCTGCGAGCCAATGCATTGAACAGGGAACAGAGCCTGGATGCCAGAGCTTCCAGCTGAAAACAAGGAGCCTGAGAGCCAATGCATTGAACAGGGAACAGAGCCTGGATGTCAGAGCTTCCAGCTGAAAACAAAGAGCCTGTGAGCCAATGCATTGAACAAGGAACATAGCCTATATGCCAGTGCTTACAGCTGTAAAGAAGAAGCTTGCAAGCCAATGCATTGAACAAGGAACAGAGCCTGTATGTCAGTGCTTACAGCTGTAAACAAGGAGCTTGCAAGCCAATGCATTGAACAGGGAACAGAGCCTGTATACCAGAGCTTCCAGCTGTACACAAGGAGCCTGCAAGCCAATGCATTGAACAGAGCCTGTATGCCAGTGGTTCCAGCTGTAGATTAAGGAGCTTGCAAGCAAATGCATTGAACAGGGAACTGTCATGATGCCTAACCCCGGGCATCCAGACCAAGTCCATCAGTCCCGGAAGCAAACATCCAGGTACCTAGTGAAATCCCAGCAACCCCGGCTAGGGGCTATCTGGGTACAGTTCTGGTGCCGTAGACGCCAGGCTCATATGCTTAAACTTACCTCATGCAGACCATGCTGCAAAGAATCCAAGCCAACGTGAGGCCTGGAAGGAACTACTTTACTTCAGGGACTATTTTTTACTCGGGTGTGGTTTGGGGGAACTTCTTACCTGGGACTACTTTGGAGGCTATTTAAACCACGCCCGAAAAGCAGCACACGCTTCGCGTTATTCTGCATCCTGCAGCGTAACGCTCACCGTGCCTGCAAGTCAGCATCCAGCCTTCTGCCACGCCCGCCTCGAGTCTGGAGCTCCTAGAAAGAAGGGAAAGAAGAAGGAAAGGTTAGAACAAGAACATTACCTTTACTCTTCACCTGTTCCCGGATCCATCGCGCCTTCGAACAAGGAAAAAGACGTTATTTTTATACACGTTGCATCGCCAGCTGCAGCGCCGCGCTATACTCACCAGTCTTCACAGCATCTCTACGATCCGGCGCAGTCTCCATCACTTCTTCGCCGAACTTCGGCACCTAAGGGGACAAAGAAACAACAAGGTGAGCCGAGAGAACCAACAAAGACAATCTCTTTTACCACCATAGACTTACCTGATTTTACCGCCGGAGGAATTATTCTTCAGCACACCACATCTTCTTACGCCGCACCTGTAAGAAGAGAGAAAGCAACAGGTTAAGCAGTGGCATCATTTTACCAGACAGTGTTGGGTAATACAGACTCTTACCTGAACGCTATCAGCTGCCACAAGACAATCTTCTCTTGGGTCAAAGCTGCAAGACAAGAAAGGAATCGGAAAGAGTGAATATCAGACATTTTGAACTCTTAAGAACTATATACTTACGGCTCCTCGCCAGGAACTTCGGAGTCAATATTCGTCTGGAACTCTCCCAAGTCCTTCAGACCAGTGAAGTAACTGCTTATCTACGCGCCCCTGCATTCCACGCAGGATGGAGAGCTCATCATTTAAAACTATAAGGTGAGACTAATGAAAGGGAATATCGGAGGTGATTAGTGGGAATGCAGTGAGGTGTTCTCACTCAAATCCACGGGTGGCTAATTCCCTTTCTCCACTTTTAGGAGAATACTTCTACGGGTCAAGCAGACGAAATTAGGTGGGCCAGTCCAGTCAGTCATCTCTGCACTATGCGTCACGTAGGTGGAGACCGCAGCTGTCCAGTTCCGTTTGACGCCCCTATGGGAGCCAGGTAAGCGTAACAGAACGCGAAACCTTCCTACAAATTCCCACCCGGCGTTATGGAGACCTCAGAAACTGACCAATTGGCCCAATTATTAGGGGAACTTAGGGCAGAAGTACATTCCGCCCGCCAAGAAACTAATGCCCTCAGGAGAGAACTGATTGTGTCCAAGGAACGCACTGATGACCTTGCTAGACAACTGCTGCAAAACCAAGCTGGGCAAACACCCTTACCTGGATTCGGGGGGAACCCAACTCCTGTTTCATCAAGCAACCCCGTGCAAGTAATTTTTCCAGGAACTATTCCTTTAGCTCCACCCGAACGCTTTGCTGGGGACCCAAAAAGGTTTGCCGTGTTTATGAACCAATGCCGCTTGCACTTTTTATGTAGACCTAGAGCCTTTCCAAATGATCAAGCCAAAGTAGCCTTTGTACTATCATATCTCGGTGGCAGCGCAGCTGATTGGTCAATTCCACTAGTCAACCAGGATGACCCTCTTCTTCGGGATTTTCAGGGTTTTCAAATGAGTATGGAAAGACTATTTGCCCGACATTCACAAGAACAGGCCCTGGATAACAAACTTTTGTCCCTACGATAGGGTAACCAGGATCTGCTTAACTACATTGCAACCTTCAATAGGTTGGTGGTGGAAACTGGATGGCCCGAGGTAAAACTAATTACGTTATTTCATCGTGGACTCTGAGGAGAACTCAAAGATGTTTTAGTTCAAGTGAACCCACATCAAGTGAACCCACATCAGGACTGCGCTGAATATATAGACTTGGTGGTCCAGTTAGATCACAGACTTCAGAATAGAAAGGCTGACCGAGCTAAGTTCGAGAATCGGGTATTGGTTAAACCCAACGTTACCCCCAAAGGAACAGATGCATCAGAGCCCATGCAGATCGGGGGGGTTAAAGGACCTTTGACTCAAAAGGAAAGAGAAAAGAGACGGCAAATGCAATTGTGTCTGTACTGTGGAACCTCGGGACATTTTCTACGGGATTGCCCTGTAAAACCACCCAGGAAGGTGGTAGGAGCTGCTGATAAAAGCCATATAGAGTCTGATTCGGGAAACGACCACGCCCGACAAGCATAGAGGTCCGCTTGCCGAGTTTAAAGAAGGGCACTCAGACCTCGCACCTAATCATACCAATGGTCCTTATTGACCCAAGCCAGACATCACGTATGCATGCAGTAAGAGCATACATTGATCGTGGGGCCGTAGGAAACTACATGGACCACGAATTGGCTTCAAGGATGAACCTACCTCTTTGCAAAAAGACCACAACAGATGTCATCATCACCGTCGATGGAACTGAAATTGCCTCTGGGCCTGTAACTCACTCCACTACAGAGGTGACGCTGTTGGGTCAAGATGGGCATCGAGAAAGCATTGTGTTTGACTTAATCAAGGCCCTGCAGTTCCAAATAATTCTGGGAATGCCATGCTTAGAAACACATAATCCTTGTATTGAATGGCGAGAGGAGAGAATGACCTTCCCGGATTGTGCACACACCTGTTAACCGGAAAAAACCTTGAATAAGGGCTTGGCCACAGTCATTAATCCAATCGCGCAGTTACCTCAGGAATATCAAGAATTTCAGGATGTTTTTCAGAAAGAACAGGCAAACACCTTACCACCTCACAGATCATATGATTGTCAGATTGATCTCTTACCCGGTGCACAACCTCCATGCAGTAGGATCTACGCCCTTACAGAGCCTGAAAAGCTTCATCTACGACAATACTTGGATCAATACCTTGCTAATGGCTTCATTCCTCCATCCAAGTCTCCAGCATCCTCAGCTTTATTCTTTGTGCCTAAAAAGGAAGGTGACCTTAGAACGTGCATAGATTACCATGCATTAAACCAAACTACGGTAAAAAAAACGATACCCCTTGCCTCTGATCCCCGAATTACTGGACCAAGTAAAGAATGCTTGTATCTACACTAAGTTAGACCTCCGAGGGGCGTATCATCTGGTACGTGTAAAGAAAGGCGATGAATGGAAGACTGCCTTTCGCACTAAGTATGGATTGTTCGAATATCAGGTGATGCCTTTCGGGTTGTGCAATGCACCGGCAGCCTTCCAGTATTTTATGAACGATGTCCTTCGTGAACTCATTGACGTCTGTGTTGTCGTATACATAGACGATATTCTAGTGTACTCCTCCGCAGAATCAGACCATGTTAAGCACGTTCGTGCAGTCCTTGAGAAACTACGCCAGCATAAGTTATATGCAAAACTGGAAAAATGTGTTTTTCACTCTACAGAAGTCGAATTCCTTGGATTTATTCTGACCCCAAAAGGAGTTCGAATGGACTCTCGAAAGGTGGACGCAATCCTCAAGTGGCCATCACCCAGTTCAGTTAAAGGAGTACAAAGCATGCTTGGATTTGCTAATTTCTAACGCAGATTTATTCCTGAATTCTCACATATTGTATACCCCATCACTGCACTCCTGCGAAAGAACAAATGCTTCCTGTGCACTGAAGAGGCTGAAAGGGCCTTCCAAGATCTAAAATTAAAATTCACGTCTGCACCTGTTTTAAAGCACCCACGCCCCGAACTTCCATACGTAGTTGAAACTGATGCATCCAGTTTAGCCATGGGAGCTGTTCTTTCCCAGAAGGATCCTGAAACCGGCCGACTTCATCCAGTAGCATTCTGGTCAAGAAACTTTTCGGCACCCGAACTAAACTATGCAGTTACCGATAAGGAGTTATGGGCCAACAAATCTGCCTCCAAGGCTTGGCGGCATTATCTTCTCGGTGCCAAGCATACCATCACTGTAATCACCGATCACAGGAATATGCAATATTTGAAGACAGCCAAGGCCAATCATCACGGTGGGCATTATTCTTTGCGGAATTCGATTTCGTGATCACTTATCGACCAGGTTGTAAAAATGGCAAAGCAGATGCCTTATCCCGTATAGGAATGGGAGAAACATATTCAAACCCAGAACCGGTGCCTATAATTTCGGAAAAAAGAATTCTTGGCATAACCACCCTACAAACTCTAGAAGACATTCATTTAAAAATCCAACAACTTTTCGATCCAGCAGTCCTGCAGGATTGGGTAAAGAAAGGCCAAGATTATTCAGTCATCAATGACCTACCTTACTATCAAGGTCGTCTATTTCTACCACACAAGGAACTACAAGAACTAGTTATCTCCAATTATCACAATGCTCTGATTGAAGGACACCCAGGAATCGCAAAGACAGAGGCTAAAATCAAAAGACAATTCTGGTGGCCCACCTGGCGAAAGGACGTAAAATCATTTGTGCTAGCTTGTGGTATCTGTGCCCAAAACAAAAGCCTGAAGAAGAAAACAGCTGGTCTTTTACAACCTTTGGATATTCCGCCTACACCATGGCACACTTTGTCCCTAGACTTCATTACTGATCTGCCCCCATGTAGTGGATTTAACACCATTCTAGTTATAGTGGATCTTTTTTCCAAAATGGCCCACTTTAGTCCTTTAAAGGGGTTACCTTCCGCTTTGACTTTGGCAAAGGAATTTCTTGAAAACATTGTTCGAATACATGGATTTCCTTCCGTATTGGTCTCTGACCGAGTCAGCCAGTTTATTTCACAGTTTTGGAGGAAATGCTGTCAATTGGCGCAAATCGACGTGAGGTTATCAACCAGTCATCATCCCCAGACCGATGGTCAGACGGAGAGGACCAACCAGACTCTTGAGCAATACCTACGTTGCATGTTACACCAAACCGAAGGCAATTGGAAGGATATTTTATGGATTTCCGAATACGCATACAACAACTCAGGAACCGGACAAAGCCCCTTTTATACCATATATGGGCATCATCCTCGAACCTCAGAACTCGACTCGCCCCAACACTTAGAAATGCCTGCAGTGAACCACCTGCACGCTACTATTACACAAGCCTTTAAGGAGGCAGCTGAACATTTGAAACAAGCGAAAGAAAAATACAAGACAAAATGCTGATCAACATAGAAGTGAGGCTCCACAATACCAGATTGGGGATCAAGTTTGGCTGGCTACAAAACACATACCTCTAAAAGGAACTCGGACCTTTAACCTTAGATATTTGGGACCTTACACTATTAAGGCCATTATCAACCCGGTGGCCGTCAAATTGGAATTACCTTCTAATATGCGAATTCACCCCGTCTTTCACATTTCACTTTTGAAGCCAGTTCAACCCGGAACAAGATTAACCAAACCACCTGACCCCATCCTTATAGACGGGGAACCCAAATTTGAAGTTAATAATATCTTGGACTCTAAGATGGTTAAATCAAGACTTTTTTATTTAATCGACTGGAAGGGTTACGGGCCACAAGAAAGGTCATGGGAGCATAGTGAGCACGTTCATGCACCTCGATTGGTGAAAAGATTCCATCGGAATTTCCCAGACAAACCAGGACCAAGGGGAAGAACGACTTTAGGAGGGGCCTTGGGGGGTGTGCTGTCATGATGCCTATCCCCGGGCATCCAGACCAAGTCCATCAGTCTCGGGAGCAGGCATCCAGGTACCTAATGAAAGCCCAGCAACCCCGGCTAGGGGCTATCTGGGTACAGTCCTTGGAGGAACTTCTTACCTGGGACTACTATGGAGGCTATTTAAACCACGCCCGAAGAGCAGCACCCGCTTTGCGTTATTCTGCATCCTGCAGCGTAACGCTCACCGTGCCTGCAAGTCAGCATCCCGCCTTCTGCCACGCCCGCCTCGAGTCCGGAGCTCCTAGAAAGAAGGGAAAGAAGAAGGAAAGGTTTGAACAAGAAGATTACCTTTACTCTTCGCCTGTTCCCGGATCCATTGCGCCTTCGAACAAGGAAAAAAGACGTTATTTTTATATGCGTCGCATCGCCAGCTGCAGCACCGCGCTATACTCACCAGTCTTCACAGCATCTCTATGATCCGGCGCAGTCTCCATCACTTCTTTGCCGAACTTCGGCACCTAAGGGGACAAAGAAACAACAAGGTGAGCCGAGAGAACCAACAAAGACAATCTCTTTTACCACCATAGACTTACCTGATTTTACCGCCGGAGGCATTATTCTTCAGCACGCCACATCTTCTTACGCCACACCTGTAAGAAGAGAGAAAGCAACAGGTTAAGCACTGTCATCATTTTACTGGACAGTGTTGGGTAATACAGACTCTTACCTGAACGCTATCAGCTGCCACAAGACCATCTTCTCTTGAGTCAAAGCTGCAAGACAAGAAAGGAATCGGACAAGAGTGAATATCAGACATTTTGAACTCTTAAGAACTATATACTTACGGCTCCTCGCCAGGAACTTCAGAGTCAATATTCATCTGGAACTCTCCCAATTCCTTCGGACCAGTGAAGTAACTAGTTATCTACGTGCCCCTGCATTCCACGCAGGATGGAGAGCTCATCATTTAAAACTATAAGGTGAGACTAATGAAAGGGAATATCGGAGGTGATTAGTGGGAATGCAGTGAGGTGTTATCACTCAAATCCACGGGTGGCTAATTCCCTTTCTCCACTTTTAGGAGAATACTTCTACGGGTCAAGCAGACGAAATTAGGCGGGCCAGTCCAGTCAGTCATCTCTGTACTACGCGTCACGTAGGTGGAGACCGCAGCTGTCTAGTTCCGTTCGACGACCCTGTGGGAGCCAGGTGAGCGTAACAGGAACAGAGCCTGTATGCCAGTGCTTCCATCTGTAAATAAGGAGCTTGCAAGCCAATGCATTGAACAATGAACAGAGCCTGTATGCCAGAGCTTCCAGCTGTACACAAGGAGATTGCAAGCCAATGCATTTAACAGGGAACAGAGCCTGTATGTCAGTGCTTCCAGCTGAAAACAAGGAGCCTGTGAGCCAAAACATTGAACAAGGGACGGAGCCTGTATGCCAGATATTCCAGCTGTAAATAAGGAGCTTGCAAGCCAATGCATTGAACAAGGAACAGAGCCTGTATGCCAGTGCTTCCATCTGTAAATAAGGAGCTTGCAAGCCCATGCATTGAACAGGGTACAGAGCCTGTATGCCAGGGCTTCCAGCTGTAAATAAGGAGCTTGCAAGCCAATGCATTGATCAGGTAACAGTGCCTGTATGCCAGTGCTTCCAGCTGTAAACAAGAAGCTTGCAACCCAACGCATTGAACAGGGAACAGTGCCTGTATGCCAGAGCTTCCAGCTGTACAAAAGGAGATTGCAAGCCAATGCATTTAACAGGGAACAGAGCCTGTATGCCAATGCTTCCAGCTGAAAACAAGGAGCATGTGAGTTAATGCGTCGAACAGGGGTCAGAGCCTGTATGCCAAAGCTTCGAGCTGTAAACAAGGAGCCTGCAAGCTAATTCATTGAACAGGGGACAGAGCATATATTCCAGAGCTTCCAGCTGTAAATAAGGAGCCTGCGAGCCAATGCATTGAACAGGGGGCAGAGCCTGTATTCCAGAGCTTCCAGCTGTTAATAAGGAGCCTGCGAGCCAATGCATTGAACAGGGGACAGAGCCTGTATGCCAAAGCTTCGAGCTGTAAACAAGGAGCTGCAAGACAATGCATTGAACAGGGAACAGAGCCTGTATGCCAGAGCTTCCAGCTGTAAATAAGGCGATTTCAAGCCAATGCTTTGGACAGGGAACACCGCCAGTATGCCAGTGCTTTCAGCTGTAAACAAAGAGCTTGCAAGCCAATGCATTGAACAGGGAACAGTGTCTGTATGCCAGGGCTTCTAGCTGTAAACAGGGAGTTTTCAAGCCAATGCATTGAACAGGGGACAGAGCATGTATGCCAGAGCTTCCAGCTGTAAACAAGGAGCTAGCTTGCAAGACAATGCTTTGGACAGGGAACAGCGCCTGTATGCCAGTGCTTCCAGCTGTAAACAAAGAACCTGCAAGCCAATGCATTGAACAGGGAACAGAGCCTGTATTCCAGAGCTTCCAGCTGTTAATAAGGAGCCTGCGAGTCAATGCATTGAACAGGGGACAGAGCCTGTATGCCAATGCTTCCAGCTGAAAACAAGGAGCATGTGAGTTAATGCATTGAACAGGGCACAGAGCCTATATGCCAGTGCTTCCAGCTGCTGTAAACAAGGAGCCTCCGAACCAATGCATTGAACAGGGGACAGAGCATGTATGCCAGAGCTTCCAGCTGTAAACAAAGAGCTTGCAAGCCAATGCATTGAGAAGGGAACAGAGCCTGTATTCCAGAGCTTCCCGCTGTAAATAAGGAGCCTGCAAGTCAATGCATTGAACAGGGGACAGAGCCTGTATGCCAAAGCTTCGAGCTGTAAACAAGGAGCCTGCAAGCTAATTCATTGAACAGGGGACAGAGCATATATTCCAGAGCTTCCAGCTGTAAATAAGGAGCCTGCGAGCCAATGCATTGAACAGGGGGCAGAGCCTGTATTCCAGAGCCTCCAGCTGTAAATAAGGAGCCTGCGAGCCAATGCATTGAACAGGGGACAGAGCCTGTATGCCAAAGCTTCGAGCTGTAAACAAGGAGCCTGCAAGCTAATGCATTGAACAGGGAACAGAGCATGTATGCCAGAGCTTCCAGCTGTAAACAAGGAGCTGCAAGACAATGCATTGAACAGGGAACAGAGCCTGTATGCCAGAGCTTCCAGCTGTAAACAAAGAGCTTGCAAGCCAATGCATTGAACAGGGAACAGTGTCTGTATGCCAGGGCTTCTAGCTGTAAACAAGGAGTTTGCAAGCCAATACATTGAACAGGGTACAGAGCATGTATGCCAAGGCTTCCAGCTGTAAATGAGGACCTTGCAAGCCAATGCATTGAACAGGGGACAGAGCCTGTATTCCAGAGCTTCTAGCTGAAAACAAGGAGCCTGCAATCCAAACGCATTGAACAGGGAACAGTGCCTGTATGCCAGTGCTTCCAGTGGTGAACAAGGAGATTGCAAGCCAATGCATTGAACAGGGAACAGAGACTGTATGCCAATGCTTCCAGAGTAAATAAGGAGCCCACGAGCCAATGCATTGAACAGGGGACAGAGCCTGGATGCCAAAGCTTCGAGCTGTAAACAAGGAGCCTGCAAGCTAATGCATTGAACAGGGTACATAGCATGTATTCCCGAGCTAGCTTGCAGCTGTAAATAAGGAGCTTGCCATCCAATGGATTGAACAGGGGACAGAGCCTTTATGCCAGGGCTTCTAGCTGTAAACAAGGAGCCTGCAAACCAGTGCATTGAACAGGGGACAGTGCCTGTATGCCAGAGCTTCCAGCTGTAAATAAGGAGTTTGCAAGCCAATGCATTGAACAGGGACAGAGACTGTATGCCAGAGCTTCCAGCTGTAAACAAGGAGCCTGCAAGCCAATGCATTTGACAGGGAACAGAGCCTGTATGCCAGAGCTTCCAGCTGTAAACAAGGAGCCTGCGAGCCAATGCATTGAACAGGGGACAGAGCCTGTATGCCAGAGCTTCCAGCTGTAAATAAAGACCTTGCAAGCCAATGCATTGAACAGGGGACAGAGCCTGTATTCCTGAGCTTCTAGCTGAAAACAAGGAGCCTGCGAGCCAATACATTGAACAGGGTACAGAGCATTTATGCCAGAGCTTCCAGCTGGAAACAAGGAGCTTGCTTGCAAGACAATGCTTTGGACAGGGAACAGCGCCTGTATGCCAGTGATTCCTGCTGTAAACAAAGAGCTTGCAAGCCAATGCATTGAACAGGGAACAGATCCTGTATTCCAGAGCTTCCAGCTGTAAATAAGGAGCCTACGAGCCAATGCATTGAACAGGGGACAGAGCCTGTATGCCAAAGCTTCGAGCTGTAACCAAGGAGCCTGCAAGCGAATGCATTGAACAGGGTACAGAGCATGTATTCCAGAGCTAGCTTCCAGCTGTGAATAAGGAACTTGCAAGCCAATGGGTTGAACAGGGGACAGAGCCTTTATGCCAGGGCTTCTAGCTGTAAACAAGGAGCCTGCAAACCAGTGCATTGAACAGGGGACAGTGCCTGTATGCCAGAGCTTCCAGCTGTAAATAAGGAGTTTGCAAGCCAATGCATTGAACAGGGGCAGAGACTGTATGCCAGAGCTTCCAGCTGTAAACAAGGAGCCTGCAAGCCAATGCATTTGACAGGGAACAGAGCCTGTATGCCAGAGCTTCCAGCTGTAAACAAGGAGCCTGCGAGCCAATGCATTGAACAGGGGACAGAGCCTGTATGCCAGAGCTTCCAGCTGTAAATAAAGACCTTGCAAGCCAATGCATTGAACAGGGGACAGAGCCTGTATTCCTGAGCTTCTAGCTGAAAACAAGGAGCCTGCGAGCCAATACATTGAACAGGGTACAGAGCATTTATGCCAGAGCTTCCAGCTGGAAACAAGGAGCTTGCTTGCAAGACAATGCTTTGGACAGGGAACAGCGCCTGTATGCCAGTGATTCCTGCTGTAAACAAAGAGCTTGCAAGCCAATGCATTGAACAGGGAACAGATCCTGTATTCCAGAGCTTCCAGCTGTAAATAAGGAGCCTACGAGCCAATGCATTGAACAGGGGACAGAGCCTGTATGCCAAAGCTTCGAGCTGTAACCAAGGAGCCTGCAAGCGAATGCATTGAACAGGGTACAGAGCATGTATTCCAGAGCTAGCTTCCAGCTGTGAATAAGGAACTTGCAAGCCAATGGGTTGAACAGGGGACAGAGCCTTTATGCCAGGGCTTCTAACTGTAAACAAGGAGCCTGTGAGACAATGCATTGAACAGGTCACAGAGCCTGTATGCCAAAGCTTCCAGCGGTAAACAAGGAACCTGCGAGCCAATGCATTGAACAGGGGGCAGAGCCTGTATGCCAAAGCTTTCAGCTGTAAATAAGGAGCCTGCGAGCTGATGCATTGAACAGGGAACTGAGCATGTATGCCAGTGCTTCCAGCTGTAAATAATGAGCCTGCGAGCCAATGCATTGAACAGGGGACAGAGCCTGTATGCCAGAGCTTCCATCTGTAACTAAGGAGCTTGCGAGCCAATGCATAGAACAGGGGACAGAGCCTGTATGCCAAAGCTTCCAGCTGTAAATAAGGAGTTTGCAAGCCAATGCATTGAACAGGGGACAGAGACTGTATGCCAGAGCTTCCAGCTGTAAACAAGGAGCCTGCATGCCAATGCATTGAACAGGGCACAGTGCCTGTATGCCAGAGCTTCCAGCTGTGAATAAGGAGTTTGCAAGCCAATGCATTGAACAGGGGACAGAGACTGTATGCCAGAGCTTCCAGCTGTAAACAAGGAGCCTGGAAGCCAAAGCATTGAACAGGGAACAGAGCCTGTATTCCAGAGCTTCCAGCTGTAAACAAGGAGCCTGCGAGCCAATGCATTGAACAGGGGACAGAGCCTGTATGCCAAAGCTTCCAGCTGTAAATAAGGAGTTTGCAAGCCCATGCATTGAACAGGAAACAGAGCCTGTATTCCAGAGCTTCCAGCTGTAAACAAGGAGCCTGCGAGCCAATGCATTCAACAGGGGACAGAGCCTGTATTCCAGAGCTTCCAGCTACAAACAAGGAGCCTGCGAGCTAATGCATTGAACAGGGGAAAGTGTCTGTATGCATGAGCTTCCAGCTGTAAATATGGAGTTTGCAAACCCATGCATTGAACAGGAATCAGAGCCTGCATGCCAGTGCTTCCAGCTGTAAGAAAGGAGCTTGCAAGCCAATGCACTGATCAGGGAACAGTGCCTGTATGCCAGTGCTTCCAGCGGTAAACAAGGAGATTGCAAGCCCATGCATTGAACAGGAAACAGAGCCTGTATTCCAGAGCTTGCAGCTGCAAACAAGGAGCCTGCGAGCCAATGCATTGAACAGGGGAAAGTGTCTGTATGCCAGTGCTTCCAGCGGTAAACAAGGAGATTGTGGAACCTACTTGGACAATATGTCTGTGCACAGCAATAACTGGTCGGAGCACTAAGAACATCTGTATACCATTGCCCGTGCCATCCGGCAAGCAGGCTTAAAGACTAATCCAAGAAAATGTCATTGAGCCCAATCGGCCGTCACATGTCTGTTTACTTTGTCAGAAATGGCCTTAACCAACACCAGGCCAGTAATTGGCCACCGCTATACATGTGCTCGAGCCGCTTCCCCATAGCCGGAGTGCACAGGGTTAATAAACCTCTGCCCTGATCTTGGCTCTCACTTCTCCTGTTCTGGGTATTTTTGGCCTCCAGTCCCAGCCTCCAGGCCCATGTCAAACCGGTTCCTCTTCCCTCCCAGATCTGTGGGCTAACCTTCCTCCAAAGGCACCAGGGCCAGAGCTCACACTCCTGCTTTCTGAGACTAAGCTCTGCACCTGCCCTACCAGGGGGGTCGAGTACGCGGGCACCCCCCAGGAAAATGAATCTACCTGCAGGTGTAAGCAGCTGTTCTGTGCCTAGAAGCAAGATGAGCTTCCATGGAGCACTTCTGCCAGCGAGGAGAGAGGGTGGGCTCTGCGCCGCTCACTCATTCCTCAGCCCTGGACCCCCAGCCCTGGCTGTGAGCCTCCCCCACAGGTGAGAGACCAACTCTTTACTAAAAATGAACATTTTATTTCCATTCTGAGTTATTATTCCAGAATAAAGTGTGCTTTAAAAGGGGCGATTCTCCCTGAGTCCCCCCACCCCCCCAGCCCCCCCAATCCCCAGGGGAATAGGAAGCAGGGGATGGGGGGTGGAGGCAGGGTGATAAATACCCCTTACAATTTTAAGCGGGGGCATACAATATGATTTACCCCCCAAACACACACACACACCTGCAGCAAGTGAACCTTGGAAAAAGTAAGGCACGTTTCTAAAAACATGGCCGTGCTCCCCAATTTGAGAAATAAACAGAGCATACTTTCCTTCCTTTGAATGGGCCATTAAGGTCATTGTCCTAGTAGAGTAAGGGCTGAGTGGGTGCAGTGCTGGATGCCGTTGCACCCCCTCCCACCTCCCTGGGCAGTATACACAAACATCACACTTTACAAAGAGAGTACCACTGGCTAAGACCACGAATACGTTACTCCCACCATCTCCCTAAACGCAAGAAAGCGGGGAAGCGGGCGAGGGGTCAGCAGTTACCCAGCACCGGGCCAAGATGCAAACGAGCCTCGCCGTGCAGAGCCTGCACGGAACATTCAGACCGCCAAGGTCCAAACCAGCTAACACACGGGGAGGGGGGTGCTGCCCATGCCAGGAACAGCAAGCACAGAAGGGGTACGTAATCCACACAACTTCCACCCCCACACACACACACCAAACAACCAGCTTTGCAATCCCTATCCAACCAGTCAATCCCAACAAGGGTAACAAACATATGCACCCTTTCATCAGACATCACCAACGGAAACATGTGCACCCTTTCATCAGACATCACCAGCGAAAACATGTGCACCCTTTCATCAGACATCACCAACGTAAACATGTGCAGCCTTTCATCAGACATCACCAGCGTAAACATGTGCAGCTTTTCATCGGACATCACCAGCGGAAACATGTGCACCCTTTCATCGGACATCACCAGCGGAAACATGTGCACCCTTTCATCAGACATCACCAGCGAAAACATGTGCACCCTTTCATCAGACATCACCAACGTAAACATGTGCAGCCTTTCATCAGACATCACCAGCGTAAACATGTGCAGCCTTTCATCGGACATCACCAGCGGAAACATGTGCACCCTTTCATCGGACATCACCAGCGGAAACATGTGCACCCTTTCATCAGACATCACCAACGTAAACATGTGCAGCCTTTCATCGGACATCACCAGCGGAAACGTGCACCCTTTCATCAGACATCACCAACGGATACATATACACCCTTTCATCAGACATCACCAACGGAAACATGTGCACCCTTTCATCAGACACCACCAGCGAAAACATGTGCACCCTTTCATCAGACATCACCAACGTAAACATGTGCAGCCTTTCATCAGACATCACCAGCGAAAACATGTGCACCCTTTCATCAGACATCACCAACGTAAACATGTGCAGCCTTTCATCAGACATCACCAGCGTAAACATGTGCAGCCTTTCATCGGACATCACCAGCGGAAACATGTGCACCCTTTCATCGGACATCACCAGCGGAAACATGTGCACCCTTTCATCAGACATCACCAACGTAAACATGTGCACCCTTTCATCAGACATCACCAACGGAAACATATACACCCTTTCATCAGACATCACCAACGGAAACATGTTCACCCTTTCATCAGACATCACCAACGTAAACATGTGCACCCTTTCATCAGACATCACCAACGTAAACATGTGCACCCTTTCATCAGACAACGGAAACATGTGCACCCTTTCATCGGGCATCACCAACGGAAACATGTGCACCCTTTCATCAGACATCACCAACGTAAACATGTGCACCCTTTCATCAGACATCACCAACGTAAACATGTGCACCCTTTCATCAGACATCACCAACGGAAACATGTGCACCCTTTCATCAGACATCACCAACGGAAACATATGCACCCTTTCATCAGACATCACCAGCAGAAACATGTGCACCCTTTCATCAGACAACGGAAACATGTGCACCCTTTCATCGGGCATCACCAACGGAAACATGTGCACCCTTTCATCAGACATCACCAGCAGAAACATGTGCACCCTTTCATCAGACAATGGAAACATGTGCACCCTTTCATCGGGCATCACCAACGGAAACATGTGCACCCTTTCATCAGACATCACCAACGGAAACATATACATCCTTTCATCAGACATCACCAACGGAAACATGTGCAGCCTTTCATCAGACATCACCAACGGAAACATGTGCAGCCTTTCATCAGACATCACCCTTTCATCAGACATCACCAACGGAAACATGTGCAGCCTTTCATCAGACATCACCAACGGAAACATGTGCAGCCTTTCATCAGACATCACCAGCGGAAACATGTGCACCCTTTCATCAGACATCACCAACGGAAACATGTGCACCCTTTCATCAGACATCACCAGCGAAAACATGTGCACCCTTTCATCAGACATCACCACCGTAAACATGTGCAGCCTTTCATCAGACATCACCAGCGAAAACATGTGCACCCTTTCATCAGACATCACCAACGTAAACATGTGCAGCCTTTCATCAGACATCACCAGCGTAAACATGTGCAGCCTTTCATCGGACATCACCAGCGGAAACATGTGCACCCTTTCATCGGACATCACCAGCGGAAACATGTGCACCCTTTCATCGGACATCACCAACGTAAACATGTGCAGCCTTTCATCGGACATCACCAGCGGAAACATGTGCACCCTTTCATCGGACATCACCAACGTAAACATGTGCAGCCTTTCATCGGACATCACCAGCGGAAACATGTGCACCCTTTCATCAGACATCACCAACGGAAATATATACACCCTTTCATCAGACATCACCAACGGAAACATGTGCACCCTTTCATCAGACATCACCAGCGAAAACAGTGCACCCTTTCATCAGACATCACCAACGTATACATGTGCAGCCTTTCATCAGACATCACCAGCGAAAACATGTGCACCCTTTCATCAGACATCACCAACGTAAACATGTGCAGCCTTTCATCAGACATCACCAGCGTAAACATGTGCAGCCTTTCATCAGACATCACCAACGTAAACATGTGCAGCCTTTCATCAGACATCACCAGCGTAAACATGTGCAGCCTTTCATCACACATCACCAGCGTAAACATGTGCAGCCTTTCATCGGACATCACCAGCGAAAACATGTGCACCCTTTCATCGGACATCACCAGCGGAAACATGTGCACCCTTTCATCAGACATCACCAACGTAAACATGTTCAGCCTTTCATCGGACATCACCAGCGGAAACATGTGCACCCTTTCATCAGACATCACCAACGGAAACATGTGCAGCCTTTCATCAGACATCACCAGCGAAAACATGTGCACCCTTTCATCAGACATCACCAGCGTAAACATGTGCAGCTTTTCATCAGACATCACCAGCGGAAACATGTGCACCCTTTCATCAGACATCACCAACGTAAACATGTGCAGCCTTTCATCAGACATCACCAGCGGAAACATGTGCACCCTTTCATCGGGCATGAACCAACGCACACAAATGCATTCATGTACACAACAATGCCACCCCCACATATACATTGGACAGGGGGTGCTCCGGCAGTACCACATTGGAACTAAATAGAGCACTAAGTCCTAAACGTTGTGGTCTACAGAGATAAACTATTGCCCAACATTAGTCACGTAGCTACATCGAGGATACAACACCTTAGATCCTCTAGTAACGGCCATTTTCTGTGCATCCATATACATTATTCATGGTGCGTAACATGTTCCCAATGGTCCTGTGATGCGCACGCTTACTACAACCTTTAAGCACTTCTTGTAACATTTCCTAACAGGACCCCCATTTCTTGGATGCTTTATACTTTATCCCTTCCTCCTACGAGGGATAATATTCACCCTTTTTCTATAACGCACCTCTACTTCCCAACTTGAGGACTCTACGAGGCTCTATCCCAATGCTCCAAAACTGGGCAGTCACCCCTTTTAGCTATCACCTGGTGCAATTCTCATCCCTGTGGAGTAACTCATCACCAGTAACTTCAACAGATGCATTTCCAAACAAGGAGGTGCTGGGTATCCGACGACGCCATGTCATCCAACATGTGTTATGTGAGCCAACATTTTCATGCAATCCACATTGTGCGGCCACAACATATAACGTCACATGACAAGACAACGGCCCAAAACACCGCGTAACATCATCCCTTAATACTACACATGAAATTCCTTACACAGTCATATGAAACATGACCCCAGGTCACATTCTGTGGACAGCGCTCAACTAACCGTTCACACACACATGGAGCCCAATTCAAATTCCGTATCATTTGTGTTACCCGCACTTCTGCCTAGCTTCCTCCGTTCGCAGGTCACCCGTCCTCTCACGCCCAGCGATCTCTCAGAGTTTGCCCAGTCCCTGCCCACCTCTTCATCCTTGCTTATTTCCCAGGGCTGACAGCCCTTAGGACATTGCTCAGTACTCCCAGGGCTCCCGCCCTGCTACACCATACCCAGTTACCCAAGCCCCCCAGCCTCTTACGCACGGCTAGGTTTCCTGTCTCTAGCCCTCTTACCTAAGTCACCAAGACTCCTGGGAATAACGAAAGAAGCACCTCTGGGTGCAAGTAGCCGGCCGGGGGCTGGATAACACCCCCCCCCCCCCACCCCACACAGTCAGAACAAAGCCCAGGGCCAGCCCCTGGGACCAGTATAAGGAGCTGCATTTGCAGTAGGAAAGCAGAATCCAGTTTGGGAACCTGCACAGGGACCCAAACAATGAGTACTTTGCTTACGCAGAATACTGTTTTTCTTTTCCCAAAACCCTCCCAACCGAGAAAAAAGGGAGAGGAGAAGGAAGAGAAGAGAGGGCACCGTACGGGCCCACACTGTCTGGGACAAGGCAGGTGGCATGGGCCAGAGGGCGCAGCCTCAGGACCCTGTGCCCAAAAGTGCACATTATGTTCGGGTTATTATGATTGTGACTGTTTGGTGTATTATCACATAACGATGTGCAATAGTAGCCCACAGCCTTTTTATTGCCAAACCCTCACCCAATGTCTCGTGTGATCCATTGGGGGGATTTTTGTTTCTTATCTGTCTGCCTCTGGGTCCACCGGTTGCTAGGCAGCCAGGCAAACCACCTCTCCAATATGCAAAACGCAAAAGGGAGGATCACATAAAACAAACCCTGCGCTACGTAGCACGGCTCCGGGACAAGAACAAAGCTTAACTAGCATTAAAGAATTAAACCCCCGCTACGTTATTTTATTTTTTGTTTTATTTTATTTTACATTTATAAAGCGCTCACACAGCCCGCAGGCATCGAGGCGCTGTTACAGGAATTGGTTGTTTTTCTTAGTTGCGTATTTTTTTGTCTTAGTTACGTATTTATAATGCGCTTAAACACCCAGAGGTTTCTAAGCGCGGGCCCGGGGATCGAACCTGTTGTTGCTTCGGGGATTGAACCTGTTGTTGCTTCGTGTCGTCCTGCTTCCAAGACGCGCACGCTGCCGCTGAGCTATCCTCCCGGGACGTTAACCGTCCAAGGCAGACATACAGCAAAGAAACCTCCCTACAAACCCGCAGGCGTTAGCGCTTGTTTTGGGCGATTTCAGTGTTTACATTCGCACACAACACTGCTTGGACACAACACATTGGTTTTGAGCAGCACACTTTCACCTGAAACACAGCAAACCATGAGTTTGTTGCTCTAGAATTCTGCCACATATAATGAACGCCTCGGACAGCAAACCGGCACAAACAACCCCCCACTCCACTATCGGGACATCAAAACTTTGCCCCCACCAGCAATATCAAACCTAACAACCAATATCACCAACTGACACTCCCCACCCTTTCCCAACAAAAATACATTTACTCCATATTGACCTCCAGAGATGGCACTGCTCCCACCTCCTCGAACAAAACTCCTTCCTCAAACAGCGGGATAGCCTTCCTTTCTTTTGACCTGTGGGGAGCAGGACCAAGAGAGCGCACCCTCCGCCTGTCTTCTTCTTGCTGATAGATTTTATCCATCAGCGGTGATTTTTGGATACCGAGGCTTGAGCCTCATTACTCCATCTTCTCGGGTTGAGGGTGTAGTCGTGGGTTTGTATTCTTCTTGGTCTGTGTGGTCTTGTCACAGTGGGGCTGGCTTCACAGGGTCTTCGCAGTGATGGGCCGCGGGTAGCGGTCAAAGGGGTTTGCAGTGGTGGCAGTGAGTCTTCTGATCAGAGGGACCGGGTTCCGATCCAGTCCTTGGCAGAAGATTTTACTCAGCTTTGCTAGATGTTGTCCAACATCTCAAGGTCCAGTTCTCTGTGAAGTTCTGCTATCCTTGTGAAGAGTGGACCTCCAGACGATATCTTCAGGGCCTTGTTCTGGACTATCGGAAGACACTTCCGGTGTCACCCATGGCAGGTCATCCATGCTGGGGAGGCATACATCAGGGTAGGTCTGATGATCGCCTTGTAGACATTAATCTTTGTCCAGAGGGGCATGGACTTGGTCTTCAGGAGTGGGTACAGTGCTGCCATCTTTCCTGTTGTCTTCTGCTGAGTATTCTCGATGTGGCTTTCCCAGGTGAGTTTGCTGTCCAGGTTCACACCGAGGCAGCAGCTGCTGCTCTCCCCCTTGATGGTCTCCCCGTTGAGGCTGATGTGCAGGTGCTCCTTGATCTTCTTTCTGGTGAACAGCATTGCAGTTGTCTTGCTGGTGTTGAGTTCTATCCGCCAGTCGCTGTACCACTTCGCAATGGTATCCAATGAAGCTTGCAGGTTCTTCGCCACTTCCTTCTCGCTGAATGACTGGGAGATGACTGTAACATCATCTGCATACCAGGTCGGTCTTGTGGAGATCTGTCGGGATGTCATTGGTGAAGAGGTTGAACAGGAAGGGTCCGAGGTTCGATCCCTGTGCCACGCCTGCTCGGATGGGATGGGATGAGGACATCTCAGACCGCATGGCGACATGGAAGGTGTGGCCTCCCAGGTAGCTTGCAATCGTCTTCACCAGGTAGTTCGGAAATCCCAGGCCAATCATCTTGTGCAGCAGTCCCTTGTGCCAGACTCGGTCGAATGCTTTGGCGACATCCAAGAAGACGATTCCCGTGGACTTGTTGATGTTCAATCCATGGCTGATGGTGTCCACCACTCTCAGCAGCTGATGGGTTGTTGCATGCTCCTTTCCAAATCCAAACTGTTCCTTTGCTAGTAGATTTCTTTCTCGAGGCGAAGTTGCTGAGTCGGGCGAGAAGGACCTTCTCCGGGAGCTTGGATAATATAGAGAGCAGGCTGATGGGGTGGTAGTTTGCAGGATCCCTCAGTGGTTTGCCGGCCTTTGGGAAAATGATGACCCTTGCTTCCTTTCAGGATCTCGGGAAGTGCTGGAGCTTCATGCATGCATTGAAGATCTCTGTGAGGTGTTCCATTGATGCCGGCTGGAGATTCTTAATTGCCAGGTTGGTTATTCCATCGCTCGGTGGTGTCTTGCTGTTCGCCAGCTTCAGCCTGCAAGTCCTGCTACCTCAGAGCTTGTGCACTCCTTGATATCTTCTGCTCTGATCCCAGTTCGGTCTTCTGCGAGATGCTTCTCAACTTCTTCCTCCACTCCGTCTGAGAGACTGCTTGCCTTGTTTGGGGTGAACAAAGCCTCCAGTGTCTCAGCGAGGACCTCTGCCTTGTCCTTGTTGCTGCATACAAGGTGGGTTCATCCCTGGATTGGTGGGCTTGGCTCCTTCTTCCCAGTCAGGCGACGAGTCATTTTCCATACTTAGTTGTCTGCCTCCTTCAGCTTGGCTGTTGCGGCCTCCCACTTCTCTCCACAGTGCTGTCCGATTTGCTCCCGCAGGAGTCTTGTGGGTGTGTTGTACTTCTGCAGGAGATCAGGGGTGCAGAACTTCTGCCACTGGTGTCGGGCCCGGATCTTGTCAGCGATTGACTGTTGGATGCCGCTTGTCACCCAAGGTGTCCTGCTGCCTTTTTAAGACAAAGTACACAGGATGTAGTGCAGCCAAGGGAAAATCTCCAAAAACACTTTGGCTTAGACTATCTCGCTCCCGAGCTTACAGGATGCAAAGTCAGTTACGTATGCAACACTGCATGCCGCGGTCTGGCGTAGGAATGTGCCTCAACGCTGCAAGTGACGCTAAGGTTAGCGGCAGGACACCTTACTTTGATTCCCTTTGGGCACTACCTGTCCCGTGGCGACCGACAGCAGATATGTGTAGTGGAGAGTTTTCCCGTACCGGTCTTGAGACGCTGTTTTGGCCTGCCCTCTACCTATATAGGCAGGACAGATTCATCCTCCTATTCCCACTTATCCATTGAAGTTGCGAGCCCCCACAAGTACCAGACAAGGTGCTATGAGACTGACCCAGATCAAGTCTGTGATTCTATAGGAACTAGGTTTTTCGTTGTAACTATTTTCTCCTGATGAATGTTCGTTATTTGTGTTTGTGAACAGAAACATGTCGAGACAGCTCTCTGGATTGAAAAAAGAGACGTGAGAATATGATATACTAATCCAAATGGAGTTTGGTACACAGCAGTTTGTCCTAGATGTACTCTGTTTTTTCTTGAATTTGTTTTAGCTAGCATTTAGTGCCTATTACGTATTCATATGTTTTTTTGAGAAGTTTTGTATTGTGGACCACTGAATTTAATCATGTTTTTTTTTAACTTTTCTGACCTATTATTAAAAATGATATTGTAATTTTTTAGATGTGTCTGGTCCCCCCTTCCTTTTAGATGTTTTGAGATTAGTACCTGTATCGCTAGCTCTATCTTCTATTATATTTTGATTGTGACTTGCTACACCTGGGTAGTGCATGGGCTCACAAAGGCCACACTAAGGCCTGTTGGGTGCCCGTGCCTCCGCACTCCAAATCATCTGCCCAGGGAAGAGGGCAGGAGCCCTCTCCCCCGCCCCGAAGCAGCCAGCAGCACAGACGAGGCCCACAGAGACCGCCTGACTAGGTCTGAGAGGCCTGCCTGACCTCTCCATGCCGGGCGCAGCGCGGCGCCAAAACGAGGCTGAGACCGCCTCTTAGCTCGAACGAGCATCCGCCAGCAGGCGGATTCGCCGGCCCTCACAAAGGCCACACTAAGGCCTGTTGGGTGCCCGTGCCTCCGCACTCCACATCATCTGCCCAGGGAAGAGGGCAGGAGCCCTCTCCCCCGCCCCGAAGCAGCCAGCAGCACAGACGAGGCCCACAGAGACCGCCTGACTAGGTCTGAGAGGCCTGCCTGACCTCTCCATGCCGGGCGCAGCGCGGCGCCAAAACGAGGCTGAGACCGCCTCTTAGCTCGAACGAGCATCCGCCGGCAGGCGGATTCGCCGGCCCTCACAAAGGCCACACTAAGGCCTGTTGGGTGCCTGTTCGGAGCCTAAGGAGCCAGGGACCAGGAACTCTGCCCCTACCACTCCAGAGCCACCATGAGCAGGAGCTCCTTCCATCTACTGCTGGAGCAGTAGCCAGCCCTGCCTGACACCAGGTATGTCACGAGTCCCTAGCCGCAGCACGAGCGTGCGTCTTGAAGGCAACACGCGGCGGATTATTTAATATTATCCGCGCCGCTCAAGCGTTGCCCAGTGTGGCCTTCTCCAGCCAGGATCTGCCCCATTATTGCACTCAGAGTGCATCCAGCCACCAATTGAAGCCCCTAGGTCCACACCATTTAAAGATGGCTGACCGTCGCATCTTCAGCCCTCCACCCGGCCCCGCAACCCTGCAAACATCGTGATTGGCCCCTCTCCTCTACTGGGAGCCAACCACAAGCCAGCAGGCTTCGAACCGGCCCACCTCGAAGGCACTGTACACTGTGCCTATCTCTAGCCTGTATACGCCATCGAGCATAGGGCTAGATCCCCTGCCCATCTCCTCTGGGGCAAGCATACTGCCCCTTACAGCAACCTTTTTTCCACTGCTCCAGCCAGCAACCTGAACTGCTTCAAGCCTTCACTGAACCCTGTTTTTGCAGTACGGTCTAACACAAACTACTTTCACATTGTGTTGTGCCTTATGGTCGCTTAGACCACTGTGACATTGTGTTGTGCCTTAGGGTCGCTTAGAGACCACTGTGACATTGTGTTGTGCCTTATGGTCGCTTAGAGACCACTGTGACATTGTGTTGTGCCTTAGGGTCGCTTAGAGACCACTGTGACATTGTGTTGTGCCTTAGGGTCGCTTAGAGACCACTGTGACATTGTGCTGTGCCTTATGGTCGCTTAGAGACCACTGTGACATTGTGTTGTGCCTTAGGGTCGCTTAGAGACCACTGTGACATTGTGTTGTGCCTCAGGGTCGCTTAGAGACCACTGTGACATAGTGTTATGCCTTAGGGTCGCTTAGAGACCACTGTGACATTGTGTTGTGCCTTATGGTCGCTTAGAGACCACTGTGACATAGTGTTGTGCCTTATGGTCGCTTAGAGACCACTGTGACATTGTGTAGTGCCTTATGGTCGCTTAGAGTACACTGTGTATTAGCACTGCGTATTAGCACTGTGTACTAGCATTTCTCTGATTCTCTGCGTTAGTACCCTCACTGCAGCACCATTGTGCACTAACATTGCGTACTAGCTTCTCTCTGATGATTTTGTGCGCCAGTTCCCTCTAAATTCAGATATGATAACCTGGACCTTCCTCATTATGTTCCCATTCTGCCTGATCCCCCATGACACCCCTTGTACAGGGCCACACTTTCGCTTACACCCCAATGGCCTCAGCAGACTAGCCTGCCCCAGACATTATCCCATACCCTGCCCCACCCCCTTCCTACCCAACATCAACCCCTTCCAGCCTACCTCCTCCATCGACTCTCATCGCACATCAGACACCTCCAGCCCCCAAGAAGCATCACAAACTACTCCCATCGGCCAATCCACTATCACGAACCTCACTACCAGCAAATCCTATCCCTGCTCAGGCTTATCGAGACTCACCCGACTCAGATCCAGAACACACACACCCGTATCCTTCCTCAATCTAGGCAACAAACAAAATATAACCTTAACCAAATCTGCCCCTCCCTGCACACGCCCTACACTTCCGTCAGACCAGATATCACACGGCCTGAACGCACCCTCCCCCCGCACCCACATCAAAAAATCATGCATCACCACCGAAACCATCAAAGGTGCACTCATCAATGCGAGATCTGTAGTCGCCCATGCCCTAGACATAGCCAACATTATTTCCTTCAATGATCTCGACTTCATAGCTATTACAGAGACCTGGCTCCACCCAGCGTCTGGCCCCTCTCTATCACTTGCTATACCCAATGACTATACCATCTACCGTGCAGACAGACAAACAGCTAAAGGTGGTGGAGTAGCCATTATTGCAAAAAGCTCCATCAACATAAGACACATACAAAACCAATCACTGCCATCAGCGGAACTACTCACCCTCAAACTATACACAACGCACACAAGCACTATCACCATCCACCTCATTTACAGACCGCCAGGCCCTATACTATCCTTTAATGACGACATAGCCCTTTTACTCTCTGACAATATCAAACCTAACTCTCGACTACTCATCCTAGGAGACTTTAATCTAGGTCTCAATGATGAGAAAGATGACAAAGCTCACACTGTCGCCAACACAATTTCAGAATTAGGACTCACCCACCATATCACACAACCCACACACAACAAAGGCCGCATCCTTGACTGGATAGCTGACCTCAACTGCAACACTACCATCCTTTCCAACACTCCATGCGCTTGGACTGATCACCACCTTATTACCTTCACCATCAACAAAGGCACTCAAACACCAGGGCCTTCCTCCAATGCCCCACCCACACTCACAAGAAACAACAAAAATATCACACTAGAGAAACTCCTCCCGTTACTCCAACCCATCATCGACTTCTCACCCACCATGACCAACCCTACTGAACTAGTAGAGTTATACAACACAACTATCCTTAAGGCCATAAACACCATAGCACCACTCAAGCTTCGGAAAGCCAAACCACGAGCACACCTCAATTCTTGGTTCACCCCCAAACTAAAAACACTCCGCAAATCCAAAAGACAAGCTGAATTAGCTTGGAAACAGTCACCATCCACTATTAATAAGACATCTTACGCACTGGCATCGAACATCTATAAATCAGCCATCATCCAGTCTAAAAAAAACATGTACAATGAAAGAATCAGCAACGCCAAATCTAATACCAAAGAGCTCTTCAATATCCTGAGAGAACTCGAATCACCCTCCCCCACTCCAGACACTTGTAACAAAGACATCCACTGGTGCACGAGCATCCAGGAAGCACTCCTAGGCAAAATTGCCACACTACAAGCCAAAATCCTGACAAAGAAAGAAAGCCTCACACTCACTGATAACATCACCCCCTCTACACACACCCACACCACCCCCCAAAATGATGACAATAACCTCTTTTGAGTTTTCCACCATAACCATTAAAGAGGTTGAAGAAATAATCTACTCTCTTAAACCGTCCAAATGCCAAGGCGATACTTGCCCAGCCCCAGTCATTAAAGATGCAGCCAAACAACTTGCTCCCTTCATCACTTCCCTCATCAACTCATCTTTCACCTCCAACATAGTGCCCAACAACCTCAAGGACTCCTGGGTTCTTCCTTTACTTAAGAAGCCCACCCTTGACCCTAATGTCCCCACCAACTACAGACCCATTACGACCGTACCCTTCCTACTAAAAATCCTCGACAGAGCTGCCTATCTTCAGATACAGAACCACCTTGAGAAAAATAACTTACTAGGACTCAGACAATCAGGATTCCGCCCCAAACACGGCACTGAGACCGCCCTGATTGACCTTAAGATACAGATGGACAACATTAAAGACAATGATAAACTAGCCATCCTTCTCCTTCTTGACTTATCGGCCGCCTTCGACCTGGTCAACCACGACATCCTCTGCAAACACCTATCCTCAGCAGCCAAATTTTCAGATAACGCCAATGCATGGATCCATTCCTTCCTTAACAACAGATCCATGAGAGTCTTCGCACCCACAGCCTCTGCCATCCCAGCCCCAGTCACTTGCGGTGTCCCCCAGGGCTCCTGCGTCTCCCCCACTCTATATAATGTGTTCACGAAACCCCTCTTTGACATATTGGACCGCTTGGGTGTCATCTACACCAACTACGCAGATGACACCCAAATACTGATCCCTTTAACAGGCGACTACTCCACCGACCTCACTGCTCTCAACAACATTTATTCCATTATCCAAGAATGGATGGCCAAGCATGGCCTATGCCTCAATGACAACAAGACCGAGCTTCTTCTCCTAGGTTCCCAACCCAGACTTAATAAACTCGACAAACGCTATCAAGCATTCACTATAGACGGCAATAACATCATCGTCTCTAACAGCGTCAAAACCCTAGGAATCTACCTCGACTCCTCCCTCACACTGACAAGACAGATCAATTCCATCTCATCAGCCACTGCTTACTCCTGTAAACTCATCAATGCCAGCAGACCTTACCTCTCACCATCCAACTGCATCACCTTAGCCAGAGCACTAGTCCTCTCCAAAGTTGACTACTGCAATGCGTTATATTTGGGAACCAGTCAGAAAAACATCAACAAACTACAAGTCATACAAAACAACGCCTTGCATGCAGCCCTGAACATACCCAAACATGAACACATTTCGGACGCCAGACGCACCTGCCATTGGCTATCCATACCACAAAGAATTGAATATAAAACCATCTCACTCACACACAAATGCCTAGCTAACCAAGCACCCAGATACCTATCCGACAATCTCAATCACCACACCCCAGCACGCCCTACCAGATCAGCTCAAACACATTGCTTAAATATCCCAAGATTTAAGCTCCAAAAAGCAGGTGGCTCCAGCTTCCCCGTGCTTGCCTCCAAACTTTGGAATTCACTTCCACTCGAGCTGAGATCAGAACCTTCCTTTCACAGATTTAGACACAACACCAAAACTTGGCTTCTATCCAAAGAAACGTAAACTGCCTAGCCCTACCTTACTAGCATGCACCAAGACTGTAAATTTGTAAATATGTAATCGGTTTGTATATCTCTGTTGTATTATTCTTGTTGTATTCATCGCAAGCGCCTGGATGCCCTAGGGCCAGGCGGCGCTATACATATACAAATAAACTAAACTCAGTCGGACCTGCAACAACAGTCATTGTTCCTGGAGTGAGCCAGCAGTGTCCGTCCCCTCTGGTTGGCAGGCCTAGAGCTCCAGCATCGATGTTTGGCATTGAAGTCTCCTCCGGTGATTGTCAGAACTGTTGAATCCAGCAAAGCATCCAGGTCTCCAAGGTCCAGCTTTGCTTTCGGAGGGCAGTAAGTTGCGATCAGCTGAAGTGGTCCTGTTGCAGTCTTGACTTGCACTCCGCTGGCTTCAATGCTTCTGAGGCGTGGGAGTGCAATCTCATGGTGGTCCATCGTTGTCTTCACTATCACTGCTGTCCCCCCTCCCTTGGCTGCTGCAGGTCATCGGTTCGGTACACTCTGTTAGGGAGAATTCTCATTCTATGGCTAATTTCCCTTACCTATAGAGTCCCCCAGCAGCTTTGCTGGATTTGAAGGGTTTGTTTCTTTTTACCTGCTAAGAGCGAGACTCTTTTTCCCACTCTTAGGCATTTTTGCTTTGTGTGTTCTAGGATATTTTTTGTGTTTAATGCCTGTGGGATTTTCTCTCACCCATAGGAACCATCTTTATGCACATGTGTTACACAGCACCCTCCGTGCCGTGACACAGGGGTGTCGTAGCGACCCCCAAACATAGACTCCATACCCTGGGACTGAATACTGTCTCCTAGGGCATGTAAAGTCCCCATTGACTTTACTAGTCAATCTCTATGAACTAAATCAGTACAACCCATCTTAATATGGAAGTACTGGAAGGGGTTAATAGTTTTTCCCCTATGTTTATTTTTGAGAGGGTACCTTAAAGTCCCCCTCTACAAAGTTTCTGGCTGGTGGCAGTGGTTACTACCTTAAATATTTGACCGCGAATATTTCCCTATGGGATTGTCCCATTGTTGGAGGCTACCACTTTTACTGACAGCCTCTAACATACCGCCGGTTTATTTTTTTAATTTACTTTACTCTGGTTCGGTTTATTTGCCAGAACTTTGATATAAATTCTTTCTCGTGTCTTACTCTAACTCCAACCCAGGTTGGGGATCCTTTGTTCGCTATTTTGGCGTGCTTCTGCCAAGAAGCCCTCCTTTCGGCGCCTCTGAGTCTGGGGTGGGTCTGTTGTTTGGTAGGGGGAGTAGAACCCTTGGACAGAGTTGCCGCAGCAACTCAGGTCGCACTCAAACCTGATAGGCTGGAGAGCCTCCGCCAAGAAGACCACTCCACTGTATGAGTGACAGCTAGGCTGTGTGAATGGGTCTCTTTCTGCATAAAAGCAGGGTCCTGAGGACTGGAAGAGCAAGACGTCGCCACTGGAACTACGGAACCAAAAGGGAGAGAAGCCACAGACATCTTCAGCATCTACACCACCGGTGAAGCCCTGCCGGATCGTCTCACCACTTTTCTTCCACACGACGAGAGGAGATCTTCAGAGAAAGAGTCTTCTTCCCTTGAGCTGGTGGGCATAACCAGTTCACCCATCCCATCCTCGGACCTGCCCTCGAATCGACAGTGCGCAGCACTTGGAGACCGGATAGCCAGGCAGCTATCGACCCAGACTGTGATTAAAAGGAGTGTACCTTTTAAACTTCGTTTGGCAGCACCACGGCTGGTTTCATCCCTGGGTAGTGCAGTCACTCGAACCTTCCTCCACGCCGAGAGCCTCTGTTCCTCTGCTGGACCCCTCGAACTGCAGGAACTACCAGGAACAACCGTCACCGCAGGAGCCTCTTCTTCACGTTTAAGGTACATTGTTCCGCCAGGCCTCCCTTTCTCCGTGATAGCCAATAAGGTGTTTTAAATCCTTTTGGCTACTGGCTGGGTTGGCCGCCCTCTCTTTTAACATTGTCTTTCGCCTTGCATCTACCTCTTCAATATTTTTCTACTAAAGACTTGACTGCAGCTACAAGACCATTTTTGCTCCTAAGCTCTTGGTCCTGTATCACTGACTCTGGCTCAGGCCTATTGACTTTGGCTGATTTGTTAGATCTGCTCTCACTAGATTGGTTTTCAATGAGAAATGTGTTGATGCACCTAAATCTTCTAAACCCCTCTTCCTTCCTACTATTTTAACCTTTGGAGTGCCATTTTGCTCAGTTTTCATTCACCTATCTTTTGGCTAAAGTGTCACTGTGCATTACTTGTCCACAAAACTTCAGGGAAGTGTTGCTGGGGGGTGTCTGAAGATATTTCTGTTTAACTTGTACTTTCCCTCCCTTTCGTTAAATTGATAGAGTGCCATTTGTAGTTGGTTTTCACTGTGCCGTTTTGCTCAGTTTTCACTTTATTGCAGACTTGTCTACAATTGAATATGGAGTTGTGTATATCTTTTTGTGGCTTTATTTAACTTACTTGACAACTGTGATACATGTGTTTTGACAAGAGGTGTATAAAATAAATATATATTTACTTTTGAAATACAAAGCTTTGGTCAGTGTTTCCTTGTTCCATAGCCTGGTCTGCCTAATGTGTAAACCCTGAATACTGCTCATCTCCCTCTTGAGATAAGTCTGACTGCTTAGCCAAATCTACCAACTAAATCTTTGTGGTACAGACTGATACCAAAGGGGATTTATTGCTCTCACCTGTAGCCCTAATCTGGTGTAGTGCTCCCTAAGGGAACTGCACAGGATTCTGCCTAACACTGGTGTACAGCGGTGAGGATAAAAGTATTGGATTTACATTTTAGAGTTTTGCTAGTTCTTGGTTCAACAACCACAAGGCTAACTATCACAACATGTTAATTTTAAACAAATCATGGAAAGTTACAGCCCGGAGACCCTCCTTACTAATACTGCTGATTATTTAAGGGATCTGTGCAGACAGAAAGGTCTTCCTGTCAAAGGCAAGAAACAAGAAATTATTGATAGACTGTTAGAGAAACAAAGTCTGGATAGTGGTGCTGTAGGGCCCACTACTCCAGCAAATGTAGCAAACAGTGAGGATGATAATGTTGATGATGTTATTGTTGAGACAGATGAGGAAGAGGAGGATAACAATGTCAACCCTCTGGTCCTCTGCCTGCTCAAAGGCCTCAACCTGTAGCTACTGGACCCTTACCAGGTCCCACATTAAGTCCTGAATGTATATACCTAGAAAAGATGAGACTTGAACTTGAATTTAAACGAATTAGTGCCCAAACTGAACAGAGACATTAGGAACTAAGGCTCAAGGAAATGGAGCTCAACCATGAGCTTGAGAAGAAGAAATTGTCTTTGGAAAATGCTTCTCTCCCCGAATCCTCTAGATCTTCCAGTCCCAAAAGACCCCGGATGCCTAAAGAGATTGTGGGTATGTATGAACCTAAGTTGGATGTGTTGGGCTGGTTGGCTATGTTTGAATATAATCATGGGCTCCAGGATATCACAGGGAATCCATTGCTCCCCTGGTTATTCTCTAGGCTCCCCCCTGTTGCATCTGATGTGGTAATGGTGTTGGGGGAGGTGGATAGGATGGATTATGAATGTGTGAAACTAGCTTTGATAGCTAGATTTGTGAAGGCCCCTTCCCAGTACCTTAAGAGGTTTAGGACCCTCAAAAGCACGATAGTACCCCTTGGGCTACCTGGGTGAATGAGTGTTTGAAAAACTTAGAGGGATGGATTAAGGGTTATAGGGTTAACACTTATGAAGGAATGAGAAATATTGTTATGATGGAGTCTATCTATGATGCCTGCTCTCCTGAGCTCAGAAAGCACTTAGCTGATTCAAAAGAATTAGATTCTAAGAAACTAGCTAAGGCTGCTGACTTGTGGGTTGCCAACAGGGCCACTCACAAGGATTCTGGGGTAACTCAGAAGAAGGAGGAGGGAAAGCAGCCAAAGAAAGACAACAAAGAGAATTCAACTCATTCCAATTTCAAAGAGGGCCACAAACAAAATTCTAAGGGTAAGCCCCAAGGGAAACCTAATCAGGCTAGTGTACCTTCTGGTCCCAGACCAGAAGGAGGTCAGAGTAAGCCACCATTCATAAAGACATTTGGAAAATGTTATGTTTGTGGCCCAACTGATCATGTGAACGGGGATCCCAGATGTAAGGGTAAACCTTCAGGGGTCCACACTGTCTCATTAGCCTTCGCTCCAGAGGAGGAAGTACATATGGCCAGTGGAAACTTTCAACTACTAGCTGATGATCCCATTGGTGTCTCAGCTAGTGAATCTTTAGTATCTCTTGGGTTATGGGAACAACAGAATTTAGATGTATATAATTCAATCCCTCCTAATACTAAAGAGTATTACAAGGACAGTGTCCTAGTCAATGGTCAGGAGACTCCTGCCATTAGGGACACTGGAGCCAGCATAACTGTGGTGGATAAATCTTTTTTTCAGGCTGAGGATGTTGCTAAGGCACCCAAACGCCTCACGAAGTTAGCTGGAGGGCCTGTGCAGATGCTTCCCCAATTACCAGCTCTCATCCAGTGCAATGCAATGACTCTCAGGATACCTGTATGTGTACAATCTGAAGTAGCAGGAAGGGTGCTGTTGGGCAATGATCTGAAAGACCTGGGAGTAGTGTCAAGTACTCCCAGACCTCCTAGTAAGAGATTACAAGAGCTTACCAGACCTGCAAGGGAGAGGGCCTCGAGGGGTTCTCCTGAGGAGATGATAGAAATCACTCCTACTCCACTGGAGTTACTAACTGCCATTTCCAAACAACCAGGAGCAAATGGGAAACCCAAAACTCCCAGAAAGAAGACAACAGAAAGCACTCCAGTGATGCCAACCAGGAAATCTCCTAGGTTAGCAAATATCACACCTGTGATCCCTCCTCCAGCTGAGGCTGAGAGTGAGGTACAACCCTGTGTGGTTGAACTAGAGCCTGAGGACTCAGATCTAGCATGAGGCTAGGAACTCATTGGAGATCTTGACCCTGTGGACCATCCTGAGCTGCAGTCTTTACTGGCAGAAGGTGGACCCCAAAGGGCAGACTTCAGTAAGGGACAAAGAGAAAGTCCAACTCTGGAAGGTCTTCGCCACCAGGCAGCTTCTCAGCTTGAAGGGCAAGAGCCTGGGAAGTATAGGTTACACTGGGAAGATGGCCTCTTCTACAGTGAACCAACAGAGTCAATCCCTGGGGACTACAAGAGACTTGTAGTGCCCCAAGAAAACAGATTCCAATTCTTGCAACTAGCCCATGAGATACCTTTGGCTGGTCACTTGAGCTTCAAGAAGACCAAGGAAAGGCTCTCTCTCAACTTTTATTGGCCTAAAATGGGGGCTGAGGTGGAGAAGTATTGCAAGAGTTGCCACACTTGCCAAACCTCTGGTAAAAGTGGGTCCAAGAACGTGGCACCTCTAGTGCCTCTCCCTGTGGTGGGAGTACCATTTGAGAGGGTCAGAATCGACATTGTTGGTCCCCTTGATCCTCCAACTTCTTCAGGCAACAGGTTTATACTTGTTGTAGTAGACCATGCTACTAGGTATCCTGAGGCAATTCCTATGAGAACTGTTACAGCTCCAGCTGTGGCTAAGGCCCTCCTTGGTATTTTTACCAGGGTTGGGTTTCCTAAGGAGGTAATATCCGAAAGGGGGGTCACATTTTATGTCCCATTACATGAAGACCATGTGGAAAAACTGTGGAGTTACCTACAAGCTCTCAACAGCACACCACCCTCAAACCAATCGGTTGTTAGAAAGGTTCAACAGAACCATGAAGAGCATGATAGGTGCTTTAGAAGACCCCCTTAAGAAAAAGTGGGATATTCTACTGCCATGCCTTCTCTTTGCATAAGGAGAAGTCCCTCAGGAGGGAGTAGGTTACAGTCCCTCTGAACTTCTCTATGGCCATCCGGTTAGAGGTCCATTGGCCCTGATCAAGGAGGGGTTGGAGAGTGCTCCTTCCCCCACACCAGTCAGAGTCACTGACTATGTGATAGGACTCTGAAGGAGAATGTCACACATGATGGCTGAGGCAAGTAATAACTTGAAAGCAGGTCAGGCTCTGGTCAAGCAGTGGCATGACCAGAAGGCCAACATGGTTGAGTTCACTCAAGACCAGCTAGTTCTTGTTATGGTCCCAACAAGGCAGACGGCCTTGCAGGACAAATGGATGGGTCCCTTCAAGGTTGTGGGAAAACTTGGAGAGGTAAACTATCTGCTGGACTTGGGCAACCCCAAGGAGGCTTCTAGAGTCTTTCACATCAACCGTCTAAAAGCTTATATCTCAAGACCAGAACTGAGAGCATTGCTTCTAGCTTCAGCTCAAGAGGAGGAGGAGAGTGAATCTCTACCTGACCTCCTCCGAGGTGTACCTTTAGATGAGAAAATAGGAGTCAATCTCTCTTCTAATCTGACACCTGAGCAACAGGAGGAGTGCAAAGTTTTGCTAAACCAATTTGCCCCTCTGTTCTCTCTGACACCAGGTTTGACCCCTTGGGGCCAACATGAGATTCAAACTGGTGACAGTTTACCTGTCAAAAGCAGGGGCTACAGGATGTCAGAAAATGTAAGAACCCACATCCAAGGAGAGGTCAACAAGATGCTTGATCTCGGGGTAATAGAGCCCTCTACTAGTCCATGGTCTAGCCCAGTTGTGTTAGTACCAAAGGCCGGATCCAAAGATTGGAGATTCTGTGTGGACTATAGAGCCCTAAATGCAGTCACTAGTACTGATGCCCACCCTTTACCAAGGACAGATGAACGTGTGGATAGACTTGGTTCAGCCAAGTTCCTCAGCACATTTCATCTCACGTCAGGCTATTGGCAAATAGCCCTGACTGACCATGCCAAGAAGAAAACTGCATTCTCCACCCCAGTTGGCCTATACCAGTTTAAGGTTATGCCTTTTGGATTAAAGAATGCACCTGCTACATTCCAAAGGATGGTTAATCAGGTTCTGAATAGAATGGAGTACTTCTGCATGGCATACTTGGATGACATTGCAGTGTTCAGCCCTACTTGGAAAGAACATGTTGACTACCTAGGATATGTTTTGCAGGCTCTTGAACAGGCCCATCTGACCATAAAGGCAAGTAAATGCCGAATTGGTCAGAGTAAAGTGGTCTACCTTGGACATGAGGTAGGAGGTGGTGAAATAAGGCCTTTGCTCAGCAAGATTGAAGCTGTGCAGAATTGGACAACCCCTTCTACTCAAACCCCAGTGAGAGCCTTCCTAGGCCTCACTGGGTATTACAGGAATTTCATTGAGAACTATGGGTCCATAGCTTCTCCACTGAATGTAATCTCCTCTCCTAAGTTCCCTAAAATGATCAGATGGAATGAGGAGTGCAATCAGGCCTTTGAAAGCCTGAAGAAAGCCCTTTGTCAAGCTCCAGTTCTCAGAGCTCCTGACTACCACCAACCCTTCATTGTACAGACAGATGCTTCCAATATAGGTATAGGTGCAGTCCTTAGTCAACTGGATGAGAAAGGTAGGGAGCACCCCATTTGCTTCATCAGTAGGAAACTGAAGGAACCAGAAACAAGGTGGGCAACTATTGAGAGAGAATGTTTTGCCATTGTGTGGTCTTTGAAGAAGTTTAGGCCATACTTGTATGGATCCACTTTCATCATTCAAACAGACCACCAACCCTTGAGATGGTTGATGAAAATGAAAGGGGAAAACCCAAAACTGTTAAGATGGTCAATCTACCTCCAAGGGTTTGATTTCACCATTGATCACAGGTCAGGATGTCACCACCAAAATGCTGATGGTCTCTCTAGGATGTTTATAACCGACTAGAGGTAAGAAACTCATCCAGGAGTGGATTAGATCCTCCTGTCCCTTAGTCTGGGGGGCGGGCGGAGAGTGTTAGGGAGAATTCTCATTTAATGGCTAATTTCCCTTATCTATAGAGTCCCCCAGCAGCTTTGCTGGATTTGAAGGGTTTGTTTCTTTTTTCCTGCTAAGAGTGAGACTCTTTTTCCCACTCTTAGGCATTTTTGCTATGTGTGTTCTAGGCTATTTTTGTGTTTAATGCCTATGGGATCTTTTCTCTCACCCATAGGAACCATCTTTATGCACATGTGTTACACAGCACCCTCCGTGCCGTGACACAGGGGTGTCGTAGCGACCCCCAAACATAGACTCCATACCCTGGGACTGACTACTGTCTCCCAGGGCATGTAAAGTCCCCATTGACTTTACTAGTCAAATCTTATGAACTTAACCAGTACAAACCATCTTAATATGGAAGTACTGGAAGGGGTTAATAGTTTTTCCCCTATGTTCATTTTTGAGAGGGTACCTTAAAGTCCCCCTCTACAAAGTTTCTGGCTGGTGGCAGTGGTTACTACTGTAAATATTCGACCGTGAATATTTCCCTATGGGATTTTCCCATTGTTCGAGGCTACCACTTTTACTGACAGCCTCTAACATACCGCCGGTTTATTTTTTTATTAACTTTACTCCAGTTCAGTTTATTTGCCAGAACTTTGATATAAATTCTTTCTCGTGTCTTACTCTAAACTCCTAACCCAGGTCTGGGATCCTTTGTTCGCTATTTTGGCGGGCTTCTGCCAAGAAGCCCTCCTTTCGGCGCCTCTGAGTCTGGGGTGGGTCTGTTGTTTGGGAGGGCAGTAGAACCCCTGGACAGAGTTGCCGCAGCAACTCAGGTCACCCTCTAACCTGGTAGGCTGGAGGGTCTCTCCCCAAGAAGACCACTCCACTGTATGAGCGACAGCTAGGCTGTGTGAATGGGTCTCTTTCTGCATAAAAGCAGGGTCCTGAGGACTGGAAGAGCAAGACGTCGCCACTGGAACTACGGAACTGAAGGGGAGAAAAGCCACAGACATCTTCAGCATCTACACCATCGGTGAAGCCCTGCCGGATCGTCTCACCACTTTTCTTCCACACAACGAGAGGAGATCTTCAGCGAAAGAGTCTTCTTCCCTTGAGCTGGTGGGCATAACCAGTTCACCCATCGCATCCTCGGACCTGCCTTGGTTGAATCGACAGTGCACAGCACTTGGAGACCGGATAGCCAGGCAGCTATCGACCCGGACCGCGATTAAAAGGAGCGTACCTTTTAAACTTCGTTTGGCAGCACCGCGGCTGGTTTCATCCATGAGTAGTGAAGTGACTCCAACCTTCCTCCACGTCGAGAGCCTCTCTTCCTCTGCTGGACCCCTCGAACTGCAGGAACTACCAGCAACAACCACCACCGCAGGAGCCTCTTCTTCACGTTTAAGGTACATTGTTCCGCCAGTCCTCCCTTTCTCTGTGGTAGCCCAAGGTGTTTTAAATCCTTTTGGCTACTGGCTGGGTTGGCCGCCCTCTCTTTTAACATTGTCTTTCGCCTTGCATCTACCTCTTCAATATTTTTCTACTAAAGACTTGACTGCAGCTACAAGAACATTTTTGCTCCTAAACTCTTGGTCCTGTACCACTGACTCTGGCTCTGGCCTATTGACTTTGGCTGATTTGTTAGATCTGCTCTCACTAGATTGGTTTTCAATGAGAAATGTGTTGATGCACCTAAATCTTCTGAACCCCTCTTCCTTCCTACTATTTTAACCTTTGGAGTGTCATTTTGCTCAGTTTTCATTCACTTATCTTTTGGTTAAAGTGCTACTGTGCATTACTTGTCCACAAAACTTCAGGGAAGTGTTGCTAGGGGGTGTCTGAGGATATTTTGGTTTAACTTGTACTTTCCCTCCCTTTTGTTAAATTGATAGAGTGCCATTTGTAGTTGGTTTTCACTGTGCCGTTTTGCTCAGTTTTCACTTTACTGCAGACTTGTCTACAATTGAATAGGGAGTTGTGTATGTCTTTTTGTGGCTTTATTTAACTTACTTGACAACTGTGATACGTGTGTTTTGACTAGAGGTGTATAAAATAAATATATATTTACTTTTGAAATACAAAGCTTTGGTCAGTGTTTCCTTGTTCCATAGCCTGGTCTGCCTAATGTGTAAACTCTGAATACTGCTCATCTCCCTCTTGAGATAAGTCTGACTGCTCAGCCACAGCTACCAACTAAATTTTTGTGGTGCAGACTGACACCAAAGGGGATTTATTGCTTTATTGCTCTCACCTGTAGTCCTAATCCTGTGTAGTGGTCCCTAAGGGAACTGCACGGGATTCTGCCTAACACACTCTGTGGTTCGCCAGGTCAGCTTCTGATTTCCTTGCAGGTGGGTCTCTGACAGCAAGGCAGCACTAATCTTTCTTGTTTCCATTAGGTGAAGCAGTTTGTCTGTCTTCTTCTGGATACCATTGACATTCCACATCACAATGCCGTATCTTGGTTTAGATGCCATGTTGGTTTGTTTCTTTGGCCGGGAATAGGCTCAGGATAAGCCTTGCCACCATCGTCATGGTGGGGACGATATTTAGCTCTACAACAAAAGCTGCGATCTTCACAATGATGGTTTTCCAGTTGAGGGAGCTCGCTGTTCCCTCATCCTGCGCTGGGGTGGCAGCCTGAGGCAGGTTGGGTGGTGGATTTAGGACTTCGGCAAAGGTCAGCCTGGATGTGGTGGGTGTTCTCTGGGTCTTTGCTGGGCCTTGGGTTGGTGGCAGGCAAGGTGGGTTGTTCCTCTGCGTGGCAGTTGTTTGTTTTGAGTCCTGGCGATGTGCAGTGCTTTGGTGTGGTCGGTGGTGTCCACTGCTCCTCTGCGAGTCATGTGTAGTGGTTGCTGGGTTATGTTATGTTATGTTCTCTATACTTGTAGAGCGCACGGTCACCAGGGGCATCATGGCGCTAGAGAGGAGAGCTGCTCAGAAAGGAGAAGAAGCCAAGGAAGTGGGAGACTAAAACAGAGTGGTCTTAAGTGCTCTTCTAAAACCAAGGTGGTTAGGAACAGTCCTTAATACCAAGGGGAGATTGTTCCAAAGTTTAGCAGCTGCTATTGAGAAGGCCCTGCCACCAATCCTCACACGATTAAATCTAGGAACAACGAGAAGATTAGCAGTGGAGGAGCGTAGATCACGTTCAGGGAGGTAGCAGGAGAATTTAGTCTGTAGACACTCGGCTCCTTGACCGTGAATTGCCCGATGGACAATGCATAGAGACTTGAAGTGGACACGCTGGCCCACCGGGAGCCAGTGAAGTTGGCGGAACACTGGAGAGATATGAGCTCCATAGGGAGTGCCTGTGGCTAGCCTAGCCGCCAGATTCTGCATGCGCTGAAGCCGCTATATTAAACCAATCGGTTGCGATAGATACAGAGAGTTGCAGTAGCCCAAACGAGAAAGAACTAATGCAGCCACTACAGGAGGGTGAATGGCTTCCGGTATCATGGGTAAGACCCTCTTCAAAACCCTGATCTGATGGTGGGCGCCTTGGCACACAGCTGTCACTTGATTAGACATAGAAAGAGAGGCGGAGAGAATAACACCCAGGTTTTTCACTTTGCTCACTGGACTGGGAAGGGGCCCTATAGAAATGGGCCAAAAAGCAGAGGTCCACAGTGAGGGATCCGGGGGACAACCCACCACCAACACCTCTGTTTTGTCACCATTAAGTTTAAGCCAGTTCTGATCCATCCAATCACCAACGGCCCTCAAACAGTCATGAAGGCATGACGACACATCGGCTTGATCTTGATGTAGCCGGATCAGAATTTGAGTGTCGTCAGCATAAGAATAACAGTTGAGGCCGTGGGAGCGGATGAGGCAGACCAGTGCCCAGATATAGATGTTAAACAGGATCGGGGAGAGGGAGGAGCACTGTGGGACACCACAGGTGAGAAAGCAGGGTGAAGAAAGAAAAGGGGGCAGGGTGTGTGTGCGGTCAGAGAGAAAAGAAGTAAACCATGCAAGGACCTGACCGGATATCCTGATCTGGGCCAGGCGTGACAACAGGATGGAGTGGTCAACCGTATCAAATGCGGCTGACAGATCTAACAGAATCAGGGCACCAACCCCACCTGAGTCAACAAGCCTGGACATGTCGTCCTGCATGGAAACCAGCACACTTTCAGTACCTCTCCCTGGTCTAAAGCCTGCCTGTGCAGGATTGAAGATTTTAGATGATTCCAGGAAAGAGGATAGAAGGGGAGTGATAAGAGATTCCAAATGTTTGGACAGAAAAGGAAGCAGAGAGATAGGGCGGAAATTGTCTGGGACCGTGGGGTCAAGTGAGGGCTTCTTAAGAAAGGGGATAACCATCGCAGATTTCAGCTCTGAGGGGACCAATCCTGATTGGCAGGAATTATTAATAGCCAAAGTGATATCTGCCAATAGATCTGGGGTGATCTTCTTCATAATAGTGGCGGGAATAGTATCCCCAGAAGAGGATGATTTAATTCTTAAGATAGCCGCTAGGACCTCTGTCTCAGTAAATAGAGGGAAAGTCGACCAATTGGCTGTGGGATCAATGGTGGATGCAGGTAATGGCTTGATGGCATCCAGAGTCATTATCGCTGGGGATTTTGTAATATTTGTGCTGATCACTTCGATTTTATTCATAAAAAACGAAGCAAGATCATTGCACACCTTTTGAGAGGGTTTGACCGTGGAAGTAAGGGTCTCAGAAGAGGCTAGCGAATTCACAATAGAAGACAGGCTTTTGGGCTGACATAGAGCAGTTTCGATTTTCTGAGAAATGAAAGTGACTTTAGCCATTTTGACACTGGCCAGGTAGGTGGAAAGACAGAGTTTATAAGAATCTCTAAGTTTAGGATCATAGTGTTTTCGCCATTTGCGTTCCGCTTGTGTAAGATTCAGGCGGGCGGCTTTAAGCTGTACCGCGAACCAAGGTTGAGGAGTTAGCCTGCAACCTTGAACCAGTTTTAGTGGGGCGCAGACATCAGCAGCGTCCACAAGAGATTGAGAGAGTGATTTTAGGGATAGAGGCCTCAGAGGGGCACAGTTGATAGCTATTTGGGCACTAAGTGCCTTAGTGTCAACCGAGCGCCAAGAGCGCAACAGTGTTTTCGAAGGGAGGGGCTTACAGGGCAGATTAGCCAGTGAAAATGTGCAAGATACCAGGTGGTGGTCCGACCATACCACTGGTTCAACAGGCCTCGGGCATAGCAGGGAGTCCTTAGATAATACTAAATCAAGGGTGTTCCCATGAATACGAGTGGGGCCTTGGATCAGTTGATGTAAGTGCAGGTCAGATAAGCTGTCAAAAAAGGAATTAATCTCATTTGATCTTGACAGATTGGAGTGGAGATTTAGATCACCTAGTACCACTAAGCTAGTGTACTGTAAACTCAGGTCAGCCACTAAGTCTACTAGACCTTTCCCGAAAGACCCTATGGGTCCGGGAGGGCAGTATTTAAGCAAGAGATGACTGATGCAGGAAGGTGCAACAACGCATCTGAATAATAGGGCTTCCATATTGAGCTTATGGCAGCATGATAGCTGAGTGATGGTATACTTGTCACTGAAAATGACAGCGACCACCCCCCCCACGCTTGGGGGGTAGGCAATTTGGTGAATAATATGGTAGGCAGGGGCGATGGCTTGAACCAATGCAGGGGCAGAGCTCGGCACCAGCCATGTTTCTGTTAGGCAAAGGAGAGCAGGTTGCCTGCTGGAAATAAGGTCCCATATTTCGCCAGTGTGAGCTGGGAGAGACCTGGTATTCAGTAGAAGTAGAGTAGGAGTTTCCATAACAGACTCCTTACTGTTAGAAATGGTAGCGGTAGCGAGGGCAATAGTAGGAGGATGGTGAATCCAGCCAGCTGGCCAGGATGTGTCTGATGGGGCGAGGGAGAGCAGAAGCAGAAGACTCCTATCAGGCAGTCCCTCCCATCCCCTCCCGGCACGGGTGGGCACAGACGGGCACAGACGGGCACAGACGGGCTTGCCTTAAGCGCGCCTTTGGCGGTCGATCCTGCACATATGTGCAAGGATCGGGCCGAAACTGTGGCAGGGGGCTAGAGCAATGGGCCTAGAAAGAGGACTGAAGATTAGTCCTGGCCCGATGCACACACACACCTCAGCTGCCGTGATCTGAATCTTCTTGGGTGGGAGGGACGTCTGTTCGTCCGCCGTGTTCCCAGATTCAGTGTTCGGTTGTTCATGCTCTAGAGCAGCATACCTGTCTCTGGTGCTCACGGCGGCAAAGGATGGTTTAGCAACTTCTTCATCTTTAGTGGCGATGCAGGTGGGGATGTGTTTCCACAAGTCTTCCGCTTGTGAGAGATTAGTTCCATACGTTGCATCTCTCCCTCCGTGTCCTGGACATGGAGAGTCTCAGACGTCTGGGCCGCCATGCTTGATCTAGGGAAAAAGAGAGAAAAGTGGAGAGAAGAGGGAGAGAAGTTGGAGAAGAGTGGAAAGTAGTAGAGGAGAGGGTTAGAAGACAGGAGAAAGAGGAAAAAGGTAGAGTGTTCTTTGTCGCCCTTTGTAGAGGCGAGTGCTTGCTCTTATCAGGGCAATTTGTTCTAGGTATAAGCAGCTCTTAAAGAGGACAGTTGGGAGGGGCACGCGTGCGCAGAAGGTTGCGGGCTCCGTTGCTGCTCAATGCGGGAAGCCGGCTGCAAGAGCGCCACTTGCGGCCACTAGATGGAGGCAGAGACCGCGGAACGGTCCTCGCACAGCCACCACTTTATGTAGCGTCCTGCAATCCAATGTCGCAATCAGTGTGTGGAGGAGGCCGCAAGCATGCACAGCTGCCCGCCATCCTGCACCCTCACCCACCAGCGGCAGCCTGGGCTGTGTGTGCATCAGACTGTGGAGTCTGGGCCTGGAATGGCCAATCAGGGAAGGGGAGGGTGGAGGGAGGAAAAGATCAGCAAGTGTCCGCGGGAGTGCAGAGAGCCTGCACCCTCGCCCCCACATCACTCGCAGATGCCCTGAGCCCCCGGGGGTGTGGGGGGGGGGGCACTTCGCTCGGGCCGCAGCCCTTTGCCTCATGGAGTTAGACACGCAGTTTGCTTTCCCGCAATAGTGCATCTGCACTTTCTGCACGTGCACACGTGCATGAAGACACCACACTATGCACGTGGCCCTCATATGCTCACATTCTCATAAGGCTATCGGCGCTCGCTTTAGAAGGGGGTCTCGCAGGCGGTGGCAGGGGGGCACCGCCCCCCATTAAAGTGATTAAGTAGTAATTATACCAGCAGGAAGGGGGCGCGCCCCATTTCACACCATTCTCTCTCAGGACACTGCACGCAGCTCGTTGGCTCCATGCACTTAGCGTAATGTGGGCCATTAGGGTGCTGGCGGGCGCTACAGGTGCGGCCAGTATTAACTGAGGAGAAAGTGAATACGCAGACATGATGGCACAAAAGAAACACCCCCTTCTCATATAACAGATAAAGTAAAGCGAGCACCCCCACGCACCCCACGGGAAACTGCTGACATCATTCATTTCCATGTGTTTTGTCCCCTGCAACCCCTCCAGCTCCCCGCTTCCTGGTCTCGGGTCTCCCGCCTCCCAACCCGCCCACCGTGCCCTGATTGGCCCCTTGACTACCCCACCGAGGCCATTAACAACCAACCTAGGGCAGCCCTCTGCCCGGGCAGCCCCACCGCTAAGGACCCCATTGCAAAGGACGACTCCAACGAGACAGCTCCAGATCGTATCTGCAGGAGGAGTAAGTCTGGCAAGGGCAGGGACTGAAGCAACTACTTCACGCCATACTACCCCACCACTCATACGCCGAAAGCTAAACCGTTGTAATCTCTCCCATCTGTAGTTTAACTGCATATAGAAGTGTGCCTGAAAGAGTTTCCCTAGATAGCCTCTCTGTGCACAGTTGAATCTAGAAGTGTGCCTAATAGCACGCCCTGGTTCAATTTACATTGTGCCTAAATATCCCCTCTCTGCATGGGTTGGTTCTGTCTCCTAATTGCATTGTATGATGTTTAGGTTGCACTGATAGGCCTCTCTCCCACTATACAGGTCTCTCAAATTTAGCAGGGGCTCTGTCTCCAAACTGCACTGTGTGGTGTTTAGATTACGCTGGTGGACATCTCTCCCCACTGTGCAGGTCTCTCAAACTTAGCAGGGGCTCTGTCCCCAAACTGCATTATATGAGGTTTAGATTGCACTGATAGGCCTCTTTCCCACTGTGCGGGCCTCTCATATTCAGCAGGGGTTCTGTCTCCTAATTGCATTGTTGATGTTTAGGTTGCACTGATAGGCCTCTTTCCCACTGTGCAGGTCTCTCAAACTTAGCAGGAGCCTTGTCTCCGAACGGCACTGTGTGATGCTTAGATTGCACTGACAGGACTCTCACTCACTATACAGATCCCCCAAATAATCTAACTGCACTTAGTTCAGTACTCTACCAATCCCGGAAACCCACCACTACCTAACCCAACTAAATCCCATACCAGCAGACTGTTAACACCCTAACCCCCCCCCCACCGACAGTGCACCCTTAGGAAATATACCCCACCCACCGACCGAAAACAACACTGAGCCAGAGAACACCCCAGCGTATCCAGAGAAAGAAAACCGAGGTCACTGCGACCGCACAGCACAGCATAGAGGACCAACTACCATACCATGCCTGCACCTAGACTGGAAAATGGCCCGTACCAGAAAAGGACGCCGAGAAAGAGAACAAGATCATGCAACAAGAGACGCGAACACAGAACACCGACAGAACCCACAAGAAACAGCCCCATTGGAAGAAAACACGCCTAAAATAGCCACAACCGGAACAAAATCCACAAGAGAAAAATCCCTATACCTCACACCTTACCTCGCAACGACTACGGTACACCGACACCCCAACACGGAAACCTCGAAACATGCAAAAAATGTCCTGATACATGCGGAAAAAAGATGGGGGCACTCAACAAGAGAGTGGGAGTGCTCCGACCCCGTTACCACTTACATTACAAGAACAGAGGGGCAACATCGATTTCCACTACATCCCGCACAATACGGCGAAGTACCAACAACCAGCAACGCCACCTCCCACCCAACAATCGGACCCAATGAAGAAACCACCGCTGATCTTCAGCCGAATAGCATCACAGCAGAAACACCAAGACTAATCAACCCTGTTATCAACTTACTAGACCGCTTCAATGAAGAAGCAGCTGTCGCCGTTCTTCATCCTACCGACATCAATGCGGAAACTCCCCGAACAGACAATTACAAACTCGAGCAACAAATAACCTCAAAACAAAATCTCACCCAGAGAATCCACTGTAATCTAATAAACGCAAGGTCAATGTCCAAACCCTCAACGGAAATATACAACCTCCTGTCAGAAGGAGGCATAGACATCCTATTTGTAACCGAAACATGGCTAGACGACAGCTACAAGATCACCCTCAACAACTGCCTGCCTGAAGACTTCAAATGCATCCAAACAAACAGAAAATCCAAAAGAGGGGGGGGGGACTAGCGATCATCCACAAGGAACAACTGGCCTACAAAATGGAAGAACCATTAAACATCGATAAATGCGAGTCCTTAATACTACGACTTTCAGTAAACCCCAAAACCAACCTGAAATTCATACTAATATACAGACCACCAACCTACAATGCGACTTTCGTAGACGCCTTCATGGAAGCAATCACTACCCTAGCCATCAAGTACAATCATCTGATCATCCTCGGAGATTTCAACATCTGGTTCGACGAAGAAACCACAACCACAGAAAAATCCTTAACCGCCCAACTAGCAGCCATGAACCTACAACAACTAGTCAAAGGAGCAACCCACTCAGCAGGGCACACACTTGACGCAATCTTCGCCAACAAGGATCTCATCACCATGGCACCCCCAATTCAAATACTTTGGAGCGACCACCTCATTATTCCGTTCGTAATCACAACGGCCGCTCCGACAAAAAAGCAACAAGAAAAGCAACCCATCATGATGAAAAGAAATAGGAGAACCATAAAAAATTCCAATCTAACCGAGATCCTAGAACTCAGCAAACCACAAGCATCAACCATGGAAGAAGCAGACCTAGACAAAAAAGTTGCCCTACTTCATACCTGGATCGCAACAACCCTTGACGACACCGCCAAAGAAAAGCCCTTCACCCCATCACGCAAGAAAACTACAGCAAAATGGTTCACCCCACTACTCAAAGCCATGAAAAGAAAAAAACAAAAACTAGAATCTGAATGGAGGAACAACAACAACACCGCAAACAAACTTAAATTCCTACAACAGATCCACGCATATAAAAAGGAAATACAAAAAGCGAAGAGGAAACATAACGACAACCGAATCTTCATAGCACCAAATGCTCAAAAAGAACTTTTCAAAATCATAAACAAAATAAAAAACCCACCGGCCTGCAACAACACGCCAATCCCATCGACGAAACTTTGCGAGGACCTCGGAGACGACTTCAAAAACAAAACAAACTCTATCCAACAGACCATACAAAACAGACCAAGCGTTCACAGCTCAAACCCCACCGACACAGACGAGGAACACGCAAACAAGCTACGAAATTTCCCAGAAATATCAGTTGAGGCTTTCGTCAAACTGGTAAACCAAAGCAACAAATCGGGCTCTCCTGAAGACCCTTGCCCCCGGACATATACAAAACAATTCTCAAGCAAGGAACCCCCATGGAATACCACAGGAACCTCCTCAACCTCTCAATCTCAACAGGTAAAGTACTGCAGGCCTTCAAATCGGCATACATCAAGCCGCTACTCAAAGACACAACAGGAAACGTAGAGGACTTATCCAACTACAGACCCATCTCCAACATACCCTACATAGCCAAACTGCTAGAAACGTACGTCTACCAAATAACCCAAGAATTCATAGAAGAGCAATGCCTACTAGACCAGGCACAAGTTGGCTTCAGACCTATGAGAGGAACAGAATCGGCTCTCCTCTCAATATGGGATGACCTAAAAACAAACGCAGACTCAGACAACAGCACCGCCCTGATTCTCCTTGATCTGTCTGCAGCCTTCGACACTGTCAACCATGCCATCCTCATAAAGAGATTAGAAGGACTAGGGATAACAGACACTGCCCTACTATGGATCAAATCCTTCCTAACTAACAGAACAGAAACAATATGGATGAAACCTTGTAAATCCAAACCCAGAGTCGCCACGTGTGGAGTACCACAAGGATCATCCTTCTCGCCGCTTCTATTCAACATCTACATGTACCTATTAATCAAACTCATCAAAAAACACGGCCTCACATGCTACAACTACGCCGACGATACTCAAATAATCTCCAACATACAAGACACCCGAGAAGAAAACACCCCACTAGAGAATTGCCTTTGTGAAATATTCAACTGGATGAACCTCAACCATCTCAAAATCAACCCAGGCAAAACAGAGATGATTGTTTCAAAAAAGGGAGGAGACATCAACTACATCCCCTGGCGAAGAGAGCTCGGCACCGCACCAGAGCCATCATCAACTGTAAAAAACCTAGGGGTCCTGATGGATAACAACCTCACTCTGGAGCCACAAGTAAACTCGGTAATCAAGAAATGTTTCTTCCTCCTGCGAGCAGCAAAAAGGATCCTACCGTTCCTGTAATTCGACAACAAAACACTTACCATCATCGCTCTGATCATGTCCAGAGTAGACTATGCCAATAGCCTATACCTGGGCATACCCGAACGACTTCTAAAAAAACTGCAGCCCATACAAAATGCAGCACCCAGACTCCTCCTCAAGCTACCCAGAAGAGAACACATCACACCCGCGCTAAAAATACTACACTGGCTACCAATGAAACAACGAATAAAGTTCAAGGCCATGTGCATCACGCACAGAGCAATACACAAACAAGGCGCAGAATTCCTAAGCGACAAACTACGCCTACACCAACCGACAAGAACACTAAGATCAAGCACCAACATACGCCTGGAACCAAAACCCTACAACAGAAAAAAACTTGGAGGATCGTCTTTCTCTCACCAGGCACCCAAAACCTGGAATGACCTACCTAAGAATATACGGAATACAACAAACCACCTAGCATTCAGGAAACTCCTCAAATCATGGCTCTTCAAAACGTAACCACAACAGAGACGCACTAGAATGCCCAGACATTAAAACAATGACGAAAATAACTCCAACCTCGACCGCTCTCAAATTGGACAAACACTCAAACCAAAGAACCAACCATTCGACAGAGCATAAGACATCATGGAAAATAGTCACAAAGGAAGGCTGCAGAGACTGACCACATACCTAGACCCAGACGAAAACCCCAAGTGACACGCCCACTCGTACGTACCGGACGAACATATCCAGACCGGCAGATGCATCTAGATAGACGTTGGCCCGCGTCGCACCTGGATAGGATCGATTGAAGGATAACAAGCCCGCGGCTAGGAAAAACGTGAATGCTAACATGTGACACACCTAAAGTTGTGAACACCAGCCTGCGTGGCGCTCAGATGGAGTTGTGAATGTTAGCATGCCCACACCTGGACGGGTCGCTAGACACTAGCCTGCGCTGCATCTGGATGGGGGTGTGAGGGTTGGCGTGGCCACACCTGGATGAAGTCCTAAACATTGGCCTGTGCCGCGTCTAGACGGGAATGTGAGGGCCAACAGGTGCCACACTCAGACAGAACCATGAATGCTAGCATGGTAAAGGTCAGGTAACCCACTAACCAATATAAGCTCAAACTCTGCATACTGATCTCACTCAAAAAACTCACACAACCATCTCTCGCACAACAAGCTGCACGCACTTCACAACACTGCAACAACGCATAAGCCGGAACAACAGCACACGTGTACTGACTCCGATCCGATACCCGCACCAAAGCTCGGCACCCGGTGTATACCGAGTTGAAGCTGCCAACAGAACACCACTCCTCTCACTATCCTACTCCCTTCTTCACCTTACTAACCCATCCCACCTTATCGTTTACAGATCCGCCTGAGCGCCTGGGGACCAATTCCGTTGGTGACGGTGCGCGGTACAAATACCTTTAACATTTAACCTGTGCATATCAATTATTTTAGCATTTTCCATGGGCTTTTTTAGTGTTTCTAAATCGCGGTCGCTCCAGAACAAATAAAAGACTTCCAGATCATGTCCTGCGCATCGTGGAGGCATTAACTGGTGCGACTGGCCCAGAACTTGCAGTGCTACGCGTTTCATGTGCATTTCCTAACAGTCCAAGGGCTCGCCTTTCAGTCCCAGGTTTAAAGATCTGAGGTGCAGCTCTGCGTTGCCCTCCTCTCACCTCAACACCGCACAGTCCCACTCCCACTCCCACCGCAGCTGCAGTACTAGTGGCGACAGGTGCAATCCGGGTTTACCCCTCCCCCCTTTCTCATGGGCCTTGGCTGCCAGCCCCCTAGTAAGAAGGGAGGGTGGGGGCTACGGGGTTATCCCTTATCATGGCTTTGTTAGCAATGTGTCTATGTGGAATGTTACTGTGCAAGGTCGGGGTGCCCCCTCCACATCAGTGCACCCCCCTGCGTCATGCAGCCCACACGCTTCTAATCATGCTGTACATTGATTGCCTCCTGAGAGATGCAGCAACATGCAATCAGCATTAGTGGCGCAAAGGCCATTGGACAGATCGGGCTTCAGCCCCCCCCCCCCTCCCACCTCGCCCCCACTGACCCAAAGAGCAGTCACTGGACAAAGACAAGGAACGTGGCCTGTGGCTGCAGAGTTAACACAAGCCACGCAACTACTAGTGGACAGTATGTCACTGTTAGCATGTTTCTGCTGGAGTGCTAGCACCTGCATGCCAGGGCAGGGGAGTGATTTACAGCAGTCTTAAGTGTGTGCTTTTAGATTTAAAGGAGAGCATTAACTACTTGCAACATTGGCACTTTCCCTGGCACTTCTCTTCCCTCCCCAGCGCACTTGCACGATATGAATAACACATGGTTTGTCTTGGCCTCTCTCGTTTCACCCTCCCTTGTCTTCTCGCGCCTAGAAACACTCGTGAACAAGCGCATTATAAATGACTTATCACATCATTGAAGCTGCACCAGAATAGCCCCATTGATGTATAAAGAAGTGAGATGCCCCACACAAGTAACTTTTCCCCTCCACCACAATCTGAAGTAAGCCCCTCTGCCAAAATGTGAAGGGTTAGCCCACCAGGCCCCACTCATAATAGTCTTGGTACACCGATGGACATCATCTGGGCCTTTCAACCTTTTCAATAAAAGGAGCCTTCAGCCTCATGGGGGGTCCTATCAACTGCCTCTATGCTGCCAGTCAGCAGTCTTATGACGCAGCAAAATATTTCGGTATATATTTCGTTCTGGGGCTTTACATGTCACGATGCGCTTTGCAGGCGCTTTGCAGCCGCTCGCCTTACAAGCTTCCTCTGGTGGAGCGCTTTAGGCACTCACTTCCCCCAGGGCCAGGGTCTGCAAAAGTGTTAGCCCCTCGGTGCACTTTTCAGCGGGCATTTCATGCTGTAGGGACCCTGCTGGCTGGCCGTCTCGTGTTATTCGGCGGTTATTAACCGTATCTTTCTGACTATTATAATATAGTCACCACCCGGGTGGGGGCCCCAGACTGTTCTCAGTCTAAGCAAGGGATGGGGAGTGGCAACTATCTATAGTGCCAGCTCTTCCCAATACAAGCTGCTGAAACACACCCCCACACTTGCACCCGTGAGAATAAAACACCGCCATTAATCCCTAAAACCTAATGCCTTTAAGGTCATGTTTGAATGGGTTTGGCAGTAAATTGCACATTTGGTGAGCTATTATTCCAAAATTTCGAGGGGGGGAAAACCCCCCAGCACCCTTCTTGACATGGTTCTCGCTCGTGCGCGCCCACTACATTTCCACCCCACCACCTTTCAAAGTCACCAGCCGCCACTGCTCGAGGGTGATGCAGGCGACAGGGCCCTGTGTTCAATATGTGTCTGGGTGACGGATGGAGGCTGGGGGCTGTCGCCCAGAGAATAAGCCTGGATGGGGATGCTATGGGAATCAGTGGGGGAATGGTGGGTGACATCTATGGGCTGCTCACCCCCCCAGCCCCCCCACAGCTCTCCTTACTTATTATCTGTTGCTGCTGTGCTTCTGTCTGCCACTTTCCTTTCCCAGGTTAGGTTATTTGGCATTTATATAGCGCTCTATCTATCATTGGTATGACCTCAAAGCGCTTGTGGGTTGAACGCCCTAGGGGACCATAGTCCAGGCCAGTCGAGAGAGTAGGGTAGCATAGGGTGCCTGGGTGCACTCAATATGTGAGCAGCTCCTGCGATCGCCTGATGGCGGCTGCATCCTGACCTTAGGTGCGGTGATGTTGCGAGATCAGGTGAATGTGTGCTGTCTGGTGGTTGGTCTCCCAGACTGCATTCTGGCTGCGTTAGGCCTGTGTAGGACCCCCTTATGTGTGCAGCTAGGCAGATTTCTTTTTGTGGGGTGTAGCTGCGTTCTAGCAGGATGTTGAGGTGCACATGGAGTATTGTTCGTATGTGAGCAGCTAGGAGGAAATTGATCGAGGGGTGTAGCTGCGCTCTATTGTGTGTGGGTGTAGAGTAGAGAGAGAGCATAGTGATGGGAGACGTGAGCGTCTGGGTGGATCTTTTATTCTTACGAGCCCACTGTTCCGGATTTCATTCACGCGTTTTGCGATAGCTGCACTCGAAGCGTCTAGTCCACAGTCATATCTAGCAGCTGCAGGACGCTAAGGTTGTCATGGTATCCATTTCTTAATTCTAACTTGGTGACTTATTATTTGCTTTCAGTGGTGTCTTTGCTCGCTATTTGTCCGCAGGCTGTAATTACTTTCCAGTGTAATGTCATTGAGGTCGTGGTCCGTGGTGTTGCAGGGAGTCAGCGGCCCTAGAAGGTCTTCATCAGGTTTTACGGAAAGAGCCAGGTTTTTAGAGCTTTGCAGAAGGTCATGTAGTCTTGGGTGTGTCGAATGTGTGGGGGGAGTGAGTTCCACAGGGTTGAAGCCAAGGTTGAGAAGGCAGATCCTCCAATCCTGGCTGAATTGGAGGTTGGAATCACTAGTAAGAGGGCAGTGCTTGATCTTAGGGTGCGTGATTGGAGGTAGGGTTTAATCTTTTCTTGTAGGTACGATGGGCCGGTCTTGTGCACTACTCTGTGGGTAATGCATAGGGTTTTGAAAGTGGCCCTTCGTCCCACAGGGAGCCAGTGAATGGTTCTGAGAGTGGGGGAGATGTGCTCTCTGTGTCCAAGGGCAAGAATGTGTCTGATGGCAGCGTTTTGGGCTCTTTGGAGTTTAAGTTGTTATGCCGCTGCTCCCAGGTATAAGGAGTTGGCATAGTCCAGTCTCGACATAACAATGGGCATAATAGCTGCGAGTCTGTTGGAGTATGCAAGGTGAGGAAAAGTGTGTTTTAGGAGTTTGAGGTGGTAGTGACAGGATTTTCATACATTATTGATCTGACGAGAGACTGTTTGGTCTGAGGGGGGGTGGTGCCAAGAGAGGGAGGCAATTGGAGTGGGTGCGGGAGAAGGGCAGTATTGCTGCACACCATGATCTCAGTTTTATCTGGGTTCAGAAGGAGGTGGTTTCTTGTCATCGATCGGTCAATGTCTCTGAGGCAGGATTCAAGGTCGGGACGTGGGTTGGAGCTTGTTTTGGGAATTCTTAGGATATTTTGGGTATCATCGGCGTAGTTGTAACAGGAGAGGTGCGGGAGGATGACTCCTGGTAGAGTGGATAGATAGAGGTTAAAAAGGAGAGCAGAGAGGCCCGCGCCTTGGGGTACCCCAGTGTTCACAGCGCAAGCAGTTGAGACAAAAGGAAAGGGGAAAGGAAAGCGATTGTTTCCTGTTGCTGAGGAAGGAGGCAATCCATTTGAGTTCTGAACCTCGAATTCCTAGTGAGTGGAGAAGGTTGAGGAGGATCGAATGGTTAACAGTGTCAAAGGCGGCTGACAGATCAAGCAGAACCAGCGCTGCACAACCTCTGAGTCTGCCGCAACCTTGAGATCATCCCAGATCGAGATCAGAGTGGTTTCTGTTCCATGGCACGGCTTGAAGCCTGATTGCGCGGGGTCGAGTAGGATGTTGGATTCTACGAAGCGGTTGAACTGGGATTATGCAGCACGGTCTTGTGAGTTTCGCGAGAAATCTGGTGTTGGAGATCGGCCTGTAATTCTTGGGGTCAAGGGGGTTGAGGGATGCCTTTTTTTAGAAGGGGTTTCACATGCGCTATTTGAAAGGCCTCTGGAAAGATGCCAGAGGTGAGGGAGTCGTCTACTATAGACCTTGCATGTTCTCCTGCACAGGTAGAGGAGAATATTTCTTTCAGAAGAGAGGCGGGACATGGGTCAAGGGGGGATCTGGAGGGTCTGCTGCTGGATAGCAGATCTAGGAACTCGTCTATCAAGATGGGTTGGAAAGAGTTGAAGGCTAGCCTTGCGGTCGTTGGCGCGACTGGATCGGGAGGGGTAGATGTGGGGTAGGGGGTGAGGGTGGAGTGTTTGGTATTAAGGGTTGCCGTCCTGTCAAGTGCTGTGTTGTAGAAATGTAGCGAGAGGGAGTCACAGAGCGTTTGCGTGGGCATGGTCTGGGCAGAGGTGTAGGTGGGTTCACAAATTCAGAGATGATCTTGTGGAGTTCTTTGCTGCTGCAGCTGCGACAGTTCAGGATTTGTTTATTGTAATAGGCCTTTTTGGTCTTTCAGATCTCGGATTTGTGATTAAGGTGGTTTGTAGGCGAACATACATCTGCTGAGTGGTTTTAGATGTTCACCATTTGCGCTCAAGCGTGTTATTTTGACTTTTGAAAGTTTTCAGGTGAGGCGTGAACCATTTGGGGGACGGTCCTTTGCGAGAAACTGCGGGGCGTCAGGGGGTGAGAGGATTTAGCGATTCTTTAAGCCAGGATTCAATGGTTTAGGGTCTATCAGAGGTCTGCGTCACTGGGAGACAGAGTAGCAGGGCTTTGGCTAGGTCGAGGAGCACCTTTACTTTGTTCCAGCATTGGTGATCGTATGCGAGGGCAGGAAGAGCCATTGGAGGAGAGGCTGGTGGGTGGATAGAGAAAGGGATGGCAGAGTAGTCTGTCCTGATGAGCGATTTGGGACTAGATACAAAGGTCATAGGAGGTGAAGATCTCATCAAGGGGGTGACCACCAGAGTGGGTTGGACCAGTGGTATGTCAGGAAAGGTTGAGAGCCCTTTAAGATTTTCGAATAGGGGTTGGGTCATGTGGTTGTTGGGCATATCGAACCAGATATTGAAATCTCCCAGTAGTGTGAGTGTTGGGTGGATTACCTGAATGGTAACTAGCGAGTCACAGAGCTTGTTGGCAAAATGTCTGTCATATCCAGGAGGTCTGTATATGAGTACAAGGCAGAAAATAAGCGGTATCGCATCACAATTTGCGATACCGCTGGTTTGCCTTTTAATTTAGTAATCATGTCGCAGCAACTGCAATACGATTTATGGCACTGAGCCCAGAGTTTAAAGGCACAGATTACTGTGCCTTTTTATTTAATCTCTGCGCTTGGTGCACTGACTGTGTTCAGGCAGCAGGCAGAAGCTCACAGGCTGGGCTAAATACATTGTATCAATGGATGAGTCCAGCCCGGGTGCGGCATCGAAGTCACGCGGAGAAGACTTCAGCAGGAGCCTCCAAGCTCCACTCACAAACCCAGCTTCAATCCAAGGTAAGGAGTCATGCTGGGGTGTCTACGAGAGGGTGGGGGGGTGCATGCCTTCTGCAAGCCCCTTGTCTGCGGGGCTGGGTGTTAGCAAGGGCCCACTGCTAGGAAGAAATATTTCTCCTGCCCGTTCGGGTGGGAGAAATATTAATTTCAGCCACTTGCCAGTACCCAGCCCCACAGTAATATTGCATGCTGGCAGAACGTCTTTACAATATTTGTTCCTTCTCATGATTCGCGAGACAGAAGGAATATTTAAAATGCCCTCTGCAAGCAGGCTATGTTATTACTGCAGGCCTGGGTACTTAGGCCCCACACTAATAACACAGGCTGCTACAAAAGGCCTTTTACATTTTCTTTCAGTCTCGTGATTAAAGGTATCACAAGCACTTTAATCACAAGACTGAAAGCCAGGGTTCCAGTGCACCCGGATCCATTTTGGAACGTCTTTGTATGGCAGATAACTGCAGTTTTAAAGGACACTTCTATCCATCTATATAAACTTATAGAAGACTGTGACATGCCAACATCTGGGACCAGTTTCAAAAATAGTAAGTAGCATATTATGACAGGAGATGTCACATCAATTTTACCCAATGAAATGACAAATAAATATTCTTGGGGTTAACAGCCGCCGATTATCACTAAACGGCCAGGAAGCTGAAACAATAATACCCACTGAAAAGCTATAAATCCTATATAAATCCTATGTCAGTAAGTGCTTGATGTGGAGGAACCCGTGTGAAAAGGCAACACGTTGATAACACTTCTGTATACCCCAAGGGAAGTGACGGCCGGAAGGGCTCCCGCAAATGCAGCTTTTAAAGACATTAAGCCCCAGAACAAAAGTATATACAGATAAATATATTGCAATGTTATTATATAACACTGCAAACTGGCAACATGGGGCAGTTACTGGGGACATCCCTGAGGCTCATGGCCCTTAGCAACTGAAAAGGTGGAAAGGCCCGGATGCTGTCCCTGATTGCAGAGCTCATTGTTAGCAAGTGGCTGGCAGTAATAATTCTCCTACCCTTTCCGGTGGGACAAATATTTCCAGCCACTTTAGCACATTGCTGTGGGTAATCAGTTGCTCTTTGTCTGTTTTGTAGACATTGGAATGTGTCTGTAGAGGAAGATAACAGCAAAGGAAGAGTTACCTGAGAGGTAAACCCATCTTTTTATACTCTTGTGTTTGGTGCCACGGGCATCGCTTTATGAGAGTGGAATAATATTTAAAAGGCCTTTTGCAAGCCGGTTGTGTTATAGGGCTGTAGCTTGTAGTCTTATATTCAGGGTGGTGCAAATACTCCCCCAAATGTGCTTGCTTCGAGTGATTTGTGGTTCTTGAAACACAAAACAAACATGTGTGCTAATTAGAGCTTGGAAGGTATGTGGTAAGTTGCTTAAATTGCTGGCAAATTCTGGCTTCACTGCTTAACCAAACAGTGTGATCCTGGGTAAATCATTTGACCAAACCCAGCCACACCAGTGTGCTGGCAAGAACAGAAAAGTGCATTATTTATCCTTGGGCAGTGTTGGTGGCCTGGTGGGCATTACATTGCACAATTTGCTGCTAGCTTGCCACTCAGTACTTCCCACAATGCTGTGGAGTCACAATGCGGTGCCTGTGTGCCATAGGTTTAGAGAAGAGATTTCCGACCTCTTGGGCACCCTGATGATATTTCTGTTGGCTTTTAGGTGTCTGCGACGGCACTCCCTCTTTAGATCATTTATATTATCTTTTAAATCATCTCAGGTTTTGCTGACTTGCAATAAGCCAGACCACAAATGGATGGTTACATTTTAACTTGCTGGGCCCATTTGTCTCGCAGATGAGACTTTACGGCACTAGTAACTGGTAGGTGCTGCATCAGGACCTCACTGACCTGGGCAGACCAAGAGACTGGCATCTGGGCATTTGGTTCTGCAGAATGAGATAACTAATGTCCCCAATTTGTCTCAAACTCCTTGTAGCTGTTGACTTCATCTTGGGCAGTTGCTTGTGACTTTTTATGCCAAACACTAGCTAAATGTGTCACGCACGGCGGTCGCTGGCAGCTGTGGAGACGCTGGCTTTGGAGCGGCCATTGACTGCAGCCGTCACGCCGCTGCACGTTCCTCTGCAGCGGTCCAGCCTTCCGCCTTCCGACCAGTGGCGTCCTTTTTACGTGCGCCAACCCGGAAGCCCGCGCGTTACAACCTATTTGCGTTAGGCTTCCGGGTTGGTACGCTTCAGTTCTTTCCTCCGCGGCCGTCGCCGCTCTCTTCCCTCTTCTTTCTCTTCCTTCTGTACTCGTCCCACCTCGCTCTGCGGATTCTTCCGCTCCTCTCTGGCTCTCTCTCTCTCTCTTGGGTTCTCCTGTTTGTTACCTCTCGGCTCGTTCTCTGTAGCATTGTGTTCCCTTGGAGCGGTCACCCAGCACTTTCTGAGGAGTTCCCTTATTGCTGGATTCTTCTATTCACACAGTCCTGCCTGGTATCCTGTCGCCATCTCCAACAAGGAGATGGCCCCCTTGGCCCCGAGTTAGAGGGGCAGGGTGGCTTCCTCTCAAGGCAGAACTCATCTGCACTCCAGAGAAGAGGCATTGAGGATAAGGAGATTTGGACTCCAATCAGACGAGGAGACCACAGGTGAGCAAGAGGGTATTTGGGGCACTTGGGGGAGTGGGGTGAAGTTGACTGAATCAAGGAGTGAGCGTGACAAAATGAAACTTGATAATAATAAAAATGACACACGCACAATTGCATCTTTATTGATGTCTTGTTGACAATTTGATGGACCCTGCACTATGCACCACTGACTGCTGCACAGAGCCTTGAACTGAAAAATGTTTTCAGAGCTTTTTTTTCAGATCTATTTATGTGGTCCATTCATGCAGTGAACCTTTACATTTTACAAACACTCATTGCACTAATGTATTACTTCAGAGGTACATAGAAATGCTGTATTCTTGCTAATTATATGTCTTGGGGTAAAACTAACTTCTCGTGACATTTAAAATAGGAGTACAAAATTGCTAATCAAATGAGTTTATTTGCTAATCAAACATATTTTAATTAGCAAATTCTGCTAATCAATTTTTGAAACTAATTTATGCCTTGCGAGTCTGAAGCTGTGAGTGAGTGTTGACGGTAGCGAGAGTTTTACTATAAGGGATTCACAGTTGGTGTTGCATGTCTGGGTTTCGGTGAGTGAGATGGAAAAATGAGGTTTGTAGAGGAATGCCACTCCGCCACCTCTGGAAGGTCTGTTGTGGGAGATAAGCGAGTAGCCAGGGGGGAAGGCCTTGTGTGCGACTAGTGCAAAATCATCTGAGAACCAAGTTTCAGAGATAAAAATGAGGTCAGGATTGCCAGAGAATAGGAGGTCAAAGATGCTGATTCTGTTTCTGGTTACGGAGCGGGCATTGAAAAGGATGCATGTGACTTCATGAGGCGAGGGGACTTTCTTGACGCTCGTTGCTGGGAGTGCTCGGTGGACGTGGCTGCTCTGTGAGATGGGAGGTGTGGTAGGATCAGGCTGGGTGGTTCAGACTGACTGAGGGGTGGTAGTGCGGGGCTTGGGCGCAGGTACTCTTTGAGGGGGGGTGAGTGGGATAGGTTGATGGGGAGTGGGAAGAGTAGGCGGATGGTGGTAGGTGTGTGAGAGATGTGGTGGGGAGGACCTGGGGGGGTGGTGAGTGTACACGTGTGGTGTGTTTGGTCAGGTGAGTTGTTTGTGGTTCAAGTCTGGAGGGCGCTAGGCGTTTAGGTGTGCTGGGTGAGAGGTCAAGATCAAGGGTTTTGAGACGGGGAGAGAGGGGAGTGGCTGATGGTAGGGGTGGGGAAGGATGGGAGGTTGGACCGATGGAGAAGTGGTTAGGTATGGAGAGTCGAGGGAGAGGGTCGGTCACCCTTTCTTCATTTTGTCGGTTTGGCTGTTAGAGGGGTGTGAGAGAGGGTAGGAGGGTCGGAGGGGAAGGACGATGAAGCAACTGTTTTAGTAAGGGCAAGACGTGCTACTTTGAGAGAGGGGAAAGGGTTTGAAGGGGGGTGGCTCTGGGCGGGGGTCGAGTAGGAGCTGAGGATAGGGGAGAGGGCAGTGTGGGAGGTAGGGTGAGAGGGTATCACAGGTGAGGAGGGGGCACCGAGGTGTGCAGAGTTTGTGGGGTGCGGTTGTCCTTGTGGGACCGCGCTGTCAAGGGGACGCTGGGTTTTCGAGGAAGAGGTGTTGGAGGTGAGGAAGTGTGGGATTGATGTGGGAGACGGATGGAGCACGCGTTGGTAGAGAGATGACGATGTTGGTGTGTCGTGGAGCTGTACAGGACTGGGTGGGAGCAATTGCGGGTGTAAGAGGGAGTTTAGCATGGGCCAGGAGGGCTGATGTGGGGGGAGTTAGTCTGGAGCGGGGGAGTTCCTGAGTGAGCGCACCGATGCGCGGTAGTGGCAGGGGACTCTTGATGTTTGGAGTGCCAGAGATCTCCTCTGGCTTGCGACTTGGAGATTGTGCGGGCGAATGGATGGGGAGTAGGGGGCTGTTCTTAGTAGATGCCAGGGGGCAGAGGGAAGGTGAGAGGACTGGAAGAGTTGAAGTGTGTGGGTTGAGGGTATGAGGCGCGTGGTGTTTGGCGCATCAGAGCGCTCCTCTGATCTTAGATTTAGAGGCAGAATGATGATTGGGGTGGGGAAGGGTGGTCAGAGGGTATCAGTGTTCGAGTGCATGGGTCAGAGGTGGCGACCTGATGTGGGATATAGGGGGCTTCTTGAAGGTAGGCACTAGTATAGAGGGCATGCGCTGGGTGGGGTGCATTAAGGAGGGTGAGTATGGTGTAGAAGGGATGGGGTGAGGGGGCAGAGAGACGGTCTTTGTTGATGTGCTATTTCCATCCGGGAGGGGAGGTCACTCATGGTTGTAGGATGGAGTGTTTCAGCAGCTGAGCGATGTCGGGGTCAGAGAGTGGCTGCGCGTCCAGAGGGCAAGGACGGGAGGTAACTGGGTCAAGGTACCTAAGAAAAAGATGGCAGGGAGTTTACTGAGTGCTAATGCAGTAGCAGCTCCTAGAATTTGAGTCACCTGGATAGAGGGAGAAGGGCCTAACATGGGACACAACAGTAGAGGTAATAGCAGCGCCTAGGTTTGGGACACCTGGATAGAGGGGGAGAAGACCAAACACGGGGCACAGCAGTGAATGCAATAACAGTAGATGTAATAGCGGTGCTGAGGTTTGGGACACCTGGACAGGTTGTCTGGGACAGTCAGGCTACATGTTGGAGGCCGCTATCTGGCACATGTGGCTGGAGTATAATCTACTGAAAGCAATGTTTGGCTTAGGGCCATCTGAGGACAATATATCTCTGGTTAAGATAGTCTATCTCAGAGTAGTATATGGCAGGTACAGTCTAACTAGAAGCAGAATATGGCTATTGGGGGCAAATTACTTAAAGGCAGTATTTGGTTAGGGGTTGCATCTGACAGCGATAAGACTCACCAGGAGGGGTTACTATGATTTTTGATGAGTTTGTACACTTTACCGAATAGCAGCATGTGAAGGTCTCCTACCTTGTCAGACGCTGCTGGTTGATGGTTGCAGGCACCACAGGCCAACACGGTCTGGAGCTGGCTCTTTGGAAACTGGTATCCTTTACCTCGGGTCCTTCACCATGGGGGCTGCACGGGCAGGGGCTGCCCTGGATGTGTGCTCGAAGTAGGTTTTCGAAGACCAATCAGGGAAGGAGGGCGGGATGGGAGGCAGGAGGAGGGAGGGAAACGAGGAAGGGAGTCAGGGAAGAGGGTCCGGACATAGAGAGCATGATTGGGGGGTGGGGGAGCTAAAAAATAAGCAGTGCAAACGGAGCCCAGGGGGGTCAACACTCACCTACAAATGCCTGGGTAAAAGTGGCGTGTAGGGAGGAAGCCGAGGCACAAGGCCAGGCAACGTCACAACAGGGATGCCCAATCAGGGAAGGGGATGGGAGGCAGGAGGAGGGAGGGAAACGAGGAAGGGAGGCAGGGAAGAGGGTCCGGGCAAGGGGAGCGTGATCAGGGGTTGGGAGGGATATAAAAAATATTAAGCGATGCAAACGGGGCCCAGGAGGGCCAACACTCACCTACAAATGCCTGGGTAAAAGTGGCGTGCAGGGAGGAAGCCAGGCACAAGGCCAGGCAACGTCACAACACAGATGCCCAATCAGGGAAGGGGATGGGAGTTGGGAGGAGGGAGGGGAACGAGGAAGCGAGTCGGGGAAGAGGGTCCAGGCAAGGAGAGCGCGATCGGGGGTTGGGGATCTAAAAAATATTAAGCCGTGCAAACGGGGCCCAGGAGGGTCAACACTTACCTTAATACAATAACCGCAGTTATGGGAACACAATTTTAAAATCATCTAATTATTTTAATTAACACAATAAAAGTGGAATCGTAACATTACAGTGAGGTGTGGTTTTTGACACATACATTTTATATGTCTCCACATTTCCTTTCCAATCGACCCTCCCAGGTCCAACTGGGGTCCTTCCTCTCTGACATCTTTTTCTCCACCTGTGGTGTCCCCCAGGGATCTAATCTCTCTCCCTGGCTGTTCAACCAGTATCTGGCACTCCTTGCCCACCGCATCGCCGCTCTCTGCCCCAACTTTCAGTGCTATGTGGACGATACCCAGCTCATTTTCAGGCTACCCTCGGCCTCCTCCTCTCCTTCTCTCATCTCTGACTGTCTGTCTGCTATCCAGGAATGGTGTGCCGCCAATGACCTCTGCCTTAATGCCAGTAAGACTGAGATTCTACTCATCGGCACACCCACTCCCTCCTTCCCTGCAGCTCTCTGGCCAGCCTCTCTTGGCCCTCTTCCTGCTCCTACCTGCAAGGCAAAAAACCTTGGGGTCATCTTCAACTCCACACTCTCCTTCTCTCCTCATATATCTGACGTCTCTAAGAAGTCACACTACCAACTGCACCTCCTCAGAGGTATTCTTCCCTTCCTCTCCTTCCCCCAGAAGCTCACTGTCTCCCGAGCTCTGGTTCTCTCAAAGCTGGACTACTGGAACAGCCTCTATCTTAATCTGCCTGCATCCACTCTACGCCCTCTGCAACTCATCCAGAACAGGACTGTGAGACTTGTCCTTGGCCTCAAGCCCAGGGACCGTATCTCTCCAGGACTGAAATCTTTACACTGGCTCCCAGTGGCTGCGAGGTTTAAGTTCAAAACCCTCTGCATTGTCCACAAGGCCTGCTGGGGCCTGGGGCCTGAATACCTTCAACTCTCTCTTCCTAAATATCTTCCTTCCTGAGCCCTTTGCTCATCCGTCTCCAACTCCCTCAGGGTCAGCCGCTTCTCGAAGCAACGAGCTGGGGGTAGATCTCTCTCTGCGGCAGGGGCCTCCCTCTGGAACAGCCTTCCTGCCTCCCTGAAACTTGAGGAGAACCATCTCCGGTTCCGGAAGCACCTCAAAACCTTCCTGTTTGCTTCTGTTTTCTCTATCCCCTGCTAAATTCTTCACTAAACTGCACTGAATCTGCAACTGGGCTACTCTCACCGACCTCGGTACTGGGCCCAGCCACTCTCCACTTGCACTGCCTCCCTGGCAACCCCTGCACTGCGGGACTGTCTCTGTATCCCTACAGCCCCCCTCCCAGCACTTGTCTGCACTTACCTTGCACTTGCCACCAGCTGGGCCATTTTATTTATTTTATACTACTTACCTTGTACTGCATTTCCCCCCTCCCCTTCCCCTTGCACTTTTTCCCTTCCCCTTACCCCTGCACTTGCGCGATCTAAATGACACCTGGCCTAGTAGGATCGTTGTCTGTCTCCCCTTGTTCCCCCCTCCCTGCCTCGTCGCGCCTTGAAACACTTGTGTATAGGCGCGTTACAAATGCGATACCATATCATATCATATCATTACATTGTATTGGTTGTATGTTATCAATGTCTCTTGGGAGATTTTATAGTCTTGGTGTTACATTCACCTTTTAGGGATTACTCTTGTTATTGGGGCTTCAGACATCTTAATATTATTCAGCTTCAAGGTCGGACAATTAATGTGAAGCACATAGCACTTTAACAATTGCATTGTTGCACATTCATCCTGGTGCACTCATGCGCATCATACAGCACCTTATAATATTGCAAATGTGCACATATATCTCATAGGCCCTTTCCAATTTTTCTTTTTGCATTATTGTCACCTTGCTGTTTTTATTGTGGTCCTAACATTTTAATTGCCATTTTACATTAGACTCTGCCTTGCAAGCACTTAGCACGTTATAAAGTTGCTGATAAAGTACATATGTAATATGTCTAACACTAAGCTTAGACTCATATGGTTTGCATACAGATTATGTATCATGATTTGGGACTTCTAGTTGACAATGAATATTAATTGAATAACATTTGCTATCATTATGCATAATTTATCGGACACGAATGGGATTTCCAGGCACTAATCACTTTATTCTGCTGCTGTTTTACATATTTTTCACATTGTAGTTATTGCTGTTTTGCACGTCATTAATTGTCTTCGACAGATGAACACAATTCTATGTCAAGACACGGAGGCTCGTATTATGCTTCTCTATTCCTTACTTAAACTCGAGCAGCATAAAACAAACAACTTTATAACATCAAAAAAAGTAAACACGTTCAAAACTACATTTCCCATAAGTCTGTGTATGTGAGTTTCATTCTTTTGATGTCCATGAAATAACTTAACTGGCTGCCCGAGCAGCAAAGAAAGAGGAAAGACTCGAGAGTGTTGAAGAGGATAAAGGACATTGTAGGTGATGATTAGTGGAAGGAATCACATGTTTTCTTATTTCATGGACATGAAAAGAATGAAACTCACATACAAAGACTTATGGGAAATGTAGTTTTGAATGTGTTTACTTTTTTGATATTATAAAGTTGTTTATTGTATGCTGCTCGAGTTTAAGTAAAGAATAGAGAAGCATAATTCTTTCGCCTCCGTGTCTTTAGTAGAATTATGACTTTCTGTAACAAATGTGTGGAAAATCTGAATTCTAGATTTAATTCTGTGTCTGTGTTAGGCAGAAACCTGTGCAGTTCCCTTAGGGACCACTGCAAAAAGTTTAATACTACAGATTTTGGCAGTAAACCCAATTGGTTGCAGTCTGCACCACACAGATTCACCTGGTAGCTCTGGCTGAGCAGTCAGACTTCTCTCAAGAAGAGTTAGGCAGTATACAGAGCATTCACAATAGGGCCAGAAATACAGTAGAACAAGCAAACACTGACCAGAGCTTTGGTATTAAAAGTATAGAGTTATTTATTTAAAACACACTTTGTAAAAATACACTGCACTAATATGGCAAGCAAGTTCAAACACAGTCACTATAAGTTATATACACCTCCCCGATTAATTATTCGACAAGTCTTAGAGAAAACACACCACTTATTATCAAAACAGAGGTGAGCGCTTAACTAAGATGGCACTCCAATAATTCGGTTAAAAAGGGAGAGAAAGATAGAAAAAGAAACTATCACAATACCAACACTTTTAGAAAACCACAACAAGTCAGAAATGGCAGGGTCTACTGTAGAGCCAAAAGTTCATAGGCCAGGCCCACTCTTGGAGAGAGCAAGGCGGAATGTGCCCAAGATCACACAGTGGAAATGCACTTAACAGTCTTTGTAGAACAGTCAAAAAGAGATTGGATCAAGTTAGAAAGGTAATGTTATCAGGTCCGAGGTCACCCCAGGATAGAGAGTCAAGGATTTACGGGACACCTTGGACAGTCTGTTGCAAGGGAGACCAGGCGGGATACAGTACCTGAAATGGTGAGAAAGCTCCAGCGGGGGCAGTTGTTCCTGCAGCGGGTGCAAGTCAGGGCTTCGTCCAGAGGAAGAGAGGATCTCGACATGGAGGAAAGCTGGAGGTCGTTACACTGCCAGGGAAGAAACCAGCCACAGAGTTTCCCGATTAAAAGGTATGATCCTTTTATTCGCGGTAGTGGTGAAGCGTGGCTATCCGGCCGCCGGGGTGCTTGGCACGGGCGATTTGGCCACGAGACGATCCAGGAAGGTGAAAAAGGCAAACTGGTTGGTCCCGCCAGCTCATAGGGAAGAAGACTCTCCGGGAAGAAGATCTCCTCTGTCGTCGGGGAAGTGGTGAGTTCGTACAGCAGGGCTCCACCGGTGGTGTCATTGTTGTAGATGGCTCAGCTTCTCCCCTCTTTGGATTCTTTAGGTCCTGTGGCGACTTCTGAAGTTCCAGTCCCCAAAACCCTGCTTTTATGCAGAAAATCCCCATTCATCAGTCCTAGCTGTCACTCAAACATGCTAAGTGGTGAGCTGAGCGGCTCACCACTGGGCCAATCACACAAGAGTGCGACTTGAGTTGCCGAGGCAACTCATTCCAGGGTGCCTAATCCCCCTCCCACACATCCTGTAGACCCCAGACAGAGTGGTACCATTTGGAGGGCTTCTGTGCAGAAGCCCGCCAAAAAAGTGGAACAAAGGGCTCAACTTGGGTTACAGCTACAGAGACACACAAACGCCATTTCAAAACCGAGTCCTGGCAAAAAGACCCAACTGTGAATTTAATATTAAATAAATAAAGCAGCGGTATCTTTAACATTGCACCAAAAAGTTGTGCGTTTAAAATCAATGGGAAAATCCCATAGTAAATATTCTTAAGGAATATTTTGCGTGGTAACCACTGCCACCAGCCAGAAACTCGACAAGGGGGGACTGCACAGTGCCCCCTCGAAAACAGACCCAGGGGCAATCGAATTACCCCTTACCAGTACTTCCACTATAGGATGGTTTGTACTGGTTCTGTTCACAATTTGGGACTAGTAAAGCCAATGGTGACTTTACATGCCCTGGGAGACAGTAGTCAGTCCAAAGGTATGGGGTCTATGTTTGGGGGTCACTATGACACCCCTGTGTTACTGCACTGAGGGTGCTGTGTAACACACATACCAAAAACACATGAAGCCCTATGGAGTAAAAGACCCCATAGCCCATAAAACACATACAACGTCAAAAGGACATCCTCAAATCATGTCTAAGAGTGGGAGAAAAACAATCACACTCTTAGCAGGAGAAAACAAATAAACCCCAAAAATCCAGCAAAGCTGATGGGGGACTCACTAGGTTTGGGAAATTAGCCTTAACAGAGAATTCTCCCTAACAGTCTGGCACAATCTATTGTATATCCCTAATGTATGGGGCTATATATTTATATGGGAAACTACTGCATGGAGCTCAGCTATAGAGATTGTCGGTAATGGCTTTGATTGTCGCTTTCTATATATACGGTCATCTCTTTTCGTGGTTGATTTTTTCCAACGGTGCGACTTTTCAAAACTTGCCACTAGCGCAGAATGAGCAAATAGTCTCTATCCCATTAGAGCTGCCTTAGCATTTAAATGGCCTGTAAACAAAAAAATACAATTGGCCGCTATATTTTGTACTAAAGTTGCCATTTACATAATCTCCAGCTGCAGGAACATGACAGTGTTTCCCATTCGACAGCTCATTGTGTGTGAAATGTAAACGTATAACTATGATTGTCTATTATACTCATTCAGACATTACAAGATGCCTGATCTTTGAGACTAAAATAGCCTTCCATTTACGAGGCGGTGCTTTTCTCCAGCCTGCAACCATAGAGATGATACACCAACTATAAGTCTTTTGTTTGTGTTTACATCCCTCAATGTGATGAAGCGGTTTGCTAACCGTGAAACGCGTCGTTGCTTGCAATATTCTCTCTCCACTGCACGAAAATAAAGGAAACTGTTGTTGTGGATCCCATGGTGACTTTCTTCTGCTGCTAGGTGATTTCTTCCTCGTACTTCTGTATGTTGGTTTTTCTCAAATATATATAGGTATGTAAGGCTGAGACAAGGGGGAAGAGGAGGTTGGAGGCATGAGGAAAGCTGTTTGGGGGACCCTCCTGTGCGTTTTCAATCCCATCCTCGTCGCCAATGTCGTAAATACCCTGGAGTGAAGATCAATGTCCACGCACAGACCAGCTGTCGAGCCATAGTAGTAAGTCCAGGTTGCTTTATTGTACATAGGTACATTTAGACCTATCCAGTTACTTGCAGGTACTTACATCCAGACACATGGCCAGGTAGATATAAGCATATATCAAGTAGCACAAGAGACACCCACCAGCCATCCACCAACTTTCCATTCGCATGCATTCATGGCCATTGAGACAGAACAGGACTAACTCCCAACATAACACCTCCATACCCCCTATAGCACCACATGTCGGAGTGTAAAAGGACAAACTAAATCACGCTAAGTAGGTTTTGCCGGCGCTGGTAAAGAAAATATCTTGGAACCACAAAGGGCTAAGATAGAGCGCACAGGGGATCCTTCTGCAGCCTTAGCTGCTAAGGGCGTAGGAAGGTTGACTGCGGTTGTGGGATTGTGTTCCCTGCACCTTTTACCCCACACGCCGGAAACCAATAGATGATATATGAGTATATGATAGGTTATTTATAACGCGCTTCATACCCAGAGGGTTCTAAGCGCGGACCCGGGGATCGAACCTGTGGTGCTCCGTCTCGTCTTGCTTCCAAGGCGAGCATGTTGCCGCTGAGCTATCCTCCTGATCACTCTTTGTGAGCATTCCAATGATGCTGATACTGTGCAGCTTCCAGTCTTTTCTGCCTGGCACTGTGTTCCATCTTCTGAACGTCTCTGCTGCACACTAAAAGGATTCTCTGGCTGTATCTTTGGGCAAACTGAGACTGCCAGTAAAAATGCATACAGGAAATGGGAGCAGACCCAAGACAAATGGAAACAAAACACAATGTCAAACCGGATATTAAATTATGCCTCTTATTACAAACGATTTGTATGTATATTGGCCTACGCCAAGTTGCTTAAAATTGTACGCGAATAACTCTCTACGGCAAGGTCTTGACCTTAGAAATTGATGTAAACCACCATCTTGAATCAAGCCTCCATTTTAAGTTAGAAACCGCCATTTTGGGGTTTTATACAAAGTCACCCTGTAATCCAAAATGGCCGTCTCGTGTGTCCTTGCTCTTGCCTTAACCTCTCCAACCTCTGTAGGGAAGTTAATGTCCAACCTGCCCTCTGGCTACATGTTAGGGTCATGTAGACCTTGTCCTTTGTTGACCTCGGGAGCAGGGGATTACTTGAATCAGCAATGTTAAACTACAAGTATACAAGAACAGTAATGCTATACGAATATAATATGCGAAACATTTGTTTGGTCTGTATTAAAACAATATGTACAGAGTGTAAATGTTAAATGAAAGAATAATGGAGTGTGTTAGTAAATGTATTGAAAAGTAAACCGCATGCACGAGATATGTAAATTAGGAAAGTGAACCTGGCGCGACCCTAGCCCAGTGTATGATTAACCTGTAAGGGGGCTGGACATCATTTTACAAATTGTATAAATGCGTCGATGTCCAGCTTGGAAATTCTGTCACTGCTCACATTGAACCCTGCTGGTGGTCTCTGTGATGTATTGACGGCCAAATAGCTATTTGTGTACTTTGTTGAATACTGTTCAGTTTTGTAATAAAGATTCTGGGAATCCTTATAAGCCCGTATCGGTGTATTTTCCTTTGCTCGGTGTAACAGCAGTAATATTGTATTTTTTCTGATTCCACAGATGGCGCCCGAATAGGGACCCTCCAAATTGACTTCGTCTCGTTGAAGGTTGGCTCAGCTATCGGACCGGGATCGGACGGTGCCAACAGAACGGGCCACTCTAAGACGAGAAGTGAATTCCTCGACGAAACTGCACGATCCGATCCCTGGACGGTGAGCTGTAGCCCGAGACGACGTCTTGACGAGGGTCCATATATTTGAGGTGGGTAAATTTGCCGAAAATCACCAGACACGTGGGTCCTTTGCATTGTCCTTAGTAACGCGATCAGGCCTCCCAGTCCTTTGGTCAGGTGAATCGTGTCCCGATTCTTAATTTAACCCTGACAAATTTGAATTTGGAGCATTGTACTCGCGAGCACAATTATTTAACCAGGTAACACCAGAACAGGGCATTTCAATTAGGCATTCAGAAAATCTACCCTTCAAAAGATTTTCATACATCAGACGAATTGATTAATAAACTTTTGCATGAACGAAGGCCCGATGGCTCCGCGCCACCTCCGTATGTCCCTCCTCCTGGCGCTTTGCCCCTTCCTGTTGGGGCTCCCCCTCCTATAGTTCCTCCGGTCCTCCCTGTTGTTCTTCCTGTTGTTTTTCCAGCCGTCACCCCTTTGCCTGCCCCCTTGCCTTCACCTGTTGTTATTCAGAATGTGCCTACTCTTTCTCTTCCAAGTGCTCCTGCATCGCTTGTAGTAGACCAGGGAACAAGACCAAGGGTTGTGACTCGTAATACTGTATCCCCAGACAAGAGGAGTGAATTGACTGCTTGGGCTAAACATTGTATGGAGAAGGGTGAACAAGCTGATGTTTTTTTCACAGTCGAAAATTTAAAAGATATTCCTGAGAAAAATGTTTTTATCGAAGGATTAGGGACTCATTTAAGTATAATGTGGAATAGACTAAATGATGTAGATTTCCCACAAGGGTAACGGGATTTGAACGCCTTAGCGTTGTCCAGAGATACTGCGCAGAAGGTATATGAGCATGTCGAGAGGATTTTTGAGTATAGGAAGGAGTTGGAAGAGTTACAGAACGAAGAAGTAGATGGTGATAGTTTAGGTATTATGTACTTACAGAAACGGTTTTGTCCTCGTCGAGAATTAAAAGGTGAGGAAGCACGAATTTGTACAAAGGACGCGATAAGATGGATTTCGGATATGTCGATAACTCCAGATATGACACATATAGTCAGTATACGTTAGAAATGCAAAAGAAAGTGATACAGGTGATGGTAGAGCACCTGCAGAATGAGTGTGTAAGAAGAAAGATTTGTTGTCCCGCAGAATTGTTGAGTGTTTATAAGAGAGCTTTTTCGATTGATATTTCTTCGACTGCCTTAGCGCTTGACTTGGCTCTGTTGCTTAGCAAGCGTTCGGAGCTGCCTACTTCTCAGTTGCCTATGAGAGAGGTCCCTCCGACATTTGTCCCGAAAGTTGAGATTGCGGCTGATGCTGCACGAGGTATATTAGCCGGAGAAATTCCTGCACATTACGTTTCACAGTTTGTTCATGTCCCGTTTTCAAGACAGGAAGTGAACACCATAAAGCAATCTATTCCTGATATAAGAAAAAATCCGACCGGATTCTATAAAGAAATAGAGTCGGTCTTACAGTCGTCGGTATTCACTTTAAGTGATATTGACCTATTATTTCCCGTACTCCTGCCAGTTGATTTGTGGAAGCAGATTAGGACTATAGATGACTGTAGAAATCAAGACCCGGACCAGGGTTGGGTTGATGAAATTATACTTTATTCTTGTGATTTTCTTTTAAACTAAATCAAATATAGTCCATGAACTCCTAGAGAGTTACTCCACTCTTAGGCAGCTTTCCAGGGACGTGACTTAAATCCTCCTAAGTCTCCTTGGTGTCCGGATAGGCCCACCAGTTGTTCCTTCTCTCCTCGTCCTCTTCGTATGACTAGGAAAATCAACAACCAACGCTGGATTAGTTCCCGGGCTTTTATGTGATGTGAGTGACTTGCTTCCCCCCCAATGGAAACCTCCCCTGTCAATCTGGCTTCTCATTGGCTGGTATTGCCATGTCCCGCCTCCTTTAAAGGCTGCCGTGGTTTCCCAAAGTGCCTGATTCTGCTGCCTGCCAGGAGAGTCCCGCTCCCAGGCAACTCCATCCCGTGAGTCCCCCCCCCCCTTGGAAGTCTCACTCTCTTGCCATGTGGGTTCACGCACACGGCCGCTCCAGAGCGGACCGCCCCGCCAAGCAAGCCGTCTCTCCCTCCTCTCCCTTCCTGGTGGGGAGAGACGCTTGGCGGGCCGCGTGGGCCGGCTCTCCGTGACCACCTGCGCTCCCCGCGGGCCCGCCGCCAGCAACCTGGATCCCGGGCTACAAGCCGCGGCGCCAACCCCGGCGGACTCAGGTAAGGCTGGGTGGGAGGGGACCGCACCTTTCGTATCGCGGCCCGCTGCCGGGATCCTGTAGAGTCCCGGGGATGACAGGAGGGATGGGGCCGCTACTCCTCCCGGCATCCCCTCCACTCCGGGTCCCACCTCACATCTCCCCATCACAAACCCTGGCCGATTGGGCAAGGGAGCATTCCGGGACAGATAGTCAGCCACCAGCTGGAAACCCGCAGGTCTGTGTAAGATAAGAAAATCGAACGGTTGCAGAGACAGGAACCATCTAAGCACCCGCTGGTTGGTATCCTTATGTCTTGCGAGCCACTGTAAGGGGGCATGGTCGGTATACAACGTAAAGCAGTGACCCAAGAGATAATACCTGAGGGTCTCTACTGCCCATTTGATGGCCAAACACTCCTTCTCAATAGTGGAATAGGCCTCCTCGTGAGGTACGAGCTTCCTGCTCACGAAACAGATGGGCTGAAGTTCGCCCTCTTGTTCTTGTGAAAGTACTGCTCCCAGCCCCTGATTCGATGCGTCCGTCTGAAGAAAAAACTGGCTATGAAAGTCGGGGCACCGAAGTACAGGATTAGAGGTGATCCTCTGCTTTAGGACATCGATAGCTTTCAAAGCAGCGGTGTTCTTGGTTAAATCGGGAGACCCCTTGTTCCTCAAAGCGTCAGTGAGTGGAGCTGCCACCGAGGAGAAATCTGGGATAAATCTACGGTAGTAGCCTATGAAACCCAAAAAGGCACGGATCTGTTTCTTCGTGGATGGAGTAGGAATCTCGTGAATGGCCTGGATTTTCGAGAATTGTGGTCGTATCGTGCCTCCGCCTACCAAGTGTCCCAGATATTTCGTCTCATGTGCCCCTATCACTGTTTTCTTCGGATTAATGTGTAGGCCGGCCTTAAACAACTCAGACACCACTTGTTCCAAGTGGTGTACATGGTCTGTCCAGGTCGTGCTATACACGACGATGTCGTCTAAGTAAGCCGCAGCATAACTCTCATGGGGACGTAGTATGACATCCATCAGTCTCCGGAAGGTGGCTGGTGCACCGTGTAACCCGAATGGCAAAACCTTGAATTGGTATAGACCTTGGGGAGTTGTAAAGGCAGTCTTTTCCCGGTCCGTGGATTTCAAGGGAATCTGCCAATAACCCTTAGTTAGGTCAAGCGTACTTAGGAAGTTGGCGGATCCTAGCCTTTCCAACAGCTCGTCCATTCGTGGCATAGGATACGCTTCGTACTTAGAAATCGTATTTAATTGTCGGTAGTCCATACAAAATCTAATTGTACCATCGGGTTTTGGTACCAACACTATCGGGGATGACCATGGGCTGGTTGATGGTTCAATTATATCCATACGGAGCATCTCTTCTACTTCGTTTCGGATAACCAGCCTTCGTGCTTCTGGAATACGATAGGGCCTTAGCCTAACTATCTGCCCGGGATCGGTTTTGATCTCATGTTCGATTAAATCGGTCCTCCCTGGTAAGGCCGAGAACGCTTCTCCAAAGGGTGACAGTCTGGTCAAAAGCTCTGACTTCATCGAAGGAGTCAAGATGGTTCCCCATTGTACGTCTTCTAGCTTGCCTTGTTCACGATTCACATTTTGTTCTGAGGTATCCTCACCGGTATCCATTGTGCCTACCAATACAGGCGCGTTCCATGCTTTTAGCAGGTTCACATGGTATACCTTGTCTGGTGTGGCACGATCGGGTTGGTGGATCCGATACGTCACAGGGCTGAGTACCTCCTTAACTTCATAAGGACCTCTCCATCTGGCCAATAGCTTGTTAGTACTGGTGGGTAGTAGGATCAGTACTTGGTCTCCTATTCGGAAGGTTCTCATCCGACTTCCTTTGTTATAGTTTTTCTCCTGGTTTGTCTGTGCGTGTCCCAGATTTGTCTCAGCCATCGAGCGGAGTGCTGTCAGATGTTCCTTCAACTCTTCGGTGTACTCTGTTAAAGAGATCTCATCCGAAGTCTCCCATTCTTCTTTTACAAGATCCAAGATGGTTTGGGGTTGTCTTCCGAAAAGGAGCTCGAATGGAGAAAAACCGGTAGATGACTGTGGGGTGTCGCGTAATACCATCAAGACCAAGGGCAATATGCGGTCCCAGTTCTTCCCATCTGACCCGGTCACTCTCCGTATCATTTTCTTGATCGTCTTGTTGTACCTTTCGACAAGGCCATCAGTCTGGGGATGGTATACCGAGGTGCGTAACTGATGTATCTGCAGTCTTTCGCATACCTGCCGAAGTATGGTGGACATAAAATTGGTCCCTTGGTCGGTGATAACTTCCGAGGGTAACCCCACTCTTGCGAAGAAGGGAATGAGCTGGTCGCATAGTTGCCGGGCTGATGTTCCCTTCAAGGGAAAGGCCTCTGGATACCGCATAGCATAGTCAACGATGACTAGTAGATACTTGTATTCATGGGATGCGGGTTCTATTGGTCCAACGATGTCCATGCCTATCCGCTGAAAAGGAACGTTAATAAGGGGCATCTTCTGCAAAGGGGCTTTTGCTGGTAAGGCGCCACTTGTTAGCTGGCAAGTGGGACACGCCTTACAGAACTGGGATACTTCACCGTCTCAGGATGTTCTGCTGCGTTTTCAGGGAGGCCATATGTCCGCCACAGGGGTGGTTGTGTGCCAGTTGCATTATGACCATTCTATGGGGTTTTGGTAATACCAATTGTTCCTTTACAGTCCCATCATCCTCCTTATATTTTCGGTACAATAGTCCGTGACGGAACAGAAAGCCGGGTCCCTTTGTTACGTCTGGATCTTTCTCATTGGCCGCTCTCTCACGGGCTACCCGAAGGGTGGGATCAGTTAGGGTTTCCCCCCTCAGGGAGTCTTCATGATCCTCGGGTTGCCAGTTAATGGGTCGGGTCATGTAACTGGCTTGGCACCACTCTAGTCTATTCCGTCTTTTATGTCCAGGAGGGTTTCTAGAGTCACCTATGTTCGTGGTTTTGTTATTCTTCGCTCTTTCTTCCTCTAGTGCTTTATCAAAGTGGGGCAGGTCTGTTCCCAGGACCACTGGGGTGGGTAGAGTAGGAAGGACGGCAGCCTTTAATTGAGTGGTTTCATGATTCACCTCTATCTGTACCTCTCTCATCGGGTATGTTTTAATTTCCCCATGTATACACTTTATCGGTATAGAAATGTTAGGTAAATTAGGGTTATTACTCACAGTGGGAGATATGGCTGTTTGTCGACTTCCGCTATCCAGCAGCGCCCGGGTCGGTTGTCCATCCACCCTTATATCCATGATGTATGGACCAGGGCTACGTACGTCCGGATGTGGCTTCATGTAGCCAATTTCCATAGGCTCTGTGGTCTTCCTTCTGGGGCAAAACCGGGCAATGTGACCCCATTCACCACACTCGAAGCACTGGGGTTGTCGAACTCCCGGGATTATGGGTGACTGTTTCTCCTCGTATCCAGTCTTCCTTTCTTCTGGTTTCCTGGAACCCTCCTCCAGTTGCCTCCATCTGGTGTGTGCCACTTTTGGGCCTTTTTGTATCAGATGTTCGAAGCTCGGCGACGTCATCCTTCCTGGTATACTTGTTGAGGGGAAGCGACTATACCCAGCCTTTTGGTAAGCCGACGCGATGTCCACGGCTTCCGCCAATGTAGGCCTGTGGTGTTGCCTAACCCATCTTTGCATAGGGCTCGGCAAGGCTTCTATGAACTGTTCCAGGATTATTTTATCTAGGAGGGGTTGGTTGGCTGGTGTGGGGGATTGCATCCACTTCTCCGTCAGATCTTTAATGCGGTAATATAACTGCCTGGGACTCTCTCCATTTCTTAACTTGGTGTCCCTTAGCTGAAGGCGATAGGCCTCCTCATCCAGGCCTAGACAGTCCAGTACAGCTGCTTTAATTTCTCCATATGGAGTGTTACCATTGGGGTTCACAGCCTGATATGCGCCCTGCATTACCCCAGATAATAAGGGAGCAACATACTGTCCACAACGTTCAGGCGGCCATTGCGCATTTCTTGCAATCCTCTCAAAACATGTGAAGAAAAAGGCTGGATCCTCTCCCTCCTTATACTTCTGGAGCAGGGTGGACGGCACCATGGGTTGGTTCCTCGTGCTGGTCACTGCATCAGTGAGCCTGATAATGTTCTCATGTTGTTTGTCCTGTGCCGTGGTCTGTAGGGTGCCGTGTAATTGGATGGCTTGCTGGAACGCCTGGCGGTCAGCCACTGCCTGTTGCGTTTGCAGCTGTATTAATTGCTGCAACTGCTGGTGGCCATCCGTCAGGGTTTTAATTAGGGTCTCCATCGCGTTGTCGCAAATCCCACCTTCGTTGCCAATGTAGAAATCAAGACCCGGACCAGGGTTGGGTTGATGAAATTATACTTTATTCTTGTGATTTTTTTTTTTTAAACTAAATCAAATATTCCTTCTCTTCTCGTCCTCTTCGTATGACTAGGAAAATCAACAACCAACGCTGGATTAGTTCCCGGGCTTTTATGTGATGTGAGTGACTTGCTTCACCCCCAATGGAAACCTCCCCTGTCAATCTGGCTTCTCATTGGCTGGTATTGCCATGTCCCGCCTCCTTTAAAGGCTGCCGTGGTTTCCCAAAGTGCCTGATTCTGCTGCCTGCCAGGAGAGTCCCGCTCCCAGGCAACTCCATCCCGTGAGTCCCTCCCCCCCTTGGAAGTCTCACTCTCTTGCCATGTGGGTTCGCGCACACGGCCGCTCCAGAGCGGACCGCCCCGCCGAGCAAGCCGTCTCTCCCTCCTCTCCCTTCCTGGTGGGGAGAGACGCTCGGCGGGCCACGTGGGCCGGCTCTCCGTGACCACCTGCGCTCCCTGCGGGCCCGCCGCCAGCAACCCGGATCCCGGGCTACAAGCCGCGGCGCCAACCCCGGCGGACTCAGGTAAGGCTGGGTGGGAGGGGACCGCACCTTTCGTATCGTGGCCCGCTGCCGTGATCCTGTAGAGTCCCGTGGAGGATGGGAGGGATGGGGCTGCGTTTTCTGTCTCGCGGCCCGTTGCCGCGATCCCGCGGAGTCCCGCTACTCCTCCCGGCATCCCCTCCACTCCGGGTCCCACCTCACAATGACATACCTGGGTTGGGAGATACATGGGATAACATGACTAGGCTGTACAGAGAAAGACCAGCTGGCGAACGACCACCTCAAGTGATATTAACCTTGCCTGATAGAATTATTGTAAAATTGAAAACTATGGTTCCAGAAAAAAGAATAATTTGGGACAAGCTTACGGCCTGTGTCCAAGGAAAGTCTGAGGGTGCTACCGATTTTATCAATCGGTTCGAGCAGGTATTCACGGATTTCAGTGGACAAGACTTGGGCACAGAGTAAGGGAAAAGGTTGTTTGTCGAAAAATTTGTACGTGGATTGCTGCCTGACATCCAGTTACAGATTATGTCCTCTGAAAGCGCTTGGCAGGCGAAGTCCCAATCAGAAGTATTGCATATGGCTCAGTATTATGAAAATCGTGTAAATACTGAAAAAGAGAAACTTGAGAAAAAAAAGGGTGACTTGAAAACTAAAGTTTTATTGCAGCAGATTGTTAGAAGCCCTAGAGGGGGAAATCAATTTAGAGTTCAATACATTTCACAGGGAAGTGCGCCCTTGGCTCCGGTAACCATTAACCAGTGTGCTTATTGCCGGCAGGAAGGCCACTGGCACGCACAATGTCCGACCTTACAGCAAAGGTCATTTGGGAACATGGGTAGACGATCCAGAGGTCACCCAGGTGCAGGGGGCCCTGGCAGAGGTCAGTTTACACCAGAATCACAGCAACCTCCTTCACAAGATAAGCAAGTTTCGAATGTGGATAATAGAAACATTTTTGATCACCCTTCTGCCGCGTACCTCTCCGAAGAGCTTCCTTTTGATAATATTCTGTTCCCCTAGGATGCCCAAGGCAGGATTTGGAACCTATGACTATTCCCGTTCATCAGAAAGGCCCCTACGTTGAAATGGCGGTGGGAAATAGGAAGCATCTATTTTTAGTAGATACGGGAGCACAGAAATGTTCCATTGATCATTCGCGGGTTCCAAATATTCCCCTGTCAGGGCAATCCAACGTTTCCGTAGGGTTTTCAGGCACACCTGTAGTTTGTCCGGTCTCTTTGCCGGTACCGATAACACTGGGTCCCTTCACGGAAGAGTGTCCATTTCTACTTACCACAAACTGTGGGGAGAACTTGATGGGGCTAAATTTGTTGAAGGCATTACACGCAGTAATTCATTGTTCTCCGGATGGAATTCAGCAAACAATCTCACCTCAGCAATCACTCGCCTCTCAGTTTGTGACTCGACCTTTACCGCCAGAATTTAGTAATGTTCCAGAATGCTTATGGGCAATTGATGATAATGATGTGGGCATTCTCCAAATTGAACCTGTTCAAATTATTTTGAAACATGGAGTAAAATTGCCTTGCATCCCGCAGTATAAGATCTCAGTTGAAGGCGAACAGGCTTTGAAATGTATAGTTTCTGATTTTGTACATCGTGGAGTAATTGAGGAGATTACGGGTAGCATATGTAACAGCCCTATTTTGCCAGTAAACAAAAAAGGTGATCATGCGATTCCCTTTCGTTTTATAATTGATTTATGCGCTATTAACAAAATTGTGGCTCCTCAATTTCCTATTGTGCCTGATGTTACAACAATATTAACCATGATTCTGGCTTCTGCCACTCATTTTAGCGTTGTTGATCTTAAAAACGCGTTTTTTAGTATTCCCATACACAAGGATAGCAGGTATTTGTTTGCGTTTACCCTAGGTGGACGCTCATTTACATTCACTCGTGCACCACAAGGGTACACTGAGAGTCCAAGTATTTATAGTAGGGCATTGAAAGAGCAGCTTGATACCCTCGAGTTGCCTACTACTTGCACGTTACTGCAGTACGTAGATGACCTTCTCTTGGCTGCTGATTCTGAGAGTGCCTGTAAAGAAGGCACCGTGTTGTTGCTTTGTCATCTAGCAAAACATGGCCACAAAGCTTCACTTAAGAAATTCCAATATTGTTGCCAGGAGGTCGCCTATTTAGGCTATCTCCTGTCAAAGGAGGGAAGACGGTTGACAACTGAACGAATAAAGACCATTTCTGGTATGCCTGTCCCAAATACGCAAAAGTAAGTTAGAGCCTTCATAGGTATGGCTTCTTATTGTAGATTGTGGATCCCGAATTTTTTGTTAACGATTAAACCAATGCTGGCTTTGACAAAGAAGGGCATTTCTTTGCCATTGCCATGGACCTTGGAACACCAGACAGCATTCGATTTGCTCAAATCTGCGCTGTGCTCAGCGCCGGTTTTAGGTACTCCGAATTATGATAAGGCCTTTGTATTGTTTGTGCATGAACGTGATGGATGTGCTTTGGCCGTGTTAACGCAGGAACATGGAGGGAAGAATAGGTTGTGCAGCCACTATTCCTCCGCCCTTGATCCTGTAGCATGCGATTTGCCAAGATGTTTGCGCGCTGTTGCTGCTGCTGCTGCGTCTGTAAAACAGAGTGAGGGAATGGTCCTGGGTCATGCGTTAACCCTAATGCTACCTCACTCTGTAGATCTTCTATTGAATAGAACTCAAACGCAACACCTCACTTCTGCACGATTGACAAGATATGAACTGATCTTGTTTGCCCCCCACATTCAAATTCAGAGGTGTTGCGTATTAAATCCGGCTGAACTTTTACCTGTCTCACAAAATACTGTTGATGATGACGATACGTCACACGATTGTCTTTATATGACAGAACAAGAGAATAAAGGCAGAATCGATTTGAAAGACATGCCTTTGAATAGCCCTCAAGGAGAGCTATTTTGTGATGGCTCTTGTTTTAAACTTCCAGACGGTACATCCACGACTGCTTATGCTGTCACTACTTTAAGCACGGTTGTGGAAACTAAAAGAATTATGCATAACTCTGCGCAGGCCGCAGAAATTAGAGCGTTAACTCGAGCTTGTGAGCTTTCTGAAGTGCGTACAGTGAATATATATAATGACAGTCAATATGCTTTTGGGGTGGCCCACAATTTCGGTAGACTTTGGAAAGAATGAGGTTTCTTGACCTCGCACGGAACAAAAATCCAGCACGGCACTTTAATAGTGCGATTGCTTTCAGCACTTGCACTCCCTGTTCAGTTAGCTATCATAAAATGTTCAGCACATCAAAAAGTTACAGATGATGTAGGAAAAGGGAATGCCTTTGCCGATCAGATAGCTAAACAGACTGCCACTGATTTCAGTTCAGAAATGTACGCTGTAAAAGAAATTGTAAATGTTTGCACTTTGGGAGAAAGTATTGATGCCGTAAAAGATATTCAAGCAAATGCTACCATAGAGGAAACTAACAGATGGATCGAGGGTGCAGGGAGATTGGATGATGATGGGTGTTGGGTAGACAATGTTGAAGGGAAATGGTTACTCCCTGACGCCTACATTACGATGATGGTTATTATGGCTCATGGTCCGACACATGCGTGTGCGCGGAAATTAACAAAAATGCTGCACAGTGTATGGGCCAATTTTTAAGATTTTCAAAACTGCGGAGCGTTTTGTCCAGAACTGCATGGTTTGCTTGCAGCACAATGTAGGAAAAGGTACCTCGACTCCTAGAGGAAGTTTCGCTCCACCTTCTGTCACGTTTGAGGTTATTCACTTTGATTTTATTGAATTGGAACGGTGTAACAATCTTAAATATGTATTGGTTGTTATTTGCACCTTTAGTAAGTGGGTTGAGGCCTTCCCGGTTAGAGATGCAATGGCCATAACCACGGCAAAAACTCTGTTGAAAGAGTTTTTTCCTAGGTTCGGGCTGCCGAGAGTCATCTGGTCTGATAATGGGCCACACTTTATTGCCACTGTAATCCTGCAAATTTGCAAAGGATTACAGATTGACAAGCGGTTCCATTCAGCTAGACATGCCCAGAGTGCCGGATTAGTGGAAAGGCACAACAGCATTATTAAGAACAAACTCGCTAAGACGTGTGCTGGCACCAAGCTAAAGCTTACCGATCGTGTTACTATCGATGAGAACGACCCCTGAATCTAAGGCTGGGCTCTCTCCCTTTGAGGTGGTAATGGGGAGACCTGCTACTATTTGGGGTATGCCAAAAGCCGCTCACTACGGGATATATAAAATGTGCTTCTTTCAGACTACTGTAACCAGTTGACTAAAAATCTGTTTTCAATTTATCACCAGGTGCGAGAGGCATTACCTGTGTATTACGAGGGTCCCGGTCACAGCCTACGACCGGGGGACTGGATCCTCACGAAGGTTTTTGAGAGGTCGTCTTGCCTTGCACCTCGATGGAGGGGTCCCTACCAAGTCCTGCTGGTCACTCAGACTGCCGTGTGGGTAGCGGGTCATAAACACTGGATCCATGCGATGCACACCAAACGGATCCCACAGCCCGTGCCTTACGATACAGAAGACACAGAATCCCTTCCCACTGCTGTAACTAGCGTGCCTGAAACAGCAACAACCAACAAGGGAGAATAGGAGACCGTTTCAGAATCCGCAGGGCCGGACAAAACGGCCATCTTGTCTCCACACTCCCCAACAGTGGAACTTCCGGATCAATCCTTTCTTGATCCCATTTCCATCCGTTCACCACTTCCAGGAGGAAGTGACGACACTTTGTTCCCACCAGAAACTGCAAAATATAATTTGCGCCCAAGGAAGTAAATGTACAGCATAGTCTGACTGTGCGCTGAGAAAATCATTTGAGGGCTTGTCTTTTTGGCCTGATTGTACGGAAAGATTCTGTTGGCTAAGGGTTGTGGGAAAGACATTAAGAAGACGCGCGACTGGAGTCGCCAGCAAACGGACAATTGGTGTTTTTTCGATTGAAGATTACGATGCCTGCACCCGCTACCGCTCGTACTGAACTTTTAGATAAAAATGTGACTAGCAGAGACAATGATCAAGTATGTAAGGGGACCCCCAAAGTGTATTGTTGCCTTCTCGTACTAATTACTGGATTTGTAATGACTTTTGGGTTTGGGTTATGGTATCTGGAAGAAGCATATCCTTAAGAGGTCTTTTTACCTATTGAAAATGTATCTGTGATTCCCACTCCTTCTGTGCAATTGCATACTTTTTCGCCTAGAGATTCTTTGCATAGACGAAATTATCAGAATAATACCCTTTTGTTAATAATGAATGCCACTCATGCAATTTTTAATAAGACCAATTGCTGGATCTGTACACATCTACCGCAACATGGGGATAAGAGGCTAGGTTGGTATATTTACCCTTTGCCTCTGACAACTGCCTGTTACGCTTCTCTTAGAGCACTATTTTTTGGTCGATGGAATGACAGCATCTCAGGGAACTTTGATGGTACAAATTTAAATAGTTTTGAAAAGAATGTTTTGATGCACCTGGGATGCTCGCTTTTTGCAAATAGAAGTAAGCCAAACGTTGCTTCTGTTAGGCCCTCTGATAGATTGTCTCGTCCTTTTCAGTCTTTAATCTCTTTCAAAATGGCTCCTATAGGCAATAAGGATGCCATGCCTCCATTTTATTCTGTTAATCATAGCCCCGATTCAGTATCCTTCTGCATACAGAGGAATGGAACACGGTCAATGGGTAATTTTAGAAAGTGCGCCAATGTTGCGAATTTGACTAGTGAAAACAGACCTCTGTATGTAGGCGAACCTGTCTATTTTGTTTGCGGTAATGTGGCATTTCCGTGGTTGCCCAGGGATTGGCAAGGAACCTGTTATTTAGGGATTCTATTACCTGGGGTATTTATTGCCAGTACTACAGAAATTTCAAAGACTCGTCCACGACGAGGTGTAAAAGGGGATACTCCAGCGCAAACTCTAGGAGATATTATGAAATCTTTTGTGCCATTTTTTGGGCAAATTATGAATTCAGAAGATATTAGGGGACTAGAGAGAGTATTGGAGAGAACCATCAATCGGACCACTGACATACTCTATAATATGACGTTAGAGCCGAGAGCGATAAGATTAGTGGCTCTTCAGAAATGGATGGCATTAGATGTCATCCTGGCAGAGCGAGGAGGAGTATGTAAATTAGTGGGGTCCGCTTGCTGCGTTTACGTTCCAGACTCCTCTCCAACGATCTTTAGGGCGATCCAAAATCTACATGTTCTTAGTTCAGAAGTACATGTTCCTGAGGGAAATTGAGAACTTGGTACATGGTTTTGGGGCCTCCTACGGTCATGGGGATAGAAGTTGTTCTCGGCCCTACTGATTATCTTGGGACGTTTTTTGTTTCTTTGTTGTTGTATACAGTGTCTCCCTGGTATATGCTCAGTATTAGGGGGATGTTGCACACGAGCAACAAGTGTATTAGGAAATAAAATATACGCCACAAAGGAGCTCTCCAAAGAGTATGTGTTGAAAGAAACTCTGGTATCAGACCTAATGGCAATAGATATGTCCGACAATGATTCGGGGTGTATTGACGATGACGTATGGAGTTACTTGCAAGCAAATCAGAAGTAGTATTAGCACTTGGTATAGGCCAAAAGGAGTGTTTGTCAAACCGGATATTAAATTATGCCTCTTATTACAAACGATTTGTATGTATATTGGCCTACGCCAAGTTGCTTAAAATTGTACGCGAATAACTCTCTACGGCAAGGTCTTGACCTTAGAAATTGATGTAAGCCGCCATCTTGAATCAAGCCTCCATTTTAGGTTAGAAACCGCCATTTTGGGGTTTTATACAAAGTCACCCTGTAATCTAAAATGGCTGTCTCGTGTGTCCTTATTCTTGCCTTAACCTCTCCAACCTCTGTAGGGGAGTTAATGTCCAACCTGCCCTCAGGCTATATGTTAGGGTCATGTAGACCTTGTCCTTTGTTGACCTCGGGAGCAGGGGATTACTTGAATCAGCAATGTTTAACTACAAGTATACAAGAACAGTAATGCTATTACTTGAATCTGGAACCAGGAAAAGAAAATAAACGCATTTTATTTTCCAAAAAGTATTTTTCGAGCCGCAGCCGCCATCATGGTACACGAGGGACCAAGCTCCTCTAAGATGGCCGACCGCCTGCTGCCTACAACCCGTTCCACCTAACCAGGCCCTCTGATGCCAGCTGATTGGCTACCAGGCCTATATTGCACCCCATTGCTCGCCGACAGGCGAAGCCGGCCCACTCCTTTCAAGGCCCACGGGAGGCAAGACTGGCTCCTGTTTTGAGCCTGCCAGCAGTCCCTACCACCCACCTGAGGAGCTGGAGCTCCAGGTCATGTCCCTGCAGGAGCAGTGGACCCACGGAGGACACCAGATGCCTAGCCCTGCCTACCATGAATTATGGTAAGCACTGACGCCCTCTGCACAACTTTATGAAAATCGGGTGCACAGCGCTCATTTTACTGGAGCAGTGCACGTTTTGAATCCGGAACCAGGAAAAGAAAATAAACGCATTTTATTTTCCAAAAAGTATTTTTCGAGCCGCAGCCGCCATCATGGTACACGAGGTACCAAGCTCCTCTAAGATGGCCGACCGCCTGCTGCCTACAACCTTTTCCACCTAACCAGGCCCTCTGATGCCAGCTGATTGGCTACCAGGCCTATATTGCACCCCATTGGTCGTCGACAGGCGAAGCCGGCCCACTCCCTTCAAGGACCACGGGAGGCAAGGCTGGCTCCTGTTTTGAGCCTGTTTTGCCGGGGTTGCCATCTGCCAGCTCCCCTGAATCTCATACTGGACCATTGCCCACCTCCACGTGTCTAGGGTACTGCCTGGCCAACAACGACCTCCTGCCGACAAAACCGTAAGACTCTGCACGCTCTTTGATCCGTCTGTACACAGCATTACACCCACCTATCCATTTACTATGTTTGGATGTTCCCCTGATTCCTGGACACAGCATCAGTTGCGTGTATCACGGTGTTTAATGATCCATTTTGCCAGGAGCCTTTCACTGCACAACTTAGTTTAGCCCTATTGTGAGAGCGGAATCACTGTCTCTTAACTGCTATCCTGCTAAACATTGCCGCTCGCTACCAATTGCAATCATCCTGCCCCGTGGCGTAAACGCACTGTCCTCTCTCGGATTAGCCGTCCTGCTCACTGTGCTTCACTCTCAGCCATCTGCTTTTAAATCCTCACTCACTTCTATACCTATTATTCTGCCTCTTTATCCACCCTGACCTACTCATAAGTCGTGTCCTGCCAATCTGTTCATCTGGCTTTTGCATAAGCCTCCTCATGTGTTTCACGCCCTGTCGGTCTGTTGATTTACTTGCTCGCAGCCGCTCCACGTGTGTTTAACTTACTGTATTGTTGATTCTATTTGCACACAGCCTTCTCACAGAGCCTTGCCACTTTTGTTCTATTCTGCTTGCCCTCCACGCGTGCTTATGCCTACTGCATGGTTGGTTCTACTTCTATGCAGCCCTCTCATGTGTACCCTTGCCCAATGCATTGCTGCTTTCACTGCTCTAGGTAGCCTCTAGAACCCAGTTAGCCCGTAGAACCTAACCTCACCCTTCATCAGCCACATCCTGTGTGCCCACTCTACGTGTTAAACCACCCTTGCCTACCATCAGCGGTTACCCATGTTTAGCCCAGTATGATTTTGATTCTGTGTGATTTAGAATTTAGGTGAACTGTATCTCTGCTATATTGCATCTGTTTTGCACATGTCATTTTTAGCCTAGTGTGATTTTTGCATTTAGGTGAACCTTTTACTGCTCTATTGCACCTGTTTTGCACATGTCATTTTTAGCCTAGTGTGATTTTTGCATTTAGGTGAACCTTTTACTGCTCTATTGCACCTGTTTTGCACATGTCATTTTTAGCCTAGTGTGATTTTTGCATTTAGGTGTACCTTTTACTGCTCTATTGCACCTGTTTTTCACTAGCAGACCACATTTGATTGCGTTATGCCTTATGGTCACTAGCAGACCACATATGATTGTGTTATGCCTTATGGTCACTAGCAGACCACATTTGATTGCGTTATGCCTTATGGTCACTAGCAGACCACATTTGACTGCGTTATGCCTTATGGTCACTAGCAGACCACATATGATTGTGTTATGCCTTATGGTCACTAGCAGACCACATTTGATTGCGTTATGCCTTATGGTCACTAGCAGACCACATTTGACTGCGTTATGCCTTATGGTCACTAGCAGACCACATTTGACTGCGTTATGCCTTATGGTCACTAGCAGACCACATATGATTGTGTTATGCCTTATGGTCACTAGCAGACCACATTTGATTGTGTTATGCCTTATGGTCACTAGCAGACCACATTTGATTGTGTTATGCCTTATGGTCACTAGTAGACCACATTTGATTGTGTTATGCCTTATGGTCACTAGCAGACCACATATGATTGTGTTGTGCCTTATGGTCGTTAGCTAGCTGCTACTCTAAACCTACCTACTAGTCGTACCATTCACAAACTACCTGTAAGCGTGCTTCAATCCCTAATCTAGCGTTACCTCAAACTAGCCTGTCTGCCCATTGGAAGTTGTAGGCTACGCTAATGCTTATAGGCCCATCATCCCTCTAGTATCCCGCCCCGATCCTATATCTGAACCATGCCAGCCTGGCTAGTACTCATCATGCTACCCTTCTGCATTTTGCCCGATTGCACACCATGCAGCAGAAACAGCTATATCCCATTTAACAATGGACTCGCCAAGCTTGGCTGTCCAAGACACCACCCCATTCCCTGCCCCACACCTTTCCTGCCCTCCCAACCTCCTTTTCCCCACATTGCTCCAACAGACCAAAGCACTAAAATCAACATTACCCTAGGTAACCCTCCACCTAACCTCGTCACAGAAAACCACTCCGACAATACCCCGAACGCACGTAATTTGCTCGAACTTCGCCCTACAGCCCAACCTAACCTTATGACTCGCAACAATAGACTAGGCTGGAGACTCCCTACCTTACTTAACAAAATGACCAACAATCTTACATCTAAAGCCACTAACAAAAACATCATTGCAAACACTATGCCACTCAAAGGAGCCTTACTCAATGTCAGATCCCTTGTGGCCCACCCTACGGAAATCGCCGACATCTTCCATTCAGCAAATTTGGATTTCCTCGCTGTCACAGAAACCTGGCTTCATGCCACAGCAGGTCCCTCCCTAAACCTCGGGGTTCCAGACAACTACTCCATCCTTAGGGCCGACAGACCTAATGCCCATGGAGGATGCGTAGCACTTATATTCAAATCCTCGTTGGATATTAGATCTGTGACCTCCCTTCCTCTAAACCTCTGTGAACACCTATCCATTAAATTTCAAACTACCCCTAAAAATACCATCACCCTAGAATTAATATACAGACCTCTCGGTCCCATAGGTTCCTTCGAGGAAGATATAACGTCCCTCATAGCTGAAAAATCCAAACCCGCATCACAGAACATTATTCTAGGTGACTTTAACTTGGGATATAACGATCCCCACGACACTCCAGCATCCGCCATTGCCAATGCACCTGGCGAACAGAACTACATTCAACTTAACACCCTACCCACACATCGGAAAGGCAGAACCTTAGACTGGCTCGCTGCCCATAACTGCAACATTATCTGTAAGGACCCCCAACCACTCATATGGACCGACCATTTCCTACTCTCATTTGACATTAGCACTAATAATCCACACCATATACCGTGCCCACCTGCACCAGCATGCCTGACGAGAAATAAGTGGAACATCACCGCTGAAGCCCTCATTCCACTGGTTCTACCCACTCTAAATATGATCCCCAACTCAGCGGACCTTAACCTACTAGTAGACACCTACAATAACGCCATGACCAAAGCTATCGACCTTGTCGCCCCTCTAAAACTACGTAAAGGTAAACGTAAAGCACATCTCAACTCCTGGTACACACCTGAACTTAAAATACTAAGAAATAAAAAGTCCAAACTGGAAGCCCTTTGGAAAATGAACCCATCAGAGGAACATAAAATCAATCTCACTAATGCATCCTCCCTTTATAAAAGAGAAATAATTCGCACAAAAAAGGAAGCCTATAATATAAGAATAAGTAAAGCTAGTTCCAGTACCAAAGAACTATTCACCATCCTGAAGGAGTTAGAAAACCCTAATCCACCCACGGACACGTCCGTGAAGATCCAACTCTGGTGCACTAGTATCCAAGATGCCCTTGCGAACAAAATCACTGGCCTACAAACAAAAATTGAAAAGAAAAGACTACAACTCTCTAATAGCAGCCCCACCCCTAGCCCCCTATCCCCAGCTCACCCACCACCCTTAACACTATCCCTAACACTATCCCTAGCCCACCCACCACCCCTAACACTAACCATGGACTGTTCTAGAAGTGCAAAAAATCATAACCTCCCTCAAACCGTCAAACTGCAAAGGTGACAGTTGCCCTGCACAGATTATAAAAGACGCAGCAAGAGATCTCGCCCCCTTTATCTCCAAGCTCATAAACTTGTCTTTCTCCACTAACTCGGTACCCAATAATTTGAAACAGTCATGGGTCCTCCCGCTACTAAAAAAACAGACCTTGGACCCAGCCATCCCTACTAACTACAGGCCTATCACAACCGTTCCCTTCCTGTTAAACATTCTTGACAGAGTTGCTTATTTGCAAATTCAGCATTACCTAGAGTCTAACCAATTACTTGGATTGCGTCAGTCTGGCTTCCGGCCTCAGCATGGAACAGAAACGGCCCTTGTTGATCTTAAAAGCCAGATTGACGAAATTAAAGATAAGGGCAAGGCTGCCATCCTACTCCTTTTAGATCCCTCAGCCGCCTTCAACCTGGTTGACCATAAGATTCTCTGCAATCACCTCTCCTCTGCCGCCCACTTCTCCCCCTCTGCTGTCAGGTGGATACAGTCCTTCCTGGCCAATAGAACCATGAGTCTTCTCTCCGGTGGCATCAGCAGATCTTATTCCCATTACTTGCGGCGTCCCACAAGGTTCATGTGTTTCACCGACCTTATATAACATTTTCACAAAGCCCCTCTTTGATAAACTGGACCGTCTGGGTGTCACCTACACAAACTACGCGGATGACACCCAGATACTCCTCACTATCTCGGGCAACTACATAACTGATGTAACCAGGATCAATGAAATCTTCTCCGCCATTCAGGCATGGATGGCCACACATGGCCTCTCCCTGAATGACGAGAAGACTGAACTGCTCATTGTTGGTTCACCCAACAACTTACAAAAACTAAGTCCCAACTATTCCAACATCATAATCGATGGTAATACTATCCCGGTTGCCAAAAATGTAAAAACACTTGGCTTTTACCTCGATGCTAATACCAACCTCGCCAAACAAGTCAACTCGACCGCTTCAGCCACTGCCTATACAGGAAAACTAATTAGAGCTTGTAGACCATTTCTTTCCTCTAACAGTTGCCTCACACTAGCTAGAGCTCTTATACAATCTAAGTTAGACTACTGTAATAGCCTGTACCTAGGTGCCAATCAAGCGATAATTAGCAAACTCCAAGTCCTTCAAAATCATGCGCTACGGGCAGCTCTAAACATTCCCAGATGTGAGCACATCTCTGCCACTAGAACCTCATGCAAATGGCTCACCATCCAACATAAAATCGATCTAAAAACCCTCTGCCTTACCTACAAAGCCCTCAACCAGCTATCCCCTCCCTACCTTACTAACAAATTCACTCTGAAATCTTCCCCTAGAACTACGAGATCTTCCAATACCCTATGTCTCACAGTACCTAGATTTACCTCTAAAAGAGCCGGAGGTTCGAGCTTCACTGTCCTCGCCTCCCAACTCTGGAACATCCTGCCACTGAATATTAAGTCGTCCAAATCCTTCCAATCGTTCAGGAAGCTTGCCATTGGGTGGCTTCCGACAAAAAGTCAACTTTCAAGTTAGACCTCAGCTATAAATTGTACATATTGCACATGTCTCATCTCTGTCATTATTGGTTGCTATTACCTCTACTGTCTGTATATTCTGTATATATATATATATATATATATATGTATATGTATATATATGTATATTTACTATGTATATTTGTTGATCTACTACTACTACTGTTTATTACCATGTACTGTGCCTTGTAACTTGTACTAAGCGCCCTTATACTCCCGGGTCCGGAGCGCTATAGAAATATAATAAACAAACAAACAAAGCTATCCGAATATAATATGCAAAACATTTGTTTGGTCTGTATTAAAACAATATGTAAAGAGTGTAAATGTTAAATTAAAGAATAATGGAGTGTGTTAGTAAATGTATTCAAAAGTAAACCGCATGCACGAGATATGTAAATTAGGAAAGTGAACCTGGCGCGACCCTAGCCCAGTGTATGATTAACCTGTAAGAGGGCTGGACATCATTTTACAAATTGTATAAATGCGTCGATGTCCAGCTAGGAAATTCCCTCACTGCTCATATTGAACCCTGCTGGTGGTCTCTGTGATGTATTGACGGCCAAATAGCTATTTGTGTACTTTGTTGAATAATGTTCAGTTTTGTAATAAAGATTCTGGGAATCTTTGTAAGCCCCTGTCGGTGTATTTTCCGTTGCTCGGTGTAACAGCCGTAATATTGTATTTTTTCTGATTCCACTGCAAGTGCCTGTTAATACGCAATCTGCTAGTCCGGAACACGAAGTGGCTCCGGACCAGCGATAAGCGGAGCCCATCAATGGGTTAATAACGTCTTTTGTTCCTATTGCCCAACACGAAGTACATGCTCGGGTCCATGCACAGTCTGAGACAGTTTGTCAGTGAGACGGTGGAGCCGAATGTAAGTTCAAATTTAAGTGATCTTGATAATGGTTCGTTCTAGCCCTTTTATATTCGCTAGCAGGCAGTGTGGCGGCTATTGAGAAATTACAAGGGAATCCAGCTGATTCATCATCGCCACATAAGAATGTGTCCCAAATAGAAATGAACATCCCTGTAAGGTTATCAGCCTCCCCATATAAGTGCCCGCCCCTTGATTCTACTCACTCACTTTCTAGTTCTACCCATTCTGAAACTATGGATCAGTTTTACAGACATACAATCCTCCTTGTCCACTCTGCAGTTTGCTATGAAGATTCTGCTTAAATTGTGCGGACGGATAAATGAGAACTTAAGTGGAGCGCATGTGGACAATGTGATCTCTGACCCCTCTGTTGTACATGTCACGCCCACTAGCCCAAACCTAGAACGTTCAAAATCTGACACTAAAGTGGTGGCTTCTCTGCAAATCACAAATAAAAATACTGATAAAACAGATAAGGTATTGATACCACCAGGAGACCAAAATGAAGACGCTGTTAAACGTTCACCTGTGCCATACCAGTTACATAAGGAAAAACGTCAATTACGGAAAATCAATTCCAAGCAGAAATCTTCATCAAACCAGAATGCCGTCACTTCAGCCAATTCAAATAATCAGGGGAAGAAATCAAAGGGGGCACGAAAGAAGATTGTGGGATGGAAAAAAGGCAGGTACTCTAAGAAGCCAGAGCATAGACAAATCGATAGATACTAACAGCTCTGATGTGCAGCTTGTTGCGGGGGCGGAAAATCTGGAACGGCAGGAACCAAATGAGAACAGGCAAAATACCTGTTCCACTCCTGGAAGGGAGAGACCAAAAAGGTTGGTTCCGAAATGAGCAAGAACATAAAGTAACTCTGTTACCTAAAATCTCCGACACGGGGTCCACAAATCCTACGATAAAAAGTATGCACCAGAAGCAGAGAAACAGATGCTGAGACAGAATTACCCTGTGGGGTTGGGAGATAAAGGGGCTGTGTCCCAGACTCACGCCCTTGTCCCCAGGAGGAGAGTCCCTCCCCATGAGATCCTCCTGCACTTAACCACCCCCAGGGGGACTATTGGTTAGCGGCAGCACCCCCATAGCCTCATGGAAAGGGGCTCTCCTCTGGGGAGAAGTGACGCCATCTGAAGGATCGTTGCAATGAATATGTGTATCTGCCTGAGTCAGGTGTTGTGCTGGGCACTGTGTGAATGATTCAATCGCGCAGCCACCAACAGAACACTTAATTCACGCAGATATAGACATTCACACAAGCAGCCACGCCCCCATACAGCTTCCCCACATCAGTGGATGTTTTAGGGAAGTTGTATGGGGGTTTGTGACGGCTTGTGTGAATGTAAATATGAATGTGTATATCTGCCTGAGTCAGGTGTTGTGCTGGGCACTGTATGAATGATTCAATCACGCAGCCACCAACAGAACACTTAATTCACGCAGATATAGACATTCACACAAGCAGCCACGCCCCCATACAGCTTCCCCACATCAGTGGATGTTTTAGGGAAGTTGTATGGGGGTTTGTGACGGCTTGTGTGAATGTAAATATGAATGTGTATATCTGCCTGAGTCAGGTGTTGTGCTGGGCACTGTATGAATGATTCAATCACGCAGCCACCAACAGAACACTTAATTCACGCAGATATAGACATTCACACAAGCAGCCACGCCCCCATACAGCTTCCCCACATCAGTGGATGTTTTAGGGAAGTTGTATGGGGGTTTGTGACGGCTTGTGTGAATGTAAATATGAATGTGTATATTTGCCTGAGTCAGGTGTTGTGCTGGGCACTGTGTGAATGATTCAATCGCGCAGCCACCAACAGAACACTTCAATCACACAGATACACACATTCATTACACGGCCTGCGGTAGCGCCCATGTAGTTATGGTTATGTTGCTAAACTCATAGGAAGAACACTTTTTCGGTGGCTTATAACTTCGCTCCCGCTGGAGGAATCCTCACCAAATTTTGCAAAAAAAGTATATGGCCGGCTCTCTCTCACCAAGTTGGGTGAGGTTTCGTGCAGGGGGGGCAAAGTTATAGGGGGGGTCCCAAAAAATGTGTTTTCCCATAGACTGAATGGGGAAAAACTTTGCCCACGGCTACAGCCCAAACGGCTGGATGGATGTTCACCAAATTTGCGGCAGGAGCGTGGGCTTGGGCCAGAAAGCATGCTTTTGTGTGTTTGGTGGAAATCGAACCAGTACTTTTGTTGGAAAGAAGTGAAATGTATGTCCCAAAAAATTAGTGATATCTGGGTCCGCTCTGCAGACCCATTTCCCTTTTTGTTCTGTGGACATAAGTGTCATTGGCTGGCGGTACGGCGTGCTGCCGGAGAACTTTGAACGCAGCCAGTGGTTGGCTGGAGGAAAGCGCGGTGTGCGTCAACATTTTTGGGGAAAGCTGCCATGTTGTATCGGAGGACAGTGCGGCGGCGGAAGGGTGTGCAAAATGTACCGAAAAGAATGTGTTGGCGGCAATAAGGGAGGGAACGGGTGGGGGAGTGAGAAGTGGTTCATGTGACATATGTAGGCAAGTACTTTGTGTGCTGTTTGGAGGCAGCTGTCGTAACGGCGCAATAGCTTCTGCTGCAACCTGTTTGGGGCAACCTCTTTTCGTGGTGAGTGGTGGCAGGGCAATTGCAGAAGGGGAGTGAATGGCACATGACATAGGTTGGTTGGGAGCACGGGTGGGTGTGCGCTGCGGATGGAATGCGGTAGGTGGGCACATGGTAGCATGCATGGGTCAATGAAGGTGCCGTGGGTCTGTGGAAGGATTACACTATTGCGTGCATGGCCGAAGGCCGTACATAGTAGAGTGTAGGGCATGCACTGCAGAGCGTAGGGTTGCAGCATAGCCACTGCAGGAACCCATGTTGGACTGTGAATTCGGTAGAGGGTGCTGCTTGCATAGTGTGGTGTGTGAAGATTGGTTTCAGTAAGGCCAGTGTTGCGAACAGAATGTGGGTAGGTTGCCAGTGACACAGTACTTTGGGAATGGAAGTGGGGACAGCAATAGTATGTGAATGAAAGTGCACAGGGGTGCAGGAGAGAGTGTTTTGTTAGTACATTATGTTAACAGTTGCAATTTGTTGCTACATAGCTGCATGGCGGTGCGCAGTTTGGGAAGGAGTGCTGGTGGCAGTGGTGTGTGTGTGGATTGTCGTAGTTGGTGACATGGTGATATGGATGGTACTAAAGTTCTGCTGTGGGTGTGTTGAAGGCCTATGCTGTGTGCAGATTTGTTGAAGTAGTGTCGCTACCTACGTATGTTACGTTTGTGCCTAATGTTAGCAGCCCACATGGGCGTTATTTTAACTGTTGCAAGTTGTTGCTGCATAGCGCCATGTCAGTGTACCGGTTGGGTAGGAATGCTGGTGGCAGTGGTGTGCATGTGGATTGCCGTACTTACTGACATGGTGACGTGCATGGTGGCAGTACGTTGCTGTGGGTGTGTTGAAGGCCTAGACTATTGTGTGCATGGCCGACGGCCGTAGGCCACTGTAAGAACATAAGAGAAGGGTGCCATATGCAAATGTAGAACCTTTTGAATTGTTTGTTCCTGACTGTTAGTGAAGTAAAACACGTGACATGGAGCCACACATGTGATTTCATCAGTGATGTCATGAATGAGATTTGTGATGGCATCTTTGATGCCATGGATGTTAGTCCTTGCAGTGCACACTGATGACACGAGTTATGGTTGCTTAGCTTACCATAACTGTCGATTTTTCTTTTTTTCCTCGGTTTTACCTGTAACAGTAACGTCCCTGTAACAACGTTTTTCCATAGAATTTTATAGGTTTTTGCTAGTGCAACATAACCATAACGTCCCTTTAACAATGTTTTTGTTAGTGATATAGACACATGAACACAAGCAGTAATGGACCCATACAGCCTCTCTCTCGAACATACACATTACACACACCAGAACATATACTCACATGTGCGGCCTGATTGCAAGCTCCACGTAAAATAAGAAAAGTGTCATTCCATCACGGAATTATACTTTTTCTAGTTTACATGGAGCTCAGAAAATCAGCCCTCATAGACACATTCACAGCATTCACACAAGCAATCACACACTCCTACAGCGTCCTTCAATCATTCACAAGGTACCCACCTGAACACTCAGTAACACAGACACACAGAGTCACAGCATTCACACAAGCAGTCACACACTCATACAGCTTCCTTCAATCATTCACAAGATACCCACTAGAAAACTCACTACGCAGACACACAGATTCACAGCATTCACACAAGCAACCACACACTCCTTCACAAGGTACCCACGAGAACACTCATTAACACAGACTCACAGCATTCACACAAGCAATCACACACTCCTACAGCATCCTTCAATCATTCACAAGGTCCCCACCAGAACACTCACTAAAACAGACTCACATCATTCACACAAGCAGTCACACAGTCTTACAGCTTCCTTCAATTATTCACAGGGTACCCACCAGAACACTCACTAACACAGTCACACAGAGTCACAGCATGCACACAAGCAGTCACACACTCCTACAGCTTTGTTCCATCATTCACAAGGTACCCACTAGAACACTCACTACACAGACACACAGATTCACAGCATTCACACAAGCACCACACACCCCTTCACAAGGTACCCACCAGAACACTCACTAACACAGACTCACAGCATTCACACAAGCAATCACACACTCCTACAGCATCCTTCAATCATTCACAAGGTACCCACCAGAACACTCACTAACACAGACACACAGAGTCACAACATTCACACAAGCAGTCACACACTCATACAGCTTCCTTCAATCATTCACAAGGTACCCACTAGAACACTCACTACACAGACACACAGATTCACAGCATTCACACAAGCAACCACGCACTCCTTCACAAGGTACCCACCAGAACACTCACTAACACAGACTCACAGCATTCACACAAGCAGTCACACACTCTTACAGCTTCCTTCAATCATTCACAAGGTACCCACCAGAACACTCACTAACACAGGCACACAGAGGTACAGCATTCACACAAGCAGTCACACATTCCTACAGTTTCTTTCAATCATTCACAAGGTACCCACCAGAACACTCACTAACACAGACACACAGATTCAGAGCATTCACACAAGCAGTGACACACTCCTACAGCTTCCTTCAATCATTCACATGGTACCCACCAGAACACTCACTAACACAGACACACAGATTCACAGCATTCACACAAGCAACCACGCACTCCTTCACAAGGTACCCACCAGAACACTCACTAACACAGACTCACAGCATTCACACAAGCAATCACACACTCCTACAGCGTCCTTCAATCATTCACAAGGTACCCACCAGAACACTCACTACACAGACACACAGATTCAGAGCATTCACACAAGCAGTCACACACTCCTACAGTTTCTTTCAATCATTCACAAGGTACCCACCAGAACACTTACTAACACAGACACACAGATTCAGAGCATTCACACAAGCAGTCACACACTCCTACAGCTTCTTTCAATCATTCACAAGGTACCCACCAGAACACTTACTAACACAGACACACAGATTCAGAGCATTCACACAAGCAGTCACACACTCCTACAGTTTCTTTCAATCATTCACAAGGTGCCCACCAGAACACTCACGAACACAGACACACAGATTCAGAGCATTCACACAAGCAGTGACACACAGCTTCTTTCAATCATTCACAAGGTACCCACCAGAACACTCACTACACAGACACACGGATTCACAGCATTCACACAAGCAGTCACACACTCCTACAGCTTCTTTCAATCATTCACAAGGTACCCACCAGAACACTTACTAACACAGACACACAGATTCAGAGCATTCACACAAGCAGTCACACACTCCTACAGTTTCTTTCAATCATTCACAAGGTACCCACCAGAACACTCACGAACACAGACACACAGATTCAGAGCATTCACACAAGCAGTGACACACAGCTTCTTTCAATCATTCACAAGGTACCCACCAGAACACTCACTAATAGACACACAGAGTCACAGCATTTACACAAGCAGTCACACACTCCTACAGCTTCTTTCAATCATTCACAAGGTACCCACCAGACCACTCACTAACACAGACACACAGCATTCACACAAGCAATCACACACTCCTACAGCATCCTTCAATCATTCAAAAGGTGCCCACTAGAACATTCACTAACACAGACACACAGAGTCACAGCATTCACACAAGCAGTCACACACTCCTACAGCTTTGTTCAATCATTCACAAGGTACCCACCAGAACACTCACTAACACAGACTCACAGCATTCACACACGCAATCACACACTCCTACAGCTACCTTAAATCATTCACAAGGTACCCACTAGAACACTAACTAACACAGACACACAGAGTCACAGCATTCGCGCAAGCAGTCACACACTCATACAGCTTCATTCAATCATTCACAAGGTACCCACCAGAACACTCACTAACACAGACTCACAGCATTCACACAAGCAATCACACACTCCTACAGCTACCTTAAATGATTCACAAGGTACCCACCAGAACACTAACTAACACAGACACACAGAGTCACAACATTCACGCAAGCAGTCACACACTCATACAGCCTCTTTCAATCATTCGCAAGGTACCCACCAGAACACTCACTAACACAGACTCACAGCATTCACACAAGCAATCACACACTCCTACAGCTACTTTAAATCCTTCACAAGGTACCCACTAGAACACTAACTAACACAGACACACAGAGTCACAGCCTTCACGCAAGCAGTCACACACTCATTCAGCCTCTTACAATCATTCACAAGGTACCCACTAGAACACTCACTAACACAGACACACAGAGTCACAGCATTCACACAAGCAGACACACACTCCTACAGCTACCTTAAATCATTCACAAGGTACCCACCAGAGCACTCACTCACACAGACGCACAGATTCACACATGCAGTCATGCACTTTATACAGCATGTCTCTCAATCATACACATGACATCCACCAGAACACTTATACAGACACACACCTTCAGGTCCTGATTGCAAGCTCCACGTATAATGTTATGTTATACAATCTTGCATTTGTTTAGCGCCTCCTGCCGTAATTCATTGCTTCGAAGTGCTTTGCTTGTCTGAGAGGCAAAGGAGTATGATAGAACATTCAGTAGTGGTAGAGAGGAGCAAAGTCAGGTACATAGTTAAGATGAGGGCGAGGGATAGATACGATGTTCGGGAAGGCACGAGAAAGAAAAGGTGGAGGAGCTATATGTACAATTGCACCAAATTTATCATGGGACCCAACTGTATTCTATGGGGCTTAGCGCCTAGAGGAGAGATAGCTGGAGAGGAGGTGTTCTCTGCGCAGGGTGCTTATGTCTGGAAATTACTCCCTGCATGGTGAGCGTGGGCATGCTGAAGACATGCCCAAGAAAACACATGTGGCAAAGCCCTTGTGCTTACTTCCCTAGGCCCCCAACAACATTTGGAAGGGGCTGTATGTCAAAAGTCTGAATTTGCCAAGTTTGCAATAGCTCTCTTAAAACCGATCAAAACTCCCTCACATTTTTGGGTTTCCTCATTTATGGTTACTCTAGGCTTGTGCGCGAAGTGCTTATGGGCAGACTTGGACCCTATCACAATTCGCTCCCTTCATTCTCGTTCCCACCACTTGGGGGCATAATGTGGAGTTTATTTCCTACTGGACTTTCCTTCTGAACCTTATGCTACAGTGCTGTGGTGAATTGGGAGCCCTAAATCCTTATATTCCATGCTACTTCCCTTCTGGATCCCTTCCAGGTTTTTGGCAGCCAGCATGCTGCTTTAATCAAAAGACTATGTTTCCCAGAATTCCTGGCCCACTGCTTCATCCCCACCCTTGCAGGAAAAGGCTGGGTGGAGGATTAGCAATAACTGTGGCTGGCAGGTGCAGCAAGCAGCACACCTGAGGCTTCTAAAGCCTCAGTTTGCTCCAGTCCAGTGCTGGCCATTGATGCAGTGTTCCTGTTTGTGACTGTTCCCTTGTTTCTGGTTCTTAGCGTAGATTCTAGTTCCTTGTTTCTCATTTCTTGTTCACTTTTCCCTGGATTTCAAATCTAGTGTCCTTATTAGTAATTTCTGCTTCCTGGATTCCCTATCTGTCTTCCTCTGTTTTGCAGGCAGCAATTCCCACTGCTTTCCCTTTTCTGTGCAGCCCAGTTTGCCTGTGTTCTATATTTCTTTGACTTTGCGCTATTCTGCTGTGAAACCTGATCCTTTAGTCTCTCCTTGTTTATAGATTTAGCATTTTGCCTCTCCTTCCCTTGATGGGGAGGGGGAGGTTTTACCTTTGTCATTTTTCCCAGCTCCTGTTCCTTTACTTTCTCTTGGAATCTATTCCAGGTTTTCCCTTGCACTTCTGCATTTATTTCTCATTGATTATTAGGTGTCGTGTGCTGTTGTAGCTAGCTCCTGTGTGAATGCCTATGTTTTCCTCACTATTCTGTAATCACTATTCCTACTTGCCCCTTGTCTTGAGTCTTATGTATTTAGTTATCCTCCTATTGCTGTTACAGCCTGTCTGGGTCCCCGTTTGATCAACAGTGTTCGCGGGCTTGCTAACATTGAAGAGGTATTTCTCGTCCTCGTGAGTACTCTTTTTAAGTTTCCTTATTCAATACCATCAAGGGTGTTAGCTCACATATCCTGTCGTTGCTTGCCCTCTACGTGGGCTTAGCGCTGTCAGTATCTGTAATAGCATAGTGGGTAAGGAGCTTGGCGACTTTCCTTGCAGTCATAAGGAGCATCTAAGTGCCTACCCCACATCCATTTTCATATATTTGTATTGTTGTCACACTCTGTTTGCACTCCTGGGTTTTAGTATACATGAGTCTTGGTTCGTGTGTGCACGTTGTTTGACTCGCTTGTTAGAACTGATATAATATTGTTTTGTCCTAATTGTATATGTTGGCCTATGCCCAGTCGCCTTGCGAGCAAACCCGTATTACAAGGTCATGACCTCAAGATAATCGAGCCTCCATTTTAGGTTAGAACCGCCATTTTAGTTTATTGTACAAAGTCACCCTCTAGTCTAAAATGGCCGTCTTATGTGCTCTTGTTCTTGCCTTAACCTCTTCGACCTCTGTAGGAGGGTTAATGTCCAACCTACCTTCAGGCTACATGTTCGGGTCATGTAGACCTTGTCCTTTGTTGACCTCGGGATCAGGGGATTACTTGAATTAGCAAATGTTAAACTACAAGAACAGTAATGCTACCCAAATACGATATGCGAAACATTTGTTTGATCTGTATTAAAACGATACGTAAAGAGTGTAATGTTAAATTAAAGAATAATAGAGTGTGTTAGTAAATGTATTCAAAAGTAAACCGCATGCACGAGATATGTAAATTAGGAAAGTGAACCTGGCGCGGCCCTAGCCCAATGTATTATTAACTTGTAAGAGGCTGGACATCATTTTTACAAATTGTATAAATGCGTCGATGTCCAGCTAGGAAATTCTGTTCACTGCTCACATTGAACCCTGCTGGTGGTCTCTGTGATGTATTGACAGCCAAATAGCTATTTGTGTACTTTGTTGACTGCTGTTCAGTTTTGTAATAAAGATTCTGGGAATCTTTACAAGCCCGTTTCGGTGTATTTTCCTTTGCTTGGTGTAACAGCCGTAATATTGTATTTTTTCTGATTCCACAGATGGCGCCCGAATAGGGACCCTCAAGATTGCCTTTGTCTCGTAGAAGGTTGGCTCGGCTATTGGACCGGGATCGGACGGTGCCAACAGAAACGGCCACTCTAGATGAGAAGCGAATTCCTCGATGAAACTGCACAATCCGATCCCTGAACGGTGAGCTGTAGCCCGAGACGACGTCTTGTCGAGGTTCCATGTATCGAGGTGGGTAAATTTGCCGAAAATCACCGGACACGTGGGTCCTTAGCATTGTCCTTAGTAACCCGATCGGGCGTCCCAGTCCTTTGGTCAGGTGAATCGTGTCCCGATTCTTAATCTAACCCTGACAATTTGAATTTGGAGCATTGTACTCGCGAGCACAATTATTTAACCAGGTAACACCAGAACTTTGATATGCCTGGGAAATTGTCTGCCTGCTTTAGGGCATTATTCCGCAGCGACAGACAATCTCTGGAAGATAGCCGTCCCGCACCACAGGAGGGGTCGCCGGCATGTACTATGTACTGTAAGAAAGGCTTTGGTAGTATAGCATTTAATGACATTTGGCACAGACAGACCAGACATAAATCTAATCTTCAGTGGCCAACCAATGGTAGTTTTGAAATCCCTCGTATAGAATATTTAAGAGTCTGTATTAGTAAAGAAAAAGGCTAGACCTGCAGCATTTGACGCGTTACATAGTTGGAAAACAAAAGCTTTGCAGCAACAGAAGAGTAGAGAGAAACATATGCGTAGGCATATGACAAGTGTCGAAAAGGCATGGTTATATGAACAAAATAAACAATTGGAGTCAGTTAGGAACACGGACAGGGCGTTTCAATTAGGCATTCAGAAAATCTACCCTTCAAAAGATTTTCATACGTCAGATGAATTGATTAATAAACTTTTGCATGAACGAAGGCCCGTTGCCTCCGCGCCACCTCCGTACGTCCCTCCTCCTGGCACTTTGCCCCTTCCCGTTGTTGTTCCCCCTCCTACAGTTCCTCCTGTCCTCCCTGCTGTTCTTCATGTTGTTCTTCCAGCCGTTACTCCTTTGCCTGCCCCCTTGCCTCCACCTGTTGATATTCCGAATGTGCCTACTCTTCTTCTTCCAAGTGATTCTGCATCGCTTGTAGTAGACCAGGGAGCAAGACCAAGGGTTGTGACTAGTAATACTGTGTCCCCAGAAAAAAAGAGTGAATTGATTGCTTGGGCTAAACATTGTATGGAGAAGGGTGAACAAGCCAATGTTTTTTGTACACTCGAAAATTTAAAAGGCATTCCCGAGAAAAATGTTTTTATTGAAGGATTAGGGACTCATTTGAGTATCATGTGGAATAGATTAAATGATGTAGATTTCCAACAAGGGTTACGGGATTTGAACGCTTTAGCGCTGTCGAGAGATACTGCGGAGAGGTATATGAGCATGTTGAGAGGATTTTTGAGTATAGGAAGGAGTTGGAAGAGTTACAGAATGAGGAAGCAGATGGTGGTAGTTTAGGTATTATGTACTTCCAGAAACGGTTTTCTCCTCGCCGTGAATTAAAAGGTGAGGAAGCGCGAATTTGTATAAAGCATGCGATAAGATGGATTTCGGAAATGTCGATAACTCCAGATGAAGTATATGACACATATAGTCAGTATACGTTAGAAATGCAAAAGAAAGTGATACAGGTGATGGTAGATCACCTGCAGAATGAGTGTGCAAAAATAAAGATTTGTTGTCCCGCAGAATTGTTGAGTGTTTATAAGAGAGCTTTTTCGATTGATACTTCTTTGACTGCCCTAGCGCTTGATTTGGCTCTGTTGCTTAGTAAGCGTTTGGAGCTGCCTACTTCTCAGTTGCCTATGAGAGAGGTCCCTCCGACATTTGTCCAGAAAGTTGAGATTGCGGCCGATGCTGGACGAGGAATTCCTGCACATTACGTATCACAGTTTGTTCACGTTCCGTTTTCAAGACAGGAAGTGAACACCATAAAACAATCCATTCCTGATATAAGAAAGAATCCGACCGGGTTCTATAAAGAAATAGAGTCGGTCTTACAGTCGTCGGTATTCACCTTAAGTGATATTGACCTATTATTTCCCGTACTCCTGCCAGTCGATTTGTGGAAACAGATTAGGACTATAGATGACATACCTGGGTTGGGAGATACATAGGATAGCATGGTTAGGCTAGATAGAGAAAGACCAGCTGGCGAACGACCGCCTCAAGTGATATTAACCTTGCCTGATAGAATTATTGTAAAATTGAAAACTATGGTTCCTGAAAAAAGAATCATTTGGGACAAGTTTACAGCCTGTGTCCAAGGAAAGTCTGAGGGTGCTATCGATTTCTTCAATCGGTTCGAGCAGGTATTCTCAGATTTCCGTGGCCAAGAATTAGGCACAGAGTCAGGGAAAAGGCTGTTTGTTGACAAATTTGTACGTGGATTGCTGCCTGACATCCAGTTACAGATTATGGGGGTAATTCATAGAATTCAGCGCACAAGTGGCGCACGCGGCTGGCACACATTGTGCGCGTGCGAATCCCTGCGCCAGCCGCGTGCGCTAAAATCCATTTCCGCGCACAGCGTATTCATGGATTCCAGCCACCAAAACCAGCCGTGGCGCACAGTGGCGCAGCGACCCTGTAGCAGCGCCAGTTACGCCCCCAAGAACGCCTCTCGCGCAGGGAAAAGCCATCAATATACCCAATCCAGCGCAAAGGGCTGCGCTAACCCTGTACCAGCACGGCAAGCGGGCTACGTGTATCACTGGGGTGCGCGGGAAGTACCTCACGCGATTGCCCCTGTGCGAGCAGGGTACGCGTATTTCAGGGGTGCGCGGGAAGTTCCACACGCGATTTCCGCAGGGTACGTGTATTTCAGGGGTGCGCGGGAAGTTCCACACGCGATTTCAGCAGGGTACGTGTATTTCGGGGCGCGGGGGAAGTTCCACACATGATTTCAGCATGGTACGTGCATTTCAGGGGTACGCGGGAATTTCCACACGCAATTGGGCCCGTGCGAGCAGGGTACGCGTATCTCAGGGGTGCGCGGGAAGTGCCACACGCGATTTCAGCAGGGTACATGTATTTCGGGGTGCGGGGCAAGTTTCACACGCGATTTCAGCAGGGTACGTGTATTTCAGGGGTGCGCGGGAATTTCCACACGCGATTGGGCCCGTGCGAGCACGGTATGCGTATCTCAGGGGTGCGCGGGAAGTGCCCCACGCGATTGCAGCAGGGTACGTGTATTTCAGGGGTGCGCGGGAATTTCCACACGCAATTTCATCATGGTACGTGCATTTCGGGGTGCGGGGGAAGTTTCACACGCGACATCAGCAGGGCACGTGTATTTCAGGGGTGCGCGGGAAGTTCCACACGCGATTTCATCATGGTACGTGTATTTCGTGGTGCGGGGGAAGTTTCACACGCTACATCAGCAGGGTACGTGTATTCCAGGGGTGCGCGGGAAGTTCCACACGCGATTCCATCAGGGTACGTGTATTTCAGGGGTGCGCGGGAATTTCCACACGCGATTGGGCCCGTGCGAGCAGGGTACGCGTATTTCAGCGGTGCGCGGGAAGTTCCACACGCGATTCCATCAGGGTACGTGTATTACAGGGGTGCGCGGGGAGCACCACACGTGAATTGCACGTGTGGGTCCTCCCAGGTGTTCCCTCTACACCCTCCACGGCCCCTGCAGGTGGCTCACACCACAGGGGCCTACCCTTCACATGTCCTGCAGGCACCCCATCCACCATGGCCATGCCCCCCAGCCAACCGACATGTCAACTTGCACTACTGCCCACCAACGCATGTCCCCCTGCACCCCCAGCCACCAGGGGCACCCTCCACCAGGCCCCCACCCATGTCTCCCACCACCCCCCAGCAGTGCAGGGGCAGCCTCCACCAGGCCCCCACCCATGTCTCCCACAACACCCCAGCAGTGCAGGGGCACCTCCACCAGGCCCCCACCCATGTCTCCCACCACCCCCACCCCCCAGCACTGTGGGGCACCTGCCAGCAGGTACCCACCCATGTCTCCCACCACCCCCACCCCCCAGCAGTGCAGGGGCACCCTCCACCAGGCCCCCACCCATGTCTCCCACCCCCCCACCCCCCAGCACTGTGGGGCACCTGCCAGCAGGCCCCCACCCATGTCCAACTCATGTCTCCCACCACCCCCACCCCCCAGCAGTGCGGGTCACCCTCCAACAGGCCCCCACCCATGTCTCCCACCCCCCCACCCCCCAGCACTGTGGGGCACTGCCAGCAGGCCCCCACCCATGTCCAACTCATGTCACCCACCACCCCCACCCCCCAGCAGTGCGGGTCACCCTCCACCAGGCCCCCACCCATGTCTCCCACCACCCCCACCCCCCAGCACTGTGGGGCACCTGCCAGCAGGCCCCCACCCATGTCCAACTCATGTCTCCCACCACCCCCACCCCCCAGCAGTGCGGGTCACCCTCCACCAGGCCCCCACCCATGTCTCCCACCCCCCACCCCCCAGCACTGTGGGGCACCTGCCAGCAGGTCCCCACCCATGTCGAACTCATGTTCCCCAGCACCCCCACCCCCTAGCACTGTGGGGCACCTGCCAGCAGGCCCCCACCCATGTCTCCCACCACCCCCACCCCCCAGCAGTGCAGGGGCACCCCCCACCAGGCCCCCACCCATGTCTGCCACCTCCCCCACCCCACAGCACTGTGGGGCACCTGCCAGCAGGCCCCCACCCATGTCCAACTCATGTTCCCCAGCACCCCCACCCCCCAGCACTGTGGGGCACCTGCCAGCAGGCCCCCACCCATGTCTCCCACAACCCCCACCCCCCAGCAGTGCAGGGGCACCCTCCACCAGGCCCCCACCCATGTCTCCCACCACCCCCACCCCCCAGCAGTGCAGGGGCACCCTCCACCAGGCCCCCACCCATGTCTCCCACCCCCCACTACCCCCTAGCACTGTGGGGCACCTGCCAGCAGGCCCCCACCCATGTCCAACTCATGTTCCCCACCACCCCCACCCCCCAGCACTGTGGGGCACCTGCCAGCAGGCCCCCACCCATGTCCAACTCAAGTCTCCCACCACCCCCACCCCCCAGCAGTGTGGGTCACCCTCCACCAGGCCCCCACCCATGTCTCCCACCCCCCCACACCCCCCAGCACTGTGGGGCACCTGCCAGCAGGCCACCACCCATGTCCAACTCATGTCCCCCACCACCCCCACCCCCCAACAGTGCAGGGGCACCCACCATCAGGCCCCCACCCATGTCTCCCAGCACCCCCACCCCACAGCAGTGCAGGGGCACCCTCCACCAGGCTCCCACCCATGTCTCCCACCCCCCCCCCACCCCCCAGCACTGTGGGGCACCTGCCAGCAGGCCCCCACCCATGTCCAACTCATGTTACCCAGCACCCCCACCCCCCAGCACTGTGGGGCACCTGCCAGCAGGCCCCCACCCATGTCTCCCACCACCCCCACCCCCCAGCAGTGCAGGGGCACCCTCCACCAGGCCCCCACCCATGTCTCCCACCACCCCACCCCTCAGCAGTGCAGGGGCACCCTCCACCAGGCCCCCACCCATGTCGCCCACCCCCCCACCCCCCAGCACTGTTGGGCACCTGCCAGCAGGCCCCCATCCATGTCCAACTCATGTCTCCCACCACCCCCACCCCCCAGCATTGTGGGGCACCTGCCAGTAGGCCCCCACCCATGTCCAACTCATGTTCCCCACCCCCCCACCCCCCAGCACTGTGGGGCACCTGCCAGCAGGCCCCCACCCATGTCCAACTCATGTCTCCCACCACCTCCACCCCCCAGCAGTGCGGGCCACCCTCCACCAGGCCCCCACCCATGTCCCCCCCCCCACCACCCAGCACTGTGGGGCACCTGCCAGCAGGCCCCCAGCCATGTCCAACTCATGTTCCCCAGCACCCCCACCCCCCAGCACTGTGGGGCACCTGCCAGCAGGACCCCACCCATGTCTCCCACCACCCCCACCCCACAGCAGTGCAGGGGCACCCTCCACCAGGACCCACCCATGTCTCCCACCACCCCCACCCCCCAGCAGTGCAGGGGCACCCTCCACCAGGCCCCCACCCATGTCTCCCACCACCCCCACCCCCCAGCAGTGCAGGGGCACCCTCCACCAGGCCCCCACCCATGTCTCCCACCCCCCCAACCCCCAGCACTGTGGGGCACCTGCCAGCAGGCCCCCACCCATGTCCAACTCATGTCTCCCACCACCCCCACCCCCCAGCACTGTGGGGCACCTGCCAGCAGGCCCCCACCCATGTCCAACTCATGTTCCCCACCGCCCCCACCCCCCAGCACTGTGGGGCACCTGCCAGCAGGCCCCCCACCCATGTCGTCCCACCCCCCCACCCCCCAGAATTGTGGGGCACCTGCCAGCAGGCCCCCACCCATGTCCAACTCATGTCTCCCACCACCCCCACCCCCCAGCACTGTGGGGCACCTGCCAGCAGGCCCCCACCGATGTCCAACTCATGTCTCCCACCACCCCCACCCCCCAGCACTGTGGGGCACCTGCCAGCAGGTCCCCACCCATGTCCAACTCATGTCTCCCACCACCCCCACCCCCCAGCACTGTGGGGCACCTGCCAGCAGGCCCCCACCCATGTCCAACTCATATCTCCCACCACCCCCCAGCACTGTGGGGCACCTGCCAGCAGGCCCCCACCCATGTCCAACTCATGTTCCCCACCACCCCCACCCCCCATCAGTGCAGGGGCACCCTCCACCAGGCCCCCACCCATGTCTCCCAGCACCCCCACCCCCCAGCACTGTGGGGCACCTGCCAGCAGGCCCCCACTCAATTCTCCCACCGCCCCCACCCCCCAGCAGTGCGGGGGCACCCTCCACCAGGCCCCCACCCATGTCTCCCACCCCCTCCACCCTCCAGCACTGTGGGGCACCTGCCAGCAGGCCCCCACCCATGTCCAACTCATGTTCCCCAGCCAACATGTCATCACAATCTAGATCCCTGGTCCCTATGGTCAGCCCCCAAATGCAAAACACCCACCCGAGTATTGCATCCACCCACTCATAATTGGCAATTACATCACAGAACACCAATTGCAAGTTCCGAAACAAACACATTTCCCTCACATACACCCAATGGGTGTCAGTGAATCTCAAAACCCATATCATGAAATGCATGAAACCAATGAGATGATACTACACATCGAAGTATGATAAAAAAAATGTATTAAAGCAAACATAAATAGAATCAAATATAAAGAAACAAAAATGTGAATGTACAAAAATCAAAAGAAGCATGTCCGTGAAAAAAAGCAAAACCAAAAATCATATCCCAAAGTAATGGTGTCCAAAGTCACTGTCCACAAAACAAAATCCAATGGGAAATAAAAAAGAAAGCCATTGCTCCTTTGTTAAAATGTGAAAGAAAAATACAATCCAACAGTAAACTATGTACATGGGAACAAGCCAGGGTCCATTATCCCAACAAAAGAAAGGAAACCTATCTAACTACACTAACTAATAAAATAAACTATATACAAAAATGTGGCCAATGTCCGAAAGGTCCAAATAAAATCCAAACAAAAATGAAACCTAACACTACCTACATAACTATGTACAAGGGCAGCGGGCTAGTTTGACGGCTCACTTGTGGATGTCCCGGGCCAGGGCATCATCGAACTCCTGCTCAATGTCCCGGAGGCGGTCCTCCTCCATGGCTCCGAGGGTCCGCAGGGCCGTCGACGTGTCCACCTCCAAACCCCTGCGGATTGCCTCGAGGCACTCGGCCCGCCTCAGGGCCCTCCGCATGGAGTTCTCCGTCCTGACCATTGTGAGCCGTGCCTCTTCCGCCCGCTGCCGCTCCGCATCTATGGCGTGGCCCAACCGCTGCCACACGGAAGACACTCTCTGTCCTGGGTCCTCCTGCCCTCCGGCCGATGCCTGCCCCTCCGATGGTTGAAAGCCCCGAGCCTTCATGGCTCCCACCACGTTGCTGCTGCTGCTGTGCCTCTGCCCGTGCACTGCCTCCTGCTGCCTGCACATCCTCCGCCGGCTGGGGTGCAGTCGTTGATGTGGCCACCCCTGCTGGACGTCCGACTCCCGACTGTGGCAGGGATGCCTCCTCCACCAGCCTGGCTGCACCGTCAGAGGCAGCTCCACAGGGCACTCAGGTGACTGATGGGTGGGAAGATGGCACGGAGGACGACTGGCGCGTAGGGGGTTCAGTTGAGGAGGGGGTCGTAGCAAGCCCCAGCAAACGGAGGAATCCGGCCTGGGTGACCTGTCCCAGCAGGCTGACGTGGTCAACGAACCATTCGAGATGACGTGCAGTCTCCTCATGAAAAGACTGCAGGTCACCTCGCATGGCCCGTTGACGCAACGCCACACCAGTCAGACAGGCTCAACCCGGACCAGGATAGCCACGTCCGCAGGCAGAGGAAGGCCAGTTGACGTGAGCTCATCCCCTGCCTGAAAACGGGTCTGGACGTAGGCATCCCTGCTGGTGCAAGATGATGCAGGGACAGGATCAGGGACAGGATTGCACACAGGCACCTCCGCGGCGGCCTGTGCTGCCTCCTGTCCCTGGTCCTGCACTGCACCACTAGCACCAGTGGGATCCCCACCTCCAGACCCCGTCTCTGGTGCTTGCACGGCCTCCTCCTCCACCAAACCCCCCACCAACCTGGATGACTCCGTGGCATCTTCCCCTGTTGGGCCCTGTGGGGTCCCAGCTGCCCCTTCTGCTGCCGAGGAGTCCAACTCCAACCTCCGCCTCTTGGACCTCCCCCCGGCAGCGGCGGCCTGGGATGCGGCACCGGACTCCTCCCTCCCCGACGAGATCACAACATGGGAGGGGAGCCGGGCCTTGCGTCTCCGGCTGGCGGTGGGATCCCCGCCGCTGTGCTCCACAGCACCTTCTCCGCCCTCTTCATCAGTTGACGCTGCAGACAGGGAGAAATAAAACACAGGCATCAGGGCACTGTACAATGGACACATACACACATGACAGTTGTACATGAGTGGCATTGGCAAACCTCAGACATGTCATCACAATCCCCAACACACATGTCATTTCAACTCGCACACATGAGCCATACCACAGCCATATCGTAACTGCCAGCACCATCCATACACATACAACAGCATGAGCAGGCAAAGGTGAGCCAGACATCACATGCAACACAGGAAGTGCACCACACATGTACACACACCACCACACTTGCATGCATGTGTACACCTCTGCCAAGTGTCGCAGTGTTCAGATGGGCATCCATGTCACATCTGCCAATCAGGCTTCCACATACCGCTGTCACATGCATCCATGTTGCATCACTGTTGCACCCTTGTCAAATACACACACATGCACACAGTGCTGATACATGCAGCCGAAAACAACATACATGCGTGACATCACGGACATGTCTACTTACATACACATTCATCCAAACATGTGTGCCCACACAACTGCATTTGGCATGCAAGCCTACACACACAAGCACCATCCATGTCTCACACATTCCAGCCCTCGCATGTGTTAGTCCACGGCCCTGTACACCCCCACCCATACTCGACCCCATACAAACAGATGTGCAACCTGCACACTACTGAAAAATCACCACACGCACTGCTCACAATCAGGATGCATGTACACTTACCGCTGGACTCCAGACGGGTCTGCCTCTCAAGGACCTGGACGTGGAGCGCTGGGGATATGCGTTCCAGGACCCTCATCTGTTCTTCCGACAAGTGGCCCCGGCGCCCCTTGGCATCCGCTACCTTCAAGAGGCGCCGGGCCTTGTTCAGGGTCCTGGACCTGAAGTCCTCCCAGCGCTTCTTGACATGTTGTAAGTCGCGGACTGCCACCCCCTCTGCGTTGATGGCAGTCACGATGTCAGTCCAGATCCGAGTCCGTCCTTCCTTGTCGGCGCGGGAACTTCCAAAGAGGGCATCATACTGCCCCAGGACTTGCTCCACCAGGACACCAACTTCGGTGGCACTGAAGCTGGTGCCCCTCTGCCTCTCTGGCCGGGGGTTGTCAGTGGTGTCAGATGGTGTTTGCCCCGACATGACAACCCCAGAGGCAGGAGTGGGTGGGCAACTGGGTCCTGGGGCTGGTCTGTGGAGCGATGGAATCCCAGTCGGGAGTCTTCGGTTCCAGCAGGGGTGGTCACAGCAACAGCACCCCTGGCTGATGTGCAGGCAGCAAATGGCAGGGCACGTGGGCAGCAGGCAGTCAGGCAGCAGCAGATGGCAGGTGGGAGCGTGCTCGGGGCTCTGGGGGGCAGTAGTTCGGCCTTCTGGGCAGGAGCGTGGTCTTCCGTGTGCTTATGCGTGGCCAGCTTGATACGGAGTGATTTGGCACGTGAAAAATCTGCACGTCAGCATGTAATTCGAGGAAAGGCCCTTAGCGCGTAAGCGCGTCTGCACGCATACGCATTTTCATTGGACAGAAGGCCCCTCAAGCGCCCCTGTGACGTGACGCGTACAGACGTGCATGGGCATTTCAGCGCACGTGAAAAACTGCACGTCCGCGTGTAATACGAGGAAAGGGCCCATGCGCGTAAGCACCCGTGAAAAACTGCACGTCCGCGTGTAATACGAGGAAAGGGCCCATGCGCGTAAGCGCGCGTGGAAAACTGCACGTCCGCGTGTAATACGAGGAAAGGGCCCATGCACGTAAGCGCGCGTGGAAAACTGCACATCCGCGTGTAATACGAGGAAAGGGCCCATGCGCGTAAGTGACGTGACGCGCGCGTGCGTTCCCCTCAGCACGGGTTAAAGGTGAGCGCGCCCAGCAGTTCGCTGTACGTGCCTTTTGTGGAGACCGACGTGTGTTGCTGCTTCCTGTTGTTTCACGCGCCATCACAACTTCACAGCTATCAAGGACGTATCTCTTCTTTTGGCGGGGGTATTGGCTACGCGTGTTTTTCTGCATCGCGCTAGTCAGACGGTGAGTCGCACACGCTCTTTTTCCCACTGCGGGTGCCCCTGTGTATCGCACCCATTTTCGATGTCATAGTAGCCTGCGTGTCCCACGCGTACGCGTTATTCGTGTTACTGGGTGCCACCGCGTACTGCGGGAGGTTGAATCCACGCACGTAGGCTGCAGGGTTGCGTGCACGGTTTTACTGCAGTTTTGGGGTGCCTGAGCGTTGCGTGACCCGTCACCACATCACCAGGGTCACATACAGCCTTGCAGGTGCAGGGGGGCTGTTAACATCTTGCTTCCCACCCCCTTCACCCCAATTGCCCAGGTCAATTGTTGTGTACACCTCCCATTGGCACCACTCCATCTGTGCCAGCACTACTACATCTGTGCCATGGTTGGGAGGCCACCAAAGGTGAGGGGCGCCTCAGCTGGGCGTCCTCCTCGTGGCGGGCGTGGTCGGGGACGTGGCCGTGGTGACCAGGGAGTAGGGAGACTCCAGGGTGTCCAGGGCAGCCACAGAGGGGGAAGAGGCAGGGGTGCGCCACTTGAGCACAATGTTGTGCCATGTTTCGGTGCAGCCATGCCACCACCCCCTGTGGTTCCGGGGGATGCAGCTCCTGCATCTGGCACTGGCACCCGTACGACTCGGCAGTCCGTTCCATCGACTGCCACGGGCCCAAGGGTAGTGGTAGCTGCAGGTGCAGCTGTGGACACCGCCACCCAGGCTCAGGATCTGCCAGCGCAGGCTGCGTTGGCACTTGAAGAGCCCTTGGTAGATCTCCAACAGGCCAGGGGGGAAACCATAGGGGCACGCCGGACTGCTCAGACCAAGACACGTGTCCCTGGGGCAGTCATGTCATCTGCTGCCCCGATCAGCCGGGTGTTGGCAAGTGCAGGGGCAGATGCACCCAACAGCACCCCGGTTGTGAGTCTGCCAACCAGGACCGTTGCGGTCAATGACCCTGCCACAGCTGATGTTGCTGCGCAGGGTCCATTAGTGGGCACCCAGCTGCCACTGACACAAGTCAGGCCTTTGGTCATCCCTCCACCTGCCACTCCCTTGGCTCAATCCACTGAACCCACTGGCCATACTGGTCAGGGCGGCATTAGCCAGCCAGGGTCTGCGCCACGGTCCAAGAGGAGGAAGGTTGCACCTGCAGCACAGGCTGGGACCCCACACACAGCCACGACCTCCTGCACGTCGAGGAAGAAGCCTTTCTGTAAGCAGGAACTGGACTTCCTCGTGGACTACGTGCGGGGCCACAGCCGTGACATGCTAGTGAGTGCCAATAGTCAGACTACGGCTGCCCAACGTGACACCCACTGGAAGCATGTTGCGGAACATGTCAGTTCATTCGGCCATGAGGTGCGCACGGCGCAGGAGTGCAAAAAGCGTTGGAATGACATCAAGCGCAGCACTAAGGCTAAGCGTGCCTCTAATTACAACTTGACTCTGGTGACTGGCGGTGGGCCTGCACCAGAGGAGGAAGAACTCACTCCGCATGAGGCTCTCGTTGCGGAGTTCATACCACCTGAATTGGTCGAAGGAGTGGGAGAGATGCTGGACTTTGATGCCCAGTCCAGTGAGTGTTGATGCGTGTTTGTTGAGGACGTGTGTGTTTCACTTGTGGGATGTGTTGTGCATGATTGCTGCTACATGTGACGTGTACATGGCTCTGATGTGTAAGTAATGCAATGCTTCCGTCATGCATGTCTCCTCTGCCTGCATGCGGGACTCCATGTGGGCATGCTCCCTTGCCCCTCCTCCGCCACTCTGCACCCCAGTTCCACCTTTGCACTGGTCTGCTTCAATCTTGCCAATGTGTAGTTTCATGTTCATGTGTCCTGTGTAGATGCTAACTTCCAGCGTAGAAACTGCCAGACACATGCCGTGTGGTACAGCCTTAGTACTCGATGCAGGGTATCTCACTTGTGTACTGTGCATGGGTCGGATGCCCCGCAGGGACATGAGTGCCCATTCATGCTCCATGTGCATTGCATGCATGCCCCTATGTGTCCTTGACTGGATGATCACTGTAATATGAGTCCTTGGTTACATACATTGCCTGCCATCTCATCAGCCTCCCCATGTCAACTGTGGCTCAGTCCTGCGTTGCACACATGTTTAGGCTCTGACAATCTGTGTGGCTCACAGGCCTCAGCCTGTTCAATGGCCAATGACTCTGTCCAACTCTTGTTGTGTCTTCTTCACACGTGGGCGGCCTCCGGAGTTTTCATCATGTGTCCTGCCTACTGTCCCAGCATCATTTGCAGTGTTGTAATTTGAATCACATTAAGCTGTTGATGCCAGTCAACACTGCCTGTCAATACACAGGTGTATGGTCAGCCTTTTGATACCATGCTAGGCATCCCTGCTTTGGTACTGGGGTGGAGGGGTGCTTGGCTTCTAGACATGGTACACATTGAATGCACAATGCATGTGATGTGTGAATTTGACATTGCACTGCCTTCACATTTCCTGGCACACACCATGGAGTGCTTGTACATGTAGGTAGTGAGTGGCGTACACATTTTCTGCACTGCATAGACCCACTTCCATGGAAACTGCCACCTTTCAACAGGTCTGATCACAGAAGCTATTCAAAGTAGACCCAGCATGCATGCCAGGTCATATGTTGTGTGTCACATGTCTGCCGGATGCCTTTGCTGTCGGTGTGTGTGTGTGTCGTGTGCTTCTGACATGTGTAGTGACCTTTTTTCTCTCTATTTTTCGGGTGATGACGCAATGGAGGCAGAGGATGGTGTTGTCATGCCAGACACAGGGTTGGTACCACATCAACCCGGCACTAGTGGGGGTCGTGGGGTTGTAGGCCACGAAAACCCCCAAGTGCTGCAGTCCATCTTGTCTCTGGCTGCCTATGAGTCCAGCCTTGATGACGACTCTGACGTCCATGTTGAGTTGGATGAGCATCAAGTCCATGTGTCAGGGGTGAGTGATTCTGATGTGGACACTCCTCTGTCTGCGACACCTGCACTGAGGGTTCAGACAGTCTTGGTTCCTTCGCCCGTGGTGGATCGGGACGCAGGGTCACCCTCCACACCAGTCACTGATGTGCCTGGGACATCACGTCGACAGGGGCATGTAGTCGTGCAGCGGTAGGCGGTGCCAACACAGCAAGGACCCCTGATCCTTGGGTCCCGCAGGGGTCAAGCCCGGCGATGCGGTCGCCGCGCGCAATCGCTGTATACTGAGTGGGAGCAAGACATGACTGCCAATTCCGAACGGCAGGGGGCAGCAATGGAGAACATCGCTGAGAGCATGGAGCGTGTGGCCCGATCTGTGCTACCCCCTGCTAGGCAGGTTCTTCTCCAGCAGCAGGCGGCACGGTCCACGGCCCGCTCGCTCAGGCTGGGCATGGCGGCCTCAGACAGGGCACGCCAGGCTGAAATGTCGTCTCTGCGTCAAGCAATTGCTGCTCACGCAGAGGCGCACATGGATGCCCTGAGGGAGGAGTATGCTTCCCTCAGATCCACTCTGGGTGTCCTTATGATGTCCCAGAGGCAGCAGGCAGAGGAGAGGTTTGCACAGCTTGAGCGTACCATCTCGGCTGAGCTACAGGCTTGCCGGGAGGGGCAGCGGTTGTCCAGCCATGCCTTGCAGGAGGAACTCCGTGTTACACGTGCTACCTTGCAAGAGGAAGCACGTGTATCACATGAGGTTCTGCATGCAGACCTATGTCACATCGCCACACAGAACCAGGCTCACCCGTCTGGCAGACTTGCTGCCGACGAGGGGCAAGCTGCGGCTTGGCATGGCCAGGCTACTGTGCCACGTCCTCCTTTACAGGATGAGCCAGACTCGGATGACCATCTATCTCCCACATAGGTCGGGCTGTGCAGGCGTTGAGCCCATGGAGGTTTTTTTTTTTTGGCTCCGCATCATCGCATGTGGATGTTGAGCAGCACCCTGTACCTCCCCCCTCCTGGGTGCCTCCCCTCCCGCCCGGGTCGTATGTGGCCATTTTTGATTTTTCTTTTAGTTTAGTTAGTTAAGTTTCTGTTTGATAGTTAGTTTCAATAGGTAATGTAGGTTTTCCATTGTTAGTGTAATTAGTTAATAGTTGATTTAGTTTAAAATTGCTAGTCTATTGTGCTTTCATGTGACGGTGCAGTGCTTTGTGGCTTTTGAAGGCATCCACTGTCTGTTCCAGCTGGGCCCTTCATGGTTATCTTGTGTATGTGTTTGCTGCTTGGGGTCCTTGACTCACATGTGCCACTCCTGCCTCCCTTATCCATGGGCTCGCAAGGATGGTTCAGTGTTACAGAATATTACACAAGGGCTTTGGACTGTCGTATCTGTGGCATGTCTGGTGCTGTGTGACTTGTGTTGACACCCCTAGTGGGGATGATTTTGGTGTCATTGTCCACTGTTCGGCTTTTGCTAGATGGGGTGTGTCATGATTAATGTGTACATTGATTGCTATGCATTGTGTAGTATGTTTCATATCTTTCCTGTATACGTGCTTGTTGCAATTCATGCTGTAGATAGTGTACCACACTTTGGATGTGAAAGACGGACTGATGGTGTGATTTGTGATGTAACTCTCTGACATGGTCAAGTAATGAGATGCCTGATGAGACACACACAGATGACTTTGAAGCATTAATCATGTGTTTCATGCCCTTTCTGCAGGGGGATGAGCCTCCAGAGCACCTTTGCCAACAGACATGGCCCATTGGACGATGGAATTCTGGACCCGTTTGTTGGTGCCCACATGCACATGTGTGCACAAGCAGAGGCACAGTGATTGCAGACCCACATCCTAGAACTGCTGACATGTTCCAAGGAACTCTAGGCAAGGTGAGCATCACAGGGGGGCCACGACACAGCAAAGCTTGCACCACGCGAGTTGCACATGCAGGCTTAGTCACAGCACTGAGGGTGAGCTTAGACGAATATTGGTGTTGAAGCACACAATGCAGCTCAGATGTGTTTGTGGACTGATGGCTGTTGATAGTAGGGTTGTCTGGGACACATGCAGGGGCAACTTGCTCTGAAGTCATGGCTTGCTACATGGGTCTGTCTGCTTACCCAGGGAACATTGCATGTTGTGTGAATTGTGACACATTGGTGTTCCATTTGCCACGCACCCACCGGCGGCTGACTTACTGCATTGACTGTGTATGACCCGTCACAGGGGTAATGTTATATATGGGTACGAAGCATCTACACCAGATTGTCTGTTTGTAGAGTAGTTTGTTGCTATGGGGCATGTTTGGTGGTGTGTTTTTGTGTAATTGGCACGTACAGGTTGTTGACTGTGGCTCTCTTTGCAGCATTGCAGTGCTCCTGTAACCGGACCTGAGAGTGCGCAGGCAGGAGGCCAGCACTCAAAACCAGAGCTAAGTGTCTTGTTGTTTTTCTTTCAAACTGCTCTGCATAGGCTTGCTGGGGAGTGTACTAATGCATGGATGTATGTGTGATTCAATTTGGTATGTTTTTTTCCCCCTAATCACCCGGAATCCTATGCAATTTTGAACCCTGTACCCTCTACCCAGTGTTCCTGCTTCCCGTACCTATCCACGCAATGTTCCCTAACCCTCTTTCCCCGCTGGGGTTGCTGATGCCTGTGTAAACCCCGAACTTGCAGGCGCCAAAACCCTAGAGGGGGTGGTTGGTTCGTGCCACTCCTAAGCCTGGACTACAGAAGGCCATGACAATGATGTCCAAGTTTGTTTGGATTGTGTGTGTTCATGCAGGTAGTACATTTTTGTGCATTCCCTACTTTCATGTGTCATTCCTCCTGCCCTCTCCTGCCACTCATTCCAGTTATCCAGTGTGCCAACACCTGTCCCGACTGCATAATCCCTGACCCTCCTTCCCCACCAGGGTCTCAGAGGCCTGTGTGAGTTTGACCTTGCAGGCACCCGGGACACGGTGGGGGTGGTTGTTTCGTGACACTCCCGCGCCTGTACACGGGACCTGTGACAATACACATCCGTTCATGATGCATCATCCTATGTTATGTACCACACATGGTTCACATCCTGTTGTGACATTGTTTTACTGTGCTACCTTGGTTGTTGCATCATTGTGGAAGTACTTGGCCTTTGTGAGGTACTGCTACGTCAAGTCATCTACTGGAGGGTGTTCGGGTTCGTTTTTATGCCTTGGATTTTGTTATTTTGGAAATGAGGGTGGACTCTGAGGGTGCAGGCACCTTTTTACACACAAGGTGGGATATGGTGACGAAGGGTAAAGGTGATCCTGTGGCCAGGTGGAATTGAGGGTTGAAGGCTCCATGACCCAGGTGCAGTTGTTCAGTGGGTCATGGTCATTTGTGAGGGGGGGGGTTGTTGTTGATAGTTGCCTTGCCCTGCAGTGTGATGGGAACTCTGACATAGTAATGGTGGTATCCTATGTACATGTTGTGTTCTGCTGATCAATGCCTGTTCATGTGTTGTGTTTTCCTTTCAGGTGCGAGGGGATAGTTGTGGTTTGACATGCTGGGGTGTACACATGGTGGATGTTCACATGTGATGTGTAGGGAACACTGATGGTCACTTGAGTGCACATGCATATGTGGAGTGCATGTCCTTGCAGACCCACACACTTGCACTCTGATGCACTACATGTACTTCCACGCTTGCATATCCACGTGTACACTGTTTGCCTTCTGGTGCCCACTGCTTCCCTGCAGCACATGTTCTGTGACCGATTATGGATCCAGTACATGCCTAATTTGATGTTTGATGTGGTCTGTCATTTAGATGTGATGCTCAGGGTGTGCATCACACACAATGGCTGTTCACTGTGCTGTGCGCTGAGCAGTGTATTGCAGGAGTAGGACACTGCACACATGAGCTGCAGTGTTGATTTTGCAATGCATAATGTGCATGTAGACAGGCATTCATTGTTATGTTACGTCTACGACTGTTGTAATGCATTTGGAAATGACTTATTTTGGGTGGGAGATTTTGTTGGTCTGTCATTTCATCTGATTCCGGGTCAGGCATCATTGTCTGATGCCACTGTACATTTAGGACATGGCAATGTGTACCTTATCGTTACTGTGTTGGTGTATGGGTATTGCTTGCCATGTCATGTTGTGGTTTGGGAGGGTTTGAGTGACATGACAGTGATGGCCATGGCCTGTTTTGCAGGTGTGTGTGATGCACACCTTGCATGTCAGGGTCATCCGCTTCTCAGAGCAACTAGCTGGGGGTAGATTTCTCTCTGCGGCAGGGCCCTCCCCCTGGAACAGACTTTCTGCCTGACTTGAACTTGAGGGGAACCATCTCCAGTTCTGGAAGCACCTCAAGACCTTCCTCTTTGCTTCTGCTTACTCTCTGCCTCTTCCTTGCAGAATTCTTCACTGGAACTGCACAGGAGCTGCAATTGGGCCACTCTCACCGACCTCGGTCCCTGGCCCAGCCACTCTCCACTTGCACTGGCTCCCTGGCAACCACTGCACTGCGGTACTGTCTCTCTATCCCTACAGCCCCCCCTTCCCAGCACTTGTCTGCACTTACCTTTGCAGTTGCCACCAGCCAACCTATGTATTATTTTTTTGGGCTACTTCCCCTGTACTGGACTCCCCCCACCTTTCCCCTTGCACTTTTCCCTTCCCCCTACCCCTGCACTTGCACGATCTCAATGACACCTGGCCTAGTAGTACCGTTGTCTGTCTTCCCTTGTTCCCCCCTCCCTGCCTCATCGCGCCTTGAAATACTTGTGTATGGGCCATATCATGTCATATGTCATGTGTGCCTTTTGGTCACACAGGATAGCTTGTGTTTAAGTAGCTAGGGATGCAGACGATGTGGCACTACCATGGCAACTATCTCAGGGTGGTAGGGTTGTGACAGTTGACTGTCTCTTTGTCATCATCGATTGTCACCTGGTATGTGCCAGGCCTGTGTGCACTCCGCAGGGGTGGGAGTTTAGGTGAAAAATGTGGCCACAAGCTGGGTCCGGGCTTCCTTGCCACGTGCCCTGTCCCCTCCCATGGGCAGCGCCTGTGCCTGTGGTTGGGGATGTGGGGGCACCACCATGTCCACCGGGAGCCCCTGCCGTGTTGCAACATTGTGCAGGACACATGCTGCCACAATGATCCTGCACACTAATGGTGGTGCATAGAGTAGTTGCCCACCAGAGCGGTCAAGGGAGCGGAAGGGTGACTTCAGCACTCCGAATGTGCGCTCCACTATGCCCCTGGTTGCAATATGGGCGGCATTGTATCTTACCTGGGGTGGTGTGGTGGGGTTCCGGATTGGCGTCATCATGTGGTTGCTCAGAGGGTAGGCACTGTCCCCTGGGGAGGTGATAATAGTTGAGATTATTAGGGTTTGGATATTTGTCTGTGTGTGACTTGCATGCATGTGCAAGGGCATTTGTACTGATCTAGGAGCCATGTGTCGCCATGCTGCCCAGCTTCCAGGGCCCGGCTCAGGGCGGACATTCTGTATATGAAACTGTCATGGGTGGAGCCAGGGTAGTTTGCATAGACAGAGGTGATGATTCCCTTTGCATCGCATACCACCTGTACATTGATGGAATGCCAGTGCTTGCGGTTTCGGTAGATGTGCTCAGTGGCCCTAGGTGGACGTAGGGCCACATGGGTGCAATCTATGGCACCGAGCACTTTGGGGAAGTGTGCCACCCTGAAAAAATCCAGGACAACGGCCTGCCTTTCTGCAGGTGTTCTGGGCATGTATATGTGCCTGCGGACTGAGGGGCGCGCTGTCATGATTGCCAGTACCTGGTGTAGGCAGCGTGACTGCGTGGCCTGTGAGACCCCCCCCACTATGGCAGTGGTCCGCTGAAATGACCCAGTGGCCAAAAAATGCAGGACATTGAGCAGCTTCTCCAAGGGGCTCAATGCTTGGGAGCAAAGGGTGGGGGATGTAAGGTCATCTTCCCACTCCCTGACCAGGTCTAGGATGATATGAGGTGGAAACCTATACCTGCCGTAGACCTGGTCGTCGGGCATCCCAAAAAGGCTTGTCCGTGGTGCGAAAATGCGTGCCTTGCTATTCTCCTCCTCCTGCGGTGTCCCACGATCAGTGCAGCGACAAATGGGGCATTCATCGTAGCTGTATATACGCGTTTGTTGTTTGCGTGCACTTTTATGCTGTGCGCGGGGACGCGTCCGCCTGCCTTCGTGTGGGCGGACGCATTGACGCCTGTGCACGTCTTTTGCCGTGCGCGGGTTTCCCGTATTCGGATAAGTGGTATGACTGTACGTCCGAGTGTCATCGCGTGTGATCGGAGGGGAGTGAGCGGACACGCGATTGGCCTGGGTACGTGTGTTTCGGGGTGCGCGGGAAGTTCCACACACGATTAGCCTGGGTACGTGTGTTCTGGGGTGCGCGGGAACTTTCACACGCGATTGGTGGAAATCCACGTGTGTTCTGTCATCACGTGCAATGAGGGAAACACCCGCGCGCGTCACGTCACAGACGCGCTCACGCGCTAAGGGCCTTTGGTCCAATGAAATCGCATATGCGTGCTGCCGTGCATACGCGCTAAGGGCCTTTCCTTGAATTACAAGCTGCCGTGCAGATTTTTCACGTGCCAAATCACTCCGTATCAAGCTGGCCACGCGTAAGCACACGGAAGACCACGCTCCTGCCCAGAAGGCTGAGCTACTGCCCCCCAGAGCCCTGAGCACACTCCCACCTGCCATCTGCTGCTGCCTGACTGCCTGCTGCCCACGTGCCCTGCCATTTGCTGCCTGCACATCAGCCAGGGGTGCTGTTGCTGTGACCACCCCTGCTGGAACTGAAGACTCCCGACTGGGATTCCATCGCTCCACAGCCCAGCCCCAGGACCCAGTTGCCCACCGACTCCTGCCTCTGGGGTTGTCATGTCGGGGCAAACACCATCTGAGACCACTGACAACCCCCGGCCAGAGAGGCAGAGGGGCACCAGCTTCAGTGCCACCGAAGTTGGTGTCCTGGTGGAGCAAGTCCTGGGGCAGTATGATGCCCTCTTCGGAAGTTCCCGCGCCGACAAGGAAGGACGGACTCGGATCTGGACTGACATTGTGACTGCTATCAACGCGGAGGGGGTGGCAGTCTGCGACTTACAACATGTCAAGAAACGCTGGGAGGACTTCAGGTCCAGGACCCTGAACAAGGCCCGGCGCCTCTTGAAGGCAGCGGATGCCAAGGGGCGCTGGGGCCACTTGTCGGAAGAACAGATGAGGGTCCTGGAACGCATATCCCCAGCGCTCCACATCCAGGTCCTTGAGAGGCAGACCCGTCTGGAGTCGAGCGGTAAGTGTATATGCATCCTGATTGTGAGCAGTGCGTGTGGTGATTTTTCAGTAGTGCGCAGGTTGCACATCTGTTTGTATGGGGTCGAGTATGGGTGGGGGTGTACAGGGCCGTGGGCTAACACATGCGAGGGCTGGAATGTGTGAGACATGGGTGGTGCTTGTGTGTGTAGGCTTGCATGCCAAATGCAGTTGTGTGGGCACACATGTTTGGATGAATGTGTATGTAAGTAGACATGTCCGTGATGTCACGCATGTATGTTGTTTTCGGCTGCATGTATCAGCACTGTGTGCATGTGTGTGTATTTGACAAGGGTGCAACAGTGATGCAACATGGATGCATGTGACAGCGGTATGTGGAAGCCTGATTGGCAGATGTGACATGGATGCCCATCTGAACACTGCGACACTTGGCAGAGGTGTACACATGCATGCAAGTGTGGTGGTGTGTGTACATGTGTGGTGCACTTCCTGTGTTGCATGTGATGTCTGGCTCACCTTTGCCTGCTCATGCTGTTGTATGTGTATGGATGGTGCTGGCAGTTGCGATATAGCTGTGGTATGGCTCATGTGTGCGAGTTGAAATGACATGTGTGTTGGGGATTGTGATGACATGTCTGAGGTTTGCCAATGCCACTCATGTACAACTGTCATGTGTGTATGTGTCCATTGTACAGTGCCCTGATGCCTGTGTTTTATTTCTCCCTGTCTGCAGCGTCAACTGATGAAGAGGGCGGAGAAGGTGCTGTGGAGCACAGCGGCGGGGATCCCACCGCCAGCCGGAGACGCAAGGCCCGGCTCCCCTCCCATGTTGTGATCTCGTCGGGGAGTGAGGAGTCCGGTGCCGCGTCCCAGGCCGCAGCTGCCGGGGGGAGGTCCAAGAGGCGGAGGTTGGAGTTGGACTCCTCGGCAGCAGAAGGGGCAGCTGGGACCCACAGGGCCCAACAGGGGAAGATGCCACGGAGTCATCCAGGTTGGTGGGGGGTTTGGTGGAGGAGGAGGCCGTACAAGCACCAGAGACGGGGTCTGGAGGTGGGGATCCCACTGGTGCTAGTGGTGCAGTGCAGGACCAGGGACAGGAGGCAGCACAGGCCGCCGCGGAGGTGCCTGTGTGCAATCCTGTCCCTGATCCTGTCCCTGCATCATCTTGCACCAGCAGGGATGCCTACGTCCAGACCCGTTTTCAGGCAGGGGATGAGCTCACGTCAACTGGCCTTCCTCTGCCTGCGGACGTGGCTATCCGGGTCCGGGTTGAGCCTGTCTGACTGGTGTGGCGTTGCGTCAACGGGCCATGCGAGGTGACCTGCAGTCTTTTCATGAGGAGACTGCACGTCATCTCGAATGGCTCGTTGACCACGTCAGCCTGCTGGAACAGGTCACCCAGGCCGGATTCCTCCGTTTGCTGGGGCTTGCTACGACCCCCTCTTCAACTGAACCCCCTACGCGCCAGTCATCCTCCGTGCCATCTTCCCACCCATCAGTCACCTGCGTGCCCTGTGGAGCTGCCTCTGACGGTGCGGCCAGGCTGGTGGAGGAGGCATCCCTGCCACAGTCGGGAGTCGGACGTCCAGCAGGGGTGGCCACATCAACGACTGCACCCCAGCCGGCGGAGGATGTGCAGGCAGCAGGAGGCGGTGCACGGGCAGAGGCACAGCAGCAGCAGCAACGTGGTGGGAGCTATGAAGGCTCAGGGCCTTCAACATCGGAGGGGCAGGCATCGGCCGGAGGGCAGGAGGACCCAGGACAGAGAGTGTCTTCCGTGTGGCAGCGGTTGGGCCACGCCATAGATGCGGAGCAGCAGCGGGCAGAAGAGGCACGGCTCACAATGGTCAGGGCGGAGAACTCCATGCGGAGGGCCCTGAGGCGGACCGAGTGCCTCGAGGCAATCCGCAGGGGTTTGGAAGTGGACACGTCGACGGCCCTGCGGACCCTCGGGGCCATGGAGGAGGACCACCTCCGGGACATTGAGCAGGAGTTCGATGATGCCCTGGCCCGGGACATCCACAAGTGAGCCGTCAAACTAGCCCGCTGCCCTTGTACATAGTTATGTAGGTAGTGTTAGGTTTCATTTTTGTTTGGATTTTATTTGGACCTTTCGCACATTGGCCACATTTTTGTATATAGTTTATTTTATTAGTTAGTGTAGTTAGATAGGTTTCCTTTCTTTTCTTGGGATAATGGACCCTGGCTTGTTCCCATGTACATAGTTTACTGTTGGATTGTATTTTTCTTTCACATTTTAACAAAGGAGCAATGCCCTTCTTTTTTATTTCCCATTGGATTTTGTTTTGTGGACAGTGACTTTGGACACCATTACTTTGGGATATGATTTTTGGTTTTGCTTTTTTTCACGGACATGCTTCATTTGATTTTTGTACATTCACATTTTTGTTTCTTTATTTTTGATTCTATTTATGTTTCCTTTAATACATATTTTTTGTCATACTTCGATGTGTAGTATCATCTCATTGTGTTCATGCATTTCATGATATGGGTTTTGAGATTCACTGACACCCATTGGGTGTATGTGAGGGAAATGTGTTTGTTTCGGAACTTGCAATTGGTGTTCTGTGATGTAATTGCCAATTATGAGTGGGTGGATGCAATACTCGGGTGGGTGTTTTGCATTTGGGGGCTGACCATAGGGACCAGGGATCTAGATTGTGATGACATGTTGGCTGGGGAACATGAGTTGCACATGGGTAGGGGCCTGCTGGCAGGTGCCCCACAGTGCTGGGGGGTGGGGGGGTGGGAGACATGGGTGGGGGCCTGGTGGAGGGTGCCCCCGCACTGCTGGGGGGTGGGGGTGGTGGGAGACATGGGTGGGGTCCTGCTGGCAGGTGCCCCACAGTGCTGGGGGGTGGGGGTCGTGGGAGACATGAGTTGAACATGGGTGGGGGCCTGCTGGCAGGTGCCCCACAATGCTGGGGAGTGGGGGGGTGGGAGACATGGGTGGGGGCCTGGTGGAGGGTGACCCGCACTGCTGGGGGGTGGGGGTGGTGGGAGACATGAGTTGGACATGGGTGGGGGCCTGCTGGCAGGTGCTCCACAGTGCTGGGGGGTGGGGGGGTGGGAGACATGGGTGGGGGCCTGGTGGAGGGTGACCCGCACTGTTGGGGGGTGGGGGTGGTGGGAGACATGAGTTGGACATGGGTGGGGGCCTGCTGACAGGTGCCCCACAGTGCTGGGGGGTGGGGGGGTGGGAGACATGGGTGGGGGCCTGGTGGAGGGTGCCCCTGCACTGCTGGGGGGTGGGGGTGGTGGGAGACATGGGTGGGGGCCTGGTGGAGGGTGCCCCTGCACTGCTGGGGGGTGGTGGGAGACATGGGTGGGGGCCTGGTGGAGCGTGCCCCTGCACTGCTGGGGGGTGGGGGTGATGGGAGACATGGGTGGGGGCCGGCTGGCAGGTGCCCCACAGTGCTGGGGGGTGGGGGTGCTGGGGAACATGAGTTGGACATGGGTGGGGGCCTGCTGGCAGATGCCCCACAGTGCTGGGGGGTGGGGGTGGTGGTGAACATGAGTTGGACATGGGTGGGGGCCTACTGGCAGGTGCCCCACAGTGCTGGGGGGTGGGGGTAGTGGGAGACATGAGTTGGACATGGGTGGGGGCCTGCTGGCAGGTGCCCCACAGTGATGGGGGGCGGGGGGGGTGGGAGACATGGGTGGGGGCCTGGTGGAGGGTGCCCCTGCACTGCTGGGGGGTGGGGGTGGTGGGAGACATGGGTGGGGGCCTGGTGGAGGGTGCCCCTGGTGGCTGGGGGTGCAGGGGGACATGCGTTGGTGGGCAGTAGTGCAAGTTGACATGTGGGTTGGCTGGGGGGCATGGCCATGGTGGATGGGGTGCCTGCAGGACATGTGCAGGGTAGGCCCCTGTGGTGTGAGCCACCTGCAGGGGCCGTGGAGGGTGTAGAGGGAACACCTGGGAGGACCCACACGTGCAATTCACGTGTGGTGCTCCCCGCATACCCCTGTAATACACGTACCCTGATGAGATTGCGTGTGGAACTTCCCGCGCACCCCTGTAATACACGTACCCTGATGGAATTGCATGTGGAACTTCCCGCGCACCCCTGGAATACACGTACCCTGCTGATGTTGCATGTGATGGTGTCACGCCGCGCGCTCGCTCGCGGGCGTCACTTACCTTTCCTGGGGTCCCTGGTCCACGGCCGCAGCGGTCTCCTCCTTCATGGAGACTGTACCCGCGGTGGCGTCTCTCCTCACGCCGACCCGCGGTCCGGATGGGCTCCGTGGACGCCGCCATCTTGCGAGGATCTGCGCATGCGCGGATCGTCAGTATTCGAAGTCCCGCGCATGCGCAGCATCGGAACATGCGTTCCAAGCCTCGCTTTCACCCCGGACCTTAAAAAGGCACCGCATACGCAGGGACAACGCGTCTCAACGCGGTTGTTACTGTGTATGCGCTGCTGGAGTCCTGGCGCTCGAGTCCCAGCCCTCCAGTTCCCTGTTCTGCCTTATTCTGCCTAGCCCTGCCTCATCTCCTTATTCCCTTCTTGCTCCTTGGTCCTCCTACCCTTTCTTCCCTGTATTGCTGGTCCCTTGCCTGTCCCTGGTTTAGGATAGGGGAGGTCCTGTCTGGGTTCCCAGTTCCTTCTTATCTGCTAGGAAGTGGGGATTCCCCTGTCTGTACTGCTTTTCCTTGCAGTCTGTTCTCCTTTGCCTGTCTTGTGCCTTGCCGGTACCTGTGCCTTACTGCCTTCTTGGAAGTTCCTGTGTTCAGCTCCGTTATCATCGGTGTCTTCATCAAGCCTTCTCAGCCAGTGGAAACACTGTCCCGACGTCACGCAAATTCTGAGAAGTGCCACCCGTGGCGTTGGGAGTTGGTTCAGTGCCGTCCTGTCTTATATCGTCAGGAGGGGATTGGGCTAGTTTCTCGCGCTACCCATTCATCGGCTATAGATACATCGACATACTGGCAACTTCAACTCCACAGTCTACAGGAAGAAAAGGTAACCCACGGTCTCGTGAAGACTCGTTTAACAGATTGAGACGCCTCTCCCCCAGTCTCGACATGGACGACATGCAGGAACTACGTGAAGAAATGCGTGCCATGCGTCTTGAAATGACCACCCTCCGCCAGGAGAACAACACCCTCAGACAAGCATTGGACCGGTGTTTGGCTAATCCCGCACAACCAGCTACACCGCCTGAGAACTCCATGGCTTACAGTACTCCGATGAAGTATGATGGTGATCCGCGTCGAGTGGCAGAGTTCTGTACCCACTGCCGGATCCATTTCCAGTTCAGGTCAACTCATTTTGCTCAAGACAAGGCTAAGATCGGGTATATCCTTGGAAACCTAACCGGCAATGCACTTGCTTGGGCCGCACCTTTGGTCTCTACCAACAGTCCTCTGTTGGGTGATTTCGCTGCCTTCGAGAAAGCCTTTTTGGACGTCTTTAAACCGCACAATTTGGCAGCCATGGCCCAGAATCAATTAATGGAGATCAAGCAAGGGTCAGGTGACATAATCCACTACATCAGTCGGTTTCGACAATTAGCAACCGATTCACAATGGCCCGAAATCACTCAAAAAACCTTGTTTCGTCGGGGACTACGAGAAGAGTACAAAGACGAATTACTGCACATTCCGGAGCCAGAAACGTTGCCTGCATTGGTGGAACAAGTCTTACGCATTGATCACAGGTTAACCGAACGACGGAGTGAACGTCGCAGATTTGACAGGTATCAACCAGTTCTTCCAGTACAGAACCCCGGACCGGCTGTTTCTACCGATGTGGGCCCAGAACCCATGCAGTTGGGTGCCATCCGAGGCCCGTTGTCCGAGACCGAAAAGAAAAGAAGACGACAGAAAAGCTTGTGCATGTATTGCGGTGGTTCTGACCATTTTCTAGGCACCTGTCCGCTACGCCCTATGAAGAAACAGGAAAACTAACAGGCCCGTTGTTTGAGGCGAAGGCAGCAGCGGGCCGCCTTTCTGAATTTGACCTTCCTCCCATGAACTCGGTAGCCTTGTTGATCCTGAAAATCGGTGTTGCCTGGTTAGGGAAGTGTATGAAAACCTGGGCCCTTCTGGATTGCGGAGCATCCGGCAACTACATCAATGCCTCGTTCGCGATTGCCAATGGGATCCGTTTACATAACAAGGAACGACCAACAGTGGTCGAGGTGATCGATGGTTCTACTTTGTCTTCTGGTCCGGTTTTCCAACAGTCCGATCCCTTGTGGCTCTCTGTGGAAGGGCATCTCGAACGAATCTCATTGGACGTCATCAAGTCTCCCTCATTTCCGGTGGTGCTGGGTTTACCATGGCTATTATATCACAATCCTCAGGTCGACTGGACCGCTCGTTCCCTGGTGTTCTCTTCGACACGTTGTCCTCGCGACTGTGTACTTCACGAAACCTTTCCTGCAATTTTGGAGTCCCTCAATCCTGCTGACGTATCTGCCCGTTTATGTGCCACTCAATCGGTTCCTCAAGAATATGTTGGATACCACAAGGCGTTCTCCAAGCCTGAGGACATACCATTACCACCCCATCGGCACTTTGATTGTTCCATTGACGTCCTGCCTGGTGCGGTCATTCCCCACGGCAAGATCTATTCGTTGACTCAACTCGAGAAAGGCGTCCTACAGGAGTACATTACGGATTGCCTCAACAAGGGCTACATTGTGCCGTCCAAGCCCCCGCAGGATTCCCGTTATTCTTCGTCAAGAAGAAAGAGGGCACTTTGCGCCCTTGTATCGACTACCGTCAACTAAATGAGATCACGAGGAAAGACAGGTACCCCTTACCACTCATCCGGGACATCATTGAATCCCTGAAATCCGCACAAATCTTCACCAAGCTGGATCTAAGAGGGGCCTATCACCTGGTGCGGATTAAGAAGGGAGATCAGTGGAAGACAGCCTTCAAAACACCTATTGGTCACTTCGAGCACAAGGTGATGCCGTTTGGACTCTGCAACGCCCCGGCCGTCTTCCAGCGGTTCATGGACGATGTCTTTTCGGACCTTATTGGAATATCTGTATGGGTATACCTTGATGACATTCTGTTTTTTTCTGACACTCGTATTACACACGTTGCGCATGTTCAGGAAGTTCTCCGTAGACTAATAGACAACGGCTTGTATGCCAAAATAGAAAAATGCCAATTTCATAGGGAAAGCATGGAATTTCTGGGCTATGTGATCAGCAACACAGGAGTACAGATGGATCCCGCAAAACTGCAAGCCATACGGGAATGGAAACCACCACATGGCGTGAAGTCGCTTCAAAGGTTCTTGGGCTTCGCCAACTTTTACCGACGCTTCATTCCACGCTTTTCTCAACTGTCCAACAGCCTGACCCGCCTGACCAGTACCAAGGTGCCGTTTCTCTGGGACACGCAGGCCGAGGAGGCATTTCTGGGATTGAAAAGATCTTTCATGTCGGCTCCTGTTCTTAGACATCCAGATGATGAAAAGCCATTTGTGGTTGAAACAGACGCTTCGAATTACGCAATTGGTGCGGTCTTGCTACAGCAAGATGCAATCACAGGAACAGAGCACCCGGTGGCTTACTACTCAAGGAAATTGTCAGTGAGCGAGAGAAACTATGCGGTAATAGAAAAGGAATTACTAGCGATAAAGGCTGCTTTCGAGGAGTGGCGACATCACTTGCTGGGTGGGAGGTACCCGGTGGTGGTTCGTACTGATCACCGTAATCTACAGTTCCTGCGCTCTTTGCAATGCAGAACCTCCCGTCATGCTCGTTGGGCCTTTTTCTTTTCGCAGTTTGATTTCACCGTCACGTACATTCCTTGTTCCCAGAACACTAAGGCTGATGCCCTGTCTCGGTCTCTGGAAGACAACGTTGAAGGTGCCAAGGAACCGGAACCTCTGATAGCGTCAAAACATTTTTTATCGATGGTGACTCCCCAACTCCAACAATTGATAGAGGCCACACGTACGGATCCCTTAAAATCACAGATACTACAACGCGCTGACATCAGAGAACGTGATGGCTTGTTGTTCTTCAAGGACCGTCTGTAGGTTCCCACCTTGGAACTCCAGAAAAGCGTTCTACAGAATTGCCATGATTCCGTCGTTTGTGGTCACCGTGGAGTCCGCACAACACAAGAACTGGTTGCACGGCAGTACTGGTGGCCAGGATGGGCCACTCTGGTAAAACACTACGTGGACTCCTGCCCTGTATGTGCCCAGACCAAGATTCCTCGCAAAAGGCCCATTGGTCTCATGAAACCCACACCTATGCCTCCGTACCCTTGGCATACCATCGCCACGGATTTCATCGTTAACCTGCCCCTGTCTGGTGGTTTCACGTGTATAATGGTGGTGGTGGTGGACTGTTTCACCAAGACTGCTCATTTCTTGCCCTTTCCTAAGCTGCCCACTGCCTCCCAGATGGCACAACGTTTTCTACACGAGGTGTATCGTCTTCATGGTCTTCCGGAGAAGATTCTATCAGACCGGGGGTCTCAATACATCTCTTCCTTTTGGGACCAACTGTGTCGGCATTTGGACATTCAGCGAGCCCTGAGTTCCGGCTATCATCCGCAGACTAATGGACAGACGGAACGCACCAATCAGACCCTTGAGCAATACCTGCGTTGTTATGCCAATGCTACCCAAGACAACTGGTCGGAATGGTTGGACACCGCGGAAGCAGCTTACAACAATGCTGTTCATTCCGCTACCGGACTCAGCCCCTTTTTCTGCTCCACTGGTCTTCATCCCAGACTGCTGCCAGTTCATCCTACATCTTCCAGTGCCGTACCATCTGCAGATGCCCTGGTGTCCCTGATCCGCGATCAACATCGTCTGGCGGCCGGTACCTTGGCAGTGGCACAAGCACATATGAAGGAGCGGGCTGACAAGAGACGGAGCCCTGAGCCTGTTCTTCATGTTGGGGACACAGGGTATGGCTATCCTCCAAGAATCTACCGGTACGCAACCTGCCTGTGAAACTAGCTCCCCGCTTTTTTGGTCCCTTTCGCATCATTGGGCGTATTTCGTCTGTTGCCTTTCGTTTGTCTCTGCCTCGTTCTTGGAGGGTCCATCCTGTCTTTCACGTCTCCCTTTTGAAGCCCTATGTGCCCGATGTTATGGGTCGTACCTGTTCCCGTCCTGCCCCGGTTTTGGTTCGGGGGGTTCCTGAATTTGAGGTGCAGGAGATATGTGATTCACGCATTTGGCGGGGTGCTCTGCAGCTCCTGGTCAGCTGGAAGGGTTATCCTGCTTGTGACCGCACTTGGGAACCACGCTCCTTCGTGCATGCACCGCGCCTGGTTCGGGACTTCTATCTCCGCTACCCTTGGAAATCCGGTGCTCTGGGGTTGTCCGGGAGGGGGTATGGTGTCACGCCGCGCGCTCGCGGGCGTCACTTACCTTTCCTGGGGTCCCTGGTCCACGGCCGCAGTGGTCTCCTCCTTCATGGAGACTGTACCCGCGGTGGCGTCTCTCCTCACGCCGACCCGCGGTCCGGATGGGCTCCGTGGACGCTGCCATCTTGCGAGGATCTGCGCATGCGCGGATCGTCAGTATTCGACGTCCCGCGCATGCGCAGCATCGGAACATGCGTTCCAAGCCTCGCTTTCACCCCGGACCTTAAAAAGGCACCGCATACGCAGGGACAACGCGTCTCAACGCGGTTGTTACTGTGTATGCGCTGCTGGAGTCCTGGCGCTCGAGTCCCAGCCCTCCAGTTCCCTGTTCTGCCTTATTCTGCCTAGCCCTGCCTCATCTCCTTATTCCCTTCTTGCTCCTTGGTCCTCCTACCCTTTCTTCCCTGTATTGCTGGTCCCTTGCCTGTCCCTGGTTTAGGATAGGGGAGGTCCTGTCTGGGTTCCTAGTTCCTTCTTATCTGCTAGGAAGTGAGGATTCCCCTGTCTGTACTGCTTTTCCTTGCAGTCTGTTCTCCTTTGCCTGTCTTGTGCCCTGCCGGTACCTGTGCCTTACTGCCTTCTTGGAAGTTCGTGTGTTAAGCTCCGTTAGCATCGGTGTCTTCATCAAGCCTTCTCAGCCAGTGGAAACACTGTCCCGACGTCACGCAAATTCTGAGAAGTGCCACCCGTGGCGTTGGGAGTTGGTTCAGTGCCGTCCTGTCTTATATCGTCAGGAGGGGATTGGGCTAGTTTCTCACGCTACCCATTCATCGGCTATAGATACATCGACATACTGGCAACTTCAACTCCACGGTCTACAGGAAGAAAAGGTAACCCACGGTCTCGTGAAGACTCATTTAACAGATACTTCCCCCGCACCCTGAAATACACGTACCCTGAGGAGATCGCGTGTGTAACTTCCCGCGCACCCCCGAAATACACGTACCCTGATGAGATTGCGTGTGTAACTTCCCGCGCACCCCCGAAATACACATACCCCGCTCAATCGCGTGTGTAATTTCCCGTGCACCCCCGAAATACACGTACCCCACTCAAGCGCGTGTGTAACTTCCCGCGCACCCCTGAAATACACATACCCCGCTCAATCGCGTGTGTAACTTCCCACGCACCCCCGAAATACACGTACCCCGCTCAATCGCGTGTGTAACTTCCCGCGCACCCCCAAAATACACGTACCCCGCTCAATCGCGTGTGTAACTTCCCGCGCACCCCCGAAATACACGTACCCCACTCAATCGCGTGTGTAACTTCCCGCGCACCCCCAAAATACACGTACCCCGCTCAATCGCGTGTGTAACTTCCCGCGCACCCCTGAAATACACATACCCCGCTCAATCGCGTGTGTAACTTCCCACGCACCCCCGAAATACACGTACCCCGCTCAATCGCGTGTGTAACTTCCCGCGCACCCCCAAAATACACGTACCCCGCTCAATCGCGTGTGTAACTTCCCACGCACCCCCGAAATACACGTACCCCGCTCAATCGCGTGTGTAACTTCCCGCGCACCCCCAAAATACACGTACCCCGCTCAATCGCGTGTGTAACTTCCCGCGCACCCCCGAAATACACATACCCCGCTCAATCGCGTGTGTAACTTCCCGCGCACCCCCGCAATACACGTGCCCCACTCGCACAGGCCCAATTGCTGTATGTTGCCACTTTTGTAATGCGCAGGGACTCTACCGCCTGCCTTCGTGTGGCGGACGTGTTTCAGCTTGTGCGTGTCTTTGGCTGTGCGTGGCTTTGCCCTATTCGATTCCATGAATACGTGTGGTTCGAGTGCGTGTGGGCGTTCCGTCTGCTTCCCTGCAGTACATCCCCAGTTACGCCCTTATTTTCGCGCGTTGTTGCCCATTCCGCGCGTTACGCCCCGTGTCCCGCCCACTTTCTGGTGTATGCGCCGAGGTTGTGCACTTTCACTGTGCGCGTTGCGCACGCCTTTCGGGATGTTGCAGTGACTTGTGCGCCATGCACGGGTTTGGTGCACATCCCGAGGTAAACACGCGCAGGGACTTCCATGAATGGCACACGTGCGCCTGTTTTTTTGCGCTTGCGCCTGCTTGCGCCTGCTTGCGCCAAGATTTTCAGCGCACGTTTGTTCCATGAATCGGCCCCTATGTCTTCTGTAAGCGCTTGGCAGGCGAAATCTCAATCAGAAGTACTGCATATGGCTCAGTACTATGAAAATCGTGTAAATACTGAAAAGGAAAAACTTGAGAAAAAAAAAGGGTGACCTGAAAACAAAAGTTTTATTAAAACAGATTGTTAGAAGCCCTAGAGGGAGTAAACAATTTAGAGGTCAGTACATTCCACAGGGAAGTGCGCCCTTGGCTCCGGTAACCATTAACCAGTATGCCTATTGCCGGCAGGAAGGCCACTGGTGTGCACAATGTCTGACCTTGCAGCAGAGGTCATTTAGGAACATGGATAGACGATCCAGAGGTCGCCCAGGTGCAGGGGGCACTGGCAGAGGTCAGTTTGTACCAGAATCACAGCAACCTCCTTCACAAGATAAGCAAGTTTCGAATGTGTATAATAGAAACATTTTTGATCACCCTTCTGCCGCGTAGATAATATTCTGTTTCGCTAGGATTGGCCGAAGCAGGATTTGGAACCCACGCCTATTCCCGTTCATCAGAAAGGCCCCTATGTTGGGAAATAGGAAGCATCTATTTTTAGTAGATACGGGAGCACAGAAATGTTCCATTGATCATTCACGGGTTCCAAATATTCCCCTGTCAGGGGAGTCCAACGTTTCCATAGGGTTTTCAGGCACACCTGTAGTTTGTCTCTTTGCCGGTACCGATAACACTGGGTCCCTTCACGGAACAGTGTCCATTTCTACTTACCACAAACTGTGGGGAGAACTTGCTGGGGCTAAATTTGTTGAAGGAATTGCATGCAGTAACACATTGTTCTCCGGACGGAGTTCGGTTAACAATTTCACCTCAGCAATCACTCGCCTCTCAGTTTTTGACTCAACCTTTACCGCCAGAATTTAGTAACGTTCCAGAATGCCTGTGGGCAATTGACGATAATGATGTGGGCATTCTTCAAATTGAAGCTGTTAAAATTATTTTGAAACATGGAGTAAGCCTCGCATCCCGCAATATAAGATCTCAGTTGAAGGCGAACAGGCTTTGAAATGTATAGTTTCTGATTTTGTACATCGTGGAGTAATTGAGGAAATTACGGGTAGTCTATGTAACAGCCCCATTTTGCCAGTATACAAAAAAGGTGATAATGCGATTCCCTTTCGTTTTATAATTGATTTACGTGCTATTAACAAAATTGTGGCTCCTCAATTTCCTATTGTACCTGATGTTACAACAATACTAACCATGATTCCGGCTTCTGCCACACATTTTAGCGTTTTTGATCTTAAAAACTCGTTTTTCAGTATTCCCATACACAAGGATAGCAGGTATTTGTTCGCGTTTATTCTAGGTGGACGCTCGTTTACATTCACTCGTGCACTACAAGGGTACACTGAGAGTCCAAGTATTTATAGTAGGGCATTGAAAGAGCAACTCGATACTCTCGAGTTGCCTACTACTTGCACATTACTACAGTATGTAGATGACCTCCTCTTGGCTGCTGATTCTGAGAGCGCCTGTAAAGAAGGCACTGTGCTGTTGCTTTGTCATCTAGCGAACCATGGCCACAAAGCTTCACCTAAAAAATTCCAATATTGTTGTCAGGAGGTCGCCTATTTAGGCTACCTACTGTCAAAGGAGGGAAGACGGTTGACACCTGAACGAATAAAGACTATTTCTGGCATGTCTGTCCCAAATACGCAGAAGGAAGTTTGAGCCCTGATAGGTATGGCTTCTTATTGTAGATTGTGGATCCCTAAATTTTCGTTAACGATTAAACCAATGCTGGCTTTGACAAAGAAGGGCATTTCTTTGCCATTGCCATGGACTTTAGAACACCAGACAGCATTTGATTTGCTCAAATCCGCGCTGTGTTCAGCGCCGGTTTTAGGAACTCCGAATTATGACAAGGCCTTTGAATTGTTTGTGCATGAACGTGATGGATGTGCTTTGGCTGTATTAACGCAGGAGCATGGAGGGAAAAAACGGCTGTGCGGTTACTATTCCTCCGCCCTTGATCCTGTAGCATGCGCTTTGCCAAGATGTTTGCGCACTGTTGCTGCTGCTGCTGCATCTGTAAAACAGAGTGGGGGAATGGTCCTGGGTCATGCGTTAACCCTAATGGTACTTCACTCTGTAGATATTTTATGGAATAGAACTCAAACGCAACACCTCACTTCTGCACGATTGACAAAATATGAACTAATCTTGTTTGCCCCCCACATTCAAATTCAGAGGTGTTGTGTATTAAATCCAGCTGAACTTTTACCTGTCTCGCAAGATACTGTTGATGGTGACGATACGTCACACGATTGCCTTTATATGACAGAACAGGAGACTAAAGGCAGAATCGATCTGAAAGACACGCCTTTGAATAGCCCACAAGGAGAGCTATTTTGTGATGGCTCTTGTTTTAAACTTCCAGACGGTACATCGACGGCTGCTTATGCCGTCACTACTTTAAGCACGATTGTGGAAACTAAAAGAATTATGCATAATTCCGCGCAGGCCGCAGAAATTATAGCGTTAACTCGAGCTTGTGAACTTTCTGAAGGGCTTACTGTAAATATATATACCGATAGTCAGTATGCTTTTGGGGTGGCCCACACAAGGGTTCTTGACCTCGCACGGAACGAAAATCCACCATGGCACTTTAATAGTGCGATTACTTTCAGCACTCGCACTCCCTGTTCAGTTAGCTATCATAAAATGTTCAGTACATCAAAAGGTTACAGATGATGTAGGAAAAGGGAATGCTTTCGCCGATCAGATAGCTAAACAAACTGCCACTGATTTCAGGTCAGAAATGTATGCTGTAAAAGAAATTGTAAACGTTTGCACTTTGGGTGAAAGTATCGATGCTGTAAAAGATATTCAAGCAGATGCTACCATAGAGGAAACTAAGAGATGGATTGAAGGTGCAAGGAGATTGGATGACGATTGGTGTTGGGTAGACAATATTGTAGGAAAATGGTTACTCCCTGACGCCTACATTACAATGATGGTTATTATGGCTCATGGTCTGACACATGTTTGTGCGCGTAAATTGACTAAAATGCTATACAGTGTACGGGCCAATGATAAGATTTTCAAAACGGCAGAGCGTTTTGTCCAAAGCTGCATGGTCTGCTTGCAGCACAATGTAGGAAAAGGTACCTCAACTCCTAGAGGAAGTTTCGCTCCACCTTCTATCCCGTTTGAGGTTATTCACTTTGATTTTATTGAGATGGAACGTTGTAACAGTCTTAAATATGTATTGGTTGTCATTTGTGCCTTTAGTTAGTGGGTTGAGGCTTTCCCGGTTAGAGATACAACGGCCATAACCACGGCAAAAACTCTTTTGAAAGAGTTTTTTCCTAGGTTCGGGCTGCCGAGAGTCATCTGGTCAGATAATGGGCCACACTTTATCTGCAAAGGATTACAGATTGACAAACGGTTCCACTCGGCCAGACATGCCCAAAGTGCCGGATTAGTGGAAAGGCATAACAGAATTATAAAGAACAAGCTCGCTAAGGCTAAGTGCTGGCACCACGCTAAAATGGCCGGACGCCTTACCAATCGTGTTGCTATCGATGAGAACAACCCCTCAAACTAAGACTGGGCTCTCTCCCTTTGACGTGGTAATGGGGAGACCTGCCAATATTTGGGGTTTGCCAAAAAGCCGCTCACTACGGGACATAGAAAATGTGCTTCTTTCAGATTACTGTAACCAGTTGACTAAAAATATGTTTTCAATTTATCACCAGGTGCGAGAGGCATTACCTGTACGCTACGAAGGTCCTGGTCACAGTCTACGACCGGGGGACTGGATCCTCACAAAGGTTTTTGAGAGGTCGTCTTGCCTTGCACCTCAGTGGAGGGGTCCCTGCCAAGTCCTGCTAGTCACTCAGACTGCTGTGCGGGTAGCGGGTCGTAAGAACTGGATTCGTGCGACGCACACCAAACGGATCCCACAGCCCGTGCCATTCGATACAGAAGATACAGAATCCCTTCCCACTGCTGTAACTAGCGTGCCTGAAACAGCAACAACCAACAAGGGAGAATCGGAGACCGCTTCAGAATCCGCAAGGCCAGACAAAACAACCATCTTGTCTCCGCACTCCCCAACAGTGGAACTTCTGGATCAATCCTTTTCTGATCCCATTTCCGTTCATTCGCCACTTCCAGGAGGAAGTGACGACACTTTGTCCTCACCAGAAACTGCAAAATATAACTTGCATCCTAGAAAGTAAATGTACAGCATGGTTTGACTGTGCGATTGAGAAAAATCATTTGAGGGCTTGCCTTTTGGCCCGACTGTACGGGAAGATTCTGTTGGCTAAGGGGAAAGACATTAAGAAGACGCGCGACTGGAGTCGCCAGCAAACGAACAATTGGTGTTTTTTCGGTTGAAGATTACAATGCTTGCACCCGCTACTGCTCGTACCGAACTTTTAGATAAACATGTGACTGGCAGAGACAATGATCAAGCATGTAAGGGGACCCCCAAAGTGTATTGTTGCCTTTTTGTGATAATTACTGGATTTTTAGTAACGGTTGGTTTTGGGTTATGGTATCTGGAGGAAGCATATCCGTTAGAGGACTTTTTTCCTATTGAAAATGTATCTGTTATCCCCACTCCTTCCGTGCAATTGCATACTTTGTCGCCTAGAGATTCTTTGCATAGACGGAACTATCAGAATAATACCCTTTTGTTAATCATGAATGCCACTCATGCAGTTTTTAATAAAACCAATTGTTGGATCTGTTTGCATTTACCGCAACATGGGGATAAGGGACTAGGTTGCTATATTCATCCTTTACCTTTGACAACTGCCTGTTAAGCTTCTCTTAGAGCACTATTTTTTGGTCGATGGAATGACAGCATCTCAGGGAACTTTGATGGTACAAATTCAAATAACTTTGAAAAGCATGTTTTGATGCCCCTGGGTTGCTCTCTTTTTGCACATAGAAGTAAGCCAAACGTTGCTTCTGTTAGGCCCTCTGATAGATTGTCTCGTCCTTTTCAGTCTTTAATCACTTTCAAAATGGCTCCTATAGGCAATAAGGATGCCTCCCCTCCATCTTATTCTGTTAATCATAGCCCCGATTCAATATCCTTCTGCATACAGAGGAATGGAACACAGTCAATGTGTAATTTTAGAAAGTGCGCCAACGTTGCGAATTTGACTAGTGAAAACAGACCTCTGTACGTAGGCGAACCTGTCTATTTTGTGTGCGGTAATGTGGCATTTCCATGGTTGCCCAGGGATTGGCAAGGAACCTGTTATTTAGGGATTATACTACCTGGGGTATTTATTGCTAGTACTGCTGATGTTTCGAAAACTCGTCCACGACGAGGTGTGAAAGGGGATACTCCAGCACAAACTATAGGAGATATCATGAAATCCTTTGTGCCATGTTTTGGGCAAATTACGAATTCACAAGATATCAGGGGACTAGCGAGAGTATTGGAGAGAACCATCAATCGGACCCCTGACATACTCTATAATATGACGTTAGAACAGAAAGCGATAAGATTCGTGGCCCTTCAGAACCGGATGGCATTAGATGTCATTCTGGCTGAGCGTGGAGGAGTATGTAAATTAGTGGGGTCCGCTTGCTGCGTTTACTTACCAGACTCCTCTCCAGCGATCTTTAGGGCTATCCAAAATCTACATGTTCTTAGTTCAGACGTACATGTTCCTGAGGGAAACTGGGAACTTAGTGCATGGTTTTTGGGACCTCCTACGGTCATGGGGATGGAAGTTGCTTTCGGCCCTGCTGATTATCTTGGGAAGTTTTCTGTTTCTTTGCTGCTGTATACAGTGTCTCCCTGGTATATGCTCAGTATTAGGGGGATGTTGCGCGCAAGCAACAAGTGTACTAGGGCATAAAATATACGCCCCAGAGAAGGTTTCCAAAGAGTATGTGTTAAAAGAAACTTTGGTGTCAGATCTAATGGCAATAGATATGTCAGACAATGATTCGGGATGTATAGATGTTGAAATGTGGAGTTAGTTGCAGAGTGATTGAAGGTAGTTTAGCGCTTGGCATAGGCCAAAAGGAGGGTTTGTTAGAACTGATATAATATTGTTTCGTCCTCATTGTATATGTTGGCCTATGCCCAGTCGCCTTGCGAGGAAACACGTATTATAAGGTCATGACCTCAAGTGAATCGAGGCTCCATTTTAGGTTAGAACCGCCATTTTAGTTTATTGTACAAAGTCACCCTGTAGTCCAAAATGGCCGTCTTATGTGCTCTTGTTCTTGCCTTAACCTCTTCGACCTCTGTAGGAGGGTTAATGTCCAACCTGCCTTCAGGCTACATGTTCGGGTCATGTAGACCTTGTCCTTTGTTGGCCTCGGGATCAGGGGATTACTTGAATTAGCAAATGTTAAACTACAAGAACAGTAATGCTATCCAAATACGATATGCGAAACATTTGTTTGATCTGTAGTAAAACGATACGTAAAGAGTGTGTTAGTGTCAAGACTGCTAACGGCTAGGTCTCTCTCCCATGACCCCTCCTCACCTGAGGTTTCTGAGGTAGTGTTCAAAGTTCTTGAGGACCTTCTGCTTCCTCTAGTAGTGGTCGTCTGAGTCTTCTTTCCTTGGCCCTTGACCTTCTTATCGTGGAGGTAGGGGCAAGCTCCACTGGAGGCCACCTTGGCAATTGAGGAACTCCCGGCCAAGTGGGACCCCGAGTAAGCCCGTCCAAGTAATCAGGGAAAAAGCTTCTACGGCACCAAAACCCTGAAGCACACAGGCTGAACTTGGAGCTTGATCTTTCCGGTGGTGAAATTCCAGAGAAAGGTAATGGTATATAGAGAAATGCAGAAGGAAGAGGAAAACAGAACAGAGCGCCAAGGGCAGCTTTAGAGTGTGCAGGGGCACAGAAAAGTAAAGGAATAAAGCGACCCGATTCGAGTTGGTACTGGGAGTCGGAGTCAGGAGGAAGGAGTACAATATACCGAAAGTCGGAAGAGAGAGAGTGGGAGCGAGGAAAGATGGAAACTAACAAATCCGGGCGGAAAGGAGCAGAGCGAGGAAGGACAGAAGCTGGGGCAACTCCCGCAGATAGGAACAGGAACCAGAGCGACCAGAAGGCGAAACGAACCAGAGTAACAAAGTCAAAAAAAGGAAGTGGAAGCGATACAACGCACTGAACGTAGGTCTCAGTGCGTTGTTATAGCAACACTGACTGGGGGTGGCCATCTTGGAAGAAGACTAGACCGTGCGAAACAGTTCTAGTCGTAGATTGCTCACCTAAGTCGGGAAAGGGACCATCTTTGCCAAACCTTCCATGGCCGGAACATAACAGTATGACCTCTTCTCCTCGGGGTTCCCCCCGGTTTGCCAGGGTGTTTCCTGTGGAACATTCGCAACAGACGAGGTGCATGGATGTGATGACAGGGTTCCCAGGTACATTCCGCCACTGAGTATCCCTTCCAATGGATCAGATATTGTAGGGACCCCCTGTAATATCTGGAGTCCACCACTTGAGACACTTCATATTCCTCAGGCTCAGATACAGGAGGTATCCTTGGTTGGATTCTGGGTCTTTGGTAGGGATCCGGCACATAAGGCTTTAACAGGGAAGTATGAAACACTGTATGAATTCTCTTCATCTTCTGGGGGAGTCGGAGACGGTATGCTACTGGGTTGACCTGTTTGATGATTGAGTAGGGACCCAGGTATTTTGGAGCAAATTTGCCAAGGTGTAACCATCTAGGTAAGTATTTGGTCGAAAGCCAAACCAGTGTTCCAGGTGTCCATTCCGGGTTACCTCGTCTATGTTGATCTTCCCGCTCTTTTGTCTTCTTGCGGCTGTCCTCCAATGCCTTCAGGGCCATCTTTTGGGTGGATCGAATTGCTTCCAATAAACTGTCCACAGTGGGAGAGTCTGAACAGTTTTTCCGAAGGCCTGGTACGTGGGAAGGGTGGTATCCATAGGTGCACAAAAACAGACTCATCTTTATGGCAGAATGATATGTGTTATTATACGAAAATTCTGCCAAGGGTAACAAGGAAGACCAGTTGTCTTGCTCCCTGTTACAGAAACTTCTGACGTATTGTTCGAGGGTGGCATTAAGTCTCTCAGTCTGGCCATTACTTTGTGGATGAAATCCCGATGATAATGCTCTCTGTATTCCTAATTGTTTACACAAGGAAGCCCAGAATCGTGATGTAAACTGCGACCCTCGGTCGGAAAGAACTGTTTTGGGTAACCCATGCAGTCGAACTATTTCACGAAGGAATACTGTTGCCATTTCTGGAGCTGTTGGGAGTCCTGCAAGTGCAATAAAGTGGGCCATCTTACTAAAGGAATCCACGGTGACCATAATGGTTCTAAGACCTTCCGAGGGTGGCAAATCCACTATAAAGTCAATAGACACGTGTTCCCAGGGCTGAGATGGTACCTCCGGTTGTTGCAACAGACCCAAGGGTCTACCAGTTTGGGGTTTGTTCGCAGCACATACCGGACACGAGAACACGTATTGTTTGACGTCTTGAGACAAGGTAGACCACCAGAAAAGTCTCCTCACCAATTCCGTCGTATTCCTCAGACCCTTATGTCCTGCCAGGGGAGACTCATGGCACCACCTCAGCACCTGCGTCCTCAGATTCTGTGTTGGGATGAATAGAGCTGAGTCGTGAAATAATAGTCCGTCTTTGAGAAGGAGATTGGGGTCTACACGATTGCTGCGCTGAATTTCCTCTTGTATTGCCTGCAGAAAACTAGAAACCACTGAGATAAATTTCTTGTTGGCAAGTAGCAGCTCGTTGCTAGACTGTGTCTCAGAAGAAACGTCCCAACTTCTAGACAGGGCGTCTGCCAAGATGTTTTGAGAACCTGGTAGATATGTAAGGTGGAAATCGAATTGAGAAAAATAATATGCCCACCTAGCATGTCTAGCGTTGGTGCACTCCATCTGTTGTAGCACCCGCAAATTACGATGGTCAGTTCTTATGACAAAGGGCTCCAGGGATCCTTGTAAGAGGTGCCTCCATTCCTCACAGGCTTTCTTCATTGCCAGGAGCTCCTTCTCCAGTACCAAGTAATTTCTTTCACTCGGACTCAAGGTCTTGGAAAAATAAGCTATCGGATGTTCAGCTCTGTCCTCAGATTTCTGGAGCAGGGCCGCTCCAATGGCATTCTCCGATGCATCTGTCTCCAAAACAAAGGGACGTGTCTGGTCAGGTTGAACTAGAATGGGAGCAGAAGTAAACAAACTCTTGAGATACTGAAAAGACTGTATTGCGTCAGAGTCCATCTGAAACCTAACCCCTTGTTTCAATAGTGCTGTGAGTGGTAGAACAATCTTAGAGAAGTGAGGAATGAATCGACGATAAAAATTCGCCAGACCTAGAAACCTTTGAATCTCCTTAACACACCTGGGTTCTGGCCATCGTAATATGGCCTCGATCTTTCCTGGGTCCATCTTGATACCTTTATTGGATAGGATGAAACCTAAATAGGGGATAGAGTCAGCATGAAATTGACATTTTTCGAGCTTAACCAAGAGCTGATTCTCCTGAAGACGTCTCAGAACTTCCTTTACCACCTGAATGTGTTCGTTCAGATGTACAGAAAATATAAGGATGTCGTCAAGATAAACAACTACAGATCGGTATAGTAAATCCGAGAATAGACGATCCATAAATCTTTGGAATATTGCAGGGGCATTGACCAGACCAAAAGGCATCACCCTGTATTCGAAATGGCCTAGGGGAGTCCTAAAAGCAGTCTTCCATTCATCTCCTTCCTTAATCCTAAGGAGATGATAGGCCCCCCTAAGGTCCAACTTGGTGAATAGATGTGACCCCTGCACCGCCTCCAGAATATCTCTTATCAGCGGCATTGGATATCGATCTCTACAGGTGATCCTATTGAGACCTCTGAAGTCAATGCAGGGCCTTAGTTCTGTAGTTCCCCTCTTGGGTATAAAGAACAGGGAGGCCCCACCAGGAGATCGTGACTCCTGGATCAGTCCATTCTCCAGATTCTCCTCCAGATATTCCTTAAGGGCCTTCCTTTCTGGGAGAGATAGGGGGAACATTCTTCCAAAGGGCACCACTGCACCCTCCTCTAACTCGATAGAGCAGTCTTCTGGTCCGTGGGGTGGCAACAGACGTGGAACCTTGTCTTCAAACACTTCAGAATAACCTTGGTAGACCAGCGGAACGCTCGAGACAACCCTAGTCTGTAGAGTGTTACCTCGCCCCTCCTGTCTCTCTGGTACCTGCTTACTAAGGCAGTTCTTATGACAGAACTCAGAGTCAAATCTTAGTGTGTTGAGGGACCAATCGATGTAGGGATTATGCTTTCTGAGCCCAGGGATCCCCAGTATAATGGGGAAATGAGCCGCTCTTATCACATCGAAACTGATCTTTTCTTGGTGATCACCCATCTGTATCCATAAAGGTTCGGTCTCGGAAACTATGGGTCCAGAAACGAGAGGTGTGCCATCAACTCCTTCGACAGGTATAGCTCGGTGTTTAGTCTGACAGAGAACTCCTTGATCCGTAGCCCAGACCCCATCCACAAAGTTCCCTGCCGCGCCGCTATCCAACATCGCCAAAACCTCCACAGACTTCTCAGTAGACAACTGTAATCGAACCTGGAAAACCATCAAGCGAGAATCCTCAGCTACACCTGAGGCTTGGGTGTGATCGCAGGGCTTGCGATGGTGTCCCCCGAAGTCGCCCCTGCACAGACTCGGGGGGTAGCGTTTCCCTTCTTCCGGGGAGGCACATCGGGACAATTCCGGAGTAAATGTTTAGATGACCCACAATACATAAATAGACCCAATTCACGTCTTCTTCGTCTTTCTTCAGGTGTCAGCGGGCCCCTGGCTGAACCAATCTGCATAGGTTCTTCAAATTCAGACTCTGGTTTAGGTACCAGCTTGGTTGCTGGAGGAGGGTCATTCCAGGGAGAGTAACCTCGTTGCCGTCTCTTCTCAATGCGTCTTTCATTAAGCCGATATTCGATCTGTAGAGTTAAGGTAACCAGTTCTTGGAACGAGCCTGGCCGTGAAACCCGTGCTAGTTCATCTTTGAGTTCTTCATGTAAACCCCTCCTAAATATGGTTTGTTGTGCCGAATCAGGCCATCCAGCCTCGGAAGCCAGCTTCAGAAATTTGGAAACATAAGTTTGGACGTCTGCACCACCCTGCCTGACGTCCAACATAGCCTCATATGAAGCAAAGACCACCTCAGGGCGATCAAATCTTGCTTGAAACTGTTGCGAAAATTGGTCAAAATTCTGTAAGACCGGATCATTATTAGTCACTAGTGGAGTGGCCCATGCCAGCGCGTTCCCCACCAAGCTTGAGATTAAGAAACCCACCTTCGCCTTATCTGTCTCGAAGGTCTTTGGTCTAAACATGAAGTACACTTTACAGGCATCCATAAATTCCTTCCAAGCCCTGGGATTTCCATCATATTTGCCAAACGATAGAGGCATCGGGGGGAGGTCTCCTCTATCCTCATTGCGGGTGCCCACTTGTTGTCTCAAGGAGTTGTTCTCTGCCTGCATGTTTTGCATTTGTACTGTGAGTCCCTGGATGGCGGCTACCAACTCCTGATATTGTTCCAGGGTAGCCATAGGTGTTTTCTGGAGTTGTATACTGTCAAGACTGCTAACGGCTAGGTCTCTCTCCCGTGACCCCTCCTCACCTGAGGTTTCTGAGGTAGTGTTCAAAGTTCTTGAGGACCCTCTGCTTCCTCTAGTAGTGGTCGTCTGAGTCTTCTTTCCTTGGCCCTTGACCTTCTTATCGTGGAGGTAGGGACGAGCTCCACTGGAGGCCACCTTGGCAATTGAGGAACTCCCCGCCAAGTGGGACCCCCAGTAAGCCCGTCCAAGTAATCAGGGAAAAAGCTTCTACGGCACCAAAACCCTGAAGCACATAGGCTGAACTTGGAGCTTGATCTTTCCGGTGGTGAAATTGCAGAGAAAGGAAATGGTATATAGAGAAAGGCAGAAGGAAGAGGAAAACAGAACAGAGCGCCAAGGGCAGCTTTAGAGTGTGCAGGGGCACAGAAAAGTAAAGGAATAAAGCGACCCGATTCGAGTTGCTACTGGGAGTCGGAGTCAGGAGGAAGGAGTACAATATACCGAAAGTCGGAAGAGAGAGAGTGGGAGCGAGGAAAGATGGAAACTAACAAATCCGGGCGGAAAGGAGCAGAGCGAGGAAGGACGGAAGCTGGGGCAACTCCCGCAGATAGGAACAGGAACCAGAGCGACCAGAAGGCGAAACGAGCCAGAGTAACAAAGTCAAAAACAGGAAGTGGAAGCGATACAACGCACTGAACGTAGGTCTCAGTGCGTTGTTATAGCAACACTGACTGGGGGTGGCCATCTTGGAAGAAGACTAGACCGTGCGAAACGGTTCTAGTCGTAGATTGCTCACCTAAGTCGGGAAAGGGACCATCGTTGCCAAACCTTCCATGGCCGGAACATAACAGTTAGTAAATGTATTCAAAAGTAAACCGCATGCACGAGATATGTAAATTAGGAAAGTGAACCTGGCGCGACCCTAGCCCAATGTATTATTAACTTGTAAGAGGTTGGACATCATTATAACAAACTTTATAAATACGCTGATGTCCAGCTAGCAAATTCTGCTCACTGCTCACATTGAACCCTGCTGGTGGTCTCTGCGATGTATTGACAGCCAAATAGCTATTTGTGTACTTTGTTGACTACTGTTCAGTTTTGTAATAAAGGTTCTGGGAATCTTTACAAGCCTGTGTCGGTGTATTTTCCTTTGCTTGGTGTAACAGCCGTAATATTGTATTTTTTATGATTCCACAGATGGCGCCCGAATAGGGACCCTCAAGATTGACTTTGTCTCGTTGAAGGTTGGCTCGGCTATCGGACCGGGATCAGACGGTGCCAACAAAAACAGCCACTCTAGACAAGAAGCGAATTCCTCAACGAAACTGCATGATTCAATCCCTGAACGGTGAGCTGTAGCCCGAGACGACGTCTTGTCGAGGTTCCATGTATCGAGGTGGGTAAATTTGCCGAAAATCACCGGACACGTGGGTCCTTAGCATTGTCCTTAGTAACCCTATCGGGCCTCCCAGTCCTTTGGTCAGGTGAATCATGTCCCAATTCTTAATCTAACCCTGACAATTTGAATTTGGAGCATTGTACTCGCGAGCACAATTATTTAACCAGGTAACACCAGAACTTTGATATGCCTGGGAAATTGTCTGCCTGCTTCAGGGCATTATTCCGCAGCGACAGATAATCTCTGGAAGATAGCCATCCCGCACCACAGGAGGGGTTGCCGCATGTACTATGTACTGTAAGAAAGGCTTTGGTAGTATAGCATTTAATGACATTTGGCACAGACAGACCAGACATAATTCTAATCTTCGGTGGCCAACCAATGGTAGTTTTGAAATCCCTTGTGTAGAATATTTAGAGTCTGTATTAGTAAAGAAAAAGGCTAGACCTGCAGCATTTGATGCATTACATAGTTGGAAAACAGAAGCTTTGCAGCAACAGAAGAGTAGAGAGAAACATATGCATAGGCATATGACAAGTGTAGAAAAGGCACGGTTATATGACCAAAATAAACAAATGGAGTCAGTTAGGAACACGGACAGGGCGTTTCAATTAGGCATTCAGAAAATCTACCCTTCAAAAGATTTTCATACGTCAGATGAATTGATTAATAAACTTTTGCATGAACGAAGGCCCGATGCCTTAGCGCCACCTCCGTATGTCCCTCCTCCTGGCGCTTTGCCCCTTTGCGTTGTTGTTCCCCCTCCTACAGTTCCTCCGGTCCTCTCTGCTGTTCTTCCTGTTGTTCTTCCGGCCGTCACTCCTTTGCCTGCCCCCTTGCCTCCACCTGTTGATATTCAGAATGTGCCTACTCTTCTTCTTCCAAGTGATTCTGCAACGCTTGTAGTAGACCAGGGAGTGAGACCAAGGATTGTGACTCGTGATACTGTGTCCCCAGCCAAAAAGAGTGAATTGATTGCTTGGGCTAAACATTGTATGGAGAAGGGTGAACAAGCCGAAGTTTTTTCCACACTCGAAAATTTAAAAGGCATTCCCGAGAAAAATGTTTTTATTGAAGGATTAGGGACTCATTTGAGTGTCATGTGGAATAGATTAAATGATGTAGATTTCCCACAAGGGTTACGGGATTTGAACGCTTTAGCGCTGTCTAGAGATACTGCAGAGAAGGTATATGAGCATGTTGAGAGGATTTTTGAGTATAGGAAGGAGTTGGAAGAGTTACAGAATGAGGAAGCAGATGGTGGTAGGTTAGGTATTATGTACTTACAGAAACGGTTTTCTCCTCGCCGTGAATTAAAAGGTGAGCAAGCGCGAATTTGTATAAAGGATGCGATAAGATGGATTTCAGATATATTGATAACTCCAGATGAAGTATATGACACATATAGTCAGTATACGTTAGAAATGCAAAAGAAAGTGATACAGGTGATGCTAGAGCACCTGCAGAATGAGTGTGTAAAAAAGATTTGTTGTCCCGCAGAATTGTTGAGTGTTTATAAGAGAGCTTTTTCGATTGATACTTCTTCGACTGCCCTAGCGCTTGATTTGGCTCTGTTGCTTAGTAAGCGTTCAGAGCTGCCCACTTCTCAGCTGCCTATGAGAGAGGTCCCTCTGACATTTGTCCCGAAAGTTGAGATTGCGGCCGATGCTGGATGAGGAATAGTCGCCGGAGAAATTCCTGCACATTACGTATCACAGTTTGTTCACGTCCCATTTTCAAGACAGGAAGGGAACACCATAAAACAATCCATTCCTGATATAAGAAAGAATCCGACTGGGTTCTATAAAGAAATAGAGTCGGTTTTACAGTCGTCGGTATTCACCTTAAGTGATATTGACCTATTATTTCCCGTACTCCTGCCAGTCGATTTGTGGAAACAGATTAGGACTATAGATGACATACCTGGGTTGGGAGATACATGGGATAACATGGTTAGGCTAGATAGAGAAAGACCAGCTGGCAAACGACCGCCTCAAGTGATATTAAGCTTGCCTGATAGAATTATTGTAAAATTGAAAACTATGGTTCCTGAAAAATGAATCATTTGGGACAAGCTTAATGCCTGTGTCCAAATAAAGTCTGAGGGTGCTACCGATTTTTTCAATCGGTTCGAGCAGGTATTCTCAGGTTTCAGTGGACAAGACTTAGGCACAGAGTCAGGGAAAAGGCTGTTTGTCGACAAATTTGTACGTGGATTGCTGCCTGACATCCAGTTACAGATTATGTCTTCTGAAAGCGCTTGGCAGGCGAAGTCTCAATCAGAAGTACTGCATATGGCTCAGTACTAAGAAAATTGTGTAAATACTGAAAAGGAAAAACTTGAAAAAAAAAGGGTGACCTGAAAACAAACGTTTTACTACAACAGATTTTTAGAAGCCCTCGAGGAAGTAATCAATTTAGAGGTCAGTACATTCCACAGGGAAGTGCGCCCTTGGCTCCGGTAACCATTAACCAGTGTGTTACACTCACCAAGCGCTGGTCCCTTTGGTCTAGAAGCCGGCTCTGCGGCTCCATTCGGAATGGTACCTTCAAGATGGTGGATCGCAGTACGAACGGTTCCGCTATCACCGTTCCAGTCCTCTCACGTTCGCCAGAGGTACGGCGTACCGCTCACGTGACTCTTCATAGGACAAGGAGACTTCCAGCTCTTCGCGTCGCTACTGTTCTAGCAGATGCTCCATTCTCTATTCAGCATTCTTGGCAGACACAATTCCCCCGGATTCATCTTGCGTCTCATTCTGAAACGCTGCCTTTGAGTTCTCGAGTTACTGCATTCTGGGTAATAATAAAAACTCCCGTCCAAATCCCTTTCTGAATCTTTCTTCGAGTATTGTAGGTTTTGATTCTACGGGCTTACTCACCTTTACTTCCTTCTGACAGACTTGTGTTCCAGTCGCCCTCTCTGTGTCCCATATTCTCGGCTTCTCTCCTGGTATTTCCAATCCGGCTGGTTAAGAGGTCAGGGGAATTAGTCTCTTTCCTGTTTTCCCCATTTCCCTTCCTGTACTTCTGCTATTCATCACTTCACTTCTCATTTCTTCCCTCTCCAGAAGCAGTCTTCCGATACTCAACGCCACGATCGAATTGGCGTCATCAGCCTGCGAACCACACTCCAATCTTCGGATCCTGCGCTCGACCAGGGTTTTCTTCCCCAGAGGGTTTCCCTGACTGGCGCGTACCTCTCACTCGGGGTTTCCCTACCGGTTAAGAGGCTGACGCGTTGGTCGGGGAGATTCTTGAGTTCAGCATTTGCTTCCCGGTAAGATCCATTGAACCTAGTCTAAGGATCTAGTATTCTGTAACAGTTAGCGACGCCAAAACAAAAAAAAGGGCTACGGCAGACTGAAATTCAATGGAACAGCAAATGCAACAACTTATTGCCGCCATGCAATCAATGTCCCTAGAGATGCAGGCTCTCAAACAGGATAATGCTCAATTACGACAACAGGTTACTCGTGCCTTCTCAGACTCTCCCCCAGTAAGTTTGAACACAGGCAAGTTTGACGGAGATCCACACAAACTTAAGGAGTTTCTTGATAGCTGCACTGTGCAGTTTACCTTTAAGTCCCGCTTCTTTCCCACGGACAAAGATAAGGTTGGCTTTGTGATTTCACATTTGGCCGGACCTGCTTTGGCCTGGGCTACACCTTTAGTGACCTCTAATAATGTGATCTTGGACTCTTATTCTGCTTTCACCAACAGTTTGAAATCAATGTTCAGTAGACAAGAGATCTCAGTGTCCACGCAAGAAAGACTGTTAGATCTTAGACAAGGTAACAAAGACCTACTTACCTATATTACTCTCTTCAAACAGCTTTCTTCTGAGTTAGGATGGCCAGACGATGGGTTGCTCACCTTATTCCGACGAGGACTTTCAGACGAACTAAAGGATATGGTAGCTAAGGTTCCGCGTCCGGCAAATCTAGCGGATATGATAACACTCATCATGCAAATCAATTACCGCTTACATGAACGTTCTTCTGAAAAGAAGAAGACTAGAGGCATACGATCCCAACTTGATTATCCCTCCGTAACAAATAAACCTATAGCTTCTGATGAGCCTATGCAAATAGGAACAGTGAGAGGACCCCTATCGGCAGCAGAGAAAGAGAGAAGGAAGAGTTTGGGACTATGCATGTATTGCGGAGCCTCATCTCATAAGTTACGAGATTGTCCTTTAGTTCCTCCCCGACGCACTCCAGCTAAGGGGTCGGGAAACTTCAAAGCCCTACCGCAGGGGGAACAACGGTAGGGGCGCAAGATTCTGATTCCCCAAAGAGATTCCCTGTAAATCTGGACTCAGTAGCAACCACTCAAAATATGGTTATTATTTCTGTTACTCTTGTTTTTCACGCTCAGATGGTACAGAACGTACCTGCTCTGATAGACTGCGGAGCTGCAGGGAATTTCATTGATGATCAATGGGCCAATAAACAAGGAATTAACTGTATACCCAAAGCGATGGTCACTCCTATCCAAGGAGTGGACGGACATCTACTAAGTTCCGGTCCTATCCGAGAACAGACAGAACCTGTTGTCTGTCAAATTGCCTCTCATAAAGAGACCATAACTTTCGATCTAATCAAGGCAGCCCATTTCCCCATTATATTGGGTCTCCCCTGGTTACGGAGGCATAACCCCTTTATAAATTGGACAGCAGGTACTCTCTTCCTCGGCTCGGAATACTGTGTCAGCCATTGTTTAGCCAAGGAATCAGTTGGCATCTACATTCCGACTGAAAACTCGGTCCCTTCACCAGTATCCTCAATAAACAACTTGGAGATTGTTCCGGAATGCTATTCTAAGTATCAGTCTGTCTTCTCCAATCCCCAGTTCCCTACTCTACCACCTCATAGAAGAGATGACTGTCACATTGAACTTCTTCCTGACAAACCCATCCCGTTTGGGAGAATGTACGTCCTTTCCCAACAAGAAAAGGTAGTCCTTAAAGAATATCTCCAAACCAATTTAAGGAACGGGCTCATTACCGAGTCGGTTTCCCTGGCCGGAGCCTCTCTCTTCTTCATCCCAAAGAAGGAGTCTAATGAACTTCGACCTTGTATCGACTACAGGGGTCTTAACAAGATCACAGTGGCAGACAAATATCCTATGCCATTAATCCCTGACATCCTGGAGGCAGTTCGAGGAGCTTCCTTTTATACTAAGCTGGACCTTCGCAGAGCTTACCATCTCATCCGTATTGCCCCTGGAGATGAATGGAAGACAGCATTTCGAACCCCATTTGGGCATTTTGAATATCACGTCATGCCTTTTGGATTGGTGAACGCACCTGCCGTGTTCCAGCGTTTCATGGACCATCTATTCGCAGATATTCTATTCCATTTTGTAATCATCTACTTAGACGACATCTTAGTATACTCCTACTCTCAAGAAGAAAACCTGATACATATAAAAACTGTACTCAAACGACTGCAGTCAAATCAGCTTTACTGTAAAGCATCTAAATGCGAATTTCACCAAAGACAGGTAACCTATCTCGGGTTTGTGATGTCAGCCCAAGGCATTTCCATGGATCCAAAAAAGATCTCCGCGGTGGTTGAATGGCCTATACCTTCTAACGTTAAGGAGATCCAACGTTTTTTAGGTTTTGCTAATTTTTACAGGAAATTCATCCCTAACTTTTCGGATATTATTCTGCCCCTTACTCGACTGTTAAAGGGAATTCCGTTTTTATGGGATAAATCCACCGAATTCGCATTTCAGACTCTTAAATCCTTGTTCACTTCTGCATCCTGTTTGATAACCCCCGACCAGAATAAACAGTTTTTTGTGGAAACTGATGCATCTCATCATGCTCTAGGCGCGGTCTTACTTCAACAAACCGAACAAGGAGATGAAAGACCAGTTGCATATCTTTCTAAAACCTTCAGTGCCTCGGAACAAAACTATTCAGTGCTCGAAAAAGAATTGCTGGCTATAAAAAGGGCGTTTGAAGAGTGGAGACACTTGTTACTTGGTTCACCCTTTCCTGTAGTGGTACGAACAGATCATCAAAATCTCAGGGTCCTACAGAATGCACATACAACCAACAGTCGACAAGCACGTTGGGCGTATTTCTTCCTTCCATTCCGGATCGAATTCACCATACTTCCAGGAAAACAAAACCAGAGGGCGGATGCTCTCTCTCGTAAGGACGTTCCTGTCTCCCAATTCAGCTCTGAACAATTGTTCCCCAAAGCAAGATTCATCGCTGTCATCGCCGACTTCTTAAGTGAATTGAGGACTGCATCGGTCTCTGACCTAGACGCCTGCAAAAAGACAGCCAGTACTTACCATCTTACCCAGAACGATTTTTTTTTCTTTCACAAATCACAAGTTTTTATCCCTACTTCAGAGCTGCAGCATGAAGTATTACGAATGTGCCACGACTCTCGGGCCGCTGGGCATCGAGGTGTTCAAGGCACTTTAGACCTAGTGCTAAGATATTTCTGGTGGCCAGAAGTCCGCAAGGATGTACAGGATTATGTAGCAGCCTGCATCGTTTGTTCCCAATCCAAGAATCCCAGGACCCCACCTTTGGGACTGCTCACCCGGATGCCTATTCCAGAGAAACCTTGGCAAGTGATCTCTACCGACTTTATAGTAGATCTTCCTCCCTCACACAACAAGACTGCCATAATGGTCACCATAGATTATCTTACGAAGTTGGCACATTTTACTCCCTTGAACAAGCTGCCAGGGGCTGGGGAAATGTCTAAGATTTTTCTTTCGGAAATCTTCTCCAGACATGGCCTGCCGGACACAGTGGTCTCCGATAGGGGCCCTCAATACACCTCCAAGTTTTGGGAAAGGGTTTGCCAAGTCTTGGGAATCAAGCGGGCTCTCAGCTCGGGGTACCACCCACAGACGAACGGACAGACGGAACGCCTTAACCAAACCTTGGAGACCTATCTACGGTGTTTCGCATCAGCAGCCCAAGACAATTGGTTGGACTTGTTGCCCTTAGCCGAATTTGCATACAACAATGCCCTTCATACAGCCCTTCATACTAGCCCTTTCCATTGTACTTATGGATTTCATCCGTCCTTTGTCCCTTCTGTCACTTTACCCCTTCTAACTGTCCAGGAGTTGATGGCCTCATTTCCGAAATACAAGAAGAACATAAATTGGCTAAAGTCTCTTTACGAACGGCTCAAGATAGGGCCAAACGGACTTCTGATAAACATCGCCAAGACCTCCCACCATTAAGCCCGGGAGATACTGTTTGGTTGGCTTCTCGCTTTCTTCCCCGGCATTTGGTCCCTTCTAAGCTATCCCTAGGTTCTTCAGTCCCTTCAAGATCCTATCGCTGGTCGGTTCTGCGGCAGTCAAGCTCGATTTGCCCTCGTCATGGTCCCGGATCCATCCTGTTTTTCACCTCTCCCAGATCCGGTTGACAGTACCGTACCGATTTCACCGGTCAGACTGTACCCCTCCTCCTCCTATCTCTACCGATGCTGGCCCAGAATATGAAGTCGCCCGTATCTGTGACTCCCGTTATCGGAGGGGGAAACTACAGTTCTTGGTGGACTGGAAGGGGTACTCCCCTGCAGAAAGAACTTGGGAGCCAGCCTCAGGAGTTCATGCTCCACGTCTGGTCCGACGTTTCTTTAAGTTACATCCTGGGAAGCCAGGGTCGCCTCCCAGGAGAAGGGGGCATACTGTTACACTCACGAAGCGCTGGTCCCTTTGGTCTAGAAGCCGGCTCTGCGGCTCCATTCGGAATGGTACCTTCAAGATGGTGGATCGAAGTACGAACGGTTCCGCTATCACCGTTCCAGTCCTCTCACGTTCGCCAGAGGTACGGCGTACCGCTCACGTGACTCTTCATAGGACACGGAGACTTCCAGCTCTTCGCGTCGCTACTGTTCTAGCAGATGCTCCATTCTCTATTCAGCATTCTTGGCAGACACAATTCCCCCGGATTCATCTTGCGTCTCATTCTGAAACGCTGCCTTTGAGTTCTCGAGTTACTGCATTCTGGGTAATAATAAAAACTCCTGTCCAAATCCCTTTCTGAATCTTTCTTCGAGTATTGTAGGTTTTGATTCTACGGGCTTACTCACCTTTACTTCCTTCTGACAGACTTGTGTTCCAGTCGCCCTCTCTGTGTCCCGTATTCTCGGCTTCTCTCCTGGTATTTCCAATCCGGCTGGTTAAGAGGTCAGGGGAATTAGTCTCTTTCCTGTTTTCCCCATTTCCCTTCCTGTACTTCTGCTATTCATCACTTCGCTTCTCATTTCTTCCCTCTCCAGAAGCAGTCTTCCGATACTCAACGCCACGATCAAATTGGCGTCATCAGCCTGCGAACCACACTCCAATCTTCGGATCCTGCGCTCGACCAGGGTTTTCTTCCCCAGAGGGTTTCCCTGACTGGCGCGTACCTCTCACTCGGGGTTTCCCTACCGGTTAAGAGGCTAACGCGTTGGTCGGGGAGATTCTTTTTTTTTTTTTTTAAACTTCTTTTTATTAACTTGACAGCACAACAAAGAAAAACAGAGGGAGCCACATGGCACCAGTGCAGAAAGCACGCAATGAGAATTTTTAGGCAATACAATTCGTATCAAAAAGTGACATTTTAGGAGAATAGAGAGTACAGGTTATTAACACATACATTTTAACATGACATCCACTATGTGGGACCGCCTGGGGAGGCAGTGGCGGAAGTTGATGGTGAGGCCAGGGCAGCAATATAGTCTCGAAATTTCGGCCAGACATCCCTCGGCCTGGAGCGGGAACACTGCGTCGCACTCCAGGACTGCTCGGTGTCGTGAGCCCATGTGACCGAACCGAGCCATTGTGTATAGGTAGGCGCTCTAGGGCGGAGCCAACATAATAATATACAGCGAACTGCCAGCAGCATACAGAGACCTGCCAGTTTCTTAGAGTCTCGAGGAAACTGAGGGAAATCATGGAAAAACAATGCAGTGGGGTAGGGGTTATTGGGTGTTCCAGAATGTCAGATAATGTAGAGCAAATATCTAGCCAAAATTGGGATAACCGGGGCAGAGCCACAGCATGTGCATGTAAGACGCTTGGTCTGCGCCACACCTGGGACAGGAGGGGGGGTTAGCATCGGGGATACGATGAAGTCTCATAGGTGTATAATGATACCTGTGCAGGATTTTGAACTGGATGAGTTTGAATTTAGTGTTGTAGGAAACCTCGTGGGTGCGGGCGCACATACGAGCCCACCTCTCATCAGTGATCTCCGAGCCAAGATCCCCCTCCCATTTGCGACGAAGCTCGGTGAAGTGAGGGGCCGCTCTGGACTGAAGTAAGGCGTAGAGCCTCGACACTTTGCCTTTGAAGGAAAGATAGGAGCAGAGCTCCTCTATCGGTTCATCAGGAGGCAAGGCGGGGAAGTCTGAGTATCTGGCTTTAAGGTGTCCGCGGAGTGACGAGTACTGTAGCCACACCGAGGGTCGGCGCCTGAGTAAGGGGGGAAGGTCAGACCATTCTATAAAGTTCCCCTGCTCAAAGGCATCGCGCAGAGTCAGGAAGCCTGCAGTAGCCCAGCGGGTGACCACTGAGAGTGGAACGTGCGGGACACCGGGCAGGAAGTTCCACAGCGGGAGGTCCCCGTGGAACGGGCTGGGAGTGTCAACCATGGACCAGAATTTGGAAAGGGCCAGGGATGTGCTGGTCACTGGATTCGCAGAGTTCGGATCAGGGATGATCGGTTGGAGGATCAGGGAACCTATCACCCGGTCACAGACAGACAGCTTCTCAAGGCGAACATGTGGGGGGGGGGGGTCGACAGTATTGAACCAAAATGCCGAAAACTGTGATTGGGCCACCACCCAGTATCTGACAAAATCGGGAGCGCTGAAACCACCTAACGCCTTAGGGGCGGATAGTGTGGAGAATTTGAGGCGGACAGCTCCGGAGTGCCACAGGAAGGTGTTACATATGCTGCGAAGCATTCGAAAAAAGTTATCCCCTGGCCAAAGAGGTAGATTAGTAAATCGGTACAGTAATTGGGGTAATACAATCATTTTGAGTATACCAATCCTGCCCGCAAGCGAGAGGTGAAGTTTAGTCCAGCTGGCGGCCTTAGCCTGCAGGGTAGTTAGATAGGTGTGGAAGTTGTCATCGCGCAGCTGGGGTGTGTGCCGGGAGACCACCACACCTAAGTAGGTGAAGCTATTGGGACACCAGTTGAACCCATGCAGCTCGGGGGGAGCCTGTGTGAAGTCTGTGAGCGGAAACAATACAGATTTAGAACAGTTAATCCTCAGACCGGATATGTCACCGAAACGGGACACATCCCTCAGTATGGGCAGAAGGTTGACTACAGGGGATCGAACATACAGCAGGGTATCGTCAGCGTAGAGGGAGATTATGTCTGTCTGGCCAGATGTGCGCAACCCTCTGTGCGAGTGCGACTGTCTAATCATGTCAGCAAAGGGCTCCATGGCAATAGCAAAGATAAGCGGGGAGAAGGGGCATCCCTGGCGTGTTCCTCTAAAAATCTGGAGGGAGAGGAGCACCTATCTTCTGTGCGGACTTTGGCGGACGGGGCGGTGTAAAGGAGCTTTATCCAGGTGCAGAAGTTAGGACAGAAGTTACATTTCTCAAGAACACACCATAGGTATCTCCATGAGACTGAATCAACAGCTTTTTGCATGTCCAATGCAGCCGCCACTGCCTGGGTGGCAGGGTCGATCCTAGTGATCACATTGAAAAGTCTCCTCAGGTTTAGGGAGGTGGACCTGCCGGGGACGAAGCCGGCCTGATCTGGATGGATAATGTGGGACATGTACGGGGCTAAGCGGTTAGCAAGTAGCTTGGCAAATATCTTAATGTCACTATTGATCAGAGAGAGGGGACGGTATGAGCTGCACTGCGTAGGGTCTTTTCCTGATTTAAGGAGCACCGTAATCAATGCCTCCCGGAGGGACGGTGGGAGAATGCCCCTGTCGCACGATTCTTCCCAGAACATTAGTAGGTGCGGCGCCAATTGGGTCTTGAATAGCTTATAGAAGTCCATCGGGATCCCATCAGGGCCGGGGGCTTTACCGGATGCCAGTGACTCAATGGCCTCCACAATTTCCTCTAAGGCGAAAGGCCTCTCGAGGGAGGCGCTAGTGTCGTCCGACAAGACTGACAGAGGAAGACTCTCCAGAAAGGAGTTGATATCGGAGACCTGGGAACTGTCTACCTCCGAGTACAGGGACCTGTAGAATGTGAGGAACTCAGAATTGATGTCCTGAGGGGAGGTGGCAAGTGTGCAATCTGGTCTGGAAATGGCAGTGATATGGGGGGGCCCCGAACTCGCGGCGCAATAGTCTAGCCAGCATTCTGCCGGGTCGTTCACCCTCGCCGTATTTTCTCGCTGATTGGGGGGAATCTAGGAACCTGACCTCGCGCTCAGCAAGGCCACGAAACCTGTCCAACTCAGAGCCCAGGAGCGCTAGTGTGGCCGGGGAGTGGTCCTCAGCGTATTGGGATTCATAGACAGAGAGGGCCGATTCGCTGACAGCGATATCGGCACGGATGTCCCTAAGTATGCCACTGCCCTTGGAGATGGCAACCCCTCTAGTGTGTGCTTTAAAGGCCTCCCAAAGCACCGCGTGTGTTGGGACAGAATGTAAGTTAAACTCGAAATATTCCTCGATAGAGGTCTCAAGCTCAGACACGAAAACTTGGTCAAGAAGCGAGTGGGGGCTCAGCCTCCACTGTCTAGTTTTGTTGGCATCTAATCCCCAGTTCAAAGAGATTAGTACAGGTGAATGGTCCGATAGCGTCCTGGGGAGTATGGCTAAGTGGGTGATGCATCTAACGAGTATATCTGTGACGAGCCACCTATCTATCCTGGAGTGGGAGTCATGCACTGAGGAGTAGAAGGAGTATGTACGGTCATCGGGATACATCAGGCGCCAGGCGTCTACCAATGCCAAGCGGGGGAGCGAGGTGAGGATAGAATATGCTGCCCTAGAAAGTTGGCGGGGGCGAGAACCCGATCTATCCAGGTTGACATCTAGTATCGTGTTGAAGTCACCGCCCCATAGAATGGGAATTAGGGGGTAGCTCTCGAGTAGAGTGGCCAGGTGAAGGTAGAAGTCAGGGTCGTCAATGTTGGGACCATATATGTTCAGAATGGCTATTTCCTGTTGCTGTAATATACCGGTGATGAGCACAAACCTACCGAGTGGGTCTATGTGGGAATGCTGACACGTATACTTCAGGCTTTTATGTATTAGGGTGAGGGTGCCCCGGCTCTGGGTGGAGTAATTAGTATAATACCTCTGGGGGCCCCATTGCTTGGCAAAACGCTCAGTGTTCCGAGCGAGCGTGGGTTTCCTGCAGGCACAGGATCTTCACTCCGTGGCGCTCGGCGTGGAGCTGAATCTGTCGCATCTTTTTATGGTTGCCCAGTCCCCTGACGTTCCAACTCATAAAGGCCAGAGTTGTATCAGCCATATTTGAAGGGGTGATGGTGGAATAGATAAGAGTGGATTCCAGTAAGGTGAACGGTGTGTACCCATGGAGTATGCGGCCCTCCGACCATATGTGTGAATTGATTGCACGTGGTGCCCGTGGTGCCTCTGAAGGCTGTCAAGAGTTTTACAAACCATAACATTCCCAAATTACCCCCCACCCACATCCCTCCCCCAATCAGAGGGACGAGACCCAAACACAACCACAACAAACGTAAACTTTTAGGCATCAACGCCTGGGAGTCTGCTTGCGGCCGGGCAATGGCGCGCCGGACCGGGAGAGCGTAAGGAGAGTTATGCTACGTAGTAGGATTAGGCAGGGCATTTAGAGTGTATGCGAGTTACCTCGGGTCCAAATCTGTGAAAGAGTGGGCCCAGCGGAGATTGGGATGTCGCCGTGTGATAGGACGCGGTAACCACATAGTTGGGTGTGTATTTAGCTAGAAGGGACATGGGTCCCGCGGTCACAGCGAGCAAAGTGACTGGGATGAAATGTCGGGTGACTCCGGGAAGGGACCCCTGAGAAATGGTCATTACAGTGAGCGGGACAGAAGCAGGGTGCGAAATACACCGAGACAGATAGGAGATGAAGCGACATCAGCAACATGAACTACAATAAAGTACGATGAATAGGGGCAATCGCGGGGGGGGAGCGCCGTGGCGGCCCCACCCCGTGGGCCAATTACAACAGCAATCATTGAGAAACCATACAACCCATATCAACATTGTCTACATCAACCCGGAAAGTGTTCATCTATAAATTTCGAGGCTTCTTCGGGGATAGTGAAAAAGTGTGTTTGCTTAGAGTGTACAACCGTCAGTGTGGCGGGAAAGAGCATGGAGTACTTGACCCCTAGGTCCCGGAGTCTCTTTTTCACTGCAAGGAAGGTCTTACGTTCCTGCTGCACAGCCACAGAGTAATCCGGGTACAAGTGTATCCTTGCCGCCCCAAGATGAAGCTCACCCTTGGCCCATGCCGCACGGAGCAGGGCGTCGCGGTCACGGAAATTGAGGATTCTGGCAATGATAGGGCGGGGTGGGGCACCCGGCCTGGGTCTCGGGGCCAGAGAGCGGTGAGCTCGCTCCACTGCGAATTGTGCCGAAAGGTTGGGGCTATCCAGGAGGGTCAAAAGGGTGCGCTCCACATAGTCCTCCATGGGCTCCCCGATATCGTCCTCGGGAATGCCAACAATGCGGAGGTTATTCCGCCTGGAGCGGGATTCAAGGTCGTCATTTTTCTTTTCGACCATAGAGACCCGGCTGGTCAGGGTGGTCACAGCTGTGCGAAGGGAGACCAGGTCGTCCTCTGCGGTGCCGACCCTAGTCTCGATCTCAGCGACCCTGCTGTCTGTTTTTTCGATATGGGCCTTTATGGATGAGATGGTCCCGTTCATATCGTCCAGCTTAGTGTGGAGCGCGGTAAAACCCTCTCGCATGTATTCCATAATTTTCTGCGAGTCCTCGGAGGTAGAGGGTGTTGCGATGACTGGCGACTCCTCGGTTAGCGGCTTGGAGGGAGTTTTGGCAAACATATTTAGTGAGGCCTGCCTCTTGTTAGAACCGGCTCCTTTGGTCATGGTGATAGGACGCGTCCGGTGTCCAGGATCAGGTGCAGGTATGGCAGGAGGCCTTCCGATCGACGACCCGTAGGACGCCCAGGTGGGGAGGAGGGAAGGTATGGAGAGCAGCTGACGAGTCTGGGGGAGAACCAGGGGTCCCCAACAGAGTACAGCGGGCGAGACCGCCGGGCCCAGGAACAGTGGGGTAGGTCAGAAGTGAGGTTGCCAGTGGTGTGTAGGGGGAGCTCAGTAATTGTAGGGGGTGAGGACCCCTCCTCCAGGAGTGCTCTGGGGTTATTGGCGGCCGCCAGCAGAAGCCTGGGAGCGCTGGAGAGCCCACAGAGTTGGTTAGTAGTGGGTTGGCTGGTGAGGAGAGCCAATTGTCCGTGGGCTAAAAGTGGAGCTGAGAGGGGTATTACTCGAGGGTTGCCCAGCGAGGGGACCAGATCCAGAGTTGGGGGGGAGGGGGAGCAGGCGAGATGGAGGCCAGAGAGAGCTGTGGTGTCCCAGAACAAGTGTCCGCTGGGGCTCAGGGACCAAGGTCGATGCAGGCCGAGACCACAGGAGCGGGCAGGGGGCAGCACCGTGGTTAGCGCGGCCCGTAGGCTCAGCAGCAGCTCAGGACCGTAGTAGACGGGAGCAAAACCAATCGGCCCCCCTCCCCCGAACCTCCCTACCTTGTCGTGGATCAGAGGGGCCGCGCCCCGCCGGAGGGGGGGCGCCGCAGGTAAGCAGATCGGAGAAGCAGGTGTCCGCGGTGAGGGGTCCGCTCCCCGCGGCTTGAGACAGGGAGCCAGGCAGTACGGCGTCACGGGCGCCGCGGGTAGGAGGGGGCGCCGCAGGTAGGCAGAGCGGAGAAGCGGGCGTCCGCGGTGAGGGGTCTGCTCCCCGCGGCTCGAGACAGGGAACCAGGCAGTACGGTGTCACGGGCGCCGCGGGAGCCGGACGATACAGGCTGCCACAGGTCCAGGCAGGGTGCGTGGGATCCACAAAAGGAGCGATGAGGCCGTCGATGGAGCACGGGAGCTGGCCAGCCCAGGCCGGCGAGGAGGGCTCTGGCGCCCCTCCCCCACAGCGGCCCGCAGCGCCGCCTCCTGAAGTGGATGGGAGAGCCACAGCCGGTGGAGCCGCGGGCGGGCGGCCAGGTGTAATCAGACCCCGGCGGAGTAGAGGGCAGCAGTACGGTCCACAGGGGGGGCCGCAGGGGCCAGAAATCCGCAGTAGTGCAGCGGATGCGTTGAGGAGGAAGCACCACCCGCACACTGGAGGATAGCCGCAGCAGAAGAGTCCTTTTCAAGGAATCGTACGCTCTCCCGGCTCGGAGCTCCGCAGTTAGGCGGCCATCTTACTTCGGCGCAACAGCGCCCCCGTCGGGGAGATTCTTGAGTTCAGCATTTGCTTCCCGTTGAACATATCAGTCTGCTCAGGTAAGATCCATTGAACCTAGTCTAAGGATCTAGTATTCTGTAACACAGTGTGCCTTTTGCCGGCAGGAAGGCCACTGGCGCGCACAATGTCTGACCTTGCAGCAGAGGTCATTTGGGAACATGGGTAGACGATCCAGAGGTCGCCCAGGTGCAGGGGGCCCTGGCAGAGGTCAGTTTGTACCAGAATCACAGCAACCTCCTTCACAAGGTAAGCAAGTTTTGAATGTGGATAATAGAAACATTTTTGATCACCCTTCTGCCGCGTACCTCTTTGAAGAGCTTCCTTTTGATAATATTCTGTTTCGCTAGGATTGCCCGAAGCAGGATTTGGAACCTACGCCTATTCCTGTTCATCAGAAAGGCCCCTAGGTTGAGATTGCGGTGGGAAATAGGAGGCATCTATTTTTAGTAGATACGGGAGCACAGAAATGTTCCATTGATCATTCACGGGTTCCAAATATTCCCCTGTCAGGGCAGCCCAACGTTTCCGTAGGGTTTTCAGGCACACCTGTAGTTTGTCTCTTTGCCGGTACCGGTAACACTGGGTCCCTTCATGGAACAGTGTCCATTTCTACATACCACAAACTGTGGGGAGAACTTGCTGGGGTTAAATTTGTTGAAAGCATAGTAATACATTGGTCTCCGGACGGAGTTCGGTTAACAATTTCACCTCAGCAATCACTCGCCTCTCAGTATTTGACTCGACCTTTACCGCCAGAATTTAGTAATGTTCCAGAAGGCCTGTGGGCAATTGACGATAATGATGTGGGCATTCTTCAAATTGAACCTGTTAAAATTATTTTGAAACATGGAGTAAAATTGCCTCGCATCCCGCAATATAAGATCTCAGTTGAAGGCGACCAGGCTTTGAAATGTATAGCTTCTGATTTTGTACATCGTGGAGTAATTGAGGAAATTACGGGTAGCCTATGTAACAGCCCCATTTTGCCAGTATACAAAAAAGGTGATAATGCGATTCCCTTTTGTTTTTATAATTGATTTACGTGCTATTAACAAAATTGTGGCTCCTCAATTTCCTATTGTACCTGATGTTACAACGATACTAACCATGATTCTGGCTTCTGCCACTCATTTTAGCGTTGTTGATCTTAAAAACACGTTTTTCAGTATTCCCATACACAAGGATAGCAGGTATTTGTTCGCGTTTACCCTAGGTGGACGCTCGTTTACATTCACTCGTGCACCACAAGGGTACACTGAGAGTCCAAGTATTTATAGTAGGGCATTGAAAGAGCAGCTCGATACTCTCGAGTTGCCTACTACTTGCACATTACTACAGTATGTAGATGACCTCCTCTTGGCTGCTGATTCTGAGAGCGCCTGGAAAGAAGGTGCCGTGTTGTTGCTTTGTCATCTATCGAAACATGGCCATAAAGCTTCACTTAAATAATTCCAATATTGTTGTCAGGAGGTCGCCTATTTAGGCTATCTCCTGTCAAAGGAGGGAAGACGGTTGACACCTGAATGAATAAAGACCATTTCTGGCATCTCTGTCCCAAATACACAGAAGGAAGTTTGAGCGATGATAGGTATGGCTTCTTATTGTAGATTGTGGATCCCTAACTTTTCAATAACGATTAAACCAATGCTGGCTTTGACAAAGAAGGGCATTTCTTTGCCATTGCCATGGACTTTGGAACACCAGACAGCCTTTGATTTGCTCAAATCCGCGCTGTGTTCAGCGCCGGTTTTAGGAACTCTGAATTATGACAAGGCCTTTGTATTGTTTGTGCATGAACGTGATGGATGTGCTTTGGCTGTATTAAAGCAGGAGCATGGAGGAAAGAATAGGCTGTGTGGTTACTATTCCTCCGCCCTTGATCCTGTAGCATGCGCTTTGCCAAGATGTTTGCGCGCTGTTGCTACTGCTGCTGCGTCTGTAAAACAGAGTGCGGGAATGGTCCTGGGTCATGCGTTAACCCTAATGGTACCTCACTCTGTAGATATTTTATTGAATAGAACTCAAACGCAACACCTCACTTCTGCACGATTGACAAGATATGAACTAATCTTGTTTGCCCCACACATTCAAATTCAGAGGTGTTGTGTATTAAATCCGGCTGAACTTTTACCTGTCTCGCAAGATACTGTTGATGGTGACGATACGTCACACGATTGCCTTTATATGACAGAACAGGAGACTAAAGGCAGAATCGATCTGAAAGACACGCCTTTGAATAGCCCACAAGGAGAGCTATTTTGTGATGGCTCTTGTTTTAAACTTCCAGACGGTGCATCCACGGCTGCTTATGTCGTCACTACTTTAAGCACGATTGTGGAAACTGAAAGAATTATGCATAATTCCGCTCAGGCCGCAGAAATTAAAGCGTTAACTCAAGCTTGTGAACTTACTGAAGGGCTTACAGTAAATATATATACCGATAGTCCGTATGCTTTTGGGGTGGCCCACAATTTCAGTAGACTTTGGAAAGAACGAGGGTTCTTGACCTTGCACGGAACGAAAATCCAGCACGGCACTTTAATAGTGCAATTGCTTTCAGCACTTGTACTCCCTGTTCAGTTAGCTATCATAAAATGTTCAGCACATCAAAAGGTTACAGATGATGTAGGAAAAGGGAATGCTTTCGCCGATCAGATAGCTAAACAAACTGCCACTGATTTCAGGTCAGAAATGTATGCTGTAAAATAAATTGTAAACGTTTGCAATTTGGGTGAAAGTATTGATGCTGTAAAAGATATTCAAGCAGATGCTACTTAGAGGAAACTAAGAGATGGATTGAGGGTGCAGGGAAATTGGATGACAATGGGTGTTGGGTAGACAATATTGAAGGAAAATGGTTACTCCCTGACGCCTACATTACAATGATGGTTATTATGGCTCATGGTCCGACACATGTTTGTGCGCGTAAATTGACTAAAATGCTACACAGTGTATGGGCCAATGATAAGATTTTCAAAACTGCAGAGCGTTTTGTCCAAAGCTGCATGGTCTGCTTGCAGCACAATGTAGGAAAAGGTACCTCGACTCCTAGAGGAAGTTTCGCTCCACCTTCTGTCCCGTTTGAGGTTATTCACTTTGATTTTATTGAGATGGAACGTTGTAACAGTCTTAAATATGTATTTGTTGTCATTTGTGCCTTTAGTAAGTTGGTTGAGGCTTTCCCTGTTAGAGATGCAACGGCCATAACCACAGCAAAAACTCTGTTGAAAGAGTTTTTTCCTAGGTTCGGGCTGCCGAGAGTCACCTGGTCAGAAGATGGGCCACACTTTATCGCGACTGTAATCCTACAAATTTGCAAAGGATTACAGATTGACAAAGGGTTCCACTCGGCCAGACATGCCCAAAGTGCCGGATTAGTGGAAAGGCATAACGGCATTATAAAGAACAAGCTCGCTAAGGCGTGTGCTGGTACCAAGCTAAAATGGCCGGACGCCTTACCGATCATGTTGCTATCGATGAGAACAACCCCTCAAACTAAGACTGGGCTCTCTCCCTTTGAGGTGGTAATGGGGAGACCTGCCAATATTTGGGGTTTGCCAAAAAGCCGCTCACTACGGGACATAGAAAATGTGCTTCTTTCATATTACTGTAACCAGTTGACTAAAAATCTGTTTTCAATTTATCACCAGGTGCGAGAGGCATTGCCTGTACGCTACGAGGGTCCTGGTCACAGTCTATGACCGGGGGACTGGATCCTCAAGAAGGTTTTTGATAGGTCGTCTTGCCTTGCACCTCGGTGGAGGGGTCCCTACCAAGTCCTACTAGTCACTCAGACTGCTGTGGGGGTAGCGGGTCGTAAGAACTGGATTCATTCAACGTACACCAAACGGATCCCACAGCCCTTGCCATACGATACAGAAGATACAGAATCCCTTCCCACTGCTGTAACTAGCGTGCCTGAAACAGCAACAACCAACAAGGGAGAATCGGAGACCGCTTCAGAATCCGTGAGGCCAGACAAAACGGCCATCTTGTCTCCGCACTCCCCAACAGTGGAACTTCCGGATCAATCCTTTTCTGATCCCATTTCCGTTCATTCACCACTTCCATGAGCAAGTGACGACAGTTTGTCCTCACCAGAAACTGCAAAATATAACTTGCGTCCATGGAAGTAAATGTACAGCATGGTTTGACTGTGCCATTGAGAAAAATCATTTGAGGGCTTGCCTTTTGGCCCGACTGTACCGGAAGATTCTGTTGGCTAAGGGTTGTGGGAAAGACATTAAGAAGACGCACGACTGGAGTCGCCAGCAAACGATCAAATGGTGTTTTTTCGGTTGAAGATTACAATGCCTGCACCCGCTACCGCTCGTACCGAACTTTTAGATAAACATGTGACTAGCAGAGACAATGATCAAGCATGTAAGGGGACCCCCAAAGTGTATTGTTGCCTTTTTGTGATAATTACTGGATTTTTAGTAACTGTTGGTTTTGGGTTATGGTATCTGGAGGAAGCATATCCGTTAGAGGACTTTTTTCCTATTGAAAATGTATCTGTTATCCCTACTCCTTCCGTGCAATTGCATACTTTGTCACCTAGAGATTCTTTGCATAGACGGAACTATCAGAATAATACCCTTTTGTTAATCATGAATGCCACTCATGCAATTTTTAACAAAACCAATTGTTGGATCTGTTTGCATTTACCGCAACATGGGGATAAGGGGCTAGGTTGGTATATTCATCCTTTACCTTTGACAACTGCCTGTTACGCTTCTCTTAGAGCACTATTTTTTGGTCGATGGAATGACAGCATCTTAGGGAACTTTGATGGTACAAATTTAAATAACTTTGAAAAGCATGTTTTGATTCCCCTGTGTTGCTCGCTTTTTGCAAATAGATGTAAGCCAAACGTTGCTTCTGTTAGGCCCTCTGATAGATTGTCTCGTCCTTTTCAGTCTTTAATCTCTTTCAAAATGGCTTCTATAGGCAATAAGGATGCCACGCCTCCATCTTATTCTGTTAATCATAGCCCCGATTCAGTATCCTTCTGCATACAGAGGAATGGAACACGGTCAATGGGCCTCATTACGACCCAGGCGGTAAGTTACCGCCTGGGTCGTACCCTTACCACCATGGTGTAAACTATGTTTACACCATGGTGGATGGCGGATTTACCGCCCCATTCCAAGGGGAGTGGGGCGATAAATCCCCATTTCCCATTTTACCCTTCTCCATTCCCATTTTTGCCCCATAGGGCATAATGGGAGTGGGGAAGGCGCTAATTACGCCACCCTAAATTACAGTGGCGTAATTAGCACCATGGTCCCTTAGCGCCATGGATTTTAACGCCTGCAAAATGCAGGCGTTAAAATCACCATGGCGCTAAGCGACCTTGTAATCAGGCGTTAAGGGTCGGCGCCGTTTACGGCGCCATTAACCCCTTAACTCCTGACTCGTAATGAGGCCCAATGGGTAATTTTAGAAAGTGCGCCAACGTTGCGAATTTGACTAGTGAAAACAGACCTCTGTACGTAGGCGAACCTGTCTATTTTGTGTGCGGTAATGTGTCATTTCCGTGGTTGCCCAGGGATTGGCAAGGAGCCTGCTATTTAGGGATTCTACTACCTGGTGTATTTATTGCTAGTACTGCAGATGTTTCGAAAACTCGTCCACGACGAGGTGTGAAAGGGAATATTCCAGCGCAAACTCTAGGAGATATCATGAAATCCTTTGTGCCATTTTTTGGGCAAATTACGAATTCAGAAGATATCAGGGGACTAGCGAGAGTATTGGAGAGAACCATCAATCGGACCATTGACATACTGTATAATATGACGTTAGAACAGAAAGCGATAAGATTAGTGGCCCTTCAGAACCGGATGGCATTAGAGGAGGAGTATGTAAATTAGTGGGGTCCGCTTGCTGCGTTTACGTTCCAGACTCCTCTCCAACGATCTTTAGGGCTATCCAAAATCTACATGTTCTTAGTTCAGAAGTACATGTTTCTGAGGGAAACTCGGAACTTAGTTCAAGGTTTTTGGGACCTCCTACGGTCATGGGGATGGAAATTGTTTTCGGCCCTGCTGATTATCTTGGGAAGTTTTCTGTTTCTTTGCTGCTATATACAGTGTCTCCCTGGTATATGCTCAGTATTAGGGGGATGTTGCATGCAAGCAACAAGTTTACTAGGGCATAAAATATACGCCCCAGAGAAGGTTTCCAAAGAGTATGTGTTAAAAGAAACTTTGGTGTCAGATCTAATGGCAATAGATATGTCAGGCAATGATTCGGGATGTATAGATGTTGAAATGTGGAGTTAGTCGCAGAGTGATTGAAGGTAGTTTAGCGCGTGGCATTGGCCAAAAGGAGGGTTTGTTAGAACTGATATAATATTGTTTCATCCTCATTGTATATGTTGGCCTATGCCCAGTCGCCTTGCGATGAAACCCGTATTACAAGGTCATGACCGCAAGTGAATCGAGCCTCCATTTTAGGTTAGAACCGCCATTTTAGTTTATTGTACAAAGTCACCCTGTAGTCCAAAATGGCAGTCTTATGTGCTCTTGTTCTTGCCTTAACCTCTTCGACCTCTGTAGGAGGGTTAATGTCCGACCTGCCTTCTGGCTACATGTTCGGGTCATGTAGACCTTGTCCTTTGTTGACCTTGGGATCAGGGGATTACTTGAATTAGCAAATGTTAAACTACAAGAACAGTAATGCTATCCAAATATGATATGCAAAACATTTGTTTGATCTGTATTAAAACGATACGTAAAGAGTGTAATGTTAAATTAAACAGTAATAGAGTGTGTTAGTAAATGTATTCAAAAGTAAACCGCATGCACGAGATATGTAAATTAGGAAAGTGAACCTGGCGCGACCGTAGCCCAATGTATCATTAACTTGTAAGAGGCTGGACATCATTATAATAAACGGTATAAATACGCCGATGTCCAGCTAGCAAATTCTGCTCACTGCTCACATTGAACCCTGCTGGTGGTCTCTGTGATGCATTGACAGCCAAATAGCTATTTGTGTACTTTGTTGACTACTGTTCAGTTTTGTAATAAAGATTCTGGGAATCTTTACAAGCCTGTGTCGGTGTATTTTCCTTTGCTTGGTGTAACAGCGTAGTAATGAATTTTTTCTGATTCCACACGCTGTGTGATCTTTTGCACATTTCCTTTGTCATATTCACTGCCTTTGTCCTCTATTGGCAGAGCCTTACACAGTGTCATGGTGAGACAAGGCATGTAGAAATTCATGCCCAAGAAAAAGCTGCGTGCATAGCCCCTCTCATTCCATCGCGGAATGACACTTTTCTTATTTTACACAAAGCTCAGAATCTGCCCTCATATACACACAGCAATCGCACAAGAAGTCACACACCAGCACAGCCGCTCAATCATACACACAGCACTCACCAGCACTCTGTCACTCACGCATGCACATTATAAAAATACAATATCTCTCTCATACACACACACATGCAAACATCCAGAACATTTTGTTTTATTTTCAAAACGTACCTGAGTGGCCTCGGCGGTGATATTCTCTTGGACTTTCTTCCTCGAACGTCATTACATTGGTGGAAGAGGGTCAGGTTCAGGAGATGCTGTTCTCGTCCTGCCTATTCCTGTATCAGGCAGAGAGCAGTGTCTGCATTCTGACCCCACCCCCAGCCTGATACAGACAGGGAGAGGGAGGGGTGAAGAGACCTTCAGGATGCCTCCTGCACAGGGTTACCCTGAAGGGATCTTCAAGGGCGTGACATCACCCTTGGTCCCCCTAACGCCTTTCACAAAGCCTTACAGGTGTGAGTGAATGGGCGTTTTATTTGCTGGCCTTCACCCGTGTAAAGTGCTGTGCAAGTGAAGAGGAAGTGCCAAGCACCATCCACACTCCACCCCGATCCCTTCGAAGTACCAGGTACGTTCACGCCAAAATATGTGATGCATGCAGAACAGAAAAACCAGCAGAGAGCCGCAGTCAGGCTCTGTCCAGTGCCTATCAGAATAACAGAACCTTTTGAAGTGCCGACACCTAAGAAAACGTGGACAGTAAGGTACCCATTGAGAAAACCATATCTACAGGCTAGACATAATGACGGTTGTCAGAATGTAATACCCGAAGAAGCCAAGAAGATGCTAAAGGAAGACGAATGGTGACGTCATGAGAAATCGGACTGATGCACGTATAGAAGAGATAATGACGTAAGAATACTGACAAAGAGACGCAATACCATGGATAAGTGACATCTTGAGCCTAAGGTGAAACAGTGGATGCCAAGATGTAGAAACTTATGCCATATGCAAGATGAAGATATTCAGTTAGTTTAAACGTGTACAGATGCAGGAAACCGCAAGAAGCAAAGAAATCGTGAAGCTTGCTTATGCTTAGTAGTAAAATATATTGCAGCAAGCGCCAACTATACATATATATACCTCAAAGGCACATTATAGATGAGTGAAAATCCACTACGCACCTGAGCAGAATTGAACAGCGGTTACTAAAGGTCTCAAGAGGAGAGTGTTGCAGCAAACAAATCGAGAATTAAGACGGATAGAAACCCAGCTCAAGGTAACCATGCCAAGAAGTCATGGTCATATCGGACCGGAAAAGGCCAACAGTGGATACAATTAAAGAGAAAAGAGCAGAGTATCCTGTTCAGAAAGGTCAAGATAAGCCACAGATGGTAGAAGACTGACAGAATTAAATCAAATACATGAAATTGCATGAGGAAGAGGTCGATTTCACGGTGTCCTAATCACGTGACAAGGCAAGCAGGAAGGGATGAGACTTTCACACCTACGCATGGATCCCTGCCATACCCATACTCCTTGACTTTCTCAGACCAAGAAGCAGACTCGAGGCCAAACTACAAAGAAGTAATTGACACATGACCACTGAGGTGATGATTGATTGTAACATAATTGAAGGGAGGCTGGGGTGCAGACAAACTCCCTGCACCTGGCTGGTTGTTTTGCATGCTGCTGGGCGTGAGTGGAAAAGTAGGAGTGGGGTTGATGACAACCCAATCATAGTGGACCGTGTAATCTAGGGTCCTATAGTTAGTAGAACCAATGAGACGTTGTACTTTTAGTGACATTTACAGTGGCCATTTTGAACGAAGGGCTTAGTTACCCCACCTGACATTGATTATCCAATCCCCTCTCCCCGTAACCACATACAGTTATAGTACCTATGTGAAAGTTACCTTCCTATAACCAATCACGTTGCATGTTAGGTTTTTAAGACTTAAGATTGATCAGTGATAACAAGGTTTTGATATAAATACTGTGTTTTTTCTGAAATTAAGTGGAGATTAAGCGAGAAGGAAGATCGAGTGGCTGCTGGTGTTCATTGTACTCCCTGTTTTTTGTACTTGTCATTAAAACAGACTTATTATTTGGTGCAAGAGTACGAATCTGCAGCCCCATCCATCTCGAGGGTGCTGCTGCTCATCTTAAAGTGCTGTTTGGAAACCACCAGTCCAATGGGCCGGCTGGGGTCCATCTAGTTCACAGGGCATTAGGCCTACCACCAGTCTTTGCTTTTGCAATGCATTTATATGTTTTTAGATTCATTGCAAATGCAAATAGTACATTGCATTATTATGTAGTGAGTTAAAATGACTCACTCCATAATGCAAATGCATTTATTTGTTTATCTGGGTTTCTTTCTTCAGGGGGACCTGGTGGAGGGTCCCAAAAATTAAAGGGGGAGGCAGGGGTGCTGTCTACATGTCCCCTATGGGCAAACCCCCCTGCTGTACACACAAGTAACCCTTACCACCACACACATTGTCCCCAGCACTGCATTGTACTGTACATAGACACACTAATCCCAGCACTGTGCACACACATACTGCCCCGACATTGCATGCCCAGCATTCCAGCACTGCTTCCACATGGCCTCAGCACTAACCTGCATGCACGCACACCACCCCAGCACTTCAGAGGCACCCACACTATAGACAGTACTGCACACTCACCACCCTGAGGCACTGTGCACACACCGTCCTCAGAACTGCACTGCAAACAAACACCGTTCCACCACTGCACTGCACGCATATCACCCTGTGGTGTACACTGTGCCACTTCACTTCACAACCCCACTGCCCCCAGCCAGCACCACACATATACATCCCATTGCACTGCACACATAAACACACACATACAGCCCCCTACAGAATATGCCTGTGCAGGACATACTGACATCTGACCTCACTGTGCCGGAGGTCATGTTATGGTCTTGCTTTACTATGATGACTAAAAATAATGGAAATGGCCTCAATGTGCTAACTCGGCATATTTGAATCCGCCATTGCTTATGAAAACTTGGTATATTGCTATCTGGCCTTTCTGTGATAATTGGGCATAATGGGACCAGTCATTGATGTCCAAATTGGGCAAAATGGACTCTTGCTATGCTAACTAGACATTATGGAATCTGGCACTGTCTCCTAATTGGGCATCGTGGAGACTGGCACTGCTATACTAATTTTGCATAGCCTTGACAATGGAGTGAGTACCTGGGAATTGAATGCAAGTGGTGCAAGAACCTGATCTATTGAAGGCAATTGTTGTTAATTGTAAGAGTAGCCTGGGTTTTAATAAGGAAACCTTGAAATGGTGAGTACCATTTTATGTCATTATCTGGTACAGGTAGCATGATATGGTACATGGTGTGAGTACCAGAGCACGTCATGCCAATACCTGAGAAAATGTGGTACTCTCTGGACTCATGATGGATGGAAAAACCTGATAATTAGCAACAGTGCATTGGAGTTATGGTGACAATGGGCCTCATTACACGTCGTGCGCTAAAAATCTCAAATTACCGGCATGGCGCTCTTAACGTGTCCGCCCTCGCAAGAGGGCGCTAATAGCGTACCATTTCGAGAACGCGGACACGAGCATAGCGCCATGCCGGTAAGGACCCTACCGCTATGCCGCTAAAGACCCCAAAAAGTCTCTTACCGCCTTCGACGAAAGTGCAGATAGCACCTCCGCCCTCACGCTGCATGCAAATAGCAGTCACCACTATTAGCGGTGACCGTTAAATTGCGGTACCGGAAATAGCGTCATCGCACAGGAACGGGAAAGAGCACGGCGGCCATCTTTAAAAACACAATCCATTGCCATCCTCTGCCCCCTGGACCTGTTTGGAGTAGCTTGCAGTTGGAAATCATCAGGGACACCCTCAACATGCCCAAGGCATTGAATAAACCACCGACCGGCAGCGGAAAGAAAAATTTACCTCAGAGGAGCTAATCATGCTGACCCAGACCCTAGCTGACAATGCCGCCGTGGTCTTTGCCAGCGACATGCGGTGGGAGACTCATGAAAAAAAAGGCAATCTGGGCTGAGGTTGCATTAAAAGTCAGGGCTGTGGGCACCACCACCCGCAATGTGCGTGAGTGCCGAAAGAGGTGGGATGACCTGAGACTCCGGGTGAGAAGCATCCTTGCCGAAAACCACCAAATTGCCACAGCAGGTGGATTTGGGTCACCCATAAAACTTAAAGCATGGTAGGAGACATGCACCAACCTCATTGGAGTGGAATGCATAGAGGGAGTCGGCACGATGGAGCATGGTGTGGCAACCACTTCAGATGGAGATGAGTGTACACATGAAAGCATGCAATGTGAATCTACTGGTCCCCCCAAATGTGAGCCCAGAATCACCTCATGGATGGCCAAACATCCACACATGCATCACACCCTGGCAATGTCAGTGTCAGACCCAAACACACACACACACACACACACATGCACACATCACCAGAGACAAGTGCCACACACAACCATGCATGGATGAGCCACTGAACTGACAACTGCATCCTTTACAATGTAGTCAAAATGGCCACAACTGCATCATTGATGTATACTGCATTAAGTACATAGAACTGTAACCAATGACATCCACCTTCTTGTCCCCGACAGGCTCACATACAGACAGTGAGGATGCTGGCAATGCATCACAGGCACCCCCTGCGGATAAGAAACAAAGGGCTTTTGACACAGAGGACACCCCCACAACATCAAGGGGCAAAGGCAGAAGGGTCCAGATGCAGAGTGCGAAACATCGGTGGAGCACCACTTCCAAGACACAAGTTGCCACACCACCAACAACTGCCCCACCTCCGGAGGTTAACCCACCACCACCGATCCCAGCCACAGAGGGCCCACCCTCAGCTCCAGCTAGTTCTGCAGGAGAGGCGGCAGCCACTGCCCCACTATCAGATGTGGAGGACCCCACCGACCTCCACATGGAGATGCCCACCCCAACCCCCCCTGGAACCCCCAAGCCATCACCACAGCACACATCAGGGTCCAATGTCACTGGCGATGAGAACATGGGAGCTTTTAGTAGCCCCCCAGTGGCTTCATCTGTTGACCTGGTACCATCACAGGCCACAGCAGCCATACCACCATAACCAAACACTGCCCTCGACCTGGCCAGCATCAGCCAGCGGCAACAAGAAATAACTGTGCTGGTTGGACAGCATGTGGAGGAGGCTGCCCGTCTCAGGGCAGAGATTACAGAGACAGCAAGTTACTCCAGGGAGGGGATGGAGGCATGTACAGATAGGCTGTGTGGGGAGATCATCCGAGTCAGGGAGGTCCTCACACGGATAGCGGATGCATTGGACCGCCAATTCCCACCACCACCACCAGGGCAGTCTGCCACATCCTCATCCGCCAGTTCGAGGCAGACAAACCCCCTCCGCCACTCCTCACGCACCACCAGGCGCACCTCTAGTCAGCCTCCCAATGCTGGTGTTGGCAATGGCCAATAGGGAGTGCATGGTGAAGCCTCCGCGTGCATGGCTGGAGGGAAACATTGTGCAAGACACATGTGGAACTGTTGTGGGGGGTGGTTTGAAGGGTGTTATGTGACTGTTGTGGGGGTTGGGGGGAAGGGTGTTATGGGACTGTTGTGGGGGTGGAGAGGAAGGGTGTTATGGGACTGTTGTGGGGGGTGGGGGGAAGGGTGTTATGGGACTGTTGTGGGGGTTGGGGGGAAGGGTGTTATGGGACTGTTGTGGGGGTGGAGAGGAAGGGTGTTATGGGACAGTTGTGGGGGGTGGGGGAAAGGGTGTTATGGGGCTGTTGTGGGGGGAAGGGAAGGGTGTTATGGGACTGTTGTGGGGGGTGGGATGTTTGGGGACATGCACATTTTCTTCTTTACGTTCCTTAATACACTGGTGTTTGAACAAAACACGGGCTTGGACTTCTTCATTGTGTATGTGTACTTTATTGACGCCATGGTCCATTGTGCGCTTCCAAACAGACACCAGTGCATTACTACCCATATCCATGTGACAGTACGAAACCACGTAACTCAGAATATTTGGTTGACCAGATGCTGTCTCACAGCACATCCCACCTGGTCATCCCCTCTTGCATGTCCTGCATCCCCTTCACCTCCGTCCTCATCACCATCATCATCCTCATCAGGTGCTTCTATTTCAACGTCAGGGGCAGTGGCACATTACGTCTGATACACATATTGTGCAGCATGGCACATGCCATGGTGATCTTGGCCACCTTCTCATGGCCATACAGGAGAGCGCCACCAGACCTGCTAATGCACCTAAACCGTGATTTCAAAAGGCCAAAAGTGTGTTCGATCATGATGCGGGTACGGGTATGTGCACGATTGTATTCCTCCTCGTGCCTGTTCTGTGGGTTCCGTACAGGGGTGAGGAGCCACCTCTTCAGGGGATAGCCGGCATCACCTGTATGGGGGGACAAATGGGGTCCTGTTACTGTTCAACTCAAGAGCGGCTTGTTCATATCACACAAATGGACTTTGCATTGTGATTGAAGTACACAATTAACAGCATGCATGCAGATGATCTGTGTGACTGCAATGTGCAAAGGTGAGCTCGACCATGCAAGTAGACATGCCCCATTAATGCCTCCAGCAGTAATTGACATGTCCTGGGTGAGGCCAGGTTTTAGCTGTCCCGGGGCCCAGGCAGATTTGGTACCACACTGCTGGTGTTATGCCATTCCAACATTGATGTTGCCATGCTGAGAGGCATCACTTCAGTGGTGCTATAGGTGCGTGGTGCAATGCTATGGCTAGGGGTGATCCCTTTGCATGCTTTCAAGGGCACATTGCATTATTGTTGTTGTGCTGAACTAATTCTGTATGATTATCTTGACGGCATGCATGACATTTGTGTATTTTGTGGCGTGAAATGTTGTGCAATGTGGATGTGGATGGATGTATAAGGTTTCTAGACCTGGATTGTCATCTATGTTGTGTAGTTTATACTTGCATGTCCGCTGATCTCAAGTACATTGCGGGCTTCCCAGATGGACATTGGCGTACATCTGTATGTGCATTTGTCCGACGGACGACAAGCTACAACCATTTCGAGTATGTATCTCTCCTCCCCCAACACACCCAGTTGGAGTATGTATCCCCCCCCCATCACACAGACATGTGCTTGCCGTGCAACTCACCAAGTAGCCACGAACGTTGTCCGGCTTGTCGCTCCATGTAGCGTGGGCTAGTTGAGTTCCGCAGGACCATGGAATCATGGGTTGATCCGGGGAAACGGGCACAACAATGTGTGATGACCTTGTTGGCGTCACATACCATTTGGACATTGATGGAGTGGAATTGCTTCCTGTTTCGGTAGACTACTTCATTGTGATGTGGTACAACCAATTCCACATGGGTACAGTAGATGGCCCCGATGCAACTTGGGATGCCTGCCAGTGAATAGAAGCCAACTTTGGTGTTTGCAATCTTCTGGGCAGTCCGTGGCATGAATATGTGTTCAGGTGCATGCTTCAGGAGGGCATCGAGTACCTGGTTCAGCGTGCGTCAGAATACTGGTTGTGAGATGCCATGCATCTGGCCCACTGTATGCTGGTAGGTGCCTGTGGCCAGGAAGTGGAGCACAGTCACCACCTTGAGTAGAGGGGGGATGGCAGTTCGGATGTCTATGAGGCTCACAATGTCGTTGTGAATCATGTCCACGATGCTGGTGATGGTATCCCGGTTCAGACGGTACAGGGTGTGTATCTGCTCTGGGGTTAGATTAAATGGACTGGCTCTGATCCTGGGGATTGGTGGGTGCCTCTGTGGTATGATTAGGTGCCGTGGTGGTGCTTGCTGTGCCTGTCTTGCCCTCCTCCTCCTCCTCCGTCTCCTCTGTGCTGCCTGTTGTTGTTGCTGCTGCGCTGCAATCATGTCCTCCAGCCCATGTAATACTGCAAGTAGTGGAACCATCTTGGTGTGGGAAGGGGTGTGGTGTGCTCCTTTTGTGCTGCCACAGTCTCCATTGCCTCCACCTGTGCTGATTGTGTCCACTTGTGGCAGGTGGGAACACTGCTCAGTTCTCTTAATGGGTGGTTTGCGATGGCGGTATTAGCGCCACGGCGGTAAGGGGTTTTGGGGGCTTTACCATGCCTCTATTGGCATGTCCGCTCGCCTTGTGATGCTGTGCTATTAGCGGCATGGCGTTATTTACGGGATGGAGGGTCGCGCGCACGCGGACTGCCCGCTATTAGTGGCACTGTACTTAGCGGTGCCGCTAATAGCGGTGAGCTGGGTCGTAATTAGCATGGGGATTTAACGTTACCGGTATTCCATTACCGGTAATGTTAAATCCCTACCGCCTACCGTGTAATGAGGCCCAATGCCTATAAAGCGCTTATAGATGAGCCAAAACTGTTGGCTTCATCAGTGCTTGTTCTAAGTGGAGTCTAAAGTGTTACAGCAGGTGTGGTAATAGACGAATGAATAACTGGATCTGGCGACCTTTATTGCACTCATTATCTGCGCATATATGCCCTCCTCCCCTCTCAAATGGTCCTCCACTCAGATCATTTTCTTTTACCACCAATCTCACTCTAACTTGTTACCAACTCTTCTCCTATCCACGCCCTTCTTTCACTCTCACCCCAACCCTTCCACCAAACATACATAGATCTGGAAGCAGTACAAACAATAGCAACTTAATGTGTCATGCATACTGAACAACACAAAAAACAGAAATTAACACATTGTCATGATCATCACTGACTATGAAATAATTGCCCCACTTACTCCGTGGCTCTTCCTTCAATGGGGGATGGTGAAGGACAAGGAAACAGCGGTGCAGACAAGGAAGGGGGATGGGCCTGATCTGTCAACAGGGAATTTCATGTTTTTCTCTTTTTCCCCTTCCTCCTTTCCTCCCCACGCCCCCTTGCCTCCCTTGGGTTCTTTTGCACCCCTCCCACCCTCTCCACCTCCTCTGAATAAAGAGCACTCTCTCCATAAGTCCCCAACTCCTACATTCACACCCCCTCCTCTCGCCACTTTAACTGAGACTGGGTGACCCGCTCCTCTCATTTCCTCCAATGGTTGCTTCTATATCTCTTGCCACCAAATTGCCTGGCCTCCCCCTCCCTGTTAGCACCCTGCTCCCTTGAATCTCTGCTTCCCTCATCATGTCATCCCCCCTATGAGTGTAAAGCACTTGATTGCTTCCCGAAGCTACTTCCATGCTAAATAAATACCCTACTCATAATAACAGTTCCCGCATTACCTCCTCAATCTCGCTCTTCTTCCAGCTCAATGATCTTTTCTTCAACCTCCTCCTTGTGTTCCGCAACCTCCTCAATATTTCCTGTATGCCCCTCTGCGTCACTCCTCTCTTTGACTTCCTCAATATTTCTGTCAACCGCCTCCTGATTACTCTCTTCCAGTCTCCTTGATTTCTTCTGTCCTTTCCTGTATCTCTCCCCCAACCACCCTTTCCATCAAATTCCAAATCCTCTCCTCCTGAGTTCCCCGAACCTCCTTAGATGACTCTCTGACCGCCCTCTACAACAAACCTCCAGTCCTCTGCGTTTTACCTTTTACGGCTGACCTCCTGACACACCGCAGCCTGTTCCTACGATTCTCATGACACCTCTACTTGATAGTTTGCCCTGTCCGCTCCAATCTCACCAATACTCTAGATTTGTTACCAAATGCCCCAATGTCGCGTTTACCTCCACCTCCTTACTCTCATCAATAGCCACCATGGCGGTCCCCCCTCTGGCCTTCCAGCCCCCCTCTCCCGCCTCCTTCTCCACCTCCATCCGTTGTCACGAATGGCACAAGAACTACTCCAAGCCTCAGATGGTTTAAGAGTTTTAAATTGATTTTCAATGGGACCTGGGGCCGTCTCTCTCTCTCTCCTTTTATAAAGAACCTCCTCCCTAACCCATGTGTCCCTCGCTCCAGGTCAATAGATACATATTGTTGTTGACCCCCTACTGTCTAAGATCTGGCTTAGACTGGATGTGAGAACATAAAGGCAAGGTGCCCTCACTCTCTAACCTCCCTCAGGGACTTCCTAAGATTGTCCCTACTCTAAAGGGGATGTAAAAGACGTGCAGTTATCCTGCTTAAGTCAATCTTTCCCCTTCTTCATGCTCTCCTCTACCCTGTCTCCCTTGTCTTCTCTCCTTCCCCAACTCCTACCACCTCTATTCGCTCTTCCCATCACTCTTCTGTCTCTTGTGCCTCACACTCCTTTTGGGCCTCGCCTCCACCCGTAGATGTTACTACTGACTCTCCAATCTTACCACTTCCTCTAACATTCTATCACACCCTCCCTTGCACTACCCCCCTCCTTCACACTACAACTACTCAGTCACCATCCTTCTGCTCAGTACCATAGCCTTCAGTCACTCTTTACAATATATCTCCTAAACTCACTCGCCACACTAGCATGCACACTCACACTGCAGTACAACTTGCACTGACTACCCAATACCTCACCTTCTCCAGAATTTGCCTCCAGAATCCGCTTCTGACAAACGATGCAGTTCACAATGCACTGTACAACGTGCTCCAAATGATTAGGCGTGAACCAGTCTTCTGCAAATGTGGCAGCAAGACCTTCTCTAGGTATATGCGCAGGGTGATGGAGTTTCTCAAGCGCGATCTTTAATAGCGTCAGAGGCATCACTGGCTGTCCAGTACTATCCTGCCTCCAGATCACATCGGTGGGGGATAAATAACACCCCTTCCTTTTCCACAATCCTGTTCTTCCTGTGAAGCTCTACCTTGTATCTCTATTAGCTGGGCCATGGACAACATATTAAAGCCTTCTCTCACCAACAGGCTTCTGTCTGACCATTTTTAAACACCTTCAGTTTCAAAGCTGGAAATCTTAGAAGAGTATGCTATGCTTTTGGCTTCCAAGTCTGCGGCTTCGTTCCGCGAGAAATAAAATCTGCCCTCATATGCGCAGCTCATTTAACAACCACTACGGCCATTGGGGGCTTCAGTGCCTTAATGAGCCTGTCCAATAGGGATGCATGTTGCACAGGGGTGCCATCTGCTCGGAGGTATCCCCTCCTTTTCCACCATGACAACCCTGCGCGTACGGTTGACGTCACATAGGCAGAGTCACTGTACACAGTTACTTCCTGATCTTTGTTTCTCAAGTGTGGCAATAAGCGATCCCCTTCTGTTTTGCTGTCTTTCACCTCGTGTTAAACTGCCATCTTGGAACTGCTGTTTCTTCGTGTGCTTTGCCTTGCTCAGAGTGTGCTCTCGTGCTCCGCCTTTTATCCATGTGGGGAAGTGTAATGGAAGTCAGGTGTGTGATGGTCAGTAATTGCCTGACCCTGCCTGACTATCGCATTGGGACATGTCAAGTACACGGCTTGGGTGTTAGTCAGTTTTCTCTCATAACGAGCTGTCCATGAGAAAGTGTTCATGTTGTGATGGGGGAGGGGTTGAGTTCCTAAGTATCCTACCTGGTAGGATGGGATACAGGTGTTACAGGGAAGGGGATACTGCATCTTGCCATCTGGTGTCCCACTCCCCGAAGACCCCTCACCCAGGTGATCCTCCTGCACTGGTGCACCCCCAGGAATTGGATCCAAAAGCGATGGCCGTGTCCTGGCCACCTGGATGACAGATCCCTGGGGACTAGAGGGTGAGACACCTTCTGGTTTCTCACAGGTCAGATAGGTTAGATTTAGATAATGGACAGGTTTGTTTTGGACATTTACACTGAATGACAAGCACCTTAGATAGTAAAAATAGGTAGGGAACACCTTATAGTCATAGAGGAAGAAGGGCCTTATTTTACTTTAAATAAACCTCACAGTAACAATGTCTTTTCGGCGTCTGCGTCCATCTGATCCACCTCAATATGTAATGACTATTAAAGGACACGGCAGTGGTCGAGAATAGAGGGGAGAAAATACAAGGATATTTTTACATCAATAATGGGCAAGTTACCACATCCATATTGTGGGAGGGGTATACAGCCACAATCTGGTGCAAATCAATTAAATAATGCACATCCAAAAAGTCTGAAAGAACTGCCTCAAAGAATGGATTAAAGAGTTGCAACCCTCTAGAGACTGGGAGGAAAGGGAACGAGCACCGAGGATGAAAGAGCTGAAGGCTTGTAAATCAGAATTTACAGCTCTGGGTGCACACGAAACGGAGTGGGAGTTGAGGTTTCTTAAAGAAAAATAAGGGGGAAATGGCGGATAGACGTTTAGCTTCTAGATGAAGGAGTCAGCAACAGTGCCATGTTAGGGTCCTTTACACCTTGGCGTTGAAGGGATCTGGGCACAGCACACAGTGTTACTTAGATAAGATGGACCTTCCAAAGAGGGGTGTAGAGTCTGCTCAGGTGTTAGATGCACCCAGAACCCCTGGAGAGATGCTAGCAATGACAACTGGAAAAGCACTGGGGAGGGCGGTTACACAGGAAGGTTTTCTAAAAGAGATTGGTCTCCCTGGCCCTACTTTTAGTCAAATGATCTAATGAGGTGGGGGAGGGACAATACCTCCTGAGATGAATGATGTGTGCGTTGATCTTGGTCATTTCCAATGAGGCCAAGGATCTAACAGCGCGGTTCCTATAGGTCCATCTCTTTATTAAACAGACATTAAAATGTCGGCAAAACCTTTGAGAAATAGGCTGGACAGGGTGTTGCCTTCACTGATCCAAGGGGATCAGGTAGGATTCATGCAAAAGAGACAAGCGGCAGACAATAGTAGGAAGACGCTTAACCTGGGTCACCTGACACAGAGGATGAACGCCATATTTCTCTGGATACCGAATAAAGGTGTTTGATCGAGTGGCATGGCAATTTATGGAGGTGGTCCTGGAAATAACAGGAAGGAGCAGTCATTTCAAATCTTGGATAGCGCCATTTTGACTCTGCGATGGCATAGGGGCAGGTCAGTGGTGTCCCTCAGGGGAATTACAGCGATTTAGAAATACCAGGCAGGGGGGCTCACTCTCCCGCTCCCTCCTGTATGCCCTGGAGATGGAGCCACTGGCTAGTCCATTCTGGCAGCATAGAGCTAAAGGCGTTGAAGTGCGAGGGGCTTGAATTTAAGATGTCATGTCTTGCGTATGATTTACTCCTGTATGTGACAGAGCCAGAGATTTCACTGGAAGCGATGATGGGTGAAATGAAGGAGTATAGGTCCTGATATGGATTTAAAATAAATGATGCTGAAATTATTTGTTTTCCCAACAGGAAGATGTGGGGGGGAATTGAGTGGATTTATGGAAACACATGGGAATGCGCGGAGAGAAACAATGTATAATATTTAGGAATAAGGATATCCAGGGAACTGGACACGTTGTATCCTTTGAACTGGGGAGCTTACTTTGTCATGGCTTGGGTTGATGATCACAGTGATGATTACCAAGTCCCATCTTCCTTCTCCTGCCAGATAACCTTTATTAAAGAGAATAATCATGAGATATGTTAATTGCTCTGGCGGGGGTAAAGGGCAAGGATCGGGAGGAAAAGGGTTTCAGATACCCTTTCCTTGGTATTACAATGTTGCCCTGTTAAAGGTTTTCTTGGAACACATGAGGGATGACTTCAGGACGTATCGGACATATCTGGAAGATTGCAGAACACACTCAAAAAAAGTGGGAGAACTGATTTGGTCCCTAAGTAGGTATTGTGGGGAATCCTGTGGATTCCTCACTAAACCCTAGCCTAAAGTCTCCTCCCAGGTGGCCTGGGGAGGGCAGATGCTACCTGATCCCAACACTGGGGGTGGTGTACTGCGGGAGGATCACTTGAGTGGAGGCAAGGACCAGGTTAGTGGGGAGATTCTATGGGATATGAGACTATTTTTCCTCTGAGAGAGATACTCTTGCCACTAGGTCAGAGGAGGTTTTGGTTTATTGCCATTTTAATATTTACCAAGCTCCTAGTGAGACTGAGAGGGTAAGTCTTAAGGTTGTACCTCGTCAACCCATTTTGTCAACAGAACAGGTCCTACATATCCCTGAAAATAAACAGTGTCCTCCGTACCAAGATTACGCTACTAGGAATGGGGAAAGGGTTGATTTATCTCTACCATTTGTCTATAATAAGGTTAAACTCCACAATCCCGCTTTTAAAAATTTGAAAGGAATCACAACCACCCTTAAAAGTGTTAAAGAATGGGAAAAAAACATTTCCTTAAATTGAACTACGTGTCCCAGAATCCCTTATGGACTGTGATGAAGATGAGGGCTGAGGAGGCATGCAGAAGGAAGGAACAGACAGGTAGGCCGAACAGCCTTTGACAGAGTCAGGTAATTAGCAAAAAGGGCCTGCACTTGAAGCCAATTGCCTCACCTGAGGAGCATAAAAGGCTGCAGCAGGAAGGAGCAGTAGAAAGAAGCTGGAGCAGAAGCTGGAAGGCTGGCAGTAGTAGCAATAGGAGAAGAGCATGAAACTGGCAGTTCAAAGGAAGTGTGACCACGTTAGGGACGCCGGAACGACAGAGGAGCAGATTTCACCTGCAGGTTTTGAGTTGGTCCTGTGCTCACAAATCTTGCCTGGCTATAGCTGCACTGGAAGAGACAGTGAGAAGTTAATGGTTTCCCCGGGTGCACCTGATAGCTGTGACTGCAGAGCTGCAGATACCCGAGGCCTGTGTGCAGAAGCAAGCCAAGGGAAGCAGGAGAGGAGACTCTCAGAGATTGAGGCCGGATGAAGGACACCTGTTCTGCAGATGGTGTGGGTCCCAAGAGTGCCTGAAAGAAGTAGTTGCAGGAAGAAAAGTCGGCAATTGGAAGTCGCCCGCAACCGCAGTGTTTTGGAGCCAGTGAGTGAAGCTATGTACTCCAATTCAGTAAGAACTCCTTGCCGGTAACTGTAACCAGCTCTAATTGAACTCGCATAGCAGTAGAAGTGAGTAAACATTGTTTGTTGCCGTGGGAAGTCGTTATAACAAAGGAAATGGATCATGTGCACGTTTAACACCAGTCAAAGTGCTCATGTGTAAAACAAACATTTTATTTTACATTGTCACATTAAAGAAGTGTACCAGGGTGGCCACGTGACTCCAATTAAGAGGGAGAACGTTGTTGGTAATCACCCGAATGGTAGTAGCTGACTTTTCCGAATTGTTACAAGATCATTACATCAAAGAAATGTTCCGCATGAATGGTTGTGATTCCTATCAACGTTAAAGCAGCATTCTACGCGAATAAAAAGGAACGCAAGTTTTAACGTCCTTTGGAGTGGAATTCTCCATGAAAGAGTAGTTGGCTGTACCTAATTCTGTTTTCCCTAAGAAGCCTGAATCTTGTAACATCTAGAACAGAGTACTTTGTAATTGTAGAAGTTGCTGAAGTAGCAAGAAGAATAAGCATTTCAAAAGCCTGTAGGGAGAATCCTTTCTAACGTGAAATCAGCCGTATTAAGATCCAACCCCCTATATTTTGAAGTTGTCAAAGTTGTTACAAATCCAGAGTCCTCTGATACAAGTGTGACAAGACTATGCAAGGCAGCTTTGGGGTAACTGCTGTAAGCAAGAAAATGTACATAAAGCTGTGGAAGGAAGCCGGGTGATTGTTAAAAGAACTAATCAACTATATGCAGAGCTGAGACTGTTGAAGCTGAGAGAAAGAAGCAGTCTAGAAGCCAAGGCAGATTCTAGGTGTAGGAAAGATTTCCATTTATGTGTAGTTTTCCCTCCAGTTGTGAACACCCCCATCCTTTTGCTTTTGTCTGACCATCCTACTCTGACTTTACCAGTGGAGCACAGCCCATGTTTCGCATCGATCACCGAGCCCCTTCGGAAGTGTTCCTGGGCCGCCCAGTGAACTAACCAGCTTGTATGTGACCTTTGCTTTGAAATCGCAGCTGTCTCAAATTTTGACTTGATACTTTGACAACCGTAAACTCTTGGTAGAAGGTACACACCCACAGAGTTTTGTACACCTAGCATTCCTAGGTCTGGAATTAGGAGAGTCCGCCTGAACCCGAGCCTACGCAGTACCCCTGTTGCCCTGCTGTGGTGACAAGCTTTGTGGGTGCCTTATTGCTGTGCCCCCCGTGCCCTAAGATTAGCTGCAGTGTAACCGGCCCAATCCCCAGAAGTGGAGAAGATGCCACTGTCCTGCCACGGAATGAGGTCCCAGAACGCAGCCACTGAAAGCTGGAGAGATGCGCAACTGCTGGACTCGAACCTGCAAGCAAACTGGACTTGACTGGTGAAGTTTGGTCCGGAATGCGTTGATGGTCGGTGAGTACCTGCAACCCTTACCGGTAGTCCCTGGCACATCCATACACTTTTACGCATGACTGTCTCCCAAGGGCAACTCACCTTTGTAAGGATAGTCTGAACTACCATCATAGACCAGCTTCCTGGAAATAGCTCTGCGCCCTTGTGGAGACCCTCCTCGAATAGTGGAACTCTGTTCTTAATTGCCTTACCCCCCTTCCTGAGACAGTACTGCCCCTTGAAGAGACCCGTTTTGTACTTTAACGCATGATCAAGTGCTCCTGCGCTCAACGTACTTTTGAGCAGAAGGCTCCACATTTCGTAGGGATTGGACTGCCTATTAGTTAGGGTTGAGACTCTTGAAGAATCGCCTAAAGTATATCTGCACTGTCTGCCCCTCTTCTGTTACAGGTTGTGGACCCGTACTTGCTAAACATTGCTTTAGGACAACAGTTAATGTATATATGTTCACTAGTATATGGCTGTGTTAGTATTGTTAATATTGCTGTGGTTTCATCTTGTGTTTGATTTAAATGGCCTTTAATATATGCATATGTATTTTTGATATTATACACCTGAATGAGAGCAATATGTGGTGTTGTTTACTGTATATGCTCGTTGTGGACTTTCGATCACCCTCCCTCACCCCTCCTGAGACCTAGTCTTGACCTCCGCCAATGCTACCTTGATTGGTCTGGCTTGTCCAGAAGGTTACTCTGTTCCAGGAAACTAGGCTGGCCTTCTGAACCTCTGCCCTCCAGGTCAGAGTTCAGAAATCCATTTTACCACTAGTGGCAGCTGTAGGTCAGACCGAAGAGGCAAAGAGGCTGCCCCTTTTTTATGCCTAGGAAGGAAGAGTGCCTTGCCTACCTGTGGAGGTCGAAGAGTTTTGTCTTTAAGCTGCCTAATACATTCTTGAAGTACCAAATTAAAGCAGAATTCACAGAACTGTGGTTGTCTATGAAATTGTCAGAGAACATGATATTGAAGGTGGTGGAAGCAGTAGGACACTGTGAAGCAAGGGTGTCTGCTTTCACAGTACCAGTAGCAGACGGGAGTTGGCACGAGGAAAGCAACCCCCTTACAAGAAGCATCCTGGCAAGTTATAGCAAAGACGCTGCAGAGAACAGTTGTTGAGGCAGAAGTGGTATTTTCATTTGAACTTTGTCCAACTTTTCCTGCAAGGAGGTTATCCAGGACTACCATTGGTGCTGTTTTCTTTGTGGAAATTGGAAAGGGAACTTTCCAACAAACGGAGAAAGAACTGTTACCAGTGGATTTTTGTTTGGGTGAACATTTGTTTTCTTTTGTAACTTCCAAGAACTGGTTCAAGACTTTTAATTTCTTTGGGAGAAATTCACTTTGGACATTCCTGGGACAGGATCTACCCAGGTCAAGTGGAGGTTATCCAAGTCACTAGTTATTTGGTAATCATTTATTTATGATTTGTGTTGAATGTTTTGTTGTTTAGTGTGAGGGCCAGTTTTGTGTATGCTTGGAGATTGTCATTTAGAACGTACACTAGGTGGGGAACCGCCTGGTAGAGTGGGCTTTGTTAGCTTTTCTTTGCATTTTCTTTTTTTAATAAAATGTTGAAAACTGAGAAAACTACAAGTAGTTGTCTGCCTTGCATTACTGACCCCTCACATTATGTACCCAAAGAATTCATTCACAACCTGTTTTAGGGGTGATCTGGAAATTATGGGAGGATAACATTTCTAATGACTACCTTTCCACGTGGCCATCCGCTGGGAGTTCAGTATGGGGCCATCCTTTGGTTCAGGGAAATGAGGTGATGTAATGACCCAGAGTGGGTCTGATGCAGGTCTTGAAAGGGTTGGGGGTCGGGAGGGGGCAAATTCTTGTCAGGAGAAGGTTTCAAAGCATATGAAAAAGTGCAGGAAATATTGGGAGTAGCTGCATTTGGGGTTTTTCAATATCTGAGTCTTGAAGGAACAATAGTGAGAGCTTGCGCCACTGGAGAAGGTGTATAACTCTGCCCAGAGCAGAAAAGGTTCCAATACCCAAGCTACATGAGGCAACCTCGATCAGTGGATAGGAGGACAAAGCCAAGTGTATGGCTTTCCGGGCATGGGCCTTGATACGGGGACTTCTGAAGGACATATGGTATAGCATATGTATGTTAACTGGTCTTGTACCGTGCAATGCTGCCACTTGCATGGTCTCTTGGCACTCTGGTGGATCTAATACGGAAAGAGGGCTGCAGGGGGGCTTGTTAATGGGATATAGAGGGAAAAGTGCAAGAGCTTTGATGTGCTGTTAGTAGCTTCAGTTCGCAGAAACTGGCCACTGTGTGCGGGTTTGTGGTCTTTGTGGTCATTAGATGGTAGTTATCTTGTGGTTGGTGTGGGCGTGTGTGTCGTTTGTGTTTTAGTTTTTGTTAAAGAATGTTCGCAGTTCATTGTAGTTTGTGATGATCGAGTGTTTTGTTGCGTTAGATGTGTGTTGTACATGGTTTGTGTTGTAGGGTGAGTAAGCAGAGTAATTGACGATTGTTAGTAGTTCATGGGTAGTTGTATCACGTTCTTCAAGTTTCTGAACTTTGGTTGCTCTGAAGTGCATCTCCTTCCAGGTATTGCTATCTCTGAGACGCATCCACGCTTGGCCCCCTGGCCAACAAAATGTCCACCCACAAGAGTTATCTAAGTGCAACACAATGCCCACCCCAAAATCCATCCAAGTGCAACACATTCCCACCCCCAAGATCTGTCTAAGTGCAACACATTCACACCCCCAAAAGCCATCCAAGTGCAAGACAATGCCCACCCCCAGAATCCATCCAAGTGCAAGCCATTCCCACCCCCGAAATCCATCCATGTGCAAGACAATGCCCACCCCCAATATCCATTTAAGTGCAACACATTGCCCGCCCCCAAAAACAATCCAAGTGCAGGACAATGCCCACCCCCAAGATCCATCCAAGTGCAACACATTCCCAACCCCAAGATCTGCCTAAGTGCAACACATTCCCACCCCAAAAGCCATCCAAGTGCAAGACAATGCCCACCCCAAAGATCCATCCAAGTGCAACACATGGCCCACCCCAGACCGATCTAAGTGAAACACATTGCCCACCCCCAAAATCCATCCAAGTGCAACACAATGCCCACCCCCAGAATCCATCCAAGTGCAACACATTCCCACCCCAAGATCCATCCAAGTGCAACACATTCCCACCCCAAGATCCGTCTAAGTGCAAGACAATGCCCAACCCCAGAATCCATCCAAGTGCAACACACTCCCACCCCCAAGATCTGCCTAAGTGCAACACATTCCCACCCCCAAAAGCCATCCAAGTGCAAGACAATGCCCACCCCCAAGATCCATCCAAGTGCAACACATGGCCCACCCCAGACCGATCTAAGTGAAACACATTGCCCACCCCCAAAATCCATCCAAGTGCAACACAATGCCCACCCCCAGAATCCATCCAAGTGCAACACACTCCCACCCCCAAGATCTGCCTAAGTGCAACACATTCCCACCCCCAAAATCCATCCAAGTGCAACACACTCCCACCCCCAAGATCCATCTAAGTGCAACACATTCCCACCCCCAAGATCCGTCTAAGTGCTACACATTCCCACCCCAAGATCCGTCTAAGTGCTACACATTCCCGCCCCCAAGATCTGTCTAAGTGCAACACAATGCCCACCCCAAGATCTGTCTAAATGCAACACATTCCCGCCCCCAAGATCCGTCTAAGTGCAATACAATGCGCACCCCCAAGATCCATCTAAGTGCAACACATTCCCGCCCCCAAGATCCGTTTAAGTGCAATACAATTCCCACCCCCAAGATCCATCTAAGTGTAACACATTCCCACCCCCAAGATCCGTCTAAGTGCAGCACAATGCCCACCCCCAGAATCCATCCAAGTGCAACCCATTCCCACCCCCAAAATCCATCCATGTGCAACACATTGCCCACCCCCAAAAGCCATCCAAGTGCAAGACAATGCCCACCCCCAGAATCCATCCAAGTAAAAGCCATTCCCACCCCCAAAATCCATCCATGTGCAACACATTTCCCACCCCCAAAAGCCATCCAAGTGCAACACAATGCCCACTCCAAAGATCCGTCCAAGTGCAACACATTCCCACCCCCAAGATCCATCCAAGTGCAAGACATTGCCCACCCCCAAGATCCATCTAAGTGCAAGACAATGCCCACCCCTAGAAACCATCCAAGTGCAAGCCATTCCCACCCCCAAAATCCATCCATGTGCAACACATTGCCCACCCCCAAAAGCCATCCAAGTGCAAGACAATGCCCACCCCCAGAATCCATCCAAGTGCAAGCCATTCCCACCCCCAAAATCCATCCATGTGCAAGACAATGCCCACCCCCAATATCCATTTAAGTGCAACACATTGCCCGCCCCCAAAAACAATCCAAGTGCAGGACAATGCCCACCCCCAAGATCCATCCAAGTACAACACATTCCCAACCCCAAGATCTGCCTAAGTGCAATACATTCCCACCCCAAAAGCCATCCAAGTGCAAGACAATGCCCACCCCAAAGATCCATCCAAGTGCAACACATGGCCCACCCCAGACCGATCTAAGTGAAACACATTGCCCACCCCCAAAATCCATCCAAGTGCAACACAATGCCCACCCCCAGAATCCATCCAAGTGCAACACATTCCCACCCCAAGATCCATCCAAGTGCAACACATTCCCACCCCAAGATCCGTCTAAGTGCAAGACAATGCCCACCCCCAGAATCCATCCAAGCGCAACACACTCCCACCCCCAAGATCTGCCTAAGTGCAACACATTCCCACCCCCAAAAGCCATCCAAGTGCAAGACAATGCCCACCCCCAAGATCCATCCAAGTGCAACACATGGCCCACCCCAGACCGATCTAAGTGAAACACATTGCCCACCCCCAAAATCCATCCAAGTGCAACACAATGCCCACCCCCAGAATCCATCCAAGTGCAACACATTCCCACCCCAAGATCCATCCAAGTGCAACACATTCCCACCCCAAGATCCGTCTAAGTGCAAGACAATGCCCACCCCCAGAATCCATCCAAGTGCAACACACTCCCACCCCCAAGATCTGCCTAAGTGCAACACATTCCCACCCCCAAAATCCATCCAAGTGCAAGACAATGCCCACCCCCAGAATCCATCCAAGTGCAACACATTCCCACCCCCAAGATCCGTCTAATTGCAACACATTGCCCACCCCCAAAAGCCATCCAAATGCAAGACAATGCCTACCCCAATATCCATCCAAGTGCAACACATTCCCACCCCCAATATCCGTCTAAGTGCAAGACAATGCCCACCCCCAAGATCCGTCTAAGTGCTACACATTCCCGCCCTCAAGATCCGTCTAAGTGCTACACATTCCCGCCCCCAAGATCCATTTAAGTGCTACACATTCCCGCCCCCAAGATCCGTCTAAGTGCAACACAATGCCCACCCCAAGATCTGTCTAAATGCAACACATTCCCGCCCCCAAGATCCGTCTAAGTGCAATACAATGCGCACCCCCAAGATCCATCTAAGTGCAACACATTCCCACCCCCAAGATCCGTCTAAGTGCAATACAATGCCCACCCCAAGATCCGTCTAAGTGCAACACATTCCCGCCCCCAAGATCCGTCGAAGTGCAACACATTCCCGCCCCCAAGATCCGTTTAAGTGCAATACAATGCCCACCCCCAAGATCCATCTAAGTGTAACACTTTCCCACCCCCAAGATCCGTCTAAGTGCAACACAATGCCCACCCCCAGAATCCATCCAAGTGCAACCCATTCCCACCCCCAAAATCCATCCATGTGCAACACATTGCCCACCCCCAAAAGCCATCCAAGTGCAAGACAATGCCCACCCCCAGAATCCATCCAAGTAAAAGCCATTCCCACCCCCAAAATCCATCCATGTGCAACACATTTCCCACCCCCAAAAGCCATCCAAGTGCAACACAATGCCCACTCCAAAGATCCGTCCAAGTGCAACACATTCCCACCCCCAAGATCCATCCAAGTGCAAGACATTGCCCACCCCCAAGATCCATCTAAGTGCAAGACAATGCCCACCCCCAGAATCCATCCAAGTGCAAGCCATTCCCACACCCAAAATCCATCCATGTGCAACACATTGCCCACCCCCAAAAGCCATCCAAGTGCAAGACAATGCCCACCCCCAGAATCCATCCAAGTGCAAGCCATTCCCACCCCCAAAATCCATCCATGTGCAAGACAATGCCCACCCCCAATATCCATTTAAGTGCAACACATTGCCCGCCCCCAAAAACAATCCAAGTGCAGGACAATGCCCACCCCCAAGATCCATCCAAGTGCAACACATTCCCAACCCCAAGATCTGCCTAAGTGCAACACATTCCCACCCCAAAAGCCATCCAAGTGCAAGACAATGCCCACCCCAAAGATCCATCCAAGTGCAACACATGGCCCACCCCAGACCGATCTAAGTGAAACACATTGCCCACCCCCAAAATCCATCCAAGTGCAACACATTCCCACCCCAAGATCCATCCAAGTGCAACACATTCCCACCCCAAGATCCGTCTAAGTGCAAGACAATGCCCACCCCCAGAATCCATCCAAGTGCAACACACTCCCACCCCCAAGATCTGCCTAAGTGCAACACATTCCCACCCCCAAAAGCCATCCAAGTGCAAGACAATGCCCACCCCCAAGATCCATCCAAGTGCAACACATGGCCCACCCCAGACCGATCTAAGTGAAACACATTGCCCACCCCCAAAATCCATCCAAGTGCAACACAATGCCCACCCCCAGAATCCATCCAAGTGCAACACATTCCCACCCCAAGATCCATCCAAGTGCAACACATTCCCACCCCAAGATCCGTCTAAGTGCAAGACAATGCCCACCCCCAGAATCCATCCAAGTGCAACACACTCCCATCCCCAAGATCTGCCTAAGTGCAACACATTCCCACCCCCAAAATCCATGCAAGTGCAAGACAATGCCCACCCCCAGTATCCAACCAAGTCCAACACATTCCCACCCCCAAGATCCGTCTAATTGCAAGACAATGCCCATCCCCAAAGTCCATCCGAGTGCAACACATTGCCCACCCCCAAAAGCCATCCAAGTGCAAGACAATGCCCACCCCCAAGATCCATCTAAGTGCAACACATTCCCGCCCCCAAGATCCGTCTAAGTGCTACACATTCCCGCCCCCAAGATCCATCTAAGTGCTACACATTCCCGCCCCCATGATCCGTCCAAGTGCAACACAATGCCCACCCCAAGATCTGTCTAAATGCAACACATTCCCGCCCCCAAGATCCGTCTAAGTGCAATACAATGCGCACCCCCAAGATCCATCTAAGTGCAACACATTCCCACCCCCAAGATCCGTCTAAGTGCAATACAATGCCCACCCCAAGATCCGTCTAAGTGCAACACATTCCGGCCCCCAAGATCCGTCGAGTGCAACACATTCCCGCCCCCAAGATCCGTTTAAGTGCAATACAATGCCCACCCCCAAGATCCATCTAAGTGTAACACATTCCCACCCCCAAGATCCGTCTAAGTGCAACACAATGCCCACCCCCAGAATCCATCCAAGTGCAACCCATTCCCACCCCCAAAATCCATCCATGTGCAACACATTGCCCACCCCCAAAAGCCATCCAAGTGCAAGACAATGCCCACCCCCAGAATCCATCCAAGTAAAAGCCATTCCCACCCCCAAAATCCATCCATGTGCAACACATTTCCCACCCCCAAAAGCCATCCAAGTGCAACACAATGCCCACTCCATAGATCCGTCCAAGTGCAACACATTCCCACCCCCAAGATCCATCCAAGTGCAAGACATTGCCCACCCCCAAGATCCATCTAAGTGCAAGACAATGCCCACCCCCAGAATCCATCCAAGTGCAAGCCATTCCCACCCCCAAAATCCATCCATGTGCAACACATTGCCCACCCCCAAAAGCCATCCAAGTGCAAGACAATACCCACCCCCAATGTCCATTTAAGTGCAACACATTGCCCACCCCCAAAAACAATCCAAGTGCAGGACAATGCCCACCCCCAAGATCCATCCAAGTGCAACACATTCCCACCCCCAAAAGCCATCCAAGTGCAAGACAAGGCCCACCCCCAAGATCCATCCAAGTGCAACACATTCCCACCCCCAAAAGCCATCCAAGTGCAAGACAATGCCCACCCCCAAGATCCGTCTAAGTGCAAAACGATGCCCACCCCAAGATCTGTCTAAATGCAACACATTCCCGCCCCCAAGATCCGTCTAAGTGCAATACAATGCACACCCCCAAGATCCATCTAAGTGCAACACATTCCCACCCCCAAGATCCGTCTAAGTGCAATACAATGCCCACCCCAAGATCCGTCTAAGTGCAACACATTCCCGCCCCCAAGATCTGTCGAAGTGCAACACATTCCCGCCCCCAAGATCCGTTTAAGTGCAATACAATGCCCACCCCCAAGATCCATCTAAGTGCAACACATTCCCACCCCCAAGATCCATCTAAGTGCAACACATTCCCGCCCCCAAGATCCGTTTAAGTGCAATACAATGCCCACCCCCAAGATCCATCTAAGTGCAACACATTCCCACCCCCAAGATCCATCTAAGTGCAACACAATGCCCACCCCCAGAATCCATCCAAGTGCAACCCATTCCCACCCCCAAAATCCATCCATGTGCAACACATTGCCCACCCCCAAAAGCCATCCAAGTGCAAGACAATGCCCACCCCCAGAATCCATCCAAGTAAAAACCATTCCACCCCCAAAATCCATCCATGTGCAACCCATTCCCACCCCCAAAATCCATCCATGTGCAACACATTGCCCACCCCCAAAAGCCATCCAAGTGCAAGACAATGCCCACCCCAGAATCCATCCAAGTAAAAACCATTCCCACCCCAAAAATCCATCCATGTGCAACACATTGCCCACCCCCAAAAGCCATCCAAGTGCAACACAATGCCCACTCCAAAGATCCGTCCAAGTGCAACACATTCCCACCCCCAAGATCCATTCAAGTGCAAGACATTGCCCACCCCCAAGATCCATCTAAGTGCAAGACAAAAATCCATCCATGTGCAACACATTGCCCACCCCCAAAAGCCATCCAAGTGCAAGGCAATGCCCACCCCCAAGATCCATCCAAGTGCAACACACATTCCCACCCCCAAGATCTGCCTAAGTGCAACACATTCACACCCCCAAAAGCCATCCAAGTGCAAGACAATGCCCACCCACAAGATCCATCCAAGTGCAACACATGGCCCACCCCAGACCAATCTAAGTGAAACACATTGCCCCCCCCCCCAAATCCATCCAAGTGCAAGACAATGCCCACCCCCAAAATCCATCCAAGTGCAACACAATGCCCACCCCCAGAATCCATCCAAGTGCAATACATTCCCACCCCAAGATCCATCCAAGTGCAACACATTCCCACCCCAAGATCCGTCTAAGTGCAAGACAATGCCCACCCCCAGAATCCATCCAAGTGCAACACATTCCCACCCCAAGATCCATCCAAGTGCAACACATTCCCACCCCAAGATCCGTCTAAGTGCAAGACAATGCCCACCCCCAGAATCCATCCAAGTGCAACACATTCCCACCCCCAAAAGCTATCCAAGTGCAAGACAATGCCCACCCACAAGATCCATCCAAGTGCAACACATGGCCCACCCCAGACCGATCTAAGTGAAACACATTGCCCCCCCCAAAATCCATGCAAGTGCAACACAATGCCCACCCCCAGAATCCATCCAAGTGCAACACAATGCCCACACCCAAGATCCATCTAAGTGCAACACATTCCCACCCCCCAAGATCCGTCTAAGTGCAACACAATGCCCACCCCAAGATCCATCTAAGTGCAACACAATGCCCACCCCAAGATTCATCTAAGTGCAACACATTCCCACCCCCAAGATCCTTCTAAGTGCAACACATTCCCGCCCCCAAGATCCCTCTAAGTGCAACACATTCCCGCCCCCAAGATCCCTCTAAGTGCAACACATTCCCGCCCCGAAGATCCTTCTAAGTGCAACACATTCCCGCCCCCAAGATCCGTCTAAGTGCAATACAATGCCCACCCCCAAGATCCGTCTAAGTGCAACACATTCCGACCCCCAAGATCCATCTAAGTGCAACACAATGCCCACCCCAAGAACCGTCTAAGTGCAACACATTCCCGCCCCCAAGATCCGTCTAAGTGCAACACATTCCCGCCTCCAAGATCCGTCTAAGTGCTACATATTCCCACCCCCAAGATCCGTCTAAGTGCAACACATTCCCGCCCCCAAGATCCCTCTAAGTGCACTAAGTGCAACACATTCCCGCCCCCAAGATCCCTCTAAGTGCAACACATTCCCGCCCCCAAGATCCCTCTAAGTGCAACACATTCCCGCCCCCAAGATCCTTCTAAGTGCAACACATTCCGCCCCCAAGATCCGTCTAAGTGCAATACAATGCCCACCCCCAAGATCCGTCTAAGTGCAACACATTCCCGCCCCCAAGATCCCTCTAAGTGCAACACATTCCCGCCCCCAAGATCCCTCTAAGTGCAACACGTTTCCTGCCCCCAAAATCTGTCTATATGATAACATTAACTGTAAGCTACTTGATCTGTATAACTTCTGTGTGGCCAAACAGTGGTCCTCCGATCCGCAGGCCCCTACTTGAATCTGGGTTGATTCTTGATCCATCTCCTGTAATCTGCTCCGGGAATCCAAGCTGCTGCTCTGTTTGCTCAGGATCACGGGACTGTCTGCAGTTGCAGGCGCCAGGAAAGAGTCCAGCTCCAGTCACTCTACCAGCAAATGTAGCAGGAATTGCATGCAGCGCTGGACATCATTCTGCCCTTCATTTCAGTTTGCAGTCTGTTATCATGGATTAATGCATGGCCTTCCTTCCCAGCCTTCAGCGCTGAAGTCAATAATGACTCTGTTGTGTTATCTAAGCAGTGGTCTTTCTAGGGGACAGCCTCCAGTGTGGCAACGTCACGTGGCTTTGGATTTGAACAGTGTGCGGCCTTTCTGGGGCATGAGCCATTCAATGGCTCCTATTGAGCTGAGGCTGGTCATGGGAGACTGCTTTCCCGGTGCCTGGATTTCTGGTTTGCCTGGAAGCTGTGGGGTCTCTGGTCAGAGGGTTGCGCCAAACACTGGACCGTCTTTGCCCATTAAGCAGAAAGATGATGCATTTCATGTGAGGGGGCCTGGGGGGGTGGACGGGGTGCTACATTATTGTAAAAGCTCGCCATGGGCCTCTTGGACCTGGAATGCTGGTCGTCTAACTCGCCTTTTCTTTCCTTGCATTACTTTCAGTCTTGATATTATAGTAAGCAGTGGGGGGCAGAGGGGGGGATATAGGTACACTACTTTTCCATACACTTTGACCCCTACTGGGACCTACTATTACTGGGGGGCAAAGAGGGTAAGTGGGCCTAGGAGAAGCTGGAGCAGAGGCCGGCACTGTTCAGGAAGTGGGTTTATACCTCGGCGCCTTCCTTGGTTATTGAGCCGGAGCAGGACGTTTCGACGTGACCGTCTCGGCGCAGGACGTTATGGCGCGGCCCTTTGGCCGCAGCCAGTAAGGCACAGAGACCACTTGGCGGGGAAGTTTTGGCGCGACCTCATGATCCACCTGCAACTTGAATGACTTACAGGTGCAGGCTCGTGCTCTTTTATTCGGAGAGGACAATAATTGGGAGCAGCAGCTGAGTCCTCGGCTGCTTTATCTATATTTTTAACTCCACACAAGGTATAGAGGGCGAACGGCTATATACATGAGGATTACAGTGTGAACCTCATTTTACGGACACTACCACCCGCAGTGGTCTCTGTGCTGGGCTCTGCTTTTCCCAAAATTGCTCTCACGTTTCCATGAGAGATCTCGGGGTCCCCGTGGTTCCCGTGGTTAAGACCGATGAAAGGAGGTTCAGCGTGGCCATTTTGCATTTCATCAAATAATCCAGGAATAGCCTGGAACTCGGGCCCTTGTTTTACAGGAAGCTACGGTCTATTTCATGCACTTGCTCTTTTCGGGGCCTTTATTCGCAGCAAGCAAAGGGGACCCCATTAGCACAACCCGACCACCCCCATAGTCTGCAGCTGAACTGGCATAGGTCATTTACACACACATTTTATCTTTTTGATCATTCCGAGGCTGTTAGCATGATTTGCATTAAATGAGGTAATTATAAAAAACGGTTACTCATGTTCCTACAAAACACCAACAACTCCAGTGAAAAGTGCTCTGTACATTCGTCTTGTTCAGTTCCTCCATTACACACCCAGGGCCCTGGCTCTGTTGCTCCTTGCCTCTGCAGCAGCACTGACCTATTTGGCGACAGTCGTATGTCCATCTATAGGCCGGTGTCCAGGGTCGGATTGGCCCCTCGGCCGAAATCGTCCCTGGGGAGTGGGAGCTGGTTTCTGGCCAAGCCTGGGCCACTTTGGAAGAAAAAAAATTGGGGAAAAAAAGATGTCTTTTTTTTTCAATTTTTTGTTTTTCTTTTACAAAAAGCTTTTCATCCTTCTGAGGTCGATAAATGAGTACCACCACAGGTTGGCGAGATATTGGATGCATATTTGTTTTATAAAAAAGAGCTTCAGCGTAAGTGCTATACAATAACATATTATAACTTGGCCTTGGACGTCTGCTTGGATTCACAGTCATTTAGTGTACTTAGGCACAATACTATTTGATGCCACTTCCTGTTTTGTCAAGGGGTGAAAGGTCGTGTTTCATCGCTTCCCGGGATGTTACTTTGGGGTGGGGTCAAATGACATCACTTCTGGTGATGTCATTAGAGCTCAAGGGTCGTGAGGCGAGGGGTGGGCCACTTTTTTTTGGGTGACCGGGCCTATTTCTTGTCCCAGTCCGACCTTGCCGGTGTCCTGCTCCAAGTGGATACTAGTGACCCAGGTCCAAACATCCCTCGGGGCAAATGGGCGGCGCCAGAAATCTCTGCGCCGAAACGTCGGCTGCAGCGAAAGAGCAGCGCCGGAACGGGGTCTATCGTTCTTGAGCCTGAAATCATTTTCTACGCGGTCTTCAGTCGCCATCATGTGGTGAAAACTTGAAGTGCACCTTGCTTTGTTAACAATGGAAAACAAAACTAAGCCGCAATACACATGTTTTCCCCATGATGGCGACAAAAGACTGCACACAGTGATTTAGGCGCAGCTGCTGACAAGGACGACGTTTAGGCGCAGCCATTCAGAGTGTCTCGGGGGGGGGGCTGCGACTCTGGGAAACAGGCTGCAGCCAGGGGCGCAGCCTGTGTGTTTCAGGGGGGCTGTGACTCTGGGAAACAGGGTGCAGCCAGGGGTGCAGCCTGTGTGTCGGGGGGGGGGGGGGCTGTGACTCTGGGACACAGGCTGTGTGTCTCAGGGGGGCTGTGACTGGGGAAACAGGCTGCAGCCAGGGGCACAGCTTGTGTGTCAGGGGGGCTGCGACTCTGGGAAATAGGCTGCAGCCAGGGGCGCATCCGGTGTGTCGGGGGGCTGCGACTCTGGGAAACAGGCTGCAGCCAGGGGCGCATCCTGTGTGTCGGGGGGCTGCGACTCTGGGAAACAGGCTGCAGCCAGGGGCGCATCCTGTGTGTCAGGGGGGCTATGACTCGGGGAAACGGTCAGTGCTTGATCATCCGACCCAAGCAGATAGTAGATTTTTCTCGGATGAAGCAAAATCTGCCCAGAAGCAAGTTCCTGATCATTTGAACTGTTAAAGGGCATAGAGGCCCCACCCCCTCAGCTAACATTTTGGGGGGGGGGGGCTTCAGGCTGGTCAACTCAATGAAATTGCACGCCTGTCCAGAGATGTGCCTGGTGCGAGGGGAATTGCAAGGTGTTTGATTTTCATATGTGGGTAGCTCTGGCAAGGTGTCCAAGTAGGGCCCAGCTTTTTGACATTATGCCAATGAGACCAAGCTATTCCTCACTGATGAGGCCCAACCAGGCAGAAACATGTTTGGGGATGCTTGTGGTCTTGTGCAGAAGGGATGTGACCTAGCAGTTCGGGCTGGACTGCCCCTTTTGGGGTGGGGCCAAGTCTGATTTGCATATGGTCTTTCCCCTTCTGTAATGGCTTGGCAGACGAAGAACGATGGTCTGGAGGGTTGCCCAGAGGAATGCCAGTGGTTAAGATTAATTCTAAACCTTCCAGCCATCACCTCTTTGTTTTTGCTTTTTAACGAGATAACGGGTACATTGGAGAAACAAGCCTTAAAAACACGTCAACCTCACATTAAAAGGCTGTTCTGCATGCATATATATTCTGCTGTGTTGCTTCAACACACATCAGTGAATCCCAAGGAATTGTGCCGGCATTTTCATTTGAGTAACAAAAGGGTTTAATAAGACAATGGCCCTCATTACGACCCTGGCGGAAATCGGAAAACGATGGCGGAGATGCAATACCGCCATCGAATAGCGCTCGGTGCGACTATGACCCGCCACCGCAAAGTACGAAGCCATTAGCGACACCGTAGTGAACGCCAACGCTAACTGCACCAAGTACGCGCGCGCGCGCCATGCCAAACCGTAAATACCACCATGGCGCAAGGGTACGCGAATTCCGACCCTAGCGGACATGTACCTAACGCCATCAAGCATGGCGGAAAGCACCATTCCGCCATGGTGAGAAGTACGGCATCGCGAATCAACCGTAAACGGCCCCACTGAGTGCCTGTACACCGCTCCCTGCCCACAAAGTACAAGTCCCCGTAGGTGCAATGAAGTCACAATGCAACCAGTGAAATGTACAAGTCACCCATGCATGCCAACGAACAAAAGATTCACAAGAGGGGCCAATGGGAGCTGCAGGGCACAGATGGCACGAATACAGAAGCCATTCCAATGGACATGACCACAGTCCCCCCCCCCCGAAACGCACGCAAACACAGGCACCTGTGACCAGCAATATTCCGAAAATCACAACATTCCACCAGTCCACCTGGCTGACCGGCGTCTGTTACACAAAACCCAATCCCCCGCCCCTGAGCATGACAACATTCAAACAGTCATATTGGCAGCCCCCATCCCTGACCTCACTGGGCTCCGTAGGCAAACGCGCCCAGCACAGTACCACGCGACTATACTCCGAAACCGGAACCCAATGCAGATCTCCTCACAACACATCGCTCCCCAAATAGGAATATGCCACATCACTCGCAAAGAAGAACGCTACACGTCCCATATCAGAATAGAAATTTAATGCACAACTAAATCACCAAGCTCATACAGCCATTAGTCCATGAACTACAAAACACATATCACCATCGTGGGCTGCATCCGCAAGGAATGACCAGCTACTACTTGTGTGACGCCCTGTTCCATCATGGTACACAGAGCCACATTCACGTACGAAAAGGCAACATGGAAGCGCACAGAACCGCAGGCCCGTCCCAATGGGGAGGCACTAGTCCAACTGAAAGGCCGAAATGTTGCTCCGAGCCACTAGTACTGCGTAAGGGCATGTGGCCCATTGGCGATCGTCCCATAAGATCGTAATGCTGCTCCACTGATGAACACGAAGCAGCAGGTGTCGTGAGTAAACGCCATCTGCAGGAGTGGCATACAGATGGCAGTGGCAAAAGGGGAGGAGATACCTGTCAACCAAAAGAAAAGAAAAAGAACAGAATGGCCATCAGAACTACATTCGAACAACTCACTCCAATGACCACACTAAATCCACAGCCATATGCATGCTAGCCCACTCCAAAGGATCATCACCACACCAAAACCACTTGCGACTCATAACTATCTATATCGAGGTGTAAACACCATCCCAAACGAGTGTACCTGTGCATGCGTCTGTCAAAACAGATTCCATCACATGGGAATGTTAACGTGCATGGACACAAGTGTCTGAAGGCGCGTCGAGACAGGGAGGGCTCAACAAGGCCAGATAGACGATGGTCCCACTATGCCAGCCCTGCATCACATAGCGCAGGGGAGGCGGATAGATCCCAAGAAGCCCTGCACATGGCAAACCCTGTATCAAATCACCTGCCCATGCATCCATTCATCATTCCCTCATCCTGTTATAAAAACGCCTGAATATTTACTCACAAAACATTCGGAATTTCCATTGAGTCTGTGCGTCATGCAGCCTGCAAAATCCACAGTGTCCCAGCCCGTAATTTCAGTGATGTGAAGTTACATGAATTTGGGAACGTCCGGCCTCATCGCCCACGTCACAATTGCGCATCCCAAACTATTCATATCAATCATTGCTTCCTCGCCCTGGCCTCTGTCTCAAGGACATCGAACAATAGAACGTTATATCTGCAGTCAGACCTGTGGGCATCTCCCCGGCCCTAGCTGAAAACCGAAAGCGCCGGCCTTCGAATTCCTCATTTGCAACATCACGTCGAAAAGGCATCTGTGGCCGTTTGAAATCACAAATTAATCCATCTAGTGCAGCTGTGTGTGAAAATGTCAACTGCCATCACCCAGTAATGGGACGCCCCGCCCGTCGTTGCAACTCGGTACACTGATGCATGAGGGCCCACCGTTACTCGAGTACTACGTTCCACTAACCCATCACAAGTCTGTTCGCGACTGCAAAGATTGTATGTGAAACAATGGGACCATAGCCGATTGTACATATCAACAAATGTTACACGGCCATCGGGTACAAATACATGATTGCAATAGCAAGATGCCGTTCCTCGATTAGCAGCGTTGTGTGCGGGACGTGCTCGCCCAAAGGGGAGAGCAGCTTGCACAGGTGGAATGAATCACCACAGGTGGAGGCCATACAGCCTGAAAACACATAAAGTGCACACCCAGTCTCCTCCCACAACCACACCCACTCCGAAATGCTACCGGCAGGACTCGCGATGTTGGCCCTGGGGGACCTGATAGCACTGCAAGTACTCCAACTCCAAGAAGAAGACGAACACCAACTACAACCGGCCGCACGGAGGAGACGCAGGAGGAGGAGGAGGCCAAGGCAGGGCCCGCAAGGGCCGCCAGCTCAGCCACTACCACCACGCAGGCAGCCCGCAATCCCACGCCTCCGAGCACATCCGTTCAACCTCACTGATGAGCAGATCCACACCCTCTACCGTTTGGACCGGGACACCATAGCCGCAATAGTGGACATGACACAGGCTGACCTTGTCAGCATGATAGACAGCCCAACCGCCATCCCACCCCTACTGAAGGTGGTGTCTGTACTCCACTTCCTGGCCACGGGGACCTACCAGCACACAGTCGGACAGTTGCATGGCATTTCTCAGCCACTGTTCTCACGGACACTATTGCAAGTGCTCGATGCCCTCCTGAAGCACGCAGACGACTACATCTCTCTACCACGCTCGGAGCAGGACATTACCAACACAAAAGTGGGATTCCATGCACTTGCCGGCATACCGGGTTGCATTGGTGCCATCGACTGCACCCATGTGGAATTGGTCGTCCCACATGCCATGGAGGCCCAGTACCGCAACCGAAAACAATATCATTCCCTGAATGTACAGATGGTGTGTGACTCCAACAGGATCATTACACATTGTTGTGCCAGATTCCCTGGATCAACCCATGATTCTATGGTCTTGAGGAACTCTACTATACCACGCTACATGGAGCGACACGCAGGGAACAGATCCTGGCTACTCGGTGAGTCTCTTTTCATGCATGATGATGCGGGGTATGTGATGCGGCAATGACCTGGCAGGAAGGGGGTGGGGGTGTGCGTACGTAGCAATGGCATTCCACATCATACGTTTATCGTCCACATACAGGTGATGCTGGGTATCCACTGAAGAGATGGCTCCTCACACCAGTTCGGAACCCACGGAACCAACAAGAGCAGGACTACAACCATGCCCACTCACGTACCCGTGTAGTCATTGAACAGGCATTCGGCCTACTGAAGACTCGTTTCCGCTGCCTCAGCAGGTCTGGCGGGGCACTCCTGTACCGCCATGAGAAGGTTGCAAAGATGGTGATGGCATGTGTCATGCTCCACAACATGTGCGTACGTAGAAATGTGCCCATGCCCCCTGACGCAGAACTGCAAGCACCTGATGATGGTCATGATGAGGGTGGGGATGTGGCAGCACCTCAAGGAGTCTGCGAGGCACCGGAGGGCCGTGACATTCGTCAGCATCTCATTGATGCATGCTTCTAGCACTCACGCCTGGTGGCTGATACATGGACACGGGACTCGTGGCACTGTGTGTGTCTGGTACATGCACAATATGCACTATACGCCTAGGATGGCCTAGTACATTATGATCATTGTCGACACATCTCATTGGTTGATCACGGACTGGTTTATGGCATATGTGATATCATGTTGAACACACTATCGACCCGCCACCCAAGTGAGCCCAACACACCCCCTCCACCCTCCTACCTCCCCCCCGAACACCAATGTCCAAAGATGCTCATTGTCAGTGGGCTGTCGCTATTGCAAGCCCCCTCTGCGGGTGTCAGGGGCACCCCTGCCTGTGGAGCGCAGGTTCCTCCCAGATCTACGTTGGGGGCTGCCCTGGACGGAACTTGCAACGGATGATGTCTCTGCCTGCTCACGTCCATGCATGTCCCTAAGGGTTTGTGAGAGCTCCGTGAGCACACGGCGCACTGCGGCAAGTTCGGCACATACGTCTTTGGACGTCGCATGCAGTTCCCCCCTCAGGCTCTCGGTGCTTCTCTCCATTTGTGCCCTTAGTGTCTCTGTGCCTCTCTCCATTTCTGCCCTGAGTGTCTCAGTTGATGTTTCTATGTCTGCCTTAGTGCGCCCACATTCATCGGCATGGTCCTTGAGGAGCGTGGCCAGTTGCTGCTGTTGCCCAATTAACTGGTCGAGGGACTGTTGCCTCTGCTGGGCCATGGCCATTTGCGGGGGTGTCACAGAGGGGCTGTAGACCTCATGTTGCCTTGCCACAGGGCTTGGGGGGGATGGCCAGTCGTCGTCTTGTGGGTGCCCCTGCGTGGTATTCTCATGTTGTACGGGATGGGACAGACAGGGGGATTGGGACAGGTCATGGATGGATCTGACTTCGACATCCCCGTCTTCTGTGTCGGAGCATGCTGCCATCAATGGGGTGTCACCTATGGTGCTGCTGCCACCAGAGCCAGTGCCTTCTGTGGCATCCGTTGGGGGGAGCTGTGGTGGTGGTGTTGTGGGCATGCTGGCTGCTGGGGTGCCTGTTGATGTTCCCTCCTCTGTGCTGCCACCTGATTTGTGCTGCTGCCGTGTCTTGATGCGTGCAGCTGAGGTGGAGGGTCTTTGGCCGTTGGTCTTGGCCCTCTTTGCAGGTGTGCTGGTAGGGGTGTTCTGTTGCTCGTCGTTTGGATCGGACCCTGTGGTGGAGTAAAGGAGGGCGAGGGTTATTATTGGGTCTGTGGGTATTGGAATGGCATTGTATCACATGCTTTGGGGTGGTAAATGAGGGTGATTTGGGTCGGGGCCTTGGAGGTGCTTTCATTTGTGTGTGGGGTGAGGGTGCAGTTGTTTGGCAGCCTGCAGTTAGGGTGTGCCTGCTGGAAGTGTGGTGGGTGTTTTAGGGGTTTTTATTTATTTATGTATTTATTGTGGTTTTAAAGTGCGCTATGAGGGCGATGTGTGTGGACGTTCTCCTGGACATGTGTTTCTGTTGCACTATGTGGACACATGGTACTTCACATGATTGGACATTGTGGATTTAGCATTGTTTTATCTGGCCCACCTACCTGATTCTTCTGATGTCTGCACTCCTTTCTCCATCCCTCCGACTGCCTCAATGCTCTCCATTCCGATGGTGGAGGCACAGATTTCTTCCCAGGGGGTCAACTTGATGGGTGACTCAGGACCTCCCCCGGTGGCTGTGGCAATGTTGCGGTTGGCAGAGAGTATGCTGCGGACGCGTATCCGCAGGTCGTCCCACCGCTTTCTGCATTGCTGTGGGGTGCGGGGTGCGGTCCCCACCGCGCTTACCCGCTGTGCCACCAGAGCCCATATGGCCTTCTTGTTCGCAAGTGCCGTCCTGGTCATTTGCGTGGAGAAGACGACGGCAGCATTCTCCTGGAGGGTCTCTGTTAGCACGGTGAGTTCCTCACGGGAGAATTGGACCTGCCGCTTGCGGTCGCACGCTTTCTTCGCTACTTTTCCCATTTTTCTTGGTTTCGCTAGGGTGGATGACGGGTTGGGGTGTGTCTCAGGGTAGTGTTTTTAGTGGTTGTGTGGTTTTAGTGGTTTTATAGGTGTACGGCGGGATGTTTCCCGTTCCGGGGCCATGTATTTGCTTCCGTTTCCGTATATTTCCGGTCACCGTACTTTCCGGTAGGCGCACTCTGCGGTTTCCACTGTGATGGGTGGCGGTATTGCACCTAGGGCGCCGTACGGCGGCGGTGTGGGCCGTTTTGGGGTCATTTCCGCCATCGCGGACTTTGCACTTCCGCCATGGCGTGGTGCTCGTGCCCGATGGGTCGGAATGGACCGCTCTTTGCTCCTTCGTGCAATGGCGGAAACGCTATTTACGCTGTTGCGGTCCGGTCAGTCACTTTCCGCCAGGGTCGTAATGAGGGCCAATGTCAGATTCACCCGCCACAAAAATAAATGCACGTGATCCTCTTCCATTAACTGTACAGCAGCCGCACCTAAATGCCCCTCGCGCCAAATGGCCGGCGCCGAGTGGGCTGCCGTGCCTTTGCTCTGTGGCCCCTGAAAGGGGATCTGAAGCCCCAGAGGTGCTGCAAAAGGTGGCTTAGCGGCTGCTGATTTTCAGCAGCTGCGCCTAGATCTCCTTTGCGCTAAATGGGCACAATCCTGCCATATGATAAACAATGCAACTGCACTCAGTGGCAGATGAACCCGGGTCGCAGGCCTTCAAGGGCGACCACTTGACTACAAGACCAAACCGGGCTCACAGTTTAAAGCCCAACCTTTTTACTTACCTGCAATTAAATATATATTATATTCAGTGAAAAAACTTTGTTAAAGGGACGTTATGGTTCCAAGTAAAACCGAAAAACCCTTGAAATTCGCCAGTTATGGTAAGATAGGCAACCATAACTCGCGCCACCACCGTGCACTGCTAAGACTAACACCCAGGACATCAAAGATGACATCACAAATTTAGTAGCGCAACTTAACCATAACGTCCCTTTAACAAAGTTTTTTCATTGAATTTCATAGTTTTTTATTAGTGCAACTTAACCATAACGTCCCTTTAACACATTTTTCTCATTGAATTTCATAGTTTTTTATTAGTGCAACGTAACCATAATGTCCTTTTTAATGGACGAAGACCACTAGCATCCTAGGTTCTCAAAGTGGGAACCCGGGGTGGTAAAAAAAGATTTTTCTCCCCAAACCGGAACGCCTGCGGCGTCCCGGTGTAGGAAGGAAAATCTTTTACCAAGATGGACACCATGGAAAGGGAAGGCGGGGTGTGACCGGGGGGCGGGGGGGCAACATGAGAGAGACACAGGGCATGAGAGGGGGGGTGGGGGTATCAGGAGAGAGACAAGGGGCATGAGAGGGGGTGGGGGGAAACAGCAGGGAGACACGGGGCATGATCGGGGTGGGGGGCAACAGGAGAGAGACATGGGGCATGAGAAGGGGGGTGGGGGGCAACAGGATAGAGACACGGGGAATGAGCAGGGGGTGGGGGCAACAGCAGGGAGACACAGGGCATGAGCGGGGGTGGGGGGTAACAGGAGGGAGACACGCGGCATGAGAGGGGGTGAGGGGTAACAGGAGGGAGACACGCGGCATGAGAGGGGGGTGAGGGGTAACAGGAGAGAGACACGGGGCATGAGCGGGGGGTGGGGGCAAAAGCAGGGAGACACGGGGCATGAGCAGGGGGTAACAGGAGAGAGACACGGGGCATGAGCGGGGGTGGGGGGTAACAGGAGGGAGACACGCGGCATGAGAGGGGGGTGAGGGGTAACAGGAGAGAGACACGGGGCATGAGCGGGGGGTGGGGGCAAAAGCAGGGAGACACGGGGCATGAGCAGGGGGTAACAGGAGAGAGACACGGGGCATGAGCGGGGGTGGGGGGTAACAGGAGGGAGACACGCGGCATGAGAGGGGGGTGAGGGGTAACAGGAGAGAGACACGGGGCATGAGCGGGGGGTGGGGGCAAAAGCAGGGAGACACGGGGCATGAGCAGGGGGTAACAGGAGAGAGACATGGGGCATGAGCGGGGGTGGGGGGTAACAGGAGGGAGACACGTGGCATGAGAGGGGGTGAGGGGTAACAGGAGAGAGACACGGGGCATGAGCGGGGGTGGGGGGTAACAGGAGGGAGACACGCGGCATGAGCGGGGGGTGGGGGCAACAGCAGGGAGACATGGGGCATGAGCGGGGGGTGGGGGCAAAAGCAGGGAGACACGGGGCATGAGCAGGGGGTAACAGGAGGGAGACACGCGGCATGAGAGGGGGGTGAGGGGTAACAGGAGGGAGACACGCGGCATGAGAGGGGGGTGAGGGGTAACAGGAGAGAGACACGGGGCATGAGCGGGGGGTGGGGGCAAAAGCAGGGAGACACGGGGCATGAGCAGGGGGTAACAGGAGAGAGACACGGGGCATGAGCGGGGGTGGGGGGTAACAGGAGGGAGACACGCGGCATGAGAGGGGGGTGAGGGGTAACAGGAGAGAGACACGGGGCATGAGCGGGGGGTGGGGGCAAAAGCAGGGAGACACGGGGCATGAGCAGGGGGTAACAGGAGAGAGACACGGGGCATGAGCGGGGGTGGGGGGTAACAGGAGGGAGACACGCGGCATGAGAGGGGGGTGAGGGGTAACAGGAGAGAGACACGGGGCATGAGCGGGGGGTGGGGGCAAAAGCAGGGAGACACGGGGCATGAGCAGGGGGTAACAGGAGAGAGACATGGGGCATGAGCGGGGGTGGGGGGTAACAGGAGGGAGACACGCGGCATGAGAGGGGGGTGAGGGGTAACAGGAGAGAGACACGGGGCATGAGCGGGGGTGGGGGGTAACAGGAGGGAGACACGCGGCATGAGCGGGGGGTGGGGGCAACAGCAGGGAGACATGGGGCATGAGCGGGGGGTGGGGGCAAAAGCAGGGAGACACGGGGCATGAGCATGGGGTAACAGGAGAGAGACACGGGGCATGAGCGGGGGTGGGGGCCAACAGAAGGGAGACACGGGGCATGACCGGGGGGTGGGGGGGAACACGAGGGAGACACCGGGCATGAGCGGGGGGTGGGGGCAACAGGAGAGAGACACGGGGCATGAGCGGGGGTGGGGGCCAACAGCAGGGAGACACCGGGCATGAGCGGGGGGTGGGGGCAACAGGAGAGAGACACGGGGCATGAGCGGGGGTGGGGGCCAACAGCAGGGAGACACAGGGCATGACCGGGGGGTGGGGGGGAACACGAGGGAGACAAGGGGCATGAGAGGGGGGTGAGGGGTAACAGGAGAGAGACACAGGGCATGAGAGGGGGTTGGGGGTAACAGGAGAGAGACACGGGGTATGAGCAGGGGGTGGGGGTAACAGGTGAGAGACACAGGGCATGAGCAGGGGGTGGGGGGCAACAGCAGGGAGACACGGGCCATGATCAGAGGGTGGGGGGCAACAGGAGAGTGACACGGGGCGTGAGAGGGGGGTAACAGGAGAGAGACACGGGGCATGAGAGGGGGTAGGGGTAACAGGAGAGAGACACAGGGAATGAGCAGGGGGTGGGGGGCAACAGCAGGGAAACACGGGGCATGAGTGGGGGGTGGGGGGCAACAGCAGGAGACATGGGCATGACTGGGGGGTGGGGGCAACAGCAGGGAGACACGGGGCATGAGCGGGGGATGGGGGCAACATGAGAGAGACACGGGGCATGAGAGGGGGTGGGGGTAACAACAGGGAGACACGGGGCATGAGCGGGGGTTGGGGAACATGAGGGTGACACACGGGGCATGGGCGGGGGGTGGGGGTAACAGGAGAGAGACACGGGCATGAGCAGGGGGTGGGAGGCAACAGCAAGGAGACACAGGGCATGATAATGGGGGTGGGGGGCAACAGCAGGGAGACATGGGGCATGAGCAGTAGGTGGGGGGCAATAGCAGGGAGACACGGGGGATGAGCGGGGGATGGGGGGAACAGGAGAGAGACACGGGGCATGAGCGGGGGTAGGGGGTAACCGGAGGGAGACACGCGGCATGAGAGGGGGGTGAGGGGTAACAGGAGAGAGACACGGGGCATGAGCGGGGGGTGGGGGCAAAAGCAGGGAGACACGGGGCATGAGCAGGGGGTAACAGGACAGAGACACGGGGCATGAGCGGGGGTGGGGGCCAACAGCAGGGAGACACGGGGCATGACCGGGGGGTGGGGGGAACACGAGGGAGACATGGGGCATGAGCGGGGGGTGGGTGGTAACAGGAGAGAGACACGGGGCATGAGCGGGGGTGGGGGGTAACAGGAGGGAGACACGCGGCATGAGAGGGGGGTGAGGGGTAACAGGAGAGAGACACGGGGCATGAGCGGGGGTGGGGGGTAACAGGAGGGAGACACGCGGCATGAGCGGGGGGTGGGGGCAACAGCAGGGAGACATGGGGCATGAGCGGGGGGTGGGGGCAAAAGCAGGGAGACACGGGGCATGAGCAGGGGGTAACAGGAGAGAGACACGGGGCATGAGCGGGGGTGGGGGCCAACAGCAGGGAGACACGGGGCATGACTGGGGGGTGGGGGGGAACACGAGGGAGACACGGGGCATGAGCGGGGGGTGGGGGCAACAGGAGAGAGACACGGGGCATGAGCGGGGGTGGGGGCCAACAGCAGGGAGACACAGGGCATGACCGGGGGGTGGGGGGGGAACACGAGGGAGACAAGGGGCATGAGAGGGGGGTGAGGGGTAACAGGAGAGAGACACAGGGCATGAGAGGGGGTTGGGGGTAACAGGAGAGAGACACGGGGTATGAGCAGGGGGTGGGGGTAACAGGTGAGAGACACAGGGCATGAGCAGGGGGTGGGGGGCAACAGCAGGGAGACACGGGCCATGATCAGAGGGTGGGGGGCAACAGGAGAGAGACACGGGGCGTGAGAGGGGGTAACAGGAGAGAGACACGGGGCATGAGAGGGGGGTGGGGGTAACAGGAGAGAGACACAGGGGGTGGGGGGGCAACAGCAGGGAAACACGGGGCATGAGTGGGGGGTGGGGGGCAACAGCAGGAGACATGGGCATGACTGGGGGGTGGGGGCAACAGCAGGGAGACACGGGGCATGAGCGGGGGATGGGGGCAACATGAGAGAGACACGGGGCATGAGAGGGGGTGGGGGTAACAACAGGGAGACACGGGGCATGAGCGGGGGTTGGGGAACATGAGGGTGACACACGGGGCATGAGCGGGGGGTGGGGGTAACAGGAGAGAGACACGGGCATGAGCAGGGGGTGGGAGGCAACAGCAGGGAGACACAGGGCATGATAATGGGGGTGGGGGGCAACAGCAGGGAGACATGGGGCATGAGCAGTAGGTGGGGGGCAACAGCAGGGAGACACGGGGCATGAGCGGGGGGTGGGGGGGAACACGAGGGAGACACGGGGCCTGAGCAGGGGGTGGGGGGTAACAGGAGAGAGACACGGGGCATGAGCGGGGGGCAACAGCAGGGAGACACGGGGCATGAGCGCGGGTGGGGGGTAACAGGAGACAGTCACGGGGCATGAGCGCGGGTGGGGGGTAACAGGAGACAGTCACGGGGCATGTGCAGGGGGTGGGGGCAACAGCAGGGAGACACGGGGCAGGAGAGGGGGGGAAGGGGGCAACAGCAGGGAGACACGGGGCATGAGCGGGGGGTGGGGGAACAGGAGGGAGACACGGAGCATGAGAGGGGGGTGGGGGGTAACAGGAGAGAGACACGGGGCATGACCGGGGGGTGGGGGCAACATGAGAGAGACACGGGGCATGAGAGGGGAGTGGGGGGTAACAGGAGAGAGACACATGGCATGAGTGGAGGGTAGGGGGTAACAGCAGGGAGACACGGGGCATGACCGGGGGGTGGGGGTGCAACAGGAGAGAGACACAGGGCATGAGAGGGGGGTGGGGGGTAACAGGAGAGAGACACGTGGCATGAGCAGGGGGTGGGGGGCAACAGCAGGGAAACACGGGGCATGAGCGGGGGGTGGGGGGAACAAGAGGGAAACACGGCGCATGAGCGGGGGGTGGGAGGCAACAAGAGGGAGACACGGGGCATGAGCGGGGGGTGGGGGTAACAGGAGAGAGACACGGGTATGAGCGGTGGGGTGGGGGGACACGAGGGAGAAACGGGGCATGAGCGGGGGATGGGGCAACAGCAGGGAGACACGGGGTATGAGCGGGGGGTGGGGGGAAGACGAGCAAGACACGGGGCATGAGCGGGGGGTGGGGGGTAACAGGAGAGAGACACGGGGCATGACCGCGGGGTGGGGGGCAACAGGAGGGAGACACGCAGCATGAGCGGGGGGTGGGGGGCAACAGCACAGAGACACGGGGCATGAGCGGGGGTGGGGGAACACGAGGGAGACACGGGGCATGAGAGGGGGTGGGGGGTAACAGGAGAGAGACACGGGGCATGAGCAGGGGGCGGGGGGCAACAGCAGGGAGACACGGGGCATGACCGGGGGTGGAGGGCAACATCAGGGAGACACGGGGCATGACCGGGGGTGGGGGGGCAACAGGAGAGACACACGGGGCATGAGCGGGGGGTGGGGGGCAACAGCAGGGAGACACGGGGCATGAGGGGCAACAAGAGGGAGACACGGGGCATGAACGGGTGGTGGGGGTAACAGGAGAGAGACACAGGGCATGAGCGGGGGGGACGACAGGAGGGAGACACAGGGCATGAGCGGGGGTGGGAGAGACACAGGGCATGAGCAGGGGGTGGGGGGCAACAAGAGGGAGACACGGGGCATGAGCGGGGGTGGGGGGTAACAGGAGAGAGACACGGGCATGAGCGGGGGCTGGGGGGCAACAGGAGGGAGACACGGGGCATGAGCGGGGGTGGAGGGAACAGGAGGGAGACACGGGGCATGAGCGGGGGGTGGAGGGGAACAGGAGGGAGACACGGGGCATGAGCAGGGGGTGGGGGGGAACAGGAGGGAGGCACGGATAATGCGCGGGGGTGGGGGAAACGGGATATCTGCTCCTCGGTCCTCCGCAGGCCACCATGTACCGATGGCTGGCGTGTCTCCTGCAAGTCTGCAGCAGCCTGGGATGTTCAGGAAGTGTAATCCGCATGAACCTCACACAGCCCCATTGGAGGCCCCTGTCCTCTGATCTTATCGCATCGGAATTTTCTCTTGTTACATTGTGATAATCACTTGTGAAGTCTGAAGTCTCCGCAGAGCTTACCACAGATGCCAATATACGAACAATAAACTAAGATGGCGGGCGTCTCTGAAAATAAGACGCACTGCACGCTTTACTGCAGCCAATGGGAGAGCACGTCAGATGTCCGCGGACATCACGCAAGTCGCTTGCCCAATCCCCGTCCTGTCTGCGGAGTGAACAGGGAAGTGCGTCCACGAAGTGGACACAGATATCACACATTTTCTTCACTTACATTTTTGTCTTTTATTTAAAAACTACTGGACGGATTTACACCAAATAAAAAAAAGCACGCTTTTGGGACCAAGCCGCAGCTCCTGCTGCAAATTTGGTGTAAATCCGTCCTGCGGTTATGGCTGTAGGCGTAAGCAAAGTTTTTTCCCATTATGTCTATGGAAGAAAAAAAAGGTTTTGGGACCCCCCCCTATAACTTTTCCGTCCCTGGACCAAACCTCACCAAACTTTGCAAAGAAATTCAGAGTGGGCCATATACTTTTTCTGCAAAGTCTGATGAGGATTTGTCCAGGGGGAGCGAAGTTATAAACTGCCGAAAAAGTGCTCTTCCTATGGAAACAGCAACTTAACCATAACTACATGGCCACTACTGTGGCCATGTAATGATATGGCATTTATAACGCGCCTGTACACAAGTGTTCCTAGGCGCAACGAGGCAAGGGAAGGGGAACAGAGGGAACACAACGATCCTATTAGGCCAGGTGACACTGAGATCGCACAAGTGCAGGGAAGTAAAAGGGGAGAAGTACGAGGGGGTGGGAGAAGTGCAGGTAAGTCAAAAGTATAGCCATCGTGTGGCTAAGTGCAAGTAACTCAAAAAGTGCAGCCAAAGGGTGGCTCATACGTGCAGGGAGAAGGGACTGTAGGGTTGACGATACAGACCACAAGTGCTGGGGGAGCCAGGAGGCAGTGCGAGGTGTAACTGGACAGGCAGGAGTCTGGTACCGAGTTCAGAGTGTAGCCAGGTGACCAGTGCATGGAGCAGTCGGGACATCAGCAGGGTAGAGGAAGAGAGAAAGCAGAAGCGAAGAGGAAGGTTTTGAGTTGCTTCTGGAACCAGAGGTGGTTCTGCTGAAGTTTAAGAGAGGCAGGGAGGCTGTTCCAGAGGGAGGCCCCAGCCGAGGAGATAGATCTGCCCCCAACTCTCTGCTTGGAAAAGCCACTGACCCTCAGAGTTGGAGGTGGATGAGCGGAGAGCTCGAGAAGGAAGATGTTTTGTAAGAGAACGTTGGAGATAGAGTGGTCCCAGGCCCCAGAAAGCCTTGTGGACAATGTAGAGGGTCTTGAACTTGCCGCCACAGGGAGCCAATAAAGAGATTTCAGAGCTGGAGAAATGCAATCCCTGGGCTTGAGGCCAAGGACAAGTCTCACAGTCCTGTTCTGGATAAGTTGTAGAGGCTGGAGAGTAGAGGCAGGAGGATTTAGAAAGAGGCTGTTGCAGTAGTCCAGCCTAGAGAGAACCAGTGCTCTGGAGACGTTGAGCTTCTGGGGGAAGGTGAGGAAAGGAAGAATACCTCTGAGGAGGTGCAGCTGGTAGTGTGACTTCTTACAGACGTCAAAGATGTGAGGAGAGAAGGGGAGGGTGGAGTCGAAGATGACATCAAGTTTCTTTGCCTCAGAGGTAGGAGCAGGAAGAGGGCCAAGAGTGGGTGGCCAGAGAGAGAGAGGAAATTAGGGAGCTGGTATTCCGATGAGGAGGTTCTCAGTCTTACTGGCATTAAGGCAGAGAGATCATTGGCAGCACACCACTCCTGAATTGTGTACTCTGTCTATGAGAGAAGCAGCAGAGGTGGCTGAGGGGAGCCTGAAGGAGAGTTGAGTGTCATCCGCATAACATTGAAAATTGGAGCAGAAAGCAGCCATGCCGTGGGTGAGAGGTGCCAGGTATTGGTTAAACAGCCAGGGAGAGAGGTTAGATCTCTGGGGAACACCACAGGTAGAGAGAAAGATAGAAGAGAGGAAGGACCTCAGTTGGACCTGAGAGGGTCCATCATTGAGAAAGGAGGTCAGCAAGGGCCTAATCAGTGATACCCAGGTTATCACTGAGGCATTTGAGCACGATGGTGTGGTTGACCATGTCGAAAGCAGAAGAAAGATCAAGGATAATGAGGATAGAAGGAAGGTTAGAATCCAGGTTAGAGAGCAGGTCTTAACGGGTGTTCAGGAGAGCAGTTTCCACGCTTTTGGCATCTCTGAAGCCAGACTGGTAGTCATGGAGACAACCAGCAGATTCAGTATGTAGAATATGCTAGGGGATGTCCAGCTTTTCCAGGAGTTTGCCCAGGAAAAGAGCGATGGAGACCGGGTGGTAGTTTGCCGGAGAGAAAGGATCGGCAGAAGGCTTCTTTAGCAGGGTGCGCACAGGGAGTGTTCATGGAGGTTGGGGAAGGTTTCAGTGACAAAGGAGTGATTGCAGAAATCGGCCAAGGCTGGAGCAAGGGTGTCAATGTGGTCCTTGATGGTTCTGGATGAACAGGGGAGAACCTGTTTTGACGAGACGTTCATAGATCGGACTTGTCTGGAAACATCGTCTTCTGGGGTGAACAAAGAAAAGGAAGAGAAAGGAGGCGGAGAGATGGCCACGGGTGGGCCAGGAGTCAAAGAGGAGGAGGAGGAGGATTGCAAGGTATGTATAGAAGCTGTAAAGAGGAGTGCATGGTGAACACATCTGTGGTTTTCATATACTTACCCTTCAGTGGGGTGGCATATAGACTTCACAAGCACCCACTTAACCTAAACTCCAATACTTAAATTTGGAGATGTCATTCTCCAAAATTAACACCTTAACAGACAAATCAGCTACACCCTTGGCATTTAGCGAGGAAGAAGCTAACCGAATCTTGGGACTAATTAAAGACACCGACAAAGAAAGCACCTAAGACAATAATCCAGAAAGACTCATTTTCAAAATGGAAAAATTGATCCGAAGAGAAATTTTGCAGAAACTCCATGCTTCAACTCTTGCACAATATTACAAAAGTAAACGCATATGTAGAGGCCTACGGGTCTATTTAAGACCGACACTGTGTAAGGAAAATCAATCATTCGTCAAAAGATGGGAACAGATATTAAATAAATGTTCACTAGACCTTGTCCTACTGACTATTGAGGAGTTGTCCAAATCATTATCAACAATAAATCAAGAAATTGAAGAAGTCACACTGCAACTGTCGAAATTAAAAACAGGCGACCAATTAAGAACCATACTGGAAGATACAAACAACAAATTAGACTCCTACAAGAGGGACATAGAACAACGAAAGATAAGAAAATTCCGCAGAGACACCCTTGACTACGCAAGGGACATAGGGCCTCGTTACACGGTAGGCGGTAGGGATTTAACGTTACCGGTAATGGAATACCGGTAACCTTAAATCCCCATCCAAATTACGACCTGGCTCACCGCTATTTGCGGCACCACTAAGTACGGTGCCACTAATAGCGGCCAGTCCGTGGGCGCGTGACCCTTGAGTCCATAATTTACGCCATGCCGCTATTAGCACATCATCACAAGCCAGGCGGACGTGCCAATAGCGGCATGGAAAACCACCCAAAACCCCTTACCGCCATGGCGCTAATACCGCCATCGCGAACCACCCGTTAAGAGAACTGAGCAGTGTTCCCACCTGCCACAGGTGGACACAATCAGCACAGGTGGAGGCAATGGAGACTCAGGCAGCACAAAAGGAGCACACCACACCCCTTCCCACACCAAGATGGTTCCAATACTAGCAGCATTACATGGGCTGGAGGACATGATCGCAGCGCAGCAGCAGCAGGCAGCACAGAGGAGACGCAGGAGGAGGAGGAGGAGGGCAAGACAGGCACAGCAAGCACCACCACGGCACTGTTGGGTATTTTGTATAGATTTGGAGCCTAGCGGTATTTTCTTACCGCCAAAATGAAAATAATTCAGCAATAATCACTCTTTGCATTCAGATTAGATTTGGTATATAGTACTACAGTATACATACATTATTTCAGCACACTGATACATTTAGTGGTATACATTATGTTGGTATGCGTTATTGGTGGTATTTCTGGTGAGCATAATTCCTTTGTTTTATATGTGGTCCCAATATCCAGAACCCCTTATTTTTGTTTAGTTTGTTCGTGTGATCACCAGAGAGGCCTCAGGCTTACATTTCAGGAACACCACATTTTCATTTGGAGTGCCACCATGGTCTGTCCTCACTGACTTATCTACGACAGCGAGCTAACATGTGGTATTCATCACCAACTTATCTACATCAGTGAACTATGTCCAGGGCCTCTCTTTCTGCTGACTCATGTACCTCCAGCAGGCTATAACACACACAGTTATTTATAATTGCTCATACTGAATGAAATCGTGCACACAGCTGCAGCCAAGTCTTATTTTTAGCTACCTTAAAAATGACAATTGCACTGTCTAAACATCTCCCCATATCATCAGCACTGTATTGGTAAATGCACAAAGGAAAGAGAAAATAAAACACACTACCCGTCTGCTTTCAGATATTTTTGTATATTGTAAAAGTTGCATTTAAACACGATCTCACTCTTTTTACAGAAATAAATGAAATAGCACAGTCAACATTATCTGTAACAAAATGAGAAGAGGGCGACGAGAACAGTCGCAACATTAAACCTGATGATAAAACACTGCAATTCTTTCTTTTACACTGACTGAATAGTTTCACACTCATGCACACTGCCCCCGTACTTTGCAATGTTTAATTACCTAATCTGTTCAGCATGTGAAATTCTTCAGCTGGTCGCCTTCTGGATGTGGCAATTCCCTCTTCAAGCACCCCCAGTGAGAGCAGGCATCTGCCGTTACTCAAACCGGGGATTATTGTCTGGGATCCCCAGTCTCTGCAGCAGTGCAGCTGGGATCTGCTTTTTCAATCAGGAACTCCACAGCTACCGGTCAGGTCTTTCTCCGAGCTGTCTAAAATGTATTCTCCCTCTCTCCTTCCCCCAGATTCTACAAGAAAACTTGGTTACAGCCTCTAATATGATGCTTGTCCAATAAGAATCCCTCATGTTCTCTCCTCCTCCTGCACACAATAGAAATATTTTACAGTAAGCAACTGTAACAAAACTGATTTCCTGCTATTCGAGTCTTTGCTTCCTGCAAATACTGTGGACAGAGCAGCACAGAGCAGCAAAAAGAAAAAAAAATCGATGCGCGTTTAAAATGACTTTCAGAGCCTGTTTTTTCCATCCATTTTGCACTGGAGAACACATTATATTATTAATGAGTTAGCATGTTAGTTTTTTGTTAATGAGGTTAGTTCATTAATCCTCAAATGTGTCTCCTGCAACAGAGGAATTTCAGGTAAAAAAAATATATGCTTTTAACTGTGAAAAAAATTATTTGCATTTTATGGTTTATAGTCAAAATACCGAAAACAAAATCTCGAACTACCAAAATCTCGAAAAAAAAATATCGAAATTTAAAATATCGAAAATGTATACATGTCATTAAAAGGGTCAATATCTCGAATACTTAAATGTCGAAAAAAAAAAAACCGAACATGCATAAATAGAAATAAACAAAGTGACGAAATTAGCGTTTTATGATAGGGGGGGGGAGCCCCCCCCCAAACCCCCCCCCCTGTCGACCACCCCCTTACCCGGCAGCCCGCTACCCCCATTCCCCCCCCCACCCACAGTGTTGTCAACAAACGTATTAGAATCACGAGTGTAGCATTGGTTAAAATGATAGGTGAAAAACAAGAGTAAAGAACCTTGTTCAGGAACCAGGATTGGAATAACGGTAATGCCAAACCGTCATTACCTGACAGGACGACATTTGATGCTGTACTGCGGGAAAACACTTGCGTTTACTTCGGAAAACAACAGGTAATATTTATAAAACATTGAAGTGGAATATCAGTAAAAAAAAACATTTTACGAAGACATATATGACAGGAAACATTTCTTCTTTTTTTTTTAGAGTACGAAATGGAATTTATAACAAGCCAAAAGGGAGGAAAACAGCTAACACTGAATGGATACGTTTATCATAAGGAATATGAGAAGAATGAGCGTATATACTGGAAATGTGCCGAATATAAAAGAAATACATGCCCGGCTCGCGCAATAACTGAGGGAACAAATGTGCGCAGTAAAAACGAACATAATCATCTACCGGACCAGTCTAATATAATTATAAAAAAAACCCTCTCGGAGCTGAAAAGAAGGGCAGAAGAAAATCTCGGGGAAACAAGTGGTTCGGTTGTGTCAAAAGTATGTGACCATTTACCAGTCCATATCGCTGGACAATTACCAGGTGAAAAGTTAATGCAACGGACAATAAACAGAGCGAGAAAACAAAAAGAAAATATGCCGCCTGTACCAAGGCTTTTTGAGGACATTACAATCCCTGATGTATTTAAAACAAATAAAAATGGAGACATATTTGACCAAGCAACAATTGATTTACACCAAGAAAAAATATTAATATTCGCAACTGCAAGTAATTTCCACCATCTGACGAACAGTGAAAAGTGGCAGAGTGACGCAACTTTTAAAATATGCCCGCAACCATTCTACCAGTTTTATACTATTCATGGAACAATAAACGGCAAGACAATTCCACTTGTATATACATTGATGCCGAAAAAGACTGAAGAGGCGTACAAAATCGTTTTTGACAAAATAAAACAAACGATCCCTGAGGCAAACCCAAATACTATAATCATGGATTACGAGACGGCGCAAATCAACGGATTTAAATCAATTTTCGAAAATACACGGATTCAGGGATGTTTTTTCCACTTCACACAAAGTATATGGCGAAAAATGCAGAAATTAGGCCTGAACACAAAATACACTGAGGACAGTTGCTACCAGATTAATATTAAAAAACTTTTTGCATTAGCTTTCGTACCAATAGATTATGTGACTGAATTCTATGAACATTTAATTGACAGTACATTTTACAAGAATCATGAAGAAGAATTTAGTGATCTATTAGACTATTTTGAAAAATCATGGATTGGACAATTGACAAGAAGTGGCACAAGAAGACGACCTAAATACCCATTAAATTATTGGAATTGTTATCAGGCAACCCTAGAAAAAACACCTAGAACTAATAACGCCCTGGAGGGATGGCACAGCAGGTTAAACAAGCATTTTAACATCAACAACCCCACTTTGTGGCAATTTCTACGCGACTTGCAAGAAGAAGAACAACACCAACAGTTTAAATTGGCACAAACCATATCCTTAACTAACCAGACACAAACGAGAAAAATATACAGAGACTATGAAGGAAGACTAATACAATTAATAGAAGCTTTTGACCCCCAAAACCAAGAAACCTTCTTAGAATCTATAGCGTTCAACTTAAAATGTTAAAAATTGTAACTCACGTTTCGGATGAAGTTGCAGTCCACTGTGCCATGAAACCCAAAATAAATCCAAATAAAGCAAAATAGCCAGCCAGGAAAAAATAACCAGGAAAATCCATGGAAAAAACCAAGAAAGTCCTCATGAAAACAAAAAACCGATGCAAATCCAGTAACAAAAAAAGACGTTGTAGCCATGATCCAGAATCCAGCGACTGCAAGTGAATCCACTGTAAACCCATATTTCACCAAATCCGGCCAATCCTGTAGAAATCCACAGTCCATGTAATACGAATAAATCCAGTGAAAAAAAAGCCATCCATGGAAAAATAAAATCGAAATCCACGAAAAACCAGGAACAGCATCCAGGAACAGCCTGCCGGAGAAGCGAAAACCAGGAACAGCATCCAGGAACAGCATGCCGGAGATGCGAAGTCCAACGAAACCAGGAAATGTAACCCGAAAAAATCCAGTGGAAAAAAACCCATTCGAATTTAAAAAAGAAAAAAATCCACGAAAATCCAGGAGCATCTTGCAGGAGACGCGACCGCAGCAGAAACCAGTTGAATATGAACTTTAAAAATGGCGCTTACGTTTTACGTAGAAACACGTAACGTGAATTTAAATAAGTAAACAAAGACAAACTTACAATACATACAACTGTTATTATTGATACAATAGCACCATCAAGAGGAAAAGGGATGTATTACATGTTAACATTTTTAATAAGTTTAACATAGACTATATGTAGGTTTATAATACATATAAAAATATATTAAATACAGTTAAATTAGAATGCTTTTCGTCTAATATATAAACAAAATTACAGTTAAAGTTGATACTAAAATAAAAAGAAAACAAAGTGTAATTTTGACTTACCTTTGTCAAAAATATGATGTTTACTCATGTTAATAAATTCGAGATTACTTGAAAAAATTAGAGATTTTGTCTTTCGAGATTTTTTATTTTCGGTATAATAAATTCGAGATTTTATTTTTCGATATTTTAGAATTCGAGATTTTGACTGACCACCGCATTTTATATGTAGAAATCGTTTTTGACTGCATAGCCTGTTTTCATTGACACTTCCATAGGTTGCACTGGCAACACATGCCTTGCTGTACCACCTTATAGCAATGCACCAAACCCATGCAGTGGTGCGGCACTTCAAAAAACATGCTATACATTGATCCTGTGCAGTGGTGCTGTGCTCTGTGCTCCCAAAACACGCTAAACAATCCTACAGCACCAAATCATACCACAGAGGCACCCACCAATCCCCAGGATCAGAGCCAGTCCATTTAACCTCACACCTGAGCAGATACACACCCTGTACCGTCTGGACCGGGACACCATCACCAGCATCGTGGACATGATCCACAACGACATTGCGAGCCTCATAAACATCAGAACTGCCATCCCCCCGCTACTGAAGGTGGTGAGTGTGCACCACTTCCTGGCCACAGGCACCTATCAGCATTGCGGGACAGATGCATGGCATCTCACAACCAGTATCCTCACGCACGCTGACCCAGGTACTCGATGCCCTCCTGAAGCATGCACCTGAACACATATTCATGCCACGGACTGCCCAGGAGATCGCAAACACCAAAGTTGGCTTCTATGCACTGGCAGGCATCCCAAGTTGCATCGGGGCAATTGATTGTACCCATGTGGAATTGGTGGTCCCACATCACAATGAAGTAGTGTACCGAAACAGGAAGCAATTCCACTCCATCAATGTCCAAATGGTATGTGACGCCAACAAGATAATCACTCATTGCTGTGCCCGATTTCCTGGATCAACTCATGATTCCATGGTCCTGCGGAACTCAACTATCCCACGCTACATGGAGCAACAAGCCGGACAACGTTCGTGGCTACTTGGTGAGTAGCAGAGCAAGCACATGGCAGTGTGATTGAGGGGGGAGAGATACATACTCCGATTGGGTGTAGCTTGTTGTCCGTTGGACAAATGCACATACAGATGTACGCCAACATCCATCTGGGTAGGCCCAAAACGTACCAGAGATGAATGGACATGCAAGTGTGAGCTACATAACATAGATGACAATCAAGGTCTAGAAAAATCAAACATCCATCCACATCCACATTGCACAACATTCCACACCTCAAAATACACAAATCTCATACATGCCACCAACATAGTCATACAAAATGAGTGCAGCACAACAGCAATAATGCATTGTGGCCTTGAATGCATGCGGAGGGATCACCCCTAGCCATAGCATTACACCACACACTTATAGCACAACTCAAGTGATGCCTCTCAGCATGGCAACAGCAATGTTGGAATGGCAGTACACCAGCAGTGTGATACCAAATCTGCCTAGGACCAAGGAACCCCTAACACACGGCTTCAGCCAGGACATGTGCATTACCGTTGTAGGCATTGACGGGGCATGTGTACTTGCAGGGTCGCCCTTACCTTTGCACATTCCAGTCACACAGACAGTCTGGCATGTATGCTGTTAATTGTGCACTTCAATCACAATGCAAATGTAAAAAGCCTGAAATGAACTGGCCGCACTTGAGCTGAACAGTAACAGGTCCCCATTCGTCCCCCCATACAGGTGATGCCGGCTATCCCCTGAAGAGGTGGCTCCTTACCCCTGTACGGAACCCACAGAACAGGCACGAGGAGGGCTACAATCATGCACATACCCGTACACGCAACGTGATTGAGCAGACTTTTGGCCTTTTGAAGACACGGTTTAGGTGCATTAGCAGGTCTGGTGGCGCTCTCCTGTATGGCCATGAGAAGGTGGCCAAGATCACCATGGCATGTGTCATGCTGCACAATATGTGTATCAGACGGAATGTGTCACTGCCCCCTGACGTAGAAATGGAAGCACCTGATGAGGATGATGATGGTGATGAGGACGGAGGTGAAGGGGATGCAGGTCATGCAAGAGGGGATGGCCAGGAGGGACGTGCTGTAAGACAGCATCTGATCAACCAAATATTCTGAGTAACATGTTTTTTTACTGTCACATGGATATGGGTAAGAATGCACTGGTGTATGTTTGGAAGCACGCAATGGATAACACCCTTCCACCCACCCCCCACAACAGACCCATAACACCCATTCTCTCACTCCCCACAACAGACCCATAACACCCTTTCTCTCACTCCCCACAACAGACCCATAACACCCTTTCTCTCACTCCCCACAACAGACCCATAACACCCTTTCTCTCACTCCCCACAACAGACCCATGACACCCTTCCACCCACCCCCCACAACAGTTCCTCATGTGTCTGCCATGTTTGCGTTGGCCCATGCATGCAGAAGAATCGCCATTAACCACCTATTGGCCATTGTCTGCAGCAGCATTTGGAGGATGGCCAGACATGCGCCTGGTGGTGCGTGTTGAGCGGCGGAGGGGGCTTGTCTGCGTTGAACCGGCGGATGACGACGTGGCTGACTGTCCTGGTGGTGTGAAGTGGCGGTCCATTGTGTCCGCTATTCGAGTGAGGACCTCCCTAAATCTGCCTATCTCCTCACACAGCCTGTCTGTACAGGCCTCCTTCCCCTCCCTGGAGTGCCTTGCCGTCTCCACAATCTCCTCCCTGAGATGGGCAGCCTCCTCCACATGCTGGCCAACCAGCACGTTAGTTCCTGTTGCCGCTGGCTGATGGTGGCCAGGTCGAGGGCAGTGCTGGGTGCTGGTGGAGTGGCTGCTGTGCCCTCAGATGCATCCATGTCAGCAGGTGAAGCCACCATGGGGGACATTGAGCCTAGGATGTTGTCTTCGCCAGTGGCATCAGACCCAGGTGTCTGGAGTGGTGATGGCTCAGGGGTTCCAGGGGGGTTGGGGTGTGCATCTCCATTGTGACATCTGTTGTGTCCTCAACATCAGATAGTGGGGCAGCGGCTGCTGCCTCTCCTGCGGAGCTTGGCGCAGCTGATGGTGGGCCCTCCGTTGCTGGGATTGGTGGTTGTGGGTTCACTCCGGTGGTGGGGCTGTAGTTAGTGGTGTGGCTACTTCTATCCTGGCAGTGGCACTCCTCCGATGCTTGACACTCATCATGTGGAACCTTCCCCCTTGCCCCTTGATGTCGTGGGGGTGTCCTCAGAGTCCTGTGCCCTTGTTCTCTTACTTGCAGGGGGTGCCTGGGATGCATTTCCAGCATCCTCACTGTCTGTATGTGAGTCTGTCACGGACAAGAAGGGGGATGGCATTGGTTACGTTTCTATGTACTTTATGCAGAATACATCAATAATGCAGTTGTGGCCATTGCGACTTCATTGTTGGGGATGCAGGTGATGTGGCAGTTCAGTGCCTCATCCATAAATGGTTGTGTTTGTCACTGGTCTCTGGTGATGTGTGTGTGTTTGGGTCTGACACTGACATGGGCAGGGATGGATGCATGTGTGGATGTTTGTCCATCCATGAGATGATTCTGGGCTCACTTTTGGGGTGACCAGTACATTCACATAGCATCCTGTCATGTGTACACTCAACTCCATCTGAAGTGGTTGCCACGCCATGCTCCATAGTGCCGACTCCCTCAATGGATTCCACTCCGATTAGGTTTGCACCGGTCTCCTCCCATTCCTTTAGTTTGATGGGTGAACCGGATCCACCTGCAGTGGCTATTTTGTGGTGCTTCTCACCCGGAGTCTGAGGTCGTCCCACCTTTTCCTGCACTCACGCACATTGCGGGTGGTGGACTGCACTAACTTTCACCGCAACATCAGCCCAGATTGCCTTTTTTTAAATTTAATAAGTGTTTCCCGCTGCATGTCGGTGGCAAAGACAACGGCGGCATTGTCAGCTAGGGTCTGGGTCAGCATGATTAGGTTCTCTGAGGTGAATTTTTCTTTCCACTGCTGGTCAGTGGTTTTTTCAATGCCTTGGGCATGTTGAGGGTGTCCCTGATGATTTGCAACTGCAAGCTACTCCAAACAGGTCCAGGGGGCAGAGGATGGCAATGGATTGTGTTTTTAAAGATGGCCGCCGTGCTCTTTCCCGTTCCTGTGCGATGACACTATTTCCGGTTCCACAATTTAAGGGTCACCGCTAATAGCGGTGACCGCTATTTGCATGCAGCGTGAGGGCGGAGGTGCTATGTGCACTTTCGTCGAGGGCGGTAAGTGACTTTTTGGGGTCTTTAGTGGCATGGCGGTAGGGTCATTACCGGCATGGCGCTATGCTCGTGTCCGCATACTCGTAATGGTACGCTATTACGAGTATGTGGACACGTTAAGAGCGCCATGCCAGTAATTTGAGATTTTTACCGCACAACGTGTAATGAGGCCCATAGTCTATTCCTGGCAAGAATTTTACCAAAATACCAGGCCAAACCCCACCAGACCAGCAAGACCACAGGGACCAACTAACAGCACTTACAGCAGTGAAGCTACCAGCGGTGAAAGGGACAATACTGAAAGAAATCCACCAACAAGCCCTAAAAGACCCGACATACCGGAAAGAACAGTACCAACACCACCAGGCCCATCAACCACCCCGATACCAGACTCACCTTTTTTAGGAGGAGACCAACCCGCAGAGGGAAAAAGAAAACAAAGACAAAGGAACAAATAACAGATTCTATAATTCTGAATATCTCCAACAAAATTCTCACTAAGAGCCAGGTGGACACATTGAATTTAGGGATCTCATTTATTCCTACTAACAATACCAGTGTCTTTGAGGAAGAAGTCAATCTCTTCGAATTGATCAGAAAGATGGAGCTCAAAGTATTCTTTAATGGTTTACCAGACCTGGGAGGAAAGAAACCTAAATCTGACTACTTGGAGGTGAAAAACAAGAGTACATTCCACCCTCAGGTTAATCATCCTGTCATTAACCTGTTCAATTTAAAAACTACTAAAGACATCAAACGACTAAAATACAGCAATACTAAGAAAATGAATATAAGGAGTCACCAACTTAAACTCATCAAAGAATTATCAGAGGATATCACTGTTACACTTAAACCAGCTGATAACACAGCTGATGCACACAAGCTTTTACAATGAAGGCTGCCTCAGACTTCTACAAGATCAACATACATACGTCGTCTTGGATAATGATTCTATCATGTCTTTTAGCACCATGATTAAGGAAACAATTGACAAAGCATACGACGAAGATTGGATAACTGAACCTACAAGAGATTTTCTCATAAAATAATTCCTGATCACGCCGGTGTTCTACGCACTCCCTAAGGTGCATACAAATCTCAGACAGCTGCCCTTTCGACCAATAGTAGCAGGTACCGAAAGTATCTTTCATCCACTTGCAATCTATTTAGACAAGGCTCTTCAACCACTGGTACAAAAAACCACTACTTACCTTAAAGACACTGCAAACTTTTTACGGTTACTAAGGGAGATACGGACTGATGAAACAAATCTATTACTATTCACACTGGATGTGAATAGTTTATACACATCAATACCCCACCAAGCAGGAATAGAAGTCCTGGAATGGTTTCTTCTCAGGCAAAATACAACACTCATCAACAAAGTCTTTGCAATAGAACTGATTAGGATCATCCTGTACAACAATTACTTCAGATTTAACAGCAAATACTATCTCCAAATATCAGGTACATCAATGGGCTCCTCGGCAACCCCATCCTATGCCAATATCTTTATGTTTCACTTTGAACACCACCACATTTTGGATAAAGAACCATGGAAAAGCAAAATCAAATTCTGGAAACGTTTCATAGACGACATCTTCGGCATCTGGCAAGGTACGACTGAAGAATTACAAGAATTCCTTTCCTACATAAACAACTGCCATGAGAACATCACCTTCACATTAGAACTTGGAAAACCTGGAGTACACTTTCTGGACGTACAAGTTGAGAGAAGAAATACAGAATTCTATACGAGATTCTACAGAAAGCCAACGGATGTTAATAGTGTCCTACATTTTGGAAGCTTCCACCCACTTCATCTGAAAGACAATCTGCCCTTTTCTCAATTTCTCCGGTTGAAAAAAATCACATCTGAACCCACAGAATTACAAACAGAACAGGAAATTATGAAAGACAGATTTAAGAAACAAGGATTTCCAACAGAAATAATTGACAAAGCATTAGTACGTACTAACGCTATAACCAGAGAAGATTTACTACAGGATAAACCCAAGAAAGACACCACGAGACTCATCCATACCTTAAAATATTCCAGCCAAAGTTTTCAAGTTAAAAGAATAATCAACAAAAACTGTGATCTGATAAAATCAGACCCAAATCTGAACAGACTATTCCCTGACCCGCCAATGCTGGCCTATAAGAGGGGCAAAAACTTTAAAGACAGCTTAATCAGGGCAGAGAGAATGAAGAAACCAACCCAAACCACATTCAGAAAACAGAAACGGGAACACATGCCTGCCTCAATTGCCAACACTGCTCCAACCTCATCAAGGACAACCACATAAAACACCCTAACAGCGGCAAGAAAATAATGCTAAAAGACTTTGCCACTTGTGAAAGTAAAAATGTGATCTATGGACTAAAGTGTCCATGTGGAAAGTATTACGTGGGTAAGACCATTCGCAAAGCACGTGAGAGATGGACTGAACATAAATCCAACATACGAACGGGCAACATTAAATCCCCAGTCGCCAGACATTTTAAAGAAAATGGACATAACATATCTCAATTAAGACTGGTTGTACTTGAGGTGATTCGAGCAGCCCCGAGAGTTGGAGACTTAGCCAAACAATTGGCACAAAGAGAACTATACTGGATCCATAAATTGGATGCCATGACCCCATTAGGCCTAAACGAAGACTTTTACTTGGGTCCATTCTTATGAAATGTTCCATGTTTTGATGTAGTTAAGTCCAATACACACATCTACCATTGCAATCTCTGTATGTAAGTTACCTACCAAAAAACCTAATTACGCAATTGATCCATGTGACATAAGGGGACCTATTACTGGTTATACTGTAAGTCTCCTAGCATTGAGACAGACTTTAAATGTGAAACATTATATGCAATGACATAAGTACCAACCAGATATTATCTGTTCTAAAGAGCTCTTAACGATAAGCCCTTAATTGAATACATGTCTCGAGGAATTGTTTAAATATGTATAGGAGTTCTCCCCTTTATTTTAAAAAGCCAGTGCCTAAAAGAATGTAAGCCTTATTGACAGGGGAGTTGACTCACAAATTGTGTGTTCAGATGGGCTTTTAAGGTATACACCCACATTAATCAGAACTTCCTCACAGAACCACATGAAGGGTAATTACACAACTTTTAATCCCACTACCGTTTTCAGTATTTACCCATTGACCCACACTACCCTTACCTTATTCCCGTCTAGAACTTTTTTCCTTAAATTCAAACCAGGGATCACAAACGGGCACCATTTCCGCCCACGAGAAGCGTAAGCTTTATAGTGTCCTTCTTCTCAAAATTCATACTAAGGTTAAGGTCTCTTCGCTGTAACAGCAATTTTTTACTTTACCGCGATCAATAGCTATATATAATTTTTCAATTTTTTGTACATGTTGGATAGTTCATCCAATGGCGTCTGTTATCCATGACGTCATATTTACGCTCTAGAATATTATTTATCGGACCTTCGTAAGTTCTGTTGAACCCGCAACACATGCACATAACATTTCCCCATTTGTTTACATTAGTGATGTCACCATACGCCACTGCGTGGTGACGTCATTGTTAAGCGCCACTATTTTTACGGCCACCCGTTACACTGATCACGAGCACAGGAGCGGACTTGTCATTCTCTTTGGCCGGACTCAGAAGGTAAGCACATCTAACTATGCTCCTACTTTATTACTTTTTTACTCCACTTATTCCTTATCTAAAGCACACTCTATTTATACTTTCCCAACACTAGAGTACGTCACGACCCAGGCTACTGAGATGATTTTTCAGCTCGTGTTCTTCCCGATCCTCCGGGTTGAAATTATGACCATTCACCTTCATGGTGACCACTTTTCAAACCACAAGGGTAAACTCAAACTTTTGAGATGAATATTCTTATGTAGAGGTGTAGCCATTCCCCAATGAATATACAGTCCTTTTTTTAAATCACTACTTGTCACAAATTGATGAACCACATGGCCATTTGCAATCTACTGACAACCATTATGATGTCACCGCCTAGAACGCCTCCATTAGGCTGACACATGTTTGAATTCTTTAATTGTTTGCATAGTACGGTGTTTAATTTGAACACAGCAGTATAGACAATACTGACCACTTGAAATCCGAATTTGTTGAATTTATTGTTGGACACACTTGATTATCTATGGAAGAATAGACCAAACAACTACATAGTTGAATAACTGAGTGAATATTTTTTCATTGATGAAATATACCAAAGTAACCGAAATATTGGTTGATCTCTATTAGAGAATATATGTGAATGTTATATATTGAATCATGAATGACTTGGAGAATAGGTTACCATATAGGAAATATATGTTTTTTTTTAATTTCGCTTTAGATGTGATACATTTTGTTGAATATGCCCCTGAAGAAGAGATGAATTTGTTGAAACGTGTTGGGTCATCTATGAATTATTGAAAATTAAAGAAACTGAAAATACCTTCAATTGATGTGTTGAGGTTCTTCATTGAATACCAAACAATGTTCTTGTGTTTTATACAAATTAATAAGTATTGTAAAGTCTCTATACACTCTTACGGTGTATCTAAGTCACATTAACAATTTGGCTCATTCTGAGCTTGTGAAAGTGTTCAGGGGGCGGGAGTTCCTCTATTAGGAATTTACTTTGCTTTCGTATATTTCACAACCCATATGCCAGGGTTGAATGTTATCTCCCCTGCACCTTAAATTTTCTAAAAGCATTTTTGTACTATTTAAGATCTATCAAATTTTACAAATAACTTAAAGAGGAGTGCATGGTGAACACATCTGTGGTTTTTAGAAGCTGTGCATAACCAAACTATGAGCTCCTTTACTGAAATGTGTTCAAGGTTCCTGGAGGCGGGTCTCCTCCCCTAGTAGAGGGGCCCCATGGTGGGCAGGGAGAGAGGCTCCAAGAAGATCGGGGTAAATGGGCGGCTGCAGTAGCAGCCGCCAGAAACGAACTGAGGGTGTGGTGACAGGCCCTCAGCCAGAAACAATTGGGAGAGCCACAGGGGCCTCAGCAACGGCACCGAAAGGCACCATTAAAAAGGGCTGGGGGAGTGTGAAAAGAGCCTCGCCATCGTGACTCTGTCGAGCGCCCTGTGGATCTCCTGGACCTTCTTCTACCTTGCCTGCCGCTGTCGCCTGGGGAACCTCTGCCGCACTCTTCTGCAATTTTTGTGCCAGTTTGCTGGCCCAGCCGTCATCCGCCGTGGGAAAGTGCTGCCGGGAAAGGGCCTGCCTACTCTGCGCCTGGGACTCCTGCGGGCCGTGGGCTTCTCATCTGGACTTCCAGCAGGTTGCTCTTCCTGGGCCCGGGCTCATTGGACCTCTCGAGTGCAGGTAAGGAGGTTGGTGTTGCTGGGCGGGCTCTCTCTGGGTATTGTTGCGGACTTGTGGGTGCAGGCGGTGGGCTTGAAGGGCTAGACGGGTGAGAGTGAGCGCGGCAAGTGTTTCCTTGGAACACAGTAGGTGGGAGAGGTGGGAGTGGAGGAGGGGACAGGGATCAGGTGCCTGTTGGGGATACTAGTGCAAGTGGGGGACTGTTGGGTGTGTGTAGTTGTAAAGGCTGTGTAAATGCAAATGAGCGGGCCACCTGGGTGAAATGTGTATCTAAAGATTGTACAGACCCATATAGTGGGCCGCCTGGGTGATTTAGGTGTTAAGAACTTACACGTTGCTAAAGTAAAAGGCGCACATATCATAGCCCGCCTGGTTGAAATAGTTGCACTGTGTGGAAGAAAGGGCGCGCATGTTAGACAGAATCACCTGCAGTGCCCTTTGGGAGCACTACAGGCAATTAGGACTACAAGTGTAAGCACAATTTCACCTTTGGAACAAGCATGTACTAAACAGTAAAGTGGTAGCGATGGCTGAGCAGCCAGACTTGTCTCAAGAGTTTAAGTGAGCAGTAGAACAAGTTACACAAAGGACCAACCAATACAGTGATTCAAATAAACACGTTCTCAAGGATTCTTGGTAAAAGAATATACATTTATTTACTCAGTCAGTTAGAAAACATTATACTAGCAAGAGCAGCTCAATATCACACACTAATTAACTACAAATACACATTCGGCAAGTAAATGAACAAGTTTAGCTCCACTGAAGTGGGAGCAAAATGCCACTTCATATACTTTTAAAAGGGGTAAAAAGACAAGGTTATGCGAATCAACAGCACAAATGCATTCATAGGCAGGGCAAAGGGTTTCAGTTAACTACAACCAGCAATTGTTTGTTTGTTTATTGATTTGTAGGGGGCACCAAACCCTTAGGTAACTGGGCACACAGCATGACAAGAATACTTACAGCTTAGTTACAGGTACATAAAGGTACAGAGAATACTAAGAAGCTTGGTTCAAATGTTGAGAGGTACAGGTAGGAAGCTTACACGTAAACATACAACTGCGCTTATTAGTCTTAATGGTCGTTAAGGCGTAACCAGGGGAGAGTACTGCGTCTGAAGCTGTAGTAAGACTGATCCCTTCTGAGCTCAACTGGTAGTGCATTCCAATGCTGGGCCGCTTTTACTGGGAAACTGTTGCCTCCTGCGTTTTTTAGTCTGAATCTGTCATGATGTCTGCTTCCAAAAGGTCAGGGTTTTCCCAACTCCCTTGGAAGTAGATCCATAACCCAGGTTCCGAGTGCCAACCAGTCCCAATTGGGACCTTTTGGACCCAGTCCTGGCGCCAGTGGCACCAGGCTCATAACTATGCCCAGTCCCAGCGCTGGAAGCGCCGGGCTCATAATGCTTGGGTGGACTTACCTGCAGCAGACCATGCTGCTTACTTGCCTGCCAGTTGAGCCTCTGATCCTCTTCTGTTTGGAACTACTTTTCCTGTTGGGTGGGGCAGGAGCCACTCCCTAGATTCAGAACACTGGAACTCTTCTGGAAAGCAGGAACTCTTTTCTTACCTAGGCGTGGCTGTGGAAGGAGACACCTAAGCACTACAGGAGGCTATTTAAACCACACCCGATGGATGAATCTTGCTTTGCGTTATTCTGCATCCTCTGCAGCAGAACGCTCATTGTGTCTTCTGCATCTGATCCTGGGCCTAAGGAAAAAGGCTTACCATCCTGAATCCAGTCTTCAGCAACACCTATAAAGACAAGAAAGAACAGGTTAGCATTACGGTCTTCACTGACAGCTCTTCACTTACCTGGTCCATCGGCTGTCACCAACGCCTCGCGCTGCATTCCGGCATCTGAAAGGCAAAGGCTTACCTACTCTTCGTGCGCTCCGGAGTTCTTCACACTGCATTCCGGCATCTGAAAGACAAAAGCTTACCAACTCTTTGCACGCTCCGGAGGCCTTCGGCGCTGCATCCCGCATCTGAAAGACAAAACAAGGTGCGTTTAAAGACATTGGGGAACTTTAATACTCACGTGCCATTACTCCTTTCCACATCTAACCCAGTGAGTATTCCGGCACCCTGCAGCCGCTCCGAACTTGTACCTGCAAAATAAAAAGACAGTTAGAGCGCATCGTGAAGCAGGCAACAAGCGCTTACTTACGTGCTTCCAGGCGCTTCTATTCATCACACGGGCTCCATCTTCAACTCACTTCAGCCCGTCATCCGCCATCGCCGGAACCCTGCAAAACAAGAAACATCATTACTAAAGACTTTAAAGACATTAGAATTACTCGAAACTTACCGTTCGTGCAGTAAACGACGGACAGCAGTCCTCTGAAGTCAAGAGGCCTGCTCCCCTTACCCAGTGAAGAAACTGGTTACAGCACCCTGCCGCGAGGCAGATGGAGAGCACGGCGTTCACTTACCTAAGACATCTTACCCTTCGACTCAGACATACAGTGCACAGAGGTCCAGCCCAAAGAGCCAGCCGTGTGTTACACATCACCTTTGAAGATACGGTATACGCCCAGTCAAGACCGGCGCCTCTACGGGAATCAGGTGAGCGTTACAGAATCTAGGTATTTGAAGGCAGTAGGAATTGGATGTCCTAGAAGGTCCTACAGAAGTTTTTCTAATTATTCTTTCCTGCAGGGATGGAGGGGCTGCGTTATTAAGGCATTTGAAGGTTAATGGCACAGTTTTAAAGAGGATCCTATTGCTAATTTTCAACCAGTGATGGTTTCTCCTAGTATTGGATATGTGCTCTCTAGTGGGGAGGTTCAGGGCGGTTCTGAGTGCATTATTTTGCAGTGTCTGTAGTTTGTTGATGATGTATTTGTTAGCTTCTAGATACAGTGCATTACAGCAGTCCAATTTTGATAGAATGAGAGCATTAGCTAAGATAATGCAGCTTGCTAGTGAGAGGAAGGGTCTGCATGCTCTAATGAGTTTGCCAGTGTAGGCAGTGGATGAGGCCAAGGAGTTTACCTGTTTTTTTAGAGTTAGCGTGGAGTCCAGATAGAAGCCAAGTGTCTTCACTTCTTTGGTGATTGTAATTATATTGCCATCAATGTTGAAGGCGCTATAGTTGGTGTCAAGTTTTTTTAGGTTATTAGCTGAGCAAAGGATCAGGATCTCTGTTTTATCATCATTCAGGCAGAGGCCATGAGTTGCCATCCATGCCTGAATGAGGATGTATATTTCGTTTACTAAGGCTGTATCTGAGGTGAAATTGCCTGAAAAGGGAATGAGGATCTGGGTGTCATCAGCGTAATTTGTGTAGGTGACAGTCTATCCAATCACTGGGGCACCCTTGAACGGCATTAATATGCAGGCCAATGAGGGACAAACACATGTCATAAGTATAATCCCCACCTCTGGAACACCACCAATCACCGGGGCACCCTTCAACAGCATTAATATGCAGGCCAATGAGGGGTAAACACATGCTATAAGTATAATCCCCACCTCTGGAACACCAACAATCACTGGGGCACCCTTGAACGGCATTAACATGCAGGCCAATGAGAGATAAACACATGTTATAGGTATAATCCCCACCTCTGGAACACAACCAATCACTGGGGCACTCTTTAACAGTATTAATATGCAGGACAAGGAGGGATTAACGCATGGTATAAATATAATCCCCACCTCTGGAAAACCACCAATCACTGGGGCACCCTTGGACGGCATTAATATGCCGGCCAATGAGGGACAAACACATGTCATAAGTATAATCCCCACCTCTGGAACACCACCAATCACCGGGGCACCCTTCAACAGCATTAATATGCAGGCCAATGAGGGGTAAACACATGCTATAAGTATAATCCCCACCTCTGGAACACCACCAATCACTGGGGCACCCTTGAACGACATTAATATGCAGGCCAATGAGCGATAAACACGTAATAAGTATATTCACCACCTCTGGAACACCACCAATCACCGTGGCACCCTTGAACGGCATTGATATGCAGGCCAATGAGGGATAAACACATGTTATAAGTATAATCCCCACCTCTGGAACACCACCAACCACTGGGGAACCCTTGAAGAGCATTAATATGCAGGTCAATAAGCGATAAAGACATGTCATAAGTATAATCACCATCTCTGGAACACCACCAACCACCGGGGCACCCTGGAACGGCCTTAATATGCAGGCCAATGAGAGATAAACACATGCAATAGGTATAATCCCCACCTTTGGAACACCACCAATCACCGGGGCACCCTTGAACAGCATTAATATGCAGGCCAATGAGGGATAAACACATGATATAAGTATAATCCCCACCTCTGGAACACCACCAATCACCGGGCCACCCTTCAACAGCATTAATATGCAGACCAATGAGGGGTAAACACATGCTATAAATATAATCCCCACCTCTGGAACACCACCAATCACTGGGGCACCCTTGAACGGCTTTACTATGCAGGCCAAGGAGGGATAAACACATGTTTTAAGGATAATCCTCACCTCTGGAACACCACCAACCAATGGGGCACCCTTGAACGGCCTTAATATGCAGGCCAATGAGCAATAAACACATGTCATAAGTATAATCACCACCTCTGGAACACCACCAATCACCGGGGCACCCTTGAACAGCATTAATATGCAGGCCAATGAGCGATAAACACATGCTATAAGTATAATCCCCACCTCTGGAACACCAACAATCATCGGAGCACCCTTCAACAGCATTAATATGCAGGCCAATGAGGGGTAAATACATGCTATAAGTATAATCCCCCCCTATGGAACACCACCAATCACTGGGGCACCCTTGAACGACATTAATATGCAGGCCAATGAGCGATAAACACATGTCATAAGTATAATCGCCAACTCTGGAACACCACCAATCACTGGGGCACCCTTGAACGGCATTAATATGCAGGCCAATGAGGGATAAACACATGTTATAAGTATAATACCCAACTCTGGAACACCTCCAATCCCTGGGGCACCCTTGAACGGCATTAATATGCAGGCCAATGAGGGACACACACATGTCATAAGCATAATCCCCACCTCTGGAACAGCACCAATTACTGGGGCACCCTTGAACGGCATTAATATGCAGGTCAATGAGGGATAAACACATGTTATAAGTATAATCCCCACCTCTGGAACACCACCAACCACTGGGGAACCCTTGAACAGCATAAATATGCAGGCCAATGAGGGATAAACACGTGTCATAAGTATAATCACCACCTCTGGAACACCAATCACTGGGGCACCCTTGAACGGCATTCATATGCAGGCAAATGAGCGATAAACACATGTCATAATTATAATCCCCACCTCTGGAACACCACCAATCACCAGGGCACCCTTGAACAGCATTAATATGCAGGTCAAGGAGGGATTAGCACATGGTATAAGTATAATCCCCACCTCTGGAACACCACCAATCACTGGGGCACCCTTGAATGGCATTAATATGCAGGCCAATGAGGGACAACACATATCATAAGTATAATCACCACCTCTGGAACACCACCAATCACTGGGGCACCCTTGAACGGCATTAATATGCAGGTCAATGAGGGATAAGAACATGTCATAAGTATAATCCCCACCTCTGGAACACCACCAATCACTGGGGCACCCTTGAACAGCATTAATATGCATGCCAATGAATCTGTTTTTACATACTGCCTGCTCCTGCTGCATGTTATGTTATGTTGTAGTTTTTCGTACCTAGGTAAAGTGCAATCACCACCAAAAAGGCAACCTGGCGCTATGACTGAAAACACAGGTATTGCAGAAGCGGGGAAAGTCGAAGAGTAGAGTTTTCAAAGCTTATCTGAAATGTATAAGAATCGAACAAGCACGAAGGGCAACCTGAAGGGCGTTCCACAACATGGCCGCTCTGACCGAGAAAGAACAGCCTCCAAATCTAGCACGCCGGACTCTAGGGACAGCCAAAAGGGAGCGGTCCACGTAGCGCAGTGCACAGGCAGGAATATAGGGTCGAAATTTCGACTGCAGAAACTTCGGACCCACAGCATAGAAAGCCCTATGCACCAAATAAAGGGACTTGAAAACCACCCGCTTAGCCACTGGGAGCCAATGAAGAGACCTGAGAACAGGGGAGATATGCTCCCAATAAGGAGTATCAGCGACAAGGCGAGCAGAAGAATTTTGAAGCACCTGTAAACAATGTACGTAATCAGGCTGTGCCAAGTACAAGGAGTTGCAATAGTCAATTCTGCTGAGAACCAGAGCAGACACCACTGGGGCGCGCAGATGAAGTGGAATAAAAGGCAGGACCTTCTTGAGTATTTTCAGTTGAAAATGTGGAGCCTGACAGACCAAGCCGATCTGAGAGGCCATAGAAAGAGAGGCTGATATTTTAACAACTAGATTTTTAACTGTCAAGACCGCCGAAGGAAAAGTACCCAACGCAGACGGCCAGAGAGAAGGGACAGTGTCAGCGCCCACCACCATAACCTCAGTCTTATCTCCATTTAGTTTCAGCCAATTTTTGCTCATCCACCATCCCACAGCTGATAAGCAATGTCGCAGCTGAGCGGCATTGGCAGGATAAAGTAAATCAAGCCGAACCAAGATCTGAGTATCGTCAGCGTACGCGTAGCATCTAAAGCCATGGGAGCGGATCAGAGTGATCAGAGGCTGAATATAGATATTGAACAATGTGGGAGACAAGGCCGAGCCCTGCAGAACCCCAGACAGCAGGGCTGCAACTTCAGAGAGAAAAGGTTAAAGTAGCAACTGCTGAGACGATCAGATAAAAAACAGCGAAACCACGAAAGAACAGAACCTGACACACCAGCAGCTGACAGATGACTGATCAGGATGGCGTGATCAATGGTATCAAATGAGGGCGACAGGTTCAAAAGGATCAATGCTGCCACTCCACCCTGATCCGCAATAAGCGTCAGATCATCAAGCACCAAGACCAAAACATTCTCAGTGCCCCGGCAGGGTCTAAAGCCGGACTGGAAAACGTCACACAGCCATGGACTCGCAGAGCTTCACCAATAGAGGAGACACCAACGGATCTAGCAACTTCATAAAGAATGATCAAAGAGGGATAGATCGAGAATTAGCAGGAAGGAGTGGGTCAAGAGCCAGCCTCTTCCAAAGAGGAATCACTGTGACACACTTCAGAGCAGAAGGAATGATCCCGGATGAGCATGAAAGGTTGACCACGGCAGTAATCTGCGGCAGGAGCAGAGGGAAGATGTCTTTCACCACAAACAGCGGAAAAGCGTCAGAAGGAGAGGCTGACTTCATACCTGCAACTGCTAAGGTCAGATCTGCCGCCATAAACAACGGGAAAGATTCCCAGCAGGCATCAAAAGATGGCATAATCCCTGGAGCTAAGGAAGAGGAGGGACCCGACAGGACCCTAGAGGGATCATGATCCAGCAAAATATGCTCACAAATATTAACAATTTTATGAATAAAAAACGTAGCCAGAGAGTCACAGTGCTCTTGGAAAGGTGGCATAGAGTGGAGTCCCTGGCAGAAAGAGAGTGAACTACCCTAAAAAGTTCTTTAGGCTGGGAAATGGAGTTTTCAATTTGAGAAGTAAAGTAGTTTCGCTTGACAAGCTTAATAGCCGGATGATAAAGGGAGGTAGCAGCACAAAAGGCGGTCCGCTCCTCCACCATATAGGAGGAAGGCCATTTGCGTTCCGCTTGCCTACATTTGAGGCACAGGGACTTAAAGTCCTCATTAAACCAAGGCTCAGATGGCCGCCTATGGACCAGAATCCCAGCCAATGGCACAAACAAAACAAATCAGCAGTGATAGAAAGATTTCAGATAGGGCACCAGAATCAGCAGAGGGTGCTGTACTGCAGCCGGTAATAATGTGTGCGGGAAGCGAGGAAGTATCAACCGCCTGACAGTTCCGCTTCTTAACCCTCTGTTTAGTAGAGGCTAGGGGAGGGTCAGAACAGTCAAGTACAAAAGGTATAACGAAGTGATCAGACCACGTTATATGAAAAGGGGAAGCTACCGTAAGAAGATCGTGCTTAGCAAATACCAGATCTAGCTGATTACCCAAGTTGTGGGTTGGTTCAGTAACAGACGGCCACAGAGAGAGGTCATCCATGGCAGCAATCAGTGTAGCAGCCATTTTGTCAGAAGGATCGTTACACTTGTAGTTAAAATCGCCAACAACAATCAAGTTGGAGTACTGTAGTTGTAATGATGCAACAAAATGAATAAAGATATCAACAAACGTTGAGTCATAGCCAGGGGGGCGATAGACAATAAAGACATGAACAGTCTTAGGAGCCGATAGAGGCACACGCTCGAAAGGTGCCTCAAACCTAGAGAAAAAGGCCAAGGGAATAACACTAGATGCAAGTCTAGATTTTCTAATGAAGGCAACACCCCCCCCCCCCGCATGGCTGGATACTCAGTCTGATCTCAAGATGCTACCACTGCTGGTCCAGAGGACTCAGAAAGCCAAGTTTCACAGACAAATAGGCAATCAGGTTGATAATCAGATAGTAGGTCGTAGCAATCTGCAGTGTGGGCGACCAAAGACCTGGCATTACATAATAGACAATTCAGGTAATGTGAATTAGACCCAGTCTTTTCAGCGTCAACAGCAGGTTTACCTACGAAGCCCATGCGTGCATCCCCTTCTTAATAAATGTATGATATACACAGCCTATAAGCTAGCTAGACTGGTAATATTGCTGTGGAGAGGATGAATACACTTGCTACAGTAATCTGCATGTGAGCAGGAGTAGGTAACATTTACATTTTATTTCAAATATTTTCACGGTGAAACATTCTAATGAGGCCTCACAGCGTTGAAAACATTGACAGCTTCCACGGCCGCGAGGTTGATGAAATAGGAACTGTTCCATTTTCTAAGAGTATCATCTGGTATGGCCGACTTTGCTAAACCAGGGGATTACACCAAGAACTGCACTAGAAGCAGCTAAGGTTGCAATATTCCGATTGGACCATCAGATTGCATTCCCAGGTGCAGTCACTTCCACAGAACCCATCAGTCTAAAAGATTGTCTGATCATCAGTAAGGAAAATTCAGCCCTCAGAATTGAGTGGTCGCTAAAGTTATTATGTTGTACCTTAAAACGCACATATGCACTAGTTAGGACCAGGTCCACAAATATATAGTCAAGCGTGGAATGGTGGGTCCCTCGGCTCCAGGTTGGTAACACCTTCCCTCCTACAGCCGTCATTGTGTTTATAAGACTCAGACCGAGTTCCTCCATCATTGGCCACCACCTCAATCCATTTTGTATTTTTGGGTCATTAGGCAGATTTTCACCAATAACCTCTCAGTTGTCCTCCACTTGATCTGGAATAATACATTTCAAGTTTAGGTCCCCACCCACGAGAATCCTATCATCCGGGAACTGGGATGCCCAAGTAGGGATCGGCTCAGAGATCACCAGAAGAAAATCCTGGAGATCGGCCACTCCATTATGCCAATAGATGTTCATAATCAGCAAATAAAATCGGGCGTCCAAAGAAGACAGTGACGTAGCCATGACCCCAAAAGGGAGGTTAGGGAGCAGAGTCGCCCTCAAGCCCATTGCAGAACTCACTGCGATGATCAAACCCTCCACAGCCCTGCCCCCATTACCCGGGCGTGCACTCTGTGTAAAGACCTGGTAACCATCCAATACCGAGGATTGTAACAGCCATGACTCCTGGATTATAATTACATTCCCCCACCTCAGTATATGCTTTGCTTCCAGGTTACTGTATAAATTAGAGCTACCACATGAATTCCAGGAAACAACTCTCCGATTAAACTGGTCACCATTCTGCACACTAAGTTTGGGCGTGCTACGGATTAGACTTTTTCCACAGAGCGGATGTAACTCGTACACAGTTTAAATCCTCCGCATCGGCATATAAATCAGTCTAGTTATTGACAGTTAAACCTCTAGGCCCCATATTTAGGGACATGCTGCGGGGCCCATCACCCTGTTGCTTGGCAGGCAACTGATCTTCCCCGCCTTCTGTATGAAGATTAAAGCCCAATTCCTTAAAGTTCGTCGCTTCTGCTAGAACCAATTCTTTGACCACTCTGGAAGTAAAATAGAGGTGGCAGCAGTTGGCGTCTGCACGGTTGGCAAAAGCGACCCGACCAATGTCAGTAGAAGAAACAACAATTTAAGATTCGTGATTTCAGCAAAAATGGTCAACACATTGCCCCTATTCAAACATACTTGGGTAGCCTGCCCCAGAATGCTGGACATGCAAAGTTTGTGTAGCCCGTTCATAGGTCCCTCCTCCTCCTTAGACAGGACCCCAATGTTAACCCCCGACCCATCCCCGGGATCCAAACTTCGAAATGTACCGTCAGCATCCTTAGCATTTCTACGTATGCTGTAGGCTTTGGAGCCTTGTACCGGCAACCTCTTTACCTCATTGTTATGGGGGTACACTTATATAGCTTATCCAGTAATTGCCCAACTCCCGAATGCAGCCTTGGGTATAAGCTCTCTGGTAAATTTTGACTACACAATTGTCTTCCACTCCTCCCAGTTCATATTATTGAACCCCTGACTGAGCACTCCCACTTAGGTTAACAATACAAGAGTTAGAGGGGATATGGGCATCAACAATCCGGCGTTGAGTTTGCTCTCTTTCCCGTAAGTCCACCCCCACCTTCTTACTGGATAGATTAAAAAATGTACAGGTCGCTCCCTTTATTCCCACCACTTGTCGAGGTTTCCCGGGCTCGCTTTTACTAGCGTCAGCAATTAAGACCGACTCATTACGAGTGTAACAGTTCACACAAGGCCCTAAGCCTGTCAACTCGAAGGTCCTGGGGAGGGAACTAGAATTCCCCAAACGATCATCTAAGATCCTGCCCAACTTCATGTGGGAATCAGACACCCCCTCTGTACTTACAACCACTTCAACAATGTGATTAATGACCCTCCCAATCGCATTAGGACCTTGTCTAACCACCTCAGGTAATAACCTAGGGGGGGAAAGGGTGCACATTTAGACTTGCCCGATCCCTTTCCAACACCTTCTCCAACCCCCGGCAGTGTATAAGTAGCACTTCATTTTCTTTTTACCACATAAAAGTACGCATTTACACTTGCCCAGACCATTTCCCGCCCCTTCAGCGACCCCTGGCAGTGTCTGCGTAGAACTTAATTTTCTTTGATCACAGTGAGTTAACCTAGGTGTATCTGCCTTGACCTCCACTTTGTCTGCCCTACCAAGCATTCCTAAATTATTTTTATTTTGATCCTTCTTCTTAAGCGGTTTTGTAGCTTTGAAAATGAAGGGAGCTCAATCTATTACATCCCTCCTCGTTAACAAACCCTGCTTTTGCTGCCCCCTTAAAATTTGCAGAAATGAACCCACTTCCAAAGGTTTACAAAATGGAGCCACCCCCGCCTCCCATTCCCGGGCTTTAGGGTTTATGGAACCTTTAAACATTTTGACCATTGGCACTACTTTGGACCAACCGAAGTATTATGATTATCGGAGTCATCGCTAATAACTATTGGATCCGGGTTCACCAAACACTTAGGTGGAAGCAATGTTTCCTACCTTGAAATAAGCGGGGAATCCTCCCTGGGGATAAATAGGGGGTTCGCCCCAATCGGGAAAGGATCGATCACTTTTCACATTTTTTTTTTTCTATAAATGTTTGGTTTACATTCAAACCTCTCATCTTGCTTCTCTTGGATTGATTACTCAAGTTACGCAGAGTTGATAATTTTTACTTCAGCTTCTTGTTTTCTTTCATCGTAGAGATGCTTTATCCTGCTTGTCTGTTGTTAATGATGTTGTTCCAGAATGATATTAAAGCAAACACCAATTTTCTTGTATTCCCAGCAATCATCCTCGCCCAGCGATCTTCAGGTGTTAGGACAATTTCAGTTTTCATAAACCATTCTCTGGATTGCTGTCTTTTTTCATTCAGTGCCAGGCATATCATGATTATGTGATGTAAGCTGTCAGTCATCTTGAAGTTCTTGCAAAAACTGCAATATTTTTTGCTTTCGGGGATTTGTTTCCTAGCTGCCATTATTTCTCGAGTTGGAAGGATGTTCAACTCGTAGTCTCATGAATGTGTCTCTTGTTTTTGAGGATGGAAATATTTGCAAGTACGAAGGTAGTTGGTTAATTCTTCTGTTATCAGATGTACTATGTATGTTATGCCGGTATGTAGCTTTCTCTTGATTAGTCTTCATCCAGTCATTCTCTTTTAGTTTGATTTTCGTTTTTTGTGGTTGTTCTATTAACATTTCCATTGATATGTCTTGTTCTACTCTTTTTGCTTCTATCGCTGTTTTCCAGATTTCTAAGGCGTGTTCTGTTATGAATTTACCCAGTTCTAAATATTTCAAGAGGAGGAGTCTTGGATTTTGTCATGATTTTCCTGTAGAGATCGAGTTGTTTCCACAGGACAATGGATTTGAGCGATTGGAGTGCAAGTTCTGCTCGGATTCGTGTGGTAGGCAGTGATATTGGCAGGTTTAACACTTTCTTCCAAAAACTCCCTTCTAATTTGTCCCAGATGTTGCTGTTGATGTTTATCATTGATTCTGCCCCATATGTTAGTATAGCCGTTACTTTTTGTTTATAGAACGTAACTACTGGGGTCCGGGAGAATTTTCCATACTTTCGATGAATTACTTTCGCCTGTCGAGCTAAGGACAGGGTTTTCTCTTTGAGATGTAGAGTCCATTCTTCTTCTGTTGGCGATTGAGAGATCCATATTCCCAAATATTTTATGGTTTCCACTTTTTCCATTCTTTCCTTTCCTATACAAAAGGAGGGGAGCTGTCGATTGATCTTGTTTTCTTTCTTTAGTGACATGATTTTAGTTTTCTGCGTATTTACTTTTAGTTTGTTCTTTATCATGTATTCTTCTAGTTTTCCTAGTGCAATCTGTAATCCTCTCAGTGTTTTTGCCAGGAGCACTATATCATCAGCATACATAATGCAGGGTATCGCTGTGTTATTTATTTTGGGAGGGTTTATTTGAGGAGTATAGATATTTATTTCAAGGTCTGCCATGTAGAGGTGGAATAGAGTGGCTGCCAATGGGCATCCTTGTTTCAGGCCATTCCATGTTCTTATTTGTTCCGTGAGTGAGCCATCTCTCGATAATCTAACTTTTATACTGGTGTCGTCGTATAAGAGTTTAATCGGTTCGATGATATTGGTTGGGCACTTCCATGCATTCAGTTTTTCCCATAGATTGTCTCTACTCACAGAGTCGAAAGCCAGCCGTAAATCAACAAAGGCAGAATATATTTGCGTTTTTGTTCTTATGGCTTCATGTTTCAGAATGTTTAGTAGAAATAGATTGATATTGGTGCCTAGTGTTTTGATGAATCCAGTTTGTCTTGTTGCATATTTCTTTTCTTTGTTTGCCCATCTGTCCAGTTTTGCTAGTAGTAGTTTTGCGAAGAACTTCCCTAAGGGATCGAGTAGAGCCAAAGGTCGGTAGTTTCGCTGTTCTTTTGTGGAACCATGTTTAAATATGGGTATTATTATGGCTTGTTTCCATGTGTTTGGGATCTTTTTTGTATTTTGTATCATCTTAAAGATGCTCTCGCATATCGCTACCCACACTGCCTGATTCTGCTTGATTACCATATTAGATAGGCCATCAGGGCCTGGGGCTCTGGAGATGTTTAGAGTACATATTCCCTTTTGTATATCTTCATGGTCCCATTCCCATTGCCATATTGTTTGTTGTATTTTGTGGATTTTTTCTTTCGATGAATTATTATTTCCATAAATCTCTGTGAAGTATTCCGTCCATCTTGCTTCTGGTACGTCAGTGATCAAACTGTTTTGCATTTGAGTTTGGTCATGTAGTAACGCCCATAGTTGTCTCATGCTTCTATTTTGTAGTGTTTGAAGCATCTTCTCTGCGTCATCCTGCATTATCATAGCTTTGTTGTTCTTTGTCCATTTTCTGTATTGTTGTTTTGCTGTTTTGATTTCCTTATATTTTTCTGGGAGATTTTGTTTCGTTATCTGTTTTATTTTTGTTCTCAATTCTCTTTTCTTTATTATTATTTTCCCATTGTATGCATGAATATGTTTCTTTGTTAGTTGCTTACCATTAGATGTATTCTGGCATCTATAGGGTAAAAGCAACCATCCATAATTGAGTTTTTCGAATTCATCTAGTGTTGAGTTGTTCATTATTTTTGGCAGTTCTTCCATTGTTTTTTTTCCAATTCTTAATCTGTTTTTTCCGTTGTTTACTTCAATTTTTGTTGGATCCATTTTATTACTGGGCATTTTTTCAGTGTTCCACGATCTTTTCATTATGTAATGGTCGCTCACTTCTGTTTTGATGTTTAAGGATTCACTCAGTTCTTCATGTATATTTTTGGTCATGTATATATAATCGATTATGGCAGTGGAGTTGCCCCTTTCCCAGGTTTCTTTTTGACTTCTGGTTGTTATGTCGAGGCAATCCGATCTCCTCAGATTCCTGCATCTTAATTCCTTGGTCCAGCATTTGGCTCGAGGGCGAGAGATGAGATTCTTTTAGTTCTTCTCCTTTTTTTGTTAAATATGTGGATATTTAAGTCTCCACATATTATAAATTCTATCTCATTGTATTTTTCTTTGGTGTTATTTATTGCTGTTGATACCATGTCTATGAATTTCTCATCCGTTATACTTGCTGGGTTCCAGTATAGGTTTATTAGTGCCCATATGAGGTCCTTCTTATGATTCATGGATGGAAATTCTTTGTCCTTATTTTCTGTTTTGTACTTAAGTATTGTGATTTGAATCCACGGATTTAGATTATCATATTCTAGTATGTCGATGTTTCGCCCATTTTTAATTATGGTTAGAGGTCCAGAGGATGGTCTGCCCTTTTGTTTTTGGATTGCTGGGTTCATTATTATTGTATAGCCATCAGATATAGGTTGTTGTGTTATCCATGATTCTTGGATGCAGATTATGTCAGCCATTATGAGGGTTGGATTTGTTCTATTAAATAGGTGGCTATGTCCCCTGGTGTTCCATGAGCATAATGTGGTGTTGTACATATTGTCTTCTTTTGATTGTTATCTTCTTTGGTTATAAATTTCTTCTGTAACTGTTGTTGGTTCTTCTTGTTGTCTCCATATTCCATATTTTTTGTACAGCTCGTGTCGGTTTTGATATTCTTTATTGTCGTTTGTTTTTGTCTCGCGTTTATGCTCTTCGTTTCCATGCTCAGGTGGTTTGCTCTCGTATTCATCGCCTATTTCATGCGTACTTTCATTAGTACCTGAATGTCTCCAGTTTGCTGTTTGTTTTTTCCTCCATGTGTTTGGCAATTCTTCAATCAGAGTTAGTTCGAAACCTAGCTGATTGAAGATTGCTTTATTAGCTATCATTCTGTTCAGTGTTTTTTCGGACTCAAAGTTGATCTTCACTTGGTCTGTTGTTATGTCATCGCAGAATTCTACTGTTAATATATCTTTCGTTATGATTTCTTTCATATTTGGGATGGCTTGTATCAATCTTAGAACATTGGTGCGGTTCATTATTAGGTTGTCACTTTTTGTTATTATTCTTTTTTGTTTTATTTTCTTATCAGCTTTTTTCCATTTGTTGATTTTGTGGGTGGGCAAAGGTAGGTCATTTTATTACTTTTTCTGTTTGGCCAGGGCTTGTTTCGTTCTTATCGTTGTTATTTTGATGTTCCCTTGTCGGTGTTAATTGATTATTAAAGCCTGATGTTAATTCGTTATCATCTTCCCATTCGATTTTTGATATCTCATCAAGTGTCATTTCATATCTTGATCTTTCTTGGGTTTGATCTTCTTCTAATTGCTCTTCTTCATATTCGTCCAGCTTAATCAAGGATGCCTCTGCAATTTCAATTTGGGCTTCTTCTAATTGATCAATTTCATCTTCCATATATGTTGATAGATTGATTAGTTTGTCTAATTCTGTGTCCTCAACTTTGTGGTCTGCAATTTTCATTTTCTCTTTGAGTTCGATGTTGTCTTGTTTATTGTGCTGTAATAATTTTTTGTTCTGCTGTGTTTTATTATTCGTTTTTGGTTGAGGTTCTTTTGAGGGGTTTGTTAAGTTTCTTAGAAAGGCGCGCAAGCCTCTTTGCTTTCTTTTTTTGGGGGTAATTCCTTTTTTATCCTGCTCTCTGTTCGGTTGTATCTTGTTTCCTTTTACAAAGATTTTGTATGTTTCTATTTCTATTTCGGTTCAAGTATGAGTCTCTTATCATCGATTGGCTTGCTCTTTTTTTCTTTGTCTCTGTCTATGTGGTTGTTTGTCTTCATCTCTTTAAGAGATTCCCCGGTTAGATCAATTAAATTTGTTTCTTCGGGGGGATCTTTCTTTTTACTTCTTGCCTTTCAGCTGCCTTTATAAATTCTCTGTTCTCTGCCGTTTCTTGTTGTGTCGTCACTTTGCTTGTAATATGATGATTTGGTTGAGACATCTCTATTGGTTTTTCTCTGTTTGCTGTTGTCATCATTGTGATTAATGCATGAGTCAAGTCTGTTTTTTCGGCTCTATCGCTGCGTGCGATGTCAAATAACCTTGTTTGCCATAGATGGCTATTTTTTGCTTCGATATCAAGTCTCTCCAGAATTGTATTCATGCATTGTTCTAGATAACTTTCTTTAGAATGTATCAATGCAGTAAGTGTTGTTTGATCTTTTATTGTGTCTACTAAGGACTCTTGTAGTTTCATGTATGGCAATAATGATTGTGTTGTAGTTGTTATCAACATATTTTGTAGGTCTAGCATTGAAGTTGGTATAGACGCTATTTCTTGCTCATTATGGTGATAGCATCTGCATTTATCTAGTGTTTCTTGGTTTGGCTTTTGTGTTTCTTCAAAGTCGGCTTGCCAGTCGTTGTTGTTTTGCACGCTTCCATCTCTGTCTTTATTTTCTTGTTCTTTTGGTGTTAAATCATTTCTTTTTTGTTGCTTTCGAATCAAGGTGTCTGTCTCTTTTTCCCTTGCGAATGATGATGTACTGCCAAAGACCTCTTTTCTTCTTTCATGATTCCTCATTAGGTTTTCAATTTCGGTTATATCAAGAGATAGTCTTGCGGTTTTGGGATTTGTCTGCTCATTTTTCTTTGTGTCGAGTTGTTGAGAATGTCTGCGGCTTTCATACAGAGCCTGCCATCTCTTTTGCACTTTGGCTGCTTTTTGTTCCTGGGTTATGTGTTTTCTTTCTTTTTCATCCTTTCCTTCTTGGGAGGCCGGCGGCTTATGTGCCTTCTCAGCTTCATTTATCTCTTTCTCCTTTCTTGCTTGCATTTTATTTTCTTGATCCGAAGTTGTTATGCTGTTTCGTTCATCATTCAGGGTCTCTTTCAGTATGGATCTTGGACCTCTTGTAGCGATCTCCTCATTTTCTCTTTTAGTTTCAGTCTTCTCTTGTGGTTCTGAGGTGCTATGTGTCTGTTCGTTTGGTGTATATTCATTTGTGTCTTTCGTGATTGGGGATGACGATCCGCTGGTGTCTCTCTCGCATTCATTTGTGGGTGCAGTTGGTTGACTTATGTCTGTTGCTGTGTTTATTTTATTGTCGCTTTCCATACCTCTGGGTACGTCTTTGGTGTTAGATTCTCTAGGGGTTGTATTTTTATTGCTTCCGTATGATTTGGTATGTGTTTGTTGTAGTTCTGGCATCTCCATTGTCTTTCTTCTAAGATTCATATGCGGGGGGGTAAGTTCAGCGGGTTTCCCACGCTTTATTGTGTGTGTCATTTTTTTTTATAATATATTTTTGCTGGTTGCTTTATAGCATGTGTAATTTGCCCTGAACGTTGACTTCCTTTCAAGATACTATGTCATAGGGTGGCAGTTCCAGGGTCTCTTGCCTGTATGTGCCTCCCAATGTGTTGTTTCTTATGGTGGATCAAAGGGTAGTTGCCCACAGTCTCCACTAGTGTTGCGGCGCAGTCAGCTCGATGTTGATTTCAGCATCTTGCCCTTGCACCAAAGCTGCCAAACAGCCGCAAGGGTGGTTTAGCCGTCAGTAAATGCAGCTACAAGATCACGTGATCAGTCACGTGAGGGCTGCAGTCTCCGCCTCCTCCAGGAAGTGAAATACAGATCAGCAAGAGCTTCGCTGGGCTCGCAGTGCTGTGCAGGTAAAATACTCTCAGGGTGAGTTTCTCCTTGTCTCACTTGAGCGGTCCTTCAATAATGATCACACACGCCACTCGGGCGGTTTAGCCGGCAGTAAATGCAGCTACAGGATCACGTCATCGGTCACCTGAGGGCCGCAGTCTCCGCCTACTCCAGGAAGCGAAAAACAGATCAGCAAGAGCTTTGCAGGGGTCGTAGTGCTGTCCAGGTAAAATACTCTCAGGGCGAGTTTCTCTTTGTCTCACTTGAGCGGTCCTTCAATAATGATCACAATTTAATTCTAGTCAAGTTTTCAATCTTCTCACCCAACTGAACCAATAACAAACTATGCTCCTTTAATTCATGCCAAATATGGTCGTAGAGGTTGACGAGCAAGCTCAACGCCATGTTCAGAGCCGAAACAGTTAAACAAATTCGCTCGTCAACCTCCCTCAAAGTATGATGCATCCCACCCTCACCCAATGAACCTGAGGCATTGGTCCTAGGGGGATGGGATGGACTTTCTGACATAGCATCGCCTTTCTCAATCAGATCAGTTAGAGGTGTGGGGGAATTGGGCATTGAACCGTGGGTGTTAGGCATTGAAGCATCACATGTCTGCTGAATCACGCTCGTTGGGATGCTGCCAGACCCCCCGTCCAACGTTCCCTCCATCGCCAAATCTGCAAATTCAATAATCCTAAGGTCATGGGTCTCTCCAAAATCAGCCTTGTCGTTCACAGGATTCATAAGTGAATGATGAATAAAAGCCATGGCTTTAGTGGGGGCAATTGTTTTGATTTCGGTACCAGTTCCCACCTTTTTACCAAAATAGGAATCAATTATACGCTGGCCTGCAATAGGGGACTGCGTCAAGGTTTGGGTCACCAGAATTCCCTTCTGGCTACAATGATGGTTTGGAGTTTTCAAACCCATTAGATTCCCACTCGACCTCATCAAAGGTTGATTCTCTGCTAAATTCACCCCGTCTTCAGCTGTGACTTCCAAATGACAGCAGGTAATCCTGGTTGCAAGGGGTGGGTCTAACAAGGGGCCGGCCAGAACCGTCTCGACTTTTAGAGTTTGGCGGCTTCCTAGAGACATTTGTGCTTTACCCCCTCTGCTTCCCCCAGAAGCCGGTCCCGGCTTCCCGGGCAACTCCTGAGGGTTCACAGTCAAGGGAGCAACGGTGATGAACTAGCTCCTCAAACCGTTGCGCATTATGTTTCTTCAACAGAGAATCAACTTTACAAAAACTCCATTAACCCCACAATATGGAATATGCAGGTCTATAAGGAACTGAGATAGAAACCTAATTCCTATAGGGGAAAAAATCCAGGACAACAAAAACAGCGATGGGGCTGCAGATTACGGTAAAACTCAAAACTCTAATCCTAGTTCTCAGACTGTTGTTTGCCCGACGTAAGAAAGGAGAGCAGCAGTAACTGGCCACCTCCGCACAATGAACCGCTGTCGCGCAAATATACCGCACAGTACCGCTACTACGCGCAAAAATATGCTAATGTATAAATATGCAGATAGATACAAAGCGCAGGGCGGCCCACACAGACCCATGCGTGCAAAAATGCCAAGGTGCAAGGATGTAAATGTAGAAATATGTAGTGGTGTAAAAACGAAAAAATGCCAAAATGCAATTGTGCACAAATGTTTCGAAAACGGCCGCCAACTGACACATCCCTAACTACCTAAGTACAACTTCAACAAACAGTGATTTGCAGAGCAAGGCAGTGCAGAATGTACAGTTTGGCAAAAGGAACCAAGCATTGCAATCGCAGCGGGAGGTGGCAGTGCAATTCATCCGGAGACTTGGGGAGTCGCAGACTCTGCCTCACGCGCTCCCCCCAAACCCGCAAAAAACTCCCGCAGCTCTCCGCGAAAGTGTGCGGGTGAAATGTTGGCCATCCACCGAAAACTCCCCAAATCACTTTATGCCCCCCTACTCCGTGGAACCCCAATAGCGGCCCCCAACTCCCTCCTTGGCCGTGTAGTGCAGCTGGTTCCCAAGGGGCAGCAGGGGAGTGTGTGAGGGAGAGACTCCCCGGAGTGAGCAAGAAGTTTCGAAAATAGTTCCCAGTATAGCGCCCTCCTGCGAAATAAGGAACCAGTAAATTCAATATTTAATATCCCTTCCCCAAAGATAGTTTTTACACAATTAGTGCAACTCCCTCAAATCTGTTAAAATATAAAACCATTTAATTGACTATATAGCAGCATATAGAATCTTGCTCCGATTATTGAAACTCAGAGGGGAAAACACTCTCAATAAGACTCACCCAACAAATACACAGCCCTCCCTTTGCCAAAGAAGCTTCTAATATCGAAAACGGAGCCCCAAAACGAATAAAAAGGTAAAAAGCACCTGATGCCGTGTAATGCTTAACAATGCTGCGCTCTAAGCATCTGTGAGGGCCTACACCTAAAAACATTGCACCCAGCAATAGCGCCTTGAGAAGATGGCGGGGTCTTCGTCTAGTGTCCAGGCTCCACTGCTTTCTCAGAACGACAGTCACCCCAGCTTCCGCACGGCCCCCCCGCGGAGTTGCCGCTGCTTAATAAAAGCACTAGACATGCCGCTGTTCCAGTGTAATGTCTCGGGAGGATAGTTCAGGGGCAACGCGCTCATCTTGGAAGCAAAATGACGTAGATCAACACAGGTCGTAGAAATCTCTGGGTATTAAGCGCGTTATAAATAACCTATTAAAATATTACAGCGAAATTGGCATTAAACCTACCAGGCTGCCTCTTGCGCGGTGAAAGGTAGGTAGAACGAGAGTATACCATGGAGGGGTAAGGGGAAAAGGACAGCTCAGCCCCCTTCTCGGTGCTTATTCGGTCAAATGCATTGTGCGGCAGCGCCCCCCGCCCCCCTGCACAGCACTCAGGCTCATGGGCTCCCAGGTTCTCGGGGTCCCTGAACCCACTTCGCTGCACCTTCAAAAGTCTCTGGGTGCGGCGCGGCTGAAGTGCGCTTCGCTCTCAAGGCGCCAAGCGCCGAGAAGCCGCCAGAGGAAAGGGTGCACCAACAGCCGCTTCCCACACGCCCTGTAGTCCTTTTGCACCACAATGTTTCTTGCCACTTGGCGCACTTATGGCGAGTTATTGTAAAGTCGCTTCCGTGTGGCCCCCAAGTGTCGGAGACTGATGCTTGCGATGTCCTTTCCTGTGACGTCACTTTTGTTGGTGGAACTTATATGCACATTAGGAGGTGTGCATGGGCAGAACCTTTTATAGAGGAGTTCCCGCATCTCTAATGATCCGGCACTTTTATTTTGTTGTTGTGATAAAATGCCATCGGCCACTAATGTTACCAAGAAAGTAGATGGGGTCGTGGGTGGGAGTAAAGTAGAGGAGTTTTATCGTCCCCCCCATGCACGTGACCTGGGGTGTCTCTTTGCAACTTGGCCTCCAGAAAGCAGGGCGGACCCCTCACTGCCGGCAGGTGACGGGGCAAGGAGCCCGGGCAGCAGCTATTCAAAGAAGGAAGGCGATCGGGCACATGACTGCAGCTGTAGCGCTGCGAAGCCGCCCAGGTGAGTGCAGGCGCCCCCGCAATACTTTCTTTTCTTTTAAATTCAGGGCGGGGCGCCTTTAGCCCCCTCCACGCCAGCTGGGCGGGGGCAGGGGGGTCTTGCAGGGGCTCCCAGAGCTGGCGTGGTGGGAGAAGGCGCGGCGGGCGCGGGGCGCCTCTTGCTATTCCAAACATTAGCAGGAGGTAAAAAAAAAAAGTGGGTGCATCTCCACCCTTCACTGACACGAAGCCTAGTTTCTGGATGTGTTCACCCCACCTCGCCCCCACAGGCTGTCATTGCCCCCATCCTGCCAGCAGCGTTCTACTGTAGGCAATCGGATGGAGGCGGGGGCGGAGCCACAGCAAGTTTGTGAGGGGCCGGGTCCCGCGTCCCCCCACCCCCTCCGTCTGCCCCTCACCCTGGTAGTGGCTGGTCACTACAACAGAACAGCCACTGCCTGATATGATATTATAAGGCATTTGTAACGCGCCTATACACAAGTGTTTCAAGGCGCGACGAGGCAGGGAGGGGGGAACAAGGGGAGACAAAACAAACGATCCTATTAGGCCAGGTGTCATTCAGACCGCGCAAGTGCAGGGGTAGGGCGAAGGGAAAAAGTGCAAGGGGAAGGGGAGGGTGGGGGCCGTGCAGTACAAAGTAAGTAGAATAAAAAAACATAGGGCCAGCTGGTGGCAAGTGCAAGGTAAGTGCAGGCAAGTGCTGGGAAGGGGGGGCTGTAGGGATACAGAGACAGTCTCGCAGTGCAGGGGTTGCCAGGGAGGCAGTGCAAGTGGAGAGTGGCTGGGCCCAGGACCGAGGTCGCTGAGAGTGGCCCAGTTGCAGATTCAGTGCAGTTTCAGCGAAGAATTTAGCAGGGGAGAGGGAGAGAGAAAGCAGAAGCAAAGAGGAAGGTTTTGAGGTGCTTCCGGAACCGGAGATGGTTCTCCTCAAGTTTCAGGGGGGCAGGAAGGCTGTTCCAGAGGGAGGCCCCTGCCGCGGAGAGAGAGCTACCCCCTGCTCGTTGCTTCGAGAAGCGTCTGACCCTGAGGGAGTTGGAGACGGATGAGCGAAGGGCTCGGGAAGGAAGATATTTAGGAACAGAGAGTTGAAGGTATTTAGGCCCCAGGCCCCAGAAGGCCTTGTGGACAATGCAGAGGGTTTTGAACTTTATCCTCGCAGCCACTGGGAGCCAGTGTAGAGATTTCAGTCCTGGAGAGATATGGTCCCTGGGCTTGAGGCCAAGGACAAGTCTCACAGTCCGCTTCTGGATAAGTTGCAGAGGGCGTAGAGTAGAAGCAGGCAGATTTAGAAAGAGGCTGTTGCAATAGCCCAGCTTAGAGAGACAGTGAGCTTCTGGGTGAAGGAGAGGAAAGGAAGAATACCTCTGAGGAGGTGCAGCTGGTAGTGTGACTTCTTAGATACGTCGGATATGTGAGGAGAGAAGGAGAGTGTGGAGTCGAAGATGACCCCAAGTTTTTTTGCCTTGCAGGTAGGAGCAGGAAGAGGGCCCAGAGAGGCCGGCCAGAGAGCAGCAGGGAAGGAGGGAGTGGGTGTGCCGATGAGTAGAATCTCGGTCTTACTTGCATTAAGGCAGAGGTCGTTGGCGGCACACCATTCCTGGATAGCAGAAAGACAGTCAGAGATGAGGGAAGGAGAAGAGGAGGCCGAGGGTAGCCTGAAAATGAGCTGGGTATCGTCCGCATAGCACTGAAAGTTGGGGCAGAGAGCGGCGATGCGGTGGGCGAAGAGTGCCAGATACTGGTTGAACAGCCAGGGAGAGAGATTAGATCCCTGGGGGACACCACAGGTGGAGAAAAAGATGTCAGAGAGGAAGGACCCCAGTTGGACCTGGGAGGGTCGATTGGAGAGGAAAGAGGACAGCCACGCCAGAGCCTGACCAGTGATACCCAGGTTATCACGGAGACGGTTGAGCAGGATGGTATGGTTGACAGTGTCAAAGGCAGAAGAGAGATTGAGCAGAATGAGAACACACAGAGTATTGGAGTCGAGGTTCAAGAGCAGGTCCTCACAGATGTTCAGGAGAGCAGTTTCCGTGCTTCTGGCAGCTCTGAAGCCAGATTGATGGTCATGAAGGCTACCAACAGATTCAGCATGGAGGTTAAGCTGGGAGATGGCCAGTTTCTCCAGGAGCTTGCCCAGGAAGGGAGTGATGAAGATTGGGCGATAGTTAGCCGGGCAGGAGCGGTCAGAAGAGAGTTTAAGAAGAGGGTGCACAGGGGAGTGCTTAAGGGGGGATGGGAAGACTCCAGAGGCAAAGGAGTGGTTGCAAAAGTCAGCCAGGGCAGGAGCCAGGGAGTCAATGTGGTCCTTGATAGTTTTGGAGGAACAGGGGAGAACCTATTTAGACTAGACTTTCATAGATCGGACTTGTCTGGAAATCTCGTCAGCAGAAAAAAGGGGAAAGGCAGAGAAGGAGGGAGGAGGGGTGGCTGCAGAAGGGCCAGAGGAAGAGCCGGGCAGAGAGGGAGGGAGGTGGTAGGAGGAGAGTAAGGATAGGATGTCCTGCGTTTTAGAGATGAAGTGAGAGGCCAATGCAGTGCAGAGGGCTTGGGAGGGGACAGGAGAGGTAGAGACTGCAGCAGGGTTGGTCAGCTCCTTGCAGATTTTAAAGAGTTTGGCCGAGTTGTTAGATGCAGCAGAGATGCGGGCTTGGATAAGGGCTCTCTTCTTAGTGAGAACGGAGAGCCGGTATTGCCTTTGGAGCAGGCGGCAGGCCAGTTTGTCAGAGGATGAACATGAAGCACGACATTTCCTCTCTGCCACCCTGCACTTGCGTTTTAGGGTGACAAGATACGAGTCATAACAGGAGTTACATTTGGCTTTGGGCTTTAGGCGGATTCTCATGACAGGGGCAAGGATATCAAGACTATCAGATATAGCAGAGTGGAGCGTGGAGAGGGCTGTGTCAGGGTGGGAGTCAGCTGAAGGGGCAGGGGGGGGGCGAGAAGGTGGCAGCAAAAGCCTCAACTGACACGCGCTTCATGGCTCAGATGACCAAGAAGGAAGGTGGCAGTGATGGGGGTGGCTTTGCCTGTGGGGTAGGGAGGGTGAGATGGGAGGATAGGAGAAAGTGATCATTCCAGGAGAGAGGAGTGGAGAGAGGGACGGAGAGGGGAAGGTCAGAAGAGATCAGAGCATCATGAGTGTGCCCTGCAGAATGAGTAGGCCCAGACGGGAGAATAGAGAGTGAGAGAGAGTCGCAGAGATCACGAAAAAGTCCCGTGGGGGGACAGGAGGCATCCAAGTGGATGTTGAAGTCACCAAGAAAGAGGAGTTGAGTGGTAGAGGACAGGAGTGAGGAGGAGAGGTCAGCCCACTCAGAGAGGAAGGAGGAAATTTGACCAGGTGGCCGATAGATAGTAGCCATGGTAAGGGAATGGCTAGGAGAGAGTGAGAGACGGCAGACAAGGCATTCAAAAGAGGAGTAGGTCTGCATAGGAGTGACAGAGGCAGAAATCCACTCAGGGAAGATAAGGACCACACCCCCACCTGCATGGTTGGGCCTGGGCACCGAGAGGATCTTGTAACCGTCAGGTAGGAGTGTGTCAAAGCTGGTGACAGAGCTGGCTGTGAACCATGTCTCAGTGAGACCGAGGACGTCAAGGTCCAGTTCCTCAAGAAGGTGACAGATATCAGAAGAATGCTTGATTGCAGAGCGAGAGTTAAGAGTGGCAATGTGGAGAAGGTTGCCATCCTTGAAGGACTTCCGGGGAGGGGTACAGATCAGGGGTACGCCCTGCGGAGGTGAAGAAGAAGAAGGAGGTGAAGAAGCAGCATGGGAGGGGGCATGGAGGGAGGGTAGAGGCAAGGTAGCCGAGGACAGAGGAGGGGGGACAGCAGGGGAGGAAAGGAAGTTGATGAGGCGTGGGAAGCGTCTATCAAAGAGGAGAAGGTTGGCCTGAGGGCCTTGGACCAAGATGGTCCCATTAGCGTAGACATTAATGATGGCCTTAGAGGAGAGGAAGGGGGCCAAGAGGACATCCCAACGGGTGCCACCATTAATGGGAGAAGATGAGAAAGGAGAGAGAACAGAGACCATATGAAGGGTCCATAGGTCAGGTGAAGGGACGAAAAAGAGGATGTCAGTGAGAGTTTCCTTAGAGCAGGCACTAGTGTAGGTGTCAGCGATAGGGAGGCCTGGGTTGGAGACCAGGATGTCCTTTTTAAACTTTTTCATACCAGATTTAGTGAGGAGGGGAGAATAGTCAATAGAGAAGCAGTTAGAGAAGATAGGCGAGATAGAGAGCACCATGGGGTAGGAGGGAGTGGGGCGGGGGGAGACAGACGATACGAGAGCATGCAGAGCACACAGACAGGAAGTAAGCGGCAAGCCCAAGTTTACCACATTTCAGAACGGTGAGTGCGTATTAGGTACAGAGGTCACCTAAGTTTGAGAATCCTGCGAGGAGAGAAAAACCCTAGTTTACAACATTCCTGTCATGTTGTTGCAGCTGCTGCTGAGGCGGTGTGCTGGCCCACTGCCACGTGGCTTTAGTGGCAAATGGGGTTGGCTGCACTCACCTGCTTCTCAGAAGTAAAATCATCATTGTTTTTTTATTCTGTTGTTCCCTTTCCTTTGCACTGTGGGCGCCGCTTTGAAACACAATTTCTTGATGTATAAACGCTTTACAAATTCCAAATAAATTAAATAAAGAAATACAAATTCGGTGCTCCTTTTTCTGTTAACCTTGAAGTGTGTAACGGATCCCTCCCTGCCGTATGTCCTGTAGATTTGGGAATTCACCCCGACTTTGTTTCAGTTCAGTTTATTTGCAGTTGTAGTGAAGTCTGTCTGTACAGTGGGTGAGCCCCATCGACTGCTGATCGCTCTTATGGCAGACAAACTCTTTGTAAATCCCCACAAACCTTTCCACAAGCGTTTGAAATGGAGCGCATAGCACACAGTACATTACACAAAGCGGGTATCAGACAGGGGTGGGGGGCAGAGCAGTGGGCGGTACTTGCGCTGTTTCCCGTGCCTCCTGTGCCCTCCAGCATCAGTGATTGACAGTCGTGAGTGACAGCAGCTCTCAGAGCCCAAACACAGCTCCCACAGTGACAGCAGGTGCAGAGCCCGAGGCCCTCAGGGAGCTGCTTCCAAACCTCTCCCTGTTCACAGGCACTCGGACAGTCTAGAGCTCGCATTGCTGTGTAGGAAAATGAAGACACACACTAAACACCTCAAAACCTACTTGCAGTATTCTCTGCTTATAGCACACATGATATTCAAAAGCTGAAGCTCAGACAGATGATGTTTGGGGACTCTCCGACACTTGCAACGGGGCATTGCTGGGAGCAAAGTACTCACCAGGTGGCGGGTGTGCTTGAGCTGCACTGGGTAGAACTGTTTCATTAGATGCCCACTGTTACTCTGGCGGGCGCCGCCCCTTAGAGGGGGTTGCCCACCAGCCTCCTCCACCTGCTGGAGAAGTAGGGAGGGTCCGGCTCCCGAAAATGGGAGGAACCAACCCCGCAAGGAGAGCTTAGGTAGGGCCTATAAAGGCCCGCTGGCGGAAGTCTTTCTCTTTTAGTCTCTTGTGTTCCGGAGACGGTGAAGCCATCATCGGAATGCAGGTGGTGTTGGGTGAGGAGAATGTTCCAGCCAAGCAGGTTTTCCAGCGAAGGAGCGACATGGCAGGAAGAAATATGCGATCGAAGGTAAGCGTGGGGGATGGGGGGCACGGGGATGTTACACGAAGCCGGGTGATGATTCAATGGGCAATGATCTGGGGGACACAAATCTTTCTTGTTCGATCACATTGTCCCAGATACCAGTGGCCTTACCACTAGGCACAGTACCAGACGAGGGTGTAAACCTTGAATAGGTCCAAGTACAAGGGGGGGGGGGGGGGAATCAGTCTTGCCAGTTAAGCGGCAGACAGGCTAGGCTGTCAGATTTTCCTACCCTGTCACTTTTTCCTACCCCTGCGTGGGTTGCCCAATGCCTGCTCTCGGTAGCATTTTCTGACGGGTAGGAAAAAATGACAGGTCAAGCTGTCAGATTTTCCTACCCTGTCACTTTTCCTACCCCTGCGTGGGTTGCCCAATTCCTGCTCTCGGTAGGATTTTCTGACAGGTAGCAAAAAGTGACGTTACACCGGTCACCCATGGCAATGTCACGGCATGGTAGAGTTCTGGTTGGAGGGGCTAAAAAATGGATGGGAGAGGCCTGGGGCTGTCCCCGTATGCGCACGGCAGAGGTCGGGAGTTTGTATGGGTTTTTATGAGGTAGGGAGGGATCTGTTGGGTGGGGGGGCATGGCGTCCTTAGTTCGTGGTACATTGCGAGGAGGGCAAGCAGTTACCACACCGCAATTCGACAGTACCCAATAATGCGTCAGTGATGGGCGGGAGGCTACTGTGCAGCAATAGGTCTGGGGGCGAGCGAGAGGCTGTCACGCGGTGAATGGCGGCGCGGCCGACGGGTCCAAGGCAGGGTCGTGGCAGAGAAGCCAAGCATTGGTATGGGCGTAGGCAATGGCGGCGAGCGTTATGGGAGTGGGAGATTGGGCTAGAGGGTTCATGGGAGAGATGCCGGTGTTCCCTCTGCGTTAGGTCTTGTACAGGCTGGGGTATGGAAAACTGCACCTTATCTCATCTGAAGGCTCTTCAGCTACGTGTTGGGGTTTTGGATGGGACCCTCATTCTGCCCCCCACTTCGGGAGTTCCCATCACCTGCCAGGAAGGTTTCTGTTTTTCATGACAGTGCACATTGTTGTGGGAATGGTACTTTCTGTGGAAGTTTCCTGTGGGCTGCCCTCCCCCAATAGCACTGAGCTGCTCCCTCTCCGCATCCGTGTGTTGTAGTACAGCATTTCCTCCTAATTAGGGGCGTGACATGTACATCGCGTAGATGTGTGATGCGCATGGCATAAAATGCGCGTGACCCCCTGAACCCTGACTCACTTGGTTCTTTCCTTTCTGAATTCTCGGGTCGACGTGAGGCCTCAGATTGGGTCGTGACCAAAGTCTGGCTCTCTTTGTTCTTTTCATGGGTGGGGAACGCCCATTACCGACCCGCCGTAAGGGGGCCGCCAGCTTTTCACATGCAAGACAGTGATAGGAAGGAGCAGGGGACATTGCTGATGGTGAGATTGTACCCATGGTGGAGGTTTGTGGTGGAATGTGTCCGGATGTGAAGCACTGACGGGGCACTAATGTACTTGCATAATCGAGGGAATTCAATATCCTGATGCAAAGTGACCCTGTTTGGACCGTTGACGGGCATGTAGAGCTAGTGGGAGTTGGTGGTACACCTTCACCGATTAAACTTACATATAGGCTGTGTAGTGTGGGCTTCTCCTTGCTCTTATTTCCTACCTCCTATACTATGGAATGATTTACAGACAGATTTGTTGTGGAAAAATGATTGGCCGTAGGCATTTATTTTCTACAGAAAATAACACAAACAAGAATCATGATAACAACATGTGTCTGTGCTTTTGGGCACACCGTGTCCAGGGTTAGCGATGCCAGCCTTCTCCTTGGTCAGTCTCGGTTACCCTCGGGCATCCTTTCCTGGACACGTGCCGCCACACCTGAGTGGGCGTTGCCTCGGCCGCTCAGGTTCCCCCCAAAAGTACCCATGACTATGTCCCCTCTCCTCTAATGCCCTGAAATTAGTGTCTGCAAAATGCCCCATCCTATGTTCTATGTGGTATTATTGTTGACATGAAAATCTCTGTTTCCCTCAGCCTGAGATCCCTTTAGATCCCCCGTAAACCTTCCCTCTTTCCAGGCCATCCCCTGTTACAGTATCCCTGTCTACTGGCTCCCTTATTCTGCAGGCCTTTTAATATGCTATTGCATCTTTTTTATCTGCCCCTTCAACCTAGCCCCAACCTTTCAATTCATACTTTATTAGTGGGCTGACTGTTGGGTCTATTACCCCTGCTATTTCCGTGGTGTGTGTAGCTGCGTCTAGGTGTGCTGCCTCCAATTTTTTCCCTTTGGCAACAAAGTCCCTTCCAAGGATTCACATTTTTTGTTGTTGACCCTTCCCTTCATTTTTTACACCCGTCTAAAAAATGTACATTCTGCACATGCTTTCTGCGTTGCTTACCTGTTTCGTAACTTTTTTGGGCGTTCCTGCCCTGTTTCCTTTGCCTTGCCCTGTTTCCTTTGCCTCGCCCTGTTTCCTTTGCCTCGCCCTGTTTCCTTTGCCTCGCCCTGTTTCCTTTGCCTCGCCCTGTTTCCTTTGCCTCGCCCCGTTTCCTTTGCCTCGCCCTGTTTCCTTTGCCTCGCCCTGTTTCCTTTGCCTCGCCCTGTTTCCTTTGCCTCGCCCTGTTTCCTTTGCCTCGCCCTGTTTCCTTTAGCTTTACTTATTCCTCGGATATCTTGTTGCCAACCTTCCCTTCTCCTCCAGTGGAACCCATGCCTTTACCGGTGTGGGTGTTTATTTTCCTGTCATACCTGTGGCCATAAACTCCTTTTTCAGTCAACCTTATGGCTAACCTCTTCCTTCATTCCGGTGCTTATTCGTGGAACCCATGATTTTCCTGGTATGGGCGTTTATTTTCCTGCCATACACGTGGCCATATTTTCTTTTCCAATCCGCCTTTCTGGTTGACCTTTTCATTCTTTCCGGTGCTTCTACGTGGAACCCATGCCTTTCCCGGTATGGGCGTTCTTTCCCTCTGCCATACGCATGGCCATGTTTTCCTTTCCCAGCAGCCTTTCTGGTTGACCTTTTCATTCTTTCCGGTGCTTCTACGTGGAACCCATGCCTTTCCAGGTATGGGCGTTATTTTCCTCTGCCATATGCGTGGCCATATTTTCCTTCCCCTAGTCAGCCTTAATGGCTTACCTTTTCATTATTTCCGGTGCTTACTCATGGAACCCATGCCTTCCCTGGTGTGGGCGTTCTCTGCCGTACGGTTGCCTGCTGTTGCCTGTTGCCCCAGCGCCATCCTTTTCTTCCTGGTTGATAGGTGATTGCCATATGACTGTTCTTATTGAACATCTTGGAATTCCCCCTTTTCTGCCCTTCTGCTTATGCTCCATGCTCCCAGCTATGTTTTTCCGATATTTCCCCTGCCACTCCCTTGTGCCGTTGGTAGGTTACTTTGCTATTCTGCCGTCCTCTCTGTGTCTCCTCTGGACTGCCCCACAGGTTCTGTTCCCCTGACCTCAAATGGTTCCTAGTCGTTGTTCACGTATCCCCTGTTGTTGTCCCTGTCTTTGCTTCTGTCATTATTTTCCCATTCTTCCTGTTGCCCTCCTGAACTGTGGACCCTGTGGTCCCCTTTATCTTTTAATCCGTTAAACATGTACCGATTAAAGCTCTCCTCGTCCCACCCTCTGCCCGGGTAACCTATCATTTCCTTCTCATTCCCTCTCGTATTGCTTTCATGCATCCCCCTCCCAATGCTTTGTATACCTTCCAGACCCTTGTTGCTATGTTTGCAATGCCACCCCATCCTCTGGGTATTGGAGCTGTGTCCCGGATCCCCTGGGTCACCTCGTGGAAATGGACCTGCCCCTGCACTCTTGCCTGCCCGTTCTACGCCAGAGCCCTTAACTCTCTCCTTAACTATTACTCCTTTCCGTTTTACCCATGCTTCCCGGGGATCCCACTGTTCCCCCCTGCTGTTCTCTACTTTGGTTGTGCAATTGGACCTGCCCCTGCACTCTTGGCTGCCGCTTCTGTTTGCGATTTGCTTCCAATCTTTCTTCCATCCTGGTGGCAGTGCCCTCACCTGCCGCTGTCCTCCTCACTCAGCAAAGGCGACATTTTCCCTTGCCCTGTCCTCCTTCCGCAGGATGTCCAGTACCCCTTTCGCCCCAACCTTTTTCTGCCCCTTCTGCCCTGGTCTTCTTTCAAGTGCTCCCTTTCCCCATCCTCGCTACTCTCATCCTCGTCGGATGTTACTGCCGTTTGCTCGGCCCTGTGGTTTTTCCCTCCTGAGTTCTGGGCGACTTACCCTGAACCGTGATGCATTCTTTCAACATTTTAACAATTTTTTCCCCAATGTTATTATCATTTTTTTTCATTACCTTTTCTGTTGGTTTTCTTTGCCTCTTCTTAGGCTCCTCCGGCTGTTCTTGTGGCCCACCTGCCACCTCTCTGGCCCCCTTCTGGCCTTGCGGTATAGTTGCCTCCTCTTCGCTGCTGCTGGACTCCTCTAGTAGCAAAGGCGACATTGCCCTTGCCTTCTCCTCCTTCTGCATCAGCTCTAGCACCCACAGTGCTCCATATTCCTTTTCTGTTTTTTTAGCCCATGCACTAAATTCCTGCGCTCTTCTTTCCCTTTCTTCAGCCATTGTTTAAAGAATTTCGTCCTGAGATCTTCTTCGCTATATGGTTCTTCCTGGTGCTGCCTGTGTCCCCGGGCTGCTGTTCAATATGCTATTTGCCCTTTTGCCCTGTACCTCAGGCTCCCAGCGTGCCTAACCAATTAGCTGCTTTTCTTCTAGCTGTCCGGGTGTCTGCACTTTATAAAAAAGTTCCCAGCACAGAATGTGTGCTCCGCCGGGCTTTTCACCTCCCTTGTAGGCCCCTCGTAAATCGTGCCTCGTGCCTGTCTCTTTAAATAATCTGTAGCCAATATGACCCTGACGTGATTTGCGCACGCAGCCTTCTGATCTGGAGTCAAACGGAGGTCCTTGCAGCCTCTTTCCAGTGTTGCTTACAAGCTTCTCAAGTTGGTTCGTGTCAGATGCACTAGCGCGTGTCCTGGCTTTTACCCTCGGATTGCATGCTGAATGCAAAGAGGATCATCGGGGACCTTGAAGAGTGACCTAAAATCAGCTGCATGCCGCACCCGCCTCCTGAAAGGTTTGTATCGTCTGGGCAAGCCAGCTCTGGCCTAAGCCGCATGTCCCCCGGTTAGACCTCGCGCAACACTTAGTCTTTTCCTCATTGAACAATTGCTATCATCCCGCTTATGCCCCAGCTACCAGAAAGGGAAGGTGCACACACTGCCTGGCGGTGTAGGGCGCAGCCCAGAGGCCCTCATGCCACAGCTACCAGAAAGGGAAGGCGCACACCCTGCCTGATGGTGTAGGGCGCAGCCCAGAGGCCCTCATGCCACAGCTACCAGAAAGGGAAGGCGCACACCCTGCCTGATGGTGTAGGGCGCAGCCCAGAGGCCCTCATGCCACAGCTACCAGAAAGGGAAGGCGCACACACTGCCTGATGGTGTAGGGCGCAGCCCAGAGGCCCTCATGCCACAGCTACCAGAAAGGGAAGGCGCACACACTGCCTGATGGTGTAGGGCGCAGCCCAGAGGCCCTCATGCCACAGCTACCAGAAAGGGAAGGCGCACACACCCTGCCTGGCGGTGTAGGGCGCATCCCCAGGGCCCTCATGCCCCAGATACCAGAAAGGGAAGGTGCACACACTGCCTGATGGTGTAGGGCGCAGCCCAGAGGCCCTCATGCCACAGCTACCAGAAAGGGAAGGCGCACACCCTGCCTGATGGTGTAGGGCGCAGCCCAGAGGCCCTCATGCCACAGCTACCAGAAAGGGAAGGCGCACACACTGCCTGATGGTGTAGGGCGCAGCCCAGAGGCCCTCATGCCACAGCTACCAGAAAGGGAAGGCGCACACACTGCCTGATGGTGTAGGGCGCAGCCCAGAGGCCCTCATGCCACAGCTACCAGAAAGGGAAGGCGCACACACCCTGCCTGGCGGTGTAGGGCGCATCCCCAGGGCCCTCATGCCCCAGATACCAGAAAGGGAAGGTGCACACACTGCCTGACGGTGTAGGGCACAGCCCAGAGGCCCTCATGCCACAGCTACCAGAAAGGGAAGGCGCACACACACCCTGCCTGACGGTGTAGGGCACAGCCCAGAGGCCCTCATGCCACAGCTACCAGAAAGGGAAGGCACACACACCCTGCCTGGCGGTGTAGGGCGCAGCCCAGAGGCCCTCATACCACAGCTACCAGGAGGGGAAAGCGCACGCACACTGCCTGGCAGTGTAGGGCGCATCCCGAGGGCCCTCATGCCCCAGCTACCAGAAAGGGAAGGCGCACACACTGCCTGGCGGTGCAGGGCGCAGCCCAGAGGCCCTCATACCACAGCTACCAGGAGGGGAAAGCGCACGCACACTGCCTGGCAGTGTAGGGCGCATCCCCAGGGCCCTCATGCCCCAGCTACCAGAAAGGGAAGGCGCACACACTGCCTGACGGTGTAGGGCACAGCCCAGAGGCCCTCATGCCACAGCTACCAGAAAGGGAAGGCACACACCATGCCTGGCGGTTTAGGGCGCAGCCCAGAGGCCCTCACACCACAGCTACCAGAAGGGGAAGGCGCAAACACACTGCCTGGAGGTGTAGGGCACAGCCCCACTGCCCTCATGCCTCAGCTACCGGAAGGGGAAGGTGCACACACTGCCTGGCGGTGTAGGGTGCAGCCCAGAGGCCCTCACACCACAGCTACCAGGAGGGGAAGGCTCACACACACTGTCTGGGGCTGTAGGGCGCAGCCCCACGGCCCTCATGCCACAGCTACCAGAAGGGAAGGCGCACACACTGCCTGGTGGTGTAGGCTGCAGCCCAGAGGCCCTAATGCCACAGCTACCAGAAGGGGAAGGCCACACACACTGCCTGGCGGTGTAGGGCACAGCCCCACGGCCCTCATGCCTCAGCTACCGGAAGGGGAAGGTGCACACACTGCCTGGCGGTGTAGGGTGCAGCCCAGAGGCCCTCACACCACAGCTACCAGGAGGGGAAGGCTCACACACACTGTGTGGCGGTGTAGGGCGCAGCCCCACGGCCCTCATGCCACAGCTACCAGAAGGGAAGGCGCACACACTGCCTGGTGGTGTAGGCTGCAGCCCAGAGGCCCTAATGCCACAGCTACCAGAAGGGGAAGGCCACACACACTGCCTGGCGGTGTAGGGCACAGCCCCACGGCCCTCATGCCTCAGCTACCGGAAGGGGAAGGTGCACACACTGCCTGGCGGTGTAGGGTGCAGCCCAGAGGCCCTCACACCACAGCTACCAGGAGGGGAAGGCTCACACACACTGTGTGGCGGTGTAGGGCGCAGCCCCACGGCCCTCATGCCACAGCTACCAGAAGGGAAGGCGCACACACTGCCTGGTGGTGTAGGCTGCAGCCCAGAGGCCCTAATGCCACAGCTACCAGAAGGGGAAGGCCACACACACTGCCTGGCGGTGTAGGGCGCCGCCCAAAGGCCCTCATGCCACACCTACGTGTCCCCATTACCAAATCATTCCCCTCTGCGTGTTAATTTTTCTTAACACTTTTTAAAATCGTTTTACACGTTTGGAGTTTGCATTTGCCGATAGCAATACTGCCACTAATTGGACACATATTTCAGATTCCATGCATGCTCTCCCTCACAGCCAAGTTGCGTGCCGCTGCAGTCCTCCACACTCATGCGCCACGGGCTGGAGAGAGCTGTGGGTGCACGTTTCGCACTTCCTAACCCGAGCAGGCCACTGACTACAAAATAAGCTATTTTAGGGAACAGATTGTGACGCCTGCCCAAAACATTACCAACTGCCATGATTCAATGGAGCCAAGGCCTGCAACCTGTGGCTCTCCAGTCATTTTGTACTACGCCCTTTCCTCATAGAAACCATTCCGCCTCTTTCTTTTCTTCTCTCCTACCTTTTATCCGTCTCGCGTTGGTACTTGCCCTCACCCCTCTCCCTTCCGGCTGGCCGTTCCCTCCTCTTCTTTCTCCCCTCCGTCCTCCGACGCGTCTCGTCTTGCTGCACGCCTGCTGCTCCCACTCTCCGCACCTCTTCGGCCGCTGCCGCCGGCTTCTGCTACGGCTGGTGTTCCCTCGCTGAATCGGCTCCTGGGAAACCCGCGGCTATTGGGAAACTCCGCACGGCTCCAACGACGCGCCGCTGTCCCCTCCTGTCAGTCTTCTCCACGCGGCTCCGGCGATGCTCTGCTGTCCGCTTGTGCTCAGGCGGTGTCAGCTGGAGTGCAACTGCAGAGGGGAGAACCAGAAACCCTGAAAAGCCCGTAGAGGCAAGTCAAAACGCTTCCTTCTCCTTTGCCCAGGTCCCAAGACGCCTACCCGTACGAGGTGAGCGTCTTGCCTGGTTTGTTTTTCTCCCTTGTCCTTTGGCCATACTTATACCCCCTCTGTGCTTTGGTATTCTCCTGGGGGACGGGCCCTGCCCAGCCCCCCTGCAGGTTTCCCCTCACACCTTGCCTGTTGTTGGGGGCTGTTGCCTGGCAACGCTGGGGCAGTGGCGCCAACTGGCTGCCCCTCCCCATGTTTCTTCACGCCATCTCACCCCCACCCCGCGCCTAACCCCCCAGGCCCTCTATCGGCCGTACTTTGCACGGCCCGGGGCCTGGGGCATAGTTTCAGTACCAGCAATGCCCACCCATAACATTCCTGAGAGGTCGGTTACTTGGGAGCACAGCTATTCCTTTCTCACTTCATCTCTTTCATGCGGGTCACTGACTTAGAGGTGCGAATCGCTTCAAGGAAGCCTCAGCATGCATAGTAGCCATGCGCGCAGCAAAGGGGCCAAGCGCGCAGGGGCAAAGGGAGGTATTGATTAACTGGTGACATACAGTAGAGTTAGGGGGGAAAAAGAGAGTTCGGATAGCACACGGTTTTGTTTAAACGTGCTTCTCATAGCGCTACGAACCATCAGGCAGCTGACCTGCAAAGTGCAGCGCACTGCTGCTAAATTAGGGCGAGCTATGGAGGGGATTCCTAATTGACTGCCTAGTGCAGGACGGGGTGCTCCCGTTACTTGCGGTGTGATGTGGTGCACACCCTTTAGCGTTTTCAAAAACACCATTAGAAGAAAATATCCTCGCTTGGTTTTGTGTGTGTTATGAAAGGCGAATTCCATTCTTCCTGGGCAAATTGGGTGGTTATGCAAAGCCAAGGTAATGAAACGACCTTTCTCAATTTGATGTGATACAACATTAATTACATATGGGTGCACAAACGTAGTTGTTAAGTAAGGAATTTATATACAGGAGGAACAAAGGCCCCTTTGCTCACAACAGAGCACACAATAGACAAGTGATCCGATTTGATGGGAAGCAGTGAGCTCCATAGAGTTTGGGGTGTGTTTGAGGGACAGAGGACGCACTCTAATTGAGAATATGGTGGGGCTTGACCGCTCGGTGGAGCACAGCGCATGAAGAGGGTCGTCTCTTGAAAGGGGGTTGGTGCTGTGCATTGCGGCAGGAGGCTAATGAAGAGGGCGAACCCGCCAACAGTCAGCCATTGGGCCAGAGATTATAAGGATGTTTTGGCCACTCTCCACCATTGCTTAATGTCACTATTCACATATCCAAAAACACGCAACTGGGTTGCTGGCTCGCCCGTTTGATCAGGGTCTTAGCGCCAACACCCTCAGCGGGGTGGCCCGGCGGCAGCCATCTTGTGCTTAATTGCCCCCCCCACCCCCAGTCACCCATTCATACTCACACACTCCTTCATGTCTAACCTCCTCCCACGGAGCCCCCTTCCTTACGTCCCAAATGAGAGGCATGACAGTTGAATGAGTGGGAGTTAGCTTACAGGTGTTCCGTTTTAACTCAGGATTCTGCGCTGAGACAATGCAGCTTACCCCCCCCCCCCGCCCCTTCGGGTCCTTTAAGGACCCGACCCAGGCGCCCAGCCCCTTCCTCAGCAGTCCCTCTCTACCCTTTGGCCATTTCACATTACACATTTTTACTTTCCATTTCACTTTCCCCCTCACCATTTACGTGCAATTTTCCCTTTCATGTCTTACATTAATTTTTTTTTTTTTTTTCTCCCCTGACCTGCCGGGGAGCCCCCCTCCCTTCTGTACCTGGCCCGTTGGTGCCTGCTTCTCCTGAAACCTCCCATTAGACCCCCTTGTTACACCAGCCTCTTGCCTTTAACCCACACCCCCTTTCCTTTTAACCACCTGTCAGGGTGCTGTCATCTGCCCCTGTTACAACCCCCCCCTCCCTTCGCCCCTCATACCCACGCCCGCCGGAGCACCCCTCTCCTGCAAGCGAGAGAGGGGGATCAGGCTTGCTCACCCTACCTTACGCCATGGTTTGCCCGCGCTCTAGGCCATTGCGCTACCGAAGTGTGGTTGCTGCACCTTACCGCGGTCGTCTACAAAGTGGTACGTGCTAGAGCCCAGCAGTTTCTATTAGGGCCCCTGGATTACTCCTGCGTTGCTAGTGTCGTTATGCTTCTGCGGAGGGCCTGTGGCCCCTGGACTCACCATCGCCACTTGAGCGAACCAGTTAGGCCAGGCTCGGCAAACCCGAAGTGCCTCCTTCCGCCCCACCATGGGTATCATTACCTACCTTACCTAAAACCCACCTCGCCGCCAACCCCAAGCCCACCAATGGTGTTACAAAACTTGGAAACGAGCCCAGCACCCTCTCTGACTCCCTTGCCATTAGTGGCAGCAAAATGAATTAACGCCACCCAGGACCGTGCGGGCACGCACTTATATCCCGTGCTATTCCCCTTTTAGTCTGCCAATTAGCGCGCGGTGCTACAATTTGGCACACCCATAGAAGGGTTGCAGTGATAAGTCCCTCAGTCCTTTACTAATGAGGGGTGCCAGCCCTAGGAAACCCCTTGCTCCCCAATCGGAAAACCTGATTAAAATACTAGATATTCGTGGCTTTAGATCTGCAATCCTAGCTCACGCCACACCTCCCTTAGCATGGTGCACCCTATAAACATAGTTTAACGCTCCGCACCCCCAGACTCGTCCTGTTTTAGTTTTGGCAATTACGTGAACAGTGGTGCATATAGAACAGTCATTGGTATTTAGATCTGTGAATTTTCCAAGTATGTGTTGTAATTGAAATATTCGAATTAGATTATTGTTTATTTTAAGATCCTGTCCTTCTGCCAGGCAAACATTCCATAAGTGATAGTGTACAAGACACTGAGGCACCGGGTGACATCTCCATTCTTACTACCCTACCTGCGCAATCAGAGTATAAATACCTTTGCTTGTCTAAAGCAAGCACGTTCCATACTAGCAACCTATAACACGTGGCACGGCGGCCGATCCAATCAAAGAAAACGTGGAAACATCGGAATACTTCATGTATTTTACATTGTGTCCCTCTGGCATCCCACAGTGGGCACGAGCACCCAATCTTCCAGGTACAAACCACGTGCAGTACCCGATTGTGCCACAATGACTGGTTATAATGACTATGCGAGGCACGGCGGCCGTCCCATTAGAGAAAACATGCTGGTGATACCTGCAATAATCTATTGTTGCGCGCCGGCCCTTAAAACAGAGCAAACGTGCTGTGTTTTAAACTAGAGCGTTGGTGCTGCCTTAAGGTTGAATGCTTTCAAAGTAACATCGCATCAGACTATTTGAGATCAGCCAGAAACCCAGTGGAGAACGTATCCCTGTGGTCCATCTCGCCTGCTGCCGCTCCCGCCATTCTTTTGTTTTTAGCCAATGAATCTCCCGTGGAAATAAGGACTTGTAGGCTTCTTTACCCCATTCCAGCACTGGCTAACAAGCCTGAATTAGATAAGGGTGACACAGCTGGCACCCTTTCCCCCCGAATTGGTTTGTGACCATGTATCGTAGAGTGCCATGCGCTAATGTTACCGCACATCTGCATTCTTCGATTCAGTTTTAATCATCCCAGTGGTAATGTGCTCGAAGCAGCTTGGAATTTGTCGCTACCATCGATTTGAGAAAAACATGTTGCCTACAAAAACCGGCCGAACTGTCGCTTCAGACGACCTTTTTTTTTTTTTTACAAAAACAAACGCATGCCGCGGCGACCTTTACAACTTCCTCCATCGACAAGCCCCGGCGCTTTCCGCCCCCAGATCATGCTTGATAAACTCCTCGAAATACACGGCACATGTTTAGGGTCGGGCGAGACTCGAACCTGCGTTAGCAGGCTCTGTTTTACTGTAACGGCGCCACATGACCGGCCAGGACTAGAGCCACAATTCCCTAAGCCTCAGCTCTCGGGCCTCGGCAACCTAACAACCAAATGATGCCCGTAAACGGCTACCAAAGCTTTCCCACGTGACTGCCTCATAATAACGACAAACGCATGCACGGCGGACATGAATACAAACCACACGTAAACATTCATCGTGTACGCGCTCATGGGAATCATGGACCAAATAAAGGGGAGGCATACTTCAACATCTGGCAAAACGTGGGGGGGCAGGCACAATGTGACGTTCAAAATCCATCATTGTCTCCGGTAACTACCTTGAACCCGCAGGCTCCCATACTCTAGATGGAGGCGCAATCATTACTCCGATGCAATCCCCCTTGCCCGTTGCGTATCCTACTGGCCCTCGCAGCGGCCAAAGGGAAACATAAGGAAACCATGATATTGGGATGGAACGATAGATCGCCTGCACCGCCCGAGACCCTTAGTCCCCCACAAGCTTAGGCCCGACCGTGCGGCGCCCCACCCCCCACCCTCACAATACAAATTCTTGCGTCTCCCTCAGCCCCTACCTACTGTCTCTCCCTTCTGCTGCCGACCGTCCTTCGAACTGGAAATGCCAAACCCCCGACACAGGAACCACCGGACTGTACACCGCAATCCTGAACGACGCTGGAAACCTCTTAGCCTCACAACGCAGCAACGCAATTTCAGCTGATGGTAGCCACGGAAAAGGCCCAACTGGGTTTCCCGGGCTTTTTTGTAGCGCCCAGGCTGCGACGCGCGGACCCGCGCGCTAGAGTGGCGTCATTGCCCCGCCCCCCCCCGAGGTGGGGGATGCTTCCTTCACGCCGCCTCCCCCACCCCCTCGACTCCCCTTCCCGCCGGGCCGCCTGAGGGAATCGTCACTAAGGGGGGCCCCCGCCAAGGGGCCCTCCGTTGTAGGGCGCGGGAGCCCGTCAATGGAGGGCTCCAAGGCCACACGGAACACCACACAATCACTGGATCCCCCTCTCCCTGAGCAAAGAGGTGCAGGGGAGTGGGGCGCTCCGGCGGGTGCAACGAGGGCACGCCTAGGGATAAAGGGTTGGGTCATGGGCGCACAGAGCTCTGGTTGAGCTATCAAAGGTTAGTTGATGGGGGGGGGGGCAGATTAGTAGGGTCTGGGGCACATGAACAGCCAACAGCATTATACGGGCGCCAATACCTTTTCTTACCCTTCAGCCCTGAGCCGACACATTGTCCGGCCACAGAACCAGCGTTACTTTCACAATTACAAATAAATACAGTAATGCAAGGGCGAGGGGTTGGACATCAACAAGGCAGAAGGGATTTAATCGTTACGCATGTACACTAATATATTGAATTTCTAAAGATGCTTTAGCAATTGGCTTTTGTCCAGCAACTGATAGTGTGCAGGGGACGGGAGGATGCCTATGCTGAGTCCTCACTACTCTCCTGGTTCTTTACAGGGGTTTTTGTGCCATGACCCCTGTCCCTCTCCGGCACCTGAAATTCATAAATAAATGAAACACATAAATAGTATCCAAGCCAACACTTGAATTACTGATAAATGGAGGGGCACATTGCGCCATGGAGCGATAGAGGTAGCAAGAAGGATGGCAAACTCAAGAATGGGGGGTTTCTTAAAAAGCAGAGGGATGGGATGGGTCCGTCACCCACTCATCACCCTGAAGTACCTGGCTATTTGGGGGCGATAGGACCCATCTGTCTCACCTAGGCACTGCTTATGACAATAGAGTGGAGGGACGCATTGACTAATTCAGGGTGCACGTGAGGTTGCAAGTGGGCAAAAGCAAGGTGGCACGAAAAAGCCAGGAGGAGGGGGAGGTAGCGGGGGGGTAAACATTTAGACAGGTGAGGAGGGGGGGAGGTCGTGGGGGGTGAACATTTTGACAGGTCGGGAGGGGTGGGGGGATGTGGGGTATGTACCCTCTACCCCCACCCCCCTTTTAAGAGTGAATGAGGGAATGCGAGCAAGGCACAGCAGAATGGCCGGCTAAGGAGTGACCTGTACTCCGGGCAGGGGGGAACTCTCTGCTGCCGGCAACCAGCAGATAGTCTTGGAGGAGTCACATGTTGATCCCTTTAGCAAAGCATTGGCAGGCCCATAGGGGACTGCTTAGCCAACAGCTTAGATCCTACGGCGCCCAGGAGTAACAGACTCAGGATAATACAGAAGGGGAAGTGGGGGGATGGAAAAAGGGCTCGAGGGGTGACAAGAGGGGGGCACAAGGTCCAAGTGGGTGAAGGGGGGGCCAAGCGCAAGGCTGGGGGCGAAGAGACAGGTGTACTTGGGAAAACAGAGAACACCACATCGAGGTCAGCGGGAGTATGGGGCAGCATGGATCACAGGGAACTGTATGTGGTGGACGTAAGAGAAGTGAACCAGAAGGTAGAGGAGTAGCGAGCCGCGGGAATGGAGGGGAAGATCTAGGGATATACAGAGCAAGGGGTGGGGACACCATGGATAAGATCACTGAGGAGGGCCTAGTGTGGGGGAACCGGGAGGAAGGAAACGTAAGCGAAGCGCAGCCCTCTGAGTACTTTGCGCAGAAGCAGATGGTAGAAGGGGTAGGGTAAGGGATACTTAACGCCCTCAGAGTTAGCCCAAAAGGGGACAGGAGCACAGAGCAGAGTAGAAATGTGTAATGTGAATAATGACACGGAAAAAGTGTCTGGGGAAGGTGGACCGAGAACAAGAGCAATAGGAAAGTGTCGGGGAAAAGTGCAATACAAGCAACGAATGGCCATGGGTAGAGAGAAACTGGTAGTGAGGGCCGGGCTCAACCGGAAGCGTCCACCGGACGTGGATGGCTGGAGGGTAGGAGGTATACCTAAGAAGCCCCACTCGGCGTAGAAGGACCTGTGGTGTGGTGGATGCACAGATCGCCTGTAAAATAACTCCTTGACTTTATGCAAAAAAAAAGCTGGTGTGGTATTATGATTTCCAACTTAAAAATTGTTTGGGTTGTTGTTCCAGGGAATGTATCACTGCGGGTGGGGGGGCACGAATGTGGCAGGCAGAAAAGGGGTAAGGAGGGGGCGGCGTGGCAATGGGATGCCCCCGCTAAGACTTACTTTTTCTTGCCCTTGTAAACGAGGCACCGCTGAGACTGCCATCGTTTTTTTTTGGTTTTTTTTGTAACAATTTTTATTAATTTTAATCAAACAAAACAACAATACAACCAAACACACAGTGCATTTTGCAACAAAATAATTATATTAATTCTTTAACATTGGTCACTGCTTCCCCCCCTCCCGCCCCCCTTTATCAGCCTGTCTGTTCATCGTTCTCTGTATCCGCCGCACGCGGCGGGGTCTCGCTTCCTATAGATTCTGTCCAATCTTGTATTGCTCCAAACAATTCCGCTATTAATGATTTCCATGCCATCAGGGTCCCTGTCTCTTCCTCCCCCCTACAGTGTTCGACTCTTGCCATTCCATCGTTTCTGCCTCTGCCCATTTCTGTAACTCCTTCCACCACACCTCCACCCGTGGCCTGTGGCAAGTCTTCCATCCCATGGCGATCCTTCATTTAGCCAGCACATATGCCAGATCTTTCAGTTTACCGACATGCTTAAGTTTTGATGATCTGGGGAACACTCCCAGCAAGCAGGCCCACGCTGTATCTATGGGTAGCGTGACCCCCTTCTTGGCTAGCGTTTGTGCCACTTCTCCCCAGAAACGCTCAATTACTGGGCATGACCAAAACATATGTGTCATATCAGCTTTCTCCTCGTCACATTTGGGACACGCTTGTCGCCCAGCGTTCTCGAACTTGGATAGCCTCATAGGCGTCATATATGCTCTGTGCGTAATGTATAGTTGTATTTGTTTTAGTCTGGCATTCCTTGACACCTTCTTATGGTGTCCCAGTGCCTGTTCCCACATCCCATCCTCTAGCGGGGTTCCCACTTCCGCTTCCCAATCTAGTCTTAATTGCGTCAAGTCCTTCCCAACCTTAGACATAACCATCTCATACAGTCTACAAATCTCATGCCCCCCATCCGATATATCATATATTGCCTCCATAGTGAAATCGGATTCTTCTTCTAATATAGTTCCAGGCCACGTTTCCCGAATTCTCTGCACAATTCTGTGGTATGTGATGTACTGGCCCGCATGCAATCCTGTTTCCTCCCCAAGTGCCTCAAAGTCCAAAATGGTCCCCTCTTGCCAGACGTCTCCTAACGTTACTAGCCCCACCGATTCCCAATGGGTCCTGATTATCGCCCTTAACTGCGTATCTTCCCCTGCCAACGCGACTAGCGGTACCTGCGGGGAGCATGGAAATGGGTTCACCATCATCCGGCACACCCCACGCCACATCTGCCACCCAAGCATCATCATCCTAGGGCGCTCTCTCATTTCGGACTTGGGCAGCCAGATCATCTCTCTTAAGTGAAATGGGGCACAATCATGTCCAAATAACCTAAATTCAGGGGTCGCCTCGTCTGAAAGCCACTGAGCCACATATTGCAGCTGACTTGCTACTTAATACACCTCAAAATTGGGCAGTTTTATCCCCCCTTTTTCATAAAAGTTCTGCAGCTTCCACAGCGCCACTCTGTTCCGGGTGCCATGCCACAAGAAATCCCTACACATACTGTTAAGTCTAGCAAAAAACTTCTTCGGTATCATGTATGGAATATTGCTAAAATAATGCAGAATCCTAGGCAGGACCACCATTTTTAGCATTGCACCCCGTCCCATCATTGCTAAGGGCAACTTAACCCAAAATTGAATAAACGTCTCGATTTTCTTGAGTGCCACCTCGGTGTTATGCTTGTGTTCCTCCTCCACCGTATGGTACACGTCTATCCCAAGATACCGGAAAGAACTAACCTCCCATGGTATTTGTAACACCGGTAACCGTCTCTTAGGGGTTCCCTTATAGTCGCCTAGCGGGAACATACTAGATTTTTGGGGATTCAGCACTATCCCGGACAGCCGTGCATTCCTCGCCATCACCTCAAGTATATACTGGAGATTTTCTTCTGGATACCTTAAGTATAGCAACAAGTCATCTGCATATAAGGAGATCCGGTGTCGTTCCCCCACCCACCTCAATACCTATCATGTCATATTGCTGTCTGAGGTATATTGCTAGGGGCTCCAAGGCTAATATATAAAGCATCGGGAACCAAGGGCACCCCTGCCTAGTGCCTCTACTAAGTTGCCACCTCTCAGATATTACTGATCCCGTTCTAACTCTGGCCAGTGGCTCACTATATAGCATCTTCACCCACCTCATATAACCGGGCCCCATACCATACTTCTCCAAGGCCGCCATCAGCCACGGCCACTTGACCGAGTCGAAAGCTTTGACCGCATCTAAGGACACGATCGCCATTTCGCCCTCAGCCGTACTACCCCATTCAACAACCCGTCAGAGTCGCCTGTGATTATGAGTTATATTCCTATTCGGGACATAGCCCGTCTGGTCAGGGTGTATTAACTTGCTAATCACTCTCTGCAATCTGTTTGCCAGGACAGCCGTCAATATCTTGCTGTCCGTTCAACATCGAGAGAGGTCTGTAAGAGCCACAGCTCTGCTCAGGTTTATTAGGCTTGGGAAGCGGTATTATGACCGCCTCTCTAAGTGATTTCAGCAACCGTCCCACCTCAAATGCTTCATTGAGCATTTCTTACATCGGGGGGAGCACCTCATCCCTGTATGTCTTATAGAATTCACTCGGGAGCCCATCCGCCCCTGGGGTCTTACAGGTAGGTAACTGCCTCACCACTTCTAACTCCTCCAGGGTGATTGGTGCATCTAGCTCCTCCCTTCCCTCACTTATCATGGGTAGTCCTATATCTTCTAACGTTTCCATTATTTCCTCTCGGCTGACCCCCATCTCATCTGCATTAAGCACTTTATAATATTCTGCAAACTCCTCGTTGACACCCTCTTGGGTGTCCGCTACGTTGCCATCTTCCCTCATTATCGTTCTAATCGGGGGTCTGGGAGCCTCGCTCTTGTATAGCCACGCGAACAACCGTCCTGTTTTATCCCCTCCCGCATGCTGTCTCTCAATGTACTTTTTATAGTTAAGGTTGCAGAGCCTCTCCCAGTGTTCCGCACATTTCTGCTGCAGCCCAAGTACCCGCTCCATATCTTCGCATCCGCCCTTTAATACTCCCTCCAGTTCCTCTTCCGTCCATCGTAGGTCAGCTAGAACCCCGCCCTGCAGGCCCTTTGATTTTGCTATGGCAACCCCTCGCATCACTACCTTAAAGGCCTCCCATAATGTACTTGCCGAGTCAACACTACCCGTATTCTCCTCAAAGTAATTGGCAATCTCCTCCCTTATATCTTCTCTAAAGACTGGATCCTTGAGCGCCTCAGCACGAAGGCGCCACGTCGGGATCACTGACCTCGGGGGGCGGTACTGCCACCCCAGAACCAATGGCGAGTGATCTGAGAGGACCCTCGCCTTATATTCCACCTGAGTAACCTCTGCTATCACATCCGACGTGGCAAAGACGTAGTCCAGCCTCGTATGTAGCTGTTGAGGGGCATAGTAATGCCAGTATTGCCTTTCTTGGGGGTATCTCGTTCTCCACACATCCGCCAGACGAAAGTCATCTAGCAGTGTCTGGAGTGCTTTCGCCGCTGGGGAAGGTCTATCAATCTTGCCATCCGATCTGTCTACGTTGGGGTTCAGTACAGTTAAAATCACCACATCAAATCACTGTGCTACCCATACATATGCTGAGGTTGGCACACAGAGTCCTGAAATATGCTGCTGTGTCCCGATTGGGGGCATATGTATTTACAATGCTTATGTCCTTATTCTCCACCAACCCTCTCAGCATGACCATCCTCCCATCCGTCTGCGCCACCTCCTGCAATGGTTGGAATGGAACATGTGGCGCCACCCAGATTAGTACTCCCCTGGCATACGCAGAGTATGTCGAGCCCACCACCACCCCTTTCCATTTCTTAACAATCAGCTCCATCTTCTCCCGTGTCAGATGCGTTTCCTGCAACAACGAGATATCTATCCTTTGCCTTCTCAGATATAGCATGACCTTGTTCCTTTTCAAGTAGCTGTTAAGTCCCCTGACATTCCACGTGATTATTTTAAGATCCCCCATAGCTCATTACCGTCCCCCTTATCTACCTCCAGCAGATCCCACCCTCCTGCGCGACACAGATTCAACCATCCAATTCTACTATATAGGCTCATGTTCAAACTAAAACTCCCCATAACTATCAACAATTCCCCCCCTCCCTGTTCCCCAACTACACACCACCACCACTGCACACAATCCCTTCCCCAACCTCAACAAATGCCCAGCTCCATCCCTGGATCTCAGGCTCCCCCGCGTTTGGGCCTACCCTGGATCCCCAGGCTAAGACCCCAGCAGGGTGTCACCGCACTATCGGCGACCTAACTAAACACTAAATGGGGGTACGAAGATTGGCCCTGCAAGGTTCCCTAACAAAGCAATAATCACAGTGCTCACGGATCATATTTCTCCCTGCCTGGCAATAACAGCCAACGTGCTACTTCAGTTACTACAATCAAGTCACATAGTCTTAAGTCCTGATACCCCCCAGTGTCCCCTCTGCTCGTTACTTATCTTCTCCTCCTTCTTCTCCCTTCTGCGTGTACGACTCCTGGGGCAACCCTGCGTATCAAGCCAGCCAATAGCATCTTCCGGAGTTTCAAAAAAGAAGGTCCTGTTCTTATGGAAGACTTTCAGCTTCGCCGGGTATAACAACATGCACTTGTGGCCTGCCTCTCGTAGTCCCCTCTTGACCGTTCCAAAGTTCATACGGCTCTTCTGCACCATCAGGGTATAATCCGGGTATGCAGTTATTTTCGCTGTTCCTCTTTGTATCGTTCCACCCTTACGGAAATGTTCCAGGATTCTTTCCCGATCCCGATAGTTAAGGATCTTAGCAATCACCGGTCTGGGTGGGTTGCCCGGCGGCGGCTTCCTCGTTAACGCCCTCCAGCTATCTCCTGCAAGCAGCATAGATTCGATAAACTCCGTGGGGTTGTGACCCTCCGCTCCCTCCGGCAAGCCAACGATGCGGATATTGTTCCTCCGGGCACGTCCTTCCGCCTCCTCCTCCCTGTTCTCTAGGTTGCCGACACGCTGCACCAGGGCGTGAAGCTCCGATTCGTGTGCAACACAGTCCGCTGTGTTCGGGCCCACTTCCTTCTCCAGGCTCTCAGTGCGCTCCGCCAGAGACCTAACATCTTGTCGGAGAAGATTCAAGTCCTCTTGCACCGCCCCGACTTGGAGCTCCATCGCCCTCTTAAGTTCTGTCACAGCCAGTTCAAGCTTGGTTTCCCAGGCTATCTTCAGGTCCGTGATCGCAGCGAGGACCTCCTGGTTCGTGCTCGTGGCGGCCACGCTCCCAGCAGGGGCCCTCTCCTTACTCCTGGCTCCTTCCTGGCCGGGGGGTGTCCTGGCATACTCATCTAGCGTGGGCTGCTTGCCCTTCAGCCTTGGAGGTTTGTTTGACATGGCTCCGCAACCAGGATTCGTAGGCTGGCCCCAACTCTTGTGGCTTCCGACCCCAACGGGGGCAAGCTTCTGCTATTGCACAGGCCCAGGGGGGCCGCCCAGGAGCGCCCCAAAGCTACCCCCTGGGTGCAAGAATGGATTGTGTCCACCCAGGTAACCACTCGAATCTCTCCTGCATGCTTCCTCACAAACTGAATGGGCACTTCGCTTATTTGTCAGGCACAGCCGCTTCTTTTGGTGCCCAAGCAATGGGGTACTATTCGTTCAGTGTCCGGTCCAATCCCTTCCTTGTACCAACAGAGGCTGTCTGCCGTAGCCTGCCAGTCCGCTTTCTCCCTCCTTCTACTAGGGCAGTGTTTAGATGCCTGCAATGCCTCAGCACACGGGTCTGGGCTGTTTATTCCATGGGTGATGAGTGGAGGGGGTTGTAACACTGTAATGTTAGTGTTTTATGCATCTGAATCATCCAGCTTCCAATTGCGGGTTGTAGCCCTTTACACCTCGCCTCTGGGCCGCTTTTCACTGCGAGGTCCGCCTCACTCACCAGCACGGCCAGGCCCTAGTGCCGGCCGCCTACCCTCACAGGCTGTTCTCTGAGCCCGCACAAGACAACGGAGACTACCGGAGACACAGCATGGGCTGCAATGTATCCCAGTGGTGAGCGGATGCACACACGGCCTGTTCCACGGCTGTCCGCATCAGTCACAGCTGTGCGACCGTCTTCACCATACAGTGTACCTCCAGCTCATCTGAGCCTGCAGGGGCCCGGAGGGTGATTCCTCTCTTCTCGCGTCTTACAGGCTATGTGTTTGCCCCTTAGCCGTGGCGTGATCCTCCCGTGCCCCCGGCCCCTTCCGTTGTTCCGGATCTCCCAGTCTGTGTGTGTGCGGGCCCAATATTGCCCTAGCTTGCACCGAGGCCACCTTTGTTCGTGTCTTGCCCAATTGTTGTGTGATTACGCTTTGGGGGCTAGCTCCAGCTCCCTGCTGCTCAGCTTACTGCCGTATGCTTCAGGGCTCCTGTGTCATCCGTGGCTTGCGAATTCGTTCTTGCCTGCTGTAACCTCTTGTTTCCGCTGCCGCCGCAGTATTGGTTCCCCTCGAGGTGGTCTCGGTCACCATCCTCCGGTCCGCAGCCTGTTAGTGTCTGCCTCCTTCGCCCCGTCTCTTCCGATTTCACCCACGGCATGCGCACACCATAGGCTTCGGTTCCCCTGTTAATCCTCACACCCAAGCCTGCAACAGTGTGTCTTCTATCGGCCAACTTCCTTGGAGGCCGCTACTGTTGCCAGTGGTTCGCTCCTCTGCGGTGTTTGCAGCCGAAGCCACAGTTCGTTCTGTGCCTTGCCGCAGGGGGCTAGCGAGACCCGCATCTCCTCTCTGCGGGCTGGGGGCTGTGCTTCGCTCCTGCGATCCCACGCCAGGCGTCTTCCAGTAGGGAACTGTTCCTCCTCACCTGGGAGCCTCGCGCCACCAGTTCCTTATCCGAATGTCTCATGCCAGTGTTCCCTTATGCATTTGGCTGGCCTCAGGTGCCCCTGGTTCCTTCCTTTGTTACGGGGCCCGCCATTTTGGATCCACGCAGCTCCGACTACTTATGACCTCCAATGCTCACAGTCTGCGTTCTGTAGCGTTGTGCGAGTGCTCAGGCCCTCTTCTCGGTGCTCTGGGGTTTCATGTACCCAATCCTCGTTCCTCAGCTGTGTAGTTCCAGTGTAGATGCACTTTTATTGTGGATTATTGTCGGATGAACAGGAGCTCCTCCAGGAGCACTTCTTCCTCACATGGCTTCCTAGCCACGCCCCCTTAGACTGCCATAGTTGTTCACAACTTTTCTCTTTAAAAAGTTGGGCTCCTGGGATCGATTGGATGTTACAATGGTTTTAACCAATGGTTCAAGCCACGACTAATCTTTTATATGTCTTGCTAGTGAGAAGAGCTGAGAGATGGTACCTTTAACCGTGGTTCGGTCGCTGGACCCAGCTATGGTTTGATTATCCTTTGCATGTACTTGAATAGGTTGAGTTTGTACAAACTCGGTTGCTTCTTGTGTGGTTTTAAAAAACTGGATGGATAAGCCTAGGTGAATTTATGTTGTCATAATATTTTGGAAATAATGGTGGAATGAACCTGGCAGATCATCCGACAGTTGTTAAGCTGAGACACACTGATCAAATCGAAATCCCATGACACTAGAATTCTTAATGAGGGAATTTGATTTTAAGATATCTAGTAAAAAAAAAAAGAACTGTTTATTCTGGCTCACCAAGAATTTTAGGGTCGCTTTCCCAGCCTATGATATTCAAAGTTTGATGAGACATTTCAAAGGTATCGGAATCCAAAACTGGAATCCAAAACTGGAGGGTTCATAGACTGTAAGTTTGGATTATTGCAAAAACGGGAAGGTAAAACCTTTGAGAATTCAGGTACATTGTTGCACACTGTAGAATGTTGAGGGTTTGGCACTACCAGCAAGTTAGTGGACTTTGAGACAGGGGTGGGATTTACCAAAGGCATAGCAGGGTCTATATTTTGTGGTGCGACATCGGTGTGGGAGGATGGCAAATTCAGTACAACTGGTGAAGTGCTGCGCTCTGTAATAGGAATATTAGTTGTGGAGGGGGGAAGCAGCATTGACAAGACCACTGGCTCAATGATACAGAGCTTCCCAGGTTACTGTTCATTGTTGGTAACTTTTTAAGGGGAAGCGTGTTACGAGACCGTAGCTCTTGGCAAAGAGCCCTGGAAGGTATCACAATCAGCCAGTGCCCGGACAGCATTGGCATAAGAAAGTGACTTGCTACTGGCGTCGGGAATTATTGGCAACGCTGAAGGATTGTTAATGGGTAGCTACGAGGGATGACAGCTGTCAGGAATTAATTGAGTTCTTCCAGAAGTATTAATGATACCAGTAATTGGAAAGAAGCTTGGCATAAAAGCTTGTTTTTTATTACTTGTTTCATCCAGTTCAGAGGACGAGAGCTTTATCTCTTCTGTGTTTTTCGTAGAAAGATGTATTTCTGTGTTCTGGATAGGGATAACTCGTTTCTCTACACCTCTGCTTTTATTAATGTAGGCCTTAATAGGGGCGTGCACACCTGCCGCTACCCCTATTTTGTGACAACCTTTCCGCTGTAGATGTTGTTTGCTTTCGTCACTAAGTTGTTGCAGATCTATGAATTCTTCTTCACTGGAAATAGCGCACAGCCCTTTGTTAGAATTGTGCCTATTGATTTTAATTGAAGGTAAATTCTTGGATTTTATTTAGCTTGGATCTCATTCAAGTTTTGTCTGTAGGCTCTACGTTTAGCTGCTCTAAGATGGAGCCGTTTGTTCCTACGAGACAAACAAGAGGAATCATTGACGCTAACATTTTATTCGAAACTCCTAGCCAACCGCCTTTCAGCCATCCTACCAGAAATAATCCACCCGGACCAATCTGGCTTTATTGTCAATAGGTCTTTGGGAAACAATGTCTGCAGAGCCCTGAACTTGATTGATCTTACAACCCGGAAATCGCAGAAACTAGTGCTGATGGCCCTGGACGCTGTTAAAGCGTTCGACAGGGTGGACTGGGCCTTTTTTGGCCAAACTATGGAAGCCTTCCACATCAGACCCATGTTCCAGAAGATGGTTTTAGCGAACTACCAAGCTCTCAAAATCCTCAACGGTGCCCTTTCCGCCCCGATATCGCTTGGCTGTGGGACCAGGCAGGGATGCCCGCTATCTCCATTACTCTTTTCCATGGTGATGGAGCCATTCGCCCAGAGGATCAGAGCCAACCCCAACATCAAAGGCCCTCAGATTGGCCTCACTCAACACAGAATAGCCCTGTAGGCAGACTATGTCCTGCTCACTCTCACGGAACCCGCTCGCTCTCTGCGCCATGCCCTCTCGGAAATAGACAATTATGGGAAAGTCACAGGCTTCTCCATTAACTATCACAAGTCAGTAAGTAGCTTTGGGGTCTGGCCTGTCGTGGGGTGACCGAGAGGCCCTCTCTTCACTATGCCCCGTACAATGGAGAGAAAATGCTATCCACTACCTGGGAGTCCAGATCCGAGAGAACCCTAAAGAGGTTTATCAAGCAAACTTTCCCCCCACTCTTTCGTGAATTAGAAAAAGACCTGAAGAGGTCGGCGACGCAGGAATCTCCCTGATGGGGCGCATCACAGCGAGCTAGATGAATCTCCTTCCCAAATTCCTGTATGCATGCTCTGCTCTCCCCGTAACGATTCCGCCGCCCACCCTCCAGGGGCTCCAGAGGAAACTGCTCCAATTCATCTGGAAAGGCAAAAAGGCCTGAATCACCCTAAGTACAATGCTGGGAAACGCACGCATGGGAGGACCAGGAGTACCCGACCTTCAGAATTGCCAAATAGCGGCCCAGCTAGCCCACATCCACGCCTGGCTAATGACTTTGGGGCGCCCCCGATGGGTGGAGATAGAACAATCCCTGCTGCCTCTTCCTCTGCGTTTTCTCCCACACACTCCACCTCACCTCCGACAAAGCAGAGACGAACTACTACTTTCCACCAAACACGTTAAAAGCATGGGACTGGTCGCGGCAGCGACAAAAGATCACAAGGGGCTTAAGCCCCTTTTCCCCAGTCTTTATGAACCTCTCTTTCGCCCCCGGGACCAATCCCCACAACTTCAAGAACTGGATAAGGGGAGGCTTAGAGTCACTGGGCCAACTTTTCAAGGAAGGGTCGCCCATGAACATTTGAACAATGCAAAGAGATCGTTCAGCTGAAAGAAACACAGGTCTACCTATATTCAACTTCGGCATTGGTGCTCCCACCCGCAAACCCGGCAAGCAGCAACGCGCATATCCTCACCCCTCAAACTCGCGTTGCAAGAGCTCCCGACTCAGGGAAGGCTCTCGGCCCTATATAAACGCTTTTCGGGAGACTTCCTATGCTCCAAAACCCAACCAATGCCCCAATGGGAGGCAGACCTAGGGCACCCGCTAACTGACCAGAACTGGGTGGATATTTGGTCATGAACTCACTGAGCGTCCTCCTGCATCACAAACCGAGAATGTGCATACAAACTCCTACTACGGTGGTACTACCCCCCCCTCCCTCTCTAAGGTTTCATCACATAAATCAGGCCTTGAGCCACGCCTGCAGGAAACTATGTGGACAGCCAGGTTCCTTTTACCACATGTGGTGGTCGTGCCCGAAGGTTCTTTTTGGCCCAGTGCATGACCATATTCGCAGACATCACCCAGAAGGCAATCCCACTCGCACCTGAAACTATCCTTCTGGGGGCCCCTGTACTGGGATGCTACCCAAGATCAGGCAGAAAGGCCACACTCTTGACTCAATGCCTCCGGGCAGCGGGGATTGTGGTGGCCCGCACTTGGAAGACTGCTGAGGGTCCACAGATGGTGCTGTGGTGGGGGAAAATGTGGGACATTCTGATCGCAGAAAAGAGAATAGCGGCTAGAGCCGGGACTCTGCACTGCTTTCGAGACATTTGGGCCCTATTCCTAGACTATAACCGGAAGTTCCCGGCCATAACCAACCTACCCTGGAACACCGTGAGAATTCTGGAAGGGACAAACTAACCATGCGGAAGAAGCACAGGGGGGAGGGGTTGGGGGCTGACTGCCATGCACTGATTTTGCTTGTAATGTAGTCACTCTGCTTGGACTGTAAATTTAGTTCAAGTACAGTGATTTTGGCCGTGTGCGAGTTAACATGTTGCCAAAGTTTCAAAGAATCATTGGTGTCGGAGGCTTGACACTGTGTTTCATTCACAGATTCCTGGTCCACGACATTGCTACTGGATCTTAGGCGTGTCCTCACAAGTTTGACCTGATTTGTGTCGACCCACTTGAAAGTTGGTTGTGAATGTACTGATTTAACAAGGCCGTTTTGAGCAGAAGTATCAACATGTAGTGCATGATACAATTCCCACGCAATCGTAAAACCCTCCAGCCGATTCAGTTTTATCAAAATTTCAGAGTTTTTAATGTTCCTGACTTCTAAATTTGTAAGTTCATGACCTTTGTCGAGGAGATTTAGCATACGTGTGATGGCAGGAACGACTGTAGCTCAAAAGTATCAGCAGAGACGTTTTTATGGGAGGGCAAAAGGAGCACTTGCCCACGGCCCCCACCTTGGAGGGGGGCCCCCACAAGGCTAGCTGATCAGAAGAAGATTCCTTTGTTCACCAGTTTTAAAATAGAACACGGCAGACTATTTTATGGGGTGCTGCTGAGGCTCTAAAGCCATTGCCTTTCTGTTTTGGCATGTGCATTCTGCCCTGATCAATTCATCATGTATTGCTTTCTGTGTTCACTCTGATATACATAGTGTGTGTGTTCCTTGCGGCACAACTCTCTAGCATTCTTTCTTGCCTGTGGGAATTATGTTGATTATGTGCAATAGGCAACGGTGAAATGTATATTGATAAATTGAGTGCCACAATGGTTCAGAAGTTAGCTCAGAGTGTGAAGCACTCATTGCAGAGATATGCGTTCATATGCAAACATGGAATATCCCATTCCAGCAAGGCTGGCTAAGCCTTTCCTATGTCTGAAGTTTATAAACCTGCCTGCATATGTACTTGGTTTTGCAAAACATCTGCTATTATCAGCAACGTACCTGTACCAGATAGGGGTTGATATAAAAACTAACATATCATCCGTATGGTGAAGGTCTAGAAATTGGTTTGTTCAGATGGGGTGTTATAAAACCTAGGCAATCGCCTGCAACGATGAGCATAAACTGTTAGACCAATGTATTTCTTTATTTCTTTATTTACATTTAAATAGCGCGCAAGCAGCCCAGGGGCATTGAGGCGCTGTTACTTGCAATAAACTTAGTTACATGGTACAGACAGGATAGTGATTGTTGACATATTGTGAATGTTACAGTGAAGCATAATGTTGTTACAGATATTGCTTTTGGTCATATAGTACGGTGTACACGAAGGTGACCGTGCTGGTGTGTCAGGTCTTATGTGAAGAGGGCAGTCTTCAGCGTTTTGCGGAAGGTGGTGAGGGAGGCCTCACCTCGGATAGTGGGTGGTGGGGCATTCCAGTGAGTGGGAGCGAGATAAGGGAAGCTGGATCCGCCCACTTTTACTCTTTTTACTAGTGGCACAGAGAGCATGTTGGTGTACGGTGATCTAGTTGGCCTGGTAGTGGAGACGGGGAGGATCCTTTGAGAGAGGTATGCTGGAGCAGTGAGGTGAATGCACTTGTGGGTCAGTGTCAGAGCTTTGAATACGATCCTTTCCTTTATTGGGAGCCAGTGGGCTAGTTTTCTGGCCTCAGAGATGTGTTCTCTTTTAGCAATGCCTCGGGCTGCCCGGAGAGCATTGTTCTGTATGACTTGTAGTCTCCCTAAGTTTTTGTTGGAGCTTCCTAGAAGGAGTACATTGCAATAGTCTAGCCTAGAGCCGGTGATGGCTCTGGCTATGTTGGTGCAGTTCTCTTTGGAGAGAAAGGGTCTGACAGCGTTGATAAGTTTGGCATGATAGGTAGCTGCAGAGGCTATTGCGTTGACCTGTCTATCCATGGGTAGGCTGGAATCCAGGTAGACTCCCAGAGTTTTGACAGAGTCGGAAACTGGAATTTTGATGGAGTCAATGGTGAAGTGACTGAATTGGGCGTCTAGATTTTTTAGGGTGTCGGGAGAACCTACCAGGAGGAGTTCCGTCTTGTCAGAGTTGAGGCATAGTCCGTTGTCTGCCATCCAGGCTTGGATGGTGTTGTAGAGGTTGTTGAGGGTCAGGGAGTCAGTGGTGTAGTTACCTGTGAGAGTGAGGAGGATCTGAGTGTCATCTGCGTAGTTGGTGTAGGAGATGCCCATGGCGTCGAGGATGAGGAAGAGGGGTCGTGTGAAGATGTTGTATAGGGTGGGGGAGAGGCAGGAGCCTTGGGGCACACCACAGAGTATGATGGTTGGTGAGGAGGAGGCTAGGTCAGAGAATACTTGCATGGTTCTGTCTTGTAGGAAGGAGGTGATCCATGCTGTGGCCTCTGGGGAGAATTTGGCAGTAGAGGAGAGGTGGTGGCATAGGACGTCATGGTCAACGAGGTCGAAAGCCGCGGATAGGTCAAGAAGTAAGAGAAGTGCTGGTTTACCCAAGTCTTTCGCATCGTCCATCTGGTTTTTCAGGTCAAGAAGGGCTGTTTCGGTTCTGTGTCTGGGGTGGAAGCCAGATTGGCGGAGTCCAAGGAGTTTGTTCTCTTCAATGAAGTGTTGGACCTGCAAGTAGGCTGCTTTGTCCAGTATTTTAAGGAGGAAGGGGACAGTGGTGATGGGTCTGTAGTTGTTGGGGCAGGTGGGATCGAGCGATGGCTTTTTTAGAAGAGGGCGGTCCCAGGCATCCTTGAGGGAGGCAGGGACTTTTCCTGTGGTAAAGGAGGCATTCACAAAGGCTGTAAGGAAGGGAGCTAGCGCTTCCGCGCAGTCTTTGATAATGGAGGCTGGGCATGCATCACCTTTGCAGTTAGAGGGTTTGATGTTCCTCATTATGTTGATGATGTCTTTTTTCCTGAATGGGTTTGAAGGAGAAGGGTAGGGGGGATCAGGGGCGGGCGGTGGGACTGGGATGTGTTTGTTCGGTAGGGCTTGTTTAGTGGCTAGTATTTTACTTTTGAGGAGACTTAGTTTGGATTGCATGGCCTTTTGTATTTCGTCACACCAGTCTGTCTTTGGTGAAATTCTGGGGGGCAGGAGTGGGCGTCTCTAGCTCCCTGAAGATGGCAAAGATTTCTTTAGTGCTAGATTGGGCCTCCGAGATTCTGGATTCAAAGGATTTAGCCTTTACTTGGGTGATAGCCTTTTTGTATTTGGTGGAGAGGGCTTTAAAGATCATCTTATCTTTTTCGGAGTGGGACTTTTGCCACTGTGTGAGTGTGACTTTTTTCTCGTTGCGGATTGCTAAGAGGTCTGGTGTGAACCAAGATTTGGAGTGGGTAGTGGGTTTGGATTTACGAGGTTTGAGAGGGGCAATGGCGTTGATAGCTGCTTCGATGGCAGCATCATAGGTTGATGCAATTGTTTCGGGGTCTGAGGAGAAAGGTGGTCTGAAGGCTGGGCCTTGGAGGAAGGGCAGTAGTCGCTCCTTAGTGAGCTGGCGGGAGCTTGTGGTGAGGCAGGGTGGGAGCGGTTGAGGTGAGGGGGCAGCAGGGGAGCTGGTGGTGAGGATGCTAAAGGTGATGATGTGGAGGTCAGACCATGGGGTGGGAGCGTTTCCTGCGATGATGAGTGGGCAGTTATGCTGCGTGATCCAGTCAAGCGTTCTGGCCTGGGTGTGAGTTGGGCTAAGGATGGTGTTCTTGTAGCCTAGAGCCTTAAGGGCAGAGTCAAGGGATTTTGCTGCTACGTCCTTACTGTGCCGGAGCCCTAGGTTGACATCCCCAAGGAGAATGACAACCTTAAAAAACAGTCCAAAGCCAGAGAGGAGGTGAATGAGAGAGGCTTGGAAGTCTCCTGTTGGGCCTGGTGGGCGGTAGATAGTGTGCACCGTAATGGTGTCACGCCGCGCGCTCGCTCGCGTGCGCCACTTACCTGCTACGGGGATCCGGGTCCTTGGCCTCGGCAGTCTCCTCCTTCATGGAGACTCTACCCGCGGTGGCGTCTTTTCCCACGCCATTCCGCGGTCCGTGGGCGCAGCCATCTTGCGTGTTCTGCGCATGCGCGGATCGTCAGTGTTCGACGTTCGCGCATGCGCAGTAGCCCGAACTTGCGTTCCGAGCCTCGCTTTGGCCCCGGACCTTAAAAGGGCTTCGCATACACGGAGACAACGCATCTCAACGCGGTTGTTGCCGTGTATGCGCTGCTGGAGCCTGGTTCCTGTGTTACAGCTTCTCCAGTTACTCTTGCTAGTTTTGCCCTGCCTTGTCCTGCCCTCCTACCTTCCTCTTTCCAGCCCCTGGTACCTTCAGTTCCTGGTTCCCCTGCCCGGTCCTGTACTTTCTGGTTTTGGGGTTTGGAGGGGTCTTCTCTGGGTTGCCTGTCTAGCCTTCTCCCTTCCTTGTCTCCTGTCCTGTGGGATTCCATGATCAGTCCTTCCTGTCCTTGCTGCCTGGACTTTTCCCTTCCTCCGCCTTGTGCCCTGCCAGTACCCGTGCCTTACTGCCTTCCTGGAAGTCCCTAAGAACAGCTCATCCATCTACTGGTGATTCAAGGAGTCATTCGCCTTCTCTGCCAGTGGAAACACTGTCCCGATGTCACGTTAATGCAGAGAAGTGCCACCCGTGGCGTTGGGAGTTGGTTCAGTGCTATCCTGCCATTTATTGTCAGGAGGGTGTTGGGTTAATTTTCCGCGTTACTGCTTCATCGGCATCGTCGCTCCGACAGACTGGCTGCCTCGACTCCACGAATCCCGGGAAGAAAAGGTAACCAGCGATCCCGTGAAACCTCATTTAACAAATGGGGCAGTGGGGAGAGAGGGTTATTTTGACTTGGAGGTAGTCGCCGTTATTGTTGGTCAGGGATTTCTCTACCTTTCTGATAGAGAGGCAGTCTCTGAGGTGAATAAGTATCCAAATTCAAGACTATGGAACAACAGCGTCCATGTTTGTAGCCTCGGTTTGCCAACCGACGATATAGTGATCCTAGTCAAACCATCTAATCTATTTTGCATTACTGTGCTGTCTTCTGTGAGGTTTGCCTTCTTGCATGCTGCTGGTATCGTCAGCCCATTACTTGATCTTTCTTCTTATGTAGGCCATTTGGGTGGAAGGGTTGGTAGACAGAAGAGAGCGGACCAGATGTTGCAGGCCTCGGGCAAGCATAGTTTAAGGTCTGCTTGTTTGACACAAAAAACAGTTTGGTTTTTGGTAAAAGGTTTTTATGCACGTTTATAAATGAAAATGTCACAAGTCATTGTTTTGAAAGTATTTAAAGCTTTAAAATACAACAGACAACCCAGATTAAATGTCACATCGATTGGTATGCTGGTTGTTATATACTTCCCTTGATGATGGAGAGAATGAAGCTAGAATCATTCCCATTTTGCATAACACGCTTCTATAATATTGTGTTTAAAAATGGTCATGTTTGGTAATGTGATTTGTGTACTTTATAAGTCTGTTTTTTTAAATAAAATTAGATTGTTTTAGTTCATGGTAAGAACTGGAAAAGAAAGTGTTCACATGTAGAAATTGCAGAGTTGGCACAAATACCACTTTCACCCCTTCACACCGTAACCAATGTGTGATCCTGGGCATCTCATTTAATCTTGTATTGCCTAACCTCTCACTAGTGCCACTCCCTAAACCTTTCAAAATTGTCAACTCTTCCGAGAGATTTCCTTATCATGGTATGATCTTCATAAAATCCTTATTCAATGTGTTAATAGTGAGCATATTCATATCGCACACCACAGGCATTTGTTCCTTTGATATGTAATGGCAACACTACTTGAAACCCATATCCCACTTCTAATCTCAGTCTGTCTGGATAAAGACACCTTCCTGGTAGCTGCTAATCTGCCTCCACTATCCATGCTATGGTATGTGTAGCTTTCTCCTTCCTTCCAATTGGTTTCCTATGCCCATGTATGAGCACTGGTGCATTCTGTGAGGCAGCTAATGTGAGTTCTCTGTCTATTCCGGGTTACATGTACCTTTTACATACGGTCCTGCATCTACCTTCCTGGATGCTATTGATAAAAAGTATCCTGTATGCACTAGAACAGTAAACCTGTTGTGGGCTGCTAATGTTGGTCTTCAAATGCTACTTGTTTATCATTTTGATTAGAGCAATGAAGAGGGCAAGGGGACTTAAAGGGAGTTAACATGCTTGTTATGCTGCGAGACAGCATGTCAACCTATAGGATCTGAGCGCAACGGGTGGGGGCGCAACCAGTATTCTAGATCCCTTAATTCCTTTGGTTTGGTGGAGGGGCAAAGCTGTCCGTGCCCAGGGCCCCAAAAGTGCTTAAAATGGCTCTGAGTATCGGAAGTTAGATCGTTATGCAGAAAGAAACACTAGTGAACACGCTTTCAGCCACACACAGAGCCGTGGGCTAGAGCTACGAGATGACGATCATCACCAGTTTTACTTGAATGGCAGAGTGGTTTCACAAACAAATTCATTCAACACAACCTCATATGCAGATAATGTGAGTATTACTGGGGGCGGGGCACAATCCGGCGCACTTTGCACGGGCCCTGCCTCTTTATTTCGGGGAACCCTGGGGGGTCTTGGCAGTGTGGGGGAGGGTAGGAGGCTACAACCATGGGAGGTGCAGTTGTGGGATGTCCCGAGAGTCGATGAGCCAGCTGCTTGTTGTGGGTAGGGCCGGTGCCGGGAGGTCTGGGCGCGGGGGTGCTGGGGCCGGGGCTGTTGAGAGGTGTTGCGCGGATGCGTTTGGAAGTGGTGAGTAGTTGGCGGAGCTGGGGACAGGGTGTGAGTTGGTGGGGGGCGTTTGTTTGTGGTAGGGTAGCTGTTGGTGTGGATTGGTGGGGTGTGGTTGTTTGCGGTTGGGTGGCTGGTGGTGTTGAATTGGGGTAGTGGTTGTTTGTGGTTTGGTGGCTGGAGGTTCGTGTGGAAGTGTGGGTGTCGCTCGGGTTGGTCGCGGTGGGTGGGCGGCGGCGCACGGTGCCTCGCCTGAAGCGCATGTGTAGGCCTACGGGCTGGGGTCTTGCGGGTCTGCGCGCTGATCTCCGGGGCACGTTGGGTGGTGTTTTGAGTGGTGGGGGTGTGTGTTTGTGGTGGGGTGGCTGGTGGTGTTGGATTGGGGAGTGTGGTTGTTTGTGGTTAGGTAGCTGGTGGTGTTGAATTGGGGGTAGTGGTTGTTTGTGGTTTGGTGGCTGGAGGTTCATGTGGAAGTGTGGGTGTCGCTCGGGCTGGTCGTGGTGGGTGGGCGGCGGCGCGCAGTGCTGCGCATGTGTAGGCGTACGGGCCGGGGTCTCGTGGGTCTGCGCGCCGGTCTCCGGGGCTCGCTGGGTGGTGTTTTGAGTGGTGGGGGTGTGTGTTTGCGGTGGGGTGGCTGGTGGTGTTGAATTGGGGGTAGTGGTTGTTTGTGGTTTGGTGGCTGGAGGTTCGTGTGGAAGTGTGGGTGTCGCTCGGGTTGGTCGCGGTGGGTGGGCGGCGGCGCACGGTGCCTTGCCTGAAGCGCATGTGTAGGCGTACGGGCCGGGGTCTTGCGGGTCTGCGCGCCGGTCTCTGGGGCACGCTGGGTGGTGTTTTGAGTGGTGGGTAGCTGGTGGTTTGTGTGGAAGTGTGGCCTGTGTGTTGATTGGTGGGTCTGGTGCACATCATCCTTTAGGATGGGGAAGCTCTGCGTGGGTCCGCCCGCGCCTCCGATAATTAAGAAGAAGGCTGTCCCGAGTAAGGCCTCCCTCTGCAAGTTTCTTCGCACTTCCTGTGGTGGAGCTTGTGCTGCTGCCTTTGGACGTTTTCCTGTGCCCCTCCCTGTGTGTGCTAATAAGAGGCACTGCCTCGGCGCCGCATGGGCGGCAGAGGGTATACCGGCCAGGATGATGTGCGGCAGCGCCGAGACCCTGCTCATCCTCATCCTCATCCTCCCCTCCCTCTGCAGCAGCTGCGCCCGGGGCGGTCCGCGAGACCCCCGCCTCCCAGGTGAGTTCCGCCGCCCCCGCGGGTACTTGCCCCCAGAAACTTGCCAGTACTGTAATGGGGGAAGGCGGGTGTCGCAGATAGTCGTCGAAGTGGGGGGGTACGGTGCTCCTCCACTTTTTTTTTAAAAAAGTTACAATAATTTTATTTTAAAAACAAACCGTTCCGGAATGGTTGTGTTTTAAAATAAAAGTGTAAGAAGTTGAAACTTGCATTGTCAGTACACTGCACTGAACGTTCCCCTCAAATAGCAGGTGCATGTGATTGAGGGAGGGGGGGAGGGGGGGGAGGGGGTTTGTATTGGGCGTGTGATGGCGTTTGTGGGGAGTATGTAAAAGGCCAGTCGAAACATAGTTCCACCACTTGTTTCTGGCAGGTGGGGTCACTTAGTGATGTTTAACCATAGCCCCCTTGTTTCTGGCAGGTGGGGTCACTTAGTGATGTTTAACCATAGCCTGTGTGGTCACTTAGTGATGTTTAACCATAGCCCCCTTGTTTCTGGCAGGTGGGGTCGCTCAGTGATGTTTAACCATACCCCCCCTTCTTTCTGGCAGGTGGGGTCGCCTAGTGATATTTAACCTTACCCCCCTTCTTTCTGGCAGGTGGGCTCGCTTAGTGATGTTTAACCATACCCCCCCCTTCTTTCTGGCAGGTGGGGTCGCCTAGTGATATTTAACCATACCCCCCCTTCTTTCTGGCAGGTGGGGTTGCCTAGTGATATTTAACCTTACCCCCCTTCTTTCTGGCAGGTGGGCTCGCTTAGTGATGTTTAACCTTACCCCCCTTCTTCCTGGCTGGTGGGGGAGCTTACTGGTGTTTAACCATACCCCCTCCCTTCTTTCTGGCAGGTGGGGTCGCTTAGTGATGTTTAACCATAGCCCCCTTGTTTCTGGCAGGTGGGGTCACTTAGTGATGTTTAACCATAGCCTGTGGGGTCACTTAGTGATGTTTAACCATAGCCCCCTTGTTTCTGGCAGGTGGGGTCGCTCAGTGATGTTTAACCATACCCCCCCTTCTTTCTGGCAGGTGGGGTCGCCTAGTGATATTTAACCTTACCCCCCTTCTTTCTGGCAGGTGGGCTCGCTTAGTGATATTTAACCCTAACCCCCCCTTCTCTCTGGCAGGTGGGGCACCTGTGCCCGTGGTCCTCCCCGAGGGCTCCCGTCTCTGTCTCGCCGCCTCCGCCGCTGCCCAGGTCTTCATCAATGGCTCAAGATCACACGCGTCCATCGGTGTCCTGAGAGGCGCCGTGACCTGCTACGACTCCCGGCTCACGGGCCGCGTCCCGCCGCGGCTCTGCCACGGATCCATCGTGATCACCGCCCTCGCCCGCAGCGACGCCGGCACCTACGAGGTGGAGGAGGAATCTAGGGGTGCCATCATCTCCGCCATCCAGCTGACGGTCACCCCAGGTGAGTCTCAGCGCCTCCTGGCCCCCTACCCGCTTCCTAGCGCTGCGAGCTTTATGCGCCTAAAAAGGGTGAAGATGGCCTGCGGGGGCAAGGAGTTACCCGAGCATTCAGGGGTCGCAACCAGAACCACAATCCATAGAGCAAACCCCCCCCCCCTTTTCCAGGGACGTACTTTTAGGAAAATGCCCGGGGTAATGGAAATAGCTTCACATGACCTGTGAGACCCTTCGCCCCCCCCCACTCCTCTCTTCCCGCATGACATCACTAGAAATGATGTAATTTCATCCCACCCCAAGTGACATGACAAGAAATTCAGGTTAGTCAAACTTTAATACTCGGTAGCCCCTACAAGGCATCATCTATATCCCCCCCCCTCCTTATTCTGCTCTCCACTTCCTCCTTCCACCTCTTACCTCTTCTCTCCCTCAGACCATCTCCCACTCCACCACTCTAGTAGCACAGACGGCAGAAGCTGTAGAAAGTCGCCTGCACACTCCAGCAGTGCATGATGGTCCTGGTAGTTCTGCAAAAAAGAAAAGCCAACTTGGGCCAGAATTTAGAGCGTTCAGTGATTGAACATGGAACCAATCTTTCCCTTCACGGCACGTTCGGGGGTGCGGGGTGGTGGGGGAGGGGGTCTGCGATGTAAGCACTTACCCCCCCCCCCCCCTCACCTCTGGGGTATAACTGGCTCTACCATATGCCCAGGTCTCCTACCCAGGGGGTGGGGGTGGTTCCCCATCCCACTGACAGTATCAAGTTCCTGGCCCCGTCATACAGCCTAGGCAGAGAAGCCTTTACACATACATGTTACTACCGTCTCCCTGTTTTGCTGCATTTCACTTCAAAGATCAGCTGTGAGAGAACGCTCGCACACGGACTCAACTGGTGCCTGAAGTGGTGCCTTTACCTTTAATTAGACTCCGGTCCCGCCTCCTGGAAGAAGGAGGAAGGAGGAAGGAGGAAGTGCCTAGAAAAAGGGGACCCAGCAGCCCTTGCGGCGAAAAGGGCTGCCGTCTGTTTTGCTGTTTGGCTGGATGCTGGACCTCGGCTGAGGTATTAAGATCCAGGAACACATAAAGACGCTGATACTGGGGAACTCATACTGGGGAACTCAAGTAAGTCCCCCTCAATGTAAACGTCTGTCTGTAACGAGTGACAATAATCAGTCTATTTTGATACACGATTTATTTGGGCAACAGAGGCAAAGATCCACTTATATTAGCATATACCTGGAAAACAAGCACTGCAAGAACAAAGGCGGAACGGGAGACTGTGGAGGCTTTGACCTCTTTGATCCCGTCAGACGGACGTGACCCGATACAAAATAGCAACTGAGGAATTATTATGTCAACAAGATATAATCTGAGAAGCGGCCCGGGGGCGGACGACCATAAGGAGCAGGAGGGGGAGAGCCCCAGAAATGACTGCGCTCCAATCCAACATAATACCTTGCAGGAGTTGCAAATGAGTATTCCAGCAGGGCAGCCCGTGCTAACCTATGCACAAATACATAACTCTACTCAGTTACATCAGAGTAGAAGGATAGACCCGGGACATATAGCTGCCTCATTGATTTCAACGCTTAAACGGGGAAAGGATTATACAATAACAACCTCAAATATTAAAGGAACTATAGATCTCTATTTTCAGAGAGAAGGGCAGAGAAAGTGTATAGAAGGAGAGGGTGTGGGTGTAACAACTCCTATGATTTGCAATATAAACCTGGTGGCTGAAAGGAGTAATACTTCTTTGCAAATGGCAAGCCTCGACTTCTCGGATGGCAGCAATTTGTCTGTAATTCCACCAGGGACTCGGTTAGACGCTGATCCCCCATCAAATGAAATAATAAATAACAAAACTGGCCTAGGGGCCCATCTGACAATGAATTCGCCAACGAATACACATGAACATATTCCTCTAGAAAGTCCGTCAACTAAGGAGCACAGCGCTAACCAGATTACTTTAACAGCTCTACATTTTGTCCTCCATTCCTTGGTAGGGGTCTTGGAGGCAACCAAAAGTGACACTCAAGCCCACACTGGGATTTTGTTAGAAATATCTAAAGATTTCGATGTATTTGAGTCCTCAATAGTTGGCCTTACTACAGCCATAAACAGTACAATTCTTCCTTCAATAACATCATTGACTGGAGCTCTGACATCCCAAAATATGGAGATGGCTAACATTAATAAAATGCTTCAAAGCATAAGTCTAGATGGAAAAGAAATCAAAACAATGCTGTATAACTTGTCTCCGATCCAAGGAAATAAGGGGCAAGAACTAGTTCGCTCAGCAGAGCCCGCGAAAGAACAATCTTCAGTGATTTGGGACGACACGCCATTATCCTCATCAGTGATGGAAGAGTTCTGTCGCCTAGCCCACCTGGCGGAAGCTATTCCACAAGTAGAGGTGATCTGCATAGAGGAAGAGTCTCCCCCAAAACTAAATGACTTGGAGAAGGAAGAGGGTGATGGAGAAGACCAAGAAGAACAAATCACACAAAAAAAGAGGGGGAGAAGAAGGAAACAAAAAAATGCAAGGCATAAATCACAGCAAGTGTCTAGGCAAGAAAAGAAATAAAAAAACATGAAGGGAAAGAAGGCGAGCAATTCTGATACAAACAAATTCATTCAGAATATAGTGAGCTTACCTAATAAGCAGAATAAGAAAAAGAAGAATAAAGAGGAGAAATTGCTCCTTGGATTTGAGATAGAATCTTCTGGGGTGATCGGGTGTGAAATCAATCAAAAGAAGACAAGGACAAAATGGAACCCCGATACTAAGGAACCAGCTAAGAGAACAGTAGGAATACAAACAGAACAAATTGGCAGTAAAAACTTGCAAAACTCAATTGGCCCAGCTGCGGGTATACTGCCATTGGAGATTGCAAAGAAATCAATAAAGTGGGCCCCTATTTTTTTGCCTAGGGTTAAACGGGCGCCCACAACTTCTCCACAGTTAAGGGCTCTGGTATTGAAAATAGCTCCGATATTTTTGCAAGGGCAAAAAAGGACCAATAAGGCATCTGAACAAGTGGAAAAAGGAGAGGAAAGAGCAAGAGAAAACCTTCTACCAATAGTGACCCAAGGGGAGTTATCATCACCATTAACCTCAGAAGAAGGGGCAATAAACAATGCCTCGTCAGAGCAATTAAAAGACAGTCAAACTGAATGTCGAAAAGAGGGAGAGTTAGAAGGAAGAGTTGAAAGAGAATTAGCTTTGACAAAAATAAATCCGTTTGCTGTACCTCAGCTCTGGTTCCGAGGTCAGAAAGATAAGATGAATTGTAAATATCTAAATAGAGGGTCACTTTTGATATTGTTTAAAAAGATACCAGAACTTTACCTATTTTCATCAAGCGATATTGAGTACATTAAATTTCCTGACAGTCAAGCAACCCATTTTGTGGAAGTGGGATTTACATCTAAGGTAGGAGCAAGGGCAGTGCTGGACGCAGCAGATCTCTTGCAGAGTCGAGGTATAATTGTATACGAAGCCATCCCACTAGATTTGGGGGTAGAGGAAGAAAGGGAAAAGGGAGGGAGTGAAGGAGGAATAATACAAAATGATCAAGTAAAAAGAACACCAGTGGCTACCCGTGAGAAATCGGAAGAGGATAAACGGGCAATGTGGGTACTATTACCAGAGATTTTAACACAGGTTTGCCAGAAATTAGGCATGGGTGATACCTGCCTTTAGTTGGGAGAGAATGAGGGTAGTGAGCTGGAACACGCCAGGCTCCAGTTAGTTTAGAAATCTCAATATGAGAGCGGAGATATTTGGTTTAAACGACCTGGTTATCCTACAGGAGACTTGGCTGGTTAATGAGCCAGAATTGGAGGGGTTCAGAATTATCACCCAACCAGCAACAACCAGTGGGAAAGGAAGGCCAAAGGGAGGCCTGCTACTTGCCTGTAAATCCACTCTCTTTAAAAAAGTAAAAATAATCTCAGATGAATGAGACGGGATTTTGGCAGTAATTTGTGAGGCCTATACATCAAATGGGTCAAAACAAATAGTAGTAGTAAATTTATATTGGAATCCCGCGTGCTCGAAGCTTACTATTTTTCTGGACGGTCTGTCGGGTGTGCTGACAGGAATAAAAATGGCTTATCCCAATGCATACGTTTTGGTGGCAGGAGATCTAAATTCCCAATGTGTGGAGGGTGGTAAAGGGAGAGGTATAACAACCCACAAAGCCATTTCTGCAAATGGAAAAGTGTGGAGATCCTTTTTTAAAGAATGGGATCCGAAAATGGGGAAAGGATCCCTGGTGGGGGACATTGCAGCAGCAAGTACCTGGTCCCGGGGAGGTTCAGAGTCTATATTGGACTATATGTTTATGTCAGCAGGTATGTTTGCTCAATGTGAAAACATGAGAGTAAGGGAAGGAGGCACAAGCGACCACAAACGTCTGGAAATGTCGGTAAAATGGAAGAATGTTAGGAAGGTAAAGATGCAGATGGACTGCACAGTAGTAAATAATCCGAAAAATCGGCTAGTTAAATATAAAAGGGAGGGAGAGGAGTTGAACAGAGCATTGGATAAGTGCAAACAAGAGCTAAGTGAAAGAAAATGGAAAGATATGTGCAATCCTTATGTTTCCCATGACTTCTTGTGGTCGGTTGAAGCCCCAAACTGTGTGACGGGGAAAATGAGAAAAAACCATAAACATACATTTGATAAACAAACTTGGGAAAAGAAACGTGAGATGCGGTGGGCAATAAGTGCCATTAGAAGGGAAGAACATGTCATAGCAATCAGAGAAGTTAAAATAAAGGGAATCAGAAGTAAGTATAAACAATGGTCGAAACAGCAGCAAATGCTCCGGGCCCAGGAGGACGGGGAAACTATGCTTAAGGCAATTCTAAATAAGAACTCACAACATTTTTGGTCATTATTTAACCAACAATCGATGGACCAAGCCGGTGCTCAGGCTAATATGGTCACAGAGTTGGAGTGGGTAAACTTTCTGTCAAAGAAATATACTAAGCCAAGGGGGGGTTTATTCTTCCCTATTTCCGGAGTACAATGGAATCTGGATATAACGGAAGAGGTCTTCCATGCCCTTATAATTAAGTCTTCAGCCTCAAGGGCGGCTGGTCCAGGTGGAAAGTAATTTGTTTTCCAGCCTCGTGTTAAGAGAACTGGAATATTGCGCTGAGTTAAATAACATTCTTCCAAAACAACAGACGGAATTTCGAAAGGGTCATTCGACATCCTTAAATGGCATAGTGCTTTCCACGATGTGTAACATCAAGGAGGGGGGAAAAACACCACGATTATATGGCGCATTTATAGATCTATCTAGCGCGTTTGACTTGGTAAATCGGGACAGATTATGGTTTAAATTAAGAGACAGGGGAGCTCCACCCCAACTTATTGATATTTTGGTCTCACTCCACGAAGGAAATTCAGTCCAAGTAAAATTAAACGCAGAGGAGTTCTTATCAGCACTTATCCCTGTGAAGAGGGGGGTGAGGCAGGGGTGTATGGTGACTCCCTTCTTGTTTAGTTTTTACTTGGCCGATTTTGGACAGGAGGTCTATGGGGCAGCATTGGGCAGTGCCAAGTTAGGCACAAATTCAATAAAGTGGCTCATGTATGCAGATGATATCGTCCTCCTGGACAGAACGCCAGTGGAACTGCAGAGGTTGCTAAATGCCTTGGATCAATATATGACAGAAAATGATCTTAAGGTTAATCCAGAGAAATCCAAAATAGTGATTTTTGGGAAGAAAGGGGGTAGAGGAGAGAAATGTGGGTGGTCTATGGGGGATATACGAATTCCGGTAACGGAGGAGGTGATTTACTTGGGATATACTTTGTATGCAACACCTAAAGTGGGCACAGTCTGGGCAGAGATGCTACAAAAATGCAGACAATTGGTGGCCCAACTGCAGAAAATAATCAAGCAGTATTGTAAATTCTCCCTTCTTCCCGCGATTCCCTTTTATCGAGCAAAGACTGTTCCAATTCTTCTATATGGATTAGAGGCAAAACCCCTGGTTTGGAATATAGACTGGCGGATTTTAGAGGGCAAGATTTGGAAAAAGGCATTACATCTTCCAAATATTCTACCAATGGCTAGCCTGCGATTGGAGCTAGGTCTGTCTTCACTGGGGGCGCTTGCCGATTGGAAGCTCTTATCACTCTACAATCTGATAATAAATCCTAGACGAAACACACTATACGAAGATCTTCAAGTCCATTTGAGCCGAGAATCGGCAGGGATTTTACAGGCCTTAAACAATGTTTCTCAAGGAATCCTTATTAGATGTAATAGTGGGATAGATACTTTAATTACAAACCCCATGAAGATTAAGAAGGAACTTTTATCATGCGATTGGAAAGTCAATTGACCACACACGATCCTCAATCGTGGCACCCTCGCTCTCACCGACGGATAAGAAACTTAATGCTGTAGCAAATTACTTGATGAAGTTCCCGGATACAATAGGGAGGCAAATCTTTCTCAGACTTCGATTGGGGGTGACTTCGATTGGGGGTGATCCACACAGGAGAGGTTCTAGCTCGTTGGGGCCAGGGTGAAAGAAGTAGGCACCTATGCCCACAATGTCAAAATCCCAAAAATCAGTCACTGGAGCATCTGTTAAGATTCTGTGAAGGCACATGGGCGGCCCGAAAGAAATATCTGGAACATTTTGTTTGCTCAAGTGACTGGCTGACATCTGATGAGTTTTGGGTACGAATGACTTCGGGCCATGAAACGGCCCTGACCATAAATGTAGTTAGAGTTCTACAACAGATAGGTTTCACTTAATATTAATATGTCTTCTTTCTTGTCTGTTATCGGTAGTGAAGCTGTGACGATAAGAACATTTTGAAAAATATATTTTTTATATGACTGTAATTATGTTAGTTTAATATCACAATAAATAATAATTAAAAAAAAACTACTGTCTCCTTTCTAGTTGAGGGTCTGTATTACCCCCTCATACAGCCTATACAGAGGAGACTTTACATATGCCTGTTACTACATTCTCCTTTCTAGTTGGGGGGGGGGGGGTCTCTATTACCCTGTCACACAGCCTAGCTAGAAGAACCTTTACATATGCCTGTTACTACCTTCTCCTTTCTAGTTGGGGGGGGGGGGAGGCTCTATTACCCTGTCACACAGCCTAGCTAGAAGAACCTTTACATATACCTGTTACTACATTCTCCTTTCTAGTTGGGGGGGGGGGGTCTCTATTACCCTGTCACACAGCCTAGCTAGAAGAACCTTTACATATACCTGTTACTACATTCTCCTTTCTAGTTGGGGGGGGGGGGGGTCTCTATTACCCTGTCACACAGCCTAGCTAGAAGAACCTTTACATATACCTGTTACTACATTCTCCTTTCTAGTTGGGGGGGGGGTCTCTATTACCCTGTCACACAGCCTAGCTAGAAGAACCTTTACATATACCTGTTACTACATTCTCCTTTCTAGTTGGGGGGGGGGGGGGCGGTCTCTATTACCCTGTCACACAGCCTAGCTAGAAGAGCCTTTACATATACCTGTTACTACATTCTCCTTTCTAGTTGGCGGGGGGGGGGCTCTATTACCCTGTCACACAGCCTAGCTAGAAGAACCTTTACATATACCTGTTACTACATTCTCCTTTCTAGTTGGGGGGGGGGGGGCTCTATTACCCTGTCACACAGCCTAGCTAGAAGAGCCTTTACATAGACCTGTTACTACATTCTCCTTTCTAGTTGGGGGGGGGGGGGGGCTCTATTACCCTGTCACACAGCCTAGATAGAAGAACCTTTACATATACCTGTTACCACATTCTCCTTTCTAGTTGGGGGGGGGGGTCTCTATTACCCTGTCACACAGCCTAGCTAGAAGAGCCTTTACATAGACCTGTTACTACATTCTCCTTTCTAGTTGGGGGGGGGGGGGGGGGTCTCGATAAGGGCATTCGCTGAGGAGTCATGCAATCATCCACCACCTGGAACAGTAGCCTCAGGAGATTTCTAAAACTCTCCCTGTGAGACTACATATTCTGAAATGGAAACCCCCACGCCCCACTTCACTGAATTTGGCCCTTCTATAAACGTGCATAGTCCAATAGTCCCATCCATTCCAGATCTTGGATTTGGGCCACACCAGTCAGTGAGATACTTTAGTAAGTTGGGCTCCTACCCAAAAGCCGGACACACCCTTTTCATGCTACCTAGAACCAACTCAACCTTTCATCCTTTTAATGTGCATAAAGTATAGTGTTATTCATTTGGGCCAGTTGCGCACCACTAAGAATCTGTTCTGCTGTTCTGCTGTATGGTGTAGTAGCATCTGTTCTGCTGTATGGTTCAGTAGAATCTGTTCTGCTGTATATGATGATATGATAGGTTATTTATAATGCGCTTAATACCCAGAGGTTTCTAAGCGCGGACCCAGGGATCGAACCTGTGGTGCTCTGTATCGTCTTGTTTCCCAGGCGAGCACGTTGCCTACTGAGCTATCCTGCCGAGAGATTCAGTATGGTCTACTGTATGGTGTAGTAGAATCTGTGTTCTGCTGTATGGTGTAGTAGAATCTGTGTTCTGTTGTATGGTGTAGTAGAATCTGTTATGCTGTATGGTTTTAGTAATTCTTTGTAACCTCCTTTCTAGCGGCAGCAACAGTTGCACCTGGAAGTAGTGGCGCAGCAGTGCAAGCCTCGCCTTCACACGGAACTGGTACAGCATGAGTGGTGTGAAGCATGAGAAGTAGTGTTATGTTTCCCTGCTAGGATGCACAGACTTCAACTGGGGTCCTTCCTATCATCGATCTTCTTCTCTACCTGTGGGGTTCCCCAGGGGTCTAACCTCTCACCCTGGCTCTTCAACCAATACCTGGCAACTCTTGCCCACTGCATTGCCATTTTCTGCTCAGATTTCAAGTGCTACGTTGATGACACTCATTTTTTTCGGCTGCCCTCGGCCACCTCCTCTCCCTCTCTCATCTCTGATTGCCTAACTGCCAGTGTGCCGCCAATGATCTTTGTCTGAATGCCAGCAACACTGAGATCCTACTCATCGGCACATCATCTCCATCCTTTTCCCCTCACTCTCTGGCTGGCCTCCCTTGGCCCTCCTCCTACCCCTACCTGCGAGTCTAAGAACCTCTGGGTCATCTTTGACTCCACACTTTATATCTCTGAGGTCTCTAAAAAGTCAATCTTTCCTACTGCTCCTCCTCAGAGGTACTCTGCCTTTCCTCTCCTTCCCTCAGAAACTCATGGTTGCCCAAGCTCTGGTTCTCTCTAGGTTGGACTATTGTAACAGCCTCTTTCTAAATCTACCTGCCTCTACTCTCCGCCCTCTGCAACTCATCCAGAACAGGACTGCGAGACTTGTTCTTGTCCTCAAGCCCTGGGATCGTATCTCTTCAGCCCTGAAATCTCTCCATTGGCTCCCAGTGGATGCAAGGATTGCGTTCAAAACCCTCTGCATTGTCTACAAGGCTTTCTGGGGCCTGGGTCCAAAATACCTTCAGCTATCCCTCCGCAAATACCTCCCCTCTCGAGCTCTTTGCTCCTCTAACTCCCTCCGGGTTAATCGTTTTTCAAAGAAATGAGCTGGGGTAGATCTGTCTTCGACTGGGGCCTCCCTCTGGAACAGCCTCCCTGCCACTCTAAAACTTGAGGAGAACCATCTCCGGTTTTGGAAGAACCTCAAGACCTTCCTCTTTTCTTCTGCCTTTGCTCCCCCTCTCCCCTGCAGATCTGCTCTCTTGGCACTGTGCACCTGGCCACCCTCTGTCCCCTGGGCCCAGGTACCTGCTATCCCTGCCACCCTCCTGCACTGCCTCCTGGCCACCCCTTGCACCCGGGACTGTATCTGTACCCATACAACCCCCCCCTGTTTTTCTTCTTTTTCTGCACTTATCAGACCTACCCTGTCTGCTGCCTTAAACACAGGACTTGCCACTTTCTGGCTGCACTACCACTGTTTATTGCCTCAATTTTCTCTATATTTTTATTATTTATCTGCTCTCCTCTGCTCCACACTTTCCACTCTCCCCCTTTCATGCACTTTTCCCCTCCCCCTCTCCCATGCACTTGCACGTTCTCAATGTCATTGGGCCTAATAAGATCGTTTTATGTTGTGCTGTGTTCTCCCTTGTTCCCCTCCCTTGCCTAGTCACGCTCTGAAACACTTGTGTACGAGCGCGATACAAATAAAATATCATATATTCATAGCATGGCCTAGCAAATAAACACGCCACTTTCCATTCCTGCACTCACTTGAGGACCCCCAAACTGCACTGAAGTAATACCATTGTTGGTACTTGTCACTTCTCCCTCTTATTTGTAAATAGACTTCCTGCCAGATGGCTGTGGCGGTGATACCTGGCCTCCTTGAATCCTACCCCATTCTCAGCATCAGCTGCACACTCACGCAGGTATTACTATGGAGGGTCTCGGGGGGTCAGATCCGGCTGTACTCTGTCCTAGATAGAATCACACAGCTGGCCCGTCTGCTGTCCGGGCTTTGTTTCTGGAGCCTGTTAAGCAGAAAAAAACACACATTTTACCACCAGTGGTAGCCCCCTGCTCTGCCTTAAATCTTTATTCTATGTTTATTCATTCATATACAGGAGGAACAATGCTCCTTTGATCACAAAAGAACATACAATAGATAAGAAATCAGCTTTGACCGGAAGCAATAAGCCTCTTTCAATGGGGCGAGTTTCCGGGACATTCTGACCAGAGGAGTAAATGGAACAGTCACCAAGGACAATGCATAAGTAGCTGGTCCGATAGCACAGCGAGTAGAGCACTCGTTTTGACATCTGTGCAGATCCTGCTGACGCAGGTTCGAATCCCGGCAGGGCCAAACTCAGCCGTGGGTAATAATAAGCAGCGCTCAGACGCCTGAGGGTTCGTAGCGCTATATAAATGCTAAATTATTATTATTTTATTATACTTAGATTAAGGACAATGAATGTTGTGCATTTTTAAGTGCAGGTCGGCGGTACGGCCAGCTGTGCTCTGGATGTGACCGTGATGGGTGAAGTGCTAGAGTGGAGGCAGAGGAAGTGAGAGACAGAGGCAGGGTAGAGGCGAAGGAGACATGTTAGCTAGCAGGCAGGTGAGAGGTAGGCTTTTATTTTGGTTTTGAACAAATCTGTGTGGACTGTTTCTCGGATGTCCGGGGGATGATGATTCCATGTAAGTGCAGCAAGAAGAGAGAAGGAGCGAGAGGAAGCACAGTGCGGACGAGTAGCCACAAGGATGGTCTAGGAGGCAGAGCGCAGATTACAAGAAGGCTTGTAGAGTTGGATAGAAACAGTGATTCCTTACCCCGGCTAGATGCAGTGGTGCCTTGCTGTGGCTGGATGCAGTGGTGCCTTACTGTGGCTGGATGCAGTGGTGCCTTGCTGTGGATGGATGCAGTGGTGCCTTGCGGTGGATAGATACAGCAGTGCCTTACCATGGATAGATGCAGTGGTGCCTTACCCTGGATAGATCCCTGGATAGATGCAATGGTGCCTTACCCTGGCTGGATGCAGTGGTGCCTTACCCTGGCTGGATGCAGTGGTGCTTTACCCTGGATAGATGCAGTGGTGCCTTACCCTGGATAGATGCAGTGGTGCCTTACCCTGGATAGATCCCTGGCTGGATGCAGTGGTGCCTTACCCTGGCTAGATGCAGTGGTGCCTTACCCTGGCTAGATGCAGTCGTGCCTTGCTGTGGCTGGATGCAGTGGTGCCTTGCTGTGGCTGGATGCAGCGGTGCCTTACCGTGGATAGATTTGTGAACCAGGCAAAGAAATGTAAATCTGGCCCTGTTTTGCGGCCCTGTTTTGTATCGTCAGCCATCCAGCCTGCTGACGGTGCGAGGAAGTAGGTGTGAAGTGAGGGAGTTCAGAGAGAGTCCTGGTAGCCAAGTTAATAATCTTGTCGAGAGGACAAACGGCATAGTTGGGGAGACCAAAGAGGATGCTGGCAAAGTAGTCCAGTTTAGAGCGGACCAGAGTGGTTAAGAGATGCTTGGGGGTGTTGAAGGGAGGAGGTGCCTATTTTCCTAAAATGTAGGCGGTTGAGGCGAGCTGCTGCTCCATTTTTGGAGATGTTTGGAGATGATAGTAGAGGAGTTGTGAGAAGGGTCATAGAAAATGGAGATTTCTAACTGAAGAACAGAAGGGGAGAGTGTCAGGTGGGAACTGGATGGGCAGAGGAAGAGATGTGAGAGAGCTTTTGGCAGGGAAGAAGAGCACCTCTGTTTTAGTAGAGTTTAACATCAGAGAGTGGAAAGCCATCCAATATTTAATGGCAGAGAGACAGTTTAAAATTTTGATCTATCAGAGGAGAGTTCAGGAAAAGAAAAGAAGATTGGGTGTTGTCTGTGAAGAGTTGGGTAAAGGGCGTAAGTGCAGTGGCTAGAGTGGGCCTGTAACTGGAGCAGCATGGTCGCCTCAGCTGCAGTGTATCTCTTTAACTTTCTTATTTCCTCCTTTCCAGAGCAATCTCTCGCTGTGAAATCCATCGACCTGAGTGCACTGAAGGTGAGCGTAAACTTCAGTAAACTATCTTTGAGCAATTGTAAGAATAAAGGATTGTGGAAATTGACACTTGCAAGGGTGCAGCTCCGTCTGTTTGTTAAAAGGAAATGTCCTTATACGAGTGCGTGGACTTCCCTGATGGTAAACCCTCCTCCACGTCACTACATTCTAGTCATGCACCAAAGGACTAAGCTACGGACCTGCCCACCCGCCTTCAGAGTGAGGCCTCTCCAAGCACCCTACATACTTTAGTTATGTCATGTTGTCAAAACAAACCTTTTTATTCTGACACTGCCACGTGCAGACCTGAATTTTAAAAAGTTGGTTGCTGAGGTATTTGTTAAGCCCCCAAACATTATGAATGTTCGAATCACTTGAAATGGCTCCATAAGGTTTTCTGTTAGGACAGTGTTTCTAAAGTCCAACTAAAGGCTTTATAAAACTATACATCTTAGACAGTACAAGACTCCACTCTTAATATAAGGCTGTACCACCTGAGTATTTGGTAGCGTAGAAGGAGCAGCCAGGCTTATTTTAGGAGGGAGAGAGGGCTGTAGCTTGCAACAAAGAAATTGTTGCATACATATGGTCCATAGAAACGCTATGTATTGTAACACATAAAGGGTTTATTAAATACAAGTAGGCCCAGATAAATCTTGGGGAAGTACTATAACATATTATAAACACAATTATAAAAAACAACTTCATATAATATTTAAGGGATACAACCCAAAGTATAACCTCATTAAGAATAGCACTCAGCAGTTCATGGTGAGTCAAACCTATTACACGTTCAGAATGCAATCGGCTATTCCTGGGTAGTAACACCAGGATGGATATACTTTGAGAATACAGTCGGTACTTCAAGGGTAGTAGACCCTGTCAGTCATGCAGTGACACTCCGTTAAGAAATCACTTAAACCAAGTATACTCCTTGCAACATTACTTTTTAGAACTCTGTTCAGAGTTATTAAAACAACTCGTATACATTCTGGAGAGGCCTTAACCGCGTAACTGCTGAGCTTTAATCAAGTCTAAACAAAAATGACAAGCATACCCATCCATGGCACTTAAGGGGTTAAGCTACTCAATGACAAGTATTAACATACAATAACTATTTCTGAATGCACTGAGCAATTCAAGGAAAGTCGAACCTAATTACACTTTACGAAGACGCCATGGATGTCAAGGTAAGTAATGGACCTTATGACTATTTTGGAAATCTCTAAGCAGATTCAGGGGAGGTATAACCCAGTGTTACAAGTTTAGAAGAGCAGCAGCTGTTCAAGATAATTAAGGAACCATATACTTGAGGGGCTTCAAGCAACTCCAGACCAGTATTAACCCAAGGACTGTGGTAGGTCTGTGTAAAGCAGATCCGGTAAAGTAACGCCCTATGGGACACTTAAGAAGAACACAATGTTATTCAAGGCAGGTAAACCCTATTGGTAAGCGTTTGCACTCATTCAGTCAAGCAACGATAAAACAGTACCAACACATTACTTTTCAGAAGGGGGAAACGCCACTCAAAGTACAGTAACTTGTATACCTTTTAGAGGGTAGACTGCAACACAAAGGTAAGTATGACTTAAGAACACTTTGTAACTTCTTCTTTCAGAGATCATTACCACACTAATTCTTTCAGCAAGTAAGTACATGTACACATGTTATACTCTTCAAGACAGACGCCTTTCCTTATCCCGTCCTTCCCTGGTCTATTGCATGAGTTCTCTCAGAGGAGGAAGAGGGACCCTATTGGTTTAGGAGCCAGCTGTATAGGTTTCAGTGGCAGAAAAGTCAAAGTGCCATAGGAAATCTTCTTAAACAAGTAAGTATTCACTTTTAGAGTTAGTTGGTGTTCAGGGACTTCAGAGAAGTCTCCCTATATGCATTACAGCATTAGGCCTGGGCAAGTGGTATGGGCAAACTCCCAACCACACAAATCACCCACTCGGCCTCACAGGATGCACACCAGACCTAAGGTAAGTATTACCCAAGCCCACACAATACCTTTGGAGAAAAGAAGAACTTTGGAGTGGATGCCTTCAAGATGCAGCAGCACAGGACCAGTCCCTGGATTCTTGGCCTGGAGATGAAAGAACTGGACACTGGATGCGAACTTGCATCAGTCTTCTGAGGAGACTTCCATTAAAGGTTTCTTCATGGATACACGGCTGCCCTAGCACACATCCATATAGATTCACAAAGGTACCCCATAATGCAATGGGTACTGTGGAGGCATCATGAAGCAAGACACAAACAACATATTCACTTTCTTATCGAAAAGGACTTAATGTCAGAATGAATCAAGGCTTTACTTGCCCTATGCTAAGGTGGGATTTCCCTACCTAAAGAAACTAAGGAAACGCTAGTCTGTGTCAGTAAGTTCAACTTAAAAGTCTGTGTCCAAAACCTATTCTTGCCCTCACAACTGGGAGGCAGTGCAGCACCAAAAGAAACTGTGTTCAAATTAAAGTTCTGAGCTTCTTCCAGCTCAGGCTGGTTTCAGCTTCCCTTCCCCAAGTTCAGATAGTTCCACAAAAGGGACTTGGGGTTCCCTTGCTCAAGTGTAACCCAATTCCAGGATATCTCGGGGTGGGGGTGGGGGAAGGTTCCCTTCTTGAGGCTCAACACAGTTTTCAAGTCTCTTGATCTGTCACCGATATTGTCAGCTTGACTTTCTATTCCTTTGACTCGTTTCAATTCAAACAGCCTTTGGGCTTCTCTTGTTGAGTTACTCAGTCTCGGTGCAGTTGTTGGACCACAAAGTCCACCCATTACAGGTCACGCTGTACAAATAAATCAAACAAACACTCACTGCTGAACCCAACATCCCTATACACCAATCACAGAACTGATGCCAGCAGCATTCGCAGCGGCTCACCTAGACAAACTGTTGCCCCATGCACAACAACACTCCCAGCCTATAAATTCTATACTGCATGAAAGCCAGCAGCATTCGCTGAGGCACTCCACAATAAACCTTACATCTCCTCCAATTACAACACAAACAACAACTGCATTGGCTCAACTGACAAACTATCTCCCCCACGCGCAACACCACCCCTACCGGTCAAATACACCAGTGAGGCCAATAGCATTCGCTGTGGCACACTGCAATAAACCTCACCCACCATCAATGCTCAGACGTTCGCACCAGTGAGATTGCGAATAATGAGAACACGCCGTCCACAGTGGACAAAGGACGCTGCAGCCAAACTACATCAAAGCATACGTATACCTTTTAAGCATGTCTCTGGACACAAGCCGCAGGCACGGCCAAACACACATGCACCCTAGAATGCAGCTATGCCTATCCGGTCTAGCAGCGCACATAGATGCCCACACTGAAACATCTGACGTACCTCAACACCTCTGCAACTAGCATACAGCGACTACCAACAAAAAGAAAATTCAGTATTGCTGGGCACACATCGAATGTTCAACAATAGCAGTTTATCACAATCACCAACATCGCCCACCCACGTGCCTGCCCTTTGGGTTGCTTAGTGGAGCCTAGCCCTCCACCTAAGTCCTAAGCCGGCGAAAATGCACACAAGCATTTCTTAATCTTAAACTCTTAGAACGTCCATCACATTGACTACGGTCGCTGAGCGTTCCAACCACAAAGCGCATGGAGGCCATACAAATGGGGAAAGAGCGCTATATATGTATTTTCCCCAAATACTTAACTTGTTCATGATTTCTTCATTCGGGTTCCAAACCCCCATTTTTATAAGCTTTACATTCATTCTCAAACATGAACGGTCCAAGATTCCCCCCTCCCACCACTCCCCGTACGAGTATTCTTCCACTGGCAACACACAACGTCCTCTCTGCCGGTCCTGCTCCTCGCCACACAGCTGGGACCTTTCTCCAGGAAGGTTATCCCTGCTTTCCTGAGCACCTGTAGCCTTGCAATAGGTTGCAGGTGTGAGTAGTTTGCCTGGCCCTCATTACACCAATTAACTGGACATGCCTGATCCTCCATAGGCATTTTCCTCGTCTCAGCACCACAGTGGTGAAACTGACCAGAAGTGTGCATTGCTCCTAGACTCCTCTTCCCAGTCTTAAAGGTATATGATTGAGGGTCATAGTGTGTGTGGAAGAGATAGGGACTGCCAAAACCCTATGAAGGAAGGGGGAGGGTAGGATTCATTCTCATAGAAAAAAGGCGATGTCTCACCCGCAGACAGCCTCTCCCCACACCCCAAGGTCCCTTCACCCAGGTGATCCTTCCTCGCATATCCACCCCCAGGATCAGGATCCAAAAGCGATGGCCTTTTTCTGGCCCCCTGAGAGGAAGATCCTGGCACACCTAAGAGGAAGATCCTGGCCCCCTGAGAGGAAGATCCAATGGGAGTAGATGGGAGGATGCCCTCAGGTTTCTCACATACCCTTCCCCTAATGCGGGCTGGACCTAGGGTTTTCACATGGATAACGGTAGAGGAAGTTGACATTGCCTTGATCTCGACCCTTCCTGTGTTCCACTGTGAAATAAGGTTGTAGGTCTAGGAACCACTGCATGACCCTTGGGTTGGATTCCTTCCGTGGACTTATCCAAACTAACAGGGAATGGTCTATAATCGATCTGAACTTACGGCCTAGCAAATAGTGCTTGATAGCTTATGCCTCCAGCTCGATGACTGAATCATTATTTTCCACAGGGAAACTCTTTCGGCTGATGTACAAAATGGGATGCTCTAAACCATCAGGGTTTTGTGATGAGAAAGCCCCTAAACAACTTTGACTCTCTGGCTCCAGCCTTGGCCAACCTCTGCAATCTCTCCTTCGCCACTGGAGATTTCCCTACTGCTCTTAAGCACTCTCTTGTGCACCTTCTACTCAAAAAACCTTCTGCTGACCCTTCCATTCCGGCAAACTATCGCCCAACCTTTATCACTTCTTTCCTGTGCAAACTCCTCGATAAGTTGGCTATTTCTCAGCTTACCCTCCACACTGAATCTGTTGGTTGCTTCCATGACCACCAATCTGGCTTTAGAGCATACAAAGACACGGAAACAGCTCTTCTGAACACCCGTGAAGATCTGCTCTCAAATCTTGATTCCATCTCTCTCTGTCCTCATCTTACTCAATGTCTCCTCTGCCTTCGATACAGTGAACCACAAGACCCTGATCGCACGTCTCTGTGACACCCTGGGCATCACTGATCCAGCCCTGGCGTGGCTAACCTTCTTTCTCTCTGACCACCCATCCCAGGTGGAATTGGGGTCCTTTCTCTCGCCTATCACTCTCTCTACATGCAGTGTCCCCCATGGATCTAACCTAGCCCCTGGTTTTTCAATGGCTACATGGGGACCCCCCCCCCCCCCCCGGCCCGTATGATAGCCACCTTCACCGCCAACTTTCAGTGTTACAAAGATGACCAGCAGCTCTCCTTCAGGCTACCCTCGGCCTCTTCCTCCTCCTCACTCATACCTGACTGTCTGTCCACAAGATTGTCCTCATCGGACCCCTGCTCCCACCTTCCCTCTTTCCCACTGGCCGGCCTCCCTTGGCCCTGCGCCCTCACCTGAGGCAATAAATATGGGGGTCATCTTCGAGTCCACTCTCTCCTTCTCATCACACATGAGATAGCCTCTCTGAAAAAAGTTGCATTTAGAAGTTGTGCCCAATAGCCTCTATGTATTTAGAAGTGTACCCAATAGCCTCTCTGGGAAAAGTTGCATTAAGAAGTGTACCCAATAGCCTATGTGTATTTAGAAGTGTGGCTGGTTCCAGTATGGTCTGGAATGCAGGGAACGTTTGGAAGAGCATGTAAACCCACCATATCGCACCCCACGCTTACTCTCTCCTCTACATCACCACTCAAATAGAACACAGAGATACTATGACACCATTCGGTATAACTGTTCTCATACCAACACTTCTCGCTCACTCCCCATCACTCTAAGTAAACACCGCTGGTTACACACCCCCCAGCCAGGCGTTCTCCTCAGGCCTAACGCAGCCACAGTTGGTCTGGATAAATCCTGCCAGAACTAACACATACCCCTGATATCAACCACCACACCTACCGCTAAGAAGCAGCTATTTCACGAATAACGCACCAGCTGCACACATACCCGGTGCGCACACGCGCCGTTTGACCCTCCCCACTCTCTCTACTGACTTGAACTTCGGTTCCCAAGGGCGTTCAACCTACCAGCGCCTTCAGACCATACCAATGGTATATAAGGCGCTATATAAGTGCAAAATAACAATAACAATAACATCCCGGACATCTCTAAAAAGTCCCACTACCAACCACACCGGGTAATGCTACTGGCTGGACCCTCCAGGTGCTAAATCTTGGATAATTGTTCTTTGGGAGGGAGGGTAGAAATAGGAATCCTCCTCCCCGTTTCACCAAAGGTCGTCTTTGGCCCGACTTCCTCGATCTCCACAACTGCTCCTTTGGAAAGATTGCAAAAGTCCTCCTGCAATAGCTGCCCAAATCCCCATAACTGGCTGCTTTTTTGGCCTCTTTGCTACCTAGATGGGAAGAGCGTTGCCCGCAACTGCATTTTCTCCTCTCTGGAACATTCTCTGAGGCTGGGGAGAAGGTTTAGTTAGTTGGTAAGTAAAGGTTTAATTTTTCCCCCTTTTTGTCCTTAGAAAAGAATGGAAGAGTCCGTGAGATGCTGGCTTGTGGACAATGTTTTGGGCACAGAAAGGTCCCGACTTTGCAAGAAGGACAGTAGGTGCAGTTTCAATTTTCTGGCCGATCAAAAGGATGGCTGAGCCTTCGATCTGAAGAGGATCTCCAGACGAGGATCATTCTGAAGCCCTGCTGTAACGCCAGGGAGAAGGAAGAGGACCTCCACATGAGGATAATTCTGAAGCCCTGCTGTAACGCCAGGGTGAAGAAAGAGGACCCCAAGAAGGGGATTATTCTGAAGCCCTCCTGTAACGCCAGGGAGAAGGAAGAGGACCTCCAGATGAGGATCATTCTGAGGCCCTGCTGTAACGCCAGCGTGAAGGAAGAGGACCCCCAGATGAGGATCATTCTGAGGCCCTGCTGTAATGCCAGGGTGAAGGAAGAGGAATCCCAGACTAGGATCATTCTGAAGCCCTGCTGTAATTCCAGGTGAAGGAAGAGGACCTCCAGATGAGGGTCATTATGAAGCCCTGCTGTAATGCCAGGGTGAAGGAAGATAACCTCCAGATGAGGATCATTCTGAAATCCTACTGTAACGCCAGGGTGAAGGAAGAGGACCTCCTGGTGAGGATCATTCTGAAGCCCTGCTGTAACGCCAGGTGAAGAAAGAGGACCCCAAGAAGGGGATTATTCTGAAGCCCTCCTGTAACGCCAGGGAGAAGGAAGATGACCTCCAGATGAGGATCATTCTGAGGCCCTGCTGTAACGCCAGCGTGAAGGAAGAGGACCCCCAGATGAGGATCATTCTGAAGCCCTGCTGTAATGCCAGGGTGAAGGAAGAGGAATCCCAGACTAGGATCATTCTGAAGCCCTGCTGTAATTCCAGGTGAAGGAAGAGGACCTCCAGATGAGGATCATTCTGAAGCCCTGCTGTAACGCCAGGTGAAGGAAGAGGACCTCCAGATGAGGGTCATTATGAAGCCCTGCTGTAATGCCAGGGTGAAGGAAGATAACCTCCAGATGAGGATCATTCTGAAATCCTGCTGTAACGCCAGGGTGAAGGAAGAGGACCCCCAGATGAGGATCATTCTGAAGCCCTGCTGTAATGCCAGGGTGAAGGAAGAGGAATCCCAGACTAGGATCATTCTGAAGCCCTGCTGTAATTCCAGGTGAAGGAAGAGGACCTCCAGATGAGGATCATTCTGAAGCCCTGCTGTAACGCCAGGTGAAGGAAGAGGACCTCCAGATGAGGGTCATTATGAAGCCCTGCTGTAATGCCAGGGTGAAGGAAGATAACCTCCAGATGAGGATCATTCTGAAATCCTGCTGTAACGCCAGGGTGAAGGAAGAGGACCTCTAGATGAGGAACATTCTGAAGCCCTGCTGTAATGCCAGGTGAAGGAAGAGCACCTCCAGGTGAGGGCCATTATGAAGCCCTGCTGTAATGCCAGGGTGAAGGAAGAGGGTCTCCAGATGAGGATCATTCTGAAGCCCTGCTGTAACGCCAGGGTGAAGGAAGAGGACCTCCAGATGAGGATCATTCTGAAGCCCTGCTGTAATGCCAGGGTGAAGGAAGAGGGTCTCCAGATGAGGATCATTCTGAAGCCCTGCTGTAACGCCAGGTGAAGGAAGAGGACCTCCAGATGAGGCTCATTCTGAAACCCTGCTGTAACGCCAGAGTGAAGGGTGATGAATCCCAGAGTGCAATAGAAAGTCCCAGAGCTGTTGCAGTGGATGTTTCCAGAGACCCTCACCCTGAAGGCATCAGCACCTGTACAGAAAGCACCAGCAGACCTCTAGGATGATAGATTATTAAAGATTCTCGGGCAACTCTGTCCTGGTTCTGTGCCAGGGTTTTTGGTCTGTGTCCGGTTGTCAGACTACGGTCAATGCTCATATTCTTTCTAGACTGTGATCTACAGATGCCTGGTGGCACGCACACAGACCTCCCTGCCCCCGCCCTCCGCACGCTTCCATTTTGGGTTACCTGGGAATGGTCCACCTTTTTGGATGCTGTAAAGGAGTTGCAGGTAAGTAGCTTCACACCTGTTGCTTCATTATGCAGCATTGCTGATGCTTTCGGTCATTGTGTCAAGGTAGCAGCCATGGTGTGTAGAGTGCTATGTTATTGGGTTTTACACAGCACACCTCTGCCACATTAATGGGTACCTTGGCACTTGAATGTACAAAAACACTGGTTTGATTCTTCTGAGCAGAAATAACAGTGTAGGTGGTTTGCTGTTGTGTTGATGTATGCAGACGTAAGCACCCAGGCTCTGTGTGCTGGGAGAGCTTATGGGGGCGGGGGGGCTGGTGGGCATGTGCATCTAGAAGGGAGGTCCAGGTGTCAGTATCCTGCTTTGTTTTGTCCCCTTAGGGTCTACCCTGACTGTGAAGTTGGTTGAGGTTGCTGGAGGGTGGTGTGGGAGAGCTGCAGAGGTGGGACAGTGTAAGTGTGTGCAGAGAGCGGTACTAGCTAGCGGCACCCGCAGTGTGTACATGATCTTTATAGTATATGGTGGGGAGCAGGCTAGTGAGGGGTGCAGACAATGAAGATGCCACGTAAACCCACACGCCTGCCTCCTCCACACACTCCTGCCACTGGCCATCACATCTCTTCTGTGTATTTCAGGGTCTTGCTGCTGTTACTCGGCTCCTAAGGTAATTACCCACTTTGTGTCATTTCAGCTGTTGATTCCTCTGCCGCTGCTGTTGCTTTTGCTGTTTATCAGAAGAGAAATGTATGCCCTCTGAGGAGGCATGCCTCCTGGCCTTCCCCCACGAGGAAGATGATGCTGACCTGCTTCCGGGGCAAAGTAACAGACCTGTGGAACCTCCTGCCCCAAACCCTATTTTGAAACCTTTGGGATTTTTCCTTCAAGAAGATGGTAGCACTTTGAATTGTTATACTGCGTGTGCAGACCTGGCGGGGAGAAGGTGGTCCACAAACCCCATAGCCATGCCCACACCCATGCACAATACAAAACCCCAAACACATGCACCTGTTACTTTGCTCTGCTGAACTGGAGAAAGCTAATCTTGAGAATTTTGGAACTTTCTTGTACTCGGGGAAGGGGAGCTGAAAAGGAAGCTAAGGGCTGGAATAAGCTCAGAACTTTACGTTGATCGCCATTTCTTTCATTATTGACATCCCTAGACGTGGTTTAGCTTCAGCTGTGAGGGCAAGGATAGGTTTTGGACACACAGACTTTTAAGTGAAACTCTTTGACTCAGACTTTCCTTAGTTACGTTCAGGTGGGGAATCGGGCAAGGTAGGCCTTCTATCACCCTGACATTTACTTTAATAAATCCGTTTGTTTTGAACGTTGAATTTGTTGTCTGTGTCTTGCTTCATGAGGCCTTCAGTGTGCGGTTTACTTCTGGCTAGTCGGCTGGTTTTACCTGTTCACACCACAGATCCCAAATAAATGGTCACATTTACACTCCGGGTACCTTGTGCAAGTATGAGAACCAAGAACTATTGACATTTTATATTCTGCTTACAATATGTGGAGACTCTAAATAGTGACGAATCTGCAATTGGCCAAGGAAGACACAGCCATGTTCCTTCTCCAGTCTGCAAATCTCTTGCAACTTCACTTTACTTTTCTAAAAGGTAGACTTGTTTCATGTAGTGTCTCTCCAACTCCGGAACATGTAACCTGGCTGTTTGAACTGCTTGTGACCTCACTGTGTCAGGGACATCTGGGGGTGAAGCCGTTAGTTTGGGGGTGGGGGGGTGGAAATGTAGTTGCGCTATGTATCAGAATATTTTATGTGAATTCTGCTAATGGGATCTGTTGAGACCAATCTTCTTGAGACTGGGTCGCGTGATGCTATAAACACTGCTCTAGATTGGGATTCACAGTCCCTCTTTCTCCATCCAGAGTTTCAAAGACCACTTCAAATGAACTGGAACCTCCATCTGTTACAAAGTTTTCTGGTAATGCATGCATGCAGGTTTCTGGTAATGCATGCATGCAGGTTTCTGGTAATGCATGCATGCATGCAGGTTTTGGGTAATGTATGCCGGTTTCGGGTAATATTTGCATGCATGTTTCGGGTAATGTGTGCAGTCTTCTGTGAACATTCTCGCCAGTGCAGGTGCTGTTGGTTGTTTAATATTTGAAAATGAGCCATTGGGTGAATACACTACTACCAATAGCCTGTTGAACCTTCTCTCTATGGTATTTCAACCACAAACTCAATGTATATCCTTTGCCATGATATGGGTAATGGAGGCAACTTGCCCGATGTGTTCACCCTACTAATTTCGCTCGTGCACACCCCACACGTGACCTTGCATAAACTGTTACAGCTCCTCGTCTCTGCCCACTAAAAGGCGCCTGTTGTGAAAACTAGCAGTTTTCTCATGCTTGGGCACCCTGCCAGTGGGTTATCATGACAGAACTGCAGGTTTTCTCATGCTTGGACACCCTGCCAGCAGGTGGTTATGACAGAACTGCAGGTTTTCCATGCTTGGACACCCTGCCAGCGGGTTATCATGACAGAACTGCAGGTTTTCTCATGCTTGGACACCCTGCCAGCAGGTTATCATGACAGAACTGCAGGTTTTCTCATGCTTGGACACCCTGCCAGCAGGTTATCATGACAGAACTGCAGGTGTTCTATGCTTGGACACCCTGCCAGCAGGTTATCATGACAGAACTGCAGGTTTTCCATGCTTGGACACCCTGCCAGCAGGTTATCATGACAGAACTGCAGGTTTTCCATGCTTGGACACCCTGCCAGCAGGTTATCATGACAGAACTGCAGGTTTTCTCATGCTTGGACACCCTGCCAGCCGGTTATCATGACAGAACTGCAGGTTTTCCATGCTTGGACACCCTGCCAGCAGGTTATCATGACAGAACTGCAGGTTTTCCATGCTTGGACACCCTGCCAGCTGGTTATCATGACAGAACTGCAGGTTTTCTCATGCTTGGACACCCTGCCAGCAGGTTATCATGACAGAACTGCAGGTTTTCTCATGCTTGGACACCCTGCCAGCAGGTTATCATGACAGAACTGCAGGTTTTCTCATGCTTGGACACCCTGCCAGCAGGTTATCATGACAGAACTGCAGGTTTTCTCATGCTTGGACACCCTGCCAGCAGGTTATCATGACAGAACTGCAGGTTTTCTCATGCTTGGACACCCTGCCAGCAGGTTATCATGACAGAACTGCAGGTTTTCTCATGCTTGGACACCCTGCCAGCAGGTTATCATGACAGAACTGCAGGTTTTCCATGCTTGGACACCCTGCCAGCCGGTTATCATGACAGAACTGCAATAGCAGTGCTTTTGACTTTGTCCTTAGCAAAAATAATTGCTTGAATTCACATGAAAAGACTCTCCTATGTGCAGGGCCTCTCAGTAGTTTGCAATTCTCTTTCTTAGGGTGCTCGCAGATTGTTCTATTTTAACAGCACTGAAACCCTTAAGCTACCTGGCAATATAGTGGGTTCTATTGATGGTTTATCGACTCCTGCTTCTGCTATTCCTTATAATGCCTGCATGCCACCACAAATTGAAATATGGACAAACAAAATCCATATGGGCATCTGGCACACTTCCTGTGCCTCAGAAATCCCAGCCAGATGTGTGTGGTCTGTCCATGCCAACACCTACTGCCCCTCAAAGCAACAACACAATTCTGCTTTAAGCCCCAGCATCCCCCGATCATGCATTGTACATGGTCCTTGACGCCAGATGCCCTGTAAAATAATAAGGCATCGGTTGTAGCTCCTCTATCTCCTCGTGAGAGAGACAAACTGTGCTCCCGAAGTCTTACCGGTACCTGCTGTACTTTGTTTCAATGTGATGGTGAAAATAACCCCAATGTCAAGATGTCGCCCCAATGTGCCTAGTAAGTTCGAACAATGTCATCCCAATGTGCCCAGTGAGTTCTGAATGATGTCAGTAAATGGATGCTGGATGGTAACGGGCACGGCATGAGCCAAATGACATCACATATAATCAAAGTAGCCATATCTGGTGTTAAATGGTGTCTTCATTCACCACCCTCCTGGATTCTTACCAAATTGCATGCCCCTCTGAAATCAAGTTTAATGAACTCTTTACCCTTTCATAAATGATCCATTGATACAGAGACCAGTGGTAACTGATACCTCTAAGATTTGACTCGTCGTAATGCGCTATGGACGGCGGCCATTTTTCCTCCCGAGATGGCCGGCTCAAACCTGTGCAGAACGCAGAGCCACGGTCTAGTTGCTGCAGCTACTCCAGGTGCAGTTACTTGTGCGCCAGAGGACCCTGTCACTTTGCGTCTCAATGCTCGGTTGCCCTTACCGTCTTCTGGTTTGTGCATTCCTGGCTCAGTGCACCTTTCGACCTTGTTCCCCCTCTGTCCTCCTTGCCTCTCCTCCTCTCTCCTGGCTGCTTGCTGTCCATCGGAGTTCTGGGTCCCCCGTTTCCTTTCCCAGATTGTGTTCTCTGATCCTGGACCTCACCTTGTTTTGGACGCTTAACTCCTTGCTGCCAACTACATTTGCCAACATCATCTACAGGTGTTTTCCCCTCTTTTGGGTTTTTTCCTGTTTTGGGCAGCGTCCCCGGTGTCAGCCTTCTTGGGCTATTTAACACTAAGCAGGGTGGCGTCAGAGGAAGCTTGTCCCTTTCTCCACGAGAAACACACATCAAAGAAGAAAACCAAGTCGCCTTCCAAGAAGAAGTCTTCCTCGAAGTCCACTCAGGTGAGCCCTGGCTCTTTGACTACAAAATCTGACAGTTTGAGACGCCAACATACCCTTACATCTGAAGACATGGATCCTTCGCTCCAGGACCTGCAGCAGGGTATGCAGGAATTGTCTACCGAGGTACAGAACCTAAAGGCTGAGAATTCAGCCTTAAGACAATTGGTACTATCCAGGGAGTCCGTGTTGCCGGAAAGGGCATCATTAGGGGGAGTCGTGGAAAAATATGACGGGGCACCCAAAACCTTAGGTTCCTTTCTGGATTCCTGCTTGGTGCATTTCACCTTTAAGCCCTACTCCTATTCTAACAATTGGGCTAAGGTGGAGTTTATCATTTCCCACCTTGTAGGCAATTCCCTTACTTGGGCCACCCCTATGGTTGCCTCTGGGGACCCGATATTGGATACCTACGACGGATGAATTCCGTCATTTAAGGCTATGTTCGACCTACCCGACTTGGTCTTTTCTGCATAAGAAAAAAGTTGCTCGAGTTCCAGTAAGGTAAGCAGGATATGCTTACCTACGTCACTAGGTTTAGGCAACTGGCTAAAGAGGCAGATTGGTCAGCCAAAGCTTGTTTACCCTGTTCAGAAAAGGCTTAAACAAAGAAATAAAGGATGAACTGGTGCATGCTGCCCACCCAAGCTCTACTTGACATGGCCTTACAAATTGACTACGGTCTTCAGGAGCGGAAGGCTGAAAAGAGGAAGAACCGTTCCCACTCTCAGAAGCCCATACCCATCTACCCGAGTCCTCGGGAGGCTGCGCAAACCCTTCAGTGAGAACCAGATCCCATGCAGATGGGTGCCTTGTGAGGGCCTCTCACCCCTGAGGAAAGGAACCTACGAATATACGGCCTATGCCTCTATTGTGCTTCATCAAAACAAATGGTTCGTAACTGCCCCATTGTTCCTCCTAGGCGTTCGTGAAATGCCAGCTCCCGATCCTGAATGGAGCCCAGCTTCGGGAGGTTGATACCTGCTCCTTTTTCTCTGCTTTGTTGGGACCTGCCCTTCGCTCTTTTTTGGTGGTTCCTCAGGTTTCCTTATCCTCAGGGGTACTCCATTCAGCCCTGGCCTTGGTCGATTGTGATGCCATGGGAATCTTTCTAGACGACGATTGGGCCTAACACCACCAGATCACCCAGAGAGGAGAAAGAACAAGCGGTGGAAGGCATTGATGTACAACCTTTGTCCTCCGAACCCATCACTCAACAGACCAAGGGACTCTCATTGTCCATAAATATTCATCGGGAATACCACAGCTTTGACATTATCAAGGCAGGACATTACCCTGTGGTTCTGGGAATGCCCTGGCTCTATCACCACAATCCTTTCATCAACTGGGCTGCAGATCTCTGTTCTTGGGTTCAGAATACTGACTCTCATTGTTTATCTGGAGGACCTGAGACCGAGAATATATCCATACCAGCCCACTTCAGGAATCTGCATGTTTCTGTGTCAAACATCGATCAAGTACCTCTATCATATCAGCAGTTTGCAGATGTCTTTTCCAGTGCCATTGTTCATGACTGTGCTATCGATACTGCAGAGTACGCCATCATTCCGTTTGGAAGGATGTTTATATTATCCACACCAGTAAAGAAGGCACTCGGGGCTTACCTGGCTACCAACTTGGAGAACGGTACCATCCAATCACCAAAGTCTCCAACCGGGGCATCCTTGTTTTTTGTGCCCAAGAAAGAATCTAAGGAATTGCGTCCGTGCCTTGACTACACAGGACTCAATCAAGTTACTCAGAAGGACCGGTACCCCCTGCCTCTCATATCCAACATTATGGAGGCACTTCAAGGAGCAGTTCTCTTTCCTAAACTGGATCTTGGGGGGGGGGGGGGCACCTATCACCTTATTCGGGCTGGTGACGAATGGAAAACTGCCTTCCGGACCCCTTTTGGCCATTATGAGTATTTGGTTATGCCATTTGGGTTGTCCAGTGCACCCGCTATTTTCCGGCGATTCATGGATCTGGTTTTCTCCGACATGTTGTCCCTCTTCATGATAGTTTATTTTGACATTTTGATTTTCTCTAAGGACCCTGCCTTGCATCATGAACATGTTACAAGGGTGTTACGACTTTGTGAGAACAGCTTGTTGGCTAAACCAGAGAAGTGCCAGTTTCACGTTACCACTGTAAGGTACCTAGGGTTTGTACTCGGCCCTTAGGGCATCTCAATGGATCCCTCTAAAACATCCGCTAACATGTCTTGGCCAGCACCCGCTACAGTGAAACAAGTGCAGTCTTTTCTTGGGTTGGCTAACTTTTATAGGAAATTCATTCCTAATTTTTCCTCAGTAGTACAACTGATTACATCTCTCCTCCAAAAAAACACGCCTTTTGTCTGGAACTCCTCCCAAGAAACCATCTTTATGCTACTAAAAAGGTGGTTCACGGGAGGGCCAGTGCTTTGTCAAACCGATGTGTCTAAACCATTTCTGGTCGCAACCGATGCCTCTGAGTACACCATTGGGGCCATGCTGAAACAAAAGCAGGAAGATAACTGAACACCCAATAGCCTACCTTTCCAGGACACTCTCGAGCAGTGAAACACATCAGTCAGTCCTGGAGAAAGAGCTACTCGGTGTCCATCACGGTTTCGTGGAATGGTGTCATCTTCTGTTGGGCGCGGTATTTCCAGTACAGGTACGAACCGATCACCGTAATCTTCAGGTCCTACAGTCCTTGGAATGCAGGAGCAGCAGACAGGCATGTTGGGCATACTACTTTGCTCAATATCCGTTCCAAATTTCCTATCTTCCAGGATCCTCCAATGTTCTCGCCGACGTACTTTTGCGGCGTCCGCATTACTCCAATGACCAGCCTGCCTTGTTGCCCAAAATGTTTCCAGAATCTGTGTTTATTGGTCATATTGATGACTTCCTTGACAAAGTACAAGAGACACAAGTTAGTGATCAATGGAACAGTCTCCTCCACAGTAACCCGTGGGGTCTTGTGGCCAAAGTTGGTAAACTCTTCAAGGGCACTGCTCTGTAAATACCTTCTCAGGAATTAAAGGAAAGGGTCTTAAGCCTTTGTCATGTTTCTACTTTCTCCGGTCATCGAAGAGTCAGTCACCTTGCAGACCCTTAAGAGACATTTCTGGTGGCCAGAGATGTCTGGGGATGTCTGGACCTATATTCGGGCCTGTTCCACCTGTGCTCATGACTATAGACAACCATCAGGACTACTGCATCAGCCAGCCCTTCATTCTCATCCCTGGCAAGTCATTGCCACAGACTTTATCGTGGATTTACCACCTTCCAAAGGATGTACTGTTATAATGTTGACCATAGACCTATTCTCTCACATGGCTCATTTCACTCTGTTACCCAAACTACCTTCTGCCAGTGAAATGGTATGTTTTTCTTTGAGATATTTCGCCTTCACAGGCTTCCGTCTACTATCATCTTAGATTGAGGGACCCAAAACACGTCCCGATTTTGGTCTCAATTGTGCCATCTACTTGGTGTTGAACGAGCCTCATCTTCTGGTCATCACCCCCAGAGTAATGGAATAACTGACAGGGTAATGGAATAACTGACAGGGTAAACCAAACCTTGGAACAATATCTACGTTGTTTCTCTTCTTAAAAACAGGACGAATGGGTCACCTTGCTTTCTGTGGCTGAATTCGCGTATAACCATTCCGATCACTCCTTCATGAAATTCAGCCCTATTTTCTGCAATCACGGATTTCATCCCTCCGTCTTGCCTGTGGACTTTACCAAGACCAGTCCTGTACCCTCAGTGGATGCCTGGATCAGCGACCTTGTTACTAGCCATAGGCGGGTCAGAGAGAATATGGTGGTAGCCAGGGAGAATACCAAAAAATATGCTGATTTAAGGCGCCGTCCTTCACCATTGTATAATGTCGGAAAGAAGGTCTGGTTATCTTCCAAGTACCTCTGCAGACCTCTCAGACCAAACACGTGGTCTCTATGGTATTATGGTCCTTTTTCTATAGTCAAGGTGATTAACCCTGTGGCCTTCCAACTTCACTTACCAGCCACTTGGAAGAGGATTCATCCAGTCTTTCATACATCACTCCTCAAACCATACCACTCATCAACCAGGACTGCTGCACGTCCTCCACCAATTATCGCAGCCGACCACCAAGTGGAGTTTGAAGTTTTCAGGATATGTGACTCCAGATACAGGCGAGGGCGGCTACAGTATCTTGTGGACTGGAAAGGTTATCCTCCCAGTGAACGCTCTTGGGAGCCGGTCTCCAGCTTGCATGCCCCTCGTCTAGTCCAGCGCTTTTACCTCCTTTACCTGGGTAAACCCAGTGGGCGGCTTATTCTGAGGGGGCATAACGCTGCACTATGCACGGCCGTTCTGGGCTGCTTGGAGGGGTCATCGTGGCAGCCATTTTCCTGCCAAGATGGCCGGCGCGAGCCTGTGCAGAACGCAGTCGCGGTCTAGTTGCTGCAGCTACACCGGCTGCAGTTACTTGTGCGCTGGAGTAGCCGGCGACTTTGCGTCTCAATGCTCGGTTGCTCTTACTGTCTGGTTTGTGCATTCCTGGCTCAGCGCACCTTTAGACCTTGTTCCCTGTTCCCCCTCTGTCCTCCTTGCCTCTCCTCCTCTCTCCTGGCTGCTTGCTGTCTGTCAGAGTTCTTGGTCCCCTGTTCCTCTCCTGTTTCCTTTCCCGGATTGTGCTCTCTGATCCTGGTCCTTACCTTGTTTTGGACGCTTAACTCCACGCTACCAACTACATTTGCCAAAATCATCTACAGGTTTTTCCCCCTCTTTTGTTTTTTTTCCTGTTTTGGTCAGTGTCCCTGGTGTCAGCCTGCTTGGGCGATTTAGCACTAAGCAGCATGCCATCAGAGGACGCTCGCCCCTTTCTCCATGAGACCCATACAGCAAAGAAGAAAACCAAGTAGCCTTTCAAGAAGAAATCTTCCTCAGGTGATCCCTGGCTCTTTGACTACAAAATCTGACACTTGTGGTAATTCACATATGGGGCCTCATCACGACTTTGGCGGTAACCCTTAAATGCAGCGGTAACGCTATTGCTGCTGCATTTAAGGGTCCACCAAATCACGGGCTTGGTGGATTTTCCCCCAGCTCTGAGCTGGGGGCTGTACTAGAGAGACCCCAGGCTGGCCCATAGAGTCGGGGTTTGCTCCGCAGTACTTTAAGATGAGATAGCTGCACCTTTGAGATGGATGGGGGTGCAGGTATATTACTCCAACACCAATCAATAAGGACAACTCAATGGTTTGGCAAAGGGGAGTCCGTTTAATGACAAGTACAAATAATGGGGAAACATGGAAATCAACAGTGAAGTGATAGTCAGTCTCGCTTCAACTCCCTCGAACTTCATACAAACAGTAACATTTATACCCAAAACTCGTCATTGTTGACGTGTAATGCTCAAAAGTTAACATGCAATTCTATTGGTTAGGAAAAGGTAACTTTACTGTAGGTACTATATCTGTATATGGTAACGGAGTGAGGGGATTGGATAAACACTATCAGGTGGGCGTCTATGCCCTTCCAATTAACATTACTATTGTAGACGTCACTAAGAGTACGACGTCCCATTGGTTCTACTATCTATAGGACCCTAGATTATTTGGTCCATTGTGATTGGGTTGGGTTCATCCCCATGCATAAATCTCCACTTTACTTAGCAGCACGCAGAATGCTCAGCCAGGTGCATGATGCCTCAAGATTCACCCGGCCTCCCTTCAATCAATTATTACTTTAGTGGCTATGTGTCAATTAGTTGGCTGTGTTTGGCCTCGATATCTTCTTGTCAGAAAAAATTATCATTTCTGTCTGGGCGACAAGCAGGCGTAGGTGTGAACCCGTGCTGCTTCTTGCTCGGGTGGTCACGTGCTGCTCACACCGTGAATCTGCCTAGTTTCCTTCAATTTGTGCATTTCATTCTTATTCGGCTTGCCACCTGCCTGAGCTTCCTTATCTCAGCCTTCCTGAGATAGGCTGTTCTGTTAAGTTTCGATTCTGCAAAGCTACTGTTCGCTCCTTCTATTGGTCTGACCTTGGCTCTTTCTGTCTCACGTTGCCTCTGCTGAGTTTCGATTCAGCCATCTCGTCTCATTTTAGCTGGAATATGAATCCTGTCCCGTTTGACCTCTAGTAACCTGAGTTAATTCTGCTTTTGTATAAAGTGGACTCGCACTTGTATATTGTGCTTCGTTGAGGTAGATATGTATAGGTGGCGCTTGCTGCGGTCTATCTTCTACTAAGCATAGCAAGCCGCACTGTTTCCTTAGCTTTCTTACGGTTTCAAACATATGTACAGGAGTTAGCTGGTTTTGAATGACTTCTTTATATTTGGTTTTGAATGACGTCTTTATATTTGAACATCATCTCTCCTAGGTTACGATATCCTTATTCATGATGTTTCGTCTGTGTGTCATTTTTGGGCTGTTTTATCTTCTATCTGTAAGTCTGTCCGGGTCTTCGTGACGTCACCATTTGTCTTCAATTACGGCCTTTTGAGTTTCTTCCGGGACAGTGTTTAGGCTATCTTCATTTTCTCTTGTTTGCTGGTAGTGTTTTCTCAATGGATACCTTACTGTCCATGGTTTTCTAGGTATCGCTACTTCAACAGGTGTTGTTCTCCTGATAGGCACTGGGCAGAGCCCTACTGCAGCTCTCTGCTGATTTATTTGCTCATCATACGTCACATATCTCGGTGTGAACGTTCCTGGCACTTCAAAATGGGCGGCTGGAGTGCAGGCTTTATTTGGGACCTCCTCTACTCTTCCCCCCTCTGGTCGATTCATCGACCACTTCCATTTCCCCCTTTGGATTCATCTTACTTGGTTCTTCTGTATTTATTTATTCTTCATCTTCTGGGTTTGTACATGATGGTTTGAAGAAGTGTCTCTTTGGAGTCCATGTTTGTATCACTCCTCTCAGGTTTCCTGATGTCCTTCCATGTTCGTCTTTGTTCCATGTCATCAGCTGACATTGTCCATTTGGACTGCAGTAAATCCATTTTCCTTCATAATTTCTGCATTTCCTGGGGTAAAGAAACTTTATACCTTCTGGCGCATGCTCGCTGGCCTTCACAAAGTCTCTTATTTCATCATCTGTTAGATCTCTAGGCCTCCATCCTGGCTTGACATCAATCATGATCTTCATCCCTATGGCTTTCTTCACAGTTTTCTGGCATTGCGAAATTATTATCTTGATGACACAAAATCCTAGTAATATCATCACTAGCAGGGCTCCCAGAAACTTGAATGCGTCTGCCATCCATTATGGAACCCACGAGAATAGTGATCCCAACCAGCTGTCATCGTCAACTTCATCGGTTTCATTAATCATCTGATTCTGTAGCTTCGTCAGCATACCTATGGCTTCTGTTAAAGTTCCATTTTCCTCATTGTGAGAAGGTATAAATGTTTAACATGATTCTCTGATTTTTGCACAAACTCCTCCATCCATAGCTGTGATCATGTCAAGCACATATCTGTTCTGGAGAGTCGGATGGCTCTTAACTCTTCCTTAATCGCATTCAATCCGTTTATGGTCATGTTGATGGTCTGCATTAACTCCCATCTGGTTATCTGCAACCATTTAGTGTTTACTCCAACTTGGATTCTTGGCACGAAGATCGTTGTGAACACTGATGAGGTGAGGCTGAACAGCCTGTGTTCATATAGGAATGCATGAAATGCTTCTTCTGATTTGGCAGAGAAGTAATTCTCTCTCTTCATTCGGGTTATCAGTTCCACAGATCTCTTCTTCCTCAGGTGAGCATCTGCTTTTGGGAAACTGTCAATATTCATGTCACTTTTCAGGATCACCAATGCTGGAACATGGACATTCACTATTGTGCATATACCTCCCCAGTTCTTCGGCAGTCTGATGTATGCTTTGGATCCGCATGCCCAATAATGATCCATAATTACTGCAGTCCCATGAGTCATTCCTGGAGCCTCAAAAATGTGTCCGCAGTTCTGATTCTCTCCCATCTTCCTCGTGCCATTGTTCCTGAAGCACAATTTCGGGCTTTCGAGCGGCACTATCTGCAAGGGTCATCCTCTGTCTTCGACCCATGTTAGTAATTTTGTAAGTTTAGGCCATAGTGGTTTGCACAGTCTTTGTGAGTTTTCGATGGCTTCCTTGCAGGCTCAGAGGACCATACATGCTCTGCAGATCACTACTCCTTTTTCCCATCTGTCTGGTGAAAGCACTGTTCCCCAAATCTGCATTTGGCCTCTGTTTTTCCAATTTTGAGCCTCTTCTGGAGTTTTTCCTTGGACATTTAGTCTCGGGTTTACTTCCCATCTTATTCCTGCGCCTTTAACTTCAGGTTTCTCGTACCTGATCACGTGATTCCTAGTATGAGCTCTGTTTCTTGTCTTAATGTCCTGAACATAATCATCTTCATTGGGATAAGCTGTCTCAGTTGCCCATATCAATGAGGCATCACTTCCCATGAACTGGCCTCTGGTCTTGCACATTGTTATGTGTGAAAGACAGTGTGCTGTCGGGAGATTGATTTCTACAGCTACGAAGATCTTGGACTTCCCCATGCTGTACGGTAGAAGTGCACAAAGCATTCTCCTTCTGAATTTCGTCTTCCAACTTCTTGCATGTGCTGATACCAAATGTTGTTTCCCAGATGTGCTGTGCTGTCCAGGTAGTCGTGTCATCTTCATGCATGCTTCTCTTGATTCTTAAGGTTTTCCTATAGTTCGCTATAACTACATCTCTGAATGCCTCTATATGGCTTTTTCTTGCTGGAGGATCCTCAGGTATCCTGGTCCATGGTGCACGTCTCTTCATCTGCGCCATCTGAGTGGATGGGAGTCTGGCAGCTCTTTCCTGGTCCTCGTGCATATTTTCTCTGCTGCGTGCAAATGCCCATGCCAACCAGCCTAACACTGGTCCGGTTTATGGCTGTATTGTAGACCTGGTGCTTGTCCCTTGTGTTAGAACATGTGTGCTTGTTGATACAGTCTCTGCCGTCTTGTTCTTCATTTCCTCTTGTAGTTTCCTCACTCTGGCTATGTGCGGAAATAATAAGTCTCCTATCATTTGTGTCCGTGCAGAGTTTTTCTGAGTTGGCTTTTGTTTTCTCAAGAGTTTCTGATATGACTGATTCTGTTGGTCTTTCTCTTAATTCTTCTTGTTTTCTCGTACTATCTTCTGTGAAGGTTTTATGGCAGGCAGTCTCATCTTCTCTTCTGCTTTCATTTGTGGTTCTGCTGTCATTGATACTAGGCCTGTTTTGTGTGCATTCAGTGTGTGTGCGTGTAGTTGTCAGTGCTTTTTCTTCATTCATTTCATGCCGACTCTGTCTCGAGCTTTCCTTCTCATTCGTTACCATAAGTGTGTGTGTATCACTATTAATCACATTCATTTCAAGTTAATTTACTCTACCATCAGATTTTCTAGGCACTGGAATGACTATATAAGGTCTGGGTGCTTTTGTGGGTTTCATGCGTGTATCATCAGGTGGGTGCACTGAAATTGGAATGCTTCGTGCACCAATAAAGAATGCAGTTCTGATTGTTAGTGACAATAAAATAATAATGAATATAATGCATAGGTACATTATGCCCTTATAAGTCAGGCGGCAGCATTTTCTTCCAGAGAAGTGGGGATGCCTCTTTGCTTGTGGGAGGACCAGGTTGCTGCTCTGGACCCCCATCTCGATCATTTGCCAAATGTCAATGTTATTATTCCCTCATCCAATATCGTCTTTCGAGTTCTGTGTTTAGGAGTGTCAGGTACTCCTCAAGTGTCCCCCCTCGTGTGAGTGACAATTGTCTTTTATTTCAGGCCACAGTTCCTTTGCTAGCCTATGGAGAAAAAAAAATCAAAGAAACTAATACTTCAGTAAGTCCCTTTACTGTGCATGTTCAAAGTAGGTAAGCTCCCAGTCCACCCCTCGAATCTGCTTCAGTCCTGAGGACATATTGGGCACTGATCAATAAGAAGAAATAGGTGAAAAATGACAACAAATATAACAAATGAAGTTCTTGACTCTGCTCCTTCGATCTGTCCCTCGGCAGAAAGCTTTCTCAGGATCTCCTCAGATAATCTCTGATGGTTGGAAAGTTCCACTTGGAGTATGATTCCATGCAGGAGAATTCCCATCTGTGCGACATTAGCTGGATCGCTGATGAAGGTGAGGACGTCAACCTCGATGGGTCTCCCCACCAACTCTGGAAAGTCAGTGACTAGGCAAAAAAGGACATTGTACGCCAATCTGCTGTCCTCTGGTGACAGGGACATCTGTCTTGTTGGGATCAGGATTACATGTTTTTTCCTTGACGTAAACAATGTCTACACTGTCCGGTCGCGTGGAGTGCGACTAAAATGATGATCTTATTTAAAAGATGGCTTAAATGTTCAGTGTTTGCTGGGTCCTGAAGAAACGTGAGTGTGTCTGTCATTTTTCCAGTAAGAGTTGGACAGTCTCCGATTATGCGAAAGAACAGTGTGTTGACAAGCTCATTTATTTCTGCCTGCGTTGAGAACATTTGATTCTTTCTCACTGTACTCGGGGAGTAGGATGAGTTGTTCTGCAATGACAGTGAGGAGTTGTCTTATTGTCTTTTCGTTCTCAGGATCTTGTAAAAAGTCTGCGACACAGGTGAGCCTCCCTACCAGTGACGGGTATGACTTTAGTACTATGTTGAAATAGGTGACTAGGTCCTTTGTGATGTCTCTACTGTGGGGCACCATAAGTGATTCCAAATAGGGTCTCGGTACTGAATGAATCGGGATACTGTATTTGTTTCTAATGTAAATATCCTCGGTCAAAATTTGTCATGGTCTTTTTCTCATCAAGGATTAAGTGTGCCTCAGTTCAAAGTTCAAATCAAAAGAATATGTTGTGGCTTATACGCGCAATTGTCTTCACCCTGCAACTAGGATGCACAGAGTGTCCGTTTCGTTGTCCTTTTCCCCTTTTTTGCTTGGAGGAAGTGTCCAAGTTGAGCCACAATCTTGCAAAAAGTTCCTTGTTTTTGTTTTGCTGGTCATCCGTCCTTCTTCCTCATCATGGATCTTGTCTGCACGTACTGTGGTTCTTCCCCGTGGCTCATCGATCCCTCTCGTTGGGGTGCAGGCAGGGGGCCTTCTCTGATGTAGTCTTTGATATCACTGAGAAAAATCCATGCTCTCCTTCCCTGTAGCAGAGGATTGCAGTCCTCTACGGTAAAAGGACCATTGAATCTTGGCTCGTCCCACCTTTTCCTTGTATGGTTTTTCACAAAGACGGCGTCTCCAGGGAAGACGAGTGGAACACGTAGACCTTGAACTGGGGCTGTTGCAGTTTCCCTTTCTGTGTCCCGTGCTGCGCTGCAGCTGGTCTGAAATTACACTAAGGCAAGATGTCATGCAGTTCAGATAGGTTTGCATTTCAGACCCTAAAACCTCTCCTGTTGACTGGGCATCACCTCTATCTCAGGGGCTTTAGGGGAGTTCTCATTCTTCTTCCTGTGGCTATCTCGTGTGGCGTAAGATGATGGTCGGAGCCTGGTTGGTTCCGGAAGTGCATACAGTGCCAGTGGAAGGCAGTGCAACCATCCCCTCTTTAGAGTAAGCTTCAACTTGGCTATTCTCTCCTTCAACAAGCCGTTGAGCTTTTCACAGATCCCATTACCTTGTGGATGATAAGCCGACGAGAACTTGTGCTTTATACCAAGCAGCAAGTTAATCTGCTCAAATACTGTATTAACAAAGTGGGCCCAATTATCTGATCTCATGACTTCACATACCCCCCACCATGGGAACAGTTCCCTCACTAAAAATGATGCTGCACAGGTAGAGTTTGGGTGTGTACATGGCCCTGCCTCTATCCATCTAGAGAATGGACACACCACAACAATTAAGTATCTGTACCCGTTGCATACTTGAATCATGTCGACGTAATCGACATGCAAGTGCTGAAAAGGCCCATTTAGCCTGGGGATGACTCCTCTCATAACTTTTAATGTGTGCCCAGCGGTGAATTGCTGGCAGATTATGCAGTTCACCATAAAGAATGCAACATGCTCAGCTAAATTCGGTATGAACCAGTCTTCCATGAGAGTTGCTGTTAGAATCTCCTTTGTCATATGCGCCGGGTAATGTAACTGCTCCAGCGCTATTTTTAGTAGGGCTACAGGCATTACTGGTTTACCAGTGCTGTCTTGTCGCCACAAGCTGTCGGAGGGGTTTAAAGAACACCCTTGACGTCTCCACAGGTTTTTCTCTTCCTGTGGTGCCTCCCCTTGGAGTTCCATTAGCTGCGTTTGCCCAAGATTGTTATAGGCTTCGGATGTTGTTCGTGCAACCATCATTCTTTCATTAGTGCAGGCGACTTCCACTTCCATAATAGTCTCACTTTTGGATGCCATACCCTTGGCTTCCGTGTCCGTGTCTGCTGCTTGGTTTCTGCGTGAGACAAAATCTGTCCCCTTGGTGTGGGCGGCGCATTTCACAACTGCTATGCCCACTGGGAGCTGTAGTACCTGTCCAATAAGGCTGTGTGCTGCACTGGTGTGCCGTCTGCCCAGAGGTAGCCCCTCCTTTTCCAGCGCGCTAAGCCTGCGTGCACTGTTGACCTCACATAGGTGGAGTCACTGTACTCTGTTACTTGCTGGTCCGCGTGATTCTCAATGGCGAGTATCAGCGCCAATAATTCTGCAGTCTGTGCTGAGTAATGAGATGTTATTCGCGCACTAACAAGTACTCGAAATTCTCCATTTGCTATGTGTTTCACCACAGCGACGCCTGTGTATCTTTGCCTATCACTTTGGTCGATTCTAGAAGACCTGTCAATAAAGACGCTCTCCTCCTGCCAAGGCATTTTCTTTCACCCTGGGGATTTCATCATGGAATTCTTCGTAATTTGCACAGTCATGTATCGGTTCTCCTTCAGTGACTAGCTCTGCTATAAACGTGGCTGGGTTCACTATCTTACATCGGACTATTTTAATCGATGGGTTTGATATGATCACTTCATAAGCTGAAGCTCTCTGAGATGTAAATCTGCCCTTTGGTTTCTCTAGAATGGCAAATGAGTGCTCGACGTACAATGTCATTGAGCATCCCATTACAATGGTTGTCGCTTTCTCTATGGCGAACACTGCGGCAGCTAAACTTTGTTCGCAAGGGAAGTGGCCTCTCATTACTGGGTCCAGATTCCCACTGTAATATGCCAGGGGCTTGTACCCCAACGAGATTCTTTGCGCGAGCACTGCCGTCATGACACTGCCATTTGTGTGAAACAGGTAGAATTCCTCTGTATAATTGGGGATCCCTAGAACTGGAGCTGTGCAAATAGCTCTTTTGAGTTCGGCAAACCCTTTCTCCATGGCCTCAGACCATTCGATCTTTTCTTTTGTCACTTGGGCCTTCTTTAGGGCCTGAAGTAAAGGCTTAGTGTAAGAGCTGTAGTCGAAGACCCATGCCCTGACATAGTTGCATAGGCCTAAAAAGCTCTGCATCTGCTTTACCGTGTGCGGCCTAGCCGTGTTCAATATGGCTTCAGCCCTTTCTGGGGTCACTTTCTTACCTTCATGTGAGATCAGCTGGCCTATGTACAGCACTTCCTGCTGACAATATTGTAATTTTTCCATGTCAACCTTCTATCCTTTCTCAGCCAGTATAGTAATAGTTGAATAGAATCATGCCTGCATTGCTCTTCTGTTGTGCTGCAGATTAGGATGTCATCCACATACTGCAGGATGACACTTTTTAATTATTGCTTAAGTCCATCTGCAGGACTCTGTTGAAAATAGAAGGGGACTCACAGTACCCCTGTGGCAGCCTCGTGCTTTTCAGACGCATTTGTCTGAACGTAAATGACGTCAGATCTTGTGAGTCACGGTGCAACGGGATTGAGAAAAATGCATTCTTCAAGTCAATCACCGTGAAATAATTTGCCTCAATGGGTATATTGCATAATATTGTAGCCGGGTTAGGGACTAAGGGGAACTCTGCCTCAACAATATCATTTATTGGGCGTAAATCCTGAATTAAACGCCAAGACCCTCTCTTTGATTTTTTGACAGGATACACTGATGTATTACATGGTGACTCTGACGTCACGAAGATGCCCTGGTCCATCATGGCAGAAATTGTCTTAGAAATCCCTTCATCTGCCTCTCTGGACATGGGGATATTGTCTGGCTCTTGATAGAATTGCTCCTGGTTTCAGTTTAATCCTCACTTCTCCAACCCCGTTCAAGAGACCCACGTCATAGGATCCAGTAGTCCACACTGAGACAGGCACTTCAGCTATATCGTCATCAAAATATTCAGGACATTTTAGTGCCAACCTCATTCTCTGAAGTACTTCTCTTTTAATCATCTTTACCCAAAAGGTGAGACTTACTTCCACCATTGTCTCTCCTGTTTCTGTTTGTTCTTCAAACAGTTCGTCATCGGTGACGTCAGTCACTCGATATCCTTCCTCAATAGCAATTATTGCACACCATTGTCTGCCTTCATCATCGTAACCGTCAACCAAGACCACTTTCCCTCATACTGCAGTTTGTGTATCATCAAGGGAAATACTTGTCCCTCCTCCTCATGCATAGGTATTCTTGGTCTGAATAAAAACTCATCAGGGGTTCTCAAGATCGTGTCTGCAAGGCCTGGCAATCCCGCCATAAGCACTCGCATGCCAGATGCGAAGATTTCTGGCTCTAATGGTATGGCCCTCATGGCTGTGTGTCCTGAGTATGCTCTAACCATTTGACATAAATTTGAATAGTGCATTCCTGTAGTGGAGCATACTATGCCCTCCTCCATGAATGAAATTGTCATGTTCAACTTTGTCATTAAGTCTCAACCCAAAATGTTTACTGGGGTCTGACGTGAATATAATAAAGGTACATTCATTTTGCACTCTCCTATGGAGACTGGGAGTGCGTCTGTAAAGGGAACTCGACTATGAGCTCCTTTACTTTATTACATTTATATTGCGCAGCCATAGACCCGTGGGTGTGAGGGCACAGACAAGACAGATGTAACATGGAACAAACCGGGGAAAAAAATCCCGAAGTATCTCTAGACAGGGAAGAAGAGGTGCTAAGAGATTTGTAGCATACTAGATACAAAGGAAGGTTTTGAGACCCTTCTTGAAGTTACTCAGAGCTACGGAGCTTCTCAGATGATCTGGCAGGGCGTTCCAAAGTGCGTCTTGGAAATTCTGTATATAAATCAACGGATCTTCCAACTCCTTCATTTTTCGAGTCATTATAGCTCCCATATCGGAAGTATCTGGATAAAGTACTCATATCGCTTTCCATACTCTGGCTGTACAATTGTTAAATGGAGCTCCGTCATGTGAAGTATTAATTGTGGTTACACCAGGGTAGCCTGTTCGTGCCCACACATTGTCTGCTCTCTCACCAAGTATGGCGATCAGGAGACCTTTGATGTCCCCTATAGCTAGCGTGTTGCCTCCTGTCATTTTTTCTAACTCATGTATCCATTTTACGGCTCCCGATGTCAGCATTGGAAGCTTGTTTTTCAAATTTTCTCGATCCATGTGTGGCCATGGAATATATTGTGGTCTTACTTCCCCCTTCTCTAGTAGCGGAAATTGGAATGCATAGCCCTCTTTCTCTTCTCTCATTGTTTTTCTGTCTATTGCAGGGGTAATATTCCTGCATCGCCGTCTACCTGGCAATGTCCTTAGTCTATCTGGATAAGGTGGCGAAGACACCCCCTCTGACTGTGAGATACTTCTTCATATCGGTCAGGCCACATGGCGGACTCTGACGCTCTTGGTGCAGACTCACTAGTGTCTAACCATCTTATTTCCTTTTCCCTTGGGAGTCGCCTTTCACTTCGCCTCCCTTCCTCGTTTTCCTCGCGCTCTTCCCTTTCGGAGTCGGACATTGTCTGTCCCCAATTCACGCAACTTCTCGTATCCTCCTTGTTCCTGCTTATTTCTAATCTATCCAGGGATAGCTCTCTATTCCCATTACTTCGAGTGAGCTCCACAGTGTCATACAGCTGAGTGCTTTCCAGGCACTCGTCTTCCCCCTCCCCATTTGTTCTAGCCCCATTTCATCATATATTCTATCGATCGTTTCTCGGATGCTTCAAGTGTCGAAGTCATCATCAATGTTTGCCCTAGCCGTGCCTGGTACTGAATCGTACACAGGAAAGAACTCTCCGATGTCTTCCCAATCTACTACTGGAGCAGGTTTTTTAACCTCTCTCCCCAGATATTCAAGACCGCGTGCTCCCTGTCTTCTATTACGTTCTACGTCGTCATCAAATTCTTTGCGCTTCCTCGCCTCTTCTCTGATCCTATCTTCTTCCTTTCTTTTAATTTCTACGTTCATCTGCCTTTTGAATTTCCTCATCTCTTTGTCTCCTTATTCTTTTCTCACGTATCCTTTGCTCTTCTAACCTTTGCTGTTTCTGTCTGTCTTGATCGTAGGCCGCTCTTGGGTGACACATGTTTACAGACAACTGTGGACCACAGCAGAAAACCTAAGGAGTTTCCTTTAAGAAAGGCAGCCTCGCCCTTTGAGATCCAATATCTGGATCATGTAGGCCCACTACCAGCAGTAAATAAGTACAAGTGCACTCCTGCACCAGGTTCACCTGGATGATTCCTCAAAAGAAGACAGGCTGCAAATCTGTCATACAGGCACTTAGGGGTGTAGTAACGACGACAGCAACTCAAATGCTCCATGCTGACAATGGTCCTGCTTTTTGGAGGCGGGCTCTGAAGAAGGCATTAGAGGCATGGGGAACAGAGTTGCACTTCTCGAATCCTTTCCGAGCTGAAACAAACAGAACTGTGGGAAGAGCCAATCAGTTCATTAAAGTAAGCCTGACTAAATGCATTCTGTCACTGGGGGGTAATTGGTTAGACCATGTGCCCTTAGTGATCAGGAGTTTAAATAATTTACCACGCCAGTCTCTATGCAACGGTAAAACTCCATTTGAACTCTTGTTTGGGAGAAAGATGTTTATGCCTGACCTGCACACTCTCCCCAGGCCCCTCTGTAGGCAAGAAAAACTGCTGGCGACAACGCTGCTGAGGGAATCCCTCGAGGTGGAAGCTGCTGAGGCCGGTCCTGAGATCACTCTCAAAGCAGGAAATGGGCCCTGGAGAAGATCCATGATAAGACTCTGTTTGACCCGACCTACAGACCAGCAGTGCAAGTAATCGGAGTGAAAGGTTCCAGAACTGCTGTCCTGCCCGCATTACCACCCAAGAGAGGTACCAGGCAAGTTTCTGTGGATCACCTGAAACACGCTCCAGATGGTCACCATAATGTTTCCACGTAATCTTCCTCTTCCAGATGAGGAGCCCGTAGAAGAAGAAGAGATGGAGATCTGACACATGATGATGATAGGTGTGCAAGATGGGGAAGAATACGCCAATCTTGACTACACGTCCACCATTCAGGAAAGGACTGCAGGGCTGCCAATGTGGAAACAGAAAGCCTTTCTAGTTGCTAAAGTAATGAAAGAATAATGTTGAACAGACTCTCTGAAACAGTGTTATATAATGCTGGCAGTGTACGTACTTTGACTGTGGCTGAGCCTCACTGTGTTTCTCATCTCACTGACTTCCGCGCACTTTCTGAGCAAGGTTTCCACTCCACCTGCAAGCAAAGAAGTTGTTCTAAAGCCTTTAAATTCTTCACACATGTTAGAGAAAAGAGAGCTCCAAGAGGCAAGAACTCCAGCCGTGATACACATGTTTCCTCTAACTATGGGTTATGTGTGGATGCCATCGTTTAAGACATTTAATGGCCCAGCCAAGCAGCTGCAAATTCACACCTTTTCTGTGATTGATGAATCCAGACTGTTTGCACCCAGTAATCCTGTGTCCAGAACATAAAAAGAACTGCTAAGAACTATGCTTCAGACATTTGCGCAATATGCATTATTTGATGTGGAGGATCTCCATGAAATGGGGCCCCATGTGTATTATCTGCGATATTACAAGGCCATTTTACTTGTCAAACGTGAGCCCATCCTGTGGCCCAAATACACATTCTGGGAACACTGTGCAGTGCCATTTCAAACAGGCAGCCCTGAATTCAAAGCACAGTTCCCATATATTTCACTGAGACCATAACAAGCAGGGGATTACATGTTTGAAAATCAGTACAAATTCCCTCCAGGGCCACATAATGCACAACACATGTATGTTGCAGATTCAGTCATCTTTGACAGAGAATACTTTGCAAACATGACTGAACAAGCATGGCGGGGAACCGTCCCTCTATGGTCTACTTGGGGTCAACAGATACGGCAAATTAAAGGGGTTCACATGTTAGAAATGGCATGTAAAGTCCCACATTTGATGTATTTAATTTAATCATACGCAGTTCCAGACCACTTGCAGTAATAGGAACCTGAGCTTCTACCCTGAGTGGGAGAAGGCAGAAGGTGAGGTCTGGAGTGCGTCCTATAGAGAAGCAAAGGAACGCAATGGCACCAAGCATATTACTTCTGCATCAGGGGGACCTGTCTTATGGGCGGTTCAAGCAAATGAATGCAATAAAAGAAAAGCAGGACTCAGTGTGGGCCCATATAGGGCTTGGAACTCCCATAGCACCTCCCTGACACAAGCTATATCCATAGGTGAGCTGTGCCAAGGAATGCTTTCACAATATCACCTGAGTGAGGTGATACAATCTCTAGATAACCTCATAAAAGAAGAGAATTGGACGGCTATCACGCAGTCAGCTACTAGTCTGAGGTGCACCCAAAGTGGGCGTGTCAGGAGAGCAGCTACCTGCACCACCTCTGACCCTAGTGTACCGTGTGAGGTGGGACACGCGTCCATAACAGGTAGAACTTGCACTTGGTCACAAGCAATACTGCTAATCCTGCAAACTGAAAGTGAGGCAGTGCAGCTAGGATTTCCTGCTGCAGATTCTAAAGATCAAGTGCTACAGCAGGGCTTCTATGTGCTACGAGATGTCATTACAGATGTAGTGGGATTAATTCAAAATGACTCATCTATGATTAGAAGTGACTAAGACTCAGCAGTAAGTCTTTCTATGGTAACAGATTTTCTGGACACTCCCAGCAGAGGGGTCCCAGATTGGAATGTAATTTCATGGTCAGATCAAATACACGCACCTAACTTGTCCAAGGTTGTAACATGCCAGGCGATGTCTGGCTCCACTTTCTTGTTGCTTAGTGTACTTGCAAAGAGTGTGGCAACAGCATCTGCTTGGTCGCCAGGCTCAACAAATTGGATCGTGCACGGGGTGCTAAACATTCCCATTCAAACAACTCCTTCCATGACATGTCAGGAACTACATTAATGGGGTAATCGGCATTGGGTAAATGACACGTGGGTCAAAGGAGATTATTTTGTACTGTATTCACATGCATGTGTTTCACTATCAAGTCTTGAAATAACATTGTACTCATTACGTAAATGGAGAGGCTCTACATGAATGGTGTGTGCACATGCTGAACATGTGACAGCAACTCTAAATGCACACTGCATGTTGCACCAATTGCGTCTTTTCACAGTCAAGTGCATAGCCTACCTAATGGTTAACATCTGGTACATTTCAATCAATCTTGTTGTCTTGTCACAGTGGGAATGACAACTCTGATCACTGTAAATGCACAAATTACATGTTGTGGGTTCATTATGAATCCGCCTAGATTATTTCAATTGAAATCATTGCACTGGCCTAGCTTCATGTTAAGGCATTTAGAATACACGCAATTGAGCTTACACATAGCACGGCTGCAAAAATACGTTTGGAGGTGCGAAGCACTGAAGATACATATCTCCAAGCACACTTTGCTGTGGTCAAACAGATTGCATCTTTGCTAGCCTCCAAAAGGTACAATGCAAGAGGCCATGCACTCGTTGGTTGACAGTTCACAGTTCAGGGGGTTCAATACTGGTCTTTCTGTGGTGGCAGCAGCGGCCACAAGTGCACTACATAAAGGGTTAATTGCCTTGGACTCAGTCATTAGAACACTGACTTTGTCGAGTGTGTGGGGCTGCTGGCTGTCGAGAATACCTGGAATTTCTCTTATGTTGCTGCAGACACTGAAATCATGACAAGTCGCAATATGAAGGGCCTTGAAGCAACTCGTTTCCGGTTCAGAGCAGATCTTTGCAGACGTCTTGGATACGAGCAGTATGCTCAATTTCAAAAACATTTCATTTTGTCATTGATCAGGAAAAAATCTACGGTGTCAGCCATTGCCAGATGCAGAGTGTGTGCCGAAGAATCACTTCTTGCCAAGAACGTGGGAGTCAAAGTCTCACCGTCCAGGCTTGCGCTGTGGCACAGCAGACTTGCCAAAACATTGTCTGTGCATAGAGACATTTGATGAATCCATATGTTCTTCTCGCAAGTATTCTACTGGGACTTCATTGAAATACCCCTGAAACCACGCCTTGCCATGGGAACATACCAGAGAAAGATAAACTGCTCAGGAAATGATAAAAGCGACCCAGACTATTGCCAAATGCATCTGGTGCAACCAACGCCACAGCCAAGGAAGCAGCTGGACCCTCTGTCGCAAAGCCTGACTCAAGCCAGCGACAAGATGATCAATGCCTACTCGCAAACCCTGAACCAGCAGGGCCTTCAAACAAGTGAGACAAGCGATGGATTTCTCTGGTTCCAGGAGTACATTGCACTAGGAAACGGTGCCCAGGACGGTACAGAATGACGACATGCACATCCTGTTTTTGTCCCCACTGTGTTTCTTAACACATGTCAGAAGAAGGCTTGCAGCTAATCCTGCATTCAGAAAGCCTGAAATTCTACACAATTCGCCCAGCCTGGCATCACAGGCAGGGGTCAAAGAACTGAAAATATATCACATTATACCTCAAGATGCAAGTATGTGTGCAAAGCAAATGTACAAATTGGATGACCTCCACGTGCGAATCATTGTGGGTAACAAAGGCACTCACATATTGGATTATTTTCAAGGACACCGATTCAGACTATTGACAATTTACTCATGTCAGAATGTGCTCAAGAGCACACAGTCGAAAACGCATTGGGTCAAGAAGCCAGGAGCTACGCTATGCTGGTTAATTGCTAATGGATTCACAAATAATCCTTTGTCTTATCTTGAAACTAATTTCACCATACTAAAGTGCAGGCTTCTCGCACCCCCCTCCTGTACTTTCATGATAATGAAGTGCAGGCTTCCCTCACCACCCTACTGTACTTTCACCATAACGAGGTGCAGGTTTCACCCCCACTGTACTTTCACGATAATGAATTGCAGGTTTCTCCCTCACCCTACTGTACTTTCACCATAACTAAGTGCGGGCTTCCCCTGCCACCCTGCTGTAGTTTCTCCATAATGAAGTGCAGGCTTCACCCACCACCATACTGTACTTTCACCATACTGAAGTGCAGGCTTCAACCACCCTCTACTGTACCTTCTCCATAATGAAGTGCAGGCATCATCTGCCACGCTACTGTACTTTCTCCATAATGAAGTGCAGGCTTCACCCGCCACCATACTGTACTTTCACCATACGGAAGTGCAGGCTTCAACCACCCTGTACTGTACTTTCACCATAATGAAATACATGCTTCCCCCACCCCCTACTGTACTTTCTCCATAATGAAGTGCAGGCATCACCCGCCACGCTACTGTACTTTCACCATAATGAAGTGCAGCATTCCCCCACAACCCTACGGTACTTTCTCCATAATGAAGTGCAGGCTTCACCCGCCACCATACTGTACTTTCACCATACGGAAGTGCAGGCTTCAACCACCCTGTACTGTACTTTCACCATAATGAAATACATGCTTCTACCACCCCCTACTGTACTTTCACCATAATGAAGTGCAGCCTTCCCCCACAACCCTACGGTACTTTCTCCATAATGAAGTGCGGGCTTCCCCTCCCACCCTGCTGTACTTTCACCAACCTGATTTGATTTTTGCATTTATAACACGCACATAACAGACTAAACCATATAGCAGCACTGAAGTGCAGGCATCACCCGCCACGCTACTGTACTTTCACCATAATGAAGTGCAGGCTTCCCCCACAACACTACTGTACTTTCTCCATAATGAAGTGCAGGCATCACCCGCCACGCTACTGTACTTTCACCATAATGAAGTGCAGGTTTCCCCCACAACCCTACTGTACTTTCTCCATACTGAAGTGCAGGCTTCAACCACCCTCTACTGTACTTTCACCATAATTTAAAATCCACATGGAGCTTGGCCTGCGTAGTAGTCTCCAGCCCCCTGCCTGCTTCCTCCTCCGGCCACATCCCCACCTCCCAGCCCACCCCTGCATCCTGATTGGCCCTTTTCCCACATATAAGTCAGCACTGCGGGCTGCCCGGCAGCCCCTGCGGCTAAGGGCCCCAAGGGAAAGGGCGGCTCCTACAGGGAGGGCTCCATACTATATCTGCAGGTGTCAGTAGGGGAGGCCAGTGGCCAGCCAACACCCAGCAGCAACCATCAAGGTAGGTGTGGCCTGGGTGGGGAGTAGAGCAATCACTGTACTCCGGAAGCCCTGCCACTCTACCTACCCTCAGAACATAGCACACCAAACTGTTAGTAATAACTAGCTTTGCAACTAGTGAGGATTGTGAATGTTACCTTGAATCACATCTAGAGAGGACTGTGCCCATTAGCCTGTGCTACATTAAGATAGAACTGTGAATAGTGGCTTACTCGCCAACTAGAGAGGATTGCGAATATTTCCCTGAGTCACACTAAGACCGAACTGTGAATGTCACCTTGAGTCACATCTAGAGAGGACTGTAATTATTAGCCGGTGCCACATTAACGATAGAACTGTGAATTATTTGTTAACCTGCATCACATCTAGAGAGGACTGTGATCACCACCTTGTGCCACATTAAGATAGAACGGTGAACATTAGCCTACGCCACATCTAGAGAGGACTGTAAATAATAGCCTGCTTGCCATCTAGAGAGGATCGTGACTTAATAACCTGTGCAACATAAAAGTAGAACTGTGAACATTAGCCTGCCTCAGATCCAGAGAAGACTGTGAATAATAAACTGCTCCGCAACTAGAGAGCACTGCGAACATTAGTCAGCGCCACATCTAGAGAGGACCGGGAATAATGACCTGCATCCTGTCTAGAGAGGTCTGTGGATTGTGAATCCCTCTGCCTCACATCCAGATAGGACTACAAATATTAGCCGACGTAACATCAAGAGATAATTGTGATTACAGACCTGGGAATCCTCAGAGCCTCACATCCAAATAACTTTGTAAATATAAGCATACGTAACTTCTAGAGAGGATTGAGATTACAAACGTGCACAGCAACTAAGAAAGAATTGTGAACGCCAGCCTGTCCCACATCCAGAGAGGACTGTGAATAATAACCTGCTTCCCACCAAGAGAGGATTCTGACATTTTCTGAAGATTAGCCTGCGTCACATCTGGAGAGGACACTGAATATCAGCGTGCATCACTTCTAGAGAGGATTATGCATTTTGCTCACATAAAAAGCTAGAGAGTTTACCCTAGCTATATATCCCTGCAACTAGATCATCCCACAGTCACTAACTACTCACAGTTTGTTTCTGTTAGCCATATATAGAACCAGATACACAGTATCAACCCGCCAGCTTGTACCAGACAAACCGGCCTCACCTCAGACTAACCACGTGAGACAGCAGACTAAGCACGAAAGACTGACTGTACGCGATGACAGCACCACACCCATAATCATACACACAAGGAAGCAAAGAATCAAACTAGACCAATCAGCAAAAGCACCTACATTCATACAATCATTAAAAAAAAACACTGATACCAAGGGAACCGGGAAAAGCACTGCACATGCGCTACTGCCCCTGCAACCTCAAAGAAAACTCAAAGGAAACATAAACCGAATAATTGCAGGGAACCCGACTCTGACCACCCAAATAAAAACAAAAAAATAAATACTCCCACATCAACTCATCAAACTACTGCCAAGTAACTAAAAAAATGCCACGAAAACCAATTCCTTAACAACAGAACCATGAAAGTCTTCTCCCCTTCTGACTCAGCAGATCCTATCTCCATAACCTGCTGTGTTCTTCAAGGCTCATGTGTTTCTCCTACTATGTACGATATCTTCACAAAGCCACTGTTTGACAAATTGGACAATCTGGGTGCCACCTACACGAAGTATGCAGATGACACCCAGATCCTCATACCCCTCTCGGGCAATTACTCTTCTGACATGGCTCTTGTGAACAAAATCTACCTCCTCATTCAGGCATGGATGGCCACACATGGCCTCTGCCTGAATGACGACAAGACAGAACTTCTAATACTAGGCACCCCGGCCAACCTGAAAAAACTTAACGAATACTCCTCCTTCAATATTGAAGGTAACTCTATCAAGGTTGTAAAGGAAGTAAAAACGCTTGGATTCTACCTTGACTCCACCCTAACCATGAGCAAACAAGTGAACTCGCTAGCGTCCACATCAACATACACATGCAAATTAATTACGGCCTGCAGACCCAATCTATCCCCTACCAGTTGCATGACCCTTGCTAATGCCCTCATACTTTCAAGACTGGACTATTGTAACGCCCTCTACTTGGGGGCTAACAAGTACATCTTAAACAAAATTCAACGTTACAAAATAACGCCTTAAAAACTGCACTAAATATCCCAAACAAAGATCACATATCAGGGATTAGAAGACAGAACCACTGGTTATCAATTAAAGACCCACAAATGCCTAGATAATGCGGCACCTCGGTACCTGTCCGACTGGATAGCCAAAAAGACGACTATTCGCCTGACTAGGTCTTCCAACTCATGCTACCTCAGCATACCATGCTTCAATTTAGCCAAATCTGGCAGTAGAAGCTTCCCAGTTATGGCAGCACAAACATGGAACTCACTCCCCTACTCACTCCGGGCTGATCAAACATACCCTAGTTTCAGACGTAACATACAGAAATGGATTAGAACCAATGACAATCACACTACAACTCAGCGCTAAATAACCCATTAAGCGAGTATCCACCATTTTACAAGCCAGTAATTGAATTACACCTAGATTGCTTCTTTGTAATGTAACTGTATATATTTTCTGTAATGTAACTGTATATGTTGTACAGTAACTGTTTATATCTTCATCTGTACTGTAATGTTATGTATCACCAAGCTTAAAGTCTCCTTGTACTGCATGCGCCCAGTTACCCTCGGGTTTTGGTGCGCCATACAAAAACAATAAACAAACAAACAATAGGACCACGAGAAAGACGAATGGGAGAGGGAACAAACCCAACTGAATGCCACCACAGATCGACAACTACGGAACCCGCCCCAACAAACAAGATGGAAAACAGAACTACCGCCAGCAGAAGAGAAAAGTCTCTATACCTAAAACCATACATCGCAGTCAACCACTCACCGGAACAAACCAACTCAACGAAAGAATCGAGAAAGACCGACAACAGAACACAGCCACACAGAAGAACGGACAAGGCCAGAGGGAACAAGAAGACAATCAACGTCCTAACCCCATATACCACAATAACACGAGGACCCACCCTTCAACAGCTACAAAATTTAGAAGAGGAACATGAAGAAAACAAAAACCCAATACTTGACCTGGAAGAGCAATTCGACGACGACACAAACACAAATGTACCACCACCACAACTGGAGAACTACATGGAAGAAAACCAAAACACCAGTCAGAAGACAACACCAACAATAAAACACAAACCAAATCATACCATAAAAATCCACTCTAACCTAATCAATGCAAGATCGACGTCAAAACACACAACTGAGATCTTCGACCTGCTGTGTGACAACGGTATCGACATCCTATTCATCACAGAAACATGGCTGGATGACAACTACAAAATCACACTGCAAAGCTGTCGCCCCATCAACTTCAAATGCCTACAGTTAAACAGAAAAGGAAAAAAAGGACGAGGCCTCACAATAGCATTCAAAGGACACCTGAAAAAAAGAAAAACAGATGAACCTCTAAATATCAAGAACTGCGAATTCATGGTCCTGCACCTATCAGCAAACCCAAAAACAAACATTACATTCATACTGGTTTACAGACCACCGACATACTGTGCAACCTTCTTCGCCAACTTCATAGAAGCTATCACCAACATAGCCATCCAACATGAACATCTGATAATCCTGGGGGATTTCAACATATGGTTTGAAGAAAAACACGCCAACTCACAAATGTCACTAATCAGGCAACTAGCAACCATGAAACTACAACAACTGGTCAAAGGAGCAACACACAAGGCAAGACACACACTTGACACAATTTTTGCCAACAAAAAACGTATCACCACTGCACACAGGATCCAGATACTCTGGAGCGACCATCTTATCATCCCATTTGTGATCACGCTACCAACTAAAGCAACCAACCAGCACCTCAAACTCCCAACCACCACAAAAAGAAACTGGAAAGCCATCAAAGCGAGCAACCTAACAGAACAACTTGACCTCACAAAACCATCCGCAAATGAACTGGACAAGGCAGACCTAGACGGAAAAACAGACCTACTACTTAAATCGATCGCTGTTCCAATCGACAGCATCTCCCCGGAAAAAACGTTCACCCCATTAAGAAAAAGAGCCATGGCAAAATGGTTCACCCCACTACTAAGCACCATAAAAAAGAACAACAAGTAGCTGGAAATAGAATGGAGGAAAGAATATGACCAAGGTAAGAAAACTTAGTTCCAGAGGCAAATCCGATCGTACAAGAAGGAAATTCAAAAAGTAAAGAAAAGGCACTATGACAACAGAATCACCAAAGCAACCAACACACAAAAAGAAAAGTTCAACATCATAAACGGAATGAAGAACCCACCAGGTTGCAACAACACTCGGATACCTTCACCGAAACTATGCAACAGAAACTATGCAACAACCTAGCAGACCATTTCAAAAATAAAATCAACAACATCCGACAAATGAGAAAAAACAGACCGATCAATCCTAACACACAAACAACCAGATCCAACGAGGAGCCAGAACACAAACTCCAAAACGTCCCGCAAATATCAATAGAGACATTCATCAAGCTGGTAAAAGATAGCAAGAAAGCCGGCTTACCCATGGACCCCTGCCCCCAGGCATCTAAAAATTCAATCCTCACACAAGGAATGCCATTAGAATACTACAGAAATCTCTTGAACCTGTCACTCGCAACAGGGACTGTACCGCGATCCTTCAAATCAGCGTATATTAAACCACTCCTTAAGAGCACAAGTGGCGACGTAGAAGATCTCTCCAACTACAGACCTATTTCAAGCATCCCCTAACCGGCAAAACTAGAAACCTACGTATACAAACTAACTCAAGAGCACGTAGAAAAAGACCAGTTGCTGGACGAAGCACAAGTCGGCTTCAGACCCACGAGAGGAACAGAATCGGCACTCCTATCCATCTGAGATGACCTAAAGACAAACACTAACTCCAACACAATCTCAGCCCCGATTCTACTGGACCTCTCGCAGCATTTGACAGAGTAAGCCATGACACCCTCATCAAGAGATTAGAAGAAATAGGTATAACAGACTTAGCACTACTCTGGATAAAATCATTCCTAGCAAACAGAACAGAGACTGTCTGGATAAAGCCCTTCAAATCTGCTCCATGAGTGAACGACTTCGGAGTATCACAAGGATCCTCACTATCACCGCTGTACTTCAACATCTACCAGACTCCGCTCATCAAGATTTTAAAAAAATACAATCTTACGTGCTAAAACTACGCAGACTGCACTAAAAACAGCTACAAAATCAAAGATGCACAAGAAGAAAACACAACTCTAAGCGAATGTCTCAAATAAATCTACGTCTGGATGAACCCCAACAACCTACAAATGAACCTAGGAAAGACCAAAATCATGATAATATCCAAAAACCAACAGAAAAACACCTTTATCCCGTGTCCGACAGAATTGCGAACGGCACCCATACCATAAAATGTAGGCAGAAATCTGGGAGTCCTAATGCACAACGCACTAACTTTAGAACCACAAGTAAACGCAATAATTAAGAAATGCTTTTTCCTCCTTCACTCAACAAAATGAATCCTACCATTGCTGTCCTTCACCCACAAAACATTGACAATCGTCGCCCTCATCATGTCAAGAATCGACTACGCCAACAGCCTATACCACGGAATGCCTGCTGAAGAAACTGCAACGCATCCAAAACGCAGTGGCAAGACTTCTGCTAAAACTATCTAGAACAGACTACATCACACCAGCACTAGCTACACTGGCTTCCAATCAAACAACGTATCACTTTCAAAACAATGTGCATAACACACAGAGCAATCAGCGGCCAGGGAGCAGAATTCCTACAAAAGAAAATAACCATCTATAAGCCGACGAGACTCCTTAGATCAAGCAATGAAATCCACCTGTAACCAAAGCCATACGCAAGGAAAACACTTGGGGGCTCCTCTTTCTCCCACATGGCGGCAAAAACCTGGAACAACCTCCCGAAAGAAATAAGAAATGCAAAAGACCACCTAAAATTCAGAAAACTGCTCAAAACCTGGCTCTTCAATACCTAAAAACCAGACGGAACCAACTGAAACAATAAAACCAAAAATGCAAAGAGAGCCAATTAACAACTAACCCACTACCCAGCATCCCCCCTGCCAGACATGACAACATAACATCATGTGTAAACCGCCAATCCAACACAACCGTTCATCCTTGCATCCACACTACTACTGTACTTTCTCCATAATATTGTGCAGGCTTCCACAAACACCATACTGTACTTTTTCCACACTTAAGTGCAGGCTTCAGCCACCACCATTTTTCAAAAAAGGTAGCAGGCGCCTCTCTCCAGAAAGAACATGGCATGATAACCTGTTCTGTGTTTTTTTCCCACTTTGAGATTCCGCAGACATCGCTTTTTGTTCACTGTAACGTACCCTTCTGAACAAGAGTACCAACAGCAACCCCATACACATGTTTCAGCTGTGTTGGGCCTCATTAGTGAGGTGGAGCTGTGCCTCTCTGTTGGTACTCTTGTTCAGAAGGGAATTGCCATAGCATTTCGGTGCTGGACTGCCCAGGTGGGCGGGACAAAGCCTGATATGCAAATGGATATTTCCCATCTGTGAAAGGTACAGTGAGCAAAAAGCGATGGCTGCTGACTCTCAAAGTGGGAAATAACCACAGAACAGGTTATCATGCCATGTTCTTTCTAGAGAGGGGCGCCTGCTACCTTTTTTGAAGCCATTTACCAATGGCCTGCAGTGAGGTCAAATGTGCTGAGGTATTTGGAGGCACCCAAAGTATCCACCAGCTCATCTGTTCTAGGCAAGGGGTGTGCATCTGTCTTTGTGACAGCATTTAGAGCCCTGTAATCCACACAGAACCTCAGCTCAGAGGTACCTGCCTTTGGAACAAAAACCACTGGGCTGGACCAAGGACTACTAGAGGGTTCAATCACCCCAAGATCCAACATTTTGTTAACCTCTGTCTTAATGTAAGACCTTACTTTGTCTGACATCCTGCATCCCCTACTTTTGGTAGGGTCAATAGCTCCTGTGCCAATGTCATGTTTGCACCAAGGTGTCAAACCAGGGGATTGTGAGAACAAGGGGGAAAACTGCATCAGCAAACTTTTCACCTCCTCTTGTGGATCATAAGTCAGGTGAGAGGCCACTTTGAAACCCTCAGTGGAGCTGTCTGAAGGACTGCCCTGGAGCAGGTCAGGAAGAGATTCTCACTCCACCTCCTCAACATCTGAGGCCAGCAGCAGTGCAGCGATTTCAACTCTTGGGATGGAAGCCTTCAGTCTATTCACATGTAACACTTTTGGAGCCTGTCCAGCCCTTCCAAGGTCCACCAAATAGTTGACCTCACCCAGTGACTCCACCACTGTGTAATTGTCTGACCATTTGTCCTGTAAAGCCCTAGGCCTTATGGGATTCATGATCAGGACTTACTGACCTGGTGTGAAATTGATGAGAGCAGCTTTCTGGTCATACCAATGTTTCACCAGTGGTTGCCCTGCCTTCGGTTTCTCACTAGCCAGACCCATCAGGAGTACCATCCTCTTTCTGAGCCCTAGCACATAGTCTACTACATTGGTAGTGATGGAGGGCATCTCCCATCCCTGCTTCACTATCGCCAAGGTTCCCCTCACAGGGTGACCAAACAGAAGATCGAAGGGGCTGAAGCCAACACCCTCCTGAGGTATCTCTCTGTAGGCAAACAGTAAGCATGGTAGCAGAAGATGCCAGTTTCTTCTTTGGGGTTCTTGCAGAGCCCCAATCATGCTCTTTAAGGTCATGTTAAACCTTTCCACAAGACCATTGGTTTGTGTGTGATATGCGGTTAAAAACTTATAGGTGATACCACATTCCTTCCACATGGCCTGCATATAGTTTGACATAAAGTTGCTGCTCTATCAGACACAACTTCTTTAGGGAAGCCAATCCTAGTAAATATGCCAAGTAAAGCTTTTGCAACTGACTTGGCAGTCACAGTCTTCAATGGGATGGCCTCAGGAGACCTGGTGGCATGGTCGACCAGCACCAGGATAAACCTATTGCCTGAGTATGGTTGGGAGTCAAGGGGACCAACAATGTCAATTCCTACCCTTTCAAATGGTACCCCCACAAGTCGGAGTGGTACCAATCGAGCCTGGATTGTTGTGCCACTGTTCCCAGATAACTGGCATGTGGCACAACTCCTGCAGTGACTTTCTACTTGCACCCCCATCTTGGGCCAGTAGAAATACATGGATAACCTTTGATTGGTTCTCTTGAGGCCAAGGTGACCAGCAAGGGGCACTTCATGCGCCAACTGCAAGAGGAAGGGTCTTACAGCAAGGGGAACCACCAATCTCCTAGGGTCTCCTTCTGTAGACTCTGTAGGCTCACTGTAGAGGAGCTCACCTTCCCAATAAATCCTATGCTTCCCAGGAGATTCACCCTCAAGCTGGGAGCAGGCCGGTCTCCTTAAGCCTTCCAGAGATGGGCACTCACGTTGGTCCTTACTGAACTGAACCCTGTCAGGACCACCTTCTACTAACAAACCTTGTAGTTCAAGATGGTCATTGGGAGCAAATATTTCAGGTAACACCTCTTCCTCGTCAGGTTCAGGTGTGTGACCAACTACCTCCACCTGAGTGGTGAGTTAGGGGGAAGATTTTCTTTCCCTCTTTTGTCCTTCTTGGTTCCTTTGGCCTTGGGTTTCCCATTTGGTTTGGGCATTGTATTGGACTTGGCCAGTGCTGCCCTTGTTTGAGACCTTGTCCAGGGTCTTTCTGCTGTGTCTCCCATAAGCCCTAACACTGTGAGATCATTCCCCAGCAAGACCTTTCCTTGGACATCTCTCTGAATGCTCAATGGAATCCTGACCGCTGTAACATTTCTAGTAAGATTTACAGGCATAACTGGGAACTTGAGAGGTGGGCCATTAGCCAACTTAGTGGGTAACAGAGGAGCTCTGGCAACTTCCTCTGGGTCTACCAAGGTAGAATCCACTACAGTTCGACTAAACCCACTATCCCTAAGAGCTGGAGTATCTACTCCATTGATCAGCACACTGTCCTTAAAGTAGTGCTTGTTATTGTCTGGAATCCTAGCATAAGCCTCTGAGACTTTAGGCTTCCAGGAACCCAGGAAAACTAAAACTACCTCCGAATCTATCCCACTGGTGAAGGAGTCTGAGGAGAAGGATGCCCCTGTAACCTCTTCTTCCAGAGTGGACCCCCAGGGTTTTAACCTTACATCTGGGGTCCCACTTCACATGGTCACTTGCTCCACGAGCAAAACAAGATCCACTCGGTCTTGGGACATAGGGAGGCTTACTGTAACCAGAGTTCTGTTTTGGAGGATAACCTCCACTACCCTGTGTATTCTTGTGTGACTTACCCTTAAATATCTTTTTGTGGCTCTTGTGGGAGGACATTTGATCAGATCCCCCACCCTCCTTTTCTTTGGACTGTTTCTCCTCCTCCTGCTTACCAGGATAAGTCTTGTCCTTGTGGGACACTCTATGTGACACCCACAAATCTGCTGCTATGGCCAGCTTCTTAGGATCTAACTCCTTTGAATCTGCCAAATGCTGCTTAAGCTCAGAGGAAGAAGATGCAAAAATATGTTCAAGCATGACAAGACATATCATACCCTCAAAGGTGGAGACCTTATATCCTTCAACCCAGCCAGTCATGTTCTTTAAAGAATCAGTCACATATGACACCCAAGTACTTCCTTCATTCTTTTTATACTCTCTGAACCTTTTAAGGTATTGGGCAGTAGTCTTCCCAAATTTCAGAATGAGAGTTTGCTTCAACATTGCAAAATCAACTCTTTCAGCTTTTGACATTTCCATAAAAGCATTGCAGCCAGAATGGGTAGTCCGCTGAGCAACCATGCAATCTTATCAGCATTTACAAGCTCTTGAACTTCACATGCATACTCAAATGCATTCCACCAGTCCATAATGCATACTTCTCATCCTACACACAGAGCAGATCTTTAGGAAACCTTGGATGAGAGGAGGACCCAGACCCATGTCCAGATCCCTGGGATCCCTGTGACACTTTGAAGCTTGGCCAGTTCCAACCGGTGATCCCTGTCTTTCTGTTTTTCTGCCTGCTCTACTTTCAGCTTAGCCATGTGGAATTCAAGCTCCTTCTGCCTGAACAGCAGCCCTTGCTTCTTGAATTCCAGCATGGCCTCAGCATCAGAGCTTGCAGAGGAAACAGTGGACATTACTTCATCCAGATCCTCAGGGCCACCATGTATGAGGGCAGCGTCAGAACTGTCAGTTCTGCCAGTGGGAGCAGCCCCACCTCCTTCTGCACTCTCATCTGATGTTGTGGCACTGATTTGCAACTCTTGCCATTCCATGATTCTCTGAATCATTTCCAATTTTGTACTTTGAGCAAGTAACCCTCTCTCAGTACACATCTTTCTCAATGTTTCTGAGCTAGAAGCATTTAACGTTTAAAGGTACTTGTTCCCATTATATTAGATAGGTCTACGGCCTTTACAGTTATCACTACAAAGTCACTATGTGTCCTGGTAGGAATAACTTGAAATGCCTTCACTAGTGTGCAACAATGGATACCTTCAGTCCTATCCCACCGCTGTACACCAATTTGTTAAGACGGATTTCTGAACTCTGACCTGGTGGGCAGAGGTTCAGAAGGCCAGCCTAGTTTCTTGGAACAGGGTAACCTTCTGGACAAGCCAGACCAATCAAGGTAGCATTGGCGGCGGTTAAGACTAGGGCCCTTATTATGACCCTGGTGCTAATGGGTTAACGGCGCAGTAAAAAGCTGCGGCGCCGTTAACCCATTAGCGCCTGATTATGAGGTCCCTTTGCGGGACCCGACCTTAACGGCTAGTTTTACCAGCTGTTAAAGTAGGGACCGGCAAAGGGACCTTGGTGCTAAGTACGGTACCGCAATTTGCGGTACCGTACTTAGCGCCTTCCCCATTCCCATTGAGCCCTATGGGGCAAAAATGAGAATGGGGAAGGGCCATGGAGGAAGGGGGAATTACCGCCCCGCCAACCTTGTAATGGGGTGGTAATTCCCCCTTTCTCCATGGCGGAGTCGGTAAGTTACCGGCATGAACCATGGTGCTCTTAGCACCATGGTTTTCCGCCTGGGTCGTAATGAGACCCTAGGTCTCAGGAGGGGTGAGGGTGAATGAAAGACAAATGAACACACAGAGTAAAAGACACTTACAAATCACTCCCAGTCAGGTGTAGATATATTAAAAATACAAATACATTTATTTCAAGACATTTGAAGTTTCAACACGCGATGATAATCACAGTGATACTTTTAGATCAATACAATCCTATGTACATACATATATACAAGACCAAGTGGCCTAAAGGGTTAATGCACGAAATGGGTCCACAACCTAAAAGGGAAGGAAGCAGGCAGTGCAAAGAGTCTTTAGTCCCTTCTGCATCAAATACAATCCTGAAGTAACTACAAAGTGGAGTTGAAAGGCAACTGCCTCCCGTTTATACCTCAGTATTGTAACACACCAATAACAGAAGGCTAATTAATTACACAGTTATTCCTAACGCTGTATCCCTAGCACAAAGTTAAATGACCCTAACTGTAAAAAATCTCGTATCGAATGATACATAGCCCTAGTGAGTGCTGCTGAGCCGACTACAAGGGGATGTCGAGATCCTGACCCTAAACTCTCTAAAACACTTTCCTAGTGTCTACAAGTGCACACAACCTGGGGGTCGGTATTTTGTATTTTAATCTTTCCGCCCCCACAGCGTGTGTCTTATCGTTAAAACAACAAATTGACTCTCTGACGAAATTGGTCAATAAAGGTATTTTAAAACAATCTGTTTTCTCACCACAATAGTGTAATGGGGAGAAAATATGTGATGATAACTATATCAATTACATTAATCCAACCCTCTTCTTTATTTATAAGGATATTGGGGTCTGCGTTATCAGCCAGGCCTCCTAACAAACAGTCAACCGGTTTCAGCAGGATTCTTGGGTAGCCGCTTTCTTCAGGACGAATACACTATTAAATTCAGGTATTCTTAAGGTATCTTCCAAGCTGTCTTCCATGGTCCAGAGAGGGTATAATGGCATGATCCCTGATCCTATAAGGACAAAGACAAGAAAGACAGGTGGGACTGTTGTCAGTCTCAAGTACTATTAAAACCCTTAAAAAGACATGTATTCGAAAGGTGCTGCAACCTTGTATATTGGTTCCCTTACCTCCATATATCAAGGTGCTAGGTCATATAGTCCATTATATGCTGCAGGTCTCCTGGCCTCAGCTGTATGCAAGGTAATGCCTTTGCCGTTCAAGGGAGATGTATGGCTTTTTCTTCTCTCTTGAGTTGCATTCACTGTAATAGGGAGGAGTATTAGCTTGTAATATACATTCTTTTATGGGCATTCCAAAGTGTCTACACTTAGATGTTCTATTTGTTCAATGCCTCTAAATCACTATAATATGACTGGCTTGGTGTTCTATATCGAATGTTTCTTAACTCTATTGCACTCAATGATTAATAATATCTAAGTGACATCCATCTGATACTTTGGATGTTTTCTGTGATTCATTTATCCTGTGGTGGTGGAGCATTTTAGTAAACAGTGTGGCCGCGGTTTTTAATGCTTGCAACCGCGTTTAAAAGGTGCTTCCCTATGGTGCTGCCCTCAATCCGTGTGCCACGCTGCCATTGGAGTAGTACGCTTGTCGTATTTCGTGTTTTAAGTAAGGGGGGAGAGATTGCAGGCTCAAACTCTACCATCTAGACGGAGCATCTAAATACAGAAAGTGGGGTCGCCGCCAAGCAAGCTTACCTCTGTTTCGGTATCTGGCCGCCTTTCGTTGTACGATCCGGAATGGTGCCAACTAAGGCGATGTTTACATTTATCGCCACGTCACGGGCCCGTGATCACTGCGTCACGTACATGTGATCGCGTATGAACTACAAAGATGGCGCAGGTTTACCTGGGAGTTATAGTTTGTCATTCCAGTGTCATGTTCGCATAAAGCATAATGCAATTCAAAACTGCGCCATCTCGGACTGTGTTCACATCAGTTGCCGCATCATGTGCTCCACAAATATGTTACTAAAATGCCATGTTTGCAACATATACCTAATGAGTCCCTTTACAGCGGAATACAGACAGTAATTTGCTGTTATATATGTGAGGATGGTAGTCTCACTATTCGGTTATAGAGACCATAGTCAAAGGGTCAGAGGGTGACGGAAAGTTCCTTTTCGCTGTGTTTCTCTTTAGCCAACAAGTTTATAGGACCGCAAGGGTTTGCCAACAGATCTCCTCATTTAAGCCTACCAGGTGGCTGCGAGTCCTGTATATCCATTGTTGTTCTCTTTTTAATAAGAGGGCTGTGATGTTTCCACCTCTTTTGGGTATTCTGACTTTCTCTAGTACGGTCCATATAAGGTAATTTTCTGTGTGTTGTTTCTCAATGTAGTGCTCTACCAGAGGGGCAGTTCTTTTTTGGGTTCTGATGTTGGATCGATGCTCCCCTATACGTATCTTTATGGCTCTTGTCGTCATGCCAATATATCTCTTGTTACATGGGCACTGTATTAGATACACTACATTTGTCGTGTTACAATTAGTCAGACTCCTCTGTTCCCAAGGGTACTTCCAGCCTATATCTATAGTTGTGGTACGTTGTGTGTATTTGCATACAGAACCGGTCCCACATAGTGTATGGCGCTGGGGTCTGGATGTGTTCCAGAGTGTATTTGAGTTGGTGTTAGAGGTTGTTTCTTTATAAGTGTCATGATACCTGCCACCGGAGCACCAGGACCGGCCCAGCACCCCCGGAAGCAGGCATCATGCCCTCGGGAGGAGTCTCAGCAGCCCCAAGTAGGGGCCCTGTGGACTCAGTCCTGGCGCCTTTGGCGCCAGGCTCATATTGGACAACAGTCCTGGCGCCGAAGGCGCCAGGCTCATAAAAGATGACTTTGTGTTTAAAGGTGCTTGGTGTAAACTTACCTGATGCAGACCATGCTGCAACAGCCGGGCCATCTTGAGGCCAGAACTACTTTTCCTGTGGGACTCTTTTACCACCGGGTGTGGTCGGGGAAGGATACATACCTGATTGGAGGAAGGACACATTCCAGGAACTTCTTCCAAGGCTATTTAAACCACACCCGATCAGCCACACGTGCTTCGCGTTGTTCTGCATCTAGCAGCTGGACGCTCACCGTGTCTGCTCCTGCATCTTGACTTCTTCCACGCCTGCCAGCATCCTGATCACCTGCAGAGGAATAGAACAAGAGAACAGAAGAAGGAAAAGACCTTACCTGTTAAATCTGCAACCTGGAGACATTTCGCCAACGATCCTGAAAAGGAAGACATTTATTTTAAAAACTCATCGCATTGACTGCTGCAGCGCTGCATTTACTCACCTTTCCAGGGCGCCTCCATCAGCAGCGACCATCCGGATCCACAGTCGCTCCCCAGCACCTAGGGAGAAAAAGACAAGAACAAAGGTGAGAGAAAGAAGGGAGAAGGGAAGCTAAGACTCCATGTTAAGGCTTACCTGTTGGGTCATTCCCTTTTCATTTCGGGTCCGCGCCGCATCCAGGCAGTTCCAGACCCCGGCCCCTAAGGGGAAAAAGACATCAGCGTTAATGGGCAAATGAAAAGACATTATCAAAACGCTCATTAAAGACTTACCTGATTTCCACAAGGATTTCACCTTTCATCTCGGGTCGGTGCCTGTTCCCCGGCATTCCGTACCCCGGCCCCTATGGGGAAAAAGACATTAGCGTTAGAACATTAACGCATGGACACAAGGGGAACCATTAATCAAAAAACTTACCTGGAAGCCAAGCAAGTTTGCTTCTCACCAATCCGAAAATCCAGTGAAGCAACTGGATATCTACGCGCCCCTGCATCAGAGGCAGGATGGAGAGCTCGCCCTTCCAGACCCTAAGGTGAGCTGTTGCGCTGAATCACAGAGGGGTGTCAAGGAGAGTGAGAGGGGAAAGAGGGAGACCGATTACTTACCCCGCACACCATTAATCCCCTATTTTCGCCTACAGAAGGGTACTTCAGCGAGCCAGGCAAGCAAGAGTTGGGGGGCCTGGTCCAGTCCATCTTCCGAGTCCTGCGCACCACCCTGGAAGAGGCCACCGCAGCGCAAACCAGGCCGGCGCCTCCGTGGGAGTCAGGTGAGCGTTACAGAACGCGAAGCCTTCCTACAAAATCCCACCCAGGCGCTATGGACATGTCTGAGACTGATCAGTTGGCCCAATTACTGGGGGAATTACGGGCCGAAGTACATGCCTCTCGGCAGGAGACTAATGCCCTCAGAAGGGAACTAATAGTATCAAAAGAAAGAACTGATGACCTGGCCAGACAGCTTTTGCAGAGTCAAGCTGGACAGACTCCTCTACCCGGTTCCGGAGGGAACCCCGCTCCTGTGGTTTCCAGTAATCCTGTGCAGATAAACCTACCTGGAAACATGCCGCTGGCCCCACCCGAACGCTTTGCTGGGGACCCTAAACGATTCGCCGTATTCATGAATCAGTGTCGTTTGCACTTCCTGTGCAAACCTGGGGCCTTCCCTAATGATCAGACCAAGGTAGCCTTTGTTTTGTCATATCTCAGCGGCTGCGCTGCCGACTGGTCAGTTCCACTGGTTACTCGAGATGACCCAATTCTCCGTGATTTTCAGGGATTTCAAGCAAGCATGGAAAGGTTATTTGCTCGACACTTACAGGGGCAGGCCCTGGATGACGAACTTCTCTCCTTGCGACAGGGCAATCAGGACCTCCTATCCTATATTGCAACCTTTAATAGACTGATTGTGGAATCGGGATGGCCTGAGGATAAAAGAATCACGTTATTTTATCGAGGTCTACGTGGAGAACTTAAAGATGTCTTGGCCCAAGTTGTAAATCCGCCTCAAGAGTGCACAGAGTATATAGACTTAGTGGTCCAATTGGATCACAGACTTCAAAACAGGAAAGCAGATCGGTCCAGGTTAGAAAACCGGGTGTTGGTCAAGACCCACGCTAACCCCAAGGGTGTTGATGTCTCTGAGCCTATGCAAATTGGAGGGGTTAAAGGACCTTTAACTCAAAAGGAACGTGAAAGGAGGCGACAGTTAAAATTATGTCTTTATTGTGGGAACTCAGAACACTTCCTACGAGACTGCCCGGCAAAACCGCCCAGAAAGGCGGTGGGAGCCGCTGATAAAAACCTCGAAGACTCTGTTTCGGGAAACGCCTCTGCCCGACAAGCGTAGGGGTCCGCTTGCCGAGCTTGAAAACTTACTCTCAGACCTCGCATTTCATCGTGCCAATGGTCCTCGTAGATCCGGAACAGCCTAAGCGCATGTATGCAATTAAGGCATACATCGATAGCGGGGCTATTGGAAACTATGTGGATCGAGAATTGGTCTCTAGGATAAACCTCCCACTCCGTCCTAAAACCAGCAAAGATGTCATCACCACAGTCGATGGAACTGAAATTGCCTCTGGACCGGTAACTCACTCCACTACTGAGGTGACTCTTATTGGTCCTGACGGCCATCGGGAGGCAGTTGTGTTTGATGTAATCAAGGCTCCACAGTTTCAGGTTATTCTTGGAATCCCTTGGTTAGAGACACATAATCCTCAAATTGATTGGCGAGCTAAGAGAATAACTTTCCCGGAGTGTGCACAAACCTGTTACCCAGAAAACCCGAAGATTCATTTAGCATCTATAACCTCTGCCTCCATGCAATTACCTCCGGAATACCAGGACTTTCAGGACGTCTTCCAAAAGGAACAGGCAAATACTTTACCTCCTCACCGATCGTACGATTGCCAAATCGATCTGGTGCCAGGTGCACAGCCCCCTTGTAGCAGGATTTATGCCCTTACCGAACCTGAGAACCTGCATTTGAGACAATATTTGGATCAATACCTAGCCAATGGTTTTATTCGCCCGTCAAAGTCCCCGGCATCCTCGTCTTTGTTCTTCGTGCCGAAAAAAGAAGGCGACCTTAGAACTTGCATCGACTACCGCGCATTAAACCAGATAACGGTCAAAAACCGTTACCCTTTGCCTCTGATCCCTGAACTCCTTGACCAAGTGAAGGACGCCTGCATATACTCCAAGTTAGATCTCCGGGGGGCTTACCATCTGGTACGAGTAAAGGAAGGCGACGAATGGAAAACCGCCTTCCGCACAAAATACGGACTATTCGAATACCAGGTGATGCCTTTCGGGTTGTGCAACGCGCCTGCAGCTTTCCAGTTCTTCATGAACGATGTCCTCCGGGAACTCATCGATGTTTGTGTTGTCGTATATATCGATGACATTCTGGTGTACTCCTCTTCGGAATCTGATCACAAAAAGCATGTCCGGGCCGTCCTTGAGAAATTACGCCAGCATAAACTGTTTGCTAAGCTGGAAAAGTGTGTTTTCCATACCACCGAGGTTGAGTTTCTCGGATTCATCCTGACGCCAAAAGGGGTCCAAATGGACTCAAGAAAGGTGGAGGCCATCCTTAAATGGCCATCTCCTAGTTCGGTGAAAGGGGTCCAAAGCATGCTTGGTTTTGCCAATTTTTATCGCAGATTTATCCCGGAATTTTCGCGTGTGGTACAACCCATCACAACACTCTTACGGAAAAATAAACGTTTCGAATGGACCAAGGAAGCGGAACAGGCCTTCCAGGAATTAAAAGCAAAATTCACCTCTGCACCTATTTTGAAGCACCCGCGTCCCGATCTCCCATACATAGTGGAAACTGATGCATCCAGTTTAGCCATGGGAGCTGTACTGTCTCAGAGAGACCCTGAAACCAACCAACTACATCCTGTAGCATTCTGGTCCAGAAAGTTCTCACCGCCTGAGGTAAATTATGCAATTACCGATAAGGAATTATTGGCCATTAAGTCCGCCTTTAAGGCTTGGCGGCATTATCTTCTTGGCGCCAGGCACACCATCACTGTGATCACTGATCACCGGAACTTACAATACTTGAAGACTGCCAAAGCACAATCGTCACGTCAGCTCCGATGGGCGTTGTTCTTTGCTGAGTTTGATTTCGTAATCACTTACCGTCCCGGCAGTAAGAATGGCAAAGCGGATGCTCTATCTCGAATTGGAATGGGAGAATTGGACACTACTTCAGAACCTGTACCAATCATTCCCGAGCAAAGAATTTTGGGATTAACCTCACTACAAACCTACGAGGACATTCAAGCACGTGTAAAAGAACTCATGGACGCTACCGCAGTACAGGATTGGATCCAAAAGGGGTCTTACTTTTCGGTCAACGATGGCCTACCTTATTTCCAAGGACGTTTATTTCTACCAGAAAAAGAATTGCAAGACCTCGTTATTTCCCGTCACCATGATCCCCTGATGGAAGGACACCCTGGCATTGCCAAGACGGAGGAAAAAATTAAACGACAATTTTGGTGGCCTTCCTGGCGCAAGGATATTAAGTCTTTTGTGATGTCCTGTGGAGTTTGTGCCCAAAACAAAGGCCAAAAGACAAAACCCGCCGGCCTTCTTCAGCCTTTAGACATTCCACCAGCGCCTTGGCACACTTTATCACTAGATTTTATCACGGACCTGCCCCCTTGTAACGGATACAATACCATTCTGGTTGTGGTGGACCTATTTTCAAAAATGGCTCATTTTATCCCGTTGAGAGGGTTACCTTCAGCTGCGGTCCTTGCCAAAGAATTCCTCGAAAATGTTATCCGTTTGCATGGATTCCCGTCCATATTAGTCTCCGACCGGGGAAGCCAGTTTATTTCCCATTTTTGGAAAAAGTGTTGTCAACTAGCACAAATCGACGTGAGACTCTCAACCAGCCACCACCCACAGACCGATGGTCAAACGGAGAGAACGAACCAGACCCTTGAACAATACCTACGGTGTATGTTGCACCAATCAGAGGGTAACTGGAAGGATTTGTTATGGGTGGCTGAATATGCGTACAATAACTCGGTGCACTCTGGAACTGGGCAAAGCCCCTTTTACACACTATATGGACACCACCCTCGTACTTCAGACCTGGACTCTCCTTCGAGTCTTGAAATGCCTGCAGTAGACTACTTGCATTCTACTATAACTCAAGCCTTCAAGAATGCAACTGCTCATTTGCAACACGCAAAAGAGAAATACAAGAAAAATGCAGATCTGCATCGAAAAGAGGCGCCTTCATACCAAATTGGAGATCAGGTATGGTTGGCCACAAAACATTTATCGCTAAAGGGACCTCGAACTTTTAATCCAAGATACCTAGGCCCTTATTTGATCAAAGCTATCATTAATCCAGTGGCAGTCAAGCTCGAGTTACCAGCTAACATGCGGATTCATCCTGTTTTTCATGTGTCACTTTTGAAACCAGTGCAACCAGGAACCAGATTAATAAAGCCACCAGAACCAATTCAGGTAGATGGGGAGCCTGAATTCGAGATAAAGAACATTTTGGACTCCAAAATCTCTAAGTCAAAACTTTTCTATCTAATAGACTGGAAAGGGTATGGGCCTCAGGAAAGGTCTTGGGAACCCAGCAACCACGTTCATGCACCTCGGCTGGTGAAAAGGTTTCATCGGAATTTCCCAAATAAACCTAAGCCTCCAGAAAGAACAACCTTGGGAGGGGCCTTGGGGGGGAGTGCTGTCATGATACCTGCCACCGGAGCACCAGGACCGGCCCAGCACCCCCGGAAGCAGGCATCATGCCCTCGGGAGGAGTCTCAGCAGCCCCAAGTAGGGGCCCTGTGGACTCAGTCCTGGCGCCTTTGGCGCCAGGCTCATATTGGACAACAGTCCTGGCGCCGAAGGCGCCAGGCTCATAAAAGATGACTTTGTGTTTAAAGGTGCTTGGTGTAAACTTACCTGATGCAGACCATGCTGCAACAGCCGGGCCATCTTGAGGCCAGAACTACTTTTCCTGTGGGACTCTTTTACCACCGGGTGTGGTCGGGGAAGGATACATACCTGATTGGAGGAAGGACACATTCCAGGAACTTCTTCCAAGGCTATTTAAACCACACCCGATCAGCCACACGTGCTTCGCGTTGTTCTGCATCTAGCAGCTGGACGCTCACCGTGTCTGCTCCTGCATCTTGACTTCTTCCACGCCTGCCAGCATCCTGATCACCTGCAGAGGAATAGAACAAGAGAACAGAAGAAGGAAAAGACCTTACCTGTTAAATCTGCAACCTGGAGACATTTCGCCAACGATCCTGAAAAGGAAGACATTTATTTTAAAAACTCATCGCATTGACTGCTGCAGCGCTGCATTTACTCACCTTTACAGGGCGCCTCCATCAGCAGCGACCATCCGGATCCACAGTCGCTCCCCAGCACCTAGGGAGAAAAAGACAAGAACAAAGGTGAGAGAAAGAAGGGAGAAGGGAAGCTAAGACTCCATGTTAAGGCTTACCTGTTGGGTCATTCCCTTTTCATTTCGGGTCCGCGCCGCATCCAGGCAGTTCCAGACCCCGGCCCCTAAGGGGAAAAAGACATCAGCGTTAATGGGCAAATGAAAAGACATTATCAAAACGCTCATTAAAGACTTACCTGATTTCCACAAGGATTTCACCTTTCATCTCGGGTCGGTGCCTGTTCCCCGGCATTCCGTACCCCGGCCCCTATGGGGAAAAAGACATTAGCGTTAGAACATTAACGCATGGACACAAGGGGAACCATTAATCAAAAAACTTACCTGGAAGCCAAGCAAGTTTGCTTCTCACCAATCCGAAAATCCAGTGAAGCAACTGGATATCTACGCGCCCCTGCATCAGAGGCAGGATGGAGAGCTCGCCCTTCCAGACCCTAAGGTGAGCTGTTGCGCTGAATCACAGAGGGGTGTCAAGGAGAGTGAGAGGGGAAAGAGGGAGACCGATTACTTACCCCGCACACCATTAATCCCCTATTTTCGCCTACAGAAGGGTACTTCAGCGAGCCAGGCAAGCAAGAGTTGGGGGGCCTGGTCCAGTCCATCTTCCGAGTCCTGCGCACCACCCTGGAAGAGGCCACCGCAGCGCAAACCAGGCCGGCGCCTCCGTGGGAGTCAGGTGAGCGTTACAATAAGTCTGCACCAACAAATCTCTGAGGTTCTTTCTCCTTCTTATAGCGAACTGTGGTTCAACTGTTGTAATCCAATAAGGAGTTTCTATCAGTTGGTTTCTGGAAAACCGTGGTCTCGAATGTCTGACCTGTCCTGGGGATTTTCAAATCGAGGAACATAGCTGTCGTCTTACTTGCCTCAGAGGTAAATTTGAGGAAAGGGTTTAGTCCATTGATCCAGCCCATGAAGTTGTTCAGGGTGGCATTGTCTCCATCAAACAGTAGGAATACATCGTCAATATATCGACGCCAACTCACAATGTTGGTGGAAAAAGGGTTAGTCTCTGGATATATGTGATTTTCCTCAAAGTTGGCAACATATAAATTCGCTAGAGTAGGTGTGAATGTTGCGCCCATAGCTGTTCCGGCTATTTGTCCATAATAGCTATCTCCATTCAGGAAGTAGTTCTTTGTCAGGGCTATTTCTGCTAATTGCATTATCAATGCCACGGGCATGTCCAATGTTTTAGTTTGCAACACGCTTTCAATTACCCTCAAGGTTTCTCCCTGGGGTATTTTTGAATATAGTGACTCTATGTCCATGGTCACTATATAAATGTCTCAACTTTCAAGGACAAGATTGTTTAGGTATATCAAGATAGCTGTGGTATCTTTCGTATAGGAACGCATTATGCTCACCTCTTCTCTTAGGAAAAGTCTGTGAACTGAGAAAGCGGTTCTAAGATAGAAACAATTCCAGATACAATGGGGCGTCCAGGTGTAGGGAGGACGCCCTTGTGAATTTTAGGTAATGCTTAAAAAGCGGGTCGTCTAGGGTATTGTGGAGTCAAGAAAGCTGCTTCTTTAGTGCTGATGTGCCCTTCCGCTTCCGCTTCTTCAATGATCGGGTTGATCAGACCCCTGAGTCGTTCAGTGGGGTCACCTCCAATTTTTCTATATGTGGTCTGGTCATCTATCAAAGTCTTAACCATCCCATCATAGTCTGTTCTATTCATGATGACGATGGCTCCCCCTTTATCAGCGGGTTTTATGATTATGTCTTCATTTGTTTTTCGTTCCTTTAAGGCTATACATTCCATCTTGGTCATGTTGTGGAACGCTCCCGAGTTGTCTTCTGCCTCGATTTCATCAAGTTTTTTGAGAATCAGTTTTTCAAAAGTCTGGGATTCCACACTTATAGTGTGTGGTGGAGGATAGTACGTAGATTTATTGTGTAACCCGGTCACATCTGTTGGTCCTGTGTGGGTGTTCTTAGCAAAGAATTGTTTTAGCCGTATTTTCCTCATCAGTTGAGTGATCTCAATTCTTGTCTGGGACGGATCATGTGGAGATGTAAGTACAAACGAAAGACCCTTTTGTAATACATTCAATTGTGTACTGGAAGGGGTGAAGGTAGATAGATTGACCACTAGGGATTCTACTCCAGGTATTAGGGGTCGTATTGTGGGATGGCATTCTGTTGGTACCATCCTTTCCCCTGTTCCTAGTGACCCTGGGTGATTGGTTCGGCCACCAACCTCTGGCTCTGCCGCGACCTCTTGGGGCCTGAAAACCCCAGGTGTTTCCACCTCTACTCTGTTGGTTATCAAATCTGACGTTACCACAAGTTCTTCCTGAATCCCCGTCGGAGCTACCGCTAGAGAAATTCCAGTTACCGGGTCTCGGTCTATTCCTTTGTTGTCTGCCCCTCATGGGTCCTGTATTAGGTATATTAGCATTCCTCTCTTGTTCCTCATAGTATGCATCAGTAGTATACGGGTACTTTTTTTCGTGAGCGAATGCCACAATGTCCTTCTTGAGTTTAATCACCTTTTTGTTTAGGTTCAAATCTTTGAACTCTTTTATTGTTGCGTCTAGGGCTGCCATACTTTTAAGGTAGTCTCCCACAATCATTTTGGTTGTTATTGCATCCTGTTTTGTGATGATCTCAATCATTAACCTCTCTGACACCGTTTTTGCTGTATTAATAATTAGTATGATCTAATCCCTTGTGCATTTATTCGAGATGAAACTCCAATCCTTCCTAAATTTAAGTTCTTCAAGGAAGATTCTAGGTTCGATCCTAGTAATCAGTCCATTAGGGGCTATGTGTGCCCGTAGGTATTCCGTCATGATTGCCCCGTGGAGTTTGGTTCTGATTAACTTTTTACGTAATACCTCCAATTCATTCAATCGTCACATTTTGTAGCTATGGCGGCCTGTTGTTCTACACCAAGTATAGACGGGTTGGCAAGAATTCCCTCAGCGAATGCCAGGTACGTTGCTTCTGCCATCTCCTGTCTGTAGTGTTAATTTAAAAAGTACTTGAGTCTATAGCCCACATCTCTTCTTATCAGATATTTATATCTTTTTAAGTGCCCTATTGGTGCACTAACTCACGGTTTGTGACGCCGCCAGAGGATGAAGTAACTACAAAGTGGAGTTGAAAGGCAACTGCCTCCCATTTATACCTCAGTATTGTAACACACCAATAACTGAAGGCTAATTAATTACATAGTTATTCCTAACGCTGTATCCCTAGCACAAAGTTAAATGACCCTAACTGTAAAAAATCTCGTATCGAATGATAGATAGCCCTAGTGAGTGCTGCTGAGCCGACTACAAGGGGATGTCGAGATCCTGACCGTAAACTCTCTAAAACACTTTCCTAGTGTCTACAAGTGCACACAACCTGGGGGTTGGTATTTTGTATTTTAATCTTTCCGCCCCCACAGTGTGTCTCTTATCGTTAAAACAACAAAATGACTCTCTGATGAAATTGGTGAATAGAGGTATTTTTAAAACAATCTGTTTTATCAACACTATAGTGTAATGGGGAGAAAATATGTGATAATAACTATATCAATTACATTAATCAAACCCTCTTCTTTATTTATAAGGGTATTGGGGTCTGGGTTATCAGCCAGGCCTCCTAAAAAACAGTCAACCGGTTTCAGTGGGATTCTTGGGTAGCTGCTTTCTTCAGGACGAATACACTATTAAATTCAGGTATTCTTAAGGTATCTTCCAAACTATAAAGTGTTATGTGAACATGACACTGGAATGACAAACTATAACTCCCAGGTAAACCTGCGCCATCTTTGTAGTTCATGCGCGATCACGGGCATGGGACGTGGCGATAAATGTAAACATCGCCTTAGTTGGCGCCATTCTGGATCGTACAACAAAAGGCGGCCAGATACCGAAACAGAGGTAAGCTTGCTTGGCAGCGACCCCACTTTCTGTGTTTAGATTCTCCGTCTAGATGGTAGAGTTTGAGCCTGCAATCTCTCCCCCCTTACTTAAAACACGCAATACGACAAGCAAACTACTCCAACGCAGCGGGGCACACGGATTGAGGGCAGCACCATAGGGAAGCACCTTTTAAACGTGGTTGCAAGCATTAAAAACCGCGGCCGCACTGTTTACTAAAATGCTCCACCACCACAGGATAAATGAATCACAGAAAACATCCAAAGTATCAGATGGATGTCACTTAGATATTATTAATCATTGAGTGCAATAGAGTTAAGAAACATTCGATATAGAACACCAAGCCAGTCAAATTATAGTGATTTAGAGGCATTGAACAAATAGAAGATCTAAGTGTAGACACTTTAGAATGCCCATAAAAGAATGTATATTACAAGCTAATACTCCTCCCTATTACAGTGAATGCAACTCAAGAGAGAAGAAAAAGCCATACATCTCCCTTGAACGGCAAAGGCATTACCTTGCATACAGCTGAGGCCAGGAGACCTGCAGCATATAATGGACTATATGACCTAGCACCTTGATATATGGAGGTAAGGGAACCAATATACAAGGTTGCAGCACCTTTCGAATACATGTCTTTTTAAGGGTTTTAATAGTACTTGAGACTGACAACAGTCCCACTTGTCTTTCTTGTCTTTGTCCTTATAGGATCAGGGATCATCCCATTATACCCACTCTGGACCATGGAAGACATCCTATAAAACTTTATAGCTTGGAAGATACCTTAGGAATACCTGAATTTAATAGTGTATTCGTCCTGAAGAAAGCGGCTACCCAAGAATCCTGCTGAAACCGGTTGACTGTTTGTTAGGAGGCCTGGCTGATAACCCAGACCCCAATATCCTTATAAATAAAGAAGAGGGTTGGATTAATGTAATTGATATAGTTATCACATATTTTCTCCCCATTACACTATTGTGGTGAGAAAACAGATTGTTTTAAAATACCTTTATTGACCAATTTCGTCGGAGAGTCAATTTGTTGTTTTAACGATAAGACACACGCCGTGGGGGCGGAAAGATTAAAATACAAAATACCGACCCCCAGGTTGTGTGCACTTGTAGACACTAGGAAAGTGTTTTAGAGAGTTTAGGGTCAGGATCTCGACATCCCCTTGTAGTCGGCTCAGCAGCACTCACTAGGGCTATGTATCATTCGATACGAGATTTTTTACAGTTAGGGTCATTTAACTTTGTGCTAGGGATACAGCGTTAGGAATAACTGTGTAATTAATTAGCCTTCAAATACAATCCTAACTGAAAGGCAGTGCAGTCCCTAAAATGAGGGGAGCCTATTGCTCAAATGTACATGCACTGTTGGTGCACACGGTGGTGCAGATGGGCAAAACGGTGTCTCTTCAGGGGGCCGTAGCAGCTCAGGAAGGTGGGTGAGGCGATGAAGAATAAGTTCCCACTATTCGTAGAGGGTCTCCCCAACAGGGCATAGCAGGTTCCACGAGTTGAGAATATTTCACTAGTTTGCACTAGCAGTGAAAAGGAGAGGAGCCCTCAGGGGCCACCCGTGCGTAAGAAGGGTTGGATGCGCTATGGGCCACCGGTAAGGGTTGCTTGTACTCACCGACCCCTGGCGCACTCCAGACCAAACTTCGCCAGTCGAGTCCAATTCAGTTACAGGGTCAAATGCGGCAATTTCTGTGGCTCTGCGGCTTTCAGCGACAAAGTAACAGTGTTGATTCCCAAACGGGACAGTGGTGATTTCTCCGCTCCTGGTGGATGGATCAGGACAGTTTCATTGTGACAGGCTTCAGGGGCAAGAGGGGCACAAAAGCAGCACACCTGCAAAGTTCGACACCACAGCTGGGCGACACAGTAACCGTGTACACTCCGGTTCAGACTCTCTCTCTCTCTTTACTTCAGACCTGGGAACGCCAAGTGTATGAAATTTGGTGTGAGAGTGCCGTGAACACAGAGCTAGCAATGTCCCAAGTTTCGAGAGTCTCCTCGAAACAGCGGGGGAATCAGAGCAAAGGTCCTGTGTAAGCTGGCCAGCCCACTGGTTGGCCCAGGGACACTTCCAAGAAGGCTTACTTGCAGGGTTTGATGAAGGTGCCGAGAATAGTTGGTCCCACTATTCCAATGGGTTGAAGCATCTTCGTAGACCTTCTAGGACGACCAGATGCAGAGGGGTTCAGCAGGTTGATAGTGGGCTCAGGGTGTCAAACCTTCCAGCGGGTCACCAGCGGTTCCTCGACTCGGCTTCTTGGTTTCAGGATACTTGGCTCCTATCCTTCGTTCAGAGAGAACTACAGAGATCGACATGGTATGGGTGTTTGGAGCCTTCGCTTATTTAGAATCTCCTTCGCGCCAAAACGAAGAGGACCCAATGGGAGATCTGCTCACATACAGGCACACCATACGTGGGCCAATCACAGACCACAGTGGTCACAAGAATTCACAACACTCCAGACTCTCTGGCACCCAGGATGTGTATTGGAACTAGACAGTCCAGCCCACATCCTGGAAGCACACACACAAGGCATGCAGAAGCCCGCAAAAGCTTGGCGTTTCGCAGGGAAATGCATACCCAAATAAGGACTGACTCAGGTCGGCTCAACCTGGGGAAGGTGAAGGGGCAAGATGGCCAAAGGACAGGACAAAGAACCACGTGGCATGGCCATTTTGGAGCCAGGCCACCTATTTGTGCCAAACGCGGTTACCGCGGTTTACCTGGCAGGGAAGGGTTAAAATTACATGAAAAGATAAGCTGCCACCAGCCCTGTCTGAGGCACATCTGCACTTCTCTTAAAAAATCCTTCGAGATTATCTAGGGCCTTTGGAAATGACTATTAGACCCAAGTGCACTGTACTGGAAGGTAGATTGTACACTTGTTACATGTTGCAGAAAAGTTGCAACATGAGGAAAGGACTATGGGAAACAGTCTCCCAGTACTGACCGTCTTAAGGGCATGTCAGTTTCCCCATAAAAAGTGAGCGAAAGCCCAGAGGAGTGCAGCTGAAGGCTGCGCTCCTCTGGCAAAGTCAGTCAATGGTGTCTAAAGAGCAGCAAAAAGTTGGGGGGTGTAAAACTGGAGGGAAAATTACATATAAATGGAAATATTTCCTAACACAGGCTTCCCCCACCACCCTACTGTACTTTCTCCATATGGAAGTGTAGACATCTCCCCCACCACCCTACTGTACTTTCACCACACTGAAGTGCAGGCCTCCCCTACTGTTAAGACGGATTTCTGAACTCTGACCTGGTGGGCAGAGGTTCAGAAGGTCAGCCTAGTTTCTTGGAACAGGGTAACCTTCTGGACAAGCCAGATGAATCATGGTAGCTATGGCGGCGGTCAAGACTAGGTCTCAGGAGGGGTGAGGGTGACTGAAAGACCTCAATGAGCACACAGAGTGAAGGACACTTACAAATCACTCCTAGTCAGGTGTATATATCAAAAATACAAATACATTTATTAAAGACCTTTGAAAGTTCACCACACAATAATAATCACAGTAATACTTTTAGATCAATATGATCCTATCTAAATACATATATACAAGACCAAGTAGCCTAAACTAGGATTCCCTGTGATCAGAGTCACAGAGGGCCCCGCTGGACACAATCCTCACATTTCTCCCTTCTGGATCAGTTCTCTCAAATAAGATCTGAGCAGTTTCTTGGTGATGAGATTTCTCTCATGTGTCAAAACCAGTGGGTGGATTAAAGGAGACTTGGACCACAGTGGTGTCACTGTTTTTCTGCAGGTGCGCGCGACACAGCGCTGGTGATTGTTCAGCCTCCTCCAGGCAGGGCTGTACTTCAAGGGATTGGTGCTGCCGATGCTTCTTTTTAACCGAAATTAACACTGCTACTGCTATGGCCACCACCAACACCGATGCCACCACTGCAACACCACGGTGGCGAGTTTGCTTTTCCTCTGAAATGACAACAGGAAGAGGATGACTCCATTAGCGCGAGCTCTGCTGAAGAGCAACATTCATGTGGCAATGCCATGCAGGCAAGATGGTGTCACACATGGAACATAGGAAGAGAGCTCGCCCATCAGTACAAGCGCACAGACCCAGAGGCCCCCCAACAGCCACTCAAGCCAGCCAGGCACCCGACCAGCCACTCAGGCCAGCCAGGGACCCCAACAACCACTCAGGCCAGCCAGGGACCCCAACAGCCCCTCAAGCCAGCCAGGGACCCCAACAGCCACTCAAGCTACTGAAGGACCCCAACAGCCACTCAAACCAGCCAGGGACCTACAACAGCCATTCAAGCCAGCCAGGGACCCCAACAGTCACTAAAGCCAGCCAGGGACCCCAACAGCCACTCAAGTAGGCCAGGGACCCCAACAGCCACTCAAGCCAGCCAGGGATCCCCAACTGTCACTTAAGCCAGCCAGGGACCCCAACAGCCACTCAAGCCAGCCAGGGACCCCCAACAGCCACTCAAGCCAGCCAGGTACTCCAACAGCCACTCAAGCCAGCCAGGGACCCCCAACAGCCACTCAAGCCAGCCAGGCACCCCACCAGCCACTCAGGCCAGCCAGGGACCCCAACAACCACTCAGGCCAGCCAGGGACCCCAACAGCCCCTCAAGCCAGCCAGGGACCCCAACAGCCACTCAAGCTACTGAAGGACCCCAACAGCCACTCAAACCAGCCAGGGACCTACAACAGCCATTCAAGCCAGCCAGGGACCCCAACAGTCACTCAAGCCAGCCAGGGACCCCAACAGCCACTCAAGTAGGCCAGGGACCCCAACAGCCACTCAAGCCAGCCAGGGATCCCCAACAGCCACTTAAGCCAGCCAGGGACCCCAACAGCCACTCAAGCCAGCCAGGGACCCCCAACAGCCACTCAAGCCAGCCAGGTACTCCAACAGCCACTCAAGCCAGCCAGGGACCCCCAACAGCCACTCAAGCCACCTTGGGACCCCAACAGCCACTCAAGCCAGCCCAGGACCCCAACAGCCACTCAAGCCAGCTCTATGGAAAGCAATTCCCTAACAGTCTGGGTGACAGGACGTCGAGAGTCCACACAGGCTAGGAGGGAACAGGACACTACAACGTGCAGCTTTGTGTAACTTTCAGCTGTCTTTACACCACTAAATCCCCCTAAAAGTGACATGTAGACAGGTCACTAGTGAAGGTAGAGGGGATGCCCACGTGTGCTGGAGAAATCACTCACCTGTATCACTCTCCAGCACAGTCCCCTTTCACACACACGCATCCTTTGAACATAAGAGATCAGTCAAAGACCCCAGACACTGAACTTAGCAGCAGTACCAGCTTTTGAAGCTCGTTACGGTCATGTCACAGATGCTAAAAAGGCCCCTCCCCCATCCCAGATCCCTTGTAGCACAGGATACATGGATCAAAGCGTAGGAAGGCATGAAGTTAGGGCTCATCAGGGAGGCAGGGCTTGCTTCATCTACGTCTAATAAGAGACCAATGTTGCAGAGCAAGTGTTACAGGCACATAACTTTCCGGTTCTATGATCTTAGATCGCTAAGCTTTTTTCCGCTGAGTTTTTTGCCGAAGGTTTTTGGCCGAAAAAACTCATTGAATTATTTTATATATTTGGGGGTCCCCCAAACTCCCTTTCCCTATTTTGGAGTCCCTATACTTCACACCCCTCTACTTCTTCTATGCCCTTACCCACCCACCTCCTATATTTTTCAATGATTTTCAGCCAAACATTTTCGGCAAAAAACGCTGCGAAAAAATGCCTGCTGATGTAATAATGTCTTACCAACCTTTCCTCTCCAGGAGTAGAGCTCTCAAGTATGCATGCTACTGTATAGGTAATCTTAAACATTCTACTCCAGGTGTAGAGCATTGAGGCCTTCATCAAATGATCTACTTATACTCATCATCAGGCTCTGCTAAGTGTCCTCTCTGGCATTACAGCCCTCGGGTGTGCATGCTACTATATAGATTATCATGCACACTCTACTCCAGGTGTAGAGCATTGAGGCCTTCATCAGGTGATCTATTTATACTCATTGCCAGGCTCTGCTAAGTGTCCTCTCAGGCATTAGAGCCTCAGGTGTGCATGCTGCTATATAGATTATCATGCACACTCTACTCCAGGTGTAGATCATTGAGGCCTTCATCAGGTGATCTAGTTATACTCATCGCCCGCTCTCCTGAGTGTCCTCTCTGGCATTACAGCCCTTGGGTGTGCATGCTACTATATAGATTATCATGCACACTCTACTCCAGGTGTAGAGCATTGAGGCCTTCATCAGGTGATCTAGCTATACTCATCATCAGGCTCTGCTAAGTGTCCTCTCTGGCATTATAGCCTCAGGTGTGCATGCTACTATATAGATTATCATGCACACTCTACTCCAGGTGTAGAGCATTGAGGCCTTCATCAAGTGATCTAGTTATACTCATCGTCAGGCTCTGCTAAGTGTCCTCTCTGGCATTACAGCCCTCGGGTGTGCATGCTGCTATATAGGTTATCATGCACACTCTACTCCAGGTGTAGAGCATTGAGGCCTTCATCAGGTGATCTAGTTATACTCATCGTCAGGCTCTGCTAAGTGTCCTCTCTGGCATTACAGCCCTCGGGTGTGCATGCTGCTATATAGGTTATCATGCACACTCTACTCCAGGTGTAGAGCATTGAGGTGTTCATCAAGTGATCTAGTTATACTCATCGTCAGGCTCTGTTAAGTGTCTTCTCTGGCATCAGAGCCTCAGGTGTGCATGCTGCTATATAGGTTATCATGCACACTCTACTCCATGTGTAGAGCATTGAGGCCTTCATCAAGTGATCTACTTATACTCATCATCAGGCTCTGCTAAGTGTCCTCTCTGGCATTAGAGCCTCAGGTGTGCATGCTGCTGTATAGGTTATCATGCACACTCTACTCCAGCTGTAGAGCATTGAGGCCTTCATCAGGTGATCTAGTTATACTCATCGTCAGGCTCTGTTAAGTGTCCTCTCTGGCATCAGAGCCTCAGGCGTGCATGCTGCTATATAGATTATCATGCACACTCGACTCCAGGTGTAGAGCATTCAGGCCTTCATCAGGTGATCTAGTTATACTCATCGCCCGCTCTGCTGAGTGTCCTCTCTGGCATTAGAGCCTCAGGTGTGCATGCTGCTATATAGATTATCATGCACACTCTACTCCAGGTGTAGAGCATTGAGGCCTTCATCAGGTGATCTAGCTATACTCATCATCAGGCTCTGCTAAGTGTCCTCTCTGGCATTATAGCCTCAGGTGTGCATGCTACTATATAGATTATCATGCACACTCTACTCCAGGTGTAGAGCATTGAGGCCTTCATCAAGTGATCTAGTTATACTCATCGTCAGGCTCTGCTAAGTGTCCTCTCTGGCATTACAGCCCTCGGGTGTGCATGCTGCTATATAGGTTATCATGCACACTCTACTCCAGGTGTAGAGCATTGAGGCCTTCATCAGGTGATCTAGTTATACTCATCGTCAGGCTCTGCTAAGTGTCCTCTCTGGCATTACAGCCCTCGGGTGTGCATGCTGCTATATAGGTTATCATGCACACTCTACTCCAGGTGTAGAGCATTGAGGTGTTCATCAAGTGATCTAGTTATACTCATCGTCAGGCTCTGTTAAGTGTCTTCTCTGGCATCAGAGCCTCAGGTGTGCATGCTGCTATATAGGTTATCATGCACACTCTACTCCATGTGTAGAGCATTGAGGCCTTCATCAAGTGATCTACTTATACTCATCATCAGGCTCTGCTAAGTGTCCTCTCTGGCATTAGAGCCTCAGGTGTGCATGCTGCTGTATAGGTTATCATGCACACTCTACTCCAGCTGTAGAGCATTGAGGCCTTCATCAGGTGATCTAGTTATACTCATCGTCAGGCTCTGTTAAGTGTCCTCTCTGGCATCAGAGCCTCAGGCGTGCATGCTGCTATATAGATTATCATGCACACTCGACTCCAGGTGTAGAGCATTCAGGCCTTCATCAGGTGATCTAGTTATACTCATCGCCCGCTCTGCTGAGTGTCCTCTCTGGCATTAGAGCCTCAGGTGTGCATGCTGCTATATAGATTATCATGCACACTCTACTCCAGGTGTAGAGCATTGAGGCCTTCATCAAGTGATCTAGTTATACTCATCGTCAGGCTCTGCTAAGTGTCCTCTCTGGCATTACAGCCCTCGGGTGTGCATGCTACTATATAGGTTATCATGCACACTCTACTCCAGGTGTAGAGCATTGAGGCCTTCATCAAGTGATCTAGTTATACTCATCGTCAGGCTCTGCTAAGTGTCCTCTCTGGCATTAGAGCCTCATGTGTGCATGCTGCTATATAGATTATCATGCACACTCTACTCCAGGTGTAGAGCATTCAGGCCTTCATCAAGTGATCTAGTTATACTCATCATCAGGCTCTGCTAAGTGTCCTCTCTGGCATTAGAGCCTCAGGTGTGCATGCTGCTGTATAGGTTATCATGCACACTCTACTCCAGGTGTAGAGCATTGAGGCCTTCATCAAGTGATCTAGTTATACTCATCGCCGGGCTCTGCTAAGTGTCCTCTCTGGCATTAGAGCCCCAGGTGTGCATGCTGCTATATAGATTATCATGCACACTCTACTCCAGCTGTGGAGCATTGAGGCCTTCATCAAGTGATCTAGTTATACTCATCGTCAGGCTCTGCTTAGTGTCCTCTGGAATCAGAGCCTCATGTGTGCATGCTACTACATAGAGTATCATGCACACTATACTCCAGGTGTAGAGCATTGAGGCATTCATCAAGTGATCTAGTTATATTCATCGTCAGGCTCTGCTAAGTGTCCTCTGGCATTAGAGCCTCAGGTGTTCATGCTGCTATATAGGTTATCATGGACACTCTACTCTGTCAGTCTAGAAATCTAATTCGAGACCGCAAACGTATTTTGGTGGCCGTGGGCCAACCGTCTCATGCACGATACGACAGAATATAGGTTTTCGAGTGTTCTAATGAACAGCCATTTTGATGTAACAAGAATCGCCATTTTGTTTTCTAAACCATTGCTCATTGTTTTCTTTTCCTATTGCTTCGCAGTATATTTTTCGCTTACACTGCTCGACTGAGGAACAATGCTGTCTGTATATGAAAAGGACAAGGCCACAGGGCCGAGAGGATAACAAGAGTTTCGCTGAAACACAAACGTAGGCAGCGCCAGGAAGAATGCCCGGCTCCCTCCTTAATGTAGCCTTGAAGCAGAGCCGCAGGGAATTTAATCATTTCACAGCTGCCAGCCAGTCTCGTTATATGGTAGAATATGTTAGAATAATACCACTAAAGACTTGAATTATGCTTTTCTAACGGCCCCCCTTTGCTGAGCCCGCTAAGAGCATGTCGGCTCCCAGGACGCGAATAGCACCTGATAGATAGCAAGGTCCGGAATGTAACGCCCTCTGCATGTAGCTCGCTTCCAAGAACAGAAGCGCCGTGTTCTATTCAATAACCAAAAGATGCCTACGAACTCACAAATTGCAAATTGTTACTTGAATAGATATTTGAAAGTGTCATAGTGGCCGGAGTTGTCCATCGTCACACCAAGTTCAAAGAAACCCAATGAAGAGGGGTGTTAACCATGACATAGCTGATTGTTTGATATGCATTTTGTATATATGTAACTGATGTACGTAATTTGCTCTCTTGCGTCCCACGAGGTCTAGAGATACACGTCGCGGGGCGTTGAGACCGAGTTGGCCAACTGAGACTTTTGCTTTGCAATAAAACCGTAGCTTTGGGAATACAACCTCGTATCTGGCGTCTCTATCGTGTGTGGTGACTCGCCTTGTTTCCATAGACGTCAGGGTCCCCTAGGGGCCCCTTTCAAGATGGCGCCCGAATAGGGACCCTCCCCTACTTGGTCCTTCGTGTAACATTGTCATTGAGAAAGGCAGAGAACGGCAAGGACGGGACGATCGAGCCGGGATCAAGAGGTGTTCGGGGCGCCCTGTAAAAGTGATGAGACTCTTTTGCAGATCTGCACACATCTGGTCCCTGATCGACGTGCCTGGCTAGAGAACAAGGAGGCGAGGGTCCCGAAACGAGGCGGAAGCCAAGAAACGCAGACACGACATCCTTTGGTGCGTCAGCATACAGACGACTTGATTTATCAGGCGAGTCATTCTCCAATTCATAGCATCCTGATATTGGTTGAGAGTTGACTTTGCAAAATCAAATGCCCTAGGTAAGGTTGATTAACCAAGGGGAAGGTTGAAACATGCCTGGGGTATTGTCCACCTTAGCAGGGTTTTTCCGCTGTGGTAGACAATCTTTGGGAGATGGCCAAATTGTACCACCTGGGGGAACGCCGGCGTATGAGATGTATGTGAAGTATGGAGTGGGTGTGATAATATTCTGTGAGACTTGGTATAGGCAAACCAGAAAGCAACAAGACCACCAGTGGCCGATTAATGGTAGTTTTGAGATGGCGAGGATAGATAACTTGGAAAGGGTGTTGATAAGAAAGAAAGCGCGCCCTGCGGCATTTGAAACTATTAAAGACTGGAGAAAGGAAGCAATGCTCCGATTTAAAAGCAGAGCAAAGCATGCGTGCAGGCATAAATCAAAAGTTGAGGTAGCGGAAGAAAAAGAAGAGGAGGAGTGGACTGAGAGTATAAGAAGGGCAGGCAGGCGTGACCAGTTGAATATAGAAAAGATATACCCACAACGAGAATTACACATGACAGATGAATTGATAGAAAATATATTGACTCATACAAAACAAGGCCCAAGATCAGAAGAAAGACCAGATACGTTAGTAACTATTGCCCAGACCCCGCCCGTAGCTCAAGCTCCCCCTCCGGTAGCTCAAGCCCTCCCACAGTCACAGACCATGCACGTAACACGTCCTACTAGCCAACCAGGCCCACAACAGACACTCGCTGTTCCCATTGTCCCATCCGCACCTCCCGCCTTAAACACAGACTCGGTACCGTCTGTTCCTCCCGGGGCTGAAGTTGAAACCGCGGGGGCAAGAGGCGGGACTGACCAACGGCAGTGCACAAGGGTAACCCACAGCGCAATCAGCAAGTAGAGGAAGGTGGAATTGCAGCAACAGGCAGAGATGTATATAGACGGGAATGATGGGACGGCAACATTGGCTTCGATATATGACTTTCGTAGAAGCAACGAAAGACAGGTAGTGTTGGAATGCATGTGTGAATATTTGGTGGAGAGATGGAAACAGCTAATTGGGAAATTACCACCGCAGCGATTGTTAGATCTGAATGCATTAGCACGCTGTAGGGAGAGGGATGAAGAAGTTAGAGAACATGTGTATAGACTTTTTTGAGTTAAAGGATGAATTAGATAATGACTATGCCGAAATGTTTACTGCACCCGGATATAGGAGTAAAGATATTGGGAGAAATAGAAAGGAAACTGTAGAGCCATATATACAGCGACGACATTCGATGTCATCACCACAAAGGGGCGACAAGTTAAAAGTATGTATGCAAGAAGCGTCTAGATGGATGTCAGATGCCAGTATTCACACAATGGAGATACACAAGATATTTGATGAATATTCCATGCCTATGAAAAGAAAAGCGCTACAATTGATGGTTGAACACTTATTAGATAAAGATATAAAAAACGATAAGGCCAGCCCGCCTGAAATAAAGGCAGCATATAGGAGAGCATTAGAACGAGGAACAGGAGAAACAGCCCTATCATTGGGTCTGGGAATATTGTTGCATCTAAGAGAAGGGGGAGGGATGGTAAGTGGGGCATTCCGTATGAGAGAGGTCCCACCTACCTTTGTGCCCAAAGTGGAGGTTCCCGCAGTGGGCAAAGTAGCGGCGCAGGTAACACCAGCCCATTACACCGCCCAATACGTGCATGTCCCCTTTTCCAGACAAGAGGTGAACAACATAAAGCAGACGATTCCGGATATAAGAAAGAATCCTGCAGGGTTTTACAAGGAAGTAGAGTCCTGCCTACAGTCATCCATGCTTAGCATGGGTTATATAGACCTAATATTCCCGGTGATCCTGCCAGCAGATATATGGAAACAAATAAGGAAGGTAGATGATACAACTGCCTTTGGCGCCACATGGGTGGATTTGATGATAGAGGATAGGAATAAAGCGGTTGGAGGAACAGCAGGACCAAACCTGGTGGCATTACCAGCACGTATAGCACAGAAGTTAAAAACAATTGTTCCAGAGAAAAGAATCCAATCGGACAAACTGACTGCATGTGTACAAGGCAAAGATGAATTGGCTACAGATTATTTTAATAGATTTGAAGAAATATTCACAGACTTCAGCGGGCAGGATGTGGGTTCAGAAGCAGGGAAAAGGTTATTTGTTGACAAATATGTGAGGGGGTTAAGACTTCCAATTCAGGATCTAATAATGACATCAGAGAGTGCATGGCAAGCAAAAACGTTGGGCGAAGTACTGCATATGGCCCAATATTATGAGCGCAGAGTGACTGCAGGAAAAGAAAAAGAAGAGAGGGATAGGGTAAATCTAAAGACACGGGTATTAATGCAGCAAGTAGTACGACATAATAGAAGGCGAGGGAACGCACAAGTGAGGAGTAGTTCGAATATGTATGGGGGAACAGTGGGGCCGAATCAGTGTGCATATTGTAAAGAGGAAGGACATTGGCGAGCGCAATGCCCGCATTTACAGAACAGAAATGGGTCTGGTCAAAGGAGACAGCATAGAGGACACCCAGGAGCGAATGGACCAAATAGGAATAGTATGCAGCAGCATCATAATAATGGAGGTAATCAAAACCAAGGCCAAAACCAAAATGCCCCAAACCAGAGTCAGGGGCAGCAAAATCAACAATATGGAAAACAGAATGGGGGAAATAGAGGGAAGAGTGGAAATGTTTTCGATACACAGCCAAACACGTATTACAGTAATAGTAATGATTACACATCGGACAATGTGTTATTTCCCCAATAGGACAGCCCAAGACAGGGGTCGGAACCAGTGTCTATTCCCGTGAATCAGAGAGGACCCTACGTAGAAATGAGAGTCGGGAATGAGGAACACCGCTTTCTTGTAGATACAGGAGCACAGAAGTGTTCAATAGACCATCACTTGGTTCCGAATATACCACTGTCAGGGCAAAAGAATATTTCTGTAGGGTTCGCAGGTACACCATTCATAAACCCAGTGTCCAACCAGTCCCAGTTACCATAGGACCATTCACTGAACATTGTCCTTTCCTTGTAACAGAAAATTGTGGAGAAAATTTGTTGGGATTGAATTTGTTGAAAAAACTAGGTTCTGTTATACATTGCACGGCAGACGGAGTGTTTCTAACGATATGGCCACACGATGCCCCTGTGTCAGAATTCATGTCCGAAGTGTTACCAGGGGAACTAAGTAAAGTACCAACCTGTATATGGGAAATGCATGACAATGATGTGGGATGTTTAAAGATAGAGCCAGTAAAGATTATTTTAAAAGAAGGTGTTACCCTACAGCGAATACCCCAATACAAAATTTCGGTTGAAGGTGAGAAAGGATTGAAGAGTATTGTTACCGATTTGGTGAAATTAGGGGTAATAGAGGAAATCACAGGTAGTACATGTAACAGCCCGATTCTTCCGGTTTATAAAAAAGGAGGTAATGAGGTACCATACCGTTTCATAATTGATCTACGCGCATTGAATAAGGTAGTAGATCTGCAATTTCCTCTAGTGCCAGACGTCACTACAATATTGACAATGATACCTGTTTCAGCAGAATATTTTAGTGTAATAGATTTGAAGAACGCATTCTTTAGTATTCCAGTTGACAAGGACAGTAGATACTTGTTCGCGTTCACATTAGGAGGACGATCATTTACATTTACACGGATTCCACAAGGTTACATGGAAAGTCCAAGTATTTACAGTAGAGCATTAAAAGAGCAGCTAGACATGCTGGAATTACCCGTGGGTTGTGTACTCTTGCAATACATAGATGATCTATTGTTAGCTGCAGACACAGAGGAGATTTGTAAAGAAAGCACTGTATTACTACTGTCACACCTAGCGGCACTTGGCCATAAAGCTAGTTTGAAGAAATGTCAGCATAATCGAAAGGAGGTGGCTTATTTGGGCTACCTACTTTCGAAAGGAGGGAGAAGACTAACGCCAGAACGCATAGAAAGTATTTCTTGTATGCTTATTCCAAAGACACAAAAAGAAGTCAGAGCCATAATAGGCATGGCTTCATTTTGCCGACAATGGATTGGTAATTTTGCATTGATTGTGAAACCATTAGTGAATTTGACTAGAAAAGATGCGGTTATGCCTTTGCAGTGGGATGAGGAATGTCAGAGAGCATTTGATGGATTGAAAACTGCATTATGCTCGGCTCCAGTTTTGGGTACGCCGAACTATAAGAACATTTTCAGACTATTTGTGTGTGAAAGTGAAGGATGTGCATTGGCGGTTTTGACACAGGAACAAGGTGGAAGAAATAGGCCGTGCGGCTATTTTTCATCTGCGCTGGACCCTGTAGCGCGCGCACTACCACGATGTTTGCGATCTGTCGCGGCGGCTGCTGCGTCAGTGAAACAAACGGAAGGGATGGTATTGGGGCACACTTTAATTTTGATGGTGCCACATGCCATAGACGTTCTATTAAATAGGACACAGACGCAACACCTCACCTCTGCTAGATTGACAAGATATGAGATTATCCTGTTTGCACCCCATATCCAAATTATGAGGTGTAGCGCTTTGAATCCTGCAGAATTAATGCCATTAACCATAACAGAAATTAGGAAGAATGAATCACCCCCCCATGATTGGTTAATGGTCACTGAGGAAGAAACCAAGTGGAGAGTTGATTTAAGTGATATTCCACAGAAAGAGCCGGATGGAGAGTTATTTTGTGACGGCTCATGTTTTAAATTACCAGATGGCACGACAACTGCCGCATACGCTATCACTACCCTAGTGAGTGTTGTAGAAAGTAAAAGAATCCCCTATAATTCAGCACAAGCTGCAGAAATAATAGCAGTGACCAGAGCCTGCGAGATTTCTGAAAATTTGAACGTGAATATATATACTGACAGTCAGTACAGGTTTGGAGTGGTTCATAACTTTGGACGACTCTGGGCTGAGAGAGGGTTTCTGACATCACATGGTGCCAGAATTCAACATGGCCCTTTGATTGTACGATTGCTGTCTGCACTCACGTTTCCAAAGTGGCCAGCAATAGTGGAATGCGAGGCACATAAAAAAGTAACATGCAAAATAGGAGAGGGAAACGCTTTTGCAGACAGGATTGCGAAACAAACTGCCACTGATTTAAATACCAGGATGATGACGGTTCAGACAGAGGAAGTACCCTGTATGATAGAAGATGGAGTTGCGACTGTCAAAGAAATGCAGGCCGAGGCTACGGCCAATGAAATACAGGGATGGGCAGAGGGATCTGCTGAGTTGGATTTGGAGGGTTGTTGGGTGGACAAGGGAACTAGAAACTGGATGTTGCCAAATTCATATGTGACTGCAATGGTCACAATGGCCCACAGCCCTACGCACATCTGTGCCAAGAAAATGATACAGCACCTTTCTACAGTATGGCAGAATGCAAACATAAAAAAGAATGCAGAAAGGTTGGTGCAGAACTGTATCACGTGTTTACAACACAATGTAGGAAAGGGAATAGTGACACCAACAGGAAGTTTTGGCCCGCCCTCCATGCCGTTTAAGGTAGTTCATTTTGATTTCATGGAGATGGAAAGGTGCCAAAACTCAAAATACGTCTTGTTGGTAATCTGTGCATTCAGTAAGTGGGTGGAGGCATATCCTTTAAAAGATTGCACAGCGATGAGTACGGCAAAAGTAATGTTGAAGGAGTATTTTTCCAGATTTGGCTTGCCCCGTGTCCAATGGTCCGATAATGGACCACATTTTGTGGGTGCAGTGGTGTTGCAGATATGGGCAGGTCTCCAGATTGATAAGAGATTCCACAGTTTAAGGCATCCGAGTTCTGCCGGTCTAGTAGAGAGGCACAACGGGATACTTAAATCAAAGATTAGCAAGATTTGTGCGGGAAGCAAGTTGAGTTGGGTGGATGCATTACCAATAGCACTATTATGCATTCACACGTCTGTACAGGCTAAAACTGGGCTCTCCCCATATGAGATCATAATGGGGAGGCCGGCAAATGTATGGTGCGCACCTCAGACAAAACGACTCACTGAGATAGAACATCCTGTGCTTAGTACTTATTGTGGCCTTTTAATGCAGAAATTGTGTTTGATTCATCAGCAGGTGCAGGAGGCATTAGCCGTGCGGTATACCGGTCCGGGGCACGCGCTGGAGCCAGGAGACTGGGTGCTGCTAAAAAACTTCGAAAGAAAGTCATCATTAGCACCCAGGTGGCGCAGGGCCTATCAAGTACTTTTGGCGGTACAAACGGCAATCCGGGTGGATGGAAGGAAGTCCTGGATCCATGCCACCCATGCCAAGAAGATTCCAACTGCACTGAAAGTCTTGCCTGACACCGATGACTGGAAAGAGACAGCGGTCGCAGAGACAAAAGAAACTGTTGCCAGTGTGCAGCCACCTGATCTATCAAAACATGAAGTGAAACTCGAAACAAAGCCTGAGACGATTGCCAAAGAGGGGGAAGGGCAAAGAGTGCCCCAACGCTGCCCAGCAGAATCGACATCACTGCTGACCGACGTGAAATCTGCCTTGCAAATACCAGCAGAAACAAATTGTGTACCCCTTTGGCGCCCACCAGCACTTGCCAGCACGCCAAAGACCGAATCTGCATTATTGGCGCGGCGCACACCAGCACCTGCAGAAGCGCCGCAGGCTGACTTCAAGCCTGAATCTGAAAGTGCACCGGCACTGTTCACGGATCATACAATACCAGGAGCAAGGCGATACAACCTGCGGCCTCGGAAGAAAAGGTGATCTGCATTCTTTTTCTTTTGGTGTTTATGTCAACCTCTGGTTCAGCTCATGGATGGAGTAGGAACCAGGGGTGTAGAGGAGAGAAGCGTGAGAATTGTGCAAGTCGGACAATTCAAGACTCGCGGCTCCTCAGTGCGATCATAAAAGTACATGTGTCCGGAACCAGAGCGGACAAGCTGGGCGCACATGGTATTATGGCAAGTGAGATAATTAACAGTACATGTATCCGGAACCAGAGCGGACAAGCTGGGTGCGCATGATACTGAGGCGAAAACTGATCAAAGGTCCTCTGAGCAGTATAAGAAGGGACAAGTGATCTCGCCTAAAAACGAATAATCAAATCCAGGCTGAAACAAAAAAAGGACAGGCAAAACTGAACTGGGAGAATTTCATTGAATTTATAGACATCAGAGCAAACGCGACGAAGAGAGATATCCACAACGAACTGTGATAAGGAAGAAGAAGGACGACGAGAAACATGCCGGGACCGGTTCCAGCCTCCTCCTGCACCAGCACTGCTGAAAATGAGTCAGTTATAAAGACTATAACTTTAAGAAAAACGCATGGTAAAACAAATTGTATGCTGACACTAACGATAATGATGTGCTTTATGAGCGTGGTAGCACCAATATGGACAGCCCTAATATTATGGTGGGTAGAAACAATACACCCATTAGAAATGTTTTTACCAATAATTAATATATCCACTACTGAAAGCCCGGTTCAGGTGATCACTTATACCCTACCCCCAATGGAAGAAAAACACAGGGAAGGTTTTGGGAATAATACATTATTATTAATCATGAACATGAGACATGCAATCCTGAAGAAAACAAACTGCTGGGTATGTGCCCATTTACCACAGCATGCTGGGAAAGGAATAGGCTGGTATGTGCAGCCGTTACCATTACGTTCTGCATGTAGTACATCTTTAGGTGCAATGTTCTATGGGAAGTGGAATAAGAGTAATGCGGGTCAATTAGACAGAACCAACATGAATGAGTTTGAGGAGATAATAATGAAGCCTGTGGGTTGTTCCATTTTCCATAAAGCACAAGCAGCCCCAGAGCCCACGAGGAAAAGCACACGTAAAATAACACGATAAAATAGACGAGATAGATTGTCCCCGCCAGAAAAAACATCTGTAATGACGTTTCGTGTAAGAACAGAAGGGAACAAAGATGCGATTCCCCCATCTTACACGGTGAAATATAGCCCAAGAACTGTCCCGTTTTGCCTGAAAAAGAAAGGATCTTTTTCGGTCGGAACATCTACTGGTTGTATGAATACGGTGGTACTAAAATGGGAAATAGAACCAGTATACGTAGGTGATCCAGTTTATTTTATATGTGGAGAGAAAGCATACCCTTGGTTGCCCAGAAACTGGGGAGGTATATGTTATCTGGGGCTATTGTCCCCAGGAGTATTCCTCTTGGAAACAGCAGCCATGGTCAAATTATCCAGATCTAGAGTCAAAAGGACTGACAAAGGTGTTTTAATAGCAACTGATGTAGCAAAATCATTTGTTCCATTCTTAGGACAGATAGTGAACTCCTATAATATAAGGCAATTGTCCAGAATCCTAAAGAATACAATAAACACAACAGATATATTATTCAACATGACGTTAAAAGAAAGAGGAATCAGGTTAATGACGCTGCAAAATAGAATGGCTCTCGATGTAATCCTGGTTGATCGTGGGGGAATTTGCAAAATAGTGGGATCAGCATGTTGCGTTTATGTCGATGACTATTCCCCCACGATCTTTGAAGCAATAAAGAAAATGCACGTTCTAAGCTCTGAACTCCCCACGGGAGAAGCGAGCTGGGAAATAGGATCTTGGTTTTGGGGAATACTACGATCTTGGGGATGGAAGCTGATCTTGATACTAGTAGTGGTGTTCGGAGTATTCCTAACGTGTTGTTGTTGTATACATTGTTTACCCATAGTTTGTGCAAAGGTAAATGAGGGATGTATGGGATGTACGGAAGGATGCATGCAAATGATAACAAAGAAAAAACAACCTCATGATCAAACTAGCCCAGACCCAAATGAGATGAGAGTAATGAAAGAGTTGATGGCAATAGATATTACTGAAGACAATGATGACCACGATAGCATGCGAGACTCAGACATAAGTACTTCAGATTCATCATCACTAGAGGAGGTTTCAATAAATAGATGAGACGTTTGGCATACGGCCAAAGGAGGGTTTGTCAGTCTAGAAATCTAATTCGAGACCGCAAACGTATTTTGGTGGCCGTGGGCCAACCGTCTCATGCACGATACGACAGAATATAGGTTTTCGAGTGTTCTAATGAACAGCCATTTTGATGTAACAAGAATCGCCATTTTGTTTTCTAACCATTGCTCATTGCTTTCTGTTCCTATTGTTTCGCAGTATATTTTTCGCTTACACTGCTCGAGTGAGGAACAATGCTGTCTGTATATGAAAAGGACAAGTCCACAGGGCAGAGAGGATAACAAGAGTTTCGCTGAAACACAAAAGTAGGCAGTGCCAGGAAGAATGCCCGGCTCCCTCCTTAATGTAGCCTTGAAGCAGAGCCGCAGGGCATTTAATCATTTCACAGCTGCCAGCCAGTCTCGGTATATGGTAGAATATGTTAGAATAATACCACTAAAGGCTTGAATTATACTTTTCTAACGGCCCCCCTTTGCTGAGCCCGCTGAGAGCATGTCGGCTCCCAGGACGCGAATAGCACCTGATAGATAGCAAGGTCCGGAATGTAACCCCCTCTGCATGTAGTTCTCTTCCAAGAACAGAAGCGCCGTGTTCTATTCAATAACCGAAAGATGCCTACGCACTCACAAATTGCAAATTGTTACTAGAATAGATGTTTGAAGGTGTCATAGTGGCCGGAGATGTCCATCGTCACACCAAGTTCAAAGAAACCCAATGAAGAGGGGTGTTAACCATGACACAGCTGATTGTTTGATATGCATTTTGTATATATGTAACTGATGTACGTAATTCGATCTCTTGCGTCCCACAAGGTCTAGAGATACACGTTGCGGGGCGTCGAGACCGAGTTGGCCAACTGAGACTTTTGCTTTGCAATAAAACCGTAGCTTTGGGAATACAACCTTGTGTCTGGCGTCTCTATCGTGTGTGGTGACTCGCCTTGTTTCCATAGACGTCAGGGGCCCCTAGGGGCCCTTTTCAACCCCAGGTGTAGAGCGTTGAGGCCTTCATCAGGTGTTCTAGTTATACTCATCGTCAGGCTCTTCTAAGGGTCCTCTCTGGCATCAGAGCCTCAGGTGTGCATGCTGCTATATAGATGATCATGCACACTCTACTCCAGGTGTCGAGCATGGAGGCATTCATCAAGTGATCTAGTTATACTCATCGTCAGGCTCTGCTGAGTGTCCTCTCTGGCATTAGAGCCTCAGGTGTGCATGCTGCTATATAGGTTATCATGCACACTCTACTCCAGGTGTAGAGCATTGAGGCCTTCATCAAGTGATCTAGTTATACTCATCGTCAGGCTCTGCTAAGTGTCCTCTGGCATTAGAGCCTCAGGTGTTCATGCTGCTATATAGATTATCATGCACACTCTACTCCAGGTGTCGAGCATGGAGGCCTTCATCAGGTGATCTAGTTATACTCATCGTCAGGCTCTGCTAAGTGTCCTCTTTGGCATTAAAGCCTCAGGTGTGCATGCTGCTATATAGATTATCATGCACACTCTACTCCAGGTGTCGAGCATGGAGGCCTTCATCAGGTGATCTAGTTATACTCATCGTCAGGCTCTGCTAAGTGTCCTCTGGCATTAGAGCCTCAGGTGTGCATGCTGCTATATAGATTATCATGCACACTCTACTCCAGGTGTAGAGCATTGAGGCCTTCATCAAGTGATCTAGTTATACTCATCGTCAGGCTCTGCTAAGTGTCCTCTTTGGCATTAGAGCCTCAGGTGTGCATGCTGCTATATAGATTATCATGCACACTCTACTGCAGGTGTAGAGCATTGAGGCCTTCATCACGTGATCTAGTTACACTCATCCTCAGTCTCTGCTAAGGGTCCTCTCTGGCATTTAGAGCCTCAGGTGTGCATGCTAGTGTAGAGGAGGTCCCAAATAAAGCCTGAACTCCCATCGCCCATTTTGAAGTACCAGGAACGTTCACTCCAAAATATGTGATGTATGATGAGCAAATAAACCAGCAGAGAGCCGCAGTAGGGCTCTGCCCAGTGCCTATCAGAAGAACAAACCTATTGAAGTACCGATACCTAGAAAACCATGCACAGTAAGGTATCCATTGAGAAAACCCTACAAGCAAATGAGACGAAATGAAGGTCTAAGTATCGTCCTGGAAGAAACCAAAATGGCCTTAATGGAAGACGAATGGTAATGTCACAAGAACTCAGACAGACTCACAGACGGAAGAAATGACAACCAAAAAATGACACACAGAGACGAAACGCCATGAATCAGGATATCATGAACCTAGAAGAAGAGAACGATGTTGAAATACCAAGAAGCTTAAACTGTAAGCAGGATGAAGATACTCAACCAGCTAACGCCTGTACATATGCTTGAAACCACAAGAAAGCTAAGAAAACAGTACGGCTTGCTATGCTAAGTAGAAGAATAGAGCGGCAAGCGCCATTATACATAATTTACCTCAAAACGAAGCACAGTATTACAAGTGTGATTCCACTTTGCACTAAAAGCAGAACCAACTCAGGTTACTAGAGGCCAAACAAGACAAGATTCATATTCTAGCTAAACGAGAAGAGACAGCTGAATCGAAACTCAACAGATGCAACTCGTGCCAGGAGAGCCAAGGTCATACCAACAGAAGGAATGAACAGTAGCTACATATAATTGAAACTTAAGAACAGAATATCCTGTCTTTGAAAGGTCGAGATAAGGAGGCGTAGGCAGGTGGCAAGCCAAATAAGAATTAAATGCACAAATAGAGAGAAACTCAGCAAATTCATGGTGTGGGAATCACGTAACCAGCCGAGCGAGAAGTACGGGTTCACACTTACACTTGGCATCCGCCCAGACAGAGATATCAGAACTTTTCCAGACAGAAGATGCAGTTTCAAGGCCAACCACAGAAAAATAATTGACACATAGTTAATGTTCATGTTAAAGGATATTTGTACCACGCACTATCACCACTGGAGTGGTCCCCTGGCACTCTGGCGGCTCTGAAAAAGGAGAGGAGGGGGGGTGGGTTAGTGGGAATAAGCTGGAAAAGTGCAAGAGAGCAGTGATGTGCTGTTGGCAGCCTCAGCCGGTGGGTCCGTTGGCTGGGCTTGGGGTGTTTTACGGTCGGTAGTCGTCGTGTGCTGTTGTGCAAGTCTATGTGTGGTTTGTTTTGTTGTTGCAGTGTTGTGAAGTTTGTGCGGATTGCTGCGTTTTAGGCTTGTGGTTGTGTTTGGTTAGAGTTTGAGAGGTGTATACAGAGGGATGGAATTGTTAGTTGGTTGGTTAGTTGGCATTGCTGTCCTTGCAATTATGGGATTCCATCTAGGTGCGGTGCATGCTGACATTCACATTTCTATCTAGATGCGGCGCAAGCGAAGTTCAGCATTCCATATGAGTGCTAACATTCACATTTCTATCTAGATAAAGTTCAGAATTCCATACGAGTGTGGCACATGCCAACAATCACATTTCTATCTAGATGCGGCGCAAGCTAAAGTGAAGAATCCTGAGTGTGGCACATGCTAACAATTACATTTGTATCTAGATGCGACGCAAGCTCAAGTTAAGAATCCTGAGTGTGGGTCGGGTGGGTTGGCACTGGGTCAGTGGTCCCGCATGGCTGCTGCGTCTTGCATCTCCCTGAGTCGCTACCTCCCTGCGCCGGCTCATCTCGGTATGGCTGTTCGTTGGATCCGCGTGTGAGAAAAACAGCCTTTGTTTTTCCGTGAGCCTGAATGTCCAGCAGGCTTCAAGCGGATAGCGAAACAGAGGGGGGTCTGGGAAACTCTCTACCAGCACAAACACAGCCCATTGACTTGTTCTTGGGTGGATGGCCCCTGGGAGAGTCTCAACCAAGTCTTTAGCTCACTTTTCTTTTCACAGAGAAGACATTTCCCCACATATCAGTCTTTGTCCTGCCCAGGGGCAGTCCAGCACCGAAATGCTAGGCAATTCTCCTCTGAACAAGAGTACCATAGCAACCCCATACACGTGTTTCAACCTTGTTGGGCATCATCAGTGAGGTGAAGCTGCGCCCCTCTAAGAACAGTGAGCAAGGGGTCCATGTCTGGATTCCCCTGGTAACTTAGGGTGAGACCCAAAGTTACTTAGTATGCAAAACAGAGGGGGTCTGGGAAACTCTCTACCAGCACGAACACAGCCCATTGACTTGTTCTTGGGTGGATGGCCCCTGGGAGAGTCTCAACCAAGTCTTTAGCTCACTGTTCTTTTCACAGAGAAGAAATTTCCCCACATATCAGTCTTTGTCCTGCCCAGGGGCAGTCCAGCACCGAAATGCTAGGCAATTCTCCTCTGAACAAGAGTACCACAGCAACCCCATATACATGTTTCAACCTTGTTGGGCATCATCAGTGAGGTGAAGCTGCGCCCCTCTAAGAACAGTGAGCAAGGGGTCCACGTCTGGATTCCCCTGGTAACTTAGTGTAACGCTCACCTGATTCTCGCAGAGGCGCCGGTCTTGACTGGGCGACTACCGTATCTCCAAAGGTGATGTGTAGCACCCGGTTGGCTCTTGGGCTGGACCTCTGTGCACTGTATGCCTGACGTGTAGAGTAAGATGTCTGCAGATAGAAAATATGGGGTTAATCAACTGGGGTTATTGGGGTGTCCCTATCTCTTTCCTCTTCTCCTCTCCTGTAGACCCCCAAAGGTTAACGCTCTCACCTTAGGTAAGTGAATGCCGAGCTCTCCATCTGCCTCGGGGCAGGGTGCTGTAACCAGTTTCTTCACTGGATAGGTAGCGCAGGCCTCTTGACTTCAGAGGACTGCTGTCCGTCGTTTACTGCACGAACGGTAAGTTTCGAGTCATTCAAATGTCTTTAAAGTCTTTAGTAATGATGTCTCTTGTTTTGCAGGGTTCCGGCGATGGCGGATGACGGGCTGAAGTGAGTTGAAGATGGAGCCCGTGTGATGAATAGAAGCGCCTGGAAGCACGTAAGTAAGCGCTTGTTGCCTGCTTCACGATGCGCTCTAACTGTCTTTTTATTTTGCAGGTACGAGTTCGGAGCGGCTGCAGGGTGCCGGAATACCCACTGGATTAGATGTGGAAAGGAGTAATGGCACGTGAGTATTAAAGTTCCCCAATGTCTTTAAACGCACCTTGTTTTGTCTTTCAGATGCGGGATGCAGCGCCGAAGGCCTCCGGAGCGTGCAAAGAGTTGGTAAGCTTTTGTCTTTCAGATGCCGGAATGCAGTGTGAAGACCTCCGGAGCGCACGAAGAGTAGGTAAGCCTTTGCCTTTCAGATGCCGGAATGCTAACCTGTTCTTTCTTGTCTTTATAGGTGTTGCTGAAGACTGGATTCAGGATGGTAAGCCTTTGCCTTTCAGATGCCGGAATGCTAACCTGTTCTTTCTTGTCTTTATAGGTGTTGCTGAAGACTGGATTCAGGATGGTAAGCCTTTTTCCTTATGCCCAGGACCGGATGCAGAAGACACGATGAGCGTTCTGCTGCAGAGGTTGCAGAATAACGCAAAGCAAGATTCATCCACCGGGTGTGGTTTAAATAGCCTCCTGTAGTGCTTCGGTGTCTCCTTCCACAGCCACGCCTAGGTAAGAAAAGAGTTCCTGCTTTCCAGAAGAGTTCCAGTGTTCTGAATCTAGGGAGTGGCTCCAGCCCCACCCAACAGGAAAAGTAGTTCCAAACAGAAGGGGATCAGAGACTCAACTGGCAGGCAAGTAAGCAGCATGGTCTGCTGCAGGTAAGTCCACCCAAGCATTATGAGCCCGGCGCTTCCAGCGCTGGGACTGGGCATATTTATGAGCCTGGTGCCACTGGCGCCAGGACTGGGTCCAAAAGGTCCCAATTGGGACTGGTTGGCACTCGGAACCTGGGTTATGGATCTGCTTCCAAGGGAGTTGGGAAAACCCTGACCTTTTGGAAGCAGAGATCATGACAGTACCCCCCCTCAAGGCCCCTCCCAAACCGGGCTTCTCTGGGGGTTTTGGCTTGTCAGGAAATGTTCGGTGAAATCTTTTGATTAGGCGAGGAGCGTGGACATATTCAGCAGGTTCCCAGGATCTCTCATGGGGGCCGTAGCCTTTCCAGTCAATTAGGTAGAATAGTTTAGATTTGGAGATCTTGGAGTCCAGAATGCTTTTAACTTCAAATTCGAGTTCTCCATCAACTAGGATAGGTTTTGGAGATTTGGTTAGTCGGGTTTGAGGTTGCACGGGTTTTAATAGAGAGACGTGGAAGACCGGATGTATCTTCATGTGTGGGGGCAACTCCAACTTGACCGCTACTGGGTTTACTATGGTAGTGATGGAATAGGGACCAAGGTATCTTGGGTTGAATGTGCGTGGCCCTTTTAGAGATAGATATTTGGTGGATAACCAGACTTGATCCCCTACTTGATAGTGAGGGGCTTCCTTCCGATGTTGATCTGCTCCTTTCTTGTATTGTTCTTTAGCCCTTTGAAGGTGAGAAACAGCTTCCTTAAAGGCTTGGGTGATTGTAGAATGCAGGTAGTCTACTGCTGGTGTTTCAAGATCTTGGAGGGGATCCAACTCCGAGGTTCGAGGGTGACTGCCGTACAAAAGAAAAAACGGGGTTTTCCCAGTTCCCGAATGGACAGAGTTATTGTAGGCATATTCGGCTATCCAAAGGATATCTTTCCAAGTTTTTTCAGTTTGTTGCAGCATGCAGCGTAAATACTGTTCCAGAGTTTGATTGGTCCTCTCGGTTTGTCCGTCGGTCTGAGGGTGGTGACTGGTCGATAGTCTCACATCAATTTGAGCCGACCGACAGCAACTTCGCCAAAAATGAGAAATAAATTGACTACCTCGATCCGAAATTAGAACCGAAGGAAAACCGTGCAGTCGGACGATGTTTTCGAGAAATTCTCGGGCCAGAGTTGCTGCTGTTGGCAAGCCTTTGAGCGGAATGAAATGCGCCATCTTGGAGAATAAGTCCACGATTACTAGAATCGTATTGTATCCGGAGCATGGAGGTAGATCGGTGATGAAGTCCATAGAAAGCGTATGCCAAGGGCGAGGTGGGATGTCAATAGGGCGTAAGAGGCCTGCTGGTCTTTCCTTTTGACTCTTGTTTTGGGCGCATACTCCACAGGACATTATAAAGTCTCTGATATCTTTCTTCCAAGACGGCCACCAGAAGTAGCGCTTGATCTTTTCTGAGGTCTTGGCCATACCGGGATGACCTTCCATTAAAGAGTCGTGATAACAAGAGATTACTTTTTTCTGTAAATCTGTGCTGGGTAGGTATAATCGTTCTTGGAAATACAATAAGTTGTCCTTTACTGCAAAGTCCTTTCCCTGCAGATGCCAATTCTGTATGTCTGCTGGAGTTACAAGTTGCCTGGCTTTATCCTTAACTTCCTCTATGGATTCGGTGGCGATTACACCCAGAATTCTTTGTTCGGGAATGATTGGTACAGGTTTGGGGTTGATCAAGTGTTCTTCCACTCCCATCCGAGAAAGGGCATCAGCTTTACCGTTCTTTGTACCAGGTCGATAGGTAATTATGAAGTCAAACTCGGCAAAGAATAATGCCCAACGGAGTTGTCTAGAGGATTGGGCTTTTGCGGTTTTCAAATATTGCAGGTTTCGGTGATCCGTAATCACAGTAACGGTGTGTCGGGCCCCCAGCAGGTAATGCCGCCAAGCCTTAAAGGCAGACTTGATAGCCAGAAGTTCCTTGTCAGTAATCGTGTAATTGATTTCAGGAGGCGAGAATTTGCGGGACCAAAATGCCACGGGATGCAACTGATTGGTTACCGGGTCCTTTTGTGATAGAACTGCCCCCATGGCAAGGCTTGAAGCATCAGTTTCCACGATGTAGGGGAGTTCGGGGCGAGGGTGTTTTAAGATTGGTGCAGAGATAAATTTAGTCTTCAAATCCTGGAAAGCTTGTTCCGCCTCGGTAGACCATTCAAAACGTTTGTTTTTCTTTAACAAGGCAGTGATGGGCTGGACTATTCGAGAGAATTCGGGGATAAACCTGCGGTAAAAGTTAGCGAAGCCTAACATGCTTTGCACACCTTTTACGGAGGATGGTGATGGCCATTTGAGAACTGCATCGACCTTCTTCGAATCCATACGCACTCCGCCAGGTGATAATATGAATCCCAAGAATTCAACTTCAGTCACGTTGAAAACACATTTTTCCAACTTAGCGAAAAGTTTGTGTTGACGCAATCTTTCGAGGACCATTTTCACGTGTTTCCGATGTTCAGATTCCGATGAAGAATAAACGAGGATGTCGTCAATGTAAACAACAACACATACATCTATGAGCTCTCTGAGGACATCGTTCATAAAATATTGAAAGGCGGCCGGGGCATTGCAAAGTCCGAAGGGCATGACCTGATATTCAAATAGCCCATACTTGGTGCGGAAGGCCGTCTTCCATTCATCGCCCTCTTTTACTCGTACCAAGTGGTAAGCTCCTCTAAGATCCAGCTTTGTATATATGCATGCTTTTCTGACTTGGTCCAGGAGTTCAGGGATCAAAGGTAACGGATATCTATTCTTAACGGTGATCTGGTTCAGGGAGCGATAATCGATACAAGTTCTAAGGTCTCCTTCCTTTTTTGGAACGAAGAACAAAGCTGAAGAAGCAGGGGACTTGGAAGGACGAATAAACCCATTTGCCAGGTATTGATCCAGGTATTGTCGAAGGTGAAGGTTCTCAGGCTCGGTGAGGGCATAAATTCTACTACAAGGAGGAGTAGATCCAGGTATCAGGTCTATCTGGCAGTCATAAGACCTATGAGGAGGTAGAGAGTTAGCCTGATCCTTCCGGAAAACATCTTGGTATTCTAGGTATTCGGGAGGTAACTGGGGAGTCTCTGAAGAAATTGCGGCCAGTGCAACACCAGGTGGAGGGTGACAAGTAGAGACACATTCTGGAAACTGGACCGTTCTTGCTCGCCAATCGATCAGAGGATTGTGTTTCTCTAACCAAGGTATTCCTAGAATAATCTGAAACTGAGGGGCCTTGATCACATCGAACACGATCTTCTCATGGTGTCCATCTTGACTTACTAGCGTCACCTCTTGAGTGGTATGCGTTACTGGCCCGGAGGCTATCTCCGTACCATCCACCGTAGTAATGACGTCCTTTACAGCCTTGGGACAAAGAGTTAGATTCATCCTCAAAACCATTTCATGATCCACATAATTGCCGATGGCACCGCTGTCGACGTAAGCTTCAATTGCATGTAATCGATCCGGGTTATCAGGGCTAATGAGGACCATAGGTATCACGAAATGCGAGGTCACAGAACTGGTTTTCACGCTCGGCAAGAGGACCTCTATTCTTGTCGGGCGAGGTCGTTTCCCTGCTCAGAGTTTGTAACTTTGGTAACTGCAGCTCCTACTGCCTTCTTGGCAGGTTTCACCGGACAGTCTCGAAGAAAGTGCCCTGAGTTTCCGCAATATAGGCATAATTGCAACTGTTTCCTCCTTTCCCGCTCCCTTTGTGTTAGAGGACCTTTCAGACCCCCTATTTGCATGGGTTTCCCGGAGTCTACTCCTTTGGAAGGAGTTGGCGGTTTGGAAAATACTCGAGCATCAAACTTGGAACGATCGGCCTTCCTGTTCTGCAGCCTGTGATCTATTTGAACGACCAAGTCTATATAATCCGAACAGTCTTGTGGGGGATTCACTACTTGGGCTAAAACGTCTTTGAGCTCTCCACGTAGACCTCTATAAAACAGCGTAATCCTTTTGTCCTCAGGCCATTGAGTTTCCACTATTAGTCTATTGAAAGATGCAATATAAGCCAAAAGGTCTTGATTACCCTGTCGCAACGAAAGAAGCTCATTGTCCAAGGCCTGCCCCTGTGAATGTCTTGCGAACAGTTTTTCCATACTAAGCTGAAAGGCTTGAAAATCATGGAGAACCGGATCATCTTGATTAACTAGAGGGATCGACCAGTCTGCCGCATTGCCACTAAGGTACGAAAGTACAAAAGCTACTTTTGCTTGATCAGTTGGAAAGGCTGCTGGCCGGCATAAGAAGTGCAACCGGCACTGATTGATAAATACTGCAAACCTCTTTGGGTCACCAGAAAATCGTTCGGGCGGAGCCAGAGGTACATTCCCAGGTAGGTTGATCTGCACTGGATTCATAGAGGATGTTGAAGGAAGATTTGCCCCTGATGCGGGTAACGGGGTCTGTCCGGCTTGTGACTGTAGCACTTGTCTAGCAAGATTGTCTGTTCTCTCCTTGGAAATAATTAGTTCCCTTCTTAGAGCATTCGTTTCCTGACGAGCTGCATGCACTTCTGCCCTTAGTTCCCCAAGTAACCGGGCTAGGGGGTCAGTATCCGAGGTTTCCATAGCGCCTGGGCGAGAGTTTTGCGGTGGGCTTTGCGTTCTGTAATGCTCACCTGATTCTCGCAGAGGCGCCGGTCTTGACTGGGCGACTACCGTATCTCCAAAGGTGATGTGTAGCACCCGGTTGGCTCTTGGGCTGGACCTCTGTGCACTGTATGCCTGACGTGTAGAGTAAGATGTCTGCAGATAGAAAATATGGGGTTAATGAACTGGGGTTATTGGGGTGTCCCTATCTCTTTCCTCTTCTCCTCTCCTGTAGACCCCCAAAGGTTAACGCTCTCACCTTAGGTAAGTGAATGCCGAGCTCTCCATCTGCCTCGGGGCAGGGTGCTGTAACCAGTTTCTTCACTGGATAGGTCGCGCAGGCCTCTTGACTTCAGAGGACTGCTGTCCGTTGTTTACTGCACGAACGGTAAGTTTCGAGTCATTCAAATGTCTTTAAAGTCTTTAGTAATGATGTCTCTTGTTTTGCAGGGTTCCGGCGATGGCGGATGACGGGCTGAAGTGAGTTGAAGATGGAGCCCGTGTGATGAATAGAAGCGCCTGGAAGCACGTAAGTAAGCGCTTGTTGCCTGCTTCACGATGCGCTCTAACTGTCTTTTTATTTTGCAGGTACGAGTTCGGAGCGGCTGCAGGGTGCCGGAATACCCACTGGATTAGATGTGGAAAGGAGTAATGGCACGTGAGTATTAAAGTTCCCCAATGTCTTTAAACGCACCTTGTTTTGTCTTTCAGATGCGGGATGCAGCGCCGAAGGCCTCCGGAGCGTGCAAAGAGTTGGTAAGCTTTTGTCTTTCAGATGCCGGAATGCAGTGTGAAGACCTCCGGAGCGCACGAAGAGTAGGTAAGCCTTTGCCTTTCAGATGCCGGAATGCTAACCTGTTCTTTCTTGTCTTTATAGGTGTTGCTGAAGACTGGATTCAGGATGGTAAGCCTTTGCCTTTCAGATGCCGGAATGCTAACCTGTTCTTTCTTGTCTTTATAGGTGTTGCTGAAGACTGGATTCAGGATGGTAAGCCTTTTTCCTTAGGCCCAGGACCGGATGCAGAAGACACGATGAGCGTTCTGCTGCAGAGGTTGCAGAATAACGCAAAGCAAGATTCATCCACCGGGTGTGGTTTAAATAGCCTCCTGTAGTGCTTCGGTGTCTCCTTCCACAGCCACGCCTAGGTAAGAAAAGAGTTCCTGCTTTCCAGAAGAGTTCCAGTGTTCTGAATCTAGGGAGTGGCTCCAGCCCCACCCAACAGGAAAAGTAGTTCCAAACAGAAGGGGATCAGAGACTCAACTGGCAGGCAAGTAAGCAGCATGGTCTGCTGCAGGTAAGTCCACCCAAGCATTATGAGCCCGGCGCTTCCAGCGCTGGGACTGGGCATATTTATGAGCCTGGTGCCACTGGCGCCAGGACTGGGTCCAAAAGGTCCCAATTGGGACTGGTTGGCACTCGGAACCTGGGTTATGGATCTGCTTCCAAGGGAGTTGGGAAAACCCTGACCTTTTGGAAGCAGAGATCATGACACTTAGGGTGAGACCCAAAGTTACTTAGTATGCAAAACAGAGGGGGGTCTGGGAAACTCTCTACCAGCAAGAACACAGCCCATTGACTTGTTCTTGGGTGGATGGCCCCTGGGAGAGTCTCAACCAAGTCTTTAGCTCACTGTTCTTTTCACAGAGAAGAAATTTCCCCACATATCAGTCTTTGTCCTGCCCAGGGGCAGTCCAGCACCGAAATGCTAGGCAATTCTCCTCTCAAGCGGATAGCGGCTGTTATCGGCTGTCATAGTTGCTGAAGCGATGATTGATTGTAACCTTAATTGGAGGAAGGCCAGGTAACCAGGGGGCACACTGCACCTGGCTGACCGTTCTGCGTGCTGCTAATCAAAGTGGAAATGTATGCATGGGGTTGTTGCCAACCCAATCACAATGCACCAAATAATCTAGGGTCCTATAGTTAGTAGAACCAATGGGACGTCGTACTTTTAGTGACATCTACAGTAGTGATGTTTGAAGGGAGGGCTTAAACGCACACCTGACAGTGTTTACCCAATCCCCTCACTCCGTTACCATATACAGATATAGTACCTATATGAAAGTTACCTTTTCCTAGCTAATAGAATTGCATGTTAACTTTTGAGTGTTACAAGTCAATTATGACGAGTTTTGAGCATAAATGTCACTGTTTATGTGAAGTTCGTTGGAGTTGAAGCAAGATGGACTATCGCATCACTGCTGATTGCCATGACTCCCCGTTTTTTGTACTTGTCATTAAACGGTCTCCCTTTGCCAAACCATTGAGTTGTCCTTATTGATTGGTGTTGGAGTACTAAATCTGCACCCCCATCCATCTCAAGGTGCAGCTATCTCGTCTTAAAGTACTGCGGAGCAACTCCCGACTCTATGGGCCGGCCGGGGGTCTCCCCAGTACACTTGGTAGCAGAGGATGGTTACCAACTATCGATTATTGACTAAAGTAAGACACCTAGGACCGTCGACATAAAGTAACTCTAGGTCTTCGGCAATATCACAAGTCCTTTGCCATTCAGCTGAGTAGACTTCTGAGTAACTTCCAATGCTGACGTCGGGAGCCGGAAAGTGGATACACGAGTTAGAAAAAATGGCAGGAGGAAACACGTTGGCTATAGGGGACATCAAAGGTCTCCTGATCGCCATACTTGGTGAGAGAGCAGACAATGTGTGGACACAGGCAGGGTACCCTGGTGTAACCACAATGAATACCTTGCATGACCGAGCTCCATTTAACAATTGTAGAGCCACAGTATGGAAAGCGCCATGAGTGCTATACCCAGATACTTCCGATATGGGAGCTACAATGACTCAAAAAATGAAGGATTCTGAGGAACCGTTAATTTATATACAGAATTTCCAAGACGCTTCTCGTAGACAGTGGTAGTTTAGAAAAACCTGCAGAAAGGGCCTGAAGGGACCCGTGTTCCCCACCCTTCCCATTCCTACGGGCAGCTGAGCGGGTGAAAATCTGAAGAAGGCGGTAACAAAGGCGGTGATCCTGAGGATCCAGAGGAACCATGCGAACGGTGAGTGAAACAAAAAATTGAATGTTTTGGCAAATAGTGCATGCCTTAGAACAAGTAAAGGGAAAAGGTAACGGAGGGAGGAGGGAAAACAAAATATAGTTAGAAGTAGAGAAGACTGTATATATAATGGGATAATGATGAGAATAATTAAATAAATAAAGATTACCGGGGAGGACACCCGAGAAGAGAGAGGTTACCGGGGCAGACACCCGAGAAGTGAGAGGATTCGCCTTATTCCTACACTTTAATATAGCGGCTAGAAGATACGTGTACCCAGAGTCCCACATAATGGGGAACAAACAGACTACCACAACGTTTAAAGACGTCATGAAAGGGGTACGTTTACACTCCATGAAGGGGTAATGATTAGAGGAAGACATATCTGTGTCCAGCTGGTGTCCGTCTAGTCTGTCAAGCGTCTGTCTTACATGTTTTGTTGTGACGTCATATGTAAAAAAAATTCTTACAGAATACTGATTTACATTTTATGTGATTTAATAGTTGAGATAAAATCGCATATGAATTGATGTTTTTTTGAGTAAATCAGAAGGTATAAAATCTTGTGGAAAGTTGGATTGGTGCTTGCGATATTTGGTGCTCGCTCATATTGTTAGAAGTGTTTAAGCCACACAAAACCGTTGACAAGTGTTATATAAGTGGAAAAGGAACAGATGAAAGCATGGAAGACATGACTCCATTGGCACACTTATGCAAGCAGTTGCCAAAACATGCACCCAAGCTAAAGAAATATAGTACCGAGTGGGTTAAAGGTACCGCCCACAAGATGTTTATGCCATGGCCACAAAATGGGTCTTTATCTAAAGCCGTTTTGCAACATATGACGACATATTTGCATGCCACATATAGAGGCAAGAAGTTAGAAAAACGCCTTGCTGTTCTCGAGTTATGGAAAATGTATGAACAAGGAAAGGAGGAAGAGCCGCCAACCGAATGGATACTTCATTTATGCACAGAGGGGGGTGAGACACCTACCGCGCCACCTGCCCCACCCAAAAGGAAAATTGAAGAAAGTAAGGACGAGTGGTTATACCCACTGAGAGAACTCAAAGCAGCCACGGGGTATAGCAACCCCGCATATGAGTCACTTACACATAATAGTGACGAAAATCAAGGGAAAGATAAGGACAAGAATATTACCTCTGCAGTCCCAAGGGACAAGGGGAGACGTGATGACGAAAGACGAGATCAGACACAGACAAGTACATCTCTCGACAAAGAGAGAGAAGGGAAGAGATGGGAGGGAAGCGAAGATAGAACTGATGAGATAAGATTCGCAAAAGACGAATGTATGGGAGGACACATTTTATTAAAACTTGATGGCAAAGGCATGGATGACGCGAAACAAAAGGAGAGTTTAGATGAGACACGGAGAAAGGGGAAAGAGAAGGAGTTAAGAGATGAAAAGATAAGAAAGGCAGACAGACTAAGGCGAGAACAGCTATATCGCGAAGAGCAAGAAAGACAGCTCGATCGCAACCCAAGAGCAGCCAACAATCAAGAAAGACATAAACAGCAAAGGTTAGAGGAAGAGTAAAGGATACGTGAGAAAAGAATGGAAAGACGAAGAGATGAGGAAATTCAAAAGGCAGATAAACGTAGAAATGAAAAGAGAAAGGAAGAAGATAGGGTCAGAGAAGAGGCGAGGAAACGCAAAGAATTTGATGACGACGTAGAACGTAAGCAAAGACAGAGAGCACGCGATCTTGAATATCTGGCAAGAGAGGTTAAAAAACCTGCTCCAGTTGTAGACTGGGAAGACATCAAAGAATTCTTTCCTGCGTACGATTCAGTACCAGGCACATCTAGGGCAAATATTGACGATGACTTCGACACCAGAAGCATCGGAGAAACGATCGATAGAATATATGATGAAATGGGGCTAGAACAAATACCCCAAGGGGAGGGGGAAGACGAGCGCCTGGAGAGCACTCAGTTGTATGACACTCAGGATGTCACCCAAAGTAGTGGAATAGAGTGCTATCCCTGGATAGATTAGAAATAAGTAGGAACAAAGAGGATACGAGAAGTCGCACTCGTGTGGGACAGACAATATCCGACTCCGAAAGGGAGGAGCGCGAGGAAAATGAGGAAGAGGGACGAAGCGAAAGACGACTCCCAATGGAAAAAGGAATAAGGTAGTCAGACAATACCGAATCTGCACTGAGAGCAGAGTCCTCCACGCAGCCTGACCAATATGAATAAGTATCTCAAGGTCAGAGGGGGGTGCCTTCGCCGCCCTATGTGGACAGACTAAGGGCATTGACAGGTAGACAGCGATGCAGGAATATTACCCCTGCAATAGACAGATGAACAATGAGAGAAGAGAGAGGGCTACACATTCCAATTTCCGTTGCTCGAGAAGGGGGGAGTAAAACCGCAATATATTCCAAGGCCACACATGGATCAAGAAAATCTGAAAAACAAACTTCCAATGCTGACGTCGGGAGCCGGAAAGTGGATACACGAGTTAGAAAAAATGGCAGGAGGAAACACGTTGGCTATAGGGGACATCAAAGGTCTCCTGATCGCCATACTTGGTGAGAGAGCAGACAATGTGTGGACACAGGCAGGGTACCCTGGTGTAACCACAATGAATACCTTGCATGACCGAGCTCCATTTAACAATTGTAGAGCCACAGTATGGAAAGCGCCACGAGTGCTATACCCAGATACTTCCGATATGGGAGCTATAATGACTCAAAAAATGAAGGATTCTGAGGAACCGTTAATTTATATACAGAATTTCCAAGACGCATGGGTGCTTGGGACTCATGAATCTTGGACGAAATCTGTACCTGTGTTTTACCATATATTGTGCCGAGGGCTGCCAGAGCCGGTGGAGAAACAACTCAAGAAATTGGTGGGAATTGAAGCCAAGCCCTGGGCTGAAATACAGCTGACCATCGCACATTATTGTAGACTGCTGCAGGAAAAGAATCGCAAAAGGAAGCAACTCATAAGGGTGAGGAAGCGAAATTGGTGCAAAAGAAATTGTCAAAATATGCTCTTGAGGGAGCCATAATAACTAGCACAGCTGAATCGAGCATGCAGCAGGTGACTAATCCACAGCAGAATAATCAGGGCAATACGGGGTTTTACACCAGGGGAAGAGGATTCAGGGGAAGAGGATGGCAGAGCAATCAGGGAGGCTTCCAAAATAATCAAGGAGGTTTTCAAAATATGCAAAATGGTAACCAAGATATGTCAAATGGGCAAATGGTCCGACCACCGCCAGTTTGTTGGCTGTGTGGAATGACAGGGCATTTGGCGCGCACATGCAGAAATCAAGGCATGATGCAGAACGGCCAAGGAACAGGAGCAGGCATGGCAAATCCACCTGCAGTTTTACAGCAGGGTGGTGCACAGAATCACATGGTGCAACAACAAGCACAAGGAGCGCAGCAAGGGGTGCAACCACAAGGCATGGGGAATTTTCCATGAGAACAATCCCAACAGGCAGCGCTGCAACTATCGCAGGCCATGAACCCTGGAATGGGAAGTAAAAATGGGAATGGGGGAAATCCACCAGCACACATTGGGCCAAATTTGTATATAAACTAGGACAGCTCACTGGGAACCCTGATTCTGTTCTATCCTATCAGTGACACCAGACTCTCACAGGGAACCTAGGGTGGATGTCGTTATAGGGGATAAAGAATATTCCTTAGTTGACACGGGTGAAACACGCTTGTGCATACATGAAGGCAAGTTTTCCTTGTCCGGTGAGGCCATAGATACTCAGAGTTTTACATGATCTACCAGTCGTATTCCCTTCACAAATGCACTTCCAGTCTCCATAGGAGAATGCAAAAGGAATGTACCTTTATTATACTCTCGGCAGACCCCAGTAAATATTTTGGGTCGAGATTTAATGACAAAGTGGAACATGACAATCCCGTTCACGGAGAAGGGCACAGTATGTTTGTGATGCTGGAAATGCATCAGAGGGACAGGGCCTCTGAATCCTTGTCCTTTACTGCTTTTTATCATGTGTTCTGTCGTGTTTTCTGCCCAGGAGTCCATGTGGGACTCCTGGCAGTGCAGCTCTCTCTTTTGGTTTGGTGAACAGACCCATGGGATACCCTTATGGCGCCCATTGGTAGGGGTACAACCCTGTGCCCCTAGTGTATGTTTTTGGGCACCTGTGGGTGGCCCACAGAGCAGGGTATGGGCTGGTGGCAGCTCCATGCTGAAATTGACAGGTGCTCTGGGTGTCCTCCATTTTGGGATACCCAGGCCCTGCCATTGGGATCAGTTGATTCCTGATAGGAAACAAGATGGTCCCTGTGGCCTCTTGCTTTCTATTGCCTGTTACCTTGTTTTCCCAAAGTCCTGGGAAGCCCTGACTCTGTCCCTTCCCCCTGACTGGCTGTTGGGTGGAAGTTCCATATATGGTGTTGTTGTGAAGGCCCAGCTAGACTGACTGGAGCCTTCCCAGTGACTGTATGTTGTGGGTACCTCCTGTGGGTGGGACCTGGGTGAATGGAGTGTGTGACCAATATACACTCCTTGTTGTGGTTGTCTGGTTTCTGGCATGAGAGACAAAGACTAAGACAGCCCTGCCCGAAACTGGCCTGAATGCAGTGTGTAGTGTTGAATGGCTGGGTACTTGTCCCAATCTACATTCCTTGTTGTGAGTGTCTGAAAGGGAGGAGTGTGGCCTGAATGCACTGTGTGCCTGATTGGCTGACTGACTGCATGAATGCCCTTCTGTGTGATTGGCTGCTGAGTGTGTGCCAGCAGTGTGGATGAGAGACAGAATAGTATATCTGGGGACCTCTCACCACTGGAAATTGTTCAGAAGCGTTCAGAAGCTGAGTCTCCACTCAAGAGTAACTGGAATTGCTGATCCTCGACGTCCAGCTGGAAGAAGAAGACTTGCTGTTGCATTTGCTTCGACAGATCTGAAGGTTGCCGAATTCGTCGAGGACTGACCCGAGAGAGGACCTGGTAAGGCGCCCTCTTCCCGTGCTCCGAGGGATCATCGAGCACCACTACATCTTCGCCGAAGCGCCCTGGAAGTCAGACCCTCGAAAGGCTGCCGACCCGAGACGGGACCGCCGAGGAGATCGAAGTGAAGCACCCGGACATCGCCGCCGTCGAAGTCCATTGCCGTCGACCAGGGTTCGCAAGTCTGTGTAACCGCTGGAGGCCCGTCGAAGTTGTGTTGCCCAGCCGTGGGGACCACTTGACGCTGTGCCGCCGACGACCGGACCCGTCCGCTCCTTGCCTAAGAACATTTGAATCGAAGGACTCCCTCGTCCGCACCGTCGACCGCTTTATCCTGCCGGAGAAAGTCGAGGACGACCAACGCGCCGAGGAGAAACCTGCCGGTGGGTTTCCCGCCACCCGAAGACCACAAAGACTCAAACGACTCGACGCCCTTGCTGGGCCCCCGTCTTCACAATCTTTGCGGTCCAGAACAATTGTCATCGAGGTGCCCCGCACGCCTCCGCCTTGCAGGACGCCAACGCTCCGTCATCGACGAGCACCGCTTGGGTCGAAGCTGCCGCCTCATCGACGCCGTTCTACCCTGTTTGTTGCGGGCGTTCGACGCCCCGTGTCTCCCGCTTGAAAGGGAAGGCATTCAAGAAGGGCCGTCGATTCCCCGACACCGAACGCCAAGTTCCTCGACGCTTCTCGACGCCTCTCGACGATCCGTGACTCCCGCTTGAAAGGGGGTCGCTCAAGAAGGATCTGTCGACGCCTCTTCGAAGAACTCAACTCCACCAGGTACATTGGGGGGGTAAAAACATTATAGGAGGGAATAAGACTTGCAGAACAATATATGGACTGGGCTTGTGCTATATCTTTATTTTACAGGTTGCCCAGGTGGGGGGGGATCTCCACACAGAACTGTGTCTAGTGGTAGGGGCCAGTATTCTGCCTATTGTTCAACCGCCTTATTTTCTCTCTTCTCTCTATTGCTGGTTTCACTCTATTGATCTGTGTGACATGATTACAGTATTGTTGATGCACTTTTCATGAGATCTAATACAAAGGGTGGTACCACTTTAGAACTGTATATATTTGGCATTGTTGATTTTCCTAAGTACAAAGTGAGTTATTATGATAAGTGTACATAACCTTGAATATTGATTATATAAAGACTGTGTTCTAACCAATACAGTGTGTGGACATTCCTTTGTGGGGGCTTGGGGACTACACTGTACTTAAGAACCAGCCTGCATCACCTCCTGAGAAGCTAGGCCTTGATTGCTCGTCCATTGCTACCGTAATAGAGAATCTTGGCTGGGGTCTTCTGTGCCTCTCTTCTACCATATAGGGAGCAGAAGTACAGACACCCCCTACCAGTCTTTACAGCTTGGTGGCAGCGGTGTGATGCTTATGGTTTTAAGAATCAGTGTATAACCGTGCCACTTACAAAATATCTGCACTTTATTAAATTAAGGTTTAGTTGTGTACAAGATAACTGCATTACAAACAATGGAGTCTATTGCAAATGGCAAATTGACTCGGATGAGCTTGGAGGCTCTCCAGAGTGCTTGTGAAGCCAGGGAGTTAGACTTTGTGGATAAGTCTAGGGCTGAGCTGATAGCTGCCCTGGTGGACTACCAGACTGATGGTGAAACTCTTGATGAGGGGGGGAATGCAACCAATGAGGACTCTGCCCCTGGGGTTTCTGCTGAATCTGTTTCTGGGAATGCCGCCATTCCTGCTGCCTCTGTTCCAAACCCCAGCAATTCCTTGGAGCTTGAGTTATTAAGGATGAAATTGGCCTTTGAATACCGCAAGTTGGAAATAGATGCTGAGTTGGCTCAACAAGTGGAACTCAGAAATAAGGACCTTGAACTCAAGAGCCAGGACACTGAATGTCAGAGAATCCAGCTAGAGAAAGCTAGAGTGGAGACTTCAGCTAAAACCAGTGAGAGTGTCAGGTCCCCAGCCACCAAGTTTATGAAAGACTTGGCTGGTGTGTTTGTGGAGGGTTCAGATATCCTCCAATGGATTGAAGCGTTTGAAATGGCTTGTGCAATTCATGATGTTGATAAAAGAGATTGGGCTAAGTGTTTGTTAAGCAGAGTGCCTCAAACTGGATATGACTGTATTCTGAAGCTGAGTGTGGAAGAAAGGGGTCAGTATGAGTGTATGAAGTCTGCTTTGATTGCCAAGTTTGGCAAGACACCTACCCAATACCTTAAAAGGTTCAGGGATTTTAAGAAAAGAGAGAATGTGTCTTGGGTTGACTGGGTGAGTGCTGCGCACATGAACATGATGGGGTGGATTGATGGATACAAGGTTAAGACTTTTGTAGAATTGTCCCACCTCTTGTTTTTTGAGCATTTTTCTGAACCCTGTTCACCAGAGCTGCGTCAGTATGTGGCTGACCAGAACATTTTGGACCCCTTCAAGCTGGCTAGGTTGGCTGACAAGTGGGTCTCCCACCGGGTGTCCCCTAAGGACTCCAGTGGGAAGGACAAGGAAAAAGAAAAGGGGGGCTCTCAGAAAGCTGAGGAGTCCCACAAGCAGTGACAGTCGGGTAAACCTAAACCTTCCTCTCCCAAGACCCAAAAATCTAGTGGGGATAAGTCCTCTGGGGGTGGGAATAAGAGTAGTGGTCCACCTGCTGCAAAGCAGGCTCCCAGTGGTTCCAGTAACGTACCCCGCACTCCTGGCACTTGTTGGGACTGTGGGGCTCTGGATCACAAAAGGGGTGACTCCAAGTGTAAAGGTAAGGCACTTGGAGTACAGGCTGTCAGCCTGACCTACCCTTACCCCATGTCTGAGGTGGAGGCCACTGTCCTCCCCTCCTCTACCGGGATCACATTTGGTGCTCCGGTAGAGATTTCCTTAGTGTCCCTTGGGGCCTGGGACCAGTATGCAGAAGTACTGGCGACTATCCCACAGAACCCCCGTAGGTTTTTGAGAAGTGTCCTCTTGAATGGCCAGCCTTCTACTGGTTTGAGAGACACTGGGGCAAGCATGACAGTGGTGGACAGGACCCTGCTCAAGCCAGAGGACTATGTAGGTGCTCCTCTGAGAACCACCAGGTTAGCTGGTGGGCCTCCCAAATTATCACCTGTAGCCTTAGTCACACTCATGATTGGAGACAAGACAGCAAAGCTTCCTGCCCTGGTTCAGGACAATGTCCCTGCTAACATTCTGTTAGGTAATGATCTAGTAGAGTTGGGGTTGATCTCAGATGGTCTTCCCCTGACTGCTGCTGCGGTCACTAGGTCACAGGTGACACCGGGTCTGGCTGTGAGTCAGGTACCCGAGCCAAAGGCGAGGCCTAAGGCAAGAAGAAGGAAGACCAAGAAGGCCACCTCTGTGGGGGGGAACACCTTCTCTTCCTGCTGTTCCGACAGCACCTATTGGGATCCATGCTCCGGACGGGCTGGGTCCAGTGGAAAACCCAAACTCAACTCCTGTGGGAGAAGAGACAGCAGACTCTCCTGTGGGAGAGGTTCTCAACCCGGAGGATCATCCCGACCTTCAATGCTTGTTAGCTGAAGGGGGACCCTCCCGGGCAGACTTCTGTAAGGGACAGAGAGAGTGCCACTCTCTCGAGGGACTGAGGAAACAGGCCCTGTCCCAGGCACAAGGAGAAGTGCCTAGGACATTCCGGATTTATTGGGAGGGTGAGCTCCTTGTTAGTGAGCCCACTAAGCCTGAACCTGGTGCCCTCAAGAGGTTGGTGGTACCCCAGGTTTACAGGCCCTTCCTACTGCAGTTGGCGCATGAGGTGCCCTTGGCTGGTCATCTTGGGACCAAGAAGACTAAGCAGAGGCTCTCTGCCCATTTCTACTGGCCACGGATGGGAGTAGAGGTGGAGTCCCACTGCAGGACCTGCCCAACTTGTCAGTTGTCTGGCAAGACTGGAGGCAGAGTCATTGCCCCACTGCAGCCATTGCCAGTGGTTGGCACACCATTTGAGAGGGTGGGCATCGACATCGTCGGTCCCCTTGACCCTCCCACTTCAGGTGGACATCGGTTCATCCTGGTCTTGGTAGATCATGCCACCAGGTACCCTGAGGCAATACCCCTTCGGACTGTTACTGCCAAGGTGGTTGCCAGGGCTCTCCTGGGCATTTTCACCCGTGTTGGATTCCCCAAGGAGGTTGTCTCTGACAGAGGATCCAACTTCATGTCTAGTTACATGAAAACCATGTGGAAAGAGTGCGGGGTAACCTACAAGTTCTCCACCTCTTACCACCCCCAGACCAATGGTCTGGTTGAGAGGTTTAATAAAACTCTCAAGGGCATGCTAGGGGCTTTGGAAGAACCCCTAAGGAGGAAATGGGATCTCCTCCTGCCATGCCTGCTGTTTGCTTACCGAGAGGTACCTCAAGAGGGTGTTGGTTTCAGCCCCTTTGAGTTACTCTTTGGACATCCCGTGAGGGGGCCCCTCGCCTTGATCTGAGAAGGCTTGGAAGCCACCCCTCCAGGTCCCGCCAAGCAAGTGGGGGACTATGTGTTAGGCCTCAGACGGAGGATGACACAGATGATGGGTCAGGCAACAGCGAATCTCAAGGCCAGCCAGGAATTGAATAAGTACTGGCATGACCTTAAAGCCTCGCAAGTGGATTGGACTCCGGGACAGGAAATCCTTGTGATGGAGCCTACCAAGCCTAGAGCTTTGGCAGACAAGTGGACTGGACCCTTCAGGATCATCTCCAAGATGGGCGAAGTCAATTATCTGGTTGACATGGGAGCCTCTGGGGTAGCCCCCCAGGTATTCCATGTCAACAGGCTCAAGCCTTTCCACCGGCGAGCAGAAGTCTCATGTCTCTTGCTAGCTTCAGGGCAAGAAGAGGATGAGAGTGAGCCCCTTCCTGATTTGCTGCATAGCAACCCTCAGGATGGCTCAGTGGAGGGAGTACATCTCTCTCCGGATTTGACAACAGAGCAACAGAGGGCCTGCAGGGCCTTGCTCCAACAGTATGCCTCTCTGTTTTCACTGACGCCAGGCCTTACACCGTGGTGTAGGCATGAAATTGACACTGGTGACAGTGTGCCTGTCAAAAGCAGGTGCTACCGTATGTCAGATACCGTCAAGAACCACATCCAGGCTGAGGTCGCCAAGATGTTGGATCTGGGTGTTATTGAACCCTCAACCAGTCCCTGGTCCAGTCCAGTGGTCCTTGTCCCCAAGGCAAGTTCCCAGGCGGGTACCAAGGATTGGAGGTTCTGTGTGGACTACCGAGGAGTCAATGCCGTCACCAAAACTGACACGCACCCATTGCCCAGGGCTGATGAGCTCGTGGACACCGTAGGTGCTGCCAAATTTGTGAGCACCTTTGACCTTACCTCAGGCTATTGGCAAATAGCTCTGACGGACCATGCCAAGGAAAAGACGGCCTTCTCAACACCTGAGGGACTCTACCAGTTTAGGGTCATGCCTTTTGGGTTGAAGAATGCCCCTGCCACCTTCCAGAGATTGGTCAACCATGCGCTCAGTGGGCTGGAAGCCTTTTGTGTGGCTTACTTAGACGACATTGCCGTCTACAGTTCCACCTGGGAAGAGCATTTGGCACATCTGGATAAGGTGTTGCAGGCCTTGAAAAGGGCTAACCTCACTATCAAGGCCACCAAGTGCCAGATAGCTCAGGGGAAAGTTACCTATCTTGGTCATGAGGTAGGAGGGGGTCAAATCCAACCTCTCTCCAGTAAAGTACAGGATGTACAGAACTGGGAGTCTCCCACTACTCAAACCCAGGTGAGAGCCTTTTTGGGCCTCACTGGGTACTATCGCAATTTCATGGCAGACTATGGAACCATAGCTGCACCCCTGACAGCTCTAACTTCACCCAAACAGCCTAGGAAGGTTAATTGGACCGAAGACTGTCAGAGGGCCTTTGATGGCTTGAAAGAAAGTCTGTGTAGGGCACCTGTGTTGTGTGCGCCTGACTACAGCCGACCCTTTATCGTCCAGACGGATGCCTGCGACACCGGAATTGGAGCTGTCTTGTCCCAGTTAGATGACAAAGGGAGAGAACATCCTATCATATTCATCAGTAGACAACTCAAGGGTAGAGAACTTAGCTGGGCTACTGTTGAAAAGGAGTGTTTTAGCATAGTTTGGAGCCTTAGGCGTTTTAGGCCCTACCTTACGGGGTCTACCTTCAAGGTCCAAACAGATCATAAGCCCCTGAAGTGGCTTATGCAGATGAAGGGTGAAAATCCGAAATTGCTCAGGTGGTCCATTAGCCTGCAAGGGCTAGACTTCACCATAGAGCACAGACCAGGGAAGAGTCACGATAATGCAGATGGCCTTTCCAGAAGGTATGTTGACCGTCTGGATGAGGGTGTCTATCCCGTGGGAGATTAGACACCCTCCACCTCAGTCTGGGGGGGGCGACTGTGATGCTGGAAATGCATCAGAGGGACAGGGCCTCTGAATCCTTGTCCTTTACTGCTTTTTATCGTGTGTTCTGTCGTGTTTTCTGCCCAGGAGTCCATGTGGGACCACCACCCGCACTGTCCGTGAGTGCAGAAAGCAGTGGGACGATCTCCGCCTCCGGGTCAGCAACTTCCTGTCTGCGAACCGCAACATGGCCATGGCCACAGGAGGTTGAGCCGATTCGCCAATAAAAATGAAGGAGTGGGAGGAGACCTGCGCCAACATGATTGGTGTAGAATCAATTGAGGGAGTCGGGAGCATGGTGTGGCCACTACATCAGATGGAGGTGAGTGTACACATGAAACTATGCACTGTGAATGTTGAGGTCCCCCCAAATGTGAGCCCAGATTCACCTCATGTATGCGCCAACATCCATACATGCATACAACCCTGGCCATGTCAGTGTGAAACCCAAACACACACACATGCACGCATCACCACAGACAAGTGCCACACAGAACCATGCATGGATGACCCACTGAACAGACCCATCACCTGCATCCCTACCAATGAAGTCCCAATGCACACAACAGCATGATTAACGTATTCTGCATGAAGTACATTGAACCATCACCAATGCCATCCCCCTCTTTGTCCCCACAGGCTCACATACAGACAGTGAAAACCTGGCACTGCGACTCAGGCACCTCCTGCCAAGAAGAAACCAAGGCCACAGGACACAGGGGACACCCCCACTACATCAAGGGGCAAAGGGAGAAGTGTTCCCATGCAGAGTGGCAAACATTGTCATAGCGCCACTGCTACCACACCGCAGTCCACAACAGCAACAATTGCCACACCTTCAGATGTGAACCCCCCACCACAGATTCCAGCCACGGAGGGCCCACCTTCCGCTGCCACAAGTTCCACAGGTGAGGCGGCAGCCACAGCGCCGCTCTCAGATGTGGAGGACCCAATGGAGTTCTCCATGGAAATGCACACCCCAACCCACCCAGGAACTACAGAGGCAACTCCACAGCAATCACCAGGGTCCAGTGTCCATGGCGAGGACAACACGGGAGGGTTCAGTAGCCCACCGGTGGCTTCACCAGATGTCCTTGTTGCAGAGGAAGGCGCAGCAGCCACACCACGAGCACGCCACAGTGCCCTTGAACTGGCCAGCATCAGGCAGCGCCAAGAGGACATCACTGTGCTAGTTGGTCAGCATGTGGAAGAGGCTGCCTGTTTCAGGGAGGAGATAACAGAGACTGCCAGGCACTCGAGGGAGGCGATTGAAGCCTGTACCAACAGGCTGTGCATGGAGATTGGCCAACTCAGGCAGGTCCTTATGCGTATAGCGGACGCGATGGACCGCCAGTTCCCACCACCACCACAGGGACAGACAGCCATGTCATCATCTGCTAGTTCGAGGCAGACAAGCCCCGTCCGCCGCTCCATGCCACCACGAGGCGCACGTCAACCCAGCCTCCTAATGCTGGTGGTGGTAATGGGAAATAGGGACTGCAGGGTCAACCTTCCATGTGTGCAGCAGGACAACAACATTGTGCCAGACACATAAGGGGTTGTTGTCGGGGGAGGAGGTAAAGGGTGTTTCTAGACTGTTGTGGGGGGAGTGGGGAAGGGTGTTTTGGGACTGTTGTGGGGGGAGGGGGAAGGGTGTTTTGGGACTGTTGTGGGGGGAGGGGGGAAGGGTGGTGGTATAGTTGGGGACATGCACTTTTACATCTTAATATTCCTTAATACACTGGTGATCACTCAAAACACAGGCTTGGACTTCTTCATTGTGTATGTGTACTTTATTCGTGACAGGGTCCATTGTGCGCTTCAACACAGACACCAGTGCATTACTACCCATATCCATCCTACAGAGTGAAACCATGTTACTCAGAATATTTGGTTGATCAGATGCTGTCGCACATCGCGTCCCTCCTGGCCATCGCCTCTTGCATGACCTGCATCCCCGTCACCTCCGTCCTCATCACCATCATCATCCTCATCAGGTGGTTGCATTTCAACGTCAGGGGGCAGTGGCACATTCCGTCTGATACACATATTGTGCAGCATGACACATGCCATGGTGATCTTGGCCACCTTCTCATGGCCGTACAGGAGGGCCCCACCCGACCTGCTTAGGCACCTGCACCAAGGCCAAATGTCTGCTCAATCACGACGCGGGTACGGGTATGTGCACGATTGTATTCCTCTTCGTGCCTGTTCTGTGGGTTCCGTACAGGGGTAAGGAGCCACCTCTTCAGGGGATAGCCAGCATCACCTGTATGGGGGGAAGAATGGGGACCTGTTACTGTTCACCTCAAGAGCGGCCTGTACAGATCACACAAATCGACTTTGCATTGTGATTGAAATCCACGATTACCAGCATGCATGCAGACGATCTGCGTGACTGCAATGTGCAAAGGTGAGCTCGACCCTGCAAGTGGACATGCCCGAATCATGCCTCCGACAGTAATTGACATGTCCTGGGTGAGGCCAGGTCTTAGGTGTCCCTGGGCCCAGGCAAAATTGGTACCACACTGCTAGTGTACTGCCATTCGACATCAATGTTGCCATGCTGTGAAGCATCACTTCAGTGGTGCTATAGGTGCGTGGTTCAATGCTATGGCTAGGGGTGATCCCTTTGCATGCATTCAAGGGCACATTGCTCTATTGATGTTGTGCTGCGCTAATTCTGTATAACTATCTTGACGCCATGTTGCTGATTTGTGTATTATGTGGTGTGGCATGATGTGCAATGTGGATGTGGATGGATGTGTGATATTTGGAAACCTGGATTGTTCTCAATGTTGTGCAGCTTCAAATTGCATGTGGGTTCTTCTCAAGTACATTGTGGCCTTCCCTGATGAACATTGGCGTCCATCTGTATGTCCATGGGCCTCATTACACGGATGGCGGAGAACCATGGCGCTATTAGCGCCATGGTTCATGCCGGTAAAATACCGGCACCGCCTTGGCGGAAAGGGGAATTACCGCCCCATTCCAAGGTTGGCAGGGCGGTAATTCCCCCTTCCACCATTGCCCTTCCCCATTCCCATTTTTGGCCCATAGGGCTCAATGGGAATGGGGAAGGCACTAATTACGGTACCGCAAATTGCGGTACCGTAATTAGCTCCCTGGGTCCCTTTGCGGGTTGGTTTTTAACGCCTGCAAAAAGCAGGCATTAAATCCCCCAACCCGCAAAGGGACCTCGTAGTAAGGCGGTAAGGATTTACCGGTACCGGTATTTTACCGGTACCGGTAAATCCTTACCGCCATCCGTGTAATGAGCCCCCCATTTGTCCTACGGACGGCTGTCTACACCCAGTTGGGGTATGTATGTATCTCCCCCCCAATGACACCCAGTTGGAGTATGTATCTCTCCCCCCAATCACACCCAGTTGGAGTATGTATCTCTCCCCCCCCAATCACACCCAGTTGGAGTATGTATCTCTCCCCCCCAATCACACCCAGTCGGAGTATGCATCTCTCCCCCCCAATCACACCCAGTTGGAGTATGTATCTCTCCCACCCCAATCACACCCAGTTGGAGTATGTATCTCTCCCCCCCTTAATCACACCCAGTTGGAGTATGTATCTCTCCCCCCCAATCACACCCAGTTGGAGTATGTATCTCTCCCCCCCACCCAATCACACCCAGTTGGAGTATGTATCTCTCCCCCCCAATCACACCCAGTTGGAGTATGTATCTCCCCCCGCCCTAATCACACCCAGTTGGAGTATGTATATCTCCCCCCCAATCACACCCAGTTGGAGTATGTATCTCTCCCCCCCAATCACACCCAGTTGGAGTATGTATCTCCCCCCCCCCAATCACACCCAGTTGGAGTATGCATCTCCCCCCCAATCACACCCAGTTGGAGTATGTATCTCCCCCCCCAATCACACCCAGTTGGAGTATGTATCTCCCCCCCCCCCAATCACACGCAGTTGGAATATGCATCTCCCCCGCCTCCCCAATCACACCCAGTTAGAGTATGTATCTCCCCCCCAATCACACTCAGTTGGAGTATGTATCTCTCCCCCCCTTAATCACACCCAGTTGGAGTATGTATCCCCCCCCCCAATCACACCCAGTTGGAGTATTTATCTCCCCCCCCCCAATCACACCCAGTTGGAGTATGTCTCTCCCCCCCCCCAATCACACCCAGTTGGAGTATGTATCTCTCCCTCCCCAATCACACCCAGTTAGAGTATGTATCTGCCCCCCAATCACACCCAGTTGGAGTATGTATCTCCCCCTCCAATCACACCCAGTTGGAGTATGTATCCCTCCCCCCCAATCACACCCAGTTGGAGTATGTATCCTCCCCCCCAAACACACACAGTTGGAGTATGTATCTCTTCCCCCCCCCAATCACACCCAGTTGGAGTATGTATCTCCCCCCCCCAATCACACCCAGTTGGAGTATGTATCTCCCCCCCCAATCACACCCAGTTGGAGTATGTATCTCCCCCCCCCAATCACACCAAGTTGGAGTATGTATCTCTCCCCCCCAATGACACCCAGTTGGAGTATGTATCTCCCCCCCAATCACACCGTTGTAGTATGTATCTCCCCCCATCACACCCAGTTGGAGTATGTATCTCCCCCCATCACACCCAGTTGGAGTATGCATCTCCCCCCCAATCACACCCAGTTGGTTGGAGTATGTATCTCTCCCCCCCAATCACACCCAGTTGGAGTATGGAGTATGTATCTCTCCCCCCCAATCACACCCAGTTGGAGTATGTATCTCCCCCCCCCCCAATCACACCCAGTTGGAGTATGTATCCCCCCCCCCCAATCACACCCAGTTGGAGTATGTATCTCTCCCCCCCAATCACACCCAGTTGGAGTATGTATCTCCCCCCCCAATCACACCCAGTTGGAGTATGTATCTCTCCCCCCCTAAATCACACTGCCATGTGCTTGCCCTGCTACTCACCAAGTAGCCACGAACGTTATCCGGCTTGTCGCTCCATGTAGCGTGCTATGGTTGAGTTCCACAGGACCATTGAATCATGGATTGATCCGGGAAATCGGGCACAACAATGTGTGATTATCTTGTTGGCGTCACATAGCCTTTGGACATTGATAGAGTGGAATTGCTTTCTGTTTCAGTACACTACTTCATTGTGATGTGGGACCACCAATTCCACATGTGTACAGTCGATGGCCCTGATGCAACTTGGGATGCCTGCCAGTGAATAGAAGCCAACTTTTGTGTTTGCAATCTCCTGGGCAGTCAGTGGCAGGAATATGTGTTCACGTGCATGCTTCAGGAGGGCATCGAGTACATGGTTCAGCGTGCGTGAGAATACTGGTTGTGAGATGCCATGCATCTGCCCCACTGTATGCTGGTAGGTGCCTGTGGCCAGGAAGTGGAGCACGGTCACCACCTTCAGTAGAGGGGGGATGGCAGTTCTGATGTCTATGAGGCTCACAATGTCGTCATGTATCATGTCCACGATGCTGGTGATCGTATCCCGGTCCAGACGGTACAGGGTGTGTATCTGCTCAGGGGTTAGGTTAAATGGACTGGCTCGGATCCTGGGGATTGGTGGCTGCCTCTGTGGTATTACTAGGTGCCTTGGTGGTGCTTGCTGCACCTGCCTTGCCCTCCTCCTCCTGCGTCTCCTCTGTGCTGCCTGTTGTTGTTGCTGCTGCGCTGCAATCATATCCTCCAGCCCATGTAATGCTGCTAGTATTGGAACCATCTTGGTGTGCGAAGGGGTGTGTGAAGGGGTGTGGTGTGCTCCTTTTGTGCTGGCACAGTCTCCATTGCCTCCACCTGTGCTGATTGCGTCCACCTGTGGCAGGTGGGAACACTGCTCAGTTCTGTTAACGGGTGGTTCGCGATGCCGGTATTAGCGCCATGCCGCATGGCTTGTGATGGTGTGCTATTAGCGACATGCCGCTATTTACATGATGTAGGGTCGCGCGCCCGCGAACTAGCCACTATTAGTGGCACCGTACTTAGCGGTGCTGCTAATGGCGGTAACCGGGGTCGTAATTGGGGTTGGGATTTAACGATACCGGTATTCCATTAACGGTAACGTTAATCCCTTAACGCACAACGTGTAATGAGGCCCATAGTCTGAGGCAATCAGATACCGGTCTGAGGGTGGCATCCCTTTGGATTTCCATAAGGCCCAATTCCACGTAGATAGGGTTAGCCGGATATACTGTTGCCAGCCCAAGCAGCCTTTTCAAAAAGCGTCTTTCGGCCAGGCCCAATTTGTTACTGATCAAATGGCCTCAGATCTCTGCCCCATAGTGGGAAGCCAATTTGGCCTGTGCTACATACATGTTGAGGGCTGGGAACATGTCTCCCTGGCTTTAAGTAGTGACGAATCTCCATATTGCACCCCCCCCGTATTTTTCCAGTGTTGTACTGGATTTAAGCCTCTGTGATGCCCAATTGCCCTGGTCGTTGAATCTAACCCCAAAGTAATCGTAACATCGCACCTGTTCCAGAGGGGTACCATTAATGTTCAATTTGAGTTGCACAATTTTTTTTAATTTGAGGTGAAAAACAGACGTTTTTGTTTTACCAGTATTAATCTCGAAATGAAGCTCCGAACATGTCTCCACAAATGCTTCGAGGGTGATTGCCCCTCCGCAGATGTGGATAGAAGGACTGCATCATTTGCGAAGAGGAGCATTGGAATCGCTTCGTAGCCTAATTTCGGGTGGTCCTGACAGTTCAGTCTCACATGTCGTATTACCTCGTCAATGTATATCAGGAATAAGAGGGGGGCAAGGACACATCCTTTGCCGCACCACTCTGGTCACCTCAAAGGGGTCGGTTAATTCACCCCCTAGCCCCCAACGTACAGAAGCACTATTGTTACAGTAGAGTTGTTTTATAATGCGTAGCAAATTGGCAGGTACCCCTTCTTTTTACCAGTATAGTCCACAACAACTCTCGTGACACGCACTCAAAAGCCGTCCTGAGGGCAATGAACACAGAATACACTCATGTTTTTTCAGGACCGTATATTTCTGCGTGACCAAGTGTAAGCGAAATGCCTGTTCTTTGGTACTTGTTCTGGGCCCAAACCCTGCCTGTAAATGGTCTAGCACATTTTCCTCAACCAGCCACGCCTGAAGATGTTCGTAGATGGCTCTAGCGATTACTTTCCCCACAGGATCTTCCCGCCCTCCTTTTTTATAGATGGGAATTATTGTGGTATTCTGCCAGGAGCGAGGGACCTTGTTGAGTCTCAGAATTGTGTTAAATAGGTGCCATAACACGGGCACCCTGAGTGTTGGTTCCTCCTTGATACGATCTATCAGTAATAGGTCTGATCCGGGGGCTGTTCCCCATTTCTGGGAACAAATGGCGTTGTTCATCTCCTGCAGCTGAAATTGGATTGGTGTTGGGGTATTCCCTCTATCCCAATCCTGAGGTAAAGTGCCATGGGTGTCTGATGGAACTCCCATATCGATTTTGGAAATGCTTTAACATGTTACTTGGGCTGATGTTAGCTGCCACATCTGCATCACTCCATTTATTCCCGCTAACCAGCTTCCAGAATAAACCAGTGTTCCCACATTGAGTTTGTCCCATTCTCGCCGAACATGGGCGTCTTTTTAGTCTTTATCAGGGTTCTGTACCTTGCCCTTGAGCACCTTACGTCCGTCCTATGAAATCCCTGATGGCTTTTTAGGCAGTTCAGGATGTCAAGCTTGGCCAGCTTGCAATCCTCATCAAACCAGGCCTTGCATTTTATGCACTTTTCTTTATGCTACTACTGGGTTTGATAACGAAATCTTGTATGGACGAGACCAAGTTGTCATATATAAGGTAGGTATCTCCATTACCAAGATCCATCAATGATAATCGTTCCAAATCTGGCCGTATCCGCTCATATATTCTTGGTCTGAATAACTCCAATTCAAGATCCAACCATTTAATTCTCTGTTTGGATTGCCTCCTGATTTGCCCCTGGATTGCCTCCTGATTTGCCCCTGATTTTCCCCTGGACTGTCTCCTGATTTGCCCAGGAATTGCCCCTGGATTGCCCCTGGGTTGCCCCTGGATTATCCCTGGGTTGCCCCTGGATTGCCCCTGGATTGCTTTTGGATTGCCCCTGGGTTACCCCTGGGTTTCCTCCTGATTTGCCCCTGGATTGCCCCTGATGTGCCCCCTGATTTGCCTCTGGATTGCCTCCTGATTTGCCCCTGGATTGCCTCCTGATTTGCCCCCGGATTGCCCCTGGATTTGGATTGAGTAACTAGGGTTACCACAGTAGTTACTCTTGTGATTGCACAGATTAATCAACGTTAAGGACAGGGGCTTGTGGTCATTTCCCTGTTGTTCCAGAACCTCAAAAGCTTTTGCGTTACCCCATAATTGCATGGATAAGAACATGTAATCAATTAACGAGGTACTATTATTCCTTCAAATACATTAAAACACATATTGATATCTTTCTCCTAGTGCAGTGTGCGCGTACCCCGGCTGCAGCACGTTTGTGCATATTGCGCAAGCGTGGTAATTTAGGCCGGCCCAGAGTGTGGCGCGACCCGTGATATGTTGCCGATTTGGGGGTCCTCCTCAGCATTGGCTCGTAGTGGGGCACCCACATTTAGCAGCTTCAAACTCACGAGCCGTGGGAAAAGACAGTGGCATTATTTTACCACATTGTATGCCAGGGGTTGCCTGAGCCAGTACAGAGGCAGATGAAAAACCAAGTAGGGATGGAGACGAAGCCATGGGCTGAGATGCAGCTGACGATAGTGCACCATTATCGGTTATTACAATGGAAGAACAGAAAGAAAGATGAGACTAGGAAAATCGAGGAGGCCAAGTTAGTTCAGAAAAAGTTTTACAAATGTGTCATATAAGGGGTGGTATTGACAAGCGGAGAAAGATTAGGACTGCAGGAAGCAATATCGGTGCCCGATGGATCAAGGTGGATATGGTATGACGTGGCATTTATAACGCGCCTGTACACAAGTATTTCTAGGCGCGACAAGACAAGGGGGGAAAACAAGGGAGGACAAAATAAAGATCTTACTAGGCCATGTGTCATTAAGATCGCGCAAGTACAGGGAAGAGGAAAGGGGAGAAGTGCCAGGGGGGAGAGGAAGGGGGAAGTGCAGTTAACTCACAAGTGCAGCCAGCCAGTGGCTCATAATTGCAGATAGAAGGGACTGTAGGTTTTCAGATATGGACCTTTAAGTGCTGGGTAGCCCGCAGGCAGCGCAAGTGCAACTGGACATGCAGGAGCCTGGGCCCGAGTTCAGAGGGTGACCATGTGACCAGTGTGTAGAGCAGTCAGGTGCATCAGCAGGGGAGAGGAAGAGAGAAAGCAGAAGCGAAAAGGAAGGTCTTGAATTGCTTCCGGAAGTGGTTCTGCTCAAGTTTGAGAGAGGCAGGGAAGCTGTTCCAGAGGGAGGTCCAAGCCGAACAGATAGATCTGCCCCCAACTGTCTGCTTGGAGAATGTCTGCCCCTCAGAGAGTTGGAGGTGGATGAGCGGAGAGCTCGAGAAGGAAGACGTTTTGGAAGGGAAAGTTGGATGTAGTGCAGTCCCAGGTCCCAGAAAGCCTTGTGGACAATGCAGAGGGTCTTGAACTTGATCCTTGCAGCCACGGGGAGCCAGTGAAGACATTTAAGTGGTGGAGAGATACGATCCCTAGGCTTGAGGCCAAGGACAAGTCTTGCAGTCCTGTTCTGGATAAGTTGTAAAGGTCGAAGAGTAGAGGTAGGAAGATTTAGAAATGGGTTTACAACACAAGGCAGTATGTGTTACAGGGGAAGAGGAGGCGGATTTCAAAATATTCAAGGTGGGTTTCAAGGTACACAAAATGAGAACCGGAATGTTCAGGGAGGATATAACCAAGGAGGGACTTATAGGAGAGGTCCTCCAGTATGTTGGGATTGTGGAATGACAGGACATATTGCGCATGGATGTGGCAGCCAAGGGAATGGACATAATGGACAGTTCTCAAAAGGGCAACAGCTTATAATCCACCATATAGTACACAGACCAGAGAAGGTTTTGCCCAAGATCACACATCGTATCAGACACAAGCGCTGCAAGTACAACAGGTATCACAGCAGGGACAAGTACAAATGAACCCACCACGAGGGCAGTCACAACAAGCCCCTATGCAGACTCAGCAGTATGGAAAAACAGGACAAGTGTTGACTCCCAGAATAGGAGGTGTCACTGTGGTAGGAGTAAATCCTTTCACACGGGCGGGATGGGCCTGTGCCCACAATAGGACAGCTCACAGGGTGACTTGATGTGTTCAGTGCTATCTGTGACACCAGATCCCCAAGAGGAACCAAGTGTCGATGTGACGATAGGAGGCAAATCCTTTTCTTTTCTTGTAGACACTGGAGAAACTTGTTAGTGTACACGAGAGGGAAAATATCCAATGTCAGGTATTGCCATTAATGCTCAAGGGTTCTCTGGAGATACAAGTCGAGTTCCTTTTACTGATAAAATACCAATCCCCATAGGAGAATGTGACATGTTTGTTCCATTGTTCCACAAGGCCTTCTGGGGCCTGGGTCTGAAATACCTTCAACTCTCTCTTCCCAAATATCTTCCTTCTCGAGATCTTCGCTCATCCGCCTCCAACTCCCTCAGGGCCAGTCGCTTTTCTAAGCAACGAGTTGGTGGTAGATCTCTCTCTTCGGCAGGGGCCTCCCTCTGGAACAGCCTTCCTGCCTCCGTGAAACTTGAGGATAACCATCTCTGGTTCCGTAAGCACCTCAAAACCTTTCTCTTTGCTTCTGCTTTCTCTCCCTCTCTCCCCTGCTGAATTCCTGGCTGAAACTGCACTGGTCAAAACTACTTGGCCACCCTGTCTGATTTTGGGCGCAGGCACCACCAGTTGCACACCGGCACTGCCTCCCTGGCAACCCTTGCATCTAGGGACTGTTTCTGTCTCCCTACAGTCCCCCTACCAGCACTTATGTCTGCACTTACTTTGCACTTGCCACCATCTGGCTGTTTTATTATCTTATTTATTCTACTACCCTTGTACTGCACTTTCCCCTCTCCCTTCCCCCTCGCACCTTTCACCTTTCCCCCTTCCCATGCACTTGCGCGATCTGAATGACACCAGGCCTAGTAAGATCGTGTCATCCCTTTTGTTCCCCCTCCCTTGCCTCGTCACGCCTTGAAACACTTGTGTATAGGCGCGTTATAAATGCCATATAATATCATTATTATATTCACAACATACACCGGTTAATATTTTAGGAAGAGATTTAATGATGAAACCTAATATGACGATTTCAATTAATTATCAAGTAATAGCGTGTTCCACTCCAGGAATACACTATTTAAACGTGGGAGAGTTTATACTAGCGTTCACAAGGCAAGTGGCTCTGCGAGGCATTCCGGTAGAGCCAGAGATTTTTCTATATGGAGTGATAATTCTACTGACATGGCTACCTGGCTTGGTGGGGAAGATTGTGAGGATACCTGATGAGTTTCTTTTTAGACCACAAATACCTATGGATGAGGAAGGTGGACAGACTATTCCTATAGAATTGGAAGCAGCCATAGTACGAAAGGAAATGGCAATGCTTGAAGGGATAGACGATGAGGGTAGACCATGGAGAACAGTGATAGCTCTTGAGGAAGGGTATAGATCGATTGACATACCCAATGACGATATATTCAGGGAGGACTGAACAAAAGAAGTAGTGTTCTTCTTGAACATTACATAAGGGATAAGAATAGAGAAAAGGGAAGTCCCACAGCGAATGGTGATAATGCGGCAACAACCAGCATTTTTTCAGGAAGATTTGGAAAAGGTGCCAAGTGCCTTATGGACCACAGGCCCCTATGACATAGGCGTATTGAAGGGGATCGCAGAGGTTCAAATAAAGCTTAAGCCAGGAGCGATTGTACCTCGAGCAAAACAGTACCCCATGTCTCGAGAAGCTGATGAGGGTATATTCCAGACTATTTCAGCACTGATGTATCAGGAAATTCTGGTGCCATCAGAATCATTGTGTAACAGCACAGTGTATCCGATTAAGAAATCTGAAGGGGGATCGTGGAGATTTATCCAGGATATGAGACCGATTAAACAGATTGTAGATGCTGAGTTTCCTTTAGTAAGACAACATTGTGTAGTATCCCGGTGGAAGCTCGATATTTTACGGTGATCGATTTGAAAAATGCATTTTTCTCAATCCCGTTGCACAAGGACTCACAAGACTTGACTTCATTCATGTTTCGCCAAAAAAGACTGAAACATACCAGGCTGCCTCAAAGCTACTGTGAGTCCCCATCGATCTTTAACAGAGTCCTACAGATGGATTTAGGCAATATTGATCTCAAAAGCACAGCCATACAATACGAAGATGACATCTTGATTTGTAGCAACCCAGAACATGAGTGTAGACAGGATTATGTACAGTCGATGTCTATTCTAGCAGACAAGGGATATAAAGTAGACAAGGAAACGCTACAATACTGCCAAGAAGAGGTGTTATATGTAGGTCAGTTGATTTCACATGAAGGAAAGAAAGTGACACCTGAAATAGCTGAGGCAATTATGAAAACCTCAAAACCAAACACAGTGAAGCACATGCAACAGATATTGGGTCTATGTAACTATGTTAGAGTCTGAGTGTTTGATTATAGCACATACACGAGACCACTTCTGCAAGCATGAAAGAAAGCGCAAGTTGGTAAAACAAAATTAGAATGGACTAAAGAAATGAAGGAAGAGTTCAAAAAAGCTATTTGTACAGCCACTGTTTTAGGAATTGCCAATTATGGTGAGGAATTTTATTTATTTTCACACACAAATGGGACTGTCATGACAGTAGTGCTTACACGGAGAACCACATTGGGGTACAAACCTTTGGCACATTACAGTGGAATTTTAGACCCAGTTATGAGAGGACACTTCCCTTGCAAACAATCTTGGGCAGCTGCTGCAATCGCGATTGAGAAGTCCACATTTATTGTCATGGGCTGCTCTATGACCCTCTTCATGGAGCATGCTCTATTTGCCATTCTAGAGAACTCCAAAGGCACATTGACACCCCAAAGAGCTCTGAAGATGTAAAATAGTGAACCCAGCCACATTCATAGCTGAACCTGTAGAAGAAGGTGATCACGTGCATGACTGTGCAAATTATGCCGAATTTTGTGATAATATACTGTTAGGGAGAATTCTCATTTTCTGTGCTAATTCCCTTCAACCTTAGAGACCCCCAGCTCTTTTGCTGGACTTTAGGACTTTTGATTTTTATCCTGGAGTGAGTGAGACCTTTTTCGCACTCTCTCGTGTATTTTTGATCTGATTTGGATTCTGTATTCTCTTTGTTTTTGGAGTCTGACAAACTCCATGGGCATCTACTTTTTGTATGGTGACACACAGAACCTTCCGTGCAGTGTCATAGAGAAATCCTTTAAGGTTTAAATACCTTCTCTTGGGTGAACCACTGTTCCCAAGAGTAGTAAAGTGAAATTGACTTTACTTACCGTTTTCCTATCTAGGTCCAGGACAACCCATCTTATGTGGAGTGCTGGGGGTTGCTTAGTAGCCCCTTTTCCTACTTACTCATAAAAAAAAATGATGTTACCCTCACGACTTTAAATGGCTGGTGGCAGTGGTTTAATGTTCCTACCAGTGTGCGTTTTTACCGCAGGCTGAACCCTCAGCTGCACTATAGCACCATGGGGGACCATTGTGTCAAAATCGCCCAGTCTTCTTTTTTCGCCATTTCTTGTAAGTGAGGTCTTTCTTGGGTTTTACTCTGCATGCCAAACCAGGTTTAACCCTTTTGTTAATTTTGTCTCTGATGGACTTCAGTGCTGAAACCCGCCTCTGGCTCCAATGTGTCTGGCAGGGCAGGAAGTGAGGGAGGTGTCTGAAACTCCCTGTCCTTAGTCTCCTTGGTTACCTGAATGCACCCAGTGCTGATTGGCTGGCAGCCACCCTGCTGTGTGAGCGACCGCTAGGCTGTGCATGAATGGGAGAAACCTGCATAAAAGGCGAGGCTTCTTGAACTGAAGGGGGTGTCGACCACTGGACGAAACATCCAACAAAGGAATCGTGAAGAGAAGCTTGCTGCATCCTCCTGGACCTTAGAAGTGCCCGGTGAAGCCCTGCTGCTGTGCTGAAACTGCTTTTCCGAATCGACTAGAGAAGCTCCAGAGAGGACGACTTCTTCCCTTGGGTTGGTTGGGACCAACTAACCCCAAGAATAACTTTGGTGGAAGACCTTCCCCAACTGGCTGTACTTATTTGCTGCTGCCGGAACCGAGTTCCAGGGGTCGAAAAATCTGTAGTCGATTGCATCGTCTTTAAGCCTTTAAGATCCTGAGGACCCTCCCGAAGCAGGACAACCCAAGCTCCAGAGTGCTGGACTCAAGGAGGGAAGAGAGTCCATCAATTGTCCAAGATCCGCGGTGATGCTATTTGCCGGTAGCTGGAACCGCAAAGTGCCGCTGAACTGAAAAGAGCCCGTAGCTGTCGCTGACCTTCGAACTGCAGAGCAAGAGTCCTCCAGACGTCCTCTCTCTTGTCCCCACGACTGAGGCCCAGGAACCCAGGATCTGCATCACTGCAACCAGAACAGAAGCCAGCTGGATCCTCTTCTTCTAACCTAAGGTACTGTTCTGATTAAGAGGTACTTACCTCTTTGTCTGTAGCTTGCTTGTCTCAGTTGAGATTTGCAGTAGCTGTTTTCTAGAGTTATTCTAGCTCCAACTCTTCACAAGTGTAACAGCGTGTGGCCCAACAGTGATTTCCTACAACAAACTCTCTAACTTTGTGCAAGACCTTTGTGCTATGTAAGAAGTGCCTCAGCTCCATAGACATTGTTCAGATTGACTTTGGCTGCCCTGGCTCCCTACAGACTCTTCTATTCCATTGACTTTGATTCTTACTGTCCCTCAGGGGTGATGCATTGGTTTTGAACTAATATTGCTGGGAAAGGTTTTTATCTAGATTTCATTGGAAGATTTAAAGTGCTCACATGCTCAGAGAACCTGTTTAACCTTGTCCCTTCCTTTAACCATTCCTTTCTGCCAACCTCAGAACTTACCAAGTACAAAAGTGATACATAAATGCCATTACTGTCCTGGTTAGTGAAGTCACCTCAGGGTGTAGGACGTGTGTATGATGCATCTCTAAAGAGTGTCCACTTGCTTGTCTTGATTCTGAGAAAGTATTTTGAAGAATATTTTTATTGTTGCACCTTGTCCTTTTTAAAGAATGCTTATTTAGAACTGGCTGTTAAATAAATAATTATTTTACTAGAAAACCTTGAGTGTAAGTGTTATTTGGATCCTACAGCTCACATTTATCCATCCTGAGATAAGTCTGGCTGCTCAGTCACACTACCAACTTTTGTAGTACAGACCTATGCCAATAGGTGGGTTACCTAATACCAAGAGGACAAGGCTGGTGTAGTCTCCGACAAGGTTACTGCATAAAATCTTGCCTAACGTATACCCTGTGTGAAAGAGAATGCTTTAGCGGGAGGGGAGATTCTCTTTATTGATGGTTCTTCGAAAATTGATCAGACTAGTGGGAAAAGGCATTCAGGTGCCCCAGTGATAAGACACAGGTTAAATGGAGAATTTGAAGTAGTAGCGAGTGCAAGGCTACCGTCTCACTTTTCAGCAAGCAGCAGAATTAGTAGCACTTATTTTCACACGTGAGAAACACGAAGGGCAGGAAGTGACGGTGTACAGTGACTCCGCCTATGTGACGTCAACCGTACACGCAGGATTGTCACGTACTAAGCTAACAGATTTTATCTCTTGCCGGAACGAAGCTGCAGACAACAAAGCCAAAAGGGTTGCATATTCCCCAGAAATTTCAAGTTTCGAGACCGACAGTATTAAAGAGAATTCAGTTACAACAATGTTAGTACAAGAGGGGTTTAATAAGTTGTCAATAACCCAACTAATAGAGATTCAAGGAAGCGCACCATAGGAAAAGCAAGAATTATGGAAACAAAGGGGGTGTTCTTTATCCCCCATAGAAGCATTATGGTGACAGGACAGCACTGCAAAGCCAGTGATGCCAGTAACTTTATGAAAGGTCATGGTTGAATGGCTGCATTAGCGTGCGCATGTAACTAGAGAGTCTTGCTGCTACGATTGCAGAAGACTGGTTCATTCTTAATCTGCTGCAACACATTGCACTATTTATGGTTAACTGCATCATGTGTAAAAAGTTTACTGCTGGGCATACACTGAGAACAATTAGGTGAGTAATACCTCGACCGAATGGTCCGTTTCAGCATTTACATATCGACTATGTCGACTATGTTAGTGGTGGTGTGTCCCTTTTCTAGGTGGATCGAAGCAGGTCCGTGTATGCACCCTGATGCCACTTGCGCAGTTAAGTTTTTAGTGTGCAAGGTATTCCCGAGTTGGGGTGTGTGTGAGGTGCTGAGATCCGATAATGGGCCGCATTTTGTCAATGAACTATTTGAATAGCTAGGGCGTCTATTAAGTATATAGCACAAGTTTTCTTCTGCTTATCACCCGCAAGCGAACGAGATATGTGAGAGACTCAACTGCGTCCTCAAAGAAAGGATTGCCAAGATCAAATTGACTTTGAAGAAGGGATGGCTGTATTGCCTACCCCTAACCTTATATGCCCTTTGGAATCAGCCAGGGTCAGACCACCACCCCACCCCGCATGAGCTAGTTACAGGGCATCAAATGAGAATGCCCCTTACACCTCCGTCTAGGAGTAGAAGTGATGCCCAGAGCGTAGCAAAACCTTTAGGTGATGAGATGTATGATTATTTGACATGTATGGCCTCTAGTATTTCTTTCATTTCAGATCAAGTCAAGCACCGGGGGGGTTGGTCTAAGAACACAGAAGATAATTCGACAACTAATCCAAGTGAACTTTTACCATCACCTAAGTTATATGTTGGGACCTAGACCTAATTAAACATTTCACCAGAAAGTGGCATGAGCCACATTTTCATGGCCCTTTTATCACAGAAGAAGTGGCCCCTTCTGCGATTAGAATCCAGGGAAGAAGAGCTTGGCTACACATGGGCGATGTGAAGATCTATAAAGGAAAGGCCTGCCCTCCCACCGTTGCCAATCCAGAAGCAAGACAAGAAGAATTTCAGCATGTGCAGACACGATCGATGACAAAGAAGAAGGACGACAAAACAATGAGCGATTAATACAGATTTTATATTGGACTGGAATTCAATGGACACTCCTTATAGATATTTTAGCACACAGTGAAAAGACTTGCAGAGAATTCCAGAAATTGTTAAATGAACTCTTAGAAATATGTACTGAAGTAGAAAGTAATGCATCAGAGATATGCCTAAACGTCAGTTCTTGATCAGAAATTGGAAACAAGATCAGTATCCAGACTCAGATCGTGGAAAATATTTGTTTTAAGTGATTAAACATATGGTACCTGCCGATAGTGATGTTCATCGATTGTGCTTGCTGTCTTTGTGTTCATACTTCAATCTTACCCTGCTCTTGTTAGAAGAGAAGTTAATATTCACACTTTTTTACAGGATCCTAAAAATGGCCCAGTGATAAGAAGACTCCTTATTGCTATAATTGAACAGATTTTACAGTTACAAACAAAGAAATGTGGTGATTGTATTAAAAATGATTAACGAAGAGAGTGGCATGGTTCTAGATGATGAACAAGTGCAACGAGTAGCAGGGTGGCGCGAGAGATGGATGCCTATGTTGTTATGCATAATATACGCTTGCATGATTGTTCTCTTTGTCTTTCTGTTCCTCATCTTTCACAGTCTCTATCATGTTAGTACGTCCACTGAAGGAGAAGTCCCTATGGTTCTCCCTACTATGAAAACTGCTTTTGATTTACTCCATGACTATTATACAGACTTTGGGAGTCACAGGAGAGCTGTAGAGGAAGATAGTGAAGGGGTAAATACCTATCTAGATAACACAGCACACTTGGGAGATAACAGGTAGTACAGCACATGAGAAAAGTGGAAGAGAAAACATCTAAGGAGTGTTGCTACATCTGCTCTCTCATCCCCTATGCCATGAATACAGTACAAACTTTCATTGCCAGAGAGGTTCCAGAGCATGATGCAAGGTGCCTCAGTCATCTTGCAACATGCACTACTCAAGGACAATTCCAAGGAAGCTGGGCAACTTTGCAATGGAGATCGAAATGGTTGTTTCCATACCAGGATGACTACATCAAGACCGTACAAATGGAAAAGGAGCCTGGATGGAAGAGCAAGATGCTTGTATATCCTGGACAGGATGAGGTGATCATTGAAGAGATGGAGATAATAAACTGCCCTGATGTGACAGAAATAGCTGGATCACCTGGATGTTGAGAACTAATTCAATTTTTGATCTATGGACAAGTGAAGTCAAAGAAGGAATGGGAAGAAGGAATGATGTCCTGTGCAGCTCATTTGCTGAAAACAGAATACATACAAGAAGTGCAAAGGGTGAATGATGGGTGTTTAAAGTCATGGGCTAAACACGCCAAACTACTGACATGGGTAGAAGATGAACCAGGCCCAGTAGTTGTAATCCCATTGGTTAATGTGACACTTTGTTTCCGAAGACAAGGAAAGAACCACGTGAGACATAACAAAGAATGCAAACCACAATTGCCGTTCCTAGGGTGGCAGAAAGGACAGCCGTCCTTATGGACCGGTATTGGGCTTGTGGATCTAGAGCTTAGATAAGGTTGCCAAAGGAGTGGGGCGGAGTATGTTCTTTGGTGCTCATCCATGTTCCAGCATTAGTGATTCCTCAAAGCGACCTGAACATTGGTGAATTTCCAAAAGTGGATGCCCATTAGAGAAAAAAGATCACTTGAACTTCTCCATCAGACAAGAAGAAAGAATTATTTCTCAGTCATATTATGACTCAATTCCTGAGGAACACAGGTTGTTCAGTAAGACTGCCACAATAGTTCAGACTATATTTTTGCCTGGTAGCAAATGATGGGAGCTTCTGCAGGCAATCAATGCTACCATAAAGGGATTCAACGCTATCAGCAAAGAGCTGAGAGCCATACGACTGATGACTCTCCAGAACAGATATGTCCTTGATATGATCACAACGATGAAAGGAGGAGTTTGCGCCAAAATCGGCCATCATGTTGCACATTCACACCTTCTCATGATGAAGAAAATGGAACCTTGACAGAGGCCATAACGCTGTTGACAGACCTGCATAACAAGATGGAAGATGAGACAGATGACATTGAAGATGACAGTTGGTTTGCCTTCCTGTTCTCATGGATTCCCCAGTGGTTGGTGAATATATTTAAGATCTTTGGAGTAATATTAGTACTGGTGATGTTTGGATTCTGTGTAATCAGGATAGAGATTGCCCAATGCAAGAAAACGCCAAAGAAGGTGGTGGGAATGAAGATGATCAATGTCGAATCTGGACCTGAACCCAAGGAGCGGACTGATGAAGCTGTCAGAAAATATATATATAGGCCAGCATCGTAGCACCTGAAGGAACGAAGTTCCTGTATCCGAAGAATCATATGAGGTACGTGGGACGATGGGTCTATTGTAATCCTTATGGACAATGTAACTACATGACCTGGAGTGTAGATGAAAATGTCAAATCAGCCGACACCCTGAGGGGGGTGATGAAGATATGGATGCCAAAGAAACACTTCGAGAAAATATCAGGATGTGGAAATGATTGAGAAGGTGGTTGAGGACTCAACCAGAGGGCAGAATGTAGAGGAGCAGTTACATGCCTCTGCAAGAAATCCTGCCCCCCTACCTCCTATATGTTGAAATTCTGAGATCGTGGCGTGTTTGCCACCAGCAGTTGTGCCAATACCGCAGCGTATTTTCAAAAGAAGATACCCATTAAGACAACCCTATGGAATGTATCCCCGAACGGATGACAATCTGAGGGAGAACTCCCTGAAGGAATATGAAAAAGAGCAAAAAGAGAAGCTAGTGACGTCACACGAGACATGTGCAACGTCCCAAGATATTGGCTGAAGAGGATCCATGGATCCTACAGAAACTAATGATGAAGTAAAGAATCAAGTGAACTTTTAAATACAAAGAAGAATATTATACGTGCACAAAGTGCTGCAGAGAATCAACCGTTCAATAACTGTACAGATGCTGAAACGCAAGGTAGACTAGGTCATCATAGAAGCTGGGTATATGTAGTGAATAGAATGCAGGGGAAGCTGCCACTGCATAGAAGCTGGACATCAGCATCATACCTTTTAGTAAGCCAGGAACCATGAAGAAGAAAGGGAGAATTGTGTCGCAGCAAGAATAGGCTGAAATCCTGGAGCTGCATGGCGAGGCGTTCTGGCCTGATATCAAAACTGAAGCAGTCAAGGTCAGCTATCTAATCTTGAAAGGAGTGAACGTGCGAAGGATGAATCATCTCTTGTTATGATGCAAAGAAAGAACACCTAGAGTGCCAAGTTTTATTAATTTAAGACATTTAAAACCTGCAAAATTGATCAAATCGTGGTCTCCTGTCACGTGAGCCAAGGATGAAAATAGAGTCGAACTTGGAGTCCTAGAATGACGATAGTGAGTGCTCGCACTCCCATGTATTCCCCAAGACAAGGATACTGTGCAAGGCCAAGTTCAAATACAATCATCATGGCAGAAGGCATGGGTGATGGGAGATGTTGGGCTAATGGGTGGGGAGATAGAGTCAGGCCCACCTCCTTGCACCTGGGTCTGGGCTTACGTGCTGCTAAGTGAACTGAATGTTCCAGACATGGCACAAGCGTGCCAACCAATTGTAGAGGTCCGTATAATGAAGGACCTTATAGTTTGAAGACCAATTGAAAACTGTGTACTTAATGGTTTTGAAGATTACATGTTTTAGAGGTAGGCATATATTGTCCACCTGACAGTGGGCAGCCAATTACAATCCTAGGTCCTATGTAATGTATACTTGGATGTTACCCTTAAGCCTATCACAATCCTTAGTAGGTTTTTCATTATTTGCCAAATAGTATGAAATCACCTCTGATGTATTTTTAGTATAAAGTCTATGTTTTGTGAAAAGATCGATGAGAGAAATTGAGCGAACATCTATTGATGTTTGTTGTAACTCCCTGTTTTAGATAATTGATAATAAAACAGTACTTTGCCATCTTCCTGAGTTGGTACGGTTATTTGGACTGAGAGTTATTCTGTGAACCCATCCATTGCAAGCACATTACTAAAGGGCCATAAGCTCAAAACTATCACAGTATTACAATCCCAGACAATCGGCAGCACCTTTCTGTTTACACCTTCCTGTGCACCCCCCTTTTCACCTTCCTCTGTTCCTTCATTTATTTACAGTCAGCTCTCTTTTACTTATCCATTCCTTTCCAGCATACCTAGGCCACCACTCCACGAACCTCCAAGAGCCTCTCGGTCTGGGAAAAACAAATTTTCTGCCACTGCTGAGGGGTTGCAGGGAGTGGCGTTGTGCTTTTCCTTTCCACCAGCCCAAGCTAGAAACTGGCGACCACGGGGGGTGCCCCTTTTCTTTCAACTGTGCGGCCCTGCTGTGTTAGACTACCGGGGGGCAAATGACCCTCGGTCCTTTTAAACCTCCCTCAGGAGGTTAGTTTAGGCACTGCACGATCACCTGATTTACCACCACAGAAAAAAAGGGGTTTCTGCCCCTTTACCGCCCTCACTCATGCTGGAAACTGCCCTATAAATCACATCCTCTCCTTCTCATGGCAGTGCCCCAGCTCCAAAAAAGAGGTGCCAACCCATGCCTGCCAGGTGAACCCCTGCCTCTCGTACTACCCAGGCCCTTCTAAGCCAGAATTGGCCTACCTCCCCTTGACCTTAGGAATCATTTCTGATCACATCTCTTCTCCCTCGCTTGCTCCCTCTGGTTCAGGACAAGTTGCTCCTTACTCCTACACCGGGCAGCCATGCGGTCTCCGCTGCATATGCTGCATGCGTGCCTGAACTTGCACTTGGCTCCGCACATGCAGTTTCCTTCCCCAATCCTCTGTCCCTAGGACAGGCACCACCCCTGCCTTGAAAGGGGCGCCTTCCTCTTTCGCCATTCTGATAACTCCCGTCCCCCCAATCTGGGTATTCACTCCTTCCTGGCTGCTGCTCCCCCGGCATGCTCTTGCGCCCGCCCACTGCTTGTTTTCATCTTATGGATGTATCCAGACGCATCCTCGTCGTCCCAGTTCATGCTGGGAAACATCTGCTTCTTCAACCTGAAGCCCTCATTGTATCTGAGCAACGCGTCCCCCGCCATACGCATGTGCCTCATGGATGCGCTGCTCATATGTCATGAGCGCCGCTGCCTCACCCGGGTAAGTTTCCACCATGGCATAAAGCCAATTCATAATGTTCCTTTCCTTCCTCACTCTCTTCCTGCTATCTCGCCTGCTGTCCTCCTTCTTGACCTCTTTTAATATGTCCAGCCCTACCTACTCTGGCTAGAGCTAAGTAAATATGTCAATGAACACCTTGCTCCAAATATTTTCCTGGACCTCTAGCGGCACGTGCCACACTAGGCCTGCTGCCCTTGTAGTCATGGGTGTACACCCTGGGCCCCTCCTGACCCCCACTGCTGAAGCGAGTGGGTCTACCAGCATTTTTGCCCCTAGGTTGTCCCTTTTCTCGAGCCCCCAAGCCTCCCCAGGTAAGCCCGCAGGTAGGGGAGTGGCTATCACCCTTGTTCCCTGGTCACCCCTGTTTAGGACTGGGGTTGCACACCCCCCCAGTTGCAGCTTAGTAGGTGTTGCTGGGCTCATCGCCTGCACCTCCCCAGCCCCATGGCAGGACAGCCTTGCTCCTCCAGTGCTGCGCTTGTGCTCCTCTCCGCATTCGCCCCGCCTTGCACCCCATAATTATCCCTGTACATTTCTACATTATCAACCCTCCTGCTATCATGCAAATCCCCTAGCGCTCTCTCCACATGTATCTCTACCAATTTTGCGATCCTCTCACCCAAAGGGTCCTGGTCTGCTGCCGTCGCCGTTAAGGCCTGTAGCGGCTTCTTAGCCCTGGAGCTTGCCTTCTGCTTCGGCGCGTCTGTCTCCCCATTAGCTTCTACCACCTTCCACGATGCCTTCCTGGATCTCTGTGGTCTCTTGGACCCTGATGGGTTGTTGTCTCCATCCACGTCTTTCCTTTTCAGCGCTGCGTCTGTTCTCTCTGTCGTTTCTGAATACTCCCCCAATGTCTCACTTCCCTTCCCCTTGGGCTCTGGCTGCCCACTCTCCGGGGCGGGGGGGCTTGGCACATAATCCTCGCCCATGATATCATCTGGCACCACCACGGTCTCTTTCTCTTTCTGCTCCTTAGCAGTTGCCTGCGCTAAGAGCCAGTCCACGCCTCTGTCCCTCGTCGTTGCTCTGATTCTCCTTACTAGGTCCGCCATCTCTTCCGGACTTTCCATTCTCCCCTCTTCTTTGCTCTTTATTGCGCTATTCTTGAGCACGTGCCTCACTGCAGGCCCATCATGTCGTGCTCACACTAGCATGCATGAAAATGGGCACCGGAGCCCACCTCCAGGCCTGCAAGCCCAGAACACAATTGTAATGGAAAAGGTTTCTTACAGGAGCTGCAGAGACGGGATGTGTAAAAAAACTGCCCTCTGGGATCACAGTAAAGCCCATCTCACACCGAGCGCAACATCTTATAGCAAACAGGCTAGCACAGCATACAATTATGTAAATGTCCCGCGCAGTGGAAAAAGGAGTGAAAAATGCCAATGGTGCGTGAATAAATCCTATTCACATACGCCAGATCTCTGCAGGTGAAGCACAACCTAATGAGCTATCTCATCTGCCTTTGGCAAATGGCATTGTTAGGGAGAATTCTCTCTTTAGGCTGAATTTCCTAACCTAGTGAGTCCCCCAGCAGCTTTGCTGGATTTCTGGAGTTTGTTTATTTTCTCCTGCCAAGAGTGAGACTATTTTCCTCCGACTCTTGGACATGATTTGAGGGGTTCCTTTGACTGTTAATGTGTTTTATGGGCTATGGGGTCTTTTACTCCATAGGGTCTCATGTGTTTTTACTATGTGTGTTACACAGCACCCTCCGTGCAGTGACACAGGGGTGTCATAGTGACCCCCCACCATAGACTCCATACCCTGGGACTGACTACTGTCTCCCAGGGCATGTAAAGTCACCATTGGCTTTACTAGTCCCAAATTATGAACAGAAACCAGTACAAACCATCATATTGTGGATGTACTGGTCGGGGCAATTCGATTTCCCCGGGGTCTGTTAGTCGAGGGGGCACGTCTCCGTCCCCCCTGATCGAGTTTTGGCTGGTGGCAGTGGATACTACTTTTTATATTCGACCGCGAATATATCTCTATGGGATTTTCCCATTGTTTGAGGCTACCAACTTTAATTATTTAATTCCTATAGCCTCGAACATACCGCTGGGTTATTTATTTAATATTAATTCACTGGTCGGTATTTTTTGCCAGAACTCAATTCTAAAATGGCGTTTGTGTTCTCTTCTGTGACTCCAACCCAAGTCGAGCCCTTTGTGCCACTTTTTGGCGGGCTTCTCCACAGAAGCCTCCAAAAGTGGTGCCACTCTGTCTGGGTACCACAGGGGTTTGGGAGGGGGTTTAGGCACCCTGGACTGAGTTGCCTTGGCAACTCAAGTCGCACTCTTGTGTGATTGGCCCAAGTGGTGAGCCGGCCGGCTCACCACTTAGCATGTTTGATTGACAGCTAGGCTGAATGAATGGGGGTTTCTTGCATAAAAGCAGACAGGACACAGGACCTGAAAATCCGAAGAGGGAGAAGCTGAGCCGACCTGCATACTCGAAGTTACTTAGACAAATGGCGTGGCTTGACACCATGACTACAGTTTGGCGTACTCGCGCCCAATCCAACATGGCCGACATCAACGGACCCCACGTGCATGCGTGAGGTTGCCGTGACTACAATGAACGCTACCGGCAGTCGAGTAGACATTTGCTACAGACACTCGGCTGGCGGACACTGCAGCAACCGGCATGGAGCACCTAGCCCCGCTTTTCAGGTGAGCCTCTTTCCACTTTTCCTTCAGTCTCCGTGAGCGTTCTTCGCGTGAAGTCGCTCGTGGTATGCGGACACATAGATGTACACTGGACACACACCCGTAAACTATTTTGATTTAGCATCGGCCCACTTTGTGATTATATCCTGGCTTGAGATCTGTCTCTAGCCACAATATTGCTTTACCGGGTTGCACTCTCAGTTAAGTTCTAATTGACACTAAATTTGACTTTTTAGGGTTTCTGGTGTCACCTTCTGCCGTCTCAGTCTCCTGGAAGTTACATTCTGAAGACTGGGTCCTGATCCCGGACCACAGCTATCTTCCGTTAGAGGTCAGTGACATTTAAACTTATAGTTTATCCTTGGTAATCAACTATTTTAGACAAATAGATTAAAACACTTGTTATTTCTAAATTCCCCACAGAGGAAGATTCAGAAAGAATTATAAACTACTTTTGTCCCATATGAACGCAAGAACAGTGAAGCCCCACCCTGAAGATGGATCTATAGGATCCGAAACGCGTTGGTTATTTTTGCAACATCCACAAAAGGGCTTCCCTGGAGGGAGCTGTCTTTATGTACAAGAGCCCCTACACACTTTTCCCTGATGGGGATTGTCACACGGATGATAAGTTGTGTTTAATTGTTTACACTGGAATTTGTTTGTTTGGCTAGGACGCACAGTAATGATTTCATGACTAAATGAAGGCTCATGCTACGTGGCACAAATGTGTATACCTTTTTGTTTGTTGGTACATCCTTGTTTGAACATTTTATTTTGAAAAGTAAAAGAGATGATGGGTTAATTAAAACAAACCTTATCACTTAAAATTGTTACTAATACTTTTTGCGATATGTCTGCTCCACCTGTTCTAAAGCTTTATGTATAATAATCCTTTACTTGGATGGAATAAGTACTATTTAATTGATTGATGTTTATGTGGTAATATACATCAATATTGAGTTTGATATGATTCATTAAACCCATATCACTAACATGGTAAATGAGTTATAGAACTTAGGTTCTAGAGGAGTGCATTTGGGCTTACTGCTTAGTAATAGGCAGTTCTGGTTTTAGTCTTATGTTGTGTCCCAAGTGGTCTTGTGACAATATGTCACACGCCGTATCCTTTCCTGGCGTGTGTGGCCGAAGTTTCAACTAAATACAGGGAAGCTCTACACGTATGCTGCAACACGCGTTCGCGCAGTCTAGTCTTTCTGTTTGGTTCCGCGACCCTATTTAGTCCCGCCTCCCAGTCAGCGTAGCGCGTTGCAACCTCGCAGTCAGCTGTTCCCCTCGCTGCCGCCCGTTGCGAACGCTAGTTTACGTTCTTTCTCTTCTTGCTGCCCTTTTTCCCTGGTTTTGCTCCCGCCTCCCGTGCCTCCTTCTCCGCCGTGCCTCTCCACGGCTCCCCGCTCCTATTTTCCTTTCCCTTGGTCTAGTACTCTACTTTTCCCTTACCCGTACTACTCTCATTGTGGCTCCCAGCCTCCACCCCTTCCATCTCCAATCGGAGCCCAGCTTCCACGAGGACTCCGGTGCCATCAGCAGGGGTTTTTTCCGCCGTTTACGGCTTTTCCCCCTAATTTGTCCCTCCCGGGAACGGAGTCCCAGTGGAGTGCTTTGCTTGGCCTCCACTGTGGCTTCCTCTCGTGGGAGACTCAGACGCCAAACAAGAAAGGAAAAGGATTACAGAACTTGAAGGTCCATCAGTCCTGAAGACAGTGTCCACCATCTCTCAGGTGAGGAGGAGGGGGAGGAAGAGTGGAGTCAAGTCAGTGACGCCATAGCCATAAAAGTTGACACAATAGCCCGCCTGCACCTGAAACAACATTAAAATACCTTTACTCAATCCTAATCTGTATTTCTAACAAATTTACTTCCTGTTGAACTTCTAATTACACGGCAGTGCACTCCCACCCCCATATTCTGCTTTTGCCCAACCTGCAACAACGACACCACCGGTGGAGCCCTGCTGAACCGTCTCACCACTTCCCCATGACAGAGGAGATCTTCTTGCCGGAGAGTCTCTTCCCCTTGAGCTGGTGGGGACAACCAGTTCGCTTTCCTTTTAGCCTACCAGGATGTCTAGTGATCGAATTGCCCGTGCCAAACACCCCGGCAACCGTATAGCCACTTACCACTGAACCACGTATAAAAGGACCGCTCCTTTGAATCGAGAAACTCTGCAGCTGGTTTCTTCCCTGGCAGTACAACGACCTTCTGCTTTCCTCCCCGACGGGATCTTCTCTTCTGCTGGACGAAGCACCGACTTGCAACCGCTGCCAGGAACAACTGCCCCTGCTGGAGTGTTTTCACCATTTCAAGGTACTATGTCCGCCTGGCCTCCCTTTTTATAGATTGCGACAAGGTGACAGTAAATCCTTAACCTTCTAGACTGGGCTGGTCTCTTGACCATCTAACTGGTCCCCTGACCATCTTTCTTTTGGTCCAACTTCTATCTGAACCTTTTCAAGACTTTTGTGCACTTTTCAACCGTGTGACCTTGGACCCATTTCGTTCTGATCCTCTTAAAGTGGATCCGGCTTTGTGAACTCTAACTTCACGGTTTTATTTTGCCTTCCTCTCTTGCTGTGTTCTTTTGAAAGTGTTGGGATCTGTTTCAATTGATGCTCTGCCTTTCTCTCCCTTTTAACTGAATTATTAGAGTGCCATCTGCGTCAAGCGCTCACCGCTGTCTGAAAATAAGTGGTGCTTTACTTAAGACTTGTCTAATACTCTTTTAAGGGAGTGTATATACTTTAGTAACTGTGTTTTTGAAATTGCTTGATAGTAGTGCCAGTGCGTTTTTATAGATGGTTTTTAAATAAATAATTATATATCTTTTACACCAAAGCTCTGGTCAGTGTTTGCTTGTTTTACTGTGTTTACCTGCCCTATTGTGTATGCTCTGTATACTGCCTAGCTCTTCTTGAGAGATGTCTGACTGTTCAGCCACAGCTACCAGGTAAATCTGGGTGGTACAGACTGCTACCAATTGGGTTTACTGCTAACTCCTGTAGTCCTAAACTTTTTGCAGTGGTCCCAGAGGGAACTCCACAGGTTTCTGCCTAACAGGCATCTGGACACATAATTGCTGTGGTTGTTTCTGCAATCAGTCTGTTCATTGCAGAAGAATCGGAAACTTCAGACACTCTCATGCTCCATCCCAAAGTAATTGATGCCTGCAAGAATTTGAATGGAAAGGCAGTAAGTTCACGTGCTTCTGCTCATCTGGACACTGGAAAATCTATCTCTTTTGTAAAACCGTGCTCGAATATTGTCACACATGTTTACTCTTATGCCGGAATTGAAAAGCAGCCAGGCCCTAGTCATCCTGACATGGCTATTTACGAATCTGTGTGATCACTGCACTGCCTATAATGTCGACAATTAAATTGCTGACTCCCATTATGGTGCAGTGATCACATAGATCACTGTGCCCTGCATCCCCATAACCGCCTCCCCCTTACCCACTTACTTTTTCGGCAGCACACTGTGCAGTGTGCCGCTGTCTCTGCGCCGACCCTGCGGTGTCAGTTCTCAGTTTAGAGGAGCAGCTGAATGCCTCTGCAGGAAGTCCCGGCCCCCTACTTCCTGTATGTTGGAAACCTGAGATTGTGCCATACTTGACACCAGCAGCTGTGACCATACCACGGCGTATATTCAAGAGAAGATATCCTCTGAGAAATCCCTATCAAATGAATTCTCAAAGAGTCCACAATCCGAGGGAGGAACTTCCCGAAGGAATATGAAAAAGATCAAAAGGGAAGCTGATGAATACTGGCTGAAGAGAATGCATGGACCTTATAGAAACTGATGACAAAGTTAAGAATGGAGTGAACTTTCATGAGCGAAAAGAAGATTGCATGTGTGTGATGCACTGCAGAAAATGCAAGCCGTTCAATAACTTTACAGATGCAGCGACGCAAGTAGATTAAGTAATCTTAGAAGCTGGCTATACATAGTAAACAGACTGCAGGCGAAGCCGCCATTGTATAGAAACTGGACATCGGTGTCATGAATTTAGTAAGCCCAGACCCATGGAGAAGAAGGGCCAAGGACAGGGTTGCAGCAAAGAATTAGCTGAGATTGTAGATGCAGATTGCGAGGCTGTCTGGCCTGGTACCAAAGCTGAAGCAGCCAAGGATGGTTATCTATTCTTGAAGGCAGTGAACGTGAGAAGCTGAATCATCTCTTGTTAAGGTGCAAAGAAAGAACACCATGCATGCTAAGTTTTATTCATTTCAAACATTTAAATGCTGCAAATTGGACCAAATCGTGGTCTCCTGTTATGTGGGCTAAGGATGGAAATAGAATCAAGCATGGAGTTCCAGAACTACGATAGTGCGTGCCTGCACTCACTTATATTCTCACAAACAAGAATACTCTGCAAGGCCAAGTTCAAAGACAATCTTCATGGCAGAAGGCATGGGTGATGAGACAATGGGCTAATTAGGTGGGGAGGTAAAGTCAAGTCCACCTCCTGGTACCTGGGTCTGAGCTTACGTGCTGCTAAGTGAACCGAATGTTCCAGATATGGCACAAGCATGCCAACCAATTGTAGAGGGCTATATAATGAAAGGCCTTATAGTTTGAGAGCCAATGATATAAAGTGTACTTAATAGTGTTGAAGATGACATATTTTAGAGGTAGGCATAAGTTGTCCACCTGACAGTACATATCCATTCACAATCCCAGCCCTTATAGAAAGTACCCCTCTTAGGTTTTTCTCATTTGCCACATAGTATGGCCTCTCGTAGGGCACATTTTTTGTATATAAATGTGTTTTTATGATCTATTCACTGAGAGCTCAAGCAAACATCCGTTGATGTCCGTTGTAACTCCCTGTTTTAGACAATTGAAATTAAAAAAGCAAACTTTGCCATCTTCCCAAGTTGGTTAGATTATTTGGTGTCAGAGTTATTCTGCATCCCCATCCATTGACTGCGTGTTATCCAAAGGGCTCTAAGCTCATCGCCCACTAACGTGGGTCTGAACTGGCGTCCCAGGGTCCTTTTTTCTTTCAACTTTTTTTTCTTCTTTATTGTCCCCCGCCGTTACCATCTAATGGAAGCGGGGGGGGAACCCCTGCAACCCCTGACCCCCACTACACAGGCAAAGAGGAGCAGGGGACACCCTCTAAAATCCCCACTCCCATTAGTCGGTGTAGTGGGGGTTGGCATTTTATTATTGCGCAAAAGCGCAGGAATGAAGAGGTTGCAATTTTCGGGGTGACATTTTACTATTTTTCCGCTATTTACTTCCTTTCACTCCCCATGAAATGTCTATCAGTAGTGCTGTTAAAAAAGCGAAAGGAAACACTGACATTTGGTATGAAACCATAACGCCCAGACGTTCCTAAAGCACAATAAAGAAAACATGAGCACAATTACAGAATGCCAAACACTATTATGTGTCAAACGAAGAGTAGTTCTAGGAAGGTAGTGTTTGTTAGGGTGACCAGATGTCCCGGTTTTCCCGGGACAGTCTAGGGAAATCGCCCTCCATCCTGGGGTCCCGAGAGTTTTATAATTTAATTAACCCCGTCCCGGGATTGGATGGGCGGGTGGCTGCGATCCCGGTTTTTGCTGCAAACCGATTCAGAAATCCTGAAATCGGGAGCTCGGCGCGACTCTAACTGCACACGAAGGCTTTTCACACCCCCATTTCCTCCCCCTTCTCCTCCCTGGTCGCTCTCGTCAAATGAGAGGAGTGTGCCTGGAACACACCCCTGCAACAGGCCCGCGACATAGAAGTAGGACTACAGTTGTATCCTACTTCTATGTCTATGGCCTGTCCCGTTTTCTTTTATTCTAAATCTGGTCACCCTAGTGTTTGTGTTCAACGCCTGAAATGAAACCATGGCCAAGACTTACCGAAAGAACCTCTGCTAATAACTTACGCGGGATTGTGGCAGCGGCAAACTATGGGTAAAGTATATGTAAACACAGACCTTTCTAATCCTTCCTTTAGTTACACATATTTAAACAAACAAGCGCTCGCCTCCAGCAGTCGGATAAACAAACCTGGGGCTGTACTCCACTCCCCAATACTTCATGGCGGTCTGTAAATCAGGGACCACCAGATAATATCCTTCACGCAAGAGCGCTCGCCCCACTGGGCATCTTCACACCTAGGTGAACATAAAAGACAAGAAAACTGTCATGGCCCACAGCAAACGTTTAACATTCCACCTGCCGGGATGGAACACAACAGGGTGAAGGGCCTCCAGCAACCTCTGAATACCGTGAACCCCACTCCTCCCGCAGTCTGGCACTCAGGGCACTGCCTTTATCGTACACATATCTGGTTCCAGATATGTAGCAAGCATTTGACAGATTAAACGCTTGCGGGATGGCAATGGGTATCTTGTGCATTGTTAGCCCTTTCTGCGCTATGTACACTGTCAGGTAGCGCCACCCGCTTCTACAGATTTAGCGTGTGTGACTGCATAAGCAGCGCAAATTGGGACAGGTGGCTCTGATACACAGCTCCGTGTTTGGGGGCTTCATCCTGGGGAGTCTGTCAGACAAGAACACGGGCCACACACACACAGCTATACTGCTCGCTTGGAATATAGAAACAAAGACCAAGGCCAAACATTATGCTGACATCATCCAATCAGATCGTGTTACATCACAAAACACTCGAACACCACCCACAAATCAGTACATGGAATATTTGAAAGTCATTTTACAAAACACATATCTTTAACAGTAACTGCTTTATTTTGCAAACCAAATACATTAAAATATATGACATAGTTTAAAAGCGGCAATAAATATTTTTTAAAAGCATCAATCTAGTCAAATAACTGTTTAATAACATTAACACATGGCATCCGCCATTTTGGAAGTAAAAATGGCTGCCACTATAAAAATGCAGGAAAAGAGTGCAAAAAGAGGTGTGGTTGGAGGGAAAAGGGGTGGGAATGGGAGGAAAATCCTATAGATTTCACTTAGCAATGGGCGTTAAATGGGTGGGACACATTGTCATGCCTGTGCCACTGGCGCACACATTGGCAACCATCATGGACGATTTGGTACTCATTTATCTTCATAATACTCTGAACAACTTTAACAACCCCTATTCACACTTTGGTCCTTAATTTCCATTTGTACGACTTTGGTACATTCTTATTTAATTCAGCTAACTACATTTACCATAATGCACCTTGCTACAGCTATCAATTCCTGGCTATTCTCATTCATCAGTATTGGAACCACAATCCCCAGAAGCCTTAGCGATCAGTGCTGCTTCCACCATCTCAGGACCAGAGAGGGAGGAGGCAGATTACCTTCAGGTGTGCTGCTCCAGGTGCTGCCAATTAGCCTGCCTCAGTACAGGGCAGGGCTGTATTTAAGCAGCTGCCTGCAGGAGCTCAGTCGCTTGCATCAAGAGTTCTCCCAGCCCCTTTTTGCCTTGATCTGTTTGCTGTTCCTGTTGCTGAATGATCTGCTGCCCTGCTCCCCTGCTCCTCTGGGCTCCCTGCCTTGCAGCCTGCTACACTCCGCTGTCTTCAGCCCTGGTCCTCTGGGCTCCCTGCCTCGCTGCCCTGCTCCTCTGGGCTCACTCCTTGCTGCCCTGCTCATCTGGGCTCCCTGCCTTGCAGCCTTCTACTCTCCGCTGCCTTCTACCCTGGTCCTCTGGGCTCCCTGCCTCGCTGCCCTGCTCCTCTGGGATCACTCCTTGCTGCCCTGCTCCTCTGGGCTTCCTGCCTTGCAGCCTGCTACACTCCGCTGCCTTCAGCCCTGCTCCTCTGGGCTCCCTGCCTTGCAGCCTGCTACTCTCTTCTGCTTTCAGCCCTGACCCTCTGGGCTCCCTGCCTCGCTGCCCTGCTCCTCTGGGCTCGCTCCTTGCTGCCCTGCTCCACTGGGCTCTCTGTCTGCAGCCAACTACAGCTCTCTGTCCTGCTCCTCTGGACTCCATGCCTTGTAGCCTACTACAGTCCACTACAGTTTGCCTGCACCTTGTGCCATCCGTTACTGCAGCCCTGCTTCCTTGTTTGCAGCCCCCCTGTTTCCTGGCTGCTTCTCCCTTACTCTCTTCCTTGTTTACAACCCCCTGTTCTTGATCCCTGTCCTTCTCTTCCTTGAGTCCTCTGACCTCCCCTTGGGTTACCCATTTCAGTTATACTGTTTATCCTTCATTTCCTTTTGCTAGTTTTCTCTTTGACTTCCTTTTCCCTGGATATTTCTGTTCTTGTCTCCACTAGTGTTTTATGTAAAACCTTTGTACAGAGCTTGACTGTTGGTTTCCGGCAGGCAACCTCTGCCCCTTCCCTTGTCGCATTTTCAGTGTTACAGACACCCACAGCTGTTGTTTCCAGCCATGAGCAGACAGAGTGGGCCCCTGTAATAGCAATCTGTGTAGAAGGCTGGAGTTTCCAAAGGTCCGTGGAACACTCTTTCCCATTTCTGCATACACCCCAAGAGGGAATCCAGTTTGTTTGTACCTTTTGTATTTCTGCTACAGTTGCCTACTCTTCTTTCTTGTTGAGCTTCCCGCTGTGTGTGTGCGCTTATCTGTCACCTTACATCAGCACAACCACCCAAAACCTACCTGGGGGCCCTGTGCCACTCTCGATAGGGAGCCATCCCTGACACACATAGCCAAACTACAGAAATCCATCCTCATACGTCATCTGCATTGAAAAGCATTGCAAATCTACATTCAAAGCCCCTATTTCAAGCTCTCATGTTAAAGCTCTTATATTAATGATAATAGTTTTGGCTTTAAAGGTAGCGCTTTCAGCACCACCTAATGGCCAAAACTAAAAAGGGGGCAGGGGACAGGCAAGAAAACAATAACGGTCCTGCTAGGCCTTGTGTCATTCAGAGCATGCAAGTGGAGTGACAAGAAGTGCAGGGGGAGGGGGTATGTGAGGGGGAAGTGATATTGCTGGGGTGAGAGGGAAGTGTGGGCAGAGCGGAAGCATACAGGTGCAGGGGGGAGGAGGAGGGGAAGAAGAGGGCCCTGGGACTAGGCAAGTGCTAAGAGGCAAGTGTAAGGGGATTTAGGGAGTGAGGACGAAATGCTAAGTGCCAGGACGGAGGTGGAACACCAGGCTCGGTAGAGATGCACACCCTGCCCGGCTAGTCAGGGGAAGGGGGCCCAGAAGGGCATGTTCAGGTTGGGGGGTCAGGGGGAATGTCAGGGAGACGGGGGTCAGGGAGACCAGGGTGCTGGGGTAGACTGGGGGCAGAAGGCCTGGTGCCCTGTAGGACTCAGAGGGGACCAGGCAACCAGTCAATGCGGCAGAAGGGGGGCATTAGCAGGGGAAGAGGGAAGGAGGGAGAGAAAAGGAAGGTCTTGAGGAGCTTCCGGAACTTAAGGAGGTCTGGCTCAAGTCTGAGAGGGACAGGGAGGCCATTCCAGAGGGAGGCACCTGCCGAAGAGAGAGATCTACCCTTCACTCTCTGCTTGGAAAAGCATCTGATCTGCAGAGAGCTGGAGCTAGACGACCAAAGTCCTCTAGCTGAGAGGTATTTAGGGAGAGAAAGTTGGATGTAGCGGGGTCCCATGCCCCAGAATGCCTTGTGGATGATACAGAGGGTCTTTTCAAGGTTTCTTGGCTCTTAAAGAGGACGGCCAGGTTTATTTGTTTTGGTGTTGTGTTGCAGAGCCGTAGTGTGTATGTTGTCGATATTTTATGAGTTGGCTGGAGTAGTGGCTATTGTGTGCTCCAAGTTAATCTACATTGTGTGTTTGTCTGTTGTCTGCTTGGCAGATTACAAAGTTGTGTTGGTGTGGAGCTTAGGAAAACTTCTTGTAGAACAGCGGTCTGGAGCAGGAGACAGACAGCAGTGTGGCCGTATGCTCCTGCTCTGCACCCTCCATGCACAATGCGGGGCATAGCAGGAGCACGCTCTGCGTCCCACTCTCGGCTGTTGACTGCACTGCAGGCCCAATAAGGATCAGAACCAGATTCAGAGCAGGAGCACACAGCTCCATGTCACACTCTTGTCCGAATGTCAAGTCATCATATGGGGGCAGGAATGATCGTCTGTCCTTTTAGCATTCATTTTCCAAGGTGCATTTTTGGGGAAAAGTAGCAGGACTTTTTTTGTGGCTCGCCCCCGACTCTTGTATTTATTTATTTTATTTATTTATTGTGCATTTGTAAGGCACTTTTACGTCAAGTAAATTGTGTTTCAAAGCGGCCACAGGGCAACGGGGAGGGAACATGGGAATGAAAGGTAAATATAACTATGAAAGAGAGGGGGTTCTACTAGGCATTATGAGCCTTCAGAGTGTGCAAGTGCAGAGAGATAGGGAAGGGATGAGGGAAGGGGGGATAGGGGGGGGGGTAAGTGCTAGGTGTACCAAGAGGGAAGTGCTATGGAGTGAGCAGCTGCCAATAGATAAGTGCAGGAATGAGGTGGCATAGGCCAGTGGGTGCCACGGCAAGTGTTGGAAGTGGGCAGAGGCTGAAGACAGTTGGGTGTAGGCGGCCAGGGCCAAAGAGGACACAAAGGCCCTTGTCACCAATCTCAGCAACTATGGAGTTTAGCAGAGGAGGGAGGACAGGAAGGAGGATGTGAAAAGGAAAGTCTTGAGGAGCTTCTGGAATTTGAGGAGATCTGGCTCAAGACGAAGATCAAGGGGGAGGCTGCTACATAGGAGGGAGCCTGCTGAGGAAAGAGATCGGCCACCAGCTTGCTGTTTAGCCAAGTGCTTGACACACATAAAGTTGGTAACAGAGGAACGTAGAGGTCTAGATGGAGAGTATTTAGTAAGAGCAAGTTCCAGATATCATGGTCCCCGGCCCCAGACAGCCTTATGGATGATACAGAGGTATTTGAATTTGATCCGTGCAGCAACCGGGAGCCTGTGGAGAGATTTTAGCACTGGAGAGATGCGGTCCCTGGGCTTGAGGCCAAGGATAAGTCTTGCTGCCCTATTCTGGATTAGCTGGAGGAGTCGTAGAGAAGTAGAGGGTAGATTAAGGAAAAGGCTATTGCAGTAGTCAAGCCTAGAGGGAACCAGAGCTCTAGAGACATTGAGCTTCTGGGGGAAAGTGAGGAAAGGGAGAATTACTTTGAGAAGGAAGGGTTGAAAGTTGGACTTCTTGGCAAGGTCCTGAATGTGAGGGAGGAAGGAAAGAAGGAGTTGAAGAGGACTCCAAGGTTTCTGGCTTCAGATGAAGGAGAAGGGGGAAGAGTCCATAGAGGTTGGCCAGAGTGACAGGAAGCTGGATACTCCAATGCTGAGATGCTCTGTGATACAGGGAGGGTGCCTAGTGCTGCAATAGATACATTTATTGAATAGCAGCTTCTCTTGGATGGCCGCTGTGGAGAATCCTGTGGATCCATCACCAAAACCCTGCCCAGTCTCCTACAAGGTGGCCAGGAGAGGGCAGACGCTTCCTGATCCCAATCCTGGGGGTGGTGTACTGCAGGTGGCCAGGAGAGGGCCGACGCGACCTGCTCACAATTCTGGGGGTGGTATACTGCAGGTGGCCAGGAGAGGGCAGACACGACCTGATCACAATCCTGGGGGGTTGTGTACTGCGGCAGGATCACCTGGGTGGAGACAGGCCCGGGGTAGTGGGGATATTTTGCTGGATGAGACATGGCATTTTTCCTCAGATACTCTTAAGACTATTTGGAGAGAAGTTATAGCCTGCTGCGGTGCAGATGAATTTCCGCCTATGGTTAAACCCAAGATAATAAAACCTAGGATTTAAAAGTTTAAAGCTATCACATCCTCAGAACAATTCTTTGCTATCCCTAAATGTCCTCCTCAATTTCAAAGGTACACCAAGAGGAGTGACGGAAATGTGGCTCTTTATGTTCCATCTGTCTCTAAAAAGATTAAACCCCACAATCCCTCCTCCAACAATATCAGGGGGAAATGAAATCCTTGTTAACAATGATGAAGAAGTAAGAAAACCGAATTTTCCCAAAAATAACTCCATGTCCCAGAATCTTTCAGGGACTGTGATGAAGAAGAGGGCTGAAGAGGCATGTAGAGCTGAAGGAGAGGCAGGTAGGTCTAGCGGCCTGGGGCAGGGTCAGGCAATTAACCCTAAGGGCCTGCACCTGAAGCCTGTAATCCCACCTGAAGGACATAACAGGCTGCTGCAGGAGGATCACCTGGGTGGAGACAAGGCCCAGGGTAGTGGAGATATTTTGCTGGATGAGAATGGTATTTTGCCTCTGATACTCTTAAGACTATTTGGAGAGAAGTTATAGCCTGCTGCGGTGCAGATGAATTTCCTGCTATGGTTAAACCCAAGATAATAAAACCTAGGATTAAAAAGTTTAAAGCTATCACATCCTCAGAACAATTCTTTGCTATCCCTAAATGTCCTCCTCAATATCAAAGGTACACCAAGAGGAGTGATGAAAATGTGGTCCTTTATGTTCCATCTGTCTCTAAAAATATTAAACCCCACATTCCCTCCTCCAACAATATCAGGGGGAAGTGAAATCCTTGTTAACAATGATGAAGAAGTAGGAAAACCGAATTTTCCCAAAAATAACTCCATGTCCCAGAATCCTTCAGGGACTGTGCTGAAGAAGAGGGCTGAAGAGGCATATAGAGCTGAAGGAGAGGCAGGTAGGCCTAGCGGCCTGTGGCAAGGTCAGGAAATTAACCCTAAGGGCCTGCACCTGAAGCCTGTAATCCCACCTGAAGGACACAACAGGCTGCTGCAGGAGGGAGCATCATCAGAAAGAAGCAGGAGCTGGAAGGTCGGCAGGAGCAAAAGAAGAAGCAGAGCACTAGGATGGCATTTCACTAGGAAGTGTGACCACAGAAGGGACGCCGGAGCAAAGGAAGAGCAGATTTCATCCGGCAGGCTCTGAGATGGGCCTTTGCTCACAACCCCTACGTTGCTGTGGCTTCATTGAAAGAGGCTGAGTGTAACTTATCAGTCTTTCTGGGTGCGCCTATGTGAATGCAGAGCTGAAGTCGTGCATCCACCCGAGGCCCATGTGCCGAGGCAAGCTGGAGAAAAGAAGACTCTCCATTATCGAGGCCGGATCTGAGACACCCGTGCAGCAGAGGGGTGTGGGTCCCAAGCGTGCCTGAAGTAGCAGTAACAGAAGCCAGAAGGTCGGGAAGTAGAGCCGGACGCAAACGTTGTGTCTTTGGAGCCAGTGAGTGAAGCTCTGTAGTCCAAAGCACAAGAATTATCTTGCCGGTAACTGTAGCCAGCAGAATTCACACTCTCCTAGAAGTTGGAGCAAGTGAAGTTGTTCATAGATGTGGGAAATCTTCTATGACAAAGAGAATTTGTATCATGCGTTGTCAACACAAGTTAAAGTACTCACGTAGGAAGATCATCTTTCTTTTCCCATTGTTGCCTTTAAAACCATTACCGGGATGTCGGGGGCCTCCTATTAAGCAGGAGAACGGTTTCGGTAATTGTTCAAGAAGTAGTAATGGACTTTCCCAAAGTGTTATAAGAATATTTCACATCACAGAAAGATTGTGTTTGAGAAACTGTGTTTGCCGATCCTTGTTAAAGTAGAACGCTGCCTGAATAAAAGGGAATGTAAGTTAGAAGTTCTAGTTTACCATCAAAGAGATATCGTGTATACATAATTTTGTTTCTGAAGTGAAAACGGATACTTGTAACATTCAGAACAAACATTTAATGCGTGTAGAAGTTGTTGAAGTCGCAAGCAGAACAACAATTATCCAAGCCAGTAGAGAGTTCTGTTGTAAAGTGAAAACAGCCCAAGTAATGTTCTGAACACCAATATTCTGAAGTTGTTGAAGTTGATACCAAGCCAGAGTCCTCTGATCCAAGGGTGACAAGGTTATCCAAGGCTGGCAAGTGGCAATCAAGTGGTAATCAATTACCCGAATCAAGCTTTGGAGTGACTACTGGATATCAGCAGGTGTGCATAAGGCTGGGCAAGGGAGCTTGGTGCTTGTTGAATAATCTGTGAAGCTCAGTCTGTTGAAGTTGACAAGAAGAAGCAGTCTAGAAGCTGAGACAGATTTTAATGCACGTTTGCAGCAGAATCAGCAGAGCTGTGGTGGTTTATCATTTTTTTGGGACATTTTCCTTTGAATGAAGTTGAAGCAGTAGTAGACGTGAGTCAGAGGAGTCTGCGTTCACGGTATCAGTCGCAGAAGGCAGTTGCCAAGGAAAGAGCAACCCCCTTAGAAGAAGCATCCTGACAAATGCTATTCAAGATGCTGCTGAGGCCACGAAAGAAGAGTTGTTGTTAAAGCAGAAGTGGTTCTTTTATTTTGAGCTTTTTCCATTCTGTCCTGGACGGAGGCCATCCAGGAATACCATTGGTGCTGTTTTCTTTGTGGAATCTGGAAGGGGAACTTTTCAACAAACCAAGAAGGAACCGTTCCCAGTGGATTTTTGTTTGAGTGAACTTTTGCTACTTTTGAACTTTTTAAGAACTTTATTTTCCTTGTAAGAAAGTGACTTGGACATTCCTGGGGAAGAAGATCTACCCAGGCCAGATAGAAGTAATCCAAGACACGGGTAGCTTGGTAAGCTTTCATTCATGTTGTTTATGCTTTGTTTTGATTGTTCTGTTATTTAGTGTGAGGGCCAGTTTTGTGAATGGTCGATATTTTCCCTTAGATTCTAGACTAGGTAGGGAATCCCCTGGGAGATTCTCCCTTAGACTCTAGACTAGGTAGGGAATCCCTGGGAGATTCTCCCTTAGATTCCAGACTAGGTAGGGAATCCCCTGGGAGATTCTCCCTTAGATTCTAGACTAGGCAGGGAATACCCTGGGAGATTCTCCCTTAGATTCTAGACTAGGTAGGGAATCCCCTGGGAGACGTTCCCTTAGATTCTAGACTAGGCAGGGAATCCCTTGGGAGATTCTCCCTTAAGATTCTAGACTAGGCAGGGAATCCCCTGGGAGATTCTCCCTTAGATTCTAGACTAGGTAGGGAATCCCCTGGGAGACTTTCCCTTAGATTCTAGACTAGGTAGCGAAGCCCCTGGTAGAATAGGCTTAGGTTTTATTTGCATTTTCCTTTTGAAATTAAATGTCAAATACTGAGAAACCTACAAGCAGTTGTCCACCTTGCATTACTGGCCCCTCACACTGCCCCTTGGCATAAGAGGGCAGATATTTAGCTGGCTGTAGAGTCACCTAGATGGCAGAAGTGGGGGACACTGCTGAGTGGGGGAAGCCAGCAGCACCCGCACACAGTAAGGGTGGGCAGAGGTGCTGGGTGGCTGCAGGGCAGATGCTATGTAGCGATGTGGAGGGCCGTGTGCTGCCGGGCCCGGATGTACACAGGCAACTAGTACCTGGTGTAGAGCCTGCATGGAGGTAGTGGTGGTGCTCACCATGCTCCTGTTATAGTCCTGTTTAGTGATGTGCCCCTCCACAGAGAAATTGGCGAATTCAAGGCAAAATTCACCAACTTTGCCAATTTCACCCATGGTGCGAGATTGGCCATTATGGTTGCTTTCCTGTAAGAAAAACATTATTTTTTTCACATTTCATTTTTTTCACAAAATGTCATGCAAAACCTCCAAATTCACCTATAAGTGACAAATCAGGAAACAATTCTCTCCCCCAGGCGAAGTTCATGGTGGTAGTTAATTCAGCTGAACAGACGGGGTCACTGGGCCCAGAGCCAGGTTCATAGAGGCGTGAGGGGCTGGGGAGGAGACACCTTCAGATGAAGCAGCAGTGAGAGGGAGTTCCCAGCCTAGAGGCAGGAGGAAGCTGGACACGTGGAAAGGGAAGTCAGCAATTGCTCCTTCTGATTTCTCATCCCAAGCCTGCTTAATCAATGCTCGGTCATTAGTAGCTCTCAAAATGCAAAAGTGCATTTCATGAAAAATCCTACACCAGACCTTTTATTTGTGACAGAGACGTTGCTCTCTGCTTCGTCCGCTCTGGATATAGTGCACATTGTGCCCACTGGTCATTGTGAGAAACCTGAAGGTGTCTCCCTGGCTAGTCCCCGGGGATCTGTCGTCCAGGTGGACAGGACACAGCCGTCACTGTTGGATCCAGTTCCTGGGGGTGGGCCAGTGTGGGAGGATCACCTGGATGGAGGGTCTTTGGCGAGTGGAAGTGGGACATCGATGGGTGAGATGAGTTACCCCCTTCCTTATCACAACTCTTCCCCATCCTACCCCATAGGATATTCAGAAGTTCTACTCCCCCACCCCCCTTTTCCGACACAAACTCTTGTTTACACCATGAAAAACAATGGACTAACACCAGAGCTATTTACCTGACATGTCCCAACACAAAGGTCAGGCAATTGATAATAACCACACACACCTGACAGCACTTTCCCTTCTCCAAAGGGATAAAAGGTGGAGCACGAGAGCACATTACAAGTAAAGCAGACTGCACGACAAGTCTGCTATTCCAGATCGGCAGTTAAAGAGGAGGAGAAAGGTGGTGAAAACCGAAAGGACGACAAGGAGGGAAGTGCCCTTGCCCCTTTAGGCCCAGACCCGCAAACCCTCTGTGAAAGGAATCGTAAGACCTGAAATAACAGCCCGCGTGTGGTGTAGCTGATGTCAATGGTTCACAGAGAGATGCTCGCTACCGTGGTATCATCCTTGATTCCAGAGACAAGAAACACCAAGCGGTTCATCACAGCTGGTGAATCGGAGGGAGAACTGTTAGTAAAGCGAACTGTGTTGAGCGAAGGTCGCAAATGGCAACATTAGGTGAATTAAAGAATAAAGACAGTGGGCCTCATTACACGGTAGGTGCTAAACCATGGTTCTTGCCGGTACCATACCGGTACCACCATGGCGGAATGGGGAATTACCACCACATTCCGAGGTTGGTGGGGCGGTAATTCCCCATGCCGCCATGGCCCTTCCCCAATCCCATTTTTGCTCCATAGGGCATAATGGTAAGGATTGGCAATAGATTTCTTTAGTATATGATATGATATGTCATTTATAACGTGCCTATATACAAGTGTTTCAAGGCGCGACGAGGCAAGTGAGGGGAGACAGAGACAATGATCCTACTAGGCCAGGTGACATTAAGATTGCACAAGTGCAGGGGAGGGAGGAAGGGGAAAAGTGCAGGGGAAAAGGGGAGGGGGCAGTGCAGTACATAGGATAACAGTGAAATAAATAAAGACAATAAATAAATAAAGACAATAACTAAAGACAATAAATAAAAGTGCAGCCAGCTGGTGGCAGTGCAAGGGTAAGTGCAGACATCTGGTGTCAAGTGCTGGTAGGGGCTGTAGGGATACAGAAACAGTCCCGAGTGCGAGGGTTGCCAGAAGGCAGTGCAGGTGTGCAACTGGCAGGGCAGAGACCTGGGCCCGAGATTAGAGGGTAGCCAGGTAACCAGTGCAAGTTCAGATTCAGCCAGGAGATCAGCAGGAAGGGGGGGGGAAGAAAAAGCAGAAGCAAAGACGAAGGTCTTGAGGTGCTTCCGGAACCAGAGAGGTTCTCCTCAAGTTTCAGAGAGGCGGGGAGGCTGTTCCAGAGGGTGGCCCCAGCAGAAGAAAGATTTACCACCAACTTGTTGCTTGGAGAAGCGACTAACTCTGAGGGAGTTGGAGGCAGATGAGCGGAGAGCTCGAGAAGGAAGTTATTTAGCAAGAGAGAGTTGGAGGTATCGGGGTCCCAGGCCCCAGAAGGCCTTGTGGACAATGCAGAGGGTTTTGAACTTAATCCTCACCGCCACTGGCCGCCAGTGCAGAGATTTCAGTCCTGGGGAGATATGATCCCTGAGTTTGAGGCCAAGGACAAGTCTTGCAGTCCTGTTCTGGATAAGTTGCAGAGAGTGGAGAGTAGAAGCAGGCAGATTTAGAAAGAGGCTGTTGCAATAGTCCAGCCTGGAGAGAACCAGAGCTCTGGAGACAGTGAGCTTCTGGGGGAAGGAGAGGAAAGGAAGGATACCTCTGAGGAGGTGTAGCTGGTAGTGTGACTTCTTAGAGACGTCAGAGATGTGAGGGAGAAGGAAAGTGTGGAGTCGAAGTTGATCACAGGTTTTTAGCCTCACAGTTGGGAGCAGGAAGAGGGCCAAGAGAGGCAGGCCAGAGAGTGACAGGAAAGGTGGGGGTAGGTGTAACTATGAGGAGAATCACGGTCTTACTGGCATTAAGGCAGAGATCACTGGCGGCACACCAATTCTGGATGGCAGACAGTCAGAGATGAGAGAGGGAGAGGAGGTGGCAGAGGGGAGCCTAAAAATGAGTTGAGTGTCATCCGCATAGCACTGGAAGTTGGGGCAGAGAGTGGCGATGCAGTGGGCAAGAGGTGCCAGGTATTGGTTGAACAGACAGGGAGAGAGGTTAGACCCCTAGGGAACACCACAGGTAGAGATAGAGATAGAGATAGAGGAGAGGAAGGACCCAAGTTGGACCTGGGAGGGTAGATCAGAGAGGAAAGTGGTCAGACAAGCCAGGGCCTGATCGGTGATACCCAGGTTATCACAGAGACGGTTGAGCAGGATGGCGTGGTTGACTGTGTCAAAGGCAGAAGAGAGATCAAGTAAGATGAGGACACAAGGGGTGTTGGAATCGAGGTTGGAGAGCAGGTCTTCATGGATGTTCAGGAGAGCAGTTTCCGGGCTTCTAGCAGCTCTGAAGCCAGACTGATGGTCATGGAGACAGCCAACAGAATCAGAGTGAAGATTAAGCTGGGAGCTTTTCCAGGAGTTTGCCAAGGAAAGGAGTGGAGATTGGACAATAGTTAGCAAGGCAGGAAGGGTCGGCAGAGGGCTTCTTAAGAAGAGGGTGCACAAGCGAGTGCTTCAGGGGTGAGGGGAAGATTCCAGAGGTGATGGTGTGGTTGCAGAAGTCAGCCAGGGCAGGAGCCAGGGTGTCAATGTGGTCCTTGATGGTTTTGGAGGAACAGGGGTGAACCTGTTTTGATGAGACTTTGATAGATTGGACTTGTCTAGCAACCTTGTCTGCGGAGAACAGGGCAAAGGCAGAGAAGGAGGGAGGAGAGGTGGCCAGGAGAAGGGCCAGAGGAAAAGCAGGGAGCAGAGACAGGAGGGGGAGAGAAAGAGAGAGAGGACAAGATGTCTTGTGTTTTACAGATGAAATGAGAGGCCAGGGCTGTGCAGAGAGCCTGGGAGGGGAAAGGAGAGGTAGAGACTGCAGCAGGATTGGCCAGCTCCTTGCAGATGTTAAAGAGTTTGGCCAAATTGTTAGATGCTGTGGAGACGCAGGCTTGGATGTGGGCTCTCCTCTTGGTGCGGACAGAGAGCCGGTACTGTCTTTGGAGAAGGTGGCAGGCCTGTTTGTTAGAGGATGTACCAGAAGGACGCCATTTCCTTTCCACCACCCTGCACTTTCGTTTAAGGGTGCTGAGCTCTGAATCGTACCAAGAGTTGCACTTGGCTTTGGGCTTCAGGCGGATCCTCATGACAGGGGCAAGAACATCGAGAGTATCAGATATAGCAGAGTGGAGCATGGAAAGGGCTGTGTCAGGGTGTGAGTCAGCCAAAGGGGGAGGGGGAGAAAGTGCCGTCGAAAGCCTCAACTGACACATGCTTCATGGGTCGGATAACCGAGAAGGTGGGTGGCAGTGCTGGAGTTGGCTTGGCCTGAGGGGTAGAGAGGGTGAGCTGGAAGGAAAGGAGAACATGATCACTCCAGGAGAGAGGAGTGGTGAGAGGGATAGAAAGGGGAAGGTCTGGGGAGATCAGAGCGTCCAGAGTGTGCCCAGCAGAGTGGGTCAAGCCAGAGGGGAGAATAGAGAGTGAGAGAGAGTCACAGAGGTCATGGAAGAGTCCAGTGGAGGGACAGGAGGCATCCATTTGACAAGACACCACTAGGACTGTATTATTATTATTTGATGGTCATAGTTTGCTCACATCTTAGGTTTAGGTTTAGATTAGGCGTTTTTCTCACCCATTTATACAGTTTAATAAACACCCTTGAACTATGATCACTTGTGCCGTCTTTACTGTTGTCACCATGAGTTCCTTACAGTAAGGTTTCCTCTTCTATACATTCATTTGAAATAAAAAGTAAATATAATAAACGTTATACAAAAAACATAAAATGCCCAGAGTACATGTTGTTACATGGCTTTTGCGAGGTCCAACATTTACACACGCTCTTGACAGGGAGGGTGCATGGAGGGCATTAACCCAGGGCATATATGGCTCACAGATTTCATCAATATACAGAGGGCACGTAAGTGACCTGGGCGAGCACCTTATGTGGAACCAAGACCGGATCTGAGCCGCCCCCTGAGTCTGTTTCACCGCTGAGACGTTGAATGGGACGGCTCCACAATCCTTCAGCGTCTGCAGAGATGTATATGTAATTAAACTTTCATATAATTCTCCAGACTGTAGCTGCTCTGTGAGTCTTCTCTGAACTGAGGTATTAGTGGACAATACCCCAAAGACCTAAAGCCTCACAAATTGGGGAAATTCTTGGTTCAAGTCAAGAATATTTTATTTCCTGGTGCTTTTCAAAACCACTTGCTTTATACGTTCGTACAGAAGTGTTTCAGGGATGTGCAGAGAGTTAAGAGTGTGGTCCTGGACGGTGGCATCGCCCTACTCGCAGAGTCACAGATGCCACCTTGCAACCTCTGAAAGCCGCCTAGCACACGGCAGAAAGCATCATCGCAGGACTAAGAAGATCTGCCTTCTCCCTCAAAGAGCTACACTGGCTGCCCCTTCAAGCAGGCATCATGTCCAAGGCAGCCTGCATCACCTACAAAGCAGCCACAACCAAAACATCTCTTTACCTGATAGAGAGACTCCTCGCCAGAGGCCCGTGCAGCACCAGAATTCAAGGCATTGCCTGGCGTGAGACAAAGAACTATGCCCCCCTCAATCCTACACACCAGGAAGGGGCTCAATACCCTACTCTTCACAGAACATCTCACCCTGCTCTTCTGATCCATACCACACCACTCCTCTGCTACCCTGCACCTTCACTTGTAGCCCCTTGGGTACATTTCCTGTGCACAGCACGTCTCTGCTACCCTGCACCCTCATGCATAGCCCCTTGGGTGCATTTCCTGTGCACAGCACAGCTCTGCTACCCTGCACCCTCATGCATAGCCCCTTGGGTGCATTTCCTGTGCACGGCACAGCTCTGCTACCCTGCACCCTCATGTATAGCCCCTTGGGTGCATTTCCTGTGCACAGCACGTCTCTGCTACCCTGCACCCTCATGCATAGCCCCTTGGGTGCATTTCCTGTGCACAGGACGCCTCTGCTACCCTGCACCCTCATGCATAGCCCCTTGGGTGCATTTCCTGTGCACAGCACGCCTCTGCTACCCAGCATCCTCACACATAGCCCCTTGGGTGCATTTCCTGTGCACAGCACGCCTCTGCTACCCAGCATCCTCACACATAGCCCCTTGGGTGCATTTCCTGTGCACAGCACAGCTCTGCTACCCTGCACCCTCATGTATAGCCCCTTGTGTGCATTTCCTGTGCACAGCATGTCTCTGCTACCCTGCACCCTCATGCATAGCCCCTTGGGTGCATTTCCTGTGCACAGGACGCCTCTGCTACCCTGCACCCTCATGCATATCCCCTTGGGTGCATTTCCTGTGCACAGCACGCCTCTGCTACCCAGCATCCTCACACATAGCCCCTTGGGTGCATTTCCTGTGCACAGCACAGCTCTGCTACCCTGCACCTTCATGTATAGCCTCTTGGGTGCATTTCCTGTGCACAGGACGCCTCTGCTACCCTGCACCCTAATTCATAGTTGCTAGAAGGAAATGGGATCTTCTACTACCATGCTTACTGTTTGCCTACAGAGAAGTACCTCAAGAGGGAGTTGGCTTCAGCCCCTTTGCACTTCTGTTTGGTCACACTGTGAGGGCACCCTTATCAATAGCCAAGGAGGGATGGGAGATGCCCATTGCCCCTATCACTACAAATGTAGTAGACTATGTGCTAGGGCTCAGAAAGAGGATGGTACCCCTGATGGGTCTGGCTAGTGAGAAATTGAAGGCTGGGCAAGCCCTGGTGAAACACTGGTATGACCAGACGGCTGCCCTCATCAGTTTCACACCAGGTCAGCACCCTGGGTGAGGTTAACTATTTAGTGGACCTTGGAAGGCCTGGACAGGCTCCAAAAGTGTTCCACGTAAATAGGCTGAAGGCTTTCATCCCAAGAGTTGAAATCGCTGCACTGCTGCTGCCTTCAGGTGTTGAGGAGGAGGAGTCGAACCTCTCCCTGACCTGTTCCAAGGCGGTCCTTCAGATAGCTCCATTGAGGGTGTCCGAGTGGCCCCTCACCTGACTTCTGATCAACAAGCAGAGGGGAAAAGTTTGCTTGGGCAGTTTTCCCCCCCTGTTCTCACAGTCCCCTGGTTTGACACCTTGGTGCAAACATAACATAGACACAGGAGACAGTGTACCTACCAAAAGTAGGGGATACAGGATGTCAGACAAAGTACTGTCTTACATTAAGACGGAGGTCAACTAAATGTTAGACCTTGGGGTGATTGAACCCTCTAGTAGTCCTTGGTCCAGCCCAGTGGTTTTGGTTCCAAAAGCAGGTACCTCCGAGTTGAAGTTCTGTGTGGATTACAGGGCTCTGAATGCTGTCACCAAGACAGATGCACACCCCTTGCCTATAACAGATGAGCTGGTGGATACTTTGGGTGCCTCCAAGTACCTCAGCACATTTCACCTCACTGCAGGCTATTGGCAAATAGCTCTTGGAGAACATGCCAAGGAGAAGACAGCTTTCTCAACACCAGAGGGTCTTTACCAGTTCAGGGTAATGCCTTTTGGGTTGAAGAATGCCCCTGCCACTTTCCAGAGGCTTGTGAATCAAGTGTTGAATGGGTTGGATGAATTCTGTCTTGCATATCTGGATGATATAGCAGTTTTCAGTGCCACCTGGGGAGACCATGTGAAACACCTTGGGATTGTGTTGCAGGCTCTTCAGAAGGCCCACTTGACCATAAAGGCCAGCACGTGCCAGATTGGACAAGGATCAGTGGTCTACCTTGGACATGAAGTAGGTGGAGGGAGGATACAGCCTCTACCCAGTAAAGTACAAGCAGTACAAGACTGGCCTACCCCCACTACACAGACCCAAGTGAGAGCCTTTTTGGGACTCATTGGGTACTACATAAATTTCATGGCAAACTATGGCAACAGTAATATACTACTAGTCCACAAGTAGTATTGAAATTCGCACTATATACTTATGTTACTAACCTTCACTCACTCAACTGTGATGTATAAAACAGTTTGTAACTTCTTTTGCGAGCCCAATACGGCTTAAATGTGATTTAAGGTGCAATTGTTGTTTTTCTTTGTGAACCTACAGATTTTAGATGTGTGTCTGAATTTATGAATACATTGAATCATCATAAAATTCTCTCGAAATCAGTCTGTGACCTTCCATAGCCAGTATTTGTACAAACTGGCTATCTGCTTCCTTTAGGCCTACTTCCCTCACATGGTTGAAAAGGAGTAGCTGATGACTCTTTTCCTTACTACGTAAAATTGCCTCTTTGAGTCAAGCCCCCCTCCAACAGAAAAGAAGGCATTTTCCTTGCCCCACCTTTTCTCTTTGACTACGGCACCATTCACAGCTCCTGATTCCATTTTCTTGCGTCTATAAACCATCCCCGATTTCTACTCTTCTTTTGGGGGCTCTTTTTTGGGGCTGTAATGCATAACACATGATTTCAACAGGTTAATTAATAGATTGTTTCCTCCTCATTTGCCTCAATTCCTCTCAATCTTCTCTGAAGACCAACTGGGGTCGCATCCATTACAATTATACCATCGGCATAAGATAGCCAACCTCTCTCCAAGCGCCAGATCTTCGGTGGGCAAAAAAGAAATTGCCAACACTTAATGGAAGATCAGACCTAGAAATATTAATAAGGTGCGGGTGAGCACACAGCCCTGCCTTAATCCCGCGTACACCCCCACATCACCTGACAATAAGACATCCAAATTCCATCTAACCATCAATTAATTATTTGAATTAAATAATAGGAGCATGTTTAATAAGCCACAGGGAATGTCACATTTACCCAATTTGCCCCATAACTTTTCTCGATCCAATCTATCAAAGGCAGATGACATGTCCAGACTGGCTACAAAGTGGGGTTTCTGCCTATCTGGTGTTGCTTTTGATTGGAATAAAGTCAGAATTAGCCCATTCAGAGCTGTACCAAATCCCTTCCTAAGGCCGGTCCGGAAAACGCGTAACCTGCCCGAGCTTTCTACCCACTCCTGAAAATCCTTTAAAACAAAACTCGCAAGTACCCTTGATGAGGTGTCAGTCAATGAGCTTGGCCGCTCGTTCGTGGGCGAGTTCCGAGGCCCCTTTATGTAAATTGGGACCAAAATCAAGACAGGCCAGGATTGAGGTAAACAGTAAAGAGGCAGATCTATATATCCACCTATAGATCTATATGGGCTTTAAACAGGATATTTGAAACTCAATCATTGCCACAAGCTCTTGAATTCTTCTCTTTTGATTTAGCGATAGCCACATCTCCCCCGTCAAAGTTTAGTTGCCATGGTGCGTACGCTAGAAATAGCCATCCCATGCGCTTCACGTCCCTCCCTTCTAGTAAATAAGATGGAATAATGGGATACAAGAAGAAGAAAGAGAAATCAGTCCCATAAAGCAACCCTTCAAAAGGTTATTAACCTAAGAACTACACAAAATGCTTATGGGTCCAAATTGTTTCAGGGGAGTAAAGGTCAGGGGTACCAATACATTCTTATTAACTCGAGCATGTATCAATCATATGCGGGTCCCACTAGACGCAATCCTCACATTTCTCCCTTCTGGATCATTTCTCTCCAATAAGATCTGAGCAGTTTCTTGATGATCAGGTTCCTCTCCTGTGGATACACTTGTAGGTGGATTACAGGAGACTTGGACCACAGCGGTGTCGCCGTTTGGCTGCAGGTGCGGGTGTAGCGGCTCCGGGGATTGTCCAGCCTCCTCCTCACTTGACCCCCTGCAGGGTCGTACTTCAAAGGACTGGTGCTGCGGACGCTTCTTTTTAACCAAAATGGACACTGCTGCTGCTGCTGCTATCCCCACCACCAACACCACCGCCGCCACCAGACAACCACGGTGGCGAGTTTGCTTTTCATCTGAAATGACAACAGGAAGAGGATGACTCCTTTGGCGCGAGCTCTGCTGAAGAGCAACATTCATGTGGCAATGCCCTGCAGGCAAGATGGTGAAACACATGGAACATAGGAAGAGAGCTCGCCCATCAGTACAAGCGCACAGACCCAGAGGCCACCAACAGCCACTCAAGCCAGCCAGGGACCCCAGCAGCCAATCAAGCCAGCCAGAGACCCCGATAGCCACTCAAGCCAGCCAGGGACCTCAACAGCCACTCAAGCCAGCCAGAGACCCCGATAGCCACTCAAGCCAGCCAGGGACCTCAACAGCCACACAAACAAGCCAGGAACCCCAACAGCCACTCAAGCCAACTAGCCAGGCACCCCAACAGCCACTCAAGTCAGCCAGGGACCCCAGCAGCCACTCAAGCCAGCCAAGGACCCCAACAGCCACTCATGCCAGCCAGGGAACCCATCAGCCACTCAAGCCAGCTCTATGGAAAGCAATTCCCCAACAGTCTGGGTGACAGGACGTCCAGAGTCCACACAGGCTAGGAGGGAACAGAACACTACAACGTGCGGCCCTGTGTAACTTTCAGCTGTCTTCACACCTCTATAGCCCCCAAAACGTGACGTGTAGGCAGGTCACTAGTAAAGATAGAGGAGATGCCCACATGTGCTGGAGAAGTCACTCACCTGTAACACTCTCCAGCACAGTCCCCTTTCACACACACGCATCCATTGAACATCAGAGATCAGGCAAAGACCCCGGACACTGAACTAAGCAGCGGTACCAGCTTTTGAAGCTTGTTACTGTCATGTCACAGACGCTAAAAAGGCCCCTCCCCCATCCCAGATTCCTTGTAGCACAGGATACACGGATCAAAGCGTAGGAAGGCATGAAGTTAGGGCTCATCAGGGAGTCAGGCTTTGCTTCATCTACATCTAATAAGAGAGACCCAAGTTGCAGAGTAAGTGTTACAGGCCCCAGGCTCTATGTTCTTAGAATGGCAGGCTTTTTTTTCGCTGAGTTTTTTGCTGAAAGTTTTTGGCCGAAAAAAGGCATCGAATTTTTTAAAAATATATTTCGGGGGTTCCCCCAAACTCCCCTTCCCTATTTTGTTTGTTTGTTTATTTATTTATTTATATAGCACACCTAGCCCTGGGGCATCTGGGCACAATTCTTACAGGTACTTTAATTACAGTTACATGGGCTCATGATGCAAGACGCACTATTTACAGATACATATGAAATTGAGTTGCAGATCGATTATTACAGACGGACGGAGCAGACAGATGTAGAATTAAATGAGTAAGGTCGAATGATTCTGTGGTTCTTGCGAGAGGAGCCAAGTTTTGGAATGTTTCTGAATAGGTGGAAGGAAGGTTCTGTTCTTAAGGTGGGAGGTGGGGCGTTCCACAGTTTAGCGGGATGTTTAAGCAATTGGCTTGGGCAGATCTCGTGGGACGTGCTGTAGTGTTTCGGGGGAAGTTGTCAACCAGATAGCTAGGTGCCCGGGTGGCAAGGCACTGATGTGTAAGTGATAGAGTTTTGTACTCTATCCTTTGGTTAACGGAGAGCCATTGGGTGTTGCGTCTTATGTTCGAGATATGTTGAGACCTTGGGAGGTTTAGTGCTGATCTGAGGGCATTGTTTTGGATTACTTGCAGCTTGTTTAAGTTGCGTTGACTCGTGCCTAGGTAGAGTGCATTGCAATAGTCAATTTTGGAGAGGACTAAGGCTCTGGCTCAGCTTGTGCAATTAGCTGCAGAGAGAAATGGTCTGGATGCGTTGATTAACTTGCATGTATAGGCAGTGGAAGAGGCTATTGCATTAATTTGTCTGGTCAGGGTGAGTGAAGAGTCTAGGTAAATAGCTAGCGTTTTGACGTCCTTAGATACCGAAATGTTATTACAGTCAATGTTGAAAGAGGAGTATCGTCCGTCAAGTTTGTCAAGTCTAGGTTAGGAGCCCAATAGGAGTAAATCTGTCTTGTCGTCATTGAGGCATAGTCCATATTTAGCCATCCAGGTCTGTATGATGATGTAGATGTCATTGAGGGCTTTGGCATCTATGATGTAGTCCCCGGTGATCGGGTTGAGTATTTGGGTGTCATCGGCATATTTCCTGTAGATGACACCCAAGTGGTCCGGGTCATCGAACATTCGTTTTGTAAACACGTTATATAGTGTGGGTGAAACACAAGAACCTGAGGGACACTGCAAGTGACAGGAGCTGGATCGGCGGTGGCCCAGGGTGCAAAGACCCTCATGGATCTGTTCTTTAGAAAGGATTGAATCCAGGCGTTAGCTTTATCAGAGAGGTGGGCTGCTGATGCGAGGTGGTTGCAAATGACCTTGTGGTCAACCAAATCAAATGCAGCAGAGAGGTCCAATAGTAGTAGGAGGGTGAGTTTACCATTGTCCTTTAAAATGTCCATATGAGTCTTGAGGTCAATTAGGGCAGTTTTCGGACCTTGTGATGGTCAGAAACCCGATTGTCTAAGGCCCAGGAGTTGTAGGATGCTCTACACAAGATTTTTTTAAAGAGAAATGGCACTGTTGTATTAAGCCTGTAGTTAGTAGGGATGTTTGGGTCTAGTGTGTTTTTTTTAATTTTCTTTTTTTAATTTTTTTTTAGGAGGGGTAGAACCCATGCATCTTTCTGATTTTTTGGGACTGTGCTTGATTCGAATGCAGCGTTAATAAGAGTTGTGATAAAGGGTGCAAGGTGCTTTGCAGCATCCTGGATGATAGGTGCGGGGAAGTGTCTCCCTGGCATCTTGAAGGTTTCAGCTTAGACATTATGTCCTCAACCTCTTTACTGGAGACGGGTGAGAAGTTGAACATTTCATAGGAATTAGGCTCTTTGCTTGGTGGAGGTGGTTGAGCGGAGTCTGAGAGAAGACTGAGTTTTTGGGAATTTATTTTGGATTGTAGCATCGAGATTTTGTAGAGTAGGGCCTTCTGGATATTGGTACACCATGTGGTGTCTTTAATGCAACTGTCAGGTGGAGGAGAGGGGGATTCTAGTTCTCTTAGAATGTTGAAGAGCTCTTTTGTACTAGATTTAGCTTTGCTAATTCGATCATTATAGGTGTTTGTTTGTAAAATAGCTTTTTTATAGTTGTTGGATGCTATTATGAAGTTGTATTTGTTAATGGTTGAGGGGGGAATTTTTCCACGAGGATTCTGCATTTCTCTTGTTCTTACGTAGGGTTTTTATTTCAGGGGTAAACCATGAGTTTAGATGCGCATGGGGTTTGGCATTGCGCATTTTGAGTGGTGTTGCAGCATTGATGGCATTGAGCAGAGTACGGTTTTAAAGGTCTACTAGGACTATAGGGTCAGTGTTGGTAGGCGTGAAGTGTAGTCCCTATACCCCACACCCCTCTACCCCTCATATGCCCTTACCCACCCACCTCCTACGAAAAAAAGCTTAGCGATTTAATAATGTCTTACCAACCTTTCCTCTCCAGGAGTAGAGCTCTCAAGTATGCATGCTACTGTATAGGTAATCTAACACACTCTAGTCCAGGTGTAGAGCATTGAGGCCTTCATCAAGTGATCTAGTTATACTCATCGTCAGGCTCTGCTCAGTGACCTCTCTGGCATTAGAGCCTCAGGTGTGCATGCTACTATATAGATTAACATGCACACTCTACTCCAGGTGTAGAGCATTGAGGCCTTCATGAAGTGATCTAGTTATACTCATCGTCAGGCTCTACTCAGTGACCTCTCTGGCATTAGAGCCTCAGGTGTGCATGCTACTATATAGATTAACATGCACACTCTACTCCAGGTGTAGAGCATTGAGGCCTTCATGAAGTGATCTAGTTACACTCATCAAATGATCTAGTTACACTCATCGTCAGGCTCTGCTAAGTGTCCTCTGGCATCAGAGCCTCAGGTGTGCATGCTGCTATATAGGTTATCATGCACACTCTACTCCAGGTGTAGAGCATTGAGGCCTTCATGAAGTGATCTAGTTATGCTCATCGTCGGGCTCTGCTAAGTGTCCTCTCTGGCATTAGAGCCTCAGGTGTGCATGCTGCTGTATAGATTATCATGCACACTCTACTCCTGGTGTAGTGCATTGAGGCCTTCATCAAGTGATCTAGTTATACTCATCGTCAGGCTCTGCTTAGTGTCCTCTCTGGCATTAGAGCCTCAAGTGTGCATGCTCCTATATAGGTTATCATGCACACTCTACTCCAGGTGTAAAGCATTGAGGCCTTCATGAAGTGATCTAGTTATACTCATCGTTGGGCTCTGCTAAGTGTCCTCTCTGGCATTAGAGCCTCAGGTGTGCATGCTGCTGTATAGATTATCATGCACACTCTACTCCAGGTGTAGAGCATTGAGGCCTTCATCAAGTGATCTAGTTATACTCATCATCGTCAGGCTCTGCTAAGTGTCCTCTCTGGCATTAGAGCCTCAGGTGTGCATGCTGCTGTATAGGTTATCATGCACACTCTACTCCAGGTGTAGAGCATTCAGGCCTTCATCAGGTGATCTAGTTATACTCATCGTAAGGCTCTGCGGAGTGTCCTCTCTGGCATTAGAGCCTCAGGTGTGCATGCTCCTATATAGGTTATCATGCACACTCTACTCCAGGTGTAGAGCATTGAGGCCTTCATCAGGTGATCTAGTTATACTCATCGTCAGGCTCTGCTTAGTGTCCTCTCTGGCATTAGAGCCTCAGGTGTGCATGCTGCTGTTTAGGTTATCATGCACTCTACTCCAGGTGTAGAGCATTGAGGCCTTCATCAAGTGATCTAGTTATACTCATCGTCAGGCTCTGCTAAGTGTCCTCTCTGGCATTAGAGCTCCAGGTGTGCATGCTGCTGTATAGGTTATCATGCACACTCTACTCCAGGTGTAGAGCATTAAGTCCTTCATCAAGTGATCTAGTTACACTCATCAAGTGATCTAGTTATACTCATCGTCAGGCTCTGCTGAGTGTCCTCCGGCATTAGAGCCTCAGGTGTGCATGCTGCTATATAGGTGATCATGCACACTCTACTTCAGGTGTAGAGCATTGAGTCCTTCATCAAGTGATCTAGTTATACTCATCAAGTGATCTAGTTATACTCATCGTCAGGCTCTGCTGAGTGTCCTCCGGCATTAGAGCCTCAGGTGTGCATGCTGCTATATAGATTAACATGCACACTCTACTCCAGGTGTAGAGCATTGAGTCCTTCATCAAGTGATCTAGTTATACTCATCGTCAGGCTCTGCTAAGTGTCCTCTCTGGCATTAGAGCCTCAGGTGTGCATGCTGCTATATAGGTTATCATGCACACTCTACTCCAGGTATAGAGCACTGAGGCTTTCATCAAGTGATCTAGTTATACTCATCGTCGGGCTCTGCTGAGTGTCCTCTCTGGCATTAGAGCCTCAAGTGTGCATGCTGCTGTATAGGTTATCATGCACACTCTACTCCAGGTGTAGAGCATTCAGGCCTTCATCAGGTGATCTAGTTATACTCATCGTAAGGCTCTGCGGAGTGTCCTCTCTGGCATTAGAGCCTCAGGTGTGCATGCTACTATATAGATTAACATGCACACTCTACTCCAGGTGTAGAGCATTGAGGCCTTCATCAAGTGATCTAGTTATACTCATCGTCAGGCTCTGCTTAGTGTCCTCTTTGGCATTCGAGCCCTGAGGAGTGCATGCTGCTGTATAGGTTATCATGCACACTCTACTCCAGGTGTAGAGCATTGAGTCGTTCATCAAGTGATCTAGTTATACTCATCGTCGGGCTCTGCTAAGTGTCCTCTCTGGCGTCAGAGCCTCAGGTGTGCATGCTGCTATATAGATTATCATGCACACTCTACTCCAGGTGTAGAGCATTGAGGCCTTCATCAAGTGATCTAGTTATACTCATCGTCGGGCTCTGCTAAGTGTCCTCTCTGGCATTAGAGCCTCAAGTGTGCATGCTGCTGTATAGGTTATCATGCACACTCTACTCCAGGTGTAGAGCATTCAGGCCTTCATCAGGTGATCTAGTTATACTCATCGTAAGGCTCTGCGGAGTGTCCTCTCTGGCATTAGAGCCTCAGGTGTGCATGCTACTATATAGATTAACATGCACACTCTACTCCAGGTGTAGAGCATTGAGGCCTTCATCAAGTGATCTAGTTATACTCATCGTCAGGCTCTGCTTAGTGTCCTCTTTGGCATTCGAGCCCTGAGGAGTGCATGCTGCTGTATAGGTTATCATGCACACTCTACTCCAGGTGTAGAGCATTGAGTCGTTCATCAAGTGATCTAGTTATACTCATCGTCGGGCTCTGCTAAGTGTCCTCTCTGGCATCAGAGCCTCAGGTGTGCATGCTGCTATATAGATTATCATGCACACTCTACTCCAGGTGTAGAGCATTGAGGCCTTCATCAAGTGATCTAGTTATACTCATCTTCGGGCTCTGCTAAGTGTCCTCTCTGGCATCAGAGCCTCAGGTGTGCATGCTGCTATATAGATTATCATGCACACTCTACTCCAGGTGTAGAGCATTGAGGCCTTCATCAAGTGATCTAGTTATACTCATCGACAGGCTCTGCTAAGTGTCCTCTCTGGCATTAGAGCCTCAGGTGTGCATGCTGCTATATAGGTTATCATGCACACTTTACTCCAGGTATAGAGCACTGAGGCTTTCATCAAGTGATCTAGTTATACTCATCGTCGGGCTCTGCTGAGTGTCCTCTCTGGCATTAGAGCCTCAAGTGTGCATGCTGCTGTATAGGTTATCATGCACACTCTACTCCAGGTGTAGAGCATTGAGGCCTTCATCAAGTGATCTAGTTATACTCATCGTCGGGCTCTGCTAAGTGTCCTCTCTGGCATTAGAGCCTCAAGTGTGCATGCTGCTGTATAGGTTATCATGCACACTCTACTCCAGGTGTAGAGCATTCAGGCCTTCATCAGGTGATCTAGTTATACTCATCGTAAGGCTCTGCGGAGTGTCCTCTCTGGCATTAGAGCCTCAGGTGTGCATGCTACTATATAGATTAACATGCACACTCTACTCCAGGTGTAGAGCATTGAGGCCTTCATCAAGTGATCTAGTTATACTCATCGTCAGGCTCTGCTTAGTGTCCTCTTTGGCATTCGAGCCCTGAGGAGTGCATGCTGCTGTATAGGTTATCATGCACACTCTACTCCAGGTGTAGAGCATTGAGTCGTTCATCAAGTGATCTAGTTATACTCATCGTCGGGCTCTGCTAAGTGTCCTCTCTGGCATCAGAGCCTCGGGTGTGCATGCTGCTATATAGATTATCATGCACACTCTACTCCAGGTGTAGAGCATTGAGGCCTTCATCAAGTGATCTAGTTATACTCATCGTCGGGCTCTGCTCAGTGTCCTCTCTGGCATCAGAGCCTCAGGTGTGCATGCTGCTATATAGATTATCATGCACACTCTACTCCAGGTGTAGAGCATTCAGGCCTTCATCAGGTGATCTAGTTATACTCATCGTAAGGCTCTGCGGAGTGTCCTCTCTGGCATTAGAGCCTCAGGTGTGCATGCTACTATATAGATTAACATGCACACTCTACTCCAGGTGTAGAGCATTGAGGCCTTCATCAAGTGATCTAGTTATACTCATCGCCAGGCTCTGCTTAGTGTCCTCTTTGGCATTCGAGCCCTGAGGAGTGCATGCTGCTGTATAGGTTATCATGCACACTCTACTCCAGGTGTAGAGCATTGAGTCGTTCATCAAGTGATCTAGTTATACTCATCGTCGGGCTCTGCTAAGTGTCCTCTCTGGCATCAGAGCCTCAGGTGTGCATGCTGCTATATAGATTATCATGCACACTCTACTCCAGGTGTAGAGCATTGAGGCCTTCATCAAGTGATCTAGTTATACGCATCGTCGGGCTCTGCTAAGTGTCCTCTCTGGCATCAGAGCCTCAGGTGTGCATGCTGCTATATAGATTATCATGCACACTCTACTCCAGGTGTAGAGCATTGAGGCCTTCATCAAGTGATCTAGTTATACTCATCGTCAGGCTCTGCTTAGTGTCCTCTCTGGCATTAGAGCCTCAGGTGTGCATGCTCCTATATAGGTTATCATGCACACTCTACTCCAGGTGTAAAGCATTGAGGCCTTCATGAAGTGATCTAGTTATACTCATCGTTGGGCTCTGCTAAGTGTCCTCTCTGGCATTAGAGCCTCAGGTGTGCATGCTGCTGTATAGATTATCATGCACACTCTACTCCAGGTGTAGAGCATTGAGGCCTTCATCAAGTGATCTAGTTATACTCATCGTCAGGCTCTGCTAAGTGTCCTCTCTGGCATTAGAGCCTCAGGTGTGCATGCTCCTATATAGGTTATCATGCACACTCTACTCCAGGTGTAGAGCATTGAGGCCTTCATCAGGTGATCTAGTTATACTCATCGTCAGGCTCTGCTTAGTGTCCTCTCTGGCATTAGAGCCTCAGGTGTGCATGCTGCTGTTTAGGTTATCATGCACTCTACTCCAGGTGTAGAGCGTTGAGGCCTTCATCAAGTGATCTAGTTATACTCATCGTCAGGCTCTGCTAAGTGTCCTCTCTGGCATTAGAGCTCCAGGTGTGCATGCTGCTGTATAGGTTATCATGCACACTCTACTCCAGGTGTAGAGCATTAAGTCCTTCATCAAGTGATCTAGTTACACTCATCAAGTGATCTAGTTACACTCATCGTCTCGCTCTGCTAAGTGTCCTCTGGCATCAGAGTCTCAGGTGTGCATGCTGCTATTTAGGTGATCATGCACACTCTACTCCAGGTGTAGAGCATTGAGGCCTTCATCAGGTGATCTAGTTATACTCATCGTCAGGCTCTGCTAAGGGTCCTCTGGCATTATAGCCTCAGGTGTGCATGCTGCTATATAGGTTATCATGCACACTCTACTCCAGGTGTAGAGCATTGAGGCCTTCATCAGGGGATCTAGTTACACTCATCAAGTGATCTAGTTACACTCATCGTCAGGCTCTGCTAAGGGTCCTCTGGCATCAGAGCCTCAGGTGTGCATGCTGCTATATAGGTTATCATGCACACTCTACTCCAGGTGTAGAGCATTGAGGGAAGCCTTCATCAGGTGATCTAGTTATACTCATCGTCAGGCTCTGCTAAGTGTCCTCTCTGGCATTAGAGCCTCGGGTGTGCATGCTGCTATATAGATTAACATGCACACTCTACTCCAGGTGTAGAGCATTGAGGCCTTCATCAGGTGATCTAGTTATACTCATCGTCAGGCTCTGCTAAGGGTCCTCTGGCATTAGAGCCTCAGGTGTGCATGCTGCTATATAGGTTATCATGCACACTCTACTCCAGGTGTAGAGCATTAAGTCCTTCATCAAGTGATCTAGTTACACTCATCAAGTGATCTAGTTATGCTCATCGTCAGGCTCTGCTGAGTGTCCTCCGGCATTAGAGCCTCAGGTGTGCATGCTGCTATATAGGTGACCATGCACACTCTACTCCAGGTGTAGAGCATTGAGTCCTTCATCAAGTGATCTAGTTATACTCATCGTCGGGCTCTGCTGAGTGTCCTCTCTGGCATTAGAGCCTCAAGTGTGCATGCTGCTGTATAGGTTATCATGGACACTCTACTCCAGGTGTAGAGCATTCAGGCCTTCATCAGGTGATCTAGTTATACTCATCGTAAGGCTCTGCGGAGTGTCCTCTCTGGCATTAGAGCCTCAGGTGTGCATGCTACTATATAGATTAACATGCACACTCTACTCCAGGTGTAGAGCATTGAGGCCTTCATCAAGTGATCTAGTTATACTCATCGTCAGGCTCTGCTTAGTGTCCTCTTTGGCATTCGAGCCCTGAGGAGTGCATGCTGCTGTATAGGTTATCATGCACACTCTACTCCAGGTGTAGAGCATTGAGTCGTTCATCAAGTGATCTAGTTATACTCATCGTCGGGCTCTGCTAAGTGTCCTCTCTGGCATCAGAGCCTCAGGTGTGCAAGCTGCTATATAGATTATCATGCACACTCTACTCCAGGGTTAGAGCATTGAGGCCTTCATCAAGTGATCTAGTTATACTCATCGTCGGGCTCTGCTAAGTGTCCTCTCTGGCATTAGAGCCTCAGGTGTGCATGCTGCTGTATAGGTTATCATGCACACTCTACTCCAGGTGTAGAGCATTCAGGCCTTCATCAGGTGATCTAGTTATACTCATCATAAGGCTCTGCGGAGTGTCCTCTCTGGCATTAGAGCCTCAGGTGTGCATGCTACTATATAGATTAACATGCACACTCTACTCCAGGTGTAGAGCATTGAGGCTTTCATCAAGTGATCTAGTTATACTCATCATCAGGCTCTGCTTAGTGTCCTCTTTGGCATTCGAGCCCTGAGGAGTGCATGCTGCTGTATAGGTTATCATGCACACTCTACTCCAGGTGTAGAGCATTGAGTCGTTCATCAAGTGATCTAGTTATACTCATCGTCGGGCTCTGCTAAGTGTCCTCTCTGGCATCAGAGCCTCAGGTGTGCATGCTGCTATATAGATTATCATGCACACTCTACTCCAGGTGTAGAGCATTGAGGCCTTCATCAAGTGATCTAGTTATACTCATCGTCGGGCTCTGCTAAGTGTCCTCTCTGGCATCAGAGCCTCAGGTGTGCATGCTGCTATATAGATTATCATGCACACTCTACTCCAGGTGTAGAGCATTCAGGCCTTCATCAGGTGATCTAGTTATACTCATCGTAAGGCTCTGCGGAGTGTCCTCTCTGGCATTAGAGCCTCAGGTGTGCATGCTACTATATAGATTAACATGCACACTCTACTCCAGGTGTAGAGCATTGAGGCCTTCATCAAGTGATCTAGTTATACTCATCGTCAGGCTCTGCTTAGTGTCCTCTTTGGCATTCGAGCCCTGAGGAGTGCATGCTGCTGTATAGGTTATCATGCACACTCTACTCCAGGTGTAGAGCATTGAGTCGTTCATCAAGTGATCTAGTTATACTCATCGTCGGGCTCTGCTAAGTGTCCTCTCTGGCATCAGAGCCTCAGGTGTGCATGCTGCTATATAGATTATCATGCACACTCTACTCCAGGTGTAGAGCATTGAGGCCTTCATCAAGTGATCTAGTTATACTCATCGTCGGGCTCTGCTAAGTGTCCTCTCTGGCATCAGAGCCTCAGGTGTGCATGCTGCTATATAGATTATCATGCACACTCTACTCCAGGTGTAGAGCATTGAGGCCTTCATCAAGTGATCTAGTTATACTCATCGACAGGCTCTGCTAAGTGTCCTCTCTGGCATTAGAGCCTCAGGTGTGCATGCTGCTATATAGGTTATCATGCACACTTTACTCCAGGTATAGAGCACTGAGGCTTTCATCAAGTGATCTAGTTATACTCATCGTCGGGCGCTGCTGAGTGTCCTCTCTGGCATTAGAGCCTCAAGTGTGCATGCTGCTGTATAGGTTATCATGCACACTCTACTCCAGGTGTAGAGCATTGAGGCCTTCATCAAGTGATCTAGTTATACTCATCGTCGGGCTCTGCTAAGTGTCCTCTCTGGCATTAGAGCCTCAAGTGTGCATGCTGCTGTATAGGTTATCATGCACACTCTACTCCAGGTGTAGAGCATTCAGGCCTTCATCAGGTGATCTAGTTATACTCATCGTAAGGCCCTGCGGAGTGTCCTCTCTGGCATTAGAGCCTCAGGTGTGCATGCTACCATATAGATTAACATGCACACTCTACTCCAGGTGTAGAGCATTGAGGCCTTCATCAAGTGATCTAGTTATACTCATCGTCAGGCTCTGCTTAGTGTCCTCTTTGGCATTCGAGCCCTGAGGAGTGCATGCTGCTGTATAGGTTATCATGCACACTCTACTCCAGGTGTAGAGCATTCAGGCCTTCATCAGGTGATCTAGTTATACTCATCGTAAGTCTCTGCGGAGTGTCCTCTCTGGCATTAGAGCCTCAGGTGTGCATGCTACTATATAGATTAACATGCACACTCTACTCCAGGTGTAGAGCATTGAGGCCTTCATCAAGTGATCTAGTTATACTCATCGTCAGGCTCTGCTTAGTGTCCTCTTTGGCATTCGAGCCCTGAGGAGTGCATGCTGCTGTATAGGTTATCATGCACACTCTACTCCAGGTGTAGAGCATTGAGTCGTTCATCAAGTGATCTAGTTATACTCATCGTCGGGCTCTGCTAAGTGTCCTCTCTGGCATCAGAGCCTCAGGTGTGCATGCTGCTATATAGATTATCATGCACACTCTACTCCAGGTGTAGAGCATTGAGGCCTTCATCAAGTGATCTAGTTATACTGATCGTCGGGCTCTGCTAAGTGTCCTCTCTGGCATCAGAGCCTCAGGTGTGCATGCTGCTATATAGATTATCATGCACACTCTACTCCAGGTGTAGAGCATTGAGGCCTTCATCAAGTGATCTAGTTATACTCATCGACAGGCTCTGCTAAGTGTCCTCTCTGGCATTAGAGCCTCAGGTGTGCATGCTGCTATATAGGTTATCATGCACACTCTACTCCAGGTATAGAGCACTGAGGCTTTCATCAAGTGATCTAGTTATACTCATCGTCGGGCTCTGCTGAGTGTCCTCTCTGGCATTAGAGCCTCAAGTGTGCATGCTGCTGTATAGGTTATCATGCACACTCTACTCCAGGTGTAGAGCATTCAGGCCTTCATCAGGTGATCTAGTTATACTCATCGTAAGGCTCTGCGGAGTGTCCTCTCTGGCATTAGAGCCTCAGGTGTGCATGCTACTATATAGATTAACATGCACACTCTACTCCAGGTTTAGGTCATTGAGGCCTTCATCAAGTGATCTAGTTATACTCATCGTCAGGCTCTGCTTAGTGTCCTCTTTGGCATTCGAGCCCTGAGGAGTGCATGCTGCTGTATAGGTTATCATGCACACTCTACTCCAGGTGTAGAGCATTGAGTCGTTCATCAAGTGATCTAGTTATACTCATCGTCGGGCTCTGCTAAGTGTCCTCTCTGGCATCAGAGCCTCAGGTGTGCATGCTGCTATATAGATTATCATGCACACTCTACTCCAGGTGTAGAGCATTCAGGCCTTCATCAGGTGATCTAGTTATACTCATCGTCGTGCTCTGCTGAGTGTCCTCTGGCATTAGAGCCTCAGGTGTGCATGCTGCTATATAGGTTATCATGCACACTCTACTCCAGGTGTAGAGCATTGAGGCCTTCCTCAGGTGATCTAGTTATACTCATCGTCGGGCTCTGCTAAGTGTCCTCTCTGGCATTAGAGCCTCAAGTGTGCATGCTGCTGTATAGGTTATCAAGGTTATCATGCACACTCTACTCCAGGTGTAGAGCATTCAGGCCTTCATCAGGTGATCTAGTTATACTCATCGTAAGGCTCTGCGGAGTGTCCTCTCTGGCATTAGAGCCTCAGGTGTGCATGCTACTATATAGATTAACATGCACACTCTACTCCAGGTGTAGAGCATTGAGGCCTTTATCAAGTGATCTAGTTATACTCATCGTCAGGCTCTGCTTAGTGTCCTCTTTGGCATTCGAGCCCTGAGGAGTGCATGCTGCTGTATAGGTTATCATGCACACTCTACTCCAGGTGTAGAGCATTGAGTCGTTCATCAAGTGATCTAGTTATACTCATCGTCGGGCTCTGCTAAGTGTCCTCTCTGGCATCAGAGCCTCAGGTGTGCATGCTGCTATATAGATTATCATGCACACTCTACTCCAGGTGTAGAGCATTGAGGCCTTCATCAAGTGATCTAGTTATACTCATCGTCGGGCTCTGCTAAGTGTCCTCTCTGGCATCAGAGCCTCAGGTGTGCATGCTGCTATATAGATTATCATGCACACTCTACTCCAGGTGTAGAGCATTCAGGCCTTCATCAGGTGATCTAGTTATACTCATCGTAAGGCTCTGCGGAGTGTCCTCTCTGGCATTAGAGCCTCAGGTGTGCATGCTACTATATAGATTAACATGCACACTCTACTCCAGGTGTAGAGCATTGAGGCCTTCATCAAGTGATCTAGTTATACTCATCGTCAGGCTCTGCTTAGTGTCCTCTTTGGCATTCGAGCCCTGAGGAGTGCATGCTGCTGTATAGGTTATCATGCACACTCTACTCCAGGTGTAGAGCATTGAGGCCTTCACCAAGTGATCTAGTTATACTCATCGTCGGGCTCTGCTAAGTGTCCTCTCTGGCATCAGAGCCTCAGGTGTGCATGCTGCTATATAGATTATCATGCACACTCTACTCCAGGTGTAGAGCATTGAGGCCTTCATCAAGTGATCTAGTTATACTCATCGACAGGCTCTGCTAAGTGTCCTCTCTGGCATTAGAGCCTCAGGTGTGCATGCTGCTATATAGGTTATCATGCACACTCTACTCCAGGTATAGAGCACTGAGGCTTTCATCAAGTGATCTAGTTATACTCATCGTCGGGCTCTGCTGAGTGTCCTCTCTGGCATTAGAGCCTCAAGTGTGCATGCTGCTGTATAGGTTATCATGCACACTCTACTCCAGGTGTAGAGCATTCAGGCCTTCATCAGGTGATCTAGTTATACTCATCGTAAGGCTCTGCGGAGTGTCCTCTCTGGCATTAGAGCCTCAGGTGTGCATGCTACTATATAGATTAACATGCACACTCTACTCCAGGTGTAGAGCATTGAGGCCTTTATCAAGTGATCTAGTTATACTCATCGTGAGGCTCTGCTTAGTGTCCTCTTTGGCATTCGAGCCCTGAGGAGTGCATGCTGCTGTATAGGTTATCATGCACACTCTACTCCAGGTGTAGAGCATTGAGTCGTTCATCAAGTGATCTAGTTATACTCATCGTCGGGCTCTGCTAAGTGTCCTCTCTGGCATCAGAGCCTCAGGTGTGCATGCTGCTATATAGATTATCATGCACACTCTACTCCAGGTGTAGAGCATTGAGGCCTTCATCAAGTGATCTAGTTATACTCATCGTCGGGCTCTGCTAAGTGTCCTCTCTGGCATCAGAGCCTCAGGTGTGCATGCTGCTATATAGATTATCATGCACACTCTACTCCAGGTGTAGAGCATTGAGGCCTTCATCAAGTGATCTAGTTATACTCATCGACAGGCTCTGCTAAGTGTCCTCTCTGGCATAAGAGCCTCAGGTGTGCATGCTGCTATATAGGTTATCATGCACACTCTACTCCAGGTATAGAGCACTGAGGCTTTCATCAAGTGATCTAGTTATACTCATCGTCGGGCTCTGCTGAGTGTCCTCTCTGGCATTAGAGCCTCAAGTGTGCATGCTGCTGTATAGGTTATCATGCACACTCTACTCCAGGTGTAGAGCATTCAGGCCTTCATCAGGTGATCTAGTTATACTCATCGTAAGGCTCTGCGGAGTGTCCTCTCTGGCATTAGAGCCTCAGGTGTGCATGCTACTATATAGATTAACATGCACACTCTACTCCAGGTTTAGAGCATTGAGGCCTTCATCAAGTGATCTAGTTATACTCATCGTCAGGCTCTGCTTAGTGTCCTCTTTGGCATTCGAGCCCTGAGGAGTGCATGCTGCTGTATAGGTTATCATGCACACTCTACTCCAGGTGTAGAGCATTGAGTCGTTCATCAAGTGATCTAGTTATACTCATCGTCGGGCTCTGCTAAGTGTCCTCTCTGGCATCAGAGCCTCAGGTGTGCATGCTGCTATATAGATTATCATGCACACTCTACTCCAGGTGTAGAGCATTGAGGCATTCATCAAGTGATCTAGTTATAGTCATCGTCGGGCTCTGCTAAGTGTCCTCTTTGGCATTCGAGCCCTGAGGAGTGCATGCTGCTGTATAGGTTATCATGCACACTCTACTCCAGGTGTAGAGCATTGAGTCGTTCATCAAGTGATCTAGTTATACTCATCGTCGGGCTCTGCTAAGTGTCCTCTCTGGCATCAGAGCCTCAGGTGTGCATGCTGCTATATAGATTATCATGCACACTCTACTCCAGGTGTAGAGCATGGAGGCCTTCATCAAGTGATCTAGTTATACTCATCGTCAGGCTCTGCTAAGTGTCCTCTCTGGCATTAGAGCCTCAGGTGTGCATGCTGCTGTATAGGTTATCATGCACACTCTACTCCAGGTGTAGAGCATTGAGGCCTTCAGTGATCTAGTTATAGTCATCGTCGGGCTCTGCTAAGTGTCCTCTTTGGCATTCAAGTACATGCTGCTATATGGGTTATCAGCAGGGAGCAATGGGGACATCACACCATAGATCAAAGTTGCCTAAAAAGGAGAGTGTGATGAAGTCTACAGTAAGTTGAGAGACACGGTCCTCGAACTTGCTAGAAACTATGCTGGCTATTGACAGTGGATTGCAGACTAATGGGACGTGTTCTCTACTAGCGCTCGACATAACCAGCAGGCATAGAACCGGTTTCACAGTTGCCTGGTCTAGACGGCAGAGCAAATCTCTAAGAGCTAGGCCTCCACCGTTCCCGCATGTATGAGAGTTACTCAGGATTTTAGACTAGGTGGCTCCCGTTAATTGGAAAGTGGTGAGTGATCTTCAGGGGTGCACGACTCCGTGATGAACTGTAGGTCAAAATGCCCGCCCCTCCCTCCCCTAGTCTTGGATTCGTAGTAGAAGAGCTGGCATTAACTGGGGCTGCGTTGAGTTGTCTCGTGGTCATGGTTGATGTGTTGTGTTGATCTCCATCTAGGCCACTCGGTGGAGGGCGGGTGGAGCAGCAGAGGTTTTAGTTTTGGCCATTTACTAGAAGGAGACACCAGAAGACCAACACCCATGAGGGTCGATTTCGTTGGGGGGCAATCACCCAGCTCTTTCTCTCGGGGTCCTGTGCAGATGTGGTTGCCTTTAGTGCCTGCGTTTTGTTGCATCTGTCATATGCCGAAAAGGCTCCTGCTAAGCCAAGATGGCCACTCAATGGCAAGTGAAAAAAATACTAAAAACGTGTGCTACCTGAATGCCAATGTAAGCATAAAGTTCATGAGTGCAGGGCAGCATTGTTCAAGTATAATTACTAATGAAAATTAAAAATCTTTTACAAGAGTTTGAGTTCACCCCTGCTCTACAGGCTGCAATCTGAGTCCTAGACTATATTGTTAGCATATGCTGAAAGAAGGGTGACCCATCTTCTGCATCATGCCTCTGAACAAGGATGCCAGAAGATGGGTCACCTTCTCGAGACAGCCCAGACTCCTCATATCGCCTCTCTTTTTGGGCTTGAATATCGGCTGGCAGTCTTCACAAGGGCCTTCAGCCTGCACGTTCTTCCAGCCGCCCGTGCTTTTTCATGGTCATTATTCATTTAAGTCATAAGGACAGAGTTCTCTACCCTCTCGGGGACCAACAGGAATGTACTTGTGAGTGATGTGGGAAGTGATAGTTCACCAAGACCAAAAAGGTAGCCAGAATATGTTCACTATTGCAAACTGATGTTATGATGTATGGGGTGTGACAAGGTCAGTCACCTGACCTTACACAAGGGGATGGGAGCCCCTCTCAGGCTGGGGTGGGAGGCCTAGCAGGGCGGAGGCCAGAGCCAATTATACCCCAGAGGGGGACAGTAACAGTTGAGAGGGCCCCATGTCCTGACCCTCCAAGGTTCCTGCCTATACGTGCAGTACAGACTTGCATCACCCCACACCTCTTGAAACAAGTGCTTGTCAAGTTTTCTCTCTTTTCTTGAGCCACAAGTCCAGAGAGACCCCCTGCAGCCCATCAGCCCCCCACACGACCAGCCTACAGCTATCAGAGCCACAGAACCAAGAAGAAGCGAGAATGTGAGCAAAAGCAGAACCAGAGATCTTCTGCGCACCCCTCCCCAGCACCAGCTGACCTAGACCACCTGGAACAGAGCTGCAATCCCTCCACTTATCTTGGGGGAAGCCCCACCGTGGCCCCCTAACACAAAATCAGACACCACAGCAGCCCAGCGCAGGAAAAGTGGCTTAACACGCTACTTTACATCCTGGGTTTGAAACGCCTTCCGGGCGGTGAAGTCAGGGCCGGATTGGCCAGAGCCAGTAATCGAATGTGAGAAGGAAGGGGAAGATGAGAGGGACCGCAAGAACAGGAAGTTGCTCGGGTGAGGTCAGAGGAGGGGAAGGAGGCAGACCAAGAGACCAGCAGGAGGAAAGACGGTGCATTGAAGAGAGGAGGCGATCTGTGGAAAAGCAGACATGTTGCTTGGTGAGAACAAGTGGTACTGAGTGGTGCACGTGCAAGGTAAGTGCGTGTGAGTGTAGGGAGTGAGTGGAAAATGGATGGGAGAGTGAAAGGTGTCTGACTGGGGAGAAGGTGAGGAGGAGTTGTAGTAGGAGTGTGGAGGAGGGAGTAATATCAAAGTGGGTGCGGGAGAGGGAGACATTGTAGGGACCAGGACGAGAGGACGTGGGTGGAGTTGCAGGCAGGAGAGTGGTGAAAGGAACACATCAGACAGATCGCCTCCTGCCACTGCCCCTGCTGTGCAACCCTTTCTTGCCCACTCCCCCCCGAGCTGTCCTGGAGCCTTGGTTGGGTGCTTCCTTGCTACCGGCCTCTTGACGCAGACCCTTCCGCATCCTGGGAAGTCCTCTCGGGCACCCTGTTTGTTGGTCCTTTCAGTCGTCCGGATCTTGCAGAGGTACCAGTGATATATTATAGGTTTTAATAAAATAAACCACTGCACCTAACACTGTGTCTAGAAAGTAACAGAGTTACAGTCCCCCCTACCACACCCCACCCTCCAAGTGAGTCAGCTGCCTGTTCCTCAGGGTTCCATGTGGGATGACCAAGGGGGCCGGGCAACTTCCCAAGGTGGAGGAGTATGGACCCAGGTGCTACAGGGAGTCACATTGGCTACTGGCCCCCTCCTCAAATGAGAGCCTGAAGCTTTCTATTGGCAGACCCAAAGTCCCAAGGCAGACCCCAAAATACCAGAGTGTGATACAATGTTGCAAATTCACAGCTTCACACAACAGATTTAACTGCAGGTGACAGCTACACATCCATGGTCCCTCGGCAGAGCATTCCTTCGCTGAGGTACAATGCTGTGACTCCGCAGCAACACACATGTATAGGGAACCTAGAGGCCTACTAAGAGATTTCCCAGCATGCCATTCACAAGCCGGAGAAACAGGTGACCTGAGTCCTGCACAGGCAGCACTAGACAGCAGCAGGGTGAGCAAAGAGGCAACCAAGATGGCAGAGGGGCCAGAAAAAGGATTGGCCCAGACACCTAAACCCAAAGTCAAGGCAGATATACCAGGAAGCAGAAAGCAATCCCAACCATGCCCCAGAGATCTGCCCCAGATAGAGCCAGGAGGAGGGGTGGGACCAGGCAAGAGTTCATTGGGAATGGACAGAGTCCCAGGGGATGGGTAAGGCCGTGCAAGGATGAACCTGTTCTGGAAAGAGACTCAGAAGACAGGGAAGGAGATATAGGGGATGGTGTCAAGGAGGATGTTCGGCACCAGCAGGAGACTTGGGATGGTGTTCAGGTAGATCCTGACACCGAAAGCAAGGCTGGTGAACGTGAAGTTCAGGTGCTGTGTTGACATCCGGAAAGAGGAGCTGGCAATGAACAGACTGGCTTGGAGGCACAGAAAAGGGTGCAGGAAACCCACAAACCCAACACTAAGGCTTTGGTTGGGAACCTTCTTAGAGCACCTCACATGCAGGGTACGGGAACCCCTGGAAAACCAGCAGCTGCAGCCAAAAGGCAGAGACTTGTGTTGGGAAGGGGGCAGCTCCGCCCCCAGCTAGGCACTTTAAAGTAAGGCGAGATGCATTCGAGTCACTGTGATGAACCAGGGGGGACAGTGAGAGGGATGCCTTCCTGTCCAGCAGGACCCCATGTTAATATGACCTATTATAGTGTAACCATATGTTGTGGCCCAAGGCGCGAGCGGCCCCGCTGTTCTGCATAGATACTAGTGATCATAGGTAGAAGGGAAGGCTGGCGTGGTAAATGCAGCATTACACGCACTAGGCCCGAATCCACAAGGCCACAGAAATCTCCAGTCATGCCCGAGCTCCCTTGAGGACAGTTCACACCCACACCCGCCACACTGTCTATTCATTGTTCTTGAAAGTGTTGCAAAGATGTGTTTATTCACCCAAGAGGAATGTGCCCTGCAAGGCTGCGATCAGAGTCCAGCGCCTGGTGTGCATGTTATCTCACACTGGCCAAAGCATGACCCGGCCTATTCCCAGGTGACCACGAGTTATAGCCCATATAACTGACTAAACCCTAAGATCCCCAAATTTCATGGCATCAGGTGCTCTCTGACCAACAGGTCCTGAAATGTTCAAAGAGGATGGACAGGGCACATTGTTGAAGCAACAATCATGTGATTTGTATTGCGAGGTGCTGGGAGGGATACATTTTAGTTCAAAACGAGGGTGGAGAATTGGAGCCAGATGGCGTGGAGGGAGTGAGTGAAATGTGAGTGTGTGAAAGTTAGAGGGCCACAGAACCTCCTGTGTGTCCGTCTTGAGGCCTGCCAAGTGCACAGTATGATTGATAAAACAAGCTGTATAGTGGGAGTATAATTCATTTGTTGTCTGACCTTCGATGTGAGAAGGAGATGAGCCCCGCAGCACCCACGTGATGGAAGACGAATGGACTGGGCTGGGATCAATAAACTGCCTTCCCACATGGATAAAGCTGGTACCTGTATAGGGTCCAGCCAATCAGCCGCGCAGGTTTTTACTGTATGTATTGCATCACCTATGATGACGTTTTGCTTTATACGTTTCTGCTTGTACTACTTTTCGGCAGAACGTTCTTAGCAGCAGAGTGCTTTGCTGTTGCTCTCTTGGGCCGGTTTCCTTATATGATCTGGCCGCATTCTTCCCTTATTTATAGGACCTATATAGGCCTACCACTCACCATCCCTTAGGCGAGGATCCTGTATTTTAGTCTTGAAATGAGTAGAATCCACTTCGTATTCCAGCGCAGTTTTCTCACAGTCGACTGCATTGCACTGTACGTTCTGAAGCACTTATTTTACTCTGTGTTTTTATCATAATGCAAAACTAAATAAAAGTCTCGTTTTTGTACAATACATTGAGCCTCTCGTGTTTGGTGTTAATTCCATTGGAATTACTACCAAATCCGTTTACCGGAACCTCCACTACGTCCCACCGTAAGATTACGAATGGTAGGAATGTGGTGTTTTTCCTACTTTTTTGCAGGCCATAAGACTCTCTGGGGATTTTGGAGAACTTCGTAGAGGGCTAATATTGCAGATCTTTGTACTTGAAGCGTAGGAATTACTTCAAGTGTTTTGCTGCAAGTCAGTCCTCCACTTCAATGTTAAACTTGGAATTCAGCGCTGCAGTAAAACTGGCAAGTCCATCACTGCCAAACAATGTAGTGGTAGCAGAGTTAGTGTCACTCTTACCGGTCGCTGAACTCCGAATGAGGACCATTGTGTATTTTACTGTATTCTGTTAGCAGCCCACCCGTCTCTTAAGAGTGCAGCCTGACTGCTCTGCTCTGCTATGCTACTAATTGAGCGAGCCCACCCATCTCCTAAGCGTGAAGCCCGATTGCTCTGCTCTGCTACATTACCCATTCAGCGAGCCCACCCACCTCCTAAAAGTGAAGCCTGACTGCTCTGCTACGTTACCCATTAGGCAAGCCCACCCATCTAATAAGAGTGAAGCCTGACTCCTCTGCTACTTTACCCATTGAGGGAGCCCACCCGTCTCCTAAGAGTCAAGCCTGACTGCCCTGCTACACTACCCATTGAGCGAGCCCACCCGTCTCCTAAGAGTCAAGCCTGACTCCTCTGCTATGCTACTAAATGAGCGAGCCCACCTGTCTCCTAAGAGTGAAGCCCGACTGCCCTGCTACGCTACACAGAGATCAAACCCACCCACCTCCTAAGAGTGCAGCCTGACTGCTCTGATACGTATTGAGCAAGCCCACCCATCTAAGAGTGAAGCCTGACTCCTCTGCTATGTTACCCATTGAGCAAGCCCACCCGTCTCCTAAGAGTGAAGCCTGACTGCCTTGCTACACTACCCAGTGAGCGAGCCCACCCGTCTCCTAACAGTGCAGCCTGATGGCTCTGCTACGCTACCCAGTGAGCAAGCCCACCCGTCTCCTAACAGTGCAGCCTGATGGCTCTGCTACGCTACCCATTAAGGGAGCCCACCCGTCTCCTAAGAGTGAAGCCTGACTGCTCTTCTACTTTACCCATTGAGCGAGCCCACCCATTTCCTAAGAGTGAAGTCTGACTCCTCTGCTGTGCTATGCTACTAATTGAGCGAGCCCACCCGTCACCTAAGAGTGAAGCCTGACTGCTCTTCTACTTTACCCATTGAGCGAGCCCACCCGTCACCTAAGAGTGAAGCCTGACTCCTCTGCTACGTTACCCATTGAGCAAGCCCACCAGTCCCCTAAGATTGAAGCCTGACTGCCCTGCTACACTACCCACTGAGCGAGCCCACCCGTCTCCAAAGAGTGAAGCCTGACTCCTCTGCTCTGCTACTAATTGAGCGAGCCCACCCATCTCCTAAGAGTGAAGCCTGACTGCCCTGCTACACTAACCATTGAGCGAGCCCACCCGTCTCCTAAGAGTGAAGCCTGACTCCTCTGCTACGTTACCAATTGATCGAACCTACCCGTCTCCTAAAAGTGAAGCCTGACTCCTCTGCTCTGCTACGTTACCCATTGAGCGTGCCCACCCGTCTCTGAAGAGTGAAGCCTGACTACTCTGCTCTGCTATGCTACTAATTGAGTGAGCCCACCCGTCTCCTAAGAGTGAAGCCTGACTACTCTGCTATGCTACCCATTGAGCAAGCCCACCCATCTCCTAAGAGTGCAGCCCGACGGCTCTGCTACGCTACCCATTGAGCGATCCCAACCTTCTCCTAAGAGTGAAGCCTGACGGCTCTGCTACGCTACCCATTGATCGAACCTACCAATCTCCTACGAGTGAAGCCTGATTCCTCTGCTCTGCTACGCTACCCATTGAGCAAGCCCACCCGTCTCCTAACAGTGCAGCCTGACGGCTCTGCTACGCTACCCATTGAGCTGGCCCACCCACCTCCTAAGAGTGCAGCCTGACTGCTCTGCTGCCCATTGAGCAAGCCCACCCGTCTCCTAAGCGTGAAGCCTGACTGCCCTGTTACGCTACCCATTGATCGAATCTACCTGTCTCCTAAAAGTGAAGCCTGACTCCTCTGCTCTGCTACTAATTGAGCGAGCCCACCCGTCACCTAAGAGTGAAGCCTGACTCCTCTGCTACGTTACCCATTGAGCGAGCCCACCCATCTCCTAAGCGTGAAGCCTGACTGCCCTGTTACGCTACCCATTGATCGAATCTACCTGTCTCCTAAAAGTGAAGCTGACTCCTCTGCTCTGCTACTAATTGAGCGAGCCCACCCGTCACCTAAGAGTGAAGCCTGACTCCTCTGCTACGTTACCCATTGAGCAAGCCCACCCGACTCCTAAGAGTAAAGCCTGACTGCCCTGCTACACTACCCATTGAGCGAGCCCACCCGTCTCCTAAGAGTGCAGCCCGACTGCTCTGCTATGCTACCCATTGAGCGAGCTTTGCTCCAGCATAGTGGGGGCACTGTCTCCCCATTGGCTTAGATCAAGTTGCGCCCCTCAGAGCGCTGTGGGACTACCTCCAAAGAATCGGAGCTATTTAGCAGAGTGTTATGTGTGAGTTCAATTTCTGGTCATTGTTATATGTGCCTGAGTCCATTGGGTCATGCAATTTGTGCATTTCAAGTGGGTCCATAGGGGTGCCCTAACCAATCAGAGGACTCCACTTTACTCTAGCACAACGGATCCTGCTGAGAGAAAGTGAGTCTGTTACAGCCGCACCCGCGGTATCAGAGAAGTTAATTCAACGCCTCAGCAAGATGCTTCGTGAGCTCCGGAGAACTGGGCTTGATACAACATTGCAAGTTGGTGGCTTTCCAACCACGATTTAACTATGTGTGACCCCCCGTTACTAATTCATTGTCTCCTGCAGAATGTTCCCTTGTCAAAGAAAAGGCTTGGTGTGGCTCCCTATGCCCAAAGTAAGCACAGGGTAACCCACAGAAAGAATCCAAACCAACCATGCCACAATTACAGACCCCAGGGGGAGAACCCACCAAGAGCCAAACCCAGAGGGGCAAAGAGTAGTGTACAACGCAGGGAACCCCGAAAGTGAGTGTGGGTTGCTGGAGGAGGCTGGAGTTTGGAGGTGATTGGTGAAGAGAGAAGGTTGGAACAGCACACATGGAGAAATTGAGAAGTTTGGAGAGCCAGAGGATTAGAGGTAAAGAAGGCACTGGTGAAAAGGACAGAGGATGTAAAACCAGGACATGGGGGTGGTACTGAGGTGGTAACATCAGGTGGCAAAGATGGATTGAGATGGAGTCAACAACCCCAGGAGGTGGGATGGAGACTTAAGTGCAGGTGGGAACATCTAGAGGAAAGGTGAAGATGATGTTGGGCTCAGGAAGTGGAGGCTGTATTGAGGTGCAGGTGGAAACCCCATGAGGTGGGAGGAAGATTGAAGCAATGGTAGTAATAACAAGGGAAGGAAGAGGTGGTAACATTCAGAGTCAATAAGAAGGTGGTGTGCGAGAAAAGGTCTAAAGGAAGTTAGGTGAGATATTAAAAAACAGACATCAAGAAAGAGTGGCAGGAAGAAGAGAACGCAGGAGACGAAGTTGATAACGGGTATCAAGGAGAATGAATGAGCAGGAATACCCCAGAACATCTGAAAGAGGGAGGAAGAGACACCAGGAGAAGAGGTTGGTAACAGATATCAAGGCAACGCAATGAGCAGCAGTACCCCGGAACAGCTGAAGTAGGGAGGAAAAGACCAATAGACAAGGTTGGTAACGGGTGGCAAGGAGACTGAATCAGCAAGAGTACCCCGGAAATTATAAGTTACTCACCATAGTGACTAAAATACTTTTGTCCATAGTCCCCTTTCCTCCCTACTGCATGGGTGTCCCTCGCTAGGGACGGGAGACTTAACATTTTTAACCAGAAAAACCTTCTTCCCCTTTAAATTTAGAGGCGCGCAGGCCCTGGGAGCATGCGCTCCCCTGACTCCGCCCACCGGCGCCACTCCTCAGTCCCATTGACACGTCAACAATATTAACATTGCCTAATGACACCAGTTTTATTAGGAGGGGGGGTGGACGTATGGAGGAAAGGGGACTATGGACTAAGAGTACGTTAGTCACTACGGTGAGTAACGTATAATTACTCTTACATCCCGTCCCCTTTCCTCCATACTTCATGGGCGATTACAACCGAGTGTAGCCCCAGGGTGGAGAGGTGACCCTCTTTAAGAACACAAGTTCCTTAGAACCACCTGTTCGAAAGCTGCACCTGACTTAGAACCGGTGTCCAAACAGTAGTGTTTGCAGAAAGCCGCAGGGTTGGCAGTGGCCCAGGTGGCCGCCATGCTGAGGACTTGCCACGAAACCTGTCTCTGGAATACGATAGCCGTGGCCTTGGCTCTGACAGCGTGGGATGCATGTTAGCTGGTTTGTGCTGCCCCTCATAGGCCTCCTTGATGGCCGAAACCATCCACCTTGCTATGGAGGCCTTGGATGCCTGATACCCAGGCCTTGACCCCCCGAAGGTGACAGAAAGCGCATCCAATTTGCAAAAGCTCTTGGTCCTGTCCAGATAGAATTTCAGAGCGCGTCTGACATCCAGACAGTGCAACACCCTTTGAGCATCATCCTGGGGGCTGAGTTGAGGCTGAAGGGTAGAACCTTGTATTGGAAATGGCAGCCCATGATCCTGAACCGCAGGAAGGCTCGATGAGGCTGCCAAATCGGGAAGTGTAGATAAGCATCCTTCAGATCCAGGGAGCACATCCAGCCTGCCCTGCACAGTGTCTCCGCTATGAGTGCTGGCGTTACCATCTTGAATTTTTGAAGAGGGAGGGAGAGATTGAGGGTGGCGAGGTCCAACACAACTCTCAGACCAGCCTGGTTCTTCTTTTGTATGGCAAAAATCCTGGAATAGACGCCCAAGCCTCACTGCCTGGCTCTCGAGGAGCGACCGAATTTCTGCCAACAGAGTTACTGTCCCAATCTGTGGGAGTGGAGGGGAGGAGGGGAGGAGGGCGGAGAGGGAGGAATCGGTAGGCGGTACTCTGTGGATACTGTGGATACTACGGAGAGGAGCCAAGGGTCTGCGAATTTCTGATGCCAGAACTGTGCATGAAGATCAAGCCTGCCCGCCCACCCACCGGAGACACGTGGACCCAAACGGGCGTGTCTTTTCTTCTTTCCCTCTGAGGCTGTTGCAGAGGAGGGGGACTGAAAGAAGCCCTTGCTCCCCTTTTAGTTGTTTGCCCCGGTGCTGACTCGGAGAAAGGTCAGGCTGTCTAGACCTCCGTTCTTGGAAGCCCTGGAACCCGCTGAACGCCTGCCTCTTATCTAGACTGTTCTTCAGAGCGTGCTGTGTAAGCGCATCGCACGCGGTACAACCTTCCCAGCAGTAGTTGGGCCAAGGCACTGGAGGCAAAGAGTGTGGGGATCGGACCTAGGGAAGAGCCCTTTGCAGGCTGGACACCTGCTGAAGCCCGCGGACGTCGACATGCAACAGGGAGGAGTGTGGCGTCAGAGGACCGAGTACCTGATTGATAAAGAAGACAAAAAAGACAGTAGAAAGTATCCGGGGAAGAGCACATGGAATTACAAGACCGAAGCCAAACCCAGGAGCGCTGGTGAAATTGCCCGTTCCTGTCGATGCAGAAAAGGGCACTGAGGAGTGGAAAACCCCACAAAAATATATATAATTTAAAAAAAAATGTGATCCTTTGGTTTTCGATCCTTTTGTGTAGATCCTTTGACCATTCGACCCTTTGTATTCGTTCCTTTGACCGGACACCAAGGAGACGCAATGAGCAGGAGTACCTCGGAACATCTGAAGGAGGGAGGAAGAGACACTAGGAGACGAGGTTGGTAACAGCTATCAAGGAGACCCAATGAGCAGGAGTGCCTCGGAACATCTGAAGGAGGGAGGAATAGGGAAGTAGTGGGGATGAAGGAGAAAAACCAGAGAAAGCCTAGCCAGTGAGAGAAGACTAGCCCGCCAGATCAGGTACGTTTCAGCGGGCCAGGTCTGCCCTAATCCAGAGCAGAAGATGGAAGGAGGAACGAGGCCAGGAAGGATCATTTCATGAGTAGAGACGAGACAAGGGGAGAAATCAAAGTAGTTTGGACAGAGAGTATGAGTCTGCAGGATTTCCGCTCTCTTTCCGGTCTCCCTTCCTGAAGACTGGCACCGTTGACCTGCCTACATGAAGGACATTGTGGCCCAGGTAGTTTTGGGGTTCCGAAACCCCAGAAGCAGACAGCATGTTAGCCAATAGAAAAAGGATTCTGAGACCCAAAAGCTTGCTATGCTCAGAGTACAGACAATGGTGGCATCACCCCGCATGGACTGTAAGGACCAGGAAGGACCTTTTGGACTCCAGGGTACTGGTGAAGCTCACCTAGGACCACACCTCTTTATCATCTCACCTTGGGCTTCATTTCGGGTTCAGCGGTGTGGCCAAAAATGATGGTAATGTGGTAATAGAGCTACCGCCAAACTACAGGTTTTGGAGGTAACGCAAAGGAAAAACCTCCAGTAATTCCTCCACTTTACTGCCAAAAAACGTTCAAATCAACGGAATTACTGTTGGTGGTAATTCTGCCGAAATCCGCGTGGAGTCCAATAAGTGGAGACTAACACTGTCTACCACCACTTGTAATCTGGTGTTCATTCCGCCAGACCAAGTGGCGCTAACGGTAAATGTGTTTGGTGGTATGTCAGCAGATTTACCACCAAAATACCACCACACTTGTAATGAGGCCCCTTGTTTTTTGGGAAGAACCCTGTTTCCATGGGTTTGCTCAAACTTAAAACATAAGGTATTGTCGGCGCATTTATTGACCCCAAGACGTTTGTGTCAGAACAAAGAGCAGTCCTCTTAGTTGGTGGCTGTGCCCTTAAACCCACTGTTTCAAAAAGGTATGGGGACTAACAAGCAAGCCCGGGGGGACATAGAAGACGAGGGAGGCAGGTGGCGCACCAGCCACAAAGGACTAACAAGCAAGCCTGGGGGGTGGGAGGGGGGACATAGAAGACGAGGGTGGCAGGTGGCACACCAGCCACAAAGGACTAACAAGCAAGCCTGGGGGGTGGGAGGGGGGACATAGAAGACGAGGGAGGCAGGTGGCGCACCAGCCACAAAGGACTAACAAGCAAGCCTGGGGGGTGGGAGGGGGGACATAGAAGACGAGGGTGGCAGGTGGCACACCAGCCACAAAGGACTAACAAGCAAGCCTGGGGGGTGGGAGGGGGGACATAGAAGACGAGGGAGGCAGGTGGCGCACCAGCCACAAAGGACTAACAAGCAAGCCTGGGGGGTGGGAGGGGGGACATAGAAGACGAGGGTGGCAGGTGGCACACCAGCCACAAAGGACTAACAAGCAAGCCTGGGGGGTGAGGGGGGGGGACATAGAAGACGAGGGTGGCAGGTGGCGCACCAGCCACAAAGGACTAACAAGCAAGCCTGGGGGATGGGGGAAGGGGGGGACATAGAAGACGAGGGTGGCAGGTGGCACACCAGCCACGAAGGACTAACAAGCAAGCCTGGGGGATGGGGGAAGGGGGGGACATAGAAGACGAGTGTGGCAGGTGGCACACCAGCCACAAAGGACTAACAAGCAAGCCTGGGGGATGGGGGAAGGGGGGGACATAGAAGACGAGGGAGGCAGGTGGCGCACCAGCCACAACGTCCTAGTCACAGCTCCGGATGCCTTGACCTTCTCCAAGGAATTAGATGTCTTGGGCCCCGATTCATGGAATTATTTGCGATTAAAACAGGGATTTGCGTGCCATTCTGCCCATTCGTCAAACAGGGATTTGCGGGCAGAGTAGCAAGCAAATCCCTGTTTTACACGCAAAAAATGCCATGAATCAGGGCCTTAGAGTGGAAAATACTGGCCACTGAAGTGCATGTGCAATCCCTCTGCTTGAACGTCGGAGCAAAGCAACACGTTTGCACCCAAGAGCTCCTATAAATGACAGCCGCTTTCCCCTCTGGTCTAGCCCCCTCCTTGCTGTCAGCACCCACCTCAAGGAAAACCACTTTTTTTCTTGTGGCCAGCAGGCCAAATGCTTCCTGGCCACAGGCCACAAATTGCACTAGAATATAACATCTATGCTTCAGAGGGAGAGGAAACGCCATGCAAAAAAAAAACACATCCAACCTCTCGAACTCACTAAATGCAGCGAAAGCGGCAGAACAGCACCCAGAACTGGAGGCCTGGACCAGTCCTCTGCTAGAACGCGGCGGTATGTGCGGTTCTACCACTAACATTCCCGACCTTGGCTGCCGTTCATCAAAATGGGGCAACCATCACTCGCAGAAGACCTGTCCCTGCTCCAAATCTAAATTCAATGGAAGCATCCAGGCCGCTGGAGTCTTCCCACAGCAGGGTCCTCAAAGCCAGGTTCCAGGAAAAGCACCCTCAACACCCGCCCCAGAAGCCAGGGCCTCGAACCCCAAGCGGATTGGTTGGTTCTCATCAAAATACTCTTCAGTTCAGCCGGGGACTTCTTCCCGACTGGAGGCACTGCCTTTGACAGGGGTGGGGGCTGCGGGGAGCAGTGGGCTGAGGCAGCAGTCCTGGGGCTGGGGCTGGAGCTGCCAAAAGGACTTGCTTGAAAACAACTTCTGCTTGAATACATAAAGGTAGGTGGATTATTCAGAGAGAAGCCGTGAGTTCTTGCTCAACAGATGGGCAAATAGGATGCCATTAGCTCTACCCAATTCCACATGTTGAGGCATTAGCTTAGAGTTGGGACTAGCAGAGAATCTTATAAATGCATGATCCCAAACTCTGCCATACTCCTGCTCCTATTCTCATTACTGCCCCGGTCATGTAACCGGAACCTACAAATACTTCAGAGAAAGGTCTGTATGTACCCCCCCCCCCCCCCCGCCCCAATTCCACCATTTCTTTTCCATGGCAGTCTGAAGGGGCCTACTAGCTAAAAGAGGCCTTGCCGTGATACTGGGTTATGTAGGTGCGGGCACAGTGAGTAGGATCGCAAGTGCCACTACTTCTGAGCGGCAGCTGCATCCTGTAAGAGCCTATGGCAGTGATTTCAAAAAGCAGCCAGTAAAATAGGTGCAGGTGGGAACAGCAGATTAATCAAACAAGTAAACATGACCTCCTCAGCCACCACCTAGACCGGCAAGCTGATTTGGGCTTGTAGACCCTTACTATCACCCCACAAGCTGCCTTACACTGGCAAGAGCCCTCGTGCAATCCAAATTGGATTATTGTAACAGCCCATACCTGGGCGCCAATAAATAAATTACAAACAAACTACGGCTCTTGCAAAATAATGCGCTTAGAGTGGCATTAAATATCGCCAAGAGACAGCACATCTCAGTAATTAGAAAGCAACACAAGTGGCTAACAACCTCAAAACCATTTGCCTCACTCACAAAGCGCTTAATCATCAAACCCCGCCCCAGCTCACCGACAAATTCACCTGGAAAGTGTCCAATAGAATTACGAGATCTTCCAACACACCTTGTCTGGTGGTACCCAGATTAAACTTAAAAAGAGCTGGTGGAGCCAGTTTCCCAGTATTAGCCGCTCAGCTTTGGAACGCTCTCAACATTCAAACTATCCAAGATTTGGACAAATTTAGAAGCCACGCGATTGCATGGATACTCAACAAAACCTAAACGCTACTCTTTGTTGCTTCCACTGTCTGGACCATTGTTATGACATATCATCCATGTATACTGACTAACCTAAATGACCTATGTATGTACTTATATCCAGTTCACACAAAATGCTTCTATGTATAAATGTATATACTCTGTCATGTAATATCATCCTGTCAATACAAACTGCATTCATCTGCATAACCATGTATAAAATGTACACACCTGTCTGCCTTGTAACCATTACCTTCCAAATAAGCGCCTAGTTACCCCTGGGTCTGGTGCGCATTATAAATAAAACAAACAAACAATGATTACGGGACAGCACTTTCAGTGGGGTTAGTGTAAATGAGAGTCAAATGGAGACAGCGAATTATGTAGTGCAGGTCGAATGCCACATTGGGCCTCATTACGACCCAGGCGGTAAGTTACCGCCTGGGTTGTACCCTTACCACCATGGTGTAAACTATGTTTACACCATGGTGGATGGCGGATTTACCGCCCCATTCCAAGGTGAGTGGGGCAGTAAATCCCCATTTCCCATTTTACCCTTCCCCATTCCCGCCCCATAGGGCATAATGGGAGTGGGGAAGGTGCTAATTACGCCACCGTAAATTACGGTGGCGTAATTAGCACCATGGTCCCTTAGCGCCATGGATTTTAACGCCTGCAAAAAGCAGGCGTTAATATCACCATGGCGCTAACGGACCTTGTAATCAGGCGTTAAGGGTCGGCGCCGTTTACGGCGCCGTTAACCCCTTAACGCCTGATTCGTAATGAGGCCCATTGAGTCATTATGGCAATGAACTAGGCCTTCACTGGTAAAACAAAATGATTCTAAAAAAACAGCAGATTCAAAATGCACTGAATACATGGACAAAGGGAATATAGATATGAATTGCCATCTGTGTAATATTGCATTGAAGAAAATAACCCAGATTAATTAACTAACTACCTTTACTAAATGATACACCAGTAACTAATTAGTACTCCCGATTAACATTGCAATGCAATGTCATTGAGCATGGACGGAAATTCTGCTTTATTATTTCTTTCTTTCTCTTTTCGTTCCATGGAAAGTATGTGCACTGGATGAATGAGCTGGTTTTATTTCTCTCATTCTGAGGGTTCTTTGTCTGCGCAGGAAGGAAGAGAGATACATACAAACTCTCGTAGGTGATTGGACAGTGGCATCAGAAGTCTAGAAATTGCTAAAATACGTCAGAAAGAGGGCAAATTTAGTTTTGATTGACAGGCAGGGGAGATAAATAGGGGTGAACTGAAGGGTGTGGGTTCTTTTTCTGCTTCTTGCTGCTGGCTGACGAAAGAGAGAGAGTGCAGAGGCTGGTGCTGACCTGGCAGTCTAATCCAAGGCCAGGTTCGGGGGCGCCAAGTGACAGTGCAGAGCTTATAACTCTTCATTGCAGACAGGCAGGAGTAGGAGAGGGGCCATACAGATAAAGCACAGAAATTTCAGAATCCCATGTAAGTGGTGGTAAAACTGAGGAGAGCACTGAGTGAGAGAGAATTATCTTTGTGGCCAGACAGACATAGATCATTAGCTCCAACTGAATCATTGCTTGGGTTTTTTTCGTGTGCTGTGAACTAACGGAAAATGAAAAGTTTGTGCAATGCATGTTTACCTTTTGTCTCTTAGATAACCACAGCAAGGTCAATGCTTTGGTAAGAGTCAATGGATGTACTATTATGAAATGTAATATTTTTGTTTCCTTTTTATAAGTGACATGGTTTCAAATATTAATTACAGTGATGAAAGCAAAGTTGGTGAAATCATTTATTTTTATATCCCTGGTGTTTATTATTTAGGTGGGGAAGGTAATTAGGAAGCACCCTAATGCTTACACCATGGTGGTAAAAATATTTACTGCCAATGGTAGAATAAGAAATGAAATAAGCAAATGGTAAAAGTAAGTCAGAAAGCTGGTGTGTTTGTGTGAGTGTGTTCAGCCATGCATGCTAGGGCTGAACAGGACCCTTCAATGGCATAGGCTGATGTCGTAGATAAGTCATTGGCGCAATCTATACACAATCTATGGCAATATTCTGTTTCTGCTAAATGCATAAGGTCCAGGAATGCATACTTACAGTCAACCCTAGACCGGGCGTGATTATAAAAGGGGGAAAGTTTGTCTCATCATATAGGGCAGTGCCATGAATATGCTCACCACTAACTTACCCCAACACTAAGAGACCGCCAATTTCCCACAGTACTAACATACTGTTAGGTAATAGCCCAAACGACAAAACCTCGTACAATCCCCCGTTACCAGGCAGGTGGATCCGCAGTTAGAGAGAAGCAGGGTGGCAGCGGGGAGGGGTGCATAGAAAGAAGGGGCTTTCATGGCCTATTAATGAACCTGGTTCCTGTAAGAGGCAGTCAAGTACCAGGGCAATCTGGCCATCACAAAGCCCCTTCACAAGCTCTTGTTATCTGACGGCCCAGAGACGAGACACCAACTTGTGAACTTTACTCACCCGCAGCAGTCAGGCCAGCAGACGTGGGGCCCCGGGTTACAGCACGGGGAGTGTCTGGAAAGGAGGAAGTGAAGAAGGAAGGAGTTAATTAGGAGGTCCCACCACAGCTGACATGTGCTCACTGCTTAGCAATACCAAAGTCTTCCTCTGCTGCTGCCTGACCTCGGATCTTCATTATATCCAAGTCCCTGGGGAGCTCTGTGCTGCTTATTACTTTCAGAGTGCTGTGCCCACTATGCTAGTGCAGCTCGCCTGCTGCGCCCCCTATCCCAGTGCAGCTCGCCTGCTGCGCCCCCTATGCCAGTGCCGCTCGCCTGCTGTGCCCACTATGCCAGTGCAGCTCCCCTGCTGTACCTACTATGCCAGTGCAGCTCGCCTGCTGTGCCCACTATGCCAGTGCCGCTCGCCTGCTGTGCCCACTATGCCAGTGCCGCTCGCCTGCTGTGCCCATTATGCCAGTGCCGCTCCCCTGCTGTGCCCCCGTGCCGCTTGCCTGGCCTGGACCTGCTCAGAGCAAAGCTTGCCCACTCCTCATCCAGTCACACGGTCTTGCCCTACTCGTTGGTTGTGTGGCCCCTGAGAACAGTGTGTAGAAGAGGGCACTCACCGGTCACAGTCAGGTGGAGGGTTATTCTGGACTTCTTGGCGTCGTCGCAGACGGTGTAAAATCCCCCATCAGCCCCCTGGATGCGACGGATGACAACACTCCCATTCAGGAGGGTCTTCTCCACGCGGCCCTGGAGTGATGACACATTAGCCCGGGGCTCTCCATCTAGTACTATTATGATGGGGGGCCCTCTGCAGTCTGGGGTGTTGGCGCGGCTCCAATGCACAGTAGCCATCTCTAGGCCCAGGGTAGCGATGGGGAGCGCAGAGCTGGGTGCAAGGCTGATGTTCTGCAGTTCTGAGCACACAAAAAAGCACAACTTCACATAAAATGCAATGTAGTCATACATGAATTATTAACATAAACCAAGTGCCCAAGCAAGCCTTGAGGGCTGTACATGCAGAACACAGGATCTACTTCAAGAGCATGGCAAGAATCTGACAACACATGAGTGGGGGCGCTCTCGCTGCTCTCAGTCACCTCTCTCTGGCCACGAGCCTCGCCCCATCCCGGCCCCTCTCCACAATCCTGCTCACAGTAGGAAAACTCTTTGAAACTAGTTGCAAGGTAATTGGTATTGTGCAGCTGCATGCTACGCTGGCACGGCATATTGCGAGGAAGACACAGCCATTGTGATGCTGTTCGATCTTTCAGCCCCCTGAAGCAATCCTCTTCCGCGCTCCAGTCTCTCGTCCGCCTTCTCCTCTCTCACTCACACCCCAACACCCACAGTGGCCCTTCCTCCCTCCCCCTTTTATCCTCCTCCGCCTCCCACTTCCATTGGCTCGCGCCTCAGCTGGTTTCCCATTGGCTCGCGGCCTCAGCTGGTTCCCCGGGCCAATCTCACTCTCTCTCAGGGGCGGGGTTACACACATCAGAAACCATAAAGCACCAATGAAGCCCAGCTCCATTTTCAAATGCAGGTCCGCTGGTATCCCGCTATGGCTGCCTGCTGCAATAGAGTAGGTTTCAAAGTGTGTATTCCGCATGGGAGGAGCGCCTGCATTGCAGGTCTGCAGTGAGCGAGGTACTGCTGGATTAAGATTTGCCACCATGTGTCTTTCACATCGGCCCCTACAGGGCACTTAGCTGTGCCTGGAGGTTCTACCCACGTTGGTGCACCACATGGAACTTGCGTCTCTGGAAAACGCCGGATCTTCCTGGTCACGGACGCATGACGGGTCGATGCGACAGTGGCGCAACCATCTTAATAGAACTGCCCATGTGCGGAGGATCAGTGCTCCATGCAGCACTAACTGCTTGGTGGACGGACCCTGGAGACATGAGCATCTCAACCCCATTCATGCGGTGAGTGACTCTCCAGTTATGACATGATGTGGCATTTATAACGCGCCTGTAGTACACAAGTGTTTCTAGGCAGGAGGGGGGAACAAGGGAGGGCAAAATAACGATCTTACTGGGCCTTGTGTCATTCAGATCGTGCAAGAGCTGGAGCTTTCCCTGGGAAAGGGCTTACCATATTTGAAAAATCCAGAACCTCCAGGGCAGGAAGAAAGTCGCACTACAAGATGGCCAAAGGACACTCAAACATCACGTGGCACGGCCATTGTACAGTGTATGGTAATCTGAACGGCAGTAAGTGGTAAAATGCGAAAGTGCACAAGACGAACAGTACAGGAAAGTCCTTCAAAGGGGGTCCACTGGGTAGTGAGGCCACCTGTAACAAGCAGCCCTACAAAGCTGCAAGACGGACAGTCCGCATCCTAATAGGAGAATATTAGGAAAGGGTCACTCACCGGTCACATTTAGCAGGATGATTCGTACAGGTTTGTTGGAAGACTCATTACACACCACGTAAAACCCTGCGTCCGTTGGACGTAGACTGCGGATCACAATGCTTCCATAGGACAGGCGCTCATCAACTCGGCCCTGGAACTGGGATGTGAAGGGTCGGGCCACTCCATGCATTACGTTTATGATGCTTTGTCCTGTGCAACTGGGACGGGAGGTTGGATTCAAATAGACCTCTGCAGGGGATACACCCATGGCTGGGATGTAGAAGGAAGACCCAGTCTGGAGGCTCAGGAGTTCCACTTTTCAGGGGAAAAGAAATAGCAGGTTACAACGATGTGCAATGCTTATGCTTTACAGATTATCAACAGGCGAGGAGAGACTCATTAATAATTGCCCCAGTTAACAGCAAGAAAGGTTTACTCTCTTTCCAGCACTGAGATGAAGATTAACTGACTCATTGACTTCTGGGTACGCCTGATACGGTCTTCTCCATGTCCTGTGCTTCAGCCCAAACTTTATCCTGTGCCCATTTGGGGCGAGACCTCCTGCTACACACAGACAAGACAAAGCAACCCACACGTGGCCCCTGCAGGGGAACCCCAGCTGTGCACTAATACACCATTCTGAGCTATTCCCCCCTCAGTCACTCTGCTAATGGAATGTACTGTCTCACTGTAATAGGGAAATTTATGGGCCAACATTCTGCCATCCGTCGACACCTTTCTGGCCAATCTTGGAGCCATTTACGTCTGAGGAGGCACGCACACTCTCATTTAATGCCCAACAATCTTATTAGGTGGATTAATCCATGGAAATGCAACCACCCGCCCCCTCTTATTTTTATGCGTGTGTGATGCTGAGAGGGATGTGCCATTTATTAATGATTTATTTTGTTGGGCATTTATAATGTGCCTATACAGCAAAAGGTTTTTCCAGGTGCAACAAGGCAAAGAGCGGCGGGGGTGAACAGAGATGAAGAAAAGAAAACGGTCCTACAATGTGGGGTGTAATCAAAGGACCCAAACTAATGGAACTGGAGGGCCCACTAAAGAAATGACCTGCCTGCATTTATAACAAAACGTTCACACCGAAAATTGGCCTATTAAAGGATAGTTCCGGGACTTTTTTTTTATTGTCCCTACGGGTCGGCCATGTGTTTGTAAGCATAAATCGGTAGATCGTAGAAAACTTTCCTATGGACCTTACCCGACTTTTCGCCCATTATCGCACTCGAAATCAGCCTCCATTTTGTGATAATCCTATCATTTCCCCACATCTACCTGGCTCACCTGCCTTTTCGGCACTAAATCAAATCCCCCGCCCCTGAAACAGACTTCATCAAAACATTCATATTCCCCGCCTCTATCCGTGACGTGACTGTGCTGCGTAGGCAAACGCGCCCAGGCGTCTTCTACGCGACTCCACACAGACCCCGGAAATCAACACAGATCAGCTCACAATACAGCGCGCCACAATTCGGAATATGAAACTGTACTTTGAAATCAAACCGCAAGATTGTAAATGTGGTAAAGTACATTTATTTGACATCAAATGTTTAGAGAATATTCAGCGATTTGCATTTTTATTTGCTCATGTTCCAAAAAGTTCGTATTGAGGAACGCGATGGTCCTTTGCTGTACACAGGGTCTTAGAGCATCTCACAATACAGCGCCACAATTCGGAATGTGAAACCGTGGTTTAAAAGCAAACGGCAAGATTGTACATTTGGCAAAGTACATTTATTGGACATCAAATGTTTAGAGAATATTCAGCGATTTGCATTTTTCTTTGCTCTCGATCCAAATTAGTTCGTCTTGAGGGAAGCAATGTTCGTGTGCAGTACACAGGGTGTTGGTTTACGATAAAAATAAGCTCTTCGGTCGCACTGATAATCGCATGGCTGTTCCAACAACGAGGCACTAGGCCACCACAACGGTAGGTATGTTGCATCTAACCGTTAGTACCGCGTAAGGGCATACTTGTACTTGGCGATCGTCCCATAAAATGGTCAGGGTGGTAACGTTGTTCATGCGGAGAAGCAACTGGCGGCTGTAGAAGCCGTCCGCCGGTGTCTGGTACTCGTGACACAGACAGTAGTGAATGATGTACCTAAAAACATAAAAAATGAAATTAGTCTCACCATCAGATCCTTATTAAAATTATTCATTTCATAGCGAGGACAGCGCTACTGGGTGTACACAAGTGTTTAAAGGCGTGGCGAGGCAGGGAGGGGGGGGGAGTGGAGTACAAGGTAAGTAGCATAAAATAATAAATAAATAGGGCCAGCTGGTGGCAAGTGCAAGGTAAGTGCAGAACAAGTGCTGGGAAGGGGGGGGGCTGCACGATACTGAGACAGTCCCCTAGTGCAGGGGTTGACAGGGAGGCAGTGCAGGTGGAGAGTGGAAGGGCCCAGGACCGAGGTCGCAGACAGTGGACCAGTTGTAGCAGGGGAGAGGGAGAGAGAAAGCAGAAGCAAAGAGGAAGGTTTTGAGGTGCTTCAGTAAAAGCAGATGTTTCTCCTCAAGATAGTGCGTGGTAGAAAACAATATGCCACATAGAACGAACAAGTACAACTGAACCCGTCTTTAAAGCCACTGTATAGTAATGAAATTGCGGTATAAACTCATCAAAAGTTACTTACATTATATTTGCATTTTCCATTGTGTCTCTGTGTAGGGCAGACCCGAAACACCACTCCTTCTTTGCCGACGTTACTTCTTCTAATGAACGAGGCTCATCGTTTCGTTTCTGAAATTTTATTCATTATCTTTTCTTAGTCTTTCGGGATGGTCCCGGCCTGTCAAGGTCAAATCACAATAGAACCTTATACTGGGTCGTGGGCCGTTCCGCCACCCGAGCAAAACATCAAAGCAGCTGACCTTCACTTTGAGCGAGCACACATTTCTAGTTAGCTGCAGTTAGTGTAAGGGCATCTTGTCTGCGTGCCTTTTTTTTTATTGTCCCTATGGGTCGGCCATGTGTTTGTAATACGGAAACATTCTATAATTTTTGTAAAAATGATTTATATTACTGTTTGGTTTAATTTAATGCGCAAATGAACAAGGTTCGAGAGACACATTGCATTTACACTGAGCAATCACTTTTATTTACACAATACATAGCTACACATATGCAATGGGCCTGCAACATGAGGAGACTCGAGAGCAAAGTCACAGGTGACACCCGGGTGGTTCGCACTACTGCACGGTGAAGGGAGGGGCAAGGGTGGAGAGACACATTGCATGTACACTGAGCGATCACTTTTATTTACACAATACATACCTACACATATTCAATGGGCCTGCAACATGAGGAGACTCGAGAGAACAGACAATCAAATTACAATCATTTAAACCGTGATGTGTATTTCTCAATGAGCTCTGCTTTAGGTGGACATGGAACAGAGGCAATGTTGGGTGGCAATGCAGTTGTCCCCTGCATAGGTTCGTTCACCACTCCATGTATGTGCCTATCGAGGACATCTACGATAAGTCTCTCAATAAACTCATATTGCATATCCTCAAACACTGGTTTGATCACCCATTGTTTACTTCTTTTAGTGAAGGCCTTATTGTAGCGAAGCGTCCCTAAAGTTCCGGTCGTCCTACTTTGTTGACGGCCAACATTATGGTTATGTGCCAAGACCGCTAGAAGAGTCCGATTTATCATGCCTTCCATGCCAAAATGCAATCTTTTGGGCCTGTACTTTAGGCACATATTGTGGAACACCTCCAAATCTCCTGTGTGGCAGAATTCCGTGAGTCCCCTCAAATCTCTTGTTATAGTTTTATAAAATACAATCTTTTCAATGGCCTTGTGAGTGGGTGATGAAGGAATCAACCACTTCTTCTTCCGTGCCTCCTCTGTGGACAAATGGCCATGTTCACATTTGTGGAAATGTTCATTTGTCGACCATCGATGTACGTTGCTACAGTGCAACATTACTGACCGCCATTTTTCCAATAGAATTTCCAACGACCCTTCACATGTTTTTGAGCTCCACCAAAGATGGTTGCTGATTGACTTGGACCACTGTGAAATACCTTGCATATCTTTTTTTTTTCCTGCAGCCGACAATTTTTTATTGATTGTTTTTGCAAGATGCCATACGTCAAATTGGTGATTTATATTTTTGTACTCTTCTCTCATTGTCTTGGCAATTGAAACGTGTCTGTCCGTGGCTATCAGGTCGATCACCATTCGCCGCGATTTTAGTTCTTGCAATGATGCTACAAAGCCAACTTTCTCCATGGCCACTGAGGATGTACTTTGTGACACCTGCACGACCACCGAACTCACAATTTTCTTACTTTCCATGTCCTGAAAGTGGTAGGTGCAGTACTTGGCTGAAAATCCTGGGCTGTCGCACTGTCCATCACCGGCTAGCCTGAAGCGTTTGCCCGCGAATGTACTTTCCATTGACATTTTTTCCATTCTCCAAGCTTCGCTGATGGCTGGAAATAGATAATCGGTTTGGTATTTGTAGAACTGAGTTTTCGCAATGAAATGGATTCCCACAAACTGAAAGAAATACTGTAACTTTTTAAAACTTGAACCACTAAAAAGTGCGGCCGCTGCACAAAGTAGATTGCCTGCTGGCAGTTGCCCCAGCATGGGTTGTGCAGACCATGCGAACGGATGATATTGTGTACAGGTGGCATGTATTTTAAGGTTAGTGCCTCGAATTGCACGAGTCACATTAATCAATGGCTCCCCACATACTTCCCCACCAACCCAGTGCCCACATTTCATCATCATAATAATATCCATCAAACAGCTATCGAATACAATGAATTTGGCCTCTTTCCTTATACTGTCACTCTGCATCCCAGCTGGTTCGGCCTGTAACGTTGAGGACATGTCACTCGCATGAAAGTTACAATCTCTGATATCGTCTTCCGCTATGCTGAGTGATATTGATGGTGTTTCATTGTCGTCCATGTCATTCTCTTCCACTGCAACAACTGTTCCTTGTCCGGAGATGGGAGAAAAAAACAATGTCTTCAACTTTCGCGCGCTCTTATTTTTTGCGGGTGTGGATTCTGTGAATTGATCTCCGACTGCATCCAAACTACCAGGAGGACATTCACTATCAATGGCTGGTGGTGGTATAGCTCCGTTGTCAATCACTTCATATTCTTCCCATTGGCACGATGCATCTCCAGTCTCAAGTCCCTGCCAAAAGGTTTGACAAGCAACATCTCTCGTTCGCTTCACTGTCTGTGTAGATCTAGTTCTTACACCCACTCGCAACTAGAGGACAGATTAGAAAAGGGATGTTCAGTTTAAACACAACTTACAGTATTGAACTATTGACAGTGAAAGACAACATAATATAGTGAACAGGACACTAACCTTCTTTTGCTTTCTTTTCTTTGAAACTTTCTTGCCTCGAACTTCAACATCTGGACGCTGTTGCTCCGACTCGTGTGTGCATGTCTCCACTTCCTCTCACGCTGCAACGACTATATTTTCATGATAAGCACATCCATCACTCACTGAGGCTCCATCGACTCCCTGAAACATAGAACTTTCATTAGTATGTATAATAATATTGAAAACACAAAATGTACTTGGGGACCAATACCCATACGTACATCTCAATAGCAAAACACGAATGAACGCATTGTGTAGAACATTCAAACGACAATAGTTCACGCATTGTTGATCTAGTTAGATTGAACTGTCAAGATCCATACCTCGGGCTCCGCATAGACTTCCATTGATGATATTATTGAAGATGACGCTTCAGCAACTCCCTGAAACACAGTAATTGCATTAGTATGGTTTTCTATTTTGTTAAAAAGAACATAAACTTTCTGCAGGCGTCAACGGCTCATCTAAATAGACCTGCACAAATGATCAGTTGTCTAAAATAAATAATGGATATCTAAATATGATTCGATTTTCTCCATCGTTGGAAGTGTCACCACCCAGAGATCTGCATCAACTACTAGGGGTGATGTTCTTGTTGAAGAAGCTCTGTCAGCTCCCTGAAACATAGTACTTGCGTTAATAAAGAAGGAAGTATAGCGGATGTAATCACATCATTTGATCTCGCATGATTGATCTGTCAGTATCCATACCTCGAAATGCATAAGAACATCAAGGGACGCTGTAACTGCGGTGCACACTTCTGCAAGCTGTTGCGCCGACCCGTAACTGCATGCTCCCCCTTCTTCTTGGACTAACGCTCCATCGACTCCCTGAAACATAGGACTTTCATTAGTAATGAACACAATATTGAAAAAAGAAGACACATAGGAGGGTGACGACAGAAGGACATACCAATGGCTAAAAACGAAAGAAACATTGTGTGTAACAATCACGCTACAAGAATGCAAGATCTGATGATCTCCATCGATGGAACTGTCCGGAAACGTACCTCGAGCATCTGAGTGACATCTACGGTTGTCGTCAATGCGTTGGACTCCTCAGCATCTCCCTGAAAGACAGTACTTGCATTATTTTGGATAACAATAATTATAACTGAAAACAAAGACTAGAGGACGAGTACTGTGGTGTACCATTAGGTAAAATAATTACACGATAAATTAAAACTATTGATTTACATGCCTAAAACAAGTCAGTGTCAGAATAGCTAAGTAAGATTACCCGATAGGCGCTTGAAGTGGCTGATGACTGCAATAACGACACGGATGGAGAATCTTCCGCCTTCATATTGAGTGGATACATAAATGGGGAAATTATTGTTAGCTAATGCTACACACTACCGCAAGGCCGAGAGCTAAATCCGTAAACTTGACTCACCAGTGGAGGGATGTGGACGAATAGAGTGGGAATAGCGGTTGAGAGCAATTTTCGCCTCGCTCGCGGTGTTTTCTTCTTTATTAGCAATGATGTGGAGTACATGTCTGAGCTAAAGTGCCTGCTGCAGATGCGGTATCGATCACCCCTCTTGTCCGCAAAGACTTCTAGGACTCTACTTTCTAGCTCAGAGGCTGGATATCCGCAATATCGGACCCATTCTCTTATCTGATCTATTGTCTTAGGGAAAACATGCATTATAGTACCTTCAGATTTGTTATGGGTCTTCGAAGGGCAACCGCCAATGGAACAGGCAGGCATTATGGAAAGTTCTGAAAAGTAAAGATCAACAATTCTCTATGAATACCAATGTGTTAAAACATTAAATGACACATAAAAGGTTCAATGCAAGGTCCGTTTTGGTTCTTGGAACGATACACGTTATTCACATGCGGATAAGTATTTCAATAACTTTCAAAAAATAGAAAAAGTAATTTGACTAAACTCAGAACATGTGACTAGTTCCTTGCATGTACTGTCGTGAACGAAAAGAAAACATGGATGCAATTTGATGACTACTAGCAAATAGATATAAATTAAAAAATTGGACGCAAAATGATTATGGTACATGGACTTACCTTGACGAACAAACAGTTAGATGCAGGGATCAGAGTAGTTTCTTGTCGTAGAACAGGGAGCAGTTCACAGGTTGCAAACTGACGAGTTTGCTCAAAGTGGTCACGGAAGTTCACAGAGACGAAGAGCAGATAACCAGCACCTTCACGGGTTGACTAGCAAAGCGCAAAGAAGTTCTCATTAGAAATATGAAGTGGGTTATAAAGAATTCGAAACAGGGGTGTGTTTGTGAATGAATGACGTGTATATGTCGTGGCATTATGCGGATTGCAGGGGGGCGTCCAGCGTGAGGGGGGATGCTTGGCAGGAGACACGGGGTCTGGAGGTAGACATGGGAACAACAACCCATGCTCTATAGACCACTTTGAAGTGTACATGGTCTTTGGCACCTCTTGGCCTTTATCGCTCCCTGACAGCTCCACTTGCCAGCAGCACAAGTACCCCGGTGCGAACTGCCTTTGATAGGGCGGGGGGTGGATTGGGGCGGTGGTCGTGCAGACAAGACACAGGAAGACGCGTGAATGGAGATACACTTATGTGGATTGCAGGGGGGCGTCCAGCGTGAGGGGGGATGCTTTGCAGGAGACACGGTGTCTGGAGGTAGACATGGGAACAACAACCCATGCTCTATAGACCACTTTGAAGTGTACATGGTCTTTGGCACCTCTTGGCCTTTATCGCTCCCTGACAGCTCCACTTGCCAGCAGCACAAGTACCCCGGTGCGAACTGCCTTTGTTAGGGCGGGGGGTGGATTGGGGCGGTGGTCGTGCAGACAAGACACAGGAAGACGCGTGAATGGAGACACACTTATGTGGATTGCAGGGGGGCGTCCAGCGTGAGGGGGGATGCTTGGCAGGAGACACGGGGTCTGGAGGTAGACATGGGAACAACAACCCATGCTCTATAGACCACTTTGAAGTGTACATGGTCTTTGGCACCTCTTGGCCTTTATCGCTCCCTGACAGCTCCACTTGCCAGCAGCACAAGTACCCCGGTGCGAACTGCCTTTGTTAGGGCGGGGGGTGGATTGGGGCGGTGGTCGTGCAGACAAGACACAGGAAGACGCGTGAATGGAGACACACTTATGTGGATTGCAGGGGGGCGTCCAGCGTGAGGGGGGATGCTTGGCAGGAGACACGGGGTCTGGAGGTAGACATGGGAACAACAACCCATGCTCTATAGACCACTTTGAAGTGTACATGGTCTTTGGCACCTCTTGGCCTTTATCGCTCCCTGACAGCTCCACTTGCCAGCAGCACAAGTACCCCGGTGCGAACTGCCTTTGTTAGGGCGGGGGGTGGATTGGGGCGGTGGTCGTGCAGACAAGACACAGGAAGACGCGTGAATGGAGACACACTTATGTGGATTGCAGGGGGGCGTCCAGCGTGAGGGGGGATGCTTGGCAGGAGACACGGGGTCTGGAGGTAGACATGGGAACAACAACCCATGCTCTATAGACCACTTTGAAGTGTACATGGTCTTTGGCACCTCTTGGCCTTTATCGCTCCCTGACAGCTCCACTTGCCAGCAGCACAAGTACCCCGGTGCGAACTGCCTTTGATAGGGCGGGGGGTGGATTGGGGCGGTGGTCGTGCAGACAAGACCCGTTTGCCGCAGGGCCTCACCAAGGAGAAGCCATCTAACTGAATGTAAGAGGATGGCTGCAGGATCTACTACATGGAAGGCAGGGGGGTGAGTTTATAAATACCTCACCCTCCCAGGAGAATATATGGGGGTCATCTCTGTACCCGGTGCCCAAAAAGAGGATTTATTATGATCAACCATATTTATTATTTACCTATAACCATGTTTTGTATCAATAAAATCCAACGGCTTTTTATTGCCAACGCTTGATGCCAACACACAAAATAATATATGTATGACTGCTGCATATATGGGTTCAACGGTTATGTGGATTGAAGGTGTGCGGCCAGCGTGAGGGAGGATGCTGGCCGGAGACATGTGGTGTGACAAGACAAGGCACTGGAAGGCTATTCAACGGAGACACACTAGATTCATTTAAAAAATCAAAACAACCATTGTTAAAATATATGTTGGGCTTTATTTTAGATTTTAATTAAACATAAATAATAAACATTACACATTGTAAAGTTGAGGTTGCAGCACATCGAGGGAAAATCCGCGGTATTGTCCACTGTCACTGGGGAAATGTTGTCTAATGGCAAGTACCGCACAGGCAGGTATTACTCTCCGAATGCGGTGTCCGAGCCTCCCGTGAAGCCACCAAGTGAAGCAACGATAGGCCACCAGCCTGTACCACCTGTGAAAAAGAAAGATGCAAACTGTATTAAACTGACAAAACTTTCTTATCAATGTCGATTCAGGTAACACATGTCATTTTTCTTAGAAAAAAATTATATCTAGAAAAAGCACTATATGGAACCAATTTACATGCGTTCGAATGATATGTAGATGTAATTTTATATGTGGGAGACGACCATGAAATAGTAGTGGCATCACTGACATCACAAACAGAGTATACTTACTCGTTACTCGGATTACGCGGACGAACAGTGCCGCGAAGTTCGTGCATAAGCACCATCATCATCCTCAACACGGTCCGTGAGAGGCAGGCTTCCCTGAACTCTGGCAGCTCGGTGATGCATTGCGGACTTTGCTCGCCTTCCTGCAGACTTTGCTCGCTTTCCGAAATGTAGGCCAAGCACCCGGAATTTTCACGGCAGCAGCAGTTCTCCTCCTCAGTGGGCATTAGCTCGCACCGATTGCACGTGCACCAGGTGGAGACGCCGTCCATGCGACATGGTCCAGGCTCCTCATCCGTTGACTGGTCCTCCCAACTGCCGTCCGAATCCCCATCGTTTTCGCGTGCTTGCCTTTCCAGTAGTTCCTCCTCGGTGTACTCGGGCTCGTACATATACGGCATTATTGTGGCCACTGTGCGGTAAAGATAGTAAAATAATTTACAGAGATGGTACAGGTGTTCACACGGGCTACAAGCGGCGAAGGTAGCTGACCAGAGCACTGAAACGAGTCACAGAATACTCAAAGTAACACAGAGAGAGGAATGGAATCGAAAATCTGCTGCTGTGTGTTGTGAAACAGTCTGTTTATACTTATTGGGGAAAGAGGCGTCCTGCCATTTCCATGGCAACACGTCAATAGCTGAGGCGCAGCGATTGTTGACACGAGACGTGCTTGAAATGGGCAGTACGCGTCTGCTGATGTCAGGCTCAGGGGCGGGGGATTTGATTTAGTGCCGAAAAGGCAGGTGAGCCAGGTCGATGGGGCGAAATGATAGGATTATCACAAAATGGAGGCTGATTTCGAGTGCGATAATGGGCAAAAAGTCGGGTAAGGTCCATAGGAAAGTTTTCTACGATCTACCGATTTATGCTTACAAGCACATGGCCGACCCGTAGGGACAATAAAAAAAAAGTCCCGGAACTATCCTTTAAGGCATACTGTGGGGTTTCGGCAAGTATCCCATGGAAGGGCCTACCTGTCAAAAAGGAAAAGCAGCATTTTAATTAATTCACAAAGGTAGAAGAAATTCAAAGGTCCCTTTCGCATGTAAAACAGGATTTTTAAACACCGACACCAAAACGGCGCTGCATGTGTGTTTGCAGTTTAAAGCAAGACATGAGAAAAATGTACTCCTGCTAACAAAGATCTCTGGAAAAAGACATGGTGCATTTTGACAAAAAGTAATGTATATTATGCTTCACAAGCAAAATACTGGCAAACATTTCAAAAGAAAAGCCCACTTTGTTTCTATTAAAAATGTCCTGTAGGGTCAAGGAAGACCCCTTTCCTTACTGTGGGACACATTTCTCAAAGACCTCCCCCACTGAATGCCTGGCTTACATCCCAGCTGTAGACAACTACAATAAAGTTTGGCCGCTAAGGGTGTGGAAAACAAACTTCCCCCAGACTGAGTCTCTGAAAGCGCATTCTGTGCAGAGCATCCTGGGTATTTACGAGCTGCAGCCTACACTTCAAACAACAAAGAGACTAATTAAAAATAAAACTCTGGTCATAGGCTGGCCAAGAGTGGCAAATGGCCTGGAGGAAGGGAAGCTCATATTTGCACATATGAAGATTACCTTTGTTTAAATGGAATGTCACAATTGTTGTATTTTCCCAGAAACCACAAGTTGCACTGATGAAATGTAGGTTTAATTTTTTAGATAATTTCGAGGCGATGGTTGATAAAAAATTCCTCCACCTGTGACTTAGGGAATTGTAATGACCAGCTGAAAGGTGTTCCTGGCTGCTCTTTGCAAATTTGAGAGCTGGAGAACTGGTGCAGGGTAAAATGAGGTATTTGGAGAGGAAATTACATGTTCAGAATGATTATGCTTGTTGTATGAACCGTGGAAAATTGACAAACGGCGTGCAACATGATGTGGACCCGGCCACTTTATTAAATTTTCCATGATGAGCTGAAGAAGAATGAATGTATATGTATATAATGCCAGTTACTAGTAAATCACAAAGTTTTGACAGATAACTAGATTTTTGCCAAAATTTGACATGAAACCAAAGCGTATTGCAAATGGGAATTGCCATATGTCTGCTACAGACCCCTAAACCAATCCTTAGAGAGAGGCTGGATTTGGGAGGAGAGAGAAGGGTAACTGTCCAATCCAATTTGTGAGAACTCCTGCAGGGAACTCCCAAGATTGTAAACTTGATTATCACTGCTATATAAAGTGAACACACTATGAGGAAGCGAGAGGGCTGCTGAAACATTCCATCTGAGAGCCACAAGGAATCACCAAAGGAGATTGCTGAAATTACATCTGGGTGGAGCGGTCTATTGCTGGGGATGCCTAAATAAAACCTGACTAGGCCCTGTGGTGAAGAGTGGGTGACCATCCTTGAGAGTGGAGTGACCAGACCCCTGCCCTGTCCTCAAAGAGTGTCCTGACATGCAGCTGGTTTTCCTGAACTTTAATTCTTTGCAATCAAAAGGTGGGGGGTATCTGCTGGACTTAAATCCTTTCCCCTTTATAGCTAGCGGGGGAGGCAAAACTGTAGATCCATAGCCTATTTAACTAAAAAAAATAAAAATGCAATTAATTCCCCTTGGTGATCCACGACAGGGTAATTTTCGTTAAAATTCGAAATTAACAAAGCTCATTCCCGGTGTGCGCTGAAAACTATAGACTGTAATTTAATTGGGCAATCCTATGGGTCCAGCTTCCCCAACACAGGCCTTTAAGTGGAGGGGAGTCTGAAATCCCACATTTTTAAGTCATCCCAATGTTTGTCTGATTTCCCCAACACGGACCGAATTAGGGGGGAGCCTGAAAAACCCACTGCTAAATCACTGTGTGTTTATTTACTGCTAGCCTTTTAAGCGTGTAGGAAAATCGAAATTGCACAGCACTACATTTGTAATTGATGTTGTTCACTGACCAGCACTAATTAGGTCTTGAATTTAAAGTACTGTGATTTGTGTTTTTCCCCCAATTAATTTCTATGATTTAGTTGTGTAACAAGAAGTTAATTGTGAGCCACAAAGAAGGTGGCGTGTGTAGTTTAGTGTGATTTCTATTGCCTGTAATTCAAATAAAAACAAATATATTTCCTGTACACCGGGCTGGTTCTTGGCTCATTGGTTCCTCAGGGGGATGGATCCAAGGGGCATGATATGAGGCTGGGATAGGGCTGAATAAAAGAACTGACATTAATGGTTTATTGTGTGACACTTAGCTTGGGGAGGGAAGGAACGCCCTGTGTTGAGGGTGGCCTCTCAATAAACCGTTACAACTAGGCCTTGACACATTCAGGCCGTGCAAGTGCAGTAACAAGCAGTGCGGGGGAGGGGAGAAGTGCTGGTCAGGGTGGAGGGCCCAGGGTTATGCGTGTGCCAAGGGAAGGCCAGGTGGACAAGTGCCCGGGGAAAGCAGAGCGTGCAGGGGAATGAGGTCCACGTGCTAAGTGCGAGGGACAGGTCTGAAGGGTTCAACGGGTGCAGGCCGAGCCAGGTTAGTGCAAGGGGAGGGAGCCCAGAACGGCAAGTGCAGGGTGGGGGAATCGGGGGAGACCAAATGCAGGGGTAGACTGGTCGAGGAGGGCCTGGTGCCCTGTAACAATCTGAAGGAACCAGACAGCCAATCAAGAGGCAGAGGGAGACATTAGCTGGGGAGAGGGAAGGAGACAGAGAAAAGGAGGGTCTTGAGAAGCTTCCGTAACTTAAGGAGATCCGGCTCAAGTCTGAGAGGGGCATGGAGGCCATTCCACCGCGAGGTGCCTGTGGAGGACAGAGATCTACCCCCACTCTTTGCTTGGAAAAGCATCTGATCTGCAGAGACTTGGAGGTAGAAGGCCGAAGGGCTCTAGCAGGGAGGTATTTAGGGAGAAAGAGTTAGATGTAGCAGGGTCCCAGGCCCCAGAAAGCCTTGTTGATGATGCAGAGGGTCTTGAACTTGATCCTCCAGCAACCGGGAGCCAGTGGAGCAATTTAAGAGCTGGATTGATGCAGTTCCTGGGCTTGAGGCCAAGGATAAGTCTTGCAGTGCTATTCTGGATCAGTTGAAGGGTGCAAAGGGAGGAGTTAGGCAGATTACGGACAAGGCTGTTGCAGTAATGCAGTCTGGAGAGGACCAGAGCTCTGGAGACATTGGGTTTCTGGGGGAAGGTGGGGAAAGGGAGAATGCCTCTGAGGAGGTGAAGCTGAAATTGGGCCTTCTTGGCAAGGTCCGTGATTTGAGGAGAGAAGGAGAGAGAGGAATGGAAGATGACACCAAGGTTTTTTGCCTCACAGGAGGGTGAGGGGAGTGGGCCCATTTATTTTATTTTATTGAACATTTGTAAGCCACTTGATACAACAGAATTGTGTTTCCAAGTGCCACATGGAGGGCGGCCAGAGTGTAGGAGGCAAGGCGGGAGCTGGGGTCCCAATGAGAAGGATCTCAGTCTTATTGGCATTAAAGCAGGGATCATTAGCAGTGCACCATGCCTGGATAGCAGACAGGCAGTCAGGATTGAGAGAGTAAGAGGAGGCAGTGGAGGGAAGCTTGAAGGAGAGCTGTGGGTTGCCCGCATAACACTGAAGTTAGGAGAGAAGGCAGAGATCAAATGGGCCAGAGGGGCAAGGTAGATGTTGAAAAGCTATGGTGAGAGGATAGAGCACAGATGGACACCACAGGTGGAGGGTGCAATGGAGGAGAGAAAAGGGCCCAGTTGAACCTGGGAGGGTTGGTCAGAGAGGATGGAGGTCAACCAGTCCAGAGCCAGGCCCGTGATGCCAAGGGTATCACAGAGCCGATTTATAAGGGTGGCTTTATTAACCGTATCAAAGGTAGAGGAGAGGTCAAGAAGGATGAGAACGGAAGGACAGTTGGAATCAAGATTGAAAAGCAAGTCTTCACAGGTATCCAGGAGAGCGGTTTCCATGCCTCTGGCAGCTATGAACCCAGGCTGGTGGTCATGGAGACAATCAACAGATTCAGTGTGGTGGATGAGCTGGGAGATGTCCAACTTCTCCAAGTGATGGCCCAGGAAGGGGGTAATGGAGTTAGGGTGGTAGTTTGCCAGACAGGAAGGATCGGCAGAAGGCTTTTTGAGGAAAGGGTGCACAAGGGAGTGCTTGAGAAGTGAGGGGAAGGATCCAGTGGCAAAGGAGTGATTGCAGAAATCATCCAAGGCTGCAGCAACAGAGACAACGTTGTCCTTGAATATTCTGGAGGAGCAGGGGAGCACCTGTTTGGATGAGACTTGTCTAGAGACCTCATCAGGTGATATGGGAGAAAAAGGAGAGAAGGAGGGAAAGGGAGAGGTGGAACAATGGAGGCCTAAGAGCAGATGAGGGAGAAGGGAGTGATGCAGCAGAGTGTGAGGCTAGGATGTCCTGATTTTTAGTAATGAAGTGAGAGGACAGTGCACTGCATGGTGCTACACATGTACAGGAGAGGGATGTGCTCTGGTGCTACACCTGTACAGGAGAGGGATGTGCTCTGGTGCTACACCTGTACAGGAGAGGGATGGGCTCTGGATCTACACCTGTACAGGAGAGGGTTGTGCTATGGTGCTACACCTGTACAGGAGAGGGATGTGCTATGGTTCTACACCTGTACAGGAGAAGGATCTGCTCTGGTGCTACAACTGTACAGGAGAGGGATCTGCTCTGGTGCTACACCTGTACAGGAGAGGGATCTGCTCTGGTGCTACACCTGTACTGGAGAGGGATGTGCTATGGCGCTACACCTGTACAGGAGAGGGATGTGCTATGGCGCTACACCTGTACAGGAGAGGGGTGTGTTATGGCGCTACACCTGTACATGAGTGGGGTGTGCTATGGCGCTACACCTCTGCAGGAGAGGGATGTGCTATGGTGCTACACCTGTACAGGAGAGGGATGTGCTATGGCTCTACACCTGTACAGGAGAGGGATGTTCTCTGGCTCTAAACCTGTACAGGAGAGGGATGTTCTCTGGTTCTACACCTGTACAGGAGAGGGATGTGCTCTGGCGCTGCACCTGTACAGGAGAGGGATGGGCTCTGGCGCTGCACCTGTACAGGAGTGAGATGGGCTCTGGCGCTACACCTGTACTGGAGAGGGATGGGCTCTGGTTCTACACCTGTACAGGAGAGGGATGGGCTCTGGTTCTACACCTGTACAGGAGAGGGATGGGCTCTGGCTCTACACATGTACAGGCGAGGGATGGGCTCTGGCTCTACACCTGTACAGGAGAGGGATGTGCTATGGTGCTACACCTGTACAGGAGATGGATGTGCTATGGCTCTACACCTGTACAGGAGAGGGGTGTGCTATGGCGCTACACCTGTACATGAGTGGGGTGTGCTATGGCGCTACACCTGTGCAGTAGAGGGGTGTGCTATGGTGCTACACCTGTACTGTAGAGGGATGTGCTATGGCGCTACACCTGTACAGGAGAGGGATGGGCTCTGGCGCTGCACCTGTACGGGAGAGGGATAGGCTCTGGCGCTACACCTGTACTGGAGAGGGATGGGGTCTGGTTCTACACCTGTACAGGAGAGGGATGGGCTCTGGCGCTACACCTGTACAGTCGAGGGATGTGCTATGACGCTACACCTGTACAGGAGAGGGATGGGCTCTGGCTCTACACCTGTACAGGAGAGGGATGTTATATGGTGCTGCACCTGTTCAGGAGAGGGATGTGCTCTGGTGCTACACCTGTACAGGAGAGGGGTGTGCTATGGCGCTACACCTGTGCATGAGATGAATGTGCCATGGTGCTACACCTGTGCATGAGAGGAATGTGCCATGGTGCTACACCTGTACAGGAGAGGGATGTGCTCTGGTGCTACACCTGTACAGGATAGGGATGTGCTCTGGTGCTGCACCTGTACAGGAGAGGGATGTGCTATAGTGCTACACCTGTACAGGAGAGGGATGTGCTCTGGCGCTACACCTGTACAGGAGAGGGATGTGCTATGGCGCTACACCTGTACAGGAGAGTGATGTGCTCTGACGCTACACCTGTACAGGAGAGGGATGTGCTCTGACGCTACACCTGTACAGGAGAGTGATGTGCTCTGACGCTACACCTGTACAGGAGAGGGATGTGCTCTGGTACTACATCTGTACAGGAAAGGAATGTGCCATGGTGCCACACCTGTACAGGAGAGGGATGTGCTCTGGTGCCACACCTGTACAGGAGAGGGATGTGCTCTGGTGCTACACCTGTACAGGAGATGGATGTGCTATGGCGCTACACCTGTGCATGAGAGGGATGTGCTCTGGATCTACACCTGTACAGGAGAGGGATGTGCCCTGGTGCTACACCTGTACAGGATAGGGATGTGCTCTGGCGCTACACCTGTACAGGAGAGTGATGTGCTCTGACGCTACACCTGTACAGGAGAGTGATGTGCTCTGACGCTACACCTGTACAGGAGAGGGATGTGCCCTGGTGCTACACCTGTACAGGATAGGGATGTGCTCTGGCGCTACACCTGTACAGGAGAGTGATGTGCTCTGACGCTACACCTGTACAGGAGAGTGATGTGCTCTGACGCTACACCTGTACAGGAGAGGGATGTGCCCTGGTGCTACACCTGTACAGGATAGGGATGTGCTCTGGCGCTGCACCTGTACAGGAGATGGATGTTCTATAGTTCTACACCTGTACAGGAGAGGGATGTGCTCTGGCGCTACACCTGTACAGGAGAGTGATGTGCTCTGACGCTACACCTGTACAGGAGAGGGATGTGCTCTGGTACTACATCTGTACAGGAAAGGAATGTGCCATGGCGCTACACCTGTACAGGCGAGGGATGTGCTCTCGTGCTACACCTGTACAGGAGAGGGATGTGCTCTGACCCTACACCTGTACAGGAGAGGGATGTGCTATGGTGCTACACCTGTACAGGAGAGTGATGTGCTCTGACTCTACACCTGTACAGGAGAGGGATGTGCTCTGACGCTACACCTGTACAGGAGAGTGATGTGCTCTGACGCTACACCTGTACAGGAGAGGGATGTGCTCTGGTACTACATCTGTACAGGAACGGAATGTGCCATGGTGCCACACCTGTACAGGAGAGGGATGTGCTCTGGTGCCACACCTGTACAGGAGAGGGATGTGCTCTGGTGCTACACCTGTACAGGAGAGGGATGTGCTCTGGCGCTACACCTGTACAGGAGAGGGATGTGCTATGGCGCTACACCTGTACAGGAGAGTGATGTGCTCTGACGCTACACCTGTACAGGAGAGGGATGTGCTCTGACGCTACACCTGTACAGGAGAGTGATGTGCTCTGATGCTACACCTGTACAGGAGAGGGATGTGCTCTGGTACTACATCTGTACAGGAAAGGAATGTGCCATGGTGCCACACCTGTACAGGAGAGGGATGTGCTCTGGTGCTACACCTGTACAGGAGAGGGATGTGCTATGGTGCTACACCTGTGCATGAGAGGAATGTGCCCTGGTGCTACACCTGTACAGGATAGGGATGTGCTCTGGCGCTGCACCTGTACAGGAGAGGGATGTTCTATAGTTCTACACCTGTACAGGAGAGGGATGTGCTCTGGCGCTACACCTGTACAGGAGAGTGATGTGCTCTGACGCTACACCTGTACAGGAGAGGGATGTGCTCTGGTACTACATCTGTACAGGAAATGAATGCGCCATGGCGCTACACCTGTACAGGCGAGGGATGTGCTCTCGCGCTACACCTGTACAGGAGAGGGATGTGCTCTGACGCTACACCTGTACAAGAGAGGGATGTGCTATGGCGCTACACCTGTACAGGAGAGGGATGTGCCATGGCGCTACACCTGTACAGGAGAGGGATGTGCTATGGCGCTACACCTGTACAGGAGAGGGATGTGCTATGGCGCTACACCTGTACAGGAGAGGGATGTGCTATGGTGCTGCACCTGTACAGGAGAGGAATGTGCTATGGCTCTACACCTGTACAGGAGAGGGATGTGCTCTGGCGCTGCACCTGTACAGGAGAGGGAAGGGCTCTGGCACTACACCTGTACTGGAGAGGGATGGGCTCTGGCTCTACACCTGTAGAGGAGAGGGATGTGCTATGGTGCTACACCTGTAGAGGAGAGGGATGTGCCATGGCGCTACACCTGTACAGGAGAGGGATGTGCTCTGATGCTACACCTGTACAGGAGAGAGATGTGCTCTGGTGCTACACCTTTACAGAGAGGGATGTGCTCTGGTGCTACACATGTACAGGAGAGGGATGTGCTATGGCGCTACACCTGTGCATGAGAGGAATGTGCCATGGTGCTACACCTGTACAGGAGAGGGATGTGCTCTGGTGCTACACCTGTACAGGAGAGGGATGTGCTATAGTGCTACACCTGTACTGGAGAGGGAGGTGCTCTGGTGCTACACCTGTACAGGAGAGGGATGTGCTATAGCGCTACACCTGTACAGGAGAGGGATGTGCTATGGCGCTACACCTGTACAGGAGAGGGATGTGCGCTGACGCTACACCTCTACAGGGGAGGATGTGCTCTGGTACTACATCTGTACAGCAAAGGAATCTGCCATGGCGCTACACCTGTACAGGCGAGGGATGTGCTCTCGCGCTACACCTGTACAGGCGAGGGATGTGCTCAGACGCTACACCTGTACAAGAGAGGGATGTGCTATGGCGCTACACCTGTACAGGACAGGGATGTGCCATGGCGCTACACCTGTACAGGAGAGGGATGTGCTATGGCGCTACACCTGTACAGGAGAGGGATGTGCTATGGCGCTACACCTGTACAGGAGAGGGATGTGCTATGGCGCTACACCTGTACAGGAGAGGGATGTGCTCTCGTGCTACACCTGTACAGGAGAGGGATGTGCCCTCAAGGAGAGGGATGTGCTCTCGCACCACACCTGTACAGGAGAGGGATGTGCTCTCGCGCCACACCTGTACAGGAGAGGGATGTGCCCTCAAGGAGAGGGATGTGCTCTCGCGCCACACCTGTACAGGAGAGGGTTGTGCCCTCAAGGAGAGGGATGTGCTCTGGCTCTACACCTATACAGGAGAGGGATGTGCTCTTGAGGAGAGGGATGTGCTCTCGCGCCACACCTGTACAGGAGAGGAATGTGCTCTGGCGCTAACATACTTCACAACCCGAGTTTCAATGTATGTGGTTATTGTCTGCACTTGTGATCCCAAGCATTACTGTTTGTGAATGTAAGTTCATTTGATGTCAGTGAGGCGTGCCATTTGTTGGTTCATTATGGAAAAGGAGGAGTGTGGTGTGCCGCCCAGTTTAGTAATGTGGGACCCTCCCAGGGCTCGTGCTCTGGGCCGATATATTTTAACAAGGTCACTTTGGAAGAAGAAGTCACAGTTTTGTGATAATGCCCCACCCCCTGCCAAGGATTAGTGAGGGCATGAGAGGCCTGGTAATTCCCAATTCCCCATTTTTTAGATCACTAAACCACATTTACCACTTTTTTGTATTGCAAACACCCCATTCTGAAAAGGGCTGGGTGTTTTGCGCTGCATAAGAGTTTTACTAAGATCACTGCAGGGAAGCCAGCACCTGGAACCAAATCATGGGGCTTCATTTTTTTCGACCTGTGATTCAAATCATTTATAATGTTTGAACATGGGATACCTGTGTGCACATCCGCACTGTAGGTTATTTGGGACATCACAGTTATGCACAGAGTTATGCACAGCGCAGCCCTCATGCTGTAAGGGGATTGGTGTCTTCGTCTGGTGCGTCCGATTAGTGGCCAATGGCTGTGCTTGGAGTGCTGCCACCAGGAAGCAGCAGCCAATCGTAGCAGGATAGCAGCAGCCAACAGTGGCAGGATAGCAGCAGCAGCCAACCGTGGCAGGATAGCAGCAGCAGCCAACCGTGGCAGGATAGCAGCAGCAGCCAACCGTGGCAGGATAGCAGCAGCAGCCAACCGTGGCAGGATAGCAGCAGCCAACAGTGGCAGGATAGCAGCAGCAGCCAACCGTGGCAGGATAGCAGCAGCCAACCGTGGCAGGATAGCAGCAGCCAACCGTGGCAGGATAGCAGCAGCCAACAGTAGCAGGGTAGCAGCAGCCAACAGTGGCAGGATAGCAGCAGCAGCCAACCGTGGCAGGATAGCAGCAGCAGCCAACAGTGGCAGGATAGCAGCAGCAGCCAACAGTGGCAGGATAGCAGCAGCAGCCAACCGTGGCAGGATAGCAGCAGCAGCCAACAGTGGCAGGATAGCAGCAGCCAACCGTGGCAGGATAGCAGCAGCAGCCAACCGTGGCAGGATAGCAGCAGCACAGCCAGGCTCTATGCAGCACAGGTCACCAATGGAGGCAGTACAAATCTGCAGAAAAAAAAGACGACCCACAAATGTGTTTTTTAAATGTCTGTGGGGGAAAACATTATGCATAGAAAAACTGAGAATCTACTGAAACGACGAAAAGGCACATAATTACTCCATTTAATGCAACACATTGAATCAAAGCTGCAAAGCCACTAGTAGACGAACATTTATTTTATAAATAGTTTCCTTTTATTGCTAATTAAATATGAGCACTTGTCATTGATGGGGGGGGGGGGGGACAATGTTTTCCATCACAGTTTCCAAAGGCAAATAGAACGGGGAAACTCTGCACAGAAATAAACATGCAGCACGCATACAGCACACATGCAGAGAAACAAAGATGCCCGGCTCTTAGTATGAATGTTTTGTAGATATGTAGTACACACAGAACAAAATAATGCCAGCACTGCCACTGTAAGAAAACGCTTACGATAGCTTTGCCCAAAAATTACCTATAAGACACCCGAACATACCAGCATTCGCCCATGCACCAAAATGCAATGAATTATACTGAATATAGACATAGTAGAAAGACTTTGGTTGACCTCAAGTCTTTTTCAGAAGTCTATGCTTAAAGTCAGTGTGCAAATCCTACCTTGCACATGGGTTTCAGCATTCAAAAGGGTATTTCTTATGTAGTTTACAGCCTTAATGTAAGTACAAATTACAGCACGTTATGAGAAGGTGATAACAGAGTACTTAGAAATGTTGAATTGTTAGGAGGGATTTTCGAGAACCAGCCATGTGGGAGGGTTCTACGAGGCAAGCCTAAGTCATGAGCAAGAGCTTTACACACTTGGTCTCAACTCTCCCGAAGTAGCGGAGGCTGAGCAGTAAGGCTGACCTAGGAGATCGGGATGGAGTCCAAGTACAGTTAACACTTGGAAACGCCAAGAAATAGAATTCAACACAGAAGCATAACAATATACTATTTATTAGACCAGAAGCATAAACATATGTTATTTATTAGGCCGTATCATGCATGATTTATGGAGACACATGGGATGCGCGGAGAGCACCAATCTATAATATTTAGGAATAAGGATAGCCAGGGAGCTGGACACGTTGTACCTTTGAACGATGGAGCTGAGCAAACCTTACGTTGTCACGGCGTGGGTTGATGACCGCAGGGACGATGACCAAGACCCCTCTTTCTTTCTACGAGGCCCCCAAACCATAGGGCCAGAGAACTTTTATTAAAGTGAATAATCCTGAGATATGAAAATTGCTTTGGTGGGGGTGGGAGGCAGGGGGCAAGGGTCGGGAGGAAAGTGTTCTGGATACCCTTGTTTTAGTATTTTAAACTTGCCCCGTTATAGGTTTTCTTGGAACACATGAGGGATGACTTTAGGGTGCATCAGCCATGTCTGGAAGATTGCACAACACACTGAGAAAAGTGGGAGTACTCCTTTGGTCCCCGAGTAGGTATGTACCCCAAAGAATGAGGGGTAATGTGGAAGTTATGGGAGGATAACAATTCTAATGACTACCTTTCCACGTGGCCCTCCTCTGGGAGTTCAGTATGGCGCCATCCTTTGGTTCGGGGAAATGGGGTGCTGTAATGACCCGGAGTGGGTCTGATCCAGGTCTTGAAAAGGTGGGGCAACTCTTGTCAGGGGGTAGCAGCAGTTGGGGGTTTTCAATACCCTAGTCTTAAAGAAACAATAGTGAGAGCTTGCGCCAATGGAGACGGGGGTGTATAATTCTGACCGGAGCAGAAAGGTTCCGATACCCAAGCTACATGAGGCAACCTTGATTAGTGGATTGGAGGACAAAGCCAAGTGTATGGCTTTCTGGGAAAGGGCCTTGATAAGGGGACTTCCGAAGGAAGTATGGGATAGAATTTGTAGGTTAACTTGCGTGGTCTCTTGGCGCTCTGACGATTCTAATACGGAAAGAGGGCTGCAGGGGGGCTTGTTAATGGGATATTGAGGGAAAAGTGCACGAGCTTTGATGTGCTGTTAGTCGCTTCAGTTCAGAGAAACCGGCCACTGTGTGCGGGTTTGTGGTCTTTGGATGGTAGTTATCTAGTGGTCGGTGTGGGCGTGTGTGTAGTTTGTGTCTTAGTTTTTGTTAAGTGATGTTTGTAGTTTGTGATTTACATAGCGCCATTTCCCTATTTGTATGGCCTCAATGTGCTTTGTGGTTGGAACCCCCTCGGTGACCGAAGTGCAGGTATGGGAACATTCTAAGAGTTTGCTATAAGATGCGCGTGTGCATTCTGCCGGGATTAAGACTTAAGAGGGCTGGCTAGGCTTCAGTAAGCAACCCAGAGGTCGGGCACGTGGGTGGGTGTTGTCGGTGGTTAAGAGAGAGTGCAAGAGCAGGAGACTATGTGTACCCAGCTAGACTGAATTTGTCGTAGGTTATTGCTGTATACTAGTGGCAGAGGTGTTGAGGCACGTCAGGGATTTCAGTATGGACGGCTATGCGTGCAGCTAGACCGAATTTGACATATCCGTAGCTGCATTCTAGAGTGCATGGATGGGAAGCCGTGCCTGCGGCATGTGTCCACAGACGTGGTGCGATTTATACTGATCTTAAACTGGGATGGAATTTATCTTCAATATCGCTTTCCTAGATCTCCCAAAGCAATAGGTTGGTCGTTTGAGTGCATCTTGTGGTGGGGTTAGCATACTACCATTGGGAAGGACCTGTCTGGTGGCATTCTTGGAGTGCAATAGGCAAATAAATTAGACATTGCCACCTATGGCCTAAGACCAATTAATGGTATTGTTTCCCATTCCCAAAGAAAGAGCCATCTAAGTGCGCCATGTTTGCTTTGCCCCCTGGGGCGTCTTAGTGCATCGCCATTCCTACCCCCAAAAGCCATTTAAGTGCATACCGTGTCCTATAGCCCAAGTTGAACTGGCACATTTCCTCTCTACCTCCAGTGAAACCTATTAGTTGAGCGTTCCGAGTGCTTGGGTAAGCCCCTTGATAATTAGGTAGGGTGGTCCAACTGAGTGCGTGACATGGCCTGTCCCTAATTCAAGCTGAGTATGCTACAGTTGCTACCAATAGTGGTCTGTCTAATCGAGCGTTTTGTCCAGACACCTAGCAACGATCAAGGTACAAACATATTTTCAGGTGTTTTTTGGCAACCAGTTTGCACCAGTTATAGAGTTTGTGGTCCAGGCAGGGGAGGGGTTGGGAGGGAATGATGTAGGATCGTCTGTGCCGGTGGAAGGGGCCAGTTTGTCATTGTGTGCTGCTGCAAACGCAGCCGGCATCCGCGTAGTTTGAAAGTAGACGCGTTTTGTTGGTTCTGGGCGGTATGCAGTAATAAGATCGCAGCAAAAAAGTCGTCTGCACAAAAAAATTGTGGAAAAAATGCCATGATTTGACCGGGTAAAGGTGTACCCCAGTATACCATTTAAGGGGAGCAGGGGTTGCAGGGGTGTCCCCTGCTCCCCTTAAATGGTATAATGGGTCCGGGGGTTGCAGGATTGTCCCCATGGATTGCGCAAAACCACTGCCTTTTTGCCACGATTGTTTGTGTAAACAGCAATTTTTGCCACGATTTTAACACATGGAACCGTATGGGCCAGTACTTGTGTGCGAGGAGCAACCAAAGCATAGTGTGGAAGAGGGATTCAAGAGGAAGGGAAAAGACAGGTTTTGAGCGCCTTTCTGAATGCAAGGTTGATTGTCAATGCGGTGGATGTGCCATCTAGTGGAACGTTAGCATACAGGGCCAAATTATCGAGCTGTGATTACGGGAGGGACTCCCCTGATCTGACAGGGAGGGGGGGAGGGGGTTCTCACCTGATCCGATGGCCTGAGCTGCTTCTCAGGGACCTCTCAGGGATGTGCCCCGATTACGGGAGGGGGGGGGGTTCCTCAGATTTGATGGCCTGACCTGCATCTCAGGGGTCTGCCAGAGAGGTGCCTTAGTTATGGGAGGGGGCGGGGGGTGTAAGGAAAGATTTCTCTTTACTGCACCTTTCCTTCCATCTTTATGGAACCCCCAAACTTTTTGCTTTTATTTTTGAATCTGACCTGTACTTTTTGCAGTGCAGTGAAGCCTTAAGCTTCACTGCACTGGCCTTTGCTCATATGTTATGGGGAAACGGATATGTCCTTCAGGCTGTCAGTACTGGGAAACATTGTTTCCCCTAGTCGTGTTACTATGTTGCTACTTTTGTATCACTTGTGGTAACTTTTTATCATTGTGCACAGCAGCTTACACTGCAGTACAATGGGGTGCATTTTTGTTTTGCCCTCGACTAACACTCAGAGGATTTTTGGTTATTTTTTTTTTTACTTTATTGTGTTTTAGTTGGTTACTCTAGGTGTGCTAAAAGGATAAGCTGGGGGCAGCAGTGACTTTTCCCCACTTTTTGGGGATTTTCATTTTAGCTTCATCACATTCATCACATTTGGCTACAAACTGTGGCCTCTGGTCAAACATGGCTGTGCCACGAGATTTTCGCCTGTTCTTTTGCCATCTTGTTCTTTAGCGTTCTTCCTGGCCAGAGAGGCCAGGACAATCCTTATAAGGACTTCCAGTGCCCGGGAAAGCAGGAGCTTTTTGCGGGCTACTGGAGGGCTGTGTGTGTTTGCAGGCAGGATGTGCCTGGGTCTGTCTGACCCCAATCCACAAACTGGTTTCAGTGTGTCTGAGTGGAATGCATGAATGTTCCCGCCAGTGGTCCTGATTGGACCGCTGCAGGGGTGTGTCTGTGGGATAGTCCTGCTATTGGCTAGTGAGGGCAGAAGCTCTTACCTTGCTTTTAGGATAAGAGGACCCCGCCACCCATTCTTCAGAGATCCTGGAGAAACCTGAAGGAGCCAAGTATCCTATCCAGCTGTGAGACCCGCAAAGAAACCTGAGACCTGACTGAAGAAGGCCTGGAAAACAACTTCTGCTGCTGTCCTGGAGGAGCCATGTCTTGCTTGTGATCTTTAGTAGTCCTGCGAAGGTGCTGCGACCCTTGGTGTGGAGGGTCCATCCATTCCCAACATCTGCTCGGTGCCCTGCCAAAGAGAGCCTTCGAAAGTGCCCGGGAACCGTCCTGTGGCTGACTAGCTTCGTTTTTGGGCTACGGTGCTGTCAAGGTCACCGTACCGAGTTTTGGCCTGAAACTTGGGGGTTCCTCATCTGCCCCTAAGACTACCTCCTGCGAAATTTCGGCGTCCTAGCATCGAGGGGATCCGAGAAAAGAGGGGGAAGTCCGAACTCGGCTGCTGAGTCCTTTTGCGTCAGCCTGCTGCGGTGACCACCGTACGAAATAGATTACCTGACCCGAGTCCGGTCCTGAGAAGGGTCCTGCATCGAGTTTTGCTGCATTCTTCGAATGAGAGTCCTTGCAATGTTAAAAGACACCAACCGGAAATCAGCTCGAACCCGCAATTCCTGTGAATCGAGGACTGCAACTTTCAGTGGGAAAAGCAACCTCGGACACTCTTCCTTTGTTCTGCCAAGTCTGGGGAAGAATCAGAGTATGGGGGGGGGTAAGTTAGAGTTTCTAACCTACCCCTATACTCCAATTATAAATCAATGGGCTTATAATATTGCTTATTTCTAACACTTTTGGCTTTGCCATGGATTGTTTGCGCAAGACTTCTGACTGTTGGGGCTACTTTTGGGCATTAGTCTATCTTGAACCCTAACACGAAGAACCCTTCACTGGACCCCAGAGACCCTACCTGCAGTTTCTCGTGCCTCCTAACTTCTGTGGAACTGTAACCTGAACTATTGGGCGAAAGGCCCCGGGCAATTTAGGGCTGAAAAATTTCAGTCAGGGATCATCTCTGTGGACCATAAGTGCATAATACTGGTCTAACCTTTCCTTTGCAGGAGTTTCTGATGTGTATTATGCCCTACAACAAAGTGAATGTATATATGTATTTAGTTTGATAGTGTTGTGTGAAAAGTCTACCTGCTAGTAGTCATTTTTTCTAAAGTGTGTTTTGGCCATAAATAATTAACTGTGTTTTTATACATCCTGTCTAAGTGTAATCTGTGATTGCCATTGTGTGACCTCATTGTGGACCCCTTATAAGCTCACCACCTCTGAAAAACTTAGCCTAGACCACCTGTCACTGCTACCTAAACTGGTTTGGCTACAGCTTCCCAGAGTTGGTCCTGTCACAATATAGATTGGCCTTCTATACATCTGTCCCCCAGGCCAGAGTATAGAAAATCAGCCCTAACAGGGGGATGGCGAGTCTCACCTGATCTGATGGCCTATGCTGCTTCTCAGGGACCTGCCGGGGAAGTGCCCCGATTACTGGAGGGAGGGAGGGGGGGGGGGTCTCCCCATAGCTGATGACCTGAGCTGCTTCTCCGGGATTTTCCAGAGACGGTGCCTTTGTTATGGGAGGGGGGGGTTCCCCTGATCTCTTGGCCTGAGCTGCCGCTCAGGGACCTGACGGTTGCATGCCACAATTATGGGAGGGGGGGTCCTCCCGGATCTCTTGTCTGAGCTGCTTCTCAGGGACCTGCTGGGGGCATGCCCCGATTACGGGAGGGAGGGGGGTCTCCCCTGATCTGACAGCCTGAGCTGCTTCTCAGGGACCTGAAGAGGGAAAATCTGAGTGTCCCTTCCCTCCTGATGGGGCTCCCAACCGGAAGAAGCACCCCCGACTGAACAACTATCGCCTATCAGAGGTTGCACCCAGTCCCACCACTCCCAACTCATCACGACAGACCTCCAGCCATAAGCCCGATCAACCCCACAATGGCAAAAGCCCTAGCCAACACAGCCAACGGGAACCAAGACCGAGCTGGAGATGACTATATGGACCAACTCGATTGATGTCCCCGCAAACCATGTTGCAGGTCGTTCGAGTCTTCATGACGACATAGCCGCACTAGACAGGAAGCACACGTGCAATAGGCACAATCGGGACATTCACTCACCAACCTACATGAAGAACATCTGCATACAGTTCTATGAGCTAGAGGACAGTGACAGACATTCTGTCTGCAAGTTTATTATTTTTCACATAGGTCGCTATCGCACCGCAGTAACGCAAGATGCCAGAAGAGCTTGTGTATATGCTTGCAGATGCTACTCGCTATTTCTCTATGGATGGACAGGAGCACTCGAGGGACCTGATCACCCATTGCATACGCTTAACCCTTGAATAATCATATTGGAAGAATAACCAGAATTTAGGTAGGCCTCGGATCAATCCAGCACACTAAACTCCTTTTGCAGGGATCTTGACGCTGCAAGCTGCTGAGCGAGCAGAATCGCCCTGGCAAGGACTGCTACTGCCAATGCCATAATGTAGCAAGTGACATTCCTCACCCACGGTGCCACGACGAGCCCAGCTACAGGACAGGACACCTCAAGCTAAAATACAAATCAAAGTAATTGGACTTCCCTAGCGGTCTCCTCACGCGTGATTCGGCCGACCTGACATGATGCCAAGACCAGGGAGCAGAGAAGCTGCAGCCATCCCACGTCTGAGACTGAACCTTGCCACATAATTGCAACAATCCACCTACACTATGCGATGGGACTGGACTTCTCTCATGGCATTAGTAAAGACTTCATTGTTACACACTGTCACATAGTTATCTCTTGTTGATACATAGTGTACAAGAGCAGGTGTCTTGCGCGATGGAAACCATGTTAGTCCCAGGCTTGGGGGCCTGCGGCCTGACCAATCAGCACATCGGGGGATGGAAGCTGGCGGCTGGAATCTCCAGCCAATCGTCAGGGGTTCTAATGTAACAATTGTTGGTAGCAATTTATAGGGATGACCCAAGTGTGCCACCTGACAGCGTGCCCACCAATAACACAGCAACGCATATGTCTCTATACTGGAACTACCACTCTGGGAGCTAACCCAGGGTGACGTTAGGTTCGGGGAAGGATTTTGGCAAGTGACAACAAGTGTGACGTCACAAGTATACAAAAAAGGCCTGCGAGCCTAAAATTAGAGAGACATGCTCGGATGAAACCTGATGCCTGTATGTTGTCCCTGCTCGTTTGATACAAAAAAATGGCAGTTAACCTTTGCTGCTTGTGTGGACCTCGACTTCTTTGGGACATTGGAGGGAGTTAGGGCCCTCCGTGAGCTGGAGGTCCGCGGACCCTAGGTGCGGCTCTGCCGGCCCCAGAATCTCCCCTAACAAGTTGGAGGCACTGCTGAGATGCGCTCCTGAGACCCCGGCAAGATCGCTTGCGATGGCAACCCGGCAAGGTGCGGCCCCCTCCGCTGTCGAACCTTGCAGGACCCTCGAGTAACTGAGACACCACCGGACAGCGCAACCGGAGATTGGCCGTAAGAATCCGACTTCAAAATCTATCCCGCCCGCGGTTGGCGAGTGTCTGCACGCGGTCCAGAAGAGGCGAGATGAGCCCAGTGGGAGGGGAGCCAGCAGCCGAGCGGTGCCTGCTGACATGCACCTAAATGTAAGTGTGGTCCGCACAACGTGCAACAACATATTGTGTGGGTGGGAGAGGATGTGTATGTAGGGTGGAGGGTGGTATCACAATATCATAGCGTTGAGAACCAAGGTGGCAATGGGCATGTGCATAAGTACAGGGATCGGAGCGGAGGTAGACCCTTGTTGTGCAGATTAGCGTATTGGGGGCCGGACAGTGGATCCCTCGGAAACTGAAAGGTTGTTACGCCGACAGGTCTGGACAGTGAACACATGTGTAGGGGGAGACTATGGCTTTCCTATAAATCGACGTAGTTCGATGAATATATGTGGTTTTCCTATTAATTGAGCGTTTTAGCTTGGTCGATAGATGTCGAATTCCCATATAAGTTTATCTTAAGATTGCAGAAGATAGGTGACTGGTTAAGTTTCCGGTATAGGAAGCGTATCGCATGTCAGGCGACGCAACGTGTTCAGTACACCTATAAAAAGGAGAAGAGGTGGTTGATGATGTATCCTCCACTCCGGAGGAGGTGGGAAGACAGCTGTGGGGATTTTTGGGTGTGAAATTAAAAGGGCGGGGGTATGTGTATGAAATGTTAGCATGAAGATTTAGCTTGGTGACGTCACCCATAGGCCTTTGCATAGGACAATGTGTGATTAACAGGTGCAGAACTCGCGACTCAGCACTCAAATTACAAAACAGGTGGACTGCCGGCAGCGCAGACAGCTCCGGCACGTATCAGAGGGGCGGGCCGAGCATCAGCAGCCCAGTAAAGGCGGGGCGGTACGAGAGCACGCCGTACTGGTGTACGGTCGCAGGGGGCCGGACACATTGAAGGGGCTTGCCGGGAGGCGACAACGCCCATGAAAGTGGATTATATTGCATAAGGTATACGGTTGCAGGGGGCCATAGACTTTGGGGGAGCGTGCTGGTTAGTGACAGCTCCTTAAGAAGCAGGACGGTACGAGAGTACGCCTCGCGAAACGTGTGGCTGTTAAAATCAACACGCAGCACTAGGTGAATGTTGAACTGCATAACGAAAAAAAATGTCCGCCCTTGTTCTGACAGCGGAGTATCGAAACCCTCAATTTGAACATGAGTGAAAGACAATGATGTACCACGAGGGTGGGGTAGGAGCATCATACGGGGTGCCCGAGATGGTATTGACCCCAATACAACACCTTTGCAAAACATTGCCTAACTATCGAGATAAAATAGTAAAGTACAGTGTAGAATGGACCAAGGGAACGGAAGGGAAAGCATCGATACCATGGCAACCTAACGGCAGTTTCTCAAGGGACACTTTACAGTCACTACTTACCTACGTACACAACACTTACAATGGGAAGAAACTAGCAAGCCCCTGGAAATATTTGAATTGTGGAGAATGTTCCAGAGACATTACCATGGAAGGTTGAACTTACAGGAGGCAAAAGAGGAGGGAGGGGGGCGCATGCACCCCCCCTCCTGCACCTCCCAGCATCGCTGCAGATGAGGAGGAGGAACAGGGATTATACCCAATTAGGGAATTAAAAGAATCTACGGAACCCCAAGAATTAACTGCAGCCGAAGGCTACTCAAACCCCACATACAAACCACCCCCGTACGCCCCGAAGGCGCATGCCACACGGACAGAGGTAGGTAACCTAGACGTTGAAGAGGAAAGGCTGAGGCAGGCGAAGAGCGAGTTCGCAGGGGTAGGGCCAGATGAGTGGATAGCAGCACAAGTACTATTGAAGTTACAAGGGACCACCACGGGAGAACCAGAAGGGGCAACAGGAGCAATAAAGGAATTAGAATTGGGGAAAGGATGTACAGGCAGGCAGACAAACGACACGGGAAAAGAACAATTACGGGACGAGAAGGCAAAACTGGAAGAAAGGATAGCGGAGCTGAAAGAGAAAAGGAACGCGCTGGTGAGCCAGTTAGAGCAGAAGGACTGGGAGGAGCAGCTAGCATTAGAAAGGCTAGAAAAGGTGGACAAAGAAAGGAGGGAATGGGAGGCGATAGAGAAGATAGCAACGAGAGATTCGAGTAAGGTATGTACGGAAGCAAAGGGGCGTAGAACATTGGAAAAAGAAAGGGTTGAGGCTGAACGAGAAATGGCATTTTGGAGACGGAAGATATTGTTGGACAGCACCCGGAAATGCGAGGAAAGCAGGCTGAAGGAGTTCAGGTTAGCGATGACAGAGGAAGCACGAAGTAAGAGAGAAGAGGATGAGGCAACGCTACGGAGGATACACAAAGAAGTAATGGAAGAAATAGAAAGGTCCGGGCGGGGAAAGAAGAAGGGGATGAGCACCAGCCTAGACGAACACCAACGGGACCCACAAGGAGCAGCGTGGGGACAACTGGAGTGCCTCAGGCAGGGTCCGTACAGCAAAGCGCAAAGGGGAAAGAAGATTTGGAAGCAGCAAACTTTACAAACATTGATCTTGAAAGTGTAACAGTGGGATACCCAATACAACGCAAACTAACGTTCTCAGATGGAGTTTGCACTGAGGAAGACGAAGATAGCAATGGTATAGATAAGGAAGTGCTAAGCAAATTGTATATTACACGAACAGGCACAGGTATGTCATGGGAGTGTAGGACTCAAGATGAAAAGAACAGGGGACGACACACTGACACAATTGCAGAGGACACAACAGCAACAGCTGCACCACAAACACCCTACATGCATGGGCTTCGAGATCTGCCAGGGCGCAGAAGAGATAAGACAGCAATTACCCATGACAGGGGGCACTCGTGTCAACAAGGCGGGCACACAGGGCCCCGGGAAGCACTGCACACAAAACACACCAGAAATTACTCAGACATCAGGGCATCACGCACAACACCCAATATAGATGTCGCAGACTTCGAAGTAGATGTCGAATATGAGAGAGGCCCAGTACAGATACGACAGTACAGACAAACACCTGAGGAAAGGGCTGAATATTCACAGATGCCACTACTTGAGAGGGGGGGGGGAGCAAACCACAATACATACCATGGAAACATGCAAACAGAGAGAATGTTAAGAATAGGTTACCATCACTGAGCGGAGGGGCAGGGAAATGGATATATGAAATGGAAAAACAGACAACAGGACACAGACTGGCAGTGGGGGACATGAAGGGGCCATTAGTGTCCATACTGGGTGACGCAGCAGATAACATTTGGAAAAGGGCGGGATTCCCAGGAGTAACAACACAGAACACTACACATGACGGATCCCCATTTGAGAACTGCAGGCACGCAGTGTGGCAGGCCCTAAGGATACAATACCCAGACACATCAGACATAGGGGCAATTACGTCACGCAAGATGCGTGACGACGAAGATCCAGTCAGCTACATCCAAGAGATTAAAAAGCTTTGGCGCCTTGAAACTCAGGAGCCGTGGGACAAAACACTAGCTATCTATCACATCTTGATCCAAGGGTTGCCTGAATCCGTGCAAAGAAAACTCAAGAAATGAGTGGGAATTGAGGCCAAAGCTTTGTCAGAGATACAACTAACAATAGTACACCATTGAAGATTATGGCAGGAAAAGTTGAAACAGAAGGCGGAGGATAGAAAGGCGGATGAGGCGAAATTAGTGCAAAAACAATTTGTCAAAATTCGCCCTAGAAGGAGCACTAATAACAAGCCCAGCACCGCCAACTCAAACAGCTGTGTTCCAACCCCAACTACTACCGCAACCACAGATATAACAACTACCGCAAACACCAATACAACAACAATTACCGCAACCACAACAGCAATTGCCACAGCAGTTGCCACAATACAACATAGCACTGCTGTACCAACCACAGATGGGAGGGGGATATATGGGTGTGAGCAGGTACCAACAGAACTTTAGGGGACGAGGAGGGGGAAACAGGGGGCAGGGATTTGGGCCACCAGCACACTACCCAGGAGGAGGGTCCCGGGATTACCCTCAACAGGGATGGCAAGGCTAAGGAGAGGGAGGAGAATTCCCATGGCAAGCATGAGAACAATCCCAATTTTGGACATGTGGATTAATAGGTCACATCTCCTGCATGTGCAGGTACAGGGCAGCACAGCAAGGGTGGGGCGAGCAAGGGCCACAAAGCAACCAAGGGGGTCAGAATGGGTATTATCAACAGGCAGGACCACGACCCATGGTGCAACAGCAAAGCATGCTCCAGCAACAACCACAATACCAACAAGTACAAGGGACACTGCTACCCCAACAACAACAACACATCCAGACAGTACAACAGTTGACACAATTACAGGATGACATTCAACAGCCAATGGACACAACGGCTGTAGTGCCGGTAACATGTATGGGCGGGGTGACTATAATGGGACATAACCCTTATACCGGCAACGGGCAATCACTATACCCACAATAGGACAGCCCACAGACTACCTTATTGTGTCCCATCCTATCAGTAACACCTAACCCTGCGGAGGAACCACGCATAAAGGTGGCAATAGGTGACAAGATGTTTTCCTTTTTGGTTGATACGGGGACCACAAGGTCATGCGTACGGGAAGGGAACTACACATTGTCAGGCGATACCATGAACAATCAAGAATTTTCTGGGGCTCGAGAAGTGGTTCCATTCACTGATAACATCTCCCTATCTATTGGGGATCATGACCTGTCACTACCCTTACTACATTCTAAACATGCACCAGTAAATATTTGGGACGTGACATAATGAGCAGACTTAACATGACCATCTCCTTCACAGACAAAGGCATAGTGTGCTCCACGCCAGGCATAGACATGCTCACAGCAAGACAGCTACTCCAGGCATATTGTGGCAAGAGTGTGCAGAGGGGCCAGCCAGTAGACCCGGAGGTTTTCCAATATGGGACGGACATGGCAATGCAATGGCATGGCTACCAGGTATAGCAGGATACGGCTAACACATAGAGAAGTGGCCCAGAAAATGGCAATGGCACTAGAAACACCACTCCCAGTGCCACCCTCATTCTGCGAGGAGGACTTAGCAAAGGTACCATCCTCCTTATGGACAACAAGCCCCTACGACATGGAATGCATCAAAAGCATAGGGGGAGTAAAAATAAAACTGAAAAAAGGAGCAATCCTGCCCAGAGTTAGACAATACCCACTATCAAAAGAAGCAGATGAGGGCATTTATGAGACAATAAGCACCCTCATTGAACAAGGTATTCTGGTACCATCAGAATCACCTTGCAACACTGCTGTGTACCCCGTCCGCAAGGCAAATGGAGGCTCATGGCATTTCATACAAGATATAAGACCCCTAAACAACATTGTCGAAGCAGAATATCCCATAGCAGCTAACCCATCTACAATACTTTGCAGCATCCCAGCAGAGGCTACACGGTTCACTGTGATTGACCCAAAAAACGCCTTTTTCTCTATACCACACACCCAGATTCCCAAGACCTAATGAGTTTCATGCATCGCAGCACAAAGTGGAAGCACACAAGACTACCTCAAGGAAAGGATACTGCGAGTCACCATCAATTTTCAACAGAGTGATACAAATGGACGTAGGGAATATAGAGACAGAGTACAATTTTTCAATATTTGGATGCCATTCTCATCTGCAGCACAACAGATGAATGTAGGAAGGACTCCAACAAAATGCTTACAGTACTAGCAGAAAAAGGATACAAGGTAGACAAGGCAAAACTGCAATATTGTCAGTAAGTGGTTTTATACATATGGCAAATGATATAGCAGAAGGGCAGACACATAGCTCTGCAAAGGGCACAGACAATACTAAACACAGCACAACCACAGACAGTACGAGAATTACAACAGTTCCTCATCCTATGCAACTACTGCAGGGCATGGGTGTTTGATTACAGCACATAGACAGGTCCCTTACTTATAGCCCTAAGGGACACACAAAGGGGACATAAAACACTGAACTGGACACGGGAAATGACAGATGCATTTAATGAATTAAAAGAGGCGATATCAACAGCACCAGTCCTGGGTACCCCTGATTATAAAAAAAGAGTTCTTCATATTTTCACACTCTGATGGGGTGGTAATGAAAACGGTATTAACACAAAAAACAAGCATGGGCCACAAGCCAATCGCATATTACAGCAGCCAGTTAGACCCAGTAATGACAGGACATTTCCCTTGTGAACAACACTTGGCCGCTGCAGCCTTTGCTGTAGAAAAAGCATCCTCAATAACAATGGGATGTTCCACAACACTTTACGTGGCGCATGACCTTCTTGCAATTTTACACAAACCAAAGAGCACTCTGACCACCCAAAGAGCAACAGGCTATGAAATAATACTTTCCCGACCAGAACTGAAAATTGTAAGGTAAAAAAATGTTAACCAAGCACAATTCCTAGCAGAAGAAGTGGGGGTGGGAGAATATGCCCGTGATTGTACCAAAAACATGGAACTATTCTCAGATATACGTAAAGTAGAGGAAGATGCACTTGAGGGGGGGGGAGATGTATTATACATTGATGGGTCCTCAACAATTGACCAAGGTGATGGGGTGAGGAGAACGTGGCAGCAGTGGTAAGATTAAGAGAAGATTGGACAAGCGAGACTATAAGGTGGGTTTGGTTGCCACCGCATTATTCAGCACAAGCAGCTGAATTAGTAGCCCTGATATTGGCCCTTAGAGAGAGTGAAGGAAAACAGGTCACTATCTATTCAGATAGTGCCTACATAACATCAACAGTGCATTCTGGTCTAGCAAGGTGGTTAGGGAGAGGGTTCAGACAGGCAGATGGTACACCAGTACAGCACGCACTCCTCCTAGGGGAACTAATTGAGGTTGTGACATACCCAATACAACTTGCATTAGTGAAGTGCCAAGCACACACTAATGGGGGTAGACCCAATATCAAAAGGAAATGAAGCAGCTGATTTATATGCAAAACGTGCATCATATTTTGGGGAGTTGTGAGACCTCCAAGAAAAACAAAAAGAGAGGGGAGGGGCGCGGCAGATGCTAATGAAGGAAGGTTACAACTATTTACCGGAAACACAAATAATGAAAATACAGGCAGCTGCATCAATGACAGAAAAAGAACTCTCGGTAAAAAGAGGGTGCTCAATGTCCCCCACAGATGCCCTGTGGTGACAAAACAACACAGGAAAGGTAGTGATGCCTCTTGCATGATTACAAACAGCATTAACATAATTACACCACCCTGCACATACTGGAAAGTAAGTGATAGCGGCACGAATAGGAGAATCTTGGTTTTGTCCAGAATAAAATGTTATTAGTAATTGCCTCACCTGCCAGCAATTTACAGCAAGACATACACTTAAGGTGATCAAAAGTATAATACCACGACTGGAGGGTCCCTTTCTGCACCTCCATATCGACTATGTTGACATGATAAACGTATGCCAAGGATACCGTTACATGATTGTGGTAGTTTGTCCCTTTTTAAAGGTGGATAGGAGCTGGCCCATGCTCCCATGCTGATGCACTAAGGGTGGGAAAATTCTTAGTTAGAGAAGTCTTTCCAAGGTAGGGCGTCTGTGAAGTCCTAAGGTCAGACAACGGCCAGCACTTCGCCAACAAACTGTTCCAACACATCACCACGTTGCTGGGGATAAAGCACAAGTTTGTGTGTGCATATCACCCACAGGCCAGCGGCGTCTGTGAATGCCTCAATGGCCCTCTAAATGAAAGAATCGCTAAAACCCAACAGTCAACTAAAAAGAATTGGCTGTACTGCCTCCCCTTGGCCCTGTTTGAACTGCCGAATAAACCTGGGTCGGACCACCACCTCACACCCCACAAGGTGGTGACTGGCCGACAAATGCACCTTCCACTGTCTCCGCCCACAAGGGCCATGTATGATTGTGAGGGGGTAGCGGAAGTATTGGGGAAAGAAATGAATGAATATGTCACTTCACTGGTTAGTAGTGCCTCATTTATGTCTCAGCAGATCGAACGAACACAGGGTAGGTCAGAGAACGATCAACAAGAAGCCATCGACATTCAAGGACAAGCAAAAGACTCAGTGATCAAAGTAGGAGACAGGGTACTCCTATGCAATTGCACACGCAGGTGGAATGCCCCCCGTTTCACTGGCCCCCACGTAGTGGAGAGCATCGCAGACAGGGCGGTGAAGCTGGAAAATAAAACTGTCTGGTTGCATCTCCACGTCATCAAGCCCTACAAAGCATCGACTTCGCACCTCCTCAGCATCGACAGGGCCGATGCTCCAGCAACGGATACATCAAATAACAGAAGGGCCCCATTTTCAGTATCCCACAAATTAGACACATCTAAGGACACGAATGAACAAGAACGCACAGGCCACTCAATGGTCAGGCGCTCACAGATATCTGACGTCCACACACAAACGTAACTGAACTATAATATATTCGCTGGTATCACCAAAATATGTGGAAGTTTATCCAAATGCTGGTTGTACAAATTAAAGAACGCTATGACAATAGGGCTATGTAGCACACACCCACCCATTAGGACTACACTGTGTCACCCTGTCTTTGCATTATCTCTTCTTTTTGTCTTGCGCATGCAGGGTTCTGCGTTTGACAAATGTATGGGACTAAAATGTTGAAAATAGATTGGAAATTTAGTGATTTAGATGTTGCCTCCCATTGAACACCCTGAAGCACTCTCCCACCAATACATTCACACCCTGCGAAGACCCACCCACTCCAGACCAAGACCCCCATGCATGTATCATAACGCGTTTATTGAATATATAGCACAATCTGACCCACAACTCCACCACACCCTACCCATACTCAGAAATAGAATAAGGAGGATTTGCGAGGAACTTTTCTCCTGGCATTAAACGATGACCTAGTTCATCGGGTTTAAACTACTTACCAATACTAATACATTAACGCTGATTTACAGCAATTTTCAGGCAGGCAACTATATCATCCCAACGACTGCAAGGTAAGTGGTAAAAATGACTAGCTTAATAAAGATTTTAATAAAAATAATATGGGTAGTTTTGTCTACTGGATTGGTAGCTGCCATTGTATGGCAAGCTTACACAGCTATGCATGTATCCGCAACACCCCATACTAACATTCCTCCCACCCAAGCTGCAAGGAGCACTGTGTCAAGTGGTACGACAAGCACAAACGAGAAGGTAAGGAGAGGTAAGCGTAGCATTGGAACTGATGTTAATGGGGTTCACACATATCTCACGGGTACAGCACATGTCGCAAACAACATGTGGTACAAGCACATGTCACAAACACCATGTGGTACAAGCACATGTCAAAAATTGGAAAGGACACAACATTGGATAGCTGCTATGTCTGCTCATTGATCCCATATGCCTTGAGCGCGTCCAGAACATTTGTTGGCACAGAAGTACCAGCAACAACGGCGCAATGCCTCCTATACCTTGCGTTGTTCCAAACACGAGGGAGATTCCAAGGAAAAACGGCAACCCTCCGTTGGAGATCAAAAGCAACGTACCCGTATGAGGATAGTTTCATAAAGACATTACCTATGTTTGACAACTACTGGCAGCACACAAGCACTGCGGTACATAACTGACGGGCCAGAAAAAGGAGAGACGATGGAAGTGGCACTAGACTACCTGCCATGCAAATGGAGAGCCAGAGAAACAGGCGGAGAACCTGGTTGCTAGGAACGCCCCCAGATGTTGATATACGGAAAAGTATACACAAAGGAAGGATGGGTGGATGGAGTGGTGGGAAGCAAACCCTTAACACTAGCAAAGGCTGCAGTGAACAAGGTCCAGAAAGAAAATAATAAGTGCCTCAAGGAATTGGCCTAGAGTACAGGCTTGCTGACGTGGTTGCATAAAGAAGATGGTCTACTGACAATCATTGCTCTTACAACACCAACGCTATGTTACCAACACGACGGAGATGTCGAAGTAGGGACAAACGAGGGATGCAGGGGAATAGAGATGCTAGGAGACATGGGATCAGGCACGGCGGTACTGATGGACCACTATTGGTCATGTGGGACAAAAGCATACGACAAACTATTGCCTAACTGTGGAGGAATATGCTCCCTAGCACATGTCAATGTACCCTCGCTAGTGGTACCCCAAAAACATGTCAAGATGGACGACTTCCCCAAAAATGGATGAAAATAACAAGCGAAGGAAAAGATCATTATCACCTACCCCACTACCATCCAATAATGGCATCACCAGGGAGACAGAGGGTACAATTTCAAGATACAGTATCAAAGGATTTTATTAAACCTGATACATCTTCTATTAAATGAATTGAATCACGATTTAATCTGCACTTAGGCAATAGTTTACATAGCAGGAAAATTAAGATCACATCAATTAAGTAAAATACATACTGTTAAATCATTCAACCATTCATCCACATACATCCATCATACATCAATCCACTCATCCCAAACAACAATGGGTATAAGATAAAAAGCTTATAAAAGTCATAACAAACAATTCATTGTCAATGTAATTGTTATACAAAAATTTTTCAAAAACGCATGGCCACAATAGATTATAAATGTGGTCAACAGTTGAGATGGGTCCCAGAGATCTTAAATGCGACCTCATCTCAGATTTCTCTACCGGTTTCGACGTGTTTACGTTATTTAAGTAACGTCTTCATCAGGAGATAAAGATTACAATCTAAAAGAAGAGGCAAACATAAACTCATAAGTTCCCTGTTCTTCAGTTACATCATAAAATCGAAAAACAAAATAGAAAACAAAAATTGGCAACAGTCACATCATTGGGAAAAGGGTCAACTTCTATGGCAGTGGCTCCAGACCACCATAAAAGGAGTTATGGATTGCTTCCCTTCTTTTGTGCTAAGGTCAGTCTTTACTACATGAGCACATTTTGTTCTAATTTTGGGAGCCACTCTTTATAGAGAGTGAACACAATTGTGCCACTTTCTATCCCTCAAGGGCAGCTTGGCACTATGTGATGAATGCATTTGCACTTTAACTTATTGGTATCTTGGACGGCCATGACCCTTTTCCCACTGTACCCTGGGAAACTACTCCATGATGGTAGCACTTTCTGTCAGACACCTATGGTACACCTTAGAGATAAGAACTTGGGGTGAGAGCAGGTTGTTCTTTATGTGTATAATTTGGTTTTTAACAATGATGTGACTGTTGCCAATTTTAGTTTTCTATTTTGTTTTTCGATTTTATGATGTAACTGAAGAACAGGGAACTTATGAGTTTATGTTTGCCTCTTCTTTTAGATTGTAATCTTTATCTCCTGATGAAGACGTTACTTAAATAACGTAAACACGTCGAAACCGGTAGAGAAATCTGAGATGAGGTCGCATTTGAAGATCTCTGGGACCCATCTCAACTGTTGACCACGTTCATAATCTATTGTGGCCATGCGTTTTTGCACATTTTTTGTATAACAATTAAATTGATGATGAATTGTTTGTTATGACTTTTATAGGCTTTTTATCTTATACCCATTGTTGTTTGGGATGAGTGGATTGATGTATGATGGATGTATGTGGATGAATGGTTGAATGATTTAATAGTATGTATTTTACTTAATTGAGGTTATCTTAATTTTCCTGCTATGTAAACTATTGCTTAAGTGCAGATTAAATCGTGATTCAATTCATTTAATAGAAAATGTATCAGGTTTAATAAAATCCTTTGATACTGTATCTTGAAATTGTACCCAGTGGATCTTCTTTCCGAGATTCATTGCTATATTAATACCCTAATCTAGAGTGTGGGGTTCCCTGTGCCTTTCAGAAATATATCACAAGGGAGACACCATTACGAAGAGTGAAGAGGCAGGGAGATTATTTTTGGGCAAGTCAGAAGCTGCACTGGACGAAGTATCCGCCTCACATCGGCTGTTCAGCAGGGCTGCCATGTTTTTCTCAGCAATAATACACCCAGGGTTCCAGACATACGCAAATGCAAAGTGGCTCCAAATCACAAGGTGGGAGCTGATGATGACGATAAACTCAACAATTAACAGATTTAACGCAATAAAAGAAGAGCTCCGAGCTATACGGTTAGTGGCCGTACAGAATAGGTACGTGTTGGACCTGCTCACAGCCATGGAAGGAGGAGTATGCGCAAAAATAGGGAGCTCCTGTTGCATGTTCAAACCAGCAAACGACGAAGATAACGGAACGTTATCAGAAGCAGTATCGCAATTGGCAAAAATGCACGCTAAAATGGAAGAAGAATCAAAGGGCACGAAGGACGGATGTTGGTTCTTATATCTCTGGTCATGGATGCCATCCTGGCTCGCTTATGGCCTGAAAATACTAGCAGGACCTGATCCTGGGGTTGGATTCTCTGCTGGGAATAAAAGTGTGCATGGCAAAATCAAAGACAACTGCAGAAAAAATTATTGGGATGAAGTTAATCCTACCTGCCGAAGACGAAGAACAAAGGGACATAACACATATGGAACGAGAAAGGCTAAGACAACAACTAATAGAATCAGATATGTACCCACTATCAATGAGATTAGAGAACCCAAGGAATCCCAAAATGTATGTCGGAAAATGTGTTTACTGCAAGCCCGGAGGGGATGTTTATATATGTACTGGTCATTTGAAGATCATGTGAACCACTATGGACATTTAGCAGGAATTACAAAGGTATGGTGCCTAAGGGACTGCAAGAGAGTTGCCAATTTTGTGGTCGACAAGTCAACCAGAGGGGGGCCTGAAGAGGGAAAATCTGAGAGTCCCTTCCCTCCTGATGGGGCCCCCAACCAGAAGAAGCACCCCCGACTGAACAACTATCGCCTATCAGAGGTTGCACCCAGTCCCTCCACTCCCAACGCAAATTCACATCACGACAGACCTCCAGCCATCCGCCTGATCAACCCCTCGATGGTAAGAGCCCTATCCAACACAACCAACGGGAACCAAGACCGAGCTGGAGAGGATTATATGGACCAGCTCGATTGATGTCCCCGTAAACCATGTTGCAGGTCGTTCGAGTCTTCATGACGACATAGCCGCATTAGACAGGAAGCACGCGTGCAATCGGCACGATCGGGACATTCACTCACCAACCTACATGAAGAACATCTGCATGCAGTTCTATGAGCTAGAGGACAGTGACAGACATTCTGTCTGCATGTTTATTATTTTTCACATAGGCCGCTATCGCACCGCAGTAACGCAAGATGCCAGAAGAGTTTGTGTATATGCTTGCAGATGCTACTCGCTATTTCTCTATGGATGGACAGGAGCACTCGAGGGACCTGATCACCCATTGCATACGCTTAACCCTTGAATAATCATATTGGAAGAATAACCAGAATTTAGGTAGGCCTCTGATCAATCCAGCACACTAAAATCCTTTTGCAGGGATCGCGACGCTGCAAGCTGCTGAGCGAGCAGAATCACCCTGGCAAGGACTGTTACCCCCAAAACCATAATGTAGCAAGTGACATTCCTCACCCACGGTGCCACGACGAGCCCAGCTACAGGACAGGACACCTCAAGCTAAATACAAATCAAAGTAATTTGACTTCCCTAGCGGTTTCCTCACATGTGATCCGGTCGACCTGACATGATGCCAAGATATGGGAGCTGGGAAGCTGCAGCCATCCCACGTCTGAGACTGAACAATGCCACATAATTGCAACAATCCACCTACACTATGCGATGGGACTGGACTTCTCTCATGGCATTAGTAAAGACTTCATTGTTACACACTGTCACATAGTTATATCTTGTTGATACATAGTGTACAAGAGCAGGAGTCTTGTGGGATGGGAACAACGTTAGTCCCAGGCTTGGGGGCCTGCGGCATGACCAATCAGCACACCGGGGGACAGAAGCTGGCGGCTGGAATCGCCTGCCTATCATCAGGGGTTCTAATGTAACAATTGTCAGGTAGCAATTTTTAGGGATGACCCAAGTGTACCACCTGACAGCGCGCCCACCAATAACACGGCAACGCATATGTCTCTATACTGGACCTACCACTCTGGGAGCCAACCCAGGGTGGCGTTAAGTTCGGGGAAGGATTTTGGTAGGTGACGACAATTGTGACGTCACAAGTGTACAAAAAGGCCTGCGAGCCTGAAATTAGCGAGACATGCTCGGATGAAACTTGATGCCTGTATGTTGTCCCTGCTCGTTTGATATAATAAAACGGCAGTTAACCTTTGCTCCTTGTGTGGACCTCGACTTCTTTGGGACATTGGAGGGAGTTAGGGCCCTCCGTGAGCGGGAGGTCCACGGTCCCTAGGTACAGCTCTGCTGGCGCCAGAATCTCCCCTAATAGACCTGCTGGGGCTGTGCCCTGATTACAGGAGGGAGGGGGGGTGGTCTCCCCTTATCTGACAACCTGAGCTTCTTCTCACGGTCCTGCCGGAGGCAAGCTGTGATTACGGGGGGGAGGGAGTGGGTCTCCCCTGATCTGACGGCCTGAGCTACTTCTCCGGGACCTCCTGGGAGTGAGCCATGATTATGGGGGGTCTGCCCCAATTGCCAGAGCTGCTTCTTAGGGACGTGCCGGGGCATGGCTTGATTATGGGAGGTCGGGAGGGGCGGAGGGAGAGGGTGGTCTCCCCTGATCGCATGGCTTGAGCTGCTTCTCAGGGACCTGCCAGGGGGCGAGCCGTGATTACGGGAGGGAGGAGGGGGGGCTCTCCCCTGATCTGATGGCCTGAGCTGCTTCTCAGGGACCTGCCAGTGGTGTGCCATGATTACGGGAGGGAGGGGGGGGGGGTCTAACGAATGAGCATCATTATATGCATTACCTGGAGGATCACAGACCAAGATCATTATCGCAGTTATCGAAGACAATATTCTCCAATGGTTCCGTTCATCAGACACTGGATCTGTTATTATAGCATGTGATCTAAACGCAAGAAATCTACACGGCTCCTCCTCTTGTAATTTGAATGGTTCGAACGATTGGCTTACTTTTGTGGCTCGTTAGGAGCTGGGTTTCTTGCTTATTCCTAATACTACTATTACTGGGATGTACAGCAACTTTAAGACGCATATTGATTACATCATTGCTGATCCAGTGTCCAAAGCTAGGCTTAGCGCAGTTAGGACTGTATTCAACAACCTGAGTGATCATGCTGCACTCAAATGGCACTGTCGCATACCTCTTACTGACGCACAAAATTGTACGGCAGTTAGTGTCAGTTTGAATACAAGGGGCAACGTATAAGTTGGACAGCACAAAGAATTAAGGTCTTCAATGAGGCTTTCTTACAAATAAGAATTGGCACAAACATTATTCGAATTGGCTTTTGTTGTTCAGTGGTTGAAGTTGCACGATAGCAAAAATTCTGAGCCCACTTTAATGATCATAAGAAGGGTATTGGTTCATGTGAACTTAAGCGTGTCTCTGAAAAAATATGGACAGAATATATTGATAGCCTGTACTTCGATTCTGAAACAGTGCTAGATCTAAACAAAATGCAGGTGACTACTCACAGTATGGCCAACTTCGTCATCGACGAGCAGCTATTATGTACCATGATTAAAAGTGTAAACGGTTCCTGTGCTCGGGGACTAATAGTATACCTAATGTCGTACTTTATTTTTAAAACAATTTTTTTAAACATTTTTTTTTAACACACCAAACTTAACCATCACATCAGACATTTCCGTTTGCTAGCTTCTTAGCTTAAATTTACATGTTACACATTACAGTCCTCCCCCCTCCCTCCCCATTAACTAGAGCTCCTACTTCGATGCCTCGGATTTTATTTCTCTTGGGTGAATCCTCTTCACTGTTCTCAAACGTATCATATTCACTGGGTTCGACATGGGAGAGTCCCGACATCGTAGCCACCATTTGTCTCCATGCTATCAGGGGTCCCGCTTCCTCCTCCCCTACTAAGTGCTTCGTACCGTCTCCGCCTCTGCCCATTTCAGGAGATCATTCCACCACACCTCTAATCTAGGTCTTTGGGCTGCTTTCCAGCCCATAGCAATTCTCCGTTAGGCCAGGATGTGGGCCAGATCATTCAGTTTACTGATATGCTTTAGGTTACGCGGTCTGGTAAATCCCCCCAACATGCATGCCCATACTGATTCCACCTCTAGCTTAATCCCCTTTTGGGACCCTGCAAACATCGTGATTGGCCCCTCTCCTCTATTGGGAGCCAACCACAAGCCAGCAGGTTCCGAACCGACCCACCTCGAAGGCACTTTGCGCTGTGCCTATCTCTAGCCTGTATACGCCACCGAGCATAGGGCTAGTTCCCCTGCCCATCTCCCCTGGGGTAAGCATACCGCCCCTTACAGCAACATTTTTTCAACTGTTCCAGCCAGCAACCTGAACTGTTTCAAGCCTTCACTGTACCCTTTCTTGCAGAACAGTATAACACAGACTACTGCTCACATTGCGCAGTGCCTTATGGGCGCTTAGAGACCACTGTAACATTGTGTAGTGCCTTATGGTCGCGTAGAGACCACTGTGACCACTTGTGTTGTGCCTTATGGTCGCTTAGAGACCACTGTAACATTGTGTAGTGCCTTATGGTCGCTCAAAGACCACTGTAACATTGTGTAGTGCCTTATGGTCGCGTAGAGACCACTGTGACCACTTGTGTTGTGCCTTATGGTCGCTTAGAGACCACTGTAACATTGTGTAGTGCCTTATGGTCGCTCAAAGACCACTGTAACATTGTGTAGTGCCTTATGGTCGCTTAGAGACCACTATAACATTGTGTAGTGCCTTATGGTCGCTCAGAAACCACTGCGACATTGTGTAGTGCCTTATGGTCGCTTAGAGACCACTGTGACATTGTGTAGTGCCTTATGGTCGCTTAGAGACCACTATAACATTGTGTAGTGCCTTATGGTCGCTCAGAAACCACTGCGACATTGTGTAGTGCCTTATGGTCGCTTAGAGACCACTGTGACATTGTGTAGTGCCTTATGGTCGCTTAGAGACCACTGTGACATTTTGTAGTGCCTTTTGGTCGCTTAGAGCACACTGTGTATTAGCACTGAGTATCAGCATTGTGCACTAGCACTTCTCCGATTCTCTGCGTTAGTACCCTCACTGCAGCACCGTTGTGTACTAACATTGCGCACTAGCTTCTCTCTGACGATTTTGTGCGTCAGTTCCCTCTAAATTCAGACATGATAACCTGGACCTTCCTCATTATGTTCCCATTCTGCCTGGTCCCCCATGACACCCCTTGTACAGGGCCACACTTTCGCTTACACCCCAACGGCCTCAGCAGACTAGCCTGCCCCAGACATTATCCCATACCCTGCCCCACCCCCTTCCTACCCAACATCAACCCCTTCCAGCCTACCTCCTCCATTGACTCCCATCGCATAGCAGACACCCCCAGCCCCCAAGTAGCATCACAAACTACTCCCATCGGCCAACCCACTATCACGAACCTCACTACCAGCAGATCCTATCCCTGCTCAGGATTATCGAGACTCACCCGACTCAGATCCAGAACACACACACCCGCATCCAAACCCAATCTAGGCAACAAACAAATCATAACCTTAACCAAATCTGCCCCTCACTGCACACGCCCTACACTTCCGACAGACCAGATATCACACGGCCTGATCGCACCCTCCCCCCGCACTCAAAAAATCATGCATCACCACCGAAACCATTAAAGGTGCACTCATCAATGCGAGATCTGTAGTCGCCCATGCCTTAGACATAGCCGACACTATTACCGTCAATGATCTCGACTTCATAGCTATTACAGAGACCTGGCTCCACCCAGCGTCTGGCCCCTCTCTATCACTTGCTATACCCAATGACTATACCATCTACCGTGCAGACAGACAAACAGCTAAAGGTGGTGGAGTAGCCGTTATTGCAAAAAGTTCCATCAACATTAGACACATACAAAACCAATCACTGACATCAGCGGAATTACTCACCCTCAAACTATCCACAACGCACACAAGCACTATCACCATCCACCTCATTTACAGACCGCCAGGCCCCATACTATCCTTTAATGACGACATAGCCCTTCTACTCTCTAACAATATCAAACCCAACTCTCGACTACTCATCCTAGGAGACTTTAATCTAGGTCTCAATGATGAGAAAGATGACAAAGCTCACACTATCGCCAACACTATTTCAGAATTAGGACTCACCCACCATATCGCACAACCCACACACAACAAAGGCCGCATCCTTGACTGGATAGCTGACCTCAATTGCAACACTACCATCCTCTCCAACACTCCATGCGCCTGGACCGATCACCACCTTATTACCTTCACCATCAACAAAGGCACTCAAACACCAGTGCCTTCCTCCAATGCCCCACCCACACTCACAAGAAACAACAAAAATATCACACAGAAACTCCTCCCGCTACTCCAACCCATCATCGACTTCTCACCCACTATGACCAACCCTACTGAACTAGTAGAGTTATACAACACAACTATCCTTAAGGCCATAAACACCATAGCACCACTCAAGCTTCGGAAAGCCAAACCACGAGCACACCTCAATTCCTGGTTCACCCCCAAACTAAAAACACTCCGCAAATCCAAAAGACAAGCTGAATTAGCATGGAAACAGTCACCATCCACTATTAATAAGACATCCTACGCACTGGCATCGAACATCTATAAATCAGCCATCATCCAGTCTAAAAAAAACATGTACAATGAAAGAATCAGCAACGCCAAATCTAATACCAAAGAGCTCTTCAATATCCTGAGAGAACTCGAATCACCCTCCCCCATTCCAGACACTTGCAACAAAGACATCCACTGGTGCACGAACATCCAGGAAGCACTCCTAGGCAAAATTGCCACGCTACAAGCCAAAATCCTGACAAAGAAAGAAAGCCTCACCCTCTCCGATAACATCACCCCCTCTACACACACCCATACCACCCCCCAAAATGATGACAATAACCTCTTTGAGTTTTCCACCATAACCATTAAAGAGGTTGAAGAAATAATCTACTCTCTTAAACCGTCCAAATGCCAAGGCAACACTTGCCCAGCCCCTATCATCAAAGATGCAGCCAAACAACTTGCTCCCTTCATCACCTCCCTCATCAACGCATCTTTCACTTCCAACATAGTGCCCAACAACCTCAAGGACTCCTGGGTTCTTCCTTTACTTAAGAAGCCCACCCTTGACCCTAATGTCCCCACCAACTACAGACCCATAACGACTGTACCCTTCCTACTAAAAATCCTCGACAGAGCTGCCTATCTCCAGATACAGAACCACCTTGAGAAAAATAACTTACTAGGACTCAGACAATCAGGATTCCGCCCCAAACACGGCACTGAGACCGCCCTGATTGACCTTAAGACACAGATGGACAACATTAAAGACAATGGTAAACTAGCCCTCCTTCTCCTCCTTGACTTATCGGCCGCCTTCGACCTGGTCAACCACGACATCCTCTGTAAACATCTATCTTCAGCAGCCAAATTTTCAGATAACGCCAACGCATGGATCCATTCCTTCCTTAACAACAGATCCATGAGAGTCTTCGCACCCACAGCCTCTGCCATCCCAGCCCCAGTCACTTGCGGTGTCCCCCAGGGCTCCTGCGTCTCCCCCACTCTATACAATGTATTCACGAAACCCCTCTTTGACATACTGGACCGCTTGGGTGTCATCTACACCAACTACGCAGATGACACCCAAATACTGATCCCTTTAACAGGCGACTACTCCACCGACCTCACTGCTCTCAACAACATTTATTCCATTATCCAAGAATGGATGGCCAAGCATGGCCTATGCCTCAATGACGACAAGACCGAGCTTCTTCTCCTAGGTTCACAACCCAGACTTAATAAACTCGACAAACTCTATCAAGCATTCACTATAGACGGCAATAACATCATCGTCTCTAACAGCGTCAAAACCCTAGGAATCTACCTCGACTCCTCCCTGACACTGACAAGACAGATCAACTCCATCTCATCAGCCACTGCTTACACCTGTAAACTCATCAATGCCAGCAGACCTTACCTCTCACCATCCAACTGCATCACCTTAGCCAGAGCGCTAGTCCTTTCCAAAGTTGACTACTGCAATGCGCTATACTTGGGAACCAGTCAGAAAAACATCAACAAACTACAAGTCATACAAAACAACGCCTTGCGAGCAGCCCTGAACATACCCAAACATGAACACATCTCGGACGCCAGACGCACCTGCCATTGGCTATCCATACCACAAAGAATTGAATATAAAACCATCTCACTTACACACAAATGCCTAGCTAACCAAGCACCCAGATACCTATCCGACAACCTCAAGCACCACACCCCAGCGCGCCCTACCAGATCAGCTCAAACACACTGCTTAAATATCCCAAGATTTAAGCTCCAAAAAGCAGGTGGCTCCAGCTTCCCCGTGCTTGCCTCCAAACTTTGGAATTCACTTCCACTCGAGCTGAGATCAGAACCGTCCTTTCACAGATTTAGACACAACACCAAAACTTGGCTTCTATCCAAAGAAACGCAAACTGCCTAGCTCTACTTCACCAGCATGCACCAAGACTGTAAATTTGTAAATATGTAATCGATCTGTACATTTCTGCTGCATTATTCCTGTTGTATTCATCGCAAGCGCCTGGATGCCCTAGGGCCAGGCGGCGCTATACAAATAATAAACTAAACTAAACGTTGTTTAACTTCCACCCAGAATCTTCCCACCTCCGGGCACGCCCAGAACATGTGAATCATCCCGGCGCCAACCTCCCCGCACTTGGGGCATTTCTGTACTGCTGTGCTTCCGAACCTGGCGATTTTACTGGGGGTCATGTATGCCCTGTGGGTGACATATAAGTGAATTTGCTGCAGCCTCGCATTCCTGGACACCTTCTTATGATATCTCTGGGCTCTTTCCCATTGCCCATCCTGCATAGGTTCTTCTGCTTCCTCCTCCCAATCCCGCCTCCGTTGGAGCAACTCCTTACCCACTCTAGACTTCAATAGTTCGTAAATTCGGGATATTTCGTGCCCACCCTCCGAGATATCATACATCGTTTCAATGACAGTATCGGGTTGTTCTGCTAGTACTGCCTCGGGCCACTTTTCTCCCACTCGTTTAATGATTCTAGTATACGTAATGTATTGTCCCTTGTGTACTCCGGTTTCTTCCATTATCTTTTGGAAGTCTAGTGCCTCCCCCTCTTGCCATATATCTCCTAGGGTCGCGAGGCCCACCGGTTCCCAGAATTTACGGATACCTTTCATCAATTGCTCATCCTCTCCGCATAGCGCCACGAGTGGCGCCTGCGGGGTGCATGGGGTCGGGTTTCCCTCTACTTGGCACGCTTTGCGCCATGTTTTCCAGCCTAGTTCCAGCAATCTCGCTCCCCCTTGCAGCTCTAGTTTAGGTAGCCATATCAGTTCTTTTAAGAAGAATGGGTCACAGTCCCTTCTCAGCAATCTAGCTTCTGCTGTCTCGTCTTCGGACGAGACAGCAGAATCTAGATCTGGCCACGTACTGTAGCTGCCCCTCCAGGTGGTATATCTCAAAATTCGGCAGGTTTATGCCCCCTCTATCATACGTGTTCTGCAATTTCCATAGAGCCACCCTGTTTCTAGTGTTATGCCATATAAAGCCCCTGCATAAGCTCTGGAGTTTCGTGAAGAAGCGTTTGGGGAGCATATATGGGATATTCGTGAAGACGTGTAGTAGCCTAGGCAGGACCACCATCTTGAGCAAGGCCGCCCGTCCCACCATGGACAGGGGGAGTTTCGCTCAGAACCCCATGCTGTTCTTGATGCCTTCCACTGCTCTTTCCGTGTTGTATTTATATTCGTCTACAATCGTGTGGTATATATTGATCCCCAAGTAACTGAATGTTCTGGTCTGCCTGGGTATCTGCAGGATAGGTAGGTTTCCCTGTGGGACTCCCCTATATCTCCCCAGGGGGAACATGCATGACTTCTTAGGGTTTACTGCTATGCCCGAAAGGGTCGCATAGTGCTCCATCACTTCCAGGACATACTGCAAGTTTTCCTCTGGGAAGCGCAGGTATAGCAGCATATCATCTGCGTATAATGATATCAAGTGCGGTCCCCCCTTCGTATGGACCCCTATATCTCCGTACTGCTGTCTGAGACATATCGATAGTGGTTCTAATGCAAGGATATACAGCATGGGGGACCAGGGACAGCTCTGTCTCGTGCCCCTGCTAAGTTGCCATTTATCTGAAATTATCGCTCCCGTTTTGCCCCTAGCTGTTGGAGAGCTATACACCATCTTCACCCACCTCAGGTACCCTGGTCCTATCCCGTATTCTTTCAAGTCCGCCATCACCCAAGGCCACCTCACAGAGTCAAAGGCTTTTACTGCATCCAGCGAGACTATTGCCATTTCGCTAGGGTCGACCTGTGTCTATTCTATGATATGGTGGAGTCTCCTGTGGTTATCGGATATATTCCTGCCTGGGACATAACCCGTTTGATCGGGGTGTATGAGTTTGTTTATTACCCTTTTGAGTCGGTTCGCCAACACGGCCATGAGAATTTTGGTGTCCTGGTTTAACATGGATAGGGGTCTGTATGACCCGCATTCCGTGCTCGGCTTATCAGGTTTGAGAAGCGGAATAATTACTGCCTCCCTCAGGGATTCCGGCAATCTTCCCCTCTCGAACGCCTCATTCAGCATAACCAGCAGCGGGGGGAGCACTTCTTGTCTATATGGTTTATAAAATTCACTGGGGAGCCCATCTGTCCCTGGGGCTTTGCTCGTGGGTAGGTGCAATACCACTGCCTCTAATTCCTCTATTGTAATTGGGGCCTCCAGGTTCTCCTTTTCTTCCTCGTTTAATTTAGGTAATCCTGTGTCTTCCAGTGTGTTCTGAGTCTTCCGTTCTGCGATCTCCCCTGTGTCTTCATAGAGACGTTTGTAGAATCTGAGGAACCCCTCTCCTGGGTGTTCCAGATCTGGCCTTCTTGTCCCGTCATCTGCCTGATTACTGGTCTTGGTGTCTCGTTTCTATATAGCCATGCTAGCAGCCTCCCCGGTTTATCCCCCCCTGCATGTTGCCTTTCAATGTATTTTTTATAGTTCAGATTATAGCCCCCGCTAACTTGTTGTAGTTGGCTCACTTGTTCAGCGTCCTCCTGTGAGGTACCTCCCCTATTCATTATTTCTTCTAGTTTCTGCTCTGTCTCTTGTAGCTCACGCTCTATGCCCCCTTGGAGCCCTCTGGATTCGGATATGGCCGCTCCCCTCACCACCACCTTAAACGCCTCCCATAGGGTTCCCTCTGACTGTACGCTCCCTGTGTTAGTATCGAAGTACCCAATGATCTCCTCCCTTAGGTCCTCTCGAAATACCGAATCCTGCAGGGCCTCGGCTCTAAGCCACCATGTCGGAATTCTTGCTCTCGGGGGCTGATGTCTCCACTCTAGGACCAGAGGGGAGTGGTCCGATAATATTCTTGCCTTATAATCTGAGCCCATCATTTCCCCTACAAGTTCTGAGGTGACAAACATAATCCAGTCTCGTATACTGGTTGTGCGGGGCGGCGTAGTGTGAGTAATGCCTATCATTCGAGTGCTGATATCCTCTAGCCCGAAGTCTCTCAGCAGGGCCTGTAGTGCCTTCGCGGCGGGGGTGGGTTTATCTAGTTTCGTGTCTGACCTGTCCATTTTAGGGTATAGCGTGCAGTTAAAGTCCCCTCCCCATATGATCACGGCTCCCATATGGGGGCTGATTTTGCTGTATAGTGTCCTGAAGTAGGCCGCCGTATCTTGGTTGGGGGCGTACGTATTTATGATACTCAGTTCTCTATTCTCCAGCAGCCCGCGCATCACTATCATCCTCCCATCCGGCTCCGCCGTGGCCTGAAGCATCTGGAATGGCACATGAGGTGCCACCCAGGTTACCACCCCCCTGGCGTAAGCGGAGTACGTTGCTCCCATGGTGGTCCCTCTCCACTTTTTCTTGACCACCTCTAGTTTCTCTTTGGTAAGGTGGGTTTCTTGCAGTAATGCTATGTCCACTTTTTGCCTTCTCAAATACATCATTACTTTGTTCATCTTCAGGTAACTGTTGAGGCCTCTCACATTCCAAGTTACTATTCTAAGACCTCCCATTGTCATCCATATTTTATCCCTTCTCCCTCCCTCCTCGTTCTTCTCTCCGATTTTGCTTGGCATGAATGTGGGCTCGTTCCCAGTCCCTTTTCAACATTAACTCCCCAACTAACCCCCCACACCTTATATTCTCCAACTAGGTTCACTACACACATACCCTCCCCCCTCCCTGCCCATCCCCAACAAATGCCCAGCTCCATCCCTGGATCTCAGGCTCCCCTGCATTAGGTCCTATCTCGGTGTGCCAAAATCAGGAACCTAGCAGGGTGTTACCGATAGATCGGTAACCTAACTAATCTATTCTTGGGGGTATGAGAGCGAGTCCGTTGAGGCTCTTGCAAATTTGCACTATATCGCCGTACTTGAGCATTCGTATTTATGCAGCCCATGTTGCCTCTATCCCAACTGGCTTCGCCCTGTCTTATATTCTAGTCCCAGTGTCTGATTCTGCAGCACTGTAGGCTCTATTTTACTTATCTGCACCGTCTTCTTTCTGGTTGTCAGTTTCCGATGGGCAGTTCTGTGTGTCCAGCCACTCTGACGCATCCTCTGGGGTGTCGAAGAACAGTGCTCTATTTTTCTGGTACACCTTCAGTTTGGCCGGGTACAATAACATATTTGTAGCCTGCTTCCCGCAATCTTCTCTTCACTGACCCATAGTTCATGCAGTGTCTTTGCACCAACAGTGTGTAGTCTGGGCATACCGTGATATTCGCTGACGCCCTTTGTATCGTGCCTCCCTTCCGGAAGTGTTCTAGGATTTTTTCCCTGTCTCGATAGTTCAGGATTTTGGCGATTATTGGTCTCGGGGGGGGGAGAGACTGGGGGGGGGGGGCACCTGGCAGTGGCCTCCTTGTCAGTGCCATGTGTGCTCGTTCCACCGTAAATCCTTGGGTGAGCACCCTTCCTCCTATTTCTTGCAGCAGCATTGTCTCAACGTAGTCCATTGGGTTTGATCCCTCTGCACCTTCCAGTACTCCCACGATGCGCATGTTGTTTCTCCAGGCGCGTCCATCCGCTTCTTCTGCCCTATTTTCCAAATTGCTCACGCGTTATTCCAGAATGTGAATTTCCGATGTGTGAAATGCACATGCAGCTGTATTCGGGGTCACTTCCTTTTCCAGTTCGCCTGTGCGATCTGCTAGTGCTCTAACATCTTGTCTGAGGATATTCACCTCTTCCTGTAATGCGCCAACTTTAAGTTCCAGTGCCGCCTTCAATTCGACCATGGCCGATTCCAGTTTAGTTTCCAACGCAAGTTTCAGATCCGCAATTGCTTCCAGGATCTGCTGGTCTTTGCTCGCCGTGGCGGTGTCCGTGGCAGCATTCTTCTCCTTGCTCCTAGCCCCTTCTGCCGACTGCAGTGTTCTTGCATATTATTCCAACGTGGGTTGTTTGTCCTTTGCCTTGGTCTGTTTGTTCGGCATGTCGGTGTTGTCGTATGCCTCAATTTAGGCTCTTGGATGTGTGGTCTCCGGCACTTCGGGGCTAGTCTATAACCAACTATGATGCCTGAGGGAGGCTGTGGTAGAAGTCCTCGTATTCTGTAGGCGTGTTTCACGAGTGGGTTGTGTACCGTGTGGCGTCTCTAGACGGTCCGTTGCCTGGCCCTTACCTGTGTCGTGTTACTCCAATGCTCCCTTGGCAGCGCTGTTACACTGGGGTCTGGACGCCTTACTAAAGCCACTGCTCCCCTTTTTAGTCGATTGCCCCACTCCAGTGGGAGACAAGCCTCTCTTGCAGCGGGGCTCCTTTTGTTATTATGTCCTTATCAATCCACAATCTTCCTATTACTGCGGCTCGCGCTTCATTTGAGGGCCAGCTATGGTCCCCCTTCCAGGATTCCCTCTGTGGGCTTGTTGTGATATTTCACTTGTCTGCCGCTGCTATCTATTCGCTCCTCTTTTAGTCCCTGTGCCCTTCGCTCACCATTGGTCCTGGCAGGGTCTTGCTGCCTTTTCCAGCAGCACACATCTAGTCTGCCATCACCCAGGTGCAGCTGGCGTCTGGACTCAGCGATATTTAGGAATGGTGGGTGGCAGGGGTGCCCTGGGTCTATGCCGCCTTATTATCCAGTCCTGCGTGGCCTCCCCATCCACTCTGGTTTCCTCTCGTCCCCCACCGTCTCTGTGTCTTTAGTGCTACGCCTGGTCTCAGCTGGGGGAATGATTGGGCGCTTCCGCTGCTTCTTCTACGATGAGCCTGCTCCCCCCTCGATCACCGGCGCCAGCTCATTTATGGTCTTTGTGCACGCCAGAAGCCACCTGCTTTCCACTCTCCGCTCGGGCGCTCTGCTTTCCTCCAGCCGCACCTCCGCAGGCCCACCAGTGTCACCGGCAGGGGAGTTGCTCACTGCCTCCGGCCATCCTTCGTTACATGCACAGCACTGTATTACGCGCCTCAGCCTGCAAGCACACACCACTGCACTCGAATTAATGGCAAATGTCTCCTGCTACACCCAGTCCAGGGCTGCAGGCCTGTCCATTCAGCCGATCAACCGTCTGTCAGAGGCTCCACTGAGCGGGCACAGCTCCCGTCTTCATCTCACTTGTCTCTGCACACTTTGGAATCCGGCCGCCATTTTCTTCCTTGTCTATGCAAACACCGGCGCAGTTTGGCAGCCCTACGGAATGCACTCAGCAGTGTTCCATGATGCTCAAGCATTTCTGTCAATTTTGGGCTAAATTACAGTGTTCCGCCATCTAATTCCAAGCCTTTAACATCCTGTGCGAGCGCTTTCCACATTGTTCACTACTTCTGTGATGAAGCGCCTCTGGTCTGTGCCTCGTATCACTGGTGGCGTAAGGTCTGCCATTCTCTGCTGCATGCCGGGTCCCCCCCTCCACTGTCCCAGCTCTGCTTGGTCCGTGTTGTCCTCGATATTTTGTATCCACTCTGCTTTCTCAGCTCTGCCCGCTCTGCGGGGTCTGGAGCGTTGCTGTTCAGTCCGCTCACACCAATCCAATGATACAGTTGCTGTATACACCTTCACGGGCCCGGCTTCGCCTCTGCGCAGTTGTGCCTTTCAGTCGGACCCCCTCCTGAACCCAGCCGATGGGCGTTCCACAGGACTTGCAAGCGATCTCTTGCGGTCAGCTGTCTTGTTCCCTGCACTGGGTACTCGCCTCGGATTTCTTCCCTTCGTCCTCCAGGATGTTATTCTATTGTGTCACTGCCATGGTTCGCATCAAGGGTGCCGCCGTTGCAGTGTGCGCTGCGACCTTTGTGTTGACGGACACGCGATCCTCCGGAGTCTGATTCAGTTGTTGCTGATTTGATCCCTTTGTTCTTAGGCAGCCGCCATCTTTAGATGGCCGCACTCCATCTTCCCCGGACTTCTTTAGTTCTGTTCTTCTGCGCCGCACTATCTGCCGGGTGCATTAATGTATCCACTTACACCCGAGAGCTTCACACACTCTTTTCTCCAGCAATAATGGCTCTAGAGTCTGGTTTCATGTGGGTTTTTTGTCGGATGTAGTCAGGATCAGCAGGAGCCTCAGCTAGAACACGTTCTGTTACATGGCTCTCTAGCCACGGCCCCTCCCTAATGTCGTACTTAAGGCCCATCCTACTCTGTGGGCACAGATATTTGTCTGTTTGTATAAGCATATTGAAAAAACTGGAATCATTCCACATAGTTGGCAAAAATCCATCTTGGTTCCAATTTTTAAGAAGGACGATAGACTTAGCCCCCATAATTATAGATTACTCGCCATGATGGATAAGAATCAAAAGATATTTGCTACTATTCTCTTGCGCAAACTTACCAGATGGGCCGACGATAATACTTAGTCCTTTTCAAATAGGATTCAGAAGAAATTATAATACCATCACAAATATAAGTGTCTTGCAATACCTATCAGGGGAAACAAAAAAACCTAACAGACTGTATCTTTTTTGTTGCTGTGTCGATTTCAGCAAGGCCTTTGACCTCGTCCCACAAGCTTTACTCTGGGATAAACTAGCCTGGGGTATAGATGGAGATTTGCTGTATTATGTACAGCAATTGTATACCAATACCTCAATCACAGCTCGCTTGAATTTGGTGGATCTCTGCACTAAATATATGCAAACTAATAGCAGCCTTAAACAAGGCTGTGTGCTGGGACCGATTTGCTATAATCTTTTCACTGCGGACCTGAGCACTGTTATCTCATCTATAAATAACTTTCCTCTGAGCATAAACAGTACAAAGATACCGTGGCTATCATATGCCGACGACATCGTTATGCTCAAAACCTGGTGTTACTTACTATCAAGAAAAAAGAAAAAAAAAAAAAACCCCAAAAAAGTGGAGAAAAGGGTCAGCCCTCAAATACTTTATCGTGCACCGTGGTGAGTATAACATCGAGGGACTTTTGGAAGTAAATTGTACCAGTATGTTACCTGCTATAGTATACGGCACGGTTGTCCTGAACAACAAACAGATCACTTGATTGGAACAATTGGAGGGTAAAATACTAAGATCGATTGTAAATGTCCCAAAGTGTGTACCTGTAGAGGCGTTGCGACTCGAGTTCGGGGGTCACCTCGCTGAAAACATCTTGGGATGTACAAAGAACCCTTTTATATGGGACGTTCTTGGGCAACAGACAGGTCTCAAATGACCTTTTTTTGCATATGGGTAAAGAGAGGGATCAGGTTGTTGAAAATAGTTCTCTCACGGAATCTGCGAATACTGCAATGACATTTATTTCTGAACTAAGTTTAACTGCTGACGTGCTGACTTCTGACCCCAATTACGTAGAAAAAAATAAATAAATAAAAAGAAAAGCTAGATATTGGCATATAGCAAATAATGTTAAACTTTATGGCAAAAAGTAGATAATGATTTTTTAGGACTACGTTTCCACAGACACTCACCGTCTACTCATCTGTTAAAGTTCTGCTCTATCTAACGCAAACGTTTTATTTTGTATCTACGACTCAATCTGCGCCCCACTATGAATATACTTGGAACCTGGCAAAAAATTCCCTTCGAAGACCGCCTTTGCCAATTATGTTACACAGAAATAGAGACAAGACGCCATGTATTGACAAATTATAAATCACTGTACATTCTCTATTCTCGTGGTTACAAATGACTTTTGAACTAATATCAACAATTGCTCTGGTGACCAATGTTGGTCTCCCATATTGGACGCATCATCAATCATAATCACGGCTGCAGCTTTTAATATATAGAAAGAATTTTTGAGGAAATGTACAAATTGACATATTTGTGCTGTAATTTTAACACATATAAACTTGTTGTATCAGCTTAATTTGGGATGAAATTAAATGTAGAGATGTTGTTTAAATGTGTATTTCATGTAGCCTTAATTCTACTGTACAGTACTATAATTTAATATAATTAAAAATGATCTGTTTTTCTGTGTGTCTAAAGTTTGTAATAAACTAAATGGACAATAAAAAGTATTTTTTTTAAATCTTGGCATTCTATATCCTTAATATGTGCATTAACTGCATCTAAATGTTCTGTATTCAATTCCGAAGTAAGAGTAACTGGTTCTTTGGAGTCTCGACCCTCCTCTGAGGCCAGGACCACAGTCGCCATAGTTATATCGGAGACATCGGAGAAGTCAATTAATAAATCATGTTTGGTTTCTGCCCGCCGTTGAACTACCACGGCTGCTTCAGGCTGCCTCTGGTCAAACGACGGCTTGCAGTACCCTCCGATATCCGCTGTACATGATTTACTACTCTTGCGATCTCTCACCTGAATGCGATCGACTATTGCAGGTTGCATTTTTTTTTGGGTTAGTTACGTTAGAAATTATTGCCTGCTGCTGCAAGTCAGTGTTATAAGGCATTGCTGACTTTAGCGTGACATTAATAAAAAGCGAGTGGCAGACACTGAAAATAAATAACTTTGGGAGCACAAAACGCGGCCAACTTTTTTACCCAAGGCACGGTGCAGAAATGCAATGACTGTTCAAGCAGTAAACCAGTTTCAATGGGTTGACAAGCAAATTATAACTAGCAATTACAGGCTAGCCACAACCCACCTACCAAACTACCTAACTGCACTCTCCAAAGCACTCGTCCCAAATGCGCGCACGCAAATGCGCGTCGCCTTGTGCTTATGTAGGCAGTAGGAAGTGGAGGCGAGTGGCTAAGTGTCCAGAGGTTAGTTTTCCCAGAAAACGTTGTTTGAAGTCTGTTTTATAATCAATAATGTTCGCACAACATCAGCAGTATAAGTGCAGCAAGTGGTATGAGTCGTCCCTGCACTTAACTGCACTCTCCAAAGCACTCGTCCCAAATGCGCGCACGCAAATGCGCGTCGCCTTGTGCTTATGTAGGCAGTAGGAAGTGAGGCGAGTGTCCAAAGGTTAGTTTTCCCAAAAAACGTTGTTTGAAGTCTGTTTTATAATCAATAATGTTCGCACAACATCAGCAGTATAAGTGCAGCAAGTGGTATGAGTCGTCCCTGCACTTAACTGCACTCTCCAAAGCACTCGTCCCAAATGTTTTTTTTTATTATTAAAAGTGTTTTACAGTTTACAAGAAACTTTTACACTCAACTAAAACAGGAGGATAATACAAAGAAATACTAAAATACGGCAGCAAAAATGAGCAAAAGCCATCAGTACAACAACTTTTCTCACAATGTAAATCAAAAATCCACAGAGTGAGTTGACTTCACCAAATACTAGGCCCATATTTCTGTCCATGCTGCTTCGCCCTCAGCCATTCTGTTCTTCAAGCCCAAGAGAACTTCCTCTTGCAAAGATGTCAGAGCAATTATTACAGTTTACATGGTTAGGTCGAGCACACTTCGCAGAGGTTGAATAACTATATGGTAGTGCACTACTTACTGAGTACACCCACGTGAACTGCTCTACCGCGACACTGCCAATCATGGGACTGGTCGCCAGATTGAGTTTTTAATAAGAATGCATTTCTCATTGTAGTTTTGGGGTTAGCTTACCCCTTCCTATCCTGTTAGATAGGCGTCACCCCATCGCCATCTAGGGGGAGAACACCACGGAGGGATAGGGTGTTCTTCTAGCTAGGGTGAAGCTCAGGGTACACAATAATAGACTTTGAAAAATAGCTTCGCGACTTAATGACCATGTACCTGTCCTTGTTTTGTGTGATACTGTGATGCTAGATGTAACAGGAAGGTCTGTACCCCCATACGAGGTGCATCAAATATAAAAAACTAGTAATGTTTCTCCCCGAGTGGTTTGTACTCTTAAATCACCCCATTTTGGCACAAGCCCTACCCCACCCCATCATGAGAGAGACTCCATCCACAGATCTGCCAGGAAGAGATTAAAGAGATGGGCCCAAGAATACAACCCTGGCGAACCCCTCTTATAACTGTGATAGGGCTTGATAAATCTCCATGGGTATTTCATCTGACACTTACAGTATTGTTACTGTCAGGAGGCCTCGACAAATACCCCACCTCTTCAACTTCTCCCAAAGTAAAGTTAGGTCAATATTGTCAAAGGCTGCCGTTTGATCTAAAACTGCTACATATAGCGTTTTGCCAAATGCTCCGCCTCTATCTGAGGTGCAAGTGGATAGAGCCAGGGCACTAATCAAGGTCCCCACCCCTTTCCTGAGCCTTCCACCTCTATCTGAGATGCAAGTGGATAGAGCCAGGGCACTAATCAAGGTCCCCACCCCTTTCCTGAACCCTCCGCTTCTATCTGAGGTGCAAGTGGATAGAGCCAGGGCACTAATCAAGGCCCCCAGCCCTTTCCTGAACCCTCCGCTTCTATCTGAGGTGCAAGTGGATAGAGCCAGGGCACTAATCAAGGTCCCCACCCCTTTCCTGAGCCTTCCACCTCTATCTGAGATGCAAGTGGATAGAGCCAGGGCACTAATCAAGGCCCCCACCCCTTTCCTGAGCCCTCCGCTTCTATCTGAGGTGCAAGTGGATAGAGCCAGGGCACTAATCAAGGGCCTCACCACTTTCCTGAACCTTCCACCTCTACCTGAGGTGCAAGTGGATAGAGGCAGGGTACTAATCGAGGGCCCCACCCCTTTCCTGAACCCTCCGCTTCTATCTGAGGTGCAAGTGGATAGAGCCAGGGCACTAATCAAGGGTCTCACCACTTTCCGGAACATTCCACCTCTACCTGAGGTGCAAGTGGATAGAGCCAGGGCACTAATCAAGGTCCCCACCCCTTTCCTGAGCCCTCCGCTTCTATCTGAGGTGCAAGTGGATAGAGCCAGGGCACTAATCAAGGGCCTCACCACTTTCCTGAACCTTCCACCTCTATCTGAGGTGCAAGTGGATAGAGCCAGGGCACTAATCAAGGGCCTCATCACTTTCCTGAACCTTCCACCTCTACCTGAGGTGCAAGTGGATAGAGGCAGGGCACTAATCAAGGGCCCCACCCCTTTCCTGAATCCTCCACCTGAGGTGCAAGTGGATAGAGGCAGGGCACTAATCAAGGGCCCCACCCCTTTCCTGAACATTCCACCTCTACCTGAGGTGCAAGTGGATAGAGCCAGGGCACTAATCAAGGTCCCCACCCCTTTCCTGAACCCTCCACCTGAGGTGCAAGTGGATAGAGCCAGGGCACTAATCAAGGCCCCCACCCCTTTCCCGAGCCCTCCACCTCTATCTGAGATGCAAGTGGATAGAGCCAGGGCACTAATCAACGCCCCAGCCCTTTCCTGAGCCCCACCTCTATCTGAGATGCAAGTGGATAGAGGCAGGGTACCAATCAAGGTCCCCACCCCTTTCCCAAATCCCCCACCTCTATATGAGGTGCAAGTGGATAGGGCCAGGGCACTAATCAAAGGCCCCACCCCTTTCCTGAGCCCTCTGCCTCTATCTGAGATGCAAGTGGATAGAGCCAGGGCACTAATCAAGGTCCCCGGCCCTTTCCTGAGCCCTCCACCTCTATCTGAGATGCAAGTGGATAGAGCCAGGGCACTTATCAAGGGCCCCACCCCTTTCCTGATCCCTCCACCTCTATCTGAGGTGCAGGTGGATAGAGCCAGGGCACTAATCAAGGACACCACCCCTTTCCCAAACCCCCCCACCTCTATCTGAGGTGCAAGTGGATAGATGCAGAGGACTTTTTTTTAAAAAATTTTCTTTATTGATTTTCCATGACAATTAAATACAAGGGCCATGCACCGGCAATCACAAGTGTAACAAACCCCTCATCTCTCCCCCCTCCCCCTTTCTTTTTTACATCCTTTTCAACCCTTCAGATCTGGTGTGCGTTGGAGCCAGTAATAACGGGTTACATTACATGAGCTCGAGAAGTCAGGTTGTGTTTTGGATTGGTTGTTGTTGGCTATGATCTGGAGACGAGGCTTGTGAGTCCCAGTTAGATGACAGCAAATAGTCTATGTATGGGCCCCATATATCTGGCGGACGTGCATGTAATGGCAACGTTTTAATAAAGCTGGTTTCCACGTCTTGGCAGTACGTGATGTCTTGTAGCCAGCGTTGCCAGCTTGGAGGCCGGGCCTTTCACAATTACATGCAATTCTTCTGCGGCCAGGACGAGAAGTAGATTTATCAGTCGGCGGACTGTGTCTGGTTGGTGAGCCCTAGCAGTGTCATTAGTGGGTCCGCCTCTAGTTGTGTTCCGATAATTGCTGACGTTTTCTCTAGGACTGCATTCCAGAATTTGGCAATTGTGGGGCATAACCACGCCAGATGCACAAAGTCTGCTTCTGGTTCGCCGCACCGGTTGCATGCGGCGGATTCAGATGGTTTCTGTGTATGGAGCTTTGCCGGTGTGCGGTACACCTGGTGGAGGAAATTGAAATGGATCTGCCTGTATCTGGTGTTAATTGCCACTTTTTTTGTGAGACAGAGAATATAATTCCAGTCTTTATCAGTTATCGTGGTATTCAGAGCTCTTTCCCATTTTCTCCTAGGTCCTGAGTTTGGTGGAGTCTCTGATCGAGAGGGACTTGTAAATGTTTGCGACCAGGCACCCTTCTCCTTGAGCTTGTATTGTTGCGTGTAGTAGTGGCCAGGTAGCGGGCTGGTCTGGGAACGTGGGGGATTTTAGCTCAGAGGGTATGTCTTAGTCTGAAATAGATTAATGTGTCTAGTGCATTGTTGCTTCCCCTTTCCCGAGCTTGTTGGGGTGACAAAAATGTGCCTTTTGGGAACAGATCTCCAAGGGATTTTATTTGTAGTTTTTCTGTCCATTGGAGGAAAATCTTTTCTGTGGTGAGCAGTAGTCCCGGAATAAATTTCGCCGGAAGGAGGGGGGGAATATCTGTTTTGGATTCCGCTCTTTGCCATCTATTTCCAGATTGAATACATTGTGTGAACGATATTCATCTGTGTTCTGGGTGGTTGTGTTTCGCCAAAGATCACGGCTCGGAGCAGGTGAGGTGTTGCCAGGGCTCTCTCTATCTGGACATGAGTTCTAATAAAATGACTAGCATACCAATGGCTGAGGAATTGGGCTTGGGCAGCCCAGTAGTAGTGCTCTATATCTGGGAGAGCTAGTCCTCCTTGTGCCACCGAGAGTGTCAGCTTAGTGTATGCCACTCCTGCAATTTTGCCTGCCCACACCAGGTCATGGATCACGCTTCTGATACGTTGTATGAACTTCTGTGTTAGGATTAGTGGGATGTTTGAGAAGAGAGAGTAGTTTTGGAAGGAAGGATGACCATTTTAACCAGGGCTACTCTGCCCCAAAGTGTGAGTGGGAGTGTTTTCCATCTGTTGACTTTGTTTTGAATGGTCACTAATGCAGATTCATAATGATCTTGCATAATATCACGGCAGGATCTGGACATAAAGATCCCCAAGTATCTCACTTTTGAGTGCTGCCATTTGAAGCCATAGTCATTAGTGAATTCCTTGGTGGTTGTCGTCAGTGGGAATATTATCGATTTTGAGTTATTCATTTTTAGTCCTGAGAAATTGCCGAATTTCAGTATTGGGTTTAGGTTTTCAGCGGGATCTTGCAAAAATAGTGCAATATCATCTGCGTAAAGGGAAACTATCATCCTGTGCGTACCTAGGGAGAGTCCGCGATGTAGGTGGCAGAGTCTTAGATCAGAGGCCAGGGGTTCCATAACCAAGGCAAATAGTAATGCTGACAGGGGGCAGCCTTGTCTCGTTCCTCGTCGTAAATTTATTTCGGTTGAGCATCTGTTGCCTATTGTTATGTAAGAAGTGGGTTTTTTGTACAGTCGAGCAATCAAGTGTATAAAGCGTTTGCCGAGGCCCATACGTTTTAAGGCTGAATAGATGAAGGGCCATTCAAGTGAGTCGAATGCCTTTTCTGCATCTAATAGTACTACTACTGCCTGGTTTTCTGGGTCAAGAGCTTCCATCAAGCCAAACATTCTTCTGATGCCAAACGAGATATTCCTGCCTGACACGAAACCTGCTTGATCAGCCAGCACTAGAGCTGGCATTAGGGGGAATAGTCTCTTGGTAAGAATTTTAGCAAACATTTTTTCATCTAGATTTATTAATGATATGGGTCTATAGGAGGCACAGTCTTCTTTGGGTTTGCCGGGTTTAAGAAGGAGGATAATGTTGGCCATGTAGAGTGTTGGCGGTAGTTGTCCATTAATCAGGGCCTCTTCGTAGACTTGAAGCAGTAGTGGTGCCAGGAGGTCTGCATAGGCTTTATAGAATTCACCCGTTAGCCTGTCTGGGCCGGGTGCTTTTGTGTTTGGTAGCTCCTTAATCACTTCGGAAATGTCTTCATTATTGATGAGCTGGTTAAGAGATTCTCGAAGTTCAGCATTCGTCCAGTACAGCTCTATCGTGTCCAGGTATTGTGCTAGTTCTATGGGGTCGGCAGTATAATGCGACTCAAAGATCTTGGTAGAACTTGCGAAAGGTCTCCAATATTTCTTCTTCGGTGTAGACGGGGTTTCCTGTATGGTTTAGGACTGATTCTATCGTCGTGGGTTTCCTCTCCGTCGCTATAAGTCTTGCTAGGAGTGCCCCAGGTTTTTGTCCCTCGCCGTATTGTTGGACTTTATGATGTCTTGTAAGACATTTTATTTCCCTTTCTGCCGTGGTTTGAAAGGTCCCTAGTTCTTGTTTAAGCATTGCTAGAGTTCGAAGATCATTAGCGGAAGAAAGCGTGTGTTCCAAATCTTTTAGCCTGGTCTCGCTAGCAATCAGTTCCCTTCTTATCAGTTTGAGTATCCCATTTTCTTTTGCTAGGCAGACTACTCTGACATAGCATCTAAACGTTTTCGATAGCGTGCCTGCTGAGGCCACAGAGCCCTGGTTAATTTCTATGAAGGATGTGATTTCGACTCGTAGTGCCTCAGCGGACACTTGGTCCCGGAGGGCTCCGGGTTTAAATCTCCAGTGCGGTCTTTTGGGATCTTCTTGAGACGTGATACACTCAAGGGTAACTGCTGAATGGTCTGATAGCGACCTGGGAAGGATGTGGCATTCGCCCCATTGATATTGGCTGTCGGAGGACACAAGAAGGTAGTCTAGTCTGAAGCTGGTTTTATGGACCCAGGAGTAGTAGGTATATTCTTGGGATTCCCTGTGTTTGCTTCTCCAGATGTCTTTGAGGTCGTATGCCTAACAAATCTCAGTGATTTGCAGACTTGCTTTTGAGGGGGGAGTTGTGTTGTGGGATTTATCCTTGCACAGATCTAGCGGTGTGTTGAGGTCTCCTCCCCAAATGATTTTGACTTTCTTGTTTGATTCTAAATGGGACATTATCCAATTGGAATTATTGGGTCCGTCCGTGTTTCTGCCATAGGAGTTTATGAATATAATCTCTTCTCCGTCGAGTTTTTATTAATTTGAAGTTGGTCGTTTTGTTTATTAGGATGGCGACTCCTCTTGCGTATGAGGAGAAGGATGCAAAGTACCTGTGGCAGCCCCATTCCTTAGCCCACATGTTTTCGGAGGAAGGGTGTAAATGTGTTTCTTGGATAAGGGCTATATCAGTTTTGTGTCGGCGGAGATACTGTGTTATCTTCTTGGTCTTGGTGGACTGGTTGCCGCCTGTAATATTCCATGTTGTTAAGTTGAACAGGTATGTTTTTTTCTCAGTGTTTCAGCTGGGTATTTGTGTGCTACTGTGCCTTCGGGTGAGCTGTTTTCAAGGCTCCATATTTGTCGGCTTGTGGTTGATTGTTGGATATCCGGGTCTTGGCTTTGGTGCGTTCCAGCGCGGGGGTGGGGGGGGTCAGGCTCAAGATGTCTTGTTTTGGTTCGTTGCATGTGTTACCTTCTGTACATTCTTAAACTTGGCGTCCCCCAACTTGCCTGTTCTCCCCCCTCCCTTTCTCGCGAGCAACCCCCAAATTGCTTGTCTCCTGCGCCCTCCCCATTAGCTCCCACCCTGTGAACTGTAACTGTGCCGTGCAAGGGGCATTGGGAGCTTCCCAAGTCCTGTGGCTCTCTTCTCTTTTTTGTGTTGATTCCGATGGGTCTGTTGCGATATTCGTCATCTTGGTTGGATTCGGGTGCCATGTTACGTCGGGTTTCTCCGTGCTCTATCCCTCTGTGGTAGACGTGGGTTATTGTTGGGAGGCCCACATCCAGCTCGGTCCAGATATGCATTGGTTTCTTCGGGCAACTGAAAGAATTTAATTTTCCCTTCGTGTTGTATTCGAAGTCTAGCAGAAAAGAGCATTGAGTAGGGTATCTGATTATCGCGTAGTCTTTGTTTTACACTCATAAAGGATCTTCTTTGTGCTTGGACAGTTGGGGAGAAGTCTGGGTAGAAGTGGATTGAATCACTGTCGTAGTGCAGGTCGCCTTTCTCTCTTGCAAGTCTCAGAATCGTGTTGCGATCTTTATAGTTAAGTAGTTTTGCGATGATTGGGCGGGGTGGGGCTCCTGGGATCGGTCTCGTGGATGGGATCCTGTGTGCCCTTTCAATGACGAACAGTCTTCTGAACCCAAAGAGTTCTGTACACATTGTTTTGATATAGTCTTCCATTTTTGTTTGTTGCTGTTGTTCCCTGACCCCTACATTTCTCACGTTGTTTCTCCTAGAGCGCCCTTCGAGGTCTTTGTTCTTTGCGTGTACTGCTTTCATTTGTGTTTCCAAGGTTGTTACTCTTGTTGCCAGGGACGTTGTGTTGTCGTCCAAGTCAGATACTCGTTCTACATTGTCTAGACGGTCAGCATGCTTGTCCAGCCGATGTAGTTGATCCACCTTGGAGGAGAGGCCATCAATTTCGCTGTCAAGGCCTCCAATCCCTGCTTTTAGTTCAAGGAGAATTTCTCTGATGTCTAGGGACTTGGGGGTGGGAGGGGGTCATCTTCGTGGGGTGTCTCTTGTGATGGAGACCCCAGCCTGCTTTGGATGTAGTACCAGCTTCAAAGTTCAGCTTGCGTTGTAGTTTATCTGTTTTTCCCATATTGTGGTCGGGCAAATTAGGGGGGAATCGGAAGATGTTGGCTGTAGAGGCTGAACTGCTGACGCAAGGCAATGTTGATCCGTTGTGTTCGCTTTGTCTCCTTATGTGTGTGGTGGTGAGAGGCCAGTGGGGCGCGCCTGTTCTGCACTGGTCCTGGGATTGTGATTCTGCCTCTCGCACTGATGGGATATGCTTAGGAGTATTAGGCCGTTGTCCACTGCGCTCAAGTTCGTGTGGCCGGGGGGTGGGGGGTCTTATGATCGCTGGGTCTTAGATGGATTGAACTGCCTTATGCACAACCCCAGGGGTGTTTGCTTTATGCAACGTGTTGGTCTTGCTGATATAGCGCTTGGTGTCGGGCGTTGACGGGGCTTGCTATTGGCAATTATGAGCTCACTCCCTGTGCTCCCGCTGAGAAGTATCAGTGTATTTATTACCGGGGTGTGGCTGAGTGTCAGGACCAGGATTCGCCCTCTGGGTGTCGCTGGGGTTCTCAGCACAGTCTAGTCCCAGCTTGATATGTCACAGCAATGGGTATGCACCCCCCGGGCCTCCGTACCTTAGGTCTGTGATGGTCCTTTTCAGTGCCTCGCCGTTGGGACCAGCTCTCAGTCTGCTATGGATGTCGGGGAAGATGTTCCAGCCTCTGGTAGTAGCTGTCGGCGACGAGGGCCGTGGCCCGCAGCAGGTGTCTCCCGCCATCGCCGATATATACTGTTGGGTGGAGAGTTCTCGTTGTCACGTTTTGTCCGCTGTTGGCCTGGTCTCCGGAGCGCTGGTGGAGCGCCTCTTCAGCCCTCTCCCCCAACGGGCTGTGTTTTGGGTTATGTCGGGTGAGATGCTGCTCATCTCTGCCCCAGCGAGCAGCTTACCCTTGTGCCCGCTCGCTGGCCGAGTGCTTGCCGGGGCCCCTCCGCAGACGTCTACGGCTTTGCTAGCAGCCCAGGTGGGTGTCTTTCGGCAGCCGTGGTTCCGATGTCCCGCCGGGGCCCCCCCGCTTGTTTTCCTTTATCAGGATTTTTCACACTGGGTGCCTCAGAACCTGGTCTGGCGTGCCGGCTGGCGTCGCTGTTGTGCGTGCTATGGCGGCGGGGCTGGAACTCGTTCTTGCGCCCTCCCAGCACTGACGTGTAGTTGGAGGACTTCTTGTGGGGGGCTGGTGTTATGCGTCTTGACTGGTGTCTCTGAATAGTCCTCTGGACGTGCCTCCAGTTCTTTGCTCGATCCCTGGGCTTGTTTTCACTGAGAGGTTTTGGGCGGCGGCGGAGTGTTTGCAGGCCAGTGCGTCCTTTTCGTTTCTGGTCTGGCTGCCCAATGGGCCGTTTCTCTGCTCCTGGTTCTCCAAACTTTGTGATTTTGGGGTGAACGGTCTTATGCTTCTCTTGTCAGATTTCATGCAAGTTTTTGGGTCTAATACCCACCGCATCAGTCTCGATTAGCCAGGATTTATCAAGAGCCACACAGGAGCTCAGATGAGTGGCCATTTTGGTCAGCTCTCTAGCATCCTCTGCGAGAGCCAGAGGACTAATCAAGGGCCCCACCCCTTTCCTGAACCCTCCACCTCTATCTGAGGTGCAAGTGGATAAAGCCAGGCCACTAATCAAAGACCCCACCCCTTTCCCAAACTCTCCATCTCTATCTGAGGTGCACGTGGATAGAGCCGGAGGACTAATCAAGGTTCCCACCCCTTTCCTGAACCCTCCGCCTCTATCTGAGGTGCACGTGGATAGAGCCGGAGGACTAATCAAGGGCCCCTCCCCTTTCCTCAACCCTCCACCTCTATCTGAGGTGCAAGTGGATAAAGCCAGGGCACTAATCAAAGACCCCACCCCTTTCCCAAACCCTCCACCTCTATCTGAGGTGCACGTGGATAGAGCCGGAGGACTAATCAAGGTTCCCACCCCTTTCCTGAACCCTCCGCCTCTATCTGAGAGGTGCAAGTGGATAGAGCCAGGGCAACCAGAGAGATTATACTTATTTCTCGCACGTACACAACACGGGCTCAAGAACAGATTATCTTTGGGCCACGGTGGGGCTCCTAGGGAAAATACAGCAGGCTGAGATGGGCACAACAACTCTCTCTGATCACGCCCCAGTCTGGGCCTCCCTCCATTGGTCAAAAACACCCAAGGCTATAGGGCTGGCACCTTCCAGAAGACATCGTCAAGAGATCAGGTCATGGGACAGACTCTCAGAGAGCACATTACAGACTACATAGACACCAGGAACTCTCTGGGAGGCCCTGAAGGCGGTCACAAGGGGACACCTCATAGCTCATAAATCACAGAGGGAGAAACAGATCCGTCAATGGGAAGCAGAATTGGAGGCAAACATTAGGGCGATCCAAGCCAAGGTCATACAAACACCAACTAGGAAACTCCAAAAAACCCTAAGACACGTCCAAGGGCAGCTGGAAACACTAAAAAGGCGGAGAGGGACCTCCTTTACACCAAGCATTGGTACTATGTGAAAGCTAACAAGGCCGACAAACTCTTAGCTAGACAACTGAAAGGGAAGGAGCAGTCCCAGACAATAGAGGCCCTCAAAGACGACATGGGACAGATAAAAACGTTATATATTCAAACGCTTCTACCAGGAGCTGCGCTCCTCGGACCGTCCAGGGATGGAACAGCAGAAGGCACATCTAGAAGAGGTTACCCTCCCATTAATTTCAGAGGAAGAAAAATGTCACCTGGACAGGGACATCTCATTAGAAGAGGTAAACAAAGCAATTCAAGACCTCCCCAAGAATAAAGCCCCAGGCCTAGATGGGCACACTGCTCTGTTCTATAAGACATATAAAGATATTCTTGCCCCCGTCCTCACAGACCTCTTCAACTCATTTAAAGAGAGGGGGAACGTCACCCAAACCATGAATGAAGCAAAAGTATTGGTATTCCACAAAAAGGGGAAGGATGAACAACTCCCAAGCGTGTACCGCCCGATAGCACTAATCAACCTGGCCGCAAAATTATACTCCAAGATACTAGCCACAAGGCTGGCACAACTCCTCCTGAAGCTCATCCATTTAGATCAATCAGGGTTTGTCCCAAACAGACAAACACATGATAACGTTAGAAGGGTCTTACATTTAGTGGAAAAAATTGGGTCACTCAATTCCCCGCAGCCATGGTCGCCATAGACGCAGAGAAAGCGTTCGACCGGGTGGAGTGGTCGTTCCTCTTCTTAATACTGAAGTAAATGGGCTTGGGCAAAGCTTTCATAGATATGGTCCGCGCTAACTACAACTCCCCGACGATAAGGCTTGCAGTGAACGGGGGGGGGGGGCTATCCGATATATTACAAATAGAGAGAGGCACCAAGCAAGGATGCCCGCTATCCCCACTACTAAATGCATTATACCTAGAACCCCTACTGACAAAAATTAGAGAATCACGAGAGATCGGAGGCATAGAAATGGCGGGACGGGCCCATAAAGTAATAGCATACGCGGATGATATGTTAGTGGCGCTAGGTGACCCGGAAAGATCACTCCTGCATCTCATGCGCGAAATAGAGGTATCAGGGCTTAAAATTAACAGGCAAAAAACAGAGATCCTGGTACTGGCAGGGAACAGGGGAAATATCCAAGCAGTAGCGACAGACCTACAACTGAAAATAGCGAACAAAAGGGTTAATTATCTGGGAATTAAACTCACGGGGAAAAGGGAAGATTTATATGTTCATAACTACCCTCAGCTCCTAGATAAAAACCAAAATGAACCTACTGAATTGGTGGGGTAGAATAACGGCGGTGAAAATGACTATACTGCCAAAACTAATGTATTTGTTTCAGGCCCTCCCGATTAGAATTCCCCCAGCCTTCTTTAAGTCCCTCACGAAGATGGTGTCAGCGTACATATGCCAGAATAAAACTCTTAGGGTATCGAGCGCGGTCCTGACAGCCCATAGAAAAGAGGGGGGGTGCGCCCTCCCACACTTCAGGAAATACTACGAGCCGCACAGCTATGGGTCCAGAAAGAATGTATACCGTAAATGCAGAGAAAATTTGAGAAGCACAGGGTAGGGCGGTGGCGACAACATCCCCCAGACACCTCCTATGGATCAGCAAACAACACAAACACCCCAATGTCCATATAAGTGAAATAATGAAATCGACCATGAGTCTATGGTACAAAGCCACACTGAAAGGGACCCTAACAAAGGAACCAGCCCCCTTTATGCCACTATTTAAAAACCCGGAATTCCCCCCAGGAATGGAAAAGGGGGCATTTCGGAAACAGGAAGAGGCGGGGTGTAAAATGGTAGGAGATATGTTTCAAGACCAGCAGATCAAATCAGTTGCGAAATGCGAGACATCGTTTAGCCTGTCCCCCAGAGACACATACAAATATGAAGAAATACACCATTGGTTGAGTCCGCAGCGCATACAAAGCGCGGCGACTAGAGCTCTAACCCCGTTTGAAACATACAGAATGACTCACAGGTACTCACAAGTTTGTCTCCAATACATATAGATACCTAAACGCACAAGAAGAAACTGTAAAGTGGAAATACATGAAAAGATGGGAGAAAACACTTAAAACCTCACTCCCCATGGACAGGTGGGAATTTATATGGGGCAGAATACCGAAGCTCACTAAAGCCATTCAAACAAGGGAAATGTGGATGAAAATGATGATGCAATGGCACTACACGCCAGAACGACTACACGCAATGTATGGCACTACCCCAGATAGATGCTGGAGGGTATGTGGAGGTCGAGGAGACTGGCGACATGTCTGGTGGGACTGCCCGAGCCCAAGTACTTTCTGGGGAGAGCAGGGAATGTTCTCAGAGGCGAAGGGCTGAGGGGAACAAGTGTGGCTGGGGGGCCTCTGGGACAACAGGGACAAACAGTGGAACGTGACACAGAAAATAAACTTTATGGTTCTACTGATAGGGGCATGGATGGAAATAGCCTCCCACTCACAGTGGATTGGACGAGAAGAGTATGGTCATACCTAGCCATGGAGTGAATAACTTACTCTATCCAGGGGGAACATCAAAAGTTCAGAACAGACTGGGGTATAGCTCTGGGGTACCTCCAGTCGGACTACAATGAACAATGGTGCCCACATAAAATAAGGATACTGGACCTCTTCAACTGAAGTAGCTCAGTGAATCAGCAAATTCCAGAAAGACAGAGAATGGACTAAACTTTTCCGGAGAGGAGGGGGGAAAGGGGAAGGGGGGGGGGATGAAATGTTGTATACAATGTTACATTTTTTTAAATTAATAAAGACACAGTTTAAAAAAGAAATACATGAGAGAGTTGGAAAAAAAGGGTCTCACTAACTCCAAGTAAAAATGAGAAAGTCCTAGAGACAAGCAAAAGAGCTGGGGGTCTCTAAGGTAGAGAGGAATTCGCACATTTCTGAGAATTCTCCCTAACAGCCCCCAGACATCTTCACCCAGTTACAGAACATAACATTGACAAAGTTCATTCCACTGACAACATACAAACAAATAATGTATTGTTTATCATTCTTTCACAGACACAGTCAACACACCTATGCCTGCACACACTCACTCGCACCTCCATTGACATGCCCTGTGTGCACACAACACACATGCATACGTACAACTAAAACGTGAGACGGTGGCACAACGGCCATTGAGGAGACGTGGCTTTAGCCCCCCTAACATTTTTGGGCGATGTTGAGTTGAGCTGGCTGAAGTGCAGAGCCCTGGTAGCAGAGGGCCCGACACACAGTAACCAGTGCTGGGGCTGAACTTTTAACAAAGGCTCAGCAATTAATAATGTAAAGCCTTTGTCGTTAGCACCCGCACTCTTATGCATACATGTGTAGGCAATTGAAATGATGGGGGTATGTCAGGGGTAGGGCACTTTCTGGTCCATTTGGTGCCCAGGGCGAAACACCAAAATGTGCCCCCTCCCCGCACTGGGCATGCGCGCCACTCTCAAACTACTTGCTTTCTATTGCCTGTTACCCTGTTTTCCCAAAGACCTGGGAAGCCCCGTCTCTGTCCCTTCCCCCCTACTGGCTGTTGGGTGGAAGTTACATACATGGTATTGTAGTGAAGTCCAGGCCAGACTGGCTGGAGCCTTCCCAGTGACTGTATGTTGTGCGACCTGAGTGAATGGAGTGTGTGATCAATATGCACTTGTTGTGGATGTCTGGTTTGCAGTATGAAACACAATGACTGAGACAGCCCTGCCCGAAACTGGTATGAATGCAGTGTGTAGTGTTGAATGGCTGAGAACTTGTCCCAATCCACATTTCTTGTTGTGAGTGTCTGAGAGGGAGGAGGGTGGCCTGAATGCACTGTATGCCTGATTGGCTGACTGACTGCTGAATGCCCTTCTGAGTGATTGGTTGCCTGAGTGCGACCCAGCAGAATGAATGGGAGATCAACTGGTATATCTGGGGGCCTCTCACTGCTAGAATTAGCTCAGGAGCTGAAGTAGAAACTGAAGCTGAATTTCGAAGCCGAACCCGAAGAAGGTTGACTGCTGTTACCTTCACTGCAATCTGAAAGCTGCCGTGACATCGAGACTGATCCAAGAGAGGATCTGGGTAAGCGCACTCTTCCCGTGCTCCGAGGGACCATCGAGCATTGCTAACCTTTGCCGAAGCTCCCTGGATATCAGACCCTCGACAGGCTGCCGACCGGAGATGGGGACCGCCGAGGAGAACGAAGATAAGCACCAGACATTCCGTCCACCGTCGTCAACCAGGGTTTGCAGGTTTGCTATATAAATGCTGGAGGCCCGTTGAAGCCGTGTTGCCCAGAAGCAGGGACCGCCTGATGCCGTGCCATTGACGACCGGAGCTGCAACGATTCCTTGATTAAGACATTTTGATTCCCGGACATGCTCGTTCTCATAGTCGACCGCTTTATCCCACCGGAGAAGGCCAGGCCGTCGACGCACCGAGGAGCATGCACCAGTGGGTTTCTCGCCACCCAAAGACCGTAGAGATGCCGGACGACTCGATGCCCTTCCTGGGCCACAGTTCTTCAAACTCTTTACGGTCCTGAACTATCGACATTGAGGTGCCCTGCACGCCTCTTCCTTGCAGGACGTCTTCGACCTATCATCAAAAAGCACTGCCGGGACTGACGCTGCTGCCTCAATGCCGAGTTCACTTTCTTTGAGGGATCTCGACGATCCGTGGCTCCTGCTTTAAAGGGAGCTGCTCAAGAAGGATCCGTCGCCGAACTCTGCTATTCCAGGTACATTGCAGTGGTAGAAACATTGTAGAAGGGAATAAGACTAATTGAACAATATATGGACTGGGCTTGTGATATATCTTTACTTTACAGGTGGGGGGGGTGATCTCCACACAGAACTGTGTCTAGTGGTAGGGGCCAGTATTCTGCCAATTGTTCTAACCAACTGCTTTCCTCCTATGTCTATTGTTGGTTTCCTTTATTAAATTGATTTGTGTGACATTTGACCCGAGTACAGTTAATGCACTTTAATGAAATCTGCTCATTGTGGTACCACTTAGAACATCCAAAAGACCAGCTCTAGTTTTGCATGGTGCATTGGGACACATTCAGTTTGTTCTGGAAAGAGGATACCCCTGAACATCATCAGTGTGTTTGTGTGACCCTGGGCAGCACTCCACCCTCAGTGCGTTTGTGTGACCCTGGGCAGCACTCCACCCTCAGTGTGTTTGTGTGACCCTGGGCAGCACTCCACCCTCAGTGCGTTTGTGTGACCCTGGGCAGCACTCCACCCTCAGTGTGTTTGTGTGACCCTGGGCAGCACTCCACCCAGAGTGTGTTTGTGTGACCCTGGGCAGCACTCCACCCAGAGTGTGTTTGTGTGACCCTGGGCAGAACTCCACCCAGAGTGTGTTTGTGTGACCCTGGGCAGCACTTCGCCCTCAGTGTGTTTGTGTGACCCTGGGCAGCACTCCACCCAGAGTGTGTTTGTGTGACCCTGGGCAGAACTCCACCCCTCATTTTTCTTCTTGTCAGAAATGGGGGCCTCTTGGAAATAGGTTGCACGCTTGCGCCTCCGTTTACACTGAATAGAATACCTGCGCGTGTACGTCTATACTGCACCCGAGAATTGGAATGTGCCGCGATGCGCCGTGCAAAACTGCGGGGCGGGGGTGTTTGGGAGGTTCTGAACATTTACTATTATCTAGTACTGGCAGTACATTGAGTAGAAAGCGCCCTGGCAATGTCTGCACATCTCGCCACGAGGCATGTCCCAGGTCCATTCTGCATGCAATTAGGAAAATAATAAGCAAGATCACGCCCCCACCCCTCCCGCAAAGAAATCTAGGAAGTGGGGGGGGGTATTTAGGGTGAAAAAGGAAGGCATTGCTCTGCCCTCCAGTCTGCAGCTGCAGGAGAGCTAAGAAGGAGTTATGGCTCCATGGGACCGTATCTGGACCCTCTGGCTGGGCGCTGCAGGGAGGTCCAGCTGCAGAGAGGCCCAACTCTTCAAACTGTGTTTTTAGGTCCTTTTGAACCCTGGTGTGTAATCGGAAAGGGGCCAATATGGATCAGTATTTGTAATCAGAGATCGATGTCGCAGTGGGCAACACAGCGGGTGAACGGGCATCGCAGTTTGTGTAGGGGCAGGAGTAGAGCATGGGGGTGCAGCAATCGGTGCAGGTGTGGCCGAGCACAGGAGCACGTCCCTGGGGGAGCGGCACCACAATGCCGAAGTGATCGCACGAGCTTGAGAACATGTAACGCGCCCACTTGGAAAGTTTGCCGAGCAAGTGCCTGAACTTGAAGAGACGCCGCAGCACCCTGGCAATGGGCTAGCACGCCGCAGCACGCACCCCAGCGCCCTGGCAATGGGCCAGCACGCAGCAGCACCCACCCCAGCACCCTGGCAGCGGGCCAGCACGCAGCAGCACCCACTCCAGCGCCCTGGCAGCGGGCCAGCACGCTGCAGCACCCACCCCAGCACCCTGACAACGGGGCAGCACGCAGCAGCACCCACCCCAGCGCCCTGGCAGCGGGCCAGCACGCAGCAGCACCCACTCCAGCAGCCTGCCAGCGGGCCAGCACGCAGCAGAATCCACTCCAGCGCCCTGGCAATGGGCTAGCACGCTACAGCACCCACCCCAGCACCCTGGTAATGGGACAGCACGCAGCAGCACACACTCCAGCACCCTGGCAATGGGGCAGCATCCTGGCAATGGGGCAGCAGCACACACTCCAGCACCCTGGCAATGGGGCAGCATCCTGGCAATGGGGCAGCAGCACACACTCCAGCACCCTGGCAATGGGGCAGCAGCACACTGGCAATGGGGCAGCAGCACACACTGCAGCACCCTGGCAATGGGGCAGCACGCAGCAGCACCCACTCCAGCGCCCTGGCAATGGGCTAGCACGCAGCAGCACCCACTCCAGCGCCCTGGCAATGGGGCAGCAGCACACACTTCAGCACCCTGGCAATGGGGCAGCACGCAGCAGCACCCACTCCAGCGCCCTGGCAATGGGCTAGCACGCAGCAGCACCCACTCCAGCGCCCTGGCAATGGGACAGTACGCCGCAGCACACACTCCAGCAGCCTGGCAATGGGACAGTACGCCGCAGCACACACTCCAGCAGCCTGGCAGTAGGGCAGCACGCGGCAGCACTCACTGGAGCACTGGGCCAGCACCCTGGCAGTGGCAGTCAGGGCGAGGGACTGAGCGGCGCGCTTCATGTAACGGGACAGCGCCAGCCCGGCTGGGCTAGCGCCTGGATGCCCAGTGCAGGAACGCGAGGCGCACTGCCGGGCGACTATGCAGCTAGAGGAGGGTCGCTGGGGGAATTAGGAATATGGAATGTAAAGGAAATGAAACTGAAGCTGCAGGGCGAGGTGGGCGCCTGCACTCACCTGGGGGCGTCGCGGCGCTATAGTTGCAGTTCAGTGCATGCCCTGGGGAGGATGAGCCGGGTCCCTGCCGGGGGTCCGTGTTCCAGCAGCGATGCCCGCTCGGGGTGGAAGGTGCGCTGTGATCTAGTTCTGGCTGGTAGCGGTCGCTGGCTCCCGCGAGCCCTTTATACGAGCTTCAGCACCTAAATACGAGCTAGCCAATCAGCACGCTGGCCCTCTGGAAAGTCACGTGGTTGAACATCGACGTCACTCCACTTCCAGCCAAAACCGCAAGAAAAGTGAGGCTGTGACACTGCAAACACCACAGACGCCGAGGTTTTTCCGGAATTATGTGGTTGGGCACACGGTGTGGTGAGGCCCGTTACAATTTTTTGCACTCGGCCGGCCGCGTCTCCACCGCAAACAGGAGCTGCGAGATATGTCCCCTTAAACACACAGTGACAGAAGTGATCTGCAGTTGAGGCTGGTGACCTTCAGGACTGTCACACCCGGGCACTATCCCAGCTCACCCGCACCTGCTCGAGTACCAGACGAGTACTGACTGCAGGTCTGCAGACAACACTGCCTCATTGCGCTCAATATTCATCATTGGATTAGCAAAGGATTGTTTACTGAACTGCCTGGGTATATTTATATATACCTTCTAACCTCATCAATTACCAGGACTTCACTAACTGCTGCAGTTTTACTGATATATACATCTCTTTTTTGTTATAGTTCAATTGGCCACGCCCCCTCATGTTTTGTTTGTTTGTTTGTTTGTTTTATTTCTAATGCGCTCCAGACCCGTAGGTAGAAGGGCGCAGCAGGTAGGATAATGCGAAACTTACATTGTTGCAGATTATACATTATACAGTAAAAGTTATACATGTTATACAGATACAGTAATGGAAATTATAGATATTATACAAGTTGTGCAAATTATACAAATTATACAAATATACAAGTTGCAATAGTAGTATACAAATGTATACAGATGTGCAGGATCATCATCGTACAGGTCGATGAGTTACGAGTTACATAGAGGATGGTACACATAACATATCGTGGGAAGGAGGAGAGGGACAAGTGTCAGGTCTGGGAATGTTATAAGCCTAAATCTAGTAGTCATTGGAGATAAGATATTGGATAGCATTCTTTCTGAATAGTGGGTACGGTTGGTCTGCTCTTAGATTGTTGGGTAATAGATTCCAGGTTTTGGCCGCCTTCACAGGGAAGCTATTCCCACCGACTGTGGTAAGTTTATGTGGTATGTGATCGCCTATTTCAACCAGCCCCTGCGCGCACCCACGCGAGTACTGACAGCTGACCGCTGAGCCTCGATGCAGCGAGTCAGTCGTCAGCTCGCAGCAGCAAAGCTCGGGTCGGTTAGCCAGTCTCGAGGATTTCGCTTGTTAGTCTCTGAAAGCGAAGTGCTAACCTGCTGTTCGCATTTACTACCCAAATTTAATTCTAAAAACCCTTCTATTTAAATCCAATTGCATAATGAATCGACTTACTGTGGGCATGCCTCGCCGTCTAAACCCCACCTTACAGCGCCAATACTTCCTGAAATCTCCCAAGAACTCGATAACGGGTAAGGCCACCGCTAAACCTCCTAAAAACATCGCATTTTCTGCAAACATCCACACTTTCCTAGTCAAAGATGACTCTGTGCGAACTCCGAACGTGAGGGTTGCTAAACCTATTAACGAACTTACACCCACTACTTTTAGGCAATTCCCGTCTATCGCTAACACCAATGGAACGTTCCTGCCAAACCAACTATCTGATGCAACAATGCAAGGTTGTGTTGCGGCGGACTGTAGTCATATCACTTCCGACACCTTTCACACGCCGACCTATTTACCTGAGTTCTACATGGATCCTCAGGTCCCTAATCAACCACAAACAAATCAAATTTTCACACAGATTCCTTTATATTCCCAGATTTTAGGTCCATCACATCGGAAGAGTAACTCGTTCAGCCAACCTAGCCAGGCTCAGTTAACTGCGTCCGAGTTAATTTCGTCTCTCCCAATCCCATCTTTCCAATCTACTCAATCCTTTGAGAAACTACCAATTTCTGGTGCTATTATGAATAATACTTTGTCCAAAACAAATACTCAGCACTCTGCGCTCTCAAACTCCCCAGAGTTATATCCTACTGATGCTCCTCAGGATATAATTTCTTCTGATGACTCCGTATCATCTTTAGTAGCCTCATTTACCAAACCAACCCCAAGACCTTCTTTCGGATTTCCTTCAAATTCTAATCCCATTCTTGAAGCGACCTTAGCGCCCCTAAATGGCAGAATTTCTTCGCTTGCCAAATTATATGAGGTAATTGACCTCAGATCTGCTACTCAAAATGATTCATTGGTTCTATTGCATAGCAAGCTTGATTGGCTTGCTATCAATAAAGTGAGTCATCAATTCTGAGATGGTTGGCCCCCATGTGAAATCTGAACAACAAGCCTTACAAAGTGTAATACCTATGGAGATGCCACATTCCATACCCGAAGAAGTTCTGCCTTCAATCGTGCTAGACATTGAAGATTCACTTGAACCAGAATGAACTAGTCCTGAGACTCATGACCCGTCAATTATTGAAAAACCGTTATATGATCTCTTTTCGACATCCTCCCAGAACAAAAGAAGGAAAAGAAAGGGAAATAGAAAACGAACATCACAGTGTTTAAATGACTCAAACACTAACCACAACATTGAGCAAAGATTTTTTTTTTATATATATATGGTCTCGTCCGCAACTAAAAAATCAAAGATCAAAAAATGTATATCGAACTTATCCTCTCCTCTCCAAAGGCCGGTCATTACTGCTGAAGAGGGGTCCTCGGGTTCTCCTCCCGGTTGCAAAGAAAATGAAACTCCAGCTACTCTTCCGGGTCTGGCGACTGGCATCTCCAAAGGTAAGACTTCTGATAAGTCAAATCCTCAACCGAAAAGTGGAATGGTAGCTAATGCACCTCTGATTGTTGGTGAATCTGTTCATCGGGTAAATTTAGATTCCACACATGAACAGCTCATGAATTTATCAGTATACTCACACAGCAATAGATCTATTGGTGATGATGTTCATCGTGGACTACATCATACCCAACACATAAACAGCTCATAACGCCTACTTTTCATGTAACTATGGATCAAAGACACACCAACTCGAACTCAAATGGCTCTAGATCTCAGGAGTGCACTGTGTGTCCAATTCCACCCTTTTCCTCCTCAGATGATTTTTCTAATAAGACTATTATAAATTCTAGGCTGATATTCGTGCTACTCTACCATCAAATTCTGCTCAGGCATTTCCGCTTCAATCATCGAACACTCTAGATACAATCTATGAGGAAATAAGACCAGCTATCTATTGTCCAGACCCTTCTATTCTAAAAGACGAAAGCATTCGCCTCACAATTCTAGATAGAGTGTATTCGGACCCTTTTCCGAATCGAACGACAATACTAGCGGTCTTTAACTCTATTCCCTCCCTGACACAAATACAATCTAGTGACATTGAATCTGTTAAATATCCTGTACCTGCACAACAAGATATTACCCTCATCACTATCCCCTCGTTACTTGTTAAAAACATAGTATAGGCCGAGAGACAACAATTGTTTACCAAAGGAATGCGTCTTGAGGCAATAACACCTCCTCCTCGAAATAATCAAGCTCTAGGTCACAACTCAGTTGCTTCTTTTTCTAAGCCAAATGACAAAGCCATGGCCACTAATGAAAAATCATGTTGTAATTGCATGAAGGCCCCTGGCCCAGCAACAAACGCTCTACCTTCTAAATAGGATTGGGTGAGAAGTGCGAATAAAAAAAAATGAACAATTAGACCACTAGAATGATATGACAGCTAGCACTCATGTCTGCTCATTAGCATCATGGAATACCAGAGGATTCTCTCACCTTCTATTTTCTGAATCCTCTCATATGAACAAATTTGATATAGTCTTACTACAAGAAACATGGATGCTATTAATTCCAAACTGGGCCAACCATCAAATTGAATCGATCTTAGCTTCCAAATCCACCAGAGGTCGACCAGCGGCTGGTCTTCTCATTGCTGTTCGCAATGACTCACAACTGGCACTTCAGGCTTGGTTATCTCCAGACCCAGGCATTCAAGTGGCTAAATTGTCCACAACCAATTCTAACAACCCCCTTTTTCCGACCAGTATTATTATAAATATTTATTGGAACCCTGCTTCATCCTCGGAATTACAATTCTTAGATAAAATTGAGAATGTTCTAAACAAAATTTTACTTCAACCTGAAGTCAAAACTACAATATTAGCAGGTGATTTCAATATGAATACCCTCTTTTCTTCTAAATATTGTCCGGATTCGAGAGCCTCAAAATGGATACGTTTGATTTGCTCGAGAAAATTCACCATGCTCAACGGATCCACTCCGGAAGACACTCCTCCTAGATCAACATGGACTAGAAACTCGAGCCAATCCATTTTAGATTTTAGATGCCACAGATCAATGGAGTCTGATGGTAGTATACGCTTGTGCGCATACACACACACACACACGTACTCTCTCTTTACGTTACAGCCTTTAGTTTACTTCTGGGCCAAAAGGTGTTCAGTAATCACGGACATGTTACCCTTTGGTATGGCAGCAGGGAATACCCACAGAGATGATTAAATTTCGCAGTGTGATTTATTATATGTAAATTCAATGATAGAACCAGGGAAATCCGCCATTGTCATATGTTTAGAAAACATTATCCATTATAAATATATAAACCCCAAAGCCGCCAACCCAAAGTCCCGGGAGGATAGCTCAGCGGCAACGTGCGTGCCTTGGAAGCAAGACGACACGAAGCAACACAGGTTCGATCCCTGGGTCCGCAATTAGAAACCTCTGGGTGTTTAAGCATGTTATAAATATGCAACTAAGACAAAAACAATTACGCAACAAAATAAACAAAACCAATTTCTTTAACAGCGCCTCGTTGCCCTGGGGCTGTGTGAGCGCTTTAAAAAAAATGTAAATAAAAAAAAGTAAACCCCTTTCCTTCTTGGCACTGTATTTATTCTTCCTATTGCTAACATGTTGATTTTGTGTCAGGCACGTGTGGTTTATGGAATGGCATTAAAAACTGCTCAAACTGAAACTACTTGGCAGACGGCACATCCAACAGTGCAAGACCAAGACTGTGCAGCACTTGCTTACTGCAGCCTTTCCAAATCAGATTGAAAAGCGCACTTAACGGTATGAACGTTATACCGGTATAAACAATGTGACGGTTATTATTGTTCAATTAAGTGGTTCATGGTATCTTTAACGGTATACCGTAATACCGTTACATCCCTACTGGATAGCAACGCTTGATAAAATCAACACATATCAGGCGGTCAAGATGGGTGCATTTGAACCAAAGCTACTCAATACTCTTCCACATTACTTGACCAAATTTCCGGATCGTATCTATGCTGATTCATTTTTACGATTTCGATTTGATTTACTTCTTACCAAAAGAAAACCTGCCGTTTACAATAACTTACCAGACTCAGCAAAGATATGCAATTACTGTGAATTACTAGACTCCATTCAGACTACGAAACATCTGATGTTGGACTGTCAATATTTGATCGGCAAGAGGACGCAATACCTTTATAAACACTTTCGTCATTCTACCTTGTTATCTAATGATGAATTATGGTCAGCAATGTTTAATGCTCCAAAATATTCACTTACCATTGACATAGTGCAATTTCTAAGGGAGTTGAACGTTTTTCCTTTACAACACTAATTTGTACAAGCATCTCCCCTTCCACCCTTCCTTTGCCAAACAATGAATTCAGGACTGACTCCATGTAATGTCTACAAATGTTAGTAATGATAGTAATAACAATGAGCATGGATATAATAATGTTGAAGTAATGTTGGTGTAAAAATTGTTGTCTGGCTTCTTGGTCCACCTCCCTGATTTTGTCGAGATATTTGGCTTCCTTGTAAGTTGTGCATGTGTTTATGAACTGAATCAATCATAGAAACTGATAAGAAAGAGCACTAATTGAAATGTATTGACTATTGAAAAAGTTGTTAATTCAACTAAAACAATATCTTAAAAAAAAAAAATTATCCCAGCTCAACAGAACAACAACACTCACATCCCCACTAAACATCAGTCCACAACAGCACTCATACAGCACACCTACTACACAAACACCTTCAGAAACCGTGAACTGCCACAACAACGCCAAACATACGCCTTGAACCACACCACGAGACCCCAGGTCCCTGCCAACTGCCCACGACATTACACCAAACACACACCTAGGACCCCTAGTCCAGCCAATTGGACCACACCACCACTACAACCCAGGACTCCTAGTCCAAGCCAACTGCACACCGCAGCACACCATAACTACAACCCAGGACTCCTAGTCCAAGCCAACTGCACACCGCAGCACACCATAACTACAACCCAGGACCCCTAGTCCAAGCCAACTGCACACCGCAGCGCACCATAACTACAACCCAGGACTCCTAGTCCAAGCCAACTGCACACCGCAGCGCACCATAACTAGAACCCAGGACTCCTAGTCCAAGCCAACTGCACACAGCAGCGCACCATAACTACAACCCAGGACTCCTAGTCCAAGCCAACTGCACACCGCAGCGCACCATAACTACAACCCAGGACCCCTAGTCCTTGCCAGGCCGTCATAGCAGCACACCATCACTCACCTATGGGACCCCTAAACCAAACTAGGCTGCCATAAGGACACCCCATATAAAATTCACGGAACACACCCTTTTGCACAACACAGCACAGGACCAACTTTGCCCCTAAAATCATTGCCCAAACCTTGACTTACTCGCCACAGTCTCCACACAGAAAACAGGGAACAAAAAACACGAATAATTACAATGATGACATTAAACGTCATCAGTAAGCGATGAAAATTCCAGTTCCCATGTTGGATATCGATTGTATGCAATGCTGATAAAAACACAATGCAACTCTAAGGAATTGAACTATCACCAACAATTCCAACCCACCCACGAGCCTTTTTAGTGGACCAACAACCCCCTGGTGCAAAGCCCACCCACAAGTCCACGTTAAAAAAAAAAGAAAACAAATTCAGTTCTTCCTGTAACCTGTATAATAAAACCATGTTACACACCGCAATAATCTGAACTCAACAATACAACGCTATTATGCTGGAACCTGCCACTCACGAGTCCCAAAACCCACAGATTTGAGTCCACCTGCAAGAAAAACTGTTACTCATAAAACACAGTTCATTTGAAAACATACTCAATTAAATAGAAAAATAATACATTTCTGACACGCAAACACTTACTACAGTCCTGAACAGGAACTTGCCGTGCTCCTCGTGTAACCCCGCACACAAAGTCAGAACTCAAACTCTTCCAAATTTCCACACCTCCGCAGCAACTCCCGAAAAACTCCAGGAAAGGACACTCGACCTCCACTCCAGAAGAACTAGAGGCGGTGGCGTGGCCTTCATCCACAAAAACTCCCTTGACCTAAGAGTGGTATCCGATTCCAAACTCGAATCAGCTGAACTGCTATCTATCAAATTATTACTAACACCCAACCAAACGGCCACCCTTCACCTTATCTACAGGCCCCCTGGTCCGGCACCCACCTTTGTCAGTGAAATTTCCACTCTCCTTCTTGACAAAACGAAAAACAACTCCCAAACAATCATCTTAGGCAACCTTAATTTAGGTCGTGGGGACCCAAAAGATCCCGTAGCAACTGATCTGGAGTATGCTCTTACTGACCTTGGCCTCACCTTGTACATCCAAGAACCAACCCATATCAAAGGCAGGACCATCGATTGGTTAGCCGGCTTCAACTGCAACATCCAGGTCCTCAACAACTCCCCATGCTTATGGTCCGACCATCACATCATAATGTTTAATATTGAAGCTACCCCGCGAGCCCCGACAGCAATGGCCCCTGCACTCCCCACTCGCAATAAAAAAAATATAACGAAGGAACAACTCCTCCCACTGTTACTCCCTTCCCTTAATGCGGCTACTAACTCATGCTCTGATCCCACCTCCCTAGCAGACACCTATAACCAAACTATGCTCACGGCTATAGACTCTATAGCACCAATCAAACTTAGGAAGGCCAAACGACGAGCACATCTCAACTCTTGGTTCACTCCACAGCTAAGAATCCTCCGCAAAGCTAAACGCTGTCCGGAAAATCACTGGAAAAGCCACCCGTCTGATGAGCATAAAGATGGCTTCCTCCTCGCCTCCCTTACTTATAAAGATGCCATCATCACTGCTAAAAAAGAATCGCTTAACAATCGTATTCTGCAAGCTGATTCAAACTCTAAGGAACTCTTTAGAATCCTAAAAGAGCTCGAAACTCCAGTTTCCCCTCCAGACACATGCACGAAAGACAGCAAATGGTGTGCTAACATTCAAGCAGCCTTGCTAAACAAAATATCTATGCTCCAATCCAAAATGAAAGAAAAGCAGGACAGCCTGAAGCGTGACAACCGCTCACTCTCCCCTACTAGGCCCGCCCATTCAAACATTGCTAACACTAAACCTTTCACCTTCTCACCGCTCACTATCACTGAGGTAGAAAACATCATCCTGAGGATTAAACCGTCCAACTGCCAAGGTGACCCTTGCCCAGCTCCTATCATCAAGGACTCTGCACACGATCTAGCTCCATTCATCATGGCCTTCATAAACTCTTCTTTTAAATCAGGTATGTCCCTGACAACCTCAAGGACACATGGGTGATCCCGCTCCTAAAAATAACTACAGTACCATTTCTGCTTAAGATACTGGACCGCGCAGCTTACCTGCAGATCCAAAACTATCTCGAATCAAACAATCTTTTAGGTCTACGACAATCCGGATTTCGGCCCAGAAACGGCTCTATTAGACCTAAAAACTCAGATCGAAGTATTGAAGGACAAGGGCAAAATAGCAATGCTATTACTCCTTGACCTTTCCGCCGCATTTGATTTGGTTAACCACCAGATCCTTTGCAGGCACCTCCACTCGGCTGCCAACTTCTCACCGTCCGCTGCGGCCTGGATCAAATCCTTCTTGAGCAACAGATCCATGAGGGTCTTTGCACCGTCCGCAGCCGCGGATCCCTCCCCTATTCATTGCGTGTCACCAACACTTTACAACATCTTTACGAAACCACTCTTTGATGTGCTTGATTATCTGGGTGTCTCCTACACCAGCTATGCGGACGACAACTAGATACTCATTCCCATCTCAGGTGATTATCTAGCTGACACCAAGGCCCTCAATGACGTCTACCTGGTCATCCAAGCTTGGATGGCCCAGCACCAGTTATGTCTAAACGATGATAAGACGGAGCTCCTTATCTTGGGTACCTCACAACGCCTGAGCAAACTTGAACCATCTTATCAGTCATTCACCATAGACGGCAATACCATTCGAGTCTCGAAAGACACCAAAACTTTAGGTTTCTACCTGGCCTCCACCCTATCCTTAGCTAGACAAACAAACGCAGTCAGGTCTGCCTCCGCCTACACATGCAAACTCATCTCAGCATGCAGACCGCTTCTCACCACCCCCAACAGTGTCACACTAGCCAGAACACTTATCATGGCAAAAATTGATTACTGTAGTGCTCTTTACTTAGGCACCAGCCAAGAGAACCTGTCCAAACTCCAAACTACCCAGAATAATGCTATTCGAGCGGCCTTGAACATCCCTCGCAACCACCACATTTCATAAGCCAGAACCAGCCTAAAGTGGTTACTTGTGAAGCAAAGAATCTCTCTAAAAACTCTTGCCCTCATTCACAAATGCCTAGCCAACAAGGCCCTGAACTATCTCTGCAGTCGGCTATCGCGCCACTCTACTGCCCGACCACTAAGAACTGCTCAGACTCACTGCCTAACGATCCCTAAGTTTAAGCTTCAAAAAGCAGGAGGTACCAGCTTCCCTGTCCTAGCCTCTAAACTATGGAACACCCTCCCTGCTACTATCAGAGCCGAAGACTCCTTCAACACCTTCAAGACTAAAACCAAATCTTGGCTCTCTGACCAGCAATAAGAAATGTTCGACTCCTCTGTCCTACTTACTCTGGTCCGTTTCTCCTGACACCATTTCCGACCCGTTACCTCTGCTAACTATATCAATTCACCCTAGGATACATCCTCTGTTAATCCTAGTTGCACCGTAACCTATGTAATATATGTAATTAGTAAGATTGTTATTATGCTGATGCTGTTTTAAATTTTGTAATGTAATCTCTTGCATGTATGTGTTACTCACCACTCCGAATAGGCCGAAGATGCAGAGAAAATGACCTTGGAGATGTTGGTGGTATAAGATTCCAAATGCAGCCTTCCATCCCAGCTCCCCTGAGTACAAGACTCAGGCTTCCTCAAAGAGGGGCTCTTTTCCACAATGTACCTCTCTGCTGTTTCAGTTAGAACAGACGGAGGTGTCAATTGAGTAAAAGAGCGGGGAAAACACACACCGCCAATACCAATGCTGCAAAAGAATACCAAGATATTAAACAGTGTTGATATTATACAAGTGATTTGAACAGTTGAAATGATTGGACAACTACCTAGATAGATATTGGAGTGGAGTTGAGTTTCCCCGGGAAGATCTGAATAAAGATAAATGACACAAATGATTGGAATTAAACTAAATCAGTATTGGTTCCCACTATAGCTATAGAATTGATAAACAACTGACCTGAATAAAAATAAATGGAGTAAGAGGAGTCCAGGATTCTGAAGACAACGACAGGAGAAAATAACAAACAGGGAAGTTAGTATAGGTAAGTAACCCCAGTCAGGGGAAGGGACAGAGTCAGGGCTTCCCAGGACTTTGGGAAAACAAGGTAACAGGCAATAGAAAGCAAGAGGCCACAGGGGCCATCTTGTTTCCTATCAGGAATCAACTGATCCCAATGGCAGGGCCTGGGTATCCCAAAATGGAGGACACCCAGAGCACCTGTCAAATTCAGCATGGAGCTGCCACCAGCCCATACCCTGCTCTGTGGGCCACCCACAGGTGCCCAAAAACATACACTAGGGGCACAGGGTTGTACCCCTACCCATGGGTGCCATAAGGGTATCCCATGGGTCTGTTCACCAAACCAAAAGAGAGAGCTGCACTGCCAGGAGTCCCACATGGACTCCTGGGCAGAAAACACGACAGAACACACGATAAAGAGCAGTAAAGGACAAGGATTCAGAGGCCCTGTCCCTCTGATGCATTTCCAGCATCACACTGACATCACCACATTCCACGGTCAGTGATGTCACTGATGTCACCCACACTCCAAGAACCAATACAACGTTTTTCCCTGGAACTTGCAGTACTGAAATTGGACATTTCACCTTAGTTTGTTGTTTTTCATCAGGTTATATAGTGCAGTGTCAAGCCTGCAAACCTGATGGCCTTGGTTCAATCGGCTTTAATTCATGAATTCAAAGAGGACCTTCAATGTTTCTTACTTTAGCTGGGGGGACGGAGTCCACCCTCTGAAAAAAGTGGGTGGACTCAGTCCACCCGCGTCTACCCTCGACTTGAAACCTGGCAAACTGCCCAAAAACAATAAAAGCTTTTTTGATTGCGGCAAATCTGTGAGCGTCAGAGGCAGCCTCATTCAGCAGTAGCTCCTGATTGTACTAGAGCGATGCTGTCATGAAACCACGCTACTGCCCCCTCTGGACATCCTGGTCTATACAGCAACGTACCAGAATGACCTCACATACCCCCCCCAACATGGTGGACACAGCTCTGGTATCTGCAGTCTAGCTCCTGGGTATACCAACTCAGCTAGATAAGCGCCCTGCCTCTGCGGTACGGCGCATGTCAATGCTCGCAGTTCCGAGTTCCGGTTGCTGTTCCTAGTGCTCGCCTACCTCGGAATCTCTCCCCTACTGATTCCATCCTGTACCTCTTCCTGGACTGTTCGACCGCGGCCGCGCCTTGCAGCCTTCCACGGTTCCTCCCTCCTGGACTTCCTACTTCGCAGTTATGCTCGGATCGCTGCACCTCTTCCTTCCTGGGCTTCCTGTTGCCGCGGAGCCTCCGGACCGCTGCCATTCCTCCCTGGGCTCATCCATCCACGAATTTACGCGGCTACTCTGACCGATCCCTCTCCTCCTTGGGAACACTGTCTACATTTTGGACATCTGACCTACTACCGACAGAGTGGCATTGGAAGAAGCCCGTCCTTACCTCCACGAGACCCGCACCTCCAGAAACGTGGGCAGCCTGAGTCAACAAAGAAGAAACACTCCAAGTCTTCACAGGTGAGCCCACGAGCAGATCGTGATAGTCGTGACAGTGAAAGTTGTGACAGTTTGACACGCCAACTACTTGACAAGAGACCAGAGATGGATCCTACTTTACAGGATCTTTTACGAGGAATGCAATACAAAACCTTAAGGCAGAAAACGCAGTCCTGAAACAACTGATTCTATCCCGGGACTCTGCCTATCAGGACAGCGCCTCAACGGCTGGTGTAGTGGATAAATATGATGGTTCCCCTAAGATGCTCCGCTCCTTCCTGGATTCATGTCTGGTACACTTCACCTTTAAGCCATATTATTTTTCCACCCCCAGAGCCAGGGTGGGATTTGTCACAGCCCATCTTACTGGCAATGCCCTAGCCTGGGCTACACCATTGGTTTCCACAGGAGATGCCTTGTTGGACAATTATGATGGGTTCATAAAAGCCTTTAAGGAGATGTTTGACCGCCCAGACCAGGTTTATACTGCTCAAGAAAGGTTGCTGGAATTCCAACAAGGCTCCCAGGATATGCTATCCTATGTTACCCGATTTAAGCAGCTCGCTAAAGAAGCAGACTGGTCTACAGAGGCATGCTTTACTTTGTTCTGTAGAGGCCTAAATGAAGAAGTAAAGGACGAGCTGGCCAGGATAGCACGTCCAGGTTAATTCCAGGCTCTTATGGATTTATCCCTGAAAATTGATATCAGAATACAAGAGAGAAAGGCGGAAAAGAAAAATACACGAAGCTCTCCTCCCAAGATATCCCCATTTGCTTCTACTTCCAGGGAAAACCCTCCTGCTGAGCCAGAACCTATGCAACTGGGGGCTATGAGAGGCCCTTTATCAGCCCAAGAAAGAAACCGCAGATTTGACCGTGGTTTATGCATGTATTGTGCTTCGGACAAACACTTAGTCAGGAACTGTCCCATAGCACCTCCAAGATGTTCGGGAAACGCCAGCTCCCGATCCTGAATGGAGCCCAGCTTCGGGAGACCAAAGACCGCTCCACCCCTCAAATCCTGGATCTTTCGAGATGTAACTCGGTGGTCTTTCAGATTACCCTGACACCTTCTACCGGAACACCACATTCAGTCTTAGCCCTGGTAGACAGTGGAGCTATGGGTATGTTTATGGATGACGAGTGGGCTTTAAAGCATAACTTTCCAAGAGAATCCAAGGATTTCATACAGACAGTCGAAGGAATCGACGACTCCCCCCTGTCTTCTGGACCAATCACCCAACAAACCAGGGACATCGTACTCTCTATCCACAACCATCAAGAAACCATACAGTTTGACATCATAAAAGCCGCTCACTATCCAGTGGTCCTGGGCATGCCATGGTTACAGAAACATAATCCGTACATCAATTGGACGGCCGGTTTTTTGTTTATCACATTGCCTTGCACAAGACACCAGACCAGTCATAACCATGGAAAGCAGAAAAGCTAATCATTCTCCTACCGTTTCCAATATCAATCAAGTACCAGACATCTATCAGCAGATCTTGGATGTCTTCTCCTCAGCTATTTTACAATCTCTGCCTCCACATAGAACTGAAGACTGCGCCGTTGATACCGAGAAGAATGCGATAATTCCCTTCGGCAGGATGTTTATCCTGTCGGAACCCAAAAAAAGGGCCCTACGAGACTACTTGGATACCAACCTTGCTAACAGTACCATCCGTCCATCCAAGTCCCCCACAGGGGCATCCCTATTTTTTGTACCCAAAAAAGACACCAAGGAACTATGACCCTGTTTGGACTATAGGGGTCTTAATCAATGTACCCAGAAAGACAGATATCCCTTGCCATTGATATCAGACATCCTGGAAGCACTTCGAGGTGCCGTGATATTTCCCAAGTTGGACTTAAGAGGAGCCTACCATTTGGTCTGAATAAAGGATGGCGACAAATGGAAGACTGCCTTTCGAACACCCTTTGGGCACTTCGAGTATCTGGTTATGCATTTGGCCTTGCCAATGCCCCAGCTGTCTTCCAACGTTTTATGGATAGGGTTTTCTCTGACATGCTGTTCCTCTATGTAATCGTATATCTGGATGACATCCTGGTGTATTCCCGCGACCCAATACAGCATCAAGAACACATCTCTGCTGTATTACAAAGACTAAGGGAACATCGATTGCTAGCCAAACCCGAAAAGTGCATATTTCACGTCTCTACAGTACGTTACCTGGGATTTGTCTTGAACCCTCAGGGGGTGGCTATGGATCCAAACAAGATTGAAGCTATCACTTCCTGGCCAGTGCAATGCTCTGTTAAACAAATACAATCCTTCCTGGGTCTTGCAAATTTCTACAGGAAATTCATTCCCGCTTTTTCAGCTATTGTTCAACCGATTGTATCCTTACTCAAAAAGAACATTCCCTTTCTATGGACTTCTTCTCAAGAAACCGCCTTTCAAAGACTGAAGGAAATGTTCACTCAAGGACCCATTCTAATACAACCTGACATTTCAAGACCCTTTCTAGTGGAAACAGAGGCCTCAGAATATGCCATCGGTGCAGTTTTGAAGCAAGAAGCCGACGATGGTCTCGCACATCCTGTGGCTTATCTGTCCCGGACCTTGCTTCCTTGTGAGACACACTATTCAGTCCTGGAAAAGGAACTACTAGCCATTTGTCAAGCCTTTAAGGAGTGGCGTCATTTCCTCCTGGGTGCCACTCACCCTGTGCAGTTGCGGACGGATCACAGAAATCTTACAAGTCCTCCAGTCCATGGAGTGTAAAAACAGTCGGCAAGCACGATGGGCCTTCTTCTTTGCTCAATACCAGTTCCAAATCCTACACATTCCAGGAACCTCGAATGTCATTGCAGATGCCTTATCCAGACGTCCTGACTATCCCTCACAAGATATTCATGACCTACCCAAGATGTTTCCCAACACCGTGTTCATCGCCCAGGCTAGTGATATCCTGGATACTATTAAGAGTGAAACCAAACCTCAGACCTATGGAAGGATTTTCAGGGACGCAACTCATGGGCCCTAAAATATAAAGATGGCTTCCTTTTCTGAGGTTCCCAACTAGTGATTCCTACCTAGACATTGAAGGAACGGATAATACATCTATGCCATGATACCTTCCACTCCGGACATCGTGGAGTCAGTTGTACCCTTCTTTCCATCCAAATAAACTTCTGGTGGCCTAAGAGGGTTAAGGATGTTCAAGCATATATCCAAGCATGTACTATATGTAACCAAAACAAGACAGATAGCAGAAAACCAGCAGGACTGCTCCTCCAACCGGATCCACCTTCTCGACCCTGGGAAGCCATAGCAACGGATTTCATAGTAGATCTACCTCCCTCCCGGGGACATACGGTCATAATGGTAACCATTGATCTTTTTTCTCATATGGCTCATTTTACACCGTTAGTGAAATTGCCTTCTGCACCTGAGATGGCTGGCATTTTTGTGAAACACATTTTTCGTCTACATGGACTCCCATCTAAGATTATCTCTGACCGTGGACCCCAGTACATCTCGAGGTTTTGGAAACACATCTGCAAGGTATTAGGAGTCCAACGCGCCCTGTCATCGGGATACCATCCCCAGACCAATGGCATTACCGAAAGAGTCAACCAAACCCGTGAACAATATCTGCAATGTTTCACCACCAAGGTACAGGACGACTGGTCTGTTTTAATTCCGGTTGCTGAATTTGCCTACAACAATTCTGAACATTCAATGATAAAGACCAGTCCCTTTTTCTGTAACCAAGGTTTTCACTCCTCAGTGCTTCCTTCTGTGTTACCTTCACCTAGTCCTGTTCCCACTGTTGATTCCTGGACTGCACATTTAGTTTCAAACCATCAGGAGGCAAAAAACCATCTATTCAAGGCTGTCAAGCTGGTTGGCCCGAGAGGACCGCGTACCTGCAGTCTTGGTGGTTGGTCTCGCAGAGGTCGCCAGTCTGGAGTCCGGGAACTGATGAACTAGTGGCACGAGGAACCAGCCTCTCCACCACCCAAAAGAGGAACTGGGTGGAGGATGGACCAACTCCCAATGTCACGAAAGGCACTCTCCAGATAAGCGTGACAAGAGGATTGTTAGGCTCAGACGGGTGGAACCATAGTCCAGGTGGAACTTGTTGTCGAGACCATGAATCTTCCAAGAACCTCTGTGCAGCGTCAGTTGGTAGATAGACCAGTGTGGCAGAAAGGGTATTCACAGTAGGCAAAAGGAGCTTGGCTGGTGCTGATGGTTCCAATGGTACACAGGATAAGGTTCGGAGTCAGGCAAGACAGGAAAGAGGGAGGTCAGATGGAGCTTGCTGTCTGGCCAAATATAGAACTGTCTAAACGTGCCCAGGATGGAACAGGAGAGTGCAGGCTAGCATAGGGTATAACCCAGATACACAGTTGGTGGTAGATGACCCAGGACAGGGCTCAGGTAAGGGCTGGTGGAAGGCTGACCCAGGACAGGACCCAGGTAAGTGCTGGTGGCAGGCTGGCCCAGGACAGGACCCAGGTAAGGGCTGGAGGCAGGCTGGACCAAGGCAGGACCCAGGTAAGAGCTGGAGGCAGGCTGGCCCAGGACAGGACCCAGGTAAGGGCTGGAGGCAGGCTGGCCCAGGACAGGACCCAGGTAAGAGCTGGAGGCAGGATGGCCCAGGACAGGACCCAGGTAAGAGCTGGAGGCAGGATGGCCCAGGACAGGACCCAGGTAAGGGCTGGAGGCAGGCTGGCCCAAGACAGGACCCAGGTAAGTACTGGAGGCAGGAACAACGAGGCGAGTGAAGCGAACCGCGTTGAGACGCGACCTGCTTCGACTCACGGCCTCTTTTATGGGCCGCCGGCGCCCGAGAGGCCTGGAATGCAAGCCGTTCCGTTTCCGGGTGCCGGCGAACCCACAACGAGGCCTGGAAGGCAAGCCCCTCCAAGGAGGCGAGCCCAGTCCACGGCGCATGCGCGGAATCGAGACAGAGGTCTCCCGCGCATGCGCCGAAGGCCGCCGGCCCCGTAACCAGTCGCTCCCCTCCCGGCGAGCCCCCAGACGCGAACGCGCGGGTAGACTCGCCAGGAGGAAATGGGAGCGGCAGACCCCAGTCTCCCGCGTGACATGACACTATGCCCCCTCCCAGGAAGACCCGGGGCCCCAGGTTTCCAGGGAAATCGCACATAGAACTCACGTATCAGCCGGGGTGCATGCACGTGCTGGCGCGGTTCCCATGTACGATCACAGGCTGGGTACCCCTTCCAATCAACCAAATAGTGGAGTACCCCTCTGCGGTAACGGGCATCACAGATCTCGTGTACCTCAAACTCCGGGACGCCCTGCACCAGAACAGAGGCCGGGCGAGGAGAGGTGCGGCCGTAATTATCGACCACATAGGGTTTCAACAGGGACACATGGAAAACGGGATGTACACGCCAAGAAGGGGGTAGTCGAAGACGGAAGGCTACAGAGGACAGCCGCTTGGTGATAACAAATGGCCCCAAATATCGAGGGGCCAGTTTGACGGGCAGGTTGTGAAGGGGCAAGTTCTTTGAGGATAACCACACCTTGTCACCCTCCCGGAAATTTGGTTCAGCACTCCTCTTCCTGTCTGCCTGTCTCTTCATCCGATCCTTGGCTTCACTCAAGATCTTGCGTGCTAGTTCTTGTTGTTCCTGGATGTGTAAGACCAGGCCATCAGCAGAGGGAACAGCACTAGATGGAACTGGTTGAAAAGGCATCAATTGAGGATGTAGACCAGTGGAACAGAAGAATGGGCTGACTCCAATGGAAGCATGAACAGTGTTGTTGTAGGACACTTCTGCCAGATCTAACCCATCTTTCCAATTAGACTGTGTGGCATTGGCAAAACAGCGGAGGTACACCTCCAAAGTCTGATTGGTCCTTTCGGTTAGCCCATTGGTCTGTGGGTGATAGCCTGAGCTTAGAGCCCTATGTATTCCCAGATGTCCACACACCTGGCTCCAAAATGATGAAAGGAACTGGGTTCCCCGATCCGATATGATCTTCTCCGGTAGGCCGTGCAACCGGTAAATTTCGTGCAGAAATGCTGAAGCCATTTGAGTAGCTGTAGGGATTTTCTGGAATGGGATGAAATGGGCCAGTTTGGTGAAGCTGTCCACAACCACCATTATACAGGTGTACCCTTCTGATGGAGGCAAATCCACAATGAAATCGGTAGCGATAGTATGCCACGGATAGGGTGCTATTTCCGTGGGCATTAGCAATCCCAATGGTCGTCTTCTAGGAACCTTGCACTGGGCACAAATTGGACAACTTTCGATGTACTTCTGGACCTCGGTCGCCCAACCAGGCCACCAGAACTGTCGGGATATCAACTCTCGAGTGGCTCTGATCCCGCGATGTCCTCCTATGGGTGAATCATGGAATCCATGTAGAATGCCCCTTCTAACAGCTCCTCTAGGTATATAGAGTCTTTTCTGAAAAAACAACAGTCTATCTCGTTCTGAAACCAATTGCCGACTAAGTAGGGTCGTTCTTTCAGGATCCGACCGAGTGGCTTCCGCGATGGACTTAAGATGAGGGGACAAGGCCAGCAAAAAATGGCGAGGAGAAATCAGTGGCAGATCTGGACAAGACGTCTCTTCCACGTTTTCCAGGGACCTGGAAAGATCATCCGCCTTCAAATTGGAGGTTCCCGGGATATAAGTAACATGGAACTCAAACGGAGAGAAGAAGAAGGCCCACCGGGCTTGACGAGGAGTCCGACATTGCAAAGAGCGAAGATATTGCAGATTGCGATGATCTGTCCGCACCTCCACAGAAAAGCCAGCTCCGAGGAGAAAATGTCTCCATTCCTCGAATGCGGTCTTGATGGTCAACAGTTCCTTTTCGATCACCGCGTAGTTTCTTTCGCTGGGACTCAACTTGCGAGAATAATAGGCCACCGGATGTTCTACTAACGTGGTTGGATCTTTCTGAAGAAGGACTGCTCCTACCGCGAAGCTGGAAGCGTCGGCCTCCACAATGTAGGGCAACTCTTCCTGGGGATGGCGCAGGATCGGGGCAGCCATAAAAGCCGACTTCAAGACGTCGAAAGCCTGAGAAGCCACGGAATCCCATTCGAAAGAGATCTTGCTGCTGGTTAGCCTGGTGAGAGGCGCCGAGATCTGCGAGAACTGTGGAATAAAGCGCCTGTAAAAGTTTGCGAATCCCAAAAAGCGTTGGAGAGCCTTGATATCGTGTGGATGTTTCCATTCTTGTATGGCTCGCACCTTCTTGGGATCCATCCCAATGCCTTCCTGATTGATAACAAATCCCAAAAACTCAATGCTGGGTTGGTGAAAGCTACATTTCTCTGCTTTGGCAAATAGGTTATTGAGGGACAGCCGACGAAGGACCTCACGAACGTGTTCCACATGCTCGTCTAAGGATTTAGAAAAAATCAGTATGTCGTCCAGGTAGACCCAGACGGATAATCCTAGCAGATCACCAAAGATGTAGTCCATGAATCGTTGAAAAACAGCGGGGGCATTACATAAGCCGAAAGGCATAACCCTGTACTCAAAATGCCCAAAAGGTGTCTTGAAAGCTGTCTTCCACTCGTCCCCACTCCTGATGCGCACCAAATGATAAGCTCCGCGGGGGTCCAATTTGGAGAAGATTCGCGCAGTGTGCAGGGTTTCAAGGATACTGCGAATTAAAGGTAAAGGATACCGGTCTTTGACTGTTATGTCGTTCAACTGCCGGTAGTCGACACAGGGTCTCAATGTACCTTCTTTCTTCTTTACAAAAAACAGGGGAAATCCTGCGGGTGATTTTGACGGCACAATGTACCCCTTTCTTAGACTCTCTGACAAATACTCCTGAAGAACTTGCTTCTCGTCACGTGTTAGGGCATATATTTTCCCATGGGGAATGACGTGGTTCGGCAGCAGTTCAATGGAGCAATCAAAGGAACGGTGTGGAGGAAGGGGTATGTCGCCGGGTTCAGAGAATACCTGTTTAAATTCGGAATATTCCTGTGGGACCAGAGACGTGGAACATAGATGGACCCCACTGCAGTCTGTTTCTAGAGAGGTCGAAACGGCCATGGTGGGAACCGGTAGCTTGCATTCTTGAGCACACACTGCGGATGAAAAGGTCAAGGTCTGGGTTCTCCAGTCTATCAAAGGATTGTGGTATTGCAACCAAGGTAATCCCAAGACCACCTTGTAGGTTGGTGACTTAATAACATCCAAGGCAAGTTCTTCGTAATGGTCAGCAATCAGAAGAGCCATTCCAACTGTGAACTGACTAACGGGTCCAGAAGACAAGGGAGTACCATCAATAAGCTCCACAGACAGAGGTGTGTGTCTGGAAATGAGTGGTATCTTATGTCTGGAGACGAACGTTTCGTCAATGTAATTGCCAGATGCCCCACTGTCCAATAGACCGAATACTTCCAGGTTCTTGTCTGGTAACTTAATTTGGACCTTCAGGGTCTGTAGCACCGCTGGTTGCATGGGCAGACGAATAGAACAAATAACAGAAGGGTCTGAGGAAGGGATAGGACCTGTCGTTGCCCTTCCAGTATACGACAGGTCTCTTAGTTTCCCGACTTCTTCTTCTGCGGACGCAAAGGGCACGTACCCAAATAATGCCCAGCTGCTCCACAGTAAAGACACAAACGCAAAGACCTCCTTCGTTTCTTCTCTTCTTCCGTCAAAGGTCCTCTCATGACTCCTACTTGCATGGGCTCAGGTCCGGATTCGGTCGACCCGAATGAACCTGCGGGTGAGCTGGTCGTCCTGGGACTGCTTCTGTCAAGCCGACGTCTCTCAGCCTTTCGTTCGGCTAACCTTTGGTCAATACGGAGTACCTGATCAATCAAGAGTTGAAGACTCTCTGGTTCAGGGATGTGGAGTAACTCATCCTTGTACTCCTCTCTCAGGCCTCGACGAAACAGTGTCTTGAGTGTAATTTCGGGCCACTGGGAGTCGGTAGCCAAAAGTCGGAAGCGGCTGATGTAGGTGATGATGTCAGTGCTTCCCTGTTTGTAGTCCATCAATTGATTCTGTGCAACGGAGGCCAGGTCCGGCGTCTGGAACACCTCAAGGAAGGCCTTTTCAAAGGCAGCAAAGTCATTCAAAATAGGACTGTTCGTAACCACAAACGGAGTTGCCCAAGCTAATGCGTTCCCAGTTAGGTTCCCCAAGATGTACCCAATCTTGGCCCTATCGTTGTTGAAGTAGGTAGACCTGAAGAGAAAATGTATCCTGCAGTGGTTACAAAATTCTGCCACCCGTCTAGGGTCTCCGTCGAATTTGATGGGTGTTGTATGAGCCAATGATCCCTCTACTTGAGAGGTACTGGGTGCTCCTTGCGTTATCATTTGACGTAAAGTTTGATTCTCCTGACGCAGGGTGGTCATCTCGGCCCTGAGCGCTAGCAACTCGTTCCTCATGTCTTGCGAATCATCCATCTCCGAATCAGAAGGCAGGCGTCTCAATCTGTCAAGCTGGTTGGCCCGAGAGGACCGCGTACCTGCAGTCTTGGTGGTTGGTCTCGCAGAGGTCGCCAGTCTGGAGTCCGGGAACTGATGAACTAGTGGCACGAGGAACCAGCCTCTCCACCACCCAAAAGAGGAACTGGGTGGAGGATGGACCAACTCCCAATGTCACGAAAGGCACTCTCCAGATAAGCGTGACAAGAGGATTGTTAGGCTCAGACGGGTGGAACCATAGTCCAGGTGGAACTTGTTGTCGAGACCATGAATCTTCCAAGAACCTCTGTGCAGCGTCAGTTGGTAGATGGACCAGTGTGGCAGAAAGGGTATTCGCAGTAGGCAAAAGGAGCTTGACTGGTGCTGATGGTTCCAATGGTACACAGGATAAAGTTCGGAGTCAGGCAAGACAGGAAAGAGGGAGGTCAGATGGAGCTTGCTGTCTGGCCAAATAAAGAACTGTCTAAACGTGCCCAGGATGGAACAGGAGAGTGCAGGCTAGCATAGGGTATGACCCAGATACACAGTTGGTGGTAGATGACCCAGGACAGGGCTCAGGTAAGGGCTGGTGGAAGGCTGACCCAGGACAGGACCCAGGTAAGTGCTGGTGGCAGGCTGGCCCAGGACAGGACCCAGGTAAGGGCTGGAGGCAGGCTGGACCAAGGCAGGACCCAGGTAAGAGCTGGAGGCAGGCTGGCCCAGGACAGGACCCAGGTAAGGGCTGGAGGCAGGCTGGCCCAGGACAGGACCCAGGTAAGAGCTGGAGGCAGGATGCCCCAGGACAGGACCCAGCTAAGAGCTGGAGGCAGGATGGCCCAGGACAGGACCCAGGTAAGGGCTGGAGGCAGGCTGGCCCAAGACAGGACCCAGGTAAGTACTGGAGGCAGGAACAACGAGGCGAGCGAAGCGAACCGCGTTGATACGCGACCTGCTTCGACTCACGGCCTCTTTTATGGGCCGCCGGCGCCCGAGAGGCCTGGAACGCAAGCCGTTCCGTTTCCGGGCACCGGCGAACCCACAACGAGGCCTGGAAGGCAAGCCCCTCCAAGGAGGGGAGCCCAGTCCACGGCGCATGCGCGGAACCGAGACAGAGGTCTCCCGCGCATGCGCCGAAGGCCGCCGGCCCCGTAACCAGTCGCTCCCCTCCCGGCGAGTCCCCAGACGCGAACGCGCGGGTAGACTCGCCAGGGGGAAATGGGAGCGGCAGACCCCAGTCTCCCACGTGACATGACAAAGGCCAGGGAAGACGTAAAAAGATATGCAGATGCCAAAAGACGTTCTGCCCCGTCTTATACTGTTGGGGACAAGGTCTGGTTGTCCTCCCGGTATTTACCAAGACATTTGAGACCAAACAAACTTGCACCCCGATATTATGGACCTTTAGTTGTATCCAAGATCATCAACCCTGTGGCCTACCAACTATGTCTACCTACAACTTTGAACAGAATTCATCCTGTCTTCCATACCTCCTTGTTAAAACCCTACCATCAATCCACCAAATATAATCCTCGCCCTCCTCCTCTGTTGGTCCAGGGTCAAGTCGAATATGAAGTCTCCCGGATCTGTGATTCTAGATACAGAAGAGGACGTTTACAGTACTTGGTGGAATGTAAAGGATATCCGCCAAGTGATCGTACCTGGGAACCAGTCTCCAACCTCAATGCCCAAGACTGGTCCAACAATTCCATTGGCTATATCCTGGCAAGCCAGGGGGTTCGAGGCTTCGGAGGGGGTATACTGTCATGAAACCACGCTACTGCCCCCTCTGGACATCCTGGTCTATACGGCAACGTACCAGAATGACCTCACATACCCCTTAACATGGCGGACACCGCTCTCGGATCCGCAGTCTAGCTCCTGGGTATACCAGCTCATCTAGATAAAAGCCCCGCCCCTGCGGTACGGCGCGGGTCAACCCTCGCAGTTCTGAGTTCCGGTTGCTGTTCCTAGTGCTCGCCTACCTCGGTATCTCTCCCCTAGGGATTCCATCCTGTACCTCTTACTGGACTGTTCGACCACAGCCGCGCCTTGCAGCCTTCCGTGGTTCCTCCCTCCTGGACTTCCTACTTCGCGGTTATCCTCGGATCGCTGCACCTCTTCCTTCCTGGGCTTCCTGTTGCCGCGGAGCCTCCGCACTGCTGCCATTCGTCCCTAGGCTCATCCATCCACAAACTTACGTGGCTACTCTGACCGCTCCCTCTCCTCCCTGGGAACACTGTCTACATTTCGGACATCTGAACTACTACCGACACAGTGGCGTCGGAAGAAGCCCGTCCTTAACTCCACGAGTCCCGCACCTCCAAGAAACGCGGGCAGCCTGAGTCAACAAAGAAGAAACTGTCATGATGCCCCCGGGGACCCAGACCAAGTCCAGCAACCCCGGAAGCAGGCATCAAGTTATTTCAAGTAAGCCCAACAACCCCTACTAGGGACTATTTGGGAGCAGTCCTGGCGCTTATGGCACCAGGCTCATATGGAGAGTCAGTCCTGGCGCCATAGGCGCCAGGCTCATAGGGTAAAACTTACCTGATGCAGACCATGCTGCAAACTTACCTGCTGCAGACCATGCTGCAAGAACTCCAAGCCAAAGGAGGCTTGGAGGGACTACTTTACCTAGGGGCTATTTTTTTTATTCGGGTGGGGCTGGGGAGGAATACTTACCTGGAACTACTTTGGAGGCTATTTAAACCACGCCCGAGGAGCAGCACACGCTTCGCGTTATTCTGCATCCAGCAGCATAACGCTCACCGTGCCTGCAAGTCTGCATCCAGTCTTCTGCCACGCCAGCCTCGAGTCTGGAGCTCCTAGGAAAAGGGAAAAGAAGAAGAAAAGGTTAGTACAAGAGCAATACCTTTGATCCTTACCTGAGTTCCTGATCCACCGCGCCTTCGAGCTGAAAGAAAGAAGTCGCTTATGCGCGCCGCCTCTCCTGCTGCAGCGCCGCGCTGAACTCACCGGTCTTCGCAGCACCTTCACGATCCACCGCACCCTTCTGCATGTTCCCGCCGCACTCCGGCACCTAAGGGGGACACAGGAACAGCAAGGTGAGCCAAGGGAATAGACGAGAGGCAATATTAGTTACCCCCCATAGACTTACCTGATTTTACCGCCGGGGGTACTATTCCTCTTCATGGGTCGGCGCAACCTTCATTTTCATCTTCGCCGTACCCCGGCCCCTAAGGGGAAACAAAAGGACAGCAAGGTGAATCCAAGGGTCAAACAAGGGAAACCCTTCTCACCGCAACAGACTTACCTCATTTTACTGCCGGAGGCATCCTTCACCGAGGCTTCCTAATTTCACTCCGCACCTTAATCAGGGAGAAAGCAACAGGTTACTTTCTGACATTATTGTATCGAACTGTGTTGGATAATACAAATCCTTACCTGAATGTTACCGGCTGCCACGAGGAACTCTCCACTAGAGTCAAGCTGCAACCTGCAAGGAATCGGACAAGAGTGAAAGTCAGACATTTGAACTCTTACGAACTATATACTTACGGCGTCTTGCCGGAAATCCCAGAGTCAATATTGTTCTGGAACTCACCAATTCCTTCGAACCAGTGGGGCAACTGGTTATCTACGCGCCCCTGCGCTCAAAGCAGGCTGGAGAGCTCATCTTTCCAAACCATCAGGTGAGACTATAAGCGGGGACATTAAAGGTGGTCAGTGGGGAGAACAGCGGGGGTGGGGGTTAACACTCAACTCCATGGGTGGTTAACTCCCTTTCTCAATTTGCAGACGAACACTCCTACGGGCCAAGCAAACGAAGTTAAGTGGGCCAGTCCAGTCTGTCATCTCGGCACTACGCGTCACATTGGTGGAAACCGCAGCTGTCCAGTTCAGATCGACGTCCCCGTGGGAGCGAGGTGAGCGTAACAGAACGCGAAGCCTACCCACAAATTCCCACCCGGGCGTTATGGATACCTCAGAAACTGACCAATTGGCCCAATTACATGGGGAACTGAGGGCTGAAGTGCATTCCGCCCGTCAAGAAACCAATGCCCTTAGGAGAGAACTGATTTTGTCAAAGGAGCGAACTGGTGACCTTGCTAGGCAACTACTGCAAAGTCAGGCTGGACAAACACCCCTACCAGGACACGGGGTAAATCCAGCTCCTGTATCATCGAGTAACCCTGTGCAAATAAACCTACCACAAACTATTCCATTAGCTCCGCCCGAACGCTTTGCCGGTGACCCCAAAAGGTTCGCTGTGTTTATGAACCAATGCCGCTTGCACTTTTTATGGAGACCTGGAGCCTTCCCAAACGATCAAGCCAAGGTAGCCTTTGTATTGTCATATCTCAGTGGTAGTGCAGCTGATTGGTCCATTCCACTAGTTAATCAGGATGACCCAATTCTTCGGGATTTTCAGGGCTTTCAAACGAGCATGGAAAGACTATTTGCCCGGCACTCCCAGGGACAGGCCCTGGATAACGAACTTTTGTCCCTACGACAGGGTAACCAGGACCTTCTATCCTACATCGCAACCTTTAACAGGTTGATAGTGGAAACCGGATGGCCCGAGGTAAAACGAATCACGTTATTCCATCGAGGGCTTCGAGGAGAACTCAAGGATGTCTTGGCTCAAGTTGTGAACCCACCTCAAGACTGCGCTGAATATATATAGACTTAGTGGTCCAGTTAGATCACAGACTTCAGAACAGAAAGGCTGATTGTGCCAAGTTTGAGAATCGGGTGTTGGTCAAAACCCAGGCTAACCCCAAAGGAGAAGATGCCTCAGAACCCATGTGTCAAGGATGGCACTCTATTAAGAGTGGCACAGAACACCCAGAAAGGGTTTGGGTGGTTGTGCCAAATAAAGTGGACAGATAAGAACACACACAGCGGAAAGGAAAGAGAACGAAGAGTAGGCAAGAGTAGCAAGGGAAAAGATACAGAATGAATACCCTCTTGGGGTGTATGCAGATATAGGAAAAGAGTATTCCACGAACCTTGGAAATACCCTAGCCTTCTGCACAGTTTGCTATAACAGAGGCCCACGCTGTTTGCTCATGACTTGGAACAGCAGCTATGGGTGTCTGTAATGTAGAAACGCGACAAGGGAAGGGGCAGAGGTTGACTGATGGGAACCAACAGACAAGCTCTGTACAAAAGGGTCTACAAACAGTACAAGAGAAGATACTACAGACAAATCCAGGAAAGGAGGTGATAGCAAACTAGCAGAAGGAAATGAAGGGAAAGTCGTGTAACAGGATAGGATAGCAGAGGACAGTAAGGAACAAGGTTGAGAGCTCAGAGGAGCAGGAAAGCAATGAGTAAGCCCACAGGAGTAGGACTGTAAGGTAGAAAGCCCAGAGGAAAAGGGCTTAGGGCAGCAGAGTAAAGCAGACTGCACGGCAAGGATCCCAGAAGGGCCGGACAGTAAGGAGTGAACCCTGAGGGGCAGGGCCGCTGAACGTAGAAGGTAGCAGAGGACTGTAGAGGGCTGCTAGGCCGAGAACCCAGCGGAAAAGGTAGGTAGTAGGCAGCGGAGCGTGATAAGCTGCAAAGTAGGAAGGCCCAGAGGACAAGGGCTGTAGGTAGCCGGAGTGAGGTAGGCTGCAGAGCAGGGAGCCCAGAGGACAAGGGCTAAGGCAGCCGGAGTGAGGCAGGCTGCAGAGCAGGGAGCCCAGAAGACAAGGGCTGAAGGCAGCCGGAGTGAGGCAGGCTGCAGAGCAGGGAGCCCAGAGGACAAGGGCTGAGGCTGGAAAGCAGCAGAGCGTGATCAGCTGCAATGTAGAGAGCCCGCAGGGCAAGGGCGGAGGCTGGAAGGCAGCAGAGTGTGATCGGCTGCAATGTGGAGAGCCCGGCAGGGCAAGGGCGGAGGCTGGAAGGCAGCAGAGCGTGATCGGCTGCAATGTGGAGAGCCCGGCAGGGCAAGGGCGGAGGCTGGAAGGCAGCAGAGCGTGATCGGCTGCAATGTGGAGAGCCCGGCAGGGCAAGGGCGGAGGCTGGAAGGCAGCAGAGCGTGATCGGCTGCAATGTGGAGAGCCCGGCAGGGCAAGGGCAGAGGCTGGAAGGCAGCAGAGCATGATCAGCTGCAGTGTGGAGAGCCCCGAGGCGCAGGGCTGTGAGGCAGGGAGCCTGGAAGGCTATGGCTGGAGGCAGCAGGGTGGAGCAAGCAACAAGGCAGGGTCCAAGCAGGAGTGAAGGTAAACAGCATACAAGATCCGTAGGAAGACGCGAAAGGTGGAGGAAGGACTCTCAATGCTGAGCCACTGCAGGCAGCAGCCTTACATACTGCCTAGCCCAGCACAGAGGCAGGCTAATTGGTTGCACCTGGCAAAGCACACCTGCAGGCAATCGGCCACCTCCCTTTCTGTTCCTGGGCTGGTGGAAGCAGAGCAAATCCCTAGGGCTTCTGGGGGGTTTAGTTCCTTTGATGACCAATAGGAACAGCCAGGAATCGATGCTTGTAGCCAAGTGCATTATGGTATGCGTAGTTTGTTGGAAAAAATAATAAAGCACCAAAGTCTCGCAAATGGGAAATAAAGTCCCCAAAGTAAATATAGATGGATCCAAGAGTCTGTTGTAAATAAACAATAAACAAATAGTCCATATTGAGCGCAAATGGATGCGCCCATGGCGCAGGCATGACACCATGCAAATCGGAGGGGTTAAAGCACCTTGACCCAGAAGGAAAGAGAAAGGAGACGGCAAATGCAATTGTGTCTGTATTGCGCAACTTCTGGGCATTTTCTACAGGACTGCCCTGTAAAACCACCCAAGAAGGTGGTAGGAGCTGCAGATAAAAGCCCTATGGAGTCAGACTCGGGAAACGACCACACCGACAAGCGTAGAGGTCCGCTTGCCGAGCTTGAAGAAGGATACTCAGACCTCGCATTTCATCATACCAATGGTCCTTGTAGATCCAAGGCAGCCATCACGTATGCACGCGGTAAAGGCATACCTTGATAGCGGGGCCATAGGAAACTATGTGGACTACGAATTGGCTTTCAGGATGAATCTACCTCTCTGCCGAAAGACCACCTCAGATGTCATCACCACAGTCGATGGAACTGAAATTGCCTCTGGGCCTGTAACTCATTCCACCGCAGAGATGACACTATTGGGTCAGGATGGGCATCGAGAGACTATTGTGTTTGATCTAATCAAAGCCCCACAGTTCCAAATAATACTGGGGATACCTTGGTTGGAAACACATAATCCTTGTATTGATTGACGAGAGAAGAGAATAACCTTCCCGGATTGTGCACAAACCTGTTACCCAAAGAAAAACTCAAACGCAGGCCTGGCCACAGTTACCACATCAGTCGTGCAATTACCTCCAGAATATCAAGAATTTCAGGATGTCTTCCAAAAGGAACAGGCAAACACCTTACCACCTCACAGATCGTATGATTGTCAAATCTATCTCATACCCGGCACACAACCCCCTTGTAGCAGGATCTACGCTCTTCCGGAACCTGAGAACCTTCACCTATGACAATACCTAGACCAGTACCTTGCTAATGGCTTCATTCGCCCATCCAAGTGCCCTGCATCTTCAGCTTTGTTCTTCATGCCCAAAAAGGAAGGTGACCTCAGAACATGCATAGACTACCGCGCATTGAACCAGATCACTGTTAAGAACCGATATCCATTGCCTCTGATCCCCGAACTATTAGACCAAGTGAAGGACGCTTGTATATACACTAAGTTAGATCTCCGGGGGGGGCATACTGTGATGCTGGAAATGCATCAGAGGGACAGGGCCTCTGAATCCTTGTCCTTTACTGCTTTATATCGTGTGTTCTGTCATGTTTTCTGCCCAGGAGTCCATGTGGGACTCCTGGCAGTGCAGCTCTCTTTTGGTTTGGTGAACAGACCCAGGGGATACCCTTATGACACCCATGGGTAGGGGTACAACCCTGTGCCCCTAGTGTATGTTTTTGGGCACCTGTGGGTGGCCCACAGAGCAGGGTATGGGCTGGTGGCAGCTCCATGCTGAATTTGACAGGTGCTCTGGGTGTCCTCCATTTTGGGATACCCAGGCCCTGCCATTGGGATCAGTTGATTCCTGATAGGAAACAAGATGGCCCCTGTGGCCTCTTGCTTTCTATTGCCTGTTACCTTGTTTCCCAAAGTCCTGGGAAGCCCTGACTCTGTCCCTTCCCCCTGACTGGCTGTTGGGTGGAAGTTCCATATATGGTGTTGTTGTGAAGGCCCAGCTAGACTGACTGGAGCCTTCCCAGTGACTGTATGTTGTGGGTACCTCCTGTGGGTGGGACCTGGGTGAATGGAGTGTGTGGCCAATATACACTCCTTGTTGTGGTTGTCTGGTTTCTGGCATGAGAGTGTTAGGGAGAATTCTCTGTTTAGGCTGAATTTCCTAACCTAGTGAGTCCCCCAGCAGCTTTGCTGGATTTCTGGAGTTTGTTTTTTTCCATCCTGCCAAGAGCGTGACCCTTTTCTCTCACTCTTGGACATGTATGTGTGTAATTCCTTTGAATGTCAATGTGTTCGATGGGCTATGGGGTCTTTTACTCCATAGGGTCTCATATGTTTTTCTATGTGTGTCACACTGCACCCTACGTGTCGTGACACGGGGGCACCCTAGCCGGTTCCCCCACCATAGACTCCATACCCGGGGACTGACTACTGTCTCCCCGGGCATGTAAAGTCACCATTGGCTTTACTAGACCTAAATTTTCTAACAGAACTAGTACCAACCATCTTACTGTGGACGTACTGGTAGGGGTAATTCGATTACTCCTGGATCTGTTACTCGAGGGGGCACTGTCCCGTCCCCCCTCGTCGAGTTTTGGCTGGTGGCAGTGGAAACTACTCGTTATGTTCGACCCCGAGCATAACCCTATGGGATTTATCCCATTGTTGAAGATTAATACTTTTCTTGTTAATCTCCAACGTACCACCGATCTACCTATCTTAAATAAGTTTATCGAGTGGTATTTTCTGCCAGAACTCGGTTTGTAAAATGGCGTCTGTGTTCGTCTCTGTGACTCCTAAACCAAAGGTTGAGCCCTTTGTTCCACTTTTGGCGGGCCTCTGGACAGAGACCCTCCAAAGTGGTGCCATTCTGTCTGGGTTACCTCAGGGGTGTGGGAGGGGGTTTAGACACCCTGGACCGAGTTGCCTTGCCAACTCAGGTCGCACTCTGGAGTGATTGGCCCAGGTGGTGAGCCTTCCCGCTCACCACTTAGCATGTGTTGATTGACAGCTAGGCTGAATGAATGGGGGGCGTCTGCATAAAAGCAGGGCTTTTGGGACTGGATCTTCAGAAGTCGCCACAGGACCTAAAGAATCCGACGAGGGTAACGCTGAGCCGACCTGCACGCCGACACCTCCGGTGGAGCCCTGCAGTATCTTCTCACAATCTCCCGACGACAGAGGAGATCTCCCTGCCGGAGAGTCTCTTCCCCTGGCTGGTGGGAACAACCAGTCGTCTTCCTCTTTGTGCTTTTTGTTCGCCCAGGACGCAGTGGTCGAATTGCCCGTGCAGAGCACCCGGCAACCGGATAGCCACTACCCCTGTACCGCGACCGAAAGGTGGTGCCTTGTGACGGAGCACTCCGCGGCTGGTTTCTTCCCTGGTGGTGCACCGGACATCTTCTCTTCGACGACGAGATCATCTCTACTCTTGGCCAAGACCATCGTGCATCCACCACCAGGAACAACTGCCCCCGTCGGAGCTGCCCTCCACAACAAGGTACCGTACCCGCCTGGCTTCCCTTTTCGATCGGTTCGAGTGAGGTATCTGATTCCTCTCCGTTCCGTTGGGTTGCCTCCAAGCATACTCACTCTTTTTCTGAACTGGTTCCACCTGTCGCTAACATTGTGCTAAAAAGACTTGAGCGTGTCTTCACTAGAGACTTTCCAGGACATCGTGCCGTGCCTCTCACCGAGTGGGCCTGGCCGCTGAACTTTTACGATCTATTTGTGATTATTGCATTCCTGCCTTGCATTTTTCCCGCTTCAGAACGAATCGTGTTGAACTTCATTATCGGCCTATCTCTTTTCTCCCTTTTCATACGAGTATATTCGAGTGTCATCTAGGTTGGGGTATACACCTCTGTCTGCAAATAAGTGGTACCGTAAAAACCTAGAGTTGTCGATATTGTGTGTCAGGAGATCGAGCTTTATTCCATTCCGCAGAGTAATTGCATTTTGATTTGTTTGCCGTGATTTTTGCCTTAGTATTTTTCGTAGACGTTCTGTTATAAATAAATAACTTACTATCTCTATACTAAGCCTTGTTGCGTGCTTACTTGTTTTGCTGTGAAGAATTGCCCTATCTTGTATACTCCCTATACTGACCAACTTTTCTTGAGAGAAGTCTGACTGCTCAGCCACAGCTACCAATTGAATCTGTGTGGTACAGACTGCTACCAAGTGGGTTCATCGCAACACCTGTAGTCCTAAATCTTTTGCAGTGGTCCCAGAGGGAACTGCACAGGTTTCCGCCTAACACTGGTGTACAGCGGTGGGATTAGTATCGAGTATACAGTTTAGAGTGCTTTTCGACGCTGTAGGACAACTAACCACAAAACTTTACGAAAGCAACTTTCAAAAAACATGTCTACGATGGAAATTTACAGCCAAGAGTCTTTGTCGGATAAAAATGCTGAGAGTCTGCGAGCTCTCTGTAGACAAGAGAATCTTCCTGTAAAAGGCAAGAAGTTAGAATTGATAGAGAGATTGCTGGCGAACCAAAGTCTGGGTACTGGTTCAGAGGAACCAAACTCTCCAGCAACTGTAGATAACAGTGATGGTGTTGATCTAAATCGTAATTCTGATGATAGCGATGAAGAGGCTGACGAGGACGGCGAGGCTAACGAAAATGTCTCCTCCGCTCCTCTATCTGCCTTACCAACTGTGCCTACGGGGCCCATACCAGGTCCCACAAGTAACCCTGCTTATTTTGAACTTGAAAAAATGAAGCTCGAATTAGAATATAAACGGTTTTTGGCTCAATCCGAACGAAACCAAGAGCTCGAGTTTAAACAGGCTGAGTTGAGACTCAGAGAAATAGAGCTTAATCATGAGTTAGAAATGAAAAAGTTGTCTATGGAAACTGCTTCTCTCTCCTCTGGTTCCTCTAGGAGCTCCAGTCCCAAAAGACCCCGGATGCCGAAGGAATTAGTGGGTATGTACGAACCGAGATTGGATGTGTTGGATTGGTTGAAACTGTTTGAATACAATCATGGGCTCCAGGACATCACCGGGAACGCGCTGCTTCCCTGGTTGTTCTCTAGGCTTCCTCCTGTTGCGACTGATGTGGTAATGGAGTTGGGGGAGGTGGATAAGACGGATTACGAAAGTGTGAAACTAGCTTTGATAGCTAGATTCGGGAAGACCCCGTCCCAGTATCTTAAGAGGTTTAGAACCCTCAAAAAGCATGATGGTACCCCTTGGGCTACCTGGGTGAGTGAAGGGTTGAAAAACTTAGAGAGATGGATTAAGGGTTACAAAGTTAACACTTACGAGGGTATGCGAAATCTTTTTATGTTGGAGTCGATTTATGATGCCTGTTCTCCTGAGCTCAGACAGCACTTGGCTGATTCGAAGGAATTAGATTCCAGGGCTCTAGCTAAGGCTGCTGACTTGTGGGTTGCCAACAGGGCTACTCACAAGGATTCTGGGGCAACTCAGAAGAAGGACGAGGGAAAACAGCCTAAAAAAGACTCAAAGGAGAATTCGAATAACTCACATTCCAAAGAGGGCCCCAAACAAAACCAGAAGGGTAAGCCACCGGGAAAACCACAGCAGAATAGTATGTCTTCTGGTGCCAAACCGGAAGGAGGTCAGAACAAGCCACCATTCCAGAAAGCGTTCGGTAAATGCTTTGTTTGTGGCTCGACTGATCACGTGAAAGGAGATCCCAGATGTAAGGGTAAACCTTCAGGGGTCCAACTTGTCTCCTTAGCCTTCGCTCCAGAGGAGGAAGTCCAAATGGCAAGTGGAAACTTTCTACTGCTAGCTGACGAACCCATTGGAGTCTCAGCCAGCGTTTCTTTAGTATCTCTGGGGTTGTGGGAACAACAGAATTTAGATGTCTATAATTCTATCCCCGATAATACTAAAGAGTATTATAAGGACAGTGTCCAGGTGAATGGTCAGGAGACGCCTGCCATTAGGGACACTGGGGCCAGCATAACTGTGGTGGATAAATCGTTTTTTCAGGCTGAGGATGTTGCTAAGGCACCCAAACGCCTCACCAAGTTAGCTGGAGGGCCTGTGCAGATGCTTCCCCAATTACCAGTTCTCATCCAGTGTAACAACATGACTGTAAAGATACCTGTCAGCATACAGAGTGAGGTACCAGGACGCGTACTGTTGGGTAACGATTTGAAGACTCTCGGAGTTGTATCGCATACTCCCAGACCTCCTAGTAAAAGGTTACAGGAGCTAACCAGACCTGCAAGAGAGAGGACCATGCGCGGAACTCTCGAGGAGATGATGAAGAAAGAAATCACTCCTGCTCCATTGGAAATGGCGGCCGCTGTCTCTAAGAACGCAGAAGCAAAGGGGAAACCTAAGACTTCTAAACCGAAACCAGCAGCCCGCATTCCAATGCAGCCGACACGGACTTCCCCGCGGTTGTCCAACGTCACACCCGTAACTCCACCTCCAGCTGAGGCTGAGAGGGAGGTACAACCCTGTGTGGTGGAATTAGACTCTGAGGAAGAGCTAATAGAAGGCCAAGAACTCATTGGAGATCTGGATCCTGTTGACCATCCTGAGCTGCAGTCGTTACTGGCAGAAGGTGGACCCAGCAGGGCAGACTTCAGTAAGGGACAGAGAGAATGTCCAACTCTGGAAGGTCTTCGACATCAGGCAGAAGCTCAGGCTGAAGGGCAAGAGCCTGGGAAACATAGGTTACACTGGGAAGATGGCCTCTTCTATAGTGAACCGACCGAGTCTGCACCTGGAGACTACAAACGCCTTGTAGTACCCCAAGCAAACAGACCACAGTTCTTGCAGTTAGCCCACGAGATTCCTTTGGCTGGTCACTTGAGTTTCAAGAAGACTAAGGAAAGGCTCTCACTCTACTTCTATTGGCCAAAGATGGGGGCCGAAGTAGAAAAACACTGCAGAAGCTGCCATACCTGCCAGATCTCTGGTAAGGTTGGGTCCAAGAATGTGGCACCGTTAGTGCCTCTTCCCGTTGTGGGAGTCCCATTTGAGAGAGTAGGGATTGATATCGTTGGTCCCCTTGATCCTCCTACCTCCTCAGGCAACAGGTTTATACTTGTTGTAGTAGACCATGCTACTAGGTATCCTGAGGCAATTCCTATGAGGACTGTTACAGCTCCGGCTGTGGCTAAGGCCCTCCTTGGTATTTTTACTAGGGTCGGATTTCCTAAGGAAGTAATCTCTGACAGGGGGTCAAATTTTATGTCCCACTACATGAAAGCCATGTGGAAAACCTGCGGAGTAACTTACAAGTTCTCAACGGCTTACCACCCACAAACCAATGGGTTGGTAGAACGGTTCAACCGAACCATGAAGAGCATGATAGGTGCTCTAGAAGAACCCCTTAAGCGTAAGTGGGACCTTCTATTGCCATGCCTTCTTTTTGCTTATAGAGAAGTCCCTCAGGAGGGAGTTGGTTACTCTCCCTTCGAACTGCTCTATGGTCATCCCGTCAGAGGTCCATTGGCCCTGATTAAGGAGGGGTTGGAGAGTGCTCCTTCCCCCAAGCCAGTCAGAGTGACTGACTACGTGATAGGTCTCCGGAGGAGAATGTCGCACCTGATGACAGAAGCAAGCGATAACTTGAAAGCTGGACAAGCATTGGTCAAGCACTGGCACGATCAAAAAGCTAACATGGTGGAGTTCGCTCCAGACCAGCTCGTTCTTGTTATGATCCCCACAAGGCAGAGGGCCTTGCAAGATAAATGGATGGGACCCTACCGAGTAGTGGGTAAGCTCGGTGAGGTTAACTATCTGGTGGACTTGGGCAACCCCAAGGAGGCTCCGACAGTCTTTCACACCAACCGACTCAAAGCGTATGTCTCACGACCTGATGTAGGAGCGTTGCTTCTCGCATCATCCGAGGAAGAAGAAGAGAGTGAAGCTCTTCCGGATCTCCTCAGAGGCTTACCTTTGGATGAGAAAATTGAAGGAGTAAATCTCTCCTCCAATCTGACACCCGAGCAACAAGAAGAGTGCAAGTCTATGTTGAATCAGTTTGCCTCTCTGTTCTCGCTCTCACCAGGCTTGACCCCTTGGGGCCAGCACGAGATACTCACTGGTGACTGTCTGCCTGTCAAAAGCAGAGGATACCGCATGTCAGAAAACGTAAGAACCCACATCAAAGGTGAGGTCAGCAAGATGCTTGATCTCGGGGTAATAGAGCCCTCTACTAGTCCATGGTCTAGCCCAGTTGTGTTAGTACCAAAGGCCGGGTCTAAAGAACTTAGATTCTGCGTGGATTACCGAGCTCTTAACGCAGTCACCACGACTGATGCCCACCCTTTGCCAAGGACAGATGAGTTGGTGGATAAGCTTGGCGCCGCCAAGTTCCTCAGCACATTTGACTTGACGTCAGGCTATTGGCAAATAGCCCTGACCAACCATGCCAAGGAGAAAACTGCATTTTCTACCCCCGTTGGTTTATACCAGTTTACGGTAATGCCTTTCGGACTAAAAAATGCACCTGCTACGTTTCAACGGATGGTAAACCAGGTTCTGAATGGGATGGAGGACTTCTGCATGGCATACTTGGATGACATAGCAGTGTTCAGCAATTCCTGGGAAGAACATGTAACCCACCTGAGAGATGTTTTGCAGGCTCTAGGACGAGCCAATCTGACCATAAAGGCGAGTAAATGCCAAATTGGACAGAGTAAGGTAGTCTACCTTGGGCATGAGGTAGGCGGTGGAGAGATAAGGCCTTTGCTCAGTAAGATTGAAGCTGTGCAAAATTGGACAACACCGACTACTCAAACTCAGGTGAGAGCCTTCCTAGGCCTCACCGGGTATTACAGGAATTTCATAGAGAACTATGGGACCATAGCTTCTCCACTGAATGTCATCTCCTCGCCCAAATTCCCTAAAAAGGTTAAATGGAACGAGGAGTGCAATCAGGCTTTTGAAAACCTGAAAAAGGCTCTTTGCCAAGCCCCAGTACTCAGAGCTCCTGATTACCGCCAACACTTCATTGTGCAGATAGACGCTTCCAATGTAGGGATAGGTGCCGTACTCAGTCAACTGGATGGGAAAGGTAGGGAGCACCCCGTTTGCTACATCAGCCGCAAGCTGAAGGATCCTGAAACAAGGTGGGCAACGATCGAAAGAGAGTGCTTTGCTATCGTGTGGGCTCTGAAGAAGTTTAGGCCATACTTGTATGGTTCTACTTTTGTTATTCAGACTGACCACCAACCCTTGAGATGGTTAATGCAAATGAAAGGGGAAAACCCAAAACTACTGAGATGGTCAATCTGCCTACAAGGGTTTGATTTCACCATTGAGCACAGGTCAGGATGTCACCACCAAAATGCTGATGGTCTCTCTAGGATGTATGTCATCGACTAGAGGTATGAGATTCATCCAGGAGTGGATTAAATCCTCCTGTCCCTTAGTCTGGGGGGGGCGAGTGTTAGGGAGAATTCTCTGTTTAGGCTGAATTTCCTAACCTAGTGAGTCCCCCAGCAGCTTTGCTGGATTTCTGGAGTTTGTTTTTTTCCATCCTGCCAAGAGCGTGACCCTTTTCTCTCACTCTTGGACATGTATGTGTGTGATTCCTTTGATATGTCAATGTGTTCGATGGGCTATGGGGTCTTTTACTCCATAGGGTCTCATATGTTTTTCTATGTGTGTCACACTGCACCCTACGTGTCGTGACACGGGGGCGCCCTAGCAGGTTCCCCCACCATAGACTCCATACCCGGGGACTGACTACTGTCTCCCCGGGCATGTAAAGTCACCATTGGCTTTACTAGACCTAAATTTGCTAACAGAACTAGTACCAACCATCTTACTGTGGACGTACTGGTAGGGGTAATTCGATTACTCCTGGATCTGTTACTCGAGGGGGCACTGTCCCGTCCCCCCTCGTCGAGTTTTGGCTGGTGGCAGTGGAAACTACTCGTTATGTTCGACCCCGAGCATAACCCTATGGGATTTATCCCATTGTTGAAGATTAATACTTTTCTTGTTAATCTCCAACGTACCACCGATCTACCTATCTTAAATAAGTTTATCGAGTGGTATTTTCTGCCAGAACTCGGTTTGTAAAATGGCGTCTGTGTTCGTCTCTGAGACTCCTAAACCAAAGGTTGAGCCCTTTGTTCCACTTTTGGCGGGCCTCTGGACAGAGACCCTCCAAAGTGGTGCCATTCTGTCTGGGTTACCTCAGGGGTGTGGGAGGGGGTTTAGACACCCTGGACCGAGTTGCCTTGCCAACTCAGGTCGCACTCTGGAGTGATTGGCCCAGGTGGTGAGCCTTCCCGCTCACCACTTAGCATGTGTTGATTGACAGCTAGGCTGAATGAATGGGGGGCGTCTGCATAAAAGCAGGGCTTTTGGGACTGGATCTTCAGAAGTCGCCACAGGACCTAAAGAATCCGACGAGGGTAACGCTGAGCCGACCTGCACGCCGACACCTCCGGTGGAGCCCTGCAGTATCGTCTCACAATCTCCCGACGACAGAGGAGATCTCCCTGCCGGAGAGTCTCTTCCCCTGGCTGGTGGGAACAACCAGTCGTCTTCCTCTTTGTGCTTTTTGTTCGCCCAGGACGCAGTGGTCGAATTGCCCGTGCAGAGCACCCGGCAACCGGATAGCCACTACCCCTGTACCGCGACCGAAAGGTGGTGCCTTGTGACGGAGCACTCCGCGGCTGGTTTCTTCCCTGGTGGTGCACCGGACATCTTCTCTTCGACGACGAGATCATCTCTACTCTTGGCCAAGACCATCGTGCATCCACCACCAGGAACAACTGCCCCCGTCGGAGCTGCCCTCCACAACAAGGTACCGTACCCGCCTGGCTTCCCTTTTCGATCGGTTCGAGTGAGGTATCTGATTCCTCTCCGTTCCGTTGGGTTGCCTCCAAGCATACTCACTCTTTTTCTGAACTGGTTCCACCTGTCGCTAACATTGTGCTAAAAAGACTTGAGCGTGTCTTCACTAGAGACTTTCCAGGACATCGTGCCGTGCCTCTCACCGAGTGGGCCTGGCCGCTGAACTTTTACGATCTATTTGTGATTATTGCATTCCTGCCTTGCATTTTTCCCGCTTCAGAACGAATCGTGTTGAACTTCATTATCGGCCTATCTCTTTTCTCCCTTTTCATACGAGTATATTCGAGTGTCATCTAGGTTGGGGTATACACCTCTGTCTGCAAATAAGTGGTACCGTAAAAACCTAGAGTTGTCGATATTGTGTGTCAGGAGATCGAGCTTTATTCCATTCCGCAGAGTAATTGCATTTTGATTTGTTTGCCGTGATTTTTGCCTTAGTATTTTTCGTAGACGTTCTGTTATAAATAAATAACTTACTATCTCTATACTAAGCCTTGTTGCGTGCTTACTTGTTTTGCTGTGAAGAATTGCCCTATCTTGTATACTCCCTATACTGACCAACTTTTCTTGAGAGAAGTCTGACTGCTCAGCCACAGCTACCAATTGAATCTGTGTGGTACAGACTGCTACCAAGTGGGTTCATCGCAACACCTGTAGTCCTAAATCTTTTGCAGTGGTCCCAGAGGGAACTGCACAGGTTTCCGCCTAACAGAGAGACAAAGACTGAGACAGCCCTGCCCGAAACTGGCCTGAATGCAGTGTGTAGTGTTGAATGGCTGGGTACTTGTCCCAATCCACATTCCTTGTTGTGAGTGTCTGAAAGGGAGGAGTGTGGCCCGAATGCACTGTGTGCCTGATTGGCTGACTGACTGCATGAATGCCCTTCTGTATGATTGGCTGCTGAGTGTGTGCCAGCAGTGTGGATGAGAGACAGAATAGTATATCTGGGGACCTCTCACCACTGTTGATTGTTCAGAAGCGTTCAGAAGCGTTCAGAAGCTGAGTCTCCACTCTAAGAGTAACTGAAACTGCTGATCCTCGACGTCCAGCTGGAAGAAGAAGACTTGCTTTTGCATTTGCTTCGACCGATCCGAAGGCTGCCGAAATCGTCGAAGACTGACCCGAGAGAGGACCTGGTAAGGCGCCCTCTTCCCGTGCTCCGAGGGACCATCGAGCACCGCTCCATCTTCGCCAAAGCACCCTGGAAGTCAGACCCTCGAAAGGCTGCCGACCCGAGACGGGACCGCCTAGGAGATCGAAGTGAAGCACCCGAACATCGCCGCCGTCGAAGTCCATTGCCGTCGACCAGGGTTCGCAGGTTTGTGTAACCGCTGGAGGCCTGTCGGAGTTGTGTTGCCCAGCCGTGGGAACCACTTGACGCCGTGCCGCCGACGACCGGAGCCGTCCGCTCCCTGCCTAAGAACATTTGAATCGAAGGACTCCCTCGTCCGCACCGTCGACCGCTTTATCCTGCCGGAGAAAGTCGAGGACGACCTGCCGGTGGGTTTCCCGCCACCCGAAGACTACAAAGACTCGAACGACTCGACGCCCTTGCTGGGCCCCCGTCCTCACGAATCTTTGCGGTCCAGAACAATTGTCGTCGAGGTGCCCCGCACGCCTCTGCCTTGCAGGACGCCAAAGCTCCGTCGTCGACGAGCACCGCTTGGATCGAAGCTGCCGCCTCATCGACGCCGTTATACACTGTTTGTTGTCGGACGTTCGACGCCCCGTGTCTCCCGCTTGTAAGGGAAGGCATTCAAGAAGGGCCGTCGATTCCCCGACACCGAACGCCGAGTTCCTCGACGCTTCTCGACGCCTCTCGACGATCCGTGACTCCCGCTTGAAAGGGGGTCGCTCAAGAAGGATCTGTCGACGCCTCTTCGAAGAACTCGACTCCACCAGGTACATTGGGGGGGTAAAAACATTATAGGAAGGAATAAGACTTGCAGAACAATATATGGACTGGGCTTGTGCTATATCTTTATTTTACAGGTTGCCCAGGTGGGGGGATCTCCACACAGAACTGTGTCTAGTGGTAGGGGCCAGTATTCTGCCTATTGCTCAACCATCTTATTTTCTCTCCTCTCTCTATTGCTGGTTTCACTCTATTGATCTGTGTGACATTGTTACAGTATTGTTGATGCACTTTAATGAGATCTAATACAAAGGGTGGTACCACTTTAGAATTGTATATATTTGCCATTGTTGATTTTCCTAAGTACAAAGTGAGTTATTATGATAAGTGTACATAACCTTGAATATTGATTATATAAAGACTGTGTTCTAACCAATACAGTGTGTGGATATTCCTTTGTGGGGGCTTGGGGACTACACTGTACTTAAGAACCAGCCTGCATCACCTCCTGAGAAGCTAGGCCTTGATTGCTCGTCCATTGCTACCGTAATAGAGAATCTTGGCTGGGGTCTTCTGTGCCTCTCTTCTACCATATAGAGAGCAGAAGTACAGACACCCCCTACCGGTCCTTTACACAGACGCTTCCTGATCCCAATCCTGGGGGTGGCCAGGAGAGGGCAGACGCTTCCTGATCCCAATCCTGGGGGTGGCCAGGAGAGGGCAGACGCTTCCTGATCCCAATCCTGGGGGTGGTGTACTGCAGGTGGCCAGGAGAGGGCAGACGCTTCCTGATTCCAATCCTGGGGGTGGTGTACTGCAGGTGGCCAGGAGAGGGCTGACGCTTCCTGATCCCAATCCTGGGGGTGGTGTACTGCAGGTGGCCAGGAGAGGGCAGACGCTTCCTGATCCCAATCCTGGGGGTGGTGTACTGCAGGTGGCCAGGAGAGGGCAGACGCTTCCTGATCCCAGTCCCGGGGGAGGTGTACTGCAGGTGGCCAGGAGAGGGCAGACGCTTCCTGATCCCAATCCTGGGGGTGGTGTACTGCAGGTGGCCAGGAGAGGGCAGACGCTTCCTGATCCCAATCCTGAGGGTGGTTTACTGCAGGTGGCCAGGAGAGGGCAGACGCTTCCTGATCCCAATCCTGGGGGTGGCCAGGAGAGGGCAGACACTTCCTGATCCCAATCCTGGGGGTGGCCAGGAGAGGGCAGACGCTTCCTGATCCCAATCCTGGGGGTGGTGTACTGCAGGTGGCCAGGAGAGGGCAGACGCTTCCTGATCCCAATCCTGGGGGTGGTGTACTGCAGGTGGCCAGGAGAGGGCAGACGCTTCCTGATCCCAGTCCTGGGGGAGGTGTACTGGAGGTGGCCAGGAGAGGGCAGACGCTTCCTGATCCCAATCCTGGGGGTGGTGTACTGCAGGTGGCCAGGAGAGGGTAGACGCTTCCTGATCCCAATCCTGGGGGTGGTTTACTGCAGGTGGCCAGGAGAGGGCAGACGCTTCCTGATCCCAATCCTGGGGGTGGTGTACCGCAGGTGGCCAGGAGAGGGCGGATGCTTCCTGATCCCAATCCTGGGGGTGGCCAGCAGAGGGCAGACGCTTCCTGATCCCAATCCTGGGGGTGGCCAGGAGAGGGCAGACGCTTCTTGATCCCAATCCTGGGGGTGGCCAGGAGAGGGCAGACGCTTCCTGATCCCAATCCTGGGGGTGGTGTACTGCAGGTGGCCAGGAGAGGGCAGACGCTTCCTGATCCCAATCCTGGGGGTGGTGTACTGCAGGTGGCCAGAAGAGGGCAGACGCTTCCTGATCCCAATCCTGGGGGTGGTGTACTGCAGGTGGCCAGGAGAGGGCAGACGCTTCCTGATCCCAGTCCCGGGGGAGGTGTACTGCAGGTGGCCAGGAGAGGGCAGACGCTTCCTGATCCCAATCCTGGGGGTGGTGTACTGCAGGTGGCCAGGAGAGGGCAGACGCTTCCTGATCCCAATCCTGGGGGTGGTTTACTGCAGGTGGCCAGGAGAGGGCAGACGCTTTCTGATCCCAATCATGGGGGTGGTGTACCGCAGGTGGCCAGGAGAGGGCAGATGCTTCCTGATCCCAATCCTGGGGGTGGCCAGGAGAGGGCAGACGCTTCCTGATCCCAATCCTGGGGGTGGCCAGGAGAGGGCAGACGCTTCCTGATCCCAATCCTGGGGGTGGCCAGGAGAGGGCAGATGCTTCCTGATCCCAATCCTGGGGGTGGCCAGGAGAGGGCAGACGCTTCCTGATCCCAATCCTGGGGGTGGCCAGGGGGCAGACGCTTCCTGATCCCAATCCTGGGGGTGGTGTACTGCAGGTGACCAGGAGAGGGCAGACGCTTCCTGATCCCAATCCGGGGGGTGGTGTACTGCAGGCGGCCAGGAGAGGGCAGACGCTTCCTGATCCCAATCCTGGGGGTGGTGTACTGCAGGTGGCCAGGAGAGGACAGATGCTTCCTGATCCCAATCCTGGGGGTGGTGTACTGCAGGTGGCCAGGAGAGGGCAGACGCTTCCTGATCCCAATCCTGGGGGTGGTGTACTGCAGGTGGCCAGGAGAGGGCAGACGCTTCCTGATCCCAATCCTTGGGGTGGTGTACTGCAGGTGGCCAAGAGAGGGCAGACGCTTCCTGATCCCAATCCTGGGGGTGGTTTACTGCAGGTGGCCAGGAGAGGGCAGACGCTTCCTGATCCCAATCCTGGGGGTGGTGTACCGCAGGTGGCCAGGAGAGGGCAGACGCTTCCTGATCCCAATCCTGGGGGTGGCCAGGAGAGGGCAGACGCTTCCTGATCCCAATCCTGGGGGTGGCCAGGAGAGGGCAGACGCTTCCTGATCCCAATCCTGGGTCTGGCCAGGAGAGGGCAGACGCTTCCTGATCCCAATCCTGGGGGTGGTGTACTGCAGGTGGCCAGGAGAGGGCAGACGCTTCCTGATCCCAATCCTGGGGGTGGTGTACTGCAGGTGGCCAGGAGAGGGCAGACGCTTCCTGATCCCAATCCTGGGGGTGGTGTACTGCAGGTGGCCAGGAGAGGGCAGACGCTTCCTGATCCCAATCCTGGGGGTGGTGTACTGCAGGTGGCCAGGAGAGCGCAGACGCATCCTGATCCCATTCCTGGGGGTGGTGTACTGCAGGTGGCCAGGAGAGGGCAGATGTTTCCTGATCCCAATCCTGGGGGTGGTGTACTGCAGGTGGCCAGGAGAGCGCAGACGCATCCTGATCCCATTCCTGGGGGTGGTGTACTGCAGGTGGCCAGGAGAGGGCAGACGCTTCCTGATCCCAATCCTGTGTAACGCTCACCTGATTCCCGTAGAGGCGCCGGTCTTGACTGGGCGTATACCGTATCTTCTAAGGTGATGTGTAACACACGGCTGGCTCTTTGGGCTGGACCCCTGTGCACTGTATGTCTGACTTGAAGGGTAAGGTGTCTGCAGATAGAAAATATGGGATTAATGAACTGGGTTATTGAATGTCTCTCTCTTCTTCCCTTTCTCTTCTCCTGTAGGACCCCAAAGGTTAACGCGCTCACCTTAAGTAAGTGAACGCCGTGCTCTCCATCTGCTTCGGAGCAGGGTGCTGAAACCAGTTTCCTCACTGGATAAGGGAAGCAGGCCTCTTGACTTCAGAGGACTGCTGTCCGTCGTTTTCTTCACGCACGGTAAGTTTCGAGTAATTCAAATGTCTTTAAAAGTCTTTAGTAATGTTGTATCTTGTTTTGCAGGGTTTCGGCGATGGCGAAGATGGAGCCCGTGTGATGAATAGAAGCACCTTGAAGCACGTAAGTAAGCGCTTGCTGCCTGCTTCACGGCGCGCTCTAACTGTCTTTTTCCTTTGCAGGTGTAAGTTCGGAGTGGCTGCAGGGTGCCGGAATACCCACTGGGTTAGATGCGAAAGGAGTAATGGCTCGTGAGTATTTAAGTTCCCCAAAGTCTTTAAACGCACCTTGTTTTATCTTTCAGATGCGGGATGCAGCGCCGAAGACCTCCGGAGCGTGCGCAGAATTGGTAAGCTTTTGTCTTCAGATGCCGGAATGCAGTGCGAGGCGTTGATGACAGCCGATGGATCAGGTAAAAGGAGCGCTGTCACTGAAGACCGTAATGCTAACCTGTTCTTTCTTGTCTTTATAGGTGTTGCTGAAGACTGGATTCAGGATGGTAAGCCTTTTTCCTTAGGCCCAGGATCAGATGCAGAAGACACGATGAGCGTTCTGCTGCAGAGGATGCAGAATAACACAAAGCAAGATTCATCCATCGGGTGTGGTTTAAATAGCCTCCTGTAGTGCTTAGGTGTCTCCTTCCACAGCCACGCCTAGGAAAGAAAAGAGTCCCTGCTTTCCAGAAGAGTTCCAGGGTTCTGAATCTAGGGAGTGGCTCCTGCCGCACCCAACAGGAAAAGTAGTCCCGAACAGAAGAGGATCAGAGGCTCAACTGGCAGGTAAGTAAGCAGCATGGTCTGCCGCAGGTAAGTCCACCCAAGCATTATGAGCCCGGCGCTTTCAGCGCTGGGACTGGGCACATTTATGAGCCTGGCGCCACCGGCGCCAGGACAGAGTCCAAAAGGTCCCAATTGGGACCGGCTGGCGCTCGGAACCTGGGTTATGGGTCTGCTTCCAAAGGAGTTGGGCAAGTCCTGACCTCTTGGAAGCAGAGATCATGACATCCTGGGGATGGAGTACTGCAGGTGCCAGGAGAGGGCAGGCGCTTCCTGATTCCAATCCTGGGGATGGTGTACCGCAGGTGGCCAGGAGAGGGCAGACGCTTCCTGATCCCAATCCTGGGGGTGGTGTACTGCAGGTGGCCAGGAGAGGGCAGACGCTTCCTGATCCCAATCCTGGGGGTGGTGTACCGCAGGTGGCCAGGAGAGGGCAGACGCTTCCTGATCCCAATCCTGGGGGTGGTTTACTGCAGGTTGCCAGGAGAGGGCAGACGCTTCCTGATCCCAATCCTGGGGGTGGCCAGGAGTGGGCAGACGCTTCCTGATCCCAATCCTGGGGGTGGCCAGGAGAGGGCAGACGCTTCCTGATCCCAATCCTGGGGGTTGCCAGGAGAGGGCAGATGCTCCCTGATTCCAATCCTGGGGGTGGTGTACCGCAGGAAGATCACCTGGGTGGAGACAAGGCCCAGGGTAGTGAGGAGACTCTGTGGGATGAGACACAGTATTTTTCCTCTGAGAGGGATATTCTTGCCACTGGGTCAGAGGAAGCTTTGGCTTAGTGCCACTTTAATATATACCAACCTCCCAGTGAGACTGAGAGGGTAAGTCTTAAGGTTGTACCTTGTCAACCCATTTTGTCAACAGAACAGGTCCTACATATCCCTGAAAATGAACAGTCCTCCGTACCAAGGGTACGCTACTAGGAATGGGGAAAGGGTTACCTTTTCTCTACCTTCTGTCTATAATAAAGCTAAAAGCCACAATACCTCTGCAAAAAATATGAAGAGAATTATAACCACCGTTAAAAGTGTTAAAGAATTGGAAAAAACACATTTCCTTAAATTGAACTACGTGTTCCAGAATCCCTCAGGGACCGTGATGAAGATGAGGGCTGAGGAAGCATGCAGAAGGAAGGAACAGGCAAGTAGGCCTAACAGCCTTTGCCAGAGTCAGGCAAGTAACACAAAGGGCCTGAACCTGAAACCAATTGCCTCACCTGAGGGGCATAAAAGGCTGCAGCAGGAAGGAGCTGAAGCAGGAGCTGGAAGGCTGGCAGTAGTAGCAATAGGAGAAGAACACGAAACTGGCAGTTCACAAGGAAGTGCGACCACGTACAGGACGCCGGAACGACAGAGGAGCAGATTTCACCTGCAGGTTCTGAGTTGGTCCTGTGTTCACAAACCCTGTCTGGCTGTGGCTGCACTGAAAGAGACTGTGAGAAGTTAACGGTTACCCCAGGTGCACCCAATAGCTGTGACTGCAGAGCTGAGGTGGTGCAGACACCTGAGGCCCGTGTGCAGAAGCAAGCCAAGGGAAGTAGGAGAGAAGGAGAATCCCTATGGTCGAGGCCGGATCAAGGACACCCGTGCTGCAGAGGGGTATGGGTCCCAAGAGTGCCTGAAAGAAGTAGTAGCAAGAAGAAAAGTCGGCAAGTGGAAGCCACCCGCAACCGCAGTGTTTTAGAGCCAGTGAGTGAAGCTCTGTACTGCAATTCAGTAAGAATTCCTTGCTGGTAACTGTAACCAGCTCTAATTGAACTCGCGTAGCAGTAGAAGTGAGTAAATGTTGTTTGTTGCCATGGGAAGTCATTATAACAAAGGAAATGGATCATGTGCACGTTTAACACCAGTCGAAGTGTTCACGTGTAAAACAAACATTTTATTTTCCATTGTCACATTAAATGAGTGTGCCGGAGTGGTCACGTGTCTCCAATTAAAAGGGAGAACGTTGTTGGTAATCACTCAAAAGGTAGCAGCTGACTTTTTACAAGACTTTTACAAGAACATTACAGTGTGTTAGGTGTCTTGGTTTCCTCGATGTAAGTGTGGACCAAAGAATCCCTGAGGTTTCTGTTCTTCTTGAATGCAAAAATTGACTTTTTGTCAAGGGTGCCTTTGTTTTTTATCAAATGCCAGTGTTTATTGATGGTTTGTTTAGTGAGATTGCTTAAGGGACTGTATGTGGTGACGCAGACTAGTCTATTCATTTCAGTTTTTTCTTTTGGGGTGAGGCATATGGTTCTGTCGGTGTTCAGTGCCCTTTTTCTCGCCTGTTTCACCGATTTCTTAGGATATCCCCTCTCCTTCAGTCGCAATTGTAAATCATTTGCACGTTGCTCATATTTCTCTTTGCTTGAACAGTTGCGTCTCATTCTTAGAAACTGGCCGTATGGCAGATTGTATCTCAACCCCTGGGGGTGATAACTCGAGAAGTGAAATAGGCCCACTTACATCGAGGAAACCAAGACACCTAACACACTGTGGGACCTCCCAAATGTCGTGGGACATTTCCGATGCGGTACCTGTGTAGCATGCCGCTACACTAACCCCACTAAAACCTTTGACTACAAGGACTACCACCGTACCTTACAAACTCACACCAATTGTAACAGCAAATTCGTGATATATGGAATACAATGTCCCTGCCACTTGCTGTATATAGTAAAACCTCCAGACCAGTAAAGCAGCGGATCTCAGAGCACAGATCCTGCATCAAAAACAAAATTCAAGATAAACCTTTGGTCGACCATTTTAGCCGACTAGGACACACAAACGATGATCTATCCTGGACTATCATACAGCAACTTACTCCACAAAAAAGAGGAGGGGACAGAGACAAAGTGCTTACAAGATTGGAACAACAACTAGTCCACCAACTTGACACTGTTAAAACCGGGTTGAATATTTCTGTGGAATGGAAGTACTTCTACAGCCAGTAAACGACAACGGATCCAATTACGTGTATGATCCTCCTTTGCCCCTACTCCCGGGTGATCCCCGGATCCTGGTTATGGGTGGTATACTGCCTACCTTTGGTCTTCCCCTTAGTAGTTTCTATAGCTGTGCATTTATATGATCCTGCCTAATTGTGCATTCACATGATCCTCTGTTTGTGTGTGGGTTTGGACATTTTCATCCTATGGAATGACTGCATCATTTGACTAAGCTCACATCATGCTGGGGCTGATATAACAGAACTGCTATGGTCCATATTTCTGTTGAAGATGTGATCTCATGTGATATGTTTACATATGTACGCTAGCATACATAATACCATAATGGTATTTGTCTAAACTGTATTTTAAAAGTGCTTTGACCATGCGAACAGTGTGGCTGGGTTTCTGCACACACACAGGCGACCAACAGCCGACCTACCCACGTTTTTCCAGTGTCATAATCTGCATTCACACACACTACCATGTGTTCTCCTCTCATGCTACCCCGGACGCCATTCTGGCTGACCTCAGGATTGCACCTTTCCTCTGGTGTCCTCCGCCATAGCCAGGTTTACTTTGGCACATTTTTTCTGAAGTGACAGCCGACGCGTCATCGCGCTTCCAGCCACTCACAACGCAGCTTTCACTCCTCCAGCGGTCACGCTCCCCTGAGGCCTTCTTGACAGGCACATTACTCAGCCTCGGCGTATAGACGCCGCCCGCGCTCAGGTCCCCGTGAGCATCCGTGGCGGATTCCCATTGGTCCTCCCGGCGGTGACGCTTCGCAAGGGGAGCGCCACCTGTTAACCAATGCGATCGACCGACGGGTTTTGTTTACCCGCAGTCGTCCCGGAGATGCATCCATTTCCACAACGCTCGCGTCCTGAGACGCCGCGTTACTCTGCTGCTCCCAGACCTAGAAATACCATTGTAAGTACTTGCCTAAGCACACAAACTTGAACTATCACCTAGAGTCCTGCCTTTTATGGCTCGTACTGAGACTCCGTTCTGAACACTATTTTAGGCTTAACACACGTGCATGTGGCACGCTATATATTTTTCATGATGTCCTCTCTCCCACAGTTCTGTCACGCTTTGGACAATCTGGGCTGAGGAACCACTAATTACAGTGGATTTTTCAACTTTCTCCGGCAGAGAAGTTTCATCTTACCTCCCGAGGTAAGAGTGTCCCATGGTTTAATTTGATTTTACTACCAAATGGCACCATTATCTGTTTAGAAGTCTTACAGAGTACCAATAATGTTGCTACAGGTACAAGTTTATGTCCCTCCACGACGCACTCAGTGCTCCCCAGAAATCTATACCTGTGATGGATTTTCTCGTTTACCCCTACACTGGATAAATCTCCGGTAAGCGTTTAGGCTCCTACACCAAGGAGTCCCCCCTTCTTTTATTTAAGCATCCTATGGGAGCTTTTTGAATTATCATCTTAATTTGAGGTCACATTTCCACTGAAAATCCCCCATTTCTTTTGTTCTTAGATAGAGAACCCAGGACCACCTGTAAGGTCATCACACTTCCTAATGAAGGCCTGCTCACATAGCTGCACTGCACAGCTCCTTTAGGCCAAAACACCGTTGTGTCGACGATATCACCATTCAAACAATGCACATTGGAAGCATTGTTCATGTGTCTTTTGTATATATGTCCATTTAATGTGGGTGTATGTTTATTCTAGTGACTGCATAATTGAAATGACTCATCAAAAATAGCAGTTCCTCTTTGTTGTTGTTGCATTGAGATCCAGTTGTTGTCCACTGGATCACACTCAGTTGTATTGTTGTGTCTTAATATTCCTGGGTGCTCTATCCCCACTAATACTATCCAGATGTTATTAAAATACATTTTGTGAAGAATGGAATGCAGTACGACTAACTGTTTCTTCCAGTATTAGATTGGAATTGTTTGACCTCTCACCCTGAAATTTTGGTTTAGTTTATCTAGGAATTCCCGCCTGGGTTTTTCAGGGTCCTGCCAGGTGCCCTTTATCCAATTTTGTGTAATCTTCCCTCCAGTTGTGAACCCCCCAACTTTTTGCTTTTGTCTGACCATCCTAGCCTGACTTATACCAGTGGAGCCCAGCCCCTGTTTCTCATCTATCATATAACGCCTGCAAGGGCACTTCGACCCGCTGGAGTAGTGGGACCAACTATTCTCGGTAAATCCTGCTTCACATGCAAACGAGCCCCTTCGGAAGTGTTCCTTGACCGCCCAATGAACAGACCAGCTTGTACGGGACCTTTACTTTGGAATCACTGCCGTCTCAAGTTTTGACCTGAGACTTTGAGAACCATAAGCTCTTGGTAGAAGGTACTCTCCCGCCGAGTTTTGTACACCTAGCATTCCTAGGTTTGGAATTATGAGAGTCTGCCCGAACCCGAGCCTATGCAGTACCTGTGTCCCCCTGCTGTGGTGATAAGCTTTGTGGGTGCCTTGCTACTGTGCCGCCCTGTGCCCTAAGACAGGCTGCAGTGGAACTGGCCCGATCTCTTTCCCAGAAGCAGAGAAAATGCCACTGTTTGGCCACGGAATGAGGTCCCGGAAACAGCCACAGAAAGCTGGAGAGACGCTCAACTGCTGGACTCGAACCTACAAGCGAACTGGACTTGACTGGCAGAGTTTGGTCCGAAAATGCGTCAACGGTTGGTGAGTACTTGCAACCCTTAATGGTGGCCCCAGGCGCATCCATAGACTTTTACGCATGACTTCCCCCAAGGGCCGCTCATCCTTTGTAAGGATAGACTGAACTATATAAGTGAATAAAACAAACAAACAAACTACCATCCTATTACCGATTCCTGGAAATAACTCTGCGCCCTTGTGGAGACCCTCCTTGAATAGTGTAACTCTATTCTTCATCGCCTTATCCCCCTTCCTGAGACAGTACTGCCCCTTGAAGAGACCCGTTTTGTACTTTAATGCACGATCGAGTGCTCCCGCGCTGAACATACTTTTGAATACAAGGCTCTGCACTTCGTAGGGATTGGACTGCCTATTGGTTAGGGTTGAGACTCTTGAAGAATTGCCTAACGTTTATTTGCCATAGTACGTGTGTAAATTGAAATTGTGTTCAAGATTTTATAGTGAATTTATTGAAAAGTTTTAAATGTATATATTTGTAAAAGTTGTATTTCAACTAAATCAAATTAAATAAATCAACAAAAAAAGTATATTTGCACTGTCTGACCCTCTTCTGTTACAGGTTGCGGATCCATAATTGCTTAACATTGCTTTAGGACAACAGTCAATGTATATATGTTCACTAGTATATGGCTGTGTTAGTATTGTTAATATTGCTGTGGTTTCATCTTGTGTTTGATTTAAAAGACCTTTAATAAATGTATATGAATTTTTGATATATACACCTGACTGAGAGTAATATGTGGTGCTGCTTACTGTGTGCGCTCATTGTGGGCTTTTGATCACCCTCACCCCTTCTGAGACCAAGTCTTGACCACCGCCAGTGCTACCCTGATTGGTCTGGCTTGCCCAGAAGGTTACCCTGTTCAAAGAAACTAGGCTGGCCTTCTGAAGCTCTGCCCACCAGGTCAGAGTTCAGAAACCCATCCTCATACTAGTGGTCGCTGTAGGACAGACGGAAGAGGCAAAGATGCTGCCCCTTTCTTATGCCTAGGAAGGAAGAGTGCCTTGCCTACTTGTGGAGGTCGAAGTGTCTTGTCTTTAAGTTGCCTAATACATTCTTAAAGTACCAAATGAAAGCAGAATTCACAGAACTGTGGTGGTCTATGAAATTGTCAGAGAACATGATATTGAAGGTGTTGGAAGCAGTAGGACACTGTGAAGCAAGGGTGTCTGCTTTCACAATGCCATTAGCAGACGGGAGTTGGCATGAGGAAAGCAACCCCCTTACAAGAAGCATCCTGGCAAGTTATAGCAAAGACGCTGCAGAGAACAGTTGTTGAGGCAGACGTGGTATTTACATTTGAACTTTGTCAAACTTTTCCTGGAAGGAGGTTATCCAGGATTACCATTGGTGCTGTTTTCTTTGTGGAAATTGGAAAGGGAACTTTCCAACAGACGGAGAAAGAACTGTTACCAGTGGATTATTGTTTGGGTGAACTTCTGCTTTCTTTTTCAAGAACTGTTTCAAGGCTTTTATTTTCTTTGGGAGAAATTGACTTTGGACATTCCTGGGACGGGATCTACCCAGGTCAAGTGGAGGTTATCCAAGTCACTGGTTATTTGGTAATCATTTATAATAATAATAATAATAATTAGGCACTTATATAGCGCTACGAACCCTCAGGTATCTGAGCGCTGCTTATTATTACCCACGGTGTGTGGTGCTCATTTATCGACCTCGGAAGGATGAAAGGTTGAGTGTGACCCAGCCGGGATTCGCTGTGCCACTTGACCGGCTTTGTTTATGTTGTTTATGATTTGTGTTGAATGTTTTGTTGTTTAGTGTGGGGTCAGCTTTGTGTATGCTAGGAGACATTCCCTTAGAACCTGGACTAGGTAGGGAACCGCCTGGTAGAGTGGGCTTTGTTAGCTTTTCTTTGCATTTTCTTTGAATAATAAAATGTTGAATACTGAGAAAACTACAAGTAGTTGTCTGCCTCACATTACTGACCCCTCACATTATGTACCCCAAAGAATTCATTCATAACCGGTCTTAGGGGTAATTTGGAAATTATGGGAGGATAACATTTCTAATGACTACCTTTCCACGTGGCCATCCGCTGGGAGTTCAGTATGGGGCCATCCTTTGGTTCAGGGAAATGAGGTGATTTAATGACCCAGAGTGGGTCTGATGCAGGTCTTGAAAGGGTTGGGGGTCGGGAGGGGGCAAATTCTTGTCAGGGGAAGGCTTCAAAGCGTATGAAGAAGTGCAGGAAATATTGGGAGTAGCAGCATTTGGGGTTTTTCAATATCCTAGTCTTAAAGAAACAATAGTGAGAGCTTGCTCCAATGGAGACAGAGGTGTATAATTCTGACCAGAGTAGAAAGGTTCTGATACCCAAGCTACATAAGGCAACCTCGATCAGTGGATTGGAGGACAAAGCCAAATGTATGGCTTTCTGGGAAAGGGCCTTGATACGGGGACTTCTGAAGGACATATGGGATAGCATATGTATGTTAACTGGTCTCGTACCACGCACTGCTGCCACTTGCATGGTCTCTTGGCACTCTGACAGATCTAATACGGAAAGGGGGCTGCAGGGGGGGTAATGTTAGTGGGATATAGAGGGAAAAGTGCAAGAGCTTTGTTGTGCTGTAAGTAGCTTCAGTTCGGAGAAACCGGTCACTGTGTGTGGGTTTGTGGTCATTAGATGATAGTTATCTTGTGGTTGGTGTGGGCGTGTGTGTAGTTTGTGTCTTAGTTTTTGTTAAGTGATGGTCGTAGTTCATTGTAGTTTGTGATGATCTAGTGTTTTGTTGCGTTAGATGTGTGTTGTATATGATTTGTGTTGTAGGGTGAGTAAGCAGAGTAATTGACGATTGTTAGTTGTTCACGGGTAGTTGTATCACGTTCTTCAAGGTTCTGAACTTTGGTTGCTCCGAAGTGCATCTCCTTCTGGGTATTCCCATCTCTGAGACGTATCCACGCTTGGCACCCTGGCCAACACAATGCCCACTCCCAAGAGTTATCTAAGTGCAACATATGGCCCACCCCCAAGATCCGTCTAAGTGCAACACATTGCCCACCCCCAAGATCCATCTAAGTGCAAGAAAATGCCCACCCCCACAATCCGTCCAAGTGCAACATATGGCACACCCCCAAGATCCCTCTAAGTGCAATACATTGCCCGCCCACAAGAGTTATCTAAGTGCAACACATTGCCCACCCCATAATCCATCCAAGAGCAACACAATGCCCACTCCCAAGATCCGTCCAAGTGCAATACATTTCCCACCCCCAAGATCAATCTAAGTGCAACACATTGCCCACCCCCAAGATCCATCCAAGTGCAAGACAATGCCCACGCCCAAGATCCGTCCAAGTGCAATACATTTCCTACCTCCAAGATCCATCCAAGTGCAACATATGACCCACCCCCAAGATCAGTCCAAGTGCAACACATTGCGCACCCCCAAGATCCATCCAAGTGCAACACGTTGCTCACCCCCAAGATCCGTCTAAGCGCAGCAGATTCCCACCGCCAAGATCTGTCTAAGCGCAACACAATGCCCACTCCCAAGATCCATCCAAGTGCAATACATTTCCCACCCCCAAGATCCATCTAAGTACAAGACAATGCCCATGCCCAAGATCCATCTAAGTGCAAGACAATGCCCATGCCCAAGATCCGTCCAAGTGCAATACATTTCCCACCCCAAGATCCATCCAAGTGCAAGACAATGGCCACCCCAAGATCCATCTAAGTGCAACTGATTCCCACCGCCAAGATCCGTCTAAGTGCAACACATTGCCCACCCCCAAGATTTGTCTAAGTGCAACATATTCTCACCCCCAAGTCTAAATGATAACATTAACTGTAAGCTACTTGATCTGTATAAATTCTGTGTGGCTAAACAGTGGTCCTCTGATCCGCAAGCCCCCTGGATTCGTCCTCTGGGCAGCAACCTTGTATCTGGGTTGATTTTTGATTCATCTCCTGTAATCTGCTCGGGGAATCCTAGTTGCTGTTCCGTTTGCTCAGGATCACGGGACTGTCTGCAGTTGCAGGCGCCAAGAGTTCAGCTCCAGTCACTCTACCAGCAAATAGACAGGGATTGCATCATTTTGCCCTTCATTTCAGTTCGGAAGGTCTATTATTATGGATTAATGCAGGGCCTTCCTTCTCAGGCTGTTTTGTTATCTAAGCAGTGGTCTTCCTATGGGACAGCCTCCAGTGTGGCAACGTCACGTGGCTTTGGATTTGAACAGTGTGCTGCCTTTCTGGGGCACGAGCCATTCAACCCCTTGGCTCCTATTGAGCTGAGGCTGGTCATGGGAGACTGCTTTCCCTGTGCCTGGATTTCTGGTTTGCCTGCAAGCTCTGGGGCCTCTGGTCAGAGGGTTGCGCCAAACACTGGACCGTCTGAAGTATACTTGTGAAACCGAAATAAAGACAAACGTTTATTATCGTGTCACATACGACCGGCGCCCTGCTCTGCCGCACCTCTCAGCTCTCCTTTCACTCTCCAACCCCTGTTCCGAATCCCTTTCAAACCACAACATTCTACCAGGCACGAGCAGGCAGGGACGCCGTAACAAGGAAAACAATGCAGTAGAAATAACATGAAGCAAGTAACGATGAACGCGTGCATGAAATACTACATCATCTTCCCCTTATTATTTTTTTTTAACGAATTGACAAAAACAAAGATGAACAATTAACTACTGTGAAATATTAATGAAATCCGTAGTAAGAATAGAACAAGCAATGAACACTGAAAACAACAAAAAAAAAATTGACAAAAGTTCAGCACGCTACTTCCCCATGATGTAATCTCTAGACCAAAATGGTAATCTTTTCTCTCTAGACGTGCAAAGTATTTTGTGACTGGATGTGACACCCATCTCGGACTCTGAATGATTGTCACTATCATTACCAACATTACTGCTTTCGACAACCATGCCATCATCATCCCTCTGGAATACCTCCCCTCCCCCAGGATCACTTACTTGATTGTTGATGACACATTCTTGCCCCACCGCACTAAAATCATCCTTCTCTCTCCAATGCCCTTCTTCCTCCACTGCTTGAGATCTAACATCAGACTGCACTCTCCCATTCTCCTCACCACTACTATCACAAACTTCATTATTCCTCAAACGTAAGTCATATCCTCTAACATGTCCAGCGTGACCATTTCCATACTGCTCTAGACCCCAACTCCATCTGCTCACTCTGTCCATGTTCCATACCGATCCACCGCTGACCTTCACTGCATTTGCAAACACTGGAACAACTCTGACTGGTCTGCTATATTTTGAATCACCCTTTCTAACACTTTGACATAACCTTATCCTCACCATATCACCTGGTGCAATTCCAATTCTGTGATTGCGTCCTGAATAGTTCCTATTCATACCTTCGGGGCGTTTCCAACTTCTCACCTCTCTGACTTCTGTCGGTTTCCTGCTATTGACCCACTCTGGACACAGTAACGTGTTGGGAGCTCTACCCCTCATCAACTCAAAGGGAGAAACGTTTAAATCTCTCTTGACTGACGTTCTTATACTCCACAATTTTTCCTTTAGTGCTTCTTCCACAGGTATGTTGTTTCTTACAGCCAACTCTACAGTTTCCACAATCACCCTATTACATCTCTCAACTAAACCATTAGTTTGGGGATGATATAATGCAGAATACTTCCAAATAATACCTGATGCCATGGCAAACTCTCTAGTTTCTTTGCTCTTAAATTGAACACCATTATCACTAATAATGGTTTTTGGAAAACCTTCTCTACTGAAAACTTCTTTCAGGAACTTGATTACTTCTCCAGAGTCAACCTTTCTGACTGCTTTCAGTTCTACCCAACCTGAATAATAGTCAATCATGACAATCAAAAACTTTTTCTCTCCTATTAACCTTGCATATGGTCCCACAATATCAACACCTAACTTTATCCAGGGAGCTTGTTCCTTATTTATGGCAAAAGGTCCTGATTTACAACTTTTGCAGCTCTTATCACTGTTTTGGCAAGGCCAACAATTCCTGACAAATCTCTCAATTAAAAGGTCCATCACTGGCCACCAATATGCAGATCTAACATTAGTTTTTGTTCCTGTGATCCCAGGATGCCCTTGGTGAGCTTTTCCTATGAGTTCCTCATACAATGACTTGGGGGGTATTAACTTGTTTCCTCTCAGCAAAAAACCTCCTTCCATGGAAAGTTTGTTCCTTACTTCCCAAAATGTAAGACATTCTCCATCAATCCATCTCTTTTCTGGCCAACCCAACATCGTGAAGTCAACAATCTTTTGTAACGTTATATCCTTACTTATTTCATCCAGCCACATTTCCTTAGATGTAACTTCATGAACAACTGCCACAATGTCTTCATTACACTCAAAATCAGAATCTACATTACTTAACGGTAATCGTGATAGGTAATCAGCAACAATATTTCTCCTACCTGGTACATACCTTGTCACAAAGTGATAGTCCTGTAACTTGATACTTAGTCTAGCCAACCTAGGAGACGCCTTGCACAATGCCTTAACAGTCAGTACTTCTATGAGTGGTTTATGATCAGTTTGGATGATAAACTTGCAGCCCCATAGGTACTTTCTGAAATAATTCACTGCCCAGGTAACAGCTAATAGCTCCTTTTCAATTACAGAATATCTGCTTTCTGTCTGAGAAATTGCTCTAGAAGCATAATTGATGGTTTTTTCTCTGCCATCTTCATCAATCTGGGACAATACTGCTCCTGGCCCATTGCCGCTGGCATCTACTGTAACCTTGGTCAATCTGCCAAAAACATAACCACCCAATTCTGTGGAATTCCAAATTTCTCTTTTGATGCAACTCACTGCTTCATCACATTCTTTACTCCACTTAAATTTGGCTTCTTTTTTTAACAATTTCCTTAATGGCTCAGTTACATTTGCAAATTTATTAACAAATTTGCTATAATACTCACATAGACCCAGGAATGATCTTAGTTCGTCCTTATTATTGGGACTAGGGGATTCCCTGATGGCCTTCATAGCATCACCTTTGGGTTTATACCCCTTGCCATTCACTGTATGTCCCAAATACTCAACTTCATTCATACCAAACTTGCATTTGCTCTTTTCAATCTTCAAACCCACGCTCTCTAACTTCAATAACACATCCTTCAATCTCAAGTCATGTTCTTCTTGACCTTTGCCAAACACAATAATATCGTCTTGATAGACAAAAATTCCTTTTAGCCCTTTCAACACATGTGCCATCACCCTTTGAAATACTGCCGCTGCAGATGCTAATCCAAACAGCATATATTTGTATCTGTATAATCTATGGGGTGTGACAAATGCTGTGATGTCTCTACAATCTTCCGTCAGAGATATCTGGTGGTATGCGTTTGAAAGGTCCAGAGTAGAAAACACATCAGCGTTTCCCATGCGATTCAGCATTTCCGAAATTATGGGAAGTGGAAAAATATCAACTACAACGTTCTTGTTCACGTCTCGAAGATCTACACAAATTCTGATTTTTCCATTTTTCTTCATTACGATAACGATGGGGCTTGCCCACTCTGATGATTCAATCTTTTCTATCACTCCTTCTTCTTCCAACCTCACCAGTTCTTGTTCAACTTTATCCTTCTGCTCCCTCCTTCAGGCGAATCCTATGTGAAAAATTTTTCAACAGACCTAGTTTCTTCTGTAGTTTGTCATCTTCAGAGTGTTTTTCTATCTGATCCCCGCTAGAGTTTACAACTAGAACTTTTTCTTCCTCACATGGATCTAACCTGATCCTCAAACCAGCTTGGTCTCTCCAACCAATGATGTTTACTCCTTTCTCCGCCACATACATTTTTATTTCCGCGCGCCTGTCTTTGAACTCCACTATACAAGAAAACCAACCGATCAACTTGATCTTTGATCCTTCGAATCTACCAGGATTAACTATGTCAGGTGTATTCAGTTTGCTCCTCATGCCGCAAGTCACCAGATTCTTCCAAGTTTTCTTCGTGATAATCGACCATGGTGAGCAGCTGTCCACTTTCACTTTGAGTTTCCAATTATCAACTGTTATGACACAACTTGGGCACTTGAATTCTCCTCCAGGAGGTGCACGTATTGTGAAAACACTTTCATTGTTCTCTTCCTGCATGGTCGAAATCCTCTTCTTCTTTCTACAAGCGACGGCGAAATGTCCTTTCAACCCACAGTCCCTACACTTCTGTCCTATCGCTGGACAATGTTTGGCGTTTGCAAAATGACCAACCCTGCCGCAATTGTAACACCTGTCCCCATCTCTGGATTGTGTATTCATGGTTCTGAGATCATTCTTTGCCCAATTTCTCCCTCTGAAAGGTTGTCCTTTGTTCTCAAATCCTTTGTTTCTATTATTTCTAGTTTTAGGTACTGCGCATTCCTTAGTTCTCAGTGTGCTAACCATGCTTTGTTCTCCAGAATCTAATGAAGACTTATCATGTTGCAGCTGTAACTTCAAGACGGCTTCTTGTTTTTTGCTTTTCATTTCCTTGGAACATAATTGACTATGCTCAACACTTTTGGCAATGGCAATAGTCTCTGGCAGGGATGGATTCCCTACCATCCAAAGTCTGTCCTGAACCAAACTATCCTTGGCATGTATGATAATTTGGTCCCTTATTAGTTCATCTAACGTGATGCCATTCCCAAAATGACAAGTGCGAGACAAGGTTCTCAAGGCTGACACATAATCTTCGATAGACTCATGTTCCTTTTGAGTTCTGGTATAGAAGTTATACCTGTTTATAGCAACATTTGTTTCTGGGGTGTAATATTTGTCTAATTGTCTGATGGTTTTCTCATGTTCGTCAGCATCTCCACTCTCATCTACTGACAGCTCAGGCAGCTCTCTGTATTTTCTTTGTCCTTCTAGGCCCAATGCATGAAGTAGTAACAATTTCTTTTTTTGAGATGTAAGACCTTCCTGGTCAACTGTCTGGATATAATTTAGCCAGAATTCCTTCCATTCTGCCCAACTTACGGCTGGCTGTCCAGGTGATGGGAGAAAGCTCGCTGGAGGCTGGATACTAATACCTTGCATCATTCACAGAGTTGTAGCCATATAAGATAAAAGTATGAGTATTGTTCAAACTTCAAGTATTAGAGCTGTTCTTAAATGCTACTTCTTTTTTCTTTTGTTTCCTCCTCTCTATAAAAGGAAAAGACAAAAAAAAAAGAATTCTCAATTGTGTAAGTGTAACACAGTAAAGTACTGTGATGAGGATGAAGGGATTGCTATGTACTCCTCATCTCGCTGTGCCAAAATGTACTGTGAGGAGGATGAGGAGATTGTTTTGTACTCCTCATTCAACCTGATTCAGAAGTCATGTGACTCGCAGGTCCTCTTTTCTGAATTACTGAAACACAGTGACAGACAGCTGTTTCCCCGCCCTGTAACCAATAGGAGGGTAGAATTGAGGAAGGAAACACTCAGCACGAACCAACGTGGCTCCCGACGCTGGCTCGGAGCATCTGCTCTGCTATCAGCACAAACCAACGTGGCTCCAGACGCTGGCTTGGAGCATCCGCTCTGCTTTCCTTCCTTCCCTCACTCCTCTTTGATGAAGAGTGAAATTACTGCACAAGCCAACGTGAGTCACAACGTTAGCTCGGAGCGTCTGCTCTCTCTCCGGGCAGTCCGGTTAATGATGCATCTGCACAAGCCGAAAAAGTAGGTGCGACGGCTCGGAGCGCTGCTCTACTTCTCTCCGTAGGACCGTGGATCCTCAGGACGCCGGCATTCCATCCTCGTCGCCAAAATGAAGTATACTCGTGAAACCGAAATTAAGACAAACGTTTATTATCGTGTCACATACGACCGGCGCCCTGCTCTGCCGCACCTCTCAGCTCTCCTTTCACTCTCCAACCCCTGCTCCGAATCCCTTTCAAACCACAACATTCTACCAGGCACGAGCAGGCAGGGACGCCGTAACAAGGAAAACAATGCAGTAGAAATAACATGAAGCAAGTAATGATGAACGCGTGCATGAAATACTACACCGTCTTTGCCCATTTAGTAGAAAGATGATGCATTTCATGTAAGGGGGTGAGGGGGTGGAGGGGGTGGAGGGGGAGTTACATTATTGTAAAAGCTCATCATAGGCCTCTTGGACCCGGAATGCTGGTCGTGTAACACGTCTTTTATTTCACTTCATTGTATTACTTTTAGTCTTGATATTATAGTTGTAAAACGTAGCAGTGGGGGGTGAAATGCACGTTCGGGGGCAGAGGGGGAATATAGGTTCACTACTTTTCTATACACTCTGACCGCTACTGACCCCTACTATTACGGGGGGGCAAAGGTGGTAAATGGGCCTAGGAGAAGCTGGAGCAGAGGACGGGCACTGTTAAGGAACTGGTTTTATAACACAGTGTCTTTGTTAGTTATTGAGCCGGAGCAGGACGTTACGATGTGACCGGCTCATGCGCAGGACGTTATGACGTGATCGGCTCACGTGCAGGACGTTACGACGTGACCGGCTCACGCGCAGTACGTTACGACGCGACCGGCTCACGCGCTGGACGTTTCGATGGCACTGGCTTGCGCGCAGGACATTATGTCACGGCCATTTGGCCACAGGTCCCGTTTCGGTGCACCCTGTTTGCTGCAGCCAGTAGGGCACAGGGACCACTTGCTCTGGGATGTTTCGGCGTGACGTGCGACGTCATGATGCACCTGTAACATGAATGTTAATGTTAAAGGTATTTATATAGCGCACGGTCACCAACGGAGTTGGTCTCCAGGCGCTCAGTGACTTACAGGTGCAGGTTCATGCTCTTTTATTCGGAGAGGACAATAATTGGGTGCAGCAGCTGTCAGCGAGTTTATTGCAAGCAAGTTCTCGGCTGCTTTTATCTATATTTTTAACTCCACACAAGGTACAGAAGGCGAACAGAGATATACATGAGGATTTCAGTTTGAACCTCATTTTACGGACACTGTCAACCCCCAGTGGTCGCTGTGCTGGGCTCTGCTTTCCCCAAAATTGCTCTCACGTTTCCATGAAAGAGCTCAGAGTCCCTGTGGTTAAGACCGGTGAAAAGAGGTTCCACGTGGCCTTTTGCATTTCACCAAATAATCGAGGAATAGTCTGGAACTGGGGCCCTTGTTTTACAGGAAGCTACTGCCTATTTCACTTGCTCTTTCCGGGGGCTTTATTCGCAGCAAGGGCAAACTTGGAGGCTGTGCCCCCACTGTTCTACCCCCCTCCCCTCCCCCATGGTCTGGTGTGGGGACCGACAATCAAATAGTATATTTTAAAGCGCAATATGCAGAGAGGTGATGGAAGTCTCTCTTTAACGTAGTAGCTTTAAAGTTTTACTGCATTTGTTCAAGTACATTTTTCTAAATACAGTAAAAGTTTAACACCGCCAGTTTGGGGCAAAGGCTTCCCTCCCCTCTCTGCCTAACAAAATGCAAGGGTGCACATCCAGGGGTGCACCTAGGCTAAAATGTAGGCGGGGGCTAACCCTTCAAATGTTGGGAGAGGCGCTAACTTTAGAGACTGTGGAGGAGTGGCAAACTTACTTCTGTAGGGGCATCTAACTTACAAATTTACTTTGTGGCAAACTTACTTCTGTAGGGGCATCTAACTTCGTTACGCATTGCAGTCACAGGATCGGGGACAGGATTATACACAGGCACCTACGCGGCGGCCTGTGCTGCCTCCTGTCCCTGCCCCTGTACTGCATCACTAGCACCAGTGGAATCCCCACCTCCAGACCCCCTCTCTGGTGCTTGCACGGCCTCCTCCTCCACCAAACCCCCCACCAACCTGGATGACTCCGTGCCATCTTCCTCCGTCGGACCCTGTGGGGTCTCAGCTGCCCCTTCTGATGCCGAGGAGTCCACCTCCGACCTCTGCCTCTTGCACCTCCCCTCGGCAGCTGCGGCCTGGGACGTGGCACCAGACTCCTCACTCCCCGACGAGATCACAACCTGGGAGGGGAGCCAGGCCTTGCGTCTCCGGCTGGCGGTGGGATCCCTGCCGCTGTGCTCCACAGCACCCTCTCCGCCCTCTTCATCAGTTGACGCTGCAGACAGGGAGAGATAGAACACAGGCATCAGGGCACTGTACAATGGACTGATACACACATGACAGTTGTACATGAGTGGCAGTGTCAAACTTCAGACATGGCATCACACTCCCCAACACACATGTCATTTCAACTCACACACATGAGCAAATCAACATAAATATTGCACCAGGCAGCACCATCCATACACAAACAACAGCACGAGCAGCCGAAGGTGAGCCTGACGTCACATGCAACACAGGGAGTGCAGAACACATGCACACATGCCACCAGACTTACATGCATGTGTACATCTCCACCAACTGTCGCAGTGATGACATTGCCATCCATGTCACATCTGGCATTCAGCCTTCTACATGTCAGTGTCACATGCATCCATGTTGCATCACAGTTGCACACTTGTCAAATACATGCACATGTACATAGTGCAGATACATGCAGCAGGAACCAGCATCCATGTGTGACACCACAACCATGCCACAGTACATACACATAATTTATTACATGTGTGCACCCACACATACATTTGCACAGCATGCTTACCAACACATACACCATCGATGTGTCTCACACATTAGAGGAATCACATGTGGCAGGTTCACGTCCCTGTACATACGCATCCATACATGTCCCTACAAAGACATATGTGCAACCTGCACACTCCTGGCACACCACAACACGTACAGCATCCAATCAGTAAGCATGTACACTTACCGCTCGACTCCAGACGGGTCTGCATCTCAAGGACCTGGACGTGGAGTGCTGGGCGTATGCGTTCCAGGACCCTCATTTGGTTGTTGGTCAGGTGGACCCGGCACCCCTTGGCATCCGCTGCCTTCAAGAGGCGCCGGCCTTGTTGAGGGTCCTGGACCTGAAGGCCTCCCAGCGCTTCCGGACATGTTTGATCTTGCGGACTGCCACCCCCTCCTCGTTGATGGCAGTCACAATGTCCATCCAGATCCTCTCCCGTCCTTCATTGTCGGTGCGCAAACTTCCAAAGAGGGCATCATACTGCCCCATGACTTGCTCCACCAGGACACCTACTTCACTGGCACTGAAGCTGGTGGCCCTCTGCCTCTCTGGCTGGGGGTTGCCAGTGGTGCCAGATGGTGTTGTGTCCGGCATGGCAACCCCAGAGGCAGGTGTGGGTGGGCAACTGGGTCCTGGGGCTGGGCTGTGGAGCGATGGTATCCCAGTCGGGAGTCTTCAGTTCCAGCAGGGGTGGTCACAGCAACTGCACCCCTGCAGATGGCTGACGTGCAGGCAGCAAATAGCAGGGCACGTGGGCAGCAGGCAGGCAGGCAGCAGCAGATGGCAGGTGGGAGCGTGCTCGGGGCTCTGGGGGGCAGGAAAATGACCTTCTGGGCAGGAGCGTGGTCTTCCGTGTGTTGTTGCGTGGCCAGCTTGATACGGAGTGATTTGGCACGTGAAGAAATTGCACGTCAGCGCGATATTCGAGGAAAGGCCCTTAGCGTGTAAGCGCATCTGTGACGTTACGCACGCGGGTGTTTCCCACAACACGGGTGCATGTTTATTGTACACGTGAAAAAACTGCACGTCTGGGTGTCACTGCGTGTGATTGGAGGAAAGGCCCTTAGCGCGTAGGCCCCTAAGTGACATCGCACATGTAGGCTGGCTTAAAAGGTACGCATAGGACGCCATTTTCTTGTACATGCTTTTTGTGGAGAACGAGCGGGTGATTCTTGTACTTCTTGTCGGTTCACACGGGATTACTTCACAACGGTTCCAGTTCGTACTCCCTGTTTCCTCAGACACATTGTTCAATTCTTCTTTTGGCGGGGGTGTTGCCAACGCGCACATGCATTTCTTTTTCACGTTCTTTTTCCAGACAGACGGTGAGTCGCGCACGTCTTTACCTACTGTGGTTGCCCCCGTGTGTCGCGTACCCCTTCAGAGGTCATTGTAGGCTGCGTGTATCACGCGTACGCTTATTTTTGTGTTTTTGGGTACCACAGCGTAGTGCGGGTTCATTTTTCCACGCACGTGGTCTACCAGGGCGTTACGTGCATGTTTGAAATTGTTTTCGGGGTGCCTGTGCATTGTGTGACCCGTAATCTTCCCCCAGGGGTCACAGACAGCCTTGCTAGAGCACTAGGGTACGACTATCATCTACGAATATCATCTAGTACCCTACCCCTTTCACCCCAACTGCAACTCCCATACGCACAACAACATCAGTGCCATGGTTGGGAGGCGACCAAGCAGTAAGGGAGGCAAAGGTGGCCGAGCACAAAGAGGTGGGCGAGGTGGGCGTAGTAGGGAACTTGGCCAGGATGTTCGGGGTGGCCCAAGAGGCCAGTGTGTGGAGGACCAATCGGGGACACCTATGGCCCCCCTCCCCCCAATGGGTCGGGGAGATGCAGCAGACACCATCCAACCTCAGGCTTTGCTAAACGCCCCCATATTGCCAACTGGACTGGCACAGGATGACTCCCAGGCTGACTTCCGTGTCACCAAGTCTAAATCACGTGTGGCAGTGAAAGTTGCCGTCACCAGGCCACGTGGATCTGGGGCAGCAATGTCATCTGCTGCCCCAAGTAGCCAGGGTGAGGAGGCTGCAGTGGCAGCTGCAGCTCAATCGGCCCCAGCTCCAAGTCTCCCAGCCAGGACAGTGTCGGTCCAAGTCCATCACACCGTGGTTGGTCCTGCCAGCATCACCCTGCAGCCAATACCTGCAGGGAGACCTTTGGTCATTGTGCCTTTGGAAAATCCTAGTACCCAGTCCACCTGCGCTTCTGCCCCTACCAACCAGAGCAGCGCAAGCCACTCAGGATCTGCACCACCTTCCAAGAAGAAGAAGGGTGCTCTACAGGCTGGGACCCCAGACACGGCTACACAGTCCGGCACGTCAAGGAAGCCTAGCTTCAATGACGCTGAACTAGATGCACTTGTGGGCTATGTGTCGGGCCATAGCCGCGAAATGGTGGTGCCTGCAGGATGCAAGACTACGCCTGCTCAACGTAGGGCCCACCTGAAGACCATCGCGGACCACATTAGTGCCCTTGGATTTGTGAGGCGCACAGCTGATGATTTCTACAAGCGGTGGAATGACCTTAAACGCAGAGCAAAGAACAAGCTGGCTTTCAATAATGCCGCTACTCTGGTGACTGGCGGTGGGTCTCCACCAGAGGACGACCAACTCACTGAACATGAGTCTGTCGCTGGAACCTTCGTCACAGAGGAACAGATACGAGGCGTGGGAGACCTACCAGATCTTGAAGCATTGTCCTGTGAGTGCCCATGCATGTGTGTGCAATCCATGTGTATGTTGCTTGGGTGATGTGTTCTGATTGAGTGCCAGGTGAGGCTGTGTAGTCATGACTGGTATGGGTCACCCATGTGGTTCCTCCACACCATTCCCCGGCCTTGGGTTTGGGTATGGCAGTATCCCTTCTGACCACAGTTGCCAATTTACACCAGATTACTACAGTTGCCCTTGAACTGTCATCTTGCATCAACATTCTTGAAAATCTTTTCATGTTCATTCAGCCTGATTGTTTCAATCCTTGCCATTTTTACCACACATTTTTTTCCCATGCAGCCACTAATGTTACATACTTCTGTCATAGATTACACCCCACAAGGGCCCACATTTATTACCTTGTAATGGGAATGATTTAACGAATCAGGCTGATTGCGTAATGACCTGCACACAATCATGTTGGGCCCTGTTTCATTGTAGAACATGTCTGTTGTCTTTTGTCAAGGTGAAGTGACCAACCATTGATGTATCCATCTGCCTGCCATCACTGTATCAGTGACCACTGGATCTGTAGCAGCGTGTGGCACATGCATGTTTTGTCACAATATTTTGCATGTTTTATCTCATGATGTCCATCTCACATGGATGGGTGACAGTACTTATTTCCTACCATATGACTGTACTTGTGTAATGTACCATGGCTATGCTACGTGCCATATGTGTGCTGGCATGTGTCATGTATGTGTATTGGACATGCCACTCACAGGCTAATGTGTGATGCCAGTGCTATCCAGCATGCAGCAAATGTGTTGCTTTTCCATCTTGGAGTCCTCAGTGTCTGCTTTTTGCCTCCCCTTCCAACTCATTGACAGTGCATGCATGCCAGGGTTATAGTCATGTGGTACATGTGTCATTTATGTACTGCATCTCTGCCTCCTCAGGCCTATGTGTGTGCTATGGTGCTCATGCCTGTTTCCACTTGTTATCTTTCCTGTTTTTTCAGGTGATGAGGCACTAGATGCTGTTGAGGTGGAGGAGATGGTGCAGACCCAGGAGGAATCACAGCCACAACCGGGCACCAGTGGAGGACGTCGGGTGGTGGTGGGTGAAAACCCAATCCTCCTGCAGACCATACTGTCCACGGGTGTCTCTTGGTACACCTCCGCAGACATCTATGATTCAGGTGCTGAATCGGACAGTGAGACATATGTGCCATCGCAGGTGAGTGTTTCTGGCAGGGATGCTGTTCTGTCCAACCCACCTGCACCGGGGGTAGACCCCTCTATGGGGATATCAGTGTTGGTAAGTCCGCCTTTGGTGGTTACGGATGCAGGGTCACACTCCACATCATTTGCTGCTGTTCCTGGGCCAGCAGATGTAAGGGAGAATGCAGTCCTGCAGCCTCAGTGTAACGCTCACCTGATTCCCACGGAGGCGCAGATCTTGACTGGGTTGTTACCTTGTCTTCAATTGTAAAGCGCAGGACTCGGCTGGTTCCCTGGGCTGGACCTCTTCTCACGGTATGCCTGACTTGAAGAGTGAGGTGTCTGCAGGCAGAAGAACAAGGGGTTAATGAACGGTGGTTGGACGGACTTCTCCTCCTCACTCTCTCTTTCCTTGAGGCCCAAAGGATAGGTGTGCTCACCTTAAGTAGGTGAATGCTGGGCTCTCCATCCTGCGACTGGTGCAGGGGCGCGGGTACCAGTTACTCCACTGGGGATATTGTAAACCTCTTACTTGCAGAGGACAACTTTGAGCGCGAGGCCGTCGTTAACTGCACGATCGGTTCCTTATATGTATCTGAACACCTTTAATGAAGTCCTTTTCTCTTACAGGCTTTGGATGCGGTAGGCGTTGTTTAATGGACGCCAAAGTACGTGCAAGCGCGTAAGTAGGTGGATGGCGCGCGTTAAGGCACGTAAGTTGAATGGCTGCTGATGGTTTTAAATGCACTCTTTAATGTCTCTTTTTCTCTTGCAGGTTTTGGATGCGGTAGGCGTTGGTTCATGGACGCCAAAGTTCGTGCAAGCGCGTAAGTAGAAAGATGGCACGCGTGAAGGCACGTAAGTAGAATGGCGGCTGATGGTTTTAAAAGCGCTCCTTACTGTCTTTCTTTATTTGCAGGTGCGGGCATGCAGCGCTTGTTGGAATCCGGAGCGTGCGTCGCACAGGTAAGCAGATCAAAATATGCAAAATGACTGATCAATGTTCTTTGCCTTTACAGGGATCGATGGACTGCCAAGGAATGCGGCGTGAGGATTGGAAGATGCCGATGGATCGGGTTAGTAAAAATGCTGGCTTTTGGCTTTAAGTTGGCTTTTGCTAACCTGTTGTTTTTTGTGCTGGCAGGTGCGGCTGAAGACAGGATCCCAGGAAGGTAAGAGTTTGTTCCCACAGGTGCTGGAGCTGGAGTTTTCACTGGAAGACTGGAGCTGACTCGGTGAGCGTCCTGCTGCTGATGCAGAATAACGCGAAGCACGTTGCATCAATCGGGCGTGGTTTAAATAGTGTGCAGGAGTACTTAGGCGTCTTCTTCCACTGCCTCGCCTAGGTAACGAAAGAGTTCCAGTTTCCAGAAGAGTCCCAGTGTTCCTGATCCAAGGAGTGGAGCCTGCCCCACCCAGGTAACAAAGTAGTCCCTGTCAGAAGAGGATGTGGACGTCATCTTGTTGGTGAGTATGCAGCATGGTCTGCTGTAGGTAGGGCCACCCAAGCACTTTTACACATCTTATGAGCCCGACGCTTCCAGAGCCGGGACTGATGATCTTTATGAGCCTGGCACCACCGGCGCCAGGACAAGGTCCAAAAGGTCCCAATAGGGGCCGGCTGGTGCCCGGAATGAAGGTTATGAGCCTGCTTCCAAGGATGTTGGGCAGGTCCTGCATTCTTGGAAGTAGTGATCCTGACAGCACCCCCCCTCAAGGCCCCTCCCAAGCTTGTCTTCTCCGGGGGTTTTGGTTTGTTGGGGAAAGTTCGATGAAACCTTTTGATCAGCCGAGGTGCGTGGACATGTTCTGAAGGTTCCCAAGACCTTTCCTGGGGACCGTAACCTTTCCAGTCTATCAGATAGTATAGCTTTGAGTTGAAAATCTTGGAGTCCAGGATATTTTTAACTTCGTATTCAAGTTCTCCATTAACTTGAATAGGTTCTGGAGATCTGGTCAGTCGGTTCTGAGGTTGCATAGGTTTTAGGAGGGATACATGGAAAACTGGATGTATCTTCATGTGGGAAGGTAGGCCCAATTTAACTGCCACTGGATTTATTATGGCTGTGATAGGATAGGGTCCCAGGTATTTCGGGTTGAAGGTGCGTGGTCCTTTTAATGGTAAATGTTTAGTGGACAACCAGACTTGGTCTCCCACTAGATATTGGGGGGCCTCTTTTCGATGTTGGTCTGCTCCTTTTTTGTATTGCTCCTTAGCCCGTTGAAGATGAGTAGTGGCTTCCTTAAAGGCTTGAGTGATAGCAGAATGTAGATGATCTACGGCGGGTGTTCCGAGATCCTGGGGTGGATCAAGGTTGGAGGTTCGAGGATGGATTCCATATAAGAGGAAAAAAGGGGTCTTTCCGGTTCCAGAATGGATTGAATTATTATAAGCGTACTCGGCGATCCAAAGGATGTCCTTCCAAGTGCCTTCTGACTGCTGCAGCATGCAGCGTAAATACTGTTCCAGAGTTTGGTTAGTCCTCTCGGTCTGTCCGTCGGTCTGGGGGTGGTGGCTGGTTGAAAGCCTAACGTCAATTTGAGCTAGTCGACAGCAATTTCGCCAAAAGTGGGAGATAAACTGACTTCCCCTATCAGAGACCAACACTGAGGGGAAGCCGTGCAACCAAACGATGTTTTCGAGGAATTCTCGGGCCAGAACTGAAGCTGATGGAAGACCTTTCAGTGGGATGAAGTGAGCCATCTTGGAGAATAGATCCACAACTACTAAAATTGTGTTATATCCGGAGCACGGAGGTAAGTCAGTGATAAAATCCATGGAGAGGGTATGCCAGGGACATGGTGGAATGTCTAATGGATGTAAGAGGCCTGCTGGTCTTTCCTTCAGACTCTTATTTTGGGCGCACACACCACAGGAAATTACGAAGTCTCTAATGTCCTTCCTCCAAGACGGCCACCAGAAGTGTCTTTTGATTTTCTCAGAGATTTTGGCAATACCGGGATGCCCTTCCATTAAGGAATCATAACAAGAGATTACCTGTTTTTGTAACTCTGCACAAGGTAGATATAGTCATCCTTGGAAGTACAGTAGGTTCTTATTCACCGTGAAGCTTTCTCCTTTAAGTGGCCAGTTCTGTAAATCTGCCGGAGTTACGAGTTGTTTGACTTTTGCTTCAACATCTTCAATGGATTGCGCGACGACCAGACCTAGAATTCTTTGTTCGGGAATTATAGGTACGGGTTCAGGATTGACCATGTGTTCATCAACTCCCATCCGGGAAGGGCATCAGCTTTGCCGTTCTTGTTGCCTGGTTGATAAGTGATCACAAAGTCAAACTCAGCGAAAAATAGTGCCCAGCGGAGTTGTCTCGAGGATTGAGCTTTGGCGGTCTTTAGATACTGTAAATTGCGGTGATCTGTGATTACTGTGACTGTGTGTTTGGCTCCCAGAAGGTAATGCCGCCAGGCCTTGAAGGCGGACTTAATAGCCAGAAGTTCTTTATCTGTGATGGTGTAGTTGATTTCGGGAGCCGAGAACTTGCGGGACCAAAACGCCACGGGGTGTAACTGGTTAGTTTCTGGATCTCTCTGCGATAGCACTGCCCCCATTGCAAGACTGGAGGCGTCAGTCTCAACGATGTAAGGAAGCTCCGGGCGGGGATGTTTTAAAACCGGTGCGGAGGTAAACTTGGCTTTTAGTTCCTGAAAAGCTTGCTCCGCTTCTGCAGACCACTCGAAATGTTTGATTTTTCTTAAAAGGGCTGTAATGGGCTGGACTACTCGGGAAAAGTCTGGAATAAATCTGCGGTAGAAGTTGGCGAAACCCAACATGCTTTGGACTCCTTTTACAGAAGTTGGTGAAGGCCACTTGATGATTGCGTCAACTTTTCTTGAATCCATGTGGACTCCGTTGGGTGATAGAATAAATCCCAAAAATTCGACCTTGGTAACATGGAAAACGCACTTTTCCAGCTTGGCAAAAAGTTTATGTTGGCGAAGCCTTTCAAGAACTGCTCTGACGTGTTTCCGATGGTCTGCCTCAGAGGATGAGTATACAAGGATGTCGTCAATGTAAACAACTACACACACGTCTATAAGTTCCCTAAAGACGTCATTCATGAAGTACTGAAAGGCGGCCGGTGCGTTGCATAAGCCAAAGGGCATTACTTGATATTCAAACAGCCCATACTTGGTGCGAAAGGCCGTCTTCCATTCATCGCCCTCTTTAATTCGTACCAAGTGGTAAGCTCCTCTGAGATCTAACTTCGTATAGATACAGGCGCCTTTAACTTTGTCAAGGAGTTCAGGGATCAACAGCAGAGGATATCTGTTCTTTACGGTGATCTGGTTCAGGGCACGGTAATCTATACAGGTTCTAAGGTCCCCTTCCTTTTTCGGGATGAAGAACAGAGCTGAAGAGGCTGGGGACTTTGAAGGACGGATGAAACCGTTAGCCAGATACTGGTCCAAATACTGTCTCAGGTGAAGATTTTCTGGCTCGGTAAGGGCATACATTCTAATGCAAGGAGGAGTGGATCCGGGTATCAGATCTATTTGACAGTCGTAAGACCTGTGAGGAGGTAGAGAGTTAGCTTGATCTTTCTGGAAGACGTCTTGGAATTCCCTGTAGTCTGGAGGTAGTTGGGGATCCTCGGCAGTAGTTGCTGCCAGCTTAATGTCGAGCCGAGGATAACAAGTGGCGACACACTACGGAAACCGAATTGTCTTTGCTCGCCAATCAATTTGGGGATTGTGTTTCTCTAACCAAGGAATTCCCAGGATAACTTGAAACTGAGGGGCCTTGATCACATCAAACATGATCACCTCACGATGTCCATCTTGGCTTAACACCGTCACTTCCGAGGTGTTATGAGTTACTGGTCCGGAAGCTATTTCCGTGCCATCCACTGTGGTAATAACGTCTTTAATTGCCTTGGGACAAAGAGGCAGATTCATCCTGGATGCCATTTCGCGGTCCACATAATTACCGATTGCTCCGCTGTCAATGTATGCTTTAATAGCATGCAAACGATCCGGTCGCTCTGGGCTTATGAGAACCATTGACACTATGAAATGCGAGGTCAAAGAACTGTTTTTTACGCTCGGCAAGCGGACCTCTACACTTGTCGGGCGAGGTTGTTTCCTGGCTCTGGCTTTTCGGTACCTTTATCGGAAGCACCCACTGTCTTCTTCGAAGGTTTCACTGGGCATTCTCGAAGGAAATGTCCTGAGTTTCCGCAATAGAGGCACAATTGCAGTTGTCTTCTTCTGTCTCGTTCCTTTTGGGTTAATGGTCCTTTTACGACCCCTATTTGCATAGGTTCTACGGTATCAACTCCTTTGGTGGAACTCTGTGGTCTTGAAAAAACTCGAGCTTCGAGCCTGGAACGATCTGCTTTCCTATTCTGTAATCTGTGGTCCAGTTGAACCACCAAGTCAATATATTCAGAACAGTCTTGTGGAGGATTCACTACCTGGTCTAGAACATCTTTGAGTTCTCCACGCAAACCTCTGTAGAAAAGCGTAATCCTCTTATCCTCGGGCCATCTGGTTTCAACTACTAGTCTGTGAATGACGCAATATAAGCCAGGAGATCCTGATTACCCTGTCGTAATGAAAGGAGTTCATTATCCAAGGCCTGCCCCTGTGAGTGTCTTGCAAACAGTCTCTCCATACTGGTCTGGAAGGCCTGGAAATTACGGAGAATTGGGTCATCCTGTGTTACCAGAGGAATTGACCAGTCTGCAGCACTGCCACTAAGATATGAAAGCACGAAAGCTACCTTAGTCTGGTCGGTTGGAAAAGCAGCTGGTCTACACAGAAAGTGCAAGCGGCACTGATTGATGAACACTGCAAACTTTTTTGGATCACCTGAGAATCGTTCGGGCGGAGCCAAAGGCACATTTCCGGGTAGATTAATTTGTACCGGATTAGGTGAGGTTGCTGAAGTATAACTTCCCCCCGAAGCAGGCAGGGGTGTTTGACCCGCTTGCGTTTGTAACAGCTGTCTAGCGAGATCATCTGTTCGCTCTTTGGATATAATTAACTCTCTCCTCAGAGCATTTGTTTCCTGACGGGCTGCCTGTACTTCTGCTCTTAATTCCCCTAATAACTGGGCTAGTTGGTCAGTGTCTGAGGTTTCCATTGCGCCCGGGTGGGAGATTTGCGGTGGGCTTCGCGTTCTGTAACGCTCACCTGATTCCCACGGAGGCGCAGATCTTGACTGGGTTGTTACCTTGTCTTCAATTGTAAAGCGCAGGACTCGGCTGGTTCCCTGGGCTGGACCTCTTCTCACGGTATGCCTGACTTGAAGAGTGAGGTGTCTGCAGGCAGAAGAACAAGGGGTTAATGAACGGTGGTTGGACGGACTTCTCCTCCTCACTCTCTCTTTCCTTGAGGCCCAAAGGATAGGTGTGCTCACCTTAAGTAGGTGAATGCTGGGCTCTCCATCCTGCGACTGGTGCAGGGGCGCGGGGCCAGTTACTCCACTGGTGATATTGTAAACCTCTTACTTGCAGAGGACAACTTTGAGCGCGAGGCCGTCGTTAACTGCACGATCGGTTCCTTATATGTATCTGAACACCTTTAATGAAGTCCTTTTCTCTTACAGGCTTTGGATGCGGTAGGCGTTGTTTAATGGACGCCAAAGTACGTGCAAGCGCGTAAGTAGGTGGATGGCGCGTGTGAAGGCACGTAAGTTGAATGGCTGCTGATGGTTTTAAATGCACTCTTTAATGTCTCTTTTTCTCTTGCAGGTTTTGGATGCGGTAGGCGTTGGTTCATGGACGCCAAAGTTCGTGCAAGCGCGTAAGTAGGAAGATGGCACGCGTGAAGGCACGTAAGTAGAATGGCGGCTGATGGTTTTAAAAGCGCTCCTTACTGTCTTTCTTTATTTGCAGGTGCGGGCATGCAGCGCTTGTTGGAATCCGGAGCGTGCGTCGCACAGGTAAGCAGATCAAAATATGCAAAATGACTGATCAATGTTCTTTGCCTTTACAGGGATCGATGGACTGCCAAGGAATGCGGCGTGAGGATTGGAAGATGCCGATGGATCGGGTTAGTAAAAATGCTGGCTTTTGGCTTTAAGTTGGCTTTTGCTAACCTGTTGTTTTTTGTGCTGGCAGGTGCGGCTGAAGACAGGATCCCAGGAAGGTAAGAGTTTGTTCCCACAGGTGCTGGAGCTGGAGTTTTCACTGGAAGACTGGAGCTGACTCGGTGAGCGTCCTGCTGCTGATGCAGAATAACGCGAAGCACGTTGCATCAATCGGGCGTGGTTTAAATAGTGTGCAGGAGTGCTTAGGCGTCTTCTTCCACTGCCTCGCCTAGGTAAGGAAAGAGTTCCAGTTTCCAGAAGAGTCCCAGTGTTCCTGATCCAAGGAGTGGAGCCTGCCCCACCCAGGTAAGAAAGTAGTCCCTGTCAGAAGAGGATGTGGACGTCATCTTGTTGGTGAGTATGCAGCATGGTCTGCTGTAGGTAGGTCCACCCAAGCACTTTTACACATCTTATGAGCCCGACCCTTCCAGAGCCGGGACCGATGAGCTTTATGAGCCTGGCACCACCGGCGCCAGGACAAGGTCCAAAAGGTCCCAATAGGGGCCGGCTGGTGCCCGGAATGAAGGTTATGAGCCTGCTTCCAAGGATGTTGGGCAGGTCCTGCATTCTTGGAAGTAGTGATCATGACACTCAGGCAGTGCCAGCACAGCAAGGTGCAGATCGCCTTGCCCCAAACAGGTGTGGTGCCGGCCAACGTGGTGGCTGTGAGCCACCAGGCAATACTGCATGGGAGAACTAAATTTACAGTATAGCAGCACAACAGGGAGCATCGTGTGAAATGATGGCTCAGGCAATGGATAGGGTGGCCACTTCCATTCTCCCCCCCTAAAAGGCAGATGGAGCTCCAGCAGCAGGCGCCGGACTCCATTTGCCACTCACACAGGGAGGACATGTTGGCGTCCAACAGGGACCGACGGGCGGGACTGGAGACTCTGCGCAAAGCCATACCTGTAGAGTCAGAGGCCCACAGGGAAGCCCTGAGGTTAGAACACCAGTTCCTCAGGGATACTCTGGGTGAACTTGAGGCTTCCTGAAATTTTAGGTCAGAACAGCAGCTGGAGCAGCTCACACGTTCACTCTCAGCAGAGCTCCAGGCAATCCGTGCGGAGATCCGGGCATCACGCGAGGCCATGCAGGTAGAAATGCGGGCTACCCATGAGGTGCTGCATGGGGATCTTCGTACCATCATCCTGCAGAACGAAACCTTCCACACCCGCATGCTTGCTGCCATGGAGGACCATACCAGGGCTTTGTGTGGGCTGCCTCCTATATCACGGCCACATCCTGATGTAGCAGCAGAGGGTGAAGAGAGCAACGGCAGTTCTCCCACTGTAGCGTAGCCGTGCAGGCCATGAGCCCATGGAGGTATTTTTTTTTCCGCGACATCCACGCATGTGGGTGTTGGGGTGCACCCTGTCCTCGAACCTCCTGGGTGCCCCCCGCGATCCACACATGGCCATTTTTGAATATTTTTTTTAAATATTTTTTTTTTACAGTGTGTTGCTTTGTGTGGCTCCCGTGGGCATGCACTGTGTATTCCAGCTGGGCACATGCAGGCTTGTCCTGTCTTTGGGTTAGATGCTTGGGTTCCTGACACACACCCCTCCTGCTTCCCCTTTCCATGGGCTTGCACATGGTGTGACCAAGTGACAGTAACTTACACGGTGGCATTGGGCTCCCATGAGCTGTGTGGGCAGTCTGTAGTCAAAACGGTGTGTACATCCCTAGTGGGGATTGTTGTTGGATTCTACACTGCATGGTGTATTGATATGTGCTTGTGCATCAATGTCTTTTTCCTTATTCACATGTATCTTCTTCATGTCTTCACAAGGCCTTCTCCTTTGCAGATGCAGTTCATGTTGTATGCAGTACACTGACACATTTGCCTGACATCAACATTCTGCAGTTGGAAGGGGTCGATGTGCTGCCTTAGTCAGAATGTGAGACTTGCACTACTTTAATTTTAGACTGTCATATATTGCCACTGTTTCATCCTGTGTTGCTGTTTTGTGTTGCTGGTAAGTATTTGTTCATATGTGCTGTTTCTTATTGATTACTGAGAGCATATTATCTGTGGCCTGTTTGCATTAGGGACAGTGCACTTTGTGACACTTCTGTCATGTGTTGTGCATTCATTTGGTTGCTTTCACTTTGCATGCCATGCCATGGTGTGTTGGGTAGCTGAGATGGGGAGGGGTTGGGTGACATGGCACTAATTTCGTGTGGTATTTTGCAAAGGGGTAGTCATTCATGCTGCATGAATGTGTGTCTTTTTGTCACACGGCGCTGGTTGTGTTTAAAGGCATGGTCTAGTAAAAAATGTTATTGTCCATACGGGTCGGCCATGTTTTTTTAAGCCTAAGTGGCTCGATTTTAGAAAACTTTCCTATGGACCTTACCCGAGTTTTCGTCCATTAAACGCACGTGAAAACAAGCACCAAGGAGCTGCCATTTTCTGATAATCCTATCTTTTCCCCCATCGCCCTGGCTGACCTGCTTTTGCGGCACTAAATCAAATCCCCCACCCCTGAGCCTGACATTATCAAAACATTCATATTCCCCGCCTCTCTCAGTGACGTTACTGTGCTGCGTAGGCAAACGCGCCCAGTCGTCTTCTACGCGACTCCACACAGAACCCGGAAACCAACACAGACCATCTCACAACACAGCGCGCCACAATTCGGAATATGAAACTGTACTTTACAATCAAACAGCAACACCGTACATTTGGTAAAGTACATTTATTTTACATTAAATGTTTAGAGAATATTCAGCAATTGCCATATGAACTCCGAAAGCCATTTATTTTATTTTATCTGTATCCACCATGGTACACAGGGTGTTGCTTTTCGTTAAAAGAAGCACTTTGGAAGCACGGTGAACCGCTAGGCTGTTCCATCAACTAGGCACTAGTCCATCGTAAAGGTTGATATGTTGCTTCTAGCCACTAGTACAGTGTAAGGGCATGTGGGCCCTTGGCGATCGTCCCAGAAAATTGTCAGTGTGCTCCAGTTGTTCACACGAAGCTGCAGGTGTCTACTGTAAAAGCCATCTGCTGGTGTCTCAAACCGATGGCAGTAGCAGAAGGGGAGCAAATACCTGTTATGAAAACAAAAAAATTATAATTAGTCTCGCCAGCCGATCTTCATTAATATTACTTATTTTATTTATTACAGCCGATCAGAAACTATTTGCTTGCAAGGATAGTTCAATGGAGTATGTTCGGCTCTAAAATCAATGCGAAAAGTAACGAAATAAATCGAGGCCAACACACAATGATAAACGACAGTTAGTCTACATGCGTGAGGAATGATATGATATATGAAATGGCATTTGTAACGCGCCTATACTCAAGTGTTTCTAGGCGCGACGAGGCAGGTGGGGAACAAGGGCAGACAGACAATGATCCTACTAGGCCAGGTGTCTTTCTGATCGCGCATGGGGAAGGGCTGTACATGGTTAGTTGAATACAAATTAAATAATAGGGCCAGCTGGTGGCAAGTGCAAGGTAAATGCCGGGAGAAGGGGCTGAAGGATACAGAGACAGTCCCGTAGTGCAGGTAGGCAGTGCAGGGAAAAGTGGCTGGGCCAAGGACCGAGATCGGTGAGACCAGTGGACCTGCATGCCCATGTGCCCACTACGAACACGTTTGACTTGCTTTTCCTAGCTCTTCATTCATTCATTTATTCATGCATCCATTCATTAAATCTTCATTCCGGTATAAAAGCGTGTAAAGATTTACTTACATTATATTTGAAATTTCCATTGTGTCTCTTCGTAATGCAGTCTGTAAAACGGACCGTGTTCTTGACAACGATTTTTCGTATACTGAACTAAAATGAAACTCGGTCTAGTTTCTGAATTTTCTGCCTTATCGTCTCTTACCTTATTGCGCACTCCCTTCAAATGTAGTTCTTTCGGCATGGTCCCTGCCTCAAGGTAAAAAAACAATAAACCCTTATACTTCCAGTGCGACTTGTGGGCCTCATCTGGGCGCTGTCCTTCGCATTCTTTATTTGCAACATCCCGTAGTAAAGGCATCTGTGAGAACTTGAAGTTTAGAATCCGTCTATGTAGTGCGCCTCAATGTGCAAATGCGAACTGGCTTCTCTCCCAAATGCCACGGCCCGCTTGCCTGGCGCGTTCTAAGTGCCCCAATTTTGTCCCCGTTGTCTGCGAGCTTTGCAGCCCAAATTGAGACATTTAATTTTTGGCGGAAGGTCAGGGAAAGTATAAAGTACCACAGGAGTTGAGTTAAAAGTGAGATTTATTGTTTGTTTGTTTGTTTTATTATTTGCAATACGCAAGCCTCCCCTCCGTTAACAGTGCGCAGCATTTACATTTACATGAGATGAGACATGAGAAAAATATATACATACACATATGTGAGGTGAATAGAGAGAATTCAAAGATGACACCCAGCTTGTTCGCCACCCATGATGGTGAAGGTAGGGGTTAGGTTTACAGGTACACTGTACAATAACATTTATTTACAAAAAGACAATCGTATTGCAATTATTTAAACCGGGATTTGTACTTCACAATCAGCTGTGCTTCGGGTGGGCATGGCACAGTCACAATGTTCGGTGGCAATGGATCACTGCTCTACACAGAAATTTCCAAAATTCCATATCTGTGCTTCTCTAACACAGCAACAATAAGGCCTTTCACAAAGTCGAACTGCATTTCATCATAGACTGGTTTGATCACCCATTGCTTACTTCGTTTTGAAAACACCTTAGTGTAGCGAGGCATCCTTACTTTACCCCTAGTCCTAGATTGTTCACGTCCGACATTGCTGTTATGGGCCAAGACCGCTAGTAGAGTGCGATGTTTCATGCCCCGAAAGCTAAATTGCAAGCGCTTTGGCCTGTACTTTAGGCACATATTGTGGAACACCTCCAAATCTCCTGTGTGACAGAATTCTGTCAGTCCTCTCAAATCTCTTGATAGAGTTTTGTCGAAAACAATCTTCTCAATGGCTTTGTGTGTCGGTGAAGATGGAATCAACCACTTCTTCTTCCGTGCCTCCTCTGGGGACAAAGGGCCATGTTCACATTGGTGGAAATGTTGATTTGCTGTCCAGCCGTGAACGTTGGTACAGTGGTGCATCAGTGACCGCCATTTTTCAAGTAGTATTTCCACTGTACCTTCACAAGTTTTTGAGCTCCACCAAAGATGGTTGGTGATAGAATGTGACCACTGCAAAATACTTTCAAAACCTTTTTTTGCCCTGCAGCCGAGATTTTCTTATTGATTGATTTAGCAAGATGCCATACGTCAAATTGATGTTTAATATGTGGGAACTGCTCTCTCATTGTCTTGGCAATTGAAATGTGTCTATCCGTGGCTATGAGGTCGATGTGCATTCCCCTTGATTGTAGATATTCCACTGAATTTATAAATCCTAGTTTCTCCATGGCCATTGATGATGTACATTGTGTTACCTGCACGACCACCAAACTCACAATTTTCTTACTATCCATGTCCTGAAAGTGGCAGGTGCAGTACTTGGCAGAAAATCCAGGGCTGTCTCACTGTCCATCGCCGGCTAGCCTGAATTGTTTGCCTTCGAATGTACTTGCTAGAGACAATTGTTCAATTTTCCAAGCATCACTAATGGCCGGAAACAGATAATCACGTTGGTATATGTAGTACAGCGCTTTAGAAATGAAATGTAGTCCCACACACTGAAAGAAAGCCTCTAACTTTCTAAAACTGGAGCCACTAAAAAGTGATGCAGCTGCACACAATAGATTGCCTGCTGGCAGTTTCCCCAGCATCGGTTGTGCAGACCATGAGAACCTATGATTTAATCTACAGGCGGCATTTATTTTGACGTTACTGCCTTTTATTTGACGAGTCGCATTAATCAATGGCTTCCCACATACTTTCCCTCTAATGGAATGCACACATTTCAGCATACTTATAATTTCCATCAAACAACTGTCGAATACAATGTATTTGCTCTCTTTCATTAGACTGTCATCCTGCGTCAACGTTGTTTCGGCCTGTGACGTTGTGGAGATTTCAACACATTGGAAAGTAATATCGCTGATATCAAGTTCTGATGCGTCTATGGATTCTGCGGCTGGTTCATTCTCTGTCATTTCGACATCTATTACTTCAACATTGATGGGAGAACACAACAATGTCGACAGGTTTTTTGGTGGCAAATTTTTGGCGGGTGTAGATTGTGTGAATTGATCTGCAACTACTTCAGAGCTATCTTCAATACATTCAATAACATCTTCTTGTGGTGGTGCGGTCGCACTGTAGCTATGGTCCAATGCAACTTTGCTGTAGTCTCCAAACAGAGTTAATTCATGTTCTGGCCATTGGACATGAGCATCTCGAGCCTGAACACGCCTCGCCTCAATTAATAGTTCCTCCATAGTGTACACGGTCTGGCAAGCCACATCTCTCATTCGCTTCACTGTCTGTGTATGTATAGTTCTGACACCCACGGGTAACTGGAGGAGAGATTGGAAAAGGGATGTTCAGTTTAAACACAAGATGGAGTGTAGTAGAATTGACTGAAAAAAAACATAAAATAGTCCCCTGCACAAATTTTTTTTTAAAGTTATGAACTGTTTGTAACAAACCTTTTATTTTTTTTTTCTTTGCAACTTTTTTGACTCGACCTTCAACATCTGCATGCTGTAGCTCCGATTCGTTTCCGCATGTCCTCCCTTCCTCTTGCGCTGCAACGACTATATTTTCTGTATCCGCATAGACAGCACAGAATGAGGCTCCATCGTCTCCCTGAAACATAGTACTTTCATTACTATGTATCAAAATATTGTTAGCATAAAACACACGTGAGGACGAACACACAGGTACATCTCAATAGCCAAACACGATTTAAACATTGTGTGCAACAATCAAACGACAAGTATTCGACCAGTGATGATCTATTTCGATGGAACTGTCAGTATCCATACCTCTGGCTCTGCATGGACTGCCATGAATGGTTGTATTGGAGAGGAGGCATCCGCATCTCCCTGAAACACAGTACTTGCATTAGTATGCTTTTCAATATTGCAAACACAACACACACTTGGGGTCGACGGCACAGGTACATATAAAGAGATAACCACAAATGATGCATTGTCCAAAAGAATCAAGGAAAATCTAAATATGATCACATTTCATCGACTTATTTCTCCGATTCCTTTACATCTACATCATCTAAATGAGATGTTGTGATTGTGGTGGAAGCTCCGTCGTCTCCCTGAAACACAGTACTTGGATTAGTATGGTTTTCAATATTGGAAACATAACACACACTTGGGGTCGAACGCACAGGTACATATAAAGAGATAACCACAAATGATGCATTGTCCAAAAGAATCAAGGAAAATCTAAATATGATCACATTTCATCGACTTATTTCTCCGATTTATTTACATCTGCATCATCTAAATTGGATGTTGTGATTGTAGTGGAAGCTTCGTCGTCTCCCTGAAACACAGCACTTGCGTTAATAGGGAAGAAAGTATAGCAAATGGAATCACGTTATATGATCACGCATGCTGGAGCTGTCGGTATCCATACCTCGTGCTGCTGAAGAATATGTATAGATGTTGCAAATGTAGTGAGCACTTCCGAAAGCTGTTGCGCCGATTCGTATACGCATGGTCCCGCTTCCACTTCCCCTGGAATTACTTGAATGTCAAGCTCTGCATCAAGTGCAGGGGTTGACGCTCCATCAACTGCCTGAAACATAGTACTTGCATTAGTGAGGATTACAATAGTGAAAACATAACACACACCTGGGGTCGACAGCACAGGTACATATCAACGGCTAACCACGAATGAAACATTGTGTAGAACAATCAAACGACAAGAATTCCAGCTCTGATGATGACACTCGATGGAGCTGTCAGTATCCATACCTCCTGCTGGTGAAGAACATCTAGAAATGTTGTAGATGTGGCGGACGCTTCAGCATCTCCCTGAAAGACAGTACTTGCATTAGTATGGATAACACTAATTATAACCGAAAACAAACACCAGTGGACGATAACTAAGGTGTATATCAATTGGAAAGCACTAACCAAACATTTGGTAAAATAATTACACGATAAAATAAAACTATTACTTGACATGCATAAAACAAGTCTGTAGCGGATTAGCCTAGTAAGATTACCTGATACGTGCTAGAAGTGATTGATAACTGCGACCACGTCAAGGATGTAGAATGTTCTTGCTTCAGATTCAAGGTATAGTCAAGAAGTTGTAAAGGTAAATTAATGATTGATAATGAAATGCCAATGTTAAAACTAGCCATGTAAGGCGACAGAATATTTGAAAAATGCTCAATACAGCACAGTTCCCTGTTCCCATATATATATACATTGCGTTTGTGGGTTATGAAATCGGAAAAGAATATATTGATAAATGTCATTATTCAAAAAACTATACACTCATATCAATATCGAAATTATTACAAGGGATAGAACACCTACAATATCAATTAATCCGTTCGGCTACCTACACACTACCGCAAGGCCTAAAGCTAAATCCGGACACTTGACTCACCGGTGGCGGAATGTGGACGAATAGAGTGGGAATAGCGTTTTCGAGCAATTTCCGTGTCGTTCGCCGTTTATTCTTCTTTGTTACCCAAGATGTTGTGTACATGTCCAAGGAAAAGTGCCGGCTGCAGAGGCGGTATCGATCACCCCTCTTGTCCTGTAAGACTTGTTGGACTCTACTTTCCAGCTCATCCAGTGGATATCCACAATGTCTGACCCATTCTCTTATTCGATCAACAGTTTTCGAGAATACATGCATTGTAGTGCCTTCAGATTTCGCATGGGTCTTCGAAGGGCAACCGCTAATCGAACAGGCAGGCATTGTTGATAAATCTGAAAAGTAAATATCGACATTATTATACAATCTTCAAGAATAAAGATTTGATACAAAAGTAAATGAATCATACAATGATCAATGCAAGGTTTGTTTTGGTCGCAGGAACTATACCAGTTCATTATGTGCGGCTTAGTATTTGCATAAATTGCAGAAATGTATACATGATGTGTCTAAAATCTGAACATGTGGAAACAGAAAAATTGATATGAGGCCGGGAAGCCCAAAGGAAACACACCAACACAGGTTACAAAGGACATACAAAGCGCTTTATTCAAAGTTACAACAATTACCAAAGTCAATTGACATACGGATAGCTATTCGGCCCTCAGAGTAACAGAACGAACCATCAACGGTAGTTCGCCATGTTCGTGTGAGAGACCGAACATCGGGATACTTGGGTTTTTATACTTTTTATCCAGCCTTGGCCAACCCCCTGCAAGTTAACCATTCTCAGAACCAAACCTAGGGTTCGTAGCCAGGTCAATCCCATAATGTATGCATTTTGATCAGTTTCGCTGATACAGTTGTTCATTTACACATAGGTCAGGGAGAGGACAAGGTCTCAGTTCGCGACCCTAACAAGTGGCCTGCGGGCATATTATTTATTCACATGTGCGGAGGTCACAACGGCCAGAATCCCACTCGAAATGTCATTCGGCCTCCATTTTGTTGTTCAGGGTGACTTCCACACTGCAAGAGTACCTAAAATGGCGGCTTAATCCAAGATGGTGATTTGCACAATACATTAAGGTCAAGACCTTGCCGCGGAATCTATGTACACGATGTTTTTAGACAACTTGGCGTAGGCCAACTTACATTCAAACAATGCGATAGGAGGTACAATATTATTTCGATTTCCACAGACCCTCCTTTTGGCCTATGCCAAGTGCTAAACATCATCCCTAATACTTTCGAAAATTACTCCATGTATTATCATCCATAGGTTCCGCATCATTGTCTGTAATGTCTATAGCCATAAGGTCGTTCATAAGAACCTCTTGCAACATGAATTCTTTAGATGCTGTATCTGGGGTATATATTTTATGCCCTATTGCGCTCACTGCTTGAGCACAACACCCCCCCTATCATTCCACATATACTTGGGAGGCATTGAAAACAACAACAAAGGAATAACAGAATCCCTAAAATAACCATAATAGCGGAAAGCACCTTCCAACCCCAAGATCGCAAAGAATCCCAATACCAAGTAGTAAGGTTCCAGTCTCCTACAGGGATATGGACTTCAGAACTGAGAGTATGCAAGTTCTGAATTGCTTTAAAAATTGTTGGCGAGGCGTCTGGTACGAAAACACAACAAGCGGACCTCACTAATTTGCATACTCCACCTCGTTCTGCCAAGATGACATCTAATGCCATCCGATTTTGGAGTGCTACCAATCTTATCGCCTTTTGCTCTAAGGTCATATTGTAGAGTATGTCCGTGGTCAGGTTGATCGTTCTCTCCAATACCCTTGCTAATCCCCTAATATTCTCTGAGTTTGCTATTTGTCCCCAAAAGGGCACACCTGATTTAGCTATGTCCCCAAACACTTGCCCAGGGGTGTCTTCATTGTTGTCTCGCCGCGGGCGAGCCTTAGAAACCTCCAAGGTACTAGCTACACATACCCCGGGTAACAATATTCCTAAATAACAGGTCCCCTGCCAATCCTTGGGCAACCAGGGAAATGCTAAACTACCACAAACAAAATAAACAGGCCCTCCTACATACAGAGGCGTGTTTTCCCCAGTCAAATTTACAATATTTTTACAAGTTTCAAAATCTCCCATTGGCCTAGTGCCATTTCTCTGTACACAGAAGGGAACCGAATCGGGACTATGATTTACAGAATAAGAAGGAGGTACAGCGTCCTTATTGCCTATCGGAGCCATTTTAAAGGAAATCAGAGTTTGAAAAGGAAGAGATAGTTTGTCAGACGGCCTAATAGAAGCGACGTTAGGTTTACTTCTGTTTGCGAAAAGCGAGCATCCCAGGGGAGTCAATTCACGTTTCTCAAAATCATTTAAATTAGTTCCATCAAAGTTCCCTGAGATGCTATCATTCCATCGGCCAAAGAATAGTGCTCTAAGAGAGGCATAGCAAGAAGTCGTTAAAGGTAGAGGATGTACATACCATCCCAGTCCCTTGTTCCCAGGTTGCGGTAAATGAGTACAAATCCAACAATTACTCTTATTAAAAATGGCATGAGTAGCATTCATTACTATCATCAGAGTGTTATTATAATACTTTTGTCTATGTTGGGAGTCTCTAGGGGACAGAGTGTGAAGGTGTACAAAGGGAGTCAAAACAGTTGGTACGATCTTGGTCGGTAATAAAGGTTTCAAAGGATAGACTTCTTCGAAATACCAAAGTCCTACAGCAGCAGTTGCAAAAACAACAATAATCATAATTAAAACACAACAGAACGTTTTCGGGGCCCAGGCACATTGTTCATTGTTCGATTTGGTCACCCCCTTATCTAAAAGTCCAGTGCGGAGAGCAGCGGTGAAGGTGGCAGGCATCGTAGTTCCTTGATCGACGGCCCCAATGTTCGTTGCTGGCGACACTACGGTCGCGTGATTTCTTAGTCCTTCCCAACCCTAGCCAGCAGAATCCCTTTTTGTTCAACAAAACAAAACAATTTTCCGATCACTTCCTTTTCCAAATGCACGACACTCGTGCCGTAGTTCTATTTCCGTGGTCGAAGGTTGTACCTGATGGTACCCAAATTTGTGTGGTCCAGAAGCAAAGTATCGTCACTTCCTGAGGGAAGCGACGTGTCGGTGGCGACGGAAGTCGCGGAGCTCGAAACTGTGTTTTCCGGAAGTGATTTATCAAGAGAGTGCGGAGACGAAATGGACTGTTCCCCAAGCTCCACAGGCTCAGAGAAATTCTCCGACACACTCGCAGCGCTGTTTGCTACTCCAAGATCAGAGACTGTAGCATCAGCGAGGGGTTCTGCTTCTTCTGTAGTGTGTGGCGTCGGGTGAGGAAGTTTCTTGACGTGTGTCGCGTGAATTCAGTTCTTCTTTCCAGCCACCTGCACTGCTGTCCTGGTGACCAATAATACCTGGTGGGGTCCCCGCCAGCGAGGCGCGAGACAGGAAGACCTCTCGTAGGCCTTCACGAGGACCCAACTTCCAGGCTGTATATCGTGTCCTGGGCCCGCGAACCGTACAGGTAGAGCAGCATGCACCTGGTGGTAGATGAAATACAGGTTTTTAGTTAACTGGTTACAGTAGTCTACAAGCAATACATTCTCCACCTCCCTCAGGGCTTTAGGTTTCGGGAGACCCCAAATGTTATCAGGCCTCCCCATCACTACCTCAAATGGAGAAAGCCCAGTTCTAGTCTGAGGTGTGGTACGCATAGCTAATAACACAATAGGCAAAGCATCTGGCCATTTCAGTTTGGTATCAGCACATGTTTTCGCAAGTTTATTCTTTAGAATACTGTTGTGTCTTTCTACCAACCCAGCACTTTGAGGATGTCTAGCTGAATGAAATCATTTCTCAATACCTAGGGCTGTACAAATTTGCAAATAACTGCTGCGATAAAGTGAGGACCATTGTCTGACCAGATTATCCTCGGGAGCCCAAATCGAGGAAAGAATTCTTTTACCATAATCTTTGCAGTGGTCATGGCGGTAGCATCTTTGAATGGGCAAGCCTCGACCCATTTACTAAAGGCACAAATAATGACAAGAACATATTTCAGATTATTACATTGCTCCATTTCAATAAAATCAAAGTGAATGACCTCAAAAGGGACAGAGGGGGGCCGGAAACTTCCCCTTGGAGTCACTGTCCCTTTACCCACATTGTGCTGTAGGCAAATCATGCAGTTCTGGACGTGCCTCTTTGCAGTTTCCAGAATTTTGTCATTTACCCAGACCTGTTCTAACATTTTCGTGATCTGCTGGGCACACACATGCGTAGGACCGTGTGCCATCGTAACCATCGCCAATACATAAGAATCAGGAAGCAACCATTTCCCTTCGGATGTATCCACCCAACACCCTTCGTCATCCAATTTCCCCATTCCTTCATCCCACTTTCTAGATTCTTCCATCGTGGCATCAGTCTGAATATCTCGCACAGACCCAATACCTTCATCCATTATGCAAACATCTCTCATTTCCCTCGAGGTATACATGTCCGTGCTAAGGTCTGTGGCCGTTTGTCTGGCTATCAAATCTGCAAAAGCGTTCCCTTTGCCCACATCATCTACGACCTTGCGATGTGCTGCACATTTCATGATTGCTAACCGTTTAGGGAGTGAGAGGGCCGAAAGTAATTGCACTATCAAAGGGCCATGCTGAATCTTGGTCCCATGTGAGGTCAGGAACCCTCTTTCCAACCAAAGCTTTCCGAAGTTGTGAGCCACCCCAAATGCGTACTGGCTATCGGTATGTATATTTACTCTTCGCTCTTGGGAAAGTTCACAAGCTCGGGTCAATGCTATAATCTCTGCGGCCTGTGCGGAGTTATGCGAAATTCTCTTAGTTTCAACAATTTTGCTCAATGTAGTAACTGCATAAGCAGCTGTAGATGTACCATTCGAAAGTTTGAAGCAGGAGCCATCACAAAACAGCTCCCCTTCTGCATTATCCAAAGGAGTATCTATGAGATCTATCCTGCCCTTCGTTTCTTGTTCGGTGGTATACAGGCAGTCATGTGATTCTTCGTCACCGCAAACAGTGTTTTGCGGGAAAGGTAAGAGTTCAGCCGGATTGAGGACACAACACCTCTTAATTTGGATATGAGGGGCAAACAGAATAAGTTCATACCTTGTTAACCGTGCAGAGGTGAGGTGTTGCGTTTGGGTTTTGTTCAATAGGATATCAACAGAGTGAGGTACCATCAAAATCAAATCATGGCCTAGGACCATTCCCTCACTCTGTTTCACAGACGCGGCAGCAGCAGCAACAGCGCGCAAACATCTTGGCAAAGCGCATGCGACAGGATCAAGGGCGGAGGAGTAGTAGCCGCACGGCCTATTCTTCCCTCCGTGTTCCTGTGTTAACACAGCCAAAGCACATCCATCACATTCATGCACAAACAACACAAAGGCCTTGTCATAATTTGGAGTACCCAGAACCGGTGCCGAACATAGCGCGGTTTTGAGAAGCTCAAATGATCGTTGATGTTCCGATTCCCATGGCAGTGGCAGAGAAATGCCCTTCTTTGTCAAAGCCAACATCGGTTTTACCACTAGTGCGAAATTCGGGATCCACAACCTACAGTAGGACGCCATCCCTATCAGGGCTCTGACTTCCTTCTGTGTATTTGGAACAGACATGCCAGAAATGTGTTTTATTTTTTCAGGTGTCAATCTTCTCCCCTCCTTTGACAGGAGGTAGCCTAGATAGGCAACCTCCTGACAACAATATTGAAATTTTTTAAGCGAAGCTTTGTGACCATTTTTAGCTAGATGAACAAGCAACAGTATAGTGCCTTCTTTACAGGCTTCCTCAGAATCTGCAGCCAAAAGTAAATCGTCAACATATTGAAGCAGCGTGCAAGTAGGTGGCAATTCAAGGGTGTCGAGCTGCTCCTTTAAAGCTCTACTATAAATACTAGGACTTTCAGTATACCCTTGAGGTGCCCTTGTAAATGTAAATGAGCGTCCCCCCAAGGTGAACACAAACAGATATCTGCTTTCTTTAAGTATCGGGATACTAAAGAAGGCGTTTTTCAGATCCACAACACTAAAGTGCGTAGCCGTAGCAGGGATCATTGTTAATATCGTCGTCACATCAGGCACAATTGGAAATTGTGGGGCGACCACTCGGTTAATAGCACGAAGATCAATTATAAACCGGTATGGAATTGCATTGTCGCCTTTCTTATATACGGGTAAGATCGGACTGTTACACAAACTACCTGTAATCTCTTCGATCACCCCACGATGCACAAAATCGGAGACAATGCATTTCAAAGCACGTTCGCCTTCAGCTGATATTTTATACTGCGGAATGCGTGGCAGTTTCACCCCATGTTTCAGGACTATTTTAACAGGCTCAATATGTAATACTCCGACATCATTGTCGTCCACCGCCCACAAACATTCCGGAACAATGCTAAACTCGGAAGGTAAAGGTCGAATCAAGAACTGAGAATTAGGAAGTTGCTGTGGTGAAACCGTTAGCCGTATTCCATCCGAAGAACAATGAATTACTGCGTTCAATTTCTTTAACAAATTCAACCCCAGCAAATTCTCTCCACAGTTTGAAGTGAGAAGAAAAGGGCAATGGTCCGTGAAGGGACCCAAAGAAACGGATACCGGTGCAGAAACTGGACAGACAGTTGGTATACCAGAAAACCCTACGGAAACATTTGTTTGCCCTGACAGTGGGATCTTTGGAACCCGAGAATGATCAATGGAGCACTTCTGTGCTCCAGTGTCAATCAAAAACTGGTGTTTCCTATTCCCCACTAATAATTCAACGTAGGGGCCTTTTTGATTAACGGGAATAGGCAAAGGTTCCAAACCCTGCTTCGGGCAATCCTAATAAAATAGAGCCTCATCAGAAGGAAGCTCTTCAGAAAGGTAGGCAGCAGAAGGGTGATCAAATATGTTTCTCGAGTCCATACTCGAGGTCTGATTTTCCCGTGAAAAAGGTTGCTGGGAATCTTGCAAAAGCTGACCTCTGTCAGGGCCCCCTGCTCCAGGGCGGCCCCTAGGTCGTCTACCCATACCCCCAAACGTACTGTTTGACCTCTGGCGAAGGACGGGGCACTGTGCTCGCCAATGACCTTCCTGGCGGCAATAAGCACATTGATTAATATTCACAGTACTCAGAGGAGCATTTCCTTTTGGAACGTACTGACCTCTAGTCTGTGTCGTACCTCCTCTGGGGTTTCTAATAATTTGCTGTAATAATACTTTAGTTTTCAGATCTCCCTTTCTCTTTTCAGTTTTTTCCTTTCTCATTATTAACACGGTTCTCATAATACTGAGCCATGTGCAAAACCTCAGATTGAGATTTTGCCTGCCAAGCGCTCTCAGAGGACATAATTTGTGACTGGATGTCAGGTAACAATCCACGTACAAATTTGTCCACGAACAACCTCTTCCCCGACTCTGTACCTAAATCCTGTCCACTGAAGTCAGAAAATACCTGCTCGAATCTATTGAAAAATTCGGTGGCGCCTTCAGTTTTCCCTTGGACACAGGCCGTAAGCTTGTCCCAAATAATCCTTTTTTCTGGAATTATAGTTTTTAGTTTAGCAACAATCCTATCAGGTAAAGTAAGTATTACCTGTGGCGGTTTCTCAGCAGCTGGTCTTTCTCCATCAATTCTAATCAGATTTGCCCACGTATCCCCCAGCCCTGGCACATCGTCTATTGTCCGAACCTGTTTCCATACATCTACGGGTAGGAGCACAGGAAATAAGAAGTCAATGTCACTCAAGGTGAACACAGAGGACTGTAGAACGGACTCTTTTTCTTTGTAAAACCCCGTCGGGTTTTTCCTAATATCGGGAACTGATTGTCTAATTGTGTTCACTTCCTGTCGTGAAAACGGGACGTGAACGAATTGCGATACATAATGTGCAGGGATATCCACCGCGGGGGCACCAGTCGCCGCGTTGGCGGGGATCTCAACTTTTGGGACAAAGGTCGGAGGAACCTCTCTCATAGGCAACTGAGATATAGGCACCTCCGGCCGCTTACTAAGCAATAGAGCCAGGTCGAGCGCTAAGGCAGCTGTAGAAGTGTTGGGCGAAAAAGCCCTTTTACAAATCCCCAATAATTCTATGGGGCAACTAACCTTCTTCCTTACACATTCCTCTTGCAGGTGCTGTACCATCACCTGAATTACTTTTCTTTGCATCTCTACTGCATACTGACTATACGTGTCATACACTTCGTCTGCTGGAGATTCTGAAAAATGAACACTATCTGAATAACAATTGTTTTCTGGTGTGTTTTGCCGTTACTGTCAGTGTTCAGGACTTGAACGCTGGTCGTCCCGCTTGCAGGCGAGGAGCTTGCCTGCTGTGCCACGTGGAGCTGCTTTTGAATGCACTGACAGATATCTGTATCACATTCTGAGGCTGCCTGTAGTACCACAGATGGCCTTGTGCGCCCCCACTACACTGTTTTGCTTGAGCGAGCTCGCTCTTGTTTGAGGTGATGTCCGAGGGGCTGGGGAAGGATCAGTGTGAGTCAGCTATCCCTACCTTGATTCCATTTGTGACAATTGTTGATCAGTGCTTCTAAAGTGGAGTGACATTTTCCTCCGTTTTTCAAACAAAAGGTACATTTCAACGAATTGGGCCTTTGCTGAATCTGGCAAAAGTGTGCCCTTAACTCTACATGTGTACATTCTAATTTGCAGTAAACTGCAGTAACATGTTCCTATGCTTCTCTATCTCATGTATTACAATTGCAGGCCTCTACAAATCTGAACTAGCGCATGACCTGCCTAAAAAGTGTCCTACGAGCCGCAGATATTCACCTCCCAAAAATTATCAAGGCGTCAGGCTGGGGACACTCGAGCAACTGCTTCAGCTAATGGCGAGGGGCACTCCTTTAGCGAATGAAGCATGTTTTCATAATGCGCGCAGGTGTCAAAGTCGGCTTAGCCATAATACTTCCCACAGCCAGTATTCCCTTCAGTGCCATTTTTGCTGATCCAATTTTCACGCGTTTCAAAATACGCATTAATATTAGGGGTTCTGGTACAGCGGCTGCCTCTGCATGAATTTTCAGTTGGAATACATAAGACTGGCACCATTTTTGGTGGGAGACAGATGCATCCGTGGAGAGAAAACAAGCCACAGGGGGCGAGCGGCAGAGCAAAGAAAGAGGACTCGCCATTGGCTGCTCAGCCCTGTTTAATTAGCATTCCTTACTATTTGGCAGCTTATTTATTTAATCAGACAAGAGTAAGCATTTTAACACTGCCCAAAACAAGCATTGCCAAATCCAATGTTTTTCCATAAGGAGCTGGTATTAATTTTTGTGGGTGTGGGGGGGGGAGAAATCCCCCCATAGGATACAAAGGCTTCCTCTCTACATATGACCATTTGCAAAGCATTTTTTGTTCTGCCATTGCCCAGCGGTGCCAATACCTCTACCTCATGCTGGGGGCTGTCTTATCGATATCCTTAATTGCACTGGAGGGCACAGCGCCCCTTTCAATGTAAGAGCAAAATGTCCTCTCTGCGCCATTTTGATAATTTCTGAACTGAGTGAAAATGGTAAGAGTAAAACCCCGGCAAATCCATCGTATCGTTTCAAGTTTCCACTATGTTTTGCAAAAAGTCTTTGAGCACCAGTAAATGTCCCCTTGCATGCAGCATTACCATGGATTCCTGCTGCGTTGTGAAAATCAAAAGTTGCCACCCAAGAATTCCCATAAAACTGCTGTCAGCACAACAGAAGCATTTATTTGTGATTAACCAGTTTGACAAGCTTATAGCATCTTTATAACCTGTGTTAAAAGACAGAGAGAGACACAAATAACAGAGTAGGTGTGGTGTCTGACAAAAAAAAAATCAAAGAAAACTAGTGCACGCAAGTGGCATTTTTCAGTTTGGAAATAACTTCTGTTTTTTATGGAAGTGTGAAATGCACATTTGGAAAACAATAGTGTGCCCAGCATGTAGAGATATTTGTGTGGTAGTCCAACAAATATCTGTCTTTTTATGAGACGGCTACTAATAAATACTAATGCAGCAAAGAGGTTTTTGAAGTTCTTAATATAATCGTGAAGGCATATGTTATTCCATGTATTTATAGAGGGGAAATAATCGGGCCAAAAAATTTTGGTAAAAATTCTGAGGTTTAAAAACATCCCCACCCTGATATCGCCCGCCCACCCCAATATCACCCGCTAGTAGCTCTCCACTGTTGGCCTCCACTACAAGTGGCTCTACCTAATGTAAAGGTTGGAGACCCCTGTTCTATCGTCTTCATCATCCTCATCTCGTGATTTTTCAAAGTCTTTCCTAAACTCAAACAATCTTTCAACATGTCCATATACTTTCTGCTCTGTGTCCCTCGAAAGTGCCAAAGCATTCAGATCTCTCACTCCTTGTGGAAGATCCGAATTTTGTAATCTACCCCACATCACACACAAATGAGTCCCCAAACCTTCGATAAAAACATTTTTCTCGGGAAAACTATTCAAATTAGATAATGTAGAAAAAACATTAGCTTGATCACCTTTCTCCATGCAATGCTTAGCCCATGCAAACAATTCCTGTTTCCTATCTGCAGAAACAGTACTACGAGTCACAATCTTTGACCCTGCACCTGGATCAACTCCGATCAATATGGGGCCACTCGGGAGCGGAGGTATAGGTAAACTTAACAAAGGTGCAGGTGCAGGGGGAAGGGGCGGTGCGATAGGCGGAGGGACGACAACCAAAGGACTAGGAACAATAGGCTGTACAGGGGGAACAGGAATAGCAACAGGAATAACAGCAGGAATGGGCAGAGTGCCCAAGACAGGAGCATACGGAGGTGGCGCTGAGGCATCGGGCCTGCGTTCATTTAATAATTTCTCAATAAATTCCTCAGACACATGGAAATCTTTAGAGGGATACATTTTCTGGACCCCGAGTGAAAAGGCTCTATCCATATTTTTAACTAATTCTGACCGCTTTTCTTTATCATATAATAATGCTTTTTCAGCGTTTGTTTTATGACGACGTGCATGTTTATCCCTACTTTTAAGCTGCTGCAATGCTTCTTTCTTCCAATTTTGTAACACATCAAAGGCTGCTGGTCTAGCCTTTTTCTTTAACAAGATCGATTCTAAATATTCAATACGGGGATCTCAAAACTACCATTGATTGGCCAATGAAATTCGGAGGCATGTCTGGTCTGTCTGTGCCAAATGTCATTAAATACGATACTACCAATGCCATACTTACAGTACATAGTACATGCCGGCGACCCCTCCTGTGGTGCCGGACGGCTAAATTCCAAAGATTGTCGATCGCTGCAGAACAGAGCCCTAAAACAGCTAGACAATTTCCCAGGCATTTCTCAAAAAATTGGTGTTACCTGGTCCAATAATTGTGTCTGCAGATACAATACGCCAAATTCAAATTGTCAGGGTTAAATTAAGAGCCGGGTCATGACTGCACCTGACCAAACCTAAGGAGGACCGTACGGTTTACAAAGGACTTACCTAACGAATTTTACCTTGCGTTTGGTGGTTTCGGCAAATCTGCCCGCCTCAAAATTGGACCCTCGTCAAGATGCCGTGTCAGACCACACGACTATCGTCCAAGGATCGGATCGTGCAGCGCTGCCGAGGTATCGCATCTCGATCGGTCGGGCCCGCAGAATCACACCGTCCGAACCCAGTTCGATAGTCTGCATCAACCTTCAATGATCCGGCATCAATCTTGAGGGTCCCTATTCGGGCGCCAACTGTGGAAACAGAAAAATTGATATGAGGCCGGGAAGCCCAAAGGAAACACACCAACACAGGATACAAAGGACATACAAAGCACTTTGTTCAAAGTTACAACAATTACCAAAGTCAATTGACATACGGATAGCTATTCGGCCCTCAGAGTAACAGAAGGAACCATCAACGGTAGTTCGCCGTGTTAGTGTGAGAGACCGAATATCGGGACACTTGGGTTTTTATACTTTTTATCCAGCCTTGGCCAACCCCCTCGCAAGTTAACCATTCTCAGAACCAAACCTAGGGTTCGTAGCCAGGTCAATACCATAATGTATGCATTTTGATCAGTTTCGCTGATACAGTTGTTCATTTACACATAGGTCAGGGAGAGGACAAGGTCTCAGTTCGCGACCCTAACAAGTGGCCTGCGGGCATATTATTTATTCACGTGTGCGGAGGTCACAACGGCCAGAATCCCACTCGAAATGTCATTCGGCCTCCATTTTGTTGGTCAGGGTGACTTCCACACTGCAAGAGTACCTAAAATGGCGGCTTAATCCAAGATGGCAATTTGCACAATACATTAAGGTCAAGACCTTGCCGCGGAATCTATGTACACAATGTTTTTAGACAACTTTGCGTAGGCCAACATACATTCAAACAATGCGATAGGAGGTACAATATTATTTCGATTTCCACAAACATGTGACTCATCCCTTGGATGTTCTGTCTTGCACGAGAAGGAAACATGCTTACATTATAGACTGGACCCCCGAAGGATGCAATTCGATGGCAATAGACACAGATGAAAATAAATAGATCTATTGATAGCATATCAATGGAAACTCAAGTCAATAGCAATGAGACCAATGAACATAGCACTATTGTGTACTCTACTCGCAAATAGAAATTTAAAAATCTGTGAAATATGACTAGGATACATGGCCTTACCTTGACCAACAAACAGTTGGATTCAGCAAGCAGAGCAGTAGGTTGCAGGAGAATAGGTGGGTGGCCACCGGTAGCACACTGATGGGTTTGCTCTAAGCGGTCACAGAAGTTCACGGATAGCACGACGACGAGCAGATTAGCGTAGATCTCAGTGGTTGCCAGGTAACACGTTCAGGAGATGACTTGCAAAGCACAAAGATGTTCTCATGAGACATATCAAGTGGTTTATAAAATATTAGAAACAGGGGTGTGTTTGTGAATGAATGACATATGTATGTCGTGGTCTTAGGGGGGCGGCCTGCTTGAAGGGGAGGCCTGGCTGGAGACACGGTGTCTGAGGAGGCCATGTGACCGATGGCCCCTTGGCGTGGGATACCTTTTGAAGTGTACATGCTGTTTGGCACCTTGGCCGTTTGCGCCCGTCACAGCCCCCCATGCCAGCGCTCATCCCCGGGTGCGAACCGCCTTTGATAGAGGGGGGTGGGATGGATGGGCCTGGGGCGTGCAGATAAGGCACAGGAAGACTGCTGAATGGAGACACACTTATGTGGACTACAGGGGGAGGCCTGCTTGAAGGGGAGGCCTGGCTGGAGACACAGGGTCTGAGGAGGCCATGTGACCGATGGCCCCTTGGCGTGGGATACCTTTTGAAGTGTACATGCTGTTTGGCACCTTGGCCGTTTGCGCCTGTCACAGCCCCCCATGCCAGCGCTCATCCCCGGGTACGAACCGCCTTTGATAGAGGGGGGTGGGATGGATGGGCCTGGGGCATGCAGATAAGGCACAGGAAGACTGCTGAATGGAGACACACTTATGTGGATTGCAGGGGGCGGCCTGCTTGAAGGGGAGGCCTGGCTGGAGACACGGGGTCTGAGGAGGCCATGTGACCGATGGCCCCTTGGCGTGGGATACCTTTTGAAGTGTACATGCTGTTTGGCACCTTGGCCGTTTGCGCCCGTCACAGCCCCCCATGCCAGCGCTCATCCCCGGGTGCGAACCGCCTTTGATACAGGGGGGTGGGATGGATGGCCTGGGGCATGCAGATAAGGCACAGGAAGACTGCTGAATGGAGACACACTTATGTGGACTGCAGGGGGGTGGCCTGCTTGAAGGGGAGGCATGGCTGGAGACACGGGGTCCGAGGAGGCCATGTGACCGATGGCCCCGTGGCGTGGGATACCTTTTGAAGTGTACATGCTGTTTGGCACCTTGGCCGTTTGCGCCCGTCACAGGCCCCCATGTCAGCGCTCATCCCCGGGTGCGAACCGCCTTTGATAGAGGGGGGTGGGATGGATGGGCCTGGGGCGTGCAGATAAGGCACAGGAAGACTGCTGAATGGAGACACACTTATGTGGATTGCAGGGGGGCGGCCTGCTTGAAGGGGAGGCCTGGCTGGAGACACGGGGTCTGAGGAGGCCATGTGACCGATGGCCCCTTGGCGTGGGATACCTTTTGAAGTGTACATGCTGTTTGGCACCTTGGCCGTTTGCGCCCGTCACAGCCCCCCATGCCAGCGCTCATCCCCGGGTGCGAACCGCCTTTGATAGAGGGGGGTGGGATGGATGGCCCTGGGGCGTGCAGATAAGGCACAGGAAGACTGCTGAATGGAGACACACTTATGTGGATTGCAGGGGGGCGGCCTGCCTCAGGGGAGGCCTGCCTGGAGACACGGGGTCTGAGGAGGCCATGTGACCGATGGCCCCTTGGCGTGGGACACCTTTTGAGGTGTACATGTAGTTTGGCACCTTGGCCTTTCGCGCCCCGGACAGCCCCCCATGCCAGCGCGCATCCACCGGCGCGAACCGCCTTTATATCAATATACAGTATATCGCCTCTATATCAAAGATAGTATATCGTTGCTTATCAATAACAAATGCCACATACCAGAGATTCTTGTGAGCACAGACCCACATTTCAAACAGTGTATTATAGTGGTCAAGACCCTTGACCTAAGGCCTGTATAATCCAATGTTAATTGATAGTATAGATATATGTGTGACTTTTATAGAGACATAACCGACTGACAGAATTTGAACAAGTGTTATTTAGTGCATGCATTATTGATAATATATTTGGTTAGCTTAGATAGTGACCACCCCGCTTCACAGTGACCTGAACTTCGCCCATTCTGAGCACAGGTGTCTGACGTCCATCCTTGAATGGAGACACACTTGATTGATTTAAAAAATCGAAACAACCGTTGTTACAATATATGTGGTGTTTTATTTTGTAGCTTATTTTGATGACACAAAAATACAAAAGTTTACACATTGTACAGTTCAGGTTGCAGCACAGCGAGAGAAAATCCCCTGTACTGACCGCTGTCACTCGGGAACGTTTCTCTTATGGCACGAACGGCACAGGCGGGTATCACTCTTCGAACGCGGTGTCCAAGCCTCCCGTGGAGCCACCATGTAAAGGAACGATAGGCCACCAGCCTGTACCACCTGTGAAAAGGAATGAAACAAACTGTTTTTAAATGACCAAGATAAGTTTAATAAACGTTTGTTGTCAATGACAATTCTTGTAACTAATGGCATTCTGCACGGACAAATGCTATCTAGACAATGCACACTATTGAACGACTTACATGCGTTACAATGATATGTAGATGTAATTTTGGATATAGTAGAAGAACATGAAATAGGAGTGGCATGACAAGCAGTTACTTACTCGTTACTCGGATTATGAGGACGAACAGTTGCGCGAAGTTCGTGCATAAGCACCATCATTATTCTCAACACGGCCCGTGTGAGGCAGGCTGCCCTGAAGTCTGGCAGCTCGGTGATGCATTGCGGTCGTGGCTCGCCTTCCGAAATGTAGGCCAGGCATCCCGAGTATTCTCGGCAGCAGCAATTCTCGTCCTCAGTTGGCATTAGCTCGCACCGATTGCATGTGCACCAGGTGGAGACGCCGTCCATTCGACTAGGCCCAGGCTCTTCATCTGTTGATTTGTCCTGCCAACTGCCGTCCGAATCCCCATCGTTTTCGCGTGCTTCCCTTTCCAGTAGTTCCTCCTCGGTATACTCGGGCTCGTACATGTAGGGCATTATTGTAGCCATTGTGTGTTAAACAAACTAAAATAATTTATAGCGATGGTACTGGTATCTGTTCACACGGGCTACAAGCGACGAACGTAGCTGACCAGAGCACTGAAACGAGTCACAGAATACTCAAAGTAACACAGAGAGAGGAATGGAATTGAAAATCTGCTGCTGTGTGTTGTGAAACGGTCTGTTTATACTTATTGAGGAAAGAGGCGTCCTGCCATTTCCATGGCGACATGTCATTAGCTGAAGCGCAGTGAATGTTGACACAAGACGTGCTTTGGCGTTGGGAAATGGGCGGTACGAGTCTGCTGATGACAGGCTCAGGGTGGGGGATTTGATTTAGTGCCGCAAAAGCAGGTCAGCCAGGGCGATGGGGGAAAAGATAGGATTATCAGAAAATGGCGGCTCCCTGGTGCTTGTTTTCGCGTGCGTTTAATGGACGAAAACTCGGGTAAGGTCCATAGGAAAGTTTTCTAAAATCAAGCCACTTAGACTTAAAAAAACATGGCCGACCCGTAGGGACAATAAACATTTTTACTAGACCATGCCTTTAAGTAGGTAGGGATGCACACAATGTAACACTTCCAGGTGAACAATCTCAGGCTGGTATGGTTGTGACAGTTGACTGTCCCTTATGTCATCATCATTGATTGTCAGCTGGTATGTGCCAGGACTGTGTGCACTCCACAGGGGTAGGATTTTAGGTGAAGTAATTAGCCACCAGCTGGGTATGGGCTGCCTCACCACGTGCCCTTTCACCTCACATGCGCAGCGGCAGTGCATGTGGTTGTGGATGTGGGGGCACCACCATGTCCACCGGCAGGCCCCGGCGGGTTGCAATGTTGTGCAGGACACATGCTGCCACTATGATCCTGCACACTACTGGGGGTGCATATAGCAGCTGCCCATCAGAGCGGTCAAGGGAGCGAAAGCATGACTTGAGCACTCCGAATGTGCGCTCCACTATGCCCCAGGTTGCAATATGGGCTGTGTTGTATCTTACCTCGGTGGTGTGTTGGGGTTCCGAATCGGCATCATCATGTGGGTGCTCAGAGGGTAGGCACTGTCCCCTGGGGAGGTGATGATGGGTATCATTAGTGGGGTTGTGACCTTGCTCAGTATCTGACATGCATGCATGTGCAGAGGCATTTATACTCACCAAGCAGCCATGTGTCGCCATGCCGCCCAGCTTCTAGGTCATGGTTTAGGGGTGACATTCTGTAAATGAAACTGTCGTGGGTGGACCCTGGATAGTTGGCATATACTGAGGTGATGATTCCCTTGGCATACTACCTGCACGTTGATGGAATGCCAGTGCTTGCGGTTTCTATAGATGTGCTCAGTTGCCCTGGGAGGACGTAGAGCCACATGGGTGCAATCAATGGCACCTAGCACTTTGGGGAAGTGTGCCACCCCGTAAAAATCCTGGACGACAGCCTGCCTTTCTACAGGTGTTCTGGGCATGTATATGTGCCTGCGGACTGAGGGGCGTGCAGTCATGATGGCCAACCCCTGGTGTAGGCAGTGTGACTGTGTGGCCTGTGACACCCCCACCCACTATGGCACTTGTCCACTGAAATTAACCAGTAGCCAAGAAGTGCAGTACATTGAGCACCTTTTCCAAGGGGCTCAGTGCTTGGGAGCACAGGGTGGGTGATGTGATCCTCCCACTCCCTGACCAGTACTAGGATTATGTGTGGTGGAAACCTGTACCTCCCATACACCTGGTCATCAGGCATCCCAAAAAGGTTGGTCCTGGGTAAAAAAATGCGGGGCCTGGCTATCCTCCTCCTCCTGCGGTGTCCCACGACCACTGCTGAGCGGAACGGTTTATTCATTGTAGCGTCTGAGCTTGTTTGTTGTTTGCGCGCACTTTTATGCTGCGCGGGGCTGCTTACGTCTGATTCCGGATTAGCGCGTCTTTTTTGGCGCATGCCTTTCCCCTGTTCGATTCCATGAATACGTGTTGTTGGCGCGCGTGTGGGTGTTGCAAGCATTTACCTCCTGTACTTCCCCCGTAACGCCCACATTTTCACGTGTTGTTCCCCATTCCGCGTTATACCCCGTGTTCCGCTCACTTGTTGTCTGCGCTGCGCTATGTGCGCTTTCGCTGTGCGCGTAGCGCATGCTGCTTAATGACCTGTGCGCCCGCGTGCGCCACCCACGATTTTAGCGCACATCCGAGGATTTACACGTGCACTGAATTCCATGAATCGATGTGCGCTTCTTTGGCATGCGTGCTCTGCGATTATCACGCTTGTGCTGTGATTTTCACACTTGTGCTGCGATTTTCGGCACACATTAATTCCATGAATTGGCCTGTCAATATCATAGCATAACATGACATAGCAGAGTGTGGGGCAGTACTCTGGACGGCCCAAGCAACTTCAGTGGCTGGGAGCAACATGGGAGAAAATGTAATGTTGGTTCAACCACAATTAGTCTGCTATACTAGAATCTCTGGTGCACTGACTGGCTGGTGAGACTATGTCTGCCTGTCAAATCAAGTGTTACGGGACTGGGGGAGGGTCAGTGCAGCAATAATGCAATTCTATGTGACAGTATTCGAGACACTAGCAGAGGAGCACCAGGGTACACCGATTTGTCCCTACACCTATTAAAACTGTCCTATTGTAAGGGTGTAAACGTAATCCCTTGTAAGCACTCCCATTTTTGGAGTTGAAGTCAGGGTGAGATTACATTATTTGCCCAGGATCACACACTTACGCTAAACAGCGAAGCAGGGATTTTAACCCGCTCTTTCAATTTGGACACAGCAACCTTCTTCCACACTTTACTTGGAACAAATATTTAAATTTTGGGTGTCGGGACCTACAATAATACTGTCCTATAGAGTTTACTTGCAAAATACACAAAAAGCATCATGACAACATGTAAATCCTTATAGCTGCAGCATGTTGGACCCCAATAATACCATTGGACCTATATTTTCCACATCCTGAATGGAAAACTATAAGATGCAAAAGGCAAAATATCTATTTACCCACTTTATTTTCAGTTCTTTAAGACACACAATACAATGAGTTGTGTAATAAACTCACTTAGGTCTGGAGATTCGTCACAAACCTCCAGTGTTGTTAGGTATGGTTTTTTTCAACTAAGGACATCAAAGCAAACTTCACTTTTTAGCATATCAAGCTATTATGGGTATGAACACATTTTCAAAGGGTGCTTTATTGTGCTGCTCACTTTAACTGTCACAGATTTGTCGGGTGACTGGTGGTCTTTCAGTTGGAAATTCACCATCAGGCATAAGAAAGGCTCTGCTGCTGATGACAAAAGAAACCTGTTGTGAGTTCTTTACGGCACTGACTGCAGAGACAGGGACGCAGCCTGTGAGTCTCAGGGGGGCTCTGACTCTGGGAAACAGGCTGCAGAACCAGGCACGCAGCCTGTGTGTCTCAGGGGGGCTGTGACTCGGGAAACGGGAAGTGCTTGATCATCCGACCCGAGCAGATAGTAGATTTCTCTCGGATGAAACAAAATATGCCCAGAAGCAAGTTCCTGATCATTTGAACTGTTAAAGGGCATGGAAGCCCCACCCCCTCAGCTAACATTTTGGGGGGGGTGGAACTTCAGACGGGTCAGCTCAATGAAATTGCACGCCTGTCCAGAGATGTGCCCGTTGCGAGGGGAATCACAAGCTGTTTCATTTTCAGATGTGGGCAGCTCTGGCAAGGTGTCCAAAGAGGACCCAGCTTTTTGACATTATGCCAACGAGAGCCAAGCTACTCCTCACTGAAGAGGCCCAGGAAGGCTGAAACATTTCTGGGGATGCTTGTGGTCTTGTGCAGAAGGGATGTGGCCTATCAGTTCGGTCTGGACTTTTGGGGTGGGACCAAGCATGATTTGCATATGGCCTTTTCCCTTTTGTAATGGCTTGGCAGGCAAAGAACGATGGTCTGGAGGGTTGCCCAGAGCAATGCCAGAGGTTAAGATTCATTCTAAACCTTCCAGCCATCACCTCTTTGTTTTTGCTTTGTCACCCTGATAGGGACGGGTATGCCCAGACGTGTGTCCCGAGTCTGCCCGGCCTAGAGACCCAAACTACTCCTCACTGAGGAGGCCCACCAAAGCTGAAACTTGGCTGGGGATGCTTGTGGTTTCGTGCAGAAGGGATGTGGCCAAGCAGTTCGGGCTGGACTGCCCCTTTTGGGGTGGGACCAAGCCTGATTTGCATATGGTCCTTTCCCTTCTGTAATGGCTTGGCAGGCAAAGAACTATGGTCTGGAGGGCTGCCCAGAGCAATGTGTCATGCACTCCATGCCTCAGAACACTCTTGTTCCTATTTCACTCACATCCTCCTCTACCTCTGATTCCCATTCATGGCGGCAGCAGTTAGGTGTCAGTTTGTCTCATTCACGGACTAGGGACTGTTTCAAAATGGGGAAGACAAGTCTGCATCACGCGGGGCATTTACGCCCATTCCTTCACTGGCAACTGCCCTGGCGTCTATGTTCGGGCCGGACAAGGAATTCCGTTGCTAGGCATCCACGTTCGACTACGTATCACGTGACACGCAAGGCCTGCTCACGTGACGTAGTCCCCATTGCAACAAGTTAAATGGCCTTGTCTCGCGCTCTTCAGTGCTTCACAGCTGTTTTCGAGCACTGTTTTGGCGTTCAACATTGCGAATCACTTACCGGTTTCTTGAATCACGGACTACATACTACAGACTGCCTTCGCCTCATCCATCGGAATTTTGCCTTGTGAACCACTCACCTGTTGCCTCGGACCACAGACTTTGTATTTTGGACTGCCTTTGCTCTAACCCTTGGATTTGTTGCTTGTCCTCTTCCTGCCTTCTCTGGACTTACCTGACCACGCATTTGTGCCACGGATTGCTTCTGATTCCTCCATTTACCACGGCTCTTTAGGTTTCCACGTTCTCTGTTTCCTGATGTCAGCATCACGCACCTGCAGGGGCTTCCAGTGTTAAAGACATTCCTGTCTGGGGGTGGATATCATCTACACCTCTCTGCTGTCGCCCTCACCTTACATTGAGGCTACTGCCCAACGCCCACCACGGTACTCGCACCTGGCAGAGTCCTTGGTTCCATTCAAGCCGCTCTTCTCCCACGCTTTGCTAAGCCATTTTGTATTGTTCCATACCAGGACTTGCCTTCTTGTTCCTCCTTACATTGGTGTTCTAAGTAATTTGCTTGTTTGCCTTACAGCAGCCTGGGGTTTCTGGCGTTCCAGTACCTGCCACCGGTGGCCTCAAAGATTGCACAGGGAGTCGTTATAGATCTCTCTGTGTGGTACTTGGGGACAGAGGTCTTTCTAATCTACACGACTATCAAGTCTTGACACAATGCCAGAGGTTAAGATTAATCCTAAACCTTCTAGCCATCACCTGTTTGGGTCCCGTGCCTGCTGGGCCTAGAGACCCAAGCTACTCCTCAATGATGATGCCCAACAAGGCCGAAACATGTTTGGAGATGCTTGTGGTCTTGTGCAGAAGGGATGTGACCTAGCAGTTCGGGCTGCACTGCCTCTTTTGGGATGGGACCAAGACCGATTTGCATATGGTTTTTCCTCTTCTGTAACAGCTTGGCAGGCAAAGAACGATGGTCTGGAGGGCTGCCCAGTGCAATGTCAGAGGTTGCGATTCATTCTAAACCTTCCAGCCATCACCTCTTTGTTTTTGCTTTTTAACGAGATAACGGGTACATTGGAGAAACAAGCCTTAAAAACACGTCAACCTCACATTAAAAGGCTGTTCTGCATGCATATATATTCTGCTGTGTTGCTTCAACACACATCAGTGAATGTCAAGTAATTCTGCCGGCATTTTCATTTGAGTAACAAAAGGGTTAAATAAGACAATGTCAGTTTCACCCGCCACAAAAATAAATGCATGTGATCCTCTTCCATAAACTGTACAGCAGCCGCACCTAAATGCCCCTCGCGCCAAATGGCCAGCGCCGAGTTGGCTGCCGTGCCTTTGCTCTGTGGCCCCTGAAAGGGGATCTGAAGCCCCAGAGGTGCTGCAAAAGGTGGCTTAGCGGCTGCTGATTTTCAGCAGCTGCGCCTAGATCTCCTTCGCGCTAAATGGGCACAATCCTGCCATATGATAAACAATGCAACTGCACTCAGTGGCAGATGAACCCGGGTCACCGGTCTTCAAGGGCAACCACTTGGCTATAAGACCAAACCGGGCTCACAGTTTAAAGCCCAACCTTTATACTTACCTGCAATTAAATATATATGATATGATATGGCATTTATAACGCGCCTGTACACATGTGTTTCTAGCCGTGACGAGGCAAGGGAGGGGGAACAGAGGGAAGACAAGGCCTACTAGGCCAGGTGTCATTCAGGTTGCACAAGTGCAGGGAAGTGAAGGGGAGAAGTGCAGAGGGGGTGGGAGAAGTGCGGGTTAGTCAAAAGGACAGCCATCGTGTTGTAAGGGCAGGTAACTCAAAAAGTGCAGCCAACGGTTGGCTCATAAGTGCAGGGAGAAGGGACTGTAGGGTTGCAGATACAGACCACAAGTGCTTGGGGCTCCGGGAGGCAGTGCGAGGTGTAACTGGACAAGCAGGAGCCTGGTCCCGAGTTCAGAGGGTAGCCAGGTGACCAGTGCGTGGAGCAGTCGGGACATCAGCATGGGGCATGGGAGAGGAAGAGAGAAAGTGGAAGCGAAGAGGAAGGTCTGGTTGCTTCCGGAACCAGAGGTGGTTCTGCTCACGTTTGAGAGGGTCAGTGAGGCTGTTCCAGAGGGAGGCCCGAGCAGAAGAAAGAGATCTGCCCCCAACTCTCTGCTTGGAAAAGAGACTGACCCTCAGAGAGTTGGAGGTGGATGAGCGGAGAACTCGAGAAGGGAGATGTTTAGGAAGAGAGAATTGGAGATAGTGCGGTCTCAGACCCCAGAAAGCCTTGTGGACGAGGCAGAGGGTCTTGAACTTGATACTTGCAGCTACAGGGAGTCAATGAATAGACTTCAGAGCTAGAGAGATATGATCCCTGGGCTTGAGGCCAAGGACAAGTCTCACAGTCCTGTTCTGGATTAGTTGTAGAGGTCAGAGAGTAGAGGCAGGTAGATTTAGAAAGTTTTAATTGCAGTAGTCCAGCCTAGAGAGAACCAGGGCTCTGGAGACAGTGAGCTTCTGGGGGAAGGAGAGGAAAGGAAGAATACCTCTGAGGAGGTGCAGCTGGTCGTGTGACTTCTTAGAGATGTGAGGAGAGAAGGAGAGGGTGGAGTCGAAGATGACACCAAGGTTCTTAGCCTCAGAGGTAGGAGCAGGAAGAGGGCCCAGAGTGGGCGGCCAGAGAGAGGAGAGGAGGGAGCAGGTCTCCGCAATGAGGAGGATCTCCATCTTACTGGCAGTAAGGCAGAGATCATTGGCGGCACACCTTTCCTGAATTGTGGCCAGACAGTCTGGTATGAGAGAAGAAGCAAAGGTGGCTGAGGGGAGCCTGAAAGAGAGCTGGGTGTCATCCGCATAACTTTGAAAATTGGAGCAGAAAGCAGCGATGCAGTGAGCAAGAGGTACCAAGTATTGGTTAAGCAGCCAGGGAGAGAGGTTAGACCCCTGGGGAACAACACAGGTAGAGCGAGAGATAGAAGAGAGGAAGGACCCCAGTTGGACCTGAGAGGGTCGATTATTGAGAAAGGAGGTCAGCCAGGGCCTAATCAGTGATACCCAGGTTATCACGGAGGCATTTGAGCAGGATGGCGTGGTTGACCATGTCGAAAGCAGAAGAAAGATCAAGGATAATGAGGACAGAAGGAAGGTTAGAATCCAGGTTAGAGAGCAGGTCTTAACGGGTGTTCAGGAGAGCAGTTTCCACGCTTCTGGCATCTCTGAAGCCAGACTGGTAGTCATGGAGACAACCAGCAGATTCAGTATGTAGATTATGCTAGGAGATGTCCAGCTTTTCCAGGAGTTTGCCCAGGAAAAGAGCGATGGAGACCGGGTGGTAGTTTGCCGGAGAGGAAGGATCGGCAGAGGGCTTCTTTAGGAGGGGGCGCACAAGGGAGTGTTTATGGAGGGTGGGGAAGGTTCCAGTGGCAAAGGAGTGATTGCAGAAATCGGCCAAGGCTGGAGCAAGGGTGTCAATGTGGTCCTTGATGGTTCTGGATGAAAATGGGAGAACTTGTTTTTACAAGACTTTCGTAGATTGGACTTGTCTAGAAATATCATCTTCTGGGGTGAACAAAGAAAAGGAAGAGAAAGGAGGCAGAGAGACGGCCACGGGTGGGCCAGGAGTGGAGGAGGAGGAGGATTGCAAGGTATGTATAGAAGCTGTGCATACCAAACTATAAGCTCCTTTACTGAAATGTGTTCAAGGCTCCTGGAGGCGGGTCTCCTCCCCTAGTAGAGGGGCCCCATGGTGGGCAGGGAGGGAGGCTCCAGGAAGACTGGGGTAAATGGGTGGCTGCAGTAGCAGCCGCCAGAATCTGACTGAGGGTGTGGTGACAGGCCCTCAGCCAGAAACAATTGGGAGAGCCACAGGGGCCTCAGCAACGGCACCGAAAGGCACCATTAAAAAGGGATGGGGGGGTGTGAAAAGAGCCTCACCATCGTGACTCTGCCGAGCGCCCTGTGGATCTCCTGGTACTTCTTCTACCTTGCCTGCCGCTGTCGCCTGGGGAACCTCTGCCGCACTCTTCTGCAATTTTTGTGCCAGTTTGCTGGCCCAGCCGTCAGCCGCCGTGGGAAAGTGCTGCCGGTATAGATGGCCTGCCTACTCTGCACCCGGGACTCCTGTGGGCTGTGGGCTTCTCATTTGGACTTCCAGCAGGTTGCTGTTCCTGGGCCCGGGCTCATTGGACCCCTCGAGTGTAGGTAAGGAGGTGGGTGTTGCTGGACGGGCTCTCTCTCGGTCTTGTTGCAGACTTGCGGGGGTGGGTGGTGGGCTTGAAGGGCTAGATTGGTGAGAGTGAGCGCGGCAAGTGTTTCCTTGGGACGCAGTAGGCGGGAGAGGTGGGAGTGGAGGAGGGGACAGTGATCAGGTGCCTGCCAGGGATACAAGTGCGAGTGGGGGACTGTTGGGTGTGTGTAGTTGTAAAGGCTGTGTAAATGCATATGAGCGGACCGCCTGGGTGAAAAGTGTGTATCTTAAGACTGTACAGACGCATATAGTCCTGCCTGATTTAGGTGTTAAGAACTTACACGTTGCTAAAGTAAAAGGCGCACATATCATAGGCAGCCTGGGAGAAATAGTTGCAGTGTGCGGAAGAAAGGGCGCGCATATATATGATTTAGAGAAAAGAAAGCGGGTAGTGCAAACGGACTAAGCAGCTGGGGGAAAGGTTTATCTCGGACTGAAGCACAATTTCTGAAGAAACAGGAATAGATATAAGGAAAGGCCATTGAAGAAGTCAATTGGGATAATACAAGGAGGGCAGGATGGACCCAAGCAAAGTGACAGCACTGTTTGCCTTATTGAAGGATAAGGGGTTTGACTCTGTAATGGCACAGTTGAGTGGGTGAGACTCTGAAAACACAGCAGGGCAGCAGCATGGAGCAGAGGAAGGTGAAAGGGGAGAAAGTAGACCCAGGAGGAAGAATGTAGCCCCAAAGTCTGCATAGCCACCCTCAAAGAAAAGGAAAGGCACACAGGCTGCCATGAAGGAAGTGGGGGTGGGCTACCGACAGGGTGTCACGGTTTATTGGACGCTCACTCTCAACTCAGGGAGTCTCCCCCCTCCCCCAATCAAGGTGTCGCACAACAAAGCGCTTATCAGATTCAAATTTGGTTAGGCCTTTAACCTGTATAACACCATTCAGCAGATACTCTCTGTATCACCAATAAGCTAGAAACCAGGCCGGCGTATAGAAATAATAGTGTATATTTATTTACATTTCTACAATGAATCAGAGACAAAGCACCAGAACAGCAGCCACCAACACAGTGGCACAACACAAGAATCACAAATGCAAATTACTGGCATCAAATGACTAACATGTATTTCTTAATAGATTTTCAGTTACCACAACACACACAGGTTGAATTTAAAGACTTGAAATCAAAACACACATAGGATTTCCTTGCACATTAACAGATAGGAACTTCAAAAACTTACAGTGATTGCTGGGTTTATCACAATGCTCTTTTCTCCCAGCAACCCCCACACCCTCAGGCACCAGTTATATATGACCCGCGTGGTTTGAAGGCAAGGTACAGAGATTGGGAATATAATGGGAATTTTGTTTGGGCATTCTTTTAAAAGGCAAGATTTGGGAAAGGAACTAAATGGAAAATCGTTTGCGGAACACACATTCAAATGAAATGCAGGGCTTTTGGATTCTGATTTGGGAATAAAAGGGAAAATTCGTTTTGCACACACTACACTCACTTGAAAGGCAGAGTTTTAGGGATTCTTATTTTCGGATTAAGGACACCCCTCTTCTGTAAGGAAGTCGGGGGTTACAGGAAAATAGGGTCACCCAATTACTTTATTGACTATATTGGCTGTAACACACTGGGCATGAAATGTGTTAATTTCGAATTGTAACAAAACTCATCCCGTGATCTTTTCTATATGGGAATTCATTGAATTAACTTTAATTAAATGTGCTAAGCTTCTACACAGTTTCACCCCCTCACCCACAATTAAATAGAAAGATTAAGGCAGGTAGTTCCCAACCCAATGGATAGCTTTGTGGATATATCTACTTACATAGTAGGTCTCTATTCTCAGTACAGGAGGTCCGCCAGATTTCAGTCCCTCTTTTGGCAATAGGTAGGCAGCTCACACCTCTGGTCTCTATTCACAGCAAGGTCCCTCCAGCCACAGGTCTCTCTCAAATTGGGCTACCAGCTTCCAGGCAGAAGTCCCCAGCAAGTATCCCAATGTCTCCTGTCTATCTGCTCTCCTGGGTGTTAGCCCTCCTTTTTGTCAGCTCTCTGTCATTGTCACCCTTAGCTTATCTGCCTGCTCTCTTCTTTTTGTCCTCCTGTCCTTCCCCTCTTTAGATTGGGAACTGATGGTGAACCTGAACGCCCTTTAAGACAAGGCAACACTCTGCAGGGTGGATGGGGATGCAGAAATTACTCAAACAGCAATAATAAAACCGACTCAGGAAGTTGGCAAAAGAGTACAACAGACATCAGATGTCTGGCAGTAAGAGCTCAGCGTATCACATAAAAAACACACTTATATACTAAATATTCATCAACATTGACGTCATACTACGTGGCACACTAAGAAACTTATGTGAAACTGTAATTGGGTAACGGGAATCATCTAAGTACACTTTCTATGGGTTTGGTGTTGTGATTGGGTCTCTACTGTCAAGTGGACAACTCTGCCCACCCCTAGTGCAAGTCATTGTGAGCGTCATAAAATACACGACGTTTCATTGGTCTCTAAACTATAGGGCTCTTTGGTACGTGGCCCTCTATAATTGGTTGGCACGCTTGTAGCCTTCGGGAATATTCCACTCATTAGCAGCACGCGAGCTTGTACCCCAGGTGCTGGTGGGTTGGTTTTGACCATGCCTCCCCATCCAATCAGCCCATCACCTATCCTCACTCAAGCTGTCTGCCATGAGAATAGTCCTTTGAACTTGGCCTTGCAAGCATCACTGCTCCTGGGAATAAAAGGGAGTGTGAGCTTGACTTTATCTTCTGGTCTCGATGTAATTCACCCAAACTCTATTTTCATCTGACCAAGTGACTGAAGACCGCGTTTTGAGCTCCTTCGTCATATTTTATGATATTAAATTAATAAAACTTGCCACTCATTGTCTTTTCGCTGCACCTTAACAGGAGCTCAGCTCTCATCTCAGGTTCATTGTATCTGTTCATGATAGATAACCAGTTTCTTGGCTGTCTTAATCCTTGACATCAGGCCAAGCAGGCATCTTGATTCTTCTTCCATCTTCAGCTGGGCTTATTCTGCTACGCCACACTTTTTCAGCCCTTCTATTCATGTGGTCCAGTTTGCTAAAATACAATGTGGAACTTTCAGATTCCTATACATATATATATTGCACGGCCTGCGGTAGCGGCCGTGTAGTTATGGTTAAATTGCTAAACCCGTAGGAAGGCCACTTTTTCGGCGGCTTATAACTTTGCTCCCCCTGGAGGAATCCTCACGAAACTTTGCAAAAAAGTATATGGCTCACTCTGAATTTTTCCGGCAAGTTTGATGAGGTTTTGTGCGGGGGGGGGGGAAGTCATAGGGGGTCCCAATTTTTCTTTCCATAGACAGAATGGGCGAAAAATATGCGCACAGCTGCAGGCTGAACAGATGGATGGATTTGCACCAAATTTGCAGAGGAGCAGGGGCTTGGGTCAGAAAGTGTGTTTTTGTGTTTTTGGTGGAAATCTGACTAGTTCTTAATTTGCAAAGAACTGAAATCTACATCTAAAAAAATTAGTGATTTCTGGCTCTGCTCCGCAGACCCATTTCCCTGTTCGCTCCGCGGGCACATGTCTAATTTTCTTGCAGTATGCAGTGCTGTAGGCAAACTTTGGACGCGGCCGGTGGTTGGTTGGAGGGAAGTGTGCTGTGCGTCATAGTTTTTGGGAAACGCTGCCATGGTGTATCGGAGGACAGTGCGGCATAGAAAGGGACTGGCAAACATAATGTATGGCATGTGGTGGTGGGAAGAAGGGCTGGAAAGGGTGGGGGAGAGAGAAGTGGTTCATCAGAGATATGTGATTAATAGGTGGACGAAGACGGTGGTGTGCCTGCAGTATCTGTGCATACTGCACCAATTCGCCGGTCCCTGCACAGGCGACTATCATGTGTGGTGAATGCAGGCAGCCTTCGTTACGGTACGATAGCTCATGCCGCAACCTCTTACCGTGCTGACTGGTTGTACCTGAATAGTAGACGGGGAGTGCATTGCAAAAAATATATTACGCCATGTGGTGGTGGGAAGAAGGGATGGAAAGGGTGGGGGAGTGAGAAGTGAATCATCTGAGATATGTCAATAGGTGGACGAAGACGTTGATGTGCCTGCAGTGTCCATGTGTACAGCGCCAATTCGCGGGTCTCTGCACAGCCGACTCCCATGTGTGCTGCATGCAGGCAGGCTTCCTTACCGCACGATAGCTGCGGGGACCTCTTTCTGTGGTGACTGATGGGTGCTCAATTGCAGAAGGGGAGTGCATTGCACATGACATGCACATTGTAAGATAGCATGTACTCCGGTGTGTTGCATGGATGGGGGCCTTGCAGCGACAACTATGTGCCGTGGTTGGAATTAGGTTTCACATTGTTCCCTTCTGTGTGTGGTTCGTCAGCATTGCACAGATGGTTGAATCCATGGGTGCAGTGCTTCTTAGCACATCCTACAGTGTTTACTCCATGGCTGCAGCTACTGGAGTGAACAGTTCTGCAGTGAGTCCACTGAGTGCAGTGTTGTAATAGTGATAGTTTCGAAGAGGGTATGGTTGAAGTGCACCTTCTATGTGCATGGATACTGCAGTGTGTGAAGTGGGCGTAATTCTTCAATAGTGTGTGCTTAGAAGTGGATACGGGCTAAACTGCATATCTCATAGGATTGCGTAGTGTCCATTGCGCGGAGTGGTTACTACTTTACTGCAGTATGACGTATTGCTTTTGTGTACTGAAAAGAGTGCTGGGAGACATACTATGTGAATGAAAGTGGGTATGGGTGCCAGAGGCTGTGTTATGTTTCCATGCATAGCTGTATTATGGTGTGGAGGTTGGGTAGTAGTGGTAGTGGCTGTGGTACGTGTGCAGTGTGGTACGTAAGCACATGATGCCATGCATGGCTGTATTACGTTGCAGTGGGTGTGGGCAAGGCCTAGACTATCGGGTGCATGGCCAAAGGCCGTAGGCCATGCACCCAATGGTCTAGGCCTTGTCCACACCCACCGCACCAATGCAGTTTAGACTGCATCTGTCAGAGACTCCTCACCTTTACAGAATGGTTGTGGAGCACATTTTACTCTTCATAGAGCACCAGAAGTGAGCTGACATGCGTACATTGTTGGTTCCATTGGTACAGTCATTGTTAGAACATCCTACAGTTTTTGCTGTATGGCTGCAGATTGTGCAGTGAAAAGTCTTGCAGTGTGCCCACTGGATACAGTGTTGGAACACTGTCGGTATAGAAAAGGGTAGGGTTGAAGTGAATCTTCTATGTGCTTGGACATAATGGTTTGTGTAGCTTCCTGGGAGTAGGCCCAATGTTGTGAAGATTGTCCGGTTTGGTTGCCAGTGACATAATACTCTGTGAATGGAAGTGGGTAGGGGTGGCGGAGGTAGTGGTATGTTTGTGGAATCTGCTAACTGTTACATGTTTCCATGCATCGCTGTGTTATGGTGCTGGGGTTGGGTAGAAGTGCTGCTGGCTATGTTACGTTTGTGGATTGTGGTTTATGGCCACATGTTCTCATGCATGATTCCATTATGTTGTGATGGGTGTCAGGAAGCAGTAGACTCTTGTGTGCATGGTCAAAGGCGTGATGTGTGCCGAACTGGATGATTTTGGATGCTGAAATAGTGTTTTATTTTCCACACCTTTGTACGGAAGGTGCTTTGGAAGCACACGCGACCTGTACTCGGAGTGTTGAACAATAAATATGGAGTGCTGTATAGAAATGATAGTGTTGGATGCAGACCTCTTGGCTGTGATTGTTGCATGCATGCGTCAATATTTCACAGTCCTCAATGAGGGAGTGCTGGAAGAAGAACAGTGGAGAGGGGAGAAGGACTGTCCCTTCTTTACTGGGGTGTAGCCCTCGCTGTAGCTGGGAAAGCGCACGTGCTACATCCTGCCATTCTCAGCATGGAGGGCATGCAAATGGAACTGTGGGCATTATGGAATTAGGTGTCAAAAGTGTGGTTCACAGAAAGGGGCGGTACTACTTTCTCCCAATACTCTCTGTGTAATGAGGTTGGTGGACATGGAGAGACTCACAGTGCTGATCGTGGGTGATACATTTGTACAAAATATGCACAGGTATGCCGTGCAAAGAGGAGTTGCTGCTAATTTCAGGTTGGAAGGAGTGGACGCTTTGTGGGCCAGTCTCATTGCGTGGAGTTTTGGCGGGATGGTTCACCTTTGCAGATATGTGGCCTCTATCGTTACTGGTGAAGTTGGCGTGGTGCATTATGGAGGTGTACATTTGGGTTATATGTCGTATGGACGTTTGCCCCGTCACCTGAAGAAGTTGATGAATGCAGTGAAGCAGATTTATGTTGCAGATGGTTTAGTGGGGAAAACATTTCGTAGCACTGTCAGAAGGAAAGCAGAGAGTTCCTGTTTCGATATTACAATGTATGATATGGGTAAATGAAAACATTGCAAGCACATAACACTGAAGTGACACTTGATGGTAGGGGATGGTAGGGGATGGGGAAAAAAGTATGCTTTTAAATAACGTAATGGATGCTCAGTGGCAGATACCGTGCGCAGAGGCACTTATAACACAGATGTAAACATACTTCAGAAAAATATACCTCCATTTTGTGGTGATGGGTGCTCATGTGGATGAATGCGGATGCACAAATCTTGCAATCTTTTACTGAACTTTCTACTGGGCGTGCTTTCGAGTGACAGGACACTTGCAGGCTGAATTTGTAACGGTACCTATGAAGTGTTGTGCAGAACTTAGTGTTAGATGCTAACGTCTTGGATGGCATTGGTGGAATCGTGTGTGCCTATTTACCCGTACGCAATGAGGTAGTGGTGGACAAAAGATAGTGGAAAGGGAAGAAGGATTGCTCCTGCTTTACTAGGGTGCGGCCCGCACGGTACTTTGGAAAGCGCGTGTGCCACAATCTGCGCTTCTCACCATACTGGCCAATGGACATAGGTCTGTGGGGATTATCCAATCAGGTACTATGGGTGTGGTTCACAGGAAGGGGCGGTCATACTGTTGTACATCAATGTGTAGTGAGGCTGGCTGACATGGCGAAACGCATTGTGTTGACTGTGGGAGATGCCTTTGTGATAGATCTGCACAAGTATGCCCTGGAAAGACACTTTGATGGCAATTTCGGTTTGGAAGGAGTGGACGCACTGTGGAACGCGGTCTATGAGCGCAGTTTCACCGATATGCATGCACTTTGCAAAGACCTGGCCACTTTTGCTACTGTCAACGTTATTGTCATCCACTACGGCGGCATGTATATGGGTTACGTGGCTTGTTTAGGTTTGTTCCGTCGACTGAAGAGGTTGCTAAATGTAGTGAAGACGCTTTTTCCCACTGCCAAAGTGCTTTTCTCATCCATAACACCACAAAGAGTATGGCCCACTGCTCATGGATGTTGTTCCGAGCCAGAGGCAGGAAGGTGTCTCATCAACAGAAGCATGTATACTTTTTTGTCCGCTGGTGGGATGTTCTCCTGCAACAATGACCTCATTAGTTGTGGAAATGCAGAGTTTTTCCAAGCAAATGGCATTTTGTTGTCGCCCATTGGTAATGCTGTTTTGTTTGCCCGTCTACAGGATGCGGTGAAGAGTTTACTGTAACAATGTGAGCACAAGAAAACACAAAATCAAATAAAAACTGAAAAAAGGTGTTTCTGTAGAAGCATCTACAAAAAATACAAAAAAAGGCTATTTTCAGAGCCGCCCCTTACAACAAACACCCCCTACCCTGGTTGCAATTTACTCAACCACACCTGCAAGCCACATCCAGGGATTTTCAGGATGGCGCTCATAGAAATGGGACTGTGGAGGCAGAGGGATTGCGCAATAACGTTTCTGGGCGTGGTGTACACAGAAGACTGCTGTACAGAACTGATACTGTTACATGGAGAGCTCTTCAATGTCATTGGTGGATGCGTGTGGAACTTTTTAACAGTACGCAATGACGGTGTGCTGGAAAGAAGATAGTGGAAATTGAAGAAGGAATGTTTCTGCTTTATTGGGGCATGGCCCTCACCGTCCTTGAAGAAACGCACGTGCACATACTCCTGTTTTCAGCATGCAACCTATGTGATTGGGACAGTGGGGACTATCGCACCTGCGGGTGTGGATCACAGGAAGGGCCGTTCATAATTTCTTCCATTACTGTGCGCACTGAGCCGGACTGACATGGTTGCTATTAGTTGCAAACGCAATGTAGCACAGCAGATTTGGTCCAACATCACTTACACTGCAAACCTATGTGGCCTGCTACTCTGTTCTGAAACGCTGCAAACAGATTGCGGAGCAGCTCTGGGGTGTGGCCTTTTGTAGGGCTGCTGTGGAGAACTTGCACCCGGAAAACAGGCCTACATTGTTCAAAAACATACATACATGTACAACGGCACATTGTAAGCGTGTACTTTCCGAAAAACATTCTGTACATTGCTCAACACTGTACTTTGCTGCTGTCCGAGGGTTCGGATCGTGTCACTGAAATAAGGGCCCATGCGCAGCGTGGTGCGGTCGCATGGTGACATTGCCACTGTTCTCCTTTGGGACAGCTGTCCGCAGGACGCGTTTTGGGCAGAATACATTGTGCGCATGTGCATAGGTGTCCTATTCACACCGTTGTCACTTCTCAACTGAATAATAATGCGCCACACATGTGCCGACCATTTTGGGAGACGCTGGCTGTTTAGAGGGTATAGCAGGTGGGATTTTTATCTGTATAGCTACCTGTAGGACGTGGGTGGACGCCTCAACATAATTAACGTTCGTTCTCATATGCTGCACAGTGGCGGTGTTACCAGGACACAGAGGAAAAGATGCGCACGCGTGTACTTGCACAACAAACAAACGTCCGCTCCCACACGTAATCATAGGTGGTGGACAACATGCAGACATGCGGAGCGTGCTGGCATCGTACGGATGCCTCCATTGTCATTGTGGATAGACTGGGCAGCTGCGGTGTCTATAGGACACCTACCTTTTACTTAATTGCGGTCATTCCAAAGAGGACTGTGTGCCGCTGAGTCAGAACAGATTTTCAACAAAAAACAATACCATATATACACTCAGCAACATTTTAATTATTACCGTTTACTTGTACACATTCATACACACCATTAGGAAAGGGAAGGGGTAGCAGAAGTGAATACTTATTGTGGGGAATTGGGGATTTGCACAAGTTGGTTGTGAGGGGAGGAAGAGATTGAGGTATCACCGTAACATCTCCCATCACACACATTTTGAGGGGATGTGGGCTCTAACATGGGGAAGGGGTACACGTGCAGGTCTGCCAGTGGTGTTTTATTTTACCCGTAATATACCCTTGTACGCAACCTTCAAAGGCGGCACAATTGTTCACCAATTTTTCCACTTTGGCTTTCAGGCTGTCCATTTTGCTATGCACAGAGTTTCTTTCCTTTCCTATGGCCATATGCTGTTGTGGAAGGGTTGCTGCTTGTGCTGCCTGGCTTTCCTTTCCAATATGTTCTGTTCCAGAAAAGAAAATGTGTTAGGTGTACATGTAGCAATATATATTACATAATTTACGCTTCACACTACTTTGAGTACCAATGGGGTTATTATCATAAGTAATTGCGTCATGAGCAAAATTTTCTTCCAGCCACTCTAAGGTGCTTGCCATTGCTGCGTAACAAAAAAGAAACATTATGCTTCTCTACTATTGTATACTGCAGCACAAGTGCAATTATTAGACAAAATTTAGTGTGCTTACTACGTTGTAGTGACGTTCTGGTCTGTCTAGTCCGTACTCTGGCTGTTCGTTCTTTGTTCCCATGTAAAGTATCAGTGTGGTAAGATTGTTGAAGGAAGACGTCACTTATCTTGTTGGTGCATGCCGTTATGCTGCAATCCCTATGCCTTTGTGCTGTTGGTTTCATAAGTACACAGTTTGCAGACCTACTCTATTTTCCCTTGCAATTCACGTACACGGTGCTGTTTGTATATGTTCCTTGTGTTTGGTGATTGGTACCACTATGTAAGAGAGCACCTGCCTTCCTGAGCAGGTTGGATGCCACCTGATGTCCGCAACCAGACGCATAGACCGCGACTGCTGTGCGCATTAACATGGTACCAGCAGCTTCAGTATGTTGCACAGTACATCTTTACAAACTAAGGGTATCCTGCTAAAAACCAATGAAATTCACTGAAAACAATGTTGTTAAAGGGACATTATGGTTAAATTGCGCTACTAAAAACCTATGCAATTCAATGGAAAAATGTTGTTACAGGGACGTTATGGTTACAGGTAAAACTGAAAAACCCCAGAAATTAGCAAGTTATGGTAAGCTAAGCAACCATAACTCGCGCTACCACTGTGCACTGCAAGGACTAACACCCATGACATTTCTGATGTCTTCTGGGCATCACTTCTAATCCTCAATGGAGGAGTCCGAGGCATTCTCATTCACCTCCCTGTTACTATTATTGTAGCCTATTGGCTGGCCTTAACAAATCAGAAATGAACAGACTCCAAGTCAGCCAGAATGGTGCTGTTCAGGTCATATCAGGGCTCAAGCACCGCGACCACGTCTGCGCTGCCAGAAGGGGCCTGCACTGGCTTACGTTGGAAGCCCGAGTACAATATCTACTCGTTATTACTTATAAGTGCGTCAATGGCACTATGCATCACTATCCAAGGCAATTTATCACTGAAAAAATACAAAGCCGATCCAGTAACCTAAAATGCCTGAGTATTCCCAGGATTAAAATCAAAAAGGCAGAAAAAGGAGCCTTCTACTTACCAGCCCTAAAAAGCCTGTAACAACCTCCCTCTCGATCTTAGAGCTCAACCGGATCTGGAATCCTTTAAGAAGAAACTGAAAACTCAGTTGTTCCTATAAATGATGGCCTACCTCTCTGTCTACCCATCAGCTCTTTTTAAGGTTTCTGTTATGTCCCACGCCCTAATGCTTAGAGGTCCACGGCTGCACTATATAAATGTGTAAACTAGACTAGTTCATGTCGTGTGAAGTCGTGGCCCGACCCAGGCTGATTCCTTAATGCATATAATGCTAAGAGCAGGCAATAGGGCCATCCCTTCTTTAGTGACAATTCCAATTTAGCAATTCTCTCTTTGAGAAGACTGTTGAATCTTTCACATAGTCCGTTTGCTTGCAGGTGATGCAGAAGAAAACATATGTTTTATGTTCAATAACCAGCTGATCTGTTCGAACAATTCATTGACAAAATGTGGGCCATTGTCAGATCTCAGCACCTCACATACTCCCCATCTAGGAAAGACTTCTCGGACTAAAAACTTTGCAGTGCAAGTGGTATCATGGTGTGTAAATGGACCTGCTTTGATCCATCTCGAAAAGGGACACACTACCACTATCATATACCTGTATCCACTACATACTTGCAGCATATCAACATAGTCAATATGTAAATGCTGAAAAGGACCATTCGGTCTAGGAACTACTCCTCTTATTGTTCACAATGTGTGCCCAGCAGTAAACTTTTGACATACGATGCAATTTACTACATAAAAACAACGTGTTCTAACAGGTTTTGTACAAACCAACTCTCCGCAATAGTTGCTGCAAGGCTTTCCCTAGTTACATGCACAGGGTAGTGCAACTGTTCAAACGCTACCTTTAGCAATGCTACTGGCATCACTGGCTTCCCAGTGTTAGCTTGCCGCGATAATGCTTCGGAGGGGTATAGTTTGATAGATTATTTATATAGCACCTATACACAATGGGCCTCATTATAGGTTTGCTGGTCCGGGAAAGTACGGTACTGGTAAGCTTGCCGGTACCGTAGTTCCCGGACTGGCAAACTACGAGTTGTGCTCACGGGTGCCTTTTTGCCTGCCAGATGGGACCTGGCGGGCAGAGCGGCACCCATGAGCACAGCATGTCGGATGCACCGGCACCGTTAAAAACGGTGCCGGTGCATCCGACCTCCCCATTCCCATTCAGCCCTATGGGGCCGAATGGGAATGGGCAGCATCTTTTTATACGCCGCCCGCAAATGGGCAATTACCGGGTCCTGCGGGGCCGTAATGAACTGGTAATTGCCCATTCGCGGGCACTAGAAAAAAAATGACACCAGCGGCAGCCGTACCTGTATTACAGGCACGGCTACCGCAGATGTCATAATGAGGCCCAATGTGTTTCAAAAGGCTTAAAACCCCCTTTGTTTCCATAACTCTTGTTCTTCCTGCGAGCACTGCATTGAATTTCTATTAGCTGTGTTTTCGGCAAATGATTAAAACCCTCCTGCATTACCACAGCCATAATTTCTCCCTTCCTTATATTTGGAGTATCAAAACTCGAAATGTCTGAAGAAGTTGCAACCCTCTTGGCTTCTTCGTCCACGGCTTTGTTCCCACGTGAAATAAAATCAGTTATTTTAGTATGTGCTGTGCATTTATCTATTGCAATGGCTGCTGGGAGCTGTAGTGCTTTAATGAGTCTGTTCAATAGTACTGCATGCTACACTGGAGAGCCATCCGCTCGGAGGTAGTCCCTCCTTTTCCAACGTGCTAGCCCTACATGCACGGTTGACGTCACGTAGGCAGTCACTGTACACCGTCACTTCCTCTCTTTCGTATTTCTCAAGCGTGATAATAAGCACCACCAATTCGGCTGCCTGTGCCGAAAAAAAATGAGATGGCAGCCGTATGCTTGGCACAATTTCAAATTCCCCATTTGCTCTGTGCCTCACTACAGCTGAACCAGTCAGTCTTTCTCCATTCATTTGATAGTTTTTTGATGACCCATCAATAAACAGAACAGCGCGTTTTCTTTTACACGCGGTTCATCTTCGTACGATTCTTCATAACTAGAGCAGTCATGCACATGCTCACCTTCTGCCACGGGTTCTGCCACAAATGTGGCAGGGTTCACTATTCTGCACCTGATTATCTTAATTGCAGGATTTGATATGACAACTTCATATGCAGATGCTCTCTGGGACGTCAATGTACCCTTAGGTTTTTCCAAAATAGCAAACAAAGCATGATCAACAAACAACGTCATGGAACACCCCATCACTATGGTTGTAGACTTCTCAATAGAGAACGCGGCTGCTGCCAGCGATTGTTTGCAAGGAAAGTATCCTCTCATAACTGAATCTAAAATCCCACTGTAATATGCTAGAGGTTTATACCCAATGTAGTCCTCTGTGTAAGCACGGCTGTCATAACTGTTCCATTTGTGTGCGAAAAAAGCACTCCTCAGAATAATTGGGAATTCCTAAAACTGAAGCTCTGCAAATTGCTTTCTTTAATTCTTCAAACCCTTCCTCCATTTCCTCAGTCCATTCTATATTATCCTTGTTTACCTGTGTCTTCTTTAGAGCCTGCAAAAGTGGTTTAGTGTATGAACTATAATCAAATACCCATGCTCTAACATAGTTACATACTCCCAAAAACTGCAGCATTTGCTTTATTGAGTGTGGTTTTGGTGTTTTTAGAATTGCCTCAGCTCTTTCAGGTGTGACATTTTTTCCCTCATGTGAAATCAAGTGGCCTATGTACAACACCTCTTTTGGCAATACTGCAACTTTTCCTTGTCTACTTTATATCCTTTGTCTGCTAGGATAATCATTAACTGAATTGAGTCTTGTCTGCACTCATCTTCTGTTGTGCAAATACCAAAATATCATCTACGTACTGCAGCACAGCACTTTTCAAATCAATATTGCCTAGGTCCATCTGAGAGACCCTATTAAAGATTGATGGAGACTCACAGTACCCTTGAGGTAAACGAGTGCTCATCAGCTTCGTCTGACGAAATTTAAATGACGTCGGATCTTGTGCGTCTTTGTGCAACGGGATTGAGAAAAACACATTTTTCAAATCAATCATCGTAAAATATCATACTTCAATGGCCTCATGTCCTGAATTAAACGCTATGACCATCTGTTCCATTTTTGTTTCACAGGATAAACTGCGGTATTGCACGGTGACTCTGACATCACTAAAATACCTTGTTCCATTAGTGCAGGAATAGTTTTAAAAATACCGTTGTCTGCCTCTTGAGACATGGGATACTGTCTTGCTCGAGGTAAAATTGCTCCTGACTTCAGTTTAATACTTACTTCTCCTACCCCCTTCAATAGGCCTACGTCATAAGGGCCTGTAGTCCATAACAAGGCTGGCACTTTTTTTAAGTCCTCGTCAAAATATACTGGACGCTGTTGTACTATCATCATTTGCTGTGGGACCTCTATTTTTTCTATTTTGATCCAATATGTGATATTCATTTCAAATATGAATTCATCGTCTGCTGGATCATCTCTAAACATACCCTCATCTGGCGGTCAATCAGTACCCTTCCCCAATAGCAATCACTGTTCTCCATGGCCTGCCTTCATCAAACCCTTCAAGCATAGCTAATTCTCCTCATACTATGGCTGCAACTAGTTCTAGAGGAACAGTCTGTCCCCCCTCTTCATCCATAGGTATCTGTGGCCTGAATAAAAACTCATCAGGTATTCTCACAGTTTTTCCCACTGAGAAAAAGCCATGTTAAAATAGGTACCCCATAATGGAAGACTTCAGGTTCCATTGGGACTCCTCGTAGGGCCATATGCCCTGTAAATGCCATTATAAATTTGCCCACATTTAAATAGTGTAACCCTGGAGTAGAACACACTATGCCATCATCAGTGAAAGAAATCGTCATATTAAGCTTTGTCATTAAATCTCGTCCCAGAATATTAACTGGTGTCTGTCGTGAATACAATAATGGACAGACATGTCACATTCTCTTATTGAGACGGGTAATTCATCAGTAAAAGGAACTTTGCTTGTAGCTCCAGAGAAACCTTGCACATTCATGGCATTTCCCAACATTGGATATTTGCCCTCACGTATACATGAGTGATTTGCACCAGTGTCTACTAAAAAAGAAAAAGATTTTCCTCCTATCGATACATCAACCCTTGGTTCCTCTTGGGGGTCTGGTGTTACCAACAGTACTGAACACATCAAGTCACCCTGTGAGCTGTCCTATTGTGGATATATGCTCATGCATGTACCTGTGAAAGGACTTCCTCCCATTACGGAAACACCCCCTATTCTAGGAGCCAATAACTGCCCTGTGTTTGTGTTCTACTGTATCTGCATGGGTGCGTGCTGTGACTGTCCTTGTGGTGGATTCAATGGTGCTTGTTGTGGCTGATGTACTGGCTGTATTTGTGGTCCTTGCTGTATTTGCGGCACTTGTGCTTGATAAACCGTCTGATCTTGGGCAAACCCATTCCTAGCTTGTGGGCTATATACTGGAGGATAAACTGTCCCCCCTCTTGAGAATTGGCCATTTTGTACATACCCTTGGCTTCTACACATGTGCGCAACATGCCCCACGTCCAACATATAGGAGGTACTCTTTTAACTTGCCCTCCTTGCATATCCTGGTTATCATTCTGCATATTCTAAAAGCCACTCTGATTATTCTGAAAATTACCTCTCCCTCTGAAGCCTATGCCTCAGCCTCTCGGCATGAACCCATCTCCACCTTGGTCCATCTGGCGTTGATTATTTTCCTATGATGTACCTGCAGCTTGTTGCTGCATTCCCAGCCCTTCTCCACGTGTCAATACCGCACCTTCTATGGCGTAGTTTGACAATTTCTTCTGTACTAACTTGGCTTCCTCAAGCTTCCTGGCCTATTCTTTCTTCTTATTTTTCTCCTGCAATAGTCGACAGTAATGCACTATGGTTAACTGTATCTCTGCCCAAGTCCTTGCTTCCATCCCCGCTAATTTCTTGAGCTGTCTCTGTACTTGCTCCGGTAGTCCCTGACATAAAATGTGGTAAAATACTGCCACTGATTTCCCCCACAGCTCTTGCGTTTCCAAAGTGCACTGCTCCTGAATATTTTGAATGTAAGCAAGCGGACCCTCACCTTCTTGCATCTTAGGTGCCATGATTGCACTCATATCTGAAGTGTCAGGATACTGTACCCTAACAGCTCTCCACACTTCTGTCCTACAATTATTAAATGGCGCTCTATCATGAGCAGTATTCTGTGCCGTGATGCTCGAATAGCCTGCTCATGTCCAAATGTCATCAGCCCTTTCCCCAAGAATGGCTACGAGGAGACCTTTAATGTCCCCTATGGCTAAGGTATTTCCTCCTGTCATTTTCTCTAGTTCATAAATCCATTTCCCTGCACAAGCCGTTAATCTAGGGAGTTTACATCTTAACTTATCTTTATCCATCTGTGGCCATGGAATATTCTGTGGCCTAGCTCCTCCTTTCTCTACTAAAGGGAATTGTGTGGCCCCAAATTCACAATTGGCTCCCATTGCTTGCCTATCTAAAGCAAGGACAATGGTTCTGCATCGCGTTCTACCTGGCAATGACCTCAGCCTGCTCACATATGGTGGTGATTCTCCTCTCTCACTTTGTGGTCGGGTTTTATGGCGCTCGGGATATGCTATGGGATCTGGCGTCCTATCCTTAGGTCGTTCCAGATCTGACCATTTTACTTCTTTGTCTGACAGTATGCATCCTTCAGGACCACATGCGCTTTCTCGCTCCTCCCCACGGAAGGTCTCTCTTTCTTCGTCTGACATAGCTAGTCCTCAACTAGTGTGACTTTCGTCCCTTTCATCTCTGTTTAAAGTTAGCCTGTCCAAAGACAAGGCTCTGTGCTCGAGACTAAACGGGATTTCTTCTTTGCCTCGCGGCTGGGCAACTATTGATCGATCTTCTTTTCCCCCACTTCTTGATTCACCTTTTGTCCTCATCTCTTAATAAACTTTATCAATCCTGTGTTCAATAGTTCCTATCTCAAAACTCTCATCTAGGTTTACCCTAGATGGTCCTGGCTTTGTCTCCTTTAACAGAGCAAACTGCAAACTCCTCTAGGTTTATTCCTGATGGGCAGATGGGGAGCAGGTGCAAGTGGATCTAGGTCACCTGGCCTAAGCCCCGCCCACCTGGTGCCTTCCTGTTTGCCGCTCTTTTTCACCACTTAGCAAGCCCCGCCCACCTGGTGCCTTCCTGTTTGCCGCTCCTTTTCCCTACTTAAGGAGCCCTCCAGCCTCTTTTCCTTTGCAGATGGGGAGCAGGTGCAAGTGGATCTAGGTCACCTGGCCTAAGCCCCACCCACCTGGTGCCTTCCTGTTTGCCGCTCCTTTTCCCTATTTAAGGAGCCCTCCAGCCTCTTTTCCTTTGCAGATGGGGAGCAGGTGCAAGTGGATCTAGGTCACCTGGCTTAAGCCCCGCCCACCTGGCGCCTTCCTGTTTGCCGCTCTTTTTCACCACTTAGCAAGCCCCGCCCACCTGGTGCCTTCCTGTTTGCCGCTCCTTTTCCCTACTTAAGAAGCCCTCCAGCCTCTTTTCCTTTGCAGATGGGGAGCAGGTGCAAGTGGATCTAGGTCACCTGGCCTAAGCCCCGCCCACCTGGTGCCTTCCTGTTTGCCGCTCCTTTTCCCTACTTAAGGAGCCCTCCAGCCTCTTTTCCTTTGCAGATGGGGAGCAGATGCAAGTGGATCTAGGTCACCTGGCCTAAGCCCCGCCCACCTTGTGCCTTCCTGTTTGCCGCTCTTTTTCACCACTTAGCAAGCACCACCCACCTTCTTATCCCTGCCTCTTCCTTCCTGCTCTTAACTATTAGATCAAGGGCGTCTCTCGCCCGGGCGTCCTAAGCGAAGTGCAGACGAAGAAAGGGGGAACTCCTGTTTGGACCTGTTCGGACCAGGAGGACCCAGGGCCCGACCCCCTGCTCAGACTGCAGGTAGGCATGCACCAACATGTGTTACTCCCTCTGGTTCCCCCGTGATGTTCCCTTGTGCCCCCCATTCTCGCACACAGGTGTTGCCTGTTTTGCTTGATTCTTCTACCCTGCTCCCCCCTCACCACACTCAAGCCTACTTCTGCAGGAGTCTGTCCTGATACATTCTGGTTTCACCATTACCGTCTTGTGGACAATGCTGGATTTGACTTTTATGGACTTCATTCATTCATGGTGCGTCACCCTTTCTCAACTCTCATGCTGAACTTCTTTTGCATCTTGTACTCATGGTGGCCCCGAATCATGCTGTTCCCTTCTTCATCTTGTATCCTGGCTTGCAACATTATGCGTTACTACTGACGTCTGCAATTGTAATCACTCTCCCCTCTTGCTTCTCCACTCTTTTGACTGCTTACTCTCTGTTCTCTCCTCCTTTCCCTTCTCCCTTTTCCTATCCCCTCCCCTTACTTTCTGCTATGCACTTACTCTATCAGAATTGTCCCTGGACTAGTATGATAGCAACCTCGTCTGTCTCCTCCTCTCTCCCATTACTGGTTTTTCCTCCACACCCCCCCTCCAGCACTATCTGAAATGTCGTCAGGCCTAATATGATAGTCGCTTGTTTTGTTCCTCCCCTACCTTTCTGCACCCCTCTCCCTCACCTCTTGTTTTTTTTCCGGCTCTACCAGAAATGTCGTCAGGCTTAGTACCGTAGTCGCCTGTCTGTTTCCATTTCCTTCCCACTCTCCTCCTCCCTTACTTATCTATGTTTTAGCTCTTGCACTATCTGAAATGTCGTCAGGCCGAGTACGATTGTTAATTTCACATCCTTACTGTTCATGGCCTGTAAGAATGTCATTGTTTTTTCCCTTGTTCCCTCCCTTGCCTTGAAGCGCTTTGAAACACATTGTGTATAAGTGCTATATAACCAAACTATCATATCATATCATATCATTCCAAGCGGTTCTGTCGCTATTCTCTGTGATGGGAGAAACTTTTCTATATGACTCCATGATATTACTGGACTTGGTTCCATTAGCTCTTTCTGAATACGATCAATGTTGCGTGCCCTCTGTCTTCTTTTTCGCTCTATTTCTTCATTTAATTCCCTTCATGTCTTTGCTTCCCATCTAACCTTTTCTTTTCTCTTCCCGTCTTTCGTTGCTCTACGCACTTCCTCATCTCTTCGTCTTTGTATTCTTTTATCCTGTAATTTCTGTTCTTCTTCCTCTTCTCTCTTATTTTCTAACCTACCTGTTCAGAAAGTACTCTCTGCCCATTGTCATATTGTCTTTGCTCCTCTGCCCTTTCTTCCTTACTTTGTTGTTCCTCCTGATATATTTGTTCTCGTTTGTCTATCCTTTGTCTTATTCTCTTCTTCCTTCAGTTTCTTTTCTCATTCCCTGTCTTTTTTATCTTGCTCGTCTTGATCTTCCATTTGTCTAACTTCCTCAAGACTTTTCCCATCAAGTTTAAGCAATATCTGTCCACCCATCTATTCATTCTGCACGAGCGTAATCTCGTCAGTTTGTCCTTTTCTCCTTTCCATCTTTTCATCTCTAATTATATCTCTAATGATATGTTTGATCATTCACTTTTGTCTTCCTTGACCTGCAAGACTTTAAGGATCTCTTCCTTTCTTTTAGTCTCTTCTTGACTACCGTCACTCCCGTAAGCGGGTGGTTAATATTGGGCTAGTATACCCTGTCGCCGCCTTTAGTTCCCTTAATGGATATAATCCTGTATCTTCCGTACTATCTCCATTTACTTCCGGTGGAGTAAGGGGAGCAGATGGCTCAACACCTTCCTCCCTGCTCTGGTTAAGCATCCAGTCCTCAGGGGCGGATGTTCCCTCTCCTCTTGGTACATTTTCCAGAGCTCTAAAATGGCGAGCCATTTTTCCAATTTCTTTCCTGTATACGCTGCGTGGAAGTATGTGGTTGTGTGCTGTAATACTGCTTTTGCCAGTGATCCCCCTTGTGGCCACGGCATGAACATTGTATCTGCTGTGCCTTTTACCCATTCTGCACTGTACTGTTTGATCTTGGGCATATGTTTCGGCAGTGTCTTGCACATGTGCATCAGTGGTGTAACATCTCCCATTGTGACAAGTCTCGATTGACTGTCTATACTTACCAAAGATTTTACACGGAATACATTTCAGAAAAATAACAAATATGAGCACGCACCAACAATCGCCACCCAAAGTCTCTACTTCTCAATAATCTTCATTTACTCTATGGTGGAGGGTGTCCAATGTTCCGACTACTCCAAAGACCTATTTATCGATGGGTCTTATTTAACCATCCCCTTTCTGCTAACAAGTGAACCCGAAGGCCCTTTAAGATGAGGTAACACTCTGCAGGGTGGATGGGGATGCAGAAATTACTCTAACATCAATAATAAAACTGACTCAGGAAGTTGTCAAAAGACTTGGAGCCTCATTACGGCTTTGGCGGTAGCCATGCCGCTATTGGCGGCATGGCTGCCTCCAAAACCGGGTCCGGGTTCCCTCAATGGGGAATTACCGGGCCATTCCGAGTTTGGAGGGCCCAGTAATTCCTCCCTCAGGGAACCCGGGCCCGGACCTTCCCCATTCCCATTCGAGCCCCAATAGGGCTCAATGGGAATGGGTGCAGGGAGCTAACAATGGGCCGATTACGACCGGCCCGTTGTTAGCTCCCTGGTCTCCTCGCGGGACCCGGTAACGGCGCCTGGTTTTACCAGGCATCCTTACCGGGTCCCGCGAGGGGACCTCGTAGTCAGGCGGAATGGGTTTAACGGGTCTGCATCCATTAGCGGCACCCGTTAACCCATTCCGCCAATGTTATAATGAGGCCCTTGGTCTGTTTTAATAACAATTATCTAAAACAGGGAGTACAATAGACATCATCGGATGTCTGGCAGTAAGATCTCAGCGTATCACATTAAAAACACACTTAATTACTAAATATTAATTATCATTGACATCATACTACGTGGCAAACTAAGAAACTTATGTGAAACTGTAATTGGGTAAAGGGAATAATCTAAGTACACTTTCTACTGGGGTTGGTGGTGTGATTGGGTCTCTACTGTCAGGTGGACAACTCTGCCCACCCCTAGTGCAAGTCATTGTGAGCGTCATAAAATACCCGACGTTTCATTGGTCTCTAAACTATTGGGCTCTTTGGTACGTGGCCCTCTATAATTGGTTGGCACGCTTGTAGCCTTCTGGAATATTCCACTCATTAGCAGCACGCGAGCTTGTACCCCAGGTGCTGGTGGGTTGGTTTTGACCATGCCTCCCCATCCAATCAGCCCATCATCTATCCTCACTCAAGCTGTCTGCCATGAGAATAGTTCTTTGAACTTGCCCTTGCAAGCATCACTGCTCCTGGGAATAAAAGGGAGTGTGAGCTTGACTTTATCTTCTGGTCTCGGTGTAATTCGCCCAAACTCTATTTTCATCTGACCATATGACTGGAGACCGCGTTTTGAGCTCCTTCGTTGTATTTAATGATATTAAATTAATTAAACTTGGCACTCATTATCTTTTTCGCTGCACCTTAACAGGAGCTCAGCTCTCGTCTCAGGTTCATTGTATCTTTTCATGTTAGATAATCAGTTTCTTGGCTGCCTTAATCCTTGACATCAGGCCAAGCAGGCCTCTTGATTCTTCTTCCATCTTCAGCTGGGTTTATTCTGCTACGCCACAATTTTCAGGACACCAAATTATTTTTAACTCCTCAATTTTTGGGGAAATCATAGATGCAGCATCTAAGTTAATTCCAGCATCCGACACATACAAATTAAAAAGAGTTGGAGCAAAGACACAACCTTGGCCCAACCCATTCATTGTTTTATAGGGAAAGGAAGTTGGCCCTCATTATTAAGTTGTATCTGCACTAATGATCCTTCATGTAAGTGAATGAAGATAGACAAAATGCCCCAAGGCATCACTCAAGATAGGAGTTTTGACCATAACAATGCACGATCCACAAGGTCAAATGCAAGAGACAGATCCATAGCTGCAACGCAGATTGGGGTAGTCTCTTTTTTCCAAGCATTTTCTTGCAAAAGAGTGAATAATAAACCACCAATCTCCGTGCCCATCGCCTTTCTGAATCCAAACTGCCTGTTCGATAGAATGGAATTCGATTCAGACCATTCAACCACTAACTGTAAAACGAATCCTGAAAACATCTTTGAATCGGCATCCATTAGGGCGATGGGTCGATAATTTGTTGGAACGCTTGTATCACTTTTCTTATACACTGGAATTATGTACGATAGATGCCATAATTCTGTGATATGTCTATTTACAGACGGTGCCCGAGGTCAAACAACTCGGGCTACTATGGGTCCCAAAACCCAAACTGGTACTAGTACAGAATGGCTGTTTCCCATTCTTGACTCTGCATTTGTGGAATACCCTTCCACCTGATCTCTGGCTCTGGCCGAGCCTCTCTATTTTTAAATGAAAACTGTCCTTTTTGAATAATTTACGGGATGCCTGACCCACCGCTGCCCTTTGTTTATCCTTGTCAATCTCTGCTTTTGTCTTCTGGTTATCTTTTGCCTGTCTTCTTGCAGCGCTCTTATACCTCAGGGCCCTTGTCCCCAGCGCTTTAGAAATAAATTAAATAAATAAATCCTGCATTAGCTTCCCTCGAGTCACAGGGTCTCCATCTTTTACCCTCAGTGGCGAGGTGTTAGCGGGTCCTCCATGGGGATTCATTTGAGGTCAGGGTCCCAGCACCTGCCCGTCAACTACCTGGGTTTCTGGAACTCACCCAGGGAGTAAGTACTGATTTAAATACTACCAGAAAAGTGTAGCTGGAGTTTTGGTTCCCTGGGGCATGGCTCCCTTGCCACACTGTAGCCCCCTTTATACTCACAGGCCTCAGTGTCTTGGCATTCCCCCCGACTCCCCTTCTGTCTTCCCAAGGTTCTCCCAGCTGCTGACTTCTTCTTCTGGTCTTCACGATTCCTTCAGCATCCCCTGCTCGCTCAGAGTGTGCCTGGGTGGTTGACCTTTAATACTCTTTGAAAGAGTTGATTGGAGTCAGGTGTGAGTAGTTTTCCCTCCCTGCCTGACTATGCCTGACCTCATTATTGGGACAACATGGAGACTACCCATAGGAATCCATTGCCCATTAATTCCTATGGGTAATCCTCATGACTCCCATGTGCCTCTTTTTCATCCCAGTAGTTGGACTTCTAGATTGGAAGTGGGGATTGTGGGAGTAGTAGGTTTTCCTGGAGAGCATGGTAAAACCATGTAGGTTTTTGTCAGGATTAAAGGGGTAAATGTATTGTGATGGGTGAATGGATTTTCTATTGGGTTTTAATTTCCCTGGTTGTTTTCTCCTTTTCTTTTTGCAGAAAGGTACTGGGGTATGATGGGACTCTGCTGACAATGTCCCATGACAACTGAGGGGATGTCGGGTTGGGGTGTATCGGAACGGGAGGAATACCATGCAGGGCCGGTCTTACACAAGATTGCACCCCAGGCGAGAAGCATAGTTGGTGCCCCCGCCACCAAAAATGACAACCGAATAAATTGTGTAATTTACAAATGTAACATCACAAAAAACAAAAACATTAAACTAACCACGCAAAGTGATAGAGCAGGACATATCCCTACAGCTGCTACATGCCAAGGTTTCCCTGACATCTCACTGTGAGTCACCTTTAATCCAGGGACAACCCACTTCATGCATTGTTCTATCATTAGTGACTTCATATGGCGCAGATTGTGTGTACTTGGTCAGCAATCACTTTATAAATAGAGCGTTTACAAGCAGGTTAACAGAGTAACAGCAATGGCATGGGCTCTGACCAGCCCTTGTGTTCCGTTCACCTGGACCTCTGTACACCAAGAGGCCTTCGATACGCTTAAGGCCAGGTTCGTTTCTGCCCCAGTATTGCAACACCCTGATCCAGACCTTCCATTCGTGTTAGAGGCAGACGCTTCCTCCTTTGCACTGGGTGCCGTACTACCTCAACCTTGTCCAGCCACGGGTAGTTTGCATCCGGTAGCATACCACTCACGATAGTTCTCCGTAGCCGAGTCTCATTACACAGTGACCGAGAAAGAACTGCTGGCCATCAAGGACGCGCTCCAAACATGGCGACATCATCTCATGGGGGCGAGGCATCAAACAGTGGTATAGACGGACCATAAGTACTTACAAGACCTGGCCTCTCTTAAATGCGTGAACAGTAGACAAGTGCGTTGGCACTTGTTTTTTGCCGCATTGGATTTCGTAGTCAAGCACCGGCCTGGTCTCATCCACGGCAAGGCAGACGCGCTTTCCTGCTCTCCCGGGGGGGAACCACTGTCTTCATTCCCAGACACACTGTTGGGGAAGGGCCATGTTATCTGTATGTGTACACCATCCCCGCCGATGCTTACTGCCATTAGACAATGGGTCTCTCAACAGCCTCATGCACTTGCGGAATGGGACATTGTTCTTCAGGAGGGGTTGCCATTCATCCAAAACAAGCTGTTCCTTCCCACATGCGACATACGCAACCAGGCGCTTGTCTGGTCTCACAATGCTGCTATAAACGGTCATCCAGGGCAACAACGCACCCTAGAACTACTACAGCGGTGGTGCTGGTGGCCGTCCATGAGAAGGGGTATAGAGAACTACATAAACACCTGTTCGATTTGCGCTCAATGTAAGTCACGTAGAGGATGTCCTCTGGAGTTGCTCCAGCCATTACCCATTCCCCCCAAGCCATGGCACACGATCTCTATGGACCTTGTCACAGACCTACCCCGCAGACAGGGTTATGACACCATATGGGTTATCGTCGACTCCTACACTAAGATGGCCCGTTTCATTCCCTGTACCGGCATACCCTCAGCTCCGACATTGGCCCGCTTATTCTTCAAGACAATCTTTTGTCTCTTTGGTCTTCCACAGGTCATCATATCGGATCGCGGGTCACAATTTACGTCCTGCTTTTGGCGTGCCCTTACCAAGCTCCTGGGTATTGACGCACGCTTCTCCTCAGCCTATCACCCAGAAAGCGATGGGCAGACTGAGAGGGTGAATCAAGCCCTAGAACAATATCTGCGTTGTCTGACCCTCCAGTACCAAGATTCTTGGCTCAATATGCTCCATCTCGCTGAATTTGCATACGACAACTCACGTCATTCAGCTACTGGTTTTTCCCCATTCTATTCCATGTATGGACAACATCCGCGCACCCTTCCACTCCCTGATTTCTCCTCTGCTACTCCTGCTGCTAACGCCTGTGCTCGCGATCTGGCCGAGGTCCATTCACAGACCCTTGTCCATCTCCGTGAGGCCCAGACGGTAATGAAGGCGAAGGCGGACAGGAGGCGGGCAGTGGCACCTGAGTATCGCGTGGGCGACAGGGTTTGGCTGTCGACTCGACACCTACGTATCCCTGGCTGTCGCAAGTTGCTGCCTCATTTTGTTGGTCCCTACAAGATTGCCAAGGTCCTGAATCCTGTGGCTTTACGCCTTTCTGTTCCTCCTACTTGGCGGATCCATCCGGTATTCCATACCTCCCTCCTCAAGCCCTGCCTTGCTCCTACCCGTATCAATACTCCACCCGCCCCTGTCTCTGTGTCCTCCCCTGATGTCTTTGAAGTCAGTGCCATCTTGGGTTCTCGTTTTCACAGAGGTCGGCTCCAATATCTCGTGGACTGGGTGGATTATGGTCCTGAGGATCGCTCTTGGGTTCCCTCCCGGGATGTCCATGCCCTGCTTCTTGTTGCACGTTTCCATAGGGATTGCCCTGCCTGCCCACGGGGTCGTGGGCCGTTGAGGGGGGACTCTGTCACGTCTTCCCGCACAACCAAGTGCACCCCCTACAGGTACACGTCTACACCCGCCTTCAGCCTCCATTCATCCCATCACCCGACACACACACCCAGGCACACGAACATCTTTACGTTCTCTCACCCCTAGTAGAGCACGTTATGACAGACCTGGCGTGTATCGCCCCTCCCGTCATTGGCAACTAAATTGGAGAATCCCGCTTGGTCACAACACCCGACGCCTTCCACGGAGACCTGCGCGTCACGGATAACGTGACGTTCCATCACGCATCAGCGCTTCCGTGTTACGCATCACATGACTTCTGCTATTGGTTAAATGCGTTCGGAAACACGGAAGCATTGCTTCACAGCTGTTTTCCTCCAGGATTGTGTGACGCTTGTTTTTCATTGTGAATTTGGATTTTCCTCACGACCACGTTTCATCTTACGGACTGTCTTTGCCTACGCCCCGAATCTGCTTTGGAACTTTGAACATTTGTTGCCAGACCACGGAATCGTCTCACGGACTGTCTTTGCCTACGCCCCGAATCTGCTTTGGAACCTTGAACATTTGTTGCCAGACCACGGAATTGTCTTTTGGATACTCTACGGATTACGTTTTGTTTTGGAACTCTGGCCATCGGCCCTACGCTAGGTGTTTACCTATCTGTGCCCCTGACATCAAGCTATCCTGGTGGCTCACTTGGGCCAAACCCCCACTAGGAGAAGCTAGCCCAGATCATTGCCCGGGGTCCAGTCCTTCTCCCATCTCTGGGTGACCCTTCAGTGCTCATAGGTAAGCAGTGCTTAGATACCTATTCCTGTATTCTTGTGTTATTACATTTCTGCCCTGTACATAAACATTTTTGCCTTACAGCGTTCAAGGGGTTCTTCTGGCTGTTCCCGAATCCAGGCCCGACAGACTACCACACCTGTGGCCTCAAAGATTGCACAGGCAGTGTTTCTGGTATTGCCTGTGTGGTACTTGGGGACGGAGGTATTCATACTCTGCACGACCAGCAAGTCCGTAACAAGGGTCTCCGCCACCAGACAGCTGCTCAGGCTGATGGGCAAGAGCCTGGGAAGTATAGATTGCACTGGGAAGATGGCCTCTTCTACAGTGAACCAACTGAGTCTGAACTTGGAGACTACAAACGCCTTGTAGTACCTCAAGAAAATAGACAACAGTTCTTGCACTTAGCCCACGAGATTCCTTTGGCTGGTCACTTGAGTTTCAAGAAGACCAAGGAAAGGCTCTCACTCTACTTCTATTGCCCAAAAATGGGGGCGGAAGTAGATAAGTTTTGCAAGAGCTGCCATACCTGCCAAACTTCTGGTAAGGTTGGCTCCAAGAATGTGGCACCTTTAGTGCCTCTCCCAGTTGTGGGAGTCCCATTTGAGAGGGTAGGGATTGACATTGTTGGTCCCCTTGAACCCCCAACCTCCTCAGGCAACAGGTTTATCCTTGTTGTAGTACACCATGCTACTAGGTACCCTGAGGCAATTCCTATGAGGACTGTTACAGCTCCGGCTGTGGCTAAGGCCCTCCTTGGTATTTTTACCAGGGTTGGGTTTCCTAAGGAAGTAATATCCGACAGGGGGTCAAACTTTATGTCCCACTACATGAAAGCCATGTGGAAAACCTGTGGAGTTACTTACAAGTTCTCAACCGCATACCACCCCCAGACAAATGGGTTGGTAGAAAGGTTTAACAGAACCATGAAGAGCATGATAGGTGCTTTAGAAGAACCTCTGAAAAGAAAGTGGGACCTTCTACTGCCATGCCTTCTCTTTGCTTATAGAGAAGTCCTTCAGGGGGGAGTAGGTTATTCTCCCTTTGAACTTCTCTATGGCCATCCAGTCAGAGGTCCGTTGGCCCTGATTAAGGAGGGATTGGAAGGCGCTCCTCCAATCAAGCCAGTCAGAGTGACTGACTATGTGATAGTTCTCCGAAGGAGAATGTCACACATGATGGCAGAAGCTAGTGATAACCTGAAAGCTGGACAAGCTTTGGTCAAGCATTGGCATGATCAAAAGGCTAACATGGTTGAGTTCACTCAAGACCAGCTAGTTCTCGTTATGCTCCCAACAAGGCAGAGGGCCTTGCAAGACAAATGGATGGGACCCTTCAAAGTTGTGGGAAAACCTGGGGAGGTCAACTATCTGGTGGATCTGGGCAGACCCAGTGAAGCTCCTAGAGTCTTCCACACCAACCGACTGAAAGCATACGTCTCCAGACCTGAAGTAGGAGCCTTGCTTCTAGCTTCCACAGCAGAGGAAGAAGAGAGTTAATCTCTCCCTGATAACCTCAGAGGTGTACCTTTAGATGAAAACATTGAAGGAGTCAATCTCTCTTCAGATCTGACACCTGAGCAACAAGAGGAGTGCAAATCTATGTTAAATCAGTTTGCCTCCCTGTTCTCACTCTCACCAGGCTTGACCCCTTGGGGACAGCATGAGATACTCACTGGTGACTGTCTGCCAGTCAAAAGCAGGGGATACAGAATGTCAGAAAATGTGAGAACCCACAAGCATCTTCTTGACCTCCCACAAAGGGGAGGTCAAGAAGATGCTTGATCTCGGGGTAATAGAGCCCTCTACTAGTCCATGGTCTAGCCCAGTTGTGTTAGTACCAAAGGCAGGATTCAAAGACTTGAGATTCTGTGTGGACTATAGAGCTCTTAATGCAGTCACGAAGACTGATGCCCACCCTTTGCCAAGGACAGATGAGTTGGTGGATAAACTTGGTGCAGCCAAGTACCTCAGCACATTTGACCTTACGTCAGGCTATTGGCAAATAGCATTCACAGACCATGCCAAGGAGAGAACTGCATTTTCAACCCCAGTTGGCTTGTACCAGTTTACGGTCATGCCTTTTGGATTAAAACATGCACCTGCTACATTCCAAAGGATGGTGAATCAAGTTCTAGCTGGGATGGAGGACTTCTGCATGGCATACTTGGATGACATTGCAGTCTTCAGCCACTCCTGGGAGGAACATGTGAACCACCTAGGACATGTTTTGCAGGCTCTTGAGCAGGCCAATTTGACTATCAAGGCAAGTAAATGCCAGATAGGTCAAAGTAACCTTGGGCATGAGGTAGGAGGTGGAGAAATAAGGCTTTTGCTCAGAAAAATTGAAGCTGCACAAAATTGGACAACACCTACTACTCAAACCCAGGTGAGAGCCTTCCTAGGCCTCACTGGGTATTACAGGAATTTCATTGAGAACTATGGGACCATAGCTTCTCCACTGAATGTAATCTCCTCTCCAAAATTCCCTAAAAAGGTCAAATGGAATGAGGAGTGCAATCAGGCCTTTGAAAAACTGAAGAAAGCTCTTTGCCAAGCTCCAGTACTGAAAGCTCCTGACTACCACCAAACTTTCATTGTAAAAACTGATGCTTCTAATGTAGGTATAGGTGCAGTTCTAAGCCAACTGGATGAGAAGGGTAGGGAGCACCCCATTTGCTTCATCAGCCGTAAACTGAAGGATCCTGAGACAAGGCCGGCAACAATCGAAAGAGAATGCTTTGCTATTGTGTGGGCACTGAAGAAGTTTAGGCCATACTTGTATGGTTCTACTTTTGTCATTCAGGCTGACCACCAACCCTTGAGATGGTTAATGCAAATGAAGGGAGAAAATCCAAAACTATTGAGATGGTCAATCTGCCTGCAAGGGTTGGATTTCACCATTGAGCACAGGTCAGGGTGTCACCATCAAAATGCTGATGGACTCTCTAGGATGTATGTCATCGACTAGAGGTATGAGGTTCATCCAGGAGTGGATTAAATTCTCCTGTCCCTTAGTCTGGGGGGGCGAGTGTTAGGGAGAATTCTCTGTTTAGGCTGAATTTCCTAACCTAGTGAGTCCCCCAGCAGCTTTTCTGGATTTTTGGGGTTTCTTTTTGTCTCCTGCCAAGAGTGAGACTCTTTCACCCTCACTCCTGGGCATGATTTGAGTGTGTTTCTTTGACTCTAGATGTGTTTAATGGGCTATGGGGTCTTTTACTCCATAGGGCTTCATGTGTTTTTGTGATGTGTGTTACACAGCACCCTCAGTGCAGTAACACAGGGGTGTCATAGTGACCCCCCAGTATAGACTCCATACCCTGGGACTGACCACTGTCTCCCAGGGCATGTAAAGTCACCATTGACTTTACTAGTCTTAAATTCTGAACAGAACCAATACAAACCATCATATTGTGGACGTACTGGCTGGGGCAATTCGATTGCCCTGGGGTCTGTTAGTCGAGGGGGCACGTCTCCGTCCCCCCTGATTGAGTTTTGGCTGGTGGCAGTGGATACTACTTTTTATATTCAACCGCGAATATTTCTCTATGGGATTTTCCCATTGTTCGAGGCTACTATCTTTATTTATTTAATTACGATAGCCTCGAACATACTGCCGGTTTATTTAATTATTATTAATTCTCTGGTTGGTATTTTTTGCCAAAACTTGGTTCTACAATGGTGTTTGTGTTCTCTTCTGTGACTCCAACCCAAGTCGAGCCCTTTGTTCCACTTTTTGGCGGGCTTCTCCACAGAAGCCCTCCAAAGTGGTGCCACTCTGTCTGGGGTACTTAGGAGGGGTGGAGGGGGATTTAGGCACCCTGGACTGAGTTGTCTAGGCAACTCAAGTCGCACTCGGTCCTGATTGGCCCAAGTGGTGAGCCGGCCGGCTCACCACTTAGCATGTTTAAGTGACAGCTAGGCTGAGTGAATGGGGGTTTTCTGCATAAAAGCAGGGCTTTGGGGACTGGAACTTCAGAAGTCGCCACAGGACCTAAGAATCCGAAGAGGGAGAAGCTGAGCCGACCTGCCACGACAACACCACCGGTGGAGCCCTGCTGGACCGTCTCACCACTTTTCCCAACGACAGAGGAGATGTCCCGCCGGAGAGTCTTCTTCCTTTGACTGGTGGGGATAACCAGTTTCACCGTCTTTTCGCCTTCCCGACGCATCTCGTGGCCACCTTGCCTGTGCCAAGCACCCCGGCAACCGGAATACCACGTTTTACCATGACCGCAAAATAAAGGGTAATACCTTTAACCGGAAAACTCTGCGGCTGGTTTCTTCCCTGGCAGTGCAACGACCTTCATCTTTCCTCCAAGTCGAGATCTTCTCTTCCCCTGGACGACGAGACTTGCACCTGCTGCCAGGAACAACTGCCACCACTGGAGGATCCTTCCCACTTAAGGTACCATGTCCCACCTGGCTTCCCTTGCCACCGACTGTACGAGGTAGATTTAGCCCCCGGCTTTCAAACCTGGGTTAGCCTGGGACACCCTGGCTAAACTTTTCTGAGCCTCTCTAAACTCTTTTCAAACTCTCTGCAAGACTTTCTAAGCCTAGTGTAACTGTGTGATCTTGGGCGCATTTGTGCTCTGCTCTCTCTAAGAGTGGGCCCAACCTATGGACTTTGCCTCACAAGTGACTTTTGCTCTTCTCCCTTGCTAAAAGTGTTCCTAAATCTTAGAGTGGTGTATCTCTCCATATTCTATCGTTTTCCCTCCCTTCTTCATGAACTTATTGGAGTGCCATCTATAGTTAAGCGCTCACCTCTGTATGAAAATAAGTGGTGTTAACTAAGACTTATCTGATAAGGAATAAGGGTTGTATATATTATATAGTAACTGTGTTTAGAGTGTTTTACAATAAGAGTGCTGGAGTGTTTCAAACAGTGTGTTTTTAAATAAATAATTATATACTTTGATACCAAAGCTCTCGTCAGTGTTTACTTGTATTATGGTGTCTGAGTGCCTATTGTGTATACTTTGCATACTGCCTAACTCTTCTTGAGGGAAGTCTGACTGCTCAGCCACAGCTACCAGGTAAATCTGGGTGGTACAGACTGCTACCAAGTGGGTTTACTGCTAACACCTGTAGTCCTAAATCTTTTGCAGTGTTCCCAAAGGGAACTGCACAGGTTTCTGCCTAACAGAATGGTCCTTTCATTCTAATTGCGCCCTCGCCGGGTACTAATAAGTCAAACCAGTAAAGCTGACGTGAAGTGAAAGAACTGGTTATTAACCATAAACCTGAGAATAGGTTGGAACTTGTACAAGTTACAATGAGTGGGACGGGTATGCCCAGACGTGGGTCCCATGCCTGCTGGGCCTAGAGACCCAAGCCGCTCCTCACTGATGACACCAATTGAGGCTGAAACATGTTTGGGGATGCTTGTGATCTTGTGCAGAAGCGATGTGACCAGAACAGTTTGGGCTGGACTGACCCTTTTGGGGTGGGACCAAACCTGATTTGCATATGGTCTTTCCCCTTCTGTAATGGATTGGCAGGTGCAGAACGATGGTCTGGAGGGTTGCCCAGAGCAATGCCAGTGGTTAAGATTCAGTCTAAACCTTCCAGCCATCACCTCTTTGTTTTGTAATTTGTACAAAGAGATCAAGATAAAGAGCAAAAGAAAGAATGTGATGTATTTAAGGAAATAGCCCAGAATGCTAGGATAAGTTTGCCTGGGGAGGAGAAAAGAATCAATAAATATAGGAAAAGAGCAGAGAAGAAACAAAAGTCTAGTGAAGAATGAATGAAGTGCATGAAGTGATACAGGTGACCACCAGAGATGATCTGACGATCATATATGAACAAGTGGCTGATTGAGAGGTTCACAAATCTTAGGAAAAGGGAGACATTGTGCGGAGTTTGAGTTGTTATAAATGGTGGTAGGGTCAGCCAGGTTAGAGTTGGACGAATTCTTTTATGGATATTTATGGATATTCGTTGATGACTAACAAGCACCGTAGCTAGTTTTGTTAGTTTAGGTAGGGACGCCTTGTAGAATGGATATGTTTGAGGGAGAAAAGATTGAAGATTATTTTTCTGAAATAACTTTTGGTCTTTTCTTGCCTGAACATTTCCAACTTGGCCCCCGTCCCCACCCACACCCACACCACTATCTCCCACCCCCACACCCCCCTACTTACCTTGCGGCGGCCGACAACTCGTGTCCCTGTGGTGCCTGTTCCCTTTCACTTCTGTGATCGGGAACCAGTGCAGCAGGGTCCTTTCCTTTTTCTTTTGCTGGATTTCTGGGTCAGCTGTTGTTAGGGAGAATTCTCTGTTTAGGCTGAATTTCCTAACCTAGTGAGTCCCCCAGCAGCTTTGCTGGATTTCTGGAGTTTGTTTTTTTCCATCCTGCCAAGAGTGTGACCCTTTTCTCTCACTCTTGGACATGTATGTGTGTAATTCCTTTGAATGTCAATGTGTTCGATGGGCTATGGGGTCTTTTACTCCATAGGGTCTCATATGTTTTTCTATGTGTGTCACACTGCACCCTACGTGTCGTGACACGGGGGCACCCTAGCCGGTTCCCCCACCATAGACTCCATACCCGGGGACTGACTACTGTCTCCCCGGGCATGTAAAGTCACCATTGGCTTTACTAGACCTAAATTTGCTAACAGAACTAGTACCAACCATCTTACTGTGGACGTACTGGTAGGGGTAATTCGATTACTCCTGGATCTGTTACTCGAGGGGGCACTGTCCCGTCCCCCCTCGTCGAGTTTTGGCTGGTGGCAGTGGAAACTACTCGTTATGTTCGACCCCGAGCATAACCCTATGGGATTTATCCCATTGTTGAAGATTAATACTTTTCTTGTTAATCTCCAACGTACCACCGATCTACCTATCTTAAATAAGTTTATCGAGTGGTATTTTCTGCCAGAACTCGGTTTGTAAAATGGCGTCTGTGTTCGTCTCTGTGACTCCTAAACCAAAGGTTGAGCCCTTTGTTCCACTTTTGGCGGGCCTCTGGACAGAGACCCTCCAAAGTGGTGCCATTCTGTCTGGGTTACCTCAGGGGTGTGGGAGGGGGTTTAGACACCCTGGACCGAGTTGCCTTGCCAACTCAGGTCGCACTCTGGAGTGATTGGCCCAGGTGGTGAGCCTTCCCGCTCACCACTTAGCATGTGTTGATTGACAGCTAGGCTGAATGAATGGGGGGCGTCTGCATAAAAGCAGGGCTTTTGGGACTGGATCTTCAGAAGTCGCCACAGGACCTAAAGAATCCGACGAGGGTAACGCTGAGCCGACCTGCACGCCGACACCTCCGGTGGAGCCCTGCAGTATCGTCTCACAATCTCCCGACGACAGAGGAGATCTCCCTGCCGGAGAGTCTCTTCCCCTGGCTGGTGGGAACAACCAGTCGTCTTCCTCTTTGTGCTTTTTGTTCGCCCAGGACGCAGTGGTCGAATTGCCCGTGCAGAGCACCCGGCAACCGGATAGCCACTACCCCTGTACCGCGACCGAAAGGTGGTGCCTTGTGACGGAGCACTCCGCGGCTGGTTTCTTCCCTGGTGGTGCACCGGACATCTTCTCTTCGACGACGAGATCATCTCTACTCTTGGCCAAGACCATCGTGCATCCACCACCAGGAACAACTGCCCCCGTCGGAGCTGCCCTCCACAACAAGGTACCGTACCCGCCTGGCTTCCCTTTTCGATCGGTTCGAGTGAGGTATCTGATTCCTCTCCGTTCCGTTGGGTTGCCTCCAAGCATACTCACTCTTTTTCTGAACTGGTTCCACCTGTCGCTAACATTGTGCTAAAAAGACTTGAGCGTGTCTTCACTAGAGACTTTCCAGGACATCGTGCCGTGCCTCTCACCGAGTGGGCCTGGCCGCTGAACTTTTACGATCTATTTGTGATTATTGCATTCCTGCCTTGCATTTTTCCCGCTTCAGAACGAATCGTGTTGAACTTCATTATCGGCCTATCTCTTTTCTCCCTTTTCATACGAGTATATTCGAGTGTCATCTAGGTTGGGGTATACACCTCTGTCTGCAAATAAGTGGTACCGTAAAAACCTAGAGTTGTCGATATTGTGTGTCAGGAGATCGAGCTTTATTCCATTCCGCATAGTAATTGCATTTTGATTTGTTTGCCGTGATTTTTGCCTTAGTATTTTTCGTAGACGTTCTGTTATAAATAAATAACTTACTATCTCTATACTAAGCCTTGTTGCGTGCTTACTTGTTTTGCTGTGAAGAATTGCCCTATCTTGTATACTCCCTATACTGACCAACTTTTCTTGAGAGAAGTCTGACTGCTCAGCCACAGCTACCAATTGAATCTGTGTGGTACAGACTGCTACCAAGTGGGTTCATCGCAACACCTGTAGTCCTAAATCTTTTGCAGTGGTCCCAGAGGGAACTGCACAGGTTTCCGCCTAACACTGGTGTACAGCGGTGGGATTAGTATCGAGTATACAGTTTAGAGTGCTTTTCGACGCTGTAGGACAACTAACCACAAAACTTTACGAAAGCAACTTTCAAAAAACATGTCTACGATGGAAATTTACAGCCAAGAGTCTTTGTCGGATAAAAATGCTGAGAGTCTGCGAGCTCTCTGTAGACAAGAGAATCTTCCTGTAAAAGGCAAGAAGTTAGAATTGATAGAGAGATTGCTGGCGAACCAAAGTCTGGGTACTGGTTCAGAGGAACCAAACTCTCCAGCAACTGTAGATAACAGTGATGGTGTTGATCTAAATCGTAATTCTGATGATAGCGATGAAGAGGCTGACGAGGACGGCGAGGCTAACGAAAATGTCTCCTCCGCTCCTCTATCTGCCTTACCAACTGTGCCTACGGGGCCCATACCAGGTCCCACAAGTAACCCTGCTTATTTTGAACTTGAAAAAATGAAGCTCGAATTAGAATATAAACGGTTTTTGGCTCAATCCGAACGAAACCAAGAGCTCGAGTTTAAACAGGCTGAGTTGAGACTCAGAGAAATAGAGCTTAATCATGAGTTAGAAATGAAAAAGTTGTCTATGGAAACTGCTTCTCTCTCCTCTGGTTCCTCTAGGAGCTCCAGTCCCAAAAGACCCCGGATGCCGAAGGAATTAGTGGGTATGTACGAACCGAGATTGGATGTGTTGGATTGGTTGAAACTGTTTGAATACAATCATGGGCTCCAGGACATCACCGGGAACGCGCTGCTTCCCTGGTTGTTCTCTAGGCTTCCTCCTGTTGCGACTGATGTGGTAATGGAGTTGGGGGAGGTGGATAAGACGGATTACGAAAGTGTGAAACTAGCTTTGATAGCTAGATTCGGGAAGACCCCTTCCCAGTATCTTAAGAGGTTTAGAACCCTCAAAAAGCATGATGGTACCCCTTGGGCTACCTGGGTGAGTGAAGGGTTGAAAAACTTAGAGGGATGGATTAAGGGTTACAAAGTTAACACTTACGAGGGTATGCGAAATCTTTTTATGTTGGAGTCGATTTATGATGCCTGTTCTCCTGAGCTCAGACAGCACTTGGCTGATTCGAAGGAATTAGATTCCAGGGCTCTAGCTAAGGCTGCTGACTTGTGGGTTGCCAACAGGGCTACTCACAAGGATTCTGGGGCAACTCAGAAGAAGGACGAGGGAAAACAGCCTAAAAAAGACTCAAAGGAGAATTCGAATAACTCACATTCCAAAGAGGGCCCCAAACAAAACCAGAAGGGTAAGCCACCGGGAAAACCACAGCAGAATAGTATGTCTTCTGGTGCCAAACCGGAAGGAGGTCAGAACAAGCCACCATTCCAGAAAGCGTTCGGTAAATGCTTTGTTTGTGGCTCGACTGATCACGTGAAAGGAGATCCCAGATGTAAGGGTAAACCTTCAGGGGTCCAACTTGTCTCCTTAGCCTTCGCTCCAGAGGAGGAAGTCCAAATGGCAAGTGGAAACTTTCTACTGCTAGCTGACGAACCCATTGGAGTCTCAGCCAGCGTTTCTTTAGTATCTCTGGGGTTGTGGGAACAACAGAATTTAGATGTCTATAATTCTATCCCCGATAATACTAAAGAGTATTATAAGGACAGTGTCCAGGTGAATGGTCAGGAGACGCCTGCCATTAGGGACACTGGGGCCAGCATAACTGTGGTGGATAAATCGTTTTTTCAGGCTGAGGATGTTGCTAAGGCACCCAAACGCCTCACCAAGTTAGCTGGAGGGCCTGTGCAGATGCTTCCCCAATTACCAGTTCTCATCCAGTGTAACGACATGACTGTAAAGATACCTGTCAGCATACAGAGTGAGGTACCAGGACGCGTACTGTTGGGTAACGATTTGAAGACTCTCGGAGTTGTATCGCATACTCCCAGACCTCCTAGTAAAAGGTTACAGGAGCTAACCAGACCTGCAAGAGAGAGGACCATGCGCGGAACTCTCGAGGAGATGATGAAGAAAGAAATCACTCCTGCTCCATTGGAAATGGCGGCCGCTGTCTCTAAGAACGCAGAAGCAAAGGGGAAACCTAAGACTTCTAAACCGAAACCAGCAGCCCGCATTCCAATGCAGCCGACACGGACTTCCCCGCGGTTGTCCAACGTCACACCCGTAACTCCACCTCCAGCTGAGGCTGAGAGGGAGGTACAACCCTGTGTGGTGGAATTAGACTCTGAGGAAGAGCTAATAGAAGGCCAAGAACTCATTGGAGATCTGGATCCTGTTGACCATCCTGAGCTGCAGTCGTTACTGGCAGAAGGTGGACCCAGCAGGGCAGACTTCAGTAAGGGACAGAGAGAATGTCCAACTCTGGAAGGTCTTCGACATCAGGCAGAAGCTCAGGCTGAAGGGCAAGAGCCTGGGAAACATAGGTTACACTGGGAAGATGGCCTCTTCTATAGTGAACCGACCGAGTCTGCACCTGGAGACTACAAACGCCTTGTAGTACCCCAAGCAAACAGACCACAGTTCTTGCAGTTAGCCCACGAGATTCCTTTGGCTGGTCACTTGAGTTTCAAGAAGACTAAGGAAAGGCTCTCACTCTACTTCTATTGGCCAAAGATGGGGGCCGAAGTAGAAAAACACTGCAGAAGCTGCCATACCTGCCAGATCTCTGGTAAGGTTGGGTCCAAGAATGTGGCACCGTTAGTGCCTCTTCCCGTTGTGGGAGTCCCATTTGAGAGAGTAGGGATTGATATCGTTGGTCCCCTTGATCCTCCTACCTCCTCAGGCAACAGGTTTATACTTGTTGTAGTAGACCATGCTACTAGGTATCCTGAGGCAATTCCTATGAGGACTGTTACAGCTCCGGCTGTGGCTAAGGCCCTCCTTGGTATTTTTACTAGGGTCGGATTTCCTAAGGAAGTAATCTCTGACAGGGGGTCAAATTTTATGTCCCACTACATGAAAGCCATGTGGAAAACCTGCGGAGTAACTTACAAGTTCTCAACGGCTTACCACCCACAAACCAATGGGTTGGTAGAACGGTTCAACCGAACCATGAAGAGCATGATAGGTGCTCTAGAAGAACCCCTTAAGCGTAAGTGGGACCTTCTATTGCCATGCCTTCTTTTTGCTTATAGAGAAGTCCCTCAGGAGGGAGTTGGTTACTCTCCCTTCGAACTGCTCTATGGTCATCCCGTCAGAGGTCCATTGGCCCTGATTAAGGAGGGGTTGGAGAGTGCTCCTTCCCCCAAGCCAGTCAGAGTGACTGACTACGTGATAGGTCTCCGGAGGAGAATGTCGCACCTGATGACAGAAGCAAGCGATAACTTGAAAGCTGGACAAGCATTGGTCAAGCACTGGCACGATCAAAAAGCTAACATGGTGGAGTTCGCTCCAGACCAGCTCGTTCTTGTTATGATCCCCACAAGGCAGAGGGCCTTGCAAGATAAATGGATGGGACCCTACCGAGTAGTGGGTAAGCTCGGTGAGGTTAACTATCTGGTGGACTTGGGCAACCCCAAGGAGGCTCCGACAGTCTTTCACACCAACCGACTCAAAGCGTATGTCTCACGACCTGATGTAGGAGCGTTGCTTCTCGCATCATCCGAGGAAGAAGAAGAGAGTGAAGCTCTTCCGGATCTCCTCAGAGGCTTACCTTTGGATGAGAAAATTGAAGGAGTAAATCTCTCCTCCAATCTGACACCCGAGCAACAAGAAGAGTGCAAGTCTATGTTGAATCAGTTTGCCTCTCTGTTCTCGCTCTCACCAGGCTTGACCCCTTGGGGCCAGCACGAGATACTCACTGGTGACTGTCTGCCTGTCAAAAGCAGAGGATACCGCATGTCAGAAAACGTAAGAACCCACATCAAAGGTGAGGTCAGCAAGATGCTTGATCTCGGGGTAATAGAGCCCTCTACTAGTCCATGGTCTAGCCCAGTTGTGTTAGTACCAAAGGCCGGGTCTAAAGAACTTAGATTCTGCGTGGATTACCGAGCTCTTAACGCAGTCACCACGACTGATGCCCACCCTTTGCCAAGGACAGATGAGTTGGTGGATAAGCTTGGCGCCGCCAAGTTCCTCAGCACATTTGACTTGACGTCAGGCTATTGGCAAATAGCCCTGACCAACCATGCCAAGGAGAAAACTGCATTTTCTACCCCCGTTGGTTTATACCAGTTTACGGTAATGCCTTTCGGACTAAAAAATGCACCTGCTACGTTTCAACGGATGGTAAACCAGGTTCTGAATGGGATGGAGGACTTCTGCATGGCATACTTGGATGACATAGCAGTGTTCAGCAATTCCTGGGAAGAACATGTAACCCACCTGAGAGATGTTTTGCAGGCTCTAGGACGAGCCAATCTGACCATAAAGGCGAGTAAATGCCAAATTGGACAGAGTAAGGTAGTCTACCTTGGGCATGAGGTAGGCGGTGGAGAGATAAGGCCTTTGCTCAGTAAGATTGAAGCTGTGCAAAATTGGACAACACCGACTACTCAAACTCAGGTGAGAGCCTTCCTAGGCCTCACCGGGTATTACAGGAATTTCATAGAGAACTATGGGACCATAGCTTCTCCACTGAATGTCATCTCCTCGCCCAAATTCCCTAAAAAGGTTAAATGGAACGAGGAGTGCAATCAGGCTTTTGAAAACCTGAAAAAGGCTCTTTGCCAAGCCCCAGTACTCAGAGCTCCTGATTACCGCCAACACTTCATTGTGCAGACAGACGCTTCCAATGTAGGGATAGGTGCCGTACTCAGTCAACTGGATGGGAAAGGTAGGGAGCACCCCGTTTGCTACATCAGCCGCAAGCTGAAGGATCCTGAAACAAGGTGGGCAACGATCGAAAGAGAGTGCTTTGCTATCGTGTGGGCTCTGAAGAAGTTTAGGCCATACTTGTATGGTTCTACTTTTGTTATTCAGACTGACCACCAACCCTTGAGATGGTTAATGCAAATGAAAGGGGAAAACCCAAAACTACTGAGATGGTCAATCTGCCTACAAGGGTTTGATTTCACCATTGAGCACAGGTCAGGATGTCACCACCAAAATGCTGATGGTCTCTCTAGGATGTATGTCATCGACTAGAGGTATGAGATTCATCCAGGAGTGGATTAAATCCTCCTGTCCCTTAGTCTGGGGGGGGCGAGTGTTAGGGAGAATTCTCTGTTTAGGCTGAATTTCCTAACCTAGTGAGTCCCCCAGCAGCTTTGCTGGATTTCTGGAGTTTGTTTTTTTCCATCCTGCCAAGAGTGTGACCCTTTTCTCTCACTCTTGGACATGTATGTGTGTAATTCCTTTGAATGTCAATGTGTTCGATGGGCTATGGGGTCTTTTACTCCATAGGGTCTCATATGTTTTTCTATGTGTGTCACACTGCACCCTACGTGTCGTGACACGGGGGCACCCTAGCCGGTTCCCCCACCATAGACTCCATACCCGGGGACTGACTACTGTCTCCCCGGGCATGTAAAGTCACCATTGGCTTTACTAGACCTAAATTTTCTAACAGAACTAGTACCAACCATCTTACTGTGGACGTACTGGTAGGGGTAATTCGATTACTCCTGGATCTGTTACTCGAGGGGGCACTGTCCCGTCCCCCCTCGTCGAGTTTTGGCTGGTGGCAGTGGAAACTACTCGTTATGTTCGACCCCGAGCATAACCCTATGGGATTTATCCCATTGTTGAAGATTAATACTTTTCTTGTTAATCTCCAACGTACCACCGATCTACCTATCTTAAATAAGTTTATCGAGTGGTATTTTCTGCCAGAACTCGGTTTGTAAAATGGCGTCTGTGTTCGTCTCTGTGACTCCTAAACCAAAGGTTGAGCCCTTTGTTCCACTTTTGGCGGGCCTCTGGACAGAGACCCTCCAAAGTGGTGCCATTCTGTCTGGGTTACCTCAGGGGTGTGGGAGGGGGTTTAGACACCCTGGACCGAGTTGCCTTGCCAACTCAGGTCGCACTCTGGAGTGATTGGCCCAGGTGGTGAGCCTTCCCGCTCACCACTTAGCATGTGTTGATTGACAGCTAGGCTGAATGAATGGGGGGCGTCTGCATAAAAGCAGGGCTTTTGGGACTGGATCTTCAGAAGTCGCCACAGGACCTAAAGAATCCGACGAGGGTAACGCTGAGCCGACCTGCACGCCGACACCTCCGGTGGAGCCCTGCAGTATCGTCTCACAATCTCCCGACGACAGAGGAGATCTCCCTGCCGGAGAGTCTCTTCCCCTGGCTGGTGGGAACAACCAGTCGTCTTCCTCTTTGTGCTTTTTGTTCGCCCAGGACGCAGTGGTCGAATTGCCCGTGCAGAGCACCCGGCAACCGGATAGCCACTACCCCTGTACCGCGACCGAAAGGTGGTGCCTTGTGACGGAGCACTCCGCGGCTGGTTTCTTCCCTGGTGGTGCACCGGACATCTTCTCTTCGACGACGAGATCATCTCTACTCTTGGCCAAGACCATCGTGCATCCACCACCAGGAACAACTGCCCCCGTCGGAGCTGCCCTCCACAACAAGGTACCGTACCCGCCTGGCTTCCCTTTTCGATCGGTTCGAGTGAGGTATCTGATTCCTCTCCGTTCCGTTGGGTTGCCTCCAAGCATACTCACTCTTTTTCTGAACTGGTTCCACCTGTCGCTAACATTGTGCTAAAAAGACTTGAGCGTGTCTTCACTAGAGACTTTCCAGGACATCGTGCCGTGCCTCTCACCGAGTGGGCCTGGCCGCTGAACTTTTACGATCTATTTGTGATTATTGCATTCCTGCCTTGCATTTTTCCCGCTTCAGAACGAATCGTGTTGAACTTCATTATCGGCCTATCTCTTTTCTCCCTTTTCATACGAGTATATTCGAGTGTCATCTAGGTTGGGGTATACACCTCTGTCTGCAAATAAGTGGTACCGTAAAAACCTAGAGTTGTCGATATTGTGTGTCAGGAGATCGAGCTTTATTCCATTCCGCAGAGTAATTGCATTTTGATTTGTTTGCCGTGATTTTTGCCTTAGTATTTTTCGTAGACGTTCTGTTATAAATAAATAACTTACTATCTCTATACTAAGCCTTGTTGCGTGCTTACTTGTTTTGCTGTGAAGAATTGCCCTATCTTGTATACTCCCTATACTGACCAACTTTTCTTGAGAGAAGTCTGACTGCTCAGCCACAGCTACCAATTGAATCTGTGTGGTACAGACTGCTACCAAGTGGGTTCATCGCAACACCTGTAGTCCTAAATCTTTTGCAGTGGTCCCAGAGGGAACTGCACAGGTTTCCGCCTAACAGCTGTGGGGACACTCCCGCTCACAATATAGTGAGCAAGGGTGTGGGGGATACCCCTGCAGCCCCCAGTACTGAATGCGTGATTTGGTTGAAATTTTTGGGCGCTCGAAATTTTTGAACGGTTGAAATTTGGCCAGATCATGCATTTGGGTTTTGAGTTTGGTCAGTTCTGACATTTTAAATAAAACACACCGGTGAAATGTTTAGTAAGAGTTTGTGTCCTTTTTCTGATATACCAAAGCTGTTTTCCACAAGCTGGCGCACGACTGCGCATTGCAGGGGGGCGGGGTCGATGATTTGTAGGCAATTCCTGACAAGTTTGACAGTTTGTCTTGAGCCCATCAGTGGTAGTGCCTCCTCCATCTGCCCAATTAGAGGAGGGTGTGCGACGGGTAGGTGTGGTAAATGCAAGGGTAGTATTTGTTCCCCTTTCAAACACAGAAGTGATGAGGAGAGACAAGAAAACAATAACTTTAAGGTGTCGACCTTCTTTGTTTGCAGTTGAAAGGTTACCCCTTTTCCTTGTTGTCATCTATGAAGGTACGTAATACAGTAAGCGGTGTTTGAAATTGAAACAGAAGTGCAGGTACTCACTGCCTCATAGTGTCTTTTTACTGTTGGCACTTGTCCATTAAAAGTATTGTTTTTTTGTTGAGAATTACTGGTTCGGCACTATGGCTGTCGTTATGAGTTTGGCTGTATGCGGTAAAAGTGGCAGTGATAAATTACTGCTACCTTTAATACTCTGTTGTATTAGAGTTGTGTGAAAATGGGCAGTAATTCTGCAGGCAGAGGGTCTGGTGGAATTTCCGCTGGAGCTAAATCCGCCATGATTGTGTGCAAGTTCCTCAGGCTGTAAATCCGCTGGCAGAATTTTCTTCAATATTGTAGTGAAGGCCTAGGTGTGATGGAGTAAGTCACATGAGCGCCATGGCAAGGTTCGCCGTGCGCATGCGCGGAAATGAAGGGGCGGCCTGGAGCATGTCAGTGTGCGCCACGGTACGGGGGTCGAGGGCATGCTAACGGGGGCACCCGGGGGCACGGATAGAAATGTAACACTGGCAACGAGGACGGTGCTGGATGGGGGAAGCACGCGTGGTGCAATTCCGACCGCCATTTTGTGTCGTGAATGGTTGCGGCCCCACACGGGGTGCTCGTGTGCCATCTGGCAGAATTTCTAAAGCCTTAGAAGGCTGAAAAACAAAAAGAAATTGCTGATACCACCAGGAGAGGCTGGGGCACTCGGTTTCATGCATTTCTGCAAACAGAACGGTGAAGAACTGGATGGACTTTGCAAATGAATGAGTCACAGTCAATTTCACACATACAGAGAGGCGTATATCGCAGGGCCTGGAAGGAAAGGCCACACCAGGGCCCTCTGTGACCTCTAGAAGCCACCGCCTCTACGGATTTGTGGCCTTAACTAGTGTGAGAGATGCCGGTGCGGTCCGCAGCCATGAGCGACCCTGCAGCTGATGACCAAGGGGCAATTGCGCTGCTTCAGGTCAGGAACACACCCAGACATCAAGGTACGCTGGCCCCCAGGCCAGAATTTGATGTCTGGCCCACCATCGAAACTAGGCCCGAAGTGGCTGCTATGTTTCAAGAAGCTGGAGATGTATTTCAGGGCCACAGGAGAGACGGACGATGAGGCCAAACTAGCGACGCTGCTGTATGCTGCAGGGTCTGAAGTACACTGCATATTCGAGTCACTGAACCCACCTGCTGCTTCGTACCAGGCCATGAAAGTTGCACTCAAAGGACATTTCCCTCCTCTTGCTAACCTGCACTTTGAACGCTTCATTGTGTGTAGCGAGAAGCAGCGCAAGGACGAATCGCTAGACCATTTCTGTGGAAGACTACGTCTCCTGGCCAGCAAGTGCCAATGGGAAAATGAGGAGGGGATGGTCCGAAACCACATCATACAGGGCTGTAGCTCGGGGAAGCTACAGCAACAAATACTCAGGGAACCAGGACTCACACTAACACAGATCATCGACTTGGATAGGTCCTATGAGTTGGCCGAAAGCCGCGCCACCAGAATGGACGCCGCAGTCAAGTCAGCGAGGAGTGAAGAGGCATGTGCCATTGGATATCCAGCGAACACCGGCCCATTACGCCCAAGGTGGACCCAAAAGAAGACTGACATACGAAAAGCAGGGTGTGCTGGCGATGTGGGACTGCAGGCCATTTCGCCAGAATGTGCAGGGCTGCCAACCCAGCCACCATCTCGAGAGGTCCGAGTAGGGCCAACAACACGGGACAGCGCAAGTCCAGAAACATAGCCATGGTGGAACAGGAGTTTCAGGAGTTGCAGATTGCTGAGGAAGAAGAGGAAGATGAAGAGGTGCTCTTCATATCAAACCTTGACTCCAAAAAAAAAAGGAGGCAACCCACGTGCGTGGTGAACATTTGTGAGACTCCAACTCCAGTGTTAATACACACAGGTGTGTCAGTATGTGTGCTAGTGACAAGACATTATGAGTAACTACCAGGACCACCGGCGCTTGGAGAAACCAAAGCAAAGATGTACTCATTTGGTGGAGATCCTCCACTTCCACTCCGAGGAATGTTCGTGGCTCCAGTCACCCACAACAACAACACCATCAGAGTGAGGTTCTTTGAGACGTCAGCCCACACTCACTCCTGAGTTGTGCCGCATACGAGGCGCTAGACATTGTGCATTTTGCGCTCTCGGTATATAAAGCGGACATCAAAGACAATATTACCAGGTTCGCAGACATCTTTTAGGGAGTCAGGAAGCTAAAAGGGGATCCAATAAAACTGCATATAGACGAATCAGTCAGCCCAACAGCACTGAAGTACAGGCGCATACCCTTCCACCTATGATCGCAAGTGGAGCAAGAGCTGCAGAATCTAGTAGACGCGGATATCATCTAGAAAGTCCCCGATCGTTGTGGCGGCCAAGCCCAAACAACTGGGAGCCGTACGCATTTACGTGGATGCCAACGCTGGATGATGTAGTGGGTGAGCTACAGGGTGCCAAGATTTTCTCGAAGCTCGATTTGCGTTCGGGTTATCACCAACTTCAACTGCACCCGGAATCCAGGTATATAACTACGTTTACAATACACAATGGCCTATACCAGTATAAACGTTTGAGCTTTGGAATTTCATCTGACGCTGAGGTGTTCCAAAACGTCATCAGGGGCGCCCTTGCTCGCCTGTACGGCGTAATTGATCTAAGTGACGACATATTGGTGCACGCAACATCAGAGACAGAACACATGACCAGGCTGGAAAAGGATCTGAGACCTGGGTTTGACTCTACACCAGGAAAAATGTGAGTTTCTAAAAGGGAGTATTGCATTTTTTTGATTCATCTTCCACTCTGATGGAATTTCTCTAGACCCACAGAAGGTCAAAGACATTTGCGATGCCAGGCCCCCAGAGAACCCCTCCGAGGTGAGGAGCTTCGTGGGCATGGTAACATATTGTGGGAGGCTCATCCAAAATCTGGCCTCACTCTCTGAGCCTCTCCGAGCCCTCACCAAGAAGGACACAGCCTGGACCTTGTCTACCGTCGAACAGACAACCTTTGACACCATAAAAGCTGCCCTTACAGGAGATGAGACCATGGCTTTCTTCAACCCGGAACAAGAGTCAGAGTTGGTTGTAGATTCCAGTCCTGTGGGGCTAGGAGCTGTGCTGCTCCAACCTGATTCACACGGACAAATGAAACCCATTGCATATGCCAGCAAAGCGTTGAAAGACACTGAGCAAAGATATTCCCAAATCGAAAGAGAGGAGCTGGCCATACTGTGGGGCTGTAGACATTTTCGCATCTACATTTTGGGCAAGCCGGTCTTTGGCATTACAGACCACAAACCACTAATTCCCATTCTAATGGGGTCCACCTCAAAACCGCCACCGAGAACAGAGAGGTGGATGCTCACCCTCATGGAGTATGGATTAAAGCTGCAATACAGACCAGGGACCCACAACCCAGCGGACTATCTACCCCGCCACCCCAGGGAATGCAAATCCAAGGAGGTGAAGTCAGTGGGGACTGTGAGGATTATGTTTGTTAAGTGGTAGATGCGGCCACACCAACAGCCCTGATGCTAGGAGAGCTGGCCGGGGGCTTGCAGGCTGATGAATGTTTGCAACTCGTCCAGAGTGCCGTCGAAGGCGGTGACTGGAAAGCAGCGATATCAGACATGTCACGCAGGGATAAAGTCACCCAGCGCGATTTCCAGTCATTGTGGCGGGCCCAACATGAGCTGTCTAGGTCAGACAAGGGTTGGTACTCCGGGGGAGAGAAATAGTGGTATCTCGAAAGCTGGTTGAGAGGATGCTCGAACTAGCCCACAGTGGCCACCAAGGCACTGCAAAGACCAAGGCAAACTGAGAACCAAGGTGTGGTTCCTGGAATTGGAGGGAAGGGTCGATGAGTACGTTCGACAATGTGTCTGGTGCCAAGCGGCCGCACCAGAGAATAAGGAGCTGTGCATCGAGTTGATGGAACGGAGCAAAACCCCATGGGGCACTGTGCACGCTGACTATGGATCCACTGGTAGGGGTATGTACTTCTTAGTACTAATTTACCAGTGGTCACGCTATCCTGAGGTGGAGATTGTCTAATCAACATCAAGTCATCACACCATACAGGTGATGGAGAAGATCTTCATGACCCATGGCCTTTCTTGGGTTGTGTGCTCGGACAATGGGCTGGCGTTTCACGGCAGGCAGTTTGCGGAATACATGTATGATTATGACATCATACACCGGAAAGTCACTCCAGTATGGCCAAGGGCGAATGGGGAGGTGGAGCGCTTCATGCAAACCCTCAATAAGATATTTAGAATCTCATAAAGTCAAGGAGGCGAACTAAAGAGAAACCTGTATAAATTCCTTCAAGAATATCAATCAACGCCCCATCTATCTACAGGGGTGGCTTGAGCGGAGGCTCTGTTCAGCCGGTGCCTAAGGGGGCTAATACCAGAAACCGATGGTTGACCTCTAGGTGTCATAGATGATTAAAAGACAATGGAGGATCGACGGGTGCACAATGAGAGAGAGTACATCAGGTGGAGCTTAGAGCGTTCTGACATTGAAGTAGGAGACACGGTTCTAGTGAGGAACTGATACGAAGAAGGGAAGGTATCCCTCAACTATGAACCCAACACCATTGGGGTAACCCATGTCAATGGGTCTATGGTGGCTGATCAACGGGGAACAGTCACAAGAAATGTGTGTTTTTTCAAGACGATTGCCACGAAAGATTCATGGCAGGAGCCTGCTGTTGGTGTATCCCTGGCCCAGGCAAGGTCAAGTGGACAGACTCTTGAGATGGACTTGTGAGACCCTGAACCTGGGCGACCCAGTCCCGGCAGGGAATAAGGTGAAGTTAAGTGTCCCTCCTGAGATGGCTGGAGATGTCCGTTCAGATTCAAGGACTACATTTTGGACTGGAGTTATCAAGGGCCACAAGTTGACGGTATTTACGCATGTTGGGCTATGACATTGTTTATTGTATTAGACTCAAGTTAATGATAATAATGAAAAATGTTGCTTTGTTATGAAAAAGGAGGAATGTGATGGAGTGAGTAACATGAGCGTGATGGCAAGGTTGTGCATGCGCGGAAATAAGGTGGTGGCCTGGAGTGGGTTTTTGACATCACGGGAATTTGCGCAGATGCTGCCTGTGATTGCCTGCCGTACCTCTTGCTGCAGCCGATCACATTGAGGCGTGGGCGGAGGCTCGGCGTGGAAGCACATGAGCGATTTTTCATTCACTTTTAAAAGTACTTAATGCATTAAAGGGCGGAGGCGCTTCTTGCACCGGAAGTCCGCGGCTGTGCCAGGCCAGGGACAGGGCGACGGTTGATACTAGTTCCCATCCGAGAAACGGACCATCGGTTGTTAGGGCCATTTCTCAGATGGGAAATAGCTGCTTCAGTGTGAGTGAGCTAGTTCCCATTAGAGAAATGGCCCTTTTTTGCCCCCTAGTGGCTAAGTCCTGCATAATAATGGGAACTAGCCCACTCACACAGAGAAGGCTAGTTCCCATTAGAGAAATGGCCCTTTTTGCTCCCCTAGTGGCCAAGTCCTGCATAATAATGGGAACTAGCCCACTCACACAGAGAAGGCTAGTTCCCATTAGAAAAATGGCCCTTTTGCCCCTAGTGGCCAAGTCCTGCATAATAATGGGAACTAGCCCACTCAAACTGAGAAGGCTAGTTCCCATTAGAGAAATGGCCCTTTTTGCCCCTAGTGGCCAAGTCCTGCATAATAATGGGAACTAGCCCACTCACACAGAGAAAGCTAGTTCCCATTAGACAAATGGCCCTTTTTGCTCCCCTAGTGGCCAAGTCCTGCATAATAATGGGAACTAGCCCACTCACACAGAGAAGGCTAGTTCTCATTAGAGAAATGGCCCTTTTTGCCCCTAGTGGCCAAGTCCTGCTATTTCCCATTAGAGAAGTGGCCCTTTTTGGCCCTAGTGGCCAAGTCCTGCATAATAATGGGAACTAGGCCACTCACACTGAGAAGGCTAGTTCCCATTAGAGAAATGGCCCTTTTTGCTCCCCTAGTGGCCAAGTCCTGCATAATAATGGGAACTAGCCCACTCACACTGAGAAGGCTAGTTCCCATTAGAAAAATGGCCCTTTTTGCCCCTAGTGGCCAAGTCCTGCATAATAGTGGGAACTAGCCCACTTACACTGAAGAAGCTATTTCCCATTAGAGAAAGGGCCCTCCGACCTGGAAAGGCAGAAAGGTCCTCTCGGCTAATGGGAACTAGCCCACTCACACTGAAGCAGCTATTTCCCATTAGAGAAACGGCCCTCCGACCTGGAAAGGCAGAAAGGTCCTCTCGGCTAATGGGAACTAGCCCACTCACACTGAAGCAGCTATTTCCCATTAGAGAAACGGCCCTCCGACCTGGAAAGGAGAAAGGTCCTCTCGGCTAATGGGAACTAGCCCACTCACACTGAAGCAGCTATTTCCCATTAGAGAAAGGGACCTCCGACCTGGAAAGGCAGAAAGATCCTCACGGCTAATGGGAACTAGCCCACTCACACTGGAGCAGCTATTTCCCATTAGAGAAAGGGCCCTCCGACCTGGAAAGGCAGAAAGGTCCTCTCGACTAATGGGAACTAGCCCACTCACACTGAAGCAGCTATTTCCCATTGGAGAAACTGCCCTCTGACTTTTCTGCCTCTCCAGGCCAGAGGGCCATTTCTCTAATGGGAAATAGCTGCTTCAGTGTGAGTGGGCTAGTTCCCATTAGACAAGGGGACCAATTGATCTCCTGTTGATCATCAACTTGTCCCGAATGTCCTCTTTCTGATAATATTCAAAACAACACTTTATAGCCAACCCTCACAGTGCTGTAACAAACTCCTAAATGGTCTCACAACATTTCTGTTGTCTGATGGAAAATCGATAACAAGCCAAAATGTTATTCCCCTTCCCTCGTAATGCTTGTCCATCTTGGCTATGCATACATCAAGCTGGTTGCCTATCTTGATGCATTCAGCTTGTTTTAAGAAATTGTTGTCCAGCCCGACCTCGACAAAGAAACAGTGCCTCTTTCTTTTTACTCAAATAATTAGGACCATATACTGCTAACATATACTTCTGGAATCTTTCTTTCGATTTAATAATCTAGGAATAACCCAGTGCCTGGTATATTTCCCATAATCTTTGAATGCGTTTCTGTTGCTTCCCTATTTTTGTGCTCTTGGTATTTGTCACCTTGTTCACAGGGACAAATGTCTGTAATCTCCCTTTTAAGGTGCAATGAAAAAACACCTCTCAGAGTAACAGCCAATTGTGCTACGGCATGCTCCCTTCTTTATGTGTGCAAGTGTTTCTTTCGGTCGCTACAGTGCACGTGGGACAGGCACAGCACGGAGCGCAGTGCCCGCAGTGAAGGCCTTCAGCTTGTTACATAGCTAAGCAACAGACATGTCAACTCCTTATCATGTCTAAAATTGCCAGGTAACACTTGCAACACCGGACAATGCGTCCTTGGATCACGTGTTCTGTCGTCTGCATGCACGGCTATGCTGCTAGTGTGCTTCCTGTGTCCTCATAGGCTCACGCACAGCCCCGATAATCCCCAATACATGCCTGGAGAGTCCCACTGAGCCACCTTTTTGACTGTGCAACTAACCCTGTACCTGTTCAGCCAGGGCAACCACACTCAATGGCAAGTGCAGGCTCTTTGTCATTGCCGCAACTCATCACCAGTTAAGGAAGTGAACCAGAACACAGCCAGTATGTGTGACTTCATTTCTTTTAAGTTCATCTTTATGCTGTAACAACTTTCTCTGTCCTCACCCTTACACCAACCACCATACAACTTGCCTTGCATTCTCTTCTAGTGTTCTCTGTTCACATTCCACACCCATAAGATTCCCTCTGCTGACATTCCTAACACTGTAAGGAGTCCCCCTTTCATCTAGAGGACTTTAATCCCATGGCCACTTTCCGTATTCTAATATTACTCAACTAGAGTTGTATTGCCAAGTGGGAATGCTTCAGTTAGTCCCCCTCTAGTGCTCTATATGAGCATAGGTTGACCCTCCTAGGATTGACGACGTATTGGCCCTATTGGGCATGAAGATTTGTTTGCTCTCCTGGCCAGAAAGACCATTTGTCTGTCCCGGGCTTGAAGATGCGCTGGCACTCCTGGGCTAGAAGACAAAGATAGGCCCTTCCAGGGGCCAGAAACTGATGATGTGATGCATCTGCAGGGCCAGAAACCGAAGAGAGGCCCACTCAGCTTGGTGTTGAAAGTTAAACCACGGTCAAGTGTGTTTACCCAGGTTACTGCACCCCTCCTCATCTTTCCAATACCTCTCTCTACTTTTGATGGGCTAGGTATTAGGTTAAGATGTACAACAAGGCACCAGCTAGCATAATACTTAATGGACACAGGCTTTCGTCCACACCATTTACCTTATTTTCAGGGTCCACCTTCTGCACTTCTTCCTTCCTCCACCTTCCTTTTCTTCCTCAGTACCTTTCCAAAAATGTTCCTCCATCGGTGGCCCTCATCTTCCTACACCGATTTTGTCTGTACCTTTTAAACTGTTCTCCAAGTAATGTCTTCCTTTCTCTTGTGTCTCACCTTCCATCTTTGCTTTTCCCCCTTGCCAGTTTTCCCCTTTTCACGCTGCTCTCCCCTTTCCCTTCCTTTGACGCATCTTCACCTTCCTCTCGCATCCACCTCAAGTCTTACTCTCCTTCAACTCCCTTCCTTCTTCCTGTTTCACTCTGCGCTTTACTGCAACGCTTGTTTCCAAACCCCCATACTAGGCCTTCTACCAAAGCCTCCCTGTATAGTCCTGCCCCTTTTGATACTGGAAAAGCAAAGGTGTTAATTAATGTGCCCAACTCCTTGTGTGTACGTGACAAAGTGATTGGCTCTTCTGAGTAACTCGCCATCTTCAGATCTAGTGATTCTTATCAGTTATACATTTTCAGCTGCCAACTTGAAGTCAAGCAGCGCTGTCATGGTAGCTGCCTGACCCCACCATGGTGCCTCCTGCAGGCAGCTGCACAATAACTCTGCCAACCTTGAACCTCCTCATATGCCAACTTCATTGCATACCCAAGCTCAAGTAGGTCTTTTCCACAGTCCATCCTGCAGACTGTGTATTCAAATGTACTTTTAATGGGATCAAAGACGATACCCACAAATCTTTTGACCTTCTAATGCAGAGTTGTTCATTCTTCAAAACTCTACCAGGTCTTGAATTACAGACTGGTACCTGGCAAAGGATAAAGTGGATAGAGTAGACGCCTTGGGAATACCTTATATACTGGCTATTATCTTTCTGAAAGTACAGGCCCCTCCAGGGTCTCGTAGCTCCATTCCCATATGTCCACCTAGAAACATGGTCACAGTTCTCTCCTTTTTTATGCTGTCACTCAGTTAATTGTTGTACTCAATATGTAATTCTTTTCATTGACAGTTTCATATTTTTAAGTCATTTATATTCCATGAAAGTATTTCTATTGTTAAAGTAGGCCTTATTTTCATTTATTTTATTACTTGAGTTATCAGTTCATGGTTCTTACATATTTATCATATTCAAGATTTATTATAACCATTTAATTGGACCAAAGTGTGAAATATCTTAGCCGTTGGCATAATTATGGATCTATGTGTTGAAATTGAACCTGAAGTAGTTGCATTTTTTCCAAATGTTTTGTACCAATTTTTTTAAATGTCAGATTTTGGGGTAGGTCGCTGCCACTGCACTTGGGGATGGTGGACTCACATGGGAGACAGATGCTGAAGGCCGGGGACATCACCTCCAGCCGTCCTTGAGTTTTGGCTGGGCTACATTACAGCTTTTCCCTTCGTGGAGGTTTAGGCACACTGCCGGGGCTCCCTGGTGGGGGAAAGCTGTAACATAGGCCAGCCAGAGCTCCAAGATGGTTGCAGGTAAAGTGCCCGGCCTTGGGCGGCTGTCTCCGATGTGGGTTGACCATCCCGCAGCCCAACAGCGGTTCCAGGAAGCCCCAGAAGGGTGCCACTCCCTCAGGGTAGGTGACCCTGTCAGGGCTCCCTGGGACAGCCGCTGCACTTGGACATGGTCACTCCATATGGGAGACAGCTGCCCAAGGCCAGGAACAAACTATCCTGGAGTTCTGGCTGGCCTGACTTACAGCTTCTCCCTCTGGGAAAGGTCGGGGAACCTGCCGGGGCTCCCTGGGAGACCTGCTGCACTTGGGGATGGTGGACCCACATGGTAGTCATCCAAGGTCGGGGACATCACCCCAGACCATCCTGGAGCTCTGGCTAGGCAGCATTACAGAATTTCCCCTCAGGGAACAGATGGAGACCCTGCTGGTGCTCCTTGGGACTGCCGTTGGACTTGGGGGATGGTCAACACTTTTTCACCCAGGTAGGTACACCCACACGAGGTACTGTTTTCATCCAGACACCTTTGGGAAGGTAGGCCATGTGTTGGCGGTATGTTTCAGTAGTTTCCAGGTTGGAAATGTCTGAAAATTGTGTTTATTTTCCCTAAAGTTCAGACTTTGCCGGGCTTTTGGGTAATAAGTTCTAGGGCAATTGGCACAAGTCAGACATTTGTGGGTTCCTACGGGAATCTGCTCTCCTGAAACACTTGGGTTACCAGTGGTTTAGCCTTTTCCATTTGCACCCAGGTAGTTGCACCGACACGAGGTACAGTTTTCGTCAGGACATGTGTGTGTGTATGTAGGATGGTAGGACATTTGTTGTTTTCTCTTGGTTTAACATTTTCATACATTTGCTATTGCACTTTGTTACACAACCCTTTAATTTCCCAAATGTGAACTACATGTAGTTGCCGATTTAAGCACTGTATGCTTTTGTAACCTGCTCATGTCACCTACCCTTCAAAAGAGCTGCCTGTGCTCTTTCAAAAATGGTATGCTTGCCCTTCCTCACATTTATTTTCCTTATTTACACATGCTAAGTATGTCTGTTTAGGCCGTCAGCATAAAATTCCTGTGTACTATGGCTCCGTTTTCGGCTTATGGTACATGCGATTTCCTAACTGGAAAAGTCAGGGGAATGTAGCGGGGCACTGCTTTTCTCAATATTCATAGAAGCCATTACCTTACAGGCCCAACCATGTCCAGCACATACCTTTTTCAATTGTCATTTTTCAAATCTTTCCCCAAACTATGGGCATTTTCCCTACATAGATGTTGCCTCACCTGCGCAAATCACTTTTCCTAAACTTGGAATTTTGTCTACTTTTCAGAAATGTATGCCTTGGATTTCCCTTTCAGCTTTCCTACCCTCCTCTTCCATTCCGTCCACGCATCGACTATTGGGGGGGAGGGGTAAACTCGCATAGCTCTCATAAAATTGATGGTAACCTTATTTTTTTGGTTTTCACTCAACCTGTTCTTGAAAAGCCTGGAAAATGGCAAATTCAGCACAGCAAATCATTTGTTCCTAGCTCTTACAAGGAAACAACCACAGGCTTCTTTGTACATCATTTTATTGGCATTGTCTGAAAAAACACGAAATGTGCTCCGTTTTCGGTTATTTTCTCTCACCCCCATACAGCAAACTAGGATTCCTAGGTGGCATTATGATCACCTACATGTGGGGAAAAGGGGGCCAAATTTGAGCGAGATATCACATGTAAATAAAGCATTACAAGCATTGAATGGCGACATACCGAAACCACCAAAAAAGGGCTTGGCGCGCGGGGGGGGGCGGAGGGGGGCGGTGGGAGGCATTGGCAGTTAAGGGGTTAAAAACAAATAACACAATAGCTTAAAGAAATAGACAATTGGGTAATTAAGTGTTTTTATTATGACAAGTGCTTACACTGTAAAGCAACAAATAATACATATACATGTGTAAACCAAAGATCAAATTGGTGGAGCCATATGGAGTGAACCTGCTTTACCTGGGGGATTGGAAGGAAAAAGAAGCCGAATAGTGAAACTTTTATGGAAAAACAGTTCTCATAACTGCACATGAGTCGCTGCAAGAATTGGATAAAAGAAAAAGTAAACTTTATTATTGCAAATGTTCACAATCTTTTGTCACAATATTTCCTGTAAGGGCTCAACAGATATCACGACTTGACACCTTCAGCAGGGGCACGATGATACACAGTGCCAGAGGTTTGTAACGCAATTATCGATCTATAAATTATTTGCTTTTCATAATGGTGCTGTAATGTGAACAAGTACAGGTAAACTATAGACAACTAAATGTCTCAGAACATTTCCAAGTTAAAAATGTCACTCGAAATATGGATTTATAGGACATTGAGCTAAAATAACATGAAAAGCAACTCACACTGCCTAAAATGAAAAATGTGATTAGAGTGGAAGGAACTCAGAAACACTTGACACTTTTCTCAAGCGCACCTGGCACTTTTTGAATCTGTTATACTCTTTGCACTTTAATCAGGCATTTCCAATAGTTACAATTTGCCTTGAAGTAATATGGTTCTGCTTTGACTTTATGACGCATTTGCACACAGCACTTTTATATGGATGTATAATGGATTTATATGTACAAGGCAGTTTTGTCAGTATTTAATATCAGGCATTCCAAGCGGAGTGGCCGAGCACAAATGTACAAACAGAATTTGGCCTGTAGATATTCTGCCCCAGTTCCATAAAAGGCATGATGTACTAGACATTAGCCCTTGACCTGAATGGGCTTGGCCATGGGTAGCCAATGAAGATGGTGCACACATGGAGTAATGTGAGCAGAACTAGTTGTGTAAGTGGCTACTCTGGCTGCAGAGTTCTGCAGGACCTGAAGGTGCCATAAGAAGTAGCCAGTTTGTGCCAGAAATGAGGCGTTGCAGTGTTCCATGGAGGACATAACAAGTAAGGACACCACAGGGGTACGTAACTGAGAAAGGAGTAAACAAAGAACCTTACTATGAGGTTTTCGGTTGAAGATGGCCCCTTTGACATACTGGACTTAGCTTTTCTGTCTGCGGAATCTCAGATGACATATTTACCCGTAAAGATGGCCAAAAAGAGGGGGCCCAAAAGGCAGTAGAGGAAGGAGGGCCCACCACCAACACCACATTTTTTTCCCTTGAACCAGCTATTACACATCCATGCACCCACAGCTTCGAGACAGGACCTAAATCTGGTCGCTGCCTTGACAAGAGAGATCTAAACGGACTAGGATCTGTGTGATCTGTTAAGAATAACAGTGGAAGCCGTGATAGCAGATAAGCTTGGTAAGAGGTTACATGTACATGTTAAACAAAACCTGGAAGATGGAGGAAACCTGAGAGAATCCACATCTCAAGGCAGACGGTACAGAGTGAAAAGGGGGGGATGGAAATTGACTGTTCGGTTAGAGAGAAGCAAAGAAAACCAGGAAAGTACGGCACCAGAAAGGCCGGCCCAGACGAGCAAGGCGGCATGGTCAACGGTATGAAAGGCGGCAGATAAGTCAAGTAATAAGCACCGACGCTGCCAGAGTTGTGCAGCCAAGGCGCATCATCAACATTGGAGACCAGCACCCCGTCTGTGCCACATCCTGGACGAAAAATGGATTGAGAAGTGTGGAAGAAAGATTACTCAAGAAAGGGCAGATGAAGGTTCAAAAAGCTTCATAAGAAGATTCCAAAAGGGCCCCCGTGACCACCCCACCGTGAGGAGCGCGCTCCTCCCCGGTCATCCGAAAAAGGAGCAATAAGCAGCGTTACAAGACCCCAGGCCAGCAAAAGCAAAGGGGACGACTCGTGAAGCGAGCGGTCCCCAAGAAAACTCCAACTGCAGCTTTTGGGGGCAGAGTTAGTGGACCTGAGACCGCCAGCAGTGATGCCTGTGTGGGGACTGGCAGTCGAGCCGGAGGAGATCAGCGAACCCACGAGGGTGGTGCAGAAGACGCAGGGTGCCCATTCAGCCAAGGCAACATAGGCGTGACTGGGGAGTGTGAGCGGACCACCGCGGATCCACTGGCAGTACAGCAGAGCCGGCGCAGCCCGGACACCCAGCTACAAATGAGAGGGAACGGGTAGTATTCCCCTGAAATCCTGCGCCTACCTCTGCCCCATACAACAAGCCCGGCTCCACGCAGCGCAGGGCCTCCACGAACCACGCGGCGCAGGGCCCCAATGAGCTGTGATGCGCCCCAGCTGGCGCAGGGTAAGTAGGCATAATTAAGGGAGTTGACAGCCATGAAGCAGGCGCACGCTAGACGCTCCCCTCCCAAACAACGGACATGGAGGTTTATGAAAGCATCTACCCCAGCGCACCATAACCTACACTTGGAAGGGGACCCCCCTATGGCAGGAGACCCGCAGCATACCCGGACCCCGGCAAAGGCCCATGCCCATACCATTCAGCAACATCAGAGGCAAACTGCAGTAATAGAAGGGTGACAGCACTAAGTCTCCTGCAGCATCCCCCCCCGCTAACGGCCAGGGAAGGAACCCGGGGGCGAGGGATGGGGACGGCACATGCCCCCAACCCTCAGCATTTGACTCTGCAGGAGAGCGCTGCTTCGCTGCACCACCCACCCTTATGAAAACTAACCCTGCCATGCAAGATTAACCGAGAAGGAACCTCCATAGGTTCAAGAGCATACTTAGAGGCTCAGGAGTGGCGGGAGCACGGGGGCCCCCCGGGAAGAAATTCAAGAAGCTCCTGGACTCCAGGCCAGTGTGACACTGCGACCATAACCACTTTCACCTTTGAGCATATTAGCCCCACGGCCCCCAGGGGGCAACCAACCTAGGCTCTAAAGGGGAGCTAGACCCCCGCTGCGCAAAGGAGGGAGAGAAAAGCGTCCCCTTCCTACAGAAGGACTGGCCAATACCCTGGGGTCAAGAAGAACCTCAGAGGCCTGGGAAGAAGCCCCCTACAGTAAGGTGCAGGCAGGCACTCGCCATCAGCAGGGAATGTTGCGCAACAAGGCCAAAGAGGCCAAAAAAGGCCCCTCAAGGGCCAAGATCTCAAGAAAACAGAAGGGACCCTCCAAAAGCTATGGAGAAATGAGGGGGAAGCCCCGGAGGAAGAGGATCCAGCGGTGACAGGGAGGCAGCAGTCGCAGGAATCCCTGATGCTGCCACAGGGGCAAGAGGTCACGAGCAAGGGGCTGCAACAGTGCTTTAAGGCATTCAGTGACCAAATGACTGCTGCCCTTCAGACACAATTAAGCCTAATACGCACAGAACTTGCACAATCCCTGCAGGAAATCAAAGGCGACAGTTGAATTGATACAAATGAAACGCAATTCAAGAACTCACTTAAAACACCCGGAAGATAGATGTATTAGCGAAGCAGCAGGCGTTAGCGACACAACCTGGAGCGCCATGCCAAGGACTTGGAGAACCGCTTGGGAAGGTCCAACATCAGGGTGAAGGGGCTGCCAGAAAGTGTGAGCGATGCCGACCTCATTGAAACAATGCAGCATGTGTTCAAAGATTTGCTGGGCATGGCTGGGGGAGAAATTCTCAGATAGAAGGTCCGTAGCGAGAAAAACCCGGGGCCAGGCCAAGAGAAGTGGCGATGGCTTTACAGCGATACAACCGAAACAAATGGATCCTCCAAGCGGCGAGGAAAGCAACCCTGATAAAAGTGAACAGCGCCGTCAGAACTTTTCCAGGACCTGGCCAAATCCATACTAACAATGAGGAGGCAAATGGGCCCGGTGACCAAAGCCCTTACCAAAGCCCAGATAAGATCCAGGTGGACATTCCCCTTTGGAATGGTCTTCAAGTGGGAAGGGTGCCAACACCTCATCACTACGTTGGATGAGGGACCCAAGATCCTGAATATTGAAGAAGAAGGGGATGCAGGGGGAGGACCTAATAGGAGGCCAGAACATGAAAGCCACCAAGAGAAGCCATGGGAGTGGAGAAGAGTAGAGAGGTCAGAGCAGAGACCCAAACAATTGCGTGTTCCGGGGGGGGATAGCAACCGAAGCCCCAGGCTGAATAGGCTGTCCACTTAACAGCAGCGGGGGGGGGGGGGGATCACGAGACAAGGGTTAAGACCCGGTGGGGTTACACAGGGAATGTCAGCCTAAGGGCCGGCTCCGGGAGACGGGGGGCTGGGGGGTGACGGATCTTGGAAACAGGGGAGAGCAGAGGAATGGCCCTCCCCGCACAGTTATTCTCTGGGATGGGAACGAGATCCAGCAACCTAGGACGACGTTACGGCTTGGGGAAGTTGAGCCGAGTCCAGCCGGAGGGGGCGATGTTACGGCCTGGGGAAGTTGAGCCGAGTCCAGCCGGAGGGGGCGATGTTACGGCCTGGGGAAGTTGAGCCGAGTCCAGCCGGAGGGGGATCGTTTCCACATGGTTACTCTCAGAACATAACGGGGTATGGGTAGGGATCCAAATACTAAAACTCAATGTTAGAGGACTAAACACACCGACTAAAGAGACAGAAACTGGAGAACCTCCTCCAGGATACCAAGCCCGACATTGTGACGCTCCAGGGGACCGATATCCGTAAGCAAGACAGATACAGAATGAAGTTGAGGATAACCCCAGCTTCTGCAGGCCAACGACAAGAGCAAAGCTTGAGGGGTCCTCATAGCGTTTAGACACCTACCTGACGTCGAAATAATAGGCACAAAAGTCGACAAGGAAGGTAGATTCCTCTTCGTCCAGCTACAATGGGGGGTGGCCTCTCACAATCGCCACAGTGTACGCCCCCAACTCCGGGGAGGACGAATACTTTCAGGGGGTTTTGGAGAAGCTAAACCAATTAACAACAAGCCAGCTAATACTGACGGGATTTTAACTTGGCGTGGCGCCCATCCACAGACAGAAGCGCAGACAGGACACCCACATCTGAAGGCCCATCTAGTAAACTACAGGCTAGCATAACAGAATGACATTAGCAGATACATGGCATGAACTAAAAGGGGACTCCAAGGGGTATACTTACTACTCACATGTGCACCGAACATTCTCAAGAATTGATTACATATTGTTTTCGGAGACAATGCTTTACCAAGTATGGATCATAGAAAGGGAAACCATAGTCATGCCCGACCACACTCCCCTGCAGCTACAAATCCAATGGGAGGGGGGGGGGACCTCTGGAAGTGGCAGTTCGCCTGACATCTGCTGAGAGATGCAGTAATTTGCGACGAGATACACAAGTCCATCCGCACCTTCTTTGGGGAAAATAAGACCCCGGAGGTGCAGGAACATGTAGTATGGGACGCCTTTAAGGCAACCATGTGGGGGATGCTCATAGCAAAGCAGGCATCTCGAGCCAAACAGGAGAAGGCCCTTCAGGTGGACCCAGAACAGGGGTAATGGAGACCGATAGTGGGGGTAATGATCAGGAGGGAGTGCAGGCATATCAAAGGGGAAATGAATATCCTTCTAGCTAAACAAGCAGTAAAATCGCTCCGATTATTTAGGCAGAAGTATTACCTCCAGGCAAACAAGAGAGGCGGCTCTTAGGCAGGTAGGTTAAGCAGAAGGAGGTGGCAGGTACAATATGCCACATTCAGATGGTGCAGGGACAGGAAACCACACGTACAGAAGAGATCCTTCAGGCGTTCACAGAGTGCTATACAAGCCTCTACTCTGCGAAGGCACCGGAGAGTGACCTCCAAAAGGCCTTCTTAAAATCTTGCTGGCTAAAAAGATTAGAACAGAGCCAGTGTGACGCTTTAGAAGGGACGATTACCTAAGACGAGGTGCGTGCAGCGATCCAATCGCTACAACCAAATAAAGCACTAGGCCCGGACGGGTACCCCGCCACATTCTATAAAGCATTCCATACCACATTAGTCCCGTTAATGACATCCCTGTTCAACTCCTTCTCCGATACGGGCCGCATCTCCCAGTCCATGGAGGAGGCCAAGGTAATCCTCTTCCCTAAGCCAAACAAGAAACAAACCCTCTGTAGCGCCTACCGCCCTACTGCCCTAATAAACCTTGATGCCAAAAAAATTCTAACATCTAGAATGGATAAAGTAATCACTGACCTGATCCACCCAGATAAAGCAGGCTTTGTCAAGGGGCGACAAACGTTTGTCAACATTAGGCGAATATCCCACCTGATAGAGAAGTCAAACAGGGCAGTCCTGAGGGCAGGGAGTGTTAGCACTAGATGCAGAGAAGGCATTTGACCGAGTCAAATGGTCATTCTTGTTTGCTACCATGATGGTTATGGGGTTTGGCCCGGGCTTTGTCCACCTGGTCAAAGTCAACTATGGAGCACCACTTATCAGGCTGGCTATCAATAGGCATGTCTCCCAGGCGATAAGGATCACTAGGGGTACTAAGCAGGGCTGCCCATGTCACCATTCCTGTACGCAAACTTTCTCAAACCCTTCCTAGCTAGAATTAGACAGGAGAGGGGAATAAAAGGGATTACATCCGGTGGGGAAGACCATAAGGCAATGTCCTTTGCCGACGACCTCCTTGTCGTGCTAACAGACATGGACACTTCCCTCGGGAAGTTAACAGCACTCCTAGGGGAATTTGGCAGAGTGGCAGATCTGAAGACCAACAACCAAAAACAACAGTCGATTAATGAAAACATTATTGGCTAATGCTTTCACTTTGGTTCGTCTTGCGCTGGTCCAAGAATGTCACCTCTAGCGGCACAATACGAATGCCCACGGCCGTCCCTCTTAATCACGGCCTCAGTTCCGAAAAACAACAAAATAGAACCAGTGTCCTATTCCATTATTCCTAGCTGAAGTATTCAGGCGACCGGCCTGCTTTGAACACTGTACTTTTTTCAAAGTAAACGCTTCAGACCCCCAGGACGTTCAGGCAGGGGCTGGGACAGGCAGTGGTAGCTCGCCTCACGGCAGACCGCCAGCTCAATCCCAAGATCCAACTACAAGCTTTTTAACTGCAGCAACTTTAATATATGCTATTGGAGCTGGAATTACTGTGGCTGCTGGCACCAGACTTGCCCACCAATGGGTACTCAAAGTATTTAAAAATTGTACTCATTCCAATTACAGTGCCTCGAAAGAGTTCTGTACTGTTATTTTTCATCACTAACTCCCGGAGTCGGGATTGAGTAATTTCGGCGCCTGCTGCATTCCTTGATGCGGTAGCCGTTTCTCAGGCTCCCTCTCCAGAATCAAACCCCGATTCCCCATTGCCCGTGGTCACCAAAGTACCATCGAAAGTTGATCTGAATGCATCGTCGCGGTCACATTTATGTGCGATCGGCATGAGGTTATTTAGAGTCACCAAAGCGGCCGGGCGAGCCCGGATTGGTCTTGGTCTGATAAATGCATGCATCCCGGGAGGTCCGCGCTCGTCGACATGTATTAGCTCTAGAATTACCAGTTATCCAAGTAACAGATGGCGCGATCAATGGAACCATAACTGATTTAATGAGCCATTTGCAGTTTTACTGTACCAGTCGTTTGTACTTACAGGTGCATGGCTTAATATTTCAGACACGCATATGCTACTGGCAGGATCAATGAGGTAGCCGCACCTGATGGAGGGTGGCAACGGGGGGAGCCGCGCGACTGCCTCAGAGCCAACCTTCACACCCTCTGGGGCTGTCTGCAGGACCCGAGCGCCAAAGAGCATCCCTAGACGTGTGCGTGTTGGGTGGACAGGTTGGTCACGCGGGTGCCGGCGGCCGGGCCTGCTCAGCCATGCCACAGGGTGGGTGGGAGAGGCCAGGCACAACTTGAACCAGTAGGGGGGGTTTGCCAGCACGCTGCCACTGGTATGGCGACAGAGGGGGTCAGCAGCCAACGTGTGTTCCGAACTGCTGGAGAAACGTGCTTGGTGGAGGAGGGGCCACTTCGTGGCTTGCGAGGGGATCCCGTCTGATCTGACCACAGGGGAGTTGCCGGGCTGCTTAGCCTTCCCTCTAGAGCTGCCCACACGAGGGGGCCCTGCCCGAGGGAAGCAAACCCTTGACACGATCCCAAGGCGGGTGGAAGCAAATTGCTTGAAACAGCCGAGGATGGCCAAGCAGTCCAACCCTAGACAGACCAAGTGCACCAAATCGATCCCATGGAGTGCTCGGAAGAGCACCCCCAGCAGGCCAGTCTCTGCTGGGGCATTGCGTGGGGCACGCCCCCCGGCTGGTCCGGGTTTTCACCATAGAGCCCGGGTTGGGCAACGAGAACCAAGAGGAGCGCAGACAGGTCCCTCTCACCAAGTCTATAGTAATCCGGAGGAAGGAGACTAAGTTTTGTCATCTGTGTACCCAAAGTGACAGAGTGGGACCTCTCGGCAAAAGCGTCGGGCTCCTTATAGACCCAACTGGAGAAACATTTTAAACTGACGCCCATCAGAACTTCCAGAGCAGCCAAGCCGCCTGGTCCTTGCAGACATACCTCTGGCCAATAACCAGATGGCCGGGCTCGGAGAGCGGCCATCTGGTAGGTCAAAGCATTCCAATGGGCTTGGATGGGAAGGGCCTTTGCCCCCCCCACCTGACAAAGGACAGGGCACCGGCAGGTGCCCAAAGGCATGGGCCAGCACCAATCGTCATCCTCGAGCTCTGGCAAGGCCACCTTAGAGTT